>NW_025335083.1:20000000-24800000 GCF_018152115.1 Drosophila rhopaloa | reverse complement strand
TTACACTCAGAGAAATAAACTATATTACTACACCTATAACAAAATATAATTTAACTATTCTGCCTCTAGTCTGCTATTCCTGGTCGAATTTTTGCGATTTAAATTGAAGCAAAAAAGGTGTCATTATATAATTTTTAAAATATTTTACGGTATTACATTTGAATTTAAATATATTTCCCTGTTTCGCGTTAAAATATGTGCAATTGATCTTTTAAAGGATCAACCTTTTCGACCAGTGGAGAGAAATGCCAACTCGGAGAGAGCGAGAGAGCCAGTCAGATAATAAGAGAGCTTATCTTCCTACGTCGCCCACCCACCGCCACCCCGCGGCTGCACCCCCTTCGCCACCCCTGGCCAAACAGCTGAGGGGGGTTTTATGACTTTTCGGAAACTGATAAGCTCCGCTGAGCTGCAAGCTAATTGAGTGACGACTACGAGTACGCGGTTAAATTAAAACGAAATCATTTGCAAGCACACCCCTGAGATCTCCACCGTTCTCCGCCCCCGGCCCCGCCTCCTTTTACACACACCCACCCCCACCTTTATTTTATTTTTTTTTTACCACGACTACTTCGTCGGCAGTCGACGATGATTAGAACCAAAACAATCAAACAAAACACATCAAAGAGCCGGTGCCGTCAATTTGTCATTAACGTAATATACTGACAAGATTGCTTTGCACGGATATCGCGGACGTTAGTTGACGTATATGTAGGTACCGCACCGTACCCCTTAATATTTGTCAACAAACACAGAGTTTAGCGTCCGTCAAGGTGTTGTAATACTGTTATAGTCGGCTATTTTGAGTGTCGCCATTAGTGGGGGGCAGTTGTAAATTTCCGTTTTTAGAGTGAAAAAATGTGACATATTTTTTTGTCGTTTTGTCTAGATAACTTGGCTGAGATCTTGTGTGCCTAAGGATTAGCAATGTGTGGGATTTTTCTCAATCATGAGTTTTCCTAGTGGAATGCCAGTGGGGAGAGGAATGTTTGGGGAGTGATTAATGCGCCTTTAGTAACGTTTTTGTTGTTGTTTTCTGGGGTATCTTTGGATAGAGCAGATTGGGTGATTAAGAAGAAATACCAGTGATTAGTTGTTTATTCATCTCAGCTCTTAAAGTAATCTTAAATCGTGATAGCATTCACCTTAGTATACATTTTAATCATCTTGAAGGCCCCTCAATATTTTATTCGCTCATTGTGACTTTACTTTCACTCAAGTCACACACCCTGTTCTCATGTCTTTCCCTTCATCATCTTAAATCCGAGCAGAACATTCACCGACCCATTGAACTCCATGTTGACAACTCCTTCACTTTTTTCTAAGCCGACATTTTTGACATGGCGCTCTTATGGTTAATTAGGTTGAGTCCCTGTTGTACGACTACGACACCTAATAACAAGGTAAGCTCTATATGAATGGCTGGATAAATCTCGTTGAGAAAGAGCAAAATATGAAGAGCCCGGGGCGACTCTCCATTCCCCGATTTCAAAACATCATCAGGCCGAAAATAAAATAACTCTAAGCCGATGCAGACGGGCGATAAGCTGAGACACAGATATAATTACACTCAGGAATAATTTGTTCAGCTTAGAAAATAACAAACCAAAATACATTAACATTTACATTGATTTCATAAAATAAAACATTCAAATATAAATTATATAAAATAGGAAATCAGAAATTTACCATTGCATAGTGTTATTTTTTTCAGTGCTGTAAAAAAAAGGGATAGCAATAAATTCCACGACACCCATGCCCTGCGATTTCCTTAAAACCCAACAGATGCAACAGACAGACGACCAGTCGACTCAATTATGGTTACGTAAGCCGTTTTGCGTTCAAAGATCAACGAAGCATATAACCAAATATATATCCCGGGTTCCGGTACCGGTAACCCCGACAACCGTTTTCGGATCCCTTCGGGCTGCCGTTGACAGTTTACGGGGCACTTTAAAGTGCTCATTTCGAGTGGACACATATACATTTTTCACGCTTATCAGCACTCCGACAACTTTTCACCACCCTTCGGTATTTCCAAATGAAAGGGGACAAATCGCTTCCCCTGTTCCGGCAATATCCTCTTCCTATTGTTGCCTTTGCTGTTGATTAGCTTAATAATTTGTACCCACTTCGCACCCCATTTCCAGAATTTCCCTCCCGATGAAACGGGGGATGATCTCCGGAGGGGCGTGGCATGGTGTAGATTACAAGCGAAACAGTTGCTACTAATGGATGGTTATGGTAAAAGGAGGGTGGATTTATGATGGCCTCGTATCTGGGTTGTTTTTCTTTTTTGGCCACCATGCTGCGATAATTGAATAAACATTGAGGCGGACCGAGGCGCGTTAATGTTTGAAGTTTGCCAGGATTTCCATTCAGTTACCAGTTAAAGTGATACATATCATGGCTTTTATCTGCCATGGCCAACGGGGGCGTCACAACTTGATTTGAATCATGACTCTGGCAGTGTTTGGATTTTTTTTCTTCTTTGCATATCTGAAATCGAAATCTTGCTTGACTTTTTGGGGAGGTGACCTTTGAAAAAATGAGATTCAAGAAAGAATCTTTTGATCTAGATGGGATAATCTAGTCGGTTTAAAATTTTCAATTTGAAAAGAACATAAAAAACATAAATTAAACCATTTTTTAATTACCAAGCAATAAATTTTATATATAAAAGTTTATTTTTGGATTTTCGAAAAACATATAATTTTGCCTATAAAAATATCGCATTAAACGATAACCTTTAGTCTCAATTTAATTTTTCAGCTCGCTGCATCCATCGTAATGAATTTGTTAGACTATCATCGACGACTAAAATCGAGGAAAGAGAAGCGTGAAATATTTTGTATCTCCAATGGGGAGACCTTCTGAAGCCAAGCTTCTGATTCTGAGCCCGATTTCTCGATCTCGCCCTGATTGATGACCCCAACACGCGACTTCTTTGTACCAATAAATTCTCAGCAAAATTCAGACAAAATTCCACGGCCCCAGAGATAAGGTCACAACAAGCGGGCCCCAAAAGAATCCGAAGTGTGGAAAGGAATGGGACGATCAATGGATCAATGGATCGGGGAGAGCGGCTCTTCCGGTTGGACATTTGACAGTTGCAGCCATAAATAAGCGTACAATAATTTTGTAGCCCTTTGTTTGAGTGTAAACAAATTAGAAATCACACGACCACAAAAAATTGACCACACTTTGCGTGTGTATATGTTGTGTGTTTATTTAACCACTGATAACAAAGTTGAAACAATAAACATTTTTCTCGCACAACAAAACACACAAATCCACTTAGCCACGCGCGTAGAAAGAAAGCCACCGAAGAGAAGAAAGAGCTGGACCACCAACCACCAACCAAAAAGGCAGCTCGAAAGACAGACCCCAGAATCCCGAAGAATCAAGAAGAATTCCACATGACCGTGTGGTTGCGTTGGTGGTTCCACTGGCGTCACATAGCCCTTGCGAAACAGACGGCAATTTATTGATGAGTTTATTGCAACCACTTGAGGGGAGCTGCAGAATGATGCTCGATGATGTCTATGTCGTCGCTTCGACATCGGCATCATCATCAGTTGATTCTTTGTATTATTTTTTGTATTCCTTCCTTTGCGACGGCGGGGGGACACAATTTGTAAATTTCGTTTTATGACAACGCGCGCCACGTAAAATAAAACCATCTGCGGTGGCTTCGTGTGTCTCCGCTGACAACCGAGCCCTGCACTCAGAGAAAAATCGGGTATTATTCAACTATACAAAACAAAAAGACCAAAAGCATTTATATTTTTCGATCACTTTCTATTGTAAATCTTAAATTTATTTCATTATATCTTTTTTTTGTAATTAAAAAAGTAAGTTAGACAACGTCAAACAATTTGTGTTTAGAAGGATTTTAAAATGAATATTTTTATGGGTGATAATAAAATCCCCTTTCTGTTCAACCATTAGTTCTATCTAAAACATAACACAGGAATTGTATTTCTTGATAAAGATTCCATTTTTTTCCCGAGTGCATTTCAAATTTGAACCAAAGCCACGAGAAGATGGAAACAAAATGCTAATTTAAAAAATTATGAGTTTCGTTCGCTTTTGGTCACACCTTAAAAATGTTAACTTGATTTCAGCTGAGCTGATCAGACTTGGCTTTCGTGTTGTTGGTTTTGTGTGTGTTATTTTGGGAAGATCTTGGCGTATACGGTAGGTCCAGCTCTAACTGTTATTTATCGTTAGACAAGACAAGCGGCAAGCTGCCGCTGTTTTTGAAACTCAGTTCCCCCGCTCGGCAAAAAGTCAAACAACGAGGTGATATTTTTAACGAATATTTATGGCACGGCTAACTTTTTATTTTCTGTGACGAGGCTATAACAAAAGCCAAAAATATTAATGAGCCCCTAAGTCGAGCGAAATGCAAATATACTTTTGGTTTAAAGAAGTAGTCAATAGAGTTGCGTTAGCAGTTATGCTGCCTCAAATATGATATATCTGTTGATTAGACTTAGATTTAATTCAATTCACAGGTGCATAAATCAAAAACTCACGAAATACTGTTATTATATTGAATTTTTAATTTGAAATAACAATGTGTTTTTATTATAAATCGGGTTCTTTTTGCGCTAATAGTGCATAGATCTTGAACTTTATATGCTGGAAATTAATAGACGGTGTCCTAGTTTGATGAGATTTAAATTCCATAATAATACAAAAATAGATATATTATATATTATTATTAGTATTATTGTATTATATTGTATTATATTATATATATTTTTACAGTTCCCCCATGATCCCAATCGATCCATCCATCTACTTATCCCCTTCGCTTCATCCAATCATTCCCCGAATAGGCGGCGCTGAGTTGGTGAGTGAGTGTTAAAGGCAAATCATTTTTTAGTATAGCGCAAACATTCGCCTTGTTTTTGTTGCTGTTTGGTCTTTTGCCGAAATATGATTTAGCTAAATTATTACCTGGAGCACACCTTAAAGTAATACAAAGGCACCAGCCACCACCGGGCGGCAACAACAATGAAGGAAACGCTTAATTCTGCATTGTCTTATTTATTTTCCTTCCTTTTTTTTCTGCGAGGGGACCTGAACTGAAAGCAAACTAAACCGAACCTAACCGAGAGATGCACCTTCAACCAAACCGAAACCAAAAACCGAACGGAAAGCGGGCTAAAATCGCGGGAGGAGGGAGTGGCCCAGTGGAGCAGTCATCATCATAGTTTCGCTGCCTTTCTGGCTTTCTGGCTTTCTGCTCGTGGGTGGGTATCATACATTTGAGCAGAACGCCCCTCCATCTCCATCCTGCTCATAAGAGGGAGACGGGGCGATGGGGCGTCTGGGCCGCTTGCTGGGTCCGTTTTTGTTCAGATTTTTTCTCTTTTTTGGTGAAGCAGGCAAAACGCATCACCATCACAATGTGCCATCAATAAGTGGTAACAGCGTGTGTTGTGGCCCCGTACCTCTTCAAGAAAAGGTATATTGGGCATTGGGACCAATGTAGCAAAAGTTGGGTATATCCTTTTACCACAACAGTCCCTTTTTCTAGTTTTAATTGTAAGCCTAAAATGGGCTTAAAGCTTTGAACACGTATGTCTACTTTTATCAGCAGTGGCAATTTAGTCTCAGTTCACCATAAAAAGATGTTGATAACACCTGATCTTTAAACCAAAGTCATTCCTCCAGTTTTGTTTTCTGCAGCTTTTCAACTAAATATAGAATGATAATTAAATATTTCCTTATAATAATAAACTATAACCGTTTTTTTTTTAACTTTATGTAAATACTTTTAAGTTTTTAAATAAATAAATTGTTTTTTCTGTGTTCTCAATAATATCCAAGCTAAGGAGGCTAATTTAAATCTTTACTAACTTTTTTATTTACATAAGTATTTAAAAAAAAAAGATAGTGATTTGCATGGATAATGTTGCATTCCACAGGATGTTTATGTTGCAGCAGCTTATTTATTTAGTTACTTTATTGTTCCTTAATTTTCTTCGTAGGTTTCGGTGTATTTAAACACTTTCCATCAAAACGTATATATATCGCCAATCCTCAATCATCGCCTAACCTCAACCTGACTTGACCGCAAGTAACCACACTATTTTCATTTTCGATTTGAATTGTACTTTCGTGTTGATTCTTTCAGAGTCGATTTGCTACTGATTTCATTTTAAATCTTTATTCACTTTTTTTATATAGGTATTATTAAAACCATATTGAGAATGTCCGTTCTGAAATATTAAATACATACTGAGCTATTTTGCAGCAGCTAATTTATTTACTTACTTGGCGGTTTCGCTTTATCCAAACACCTTCCTTTATGATCTCTTTTTCGGCAACGTGATTGAAACGATCTAGGTTCAATGATTGCTTGGTTAACTATAATTAAAATGTAAAATAATAATACCACTAGTAACCACAATATTTTCATTTTTGATCTGAATAATATGTTTAATAATGTGGATCTATACCTCTTTTTTAAAAATTCTTGAAAAGGTAAAAGCAAAAGTTTGGTATCTCATTTTATTTTTTCAGTCCCTTTTTTTAGTTTTGATTGCAAGCTTTTAGATTATTATGCTGCTGCGAAACACAGACCAATTAATTTTAATATATACAGATAATAAAACAAATATATTGATGGCCTTCGGGTTTTTCGAACAAGTCACAGACAAGTCACGCACGTTATCAACATTGGCAACTAAGAGATGTTGTTAAGTCTCAGTTCACCATAAAAAGATGTTGATAACACCTGATCTTTAAACCAAAGTCAAATCTCCTATTCTGTTTGAAGCTTTTTAACAAAATATTGAATGATAATTAATTAATTCTTTATAATTATTAACTATAACAGTTTTATTTAAATAAAGTTTGTAATAATGTTAATGCTAAGACTCCAAATTATTATTATTTAAGCCAGTTTATGAATGTCGAATGTTAAGTACATACTGAGCTATTTTGCCGCAGCTAATTTATTTACTTACTTGGGTGTTCCTCCTCAGGTTCCGCTTTAACTGCACACATTACATTGGGTGCTGAACTAACTTGCATTAAAAGGTAAAATAATACAGCTAGTATCCACACTATTTTCATTTTCATTTTCGATTTGAATTGTTGTTGCGTGTTGATTGATTTAGAGTCGATTTGCTACTGATTTCGGACATACGACGGCGGCATAAAAATAGCTCATACTGCCCCCAGATAATCATTCGTACTAGAGTGTTCCCAAAACAATAAAAGCATATTAATTTCGGTGTTAGAAGAGAATCACCATCCCCATGTGCAATCAATAAGTGGTAATATAATGGACCCATATATTTTTTCTTTGACAAGTCTTAAAAAGGTTTGTAAATAAATAAATTCAAAATAATGATTGTTATTAAGTTAAATTAAATTGAAAATTTAAATTCCTATTTGTGAAAGTGGAATAATAAACACTCATGGGCCAAGATAAAATAGCTTATTGTGCAGCTTTGTAAAGTTAATAAATTGTTAAATGTTATTCAATTTGGGGTTGTTGCTAACAAACTAATGAAGTACTAATAATTTACATGGGTAATTAAAAAAGAAGTTAGTGATTTGCAAGGGTAATGTTGAATTCCACAGGATATTAAAGTTAAATACAGAATTACTGAGCTATTTTGCAGCAGCTAAATTAGTGTCGTTTCTTCGTAGGTTCCGCAAAAAATAAAAAGTTTATAAAACTTTATTAAAAGTTTAAATTCGTTTTTTTCCAAAACGACTTGTTAAATGTTATTTGGTTTAGTGTAGTTGATAACGAATAAAAGATGCAGTCTGGTTCCCCTGACAACCTAAAACTTCCCTTTTTTTTATAATGTTATAGATAGGACTGCAAATTTAAATCTTTATTAACTTTTTTTTTTTAATTTTAAACCATCTTGAGAATATCCAATATGTGGTTAATCTGTATCTGTATCTGAAATATTAAATACATACTGAGCTATTTTGCAGCAGCTAATTTATTTACTTACTTGGGGGCTTAGTGTTAGTATTCTCATACACACACTTTCCGGTATGAGTTCTTTTTGGGCAAGGTGGGCCCAACGACATAGCTTGAATGACTGCAAATAAAAAAGCAAAAAATACCACAAGTAGTATAAGAGGCATACAAATAGTTCATATTGCCCGCAGATAATCCACCAAATACTTTCCATTTTTATACCCTTGCAGAGGTTATTATAATTTCTGTCAACATTTTCAACGGAGTTAAGAGACGTTTCCGTCCCTATAAAGAAAATACATTCTTGATCAGCATCACCAGGAGAGTCGATCTAGCCATATCCGTCCTTACGGCCGTTTCTACACGAACTAGTCCCTCAGTTTTAAAGCTATCTGCTAAAAACTTTCCCAAAAGTTGTTTTTTGGAGGTAGTATGTCGGAACGATCCGGATGGGACGACTATATCATATAGTTCCCAACAATCGAAAAAAAAAATATATAAAACTATGTTGAGTTTAATTGTTTTTGTTCTTTGGGATTTGGTAATATTTAAATACTATGGATTTACAGTTTTAGTAAAAATAAAATCGAACATTTATTTAAAAACTTTTTGTTTTTTTTTTCCATTTATTAAAATGCTACTTTGAGATATAGTAATTATTTAATATATCAACATTTCGCTTTTAGTTTTGTCAAAGTTGGACAACAATATCATATCGTATAGCTGCATCGTTGCTTTTAGTAATATAGGCATGTAGTCGTTATGTAATAACTGCTTCATTTCTTTTTTTAATAATGTTAATGCTAAGACTGCAAATTGACATCTTTTTAATTTTTTTTTACATAGGTATTATTTAAACCAGTGTATGAATATCGAATATTAAATACATACTGAGCTATTTTGCAGCAGCTTATTTATTTACTTACGTGGGGGTTTTTCCTCAGAATCCTTCTCAGGTTCCACCTCAGGTTTCTCCTCAGGTTCCGCTATAGGTACACACATCATACCACGATCACTTGGTAGGCATACATACGTGGTGACTGATAAATTAACTTGCATTAAAAGGTAAAATAATACCGCTAGTATCCACACTATTTTCATTTCCATTTTCGATTTGAATAGTGCTTGCGTGTTGATTGTTTCAGATTCGATTTGCTACTGATTTCGGACTTAAGACGGAGGCATAAAAATAGCTCATACTGCCCGCAGATAATCATTCGAGCTAGAGTGTTCCCGAAACAATAAAACTTAGTTAGTGTATGTGATAACCTGCTGCTTGTGAAAAAACGGCAAGGTCTTGAGAAGGTCTCTCTCCCCAACTTAAGGGGTATTCGTGGACTCCATCAGCTCGCAGATTTCTGGTCCTACAGCTGTTGATGTCGGCGGTGGGATCTGCTCACTCGTGAGCGGAACGTCCATCAATGTGGCAATACTCCGGCTCTTGCCATTGCGACTCCGACGACGATCATAACTTGAAGTTCAATCGCAATGCCGCGGGCCATTTGCCCAGCCTTAGTGCCAAAGCCAAAGCCCAAAAGCAGAAGAAGTCGCAGCTGAAACTCAAGTTGAGCCGCAGTTGAGGCCCAAAAGCTGGGGAAGATGAGGCCACGAGGTACGAGAATCAATCGCCCACGTTTATGAATTGCTGCGGCGCCGAAAAAAGAGGGGCCAGCCAGGGGTTAAAGGGGAGGGGGGATGGCAACCACCGGGCCAAACCACCGGCAACGTGCAACATTTTAGCTGTCCACTGGGCCACAAGCCTTGTGTTTTTCTGGTTGTTTTTTGTGTGCCTTGCAACCACAAAACGTCGCCACTTGCGCCTCATAAAATCGACAAAGAAAATAAGCAAAAAAAAACACAAAATAAAAATAAAAACCAAAAGAAAGAAGGAATGGAGCAAGGAAAATAAGGGCTAGGCACACGCGCCATCCAAGACTTTTCCCTTGGCGGACTGTGCACTCAGCGAAAAAGATCAATTTTGCCATACATTTAATTACGGAGTACTAGCAATTTTGGTTTTGGAAATTATTACCTGACAAGTAGTAATATTTAGTTACTTTAAATTTTGTACGCAACATTTATCTCTGTGGTTATAAACTTCCGTTTAATATATAATACATTTTTAGAAAAAATAAAAAAGATTGTTGTAAAACATTATTAAAAGCTTAAATTAGTTTTTTGGAAAACGACTTGTTAAGGGTTATTTCTTATTCTTATTCTTATTCTTATTATTTTTTATCGAATAAGTTTTTAGAATGGCCAATACCAGGGTTTTGAATCTGAAATATTAAATACATACTGAGCTATTTTGCAGTAGCTAATTTATTTACTTACTTGGGGGCTCCGTGGGCTTCTCTTTTCCCTGTTTATCCAAACAATTTCCTTTATGATCTTTTTCTCGGCAAGATGTGCCCAACGCAAAAGGCGTTTTTTTTGCTAGATTAACTTTAATTAAAAAGTAAAATAATATCGCTAGTATCAAAATTTTCATTTTGGATCTGAATTGTGCCTGCGTGTTGATTGCTTCAGAGTCGATTAGCCACTGAAATAGCTAGCTCTTATTTTCGGCAGATAACCTTTCATACTTGTGCTTTCCCCGAAACAATAAAATATAATAATGTTTTTGTTTCCAAATAAAAAAATGGTACATACAGATGAGATAATGGTTGTGTCCAGTGTTCGTTGAATTTCTAGCCGACAACTCGTGCTACATATTTCTTTCAGTGTTCGTTTCTGTATTTTCGGATGGGGGAGCAGACTGCACCTCGTGCTCCATGGGGTTAACGTTAACAGCCACAGCCCAAGCCGAGCGCCACCTACGCTCGATGATGCTCCATGGATCCCAGCCATTGGGTATCGGGATGGGGATCGGGATCGGGATCGAGATCTCTAGTGGTGCATGCGACAAATATTTCAACACACAGTCCCACCGCCCGCTCGCTATTCTAATAGACCGATTTGTCAGGGATCAGATTACATGCCTGCTGACGCCCACATCCGGTTAAGGTCTCTTGGCCAGAAAGCTCAGCCAAAGTGTTGAATGAATGTTAGAGCCGAGACTGTGAATGAACATATTTCACAAGCTCACGCGGCGGGGGAGTTGAAACGCCACAGAAAAATGGTTGAGAAAATTTCATTACAAAATGCTCGGGGGAAACCAATGGAGTTAGAGGTTTTATATGGTGGGAAAGATGGGAGACTGTGAAGAGATGCGGTAAAGTCGGTAGAACAATCTTTCTATAATAATGAATATAAATAATATAAAAGGAATAAAAGGAATACCAAAGGAATACTGAAAAGAGAGACTTAAATAAATAAAGGAATTGATCAGATTGCTAAATGACTTCGCTAATCATTTTATAAATGAGAAAACAGTAAGTAGAACAATGGGTGTAAATAAAAATAGAAAATAAACATTTGCATTCCCCTTTTCTGAATCACTTAGTTGTTATTATCACTATTACTACTATCACTAATAGTTATTATATATTTGCTTATTTAAGCTTTATTTGAGAAACCCTGTCTGATTTCAGAGAAATCCCCATCTCACTAACTCAAGTACACCTTCATGATGGCAGCCCATTAAGAAGATCCCATGACTATCCTGTCTTTTGGGCTACCACATGGCTGCCTCCCTTGGCGCATTGTTTATGGTTAATCTTTATCAATTTAAAGAAATATCTTTGTTTCGACATTTGCACATAAACAGCGTAAAAAACTTTTTGAACAAAGCCCGCAGTGGCCGGCGAGATCAGCGATCCGCTGCCCAATCCAATTCCAATCCGAGTCCAGCCAATTCTCCAGGGTCCAATGTCAGTGGCGTCTCCAACGGAAGCAAAACCACGGGGGGTGGGCGTGGTGGCGGCGTTGTCCACCCCGTACCCCCTTCGAAAAAGCCCCTTTCTCCCCTGGGACAGAGACACCTTTGCACCAATGTCTACAGACATATGTCTTTTGGCTTGGCATCCCAGCAGAACTGAACTGAACTGACAACAAGAAGCACCAAAAAGCACAATTTTAATGAGAATATATTTTGTGAAGTGGTCAAATGACAGCGGGTTCAACATTGTTCTGCCAACGGAGGGAAAAGAATAATATTCCGTGAAATATGAAATGTAGGAGGTGGATCCCTAACGAAGCACCCCGAAGAAAATGTCGTTCACGCAGCGTGAAATGTTTCTGAAAATGCCATTACCAAAGGCCCCAAAAGAACCGGAGAACTCCCCCCCGCTGTTGGGTGATGACTACTACCAGCCAAACTACTACTGTGGCTACCCGCGAAATGGGAAAAAGACCCAATGAAGTCCCCAAAAACCCATCCCGATTCGCATCACAGTCGACCATTTATATGGTCATCAATAAAAATAAATCAAAGCGCATATTTAGAAACCTTTCAGAAAATAAAATAAAACCTCGAAATCAGTTGAAGTTGCTCTTTAAATACTCTACTTAACAGCTTACTCTAGAATTATTATGTCGCTTGGGTATTTAATAAATTCCTTAAGTAAAATACCTTTATTGTATCGTTATTTCTGTGGGAAATTTGTTTTATTAATTTTCCACATTCAGCTTAAACCTTAAGTACCCCTTGATTGAGTATTAAATAGGTTGGTAAGGTCACAAGATTTTGGATTTCTGGTAAAAGCTGAAGGCAAAGAAATTCGAGGCCAAATCTGGAATTCAAATATGGAAATTAGCCAGAGATGCCAAGCCTCCTCAGTCACACTTGGCTTAAGAGCTGATTCGGAATCTGGGGTTGAGGTGAAGCCTTGTTATTGCGAGTCCTTGGCGCGTTTGCAAAAACAAACATTCATTCACATATGCCAAACATCGCTACCGGATTATATGAGGAATATAATGCCAACTGTGACGGCTTTGCCTGGTATTTTTTTTGTGGGCCTTTTTTGAGAACTGAGGGTCATCTTCACCACTTGGCACTCTTGGGGCGTCTTGTTAACATATCAACATCATGTCGCACTCTCGTTTGTTCAGTTTCCCTTTCATTTCACCCCCTGTCTGGACATATATGTATATACAACCCTCCTCCCCGCCCATCACTTTGCCTTTTTACGATTATTATTATTTTTACCGCTGCGACGGCATTCACACGAAGGCGCCTGTTCATTTCTTTTTTTCTGTTTCGAAGCTGCCTTTTTGTGCGCCTCCTTTTATTTATTTCGCTTATGGCTTTGCAGCTAATTGGGAATTATTTTTATGCATGAATTGTGTGAAGAAATTGGTAATCATTTGTTGAGCGTAAGCCATGACAGCGGCGACAGCGGCCTGCTGCTGTGCTTAATGACTGCCGCAAGTCGGGATCCGATGCGCTGCAGCGCCATCTACACGAGGATTTGAGCGGATTGGAGCGGATTTTGACCGAGTGTTAGGCAGCTGTCTCTCGAGAAGAAGTCCGTGCATCCGAATGTCAGCCAGAGAGAACTCTGCTGTCCCTTGAAGACCAAGAAGATGATTAAGAGGCAGCTGGCTTAAATGTCTTAAGTGGCTCCCTCTACAGAGGGAATTCAAAAATGGGGTTAGAACATTTTCTGAAAGTCCTTGTATCCTTTTATCTGTATTTTGGACACTACCTGTACAAATATTTATTTTTCATACACCTCGGATATTTCCTAATATGGTAGAGTTCCCATTTTTCGACCCCAAAAGTTTATTTTCCCAAGAAAATAGTAAACTTTTTGGCCTTCCTGGTCAATTCCTTTCCGAACAATCCATCATAGATCTCTGCCCACCTCCGCGTCGTGAGTAATAGCCATTTCCGCAACGTCAACCGCAGAACTCGTTTCACACATCATTACGAAATGGGTTCAACCGCAGTGTCAGAAGACAACGCCGGAACTACGATTTGTTTGAGTTTCAATAAGCTCGGCACACACAACATCACACATCACACGTGAACTCTTGGGAAAATTGATATTTCGCATTAGCGACAGCGACCACTACAAAGGTAATGACAATGAAAAGGTGTCAAAGTCGGACCGACCAGGTGCGTGGGACTCTGGGGGAATGCTGCACATCGGATGCAGGCCGGCCTGTTGGCCCTGGGAAACTCAAATCCAATGCGAAGATACAGATAGTGACCAACTCGAGAAGGGGGAAACTGCAGCATTGAACCATTAAGACAAATGGGCTGGCATTCAAAGCCAAAGCAAAATGCTGGCAAACAAAGCAAAGCTCGAAAGACAAATGAGGCGGTGGCTTGGGGCACTCACACAATGTGTTGACACGCTTTTTGCCGCGCAGGAGAGTGCGAGAATCGCGCAGATACAAAGATGCAGAGATACAAAGATACAAAGATACACAGGTACACCGATTCCGATACAGATGCGGCGACAATTTGTCAGACCGACAAATAGCCGAAGTACGTGAGCGAGCAAACCGTACGTGAACTGGGTGACAGAATCTTCAATCTCCTCAAACAAAAAATAAAGAAAGGCGATTATGCAACCCAAACATTTGTCTAGGAATTTCATCGATTTGTTGTGACCACCAGGAGTTCAAAAAAAAAACAAAAAAAAAAATCACGGAACGACGAGAGAGAATCCCGATATCAATCTTGATCTTGATTTCAGTTCGGCGCCTCTTTGATGGAAGCGGCCAAACAAATTCCTTTCGAGCTTTGGCTACACGACACCATGCCGGTATCCGACCTCAATGTGCGCTGAATTGTGTAAACAAGCTGACTCCAAACATACTCGGCATCATCAATTTCCAGAGCAGATCAGCGGACTGGAGATCGGAGTGGAGCGCATTGGGCATCGGGCATCGGGACTTATTGGAAATTATCATAGCAGAGCATCTGAGTTATGCCCTATGCCGTCTCATCGTCGTCGTCTTCGCAGTTCGCAGTTGTCGTTGTCCTGCCGATAATCAGACGCGCTTGGTGGCTCCGATTCTGAGTCGCGACACTGAGAGAAAGTGGGGAAGCAAACCCATCAAATGAATTAGAAACATCTAAACAAGTAAGGGATAAGGATAATGTTTGAGGAATCCATCCAAGCACAACAAAAACTTGGTGTATTAGAAGTATAACTCCCAATCTTGCAATATCGCTTAATACCAAAGTTTCTGTCACGTCTTAAATATTTATTTAAATTAAGCACATTTGTATATTATTTGTATTCTATTTTCAATCACTATTAAAATAAAAATATTTGATTTTAGAGAGCATTTTTCTCTGGGTGGAGTCTTTCGCCTGATTCCCATTCTGACGACTCCTGGCCGGAGCAACTCCACATGCATCGCAGTTGGAATATTTCAAGCGAAATCTGGCCAATGCGGTATCGATTGACTTGGCGACTTGGTTTCGATCTGGATCTCTTTTGCATTGGCCCGGGGTTTGGGCCTTTGGCTGCTTTTTAGCTGCTTTAGCTGCTTTGGCTGCTGCGTTTGCGGCCTTTCAACAAATTGACTCGACGATAATTGAAACTGACATGTGACTAATCTGCACCGAAGACTGCTCAGCTCCGTCTGCTCTGCTCCTTCAGTCCGAGAAGAAACTGGTTGTTTGGACGCCTGTCTTTTGGCCTTCTTTTTCGGTTTTTTTTTTTAGGTTTTATTTTATGTTTTTTGCTTTTTACCCATTGCCGGTTGACAATCGGGCACTGTACTTTGCGCCATAAATTTTCCAACTGTTTCTCACTCAAGTCCGGGGCCGGCTACTTTGTTGGACACAATTTTCGATTCGATTCGATTGCCTAACATGCGGGCTGGATATTTATTTCCACACACACTCTCGACCGTGTGTGCATGTGGGTGGCGTGGCTCAGCGGCGCGTTATAGAAAATGTTACTTTTGATTATTATTTATGCGACATGATGAGGCGACGCCGCGCTCACTTCCAGTCCCGTTTCCCCATATCCAGTCGCGATCGATGGCCGAGCGTGAAAACAGCAATGATGTGGGAGGCCGGCGGATGGATAGATGGATGGATGGATGGATCGTTAGACGGATGGAGAAAGTGTCACCAGATAGGTCACCAAGTAGCAGGGATGATGTAAATCTCTAAAGTTAGCTTCGTGATCAAAGAAGTAGACGAGGTCTTAATGGTGAAGCTATCGGCCATCTGTGATAAAATGTATACATATAGGAAAGTTAATATTAAATATCATTTAATGGCCAAAAACTTACTCATCCACACATTTCCAAGATCATTGTTATCAGCAGTTTTGAGAATTTGGAACATGGGTATATCCCCAATTTTTTGGAAACTCTTATCTCTTCGCTATTTATATGCCTTCTGGCAATGCCTCTCTACAATTTAATTGGAATCTAATGGCCTTTCGTCACTTGCATTTCGAGTGGAGGCCATAAAGTAATTTCGATTGCCGGCGAAATAATCATGCGAAAAGAAGGAACCGTAATACAATTCCAGTAGTTTTTCTATATTCATCTGTGTCATATAAAGCTTGTGCGCCTGCTGTCCGATAAAATGTTTATGGGGACCCATGGGTACTGAGAAAATTAGATTTTCTTAGATCTTGTCCGCCCACGAAAGCGTAGCGATAGCACTTATTGCTTATCGAAAAGCATTCGACAACACGTCATCGAACACTTGGCACACTTAGCGAATCAAATAGCTGACCGATAATGCTGACTTAATTAAATGTCGCCAATTGAAATAGCAATATTATGCCAGCTCGAAGAAGGCCCCGAAAATACGATCGGGTGGTGAATTGGGGTAGGGATTTGAGATAGTGGTTTATGGGATCGACACATTTCAGGCATTGCTCAGGTTGATTCCTCAGAGAGTCAGCGTTAACTTTTATATATTTGATAGCATCGAGCGCCATAAATTTGGAGACAAAGTTCCGAAATACTTGTGTCAGCATTTATTTAGGGAGAATACCCTTGCCAAGGAAAAAGTGCTAAAAATTAGGGAAGGTCTGGTGGACTTTCAAGAAAAAAACGCAAACGGGTTGGAAAATACAGATGTTGCAGCTCATTTTAGACTATTTCTATTGCATTTGTTTCATACTTTTATTTTATTCTGTATTAAATTCGAAACACACTTCTATTCTATTATATTTCGAATGTAAATAACCAAATATTTTATTTTATAAAAATATCTTTTCATGGGCAATGGGTTTTCAATATTCCTATCAACATTACTTATTATTATTTAACAAATTAGATCATTTAATATTCGACTTAACCAGATGTTTGTGGCCCTCTTGTCATTCTTCTTTAAGTTTTCTTTTTTTTTGGCAAAAAGAACGCCACCATAAAGATAAACTCTAACATGCTTTATACATCATTAAACATTCCTGCACAGTCGTCGCTCTTTTTATTGGCTGCTCTGGAGTCGCGTCCTTCCTCTCACCCCCGGCCCCTCCCACCCCACACCTCTGCCGCCCACATCCTCCACCAACCCCCCCTCAGCTCGCAAGGATCCATTTTGGGGAGAGCTAAGGTGGTTTTGGCGCAAGCTCTTTTTCAGGTGATTTATACATGACAGGGCGGGTTTGGGGCTCTGGGGGCTTTGGGCCCCCTTCCCCTCTTATTCCCTGCCCCCCCTCAACTTATCGTTAAAGTGGCGTGCCAAAGCTACACGAGACCCGATAAATGTCACTGATATTTAATTAAGTCTGGTCGACCAGGAGTCCCAAAACAGGGTGTTGGACGGGGGAGGTCACATAAATGGTAATGCTGACTTGCATACCGAAATTCATTGGGGTGGTTCGATTGTATTTTAAGAAATTTAGCTAATAAGCAGCTTGATATTCATGTGTTTATATTTATAAAATAATATTATAATTAATAGCTAATGTCCAATGAAATGTTGCCTAATAATTCTATCTATCTTATAAAAACATACATTTTTTTAGTAAGCCCATCGAACCACCCTAATACACACAAAGGCCATTCCAAATCAATCGTAAATGCTTGGAAGCGAAACTGAAACAAAGCCAAAACTTTTAATTTTATTACGCCAAATAGCCCCACCACCACCCGATTCGATTTCACCCGTTCCACATTCCAAGTCCGGTGACTCAGATCGGCCGTAAAGCCGACTAATTTATAAGCCTATATCCGCTAAGAAGAGGCGAGGGGTATCGGAATCGGAATTGGAAAAAAGTATCTCAAGAATCTCCGCTACCGCTGCACGCGCCATAAATATGTGTTAAGTATGCCTTATATCGAAAACTTGTGTTCATAACAATTTAATTTTGCTTTTGTTTCCACCAGCCAAAGAACAACAGTGACAAGAAAACGAGGCTACAAGAAATCGGGCAGCGGGAAAAAATAAAGATTGTCGCGTGTCCAAGACAAGAAGACGACAGCATCTTGGCAAGTCCCCGATTCCCGATCCCCGATCCCCAATTCCCGATCCCCGATTTCCGAGTGGCGGGAAGTGGATCGCTGCGGATCGGGATCGAATCTCCAGCGACAACAAGACGACAGAGTCGTGCTAATGGGAATAGTATGTAAACGGATGTTTTAATGTCCAAAAAGTAAACTGCGAAAATACACCGCCAGCAACAACAATGACGGCCGGCAGCAGCAACAACTTAAAAATCGTTCGGTTTCGGCTCAGAAAAAATGCAAAAAACACAAAAACCACAACGTATCGATCGGCCGAAGTGAGTGTACATTATAAACACCTACGAGAATTCTTCGCTGGCTGATACACAAGTTTCCGAAGCCCCCAGAGTTGAAAACGCGTACAAATTGCTTTAGGAAAGTGGTGACAAGCTCTTCGATCGCCAACATCAACAAGTAAACAAAAAAGTAAACAAAAAAGCATTCAAAATGTGCTACAAAGTAAATGGATGAATGAATGCTGAAAGTGAAGAGTATCGCTTGGATATTGTTGGCTGTTAAAGTGTATTATAAACTATTGATTTACTAAAAACCAAACTCTGAAGCTAAGTTGTAAAATAAATCAGATGAATAAAGAAAGTGAAAGCATAAGAGCTATCAAAAGGTTTATAGGTATGAAAAGTACATATAAAAATAAATCATTTCTATTATAGAGTTTAAAGGGTTTAAGAACAACTAAAGTATAGTAATCATCATACCGCCTATGAGAAGGGTATTCAAAAATTCCCAAATCCATGACAGTCTTATCCCTGCATTAATCCAACAGGGGCACCGAAATGTCGTCCTACAAATTAACAAAAATTCCAAAAATGTTTGCCAGTCTGCAAGGAAACTCCTCCTTCGCGTCTTAAGTTCCTTTGTGTGAGTTGGCTTGAAAGTTTCATGCCACATTGATTCAATCATTCTGCGATGCTATCAACAATACATTATATGCACTATCTCCCTCTCTTGCTCTCCTGCATTCTTTTTGAATCCGGGCTTAGGAGAATTTATAATGAGCTACAAAGAGATTTTCAAATGTAGAGATTAATGTCCTAAATTTAGTACTTACTAAAGTATTCCTAATATAAACTAAACTTTTTAAGTGGCTTAAGGTTTTTTTGCAATTATAAAACACATCCTTGATATATGTCCTTTTAACACTACTTCATATTTATAGGCTTAGGAGAATTTATAATGAGCTACAAGGAATATTGTTTCAAATAAAGAGATTAATGTTCTAAATTCAGTAAGTAATAATATAGGCTAAACTTTTTAAGTTGCTTAAGATTTTTTACAATTATAAAACACTTCCTTGATGAACATATCCTTTTAACACTACTTCATAATTTTAATAGGTTTTTTATTCAAAGGTGACAAAAATGTCTTTTTAATGAAATAAAACCCCCGCGATCCTCATCGATAATATCGCTCAAAGCTTGTGTAGGGCAATATAAAATAAAGCCAACCGAGGAACCCGGTCAAGCTTGATCGAACCAATCGACTAAAACTGGACAGGGAAGTGGGCCCAACTCCCTCCACTTGCAGCCGTCTCTCTCCTTTCGCGTACTGCCATCTCTCTCATTTTGTCTGGAGCCCGCGCCCATTCATGTCATCAGGCGTGGTAAAACATGCAACGTGCCATTAGCCTGGGCGATGGGACACAGCCGCGAAATCGAGAAATCGAGGGAACGGGAATGGGAACGGGGACGGGATGAGGAACCCAGCCGAAACCCAACTGAACGGCCGGCAAAATCGAATTCCTTGTTAGATGCATTCCGACAAGTTGTTTCCTGACACCTCGCCAGCAAAATACACTCATAAGCAGCCGCAGTCTAGGTGTTGGCTGCGACTTTACGACTGCGTAGAGGGACCAGCCATCCAAGTACTCTGCGATCCGACCATCGAGCGATCCGACCATCCAGCGATCCAACGATCCACCGATCCAGCGATAGCTTGACAAGAGTTTATGAAACGAGCCACAGTCGTCGCCCGTTTTTATATGGGCCGTAAGTTGACAGCCAACTGGCGATCCGGCAACTGGACACGGCCCGAGCTACAGTCCTTCCTCCCTAAACAAAACTTTGGGGAACATCCAAGTAAAGAAGCAAAGGGAAGATCCAGTAGATGATCTTGAAAAACTATAAACTATTCATGTAACTATTGTAAGCCAGAGGATGATCCAATAGATGATATAGAAAACCTATAAACCTATGACAGTAATTGAATTAAGGCTCCATTTAATTATAATATAAAGATTTTTGATTTCTTTTATAAAAACCAAATGTTTATGGCAAATTTATAGAGCTGGAAAAATATTTAAAAATGTATATCCCATGAACATATGAATGCATTTAATGCCCTCTTCTTTTATCTTCTTAAGTAAGCATTATAATAATTGTAAAATCTAAAAAATTAAAAATATTTTAAAATATTTATCCCACGAACATCTGAAGCATATTCAAAGACTATTGATGCCTTATTCTTTTATCTTTTTAAATAAACATTATAATAATTGTAAAATCTTCTAGGAAAAGCCTCAGGTGTAGAAGTATGACTGTAATCAAGGGATCGGTGGCTCAGTGGCTCAATGGCTCGATGGCTCGGTGGCTCGGTGGTTCTCCATCGGGGTCCGGTTGGTGAATCACTGTCCACAAGCCAGCTTTTGCGGTTGCCCCGCTGCTGAGGCTGAATTAATTATGAAACTTAAGCGGAGTCGCTGCCGCTTGCAATTTATTTTAATCGCACATTGCTAGGCGCATTTATAATCGATTAGGTTGCCAATAGTTGACCCCCCACGGGAGTGGACTGAAATGTGTGTCAATCTATTATATTGTTTTAAAATGAACTAACATGTAGTAATCATCATACCGTCTATGAGAAGGGTATTCAAAAATTCCCAAATCCATGACAGTCTTATCCCTGCATTAATCCAACAGGGGCACCGAAATGTCGTCCTACAAATTAACAAAAATTCCAAAAATGTTTGCCAGTCTGCAAGGAAACTCCTCCTTCGCGTCTTAAGTTCCTTTGTGTGTGTTGGCTTGAAAGTTTAAAACTTAAGCGGAGTCGCTGCCGCTTGCAATTTATTTTAATCGCACATTGCTAGGCGCATTTATAATCGATTAGGTTGCCAATAGTTGACCCCCCACGGGAGTGGACTGAAATGTGTGTCAATAGCTATCGTTAAGTTTGTTAGTTTCATATGCAAATGCGCCGGGATTTATTCATTTAGTCAGCGTCTGGAGTCGTCGCCAGATGATCGCATTTTAATTGCGGTCTTTCCCCACTTATTAGTCCCAGGCCGAGCCCAATATCTCCCGCTTGGCTACTGATTTAAACTGGGATGGTTCTGCTTAATTAGCCATTGATTTGTTTGGTTCCCCACTTAAATATGTAAATTTTGTGCCGGCCAACATGACTAATAGGCCTAAATGGGTCGCATTAGCTGCTGGTTTTTTATCAGTCGGGGACCATCGGACTATATTAAGTAATCTTTGGAGGTAATCGGCAATATGATTTAGAATTAGTGATAATGGATGTTCATGGGGAATAGTTATGAAAGATTGTTCTTATTTGTTTGTGGCTACTTTATCAACAAAGTGTCATATAGGGTTTGTCCAAATATTGTATTCATTAGTTAGTATAATTACAATTCTGTTCTAACCCCACTAAGTTCACCTTGTAAGTAAAGTTCCCACAGCACATGACCCCCACTTACAAATCTCCCATAACTTTGATCTAATTAATAATAGAGCATTCCAGAGAAGATACAAATATAGCACTTGCCACCGCGTAAAGTAAGGATGGGATAGGGATTTCAGATGGGTGAGAGACAATTTAATATAAGTGGGAAGCCCGTCCAGACGCAGACACATTTAATCTTAATCATAACTTTGTTGTGAACACTGTGTGGCACTGAAATCTCGCAAGTAAAATTCCCAGAAATCAATCAGACAGCGACTGGGGGCTTTCGGTAGCATAGCCAACGGTCCCCGGCATCCAAATCCCATGGGCAGTCATAAGTTGTGTCTGTTTGGTTCTGTATTCGGTTCGAAGGGGCGCTGCCCCGCTGAATAAACGCATAAATCTGAAAGCCACAAATTGTAACATTGGCTGTAATAAATGCCGCGATCCGCCCACCATTTGCTCATGGGTTAAGCCAGACGGCAGCCGCAGAAGCAGCCACGCTAATCGAGAACGAGGGTTAAGGGCAACGGGCAGCGGTCAGGGGGGAGGGGGGTCGTGTTCGAGCGGACAGACATTTTGGAATTTTCGACAGTTCTTTAGCCCTGAGCCTTTGAAAATTCACACGGGCCTAAACACAAAATAAACAAAATGTTGTGGTCGCACCGGCAGCACCGCAACAGCAGTCAGGATCAGCCTCTCGGGGATCCCGAGTCCGAGTCCGAGTCCGAAGTCTCGAAAGGCCAGCTCCAGATCCCGGGCCATATTGTCTTAATGCGCCGTGCCCTGTTGACGCCCCCTTCGCGTTACCCTCGGACCCGCAACCCCCCACCCCGATCCGCCAACGCCCAACCGTTGCCCCAATTAGTCCGATCTGCTTCTGATACGCGCGCCGAAAACGTCGAAACCTTCTCCTGACCCAGGGCCAAAAGGTTCAGCCTAGAGATGGCCTAAAAAAAAAGTTGAGAAATAATATATCACATTAAATGAAAAGTTTTTGATTAGAAAAAATCCTCAAAAAACAATCATTGCAATGTTATTTTTTGAAAATGTTGCTAGCCGGACTTTTTAAATTTTATTTTAAGAAAAAAGCTTTTGAGAGGCCTAAAAAATAGAAAATATTTTATTGCATTGAAATATTATGGGAAAAATATTTAGTTTCGAAATGAAGTGTATGACTTTTAGTCTATAAATTTCATATACCTTCTAATCTAATCACTTCTTAAGAAATTTAAATGGTCTTTAATTTGTAATCATTTAAGTACCAACAAGTACCAACATTATTTGAATAGACATTTATTTGGAAAGAATAGGTCGGAATTTTTTCTTTTAGAGACTATCTTTTAGATAGTTTTAAAACCCGATGACCCCTCACGCACCCATCTCGAATTCAGGTGAAGAGGAGCACAGTGCCTCACTCTCTCTTCCCCCGCTACATATATTTCTCGACCTTTTGACAATTTAATAATAGGTCTTTGGTGAGTTGTACTCGCTGACCAAATGACGGACTACAATGTGGCCCGGTCCATGTCCGAGTCCACGGATTGTGGCCACTCCGATTTCGTAGAAATCCATGGCGACCTCTGGTCCACCGACCATTCCCCCCTGCCCTCCGCATCCCAGAACCCTACCTACGTACATATTCGGCTTGGTAGCTCCCTTTCGTTTTCGATGGGCGTTAAAATTGGGCTGATCACGTTCCTGCACGCCGTTCACTTAGGTAGCCGTTTATATCTGCGTGTAATCCGAGTTCCAAATCCACACTCTCACACAGAGAAAAATGTTATTAAAATTAGTAATACATTTAGGATATATTAAAATATAGATCACTGAACAGACAAATAAAAAATGTACTCAAATCACATCATATTCTACAAACAGTATCCTATTTTTCTATTAGTCCCTTAAAGTCCCTAATTTATGATGACTTATAATACATTAATTTTAGTATATATATCTTTCTGTGTACAATTTTCAAATTTGCTGCATCATCCTACGCGTCGGCGTTAGACTTTCTCAGTTGTCTGATTTTGGGCCTGGTTTAACCATGGGTTTTGCGGACTTTTGAGCCAATAGACCGACTGACTGACTGATTCCGTCTATGGCTTTTGATTTTGATAAACGCTGCTAAATTGTGGCAAATTAAATTATTAAACAACATTTTTTTCCGTTGCCTTTTTGGCGTCTGGGTTTGGTTTTGTATTCGTTTTTGGCTCCGTTTGATTTGGGGACGCTGCAAATTGTTGCAAATTATTTTTGGCCTTGTCTAAGTTTGGCTATATGGCTATATGGCTATATGGGACGTGATCGGGGTTGTGGGCCGTCGTTCATACTGCCATTTGCAGTTAGTTGGATCGATTTAAGCCGCAATTTGAGCCACTTTGATGTGTGGTCGATAGGGAAGCCGAGCGGGGAACTAACGTGTCATTAAATAAATAGTGGGGGAGGTTTACAGTAAAGGCTTAAGTCATTGATCTGCTTCACAGGGTTCTTATACAGTTTTTCATGAAGTTCGCAATAACAAATCGTTCAGAGCCCAGCGAAATAATACTACTAATTATATTAAAAATACCTCTGATTCACTGATTTTAAACCTATAAACTACTTCCCACCAAATGAGTTAACTCAACATGACACATCCAGCTTTGGACATAATCACGATTACTTTCGCAATTACCTGTCTTCGGTTCACTTTCCCCAGCATTCTTATGAAATGCCATTGACTAATGATTCAGTTGACCATAAAACAAAAACCTTCGCGAAACCAGTTCCGCGATGTATTAAACTTTTTCGGCCGCTTATCCCCAAATCCCCTCTTCTGGGTTAAGGCCTGACAAATTTGCTGACAAATTCAAGGCAGCGACAGCCACAAAACTGCCAGCCATCAATCAAACCATTAAAAAGAATGCACCGCAAAATGAGTCAAGTCAACGCCACCTACAAAAATCCGCTGGCTGACAAAGGAGGGTCCCCGAAAAAGTATCGAAGAGGGTTCAGAATTGGGGTGTTTACACGGAAATTAAAATTGGGTCAGTCTTATGTGTGACTTTATTTAAAAAAAAAATAGTAAAAAATTAAATATAGATTACTGATGAAATAAAATGGATGTATAACCTTTTTTAGTTTCGATCAATAAATCATATTTCTTTAAATATAATATCAAGCACATTTTGGATGTCACATTAATAACATATAACAAAATTAAAATCTTCTATCCATTAAGTTAATAATTATAAGTACTATATACTATTCATATTTTTCACTGTGTAGAAAAGCATTCCCCCAAAAGAGATTGGCGAAATTATCAGCAAACATGTTGATTGTTATTGATCAGCGCTGTTGATTAAAACGACGGGACCCCGAGTTGCCTTTTTATTCTCGATTTCAGAGAGCTTGAGGATCGGGATCGGGATCGGGATCGGCATGGGACATCGGATATTCCTGGCCTGGGTGGCCGTTAAAGCGACACTATGTCGCCTGTCAAAATTCTTAATCAAATACGCGGCGGAATGTCATCATTATGCGCAAAAGGGAGTCTTCATGGTTCAGCTTCTTCTTTCTGAAGACTGCCGCTTTTCGCAGACATTTACAATTACACGGGTGGTGGTTTGAGGGGGGAATGGGGCTGCAAGGGGGCGGGGCTCCTGCCACCTTTTCTAGGCCCCTTTGCCGGTTGACAGACGGCCAACAACATTTGCGCCACATTTACTTCACACGTTGCCGTCGACTCAGGCCAAAAGTCTCTCCCTTTCGCTGTCTGTGACATTTTAATCGCATTTGCTAAAACTCAGTGAACAATTCGCCTTTTGAGGAGGAAGCCAGAAGGGCAATACTTAAGCTCGAAAAAGGGTAGAACTTCTGGATACTCTAAAGCAGTCTGAAAGTCTAAAAATCGCAGAAACAGTCAGAGAGTCTAGAAATTGCAAGAGATAAACATATAAAACAAAAAAGGAGGCCCATCTTCTGTCCAACCAAATAGGATGAATAAATAAAATGCCCTCATGTAAAAGTATTAATTATAAATAAGGTAACTTAAATAGATAACTTACTCAACGAACATCAACTTTCCCTTTTAACTACTAGGTATAGCTCCCTTTGGAAGTAACGTGATCGAAGCGAATACCTCAACTAAACCTTATAGTTACTATACCCATTTGCATAGATCTTATATTCTCTATAGGATCTGCAACTTCCAGCTGTAGGCTTCTTCTACGTATACGTCTGTCATTAAAATAGAGGATCGCAAACGCGCGCGACTCGCACACGCATTTTACGAGTCAGCGGCAATCCGCAAGATCTGCCACCCCTTTCCCTCCTCCCTCCTCATCTTTTCTTAGCTCACCCAGGTGTATTTCTTGGCCCACTGTGACAAAGAGTACACTGCGAAAAACACCTAATCGCACCTCTTCAAATGTCAGGAATTTATCTCTTCATTTAAGAAAGTTTTTACCTTATAAATAAGACTTCAAATTCTCAATAGAGCTTAATATTACGAATATTAATATTTACTAAATAATTTTATAATTATTATCTGTAAATTTATTTTAAAATGATGACATGCTTGTGTTTTCGATCCAATATAAGTTTATAAGTATTCCAATTCCCAGGAGACCAAAAGTGTCTTATTTCCAAACTTTAGGTACACTTTTTTCTCAGTGCAACTGAGAAGCTGAGGAGCCCGATCCCGATTCCGATCCTGAGACTGGGCCTGCGACTGAGCCCGATGATAGCTTACTTAGTGACTGCGACTCCGTGTGTGTGTAATGTATGAAGCGATTTCTGCAGGCCGCGTCGCCTTATTTAGGAGATCGTGATAAAAGTTGGAAGTCGCGTTGATTTATGTCAACGCATGGTCTCCGTGGCTCTCCGGCCGAAGAATCCCTCAGCTCGGCCAAAAATGAAAAGAATGCCCCGGTCTCATTGAATTTAAGTGCCAAATTAGGAGCAATATTGAAGCCCAATTGCCGGGGATTCGGTTCTCGGATCTCCGACTTCGACTTCGTCTTGGACTTGGACTTGGATACCAAGTGCAACTCCCGATCCCGAGATTGTCAACCGAACTGAAGTGAGCTGTCACGTTTGCGGTCCGCTTATGTCAGCTTCAGCTGCAACCGGCTGCAGTCCCTCAGATTTCGCAGCCCCTTTAAGCCCTTTAAAATGTGTTGTTATGATCGGGCGGCGGCGATAAGTTTTGCCTTCAGATGGCGAATAATGTTGGTGGAGCCGAAGTCGATGTGGATCCAAGTCGCCAAGTTGCAATCGCAATCTGGCAGCCTTGCCACAGGCTCTAAAGTTACGCGGCATTGGGTTTTAGGTTTTAACTTTCGATGCAAATCATTTTACGTGTTGGCGACATTAAGCGCGAAATGACCCCGTTATCCCACTTGTCATCATCACTTCATAAATTAATGCTAACCGAGGAGGTAGCCAGGAGACACCGGAGACCGGAGATCGGAGACCCAGCCAGTGGGTTTTAACTTATTTTTAAGACCTGGAAGGTGAAGGGGGGATAGCAAAAACAGAAGTTGTGCACCAAGAAAAATTGGGGACTTGAATATTAATGGGAATTATAAAACAATAATGAGAATTTCAAAGTTAAACAAAGTTAAACGACTGTATAATTTGGTCTTCTGGTCCAAAATATGTGGTACTATTTAAAACGGGCTTTTCAAATCTTATTACAGTTTTGATAATGATTTTCTATAATTTCCAACAACCAACAACTTCAGACCAAACCAAATAACTAACTTAAAATTTATAAAGAATTATTAATTATTATTAAGTTACCTTGGTAAATGATATTATCAAAGGTGCACATTTTCTTAGTGTTAAATACCCCTATTTCTAAAAAAGATTTTCACTACCCTGCTTAAAACCCCAATCCCTCCCAAAACTTTTGTTCTATTCCTTGCTTGAGAATCTCCCCTCCTTTCCGCCCCCCAGTTGGCCTCAAATTTGTGCAGACAAATTGGGGCCTGGGTGCCTTGGACTTGGCCAAAACGAAACCAAGCCAACTGAGAGCCAACTCGGCCAACTGAGACACTCGGTCTGCGACTGCGTCTTTTGGGCGTGTGTGCTCCGCTTTGCGATTACGATCACTTTTAGATCCAATATATCAGGGGCGCGTTGACGGCGTACATTGGACGACAATTGATATAAGTTGTGGTGAAAAGTTTAGTGGCATTCAACGATTGCTTTGCTAGATTAAAAGCGACAGGCAGCCAGTTGGGACTGGGCAGTGAACATGGATTGGAGCTGGTCCTGGATCTCGCCTGGACCTCGACCGGGATCTGAAGTCTGGACCTGGCCACAAATCTTTTTAGGCTCCGCCACAATCACAATGCCAAGTAAGAGCAACAAAAATATGCGGAACAAAAATAAATAAATAAAGGAAAATAAGTTAAGAAGCAGGCAGACAAGTCAGCAGACAAATAGCCGCGAGTTTTGTACGTGCCGCTTTGGAATCCGTTTGCATATACATATGAATATATATATATATATATAGTATATTCTCCAGCCTCTGAGGGTGTAGATTGTTTATATGGAGTGCCTGGCACTCTGCACTTTATGGTAGTTGGCATCTTTTAATTGCACATACAGCAGCCGCCACAGGAGCGGCCGCCCGTTAGCCGTAAAAAGCTGAATTATGCGATCCTACGTGATGACAGCCCGCTGGGGCATTCCAATACGTCGCACTGATGCTATCGGATCGGGGGATAAGACCCTCTGGAGTACGCACATATATACGTATATATATATATAGTAAGCCCACTGTCACTTATTACGTATAAATTGGGGGAAGTCACAAAACGAACATTAAATTCCCTTTCAATTTTATGGGGTAGCATTCTAATAATTCTTGTTTTGAGAATTAATTAAACTTAACAAGTTTTTATATAATTGTATTATTGTAGCATTATATTTAAAAACCAAGGAAAAATCATAACACTTCTTAGAAAACTTAATTGAATCACAAATTTATTGGATCATGTGTTAGTTATAATGTGAGACAATTCCATACCATAAAATCAAGCAATTCCATTTCAATTCCACTTCTTAGAAAACTTAGTTTAAAGACAAATTAATGGGATCATGTGTTGATTATAATGTATGAAATTTCCATACTATAAAATTAAGCAATTTCTTTTGATGACAATAAAAAAACCCACACATATTCAAAACAAGTACCATGTCAGCTATACATTTAAGATAGAGTATATATAGTGTTTATCAGCAAATGACATCTAATGAGTTAGACACCGTCGCTTAACGGGTCCCAAAGTCTGAATCTGAATCCGAATTCCGAAAGGTCTGAGTTGGAATCTGCTGCTGAGGTTGCTGCTCAGGTTGCTGGGATGTATTTGCTGCTGACTCCGCTCGTCGCACCTTGGAGATCAGCTTTTGATCGGTTGGAGGAGGCTAGAACCTGTTGCCAAATATCTCGCTTAGATGTGACTGCGTGAGATTTATCCGCGGACTTAGATAGAAACTTGAGTGAGTCAGTGGTATGAGAAAACGGTTTTTTTGGTAGCCACTCAGCGGTCATGAAGAGTGGTGAATCAGGCCATAAAAGAAATCTGCATATGCACTTAAAAAAAACCCAGGCTGCCACCTTTTGAAAGACGGAAATGCTGATTGCGCTACCGAAGTGTTGAATCAGTCTTGAGTCCGGCAGAAAGATGACCGACATTGATAGAGATGGTGTTGATTTTCCTTTAGACTGCTTTTATAGTTTCTCATTTAATTTAATTAGAAAATTATGATTAACCTAGCAAACCATAAAAACTTTAGGTAATAACAGTTTGGTTTACACAATATTAAAACAACTGATTTTTCTAAAGGTAAGCTAAACTTAAGTTAGGATGGAGTATAATGGACTTGCAATCAGTAAGACTATATCTTTCCCTAATATTTAGTCTTTGAAGCTATGAATATATATATCTATTTGGATAGTTTGATATCGTGTATTACAACTATTATAATTCTCAACTTATTTTCTAATGCTTTTAATAAACACTTCCTGGCGTTTATAAAATTTCTTGTTTATTTTGTTATTTATTAAAATTCGCAAATGCTTTTCTAATGCTTTTAAAAAAAACACTTCCTGGCATTTACACAATCGGTTTAGCTGACTTCCAGAGGTGATTGCGAGTGGGTGGGCAGTGACCCGCCCCTGAGCATTTGCGATAAGTCTGGAATCGGTTTGGTTTAGTTTTCGCTGGGTTTCGGGCCTAAGCCAATGTGCGGCCAACAAAATCAGCGGGTGACGGCGCACACAGCGGGCCTCCGTTTGGGCCTCCTTTTGGGCCGGATTTGACTCTGAATGTGACTCCGATACTGATACCAATGCTGGCTCTGGTTTTGGCCCAATCCGCTCCTTTCCGATGCCGATGCCATACGAAGTCCAACTGCGTGGACGTCGTCCTTTGGCAGGGAAGGTGGAAACAGTTTAGGTTAATGCCATGGGCAGCAGCAGGAAGCGGCGGATGCAGCAGCCTCGGCGGCGGTTAGCTGGAAAACCACACGTGCCTCGGAAGGCGACCACATGCCGCTCCACAGCGGAGGTCAGAATAATAGAAGTGCCACCGAGAAATGCGAGACCAATTCCAGTGCATGCCAATTGCGAAAGATCGTTGTTTGTTGCCTCCATTTTCAGGCAATAAAAGGTGTATATGTCAGAACAAGTGGAGAGCTCACTAAACCATTCTAATTATTTTGATTTAATAAATTTATAAATTTAAAAAATAAAAATCAAAAAAAAATATTAAACATTTACATAACCCTAATTTATTTACTTTCTTTTACTTTTGTTTTTAAAGTTATCAAGACACATATAATATCTATATTTATCTATAAAATATCTATATTTATATTGCCATTTAAAGGGCTTAATAAACCACTTTGATTATTCATTTAAGTTTACATGCTTTTGTCATTTTATATTCATAAACACATTCAAAATTGTATTGCCAATGAAATGAGTTATAGAATAAATTCCCGTACTAGTTAAAGATTTTCACAAATAAGTTAAATAATTGCTTGCTGTACGTTTTAAATAAGAATATAAAAAACATAAAAAATTCCATGACATTTTTCGATAATTTGGTAGCCGTACTACCTACCACACTGACCGCTTTTGTACCTGCCGAGATAACCACAGGCCACATCCCGACCACAGGCCCTATATCTATATGTCCTGGCCCACACTCGCCACAGTAGCTGTTGCAGCATTCGTTTCGCATTTGGAAACGCTTTCATTATGTGCACCTCGCCGTGGGTTTGGTATCTTTGTATCGGCTCTCCCTTTTCCGGGATCCTGCCGCGTAGTGCTAACATTTAAATTTGTGGAAAATCGAACCTGAAATCGGAGTGAGGACTCCTCCCGGGGCAAATGTTACGGCTTATCAAAACATAGTCAATATTTAATTAACACGAACGCAGCGGGCCGAAGGGAACTGGGAATTTCGAACTTGAGAAATGATTTATGATCGCATGTGAAATTATATGCCCCTCTCTTTCGCCGTATCCCTCACTCTTTTCCCCTTTTTGGTATTTACCAATTGTGCGAGCCGACAAAGGAGCAGTTGGTCTTAATAGTTTGCTTAATTGTCGGTAAATAGTTAACCTAAATGCTCGGCAAACGTTGCGATGAATTGATTATCGCATCCCTCACAGGTACAGTGGGTGCTCGCAAAGGGGAGATACCAGCCACACATCGGAGGTGAGAAGTTTCCTGAACACACAGTGCGTACACCCACGTGCTGCAGATAAGAATTCGATCAGCTCTGTGGCAAAGGAAATATGTTTATTTTTGTATTATTTCAAAATGTATTTCATGCCACAAAAAATAAAATACCTTAAAAAAAATCAACTCCTTAATTATAGGAATTTGGCTGATCGAGGGCTACTGAATAAATTTAAATTTTTAAAAAGGAACTATTTTAAAATATTCTTGACGCCCAAAAAATTGTTGTTTTAGTTCCAAAATGGTTTTTATTTATTCCAAAAATATTTCTTTGTAAAAGTTTTTATGCCCCTACATAAAATGTCCGATAATTGATAGTTTGAAAATGTGAAATCCATAAAAAAGTCTAGGTCTGAATTTATAATTATAAGTATTGTCCAATCAACAATAAAAAAACTGCATTACCAATTAACGACAGAAGCGCGTAAAAACATGACAATTATTCTATAATCTGCCAGCTTACTGATGTTACTAGTTGGAATTAATTAACACTATTGCTTAAGCACTTAAATGAATAATTAAATGTCTGCTTCGAGAGAATGCTATTAAGAATGCAGCAATAGGAAAAATTAAATTAAATTAATCTCTTTTCAAACGAGTTAAACTCCCTTTTTAATGATTTTACGAAATGCTCTGAAAAATACTTGCAAAAGTACAAATTAAATCGCACTTGCTCTCCCTTTCCGCAATAAAAAAAGAACACATTTGATTGGGTTTTTCTGGTTGGATTTTCTTTTAATTGTATAAATATGTTTATTTAATTACTTATTGTTTCGCCGTTTAACTCTAGGTTTATTCATAAATTGCTGTTTATCGTTTTAGCTGATTTATTCGGGGGAAATAAAACAGAAAATATCCAGAGGAAGGATGGCATTATTAATGATTTAATTTTTTATTATAAATAGCGGAAAAACATGTACAATCTTATTGCCGGGCACTTAAAAGAAGGAAACAAAAACAAAAAACAATTTTCTCATTATTTTTCGTTGATTTCGCGCACAATTTTTCGCTTTTCTTTTCGTTCTATTTATTTAAAATTTAAACTTAAACAAAACAATCGCATATAGTAATTATTTATTTAATAATTGTTTTTATTATTATTAATATTTATTATTAATTTTATGTAATACATTTTCAACGTGTTTTTTCTTTCGATTTTAAAATACAAATACTTATGAAATATGTGTTTGTGTGTTTGTTTTTTGATTTTATGCATTTTTAATATTATTATTAAATTGTAATTAATTTTTATTATTCATAAAAATATAGCGAGAGTGGGTGTATGTGTGAAAATCTTTAATATTGATTAAGGCAAGATAATTGCAGCTGATTGTTGTCGCATGTTGCTGTTAAGCGTTGTTGCTTGTTGCATGTTGCTGGTGTGTCGCTCTGCGTGTTGCTGTTGTTGCCTGCATACTTAAAAGCACAAGAAGCTTTGGCTTAATTGCACTTTCACCGGCAACACGAGCAACACATGTGAGAAAGCCAGCAGCAACATGTTGCTGTTGTGTTGCATGTGGATTGTTGGGCGTTTTACTGAGTTCTCCTGGGATGTCAGTTGGTGTTCTGCTATTGCTGGTAGGTTGTTGCAGGCGGGAATGCTGATATGTTCCTGCAGGCTGGTATATTGTTATTTTCTTGATGTTGCGTGGCATGTGTTGCTGTTGGAAAGGAAATTTCACCATGTTGCATGTTGCTGTCGATTGCAAATAGAGGGTTTTCTCAGTTTTTTCTTTTTTAGACGCTGCACTTGATTATTTTCTATCTGCAACTCTGAAATTCACTGCATTTTAGGATCTTGCCAGCCCTCCATTGTTGGATGTTGCAAGTTGCTGGTTGTTTTGCGGTTGCATGTTCTTCACTTTCCGTAGCAGCCACGCCCACAAGTGTCCATGTGTAGATTTCTGTAAATATTATTGAAAATATGGTGGCTGCTGTTGCAACTGTTGCTGTTGTGCTGCGCCTGCGCAACATGTGGATATCTTTTTTTCTGCTGATGATGGGGGCGTGGCAAGTGCATTGTATAGACCAGATAACCGAATAGATTGAAAACCAACACCTGAACTTAGCATTCCATTCACTATAATCGCTTGTCGTGGCTGTAGATTGCATCTAGTAGTTTAAGCAATATTGCAGTTGCTGGTGCTGCAGGTTTTATATATATATATATTTAAAGAGTGGTGCATGAAGAAGTAGGCGGGGTGTGTTGCAGTTGCCTCATCAGATCCCATTCATTCATTATGTGTGTGTAAGATATAGCTGTGATATTGCGTGCTGTTGTTGGTGCTGCGGTGCTTAGATATCGGTTTTACTTTATATATTGCTCTGTGTGTGTTTTTTATATATATTTATATATATGTTTATATGGTATTTTAGCTTATCGCCAAACACACTGACTACATCTACAAATAGAAGAGAGAGAAACAGAAAAATAGAGAATAATTCGTGATGTGGTAGAAAACAATTATAATAATACTGAGTAATCTTAACAAAGCGTTGCTAACTGCCCCAAAAAAAAATGATTTCGTTTGTTTTATGGTTGGTTATATGTTTATGTATATGAGAGTGTGCTGATTGTGCGATTGAGCTTTTTATCAATTAAATAGAGCTTTTGATTCGGAAAATTCGATGGTTAGTTGGAAATAATTTACCGAACTTATAGATAATGGGGATTGCATTTGTATTTTCGTATATATCTCGATATAAACATATAATTTAATCTCTTTCCTGTCTAGCCATGTATCTATTGAATACTAAATATTATTTTTGATGTAACTATTATCAACTCAGCTAAAGTAAACTGCAACGAAACTAAAATGTAAATTAATCTGACAGATTACAAATGAAATATAATAATCTTTTCAACAGGTAATTTACAAATGCTATTTCCTAGTATTGCCTACTTTTCATACTAATATGCATAACTATTATAAATTCAAATTTATACATCTCGGGGGAGTAGAACTTTCCCTACCTGTATTTATATAAATTTATGTGTTCCATTTTAAATACCTAATAAGTGGGTTTTCATAATGCAAATGTAATCTTTCTAAGTAAAACCTCTCTAGCATTGTGAATCCCCTGCATTATCTAATTGCTTACTAAGTGCTTTACATGGAAATGACTTTTAAATAAGAAAAAGTGGAAACTAGTAAATTTATATTTCTTGATAACCAACACCATTAAAAAAATAAATGATTTTCGAGTTTAACAGTTGGCATTATAATAATGCATTATAATTTGGGATATACATATGTATGTATTCTGACACATGGAAATTAATCATGTTGGTTTTGATAGGTAAGAATAATCAATTGATTCATGATAATGTCTTAGACAAGGTTTCCTCGTTAGAAAAATATAAACTCCTAAGTTATTACGCAAATACTATCCTATTGACTTTACTTCTATTCTTTTATTTTTTATTTCCTAAAAAAACGAAACGTACAGGAATATTTTGAGAAGCTAGTACCAACTCACATTGCTTAAAAATCATGCTAAATCAGTGTTAAACCGGGAAAATCTACACCAAATGTTGAAGTGTCTGTGCTGAAGGTTTGGACGTGATGGGTATCTTAGGGGACCTTAGATATTGGGATGTGGCTCACCTGTGCTGGCGCAGGTTGTCGCGCTGCTTGAAGTACTTGCCGCACACCTCGCACGAGTAGGTGATCTCGGGGGACTTGTGGGTGCGCTCGTGGATCATCAGGTTGTACGGCTTGGTGAATCGCCGCTGGCAGTACTTGCAAATGAACTCGCACTTCGGACGCATCTTGCGGCGGAAATCGGACCGGCAGTCATCGTTGTCGATTCGCATTACAGCAAACATTTTGACAGGCGATATGTGTACTTCTGCTCTGCAGTTGAGTGCTCGGGGTTGAGTGGGTGCTCCAAGTGCTCCAAGTGCGGCGGCGGTACGACGACGACGGTACGGTTCTCAGGGGCTCTCCCAGTTGGGTGCTCCCGCTCTCGGCAGATGGGGATTTCCGTGGGCTCCACTCCCGCTTTTCGCAGCCCTCTCAACGGTGCTCTCTCTCGGCTCGGGGGTTTTCCACTCAATGGGTTTTTCTCGGGCACTACGCTCCACACTCTACCTCTAATCGCTATCTCACAGATAACACCCGCCGGTTAATTGCTGCCTTTTTGGCTGATTGGTCGGTGAAAAGCGGCAACGTCGCTTCCTCTTCCTCCTGCCGGCTTTATCTTTTTGGCCCGTATCGCCGCTCTGTGATTTCACCTCTCCTCCCCTTTTTTTTTGTCACGGGTGACCAGTAGGTGGTGTCGCGGTGGGCGTTATTTATTTTTTACTCTCCGGCGACTTTTTGGTTTATGGCGCACTTTAAGGCAAACACCTAAAACAGAGGGAGACGCAAAGTTTAAATAAAGTTAGCAACGCCTGCGACAACTTTTATGGGTCAATAAATTGCAAGCAAAATATATGTATAAAAATGTCTCGAGTTATATCTAAACAGTTGTGGTCAAATGAGTAAGAGATTTTTAATTTGATTTCAAAGGGATTTCTTGATTTCACCACATTTTATCAAATGAATATGTTGAGGAATTTTCAGGAAAATTAAATTTTTAGAATCAGAAGATGTTCCATTCAAACCCTATTCTTCAAAGCAACCTTACTTTGCACTACCTCTTCCAGAAATATTTAATTAAGCTTCTGCTAATCAACAACCTGCCTAATTTATGGCTATTTCCAAGTGCCATTATTTTGACCACAACTGTATACATACTATGGGTATTATTTCCATGCATATGTGCGGCAACAACGAATTGTCGGGATCACGCAACATGAAATCGGCCATGACTCATTAAAAGCAACCAAATCCGCGCCTCGAACGCGGTGTTGACATTTACAAATCACCCCGACGTCCAGACAACTGTTTTTCACAGTTGCTAACCTTCGGCGGGCTTTATAATAATTTGTCTTCAACGACACCGACGCTTGTTCGCCGTTGTCTCTGGGTGTATGTGCTCAAATATATACATTTTCTTTGGAAACTTTAGTGGAGTTCATTGACGGAAGGGGCCTGTACCTAACTTCCGCAAACAGAGTTCTTCAATTAGTGGGGTATACACTCAATGATGAGGTCTTAGAATACCGATTTTAATCAGCAATGTAATCACAGTAACAAAAATATTTAGGATAACTTAGACAAAACCTTTCTGAAGGACATTCTCCTACCGAAAATACCCACATACCAAAGTAAATTAAGTTACGGCCATAAATACCCAAGTTCCCATGGTCGGTTTGCATTTCTAAATTAACTGAGTCATCGCGCAGCTGGCTTAATGCCTTTGGCAACTCCCCCGCCGCGTTATGACCAAGTACAGTTGCCAAATTCTCCCTGTTTTTGGCCACTTCATTAAGGTGGCGCTGCAACAAGTTTATTTTTAATTGGCGCCTTGCGAAGCCGATTGAAATTTATGCCCATCGATGCGTGTTTTCCCTTCTCACCAGCGCGGTAGTTAACAACTGTTATTTTTTATGTAATTTTATTTTTGTCATTTCGGCGCCGCTGGATTTCTGATTTTTGTTTTTTTTTTACTTCCCTTGGTCTTGGTCTTTTTTCTTTTCGGAATATATATTTCCCAGATTTACTGGCCTTTTTGTTTCGCTCGGGGTATTCGGGAATTTTTCTGCGCGAAACAAAAGCCAGCGCTGACTGGTAGCAACAAGCGTCTCGGCAAGACCCGATTTCGATATTTATTTATATGTTATGGTGCTTTCAGCTCGCAGCTGGAACACTTTTGGGAATGGGAATGGGAATGGGAATGGGAATCGGACTTGGATTCGGATTCAGATTCGGAATGGGAATGGGAATGGAAACGGGTTCGGTTTGGGGATCGCCGATCGGGGAGCTAACGTTGACAACAAAAGGCAAACGTCACAGCGGGTGTTGCACCGGCCGCAGACGGTACGTAGTTATTGTCATTATAACATTAATGCCCACTAAACATATTCAAATTATAACACTGAGTCTCGCTTGAGACCTGCACTGCGAGAAACGATTGTGGCTCAGTTCTGAGAAAGTTATTTCTGATTTCATTTGGTTTCCCTAAAGTTACAATAGTTTGGATATTTGAATGCTTATCTACTTTTTGGCTTCATCATTTTTAGTTTGATTATTATTTGTTTGTATAGAGTTCTTAAAAAACTAGAATGTATTAGGCCTTAAATATCTTAAAGATTGTTTACTTAATAACTTTCTATTATTAAAAATTTTTTTAGTACCGACTCTGTTTGCTACTATGCTGGGACTTTTAATATGAGAGTAAGTCATTTTAAAAGAAGTATTATTCAAAACTTTTGGTTCTCTAAATTGACATCTCTGTTTATGTTCCAGTAAAGATTTTTCCATTTAGGGGACTATCATTGTTTCTATTATATAATAAAATATTGTTTACACATCAAGTAAACAAATGCTCTCTAACGTTTGAATACGATTTCTAAATTCGATGCCCCTTTTTCCCCAGTGGGCTTGGGTCGCTGATCGCATTGGTCATGTCTGGCGGGGCACTCGCCTGGGATCGGCTCAAAAGCCTGCCCCAAACAGACTCCTCCAATGTTAATTTGTGTACACAATGTGGCGTCACATTGGCATTTTAACGCCGTTAATCATGCGACACAGGGCGCCTGCATAAGGCCATCCATTCGATATGGATTCTTTGGGTCCGGGTCTCTCCGCTCCGATCGGTCTCGCATTTGGCCATGCTTTGGATTTGGATTTGGACTCGGATTTGGACGTGGATTTGTCTTTGGTTTGTCTCTGGCAGCGTGGGCCTAAGTGGAGCAGCATTAGCCACGGGTTCCTCTCCGGGTTAAGCACTCTATTTGGTCGTCGAATGACGATGAAATTGTCTGTAGTCTTGGGATGACAGAGGACCGAGAAAAAATGGCGGGGAACCCTTCGAGAGCAGTGAAATTCGAGCTGACAATTGAGTGAGCCCATCAATTTGGAAGGTTAAGTGAGTTGGGGAATTTAGGTAATAAAGGTTTCCAATGGCAGAAGGACTATCCCATGGAAATGAGGCTTGCGATTAAATGATAACTGTGCGATTTTTAAAAGTATTCGATAAAGGGGGTATTATGGGGAAATTATGCTTGTATAACTAAGAAAAAACCATTGAATAAAAGCAAGTTTGACATTGTTTTACAGAAAGAACACCAATCAGTTGGGATTGCTTTTAGATTTATTTTTCAAACCTTTCCAAAACCAAACTAAAGTAATCTTATTACCTTAACTCGGCCTTACTGAAAGGTATTAACAATCTTACCATCGACTAAGCGGATCTTTGTAATCCGGTGAAAACGCAGGCAAAACAACCATCAAAATCCATCGGACAACCTGTGCAAAATCATGCCAAAGTCAAATAGGCGTTACTTGGCACCTTTTCCTATATGGGATTCAAGCGACCTCCAACTGTTAGTATTTGGCAACTGCGAAAAGCAAACCGCTTAAGCGAAAAGCGAACACCCACAGATCCAAAGAAGAAAACTGCCCAAATATTGTATAATAAACTGTTGTCCAACGCAAAGATAATCCCATTAATCCGCACTGAAAATAATTAGTGTTGTACACACACACTTTTCGAGGGAACGGACATATATGTCCAGGTTGAGATCTGAAGATCTGAAGATCGGAAGATCTGGGAGATCTTTCGCACAGCATGATCCTGACTCTGGACTTCGGTTTGGTTTCCGTGTGAAGGGCATGCGAAAGGCGTTAATGCTGCGTGAAATTAGATTTGCACCGATGGGAAAGAGAAATAAAATGGCAAACAGAGAGTGGGATTATATATGGCAGAGATCGCTGGCAAAGAAGTGCAGAGTAAGTGCGTCGGGGACTTCCACGAAACCCCAGTCGAGAGTTACAGTTTAACACCCCGAGATAAATGTGTGGCGGTATGGGCGATAACAGGCTCAAAACTGGGTCCAAAAAAAAAGGGCTCAAAGCAGTGACACACACGTCGAAGGACGGGATATGGTCAAAAGCGATTACCACACTTCTTTCACCTCTCATCTCGTACCATCCTTTATTTTTCTTGTAGGAGGCGGACAGTGAGTTGGCAAGGTGCCATTAAAAATTACAACCGAAAAGTGAAAAAAAAAAACCGAAGCGAGAATAAATGACAATAAAAGGACATAAGGCTGGCAGGACAAAGGCACCGAAGTCCATTTGATACGAATCTAATTGTGCTAATGGCGCAGAATTCCCGGGAAAAACACCCACACACACGGGTTCCAGGGTCCTGACAACAGAACCAATAAGTCGGTGGAAACAATTAGGATATGTGGCACTGCCACTTCAACGCGAACAAAGGAAGGTAACCCCAAACACAAACACACCACAAGGTACAAAGATACAATGAGGTTGGGTATGAAGGGTATTGGTAGTATCTTAAGATCCATCTCAAATCGGATGGGAATTACGGGGCGAAAGAAATTCGATTTCAGCCGCTTCTCACCTTCAGCTGTTAAGATATGACAGTTGCTCAAAAGTCGACGCAGATTAGCTGCCAGCTGAGCCCATTTACCGTAATCGCTTAGCTAATTAGACTCTAATTGATGGAGCGCGACGGGCGGTCCAGACGAGGTCAAAGATCAGACAGTCAGGAGGTGAAAACAACGGAAAAGAAATGGTCGCCAGAAAAGCGGTACAAATTCCGGTATTCCTCAATGCACAGACCGAGAAACCAGAATTAACCATAATGCATAACTTGTTAAAACTGTTTATGAATGCCAAAACAAATTATCATAAAACCTAATTTTCAAAAATGCTATATTGCAATAACTATGCTAACCATTAATGCTATTCCTTACTTTTAAGAAAACCACATTCAGGATCATTTTCGCAAACTGCTTAACACCTTTACCAAAACACTTGTTAAAATAGGGAAACATCCTAACTTCTTGCAAACAATTTTCTGATTTCTACAATTTTCCCCTTGATTCACTAGACTGCCTGCTTGGTATTTCAAAATATAAGACATTCACAAAACTTTTTGAACATCTGTTGGTAGCTTGAGCCGTACTCATTGGTATTTCATAACCGAATGAAAAAACACAACCTAATGAGTCATAGTTTAAAAAACTTGTACCAAAACGGCTGATGATGATCTGTCGGACATTCTTGGCGATGATTCGCTGGGTTTGTGCGTCTTGTGATCAACCTTCGACCAACTAGACTTTTGTCCAATCTAAAAGAAGTTTCTTCATGCTGACTCATCAACTTTTTGAGCCTTCATTCTGTCGACTTGAATAAATGCCGACGGCTTTTGGAGCTTCCAAGGAATCGTAAAGTTTTTAATATATCAAAGAAGAGCCAGTTGAAAAAATGCACGAAAATATGCGAAAAATGTATCATAATGAATTTATCTTCTTAAGGAATTTGGAAACTTACAAAAATATTTTTATTTTTCGTTTTCGAAAAAAACTTAATTGCAGTTTCCTTTTAAAATATTTTAAAGAAATATTTATATTTTTCTTCAATCCATTAGAAATATGTAAGGCTTGTAGTTAACATAAAAGACTTTGAGTTTAAGTAGATCCCCTTATTTCGGAATTTACGCCAAGATATATGGGTAAACACTTTTTCCAATCCAATAGGGAAATGTTCAAATTTAGCGTCCGCCATTTTAACAAATGGCGACACTTTCTCACACACACAGATATCAGAAAAAAGCTCCGTTGGCCACACGCACGCCATATTAGACGCTTCGCCCTCTCTCCCTCTGGCGCACTAAAGGCCCCCAAAGACATGACCGGGCAGAAAGAGAGGGCGATACACGCACCCGTGTTACGTGTGGGGTTTTTTCTTCTTTTTCTTTACTCAGTTTTCAGTTGTCCAATGAAAGCGGCGTAAAACTGGTAGCGAAACAAGCGTGGAAGGGGGAAGAACGAGCAGAAGAACGAGGTGGAGAAGAGCGGAAGAAAGACTTACCTTATCCAATGGGAAAACACTGGAGTTACGCGATCTTCGAGTTCGAAATCGAGTAGTTAACCGTTTTCTTTAGCTGATTTTCGTTCGATCGAATGCTTGTGAGTGCGACCGTAGGATGGTTAGATCGATTTGTATCTTTTTTGAAGGTACTCGCGAAGGAACTGATACTGTTACTTTTACTGATACTGATACTGATGAGAGGGAACTATATACGTACGCTCGAGCGGCACAAAGTTGAATGAATGAATGCTACTAATAACTGAAAGAAATAGTAGTCGCCTCTGCCGACGTCCTCTGCCGGCGTCGCGGCCGACGTCGCTGCTTGGAAGTTGAGGAAGCGAGATCATCGCTCTGTCTCTGTCTGTTACTCAATTCGGTGGCACTGGGTGTGTGAGTGTGTGTGTGTGTGAGTCATCCGAAGAGAAACGAAAAGAAACGAGACGAAACGAAGACCAGTAGCCGAAGCTACTGCTCATGCGCAACATTCTCTAGCCGTCTCTTTTACACTCCCTAAGTTCTTAAGCGTAAGTACGGAAGCTGAGCAAACAGTAGCCACAAAATGGCGTCGCTTCTAACGGAAGCCACCAAGAAAAACGCAAAATGGCGTCACTTACCTATTGCAAAAGCCACGAAACTCCTTTAGTTTTTCGCCAAATCACTTGTATATGAACTTTTTATATAGTAGCACTGTTAGCCCGCAACTGTTGGGTAATATTATTAATAAAATATATTTCACTTCCGAACGCTTCTGTGCGCGAGAGTCAACTGCAAAGTTACGATCGAAAACTTCAGCTTGATGGGTTGAACTTTTTGTGGTTTTTCTTTTTTTTCGTTACCCTCTTTTTTACAGCCCTCTCTTGGTTGGCCATCTCTTTCTGCCTCACTGTCTTAACGGGAACGAACGAGTTTTGAGTGTTTCAGCTGATTGGTCAATGGGAATGAGCTAAAGAGCGGGCTGAGAGCCATGGAGAGTGCCAGAGCGAGAGAGGGCTACCTGAGTTGAGTGTTTTTGAAGGCGTTACCTGAGCTGACTGTTAATTAAGCTTAAGTAAGTCAACATTTCAATTAAGTTAAGCGCGCTAATGAGTGAAAGGTGTGTTGGTGCCTCAAAAGTTTAATATCTCTGCGATTTCTTTGGATTTGGTTAGACTCTCTCTCTCTTTCTTTCTAGCTGCTGTTTAATTTTAAAGGTAACTTTCTTTCACTTATACCTGTACATATTTTTATAGATGTGGGCGTGGCTTTGGGCAGGGCTCTAGCTGTCTCTCTCTCTGGCTGGCCTTCTCTCTCTCTCACCCTCTTTTTAACTGCTTCTTAACCCGTTTTGTGTGCAAGCGAGAGGTTAAACATAAAAACCAGTGGCAGAGCAGAGCAACCGTATTACGCAGTACTCAATTTTTAGTTTTTTTCTTCTCCCTTTTTTTTGTGAAGCTCCATTTTGTTTTCAGGGCCTGGGAAACTTTTTTCTCGCATTTCTTTTAGTTTTGCCGCCTCCGCCTTTGTTGTCCTCTTCATCTTGTGTGGCCTCATTAGACCCAAGAAAAAAACACCCATATTGATGGTCTGTTTATCTTTTCTGCCTCACCATATATGTTTATCTTTTACGATTTCTCAATGAAAACTGAAAAATTGTGTCTTTCATTCAAAAAAAAACTTCATTAACTTAACACCCAGTGTTTTTAATTAAGTGCGCCCGAAAAGGATTGTTTTAATTAAGTTTTCGCCTGTCCATAAAGTTTAACAAATTATTTTCGACTGCTTTTGGGCATTTTTAAGTGCAATCCGTTGGCAACTCCACTTTGATGGCTTCATCTTTGTCCGCCTCGCTTTTGTTTTTCTCCGTTTCCGTCTGTCTTATTGTTTTTTGGATCAAATTTGCATATTTTTAATGGGCAATCAGCAACTTCGGAAAGGAGATGTATCGACAATTGCGAGGAGCTTCCTTATGAAGGAGAAACTAATTATGAACCGTCCAAAAGAGACCTCAAAAATGTTTTTTGCTTGCTTGCCACTTTTGGAGACTTCATTTTGGGATGAATAAATTGTGATGCAATAATTCATTCGATGCTACAAGATTTTTTTAATTTAATAATATGGAATTCAAACGAATAGGTTTTTAAAATTTTAATTTATCAATTTATACAAAATTTTATAATTTTATACCTTTTCAAACTCTTTTATTTTAACTTAAGTTTACTCACCATTTTATTTTAGAGTTATTTGGAATATAAGAACCATTCTCTACACTTATCTATCATCTTCAGGCCATCTGTCGTTCAGAAGACCCTTGAATTTTGGCCAAATTCTTCGGCAAAACTTTCTCAATCTATCAATAAGCAATGTTAAGGCCAAATACAAAATTCCAACGACCCAAAACTTCTGCGCCAGACAGTGCACACAAAAGTATTAAATTTCATTAATTGCCAAAACTAAAAAGGCAAACAAAATCAGACAACAAAAAAGATTGGTTAAGAATTAAAAATTCATACGGCAGCGATGCGGTCACATAAATTTTGGAGGAGCAACAAAGACCGCGGCTGAAAGCAGGCAGATGCAAAAAATTATAATAAATATATACATGAAGATATACGGATGAATCTGTGGAAGCAGGCAAATGTCGAAGACGTGGGCGTTGAATGGGATCCGTTGGGGTTTTTTTTTCGGCTTGATTTTTTTTATACTTTTTGGTTAATAATAATGAAACTGGACCGCAGCCACCGCAGCAAGGCGTTGTCAACAGTTGGCGACGATGATGCTGATGATTCCGATGATGACGACTTGGTTCCATCTTCATCTTTTCGTTTCTCCATTTGGCACACGGTAGTTGGCTGAGTTGTCATTTAGCTTCGGGTTTCTGGGCCTCATTCAAGGTGTGCGAGTACTAAAAAACTGGGGGTAGCTCATCACTGAGGAAAAAATGATAATAACCGCCTTCTAAATGTAAGATTTCTTGAAGTTTAAAAAGGAAATATAGCACAATAATAAAAACTCTGATTTAAACTTTATCAACAAGTATTTTTCTTGGGTTTATAAAACCAAAACTGCCCTATATTTATTAATTATTTTATTTATAAATTCTTGAAAGGATTTTATGTCTAAAAAGAATTCTTAAAAAATGTTAAAAGCCAAACAAGTTAATACGATTACGTAGGATATCGTATGACATCGATTTTGGGACATATTCTCGACTGCTCAACGCTTTTTTCCGAGTGTATCCTCTCCCCACCAAAGTCGTGACTTGATTTATTTTTTTGGCCCGGACCTGTGTATTCACATAAATTTGAATTATGGTCCGCTGGCTCGTAAAGACGCTGGGTGATGTGTCTATTTTAACAGTTAGTCGGGGGACGGCAACCGAACGGCGAACGATCTATCAATGAATTCCGCAGCTGAATGAACTGGCCCAACCAAACTTGATCGGATCCTCATTTGATATGCAGCTTCGATCTTCAGCTTGTATGCTAATTTTCGTTGTTCGATCTTCGGTTTCAGCTCGCGTCCATTGTTCACTTTTGGCTGTTTGCCGTGCGGTGTTTTATTTAATTTTAATTTTTATTTCGTAAATTTTAAATTTGTTGTCACTTCTGTGGGAGCAGCCGAGGTTTTTCCACTCGCCCGCAGTCCTATACGAATTGTTTTTTATTATAATTGGGTGCGGTTCGCAGTGGTTCGGTAGTATTTCTGCAGAACTCCATGAATCGATCCTATTGTTCAGTTATAAAAAAAAAACACTAATACACACACACTCATGAGGAGCTCTCTTTTTTGTGAGGCAGCCGCTATAGAAATTAATAAAATTTATGGTTTATTTGGAATTCTTGTTCGTTTTTTCGGTCATTAATTTGCCATAAAGAAGTAGGCAAAGTGTGTGGCAAAAGCTTTTAAAGTGGGTAGACAGGAGGGACTCCATTGTTCAGCTGAATGTTTGTTGTTGGTAAGGTTTGATAATCAATTTCAAACTTGATAGCTTAGTTAGGAACTGTGAACCGAAAAGGTTACTTTTAAATGACAATTTGAATGTGTTTAAATCCTCTTCTATTACGATTTCCAGAGAATTACTTAAAACGAAATGAGCTCAAGATACATTAATAACCATTCACATTTGTTCTGAATTACTTTACTGATCAAGCCGGAAAAATGACTTCAAAGTAGATTATTGACCATTAAATCACTCTTCCACTTGACCTCATGTATAATGCACCCCAACCAAAAAGTCGACCATTGTAACTCGGCTCTTATAACACTTATCACTGCCCAATTGATCTGAAAAGGTGTCAACCCATGTCTCTTTGGTTTCTAAATAGGGATTCCTCACCTCCCTGGCCGCTTTGTGCCTAAAAACTTGTAAACTGTGTTATTTTCCTAGGAACACAATCCCCATTCTAAACAAATTACCAGCCCACATCTTTTCGAACATTTTCACCTGGATTCTAAGTGATTTACGATCGATTTAGTTCTCTGGTCTTTTCCTAAGCGCCACACGAACTTCCGTTCCGATCATGGGGGATATAAAATCTCAAAGGTGTCGCCTGCGTGGGTGCCAAGAATTCAATTTGAAATTAATAGTATAGAGTTAACCTAAGCAACACTTAATACTGTTAGCTGCACATAAAAATAAATAGTACTTTATAAAATGCTTTAAAAATATAAACTTTATTTAGTTAAAGTTTCGATTCCTGTGATACATGGAAATTAAATCGATATAACCCTATTTTAAACCTCCTAAATAAAGTTTTGTTTTTGAAATATTTTTTTATCTGTAAATCGAATCCCACCAAAGTGAAAAGTCCAAAAATGTTTTATTACATTGATTTGCATTTAAATCGATGTTGGCGGCGGCGTCATTCTATACGATTTCGGATACAGGGGTTTTTGAGGGGGGAATAGACCAATGATTACGGGCACAGCGAGCGGTCAAAATGTTGACAATGATCCCAGATATCCCACACCGCGACCAGGTCAAAAAAAACCCAACCCAAAAACCTTAAAAGTTTTCAATGAATTTGTTTCTTTCTTTTCTCTCCACTGTTCTTTCTTTTTTTTGTTGAATGGGAAGCGCCGAAGTTTTCATCCTTCAATCTGGAAACTTTTTTCTTTTGTATATTAGATCATAAATTATGGAACTTTGCATATATGACAAAACAAATAATTTTTTTTCGGTCTGTCGTGCTTCCAGTAGCCACCCCGCTGGGCCTCGAACCCCCCACTTCGCCTCGCTAGTTGGGAAAAATTTATTAGTTTTTCCATTTTTATTGAGGAATTACAAAGGGAGGGCATCGGGCCAAAGGAATCTCTGGGGTAGGTGGCGCCTTGCTTAGGGATTAGAGGCTTAAGCCTCGGAGAGGCCCGAACGCAAGGAATGGGAGACCATGGGAGAGATCCGATCCCTCACGATTTGTGCTCGCAAAATGCTTTTTAGCCCCAGGCTCAAAAAACAAACAACAATAAAATACATTTTTGTTCATTCAAAGTAAAGTCGAAAACGGACAACAGGTTTACTTTTTTAGCTGTTGTTACTGTACGGGGGAACTCAACAAGATGTGATTTAGCATTTTTATTATTCAGTTTTTTGTCCAATAAAAGTATTCTTTGGAAAACTTATGATGGTTGTTAATGATTTAATTCAGAAATTAATGTTATTTGTTTGTTTAACATAAGCATATTGCATTGCCATTCCTCGGAGCTACTTTATTATTTATTTAGTAAATCTTACTCTTATTATTCATGTTTAAATCTCTTCTGATTTCTAAGGCTCTCTTAAAGTATATTTCTGCATATTTTAATTTTAAATTTTTTTATTTTCTGATTGTTCATTTTAGCATAGCTAACCTGTAATTTGAACAATGAGAAAATGAAACTCATCCGAGTACTCGCACAACAACAACAATGAGAGCAAAGCAGCCGAAGCTCAAAAAGCCGAAGGCAAAAAAAAATGAAGCTCGAATCAAGCTCCAGCAACAGCAACAACAACAACAGGGAGAGCCGCAAAGAGAGGCTCCCCTTTTGTTGTTATTGTTGCTGCCAGTCACTCAGCCTCCATTTCATTCTCTTTTTTCTGCCTCACTGGAATGGCATCCGAAAAAGAGAGAGAGAGAGCGAGAGAGAGGGTGTCCTACCGTGGGAAATGAACAGTAGTCGCCTTTTGGCTTTTTGCACCACCAACAACAACAGCAGCAATAAAAGCAGTAAGCGCAAAAACAACAACAATAAGCAGCAGCCAGTTTACTGACGTTCCTTCTTCCTCCTTTCGCCTCCCTCTCCTTCTCCCCTCTTCACCCACTCCTTCGCTAACTTTGTTGTTGTTGTTGTTTGGCTGAGTGAGCTTTTGCAATTTCACTGCAGCGATTTGCTTTTGTTTTTGTTGTCGGCGCATTTCAAATAAGCCTAATAATAATGCAATTTATGCCAAGTGGAAGCAGTGCGAACATAGGGCAAAAGAAAGAATTTTACACTAAAAGTAAAGCAGTATGCAAAAGAATTTAATAATAATCAATATATGTATATACATATGTAAATTAAGGTGACCCAACTCTCTCAGTTTTTTATTGGAAGATCTTGTTGTGCAAAAAGTCTATTCCAAAACCAAAAAATTGTATTTTAAGTTTAAGCCGTTTCCTTAGAAATTACTCGAAAGGCATATAACGTCAGTTATAACAAATTTTTAATTAAAATCAACTGTGCGTATGAGTGATAAAGTTGGAAGTTACAAAAAATTCCACTTGGTTGGCCTTAAATGGATGAGAATAGATCCTTAAAATGTTCATACAAATTTGATCCACCCTAATTGACATACAACAATAGTTTATCGCTTATAAATATGCTTTTATTATTTTAACATTTCTAAAAATTAACACCACAGTTTTGTCTCTGAGGCAAGTAATATTTTACTTTTACGTATACGTAATATTTTTTCTAGCTTCAGGAATATTAAACATGCTGATCCAACTGGAAAAGATAGTTTTTAAAATTAAAGTAGACACTGGTTTTCCCTTTATTTAGTTTTGATTTTTTAAAAGAGAGGTCTGGTCTTCAATTGTTTTAACTAAGGCCAATTTTCCAAGGGTGGAAAATCCCCCGGCTTAATTTCCTTTTCCTTTGTGTGGCTAGCATTTGGGTAAAACCTTTTAGCACCTTTGACAGGCCACTGCGCAAATCACAACAAGTTGCGGGCCAAACCGAGTTCACATTTGGCACAAACACACGCTTCGTTTGGAACTCCGTTTTGGCTTATCAGTAACCGGGCCAAAAAGTGGGCAAACATAGAATCGAGGGATAGGGAAAAAGAATATATGGTATTTGGGATGAGGAAAGTGGAAAGTGGGATGCCCGATGCAGATGCAGCGAACAACACCTCTCTACTGAATTTCGAGGGTTTTTCAGGTTCAAAGTGGTTTGCATAGGTGATAGTTGCAGTTACACTGGAAAAAAGTTCAACATTGTTTCTGGCCTAAAGGTTATTCTTTAATGTTTAATTTTTTAGATGCAAGCGATATTTTATTACCACATCATTAACATTTTAAATTAGGTAGTGACATTAAACATTATGAAACACAAATTTATTCTACCAAATAAATTTTTAATAATTTTAAAATTGAGGTCTTCAATAATATAATCACAAATGGGGCAAAGGTGCTACAATTTATTTTCTTCGCTGAATATTGAAATGATTAAAAGCTTTTTTATGATCAATAAAATATTACATTTTTAGCAAGCAAATAAATATTATGTTTTAAACAATTTTAGGATGCCACAGAAATCACTTTCAATTTAGCAGGAAAAATGATACAACATTTACGGATTATGACAGGTTACAAAATAGCCAACCAGAACTAATAATTTTCGGGTTTATATTTTCTTCGAGTGCATGGCAATGCAAGATGTTGTTAAGTGGTAGTTGCGGCGTCTTTGGTCAAGTACGTGCGCCACTGCCGTCGGTGTACCGCTGCTGCTTCCGTCCCGCTCTAGCGCGACCTGCGTTCCGTACCGTTATCTCCGATCGATCGGCGAAGGATCGCACGCGCTTGTTGGTGCAACCATAGATGTCTGTTTGTCCATGGAGCAGATAACAAGGAGGTGATAATTGACCGCCCAATTGGCTTGGCAACCAATTACGAAACTTATCAGCGGCACCGGCAATCAAATCAAACGATCGTCAGAGCGGGCGGAGTCAACGCCGGTGGTCCAAATGCACTCAAAAAAAAGTATGCTTCCTAATCTAAGAGTAAGTAAAAAATTAATAATAAATTGGGTTGTTTAACTGCAGTGTTTATAGGTCCTAAATTTAAGTGATACAATTTTATTAAATTAAAGGATTTTTAATATAAATATCAATAAAGATGCTTTAAAAATTTAGAATGCAGAAAAATAACCTTAAGGGGAAACCGTCTTAAAAAGAAGCTCATCTTTAATAGTTTTATATTTCTTGTTTATTATTTTTTTTCAGTGCAGTTATCTCTTTGAGAACGAGTGTAAACGAGAGCAGCCGCACACCCATTTGCGAGGTGTGAAAAGATCGGGCTGGGACATCCCCCGGCAGGGATATATACAATAAGATAGTATGCTAAGTAGTTCCTTATCTATGGGTTGTTTGCCAGGTCGGTGGTTTGGTGCAACTGCCGCACCACAATATCCTGATCGTGGGCATGCACCAGCAGGGCCACCTCCAGATTCAGTTGCGCAATGTCCTCCTTCAGCTTGGCGATCGATTTCCTGATCTGCTGCACCGAACCTAATAAGTAAAGAAAGGCAATGGGGTTGGGATTAGCACCAAATAGCGATGTGGGTGGTTTCCCGGAGGATCTGTGATTTTGTTGACCAGAATCAGGGATCAACGATGGTAAATAGGTGATCTTATCACTGCAAGGCAAATACTGTGTAAAAGGTGTCGATGTTAAAAGGTATATGGCCCTCAGCTAAGGTAATAGTGCATTTTATGCGGTCTATGGAAAAATTAAATGGAGTTTTTTATGTTAAATATAATTCTATTGGCTAGATTTTGGTAGATTATGGCGTAAACAAAACCATATTTTACAAGTTAAACTTTGGGATGTTTTGGGAGCTTTTGAAATATATTATCTTAAAATGGATCATAAATATTATACAAGCTATAAGTCACTACCTCAAGTAAGACCAATAATGTTTATTTCTTGGTTGAAATATTTATGGAAATATTATTCTTATATCTTGGCTATCTCCAATTCCAAAGGCATATGCTTTTATGCTGATACTCACTGCCATCGGACATGACCTGACCACGTCGCTCCATCTCCTCCTTTTTGAGCTCCTGCTCCATGAGGACCTCGCTGAGCTGTGCCATCTGCTTCTCGGTGTCCGCCTGCACTTGGTTTTGGGCATACTGAATGGTGGACAGTTCGATGGAGAGCTCCTTGAACTGTTGAATCAACGGCTGAAGTTCGTTGTTCAAATGCTTCTCGCGACTTTCGATTTTCTCCAAGCTGAATGTGAACTCGCTGTGGAGTTTCTTTAGTTGCGCTTCGGTGGTTTCCGATAACTCTGAAATGCTCGTTCCAAAGGCCTCCATCTGACTGATGTGGGTCCTCCAATCGCGGGCATCTGCCTTGACGAAAACTTTCAGATGGGGCAGGACTCGCTCCAATTCCAAACGCCACTCCTGATGATCGCTCATCCGGGCATCCAGTTCCTGGTTCCGCTCATCGAGATTCACATCGCCAATGGACTTCCTCTGCGGGCGATTCAACCAATTGAGTTGCCTGAAGTTGTGCGCCTCCAACTCCATATCGCTGTCATCACTCAAAGCGGCCGCATTCTGCTCGTCCTCCAGTTTTTCCAAGATGATCTCAGCGTTGTCCTCGAGATAGTCCCCCAGGAACTCCTCCTCCTGGGCAATGTGCAGCTTTTGGTAGCCCACCTTGGCCACTTTGCAGGCCTGCGTGGAAAGGACATCCAGGACCATCAGGCAAATGGGTCCAGCTCCACGAATCAGTTTATTGGGCTGAAAGTCCACTGGGACATCCTGAAAAAGGAGAGTTATTTTTTAAATTCCGTTTATGGATATCACAAAAAATAATTTAAATAATTTCCTAAAATAACAAAGATAAAACAGTATTATAATAAACTTGTATATTTGGAAATCAAATTGATTTTTTTTTAAAAATAGCGTTTGGAATATTAAATTATTTTTTAATTGATGACTGTAATTAATTTGTTTGTAGCCATATGAACGTTTTGAATTGCGTTAAGTATTTTAGTACTCACAATCTCCCCAAGCATTTGAATGATTTTGGCGGCCACTGTGTTGGGATCATCGTACTCCTGTGGCCGCTCCATATCCTTTCCAAGCTTCTTGCAAAGCCACCAGCATATTAAAGTGAACATATAGAACTGCTCGCCGGGATTGGTGGCCTTCACGAAATAGAAACGTGACAATGGCTTTAGTTTGAATTCCTTGAGCAAATGCTTCTCGTAGTTGAGTAATTTCAGTTTTTCCAGCAAGTCATCCGATTGAAAGTTTTGCAGCTGCTGCGTTTTTTCCTGACCATCGTCTTGCTGCATTTTCTTGTTTTTGTTTAGCAAAATAATACTTTGTTAAAAGTGAGCACGATAGTTGAAAAACAAATTAGTTGCCTTGGTAACAACATGTAAGTAAACTTACGACAAGCGCATGCGTCTTAGTTGTGAATTGTTTATTTATTATCAATATATTTTTTATTTCCAATCATTGTTCATGATAATTTAGTCATTTTCATCATCATATACATTAAAAGATTTCAATATTTGATTTATAATCATTTTTAAATATGTACAAGTTTTTCAACAGATGGCGCCACCATTCAAACAGCGCTGTTATTGAGCGCTTAACAGCATTTATTTCTGTAAACTGAAATTCTAGTATTTATTACGGGGACGTATAGTATTTTTCATCGGTATCGGCGCGGTCACACTGATCATAGCGTCACTTTTTTGAAAAAAAAATACAACTTAATTTAAAGAACGATCGAAAATTTAATTTCCAAAGGAACCTGAACAGTGCAATATGTATAAAAATCTGGACCTGAACGCCCTGAGTGTGGATGACATCGTGGAGGAGTACAAACTGCTCCACGATCGTCACCAGCAGTTAAAGGATCAGAGCGAAAAGGATGCCCAAAGGATTTACGAGCTCAAAAGAAATCTGGACACCGCTGTGGCGGCTGAATCGTATTTAACGCAGGAACTTGAGCAGCTGAGTAGTCAGCCGGTGGCCAGTAACTCCGGAGGCGATTCCCAGGAACTGGAGGAACTGCGTCGCAAATACAAGACCCTGAAAGAGGAACAGGACACACTGCAGCAGGACTACGACTGTAAAGTGGAAGAGTCCTCGAAACTAAAGGAGAAACTGGCTGCCACTGAAAAGGAACTGGCGGAAAAGTCGGCCTCCAGGTCGAAGGATCCCCACGAGGATTGTTTGGCGCGTTTAAATGCCTTGGAGCTGGAAAACTGCGAACTGATGCAGAAACTGTCGGAATACGAGGATTCCCGCATCACCAACACCCTCGCGGTGGCCGAAAAAGAGGTTCCCACTAAGCACAAACCCTTCTAATATAGTCAACATACTAATATATCTCATCAATCCACAGAAAACCATCGAGTGCCTCCAAGATCGCGTGAGTTGCATGGAGCAGAATCTCAACTGCAAGCGGGACGAACTGGAGGAGAAGTTACAGGTGCTGGAGAGCTGCCAGGAGCAGCTGGTGGACGCCAATGCCAAGATCGCCCTTCTTACTTCTGCTCCTGAAAAAAATGGTAGTTAGAGCTTAAGCACATATTTAAACATTCGATCTCATTTGCGTCTTTTATACCTATTTTATAGATCGCAAGGGCAACTCCTTGTTCGCCGAGGTGGACGATCAAAGACAGGTGATGAAGCAGCTTCTGGCGGCCCAGAAGAAGAGCTATCTGGACATGAAAAAGACCTTCACGGACAGCCAGTTTGAGATCAGACGCCTCAAGCGCGAGAATGTGGCCATGCACACCGAGCTGCAGGCTTGCAGCACCATCTTCTGCAGTGCGGACAAGACCTATCAGAGTGGGTATTGCGTAGGGATACTTTCATGTTTCATTTTACAAAGATGCGGCAGAAATACAACCCCTTCTTAAAATAGGACAACCATATCTCTTGTCGTAACGTTTTAAAACACATGCCAATACTAATTCCTCTTTTCCCACACAGACAAACTGAACGAGCGCATCCGGCAGCTGATGGCTGCAAATGACACTCTGGAAAAACAGCTGAATCTTTCCCAGGAGCGGCTACGCCAGCTGGCCAGCGAGAAGTCGGTCACTTGGCTGGACTCGATGCTGGATTTCTGCAAGTATGAGTTGCCCCTCTTGGTCGACACCGCGCTGGCATCGTTCGGCAATCAGTTGCTGAGCCTCACCAGCTACGGCCTGTTCTTGCTGACCAGTTAGGTAGCCTCCTTACCCCTAATGCCTAATCCTCATCCCCATTTAGACGCGAAACGGACGAGCTGAAGGCGCAGCTGCACAGCATGTGCATCCAAAAGGCCGGACTGGAGGAGCGAATGCGATCCGTACAGCAGGAAATGGCACGGTATATTTTTAAGATAAACTTGCTCTTCTATTACTAAACAAAATTCTTTTTAGCTGGCGCTTTGAGTCCCTGAAATCCCGCTGTGTGCTTATCGATCGCGAAAATCTGCTGACAGAGCACAAGATCAGTTTCAAACCCATGCAGGCCATGGAGTTTAACATCAAGGAGGCGGAGCTCAAAGCAGCGTTGCCCCGCATAGTCAGTGTGACTCCGACATCCCCCTCACCATCTGCTCAATTAACAACAAGAAGAACCACTTTGATTGCGGCTCCAGAAACCACATCCACATCGCTTCCAAATCCAACTGAAATTATAGTTCTCGATACACCCATGAAGCCTTCTATTAAGAAAGAGGGAGTGGAGCCTTTTAATCAGGCATCAAAACCTGCCATAAAAGGAACTCCTGTAAAAGTCAAACGGGAAGCAATAGAATCTGGAATAGCGCCTTGTAGTAACAGCACACCCATTAAGACAATTATGGGTATTAAAATAAAAAGAGAAGTCAACTTAAATATAGATCAGAAAGCCCAGCTTAGTATCAAAAAGGAATTGGAAACCCCAGAAGCAATTCCTATGTCCCAGATGATGGGCACACCCGTCGAAGCCAAATGCAGTCTTAAACAATTGCAAAACGATGAAGCGACTTCTCCAAAGGATATGAACCAAAATGAAAGCGAAGAAGATGATGTGAAGACTACGGAAACCCCAGCCAAACCTACGATGAAGGGCACACCAGTTAAGCAACGTTTGGGAGGCATAAAAGTGAAATCCAACGAAGAGTTACTGGGATCAAGAGAGCATCATTTGGAGACACCTGCTAAGCCGCAGCGCAAGGGAACTCCTGTAAAGCTCATAAGGATAGATACCGAAACGCTAGATAGTGACGAAGAGTCCTTCAAAGAAACACCCAGAAAGGCAGATGGAAACGAAGGCGTTGAAATCCTTGACAATCCCACACTACAGAAGCCACTACGTAAAGGAACTCCAGTGAGGATTGTCGCCATCAAAGATACGACTAACAATGTGCGCTCTATCTTGACCAAAAAACGGCAAGTCTTTGCCGAAGATTCGCAAAAGGCAGTCAAGTTTAGCGGGAGTGATCCTATCGTCCACAACTTAAGTCCTGTTGAGAGATTGCTAACTGAAGAGGACACCAAAGAAAATGAAAAGCCGTTGGAAACAGAGGAAAGCAAGGACATAAAACCGGTAATCAAGAGACCAAACATTATACGGCGTATTGTAGTGAGCTCCCGGAAACCATTAATGAAATGATTGCATTAGTTTCCTAAAGCAAACTTTAATTCGAATTTAGACTTGGCCGACCTTAACCATTATTTACAGATCAAAGCAGAGAAAGTAAGGATAGAATAATGATAATTAAATTTAGTAAATGTTTTTTATTTTCTCGCATTTCAAGAGCGCTATTTAGGTATTGGTTGACTACAAAATAATTAGCTTAACAATAAAAAAGCAACAGCCTATAAATACAGTCGAACTTCTTTTAATAATAAATTAGTAATTATCTGAGTGTATGGGGCTACAAAACTTCAAAGGCACTCAAATGTATTTGCACTGATGGACTTTATATGTATATATTTGTTTTTTTAATATTTTATTTTATAAGAAGTAATTAGCTAGTGAATTTTCTGTGAGTGTCATATGGGCATTCTTGAAGTATTATCAATGCTCGTATAACACTTACTGGAAACTCACTTCTAAAAAGTGTATATTTTCTTTCTAATTCCATTTTCTGGAACTTCTTAGAACAGAGAAAGAGTGAGTCCATATTTTTGTGAACAATCTTGTCAATTCAGTTTAGCCCTTTGCGAGCGGATGATTTTTTTACACCATAAACTTCTATGATTTAAACTTTTTATCCCATATCCAAATTTCGAACTTTTTTAAGTCGTTTATCACATTCCTCGGTTTTATTATTTGGAGGCGCAACTTTAAATGTAACAAGAAAGGAAAACTAACTTCGGGCGGAGCCGAAGTTGAAATACCCTTGCAGAATATTCTGTAAATTATATTCTCCAAAATTATATAAATGATGCATTCTTAACACTCATAAAAATCCCAACTTCCTAACTTTACCAAAGTTATGGCATTTCCGATCGTTCAGTTATATGGCAGTTATCCCGTTCCGACTTATATACTGCGTGCAAAGGAAATAAGGGTGTGTGCAAAGTTTCAATTCGATATCTTTAAAACTGAGAGACTAGTTCGCGTAGAAACAGACAGACGGACAGACGGACAGACGGACACGGCTATATCAACTCAGGAGGTGATCCTGATCAAGAATATATATACTTTATAGGGTCGGAGATGTCTCCTTCACTGCGTTGCACACTTTTGACCAAAATTATAAACACCCTCTGCAAGGGTATAAAAAGGTATTAACACAATGCGATGCAGTTTATATAGACATTGATAAAGCATTAAATATTTTATAAAATATACTTTCGGTTATAAGGACAGTTTGACTGAACACCTAAGATATATCCCTCAGTTCATCCAGTTTGGGCATCTCCTCCACAAAGGACAGGTGATCGTAGATAGGAGCCGTGGAGCTTGGAGTGGCTGCCAACATAACATCCTTATCCCCATTCTCATCCGCCTGCTCCTTGATCTCAGCGTAAAGTTGATATGGCAGCTCGGCTGGCAGGGATTCGTAGGTGACGTGATGGGTCCTCGAGCAGGTGGATTCCCTGTGACCCGCGCAGTTGCAAATCGAGGCACCACCACTCACTGGAGTCTCATAACCATCCGGCAGTTCCGTTTCCAAATCCACTGGGGAACCACCACCATTCGCAATGGGATAGCGTACTATATCAACATGATCCACAAATCTAGGACCACTGGATGATTTTTCGCCTCCAAAACAGGGCAATCCTGAGACGTAGTAGGACAAATGGAAGAGTCTTTCGCAATGGAGATATAGATATAGCAGCAGGAAGAGAAATGCGATCCCCAGAGGCAGCATAAACACGATTATCAACGCCAAGGATCGCTGACTTCGATGAAGCTGCACGGGATTTCCATAAAGGACTTCGAAACTGGAGACATTTCCGGTGTGATGTGGCACGGGAATCGAAGAGTCAGATCCATTGATCCTCACATGCATAATTCTCCTCGCTTTGGGAGGTTCCTCCGTTGGCGGTTCTTGGGGTTTACAACTCAAGCCATTAACATTGATATGGGATATATATTTAGAGTACTCAAAAAGTCGAAATAACTGCGGTTGCGTGTGCGAGAAATCCGAAAGCCACTGGCAGCTCCACGGATTATCATCGATCAAAAGGCGTAGTTGTGGGTTCCAGTAAGGATAATTGGCCTTTTCTATCTCCCTTAGGCTCATCAGTTCGTTGGATCTCAAATCAATGCGTTGAATTGTTCCTGGGGAAAGCATGCCCAATTGGAAGAGGGAGAATGTGTGGAAGTTATTCTCCTGCAAGTAAAGAATGCGAAGACTAGTGGTTCTATAAAACCACGTGAAGTTCAAGTGCTGCAATTTATTTCTGCTCAGATCCAAGGTCTCAAGGGTACTTGGTCCATCTTGAAAACTTATATTAAAAGACACTAAGGCATTGTCACTTAGGTTTAAATGAACAATATCCAGATTACGTGGAGGATCCAAGGCGAAACTTCTCAGCTGGCAGTTAGTGAGGGTAACATTAACCAGTTTGGCAATTCCTTTAGTCAGAAATAGTTCTCCCGGCTGTATAGCTGTATCTTCAATTATCAGATCTGTTAAATTCTCAGGCAAGTCGCTTAAAAAGGCATTCTCTATCTTTTTTAAATTCCTTAAACGCAGTTTTTTCAGCCCTGACAGCTGCATGATGATGTCATTATCTTTGAGAACTAAATCTGCTTCATCCTGGATAGCAAGCTCCTCCAGTTCAGCACAGCCCTCAAGCTTTTCCAGGAATCTCAAGGAGTTCTGCTGCATTTGGAGTAATTTCAGATGAGGCAGCTCGTGAAAGGTATCTCCACTCAAAATGCCCAGTTCATTGTTCTTTAGGGATACTGCTGTGAGATTGGGGAGTAAAGCTCCACCACAGCTTAATTTCAGAGTGGCATCACCCACAAATCGCTGGATCTCCAGGCTTTCCAAGCTCACACAATTATCCAGGTACTCCAAACCATAGCTGGAGATTCCCAAGGGAGGTGTTTGCGAGCCGTCGAGGAGAACATGCCTCTTTCCCACCACTCTTTGGGCGCCCAAGTCGAATGAATTGACCTCCAGGGTGCTGTTTCCACTGCAATCAATATCCAGAGGTAAGCCGAAATCCTGGCTACTCCTTTCCCAAGAAGATGTCTTATAGAGTGTTGCACGAATGACGCAAGCGATAGTGTTTTGAGGGGTTATCGAGAGGGGGCTATTGCCGGATTCGTAGGCGGAAGACATCTCGTCGTCAGCTGCCCGCACGTGTGACAAACTCAGCAGTACGACAGCGAGGAAGACGCACTGCGTCATCATCTCGAAAAAATGCGACCTGCCCATCGGAGCGTGCGAGTCCGTTAAACTATCAAATTCATCCGTTCGCTCGCGTCGTGTGCGAAAATCAAACTGAGGCGAGAACAAATCGCCGAGCGACCCTCACATTGGAAAAGCCAAACTGAAAATCCGAAAACCACCAGCGCACCTTTAGCTTCATTTCAATATGCTCCCCGCTGGCCATCGCCGATAATATGCTACCCAATAAAAGCAAATACCCAGGGTATCTCGTGCTCTTCGGGCTTTTGTGACAAGTTCAACGATAATATATTTAAATTCAAAATTTTTGTGATACCTTATATAGCGTTATTTACACAACAATATTTAAATATGTATTTTCTTATGTGAACTGGACCATGCAGGTTAAGATTATTATTATTTAAATTGCCTCAAAGCTATACAAGAATCTATACAATTATCTTAGTTAAAAGATTGTTTAATTCATAATGAAAAAAGCTTAATTAATACAAATCAATAATTTTGAAGTTTAAAATAAATCAAGTATTTATTTTCACAAACATTCTTATCAGGTATCTCTTAGTCGACCAACTGAACTTTAGCATTTCTAGTTGTTTTAATATTAAAAATTATTTCTGAGAGAATCTTTGTTTTATATTTAGACCGGCTGACGTTCGTTCTCTTCTCTGTTTTTCCGCAGAAGAATGCTTCCTATTTGTTTCTTGCTTTTTATTTTAGCTGTCATCGGCCCCAATTCCCTGCCCCTTTTATTTCCTTGGCGCCCACAAAAACCACCCGATTCCAAACACTTTTCGCACAGAATCACGCTCCAAAGTGGCTGAGAAAATTGTTTACATATTAATATATACAACACCCGATCAATGCAATACACGCAAATTAGTAGGCAAGTAGATTTCTTAGAAAAGTATTGTTTACATTGCAACTCTTAATCGGCAATTGTTGGCTGCGTACTTAGCTTTGGAATGAGATCACAAGAAGCCAGGTTAGGCCAACTGTTATAGCCTTGGAATTTTAAATATAAATTTAACAAATTTTATTTTCGACACTGAATTTATAAATGACGAATGCATTTGAGCTAAACGCATTTATTAACAAATGGGAAAAATCATCCAATAGCCAAATAATGGCGATTGGGCATATTTATATCCTTGCAGATTATAATTATAATGCGGAATTATACTATCAGTCAAGAGCTTGCTTTTCTACAATTTTGACCAAGTAAGGTATCAGCATCAATAGATGTCCGTCCTTCTCATTAAGTTATTAATAAACAAGAAATAATTTCTGAAGTCTTTATACAATCATAATTTAAACGTTCCAGCATTTAAATACCCTATATGATATGACTCACTCTTGGAAGTTAACCTCTGTAATTTATTTGAACAATGACATTTAATCGAGATATAAAAGATATGAAGTCTTAAGTTTAGTGCTGATAAGGGATATATGTATATACTCCAATCTTCTACACTCATCGCATGCCTTTCAAGCAGTGGAAATAAAATCCAGTTCAGTCGATGATTCTCCCCCGAAACTTTTACATCAGCGGTTTTTTCGTTTATTGAATTTGATCGCCGAGCAAGTCAGTCTGTCTTTAGCTTCTTGGATATAAACATCTTCAATAGCAGTATACGAAGATATGGAATATTTCTGGACCTTAGCACTGCTCCTTCTGATATATAGTGTAGGATCCGCCCAGGTGGCAAATGGCTCTAAGGAATCAGTTATTGGATCATCCGGAGAACAACCACTTGTGTACGAAATGGCGAACTGCCATGCTCGTTGTGGCCAAGTATCCATTTCCGGCAGCTTTATAAACAAAGGTTGTGGATGCGTCGAGTCATGCCTTCTGAACGGCAATTGCTGCCTGAACTATATCAAGGAGTGCGTCCAAGGACAGGTCACAAATCCCTATAACAAGATGACCTTCTCCAGGTTTTGGAATCTTTGGAAGCAGGGCAGTGAGGTTGGCTATATACCCACATCAGCAACACCAAAAGCAAAAGCCACTCAAAAGATTACCTCACAATCAAACAAATAATGAATAAAAACATTTTATGGTACATTTATGATGATAAATACCATTAAAATCAATTTTTTGATTTCAATAACGATCAATTGCGATCCTTGATAGCAGCTTTCTGCAGTGGTTACTAAAGTCGGCAGTCACGATCTTTATAAATTACCAGAGAAAACTCCCCTAACCCATTGAAACCAATAATTTAAAAGGTTTTTAAAAAGTCCATTAGTTTACATGATCACCAAATAAAAGTTTCAGTGTGTCGATAACAGCGGGAAAAGTCCAGGCAACTTGATGGTATGATCCGAGTGCCGAAAACCGTACCTTCAAGTTGCCTGGACAGCTGATGGGCCCGATCTAGATCTTGGGCAATGCGATCCCGATCCCTTCTTAGATCTTGCCCTTCAGCGTTCGCGGGTTACCGATGCGTCCGCTGCTGGATCCCTGGGACAGCTGATTGATCCTGATCAGACTGGGTCGCTGGGAGCCAACGATGCCAGCCGAACCACCGCCACTACAAGGGATTCCCGCACCATTTGGATTCGTCATGGAGTAGATGTGCCGCCGGAGGACCCTTATGTGCTTTTGGGACACCTCGAAGTTGTGGACCAAGGTGTGAAGCTGCGTCTGGAGCTCAGCTATCAAGCTATCCCGCTCCTGGATCAGGCTGGAGGTGGAGTTCTGGCTCCTACTCAGTTTCAGCTCCAGGTCGTATATCCTTTTCTGCAGATCCCTGCGCTGCTTTTCGCTCTGCTCGCGATGGCGGGAAAGTTGCCTCTTACTGCTCACCTGGAGCTGCTCCAACTGGTCCTTCATTGTGGACAGCTCCTGGGTGAGTTTACGCTTTTCCGTCTTCAAAGCCGAATTGTAGTTCTTGAATATCTTGAGGTCCCTTTCGGCCGCCTTCAATCTGTTGACGGTGACCAGTTTTCTTCGCCCGAGATCATCGATCTTGACCTTCAGTTGCATGGCCTCCTGTTGGAGGGCATGAAGTTTATCCGCCAGCAGACAATTTTCCCGCATTACCTTCTCGTATTTGGAGTGCTCTTCCCGCATAATCTTGGGCAAGTGGGACACACTCTTCAGCTTGGTGTCTATCTTGGATCTCAGGCTGTCTATGTCGTGATATATGCTCGACTCCAGCTGCTTGTTGTTCACGTGCAGCTTCTCGATCTCGTGCTTCTGGGTGCTCATGATGTCCTGCGCCTTCACACAACGCGTGTGGTAGTCCGCAATCCTGTCCTGCTGCTGCCGGATGAGCGTCCGGAACTGCAGCTGCTCGCTCTTCAGGCTCTTGATGGTGGTCAGCAGTTGGCTCAGGTCCCCCGTGTCCCTATCTCTATCCCGATCCCGCTCATGCTTGTACTTGTGGTCCTGGTTAAGGAGAAAACGGAACTCTGTAAAACCAGTAGTAACAATCTTAAGGGGTTCTCAGAAATTATAAGCAACTAAAATTAAAAAGAAGAAGGAACGCTATAGACGACTGTCACGATTATTTAGTCGATATCCAATTTAAAACATAAAACATGAAAAATTTAATCAACGGTAAAATGAAAATTTTGAATTCAGATTTTTAGAGGAAGAAACCACAAGTCTTTAGAGGTATGCCACTTTGAAATCGGATTCAATTTATTAAAGTTATGGACTCTGGAAGTCCAATTGGGGGACACCTCATTTCAAGTCATTGGAAACTTGGAAATAACTAACATGAAAATGCGTCAAAAATTTGATCAACGGTAAAATGAAAATTTTGAATGCAGATTTTCAAAAATTTGATCAACGGTAAAATGAAAACTTTTAATGCAGATTTTTAGAGGATGAAACCACAAGAGAGGTATGCCACTTTGAAATCGTGTAAAATTTGGTAAAGTTATGGACTCTGGAAGTCCAATTGGGGGACACCTCATTACAAGTCATGGGAAACTTGGAAATAACTAACATGAAAATGGGTCAAAAATTTTATCAACGGTAAAATGCAAATTTTGAATGCAGATTTTTAGAGGATGAAACCACAAGTCTTTAGAGGTATGTCACTTTGAAATCGGATTAAATTTGGTAAAGTTATGGACTCTGGAAGTCCAATTGGGGGACACCTCATTACAAGTCATGGGAAACTTGGAAATAACTAACATGAAAATGGGTCAAAAAGTTGATCAACGGTAAAATGAAAATTTTTAATACAGATTTTTAGAGGATGAAACCACAAGTCTTTAGAGGTATGCCACATTGAAATTGGATTAAATTTGGTAAAGTTATGGACTCTGGAAGTCCAATTGGGGGACACCTCATTACAAGTCATGGGAAACTTGGAAATAACTAACATGAAAATGGGTCAAAAATTTGATCAACGGTAAAATGAAAATTTTGAATGCAGATTTTTAGAGGATGAAACCACAAGTCTTTAGAGGTATGCCACTTTGAAATCGGATTAAATTTGGTAAAGTTATGGACTCTGGTAGTCCAATTGGGGGACACCTCATTACAAGTCATGGGAAACTTGGAAATAACTAACATGAAAATGGGTCAAAAATTTTATCAACGGTAAAATGAAAATTTTTAATACAGATTTTTAGAGGATGAAACCACAAGTCTTTAGAGGTATGCCACTTTGAAATCGGATTAAATTTGGTAAAGTTATGGACTCTGGTAGTCCAATTGGGGGACACCTCATTACAAGTCATGGGAAACTTGGAAATAACTAACATGAAAATGGGTCAAAAATTTGATCAACGGTAAAATGAAAATTTTGAATGCAGATTTTTAGAGGATGAAACCACAAGTCTTTAGAGGTATGCCACATTGAAATCGGATTAAATTTGGTAAAGTTATGGACTCTGGAAGTCCAATTGGGGACACCTCATTACAAGTCATTGGAAACTTGGAAATAACTAACATGAAAATGGGTCAAAAATTTGATCAACGGTAAAATGAAAATTTTGAATGCAGATTTTTAGAGGATGAAACCACAAGTCTTTAGAGGTATGCCACTTTGAAATCGGATTAAATTTGGTAAAGTTATGGACTCTGGAAGATCAATTGGGGGACACCTCATTTCAAGTCATTGGAAACTTGGAAATAACTAACATGAAAATGCGTCAAAAATTTGATCAACGGTAAAATGAAAATTTTGAATGCAGATTTTCAAAAATTTGATCAACGGTAAAATGAAAATTTTTAATGCAGATTTTTAGAGGATGAAACCACAAGAGAGGTATGCCACTTTGAAATCGGATTCAATTTATTAAAGTTATGGACTCTGGAAGTCCAATTGGGGGACACCTCATTACAAGTCATTGGAAAGTTGGAAATAACATCTATGCAGATTTTACAAGTCATCGGAAAAACACTTCTGATAATTTATAAGTGTATAACATAATATTTTACCATTACCAAATCCTACCTGTGAGGTGTTGATCACGTCCTTCAGCACATTGTAGACGTCCTTGAAGGAGGCGGGCTCCCTCTCCCGGTCGTCCTGCTCCAAGGATCTCTTTCTGCGCTTGGCGTGTCGGCTGGCCAGTGTTTCCACAATACGGCTGTCGAAGACACTGTTAACCTGCGACGAGAGATGGCCCTCATTTCGGTGATCCTTCGACTGACGATTACTCCTTTCGGATGAGTACTTTTTCCGGGTGGGTTCGCCACTGGAACTTCGGGCTGACAGGACGGTCATGAAACTGGTGTTGCTGCGCAGGATTTGGGGACTCTTTCGCTTGATCGTCATTTGCGAGGCCACACTGCTGGCGGAACTGTAGAAATTATCCTGATCGGCCTCACTTTCCATATCCATTTCTGAAGATTGTCCCCGGCTGGTCACAAAATGATTGTGCTTCTGCTGCATTTCGTTGAGCTCGTAATTGATTTTCATATACTTTTCCTCCAGATCCTTGGTGGTTTCATTGTATTCCTTGAGCTCCTGCTTATACTTGCTGAGTTCGTCCTTCAATTTGTTCCCAATGGCATCCGAATTGGGCGGACTTTTTAATCTCCTATCCGAGTCGTGATTCGATCGATAACCCTGGTTATCTGGTTCTGGCTCACCATCACTCATCATAAGATCAACCTTACCTTCCTTGTTTCCGTGCTTGGGAAATTTCAATACACTGGGATTGGAGTGATCCCTGAAACCTAAGCTGCTGGCACTCATCGTGTCCTGGATATTGACATAGCTACTCTTCTCATCCGGCTGTTCCTCGCTCTTCTCCTCCAATTCGAAGTCCTCTCCCATCGAGGCTTTTTCCAGGATCTGGTTGCGGTTGTGATCCTCGATTTTTGCACAATTCTGCGGACGGAATCCAAGTGTGCGTTGTCTTGTAGCTAGTGACCCCTTGGATGGCTTTAACATCTACGAAAATTTTGCCTATTAGGTTTATAATACACTTGTGTAATTTTTTGCACTGTTTTTGGCCAACAGAGAATTTTTTTTTAAACGTTATGACACATTCGATTCCCAAAAAAAGATAATAATTTTTACGTGAGACGTTACGAAAATTATTTGATAGAAAATATAACGTTACGCCTACTCGAAAGGTATACTTCTAATTCGTGGAAGTAAGAACGGCTTAGGAGGACAAACATCTTTAAAATATAACTCTAAGCCTTAAATATAAAATGGGTTGAAAATTATTTAATATAATATCAAATAAATTCTGATTCACGTAAACAGATAGTTTCTCTGACAATTTTATAATTTTAATAAATTTTCCATATTTATTTCCCGTTTTTCGATCCGAACTATAGTTTGAAAGTGAGGACTTCTATAAATTTTATTAAAACAAGTAATTATGGGTAAATTTATTTATAAAAAAAATTAATTGTCTTCAAAATTGACTGCGTTTTGATTTTAACCCAACTCAAAGTATTAGATATAATGGTTTGTTTCGCAGAAAAATGTGTGTTGATTCAAGTTTCTTCTTCGGGTAATTTTCTGGACCCTTCTTGGAGCGTGGATTTCTCGAGAAGCTGCCCGCCACGTGGACGTAGCAGCTCTGGCCCAACCCAGTGCCCTGGGATCTTTCGTTCGCCTCTACAAAGTCCGAGCAGGCCATTCCAAATCTGTTGCCAACTGCCCAGGCCGAGTGTCCGAGGGTCTTTCAGTTCATTTTATTCGTTAACGAAGAAAACAACTGATTCGATCTGAAACTTTTTCGAAATTTTCTCTTTCAGACTATGTGTTAAATTTTACCAGATTTAGAAGTAGCTCAAAATCGTTAGTAGTTCTAACTGGATAAAAAGCAAAAAAAAAAAATAATTAACTCCAGACGGATAGATAGACTTACTTCTATTTTTTGGTTGAATCGGTAACTGAATTTGAGGCGCGATGGCGGAAAACACGGAGTACACGGATGAGGGGGGCGAGTACGAGGACGATGAGAACCAGTTCATCACCGAGCAGCACATGATGGAGGAGGGTCCCGACGAGGACCTCTTCTCGAAGCTGGGCGAGTCCTCGGACGATCCGGAGCAGAAGCGCATGTACATGGAGTACCTGGCGCTGATCAAGGAGATCGACTGCCAGAACAAGATCATCCAGGACATCAAGACCAACATAATGGACATGTGCGCCAAGCCCTGCAAGACGCGTAACGAGCTGAGGGAGATCAAGCGGCTGAGGATCTGCATGGAGCAGGAGAACATCAAGCTGCACACCATGATGAACCGGGCCGTGCAGCTGCAGAACTTCGGCTCCCACCGGCACTACAAGGAGCTGCCGATGACCACCACCGTGGACGAGGACAACCTGTCGCCGTACATGTGCGGCATAGGACCCTGTCCGCCGGCTGGCAGTGCCACGGATCCCTGCAGCGACGAGCCCAGCTCCTGTGCCAGTGTCTGTGGAGGAGGAGGTCAGCGGGATTCGGCCGGACAGGACGATAAGCTTATCTGCGCACTGCAAAAGGCCATGCAGAAGATGAAGGGCGCCTGCCCGGAGGACAAGAAGATGATCGAGGAGATCGCCTGCGCCATCATGAGCTGCAAGAAGCCGCCCGTCTGCGTCCCAGGACCCTGTCCCAAGCCCTGCCCCCCGCCCTGCCAAGGTCCCTGCCCGCCTCCGTGTCCGGAGAGCAGCAGCAGCAGCATCGGACCGCCCTGTCAGCCTTGTCCTCCTAAAAGGAAGCCCCAGAAGCCATGCCCCATGCCACAAGCCCCTGGAAAATGCGAGTCCATGGAGAGGCTGAAGCGACGCATCCAGAGCATGCAGTCTTCGGTGAAGAAGCTGCTCCAGGAGGTGAGCAACCGGGATGGTCCGGAGCCCTGCGGCGGAGACTTCGACGACGATGACGACGAGGAGGAGGATGCGGGTCCGTGCTCCAGGCCCTGCCCGCCCAGGCCCCCGTGCCCCGAGGATCCCGATCCGCTGGTCATCTGCGGCGGAAAGCGGAACACCAAGGCCGACAAGTACGAGAAGATGAAGGAGAACTACACCAGGCTGTTGACAGAGTTTCAGCGCAAGGACTGCCAGATGAAGGAGCTGCAGAAGCGGATGAAGGGCATCTGCGGTCCCTGCCCATCAAAAGGAGGCGACGGGGACGCCGATGCCGCGGAACTGAATCTGCTTCGCGCCCGGGTCAACGAACTCAAGGAGGAGCAGCTGGAGTTCAAGTGCATCATGAAGGAGCAGTCGCAGCAGCTGGAGGATTACCGCAACAAGTATCTGCTGGCCCAGCAAAAGGTCGAGGAGCAGTGCGTGTCCCTGGAGAAACTGAACATGAACAACAAACGCATTGAGCAGCAGATCAATACGGAGGTCAAGGAAATCCGGGCCAAGTTCCAGGAGAAGCTCAACGAGCTGCTTCACTTCCCCAAGCTGCTGGAGAACGAGCAACTGAAGTTGGCCCAGGTTTGCAAGGAGAAGGACGAGATGCAGACGAAGCTGGTGGTCGTCTGCAAGGAGCTGAAGGCCTGCAAGGCCCAGTTGGAGCAGCCCAGCATCGATGTGCGTCCCCAGTTGGCCCAGTGCCAAATGGAACTGACCCAGGCCAGGAACGAACTGGAGGAGCTGCTGCGCCAGCGGGATCTCTTCTGCGAACAGCTCAAGTCCACCCAAGACGATCTGGACACGCTGCGCACCGAATCCGCCAAGATCATAGCCGGCACCAAGGAACGCGCCGAGTTGATCAAGTCCCAGCAGCAGGAGCAGATCAATCGGCTGGAGAAGGAGTTGGCCCAGTGCCGAGCCACTGCCTCGCTGTCCGTCAACGATCGCGAGGCTGTGATCAGGGAGATGCAGGGCCAACTGAACACCCTGTCCTACAGCTTCGATGCCGCGCAGAAACAGATCAAAACTCTACGCAATCACATCGCCTATGTGTCCAATGAGAATTGCTTCCCCGTCAAGTGCTAAAAGTGTATCGAATCCTCGAGAGACATTAAACGCACCGACGTGTCAGTGAAAGTTGTTACATTCGTTAGTTAACCATTCATTTAAAATTTTATGTAATCTAAATCTCAGTCGACCTAATAAATATTAGTTTTCTTTCGGCCAACTACTATTTTACTATTTTTCCGATTTCGCTTAGTAGTTTTGTGGAGAGAATGAAATGAATTCACACATTACGAGGCTGTTTCTCGTTACGAAATGCTTGTACTACAATGGATTATACTTATCTGTTATCAGCACTTGGGTACGGCAGATAGGGGTTTATGTTTTGGCGCTCCATAGGAAACAAATAGATATTGCTTTATTCTGGCATTTGAGAGAAACAACTACAAATGGTCGGTTCGTGTACGTTAAGGAGCTCTCCTTGCGGCTAATGGCACACTAGAGACAAATCTACAGGGACTTGACCGCCAGTCTCTTCATCTTGGGCGCGTTCCTCTTGGCCTGGCGCTTCTGCTCCTTTGCCTCCCAGCGGCGCTGCTTCTCCGGATCTTCGTCGGCCAGGATGCGCTCCTTCTCCTGCTTGCGCTTGTCCTCGCGACGCTGAGCCGCGGCCTCAGCGCGGGCGGCATGTGTGCTCTTCAAGAACTCCTCCTCGACGCGCTGGCGATTCTTGTCCGACTTGGCTTTGCCCTGTAAATTTAATAATAAATTAATAATATGTCGGAACGTCACCAAAAATATAAGTACCTCCTTAGACATGCGGTAGGTCTTCAGGCGCTCCATCAAATAAAAGATCAACAATAACAACGGCTTAATGGTCTCCATTTCGGCGTGCTTCGGCAGATTGAAGCCGGCGAGGAGCACGGCCTTGGTCTCGGGCTGCTTAAGGGTGCCGCCCTCCTCCTGCTGGATGGGGCCACTGAACTGGTCCGAGATGTGCAGGTAATCGATATAGCTTTGGTACTTATTAAGTGCAGTGATAACGCGTGACTCGAGGATGGCGGACGTGGCCTCCGGGACTTCGGAGAGCACGCCAAATCCGGTGGGCACATTGTAGCGATCCTCCGGTTTGCCGACTAGACTACAGAACTTGCTCTGCGGCAAATAAACGGGTTGAATGTCAATTATAGGTATGCATATTTATATTAGAGAGCCTTACCAGATCTGTATACTCTTTGAAGACCTTGGTGATGGTCTTTTTAGTACCGACTGCAAATACAAATGCATCCATTACGCCGCGTGTGAGTTCAATTTTGATGTGGGCCTGATCCAGCTGTGGGCGCATCAATCCCGCCACCAAGGAGACCAGATCCTGCCGCTTGATCATCTTCAGCTCGACGAGCATGCCCTCGCAGCAGGTCCTGCCGGAGCACCAGAGGGTGTAGAGACTCTCGCTCTCCTTGATCAGTCCTGGATTCTCGTTCTCCGCCTTACCGTCGTCTCCGACCAAGGCGAAGTTCTCATCGAGCAGGGCTCTGTGGGTACTGAACCAAAGCTGCGCTAAACGCGCATTCTTGGCTTTTCCCGCAAAGAAGTTGGCAAAGTAGGCCAACAACCCGGCCACCATGAGCATCTCCATCCAGTAGGAGTCCCAGTGGGTGCGGAAATGGAGGGGTATGTTGGGTATGTTGAGTTTGGGCTCAACTTTCTGATCGATGGGAGGGTCCTTAGAGTCCCCGCCATCGTAGCCCTCGAACTCTTCCTCGTCCTGAAAATACATTTGAGTGGTTAATAAACTATTTATAAACGAAAATGCTTGATTGAGTAAGATTGGTATACTTTTTAGAAATATGGAAATGTATCCATAAAATATATGTTTCATTTGTCTTAATGGAGAAATTCTGGTTTTCACAGTACAAAGTTCAACTTCTTAATTAAAACATGTGGGCACAGTCAAACTTTTTCAACATCAACTGATATCTAGTTACATAAGTAAGTGGAATTTGTTATAACTTTTACATACCTATGGTGACATTGAGTTATAAATAATTAAGAAGTTGTATGTACAAAAAGATATAAATAACTTTTGGCCATTGAAGAGAAAGTGAAAACCATGTTTTAATTTGTAAATGGTTAAAAATTAATTACAACCGCACCCCTCCCCCTTAAAACGAAAGAGTCTAGGAAGGGCACACAAGTCGAAGCCAACTTAACAGAATTAATAATTAATGAAGCATTTGAATGGGTAAGTCGAGCACTTGATCAAAGTTCTTAACCCCTGCCACCCCATTAAAAATCGAACACCTGTCTTTGTTTACCTGGAAGTGCTCAAACTCGTCATCATCTTCCACAATTCCATCCTCCTCCTCGCTCTCCACGTTTTGTACTGGTTTGCGGGTTTCCTTTGGGCGATCCTGGGACTCGATCCTTTCTGCTCCGCCGGAGAAGGAGTCCGCATTTTTGGCCGCTGGCTCAGCGTAAAAATTGCCATCGTCGAACTCGGCAAAATCACCATCGTCTTCCTCAAAGTCGGTCTCCTCCGATTTTGTGCTCGCAAAGCAGAGGAGCGCCAGTAGCAGGAAGGCAAATACTGGTCGCATTTTGGGGGGATTGCGTTGGCGCTAACTGGTCGGCTTACTTAAGTTATAATTTATCTAAATGTCCTAAAACTTTTCACATTAATAAAGAAAAAAAAACTAGGTTAAATTAGAAGTGTGGCCGCCGCTCGACCGTTAAAATATACCGCCCGGCAAAAAAAAAATACTAACAGATATTGGCGCGAATTTAATTGGGGGATTCTCCAAGCCATTGACTAACTAAACATTTAACGGATATTTTCAGAGCTTGAGGGAACGACACACCTTTAATAATATACATTTTTAGTCCGGTTGAAGGCCAGTTTAGCATCCAACGTAGAAATGGTAATAATTGAATGTTTAATCACTGGAATCGAACTAATAGTGTGACGACGGTATTAGCTAAGATTTAATAAATACTAAAAAGCTTTAGGGTATTATTGAAACAATAAATTAACCTCGGTAACACTTGCAAAGGTAAACACGTTGCAGTGCGAAACTTATTTTATTTTTTGTAAGGGCTGCGATTTGAATAAAAGAATTGTTCTAAACAATTACGAGTAATCGCAACGAATCAGCAATGGTGAGTACTTATAGGAAAAGTGCATCCCGCGTCGTTCGATGATTCACCGAAATTGCCACGAACACATGCCGGCTGATGCAATTTTCCGCAGAATGACTGCGTTTCAAATGCATTTATGTAAATACACACGTTAATATTCGAAATTTGAACAGGCCACAAGCGAACGGAAAGGCACCTTTAAGGTGGAATACCTGCAGAAGATCGAGCAGGAAGTGCAGCAGCGATGGGAAACCGAGCGGGTGCACGAGTCGGATGCGCCAACGGCGCCCAAAAAGCGGCAGGCGGAAAAGTTCTTCGTGACCTTTCCCTTTCCCTACATGAATGGACGCCTCCATCTGGGTCACACCTTCTCGCTGTCCAAGGCGGAGTATTCCGTGAGGTATCACCGCCTGAAGGGACGTCGTGTTCTCTGGCCCTTTGGGTTTCACTGCACGGGCATGCCCATCAAGGCCTGTGCCGATAAGTTAACCCGCGAACTGGAGCAGTTCGGCTATCCCCCCAAGTTCCCCGAGAACCAAGAAGTAGCTCCTGCTCCCGCCGAAACCGCATCCGAGGTCCCCAAGGACAAGTCAAAGGGAAAGAAGAGCAAGGCGGTGGCCAAGACCGGTGCCGCCAAATACCAATGGCAAATCATGCAGAGTCTCGGCCTCAAGGACGACGAAATCAAGGACTTCGCCAATGCAGAACACTGGCTCAACTACTTCCCACCGCTGGCGGTGCAGGATCTCAAGAGGATAGGCGTGCACGTCGATTGGAGACGCACTTTCATCACCACCGACGCCAATCCCTATTTCGACTCTTTTGTGCGCTGGCAGTTCAATCACCTCAAGGAGCGTGGCAAGATCATGTACGGCAAGAGATATACCATTTACTCGCCCAAGGATGGACAGCCCTGCATGGACCACGATCGCTCCTCCGGCGAGGGAGTGGGTCCTCAGGAATACACGCTGATCAAGATGAAGGTTCTGGAGGCGCCCAAGGCTTTAAGGTACGTGATTGATTTTTACAACGATATGACTTTGTTTCCAACTATAAATTTAAAATGTCTTTTCTCATTCCATTTATATTAGCTCCATCAAGCAGACCATTTACATGGTGGCCGCCACTCTGCGTCCGGAGACCATGTATGGCCAGACCAACTGCTGGCTGCATCCGGACAACAAGTACATCGCCTGGCAAACCAGCAAAAATAACGAAGTGTGGATAAGCACACGTCGAGCAGCCAGAAATATGGCTTACCAGGGTTTCACAGCCGAAGAAGGTGATGTCAAGGTTCTGGCTGAAGTAACTGGCCAAGATCTTCTTGGAGTTCCCCTCTCGGCTCCTCTGACCCAACACAAAATCGTCTACACCCTGCCAATGCTAAGCATCAAGGAAGATAAGGGAACTGGAGTGGTCACTTCTGTGCCCTCCGATTCCCCCGATGATTATGCCGCTCTGGTGGATCTTCAAAAGAAGGAGGCATTCCGCCAGAAATACGGACTGAAGGATGAGATGGTGCTGCCCTATGAGCCCATTCCCATCATCGAAGTGCCGACCCTAGGCAAACTTAGTGCCGTCCATGCCTACGAAACCCTCAAGATCCAATCACAGAACGATAAGGATAAGTTAGCCGAAGCTAAGGAAATGTGCTACCTCAAGAGTAAGTGTGGTAAAATAATGTCTCAGGAGTTTTTTTACAGAAAATTTCTTTCTTTCCCAAAGGTTTCTATGACGGCGTTATGTTGGTGGGCGAATTTGCCGGCCGCAAGATTCAGGATGTGAAAAAGGATCTGCAGAAGCGTTTGGTCGATGCTAATGAGGCGGACGTTTACTACGAACCGGAGAAGACTATTATGTCACGTTCTGCTGATGAGTGCGTGGTGGCCCTGTGCAACCAGTGGTACCTTAATTATGGTGAGCCAGTGTGGCAGGCCCAGGCCACCAAGATTCTGCAGGACATGGAGACCTTCCACGATGAGGCGCGCAACAACTTCGAAGCCTGTTTGAACTGGCTGCACGAGTACGCATGCTCCAGGACCTACGGCCTAGGAACCAAACTGCCTTGGGATGATAAGTGGCTGATTGAGTCCCTCTCGGATTCCACCATCTACATGGCCTTCTACACGGTTGTACACTTGCTGCAGGGCGGCACTTTCCGCGGTGAAAAGCCAGGACCTTTTGGTAAGTCGAATTTTTACCAACATAATTGTGGAATTTAATTATTTGTGTTCTCCTTTACAGGCATCAAACCGTCCGACATGACCGCTGAGATCTGGGACTACATCTTCTTCAAGGAAACCCCACTGCCAAAAAAGACGGCCATTAAACAGGAATATCTTGCTGTTTTGCGTCGCGAATTCGAATACTGGTATCCGATGGATCTGCGCGTCTCTGGCAAGGATCTCATCCAGAACCACTTGACCTTCTGTCTGTACAATCATGCAGCCATTTGGCCAAATGACGAGACCAAGTGGCCCAAAGGAATGCGTGTAAATGGTCACCTGTTGCTCAATTCTTCAAAGATGTCCAAATCTGATGGAAACTTCCTTACCCTAACCGAAGCTGTGGACAAATTCTCAGCCGATGGAATGCGCCTTTGTTTGGCTGACGCTGGCGACAGCGTGGAGGATGCAAATTTTGTGGAGAGCACTGCTGATGCAGGCATCCTGCGTCTGTACACTTTCATTGAGTGGGTAAAGGAGATGCTAGATAACAAGTGCAGTTTGAGAAAGGGTTCAGATAAGACCTTCAATGATAAGGTATTCCTGAGCGAGCTCAATTTGAAAACCCAACAAACGGACGAGAATTACCGGAAGATGTTGTTCAAGGAGGCTTTGAGAAGTGGCTTTTACGAACTCCAGTTGGCCAGGGATAAGTACAGTCAGCTGTGTGGAGCCCAAGGAATGCACGAGGATCTGGTGCTTGAGTTTATCCGCAGGCAAGCTCTGTTAGTATCTCCGATTTGTCCACATATGGCGGAGCACGTTTGGGGACTGCTGGGTAACAACGAGTCCATTGTTCATGCTCGTTGGCCTGAAGTTGGAGACATCAACGAAGTAGATATCCTGTGCTCGGAGTATCTCATGGAAGCGGCACACTCGTTCCGTTTGAACCTGAAGAACTTGCTGCAATTTAAGGGCAAGGCTGGAAAAGATAAATCTGCGGATGTCCAAACAGCGAAACCGAATAGAGGACTTATCTGGGTGGCTAAGACTTATCCTCCCTGGCAGTGCTGTGTCCTGGATACCATGAAGGAGTTGTTCAACAAATCCCAAGCCCTGCCGGATAACAAAGTCATCGCTGCTACACTGCAACAAAAGGCTGAATTGAAGAAGTTTATGAAACGCGTAATGCCCTTCGCCCAGATGATTCGCGAGAAGGTGGAATCTGGCAAGGGGGTGGCTGCTTTGGCCGTCACATTGGAGTTCGACGAGCGCCAGGTGCTGATCAGTAATCTGGAGTATCTGAAAAACACACTGGATGTGAGTAACTCATAATTTTTAAATCGTTTCCATCCAATCAACTGTCCATTATTTTTAGCTCGACGTCTTGGAAATTAAGTATACCGATGATTCCTCTGCGCCGGAGAAAACTCGTGAGGAAGTACGTCCTGGGTCGCCCTTCATCAGTTTCTCAGTGGCACCCAATGTGAGCGTGGAGCTGACGAATCCCATCGAGCGCTCCTCGTTCTTCCAGGTCAACACCGTCATTTCTGAAGGCGACACCGTGCAGTCACTCCGCGAGAAGCTATCCAAGATCATTGGTCTCAAGACTGACACGGCTAACCTTAAGATCTGGTCTTATAACGATCCCCTTCTGGGCCCCAGGAAGATACCCAACTTTGAGGACTACAAAGCGGGAAAGTCTTTGCTCGGCGAGGGCAACTTTATCCTGGATGTGGCGACTAAGAAAGTGAGCCTGGAGCAGGCCGGAAAATTGACGGAAGTGGGGAGAAATCTGATATACGTGGTGGATTGAATCGAAAAGCATCACAAGCTTTAATAATTTATTCATAAAATGAAACTGAAACCTTGTAAAACAAATCCTTGGCTATTAATGTACTGTGAGACGTTTGTGCCCTATCAAAGAAATGAAAATTAAACTTACAAAAGTAATTGTATCAAATGTATTTCTAATTTAAAACCTTGTACAGAAAACCATTACATGCGGTACTAAAAGTGTCCCACTTTATTGTTTTTATATATCAAGTGTAAGTGAAAGTGTTTCCAATGCCACCGCTGAAATAAATGTCTTTCAGCTGGTTAAGTATGTCAGTTGGCAGATAAGCTGAACAGTTGTTTCTCAGCGGGTCTTCTGCCCAATGGGTGGCTATCACTAATCCAAGAAAAGAAGAATGAAGTGCAAAGAATACCTATATAAGGCTTTGCTCTGCTTCGAGCCATGGTACCATTTGATTTTTGTTGCATAACCATGTTGGCTCTTCGCTTGATTCTACTGCTGCAGTGCAGCCTGTTGGTTCTTGCAGGCGTTTGTTTGATACCACAGCCCATAAAAAGGCAGCGCTCGCTAAAGGATATACTGGAAAAACCGTGGACATTATCACCTCGCTTGGATGGACGTATCGTGGGCGGTCATCGCATTAACATCACCGATGCACCTCATCAGGTTTCCCTGCAGACTTCGTCTCACATTTGCGGAGGCTCATTGATATCGGAGGAGTGGGTATTGACAGCCGCCCATTGCACTTAGTAAGTTGAATTCTCAAAGTATTATTTTATATAAGCTATATTAAAATTAACATCCTGCTAAATTAATAGTGGCAAAACAGCAGATCGTTTGAAAATACGTTTGGGAACCAGTGAATTTGCTCGCAGTGGACAACTGCTCAGGGTTCAGAAAATCGTTCAACACTCCCAGTTCAACTACACCAATGTGGACTACGACTTCTCCCTGCTCCAGCTTGCGCATCCCATCAAGTTCGATGAGACCAAAAAGGCCATTAAGCTGCCCGAGTCGCAGATGAAGTTCATGGACGGGGAGACCTGTTTTGTGAGTGGTTGGGGGAATACCCAAAACCTGCTGGAGTCCAGGGAGTGGCTGCGTCAGGTGGAGGTGCCTCTGGTTAATCAGGAGGTGTGCAGTGAGAAGTACAAGCAGTACGGCGGTGTCACCGAGCGAATGATCTGTGCCGGTTTCCTGGAAGGCGGCAAGGACGCCTGCCAAGGTGATTCCGGTGGTCCGATGGTCAGCGAGTCGGGTGAACTGGTGGGCGTGGTGAGCTGGGGCTATGGCTGTGCTAAGCCCGATTATCCGGGTGTCTACTCCCGAGTAAGCTTCGCCCGGGATTGGATTAGGGAGCACAGTGGTGTATGAATATGTCACCCAAAAGAAACGTAGTTTGGCCAAACAATAAAAACAAATTTATTTGTCTATAAATATTAAGTAACTGCTGTTTATTTATTTCTTAATTTTCTACTGATTCTAACGGCCTAAAGATTATTAATTTAAAGTAAAAGGGATGCAAAATTATTTTATATATTTGTGCAAAATTGTTATCTTCATAAACTTTTGATAAATACAACGACGTTATGCCACTTTTTCCAGATTTTTGAAAACCAAATTTGTTACATATCACAGTTCTCTCCCGAATGGCTGAAAGTTAAACAAAGTATAAAAGACAGGTTCAAAAATCCGCAAGAGGTTATCTACAGCTTACCGCAGATAACCTAATGTGGATCGCAAGTACGAGATTAAGATTCCCACACCCGAATTGAGAGAAGTGTCCCGAAATATATTTTAGAGTTCTCCCGACCGACTGAAAACAATACAAATACATAATTAATAAGCGCTGACAGGGACGTATAAATAAACGAAATTGAGCCACAGTATTTCAGTTGCATTCGTAAACTGATCTTTTTAGCTCTTACCGTTTTGAAAATCAAAAATGTTAAAGCTTAAATTAGCATTGTTCTCTTTGCTAATGGCTGGAGGTGGTTCTGGATCTCAGGCATTTCCCCAGAAAAGTGCTGGTTCTGGAAGTCAACCGGACCACATTTCAAGGATGAAAACAAAGATGGACTACATTGTCGTCAACCAGGTCACCCTTGCCGAACAGAACCGGACAAACATCCAGCTGGCAGCCCTGCAACAAGTTGTAACCATTGATAAGAGTTCACAGGAGTCCAAGGATGTCCGACTAGACAGGATGTACGACCAGCAGATCAAGTTTCAAAAATATTTATATTCTCATATGGAAGTTCAGCAGAAACACTTTGACGAGATATTTGACAGGATTCATGAGCAGTTGAAAGCGGTGCTAAATAAGTTGGAAGGCATTTTAGCAAACAGCACTGGAGCCAAAGCCAGTGCGGTGGAAAGCATTCCTATTCCCCCGAAGTTCGAGCTGATCGGATCCAGGTATTTTTATATCGAAGACAAAGTTCAGCAAGATTTTGAAACTGCTGCCAGTACCTGTATCCAAATGGGTGGGTATCTGGCCTCCATTAAGGACGAAGAGGAGCTAAACCTAATCCGCATGAAACTCAGGAAAAAAGAGGGCTACTGGCTGGGCACCAACGATCACAAAGAAAAGGGCAGTTTTGTGTCCTTGGCCTCCAGAAAACCAGCCTTTGTAAAATGGGCCAGGGGAGAGCCCTTAGACTTTTTCCCAACTAACTGCATTGAATTATTTTACAGCAGAGATGTGGAAAACATGATGCTGATGGATTGTGATTCGGAAAGATACTTTATTTGCCAGGCTGATAAAGAAATTTAATAGAACAAATTAAATGTTTGTATACAAATTAAAAAACTAAAACATTTTCAATAAAAAAATAAAAAAAATGTATGTGTAACTTTCCATTTAATATAAACATTAGACTATGGCGACACATTAATTAGGACTAAAATTACAATAGGATCACAATCAAAGTAAATAGGAAATTCAATATTTTATTCTCTGCAAGAGTACACAAATAAATAAATAAGTAAGTGATAAGCATCACATCTCGGTGTGGCTTATCACTTTGGCAATTTTTGAGAATCGCCAGAGCCAAAGACATCAAACTAAATCCAATCAGTTGCCACTGTCATTCCCTCGCAGAATGTTCACGTTCGGAAATTTTATTCTGTTCGCCTTACTAGTCTTGGACCATCGCGGATATGCTGTGCCTCAGGAGGTCCATCAATCCGTGTGCCTACTCTCGGATGCCCCACACCAATGCGGGGCTTTTACCCTCTCCGCATTGGGGCCCCTGTTCGACGACATGGATGAGTTGAAGATTAGACTAAGTGAATCGAAAATACAAGCAGTACAAGAGAGGGTGGAAAACAGTATAAGAAAAGTCGTGGAAACTGAAATGCAAGCAGTAAAAAACAGGATTCAAGCCCTGGAGGGAACCCTGCTATCGGTTTCAAAGAAGTTTGAAGATCAATTACAATCGAGTTTGGACAGGATGCAAGACCAACTGAAAGCAGTACAGAATAAACAGGAGCGAGACTCAGATACTGGACTAAAAATCATTCCCCCAAAGTTTGAGCTGATCGGATCCAGGTATTTTTATATCGAAGACAAAGTTCAGCAAGATTTTGAAACTGCTGCCAGTACCTGTCGCCAAATGGGTGGGTATCTGGCCTCCATTAAGGACGAAGAGGAGCTAAACCTTATCCGCATGAAATTCAAGCCAGATGTTGCCTATTGGCTGGGCACCAACGATCACAAAAAAAAGGGCAGTTTTGTGTCCTTGGCCTCCGGTAAACCAGCCTTTGTAAAGTGGGGAGACAGAGAGCCCTTATACCATTACGAAACTAACTGCATTCAATTATATTACAATAGCGATCTGGGAAAAATGATGCTGATGTATTGTAATTGGAAGAGATTCTTTATTTGCCAAGCTGATAATGAAATTTAATAATAAATTTAGCAAGTAATCTCATCACTTGAACAAATTAAATTTTTGTATACAAATTAAAATAATAAATAAACATTAAATATCATTTTTGTAGACTATGGCTACACATATATTATGACTCTAATGACAACAAAAATCTGTTGATCACAATCAAATCAAAGAGGGAATTCAGTATTTTTCTGTTATGTGTATATTTGGAATCACAGATCAACAATCGAGTAAACAGCTATTGCGCTTAAATCATTTCATAATCGGCTGTTCGGATACTAAGATTTGCACACGTTGCCGGCGCACAGTCAACTTGCAAGACACGCGACCCTCCTGCTTTCTGCACACTTTGCTGCGCATGTCGCGTTGCTCGAAATGAGTCTAGTTGGCCACGTTAAAAGGATGCCAGTCCCTGCACGAGTCCTGCGACTTTTGGATGGGGGAGCCAGCACTGCATTCAGATGCCCTGGCATCAGCCAGAAATCACCGCCGTTGTGTTAAATGCGGCGTATACGCAATTACTCGCATTACGTATACGTCTGGTGAACTTATTACTTATATAGCCTTGGCATTGACAAAGCTTTTTACTGGAAAGTTTGAGCTGATCAGTTGAAGTGGGCCAATAATTATGATGTTATAATGGTTTTGTTTCGTCACTTTTGCTTTTAATTTGTTGCATGTTAAATAAATGTCTGAGTCAGCTAATGTGTCCTATAATAATTGATTGCCTAACATAAAGTTGGCAAAGGGAATGCGTCGAATACTAAGAAAATAGATGCTTATAATAATCCCTTCGCGAAGTCTCTCTAATTTATTTAATAATCTGAAAAAGAAAGGCATGAAATTTTTCATATAATGTATAATTGTCCAAATTAATAGAGACTTATCAATTTTAAAAGCAATATGTGTTGTGTTGTGTTGTGTGGGTAGATAAGCTTATTTTTCATATAATGTATAACTTTATTTCTAGGTAATTATATTTAGCTTTTGGAAATATTAAAATATTTGACTGTTGCTAAGGAGATTGGAAAAAACCACTGCGGAATTCAATTGTCTGTCCCTTAAACAATATGTTGAATAACATTCTGACCAAGTCAAATGGCCTTTATTCTGACTTTGTAACTTGAGAGTGCCAGCGATTCATTCTTAGTGCCTCTGGCTGAGCACAAGTACGACCCAAACTACTGTTTTCAGTTGACTTGCAGTCGCGATTCGATGACGACGTGCCGTCGAGAACATATATATACACCATTTAGTAAATGTGTGCAATGAGAACGGTGCGTATACGCCGCGTGTGCCCGCGCCTGCAACCAACTGTTGATTCCGTTCCCAAAAGGATTAGGCAACAGATCAGCCAAATCATCTGCGGCACTCAGAGCCGAACAAAGTCACCCTGACGAAGCCTACGAACGAGTCGATTGAAGGCGAAATTTGGTTGGGTGAAAACGTTTAGCTCTGCACTGAAAAAACACGTTGTCCACGAAAATAATACAAGTAAATAGCCTTTTCTTGATTTTTAAAGTTTACTTTTTTATTGTAATAATATTTTAAAATTATCAAGCACAAAAATAAAACAAAGCAAACAAAAATATTTAAAAAGTTAGCAGCCATTTACATATGCATCATGTTATACAATTGAATGTATTATGTGTTACACAATTGATTTTGTATAATATTTAAGTGTGTATTTATTTTCTTTAAAACCATCGAATATAATCAACAATTTTTAAAGGGCCTTAATTTGTATTTATATATTGTTCGAATTTGAAATTTAAAATAAATATATAAATGTGAATTTGTACTCATTAAATTCTGTAATATACATATGATCAATGTACATATAATCATTTAATAACGTTTTAGAATGGCTAAGAAATGTTTGTGATATTTGTAATGCTAATATTCATATCTGAAAGTGTTTTGAAAAACTTCGAAATTTTTGTGAGTGCATAGAATAGCTCTGACTGTTGCTGTTGTTCAGAGAGTGTTCTCCGTATTTTCCGCCGCTGGTTATTCATGGTTATCGAACATTCGCCTGTGGCGGTTGGCAAACAAACGTGCGGCACGTTGCCGCTACACGTGAGCCGAGTTCCCCCGCCGCTCGTCAGTGGGTGCGAGAAAGACAGAGCAACGCGGCGAAAGCTCTCGGCTCGCCTCTCCCACTCACACAAGCGCCGGCAGCGGCACGTTGCCCCTGTGTGGGTGGGTGTTTCCGTCAGTGTGTGTATCTGTGAGTTGCAATTTGTATCCGACTTCGCTGGTCGGGCGAAAACCCAGATCGCATTCAGCGTTTTGAGTTCCAAGTAAGCGGTTCGTTTAGCGGGTCGAAATTTATCCACCAAACGCATATTAGAGATATAAAGAGTCTCCAAAATAAACAATTCATAAAAACAATATATTAACAATATACAATATAGATTATGTGAAATCGCGTTATTATTTTTAAAATTCTCTTAACGATATTTTCAACTGCAAAACTGAGCTAACAATATATTCTCGCCAAAAGTGATAGACTACAGTACTTGAGAGAGTGCTTACGTGATTCACTTCTCTTTCTCTCAGTGTTTTGCCTAGATTGGAATCGGGAAAGTGCACGTTAATTATTTTTATTGTACAACTTACTGGCTCATTTTACGTAAGCCAAGACTCGCAACCAAAGTATATATAAATTTGTTGTGCAGTGTAAACACGAAAGCAAAGTACAAAAAGTGTGAAATTAACATGTGCATCTTCCAACTATATTTCTGAGAAAAAATATCATTTCAAAAAATAAAACCTAAATATTTCCATAACTATTTTCAGATATGAAACAAAACTTATTTAAATAGTGGATATTAAACACAAAAACTAGAACACGATCTAGTCTACAAAGAAACCCAACAAGTGCTTAAGAAAGCTCTCAAGGCATTTATAAGAAATCGACCAGAATTTTTGTGTTGCATTTAAGCAAACCAAACAATACAGTGAAACAACACATTAACAATTAACACAACAAGGAAAATACGCTAAAACGGTAAGAAAAATAAAGAGATAATTTAGTAGACCTACTAGAGATCAGACCAGACATGACCTAGCACAGTTTTATTTAAATTGAGTCTCTGAAAATTACACGATTTAAAAGCTCTCTTAACCAAATCAGCTTTCATTAGGCGCGAAACATTTAAAAAGCTAAAGCTCCCCAAATAGAACGTTTAATTTCACAATAAAAACCAATACAAATAAAAATTTAAAATGAAGAACAATTTCAGGGGGCAATTTAGGTCTCCAAGCGATTTACAAATTTCGGTACAGCTCTTATGTAAATTACAAAACTGGCCAAAAAACAGGATTGGCCTTCCACAGATTTCCTGTCAACGGCAGGATAACCAAATAGTTCCTCAAATCTCCCCCATCTGGACTGCAGCTGACAGGACTCAGTTTTTGTATGTGTTTGCGCTCAATCTGTTTACCCAGGATTTTAACGACCCTCAGAACCTGCATTTATTGGCATTGCAAATTTAAGTTCTTAAATATTTTATTTTTGGTCTATCTACACTTTCCGTTTCAAATGCTAATTCGCCTCGCCTCAATGAATTTCCTTTTTGCGAAAGAATGAAAAATGAACTCGCTCTCTGGAAAAGAATACTCAACTCTAAATTTCAATGCGCATATCTTTTGTAGTTCTCGCCTTGCCTTTTATGTAAGTTTTTTCTTTGATTTCATAACTAGTCAGCGGAAATGGTATTGGGGTTGCTAGAAATGCACCATAGATAGATACCCAGATCAGATATGATTATTGATTTGGTTGGGTACAATTTATGTTGCACTGAGGGATGGAATTAAGGTTTTTTACTTTCTTTAGTTTGTTTTTATCACTACCTAGAAACCATAAAACGATTTTTTTGAGTAATTAATTTTAAATTCATACTTTTATTACCTATAACTATTTATTTAGATTTTTAAATTTAATGCGCAAAGATTTATTAGCACTAAGATTTATGATTTAGTATATGATCATACAACTTATGCTTATGGTTTCTATATATAAAGCATATGTTGACTGGTATAAAATGTAAAATTTAAGATTCAGCTTAATTCCTTTTCATTGTGATTTTGCATTTCATTTTAAAATTTGAAATTAGTACTCTTTAATTTTTTTTCTTTATCAAAGAGTTAATTAAAATATTTTATTTTACAATTACAATAAGGATAATGAAACTTTGCCTTATATATCCTTGTTATTTTTTATTTTTAACTGTTTCCCTCGCTGATTTACCAGTCATCGCCATTTAACGTGCAATTTAACGTGTTCGCCTAAAAGAGGGCAACACAAATTCAATGCAGGCCGCTTTTGTTGACAAATATAGCGCGAAAACATTCAAACTCGGCAACCTGGAAGCCCAACAAAAGCAGGAACCATTCTGCATCCCGATTCATGCTCTATAAATATCGCCACGGGGTTCCACAAACACACATCCTTCTCTCTGAGGGCTCCTCCTGCAGCCTTTGTTCCTCGGGAATCCGAGTCCACTGGCTTTGTCCTCCAACTGTGTTGTTTACACAATCAGCCCGAGTGTCTGCAAGTGAGTCACATGCGGCCACCGGGTGCCGAAGTCGCCTGTTGAGGATTTACCTGGTTACGTGATGGCTGAAGGTTGCAATTCCACCCCTTTTCTCGAGTGGGCGTGGCACTGGCCCTTCTAACCCACTTAATTCCTTCTGGGAAAAGTGGCTTCTGGCAATTTTTGGGGCTCGTCTGGTAGGCATTTCTCGAGATTTGATTCACAACGGGCGGTAAATGGTGGGGCACGTGTATGAGGTGATGTGGCCGGACTTAATAAGAGCCGATTCGGGTTTCATCCCCAAGTGGTTGCAATTGCAGCACATTGCATCGACTGCGCCTTTGATGGTCACATGTCCAGTGGTCGTGGCTTGTGGCCTGATTTTGTTTGCGAATGCAAATATTTATAGAACGCGGTGATGTGTGGGATTTGCGGTTGTATAATGAAATGGACGACAATTAAAACTGCAGCTAGTCTATTTTTAAGCAGCAGTCTCTTTGGTCTTTATTATAGACAAAGGTCAAGTCACCTTTACTTATTTTTAGACAGTTATTGTTCTTCTTAGCTTAGAATATGTTTATGAATCAAATACCAAAAACATAATTATTTATTTAACAATCAAAGGAAAACTACTTAAACTCTTTTTTAAAACAATTTTGTTACAGTTCCTGCGCAAACTGGTAAGGGATATTTTAATGTTTGGAATCAACAATGAGCAAGTGTAGACAGCTCAAGCATCACATCTGGAATAATTAAAACAATATTGACTGGAATCGGTTATGGACTGGTTACTAGCAACTCCGCAGTTGTACAGCGCCTTCTCCTCATTGGGTTGTCTGGAGGGTGATACCTACGTGGTCAATCCGAATGCATTAGGTGAGTTGCTTGAATTATTACGTTAAAAGTACTTAAAAATTCAGGGGTGTCTTCAAAGCCTTATTAAAATAAATTCCTAATAAAAGCTATATATAAACAATTCGAATATATAACAAATTCAGTCACAAGAAGAAAAAAAATTAAACAGATAAATCGAATCAATTAAAGCTTTATATAATTTTAATATATTTATTTTGGTTGGTTAACCTTAATGGTAAGCCGTAAGAAAAATTCCAGCTATGTTTTCCAACATTAAAAAATGGTTTGAACAATATTTTTTAAAGAGGTTTCTTAAATAACTTTTTTTTGTTCTCAGCCATTCTAGAGGAGATCAACTATAAGCTCACGTATGAGGACCAAACGCTCCGCACCTTTCGACGTGCCATTGGATTTGGACAGAATGTGAGGTCCGATCTGATACCGCTGCTGGAAAATGCGAAGGACGATGCGGTGCTGGAGTCGGTCATCAGGATACTGGTGAACCTGACGGTGCCGGTGGAGTGCCTGTTCTCCGTGGACGTGATGTACCGCACGGATGTGGGTCGGCACACCATCTTCGAGCTGAACAAGCTGCTGTACACCAGCAAGGAGGCCTTCACCGAGGCCAAGAGCACCAAGAGCGTGGTGGAGTACATGAAGCACATCCTGGAATCGGACCCCAAGCTGTCGCCGCACAAATGCGATCAGATCAACAACTGCCTGCTGCTGCTGCGGAACATCCTGCACATCCCGGAGACCCATGCCCATTGTGTGATGCCCATGATGCAATCGATGCCCCACGGCATCTCCATGCAGAACACGATTCTGTGGAACCTATTCATCCAAAGCATTGACAAATTACTCCTCTATCTGATGACCTGTCCGCAGCGAGCCTTCTGGGGTGTCACCATGGTGCAACTGATTGCTCTGATCTACAAGGACCAGCATGTCAGCACCCTCCAGAAACTGCTTAACATCTGGTTCGAAGCCTCCCTGTCGGAGAGTTCAGAGGATAACGAGAGTAATACCTCGCCGCCCAAGCAGGGCAGCGGCGACTCCAGTCCCATGCTGACCTCGGATCCCACCTCCGATTCCTCGGACAACGGCAGCAATGGCCGTGGAACGGCGGCCACCTTGCAGGAGGTGAGCCGAAAGGGCCAGGAGTACCAGAAGGCCATGGCCAGAGTGCCGGCCGACAAGCCCGATGGTTCCGAGGAGGCCAGCGACATGACCGGGAACGACAGCGAGTTGCCAGGATCCCCGGAACAATCGCAGCCCGCCGGAGAGTCCATGGAGGACGGCGACTACGAGGATCAGCAGCGAATGCAGCGGGACGAGGAGGACGATGAAGACGAAGATGAGGTTAGTAATAGTTATTAATTATTGAATAACATTAAAGTCAAATTAAGGTATATAAAGTCTTTATAATTTGTAGTCCTTTAAATATTTGATAAGGGTTTTATTGCTGTTGAGCAATGATCTGATCATTTAATTATATCTTCTGAATAACCATATTCACACTAAGTACCTTTTTTTCTTAAACAACATTAAATTCAAATGAAGGTATATACTCTTTATAATTTGATAAACTTAGATATTTAATTTTATAACTTCTGGAACGTTACGAATATTATTATATACCATTCTCACACTAAGTACATTTTTTCCATCACTCCAGTAAAGTTACTTTTATTCTTGTTTTCAAAAGTAAGGCAAATGTTGTACGATGTTTTTGGCATACAGTTTTAATTTTTAAATATCTAAATTTTCAATTATAACTTCTGAATCTTTACTGTATTATATTAGAATTCACACTAAGTACATTTTTTTCCAAAACTTCAGTAAAGTTTTCTTAACTCTTTTATTCAATATGTGTTTTTATGCCAATTTTATTTAATTCTCTGTTTAAGTGTGTTTTAATTTTTAATTATTCTAATTTCGCAGGACGAAGCGGAGGAAGAGGTGTACCTGCGAATGGCTGCCGCCTCGGAACCCTTGAACCTGACACAACAACCAGCTGACAAGGTCAACCACACTACCATCCCGACGTCCAGTTCGAATGGATGCTTGGGCAACGAGCCGTTCAAGCCGCCACCGCCTCTGCCAGTTAGAGCCTCCACCTCGGCCCAAGCTCAAATGCACCAGTACCACGAGTCGTCGTACACGTCCCACGTGTCGGCGGTCAAATTGGGCCAAAAGTCGCCACATGCCGGCCAACTTCAGTTGACCAAGGGCAAGTGTTGCCCCCAGAAGCGCGAGTGCCCCTCCTCGCAGTCTGAGCTATCGGATTGCGGTTATGGCACCCAGGTGGAGAACCAGGAGTCCATCTCCACCTCCAGCAACGATGACGATGGCCCACAGGGCAAGCCGCAGCACCAGAAGCCACCGTGTAACACGAAACCGAGGAACAAGCCACGCACGATTATGTCGCCAATGGACAAGAAGGAGCTGAGACGCAAAAAGCTGGTCAAACGCAGTAAGAGCAGTCTGTAAGTATTGGAAACAATGGAAGGTTTTTATATAATTTAATAAATATAATGACGAATCCACAGGATCAACATGAAAGGTCTGGTGCAGCACACACCCACCGACGATGATATCTCCAATCTGCTGAAGGAGTTCACCGTGGACTTTCTCCTCAAGGGCTACAATTACCTGGTGGAGGAGCTCCACATGCAACTGCTTTCCAATGCGGTAGGTAGACATTATTAGAGAAAAATCCCTTTGCCTAATTTTATTTACTTAATTGCCAATTTAAAACGAAATGGGGCAGAGCAAGGTGACATTTTTAATATGTTTCTATGTTTATATTTAAAGTCATTTTGAAATCATTTACAAGTTATAATCTATTGATGTACTGCTAGAAGGAATGTATTTTATATATTTGTATTTAATCATTATAGCAAAACTTCCTTCTGTATAATAAAATATCCTCAGCCCTTCTTCTGCCTCTTTGCGGAAAAAACAAAACACGTTTAATTCCTTTTTTTCTGCTAAAAGTTTTCTTTGGAGTACCATTAAAGTTTTAATATAATTTTATTTAATAATATATTTTTAAAATTCAAATGCACAATGTTAAACTATTTTTTTATTTGCCTCTAGAAGGTGCCCATTGATACGTCGCACTTTTTCTGGCTGGTCACGTACTTCCTGAAGTTTGCGGCCCAATTGGAACTGGATATGGAGCACATCGACACTATCCTCACCTATGATGTATTGAGCTACTTGACCTATGAGGGCGTGACCCTTTGTGAGCAGCTGGAACTAAATGCCCGGCAGGAGGGAAGCGATCTGAAGCCCTATTTGCGAAGGATGCACTTGGTGGTGACGGCCATCCGGGAGTTCCTCCAGGCCATCGATACCTACAACAAGGTTACCCATCTAAACGAGGACGATCGAGCTCATTTGAGGCAGCTCCAGTTGCAGATTAGCGAAATGTCCGATCTGCGGTGTCTTTTTGTGCTCCTGCTGAGACGGTTCAATCCCAGCATTCATTCCAAACAGTATCTCCAGGACCTGGTGGTTACCAACCACATACTCCTCCTCATTTTGGACAGTTCGGCCAAACTTGGTGGAGGTCAATCGATTCGCCTCTCAGAGCACATAACACAGTAAGTTTTGGACTTTAATAAATTAAAGTAAAATATAACGTATGTGTAATCCAAAGGTTTGCCACCCTGGAAGTAATGCACTATTATGGCATCCTGTTGGAGGACTTTAACAACAATGGAGAGTTTGTCAACGACTGCATCTTCACCATGATGCATCATATAGGTGGTGATCTGGGCCAGATTGGTGTGCTATTTCAGCCGATTATTCTGAAGACCTATTCCAGAATTTGGGAGGCGGACTACGAACTGTGTGATGTAAGTTAGAAGAGAAACACTACATTTTTCCAGTTAAACAATAACCTATGTTTTACAGGATTGGTCCGATCTCATCGAGTATGTCATACACAAGTTCATGAACACTCCTCCGAAATCACCACTCACTATTCCAACCACTTCTTTGACTGAAATGACCAAAGAACACAATCAGGAACATACCGTTTGGTAAGGATTTCAGACGTTTTCGAAAAAGCAATATCTCACATAGGGTATTTTACTTAAGAACGTGAATCCTTAGATTTTATTTAACTAAATTCATTGAAATGAGAATTTAATAACATTAACAATAAACATAATCTTGAACATTTGTGAACCATTAAGAATCTGTGTATAGTGTTTTACTTTAGAAATACTTAGTCGCACTAATTTAATCTCTTTCATCAAGGAATGGATGTCCTACCAGTGACTTACTCTATACAGCTTATCATTACTCATTCATTTCTAGGGAACCAAGTATTTATGTTATTTATTTTCTTAGATTTATGAGCCTATTAACAAACATTTAGTTAAACAAGAGCTTACTAACCAAAATGTAGAAATCAATGCTTAAGGAACAAACTTAAACTTGCCATAAAATACAAAAAAATTAAGATTCATTTAAATTAATAAATATTTTCTTTCTAATTAGCTCGTGGTCGCAGGAGGAAATGGACACCCTGTATTGGTATTATGTGCAGAGCAAGAAGAACAATGATATTGTGGGAAAAATAGTGAAACTCTTCAGCAACAATGGAAATAAGTTGAAAACTCGGATTTCGATAATCCAACAACTTTTGCAGCAGGTGAGATTGCAGGAATACCTTTTCTTAAAAGGAATTTATTTATATACTTGCTTCTTTTCTATAGGATATTATTACCCTGTTGGAGTACGATGACCTGATGAAGTTCGAGGATGCTGAGTATCAGAGAACCCTGCTGACCACACCCACATCCGGAACTACAGAGTCGGGAATAGAGATTAAAGAGTGTGCTTATGGCAAACCCTCGGATGATGTGCAGGTGGGTTTACTAGATATTATACCTCGAGTTTAAAATATTGGATTATTTATTTGGATTTTTAAATTAAAATTTATTTATTTATCCAGATCCTGCTCGACCTGATCATCAAGGAGCACAAGTCGCAGCACCTGTTGTGGCTGCAGAAGATCCTGATCGAGTGCTGTTTCGTCAAGCTGACTTTGAGGAGTGGCCTCAAGGTTCCGGAGGGAGATCGCATCATGGAACCGGTGGCCTACCACTGCATCTGCCAACAGAAGTCCATACCCGTGGTGCAGTGGAACAACGAGCAGTCCACCACGATGTTGTACCAGCCATTCGTACTGCTGCTCCACAAGTTGGGCATCCAATTGCCGGCGGACGCGGGGTCGATCTTCGCCAGAATTCCGGACTACTGGACGCCGGAGACGATGTACGGACTGGCCAAGAAGCTGGGACCCGTGGACAAACGTGAGTTGAAGTCATCCCACACAAAAAAAAAACAACCTACCTGTCATGTCGCAAAGGTGTTGTGTATACCGTTATCAACAATTTTTGCTCTCTCTCTGTGTGAAATTTTGATCATGGGAATCTCGCCCGAATCCGAATCCAAATCCGTACTGCCATCCATTCCCATTCTCATCGTGTGTCCGTCGGTGTATCTCGATATGCTGTGTGCCTCTCTCCTTCTCCTTTCTCTGGGCTCTTATAGTCAACCTCAAGTTCGATGCCAGCGAGCTGGAAGATGCCACCGCGGCGAGTCCTGCGCGGTACCACCACACCGGGCCGCGCAACTCCCTCAGCTCGGTGAGCAGCCTGGACGTGGACCTGGGCGAGCCGGAGGAGCTGGCCCTCATCCCCGAGGTGGACCCGGCCGTGGAGAAGGCCCACGCCATGGAATCGACGCCCCCGCCCAGCGAGATCTTCGCCGTGCCCAAGACCAAGCACTGTCATTCGATCATCAGGTAGGAAAACCCAACTCACAAAACCCATTAACTGCATTAAAGAAATGTTTAAGGCTTCAGAAAATAACCATATTTTACGAGGAAATCATATTGTTAAATATTTTACAACAAATCATTTCCTTAAGTAGCTTTATTCTAGAGTCCTTACGAAGTTTAGTTTAATTTATTTCTTGTTTCACTTATATAGATAATCAAAGATCATAAATTGTATTCCTTTAGAAGCATATTATTACATATATCAATTGTTTACCCTTTTGGGTAATTTAAAAATAATTAAAAATATATTTTCTAGTTAACTTTTTAATGATTTTACTGCAGGATATTATTTTTAAATTTAATCTAGTTTAGTTTATAATTCCAAGAATTGTTACTTATATTACTCCAATTCGTAAGTACAGACATATTTTGAAGTGAAGCCTTATCATTCCTGATACTTTCCCCATTTCGGCAGTTTCTCTGACCTTCAAATTACTAATTCCATTTGATATAATCTCTATTTAACAGATATACGCCCGATCCCACGCCTCCAGTTCCCAACTGGCTGCAGTTGGTCATGCGCAGCAAATGCAATCAGCGCTCAGGTCCGCCTGGTGATCCCAGCGATTGGTGAGTGCACTTTGTCCACATTCAACCGCATCCATATACACATCCACATCCACATCCATCCGAGTGGCGCGACCTAGCCCAACCTAAGCGAAGACAATGCCGAAAATCTTCAGATTTATGGCACACGGCAGCCGTTAAGGCTCTCCGGCCAGCGAACATATTGTTAACACGACGCGACGCTCTCTCGGCCAACTCAAATCTTGGCTCGAAGCTCTAGACCGCGATTTATGAACTTTGCGGCCCCTCGTACATTTACTTTCCTGTGTTGACAGTCGTTGTCGCCAGTTGCGCACTAAATGTCAGCTCCGTTTTGGCCATTGTGTCTGTCGGCCAGTTTCAGTCTCAGTCTCAGCCGCAGTCTCCCTGCCTTCCACTTAGAACTGAGTGCACTCGAAAAAATAAATATATTTTCTTAGAAAATTGGGTATACAAATTAAATATAATAGAATTAATAGAGGTATCTCACTTTAAAATCGAATTAAATTTGGTAATGTTATGGACTCTAAAAGTCCAATTGTGGTTTACCTTTATATAAGTCATCGGAAACATGGAAATAGCTAAAATAAAAATGGGTTAAATTGACAAATATTAATAGTGACAATTAGAAAACGGATGGACAGACGAACATGGCTGGATTGACTTGCCTGATGATGATGAACCGGAATATATATATACTTTATAGGGTCAGAAATGTATGTTGTAAACGTTTAATTGAATTTATTATACCGTCTGGAAGTGTATACAAATGTGAAGGAGGTATAATAAATGGATAATTTAATAGTGTCTTTTCTATCCCTATGCAAATGTGTAGTGAGTTTAATAAATACATATTTAAAATCAGTCTTTTCTATCCCTATTTCGATTTACCCCCAAGCAATTGTTCGTGAAGTAGTAGCCAGGATTTGTTCAGTGCACTTTTGGGCCACCGCTCGACTATCTATCTAGATGCATATAGAGTGTGTATCTCATCCGCTTTGGCCATTGGCCATGTGTGTCCGTGCTACTCGTACTTTTGGCCGACTCCGTCCCAAGACCCCACACGATCAGCTCACCCGCTGGCGGAGCTGCTCCTGCGATTTTCCAAATTCGATTGCGACGGCTGCTGCTCATGTTGAACAGCATTTTGCATTTGGGTTTATGACTTTTTGTACGGCATTTTGTTGTTACACCAAAGCTCTTAGATTCGCGATAAAAAGTCGGACTTGCCGATTAGAGGATAACGCAAAGTATATTGGGTCTGCCGTGAAACACGCCTGGGAATGAGTCCGAAAAGGGAGGGGCTGCGTTTGATTCGGTCATTAAAACCATAGTAGTTAATCATGATTGATTTCTGGCCATTAAAGGCTTTAATCACTAATTGAACTGCTCGAAAATAAAGAATTTAACTGTGACTGCAAATATTGAATAATTCAATAAGCCGAGACTGGCTTTGATTTACTGGGGTGATTTAATGCAGCCATTTATTATCGATTTTATTTTAACCATTTTATTTGTTTAGTTATTACGTTTCTATTATCATCGTAATACATCATTTAAGCAATAATAACTAAAAACTTAAGAGAGATGGTACCAAATGCAAAATAATATTTTCTTTTTATTGCTAAATATGTAAAAAGAATTTTAATCGTAATGGTAGAACCAAACTTCCCTTGGATATACCCCGACTTTCCACTCCCTCACTTGAACCTAAAACACCAGGCGTTTTTTCTTAAGAATCATTTACACCTTCGACAAGTTTGCCATGTCCGCTGCAAGCGAACAATCAATGCTATCCATGAGATACATTGCCTGACCTCTGTCGGCAAACCCAGCAGCAGCAGCAGCAGCGAAAACCCAGCAGCAACATGAGCAGCAGCAGCAACACCAGCAACACCAGCAACACTAGCGACATCAAGAGCAACACGAAATGAAGTCATCGCGATTAGCACGCGCAGCTGAGACAGAGCCTATGAATGTCGGGGCAGTTGTATCTGATAGATACTCGAAAAGTGGAGGACGGTGGCTACACTCGCACCCTGCCTGCATAAATTGTCTTTGCCTTTGGCTTTGTCGCATAAATAAGACAGATAATCTCGCTACCACAGCTGCTCGGAGTCAATCAATTCATTAAGCTTATAGGGCGAAATCAAAGCGTTTACACCGAATTAACTTTTAATAAACAGCCTGAATAATTGCCCATTGTGTTGGGTAATTAGAAATCCGAGCTGGGCCTCAGAAACCGCCATTAATCACATCGGGGGATGTTGACATTTAGCCGGCCTTACAATCATCTGACAATTGTTGCATCCTTAGAAGAAACTGTCGTCGACCCCATGAGAATGAATTTCCAGTAAACTGAACCAGTTTTGGGTTGAAATTTGCATATTTTTTTGTCCCCGATCTGCGTTTTGCTCTTCGAAGGCATGTGAAATATTCTTGCTGATATTTTATTTATGGTTTTCTGCACAAACGCTGTGGTTCCTCTGCCTTTGTCAAACGAGTTTTTGTGTTTACAGTTTGTTACGGTTACTGTTTCTTACGTGGCAAGTAAAAGTCAAAAGTTACGCGATCTTTGGCCCAACGGGGCATCCCCCATCTAAAGGCAGTGCGTATGTCCCAGAGTGCAACCAAACAAGTTCTTTTGTTAGTTTGGATAGCATATAAAAAGCCACCTTAGTTGCTGACTCAATAGTCAGGTTAGATCATTAAGGATGAAGTCATCTATTTTTTTACTAGCGAAAACGCAAGCATTAAGGCTTTTCTCTATACACTTTTGAAAAATAAAATGAATAATTTGGATAACGAATATATGTTTTTTATAACATTGTTTTTAATATTTATATATTCATATATTAACACATAGAAAATATGGTTAGTGATATGGTTAAATTATCTAAAATTCTTTTTTTAAATATTAATTTCTTTAACAAGAATTATAAAAATGATAATTAAAATACATATTTCTTTAACAAGAATGATTGTTGTACATTTCGTGATGCAACCTCGCTATGTAACTATACAATCATGTACAAATAATAACTTTTAAGATATATCCCATCGTAAGCTAGTAAAAGTATCTTACAGATACTTCAAGTAATGGCACAACTCTCTATGAGCTTAGGCAAATTAACACGAGATGTGGGCACGCTCCTTGGCCGCCTTAAAGTGTAGTTTTTACTTGTTGCCCTGGGGGCGTGGGCGTTGACAAAAGGCAATTTTCCGAAGTAATTTACTTTGACGCCTGGCGAAAATTGAATTTGACATTTTTCTCATTTTTTGCTGTTATTTTCTGTTATTTGCTGGGACTCGTATATGCAATAGCCAGCCCACAAGGAAGCCAAAGTCAACAGCTCAGGCTCGAGTTGCACTTTTCAAGTGGCCCGTGGGCTGTTTTCGACTCTGCAATCTGTCAGGCACAGCAGCAACACCAAGTGCAGCAGCAACACCAAGTGCAGCAGCAACACCCAGTGAAACAGCAGCAACATCGGGCAGAAGACTACTAACTATAGTTTTTTTTTTTTCGATTTGGGGTTCCCAGCTTCAATTGGCGACCTTCTTTGGATCTGACTCCGTTTTGGGTTTGGCTTCAGTTTTGGTTTCTACATTTTGTTAACATTTTGCATTATTGCAAATGCTTTTTGTTGCTGCTGCTGCAGAGTAATAAGTGCAACATGCAGCCACCTATTGCTCTCTGGTGGACTGCTGCTGCCACTACATCAATCAGCCCCATAAATCATTTTAATTATTAAATAAACAAGTTCCATGGTGTCTTGCTGAGTCATTCAATTCAGTAACTGCTACTATGGTCGTAAAGTGTGAGAATATATGGACTCGAGTACCAAAGGGTTAATGGGGCAACGGTCTGTAAAGTTACTTTGAAAGGGAAGGGATATGTAACAAAAAACGTTGGATTAATCGAAAAATATTATTTGGGAGGTCGAAGATTGTAAAAAAAGAATATGTAGAAGGGAAATTAGATGACTTTCGTTAAGAAACATGTTCTGATATATAGGTTAAGGTTTTCGTAACTTTAAATACATATTTGCATTATTATATAGAGGAACTGCAACTAAATTTTAACAATGTTTAAATGATATTTAACTTAACTAATTAATAACAAGAAAAACTACCTTGAAAATACTGTGTCGAAACTAGTAAATGAAAATATTCATAAAATCTTCGTAAACGATTTTTTCAAATAATCAATCCAATGGAAATCAATGATTTTTACAGCGATTTTCAAGACAAAAGTCCAGAAATCTATACATTCATAATAAATATATGATTTGGGAGTTATGACCCAAATGTTTTCATAACAAAACCTTTCTATAATATGATGTGGCATTTTGCCCTGCATTTCTGCTTTATTTTTACTAACCTTCTCTTTAAAATTTCTTTATCTCCTTGCAGCATGGGATCCTCGTCGACAACCATGGACGATGAGGGATTGGGGAAGTCGATCAGTGCGGCCACCTCGCAGGCGGCGAGCACCTCGATGAGCTCCGTGAATCCGACCACCACTCTGAAGATCAGCATGCTGAACACGTTTATGGGGAGCCACAACGAGAACAGCAGCAGTTCGGGATGCGGGGGCACCGTGTCCTCGCTGTCCATGGTGGCTTTGATGAGCACGGGAACGGCGGGAGGCGGAGGAGGCTCCTCCGGACTGGACATGGATGTGGATGCCTCGATGAAGTCCTCGTTCGAGCGACTGGAGGTCAACGGATCGCACTTCTCGAGGGCCAACAACTTGGACCAGGAATACAGTGCCATGGTGGCATCTGTGTACGAGAAGGAAAAGGAATTAAAGTGAGTGCGATAGGAACTGGAAACGCAGTTCAGAGGACGCCCATTTAAGAAGTCGCACACTATGGTTATTTTTATTTTTGCGGTGTCTTTTGTTTACCAAAAAGTACTTTGAAATATGTTATTTTGAATATGGATTCATTCAGTTCTTTCAGAAGAGAGCGTTTGACAGATTTCTTCAATGCAATATTTTCTTTTTCTCCTTCTTGAATCTTCTCATAAGGTATTTTGAATATCTTATGATGCTTTCTCTTAAATAGTATTCAGAAAATATTGTTTGAACAGATTTCTTGAATAGAGATTTTCCTCCTTATATATTAATACTTTGAAATGTGTTTTGATGCTGTGCATCTTGCATATCTCCCCATTACCAAATACTTATTATAAACAGAAATAATTGTTAGACAAATTTCTTCAATACAATTAGCCCAAGCTTTGAAAGCATAAATTAAGATGAATAATTGTTATACATTAAGGATGGTGAATTGTACCACCATCTAGCCCGCTTAATTAATTTATTCTGTGACCCAAACTCCCTAAATTACTTTCCTATGGCATTTACCACACTGCTGTTAAACTTTATTGGCCACGTTTAATCAATGGATGATTTTTCGCCTGATGGCAAATGAGGAAATTAAGTGGCTCTGAAAATTCAGACCGATGGAGGCGAGGCTCACGTCAAGACAGGCCTAAGCTAAAGCCAAAGCCAAAGCCAAGCCAAGATTTCGACCTGGCTAATTGACAATTAGACAGATTGCGCAAATGGCAGGCCGTCATCCTGTCAATATGTCCGTAGAAGCGGGAAAAGCTGGAGAATGCCGGGCATTGCCGAACAGTGTCTCACATAAATTTATGGCAAGCAATTATTCTGTTTCGGCCATTTGCGGCTGGCAAACATTTTATCCCAATTTTTTACTCGGTTCCAATGGCTGCTTTTGGCCACGAACTCAATCGAAAATCATTCTTGGCCTTTTTTTGGGCGGGTAATTTGATGTGTGTGTTGCTCATGTTTCGACTTTTGGCTCATTGGATCATTGCAGCAGCGACAATGTCTCATTGGCCTCGGACCTGACCAGAATGTATGTGAGCGATGAGGACGATCGACTCGAGCGAACCGAGTTCCGGGTGCCCCACTATCATTGAGGATCCGATCCGATCCGGTATCCCGAATCCCGAATCCCGAATCCCACCAGCCGGAATGATTTGTACCTTAATCAAGTGAATCGTAACGTAACCTTTAATATCACCCAGCACAAGGATTGTAAATTGTATGACCTCCAAATGCAAAAGTATACCTGACTAATTAGCTACGCATAAAGTGCATTATATGGTTAAAGAAAAGTCTAATCACAAATCAATGAGAAGTGCATTATATGGTTAACAGCTGAGAGGCTCTGTAGATTCTATCCCTGTCGTTAGATATCCTTAAGTTAACCTTAGTTTTCAATTACCACATACAAATATGTAAATGGGCAGTTCCTCGTTGAAATAGTGCAAATATACACAGATAAATCTATTTACACGAGTAAGAATGAAGAGCGTCCGCATCCGCACTCCATCTGTATGTATATCCTTAGTCATAAGTTATGCTTAGCAGTAATAAAGCTTTCTCTGTAGCCAAAGCCACAAATCTCTGTCTCTGACTGGGTGCAAATCCAAATGTGAATAATGTGCAGCAAATTGGCGGAGCCAAAAGATAAACGAGCGGTAGCGCTGGCCACCGCGAATTAAGGTCATCTGGCCGAAACCTGGGGGTCAGGGGTTTGGCGAGGGGTCCATCGGGGGAGACTCCACGCACAGTAGCCGCCAGAACTGAGAAAAAACAACCGCAGCAAAGAAATATTACAACAAAATTACAGAGAGAAAAACTTGAGAGGTATACAATAAACTATTTTCACAGATTTCAGGACATTCAATGAGTAAAAACAATAATAGCATATCTTAAAACCAACACTTAAATTTATATAATTGTATTGCAGTTGATATTACATATATTTATTTCTTTGCAAATCAGAAATGTTCAGTATAACATTTCAATATATGACTGGGATCGGGTTGCATTCTAACTTACAAAAATTAGATCTCGAAAAGTTGGATTCAGTGTAATAAATAAAACTTAGGCGACAAGTCTTTAAACCAACTCGTAAATGTATATAAATACAGTTGAATTACATAAATTTATTTCTTTTCAAATCAGAAATGTTCAGTATAAGATTTAAATATGTGAATATGACCAGGTGCATTTTAACAAAAAGTTCTATTCTCAGTGTATTAAATAAAACTTAGGCGACCCGGTCCCAGTCACATATTCGGTCTTGGTCTAGCCCCATACATAAATGGCAAAACATGGCTAAAACAATTACCAAAATGCGGCGGGCACAACAATCGGCCATCGGAGCATAAGCATACTACTCGTACAAGAAATAATAATAATAATTGTGGCCAATTGCTGCTTAGTTGGCTAGTTAATTGCAACATGGCCAAGACGACAGTCCACTCTCGACCAACTCTCGATGGCCACGAGTTCTTGGCCAGATCGCAGAATGGCGAGAGGCTTTGGGAGGTAAGTGATTCACCGCAGTTGGGATCCAGTTCGGAAATCTATCTACCAATAATGGCTATGCTTAGTTCCGTTTTGGCTTAGTTTATTTCCTCATTTTGTTCCATTGATCATGTCAGCATAATAATTTAATTGAAGCACCTTGTATGTATTTGAAAGTTATACTGCCCACATTGTATTAAATTCGACTAGTTATTAATTTGGAGCAGACTTTGTTTTTGCCTATTTTCGCAAATCTTTTTTATGTGGCCCCGTATTTTTGAAATCATAAAAGCGATAAAAGTGATTATTGATTTAGCTTGTCAGCTGTATAAAACTTCGTTGTCTTTTTACCAAATTAGTACTAAACACTCTTTAAAATAAAATAAAAATATTTTTATGCCAAAAGTTATGATTTTGATTTCCCACCAAAAGTCCTGTTTTTTGCTCCAAAAAAGTAGAGTATTTTTGTTATAGCATTGGGACTATTTGACCAAAATTGGATTGTTATACATCGTTAAACTCGTAATAAAATTCCCCATCAATTTGCATTCAAACCGGAAAATTTTTATTTTTTGCCCATTTTTGAAAAAATTGATGATGTTACCCCTTACAAAAAAAGCGAAATTTGGCAAAAAATTTTATTTTTCAAAAATTGATGGGAATCTTTTAGTTAGTCTCCCTGCTTTACAAAAATGTCTTATTTTTAGTTGTAGGTCGCTATTTGACCAAGTTACAAACCATTTTGCCTCAGAATCCAGTCTAATTCGGTTTTAGCCTCAGAAAACTTTGACATAATTATAGGTTTAATTTATTCAAATATTAAAGCCTTTAAAAAAATTATTTTAATAATAAGTAAAATGTCCTTTTTTCAGTTATGGGTAATATTTACTGTTTTTTAAATTGTGTGCTGACATCGCTAGTTCCAAACGTCCCCCAAATTGGCCATTCGTGGCATCGCCTGTGTCTACAATCGCGGTGGTGTGCTGGTGACGGGCTCTTTTGTGTTTATGTTCGCCTGCAACTCCGAAATGCAGGCGGCAGTGCAATTACCAAGACAAGCAGCTAATTTTATTTGCTGTAAACGTGCGCCTCCGTCCTCAGATTTGCTCTTGCTTTATGGCTGGGTTTCAAGTGTTTGCCCAGTTGATTTTGGTTCGGTGGGAATTATTCGATGACTTTTCGGAGGCACACAAGTCGTCTGGTGGCGAGAACCCGCGGGTTGCGTGTCCGAGGCACATTAAGCACCTTTGACGGGCCGCCGCCGTCACTCGTCAATTGAGTTGTCAGCACCAGAAGTGAGAAAACACATTACTCGGGGTGGTCTTTCAGTTAAATGGAGTTTAGGCCCGGGTGCTAAATGGCCAATATGCAAATCGAACCGGAAACCAAGGCGGCTGCGATTTGAAAGTGAAGAGAAGCGCTCCCCACAAAAGAAGCGATTGTCAAAGACCGCGGCAGATTAAATAGCACAATGAGTTAGTCGATCGCGAAACTTGTTCATTTGAAAGTTTAGTTCAAGTTCAGAAATGGCAATGGCAACGGCCACAACAGGTTGCTATAATTTATATACCACAATAAGCTATTATCCCACATACACGAATAGTTGTCAACGCGAAAGACAGAGCAAGAAAGTTTTTGTAGTTTTCGGGTTTGCGTATTTAATACTCTAATCGAAGATTTTATTGGAGGAACTTGATTTCTTTATGGCAGCTTTAAAAAGCAATCATTTTTAAAGTTTTTTTGGCATTTTTAAAATTGGATTTAAAGTATTTAATGAGCATGCTTTTAATTATGTTGTGCCCAGATATTTTAAAGAAGTAAGTTTTAAAAGCTGTCTTAAAAATTATAATGTCTTAAGATATATGAAATAGTAAATCAAGTTTAATTTGGCAGATTCAGAACTAGAAATATGGAAACTTACAATACTTATAAGAGGACATTTCCAAAAGCATTATAGTATTATAGACTTACCCTCAAAATCGTTATACCCACTAAGTCACTACCTCTCTTCTTTCAAAACAAATGGCCATCCCCAATGCTCACACAATAATGACTTTGATCTTTAGCCAGTGGAACAATCGAATATTATTTTTGCATAGGCATGTGAAATGCAAACGCAAGGCGAAGCTTATGTAATGGGGAAGTGTGAGACATTTAGATAACATTTGGCCGGGCCTCTCGCAACGATATGGATAGTACTTAAGGCTGGGGGAATTTGGGCATTTTTGAAGGAGGGCCAGGAGAGCAGCAGCAGCCCGAAAAGTCGTGTCAAGACAAAGTGCAATAATTCACACTCACTTTCGGGTTTTTGACGGTTTATAGGTGGGAACACCGGCAACATTAGCAACAGCAACAGTGCAACAGCAAGAGCACAACTGCAACATTGCAACAAGCAGCGGCAACAACCCCGCAGCAACAACGGCAGAATCGACAGCATGGACATGCCTAGACACTCCACTTATAGACTCCCGTGATTATGAAACTTTACATGCACACTGCACTGACACTTTATATAGTTTATGACTTGATAAACTCTCGAATCGATCCGCAAGCCCATTGTCCAAATAAAGTCATAAGCATGAGCAGGGAAACCGAATTCAATTTACGATTTGTTTGATCGGCCATTTGAAATATGAAATGTTGAACCAATTTTGCATTGCCACCGGCGGCAATTTTCAGGTCTCAGATTTATAGTTCAATTTGATCATGATTTATCCAAACGCCCATAAATAATAACCGTGATTAGGCGGCGGCTGGAAGGGAGTGGCCTTTGGCTGGGTCTCTAATTGATGGCGATCCGGAATTTAATTAGTCGCCGCCCAAAGGCCAATGGACAGGTGCTCGAAGATGGCAATCTCTCGGTTATTTGCATACGATTCCTACCCCAAGTTGTTTCCTTAAATCGCATCTTCGAAAGCCTCATCAGCGGAGACTTAAACCGGAGCCGAAGAGAAGCCTTCGTTTCATCGGGCATTCGGGCATTCGGGCTGCTCGGAATACCGGACTTTCGGAGTCGGCGGCTACTTCTACTTGGCGTTGCATAAAAAGTGGTTCAGTGGAGCAAACGCCTTCAAACCGAAAGCGTCGCGAACGCCTCTGTATAAATCGCGGACTTTTGATCGCGCGGAAGTGAAGTGCAGCCAAGGATCACGCTTCCACATCCTTTCTGTGGTGCGAGCGTTACGATTCCCTGTGTTTCGAGGTCCTCAACAAGTTAAACACATAAGTGTTTTTGCAGCCTTAGGGATACACACTTAATTTGGATACATCAGAGAACTGAGTTCTAAACAAAAGTGAAGGTAAGAGACCCCCGGGAAAGAAGAGGAGTAAACGGGGCGTATGTGAGCCAGTTTTTGGCATAAATTTCTAAAAATATTCGCTTTATTAATTCACACTCGCACGAAAGTTCCTGAGCATTGAATAATTCGATTATTTATGATGCAATTTTTTCGGTCATGTGTTATGTTTTTGCCGTTAAAACATTTGATAAACCAAATGTCGAAAATGGAATAAAGTGTGCCAAATATAGATAATACAATAAACAAAAATTTAGCTCCGGCTTAAATGAATTAATATGCATAGCATAGAAATAAAATTAAAAATGCATTCTCGTTCAAATTCTTTAGAAAAGGAATGAGCAAAACTTAATTTATTTATGGATTTCATTTGTGTTCTAACTATTACGCTAAGTTTTTGCATATCTTTTTTTTAAGTTAAATGTCATATGTTGCATAAATATGATTTTTTACAAAATATATTCCTTGAAAATCAAAATGACGCGATTCGCAAATATTTGTGGAACTATTTAGCAACTATTTCTTGTTATTCCTCGAAATCCATTGATTGCATACAAATTGACAGGAAAAATAGAGATATTTTAATAAATTAAAGTTTGTCTGCTAAATATTCAATGCATATTAACAAAATTAAAAATTCGTTTTCGTTTAAAATTCAGTCAGAAAAACTTGAAATAGAACTATTTATTTAACAAATATTTTTTTTTATCATAGAGTTTTTTCTTTCAATAGGCCAAATGTCACCGATTGCATAATGCTATGTTTAAACATAAAAAATTATCGTCTTTTGAATAGGATCTATACATAAATAAAAATCAAGTGGTGGCTAAAATTTATAAATGCTTATACCAGTTTGCCTAGTTTTTTGTTAAGCTCTTGCAATGCGGAAATATGCAATATTTAATATATACAAATTGTGCTAAATGATATGAAGAATATAGCTTAGATTTCAGAGGGATCAACAATGCCACAATAGAGGGAAGTCAGACTTTGTTGCTGAATGACAATAACAAGTGTCTTTTTATTACGAATTGGTTTGATTAGATGCAATTTAAATTGAATTGGCCATTGAAATTGCCAGCGAATTGCGCTTTAATCAGTCTGACAGACGTCACACGGTGGCAGACAGACTAATTTGCATATTAATTTTAATTGAGTGAACAGCGACCGGCAGGAGACATCCATCGATAAAGTTCATTCGAATTGAAATGGAAAATGTCAGCCCCCAGACTCAAACTCAGGCTCAAATCGAAATCGAAATCGAAATGGAAATGGAAACCGAATTGAAATAAAGCCATTGGCAGTGCAGCTGCCTGACTACGTGGTGGGTCCAATAAAATCAGACACAGAATAAATTTAAATACAATGCAGCTACATATTGTCGAAACAAATGTGGTAACAACGGAAAAGTGCTCTTTCGGTCCCGAATTGAAAGCAAGTTCGTTGCCTAAGTCTTTTGATTGATTGACTAAAAGTCAGCGAATTTTTGGCAGCATCATCCCATTCTCATTTCTATTTTTTCACGGAGTCATAAAACCCCACCTATTAGAGCTTCCGCTTGGCGAGTGACAAGCTTGGCAAATTGTTACACACTAACCATTCAATGTCATTGGCAAAAAACTTGGCCAAACCAAAGCAAAGCAGAAACATAAAAAAAAATTCGCAAATCTCGAACTGTATTCCATCACCGAATTTGCATATGCAAATTTCATTCCCACGACTTTTAATTGCAATGAAAAAACCGAAACTAGAAAAGCAAATGGAAATGCTGAAAAGAAGACCTGAAACGAGCCGAGTGATATAATTCTCGATAGTTGTTTGTCTTTCGGGCTGCCAAGGTCAGGGCCAAGTGCGTGATGCTATCCCCTGAAATTTATCACCAATCAAGATACATTTGGAGCTTTTTAAGAATCTCATTAAAATGATTTCACCAAATAAATGATTAAAAACTCCAGCATCCCCTTAACTCTTTTAAATAAGACTTAAAGGCAAGCCAATGAATTGCATATTTTTGAGTTTTACTATCGCCACGGCATTACAAAACGAACTTGTATAAGATGACTTGTAAGCTACATACGTTTCATTCAAATAGAAAGTATAGGTTTAAAAAAATCATATATTTTTCCTGGGACTAACATTTTCTTGGAAAAAATTCCAATTCGCTTGAAATTTTTTTTACAACTTAAGTGCTTTAAAATCCCCCTTTCCAAGCTAATCTTCTTAAGTAAGTCTCAAAGGCAAACCAGTGTAATTATTTAATATACTATATTTGCGAGCTTAACTATGAGATTATAGAAAAAAAAAGATAAGAGCTTAATTTAGTTGTTTAAAAAAAATGTTGTAGAACAAAAACCCTAAATTGTTTTAAATAAATGTTCTTGACCCTATGAATTGTATTCTTTCTTTGTAAATATTTAATGTACTACTAGCACTCTCATAAATCTTTTTTAATGGCTGTTTTTAGAGTATAAAAACTTCGCTCTACCAAAAATGACTTCTTGTTTTTATAATATACTAAAGGCTAACTCATCTTTGGGTCATTTTAATTAACACTATTAGCGAAGCCATCAAACAAGGCTAATTAATGAAGCAAAGTTAAATGACTTTTATTTGAATTCAATTCGATTTCCCCACAAGTTATGTGTCATAATCAAGTCAGAACCCTGACACTTCCCCCGGGGCAACGGGAGCAGGTGAACATGGATTTGAAATTCAAGTGAGCTCAGTTTATGGCAGAAAAATTAATAAGCAAAAAAAAAAAAAAGCGAACCAGACCAGGCCAGAACCATGTTCGAGGTGAGGCACAAGCCAAAGTCTGGGCTGCACCCAGAAATGCGTACAAATCCGTTGACATTTCGCCCGACAACCTTACAAGACACCACTCCAGCATCCAGCCTCCGAGTCGGAGTCAAAAACAGCGACAGCGGAGTCAAAACACAAGACGGGCCCTGAGACAGACAATTACTAATTGAGTTTCCCCCTTCGAGACTTACATTAATTACCCTCTGACGGGGATGTGGAGTGGCCGGCAGTGGCCCAAGATCCAACGTTTTGGGTTCATTAAGGGTGGGCGTCGCCCAGTTGGGCCCTGGATTGTGTAACTCTTGTATCTTCGCCGGCTAAATGTTCAATTTACAAATTAACCAAAGCAAACATTTCGGTGCAAAGTTCACTTACAACAGCGGCAGCAGGAAAACAAACAATTGTTGTGAAACCGAATCGAATATCGAAATCCGACTCGAAACAAAAAACAAACAATAACAAGGGCAGACCGACGAATTAATTGAAAGTATTTACAAAACTCGCGAGCATTTAATATCGACTGGTGATCAGAAAAATTAAACTGAATTGAAGAGCGCGGAAAACCAAAGCCGAAGAAGGCAGTCACTCAGTGATTGAACCCAAAACTGATTGAGCCCAGCGGGAGATTGGCTTAAAAGACTGAAAAATCTTCGAGCTGTCGAAAGGATTTCCACCCACTGACCTCTGGGTAATTAGCAGTTGATTGAATATTTTACAAGAGTGGCTTTTAGAGAAGATAGAAAATGGGTCATGGATTGTTTTTAAAGTTTTTTAATTTTGTTTGTTGCACTTAACACATAATAAAGGAGAATTCTTTGGAACAAATTTATTGTTGCTGATTTGTATTATTTTAAATATTTGAATTTATTTTCAGAAATCTCTTTTTATATTTTTCTTACTACTTACTACTTTTTCTACTACTTACTATTTTTTTTAAGTTTATAGTATATTTTCTTCAAATCCTGGCTTAAAGTAGAGTCTGTTTAGGAATGGTAAAACTTTCGTACAAAAATATTTCGGCAAGGTGACGGCGTGACGATTGTATGTACAAATCCTCACATTTCTCAACCGAACCTTGTTTTAATGAAATCCCATTGGTATTTCGCAACTATCCAATTGAGGATCCAAAACATTTCTAAGAAGAAACCAATTTTATCCGATCTATTGTTGTTTTGCCTGCCGTTATTTAAATTTCACCCCGAGGCATCGATTATTGTTGGTCAGTCAAAAGTTCAAATTGGCAAAAATATTGATTGTGGGCCGAGTTCAAGTTGGGTTGAGTTACTCAAGTCAGTCAGGCAGTCACGCATATGCCCCTTTCGATTTCGTTTGAATCTGAATCTCTTTTTTTCAGCGATTTCTCAATTCGAGTTTGGAGTGTGAGTGCGGCGAGTGCTATGCAAATCGATCGGCGGAGTTACTTGAGCCCAAATTCAATTTGCATTTCCCAGACAAAGTTCGTGATATGTCAGCGGGCGTTAGAATGTGTTGGAGGTCACACCGCCCCTTTCAGTATTCGGTAGTTGACACTTTTGCTGGAACCTCGCAATTAGCAGAACCTTTCAAAATAAATCGTCCAATGTCGCTGGCATTTGTGATGAATTTCAGCTGAGCTGTGTGCCTGTGGTTTCGGTTTAATTCCGTTTTAATTGCTTTATCAAAATGTCAAAGCCTGCCGGCGAAACGAAAGACTGAGGCAACGAACTTGATTCGAAAACGGGTTGAATCTGCCTTTTGTGTTTGGCTGCCTTCTCCCCTCATTTATAGTTTTAACACACTGTTTAGATCTTTAATCGCCGGATCTTAATTGTTGTTTCCTTCGATTGCGCATTGATGTGTTGCTGCTGCTGCTGCCGCTGTTGCATTTGCATAGCTGTTGGCACCTGTCCCAACTTATTGAAACATTTTTATTGGCATTTATATAGCATACACATGTTACTTCTTGTTTATGCTTATTTTTCGCTCTTGGTATCCAGGTCAAGTCGGCTGTCATTTGATGCAAGTTATTAGGCAATGTTCCTCGCCCTCTTCTCGCTGCTTGTTCAACTACAAATTGCGTTTTTCTTTCAATTTGGCCTTAGTTAACGCACAAGTGGGCGTGGCCCGTCCACTAAGGCGTAGCTTTTGATTAGAATTTCGATTTCGCAAAGAATAAAAGCTGGAAAATGTGTGACCACGTTGAGTTTGCTCTGCGAAGTTTGCCTTGAACTGCGAATTGGGAAAATGTTAAGGTGGGGAAGTGGTTTCCTTAATTGAAATTATTTGAAAGAATTAAATCAATCTGTTTCTATCGAAAAAATAAATAAAATAAGTTACGACAACTATAAACAAAGGCAAACATTAAAATGAAGTAAAAAATCTTTAGATGTATGTTTGGTTAATCTAGGTATATGAGATAAAATGTATTATTTAAATTAAATGTATGTAGCTTGTTACTACTCTAGTAATTGGTTTTCTGTTTACAATTCTATTCAAACTTTATTTTCTTAGTCATGACCCAGTTCTAGGACAAACAACTAACAGTTGCTTCCACTTAAATCAAAGTCTTGATTGATTACCTTTCTAACTGCTTTAGATATACCATAGATCCGTTTTGTTATATTGCAATTAACACATATCAATGCCAGCAAAAGTTTCTCTTGATTTCTATTGTCTTTCAAATTAAATAAAATCGGTGCAAGCATTTCATTAAATTCAATTGCGGAATGTTTCCTAATGCCTTAAAACGAAACAAACAAAAATGGTAATCAATAAATTATCTTAGAGTGTTGTAATAAATAATTTTAACTCATTCCAATTCACATATTCTACTGCCTCTACACTAAGCCATTTGTCACCTTTAGGCTGCCAAAAATATTTTGTATAATTAGGCTCGCTTGAACACCCGCTTTAATTGCCGAATAGAATTTAAGCCGTGGTCCATGAGTGATTAAGTGAATTAGCATTGGCCAGAACGAGATAGACCCACTCACATTGAAGCTGATTTGATTCCAGATAGATGTTGCAACTAGCCGCGACAACCAGCAACTAGCAACTAGCAACATGCAACCTGCAACAGCGTCGCAGGCTGCGAACGACATCAATTAGCGGCGTTTTAAGTGCGTTCCACATTTGGCGTGAAAAAAGCTGAAAAGCGCAAGAGGAAAATGCGTCGAAAAACGCCTCAAGTCAATCAATTTTCCTCGTGCGGTGTAGAAAACACAGAAAACAATATATAAAAGTTGTATTTGTATATTGGCTTATAATGTTACTGCTACAGAAGTTGCAATTGTTTTTATCTGCATTTTTAACATTCTTCCGAAGTCTAAATTATATTAATATCTTTAAGAGATTGTTGTAATTATTTGGAGGAGATAATATTATAATATTACTAAAAATATAATTATGAGATTTATTACATATGGGATTAATCCTGTCTATTATGTACAAAATATTCCACAGTAACAGTAGATCATAGGAGAATGGTATACGTGGTTTCAATAATTATATAAAATACCCAAAAGGGGTTCCCGTTTTTTACTGTGTACTGGCCAACAAGGAGGCCTGGTCAAGATTGCGTGGCCAGATTGGAAGCCATTTGGAAAGGCAGCGCTCGAGTTACGCGCCGGCAACTTACGCAAATTTCAGTCAGTCCTCGGACCTCCGTCCCCTGAAATACCCCGGAATCCCCGGAGCTGCCCAGATCCTCGGTCTGCGATCTCCCCTAAGGCCCCAAATGTCCGAGCCACTAACAGCCGCCTCATCAGAGGGAGATACTCAGCGACACACCCTAATCGGACCAGGTCTTTGGATCTCTACGTCTGGGACTCTGTTTCGAGTGCCAGACACTGTGTGTGTTGGATTCGATGTCTGGAGTTTCAAAGATTTTTAATTGAAATCTGCAATGGTCCGACTGTCTGGCAGACAACTAGTTTACGCATTTGAAAGTGCTGTGCTGTGCTGCGCTGGTAATTAAAAACTTGTCGTTCGATTTGATAACTTTTTTCTGAGTACCCTTAAACGATTGCGGGCGAGGTGATCTCGAAGAGGGGTTTGATGGCCTTAGGATAGTAAATGCGTTTTTTAATGGGGACATAAAATGATGCATTAACAAATATCTGGCTTTAATGTATATTACGTTTGGTTGACATTTAATTACTTTTGTGTTTTGGAGAAGTCCGGAAAATAATAAAATTTTGCATTTTTAATTGGTTAATAAAGTTATTTTTACAATTACTATATAGTAATCAAATTTCGAGGTATGTAAATTTAATATGTTTTGCTATTTCCTTATTAAAAGGGAAGTAATTTCCCAAAGATGAGTTTTAAATTAATTTGATTCTTCAAAAATAATAGATTCTTATTGCTGTAAACACAATGAACATACGAACATATATTAATTATGTTTTAAGTTTTAATACCCAATCAATAGTCGTTAATCGTTTTGTAAGAGTATTCCACCTTCAGGCGACTCCAAAGCAGTTCCTTTCACGTTTCTGAGTTGGTCAACGCGGCGCATACGCAACATTTGTCATGATATGTCCACTCGGTCTGGACATGCTCATTGTCGTCGTGTAAATCGCTGGTAGAAGGATGTACAGCTGAGTGATTAATGTGCTGGCAACTCGGTTAGCAACCCCCTCGATGCAATACCCAATCCGCATTCCGGCCCTGCTCCATCATCCCGAGATTTTTAAGTAGCGATGCCAATTGATACCAGTTTATCAAACCAGTTTGGACGCAGTGCGAAAACCCAAAACAAACGCCCCTCGGCTAATCCGAAAAACCCAAAACAGATATAAAAAGATTGGGGCATGAACATTGCACAACTCCCAGAGAGGAGGAGGCCATAACGTGACATCCTGGCTACTGGATCGCCGCAACTTAATATGCAACGCATTGATTACGTTTTATGGCCGCAACTTCTTAGCCTTTGGCTCTCGGCCAAAAGTGAGTGGGAAAATCGCAATTTCTTGGCCCGGCCAAAGGATTTTAATTAACCGATTGGCTAAAAATCTAATTTCCGCTGCCAAAAATAAAAAAGTGCGCCACATTTTCGGTGATGCAATGCGCCACGCAAAAGTTATCAACAAATCAAAGCGGCTCCAAGCTGCATTGACACAGTTTTTCCGCCCGCTTTCCACCGCCCACTCCCGCCCCTTTCCCTGGCGGCAGAAAAGCCACATAAAATTTATAGAGCGATGTGGATGTGGAGCAGAGCCGAAAAAGCCAGGCCCAAAGCGAGGTGCGTGAGCCGTTCAATCAATGCAATTCATTCATTGAGCCTGAAGTGGCCAACAACACGCAAGTTGACGTTTTAGCCTGCTGGCCAAGTGCCTTTCGAGTCCAGTGGCGTTGTGAAGAGGGGAAGGTTTTATTATTATTTATAATTTGATAAAAATAAATTATCAAATTACTCAACAAAGCTACTATTAATCACCAGGAAATGTAAGATTTTGAAGCTAAGTAAGCATTACTTCCTTTACACCTATTTTAAACACATTTTTTGCACATATATTTTATGACTTTATTTTCCCATAACTTTCTTGTTAAGAAATTGTAACCTGAATAATCTAAAAACTATCTTTGACATTCCCTTCACTGTCACTGTCCGAACTGTCACCTCCAAAGTCCCCTGGTCCACTTTTATATGGCGTGTGTTTTGCCTGTTTTCAATAAAGAAAAAACCCCTACTCCTTTAGTATACTTGGCACTCGCTGCCAGTTCTGAAAAAATGCGTTTTCCGAGTATGCAAAAAAATTGAGCACAAAAGATAGCAAAAAAGGCAAAACCAAATCGATGACCAGCAAAAAAAATTGCGTATGGCCACAATTTATTGATTTATTATCGTGCATATAGCGCATAATTTATTACAAATCTATTTGAGCTGGGCTCACGATAAGGGGTTTTCAGCCGGGGGAAATTTTGTGCGTGCCAGGAGATTTATTCGTCAGAGGAGGTACATAAACAAAAGACTTAGGCAACAAACTTGTTTTGCGGAAAAAGATGGGGAAGTTGAAAACAATTTTAACTGTTAAAAGAACTTAATCAGATAATTATAATTAAAAGGAAATAAGATATCTTTATATTTTATGCCAATTAAAAACTTAACTTTAAAAACAATGTAATAGAAAAGTAAGTGTAATAAAAATCTTTTGTATACTATTTTTAAATGGGATTGAGTAAACTGCTTTATTACAATAGCTTTAAGTAATAACAATCAATTTTACGATTTTAAGTTCAACAACCCAATAACTTTTTCTTCACAACCTCAGATCAACCAAACAAAAACTCCTTTACGACCCATTTGGTGGCACTACATAAGTACATGCATTATTATCTCCCGCTTGTTAATGACTTAATTAAACGCCTTTTATGTAAACAACGGCACAACTCGATGCATGATCTGAACCCACAACTGACACCAGAGCAACGCCCACGCAGCAACAACAACTGGAGTAGGAGCAACAACAATGACCACACGCCACTTGGCCGCACACTTCCCACGCCCCCTTTCCGCCCCCTCGTCCCCCTTCAACCATGGCCCCTAAGTTTGAACCTGCTGCCAGTTACAGTGGCTGTTTGCTTTTGAATCTACACAGCGAAAAAACATTACGATATAATGTTAACAAAATTAAACAGTCTGGCTTATTTCAAACATATATTTTGAAAAGGAAAAATAGAAAAATATTTCTTCTACTAAATAATCTAAGTTTATTTAGGTTTAAATAATTTTTGGAGGAACGCCTTTATTCCTTTCCAATTAGACTAGGTTAATTTTCCAAACAATTCTATTTTATTATTTATTATTAAAATCCAAACCTTTAAATTAACTTTACCAAAAGATTAATCAAATAATCAGATGTACCAGTAAATATAAATTAGGGGGATGTGTTAGACTCAATATTTTTTATTTAAAAAACATGGAAAATTTAAACGTTTTCTTTTAGTGCATTGCTGTTTGTTTATTGGTGGCGACTGCTAGTTGATAAATATCATTAAGCCGCCCGCCTTGCTGTTGGCTTTTGTTTAGTGCGCCCAAGAAGATTGATAATGCCGCACAAAGGAGGGCTATTTGTGTGGGAAGTGTTAATAGGACGAATGAATATAAATATCCAATTAAGTGCAGCGATTTGATTTAATTGGCTGGCGATTTGTGGGGGGCGCCACGGAGTGAATGGACGAAAGACCCCTGGTGACTGTGAGATGTTGGCCATCCGATTTGCTAATTAGCTTGTAGCTCTCCTCTGACCACCGCCTCCCATTATGATCGCCGCCTTGGGCAATCATCTGTGGTTGAAATATCACGCCAATTACAGTAGCGGCTAAATCGAGCCAGCGATTCAACGACTGAACGATTCACCGATCTCCCGCAAATCGCAACCAGTTACTTTTAACTCGGCTCACTGCAAAATTAAATCAATTAAATCAAAAAGAGTGAAGTTCAAGAGATTAAAAGGTGGATACTCTTTCAGTTAATGTAAATAGGCCTTATTTGGTAGAAAAAATAAAGGTTTTAAAAAATAATTGTCGTAGATAAAATATAAATTAAGTAATTAACCAATTGGTTTGGCTGGCTAAAGCTTTGGCTATTAAAATAGACTGAAGTCACTTTACCAATAAAGTAAATATATATTCAGGATTCAATAACGCATATTAAGGAAGATACATTTGAAAATTGCGTTCATATTATATTAACTTCGTATTTCATATTTACAGCTAGGCTACTTAATTTAAGTATCGAATATACCCCTTTAGCTTACAGAGTATCTACCTTATAGACAGAGGTAACGCTAGAGTTGAGTGATTTTGAATCAATTATGTTTACGACTGCTCATTAAACATTTATCGAACTGATTGAGCGGTTATGTGATGACATAAGCCACCTGGATGTGTGCTAACTTGTAACTTTATACTTCCTCTTCTTATTAGTTGTTAATTAATCTTTCAATGCAAATTTCAGATGCCTTACCACCGACTGAGTATTTTGGGGCTGTTGCTTCTGTCGTTGGCCTACAGCAAAGCTGATGTGGGCTATCATTACAACAGGCCCACGAGACCCACGGCACCTTCGGCGCCCTCAGGTCCCGGATCGGTGTATTCGGGTCACCAGTTCAGTGCCCTGCCCACGATCCATCCACTGCCACCGATCCCGGCCCTTCCTCCACTGCCCACGGCCAGGATCCCGATTCCGAGGAGTCGGCCCACAGCTCCGGCCGCCAGCTTCGTCAGTCACTATCTGCCGCCCAAGCCGGTGGTTTCCACCTACATCCCACCTCCGGTGGCTGCCCCCATCTCATCCATTAGCTTCCACGGAGCGCCCACTTTCAAGCCCATTTACGGACCTCCACCGGTGAGGGTTCCCCAGCCCATACCCACCCTGGCCACGCCCATTGTGGTGCCGCCCACGGGACCAGCTCCATTGGCGGAGGGTGGAAATCTGCGCATACCCTTCGGCAAGCAGGCCCTGATTTCTCCCGGGGAATCGTACGAGTCCAACGGCAGGCAGCTGAAGCAGTATGCCGTTATCGAAATCATTGACAACGATGTGGACGAGACGCCGGCTCCATTCCTCACGGGCTCCAGTTTCTTCGATCGCTACGGAGCACATGTAGGCTCGCCGGCGGCGAATGGGATCCAGATCGATTCGCGGGCCAATTCCCTGCTCCTCGCCCAGCAGCAGCTGGCCATCCAGCCGAGATCCCAGGGAGGATCGCAGGGTGGCGATGCCATAGCCCTGGGATCGGGTGGACTGGGCTTTGTGCGGCTGCCCAATGGGAATGTGTACCTGGGCTCCGGATCCCTGGGCTACATCAGTGGCCAGCAGCGGGTGGCTTCCGTCCTGGAGGCTCGCACCCGGTCGGAGTCCACCTCGGATGCCCTGCACTTCGGCCATGGTCCCTTGGGCGGAGTGGACAACCTGCTGAGATTCAAGTAGAGAGGCTACCTTCCTTACCCACACACACACATCTACATCTGCATCTATGAAAACATGTATATTTTATTGTAAATATGTAATTAAAACCACTTCTTGTTTGTGTAGACCCTAAGCATGCTTAAACTATCTGAGATTCTTGTACATTTGTCCTATGCGAAACATCGAAACTTGATCGAATAAATACGAATATGGTTAAAAACAATAGGAAGGAGCTATAATGGTTTTTGGGCAAGGAAAAACTACTTTTTATGACGTCACTTTTCTGCAAGGCCATTTTTCCTTAACACTGTAAAAATGACGAAAAATCGACAAAAAATTACAAACCAAACTGAGTATACAGTTTTTTAGAGAATTAAACCACGATCATTTAGATGTAAGCCACTTTGGAATCGGATGTCTGCAAGAAAAGTTATGGGCTTAGAAGTGCAGGTTTTAGGTCACTTTTCTGCAAGGCCATTTTTCAAAAATTTGGAAAGGGGTAACACTTTAAAAATGACGAAAAATCGACAAAAAATTACAAACCAAACTAAGTATTCAGTTTTTTAGAGAATTAAACCACGATCATTTAGATGTAAGCCACTTTGGAATCGGATGTCTGCAAGAAAAGTTATGGGCTTAGAAGTGCAGGTTTTAGGTCACTTTTCTGCAAGGCCATTTTTCAAAAATTTGGAAAGGGGTAACACTGTAAAAATGACGAAAAATCGACCCAAAATTACAAACCAAACTGAGTATACAGTTTTTTAGAGAATTAAACCACGATCATTTAGATGTAAGCCACTTTGGAATCGGATGTCTGCAAGAAAAGTTATGGGCTTAGAAGTGCAGGTTTTAGGTCACTTTTCTGCAAGGCCATTTTTCAAAAATTTGGAAAGGGGTAACACTGTAAAAATGACGAAAAATCGACAAAAAATTACAAACCAAACGAAGTATACAGTTTTTTAGAGAATTAAACCACGATCATTTAGATGTGAGCCACTTTGGAATCGGATGTCTGCAAGAAAAGTTATGGGCTTAGAAGTGCAGGTTTTAGGTCACTTTTCTGCAAGGCCATTTTTCAAAAATTTGGAAAGGGGTAACACTTTAAAAATGATGAAAAATCGACAAAAAATTACAAACCAAACTAAGTATTTAGTTTTTTAGAGAATTAAACCACGATCATTTAGATGTAAGCCACTTTGGAATCGGATGTCTGCAAGAAAAGTTATGGGCTTAGAAGTGCAGGTTTTAGGTCACTTTTCTGCAAGGCCATTTTTAAAAAATTTGGAAAGGGGTAACACTGTAAAAATGACGAAAAATCGACAAAAAATTACAAACCAAACGAAGTATACAGTTTTTTAGAGAATTAAACCACGATCATTTAGATGTGAGCCACTTTGGAATCGGATGTCTGCAAGAAAAGTTATGGGCTTAGAAGTGCAGGTTTTAGGTCACTTTTCTGCAAGGCCATTTTTCAAAAATTTGGAAAGTGGTAACACTGTAAAAATGACGAAAAATCGACCCAAAAAACAAAAAAAAGTTAGGTACACAGATTTTTAGAGAATTAAACCAGAATCATTTAGAGGTATGCCATTTTAAAATCAGATTTCTGTAAGAAAAGTTATGGGCATAAAAGTGCAGCGGGCGTCCAACTCAGAATAGATCACAATATAACGAACGATCTTAAAAGCGAGCACTTCTGAAACTACAAATGATTGCTGTTGTTACCTAAAAGTATACTATATTATTTATACATTCATGGTAAAAGTAACAAAAAGTGAAAATACTACAAAAAGATGGCGCGAAATTTTAAACACCTTTTTACTAAATGAAAATTTTAAGTTTAATTGAATTTTTTAATTTCCAGTTAATATATTCTCTTGTTTGGACAAGCAATTTTGTACTTATTTTAATGGAAGCATATTTAAAATTATATTTATTCAGTATTAGAAAGATGCAAATACCTAACACTAATGCGTAACTTCATTTGTTCATGGTTTATTCTATTCAGAATTAATTACAAACTATTTGTTTTGACTTGCTTGCGTAGTTTACTTAATGAATTAAATTGATTGCTTTATATTTATAACTCTGTAAACATCTGTAGATCACACAGAACTATTTGCACTATCTCGTATGGTCGAATTTTTGCACTGCGTTGCTAAATCTCTACCGAGCAAACACTTCGCCAGCGCCTGTTTGCCATTAAGTAATTATTCATGCGCAGTATGCAAATGGGGCTGGAACGTGCCGGGATCAGTAGTTGTTTCTGATGTAGGGATCGGTCTATCTGAACATGTGCTCGGCATAATACTTGTGTATGTGAAATGGGGAAAAGGGAGGCATGGGAAGCAACGGGCAGTCTTTGCCTAACTGCGCAGTTTTTAAAGATCTATTTTTTGTTGGGCTTGTTTGCCGGTTTTTAAGATATACATATATACACAAACGCGTTGTTGATCTTTTGTTTGGGTTGTATGTATGTATACACCTCATAGATATATTCTTTCGATAACTGGGACACGCGCTGCTGGGGCCACTGACTGGCTAACTAAAAAGCCGGCCGGTATTTCCAGCACCATATTTATGTTAATTCCTCACCCCAAAACCCCCCTTTTGGCAATATGTATTTCAAACAGTTCAACAAACTGCCAGAAATAATATTAAACCGAAACTGACTCAAGGTGAAGTGGAAAGTGTTCTATCAAACGCGTGGCGCGCCTCCCAAGGTTCATTCGCTGATAAAGAAAGTAATTGCGGATTCGCACATGTACTTCTCAAACATAAACAGTAATTAATAGCAGACGTTGATTATTTCAATCCCCTTACAGACCAACAGATAGGTTCTTTTTAAATAATGTGTATTTTTTTATTGCTTTTTACTTAACGTCTACAGTTTTACAAGTTACAAAGTCAATATGACCGAAAGAACAAAACAAAGTGGAAGAACTAAGAACTTAGCATCTAGTTAATGGATATGGCTAAAACAATGCATACTAAGCTTATAAGATCGGGTTTTAGTGGGTTTATCTAAGAACTAAATGGTTTTGGCAGTTGCTGCTTGGTGGGTGTCTGGTGCCTGAGACAGATCCCCTACAGATCCAGTTGGAACTGTTCCTGGTCCTCGATCTTCAGGGATTTGGTCGACTTGACCAGTTCCGTGGGCACGGGCACACATTTGCGGAATGGGGTGCGGGGAGTGCCCCTCAGCAGACAACTGGGAACATTGGACGGAGGAGTCTGGCTCAAGGGAGAGCCCCGCAGATTCTTCATGAAGGCCCGCTCGTAGATCAGCTTGGTGCCTGGAAAAATGCAAAAGTGGAGGTGTTGATTAGTCAGGGTGTCTGTGTTGCATCAGGTATTCAAAGGCATTCAAAGTTCCCCACTGATAAGACAGCTGCGTAAACATTTCTTTCGAGCTGATACTGAGTCACGAACCCCGAGCACATGTGCTCTGGATTGTCATCAAGCCGACTGATTCAGTGGGATGACCAGGTTTCATCAGCCAAACAAAAAAGGTGAGTTGGGTATTTAAAAATAAATTTGCATAAAGGTTTCATAAAATTTGCACAAAGAAGGAAAGGCCTTCATATATTCTAGAGCTGTTCCATCACAACAAATAATTTAGTGGCCTAACTAGCTTGTTTAGTTTAAGGTGGAATATTAATTGTTTGGTTTTTGTTCTTCTGAGAATGGGTTTTTGTTTTGTTTAGGAAAAAGTGCTTCTTATTATTGGAATTTGGTAAGGGAATTATGATTAGATGTTTGGTTTGGATTCTGCTTGAGATTGTGGCTAATTTAATTAACAAGTATAAACGCACTTGTAATGAATAAATTTACATTTTAAATTTGAAATGGTCTTTATCATATTAATTTAATTGGTTTTCAATTATTCAAATTCTATTAATGACTTATGTAAACTGTGATAGGTAATCCCAATTTGCTCTGCCTGAAACTTACCTCCGGGGGTGGTGGAGTAGAGGGTGCCGCCGGGGGTCGAGGAGTAGACCTCGGGCATGTGGATGGGGTCCGAGATCACGATCTTCCTGGTGATCATGGGCAGAGCCTGGGTGATGGCTTGACGGGCGGTCGGTGAAGCAGACATCTTTATTGATAGTTTTGTTTTGTAGTGGTTTTGGAAACTTTCCGCTGGACTTGTAAGCACACTCGATATGGCTGCGACAATTCGATTGTTTACACAAACTGCGTTGTTTGTATTTCCTATCAGCTGTGAAGTTACTAGATGGCTACTAGACGATGACCGTTGGCTGTTCGCTAAGCGATTGCTGGCGGTATTACGAAGCGGGCTCTATTTATACCCCCATCCGACTCTTGCGCTCTCGCGCACCTATGCTCTCTCCCAATCCGCCACTCTCCCACTGCTCCACTCTCACACTCACCCACTCTCTTGCTCTCACTCGCCTGATTATTATTTTGCTTGGTCGGCTGATGTTTTTGTTTTTATCTGGGTGTATTTTCTGCGTAGTTTATGACAAACCGGGAGGTTCTTGTTGTTGTCATTGCCTTATTCTAATAACCCGCCCATTGTTTTTATTTTTGTTGCAGGGGAGACCGCTGCACAACCCAGACATTTCCAGAGATAAGGGGCATGTGAGGGGGGGCTATCTTGAGGGGCTTCTCGCCTTGGGCTCTTGTTTATCTTTAGCCATTTGTTATTGTTTAATGCACGGTAATATTATTGGTAAACAAGTTAGCCAGCAATACTAAACGGCAATCGCATTCTTTTCTCAAAAACGTCTATTATCAATCTTGCTGGGGAAATGAGATGACTCAGGTGGAAGTGGGATGTTATCAATGGGTGGCAAAAGGTGTTTCAAAGAAATTCGGGAAGTACTGTCTGCGCTCCATGGGTCTTCTAATTTGCACTCGTTGTCACGAAATACAATTAATTAGCGTAGCGACACGTCGCCTACAAACTTTGACGTAGGTTCTCAATGTATTCCTATGCATGTTCATACTCAGAGAGCATATCAATAAAAAGTGTTATTTGGTAAAGGAGGTTTTTGGCTAGAAGATACTCAGTATTTATGTTTTTTTAAATGCGGAAACAATTTATTTCCAGTCTAACCTAAATCGAACTATTTAAAAACTATAAACAGGAAAAGATACAAAGTTTACAGAACTTAGTAAAGACGTAAGCTTGCTGTTTTTAATTACTTCGCTTTAAGCAAAACATTTTGTACATGTTAATATGGGGAAAAATATGCTTCGTATGGACTTAACCAAAAACTTTGTGGACAAACATATTTCCCCTTAATTATTCAAGAAGCATAAGTACCATTAAGCAGAAAAGACCACTAACCACTTTTGCTAGTTCTGATTTTTTAGATATTATATACAATAATGTATATAATTGAGTCCATTTTTTTACCAATGTTTTATTTCCATAAAAGAAACCCACATACCAAAATCGGAACCTAAGCCCCCATTAGTTCCCGAGTTCTTTGAGGTTTAGAAAAAATAATATTCCCCATCGATCGCAGCAGAGACATGGTGTTTCTAAGTAGCGGCACGAGCGGATTTCGCCGTGCGGAGGCGATGTTGACGATTTTTAATCGTTGGACGCATGTAAATAGTGCTAAAGGAACTTTTGCTTGCGTCGATGTCCACGATTCGACGTAATTCGGTTTTTGGCCACGGGCCATTCCGCGAGATGTGGGGTTAACGTAAGGTTGCCACGTGTGTTGATCTATGTTTAACGATCGCGATGTGGGACAAGAGGTGGCGCCCACCTATGAATCTGCACAAGGTCAGCACTTAAGCGTGCTAATATTTATGGGTTAGCATGGGGGGAAAACTCTTCAGACCTTGAACGGTTTTTTTTTTGGGGTAGGAAAATCACCAGATTACGCTGGGAAAGCCTGACCCACATCCATCAATTACAAACAATGGATGGGACCGACTGACCCCCAAAAAGGCAAACGGTAAACAAGGGAGCTAGAACCTAGAAATGAAGAGCACTATGCCGTGTCATCTTGCACGTAGTCCACAGCATAAAAACCGCCCTACGTGCCGGCAGATATGTTTGTTTTTTAGTTTAGGTGAGAGACCGTACGACCGGCTCTTCCATTAGGGCTTATCAACCCTCAAAGAACCAGTTCGGATTTCGCTTTCGGTTTCATCGGAGATATGTACCTGCGCAGAGAGAGAGACACATATAGCCGCAGCGAAAGAGACGGCAGGAGGTTTTCCTATTGCGTTGCAGCCGAGGGAAAATGCGTCTTGAGAAATTCTTAGCCGGTTCTCAGAGCGCTCAGGGGTGTTCCTTCAATCCGCCGGGGGACAGGTATACCATAAACCATATACCATACTATGCTACAATTCGGAAGAAATCTGTTTTCGGGGTGGCTGATGAAATTGCACCATCCGCTTGCGTGGGTCAATACCTTCGGGGATCTATTTCTAAACGAGTCTGAGATAGTTGTGAATGAGCGCTAGACGAAATCAACTTGTTTTTATTTTTCGACTCGAGCGAATATCAAGAAAAAACGTAAACAAATGAAAATGTCGTTAAGGAGATGGGGACTAACAAAATGTGGATGCTCTTTCAAAAACGAATTGTGTATATTTTTTGGAGAACAATCTGAAAAAATGTACTCAAAAAAATATTAGATTCTTTATTTTGAATTGTTACAATGTTAATTTAAAGTTTCGAATACAAGAAAGCCAAAATATTGTTTATAGAAATAAGTTGACAAGTTCTTGAACTATTTCAAAAATTCATAAAATTTAAAACATTTGATAAAGCAAAATATGGCATCTTATTAAGTCATTAAACTTTCTTGTTTATTATAATTTATAAATAATTAAAAGAGTGTAAGATAATGTCTTAGCGGTAACAAATTCTCTAGTCTTCTTTGATACTTAAGATGGAAATCACTCTATTGGTATTCAGTAATAAATAGTTTCCAAGAAAATATCGCAAAAAACCGAAGAAATAGTTTTAAAACCGTAAACAAACGGGTATATCCTTTAGTGCATTTATTTTAGGTACTACAAAAATCACATAACACCCAAACTGCCTTAAAAAAGTGAATTTTTAGACGCAAACGAGATCAGCATCCATCACAAACCGCATCTCCGTTGACGTCGATGACCCACATTCTGTGAATTCGAATGAGAAGCGCCGTCGTCGTCGCGTTGGCCAAAAAATCAAATCATTTGTTTGTGCACAAAAGACATGAAAACGCTGAGAAAAAAAATTGAGAGGAAATAACCAAAACAACAACACGCTGTTTATAAATTAGCATGTGCTTTTGTCTCGAAGATAATGAACCGTCCGACTGCATAGATAAGGATAAAGCCAACCCAGATCGAGACTGCTTGACGCTAAGTCATTGCCTGCTGGCATCCAGGGATCTTCGATCTTCGTCCTCTCCTGGAACAACCGCGTAATTTGCGTCTTAAATTACATCAGCTAAACAATATGTTTGGGTTCGGGGAGGGGTGAGGTCTTTCCTAGTCTATCTGGGGTCTGCTACCTCTAGCGACTCCTCTTTCCCCCTTGTAGAAAGTTCAACAGCCCCTCTGATAAGGTTTTCGACAGTCGAAAATATTAATCAAAAGAATAGGAATACTAGAGAGTTGTATCTCTTTTTATACCCTTGCAGAGGGTATTATAATTTTGGTCAAAAGTGTGCAACGCAGTGAAGGAGACATCTCCGACCCTATAAAGTATATATATTCTTGATCAGGATCACCTCCTGAGTTGATATAGCCATGTCCGTCTGTCCGTCTGTCCGTCTGTCTGTCCGTCTGTCCGTCTGTCTGTTTCTACGCAAACTAGTCTCTCAGTTTTAAAGATATCGAATTGAAACTTTGCACACACCCTTCTTTCCTTTGCACGCAGTATATAAGTCGGAACGGCCAGGATCGGCCGACTATATCCTATAGCTGCCATATAACTGATTGATCGGAAATGCCATTACTTTGGTGTTTGTAAAGTTAGGAAGTTGGGATTTTCTATGGGTCTTATATTTGGCCAATCAATCTGACCTACCAAATTTCATAAGGATCGGCCGACTATATCCTATAGCTGCCATATAACTGATTGATCGGAAATGCCATTACTTTGGTGTTTGTAAAGTTAGGAAGTTGGGATTTTCTATGGGTCTTATATTTGGCCAATCAATCTGACCTACCAAATTTCATAAGGATCGGCCGACTATATCCTATAGCCGCCATATAACTGATTAATCGGAAATGCCATAACTTTGGTGTTTGTTAAGTTAGGAAGTTTGGATTTTCTATGGGTTTTATTTCAATCCAATCAATCCGACCTACCAAATTTCATAAGGATCGGCCGACTATATCCTATAGCTGCCATATAACTGAACGATTGGAAATGCCATAACTTTGGTGTTTTTAAAGTTAGGAAGTTGGGATTTTTTATGAGTATTAAGAATGCATCATATGAATAATTTTGGAGAATATAATTTACAGAGTATTCTGCAAGGGTATATCAACTTCGGCTCCGCCCGAAGTTAGCTTTCATTTCTTGTTTAAATTTAAAGAATGCTTTTACGTGTTTGCAAGGGTTAAGCTAACTGTTCTACTATAATATTTACCTTTTAATATTGTTAAAAATTCACATGTAAACAAGCGTGCCTTTTGTATATTTAAACAACTTTTTTAATATAATATAAGAACGTTACCCTTTTAATTAATTTTATTGTCATTGAGAAAATGCGTACAATACTTTATAAAGAAATTCTAAACTTCAAAATGTTACTAAAGATCTCATCGAAACCATAATACCTACATATAGTAGTGTATATACAGCGAATAAAGAGCAGAATCTGTGGCTTGCAATCAGAAAGAATCTTCGCTGTGATTGCGATCTGGTCGTCCAGATCTTTCACTTTCCGCAGCTATATATCAATAATGCATGGGGCAAGAATTAATGGAAAAATGGAATTTACTTGGCGAACTTTTTCTGAAACCTTCACAACGATCAATGAACTAAACCCGTGACGATGGAGGTCCCCGAACTTAGCTGATCGACATGTGGCTGTGGTTTGTTTAAATGGGTGTGGTTTGGTTCACTCGGAAGATGACTACACCAATCCCTCGTAGAACTTGTCCATCATGGTGTTGTTCACGAATCCGAACTGCCAGCGCTGTCGTGGATTGTCCTGGCTGCACATATTGGTCACCACCTTGGCAACGCCGTTCTCCACGAATCCCTCCATGCAGCGATCGCCATTGCGGGAATGAACCAGCCACTGCCTATTGCGATCGTAGTACCAGAACTGGTTGCCACCCTGACTGTGGCAGCTCCACAGCCAGACGGTGGCATTTGGCGGCGCCTCGTGGGCATCCAGGCACACCGAGTCGGAGTCCCTCATCCGCAGATCTCGATGGGGCCCCAGCTCCCAGAACTGGTTGGGTTGCGGATGGGTCTTGTTGTCCGCACAGCTGAACATTCCCACCGCCTTGTCGGTGCCCTGGCCCATATTGTCCAGGCAGTAGATCGGGAACTCCACGCTCTGGATGGCGCCAGAGGCGTAGGACGGCGGCTCCACCGGCGGGAACTTGAGCAGGAAATCGGGGGCCACCTCGGTCATGAACCAGTGGAAGCTCTTGCACTTCAGCCGCTCCCTAATCCCGTGCTGGCGGGTCAGGTTGCCCGGATCCAGGTTGTCGTAGGTCGTCGGATCGCGGGAGTACACATATTGCTTGTACTCATCCATCCAAACCTCCGCCACGCGCTTGTGGTTCTAAAAAATATGTTAAGCGTTTTTAAAAAATATTTTCCAAAATATTTCAGTAAAATAAGTAACCCATAAAAATGTCTGTAAATATTATAAATTAGTTAAACACGTTGAGTGTTGCGTTTCAAATTTAAATTTTAGTTAATGAATCAGAAAATTCTACCTGTGGCTTAAGTTTATAAATAAATAATAAATCATGTTTTTGGGTAAAAAATAAAAATGAAAAAATTGTTTTGTTTAGTATAAAAAAAATAAAACTAAAAACAACGAATAAGAAACATGCACCTTAAAATAAATAAAATATATATTATTCTGACCTTGGCAACAAAGTTGTGCCCCCTGGGATTGCCTCTTGGTTTCATGGGTCCTCGGAAGATGTGCGCCACCCTGGAGCAGGGCACATCCAGCAGCATGCCTCCGCACATCCAGATCTTGAAGCTCAGCTCGTACTGCTCCCCACCCCAGATGTCCAGCTGATCGTCATAGCCACCCAGATCCCAGAAGAAGTCCGTGTTGATGGCAAACAGGCCGCCCATCATCACGGGACTCCTGAAGGGCATGGACTTGTCCACAGAGTCCTCGGGCAAAACAGGCAGTTGCTTGTACAGCATTTTCCAGTCGAATCCCCCACGAGAACCTTCCTGATATCCACCTTTATATTCGAAATCAGTATGCGCAATAATATCCACAATGGGGCAAGTGGAGATCTTGGGGTTAATGGCAATGGGTTCGATCAGAGGGGGAAGCTAAAAAGGGCAGAGTTTAGAATGTAAAATAATAATAATGTTGGTCAATATTTATCATATCAAAATAAACATAAAACATATACAAAATTCTGGCCTAAAATGAATCTACATTTGATCTTCTTTTATAACTATATAAAAAGCAGTAAAGATCATTGAGATGAAATGATATGAAGTGCAAATGTAGATCAAAATTCCTTATAATAAATGTTTGGGAATATATATCTTTATCACTTTTACCCAATTATGGTTAACTTCGATGTGGGAGTCGAAGAAGACCATAACTTCCCCGATCGCCACTTTGGCTCCTGCTATCCTCGCTCCGATTAGACCTCGCCTCTCCGGATATCGCACTATTGTCACCAGATGGGGAAAGTGCTGCTCCACGTAGTCATCCAATGGGTGTTTCAACACTTCCCACTCGCTGCCATCATCCACGAGAACAATTTGCTTGAGCAATTCCGGTGGAGTGCGATTTATCACACTATAGATGGATCGCAGCAAGGTGTTAAAGTGCTCGTTGAAGAATATGAAAATCACACTGATGTTGGGAAGCTTTGCCAGATACTTCCGGGTTTTGCAACTGTAAGGATAAAATAAAACCGAATAACAAATTAAATTATGAAATTACATTTTTTATAAGTTAAGAAAGGGGAATTTGATGTTAAATTTTTAATTACTATTTTTTTGGCTCTGAAATTATGTATTGCAATTTTTTTAATAGATTAATTTTTAAGATTTGGGAGATACACTCACGCTTCAAGTCTGACATCCGGCACAGATCGGTTGATGGATATTCGGTCCGACAGGAGGCCATTGAATCCGTTCATATAGGACATCTCCGCCTCCAGCTCCTTTTCATCCGGGTTTTCGATGTGCGCTGCCACTCCGTGCTCACCCAAACCGATTCTCCTCTTTTCCGCCTCCATGGCCGCGTAGTCGTGCCAGTCCTTGCGCTCTCCTTCCGGTTCCGGCAACCGGAAACCCACAAGCTTGTCGCTTTTGGGCAGTTCTCTCACAGAATTGCGATCCTGATACGGAGGTCGTGGAGCCTTCCGAGTGGGTTGCACATTGGCGGCCCTGAAAAAGGGGGTCACGGGATCCCCATTCGGGTCGAGTTTTTCCGCCGAATCTGCATCGGTCTGTCTCATCCGCCGCTCAACTATCCAACTGGTGACCAGGGAAACGCAGGCGATGCCAACCAGGAGAAGGATCACCTTGCGCACCAGGCGCTTCACGTATCTTCTCTTCATGGCCATCTGGACGTCTTGCAGGTGGAACTCCAAAGCACTGACTGCTGGCATGGCGATCCAGCGGAGGAGCAGCTACCTGGCTGCCTGGTGACACCTGGCAGAAAATGCGGTTCATTAGTGTAATTGGTAACCTCGCAACTCGAGGGCGGGAATCTCGGTGATAAGGCGGCGAACAAAGATCCATTTTTGGCTGGCCAAATAACACACTTCTCCACTATCAATCAGTGGCAGACAGGCAGCTCGGCTGCCGGCTGACGTGTAAAGCGAAGATACCGCTCTTACCTAAGCAAAAGTTGGCTGAAAAGAACAATAACAAACTGAACAATACCGCATGCGAATTCAAATTAGCGGAGCGCGCGTCACGGTGGCGGCTCCTGTTCGGATGTTTCCGGAACTAAAGGTTAGATTCGAAAAGGGTGCACACACTTTTTAAAATAATTATTTGAATTTGAAAATTCTTTTTAATATTTTAATCGAAATTATCCTATTTGATATTTGATATAATTAATAGTATGAATTTAAATAATTCTTCTGTTGATATTGTATAAGTTAATTCCATGGTTTTAATTAGGCTCCTCGGTATTGCGTTTGCGGATCATGGACAGCGATTTCTCCAAACTTCCACTGCTGCTTGGGATTGTTTTTGTGGCAGGCATTGTTGGACAGCACCTTGCCAACCTCTTGACCATTCGGCAAATGGGCTTCGAGGCACCATATCCACATCTGGCCCTGTTGGATCCACCGATGGCGGCGGTTGTAGAACCAGTACTGATTTCCTCCGTTTTCGTGACAGTGAAAAAGCCACACGGATTTTGACTTGATGCCTTGGGTTTCCAGGCAATCGCCACCGTCCATCAGCCGAATCTCCTGGTCCTTTGTTAGGTGCCACTGCTGATATTCACCGGACTTCGTTCTATTTCCCATGCAGCGAGAGAGAACCACCGGTCGTTTGTGCTTTCGATCTAGGGAGTCCACGCAGAATCCGGGATAGGCCACACTTTCAATGGGCCCCGAGATCACCGCCATTGGATTTACATCCACAGTTGGAAACTTGTTCAGGAAGTCCTGAGCCACTGCGTCCATGTACCAGGCAAAGGACTTGCACTGCAAAGCTCTTCTCAAGGACTTCCTACCGGAAAGCAATCCCACCTGAATCTTCTCATAGAGCTCGGGGTTCCTGTCGTATACGTATTTCCTGTACTCATCCATCCAGACTTCAGCCACGCGCTTGTAGTTCTATTGAAAATATTCATGTTATATATTTATTTTATTAAAAGGTAATTCTTAATTCAATTTGATTACTTCTACATAATGATTTTCATAATATTTGTATGAAGCTTTTTGGTAATCATCTCGTATACTTAATTTTCACAGGGTTAAATATTGCGTATACGCAATTTCCAGAATGCCAATTAATGAGTTATTATAGAAAATTTAAATATTTTAAAATCGGTTAAATTAAAAATATTTATATGGATATTCCGAATCTAAGTATTCGAATCATTATATATTATATTATAGATAATGCAGCAGATTAAAATAAGACTGCTGGTATTTAACAGAGAATACCTCAAAAGGTACCATTAAATGGGGATAACAAACTCACTGTGGCTAGAAAATTGTAACTCCTTGGGTTCGGCTTCGGGCTCATGGGACCTCTGTTTATGTGGCCCACTCGGGAGCAGGGAACATATAGCATCATGCCGCCACACATCCACACCTTAAAGCTCATCTCAAACTGCTCGCCGCCCCAGATGTCCAGCTCTTCATCGTATCCCCCCAGATTCCAGAAGTAATCCCTGTCGATGGCCATCACGCCCACAAGCAACGCAGTTCGGTACGGCGTGGACCCGAATCCTTGATCTTCGGGGAAAACCGGTAGCCTCTGAATCTGAAGCCACCAATTAAAACCGGAACGGGTGAGCGAATTATACTTCGTGTACGCAAATGTTTTGTGCCAGATTATATCCAAAATGGGACCAGTGACAATACTCCGATTAATTACTATTGGTTCCAGCAAGGGAGGTAGCTAAAAAAGTAAAATAACTCATTAATGAGTATTATGTTTTTGGGCCGTATTTACCCAATTATTATTGACTTCTATGTGGGAATCCAGGAAGACCAGAACTTGGCAGCTGGCTATTTTGGCTGCCTCCATCCGCGCTTTAATCAAACCACGTCGCTCTGTAAGTCTCAGTATTTCGACTATACTGGGAAAGTTAATTGTCACAAAGTCATCTAGTTTTTGTCCCAAGTCCGAGAAATTACTACCATCGTCCACTAGAACAACCTGCTTGAGTAACTCGGGAGGTGAGCGATTTATAATGCTCGTTATGGATCGTAAAAGCACACTGAGGTGTTCGTTGTGAAAAGCGATGATTACAGTCACATTGGGCAACCTCTCTAGATATTTGCGATTCCAGCAACTGTGATTTATTCGAGTTGTTAAGTTGGTAACTCAATTTAACTAAGAACTCACCTCAAAGGTCTAATATCCGGCAAGGATCTACTTAATGAAATGTGGTCGGAAAGCTGGGCATTAAAACCATGAATTTCGTAGAGTTCAACCGTCTCTTCCTTTTCATTGGTGTTTGGTATTTCGGCAGGCCTTCCTTGCTCACCCAATCCGATCCTGGATTTATCCGCCTTGATGACCACATGATCGTGCCAATCCTTGACAGCTGTCTGATGTGGCAAGCGAAAGTTTACATTGCGCTGGGTTTTGAAAATATCCAATTCATTTTGGGATAAAGTTAGTGGGAGCTGTCTTTTTGGGATCTCTGTTTCGAAACGGGTAACCTTTTGGTTGATTTTGTTTACCATAGATTCCATAATTCTTCTGTGCATTTGAGTGCCCATTAAAACCGTGGATATCAAAGAGCCCAGTAGAATGGCAAGCAGGAGCCGCACAATCAATCTTAAATCTAAATTCATAGTTATCTTTGCTTTTTAGTGTTTTTTTCAGCTATCTAGTTGTTAGGAAAGTAATTTTAAGCTGGGAGTTATATAAAAAAGTTGTTTTCTAAGCCTACTTAGAAATGAATCTTTGAATAATAATTAATGGGATATTTTAAGTATAAATAAAATCCTGCTTCCGGTTTGAGTCACTGCTGATCCTGGAATGAAACTTTGCTATTTGGTATCTTCCAAACATTGTACGCTTTCTTCCAATGATCGAACGGCGGTCACACAGCCACCCGCTAATTATCGATAATTTTCACGCTGATATCGATAAGCCAATCGGCGAGCAAAGCAAACGCATGGGGAAGAGTTTGATTCACTTTACGTTTAAATTTTAATTAAAACTGACTAAAGCCAAGGTGAAACAGACATGGACCTCAACGACGCAGTGCTCACCTGTGCGGTGAACATGCAGTGGACCAATTCCGTGGGCATTACGGGTCGAAAGCTGGCCTACAAGACGGCCACTTTGCGCTTGGTGCGGAACGATCTGCGGGAATTGTTTGTGGAGGTGACGCCGGAAAAACTGAAGCCGCTCAAGTTCAAACTCAAGGATCTCATGGTGCACAAGAAGTTCATGTCCGAGGGCAAGGCCACCTTCAATTTCAAAGCGGAGAGCTGCACCCTCTTTTTGTCCAATGCTCCGCCGGGCACTTTGATGTTCTTCCTGCGCACGATCTTCATTAAAATGAACGGCAACGCGGAAGGATGTCAGCCGGACGATGCTGCCGTGCAGAAGAAACTGCGGGAGCATCTGATGTCCGGGAAACCCAGCAGCTTCGAAGACATCTCCCCGGTCACAACGGCCGAGATGATTTTGGCGCGCAAAAAGGCGGGCTTGCTGAGCAAGGGATCGGTGACCACGCCCTCGCCCCAGGGAGCCAAAAAGCGACGATTCGAGGAGCTCAAGGAGGAAAGGGACAGGGGCAGCCTGCCTGCGGCCAAGAAACTGTATCAAGCGGCCAGCGACGAGTCCCTGAGACTGAGTGAGGAGCAAATGGAGGTGCTTCGTGCCTGCACCTCGGGCAAAAATGTATTCTTCACCGGCTCGGCGGGCACGGGGAAGAGTTTTCTACTCCGTAGGATCATCTCTGCCCTGCCGCCCGATGGAACTGTGGCCACGGCCTCCACGGGCGTGGCAGCTTGCCTGATCGGCGGCACCACTTTGCATGCCTTCGCGGGAATCGGCGGGGGAGACGCCACCATGCAGAGGTGCCTGGATCTGGCTTCTCGACGGGTGAGCGCCCAGACCTGGCGAACGTGCAAGCGGCTGATCATTGATGAGATCTCCATGGTGGACGGGCAGTTCTTTGAGGTACCACTTGTCTTTCTGCATAACACACTCTATTAAATACAATTGAACCATACTTAGTCCAATAATTTCCCTCAAATATAATATTATTAGGCTAGCAAGTGTACATAACATAAATAAAAATGCCTAGTAATAATCCAATGGGATTGATTTTTGAAGGAAAATAAATTTCTTAGATCAATCAATCCCAGTAATTACACTAAACAAACATCATCCTCGGTGAAAATACAGTCACTTAATTTTATCTATTCCATCTTTCCCCAGAAAATCGAAGCCGTCGCCCGTCACATTCGTCGCAATGATCGTCCTTTTGGCGGCATCCAGCTCATTCTGTGCGGCGACTTTCTGCAACTTCCACCAGTTATAAAAGCAGATTTCGGAGCAGCGCCCAATGCCACGCCGCAGCAGCGATTTTGTTTCCAGTCCAGCGCCTGGGAGACCTGCATCCAGTGTGTGTACGAACTGAAGCAAGTACATCGTCAGTCGGATCCGGAGTTCGTAAAGATCCTAAATCATCTGCGAATCGGTCATGTGAATGATTCCATAACCAGTCGTCTGGCTGCCACTTCTAAGCAAAAAATTGAGGGAAATGGAATTCTGGCGACCCAACTTTGCTCCCACACCAACGATGCTAACTCTATTAACGAGTCGAAGTTGGAAAACCTAGAGGGGAGCAAGATTTTATTCAAGGCAGAAGATTCGGACGCCGGCATGACCAAGACTCTGGACCAACAGATTCAGGCTCCCTCCCAACTATACCTAAAGGTAAATGCCCAAGTAATGCTGCTCAAGAACATAAACATATCCACTGGTCTGGTTAATGGAGCCCGAGGCGTGGTTGTACGAATGGATAAGGATCTGCCGGTTGTAAGATTCAAAAACAACCAGGAATATATTTGTAAGCACGAGAAGTGGATCATTAAAACAGCCACTGGAGGCATCATCACGCGTCGTCAGGTTCCATTAAAGTTAGCCTGGGCGTTTTCAATACACAAAAGCCAAGGCTTAACTCTCGACTGCGTGGAGATGTCCCTGTCAAAAGTATTTGAGGCTGGGCAGGCCTACGTGGCCTTATCCCGAGCTAAGTCCCTCCAATCCATCCGAATCCTGGACTTCGATGCCAAACAAGTGTGGGCCAATCCTCAGGTGCTGCAATTCTACAAGGGATTCCGACGTAAGTTAATGGACACAACTATGATTCCCTTGGGTCCCAAAAATAAGGACAAGAAGCCAGGAGACGGCAAGGTCGGAAATAGCGCTCTGGCCAAGCTCAAAAAGAGTCTCATGAACAAACCGCTAGTCTCGATTAGCTGAGCTCAGAAATTAGGTTATATAGCTAATTGAATTATAGTATAAACGATAGCGCATTTCATAGTTAACTAATATTGTGCATCTAGTTTCAATATGGAAAGTGTAATTTTTTCTTTTTTTAAGGAATAACCAAATTTGGTTCGACCAGGTATTTCTTTTTTTAAAAAAACAAAAAATTGTATTCTTGGTAACTGCCGCTTTTCACAAAATTATCCGGTTAAGAAATATTGTGAAGATCCTGCAGTGCTTGAACCCAAACTGATTTATGAATTTTACTAAGGACCTACTTTAAAAACCTTCACGACTGTTTCTCTATTGAGGATTTTTTCTAATAGCTTGTAAGTTTCCTTAGACTGTCAAAGTGGATACTGATATGAAATCATATTTTAAATTAATTAATAGGCTATTTTAGAACCATTTGGATACCTTTTATCTGAAGAATGACTTTAAAAAAAATTAAAATTATTATACACTTAAAATAAATAAAAATTGAAAACTATTTAATTGTAGCGAGGCAATCGTTTTAATCAATATGGAAAAAAATAATTGTTTACAACTGCAAAATAAATTTATAAAATCCACTTTTAAGGTTTTTAAATGAAAAAATGGTAACGCAGCCAAATTAAAGAGATTATCGCCTTTTCCTAAGTGCGTCATTCTTAGCAATTAATTTTACACTTTGCACAGAATAAAAAAGAATTATAATCAAGATCAATGTAGGGGTTTACCATTTCAGGGTGCGTATATTTAGTTATAACGGATAATGAAACTAGAAAACATCAGCTCAGATCGGCTCGGGGGGCACAAAAGGGCGGAGTTTAATGGGCGGCCTCCTCCTTCATGCCACTGCCCACGGGTCCATGGCGACGCTCCCAAATCAGACGGTGCTTCTGCTTCATGTATGCGGTCTTGGCATTGGCATAGCCACCCAAGTCGCCATCTGAAGTGGGAGGAAATTGATCAGTAGGTGGCCACTTAGTGGCTAAGACTACGCGGCGCACAGATCTTTTTGGACACTCACACTTAATGAACCAGTTCTCGGTGGCCTTCTCGTATTGGTCCAGCAGCGGCTTGCACTTGACGATGTGGTCGGGTGCCTCGTAGAGGGTGCAATCCTCGAAGCGCTGGCGCAGAATGTTCACGATCTCGTTGTCCACCATGCGATCCCGGCGGAACTGCTGATCGGCCTCGAAACGGCAGACGGCATCGTCCGTGTAGCACTGATCGATGGTCGGGACGCGACGGAAGCGCTGGTGGTACCAGTTCTGCTTCTCCTGGTTGGGCTCCACAATGCTCTCTGTGGAGTAAATTTAAGTTAGTTTTTTGTGTATTTAGGACTTTCTCAAAAATATTATACAAAATTCTTAAAGTGTATTACAAAAATATTTTGATAACTGTTTAAAACATTACGATTTTTAATTATTTTAAATGATTTTCAAAGATCATTTTAAATATATATTCTCTTTTAGACAGAATTTATTTGGGAAATGATCAAGTAATTCACCCGGTATTTCTATATTACTAATAAGGATATATTTCTCTTTCTAACGATTTGGGCAAGTATAGTGTTTAATCTATAGTTTTACCGAATTTCCTTCAAAACAAAGTACTTATTCTGATAAATTAAAAAAACAAAAAATCTTATACCATTTCAACAGAGTGGTGTAAACAAAAACAAATGGCCTGAGTATTGAGGTTATGTCATTATGTAATTGCCTGGAGTTTTTCCACTTTTTTCCGTTGCTGAACATTGGAAACCCATTCCAAATGAATGTGGACCCTTCCAGGACCATGTCGAATGCCAATCCTTTTGCATTACGTACCACGGAACCAAGTTATGGGTCCATCGATGACACTGAGCACCGAATCGGCGAAACTGGCCATTGGACTGCGCGGCTCCGGCATTTTCTGGCTTTCGTCTCCCCTAGAATAGGCGGAAGCTATATTAGTTTATAAATCCAACAGTTTCAGGCTTCGTTTGATCGAAAATACTTTAAAAAACCATAATTACTTAAAAAACTTAGAGCAAAATTCGGAAGTAGGACCGCAGTGTAGAAAAACGTAAAATCTGATGTGTAGTTAAAGTCAGCTGTTTTACTGACCCGTGAAAACGGTCATACTGCTGGAAACGACATGAGGCATATTTACATTGTCAGGCTGCAGTCACACTTGCTTCGCTCAGCACTTTGCTCGGGTAATTTTTTTTTTAGTTCTTAAATTAAGTTATTATTTTGAAGTGTATACTGTACAGTATAACCATTAACAATGACTTGACCCCACTCCAAAATAAACCCCTTTTTTTTTTTTTTTTTTGCACGTGAAACATAGTGTTAAGGATATACAGCATCAACAAAGTGAAAAACGGCCACAGCAATCCTATAAATTGTCCATTTAATGAAAAAGCAAGGATTAACGCGCATTGAGTATGTGTATCTGAGTTCCAGCGAGCGCAGGGATTACAGGTAACTGAGGAGCAACCAGGTAGCCGAGGAGGCGGCGTGAGCTTGCCCAGCGGAGTCTCACTTTCGGGGTGGTAAACAAACACCGGCGTTCGTACAGTCCCGGCCATAGAAATATAGCCACGATGCTGGCCCAGACGGTCTACCTGAAGATGACGCGTCTCTCGCTGCGCTCTGCCTCGAATCTCTCCAAGCGACGGGTGGACGAGCTGAACTCCGGGGTCGGGGAGCTTCGCCAGCTTCTCTCCTGCGTGGTCTGCTGCCAGCTCCTGGTGGATCCCTACTCGCCGAAGGGCAAGCGCTGCCAGCACAACGTGTGCCGGCTGTGCCTGCGCGGCAAGAAGCGCCTCTTCCCCAACTGCTCCCAGTGCGAGGAGTGCTCCGACTTCAAGACCTACGAGGAGAATCGCCTGATGGGCATCCAGTTGCTCTGCTACAAGACGCTGTGCGTCCACCTCCTGCAGTCCTCGCTGTTCGGCCAGCTGGCCGGTCTGAGGCCCCAGGTGGGCCGGGAGCTGGTGCCGCGCATCAAGCTGCCGCCCATGACCACCCAGGAGTTCATACGCGAGGGCTCCAACATCTCGGACACGGGCGACACCTTCCTGCCCCAGCCGGACCTGCCGTTCCTCAAGGATCTGCCCACATCACTGCCCGCCGAGACGCCGCCGACAACGGCAGCCACCACTCCGGAGCTGCCCTACGATCAGCACCTAAACATCAGCGACATCGAGGCGGAGGCGGCGGCCACAGCCGAGCAGGGTCACTTCTCGCCGATTCCCCTGCTGCCCACGGGATCACGCATGGGCCTGCTGTCACATGGCGGACAGATGGTCATCGCCACTGAGTCCGGTTTCATGGAACACCCGTGGACGGACCAGGTGGACCTGTCCGGGGCCGTTTCTGTGTCCAGTTTCCCCAGCAACAGCACTAACTTTGCCGTTTCCTATGTAATGCCCACGGCAGCGTCCACACCGTTCGATCCCCAAGAGCTGCAAATCGGCCAGGTGGTCCAAATGGCGGACTCCACTCAGTTGGCTGTGCTGGCCGCCGTTGAGGAGACCGTTGAAACCTCCACCCAGTTGGCTGTGGTCTCCACCACCATTGAGGAGCAAGAAATGGTCTCTACTCAGTTGGCTGTGCTGTCCTCCGTTGAAGAACACAATGAAATCTGCGCTCAGTTGGATGAGCTGCCTGCCGAGGATTCACAGGAGTCTCTGGAAACTTTTGAAGATCACAAAGAGAGCGTGGAATCAGAGGCTTTGGCGGAAATTGTGGAGCACGAAGAGGATAACACTCAGTTGGCTATACAAACTTCACAGTCACCTTTACTTGCGCATATGGATGAGCCAGAGGAAGAGGTAGTTACTCACAAAAGGAAACTGTCCCAGATGCAAGCAGAAGAACAGGAGGAGGAACGGCTTGATAAGGACTTGGCGGAGCTGGAAGCAGCAGCTGAAGAGGCGGCAGAGGAGGAGTTGCTACCCAACAGTGTGGAGCTGCAGGATGAGGCCAGTGCCGATGAAGCCCCTCTTAAACGAAAGAGAACCCGTAGTCTGAAAGCCTCGCAAGCTGCCAAAATTGAGCCTGCTCCGGCTGAGGTCAAAGCCAAAATGCAGTCTGGAAAGGGTGCCTTCCGCAAGTTTCGCGGAAAGGAAAAGGAGGAAAAGAACAAGCCAACGAAGCCGAAGTGCCGCTGCGGTGTCTCCGGCTCGGCGAATACCCTGACCACCTGCCGCAACTCTCGTTGTCAATGCTACACCTCAGGCAATAGTTGCGCTGGCTGCTATTGTGTGTGTTGCAAAAATCCCCATAAAGAAGACTTTGTTGAGAGTGATAATGATGAAGACTGCGAAGAGCTGCAAAAAGAGCCAGAGCCGATGGAGCAATCAGAAGAAATAGCCGCAGCTAAGCAAGAGGAGAAGCAACGGGAATCGGCGGCACCAGAATCTTCGGGCGACGGCATCAGCTTAGTGCCCTTGAGCAATCTGCAGCAGTCACAGCATCCCTTGGTGCTGGTCCAAAATGAGAACGGCGAGTACCAGGGTAAGCGACTTTTTTGGAGGGTCGGTTCTTCTCTAAACTACCTCTTATTGCAGGTTTTAACATCTTCCAGGGCAACAAGCCCGTTGACCCAGCCACAGTTGGTTTCATGCGCGTCCAGCTGCAGAACAACGATCCCAACAATTCCGTTCCCCAGTACGCGTACGTGATGCCACCGCCTGCGGTGCCGGAGCCACCAGTCCCATCTCTATCGCCTCAACCTCCCCCGGTTCCGGAAAGGGATGTCATCGAGCCGCCGGCCAAAAAATACAGGACAAGAACACGTAGAGGAATGGCCAACTTCTCGGCCCTCGACACGGTGGACGAGCTTGTCAGTGGCGGATCCAGGAGCAATTCTGCCGCCGGCGACAGATTGTCGGCCACTGACAATGCCCACTCACTGTTTGAGGAGATCATGTCCGGCTCGGATGACTTGTAAGCAAGGCGACTCACCCATAGATGTTGTTTTATCCTTATAGTGCTTTTTTTTTATTTTTTTTTGTTTACATGTATTTTGTGATGCCCAGAAATTATCCTTTAAAGGATATCTTTGATTCATGTTATGAACGTTTCTATTCAACACTTAAATGCCTCCATAACTAGTCAAAGCACTGGGCATTATCCTCACTGATCCTCTTATCTCTTATTATTCGTAACATATTTTGTTCCTCTAATCAAGCAACAACCACTCAAATCAACTCCCAAATATCTTTTAGGAGCATTCTACATCCTGAGGATTTCCTAGACTTTTTGTAATCATCCAGCAAACGTTTCCAAAACTCAATTTTTTAAGCAACCAATAGTCGTATAGTATTAAGCGATGTATGCTACATATAAATATGTAATGCAATTCTGCAGCTGCCGCAGGAAAAGATCTATTTAAGGGCAAGGCAATAGTCACAACTAAAGGAAATTTTCGTTTAACGAACAGCGAATTATAAAATAACTTAAATGCTTTGCTCAAAATGCGGTTGCTGTGAGCTGAAAAAACATTTTTTTTCTAAACTAAGACAATTTTTTTAATAGGTTAAGACATTTTTTTGAGCATGAATTTTTTTGAGCACGTGAACTTATGTTTAGAAACAATAATACAAACTAAGCCATATATAGCCATAATATATATGCGAAAATATAACAAAAATATTTAACGAAAGCAAATAAATATGGTATTGCTATTATGAAATATGTTGCGATTTTAACTATTTGGGGAAAAGAAGGCTACTCTAGTTTTAAACAGAATTTAAAACAAAATTCCTATCATCGAAACCAAAAATAAACTCAAAGTCAAAATGCAGTTTGGGGTTTCAGGAACACTATCTCTCTAAAAGAAAATGTGTGGCTGTTTCCGCTCACTTAAGTCACTCATTCTCAATTCCGAGTTTAATCAGCGGCTCCGCAAGAAGAGTCGCCCTTAGATAAGCGCTACTGATCGTCGATTCGCCGCCTGCTGGCTCATCATTATCTTTTGATTAACGCGCCAGTCGGCAGTGCGTGTTTGTCCCGAGTCGCGAACGGAGGCTGGCGCGTTTCCCTTGTTTTCCCAACTGATAAGCAGAAGTTCAACCTAATCCCCGTAAGATGAAGCCGTTGATAGTGGTTGTGCTCGTGGGACTGCTGGCAAGTAGCTGCCACATTGTCCACTCCCAGGAGCCTGGTGAAGGTGAGCCCAATCCTAGATTTATTTCTACACAATCGTAGCCACTCACTTTCGACCTTTGAGCAGTCGTGGAGCAGGAAGCTAGCGAATCGGATGACGCACTTAAGATTAAGCAGAGTCAGGCAAGCATTGCCGCCCAGGTGGAGGTCATGCTGGAGCACTTTAAGCAGGAGGATCCGCAGGGCCTGCCCGGCGTTCCCGTGCCCGATCCATTGGAGGTGCCCGATATAAAGAAGAACTTGGGAATGCTCAATCTGGATATGAAGAAAGTACAGGGCTATGGATTGTCTAAGTTCCGCGTTGACAAAATTAACCTAGACCTAAAGGAGATGAAGGTGAGTTTTAGCATTGCAGTGTAGTTCGATTGATAATTGGTACGCTCTGTTTTCTAGTTAAATGGTGGCCTCCAACTGGATCAGATGCTGGTCAAGGGCCAGTATACGCTCAGCTCATTCTTTTCGAAGAGCAACGGACCCTTCACCGTGGTCCTGAAGAACGTGTATGCCGATGCAACGGCATTTTTGGCGGTCGAAAGAGATGGCCGCCTGGTCACGGACCGCATTAAGATCGACATCACCTTCTCGGACATGACAATGGACTTCCAGAACCTCGGCATGGTGGGCAACGTCTTCCAGGGCATAGTTAACGGGGCGCCCAGTCTGGTCTTCGACACGATGAAGCCATTTATGCTGCAGGAGGCGGACAAGAAGCTGCGCACCGAGATCGACACCATGATCAAGAACACCCTGGGTGAGCGCCGGCTGCCCAACTCCATAACCCCGCTGGACAGCGCCATAGCCATGGCGCGCAAGATGGTGCGCCAGAAGGGCTACGACCCGTACCATTTGCCCGATGTGAATCGTACCATGGGCGTGTTCAGTATCCAACTAGCCCACACCTGGATCAACGGAATCTCGAGCTTCTACCGGGTGGGCAACATAACCGCTGGAATGGCCAACAATACGGTGTCGGTGGTTCTCCAAATTGGCACCCAGCAGGTGACCGGAGCCGGCCAGTGGGAGGTGGGCCTGGGCATGATGACACGCGTGGGCCACGTCCAGTTCACAGTACAGCATATACGCGCCACCGTGGGCGTGAGCCAGTCACTGGACACGCGCAAGCGGGCTCAGATCACCGATCTGCAGTTCGACATGGGCAACATCCAGGTGCGATGCGACGGGGCCGGCACATTGGACTACGTCATGGAATTTGCGGTGAACGTGATTCCAAACTTGTTGCGCTACCAGATCATGGACGCCATCGAAAACCCCATTAAGCAGCGCGTCCAGGAGAAGTTTAACGCCATCGATGTGGAGCAGGTCATCAAGAACATGGCCCAAAACAACTTTAACTTCGACCCAAAGATGTTGGGTTTGTGAGGCGATAGAAAATAAGAGAGTTTTTGCAATCGAATAAAGGTTTATCCCCAGATCATGGGGAATCACAAGCTAGTTATAGTATGACCTATCTACGTTGGCTGCGCCTTGCAGTGGAATGTGCCTAGGGGTCCTTGACACTGAAGCAGAGCAGCTGCAGTCGCATATTTCGCTTCACCCGCTCCAGAATCTCGTCCGCTTTTCGCTTTTGCTCGCCACTGAGGGGAGGATTAATGGCCTCTAACGCCTCCATGAAGTAGTTCCTATGTAGGATCAAGAATAAGAAAGCATTAGTTATTGACTACAAATTTCTATCAAGAAGTTCTTCAGACAGATCGCTTACTTGGCCGTCTCATTGACATAACCCTCTAGGGAGTCCCTCAGCAGCCGGATATCGACATGCGCCTGAATCGCTCCTGTGAAGCTAAACCGCTGCACACAGCTCATCAGGCGGGCCAGTTCCTCTGATATAGTCTGCACAATCGACTCCAGGATCGGTCGCAGCAGTGCCGGAGAGACGCTGTAGATCTCGGAGTAAACGCCAACCAGATTATCGCAGCACTCGTGGGCGTAGGGCCGCAGCTGGCCGATCTCCATCTCGTGATCCCACTGGAAGCGACCCAGGTACATAGATGGCTCGATGGTCCCCACCAGCGGATCGCCCTTGTGCTCCACGTACTCCTCCAGCAGGTTTGTGAACAGTTGGTTCACCGTGTACCGGGCCGTTTCGATTGCCAGGGTGGGCAGTGGGTAACCGTAGCGCACGAAGATATCACCAAGTCGCGGGAAGAAGCTCTTGTTGCAGTATGCATAGTTTGCCAGACAACAGAGCATGCGCTGCTCCCAGGTTACGGCCGCTCCACCGCCGCTTCCAACGACCGAGTCCGGCTGCTGGGCGTTGGGAAATCCCAGCAGCTGTGACACATTGTGGGTGGGCGTCTCCTCGTCGTGGGAGTGAAAGGCCAGCTCCTCAATCACCCCGCTGAAGGTGGAAAGGAACTCCTGCAGCCTCTGTGTCACCTCCCTCTGTCCGTCCGACTGGGGCTCGAGGAGATTGCCCTCCCGGGTCTCCCGTTGCATGCACACAGACTGCACTTCGTCCAGCGTTTCGGTGAGCAGTGCCTCCAGAGCGGCGGGTAGCAGAGTGGCACCCGGATACTCTTCCACTCCCAGCTCCCAAGTCTCCTGGCTGCCCAACTTCTTGCAGCGATCCGTGGCCCGCTTGAAGATAATCGAGAAACAGAAGAGGCGCACCTCGTCGATGAGTTTCTGTATGATGTCCAATGCTTCTGAGGGAAGGTCCAAGCTTATAAGCGTGGCATATGCGATCCTCGTGTAGCGCAGACACTGCGGAATCCAGGGCAAAAACTGATGTGTGGCCGAAGCGGAGCCAATGGGCCAAGCCAGGCCGCTGGACTGGCGCAGGGAACGCTGATCCGCGGCAATAAGGATAGCCAACCTCAGGTACACACAAAACTTTTCGATAGCATTCAGTATCATTCGCTTAAAGTCACCCGGTTTTGGATCGTGCGGGCCGCGCAGTTCGCCGGTGAAGTACAGCTGGCCCAGACGCCACAAATCTGGCAGCTGGGAGGCGGCAATGTCGCACAGTTCCTCGCAGAAGTTCACCCGACTTGGCGCCTGGGTGGGATCCCTGCTTTTGACCTTCTCCTGCGCCCCCGAATCTTTGTTTGCGTGCTGATCGAAGGTCTGGCGGAAGGTGCCCTCCAAGTACTTTGCCCTGGCCTCAATGGCATCCCAGGCGGGATCAATGTTACGCAGCTTATCGCCAATGGGAGTTCCGCTCTGCTGCAGCTCCAAACTGGTGAGGGCCTTGATCAACTTCTTTTGCTGCTCCACGCTCTGCGGCATCTTCACCACCTTATCGTGAAGCTGCTTCCTGATGGACAGAATCCTGTGGTCCACTTCCTCGAGCACCTTGCGGAAGATGGGGATCTCCGTCTTCCCGAAGAGATTCTTGGCGCGCGAGTAGTCGTTGACCACAATGTCGTATTCGCCAGCCTTGGCACGTCGGTCCACTGCATTGGGCAGACAGAAGAGGAACTTGTGCCGCGACAGCGCGAAGAGGACGGACCGGGTGGAGTCCGCCTTCTCCTTTCGCACCAACACATCTGTAAAAATCTTCTGCGACTCGCTGATGGAGTCTGCAAGCAGGAGAAGATGTTGCAATAGCATTCGTTTAAACAAAAGTCCCACTCACTCTCAATCGAAGTCTCTAGGATATTCAAGGTCTCGTTGCCGTGCAGCTTTGCATCCTCTTGCAGCTTGTCCCGAATGTTCATCAGCGTGTCCAACTGGTCTATCACAGAGCCCGCATTGGACTTAAGGAAGGACAACTGGCCCTCCTTCTGGCTTTCCACCTTCCGCTTCAAATACGACAATCCCGCCTTAAGATCCTCGAAGGAGGTAGCCAGGTGATTCTCCAGCAGGAACCAGGCCGGTGAAAAGTGCTCCTGGGACAGATCGCCGCAGGCCTCGGGAAACAGGTCGCGCAAATCCTCGGGGATCTTCTGCTCGTTGCCCTCGATGGATAGGCCAAGCGGATCCTCCTGCGTCAGTCCGGATTGGGCCAGAGTACGACGACCCCAGGCGAAGTTCTGCGAGGGCGACTCCTCAATCCACACGGCGGACTCCTTCAGCGGACCAATGGTTTCATGGTAGGCACGGAACTGCACCGTCGAAGTGCCCACTCCGCCGCTCAAAGTGGTCACTATGATGTCTCCTTTTCCCTTCGCCGGACCAGTTCGTGCGATGATCTTATTCGGTGACTTCCACTCCGCTGACAGCAGGCAATCGGACCCACAAATGTTGAGGCCTTAAATTTTGGGGAAAGTCATCAGAAAATAGAAGATAACGCGGTGGACTACGCCTACCAATCAGATCTTGCGATCGAGTGCCCAGGAACTCGCCGCGGATGATGACGCGGGTGCCAGGAGGACCCTCCTTTGGAGAGAGCCCCGTTACCACCGGCTGCGGGGCCATCGTAATCCGTATTATCCGAAAAGATCTTGTAAAAATTCAATAAAAACAGAAGAGAACTTATGTTTGATGTCGCAGTGTTGGTTAGCGCAAGTTTATAGACAGTGCTGCCAGCTTAGCTATTTTACTGACAAATTAGACCATTTTTTACCGGGACCAAATCATAACGACATTTTCGACCATTTTCTAAAAAGTTTAACAGAAAATTAAAAACCAGAAAGTAAGCTTAATTAAATTTAAAATTAAATAAATAATCATTTTTATGGTAAGCTTCAGCTTGTCATATAAGGACAAACGCTATAAATTATTTTCCTGAACCATACTTATGTAGCCATATTCACCTTTCTAGCTAGTGCTGTCATCACTGCAAAGCGTAGTGCTGCCACCGCTGAACAGCTGATTGATTGTTTCCAAATCCGCCGCAGAAAAATGGATGACGTCGCCTCCGCTCAGAGCGAGAATGAAAATCTCCGGAAGATTCGGAACCGTCTCATGCAATGGGAATCCAAGACGGACCCGCTGGCGGCGCTGAGTGTCCAGCAGGAGGAGCATCTGGACGTCCTGACCAATCTGTGGCACGACAGCGGACCATCGGTAAGTTTGGGTACTCCTGGATTGAAAAGGATCTAAAAGTCAGCCGTTTGTTTACAGGCACCGGTTCCAACTACGCCGACCCAGGCAGGTCCATCCGAGGTGGCAGCAAGTCCTCCGCAATTCGGGGACGACATTGAACTGCCCGCCGAGGGATTGCAGAACACGAACGATTTCCTGCTCTGGTTTGCGGACGTCAGCGCCGAGATAGAGCAACGTGGCGATGCCGACTACCACAAATACCTGCAGCAGCTGGAGCAGCGCAAGGCGGAGTGCTCTCACATGCTGGCCCAGATCGCGGGGGCCATGGAGCGCCTGGGTGCCCTCTGCGACGAGTACGACTTTGTGTCGCAAAAGACGAGCGCTTTGAATGCGGCCAGTGAGCAATTGATCGAGGAGCAGGAGAAGCTCCAGGATCTGAGTAACGAGATCCAGCGCCGACTGCACTATTTTAGCCAGGTGGAGCTGCTTAACCAGCGACTGCAGAGCCCCACGCTGTCGGTGGCCAGCGAAGCGTTTCGGGAGTGCCTCAACAAGATCGACGAATGCCTCAACTACATCGAGGAGAATGTGAGTTGTGGTCTTTATTTTTGGTCATCCATATTCTAAATACTCCCCTTGGCAGCCCAAATTCAAGGACGCCACCGCCTACAATGTCAAGTACAGGCAGTGCTTGGCCAAAGCTTCGGGTCTGGTGCGCAACTACGTGACCAGCGTCATCAACCAGGCCACTGAGGCCACGCTGCATCCCAAGAACAATGTGCCGGATGCATCCACTGCCCTCAAAGCGCCAGATGCCGCCTTTGCCCTGTACTACGGGAAATATCAGACAGCCGCGGCGAAGGTGAAGCGGGTGGCTCAGTTGATAGAGGCCCGTTCGGAGCACAGCCAGGATTACGGCCTGTTGATGGCGGATCTGCAGCAGCACTATTTGGCACAGCGGGCTAGCGTCATGTCGCCGGCGGTTAATCTGTCCATACAAAACGTCAAATTGGCCCACAAAGGAGATCACTGCTCGCTGACCCGGAGTGCCTGCGCCTTCTTGGTCCATGTTTGTCAGGATGAACAGCGTTTGTTCTACCAGTTCTTTAGCACTGGAGCTCCACATTTGACGTAGCTATATACAGACATTGAATTGGACCCAAGATTGATAATATCTTTTTTTCAGGGTTTATCTGGAGGGCTTGTGCACCATTCTTTACGACACCATGCGGCCCTTTATCATACACATTAATCACTTGGAAACACTGGCAGAGATCTGCTCTATTTTGCGCATCGAAATGCTGGAGGAGCACGTTCAGCAGAACCGTAAGTTAATGTTGTCTTTGATCATTACCCAGTTTAATCGTATATTTTGGACTAGCTGCTGCCCTGGAGGCCTTTGCAACCATCGCTCACCAGCTGCTGCAGGATGTGCAAGAGCGATTGGTATTCCGAGCGCATTTATACCTCCAGTCGGATATTCAAAATTTTAATCCCTCATCGGGAGACCTGGCTTACCCGGAAAAGTTGGAAATGATGGAGGTTTGTGGAGTAAGCTAATTTAAATTGATCAATTTCATTGAGTTATGTATTTCAGAGCATTGCCTTGTCGCTTCAAGAACCTCCTACATTGCGTCGTTCGGATTCTCGCGCCTCAATGATATCTAGTGTTTCGAGTGCTGTGGAAACTGAAAGCGTGGACACTGCCTACAGGGTGAAACAGATGAGTGAGTTCATATAACAAAGCTTATTAAAGACAACCTGAAGTTAAAACGACATCTCTTTAGATTCCCCTGCTGATCTGCATGGCATGTGGTATCCCACGGTGCGCCGGACATTGGTGTGCCTCTCTCGGCTTTACCGCTGCGTGGATAGACCCATTTTCCAAGGACTCTCTCAGGAGGCGCTCAAGCTCTGCATACAGAGTGTCTCGCATGCGGCTGGCAAGATTTCAGCCACCAAGACGCCCATTGACGGGGAGCTGTTTGAAATCAAGCATCTGCTTATTCTGCGGGAACAGATTGCCCCGTTCCGAGTGGATTTCACAGTGAAGGAAACATCACTGGACTTCAGCAAGGTGAAGACTGCTGCCTTTGGTCTTTTGCATAAGCGCAAGCAGCTCTTTTCCATGGGCAGCAACAATGCTCTGCTGGAATTCCTGCTGGAGGGCACGCCGCAGATTAAGGAACATTTGCTGGACTCCCGAAAGGAAGTGGACCGACAACTAAAGTCGGTGTGTGAGAAGTACATTAAGGATGCGGTGCACATGCTGGTGGGGCCCCTTGTCACATTTCTGGAAAAGGCGCAGAGCCTGTTGGCGCAAGTCACTCCATCAGCGCCACAATCTACGGAGTCTGGGAAAGCCAGCTACGCTTTGAGGCAAAGCCCCTGGGCAAGTCCGCAGCAGATAAGCAGTATCATCCAGGAGACACAGCGCCTGATTAAAGCAAAGTTGGCGGTGCTTCAACGTTCCATGCAGCTCTATCTGAGCAATCGTGATACGGAGTTCATTATCTTCCGACCGATTCGTGTAAGCTTTAACAATACTCACCTTAAAAATAATGTACTTTATTATGTACCCTCCTCCAGAACAACATCATTCAATCGTTCGTGAAGCTGGAACAACTATTGACCACCAATGGCTACTCCACAGATGATATGATCATCACGAGTTGTCCGTCGGCGGAGCAAGTGTCCATACTGCTTTCCAGTGCCAGTATTTTGGCCGCCGAGGGAGTGGCCAGTTTTGCAGCAGCAGCCCGGAAAATCAGCACCTCGTCCTCGGTGGAAGGTCCTACTGTGGGCAGAAAACTGAGCACACTCTCCAATAAATCCGAACTGGTGGAGGAGCCCAAGGCTGAGCAAGCTGCTGCGCAGAATGAAGTGGTTCCTGCGGAAGGACCATCACTGGAAAAGATCGCGGAGGCACAAGTTACGGCACCTCCCACGCAGGCCAATTCTGAATAATTTGCAATCTATCGTGTATAACTACGTGTATCTATTTATGTAGCTAAGCCTTGTACCATATTTATCTGTTTAGAGCTGAGTAAGATCGGTTTGCAATAGGGTTGTTTTTCTTATTTCCCTTTTAAAGATCCGTGTTAAACGACTCCATCTATTCTTTCCAAAAATGTAGAATTAACATTGATTTATTTTTGCTAAACCACGTAGAATGTGACGAAGTCGAAGTAAATTAACAACAAAATATTAATAGCTAATAGTTGGGCAGATTTCTTGCTGTTGGTCAAGTAATGGATATGTTGAGAGTTGGGAGTCTTCCTCGAACTAGGACAGCAGGCACTTGTCCTTGGCATTTCCCTGCTGGTTGCCAGCCCCGCCCACAGCCACCTGCTGGGCGTTGCTTGGGCCTGGTGCTTGGCGGTTGCTTTCCGCCGCGTCATCCTGCTCCATGATTGATAAGGCCAGGGCTCGCGCGAGTGCCTCATCTTCGCTCTAAAAAGTTATAAATTCATATAATGAGAGAGGGTTTATAACATTCTAGAAGGATCTAGAGATTTGGACAAGTTTCTGTTTAATATTTTTGTAATTCAGTTATTAAACGAATCAATAATTGATAAATGGAATTGCTGAGTAATTAACCAGCCTTATATTTTCAGTTATGTTTTTTAAAAAGGATTACTTATTCGGTTTTGTTCTCAGATATTTGGGCCCTTGTAAATCAATAACGAATGGGCTCTATTTGCTTTACCCAAAGTGTTGTGCTATTTATAAAACGCTCTTAGCGTGCCAACTCACCATATTGCCCTGTATGTTTTGAACTTGTGTGGCCTGCACAGCTCTTGGTCTGGAATTTGAGTTGCTGATGCTATTGCTCGTGGCTGGCTTACTTTGCCTGCGTCGCTCGGCGGCCTGAGCAGCCATGGATCTCGAGTCCGAGGAGGTCTTGAATATGGACTGCCATCCTCCACTGCCTGACGATGATGATGAACCAGGTCCTGCCGCTGGTTTCGCACTCGATGGCTGGCAGTCGTGGTCGCTGGTGTGGCGATGACGGAGGCAAAAGTTCAAGTGGCACTGGGAGCAGGTCACCGGGATGAGCTCCTTGCGCTTGCACCCCTTGGCGTGGCAGCGATTGGTGTAGATCTTCTTGCTCTCCGACTTGCACTGCTGGTCGATGTGCTGGCCCACGGTGACATCGGGTTCGACTCCGGGAGGCGTGGGCACGGGTTCGCGGCACAGTGGGCAGATGGGCACCTGGACGTTCTTCCTGTGGGCACCCGGACAGTTGTGCCTCTCGTAGTTATAATGCGAGGCGCAGAAGACCTTGTCGCACGAGTCGCACTTTACGGGCAGAAAATCTGTTTATAGATCGAAATTAATTCAATTAATTTCTGCTTCCTGGTTGCCCTCTTTTTGCGACTCACCCAATCTGTTGCAAGTTGCCTCGCTGCAGTGCTGACCCAAATGTGGAAACTCCATGTCTGTACTTGTTTAATTGCTAACTTTCTTGAAACTATTCACTAAAACCGTTTTGAAGGCCTCTTATATGGCTTTTATTTGGAAAACTTCGAGAAACAAATGGATTGAAAATGACTAAACACTTCTTCTTCTGGATTGTATAAAACAGTGTGCCCGTGTGAGAATAATACAAAAAATGAAAAATATGTGTGGTTGGCGCGTGTCGTGCTTTTTTTCAAAATACAAAACATCCATACAAAAGTGTTTAAGTGTTTTAATCTAGACTCACCAACAATTTTTCAAAATGAAATATTTTTTGAGAAGTTATTAGAAATAGTTTTTCTTATTATGTCACTGCGTATTAGCGAGTAATTCATAATTTATTTTGCGTCTTTTTGTATTTATTAAAGTTATTACTACTGATATACAGTTGTTTTTTTATTTCGTTTTTAAGTGTTTTCTCCTTAAATTACAGTAGAGCAAATTACAGTAATTACTGTAGAGTTAAAAATTGATAACTTTTGACACCGACTTGTGTGGCTTATCACTTACTTATGTATTTATTTTTTGTATACTCTTTCAGAGAGTAAAATATTGAATTCTTATTTACTTTACTTTACTTTGATTGTGATCATATTGTAATTAGATTCATAATTAATGTGTCGCCATAGTCTAATGTTTATATTAAAAGGAAATTTAAACCTAAATTTTTTTATTTTATTATTGAAAATGTTTTAATTTTTGTAATTTGTACACAAACATTTAATTTGTTCTATTATATTTCTTTATCAGCTTGGCATATAAAGTAGCTTTCCAAATCACAATCGTACATCATCATGTTTTCCAGATCGATACTGTAAAATAATTCAATGCAGTTAGTTGGGAAATCGTATGAGGGGTCTTCCCTGGCCCACTTTAAAAAGGCTGGTTTTCCGGAGGCCAACGACACAAAACTGCCCTTTTCTTTGTGATCGTTGGTGCCCAGCCAGTAGGGTTCTTCGTTCTCGAGTTTCATGCGGATAAGGTTTAGCTCTTCTTCGTCCTTAATGGAGGCCAGATACCCACCCATTTGGCGACAGGTACTGGCAGCAGTTGTAAAATTTTGCCAAACTTTGTCTTCGATATAAAAATACCTGGATCCGATCAGCTCGAAATTCGGAGGAATGTCTTTTAGCCCAGTAACTGAGTCTCGCTCCAGTTTATTCTGTACTGCTTTCAGTTGGTCTTGCATCCTGTCCAAACTCGATTGTAATTGGCCTTCAAACTTCTTTGAAACCGATAGCAAGGTTTCTTCCAGAGCTTGAATTCTGTTTCTTACTGCTTGCATTTCAGTTTCCACGACTTCTCTTATATTGTTTTCCACCCTCTCTTGTACTGCTTGTATTTTGGATTCACTTAGTCTAATCTTCAACTCATCCATGTCGGCGAACAGGGGCCCCAGTCTGGAGAGGGTAAAAGCCCCGCATTGGTTTGGGGCATCCGAGAGTAGACACACGGATTGGTGGACCTCCCGAGGCACAGCATATCCGCGATGGTCCAAGGCTAGTAAGGCGAACATAATAAGATTTCCGAACTTGAACATTCTGCGCGAATATGATAGAGGCAACTGATAGGATTTTGTTTGATGACTTTGGCTCTGGCGTTTCTCAAAAATTACCAAAGTGATAAGCTACACCGACATGTGTGGCTTATCACTGACTTAATTTAGTTTTATACCCTTGCAGAAAGTATTATACTTTCAGTAAAAATTTTGCAACGCAGCGGGGGAGATATTTATTATATGTACATGTATTCTAGGTCTGCATCACCAGGAAAGTCGATCAAGGCATCTCCATCTGTCCGATCCCATCTGGATGAAACTTTCCTTAAAGTCTTCTTTATATTGCATGTTGAATATATGTAAGTCGCAACGTGCTGGATCGGATGACTTATCATATAGCTCCCATAGGAACGATCCGAAAACTACGTTTTGAAAAATTACATATATTAATGTATTCCGAAATAAACACTTTTGTTTTGTAACAGCAGCAAAGGTATATTCACTTCGGCTTGACGGAAGTTAGTTTTGCCTTTATAAACGGAACGTAGAGATTAATAATTTTTGCTTGGTGTCAAAGATACATCCTTCTGATTATTCTTTGGTTTTTCCAACATGAATCATTTTTAAAATGATACTTTTTTCAACGGGCATGCAAATTATGTACCTGAAAGATCAAAGAACATTATACGGATATAATTAGCAAGTAAAATAATGGCAAAGTTTGCACTTTGCCATTCTAAACAAAAATATATACAAAACGACAACAACTTTTTACATCTATACATATTTACAAATTTATTTGTTGAAATGCTCTCTTTGTCATGATACAAAAGGTTTTAATAGGAATATATATATAAATACATAAATATACCAACAATAAACAGGGAAAACCATTTCCCAATCTTAATGGTATAAACTTCAATTTGGAAATGGCCAATGTCTTCTTCACTTTCATTTAACTACTAGATTCACATTGCCGTGTTTTAGATAATACCAAATGCATACTTAGAATGAGAGTACGCAAAACTGGGAGTCTGCAACAAACTTTCAGCTTTCTGTGAATGTTTAAAAGCCTTGATAATAATTATTGTATACGAATAAAGAGATAATAGGCTTTGTGAATGCAACGATAAAGTTTAACTTTTCAATGCTTGAGAGGAATCGAAAGCAGTTTCATAAAAATACGAGCTTCGGCGGCGAATTGCAAGATAAGTGCTGAAGGCGAAATTGTAGCTCCAAATCGATGGATCAAGAACGAATTTGGTCCCGCTTAATAAGTTCATAGAGCGCATAGCTGTTGATTATTCAAAAAGTTTCTGGAAATGCTTCGGGAATCGGAATAAAAGTTAAACGATTTCGCGGGCAAACGGAGCAAAGGCCTCCCAATAGCTGACGATCTGAAAAAGAGACAATGTCGTTAACCCTATGTGTGCGAATGTGTGAGAATATAAATATTGACCTGTTGCTGATGCGCCATTTGGTCTTCTATATACTTGATAATGTTTACTTTAAAGTCTTTAACTCTGGTCAATTCGAAGCGCTCCATTTCACGTTTAATTTCCGCCGAAATGTCGTCGAACTGCTGCTGGCAGCGCTGCACCTTGCCCTGCCACTGAAAATCGATCAAGAAATAAAAAGTATTATTAACAGAAGTAACCATAACTTCTCCAGACCCACCTCGTCCACTTCCTGTTGAGCCTGGTCTAGCTTATCCGCCCTGTTGGCCAGCTCAAAGCGCCCGCGGTTCTCCCGTCGCTTGGACAACTGCATTTGGGCGTACTGCCAGTTCTGAAAGGCCTTGACGCGCTCGTGGAAAATGCACTTGATGGCCCCGAACAGGCCCAAATAGTCCTTGATGAACTCCGCCAGAATGAAGAAGTCCGAGTTGGCCTGCTCGGAGCGTAGCAGCTCGATCTTCTCCTCCACATCCGCCAAGTTGGACAGTGCCCGGGAGAGTCCAGTGTGCTCCTCGCAGGTGCTCAGCATTGCCGCCGACTTAGCCACTAGACCTGTGAGCAGCGACAGCTCCCGTCGCGATGTAACCAGCGACTTCATGGCGTTGTGCAGCTTCTGCAGGTTGGCATCCAGGCTCTCCACCTCGGTGATCTTGTCGTCGAACCACGGATCGTTCTCGTCCATTTTGTAGGTGATCTTATTCACCGTCTCGCCAACTTTGTTGAACAGCCGGATCACACCGGCCCCGCTGAGGGCGGATGTGTTCACGGAACGCGGCAGTTCCTGGTCGCTCTCCAGGAAGTTCATGAAGTCCAGGTCGACGCGCAGCACCGGATGCTGGGCGGTGCGGTGGACAAATCGTTCCAGGGCCGCCCGGCGGATCTCAACCCACTCTTGGTTCATCGGTGTGCCCGGCTCGCTCTGCTGCGGGCTAATCTTCACCTTGGTGCTCCCGATGATGTTCTTCGAGGGCGCCGGCGGAATGATGCGACCCAGCCGCATGTACTTGCCCACCAGCAGATCGTGGATACCCAGGAAATCGCTGAAGCGGCGCAGAGTGCTGAACTCGCTGCGCTTGAATTTGGGAATGTTCGTTTTGGTGGTCACCCTGCGGGAGGAGGAGATAACGTTTAAAATGTAGCTTTAAATTGCTATCTATGATAAGGGACATGTGTGACTCACTTGTAGGCCAAATAGGAGCCCATGCCATCGCCTATTTTCTGGGGATCCGAGACGACAATGCTGATGAAGTAGTCCCCGTCGTCGGTGAGCACCTCTTGCAGCGGCTAGAGGGGATTGAGAGAGGAAGAAGCAGCAATGAAATGGATATATAAAGCAACAAGCTGTGCTGGTGGGCGGCACTCGTGACGTAGCCACAAAGCCAAACAAAGCGAGCGCTGATAAAGCGAGCGACGCCCCGAAATCGTAGCTATTTAAGTAGGGCTCTTTGTGCGGGCTGTATCCGGCTATGCTTCCCCGACTTACGTGTATATCTCCCATGCTGCTGGGACTCAATGCCGACACAAATAGATCACTTTCGTTCCGGTCCAGAGTAACGCTTCCCGGCGCAGGCACCTCCTCCTCCTCGTCCTCCGATCCCGATGGCGCCCCATTGTTGATGTCCACCTCGGCGAAGTCTCGCGTGTGTTCCGGGCTTTCCACCTCCATTTTTGGCTTATTATTTCCCTTGTTTTAATTATATTAATTGCAATTATCGGAATTACTTTCTTTCTCTCTTTTCGGTCGCTTCAGCAGTGTGACCAGAGTGCGGGATCCATTAATAAGCTGAAAAGCTGGCTGAAAGCTTTCAGTATTTACTGCAAAGATACAAATACTGCAATTCGTGACTTTTTATTTACAAAAAAAACCGTTATATATTACATATTTGAAAAGCTGTACGATTAAATCTATGTTGTATTTTATACATCTTTTAAAAAACACATTTTAAAATAATTAAAACTGTGTTTTTTTGGTGTATATTATTTATATATTTAATTTTCATTTAATTATATAAAATGTAGCTCGAAAACATTAAAAATTGTATATTTTCTTACTGCGTTACAGACTTCTTTCCAAAACAATAGTACCCTCTGCAAGGGTATAAAAAGGTTGCCCAAATTATATCATAATTTGTGAATTGTTTTTGATTAAGCAAATGTAGATTTAATTACTTTAAAACCAGAAACTTTTTGGCGCAAACAAGACTTTCTTTTGGGGCCTTGTTTTCCATAGTTAGAAAGCAGGGCAAATAAATGGGTATTAAATTAGGTGCATAAATTAGGAAGACTTATGTTCAAGTAAAAGTATTATATTTGCAGGAATTAAAAGTTCGACTGAAGTTAAAGAAATAAAATAATTAAATGTATATTATTTGATATGCGAATTAAAATAGTTCATTAGTAAGAAACCGCAACTCACTAATAAATATCAAAATAGGACAGTTGTTCTTTTGAGACCCCTTACACTACTCCTGGTAATCTGCATTCTGCTTAACTTTTCGACAATAAACATTTGGCCAACAACATGCACGACACTTTGTCGACATTTTGGCTGAGAGTAAGATTTCCTGCTATTTCTGGGGCTCTTCTGATTTTCCTCTTGTTTTTCCCTGGGTCCTTTCCTGCCAGGCGCATATTTTTATGCGGAAAATTTTTCAATTTTTGCAATTGCAACTTTCTGTTGCCGATGCTGCTGGTTGTTTTTCAGCCACCCAGTTCTCCCCAGTTTTTTGGCGACTTTTGTTTAAATTATGCATACAAAAGTGTCGCAGCCACTTAGGGAAAGACAGGAAAGGCGAGGAGCAGAGTTGGGTGAGAAAAGTTTGTCAGCGCTTGGCCAGTCACTGTGGATTTTCCGCATGAGAAATACTTTTAACACTTTCTGTTTGCCTTTTCCAACAAATTGAAAACGAAAATAAAGGGTTATGGGGTCAGGTTTTGGGCGCGGGTAACCGGCAGATTTATAGCCCCCCAGATGTCTGTGGAGAATCCCTCACCGTCGCGACAAAATCCTTTTACACTTTATTAATTTTATTCCCCTGTTGCCTTTGATGATCTGCAATTTTCCTTCACTCCGCCATTTTTTTGTGAATTTCTTTCGTCTGCTGACGCACTTGAGCCTCGTCACCGGCATTATCCTCTTCCACATCAGCGGGCCGCGATTAATAAAGAGCTGCGGTTTAATTGCCAACAGCCTGGCTTTAGTGGTTAATGGCCGAAAGGAAAAGGGGTAAAACCATCCGAAGTGCGAAGCACTCTGGGAATTACTTAGAGTCAATTAATTATCTGGGTGGTTCACTGCACCAAGGAGGTTGAGATAAGCATTTGGCGCGATTTAGATCTTGCTCTTAATCTAACAAGTGCTGGCTGATAGCACCTGCGATAAGAAATCTGATTCACACTAAATTCCAACTTTCAATTTAATATTGTATAGCTAGTTTCACAGGAAAACCTATGTTGATTGAGCTATGAAAGATACTTGGGAATTAACATATGCATTAACTTCATTTCTTTACCGGGAATTCATAATAAATTCATTCCACAGAGTGATCACCTCCCACTAAGCCACATAAATCAGCATTATAAGCATATTTGCAACTGGCCCCAACTAAACCGCCAAACAAACCAACTCGTAGAAGCCGAGTGCTAATTAGTGTAATTTAGGAAAAGGGCTATGCAAGTGGAGAGGAGGCCAGCTAACCACGTTATCCAGCCAGCGATAATGTTTGTCAACAAGCCGGGAGGAGAAAAGTTGTACATCACGAAGGCGTGACCGATACCAAGTTAAGAGCACGAGGCAGACACTTGTTAACTGGTAATTAGCGCGACTCACTTGCCATTCTGGCCAAAACTGTCTCGAAAGGTCACTCACTTGGCCAAAGATAATGGCCAAGTTTGTTTGTTTTTTTTCATTCGAAATTATTATTATTATTATAAGTTTTTTAAACATTTAATTTTCACATCCATAACAACTTAGCCCCATTAAAAGTACACTTTTTATCCACTTATTTACCATTTTCCATCTTTATTTATTGGATTCCTCCGCATCGTAAGCTATGCTATAATCCAGTACCATATCGTTGATGACCTTCTTGACCTCCGTGGCAAAAATAAAGTCCAAATGTCCCCACGTGGGGTCGGGCACTTCATGCAGCAGGGCCAAATTGGGTAAAAGTTCGGGCAGACGAGATATATCCTTCTTGTTGGCCGATCCATCCGACAAGCCGTAGTACAGATATAGTTCAGACGTGATTTTGGTAATATCATATGACGGGGGTTCGGCCACCCCATAATATTCCAAGTTCTTGCGGCTTCCCCAATCGTATAAACGGAACTCGTTGGAGGCGAATGACTGAATGTAGTGAATGGCCTGGTTGGAGGAGACTCCGGCGGGATGGGTCTCAGCGATTTGGGGGAGAAGGGTCTGGCAAGGAAATAAAACATAAATTAATCGGTATAATAATTGTTAATACAAACATAATGAAAGTTGGGTTAAATTACGTTAGGTAATGTAGCAGGATTGCTACAAAGACCAATATATAAGAGATTATATTGTTCTTTGATTACTACCTATTAATATGTATAAGATACTTTATTCCTTAGTTGTTGCTGTAGAGCTTGCTCTCGCTGGGCTCTCTCTCTCTTGTGCTCTCATCGCTCTCAAACTCTATCAGAGAGTTGGGGGTTGGTGCGAGTTCTGAGCGGAGAGCGAGATCAGTTGAAGTCCTGTGACCAGGACTTAAAACTAAATAAAAGCTATTAACTATTAAATTATATATTCAACGGTGTTAAATCATATCTTTGGGGATATCATATCATACCCCTACAATAAGGCCAGAAGGAATTGATTTAAGTAGGCTTAATTAATAGTTATAGGATAGAATGTATTTTATAGGCCACCCACCTGATTCAGGTTTCCAATTTCAGGACCTCCCCAGAGCATGGCCAGAGTCTTGCAGTAGCCGAGCATAATTGGCTGGTTGCTGCACGTGGTGTCCAATAACCTCTGGATGAAGGCATTCTGGGGCAGCAGGACCTGGTTCTCCAACAGTGTGGACCCGATTCCATGATGTCCGAATAAGGGAGCAGTGCTCACAATGAGCCCCTCCGTGGTATTGCCCATGTACACGGGCGGGGCGAGCATGTGAGCCGTCTTGATTTTGGCATTGTATTCCGGCCTGAAGGAGCCCATCACGAAGAAGGATGTGCAGCCCTGGGAGTGGCCCACGTAGTGGAGGGCCTGCTGCCCCGTGCGATCCAGTATGTAGTCAATCGTGGTGGGCAGATCGATGGCGCCAATCTCGTGCCAGCTGAACTTCCAGAAGTGCGGATGCTTCACGTCCAGCCGGGTGTTGTTCCTCGAGTAGATATTGCCACGGGCATTGCCCAGCCAGACGTCGTAGCCGGCATCTGCGTAGTTGAACGGCAGAGCCGATTCCGGCCCATTGAGTAGGAAGCAATCGGAGCAACTGAACAGTCCGTGCATGATGAGCACCGCCGGACGGCCCTCCCCACCCGCATTGTTCAGTTTGGGGGAGTGGGGGATGCGGAACAGGTTCAGCACATAGCCGTCCGGGGTCTCCGCGAAATGCGATTCGGCCGGGTAACCATGGGCCTCAATGCGCTCCGCCTGCAACGAGAATCCGGGTTAAATCTGCCCTCAAAATGGCTTTAAGCTGAAACCGGTGTGAACTAAGTACAAGGATTAAAACATCTATGTTAAAAGGATAGATTATTATTTGTAATTCGATTTCCACGAACACAATCTATAATTAAAAAAATACAATTTAAATTAAAATATATGTATATCACTCACACTTAAAAATTATCACAATTACATATTACGAAGCTAATTTCGGTTTTTATTTATTTTGTAACCTCTTTTCATATATGAAAAAACTTATAAGTTTTGTTAAATGATACATAAGGAATGCTTTTATTTCATATTAATATAACATTTTTCACTATTTTTTTAGGCCAAAAATATTGAGACCCACCGAAGTCTTGATCCGTTTAAATGGTATATCTATGAAAGGATCAAAATCGTCAATAGCTCCGGTTATAGCCACAATGGCCAAAATAGTCAGCACTCCTTTCAGCATTTCTAGCTGAACTTTTGCCTTCGAGATCGTACGTACGACTAAGTATTTGCACAAATTCCTATTAATCAATTTTAAATTCAATCTAATCTGTCGATTGAAACTCGAGTGGGGCTTTTTATTGGAGTTTCCTTGATACCAGATAAGCGCCGCGCAAATCCAAGATTTATATACTTTCCTTGGCCGTTTAGATTGTTCAAGGCGATTATCGCGAATTGATACGCTCGCCCAAGGGGGTTAAGTTTAATTATTTTATGGGTTTCAATGGCTATAAAGTTAACACAATTACTGAGTACTCAAGTTATGAGCAAGCATTATTAGAAAACACAAAAGATTGTAAACGAAATGTGTGTATACAACCGCTTAAAAAAGATTTGAATGCAATAAAAATGCTTGTAGTGTTAACATTAATTTTGTTTTGCAATATTTTCAGTAGCCATAAATATTAATGGCATAATTTGAGCAGAGCTTGTTAGGAGAATTTGTAGTCTTAAACAACTAATAATTACTGAACCGGTTTACTCAGTCACATAAAATTTTGTTTTAAGTATTTCTAGTCATAAATTTAAACTATACTTAAAAGTGCACCATTATAGCATAATTAATGTCACAGCTGCCGAACTAGAACTGGTAGGTATTTTTGGGAATACCCACGCAAACTTTAATTAGCTTGCTCTCCATTCGGGGATTCCTTGAATCCTTTCTGCCACAATACAATATACCCCCTTTTCCCCAGGTCCTTTTTCCCAATCAGACAGAAATTGCAGAACACGCCTATCAACGAGTTGCGCCTGACTTGCTGCGATTTTTGCATTATGTCAGTGAATTGTAATGCGGCCAGATAGCACAAGAATGGGTGTGGGGAGGGGAGTGGAGCGGAGGGGGGATCCGATTGGGTGCTGAAATGGGTGGTGCTTTCCACGGGGCGGTGATTGGGCGGTGGCACTCCTCACCGAGATTGGCATTAAGCGTGGCGAAAGCCACAAATTGCGAGCATCGATGACGGTCGTTCTTCACGAGTTCCCTGCTCAAAGTCTTACTACACAGAGAAAAATAATTTTACAAGGTTTCGCAAAAGTAAATTAAAGTATAATCAAGTTTGAATCTAATATAAAATTGTATTATTTTTAGTATTAAATGCTCACTTTCATGAAAAAGAATATATTACATTTTAAAGGAGTGTTTGATTATTAAGCACTTTGACTTTCATAAATGTAAGTAATATTTTCTAATAGCATTTTGTTAAAACATTGCAGACTAAGGTTAAATATCTCATTCAGAAACATGTTTTCAATATATTTGTATCATATTTATATTATATAGTATATTTTTCTTAAGGTGTAGGGTCTCCCGCTCCTCCTGTCTACGGGTGATATGTGTGTGTATAAGTTCGGCATTGTCACGGCAATGTCGGCGCCGTCGGATATTCAGAGGAAAGAGAGATAAACCGAGCCAAACGTAAATGCGGTCCATTGAAATTATGTGAAGTGCAGGGAGGTTCTCTGGAAAACTCCCTCAAGGGGAAAAGCGAAAAGTCGGGCTAGACAGAGCAAATGGAAATACATTTTACGGGAAATGCAAGCAGCAAAATATTCAGCAACAATGGAGAAAGTAAGAATATTATAGTTAAGACCTTTAACGGAAAAACACTTATAAAATTCAATGTAGGACAGGATGGCAATTATTTCTAGTTAGACTACAAAAAGGTTTTTTAAAAATGAATATTATTTTATATTTTCCTGCATGTAAACTTTATTTAATTGGTTCTGAAGCTTAAACTGCTTTTGGGAACAACATTTAATTCAATGAGAAACTGTGGTAACTATACACGTATATATATTTTTTTTTTTTAGAAAATTACAATTTCTGGACGAATTGAAGAAGTGCAGCACAATTATTCGTTGCGTTTTCCTGCTCGTTTGCTAAATTGTTTTGCGGTGTCTTCTTCATCTCGTTCGGTTTGCTCGGCACTTTCTACTTGAAATTCAATTAAACAACTTAATTGGCTGGCTGATGAGCACCAACTGTCTGCCAAAATGCACTTCGATTGCGTAAAAAATTCGTATTTTGCCTTTTTTTCTTATGCTTGAAACAATTTACCACCCGCCAGCTGAAATCGTGACTTATCATAAATCTAATGTTACGCCGTGCCATGTCTATACCCACATTATCCACAGATATAGCCAAGTGTTAGGTGACAGACACCAGTGATTGCAAAAACAATAACCGTGGCAATAGCGCCAATAACAACGTTGTCATCAATGTGTCAAGTTTGCGTTAATGGCCAAGTCAAAAAGCCACTTACAAGCCATCTGCCAAGTCAACTCAACCTGCCCTTAAAGTTGTTTTTATTTTTCCTCCTCTATTTTTTTCTTTTTTTATCTGGGGTCATGGCAGAGTTGAATGTCAAGTGTGTAGATATGCATATGGATTTACCATCATTTGTATGTGATTATGGCGTATTCATTTACAGGTATAAACCATATTTGGTTTTGGATGAAACGCTTTTTGTTAAAATAATAGATGGAAGAGGTATCAGATGTCAATAGGTGACAATCAAAGAGCTTTGAAATATTAAATCCACTTAAATCGAATTTGAGAGCTGAGCTCAATTTCTGCCACAAAATGACTAACTTTTAACAGAACATTTTTATATATTTAAGCCCAATATAATTCCAATAAATTCTAATTGCTGCATTTTGTGAACCGGGACATTCGGTTTACCCATTCGATGGCAAGGCCAAAAGCAAACAGACACAAAGCGAACCACTTGCAGCTCCGATGATTTGCAGACATCAAGTTGTATGCGAGATATCAAAATGCAATATTTCCAGTAGAATAAATTTGCGAACTTCCCCCTAAACTCTTCGTATTCAAGTGCGAGTGCGAGTATGCATATGGCATGGTAGTATTTTTTGCCTTCTTGCAATTGACAAGCACAATAAATTGTGAAATATGGCCGATGCCTCACCAGCTCCTGCACATCCTGCATCCTGGCTCCTCATCTGGGAGAAATATTAAAATGTAGCCATGTGGGAGTCCATGATGTGTGAGCGAGCGTGTGAATGAAAAATAAATACATATATGCAATAAAAAAGAAAGAAATCAACTGTTTCTTAAGAGTTTTATATACCCTTGCAGATAAACCAGCAGCCCAACATCTTTAATCAGCCGAGTTATGGCCTGGCTATAAACAAGGTTAAGCAAAAACATTTTATTTAACACCTTTTCGGAAGAGAACAACAAAAATAAATAGATGCAAATAAAGTATATCAATAAATTTTTCCTAAATTGAATTTGACTGAACACATTTAGTATATTGTAATTTAAAAATTTGCTAGCCGATTACTTAAAAATTGAAAACTGATGATAAAAGAAAAGTTAAAACATTTTTGTATAAGTAAGTGGCACTATAAGCCAAAAATTTGATTCTATAAGTATTATAAACCTCAAATAAATCTAGGCAAAGATTAAAAAGCCATAAATGTGGCATAGGTTCCTAATTTTCAAAAAATGTTCTTTTATTTTTATAAATTAAAATATAACTTTATACAATACAATTTAGGAAAATCGCTGAAGGAAACTGTTAGCACTTTTTAGCACCATTTTAAATACAAATTGTAACTGAAAATTGATTCATTTGATTTGGATTTTTTCTCTTTACTTTACAGAGTGATTTTCCTTATGTTTATATTTACAGATGTATGCTAAAATGAAGCATACATAAAATTCCATTTAAAATGTGCATACCTACCCATTCCTGATGTCCCATCATCAGTTTCCCACGAAGTGTCGTGACATGTCAGCGTGGGGTGGTCAGGTGAACAGGTGAACAGGTGGACAACTGGACAGGTGGACAAATGGACAGGATGACAGCTGACCACAGCGCTGAAAAGAAAGCCAAACATGTGTCGGGCTTTAATTATGTCATACTATTATCAGGAGGAAGGGATGCAAAGGTGTCCAAACATCATGATATGGCATGTTTGTTTGAAAAACATGCGAAAATGCGCGATTTGCATTTGTGCAACAACTGAAAGGCACTATTTAGCTTTGTGTTTGCCTTTCTGCCTCATCCGATTGCATTCGATTTGATAAGAGTGATATGGAGATGTTAAAGAGCTGAAAAGGTTTTCAAAACCCCTTTACAATGCCTAATTAAACTTAAGCTTACACGGAATATCAGGCATATTTAGATAGCTTAAGTGATTAGTAACAGTAAGTAAAATTATACTATTTCAATGAAAGAATCCTTAACCACAGCCTTAGAATCGGTATCAATTTAAGCCCCGTTTTTTAATACTTTGTTTATTTGAAAGCATAGTCGCAACTGTTTAACAAAGGATTGCATAAATCTAAAGCTTAAGTAAGTTATTCTTCAATTTCCTATGACATGAACATTTTAATTATCATCCTTAAACTATGGTTTTTCCAAACTTTTTCGTTTAAATGTAACACTTGTTAGATAATTTACTTATCCCTGCTTTGGACAAATTGACACCGGTCAAAGTGGCATTACTTTTCACGTTTCGATACCTTGTTTTTTTGGTTTTGCCACTTATGCCCCAAATGTGTTGGCAACTTGGGCCCCGCCCCCTCCGCCCTTTCGCCCACTTCGCCGTATAAACAGCAGCAACTAACTCATGCAAAACCAATTAGGTGCGGTCGTTTCGCATCGCAACATCAACACGATGATGCATTGTACCCCCGCCGCTGCCCCCTCTGCCCGTTATATTTTAACCAAGTTTTAATTATTGCAACGTATGCGGGGTTTTTTTCTGATGAGTGAGTGTTTGCTCCGTAAACGATTTGAGCGATAAATGCAGCTGGGAAAATGTATCACTTTTCGTGTTGGGTTTTCTTCAGTTTTTACTGCATTTTTTGTTTGCTGATTTTTAATAATCCGCAATCTCGAAGCCGCTTCTTGGCCAACTCTCATCTCATCTGCTCATTAACGGGAAGATCTGCTCATGCATTGCATCTCGAGTGGTAGTGGTTGGTACACACAAAAAATCAATATGTAGCCTGATTATAGGAAAATAAAATATTATTCCATATTATAATAATAAAATGATGCTTCTTAAATAATTACAGGCGCAACATTTTATTACATCGAAAAAAAAATTATATTGGCAGCCCATGAAACATGAATCTGGTCAATTCCAACTATTTAACTCAGCATAATTAATAGCATAAATAATTACATAATCTATTGTAGAATTTATTTATTTAAAAGATTCATTTATACTAAATTTTTTTCTGTGTTGCTGATTGCTTCAGCTTGACTGACTTTTTGCTGAACTAAAACTTCTTGGTGCCTCAAGATGTTGGGCCAGTGTTGAGCAATTTGCAAACGCTTACTAATTGTTGGCCGAATGCTTCAGAGTGTGTTGGTTGTTATAGCGGAAGCGTTCCGCGGAATAAGTGCCATTATTTCTGAGGAGAGAAGCTCTTCAAAATGGGCCAAGGCAGGAAAAACTTTAACTTAAGCAATTAAATAAAAATAAATAAAACTGAATGAACAGTTTTTTAAAGTTCCAGTGCTTGCTAAGTGCTTAAATTACTTTTATAAGAATTGTTAAACACGTTTTTGAAAATGTACAGAAATTATGTATAATGTAAGTGAAGAAATATATTTTTTAAGTCCTGCTTATAATTATAGTTATTCTAATTATCATCATAATTTATTTTTAAAAAAGGTGGAAGGAAATTGTAGAAAAGTATTTCGTTTTAAATTTATTATACATTATACGGTGCTATTAGAGTTTGTAAGATATAAAGTGCTAAAATATTTTATAAACGATTTTTTTTTACAAAAATAACAATGGCCAAAACTTGTTGCCAGCTCAACGTCGAACAAGTTGCTCGAGCTCGGCTCAGCGAACTCTTATACGGGCGTAGCGGTCATGCATCGGCGAGTATAAGAGTGCGAAGACATAAGGCCGTGCACACGCACAATCCATTAAGGATAAATGCATGCAGAAATTACTGCATTAAAAGGATAATCGGCGGAGAGTGACAGGATATCGCAGTTAAATAACTTTTCAGCTGTTGCGTTCGACTGTTTAATTAAGAGTGGCAGTAGACCGAGCAGTTCAATAATGGAAATCATGATTCATTTAAGCAGAATGGTCCACAAATAAACCCAAGTAATTGGATGACAGTGAAAATAATGTATTAAGTGTGATTAAAAACAATCTAAATTCATAGATAAACATATAGTTGTCAGCCGACTGGCTTTGAAATTGATTTCAATTGAGTAATTTGCAGCGGGCGAAAGCAATTTGACAATACAGTGATTATCCCGGGGATCGAGTTGTCAATGGTAACATAATAGGATGGTTATATACCACGTTAGACAATGGACTCCTCGGTGCCCTGCAGGGTGTTATAAAACGCCAGAAGTCGGGTCTAATGCCGCAGAGTTGGGGAGCCAACTGTTGATATGCCCGGCTGGGCAAAAGAGTTTCTTTACCGACCGACTTAACTCGAGCGTTACGAGTGGGGCTCTACGGCTGAGGGAGTATTTTCGGAGGGGGCGGAGGTGGAGGCGGAGGGCTTCCAACTGGGCAGTGCTTACTTTGGCACTTGTGATGCTTCGGCCGCACGGTTTTGGCTCATGCCAAACACGTTTACCCACCGCTACACTTGCAGAAAAAAACTGTACACATAAGAATCTTATAGATTCAAATACTATCTACTTCTTTTGGAATTTTAATTAGCTGTTATAATCATTTAAAGTTCAGATTTTTAGAAAATTAAATCAATCATTCCACTTTGAAATCATTTGAAATGGATGGCGAAAAACCGACCGAAAATTACAAACCAAACTAAGTTTACAGTTTTTTAGAGAATTGAGCCACGACCATTTAGAAGTATGCCACTTTGAAATCGGATGTCTGCAAGAAAAGTTATGGGCTCAAAAATGCACTTTGTTGACCCTTTTTTTGCAAAGTCATTTTTTGGAAATTTGGAAAGGGGTTAGCATTAAAAAAATGACGAAAAACCGACCCAAAATTACAAGCCAAACTGAATATACAGTTTTTTAGAGAATTAAGCCACGATCATTTTGAGGTATGCCACTTCGAAATCGAATGTATGCAAGAAAAGTTATGGCCTTAGAAGTGCAGGTTTTAGGTCACTTTTCTGCAAGGCCATTTTTTAAAAATTTGGAAAGGGGTAACACTGTAAAAATGATGAAAAATCGACCCAAAATTGCAAACCAAACTGAGTATACAGTTTTTTAGAGAATTAAACCAGAATCATTTAGATGTGAGCCACTTTGGAATCGGATGTCTGTAAGAAAAGTTATGGGCTTAGAAGTGCAGGTTTTAGGTCACTTTTCGGAAGGCCATTTTTCGAAAATTTGGAAAGGGGTAACACTGTAAAAATGATGAAAAATCGACCCAAAATTGCAAACCAAACTGAGTATACAGTTTTTTAAAGAATTAAACCACAATCATTTAGATGTATGTCACTTTGGAATCGGATGCATGTAAGAAAAGTTATGGGCTTAGAAGTGCAGGTTTTAGGACACTTTTCTGCAAAGCCATTTTTCGAAAATTTGGAAAGGGGTAAAAATGATGAAAAATCGACCCAATATTACAAAACAAACTGAAAATGCAGTTTTTTAGAGAATTAAACCACAATCATTTAGAAGTATTCCACTTTGAAATTGGATTTCTGTAATAAAAGTTATGCGCTTAGAAGTGCAGGTTTTAGGTCACTTTTCTTATAGTTATAAAAATTGTCTATTTTTCTTGAGTTCTTTTTACAGTTGTTTTCGGCACCTGCACTATTAATAGTAACCAAACTAAATAAAAAACTCTAAATAAAAAGAGTTACTTATCAAGAAACACTCACATTTTAAGGCACTCCCTTTTAACTCCACATTTTCTGGCAGTGCAACCAAACAGACAAAACCGACACCCGCATTTCGAACGCCACTCACTCTTGGCCACTGCCCACTTTGAGCCATTCACCCATTTCTTGTGCGAACAGCAAGTGGGGGATTGGCGAAGGGGAAACCTTTGCCCACCTTTCAGTGGTAATTACTCCATTTAAAGGTGTTCCCCTTTCGCCAACCAGCCCCACCCACCTGGAGCCAATCAGCTGACGACCGCTCGCCATGTGCATAAATTAACAATGCCAAAATGTGTGTCAACCGACATTCCTAATCAAATTCAAATTCAATATGCATTTTGTTTCAACTCACCAAGGTGTGTGTAGAACCCCCGGCGGGATGGAAGAAATTTTGGATGGCGGAGGGTCGGGGTAGCCGAAAGAACAAGAAGAAACTCGAAAGTTGATTGTATCCACCTGGAATAGACAATAAAATGGGCAAACTAAATGACCGAACACCTCACTGAAGAGCACGTGAAGAAAGGTAGAGAAGGGAAACAAAATGTACAACAAAATAATCAGAAATCGAAATGGTTTAACAATCGTTGTGTCACTAAATACCCTTAATTCTAAATTAAATTTAATAAAGGTTTTTTATATAATAATAATAAGTAGCAGTAGTAACGTTTTCAACAGAGAATACAAGTTTGAATTGTGTTATTCGTACATAAAATTTAAAGAATGTCATTTTATTTCAATTTATTAAAAATTTATAATTTACTGCACTGTTTTTACCTAATTTATATTCCATATTTTAGGAGTGACAAAAGCCAAACTGCCTTCTTCAAGAGTATTAAATGTAGTATGCAGTCGATGGAAATATTTAATGAATACTGAATGAGAACGAGAGTGCACACAGAACGAGCATTTGTAGAGGAGTCGAATATTAAAATGGCTCACAGGTTGAACTTGGCTACAAAGTGAGGAAAAGGAGGGTGCGGGGGACAACCAGTTTGCTGCATTTTAGATGATTTTGGAAACACTTTTTTCTCTAAGGTCTTGGGTGTAGCGTTTTTTACTAGAGTTTATTGATTTTAATATGAAATTAGCGAGGCGTGGAGAATGAAAGAAAATGATATAAAAAGGGCAGACAGAAGTTAGTAAATACATAAGAAAAAGCAAAGAAGGAAAAGTTGGGTTTAAGAAACTCTAGTCTAATAATGATCAAAATTAAGATAGCCAGCAGGTTAACGCTGCGTCATAATTACCTGGATCTCTGTCACTGATATGGAAATTTATTTTAGGGCTATGCTAATGTGGGTTAAAGTTAGATGAACTCCAGGTGTAAAAATAAATGGAAAATAGCAGGAGGCAAATGAACTCTTATGTATTTAAAATACTCAAACATCACCACGAGCCAAACTGCATTAGAAAATTAAACCAAGCATAATAAAAACACTTTGTATCATTAAATAATACATTTGTTTATAAATAACATTGTTTTAATCAATTTAAATATTTAAAAATAAATTTGGCTTTTGGCCTGCCGCAAAACTAATGAGCTAACAACCGTTTTTAGTATGTATTAATAAGCTTGCATAAAATAAATAATTTGCACGATAAATTTGGCAACGCTAAAAGCTTAAATATTCAATTAGATAAATTATGCAATGGCTGCATGCAAATACATATTGTTTGTAACATGGTTAACGGGTCTCCCTCACACTCTATTATTATTTATTATTTTTGTTTTGATTTCTTTCTTTTGGCCACGCCATATTTGGTCAAAATGACAACAAAGGAAAAGACTCGGAACTCCGGCATTATAAATTAGGCATGACAATTCAGGGAATCGCAAACGGAGTTGTCAGCATATAAATATGCTGAAGGAGGGAAATAATAGAGAGATAAAATCGCGAGTGAAACCATTTTAAGAGACCCAAACCGGAGACCCTGAAGAAACACTTTCGTTTGTAAGTCATTAAAATCATAATGACAGCATTATTATCATTATAATCATCGCAGCATGGCCATAAATCATGCAATTTCTGGCTTTTGAACTTCAATGGCATCACCCCATTTCTCGCGGCCTAAGTGAATTTTAATTGTACATTACCGATGGCGTAAACTGCAATTTAATTGCTCCGCGAATATCACCCACTAAACTGCTAATGACAATTGAATTTTATTAAACTGACATTGTGTTAGTTTCAAGCTAAGAGTTGAAAGTGGCAAATTTCCTAAAATAATTGGAATAATAGTGTACATTTTATATTTATAGGATTAAAGTATGTTGTATTGAGTTTTTTATACTAAGTCCGAATTAAATAAAAAGGGTCTTACATTCAGAACATAAAAATATGGTAATAGACACATTTTTAGAGACACTTTTCGGGTAGTTAAGTTGCTTATCTCCACTTCAATCCATTGTCAATGCACTTTTCCCTGGGTTCAATGCCTTCGGCACGTTCTCCACTCATAATCCATTTGAGTTTATTCTTACATTCGCCTAGCCGCAGGTACAAAAAAGAAATGGTTATACCCAGTGCACTCAAATTAAATTTCGTGGCGTTGTAAGCCCCCTGGGGAATAGACCGTGTTCAGCTGGCCAGAAGTTGACAATTTTTTTATTGCCATTTTTTTCCCTTTATTATTGTGCTGTTTTTGTTTTTCTAAGCCCTATGGAGGTTTCTCTGTTTCGCTGAAAAAGGTGAAATAAAGCCACGAGACTTTTTGTTTGGCTTTGATTAAAGTGCTTATTGGATTTTCCTAAAAAAGAAAAAAATTTTTTTTTCTCTTTGTTTGTTTACGTTTTTATCAGAAAATTGTGAACAAAAACTGCAAACTGGCTTTCTAGAATAATGAAAGAATAAAGTTTCAAAAATCTCTTTGCCAAGATATGGTCCTTTTTTTAATATTCTGACAAAAAAACTAAATTTTCGTTTACTTTAAAAACAAAATCAAATGCTTTAAGAGACTGCAATTGTTTTTATTTAAGCATTGGCTGGAGTATTCAAATTTATTTGGTAGCAAACAATATTAAATTGATTCTAAAAAAATTGTTTTCGTGTTTTTAACATTTTTTTTGTTAATTGCCTTCAACTTTTATAATATTTCTACCTTTTGCTGCAATTGCTGACTCATGTTATTGTTTTCAGTTCAACCATTGTCTTTTTCCATCTTTTGTTTGAGCTATTGCATTTAGTCTCCAATCCAAAAAAGGTTGAAATATATCTGCAAGCGGCAAGCATAGTCGTTGATGATTTATGCTCGCACGAATGTTTTCGGTCTGCGATATGAATATTAATATGGCACGGATAATGTTTATGCGCTGCAAGTTTTGCGAATTCATTACAAAAGCGTAATAAATAAATTTTATTTTCAAACTTTTATATGAAAAAGGATAGCAAAAACCCAACATTGTATTTCATCTTTTAAATTCTTAATTAATTCCTAATGTTATAAACTTACTTGTTTAAGCCTTTAAAAATAAAATATAAATATAAAAAAAACTTTAAAAAGGTTTACGATTTTCTTAATCTTTATTAGTTTGGGAAACAAAAGATGGTAAAAACTCTCAAATAAATTCCCTAAGCTTATATTTAACTCTATTCCCGTTATGGCTTGCGCATAAACGGACTGCATTTCCGTTGGCTTAAAGCAGATGAAGAAGATGTTTGCCGGGGAGTGAGACAAAAAGGTGGCCCCAACGCCAAATCGTGTTTGCACGCGCGCCTTATGCAATTGCCCCAGCTCGTTGTATTCGCTTCAAGTGAGTCTTGGCCAACTTGGTCGGTCGGTGCTGGTGACGCTTTTGATTTACGTAAAGAGATGTGGTTTTTTTCGCTTCTGCCATTTTGGCCACTGCATCTTTGACGACCTTGACGACCGACACCAGATTGTGCAAACGAACCAAACGCCAAACGCCTTCTAACTATGCCACCATGAAAAACAGCAAAACTAAAAGCCAGAGATAAAGTTAAAGAAAAAATGCCAAAGGAGAGGACCCAAAAAAGAAAAGGCAAAGTCCAAGCTCAGCTGGGACCTCATTTAACCATTGCACATTGGTTTCTCTGTTCAAGCAGAGTAGAATATAATCTTTAACCAAACAAAACCATAAAATGTAGCTTAAAACTGTAGACTTATGGGCTTTAATTGTCAGTATTCTAGATTGTATTTAAAATAACTGTTAAAAAAAACTTCAAAACTAAATTTTTGATTCCCCAAAGTAACAAGAATAATTTAGACAAATAATAGAATCAGCATTTTGTTTTAGCTTAGATGTTTGATTTATTGAGTACTTCATAATGTTAGGTTATATATCTTCATTTTAAATCATTTTCTGGGTACGAAATTGTATTTGCTTTTATTATAAATTTAGGACCAGTGTGCATTAACTGAATGGACTGATGGCCACAATGAACTTGAGGGCTAAGGCCGCCAAATGAATGAAGCCGGTAACTTTATGGGCCTCTTTTGTTGGACCCCGAGTTGAAGTTGAAGACGCGGACTTAGGCTGCGGCTTTTCATAAGCCTTTTGTCCGGCAAATCGGTTGCAACAACGTGCAGCAATTACAGCTGCAAACACAAATAAACGCAAAGTAAGCGAGGCAAATTGTTATCAGGCAACCAAACTCATTGGACCATTCAGATTTAGTCTGCATGACATTGAATGTTTTTTGAGGTTACTGGGATTGTTATTATTGAAGTGGTTGAGCCGGAAAGGTGAGGGAGAAGATTGTAATTAAAGTGTGGAATACACTTCAACCGAAACGGTTTTCATGATTTATTAATCCTCTACTTAATAAATTAAGACTATTTCTGTTCCAACATTTCAATTTAAATTGCTAAAAAAAAATAAAATAATAATATTTCTTCATTATAATATGTACATCCAACATATATATAACATTTTGCCATTTATTCATTTAAATAAGTTCCATTATCTCGAAAATGAGTAACGAAATCTGCCCTCACATATCAAGTATACGTACCTCAAAATCACGTATACGTAAATAAATTATTTTTCTATAATTGAAGCTGCATTGGTTTACCTTACACGTAGCTAAAATAATTTACAATTGAAATCTTTGCTTTGAGATATTATATATACCCCTTATCATTTGCAGTTATTTCCCAATTTCTCCTAAACTTTGATGCATTACTATTTCATGTGTTATTTTAACTATTTAACTGTGTTAAGTGCCCCAAAGTATCGGAAACGGAGGAATGCCTTTTAAATAATTAGAGCTGCTATTATCATTTTGATTATTATAATACCGATTATTGTTACGGTGGCTGATATGATTTATCAAAAGCCGAAATTAATTATGCCGCTGCTGTTGCCAATTGAATTAAATGCCTGCCGCGCAATGATTGTTCATGGCGATTGCTCCCCGAAATCCCCACTGCCCCGCCCCCTTTGGCGTTCGTTTTGCGCCTCAATTAACGGCAGCAAAAGCAACAACGAAACAGCAACGGAAAAGCCAGAGGAGCAACAACAACAACAACAACAACAACAACAACAACAACAACAACAACATCATTGGGAAATGGCCAGGCCAGGGAAAAGCAATTTTTTGGGAGTGAGTGTGTGTGAAGATAGCCAGGCGTCGTAAATTTTGTACAATTTGAACTCGAAAGTCGTTAAATGTAACACAGGCCACAACCAGGGAGGGGATGCAAGGCGGGGGGAAGGGATAGACAGGCAGCTGGTTTCTGGTGGTACACTGAAAGAAAATACACTAAATATGATTTATTTTGTATTTTATTTTTAGAGGTCAACATGCCAACTTTTCATTTATCTTTCATCGATCGACAGAGTATACTGACAATTTTAAAGTACCTCTTATCAAAGTTAAAGAGGAGATAAAATACTTACATTTTATATACTTTAAAAATACTTCTTGCTATTATTACCAGACAACTATTTTAAAAAATACAATTAAAAAGGTATCCTTTACAATACAAGCAAATATAACTGATTGTTTTCAGTGCACACGCACACCCCCTTCAGTTGTAATGTGTTGGAGGGTGCAGAAAACATGAAAGCCAAACGTGAGAAATTGGGTCACTGGAGAAGGGGGCGGAGAAAGTGGTGGGCGTGCCATGGGAACCTGAGAAGAAGGGGTGGGGCCTTTAGGGGGGCAATAGAAATTGCTTGCAATTGGATACTGCAGGACAGCCGAATGTATGCTGGATGCGAGCTGGCGAGGATCGGGAAAAGGGTAAATGCAATGCGTGGCCTCTGCCTTTGGATAAGTGAATTGCCAGGGTTTCCCCCATTTCCCCATTTCCACCATTTCCCCAGCAACCAGCTACCTCTTTCCCATTCAAAGGCGTTTTAAGTGTGATAAGTAAATTTACCTTTGTGTTTGTTTTGGGTCAACTGGATGAAATTTCAGAACTGAAAATTAATTTCAGGCTAGGTCAATTGCAATCTATCTGAATTTGCTATGGATTTAATTTAGAGTTTTTCGTTGACTTAAAATGTATTTCAAAAGGTCCTTAAAAAAAGTTAAAACCTTGAAAGAATAGTAACCAGCCACAAATTGGGCACTAAAAAGTGCCACAAACAACAAGGTATCCTTAAACAAATAATGTGTCAAAGATATTAAATATTTATGACCGTAATTAATGCAACACTTTCTTATCACTTGTGGTATTTTTTGCTTGCAAGCATTTCCTTTCCGCTTCACTAATTTGCCATCATAAAAATGCAGCGAATTTGAATAAAAACACAACAACTTTGTGGGGGGAAAAGCACGCGATAGGTAAATGTGTGAAGCAGACCGCAAGCGAATGCCAGCGGGCAGTGCAAATACACCATTCGCCAACCCCATTTTCCACCGCAGCCCACGATTTTCTTTTTTGGCGCAAACGGAATGGGAGAAGAAAAGCGAAAAGCGAGCGAAAATGTTTGCATTTTGTTCCACTAAGTTTTGTTTGCGCTTGAGATAGCGGCTGGCTGGGGAATCCCCTACTTTTCCGACTTTTCATCTTCGCCCTCGTTTAGCCGCATTTTTAGTGCATTACTTTTGCAGTTATCACGTATCACGTATGGGAGTTTTTCCGCTGGTGAGCCTGTGTGTGTGTGTGTGTGTGTGTGCCGAGGATTTATTGTTTTCTACGTGCATTCTAAGCAGAAATTTAAGCGAAGCAAATCATTTCGGATACAAGGCACCTCCTCCAGCTCAAAAAATAGAAAAAAGATGCTCGTGTGGGAGCCGAAGGAAACTCTCGCCCGCTCAAGTGGCTATTTATCCTTATTTCACTGGAAAGGCGCACTAAAAATGTATATAAAAATTCCTTTTCGGCTTAAGTAGCTGAAAGCTTTGAAGAAGTGCAACGTGGAAGGACCATTCAAGGCTATTTATGGATGATTTTTCAGGGGCCCTTTCACATACGTTATGCTGAAAGGGGTGAGATTCCTTCGAACTTAAAAATAGTTTTATGGCTTAATAAAACATGCCAAGATTTAAGACTTTCGCAGAGGTAGCTACAAAAATTCTTACATTATAATACTCTTGTGCAAAGCTCGTCCAACTCCAGGCAATTTCAACTGAAAAAAAAATAAGTTTTTAGATTATGTTGCATTTATAGACAAACCAACGTCAAAGAAACCTCAATTTTCCATTGACCAGCTTATTTTCTATAGATTTCTCTATATACTTCTCTTAATTGAAGTCAGAAGCGCTGACTTTATATAATAACCTTTTACCTGTATAAACGTTCCCAACCATAACCTTTTAACTTACATTTTTTCTTTTTTATTTAAATATAAATATTAATATTGCTTTTGCCATTCAAGCACTATTCCTTTCAGAAACTTCCCCACTAACTTGATTGGCTTTCCTTTGATGTCCTATCAACTAATAAAATAGGGCCGCAAAGCTGGACTCAAAAAAAGGAAAGTTTGAATAATATTTAATAAGCTCCTTTGACAAGCCAAATTGAACTTTAATTAATTTATTTGGTTAACAAAGGAAAAATGTTCAGCTAATAAATTCGAGCCGAAATAAAACCCCTGGTCAGTGTCAAAGTCCAAGTCGAAAATATGTCATATTCGTACGGCGACCAAAGCTGGCATAATTTATGAGAACATTTTTGCTCCTTTTCCCAAACGCTTACAAGAATTTGCAAAGGTTGAGTTGGGTGTTTGCTGGGTCTCAGGTGATGTATTGTATTTCACTGATTTATTGCTTTATTTATGCCCAGACAGAAGGCGATTTGTGTCACAGACGGACCTCAAATGGCCATGGCAACAGCGAAAATAAATAATATTAATAAAATTGTTCAGCATTTGATTAAATTGTAGACGGGCAGTCATATAAGTGCCTAGTATATGTATTACAAAATAAATTAGTTCTCATGTTCTGTTGAGGTATTTCCAATACTTGTTATTTCATTCCAAAAATTCTTTGCTAAATATTTAGCTTGCGAAATAAAGTTTACTACATAAGTTGATGTTTATATATAATTTATTGAATTTTAATTATTTAAACAGATTGTTGTAATAATACTTTATTCCATGATGAAATATGTATTTTTAGAATGAATCCATATATTTCCGATTTACCCTTACCAAAACTGTCTTTAAATTGGGTCGGCTTATTTATGGAAATGCACAAAAATACCTCTGAAAGTAGGGCAATCTTAGTCCAAGATGGGTTGCTACTCAAACCCAAAGGAGAGTCACCTCAAGCCCTCTTTATTTTCTACTTTTTACGTGATGCTGGCATTGTGCAAGTCTCCATTTCCTCCATTTTCCCAACTGCCTGCTAAAGAGACTTGGGAAAGGGTCTTGAATAATGACCCTGGCGGTTGGTATGTGGTCGTCCTCCGAGCTCACTTCACTTGCAGGAATTCTTTTCGTTATCCTATCCATACCTACCTCCCCCACTCCCCCTGCTTATACGGGTTGACCGCAAATTATGCACGTGGGAGGCCCAGAGCGGCCCAAACAATTGCACAGTCGTCCTTGAACCCGGGGCCTCCTAGCTGAGACATTTTATTTGTTTGCGATGCGCACGCACCCACAGACACGCGGATGAAATTGATGTCCTTGCAGGGCCATATAATACGGCCAGGATCGTTTAACGGCTACGTGTTTGAGTTGGCTGCCCCTCAAGTGTCAATCCAATGGGTGGCAAAAGGCTTTCAGAAAATATAAAAAAAATCATTCAAAAAGATACCGAGGCAAACAAAAATCTTTGAATATATATATATAATAACCTATTATAAAAATACAAGACTTAGCTAACAATGTCTGGCTTTCAACTATAAAAAACAAATACTGATGGCTAAAACCTGTTTTTTTTAATTTCAAAGTATTTGTATTATTTGTTTGCCAATATTTATAAGGCCTATAAAAAAATAACATAGTTTTTTTTTATTTTAACCCACTATAAACAAAGTCGAACAGAATTCCATTTTACCAAAAACTTTGAATAGAACCGCAGAGTATAAAGAAAATCTATAAAACAAGCAATGGAAAAAGGTCACGCACTCAGTGCTTTTCAGTGTTCGTCCTTTCCGTTTGTTTGCCTTAGAAACTGGAGATGCTTTAAAATTCACCATGGATATTGAATTGCACTTTTCGAATGCGGCTGCGTATATGGTATATTCTTTAAACACAATTAATTTTCCTGTCTGTGCCACAAATGAAATCGAAGCCCCGAAATATGCGGTCAAAGTTCATGCAGAATGATAGTTAATTGCGTTCGTGACAAATTGGTTTGGGGCCAAAAGCCCGGCCAAACCATCAATACAATGTCCGAATTTCATTTTGGTTCTGGTCACCGAAAATTCAAATTTTGCATATGAAATTAAACAAGAAATGTTTTCCATATGCAAATTTGGGTGAGTGTTTTCTAAACACCACAGTTCGTTTAAAAACTTGTGTGTAGAGGGATCATTTTTGGTAAAAATAAACTAATAATATTTGGTTTTTAACTATGTTGTTTAACAATATTTTTGATTTTAATAAATGTTGGTTGCATTCTAAATTGTATATTGGAAATTCTTTAAATTTGATTTATATCTATTTTTAAAAATCCTGATTTAATTACATAAAAAAATATGTGTTTTTAAAAATTAAATGTCATTACTTATGCGACACACTGTTCAGGAAATCCGCAGAAACAAGCAAATTTCCTCGACAGGAAACAATTCGGCTTGAACCCAAAATTTCAATAAATACATTTCCATCTCCATATTTGTGAAATGTGTAATTTGCATAACATTTTCTAGTACAACAAGCGGAAAAATATATTTTTGCCAGGGCGGGAGAAATGCAAACACGTGTCCTTCATTTCATGCGGAAATTTAAAGTTGAAGTTGATTCTATCGCACGAGCAATTAAAGTTTCTGCTCGTTGAATTATGTACAATTCATTTTGCGAGAACGTTGTCCTGTCAGTGGTGATACGCAAGGGGGTTATGGGGAGGGGGCCGGCTGTGGGCGTGGCACCAGGAAAATGAAATAAACATTTTCATAGCAACAGGCAGCGACGTAAAGTTTGAAACGCATAAAATGCTGACCAAGTTATGATGTGCCAGCGGAATTTTGTGTTAGCGAAAATGTTCACCCAACTTTTTTGCGATTCCTCGTGAACTATTTAAAAATAAAGTGCTTCAGCAAATTACCTAAATCAAGCTTAAAACATATTTGGAATTTAATACTTTGCAAATTGTAACTTTTTTATTGGCTTAGTGAAAGTAAATTATTTAAATTTAATATTTTAATTGAAAGTTGCCCTTCGAAGTCCTATATCTTTAAAAGTAAATCCTGTAATTTTGTTGATTTTATTTTTGCCACCATGGTTTTGCGTTTTCCCATTTTCCTCCTTTAAATGATTTTCGCTTATAACGAAGAATACCTAGTTAAAGTAGCCGCGCGAAGTTCATTTTGGCCAGACAGCCCCGATAAATCTAATTAACAACTGTTTTACAATTAAGCAGGAAAAACTTTTTGCACGAAAACTTAATTGCAATATTAACTCTATTTATATGTACGTACCGTTGGTAGAGCCCCTCAAGACCTCCTGAAAGACCCCGAGGCAAAAAAGTTCCTTCTGCGATGGCTGCAACTTAATTAAATTTTCGCATTGCAATTGTTCCCACTTTGGTTGATGCTGCCTTTTGTTGAAATTTCACGCTCGTGACATGGTTAATTAATTCATTTACTTTCGGGCATATTCCGAGAAGAATGGAAACGGAAACATCAGCGTAGACTGGGAAAACAAAGTGGCATCGATTATGCTAATGGCCCGGAGGGGAAAAGGCGTGCTTAAAGACAGATTACTATTTTCGCAGCTCAAATTAAAGGAGCGCCGGGGATAAAGAGGATATTAAGTGTCCGGCAAGGACTCCAGATCCATCATCGCGAAGTTCGCTGTCCTGCCAGCAAGGACTCCCAACCGTGACTTCGTGACAGGGCGTAAATCAATACGCTCCGCTGCCTCTTGGTCATTATGGAATGCAATATTCTTCACTTTTGTACGGCTGTATTTATAAGCTGCACGTTACCTGCTAACGAGCCCAACTAACGACGAGCCCTCATTTGTTGCCAATAAAGTCACAAAAGCTGGGAACTTCAAGCTGCGCGGCAATAATGACGACAAATTGCATTTGCAAATGCTGGCAGTTTTCTTAGAAAATGTATAGCAAAATCCAAATAAGAGCCATTTGAAAAATTATAGTTGCAGAAGACTTTGAAAATAAGTTTTGTGGAAAATAAAGATCATTGGTTAAGAAACACCTTCAACCTAGTAGGTATGCTTAATATGTATCAGTGAAACTGCACTACAAGGTAATAAATATTTTTTTAATCAGGGTAAGTTAAGCATTTTACCAACTTCCAATTAAAGTCTTTTGAATATATTGCCATTTTAATGTTTTCTTATTTACATTTCGCATTTCCCCCCCTTGCCTTTAACAGACAAAGAGGAAACATTACGTATACGCAGTAATCATTTTAAATTAAATCCCCCATGGCGCCTCAAGTGCACGGACAACAAATGAAATCACAATTATCTCAATATCTCACGTGCAGAAATACATCATCCCATGCAGTGAGCTGCAATCATAAATACCAATTAAGCCATTACAGTGCAATTATTTCCGGTTGCACATTGTGTCAACAGCCGAACGAAACGATGGACAATCAGCTGTAAAATATTTATGTTTATTATTTTTCCCTCCTCTTGAATGCGTGGAAAATGCACAGCAGCGAAATAAAATGAGCGAATAAGAGGGGAACGTGTTTGAAGGTGAGCTTGATGGATAACTCGAGAGGCGATTGTGACATGAAATATAACTCAATGCGGATTGTGCGGAATGGAGGAGTGAGAATGCCATCATCTCTACGAGAAGATGATCCGGGGCTTATCCTTCTTACTTCAACAATGAATGTGGGTGTATATGTTTTTTGTTAGCCATTTGTTGACAAATAAAGAAATGAATGGTCTGCAGAGGTAATTTTAAGACCAAGATGTTTAAAAAAAGTGGTCTGAGAAATAATTTCCAAACTACAATAATATTTTCCTGTTAAGTGATATTTTCGTAAGGTATAAATTAAATATCAAGTAAAATATGTAAAGGAGACGACTATATACTTTTGTAAATTATATTTTTTTGAGCCATTTTAAGTGCTGTTAATCTTCCAAGATGCTGTTGCATAGAGCATTAGAAATAAATTAGAATTACAAAATTAAGATTGTATTGTATTTTTTTTTTGCAGTGTCAAATAATCATAAATCAATCAATAAGATAACTACGGTACTTTAGTGGTCGACTTGTCCTAACTACAGCTGACTTTTTACTTTTTTGGTGAGCGTGATGCGTTCGCATTGTGCAGAGCTTTTTATGAGAAATTTATTAGCATATGTTTCTGCGAGCGAATTCCTCACGACGATGATGATAATGATGATGATGCTGCTGCTGCCGTTGAAGTTGCTCATGTCATTGAACCCGCAACTTGGTAGGTGTTGCTGCAGCCATTATACACAATAAAAAATAGTTAGTGAGGGAAGTTTAATATTCAGTTTAATATTAATAATTGTATTTTCAGTACTGCGTGAGCTTATAGATAGCAAAACTGGTAGCTATACTTTTATTATTAAATAAACTTCTTTGTTTAGTTCATTCTTATATGACGTATACATTCAACCAGTTTAAATTAAAGCCAATCGATCAATATTAGGGATCTGTTTTTTCAGTGTAGGTGTGCCACCTTGTGATAAGGCAGACACTAATTCCGCGGCATGCCCCGCGACAATAAAATAGCAACAAAGGCACATGAGATGGGGGCATTGTGTGTTTGCCACATGGCTAAGCCAGCTGCCTGTCTACTCATTTTTTTCTGGCCTAAACCATTCGAGTTGACTGCCTTTCACTTTCCGCTCGGCTCGCAAACAAACCAACAAACCAACCAGCCGACAAACAAACAAACAAACATCGCTGACTGGCTGGCCAGTCACGAAAGTGTCGTCTTTACTTTTGCTCTTTTTTTTGCTCGTTTTTTGTTTATGGCATTATTAACCCGTTTTCCTAGTTTCTCAGGGCGATTACGTCGCCGGTCGCAGTCTAGCATAATATTGCAATTTACCTGGTCGAGGAAGCGACGGCACGAAGATGCATTCGCCATTCGAGTTCACTCATGGGGATGGGTTCGAAAGTGGGGGCACTCGGAATGTGGAAAGTGAATGGACAGGGGAAGATATGTCTTCCAGGTGTCTGGTTTCCGCTTGGCCATAAAATAGGTTTGCAATCATTTAAACTGAGTACAAAATCTAGACCATTTTATAAGAAGTCTAGTAAATATTTGATGATGATGCCAATAAACAAATATTTTAGTTAAATTAGGTGTATTATTAAATGCATTTTAGATGTTAAACAGGCATTAGGTATTTATTTAGATGTTTTTTTGAACAAAAGCTCTTAAGACTGGAATGATAAATAAACAATGAACATAAATAATGAACAGATATTTTACAAATTGGTGTATTTAATAATGGTGATTATATTTTTTCCCTATACGAATTTATTTGCTTACAATAGGAATTATTTTCTAATTGTTTTTTATATTTTGTAGCATACTTTTTGACAAATGCATTTATGACACTTAATTGGCAGCAGTTTTTCATTACAAAAATCTTTTAAGCCATCTATAAAGATTTTAAAATAAAATTATTAAATGTTTATACATCATTAGATTATGCCAAAATAATTAATAGCTGCTCATCGCGTTTTAGGAACTTAAAAAAGTTCAACACCAATTAAGAGGATTTGAGAAATTACCCAATTCAGCTATCAAAAACTCAGCTGTCTGAACTGAAAATAAATACAAGCTCATCGTCGGGATACAGAATAATCAGCAGGGGATTCTGCAGAAAATAAGTAGGAGGATGGATGTTAAAATCTTATCAAATGCCCCCAGACGGCATTCGCCTGCTAGGAATAAACAACAAAGGATAAGGTGGAAATAAAAACTGAAGGGATGGGAGGACCCTGCCTTATTAATTTTCATAGCACACACACTTCCAGGACAGGCGACAAAAACCCCATTTTATGTAAATTTCTGTGAAGCATTAGAAAGTCAAAATGCTAAGAAAAACAAAAATATTAATGATTTACCCATGTATAATCCATACAAATGGCACAGCAGCGGGTGGAAAATGTTGTCCTTGAGCTTAATGTCAGTTCGGTTCAGTTCCTTCAATGGGGTACACAGACTTTTCCACCCAACTGTCATTGTCTTTTGACTTTCGTGGATTTTTGGATTTTCGGGGGGAATGGAACGTGACATATGCAAAAGGGTTAGGCGATTAATTTCAATAGACAATATGTGTTTGAGATATATTTGCGTTCGGTTATTTCTGGGTATTCTACTCTGCGTGTCTTTGTGTAAATATGTGTATGCTAATATGAATTTATGTCGCTTGCCTTATTGGCAGTCATCCGACGTGTGGGCTGGAATGATTTTAATCTGCCGATTTGAAAGTTCCATTGAGAGTGAAAAGTGAATCACAGATTTTTGACATGTTCGGTTAAGCCTGGGAACCTACATTGGGGAAATGTACAAATATGTATTCTTCTGAAAAAGAAATATCTCCTTAATAAAGATTTTCTATAAACATTAACCAATTGTAAGACGTCGTGAAATATTGTTTGGCTTTAAGAAGAATATTTTATAACAAAAAGAATAAAGTGTTTCCAAAGAATTAGTAAAAAGTAGTCATAAATAGAGAGGAAAACTATACAACATTTTTGGTTTATTTAACATCAAGTCCTTATTCATTAATTATTATTTGTGGTATTTTCGTAGTCTTTATTTGCAATTAATTTTTAATAAATTTTTATTAATAGTTTTCATATGTGCATATCTTATGGTATAATCAATTATTATTATTATTATTATTAAGAATAATATTCTCTTGAAATTGATTTTTTGTGAGTAGCAAGTCAAGAAATTAAATAAAATGTTGCCCAGCTGCAATTCACTCTTTTTCAACTTGTCAAAGGTTGAAGGACCACTTGTAACGGTATTTGCATTTTGAAATACCCAAAACAAGGTCCGCGCATGCGCAAAAGGGGAGAAATTATAAAAGAGAGTTCTCTCTCTGTTAGCCAAAAAGCACCCTTAAAATCGAGGGAGAGCAAAACAGTAGGAAGCAAAGGGTAACAAAATACGGAAATGCGCGACAAAAAGAAGAAGAAAAGTTACTTCATCCAAAAAAAAAACAGAGAAAGAAGGAAAGAAAACAACCCGAAACAGACACAAAACAGACAACGGGATAAAAAAGTTCAGTCTGTCGAATGGAACGGAAAACGAAAGTCGACGCGTTGTAGCAACTAAATAAATGATAAATTTATAAGTTAAACAACTTGATGTTAACATATTACCATTAATTAAACATATATTTTTGTACACACGCCTTGTTCAAATAACGTAGCATACAGCAAAACACCAAAGTGCATTTAAAACCAACAAAAAATATGTAAAAACGCAAGCAATAGTAAAAAAATCATAAATCCATTAATCATCAAAGAAGTGATAAAATAACGTGTTCACGACGTATTTTGAGTGTAAGCAAAAAATGCAACTAATCAATGTTAAGGCATTTGCATTTGTTTGTGTTAGCGTTTGCATTTAGCATTCTACATTTTGCATTTGTGCAGTTTGTTTGTTAAAAATCGAAGGCAGACAAACAAAGTCGAAAGGGGCGCGTGCCAAAAACAACAGTGGTGCTATATAGTTATATATATAAGTATATAAGTACGTATGTATATTTATACGGCGGATGGAGCAGCTGATGGACAGTTTGTTATGAAGCCCCATGGGAAAAAGAGAGAGAGAGCCGGGGTTACCTATCAAAAGTTTGGGCATCGTTAATCGAGGGAGAGCGCCTCCCCAACCCCAGAACTTGAGGTAGTGAGAGATAGAGAGAAAGGGTGTTACGTTGAGTGAGAACCAAGGCCGGCATTGCAGTGCAACAAACCCAAAGAGAAAGAGAGTGAAAGAGCGTTAAAGTATACACCCAATGAAAAATATTAAAACTCCTTAAGGATTTGCTAGGAATCTAAGCTTTCCTTACTAATTTAATAGTCATAGGAATAAAAGAAAATCATTCCAGGGTAACAAAGTAAAAAAAATAGGACGCTATCACTAAAAGCTCAATCTCTAAAAAGAAACAAATCTATATCTTAATTTTCTTAATTCTAAAACTATAATAAAACAATACCAATGGTTCTAAGCATCACTCATTGAAATTAATAATTTGAAGTCCTTGAAAATCTTTGAAATCTCAGCTTACACAAATCCCATGAAACTAAAAATTCATTAAATTCATGTCTCAAGTGCAGAACAGCTGCTTTATTCTGCTTATTATCTTGACGGAAGTCTGTTAACTGAGCCACCACATACTTAAGTCCTATTCAAATTGCAATAAATCTGTTCGTACATGCCGGCGATCAGCTCCTTTCGCCATAGTCTGTCTCAAGACGTTAAGCATACGCACCAAGGACCCTTCAGATTTCCACCTGTTTTCGGCTTTCCACATGATTTGCTACCCCCTCCATCCTCTTGATATAAATTGCAACGAATTTCGGCGGTTGCAAGCAAGACTTCCTGCAAAACTTGCCACAAATGAAGTGACTAATGCAATTATGCATTAATTTGCGGCAGCATCACGCCTCCTCACAATATTTTCAACATTTCCGGAGGATGGCAAAAGGGGTGCGATAAGGAGGAGGAAGCGAAGACAGCGAGAACAGGAAACTTTTGCGCCAGCATTTGACAAAATACATTTACACTTTGATTTCCGTGAGAAAGAGGGTGGTGGCAAAGGAAGGAATTGAAAAGAGATGCACTGGAAAAGTGGTTTTTAAGAGTCGATCTTTTAAGTAAAACAGATCATAAGTTGAGAAGCTATTTTAATAAATGTATTAAGTATTTGATTCAATGATATAATATAAATATTATTTCGTAAATTATCAATACAAAGGTAAAAGACTTTCCGTTTACAACTCTAAAATTTTTCTAAGTACACCACACTCACCTACACAAACATATCGACTGAAGGAAACGAGATGACAGTTAAATGTGCAATCCAGTTGAGATTCAGCTGCTTTCAACACTGAGGTGAGAATCCCACACACGTACGCAAACACAAACACACACAAACTCACACTTACACTACACCGGCAAATGGTGTGCAATCAAATGGATGTGGCCAGGCAGCCATAAAAACGAGAAGGAGCAGACAGGAAGCAGGAGCAAAAGGAGCAGAATCAGTAGCTAAAAGTGTGGCAAAGGGGAGGCGAACGAACACCATCTCAAGGTAGCTGCAACTCATGCTACATTGAGCCAACTTTTAATTATCGTACTTGAGCCGAAAGTCGATTCGAGACAAGGATGTGGCTGCGAAATACACATAGTGTTGAGAGCACCCACTTGGAACTGGTTTACTTGGAAATAATAAATGAATGCTAGGTTCCTAAGGTTAAACAATTAGTTATGGATTGTACCACGGGGCGAATGCACAATATTTTTAAACTTCGCCGAAGATTTCATTCTAAAATTTAAAGAAAAAGGTTTGAACATTTCTGAAGATTGAATATTAACTAGATTTCGAAAAACGATAGAAATGTTAAGTTTTTGAGTTCTTAGTTTCACAAATAACACAAAAAGTAAATTGAACTGGATCCCAAGGAAAATGCACCCAACACAGCTGCCGTCTGCAGCTTTTGCCAACTTTAAGTTAATTGTCTGAGTGGTAAAAGAGCAATCATGCGTGTGTGCAAATACATCTGCGAGTATCTATGTGTGGCATGCAACTCCGACTAACGGTATCTGAGCACATACATATGCCACCCAATCTGTCAGTTTCTGCTGTTGGCTTTTCTTAACTTTTTCCCCGATGCTAAATGCTCTAATTACGCCTAATGGAAAACCCGCACGCACACAGCCAAACGAATATGCGCTTTTGTGGCGTAAGTGTGTGTGTCTGTCTGCATTTGTATTTGTGTAATTATTCGAGTATTCTTCAGTTGCCTGTCTTGTTTCCTTTCCTTTTCCCTGTTTCCCGATGGATGTGTGCATATTCATGACTTTGTTGCCTGTTCGTTGAGTTTTTAAGCCAATTTAAATGGGCGGAGTGGTCGGAACTAAAAGAACCCACTTGTCCATCTTTCCTATTCCCCGGCATCCCTTTTTGGATTGCCCCACATACGCTATTTATAAATAAAACATATATTTTTTTACAGCTAGTGCACGTGAGAGAGCTGGAAAAATAAAAGACAACCTAACCAACTGACCATTGTTGCCGGGGAAACGTTTCCTTTTTTCATAGTTGAGTCAAATCTGCATAATTGAAAATTGTTCTTGCAATTTAAATGAATATTTCATTAGATGCATTAAAAAAAGCAAGCCGGGAAAATTGCATTAATAGAGAAAAACCAAACAACAATTTAACTTTGCCAAATGTAAATGTAGCCGGCCGCCATTAATTAGAGATTGCTAAATTTTTCATTTATGGTAAAACTAACTCAAAAACTGTAAACCAATGGAAACTAATGAAATATTAATCATTGTAAATAATAGCAAATTGCGAATAAAAGTTTAGAAGCATTGCAAAAGCCAAACCTACTTTTATTTTAATAGCCAACTGGTAAGGTCCTAATAATAAACTGAATATAAATATGCAATTTATTTAGTCGTTTCAAAGAAACATAAAGTTGATAATATATGGCCTACTGAATAATATAAAATTTATGTGTCTTTTGATTTTGTCATTAATGCCAGCCATTCTTGCGACCTTTTCAGAAAATACGAAGTTTTATTTTTACACATCAATATAATTTTTTAGTATACTTAAAGTACGAACGCCTTTTAGTTTTTTCTTTTAAAATACCTACTTTTACGTTTTTCCACTGACTTAAACATTCCTAAAGTACTTTCATTAAAAAAGAAAATGCTAAAATGTTTTGAGTGAACGTATTATGAATTGATGAATAAAATACACAACAGGCAAACACTTGCTGTCCAAAAAGTGCTAATTTGAATTCATAAAACTGAAGGCAACCGCACACCGCGTATTCAGCTTGCTCTCGATCAACTTTACCTCCGTCCGACAGAATGAAGTACACAATAAAAAAAATAGGATACAAATTCAGTGGAAATTTGTAAAATAAAAAGATATTAGTTGTCCTTGCCTACGAAAGTTCATTACCTGGCTCCCAAAATGGTTTATAACAAATAATTTAAAAAATACTTAATTTCCAATATTGTTTTATACCTTTTTTTTCTGTGCACAAAATGCGAAAACTGTCTAATACTTGGCGGCCAAAAGCCCACTTCTAGGCAAACAAAAACAAAGCAAGTAATTTAATCAAGACAGTCAAGATATAGAAGATGGGCGTCGAACATGTTGCGGTCGAACCGCCTCGAACCGCCTCGAACGCAACTCTTATACGGCTCACACCCAATTCGAATCGGCAGCATAAAATATAGGCGACCGCTGCGCTTCTTGGCCATTTGTCGATGTGACGCCGTTTGCCGCGTGTCTCGTCTGCCAAAACTCCAGATTTCCTTCTGAACCTGGCCCAAAAAAACGAACCAACCAAGTCGTCGCTTTTTTGGTGGCAAAACGCGGCTGCCACGGGCAGCGTTTCAAATCCAAAAAAAATCGTGTTAGCAACAGTCGTTATAATCGACAAAACGGTAAATGCAATATAATGAGAACAAGTGAATGGCGAACGGTAGAACAATAAAACAATACCAATAATGGTTGTGAAAAGACAGTGGTCAATGGTGGTTAATTCTTGTGATTTACACACCAAAACAATACAATAAATAAAAGAAGTGAACTGTTGTTATCTTATCTCACGATGGTAACACGCTGCGTATGCGTAATGCTTTGCAGAGGTTGAGACCCAAATTGAAAAACACTTAAATCAAGTTGGCCAACAGCTGTTGTTCACTTTCCCTTTTCCCACCGTTTGCCCAGAAATAAACCACATTGAATCGTTACCGTTTTTGGATTTGGGAGCCTTTAATTAGCATCCATTAAAAGTGTGTGATGTAACTTTTAGAGGGTCTTTGAATCTTTTGAATTATATTTTACCATGTTGTGAACGTGGTTGTTGTCTTATCAGGTTGTTAGGTTGCTTGGTTTTCCCTCCAATAAGCCCTCTTGGATAAGATAAATAGTTCAAGCAAACAGTTTATAAACAGAATATTTCATATGTAAACGAATATTTCGCAGTTTTGTAACACAAGAATGTGCCATTTTATTTCCAAAATCCCAATTTAACAATCAATTTTTAGATAACAATTATAAAATATTCTAAAAATGCATAGAGGTGCATTTCAATAGTTTTGTTTTATTAAGAACCACGTACAAAATTTGATTCATTAAAAATACTCAGTTCTTTAATAATAATAATATCCAGAATGCACAAACATTCCGTCAATAACGAAAAATAAACGCGCAACATTTGCGAAAAAGTCCCCGTGGGCAATGTTTTTTGTGAAAGGAGAGAATTAAATGGCAAAACCATTTAAAGCTTCAGATAATCGGTTTGCATTCATGAACAGGCCTAATTAAATTCAATTGAATTAAGCTGAACAGAGTTGAACAATTAAAACGCAAACACAATTAAACCAAATGAATCGAGTGAAGATGGAAATGATGGAAAATAGTGCAAAGAAAAAATTGGAATGAAAACACAATTGAAACAGATACGAAAATTAAATATATTTATTGTTTACACTCATCTCAAAGCTTTTGTTCTGCCTCCAGTGAAAGCCGCATAATTCATTTGCCAAAACAACCACACCAAAAAGTAAATAAATAAATATCGAAGTGAACGTGATACGTCCTCAACCCAATTAGGAGTTAAATATATAAATAGAAGCTGTCCAAAAATGCGTCGCAACATCAAATTGATCGTGTTCGTGAGCATCATATGGATGTTCGTGATGGTCTACTATTTCCAATCCAGTACGGAAAAGGTAAGACTCAAGATATTTTTAATTTAGAAAAAAAATATATATTTTCCGTGGTACTAACTCAACTTAAGGGAACTTATTTTCAGTTTCTCCTCATTTTTATTAGTTTAATGTAATGCCCTGTATCTCATTTACTTTCATATTGCATCATCTACTATTTCACTTTCATTTTCCTTTGTCAGAACTTAAAACGTCAGGTTTTCTTCTATTGTATTTGTCAATATTACATTGGTAGTGAATGGTTGGCACTTTTAAAGCTTACATTTCGAATAATGCAATGTCTGCAAAAAAAAGGTGTCCAACTTTGAAGCGGATCCATCCTTCCTCTTCCGTCTGAATCATCATTACCATCTTTTTTCACGAACATTTTGATGATGGCATCGCAGAGGTCCGTTGCGTATGCCGCTCTGCATAGTAATTATTGGATTGCCACCGTACATAGCCTGCCACCAACTGGATAACCCATTGTTTTCTCTTTTCCTCTTTCACACCCTCTCACCCACCTCGTAATTAGCTCCCGTATATCTTGCCCACCTGTATTTTTGTCGCTTACTTTACAAGTTTTAATTCGTTTTTTTTCGGCTTGTCAGTTGCCAGTCATATAACAAACTCATATACTATTGTTAGCAGTTTGTGGTTATTTATTAGGGAAATTGTGACAGTTTTGGGTAGCAAAAAGGTTTGTTTGCGGGGGTCTTCTTATCAGAAGTTGTGCTTTTCAGAGCTGAAAATAAAATACAATTTTTGGGTGTCATAAAGTAAACAAATAAACATTATCTCTATGCATAATACCCTCTTACATTATGTCAGTCATACTATTTGGGTCAAGGAACACCAAAGCAATACCTTTAAATGCGCATTATGTTCGACCTTTCCTTAAGTTGTTTACATGATAAAATATTTCATTAAAAAATCAATTTGATTTTCTATCAATTCTACTTTTTCAACCTATTCCACTTATATCTGCAATTTATACTAACTTTATTATGTGGCTGTAAATTGTATTTGTCTCCGACACACGTGTACTTCAATTGAATTTGGTTTCTTATGTTTACTTATTTATCCAACCAGCAAGAGCAACGGAAAATTTTGTTTGTGTTTTCTGCAGAAAAAATAAATATTTTTCAGCACGACAAGGAAGAAATTCACCCTCACATGAGGCGAAATGTCAATTTATTTCAGCAATTTCAAATATATTTTTTACTTTATTTTGTTAGCGTGTGAAGAGAAGGGAAATTACATTCCCAATAAAATAAATAAAGCAAGTAAGAGTGGGTGGCAAAAACATTGCATGCAGCACATTTTTTTTATAATGTTTTAAATGTGTTAAACAAAAAATCCTTTAAATTTATTGACCACTTTGAGAGATGTTCTGGCATTCATAGCCTTTCTGTTATCAGCAACATTTTTTATGCTTTCAAAAAAAGAAGGCTACGTAGCTACTGGGTTGGAACATTTTTTAAAAAGAAGAAAAAGTTAAAAATGACAAACAAGTTTTAAATTATTTTAAAAGCTTTTTGAGGCAAGCGGCCATGCAATAATACGATAAATTGCAAATGGATTTTCAGGGCTTGACGAATCGATTGAGGGATACCATTTAAAAGATCGATTTATATTTTTATATAATTTCGGAAATTGTAATTATTTATGTGAATAAGTTTGTATTCGATTTTAGTGCAGGGGAAAATGTAAGTCCTGTATGTGAAACCATTTGTATTGAACTGTATTTGTGGGCATAGGTATGCAAAATTTAATAAGTGTGAAAACCCAATTCAATAAAGCTCTGTTAATTACACTTTTGATCTCTTACAATGATTAAACAGTGGAAAACGATAATTACGGAACAGGCTGCTGCAAAGCAGAGTGTTTAAAAATTGAAACGTAAATCTGCACAAATGAAGCCGATTATGGGGGAAATGCGAGCATATAATTTCACAGGCTCTCGCCCCGACGTCATCATTGCCATCGCCCTCGTCATCGTCGTGGTCAAAAGTGGAGTTCCAGCCTTGCTTTTTCCCCATGGAGCCCCCACAGCAATCATCTTTTTACCACCGCACCGAAATAATTTTTTATGTAAACTTGATTTATTTGCCTTTTTTGCGCTGCGAATGAAATACAGGAAATGCAGCCACAGTGCACTCACTGCACTCTTGGTCATTGGTTTTTTAATAATTTTATTTTTAGTTGTATTTCCCACTTTTGATAAGCTGTCCACCACTCAAACCTCGTTAATTTTTTTTTTTTGTTCCAGAGCAAGCCGAATTAATCCAAAAAACTAGATAAGATTACTCGTGTTTTCTGATCTGCTGAGCGTATACAATTTGAGATTATCAGAAGATAGATTGTGGGTGGTTTTATAAAGAAATTTGTATAAAAATAAATCTCTTACTTTGCTTTTTTTAAATAGATTGCAGCTGTTTTTTTATAGATTAAAGTCAAGCACTTCGAACAAGTAAAGTGGTAATATTTTTAAGCTATGAGCTAATTAGCGATTTATTTTTTAACAAGACGTTTCTTATAGTGGAATTTACTAAATATAAAATAAGATACATCCAACCAAACCAAACTGCAAAAATTATCACTACAAATTAAATTATGTTCAGTATTATTATTGTTGACATTAAAATGATTTTTTATATGTTTGATATCATTTAAAGCTATCTTTAGCTTACTGTACACTTATCCAGTTTGCCATTACCTTCCATTTTTAGAGTCTTCCGATCGATGGCTTACATCTTTTTTCTCCAGTTTTGCCATTCAATGACATTTCATTCATAAAAACATATCAACGTTTTCTGCCATCTCACGACCGACTCAAAACGAGAGCGCCAAATGGTTTTGAATGGAAAATTAATCACAAAAAAACGTGCACACAAGTCAATCACACATTAATTTCATTTAATTGTTAACAGCGGGGTGTTGGTTACATAACCGATTGATTAGTTTTCGCCTTTTTTGTTGGCCTTCTTTCTTTACGTGCGTTTGTGTTAATTACTTTGGTTAACCATTTGGAATTCCCGCAGCTTCTCAAAATAGAGTTTAAAATTAAACTTTCTCTTTTGTTGCCAAAGTTTTCCACTTTCGTCTGAAGCCATGTTTTGAAAAGATTTAAATTAAGAACAGTGAAGAAAGTAACTTGTGTCAGAATAAAGTAAGAAATTTTAATCAAGTGAATCAGGAGCTTTATTACGACAAATTCAATACACTTTATTTGCATTTAATGCGACGAATAGTTTTGCGTTATCTGGCTTTATATAAATTCAGCACTTAAAGTTGAAATTAGTTTTCGGGCTCTTTGTTTTAAGCCCTGTGAAACTATTTCCAATGCAATAGTTTTGCAACGTACTCTGAGTATTTTTATGCTGTACACTCCAAGATGTTCCAGCATCATTGCTCATATGCAAATGAAGCCATCATATATGCAAATTCAGCTAGAAACTTTTCACAGAAGTTTACTTTTCGATTTACTCACATGCGGCACTCAAAAATTCTATTATAACGACTGCCATTTAACTTTTATGGCCTTCCCGAAAAGGGGGTGAAAAAAAGAGTCAAAATGTGTTATAAATATTTCAAGTTCAAATTAAAATACTTTCGAAGACCTTAACGCCTCATGAATTCGATTTATGGCCCTGCATTTCAAAGAGTGGACGATAAAAAACACTAGTCTGTATACAAAAAACCAAATCTGAATAGCCGCAGAGAAAAAAGTGAACTTAAAATTTGCGTGACAGAGCAAGTTACGCTCTGGTTGACAATCTACATCGCATTACCAACAGCTGGGAACAAAAAAGTCATTGGAAAAGAATGCCAAAGAACCGACAAAAAAGTAATTTGCTATTGAAAATGCTGGAAATTAATTTCAATTAAATTCAAACGACGACGATGATCGAGCTCAGAAATCGAATTGATTTTAATGGTTAATAATAATTATTGTGAAGCAAATGACGAAAGCAGGGCGAGAAATTGTATTGAAAAATATTGACTTCTTCGAAAGAGTTTTGCTGGAGTCCCCTGGGAACTGACTGCCCCAAAAACTTTACACGGAAAGAAAAAGTTGTATATGGTGATACGTTAATTTCAAGGCCTAGCAAAATCACAAAATTTAATTGAATATGCACTCTTATACACGTTGTTCTTTTATTTTACGCCGAGTTGAATGCTAGATTTGTATATCAATGTATTTCTCAGAACAGCAGGTCACTCAAAAACCCATACCAATTAATTTCCCCATCTAGATTTAACGACAGTTCTCTTGGCAAACCGAGAAATTAGCATTTTATCGAAAAACTCGTCTTGGACTTTTTATGTTTCGGCTGTCAATGACAACTGGCCTGCCCAAAACAACTCAAGACCCCAAGTCGCCCAGTTGTATTTACAGAGTGTAGATGCTACTTTGGCATTTGGTGAGCGCTTTGATTTACTATGAATAATTAACGATGTTTATCTGCAGACAGGCTTGACTTTTGATTTTGTTTGACTAATTTGTGCTCGCAAGAGTGCGGGGAAAGGGGTTCTGCCAGATTAGAGGTCACAGTCGGCGCAAATGACAATCTTCTCGCTCGACCGGCTATGGATATACATTTTTGAATGGCCAGGGGCACAACCGGTTATCTGGCCCTATATTGCCGCTGGCCTATAGTTTTTCATCGGACCATCTGCTGCTGTTGTTTTTTGTGTTGCTGCCGGCCTTTAAGTTGCTGCGGGAGTAGCTCATGTTGCTGCGGGAGATGCTGATGTTGCTGCGGGGAGATGCTGATGTTGCTGCGGGGGATGCTGATGTTGCTGCTGAGTTCGCTGATGCTGCCGCAGTTGCTCAAATTCCCCTTATTCTTGCAGCTTCTGCGGATTTCACATTGCTGCGGAGCTGAGTGTTTCTGTTGGTATGTTGCAGCTAGATTTATTCCCTTCTCGGCGTTGCAACTTTTGATTTTGCTATTGCTGCTGCTGCAACTGCCATGTTTTTTATTTTTCCTTGGCAGCGAATGCCGATGCAGAAGCCTTGTCCTTTGCAGCGATTACCGCAGCCGTCGACTTCTCTTTGGCCGCAGTGGCCGCCGCCGATGCCTTCTCCTTGGCCGCCCCTGCGGTTGCCCCCGCTTTTGCCTTGGCCTCCTGGGCCGCCAATGCAGCAGCTTCTTTGGCAGCAGCGGCCGCTTCTCCAGCTTTTTTCTTACTCTCATCCATTACGCAACTTAACCGCAGCCAAAACCCAACGCATCGGGACAAGGTCGTCTGGTTTCCCTCAATCGCTGATCTGCTGCTGTCGGGGTACACAGACAAAAAATGTATTAAATTTCATATTAGTTACTGTAAGCAGATAAGTACGTTTGACTTTGAAGCCTGGAGCTCAGTCAGGATTTTTATATGATTTAAAACTAGAGTGGGTGCCTTTATAGGTCACACATCAACAAATTTCTTGTCAATATATATTTTTGTTGGATTAGATAGGGAAGAAATTGGATAATAAATTTAAAAAAATTATCTAGGGTAAAGCCCAACATTTTGGTTTGGACTATCAGTAAAGAATCTCTCTATACTCAAAATATTTATTTTTAAATTCTCTTTCATAATATTTTTGAATAATCAAATTGAGGATTCTCAGATGTTTTTCTTGTTATATAAACCGGTCACCGCTATTGCCAATACTTTTGGTAGTTGCCTCCGGACCACTTTCAATTTCATTTGGCTGATTTTTATTGTTATTTTACAACTTGTTTGGACTACTTCCTATTGCGGTCAGCAGCAGAGACCCTAAAAAGACACAGTAATTATAAATGGAGTTTGGGGAAATGATTTCTTTTGTGGAAGTCGAACACGAAGAACTTATAACTATCAATAAGCTGTTCATATGTTCGAAAAAGCAAGAGTAAAAAGTACGAAATCGATGATACAAATTTGTCTTCCTTTCTTGTAAAATTTAGTAATTGACACCTAAATAAATTTAAAATAAATAAAAAATATATATATTTTTAAACCAAATCCAATAGCTCATATATCTAAATATGTAGACGACAAGGTCTTGACATCTCTTCTTACCCATTGATCCTAAACCATTAAACAAAACGTTAAAAACCCAAGTGTTTAACCTTTACCCACTTGGCCAACTAACACGCAAGCCCCATGTATCTCCACCAGTGACCTAACATCACTTAACGAGGCTCGTCTCAAAAATAATGTTACAAAAATAAGCATAAAACGCCATAAGAGATTTGCGAGGGGACGCCGTGTTTGCCCAACACTCGTCACTTGGGTACGTCAACTTAACGTGTTTTGCGTCATAAAGTTCAAGTTCATTATGCCAGCGAAAGGAGAAGACCTGCAACGGCGGCGAAATAACAAAATAACAAAACAACAACCAGTTAACAACTCGCATGATGAGGGAGTCCAGTGGCGCCCACAAGCCACCGAAAAGGAAAACAAAGGCGAAAAGTAACAACACTTTGGTTAAGTGCTACTTGTCGGCGATTACACAAACAAACACGGCCAAACAAAAACACAGTCATAATTGTATGGCTTTTTTTTTGGGTATTAAATAATTATTATTTAATAATGGGCAGATGCCAAAGTTGGGAAACCAAACAAAAAAGACGGAGGAGCGTGGGAATGATGGATGCTGTTTGAATGTGGGTCACAAAATGATACAACTATATGTTATGATGTATGCTATGACCTTTAAATGATTTAGTTTAAATTACAACAAAATTAAGGTCAAAAAAGATCCCTTTGAGAATTTGATTTTAAAAGTAATGTTTATGAAAATGTTTAAAGTATCTTAGTTAACATCATTAAATGAATTTTTGTTTATTATTTTCTTATGAATTTAACAAATATTATTTTATTATACTATCTTTTATTATTTAAACAACGCCCTATTGACTTCTTTTTTTTGTAATTCCCATTCCTTTCGATTCCTACACAATCTTTTATTACACGGCTTTCACGGGGCTCATTTAAAATCAACTCAGAAACCACTTTGACATTTTAATTCCGACGAGACCTTCTTTCGTGACTCATGATCGAAATACATTTAAATGTCAATTTAAAGATGATCATTTAAATGCGAGTTTTAAGCCCAAGCAAGTGAAAGTACCGGTTCCAACGGCAAATGCAGACAATGACAATTGAACAAGTCGAGAAAGTCCAACCGAAGACAATTCAAATGCATGCGGTACGGTCTCCAATTGTCGGGCAACCGTTCGTACTCCGTTCGTTTTTATTTTATCTCCTCGAAGCCAACTGAATGCCAAAACTCACTGGCGGGGTTTTCTTTCGAGGCCTGTCTTAATTTTTTTACATTGCGATTTTCGGACATTTTCAGCCACTTAAGTAGTGGCATTCACCTCCGCTTTGTGTTCAGCTGTTGGCTTTTTCTGGTTTGCTTCTCCTTTTTTATGGCTAACAGTTGTGGATGTTGGCTTTTTGTCGTTTGGCTTGTTCGAATCGGGAGGAAAGGGCAAACTTCGAACATTTAGCAGTGATTGCTTTTGATTGGCTTCAGCTTGTCGTCATTTAAATATTAATCTCTGACAATAAATTAAATTAAACAACTTTGGAAATTATGTTTATCTGCAATAATAAATCACAAAATCATTACATACAATAAAAGGCTTACCCCTTGCACATTTCAGTGTCTTACTTAATCATTCAATTCGAACTTGTCAGTTGTTAATTTCAATTAGAAAGTGTTAACGCCATAATTAGATTTTTAAAATGCTCAACTGATTTTATTGACCTCACTGGGAAAATAGTAAACAATCTCATATTAATTGGCAAATAAATCTCTTTCTCAATAGACCAGCAATGCGCCAATTTAAATGTTTATCTGCCTGATTATCGTGATTGGCGTATTTATCGAAAAGCGGTTGATAATTTAGCCGCATCGATATTGCTAATAAACTAATTAAAACATTGCCAAATGAAATGAATGATCCCCAATTTCCAGTCCAAATAAATAAAGACCGCAGACCAATGGTTTTGGGTCATCAATATTTTGTATAAATTTCATCCGAAGCAAATAGTTTCCAGCTAGAATGGAAAAATGCCACTGCAACCAGAACCGAGATAAAGTTGTGTTCATTAATATGACTACACATTTGTCGTTTGTATTTTCTATCTATTTTTTTTTTTGCTCCGATTGTCGCCAGCTTCTGGCAATTTATCCTCCCCGGCGACCCTCTGCAAACAGTGCATCCATCAACCGATTGTTGAACTGTCTCAAATGTATCTCTTTGCATGCGATTGTATATCCCACAGCAGACCATGACTGAGCTCACTGTGGCCTGACTGATGACATGCGCCGGCCTCCCAATTCGCACAGTGTACCGAAACTGCTTAAGATAGTAAATAAGATAGAACACAATATTTGCATTCCAAAAAAAACAACATTTTTATATTTTTAAATATATATTTACTTGAGTTATTGTTGCCAATGTGGTTAACACATTTGTAAGGTTGAGTTAGAGAAATATTTTATTTTATTTCAGTGCAGCAAAAAGTTTTCATATATAATATTATATATTATTTAAAAAGTATATATATAAATAAATTTTCTACTTACTTAAATGTTCTTACATTCTATTTTTCACAAGTGGCTGAACAATATTTTATTTAGATATACACCGATCATATATTTATGATATAATTTTTAGAGGCTATTTTCGCCGGGATCCACTGTCCCTATCTATATATCTTCTTTAGCCTATTTTTTTCGAGGGCGTTACCAGCTGCCGGACTCCTATTTGTGCTTAATCATTGAAAAGTCTACATGAGTCACCCATTCGCAGCCAGACCAAATGGAAAACAATCAAACAGAGACAGATAGAAACTGACATAATAGGAAAAGCAAAGGAAAAAGAACAATCCACAATTAGTTATAGTTGTCTATTCGACTTCGGTTCAAGTCCGCGTTAATGGATGACCCACATTTGAGGCCACCAGTTGATTGTAAAATGCATTAATGGACGTAAGGCGTGAATTTCTCGGGCTAATTTCCAAGTTGGCCTTAATTGATTTTCTTCACTCTTTCGGAAAGTCAAAGGTTGAACTCGAAGGCGTGGCCAAAAGCAATGAGGCATTGTTTGTGACCCAAGCTCGACGCCCAGAAGACCCACAATTTATGCAAAGCACTTCAATATATTTTATGAAGAGATCTCTTGTCGCAACCCAGGAGCAGCAGCCCCTTGTCTTGTGGGTTTTATGGCGGGGTTAGATGTTAGGCACTTAGGCAAAGTCACTCACAGTGGCAATTTGGGCGCAAAACATCCGCAAACACACAGGCCCGAAACCTCAAACATGCAACAGCTGCCGCCCGGTTGCAACTTGCAATTTATTGCAGCTTCATCTGCTTGGACCACTAACTGCAAATGATGCTCCAGAGTCGGGAGGAGCCACAAAATGTTTGTGTGCCCCAGCTATTATGCGGATCTCATGCCTCTGGACGAAAACTTACTTCACAAAGCTTAAACTTTAATTGAAAAATATTGAACTTGCCTTGAAATGACTTCTGTGTGTGCCACAGGGACTTAAAAAAACAACCAAAGTGGAAATGGCGAACAACTTTAAAGTCGTAGCCTGTCATAAAAAAGATAATTAGAAAAGCATTTGTTGTTTACTGGCAAAACAAGAATAATAATAAAAGGCATACATATCGTAAATATAGTAAAACAGAGCCATCTGCAAAACAATCTCCATAATTGGCAGCCATATAAACATGCTCCATTCGAATAATTCCATTCCAATAACTATAACTATGTAAGCTCGTTTTGCTGACTGATTTACGGCCTGACCTTAGCAGAAATGGAAAGGAAGATCAAAGCCCGGCAAAAAGCAAATAACTATATATATTTAATTGAGTTTTGCAAGACGAAGGAAACTTGTTGGCCGCTTCCACTGCAGCGATTGTCATGAGGAAGCTAACCAAATAACACAAAAAAAAAGCAGAGACAACGAAGATGCCACACAAATTTTGCTACCAAAACAATTTGCAATTGTTGCTGCTGCTGATGCGGCCGCAATTTGGTTGGCATGGCACACAATTTCCATGCCACCGAAGAGTTGCATAACGCAGCTGCAGTTGCCACCACACAATCGTCCATCAACGGAAAATCGGGGGTGTGGAAAGCGGAGGCACATGTGAGTTTTCCCATTAACTTGTTGGGTCAATCCATCGCTGGTGTTGGCCAAACATAACAGATAATTATGCTTATGTTTGCTCGGAGGATTCGAGCCGCTTTCACGGATCGTCAAGCACTTCTCTCGATTTTCCACCTTGTCTAGCCATTGACTCATCACCAGTTTCGTCTAACCCAACCATCTTCTGGTTAACATTAAACCCACAAAATGTCATCAAAAGAAGATACAAATCTTCTTTCTTTTTGAAGCTTTCGAAAATTAACCATAGGCAGACTTGTGTTTTACAATCAATCATTAAAAACTGGGAAAACGTTTGAGTAATAAAAAAGCGGAAGTAAAACTGTCGAAAGTGTAATTTTTGTTTATGATTCAGCACTTGAAAACTTATATTTTATTTTGAAATTTATTTAAAGCCTTATAGAAACATGTTCTTAACCCTTTAGTTTATAGTCAACACACAATGCAGTGTTCAATGAAACTTTCTGGGACAACTTTGTTGATTATTCCGATGAAATGTGAAACCCTTTCTGGTAAAATAAACTTTTGCCCAAAATGTATGGTGAACAAACTGAATAACAAGATTTTCTGGGCCCATGACATGTGGCATAAACAATTTTTATCTTGGGCGCCTTGGATTGCTTGTTTTTCTGCCTGCCGACAGAAGGAGCATTTGTCAATATTTTTGGTTTCGAATGGCGTGCATAGACTTTTAATTGAATTCTGTTGTTCTTTGGTTTATTCGAGGTTTTGCCCATTTTGGGGTGTGGCCCCCCAAAAAGCTTTGATTTGTAATGCAGAAAAAGAAACGGGAACCCGAAACAGATTGCAAAAAATGATAAAGTTTCGCTTGTTCGTCTCCTCGCATTTTCTTGTATGGGTGAAAACTAAATTTGATACGTTCCAATTACTAAATTATGCAGTTAGGAGCTCTTTCGATGTAAAATCATTCAGCTGGAAGACTGCACACGCTCAGAGTCAGACTCAGAGCATGGCGAAGTGGGAAAACACGAAGCCCCAGCCAAGATTAAAGAAATCTCCGCTCTACTCTCGGCTAAACAAACAGACAGCAAAATAAAACCAAATAGTGGTTAAGGTTGAGTGAATTAGGGGGAGAAACACATGCACGGTCAACTCAAAGAAGCAATTTAAATTGTGGAAAGAAAACAGCAATAAAGAAAATTAGGGAAACACGGAAAATTGTCACTAATTAGAAAATGGTATTCTCAATTGTAAAACAGACACATTAATTAGCAATGGATACTAACTTGTCAAGGTCCAGAAAAATCATTTAAATAGAAGATAAGATTTCAAGGTCAAAATGTTGAAGAGTTAAGCCGAATTTCTAAGTCACTTCATTCATAGAAAATATTCGATGATGGTCTTCTGTCAATGTATAGATATTGAAATAACTTTGGAAATATTTTCTATGATAATAAATCGCACTGTTCTTTAGCATTTTGAAAAATTTCGACTTGCAGTAAATTTATTATTCAATAAATATAAACAATTTAAGCATTAATTAGCAATAGATATTGCCTCCAAAAAAATCATTCAAATTGAAGAATAGATTTCGAGGTGAACATTATGAAGTGTTAAGCCGAATTTCTAAGTCACTTAATTCATAGAAATGTTCGTTGATGGTCTTCTGTCCTAAATATTTAATTAACTTTTGAAATATGTTTAATGAAAAATTTCGACTTGCAGTAAATTTACTATTCAATAAATATAAACAATTTAAACAATTTTTGGAATACCGAACCCATTATTGCCGATATAACTAATATAAGAAGGCATAACCAAATTACAATAACTCTTGGTTTGTGAAGACTCCTAATGAAAGTTCGAAAGTGGAAAATCTAATTGGCGTGTTCGCCATGGCCACGCTCCTGCTTGGCCCTCTTCTCGGCTCCAATCTCGGCCAGCATTTGTTGGGTTTCGCGGGCCAATCGGACCAGGGTTTGGAGATCGCGCTCCAGGGTTTCGATTCGCCTGCGCTGGGTGTCCACGACCCGCTGATAGCGTTGGATCGCCACTCCGCGGGATTCGGCCAGATTGCGCCAGTAATCAATGTCCTCGGGCAGAGACTCCAGTAGTCGATTGCAGGATGATGATGCCCTCTTCAAAGTCCTATTCAGCATCATTATAATGCGGGCCGTGGTTCGAAATGAGATGCTTGATGATGGCTCCTTCGTTAACGGATTTGCCTGGGATTCCAGGGATCTGGCGATTATATCATTGATTACCAAATCGGTGTGGAAAGTCATCTTGGGGTCATTGTCGCGGGTTGAATCCGTCATGCCCTTCTGTTTTGATTCCTCGACTTGCTGAGTGTTCAAGTTGACTGCCATTGCTTAATGGTAACGGCTTATCAAATTTGGAAATATTTTGTTTATGTCCTGTCTACGAATTGATATATTGTGTGGGATTTGATTCAAATCAACTAGAGTTCCTTTTCAGGGCTTTCTGTGATTAAAAACAACAGTTTATATATCATAAATTTCAAAAAGAAATAAAGTTAAATAATTCAAAAACATTTAACTCACACAATGTCAGACAAAGTCCATAGAAGTCTACAAAAAGAACCATTAATTCCATTATTTTAAGCTCTCAGTTATTTATCATAGTTTAATTGAGTTCGGTTTCTGTGGCTTATTATCCTAGCTCTGCGCATAAATCATTAAAATGGGAAAATAAACACCAGCTTTCCCATTCGCCACAAAAGTCTTATCGAAATTTCCATATATTCTCTGTGACCCCAAACAAAAAAAACAATCAATGCCATCAAATGGCTGTGAACTCAATTCAAACCGACTCGTTTTTCTTTGCTATTTCATTTTTATTTAGCTGGATACATTGAACTCGAGCGATAAACGCAGAGAAGACCAAAAAAAATACAAACATTTATGGCAACTTGTTGCTCTGGTTTGGCTTGATGACAAAGTTGATGATAGTTTCTTGCCAAAAGTTAATGACAAGTCCGGGCAAACTAGAATTTGATCAGCTCAAAATCTGTGATTTGGAGTCTTGACTTTGACTTTTTGAGTGGGCAAAAAGTTTCATCTTTCCCTTGACGTCGGTCGCATAATTTTTCAGCCATTACTCTCCTGAGGATTTCCATAAATAGATTCGGCTTGCAATGGGAGTTGCTGGACCCAAAGGACAAATAAATCTGCAAATTGAGAAGAAAGTTTTCATTTTTATTATTCACCATTTTATGATAAAAATAGCTCTGAAAATTGAGTCTGACTTGTGCTTAATTAGAGCTAGAAAACCAACATTGTTAAGGGCTATCGGATGGGAGTTTGGCCAATAAGAGTCCACAGTTTCGACTTCAAACAAGGAAACTAATTAAGACACCATTGTAAATGGAATTTGCGAACAGCTCGCTAGACTTTAATAAAGAGGTCCAGCCACAATGCATTTCCGTTGGCACTTAGCCTCAAGGCTTTCTTCTTGGTCCACGCCCCATTGTGTTTACGCTGCGTATACGTAATCCGATTTGTTTATGAGCAGTTTAGGTCACAGTTCGATTGTTCTACCAGCCTCGAGATGTTTGTAATGTGAAGCTCAAGCTGGTTCGAATCAGAAATTGCAGTGGGAGGTCTTGAAATGATACCCACATTGGCTGGAAGTTATTGCAATTTAATGCTTGACTTTTATCTTCAGACTGATTTCTTAGAATTTTCAATCCCATTTCAAATGATTATATAGGTTACATATATATGTATATGTAGGTCATAACCTTTAAAAGTAAAAATAAATTGCAAGTCAAAATTTAAATACAGATTTTTAAGGAATTAAACCAAAAGGCTTTTGAGGCATACCACTTCATAATCGGACATGAATTAGAAAAGTTATGGGATTAGATGTGCAGATTTTATGCCACTTTTCAGCGAAGTCATTTTTCGAAAATTTGGAAAGGGGTAACACTGTAAAAATGATGAAAAATCGACCCAAAATTACAAACCAAACTGAGTATACAGTTTTTTTAGAGAATTAAACCACAATCATTTAGAGGTATGCCACTTTGGAATCGGATGTATGTAAGAAAAGTTATGGGCTTAGAAGTGCAGGTTTTAGGTTACTTTTCTGCAAGGCCATTTTTCGAAAATTTGGAAAGGGGTAACACTGCAAAAATGATGAAAAATCGACCCAAAATTACAAACCAAACTGAGTATACAATTTTTTAGAGAATTAAACCACAATCATTTAGAGGTATGCCACTTTGGAATCGGATGTATGTAAGAAAAGTTATGGGCTTAGAAGTGCAGGTTTTAGGTCACTTTTCTGCAAGGTCAGTTTTCGAAAATTTGGAAAGGGGTAACACTGTAAAAATGATGAAAAATCGACCCAAAATTACAAACCAAACTGAGTATACAGTTCTTTAGAGAATTAAACCACAATCATTTAGAGGTATGCCACTTTGGAATCGGATGTATGTAAGAAAAGTTATGGGCTTAGACGTGCAGGTTTTAGGTCACTTTTCTGCAAGGCCATTTTTCGAAAATTTGGAAAGGGGTAACACTGTAAAAATGACGAAAAATCGACCCAAAATTACAAACCAAACTGAGTATACAGTTTTTTAGAGAATTAAACCACAATCATTTAGATGTATGCCACTTTGGAATCGGATGTATGTAAGAAAAGTTATGGGCTTAGAAGTGCAGGTTTTAGGTCACTTTTCTGCAAGGCCATTTTTTAAAAATTTGGAAAGGGGTAACACTGTAAAAATGACGAAAAACCGACCCAAAATTACAAGCCAAACTGAGTATACAGTTTTTTAGAGAATTAAACCACAATCATTTAGATGTATGCCACTTTGGAATCGGATGTATGTAAGAAAAGTTATGGGCTTAGAAGTGCAGGTTTTAGGTCACTTTTCTGCAAGGCCATTTTTTAAAAATTTGGAAAGGGGTAACACTGCAAAAATGATGAAAAATCGACCCAAAATTACAAACCAAACTGAGTATACAGTTTTTTAGAGAATTAAACCACAATCATTTAGATGTAAGCCACTTTGGAATCGGGTGTCTGCAAGAAAAGTTATGGACTTAGAAGTGCAGGTTTTAGGTCACTTTTCTGCAAGGCCATTTTTCGAAAATTTGGAAAGGGATAACACTGTAAAAATGATGAAAAATCGACCCAAAATTGCAAACCAAACTGAGTATACAGTTCTTTAGAGAATTAAACCACAATCATTTAGAGGTATGCCACTTTGGAATCGGATGTATGTAAGAAAAGTTATGGGCTTAGAAGTGTAGGTTTTAGGTCACTTTTCTGCAAGGCCATTTTTCGAAAATTTGGAAAGGGGTAACACTGTAAAAATGATGAAAAATCGACCCAAAATTGCAAACCAAACTGAGTATAAAGTTTTTTAGAGAATTAAACCACGATCATTTAGATGTAAGCCACTTTGGAATCGGATGTCTGCAAGAAAAGTTATGGGCTTAGAAGTGCAGGTTTTCGGTAACTTTTCTGCAAAGCCATTTTTTCGAAAATTTGGAAAGGGGTAACACTGCAAAAATGATGAAAAATCGACCCAAAATTACAAACCAAACTGAGTATACAGTTTTTTAGAGAATTAAACCACAATCATTTAGAAGTATGCCACTTTGGAATCGGATGTTGGCAAGAAAAGTTATGGGCTTAGAAGTGCAGGTTTTAGGTCACTTTTCTGCAAGGCCATTTTTTAAAAATTTGGAAAGGGGTAACACTGTAAAAATGACGAAAAACCGACCCAAAATTACAAGCCAAACTGAGTATACAGTTTTTTAGAGAATTAAACCACAATCATTTAGATGTATGCCACTTTGGAATCGGATGTATGTAAGAAAAGTTATGGGCTTAGAAGTGCAGGTTTTAGGTCACTTTTCTGCAAGGCCATTTTTTAAAAATTTGGAAAGGGGTAACACTGCAAAAATGATGAAAAATCGACCCAAAATTACAAACCAAACTGAGTATACAGTTTTTTAGAGAATTAAACCACAATCATTTAGATGTAAGCCACTTTGGAATCGGGTGTCTGCAAGAAAAGTTATGGACTTAGAAGTGCAGGTTTTAGGTCACTTTTCTGCAAGGCCATTTTTCGAAAATTTGGAAAGGGATAACACTGTAAAAATGATGAAAAATCGACCCAAAATTGCAAACCAAACTGAGTATACAGTTCTTTAGAGAATTAAACCACAATCATTTAGAGGTATGCCACTTTGGAATCGGATGTATGTAAGAAAAGTTATGGGCTTAGAAGTGCAGGTTTTAGGTCACTTTTCTGCAAGGCCATTTTTCGAAAATTTGGAAAGGGGTAACACTGTAAAAATGATGAAAAATCGACCCAAAATTGCAAACCAAACTGAGTATACAGTTCTTTAGAGAATTAAACCACAATCATTTAGAAGTATGCCACTTTGGAATCGGATGTTGGCAAGAAAAGTTATGGGCTTGGATGTGCTGGTTATATGTCCCTTTTCTGCAAAGCCTTTTTATAGAATTTGGAGGGGTTAACTCATAAAAAAAGATAACATATTTTCGAATGCTTACCTTAGAGTCAATTTGAACGAGATGCAGATCCTTTTTAAATGTTACTAATATCAAATAAAACGTTTCTTTCAAATCTTGAAAATGCTTTTAACCAATTCCAAGCCAATCCAACCTAATCAATAGACCGTAAAAGTATTCAACATCTGCTACCACTCAAGCCCCAAGAGCTTCTCCAACCCAATTCAAAGACGCTTTTGCTCTTATTTGGCTGGCTAACTGACCCAACTAAATTGACAAATGAATCATTTCACTCCGCTAAACAGTGACCCAATTTCACAGGCCCTGGAATAGGGTTTCATGGCCCCGGGTCGGTTATTAATTGCCCTTTTGCGTTGAATCTATTTGTCAAGAGTTTTGTCAGGAGCTCCTTTATCGGGGGCTCTTCTAACTCTGATTTATGTGTGGCAAACGTATTGAAAGCGATTTCTTTTTCAGCTGACTTTGGCACTTTGTGTTCCACGCTGCGTATGCGTGATTTTAATTTTAAGTGAAGCTCTTTTTTCTGGCTCTTTGTTGCCTGCTTTTGTGGGTCTTTCTCGTTTCAATCGTTCCGGTTGAAACATGCTGCCTTTTAGCAAGAATTTCCAAATCGTTTTAAGCACTAAGCTACCCCTTAGTATATTTGTATGTTTTTTGTGCACAGCTTAATTTGACATGCAAGATTTCACCCGACAGCATTTCCATTTAAAACAGATTTTGCGCCTCAATGTGTTTGCACTTATAAGTTATTTACTTAAAATGTCCTCAAGTGGGGTCCCCCATCAATTGTCTTTGCCTTGTTTGGTATGAGTATTTTTAGGACTTGTCTCAAGGTTATTTCGGTGTCTGCTGAGTGACATTGTTGTCCTTGCATTGTCTGTATTTTTAAAAGAACCAGACACATTGTTTGGTTATCGAAAGTTGTCAGTCTGGGTTTTGTTATTTACTTGTGGTAGGGGTTTGTCATTAAAGCTAAAGCTAAAAATACATTCACTATAACTTCATTACTTAAAGTGTTCTGGAAATTTAAAGGGGCTATCATCTTATTATTATTAAGCACAATATAAATGTCTTTAAGAACTTTCGAAATTTTGTGCTGCAAGCAAATGTTTCAGACCTTTCTCCTAAAAGGTTTTCCGTGTTATTTTAGCTCTAGAGTCTCCAAAGAAATCTTGGACATTGTTCAAACTGGGTCGTGGTCGTGGCCTGGGCTTTTGGTTCCCGGTTGCTGGCAACATTTGCAATTTATAGATTATTAATCTTGGAGTAAACACGAAAACTGTTCGCAATGCTTTGCCTCTTAGTTCTGTTCTGTTCTGTTGTGTTTCGAGCTAAAACTTTGGCAAAACTTTCCCATAAACCTGCACGAGACCCAAACCCTTTGCATTCTCCCTTTTGCACTTGAAAAAATAAAGTTTCAATATGATTTTTATTATAATTGCTAAGCCTTGTTGTAAGCAGATGGCTTTTAAAAGTGAGATGATACAGTCAATTTTAAAGATCTTATTTATAAATATCTTTACTTATGAGAATGCTTTAAGTTCTTCGTATCAATTTGGTAATTTCTTCTTTATTTTTATTAAACCATTGTATTTCTTGAAGTGTAAGAGAATGGTTCCCAGTTGAGTTGAGTTATTGCCCCGAACGGGCGTCAACGTCGCCAATGTGGCGCAGATTAAAGAAATAAATTAAAACACTTGTCTCCCCCCGTAAACTCTGTGTCCGTTTAGGTGGAAAATCGAGCGCTGCGGCTACGTGAGGTGGCCACCGCCATGCAGCAGTACCAGGACGACTCCTCCTCGGCGGCCGCAGCCTCCACCGCCCGCCAGTGGGCGCCAGCCGGCGGTGGAGCAGGAGGGGGGGGGGAGCGGGGGCGGCGGCAGGAGCAGCTGGCAGCGGGGCCGACGATCCCGGCGGCAATGTCATTCTAATCGGGTCTGTCAAGGACTTCGAGCGCAATGCGGTCCACGGCCTCAAGTTGCATGGAATCGTGGCTCTGGAGGAGACATCGCAGGTAAGGACTATAGAATGTGGAATTAAATTTGGATTTATGTTGTAGTGACTTTTAAAGTATTAGTGTGTCAACTCTAATCTATTGGCAACCATTTAAATTGCTTGAACAATTTCTTAACTTAAAGTAAACCAAAATTTCAATTTACACATCAGTCCATAACTGATACAATAAAATATTTTACTACTAATAATATTCCTGAAATCAACTTATAATACTTAAAGTTTTGTCTTAAAAAAAAGTTTGTAAAAAGTGTTTTAGCGCACTAAAATACATTTATCAAATATTTTTTTTGGAATGAACTTTTTTTGATAACATAGATAAAACACAAAGCAATATCCGTTATTTTCAGGGTCTTACTGGTGGAACAGGTGGACCTGGTGGTCGATTACCAGTGGCTCCCAGTGGACGTGGCACCGAAGTGGAGTACTTCAATGAGGCGGGCTACATTCGAGCAGGAGCCCTGCGGAATGGTGAAGATCCTTATATCAGAAATCGATTCAATCAGGAGGCCAGCGATGCTCTGCCCAGCAATCGGGACATACCCGACACTAGAAATCCCATGTGAGTTCAGAAAAAAAACGTTTTGAAAGGGAACATATTTGAAGTGGGGTCTTATTTCAACGAACCAGGTGCCGAACCAAGAAATATCGCGAAGACTTGCCCGAGACGAGTGTCATTATCACCTTCCACAACGAGGCGAGGTCCACTTTACTTCGCACCATCGTGAGTGTCCTTAATCGCAGTCCCGAGCACTTGATTCGCGAGATCGTCCTCGTGGATGACTACAGTGATCATCGTAAGTGGTTTTATTATTTTTAGGAATAAGTATTTGTAAGAAAAGATTTGTTTATTTAGTGAAGTTAAGGATATTGGAATTTAATGAAAGAAAACTCTACATAAAATGCATAATATTATAAAATGAAAATGTCAGTTTTATTAAAATTAAAAATATGGAAGACGTTCCATTAGAAATGTTTACATATGTGTCATATCTGAATAAGGACTTTAATGGAAACCAATTTTAAATGAAGTTCCATTCAATTAGACTTACAATAACATAAATATCTTTAAGCTAAAACCTATTTAATTTTTCTAAAAAATATATTACATTTAATTATTTTCTTAAAAATAATTTGGAAAACTCTATTACACTAAAATGGTTAAAACTATTTTTAAAACTCATTTTTTAGCTGAGGATGGTCTGGAGCTGGCGAAGATCGACAAGGTGCGGGTGATCCGCAACGAGAAGCGCGAGGGTCTGGTGAGGTCAAGGGTCAAGGGCGCGGACGCGGCGGTGAGCAGTGTCCTGACCTTCCTGGACAGCCACGTGGAGTGCAACGAGCTGTGGCTGGAACCGCTGCTGGAACGCGTTCGCGAGGATCCCAGCCGCGTGGTCTGTCCCGTGATCGACGTGATCAGCATGGACAACTTCCAGTACATCGGAGCCTCGGCCGACTTGCGCGGCGGCTTCGACTGGAATCTGATCTTCAAGTGGGAGTACCTCAGTCCCTCGGAGCGGGCGATGCGGCACAATGACCCCACCACGGCCATCAGAACGCCAATGATTGCCGGCGGCCTGTTCGTCATCGACAAGGCCTACTTCAACAAGCTGGGCAAGTACGACATGAAAATGGACGTGTGGGGCGGCGAGAACCTGGAGATCTCGTTCCGCGTGTGGCAGTGCGGCGGCAGCCTGGAAATCATACCCTGCAGCCGCGTGGGTCACGTCTTCCGCAAACGGCATCCGTACACCTTCCCCGGCGGAAGCGGCAACGTCTTCGCCCGGAATACGCGACGTGCCGCGGAGGTCTGGATGGATGACTACAAGCAGCATTACTACAACGCCGTGCCCCTCGCCAAGAACATTCCCTTCGGCAAGTGAGTACACTGGTACAAATAGTACCTAGTTAGAAAATATCAAGGCTATAAATCAGTGAGAATACCATAGGAAAATTAGGTATTGGATTTCATTTATTGTCCTGGAAAATTGGATCAATATTTTTTATTATTTTCATTCTTTTTTTTTAACTTGGTCTTTTGTAAAAGCATTTTTTAAATATCACTTGGTTTTGATAAATTTCAGAAATATCTTTTAAGCAATTTTAGGTAGTAAACAATTTGCTAGCAAATTCATGTTGCAAAGGGGATAGTAAAATGCGTTTTATGAAACATGTTTAATTTTTCGTTAAGTCTTGCAATTTCCATTTATAACTTTTTTCAAAAATGAATTCCTCTTCTAGTGCATAAAATACTTTAGTCAAGTTATTTATTTCACATTGTTTTCCCGCGTGCCTTCTTTCCTCGCTTAGCATTGATGACCGTCTGGCTTTGAAGGAGAAATTGCATTGCAAGCCTTTCAAATGGTATCTGGAGAATGTCTATCCCGACCTGCAGGCCCCCGACCCACAGGAGGTTGGCCAATTCCGACAGGATGGCACCGAGTGCTTGGACACGATGGGCCACTTAATCGACGGCACCGTGGGTGAGTACAAACCCATAAAGTTTCACAAGGTTTTATTAAGTCAGATCAGAAAAATAGGGGAGAAGCATTGAAAACATTAGGAAAATTGTCTGTTAATTTAAATATATTTATTTTAAATTTTTAATGATGAATTAAGGTGGAATGGACTTCAAATCTCGAAGACAACGCAAATTCAGCCTAAAACCAAAGAGAGCTTCTTTTATTATAAGCAATTAATTTTCATTAATTCATTATTCTTAAATAAATATTTATACTTGTAAAATAATCCCTTATAATTAATAAGTGAAAGCCTGAAAAATTTTAATTTAAATAATATTTACCATTCTTGTTGTACAACTTATAAACAAACTTTTTCCAATAATTTAAGAATAAAAACTTTTTGATTTTATTAATAATATAAGTGCCATAGTGTTTTTAGTTTTAAAAGTATATTTTTAAATATTTTCTTTAATGTTTTTTTTTTAATTTTCGTAATCCCTTCCAGGAATCTTTCCGTGCCACAACACGGGCGGCAATCAGGAGTGGGCCTTCTCGAAGCGTGGCGAGATCAAGCACGATGACCTCTGCCTGACCCTGGTGACCTTCGCGCGGGGGTCGCAGGTGGTGCTGAAGGCGTGCGACGATTCCGAGAACCAGCGGTGGATCATGCGGGAGGGCGGCCTGGTGCGGCACTACAAGATCAACGTGTGCCTGGACTCCAGGGATCAGACGCAGCAGGGCGTGAGTGCCCAGCACTGCAATTCGGCCTTGGGAACGCAGCGCTGGTCCTTCGGGAAGGACGCGTGAGGAAGAGGTCTTGGCTTTGGACTGAACTAAAGGAGAACTAAAGCGCAGATCGGTCGTGATATATGTGCAAGTTGATGGGAGGAAGCCTACCTAACGCGATGCGGATTGTATGTGTACTGTACTGTGTACTTGTAATGATTTATCCATGTTGATTTGTTGCTGAACGGAAGACACTCAAACACCCATTATATATTAACTGCATATATATATATATATATATATGGAATAAGTTCAACCCTAGTTTAAATTCCAATCAACTACTCCCGGGGGGTTAAAGTTAAACGCTACCTAAACAAAAAACCAACATTAAGGGCATACAAAAAATGTACTTAGACTGATTAATTTTTTGTATATGTATAAAAAATATATGAAAATGAAATAATGCTATAACATATATAACCTTTGGCAGCTGATACAAAAAAAAAATGAAAATGAACTGTAACTAATTTGCATTCTCACACAGCACACATTCATTCAAGTCAATTAAGATCTATACGAACATGCCACAAATTAGTACCCACATATGGTCCGTTTCAAACACTTAGATACCCAAGCTCAGAGTCTTCTCAACCTTGTACTTAAAATAAAACATGAAATGTTATCATTAGTTCTAATTATACACCTAAGTGAAATCATTTAAAATCATTGACAACTATATGGAATATGTATGTGTATATATTGAGAAAAAAATATTATTATATTATCGATGGCCAAAAAAGTGAACATAGGCAAAGCGGAAAAAGTGAATTGCCTGTTGTGTTTCACCATCAATTGGTTGTTATTTCGATTGCATAAATCATTTTAGGTTTTCAAAGGAAAATGTATTTGTTTTTTATCACAGACAGACAACCGAATCGAATTGTGAGCATATTTTTTCACATAAATTACTTTTTATTTGAATTGCTGGCAAAACGCGAATGATTTAAAATCCATATGGAAAAACAAACCAAATATTGTATATTTGTTTGGATACTCAAAAAAAGTAATGAACGATTAAAAGTGAATTTTTAATTTAAATCAACTAGAGAGGCAACAAAAAACGAAAACAATAAATGGAAACATTTAAAAATAAATGCTCTTGCCTTTCCTTGTCGGGGGGCAACAGTGCGTATGCTTAATGTGATTGCTTACAAGCTGCGGGAAGGTAGCAAATGGGACACAGCTGACATCAAATCCGGCTAAGTACTTGGACTCGCTCACATGTAGGTAAAACGACTTAACTTTCAACTCCGAAATGCCTGCCAGGGCACGTCTGCAAAAAGCGGTGAACAAGATGAAAACTTGGAACATTACGCATACGACACGTAAGCACGAAAAAATATGTATGCATACTTGCAGGCGAGTTCGTTGCGCTAATTTTGTCGTGCTTAAAAAATGACACAGCAATGCTAAAATCACAAGAACTTTTTAAACCAGGCCAAAGCGGTTGGCTTCTATTTCTGGGCTGAGGAAAGTGGCGGGCCTCCGATGAGGTAAACATGCCCTGCATAAAGAATAACATAAAATAAAGTGTCATCTTCTCGAGCGATTCCCGAGGAGATAAGCCAAATTGTTTGGGGTCGCAGTATGGTCTAGAAAAATATTTGAGGTGGATGCTTGATGAAATTTTTAATGGATTTGCTACTCGAGAGATTCTGTGAAAAATTTGGGTATGAAGTAAATGGTAAATAAATAAAGAGATTTCTAAAATGAAAACATATTTTCTATTTGGCTAAAATAGTTTCTATATTTTTGCTTAAAAATTTAAATTCCCTCTTCATCGTGCAGTAAATGTACGAACATTTCTTAATCTTTATTTGTTTACTTTCTGTCGCTTTTCATACCTCCGCATGCCAAGGAACATTCCCCGACCTTGTGGTACTCCATTCCGCTCGTTAACCAGAACAACGCGCATCTTCCTCGCCTTTGACTTGTTGGAAATCATAGAAATGCAGGAGCAAAAGGATGTCGCAGCCGGAAGACAAACCGATATCCTTGCGAGAAGCCTCAGAACGGAAGCTGAACCCGACAGCAAAGCTCAGATGCTCCTCGCATCTGACAAGGTTAACCTCCAAGTCGGGGAAATCGTTTATGCCTTTCCCATGTTATGCCCCTCGAACCCTGCCTCACATGGCGGGAAATTGTTGAGGCGGGTCCTGTGTGGTTGTGCGTGGGCAGACAGGTGAATAACAGTTTTTCCTTATTCCGCCCGCTTCCTTATTTAAGACAGCGTGTGTCAGGCATACGCAAAAAGCCAACTCGTGGCCGAGAGTTGGCCCGAACTGACTTGGCAAACATTCTGCAGCTTCCTTTGTAGCCTGTTTCGGTTGCCCTTTCTTCTGTCCCCGCAGCAGATGCTATCGGCATTTTTTCCGCTTCCGCAGTTTTATCACGGGGCATCAACTTATGCCCGGGCCTGTACACTCCCCCAAGTATTAGAGGGTATGCAGGGGTTTGTTAGACAAATCCGTTGGATTTTACTAAGGAAAACAATGATTACTGTCCTCTAACTTTTTTTTTAGAATTTTTTGAAACAGTTGTATAGTATTGCAAGTTCCATATGCACTTTTTTAATTTATAAAGTTTTATCTGATTTTTCAAAAACTGAATCTTCCATATAAAGCAAGTCAATTCTTCTTTATAACTAATAACTTCAATATTTGATTTAACGTTGCTTATAAAAATATATAATACCATAATATTTAAACAGATATTTTAAAACAGAATGTTTATATTATATTCTGTACTATTGCTCAGCTAATAAAGAAATAACGTAAATTAAGCGTGAACTAAATGAAAACTTCTCAATTTCTGGCTCTTCATTTACAATTGCCCTTTGCAATTTCAAATTGGTTTTTATGACCTGATATTTTGTTACCTCAATTTAAGATAATATAAAAAACAGTAATCTAATTCCAATAGCAATTATTTGTAAACCCCACGTAGTGTATACTCCATTAGCAATTTGTTTTTCAATTACTCTCAAGTAGTTACCCAACTTGTGCCCAACCGTTTTACCCACTGTCCCTTCTATTAGTTGCCTAACTAGTTTAATTACCACTTTCAGCTAAAACTCCTCTCCGGTTGGTTTTCCGTGGAAGGTCGCCCCGCTTTTCCGCCGCCTGCTGGGTGTCGGGAGTTCTCTCAGTCCCCAGTTTTCCCAACAGGATCTGCCGCTTCCACACTCTCACATGACCTGAAGTCCTGTCGGTCCTGGGGTATTTGTATTTGCTTCGTTACGTCGTCGGTCTTACGTCACTGTCGGTTTACGTGGCGTGTTAATAACCAACGAGCACACATTTCTTCCCTATCTGCCCTCCTCTGATAATCAGCTGACATTTTGCAACACAGGTTCGCAGGTTTACAACATCCCATCACAATGGGAAGGAAAAGTGGGAGTGGGGAGTGGTTAAAGTTGTCGGCTTTTTATACCAATGCAAGGGACTTTGCCTCACTAAAACGAGTGTATGAACATTAAAAAATCTTTTATAACCAGTGTTGTAAAACAAGCTAAAGCTCAGCGACTCAGGTTTTAACTGAAAAAAAATGTTTTAAAATAGTTATATAATGTATACCTAACCAAACTTATTACAGACTTAATTCTATGTTCTCATATAGCAACGAATAAAAAGTCAGGGAGGGTATTTAAGATTGAACTTTCTTGTTTTTCAGTTATTTACTGTATTTTTGTACTACCTTCTGAGCTCATGCATTAATCATTTTTGGCTCTTATGCTGTTTACCTCATGCACATGGCCTAAGTAATGAGGCTGTCGTTTCCAGACTGTCGCTGGAAACATAATTAACAACACGTTAGGGAGTCGAGTGCATAACGACGATAAGTGTAATAGTTGTAGGTGGAAAGTGGCAAAAACAAAACAGTTTACAAAGTTAGTATAGTTTACGCTGTTCATGGTAAGTTAACCTAATCATAGGATTACAACAATACAGTTACGGAATATGCCAGTCAAGTAAAGACACTTACTGAATTAAATTTTAATAAAGTCGAAATACTTTAGGAATAAATAACCTCATTGTCTACTTCCCCTATTTCTGCAAAATAAACAGGGCTTTTCCTAATCTTGTCTTTTCATCCTGGGGACAGATGCAAATGACTTATTTATTATTTTTGCCTGTTGTCGGCGTGACTGATTATTCAATGTTCGCACCAAATTTGCACACATAAGCGGATTACTAAGTCAACTTTGTTGACATTAGGACATTGTAAGAACTTTGTACAGAAGAGAACAAATTCTTAACATGATGCTTAAGAAATCAAAATTAAATGCTAAATAAAAGTCAAATTAAAGTATGAGGTAACAAAAAAAATTGAATATCAAAGTTGATACAATAGCTACCCCTATAAAATTTATAACTTTCTTTTGTGATGCTTCCCTTTGAAAAAAATAGGAGTTTAATATTTTGATATACAATTATGGTAGCTAACATTGTGATCATAATTTCTCTTGGTGTATGCAAAATGCTCTGGGTAAAGAAAAAAAATTTATAAATCAGCTTAAAAGTGAAGTTTGCAAAAAAAAAATTGGCAAAATGTCGCGACAAAATTTGTGACGCAGCAAATAACAGTATTTTATCCCTCTTTTTCACTACTCTCCTCTCGCTTTCTCTCTCTTTATTTGTGTGTATGAATGCGTAATCGATATCAAAATCCGATTAGCTTAATTTGCTTCTTTTATTTGCTTTTTGACTACGGCCCATCACGAGTCAAATTACAATAAGAAGGTTCTTACTTTCTCTTTATGATTGATTAAAATTGTTTGCTTTTTTGTATGATGAATTCTTTTACAAAGCAAGAACGGAAGCCGAAGTTTTAATACCCTTGTTGTCATACCGAAAATAAATTAATATTAACATACATTGCTGGATAATACATATGGCAGCTTTGGGAAATAATCAACTCAAGGGATGGGTTTTAAATGATATAAAACCATTATAGAGTGCAAAAAGACAACCAAATACAGAACATTTTACAAATGTTGGAAGTTATAAAATATAAAGTCGTCGCTAATAATTTTTCATTCCTTTGGAAGATATAGGATATGGACGTTCATTTTAAAATTGATATACGTACGCACATAAAAAACTATTACGAAATTTCAAGTCTCTAGAATTAAAGTTAGATCAAGAGTATTATCGAAATGTATCCTTCACTGCGTTACAAACTTCTGTCCAAAATAATAATACTCTTTGCATGGGTATAAAAACAACTGTTACATTTATTCAGTTACTTAATTTTTAAGTACATTATTTACTTTCCAGTTTGGCCAGTTTAACACCATTGAACTTTCCCAAGGACAAAAACGCATCAACCAAAAAAATTCTCATGAAAAAACAATTTTCCCCAATCAACAAAATTCATTAATACTTAATGGGCATTAAATGAGTGCGTAGGTTGCGGAGAAATATTATTTTTCACATAATTAAGTTAAGTGAGTGGCTGGCACATATAGAGGAGATAATTGGGGCCGAAATTCGCCGAGAGTGAGGATGTAATCTGAACGGGCATTAGAAATGTGTTTCCATATTTATTCTTATTTAATGGTACTTCATGGTTTTAAGAAAATAATAAAGTCTGCGGTAATAATGGGGTCAAAAAATGAAATGTTGTTTGTAAATATGCATGCCAGTCAACCAATGTTAATTTGCTTCATTGTTGGTTCATTAGAAAACCAATTTCCGTTCATTCAAACATACTTATGATTTGCTTGTGAGAGCTTTATGAATTTGTGGTCGACTCCGCTTCAGTCATTCTTAGCCATGATTAACAATCTCTTACATAAGCTGCTTAATTATGTGTGTATGTGCTATCGATGCCGCACAACACAGGCTGACATTCGATCGATTTCCATTTCGCAGTCGCAATCTCTGAAAGTTAACTACTCGGAATGCTCCCGAAAGCAGGCAATGTTTTCCCCCATTCGCCACGCATGATGGCCCCAACTAAAGTTGTTTTGACAGGCAACAAATAGCAAAGGACAACAAACAAAACCAGCTCCAAGTCAACGCCATTGTCCCGAAATGCGAAGGGAAACTTTCGCCTGGCTTTCCACCTTTGTTCCAGCTTTTGTTTTATCTCCTCGACTTAATTGGAAAGCATGAAGACGCAAACACAGCGCGACGTGTTGGCATTAACACACGCACGAGCAGGAATAACAAGCCACTGCCAAAAATGTTTGTCCTTGGTCCGAGCCACAGCTGCCGCAGCATCGGCACCACCACCACCCACCACCCACTACCCACCAAATCTGCACCACCCACCGACGGAACGCCCCACCAAGGCCATCGGCGCGTATACATAATTTGCGAATGTTGCTTCAAGTGGCTCGACAGCTATTTATAGTTGGAGCCGGGCAAATTTATAGTGGCATTTAATGTTTTATATTATTTCCCCATACTCTATCTTTTGCTGGCGGCCATATGCATAAATAATGACAGCAATAAAACTGATCCCGATTTGGAGAAATAGCATGCAACAGTTAGCTTCTGGTAAACAATTTAAATAAATAATAACATTGCTTCTAGTCAGCTGGATAATACGATTTTCATAATAAAGGCATGCGTAAATTTTCGTTTCCTAAAAAGTCTGCACTTCGATTAATCAACTAAGAAATATTAGAAATTAAAAACATTATTTATATGATTCTTACAACCGCCTTTAACATACTAAAAATTAAAACAAATTTACACTCATAAAAGCTCTAGAATTTAAAATGTATCGTAAACAAAATTATAAGGATCACAGAAATTTCGTGTATAAAAAATAAAAACAAATAAAAATAAAAATTAATGAACAACTTGTAAATAAATATATTTTCATTACACTTATCAAGACTGGCAAAAAATCATTTTACACAGCACAAGCATTTATTGATTGAAAGTTCGACAACCATAAACCATAAACCTTTGACCATAAAATCTCCTCTATCGCCCAGCCAAGCGATGCGAAATTTGCTCAACTAATTAGCTACTTGAAGAGCAAACACTTGGGTAAATCCCCTTCAATTCAGCAGCAAAAGCAGTCTCGAATTGCATGATTGTATGCAAATAAATCGTTAGTGGCAATTGCCAGTAAATACAAATAGAATTGAAGGATCAACAAAGGGAGAGCGGAATCGAAAACGACACCTGATGCCAATTACAAGACTAATTAATTGAAATCAAAGAGTCGAGAACAGAAGTCATCTATCCGGGCCAATCAAATCGGAATTCAAGACCTTCCAATCCGCCCAGTCAAATCAATGTCCGGTCCAGACGCATCCGAAAGTTATGGCTTGCATAAAAGTCAACGTCAATGATAAATGAAGCCCAGTCGGCATTTGCATCGGTATGCATATATAATGGCCAAGACGTCGCGAGAGGGCCAAGTGGATCTGGCCGAGAGCTCCGAAGTGCGGAAATGGGAGTAGCTTCTTTTGGCTTTTCGGAGCTGCTGAGATTCCAAGGATGAAGCGACAGGAGTAAGCCACCGAGCGAAAGGATAACAATGCTGGGACACATGAGCTACGAAACGCGAACTGCAGTTCAAGAAAACAAAAAATATGCAGATTTAGGGCAGGGAAAACTGCATAAAGTTGGGAATTAGAATCACTTTTTCTAAGTTAGTAGATTTCTTTTTTAAAGTGTCAACAAAAAGTAATCAAACATTTTAATTTAAACAGTCGCTGATGCTTTTACCCTTTTTCATACAATTCTAAATAGATAAGAGATTATTTCTTACACGCATTATTTACGAAATCAATCTTTAACCCTAGGACTAAGTAAACATCTCTAAACAACTAGAGTTCTAAGTCCTGAATATCAATTTCCCGCTTTTGCATTTTGCAACGGAAATTGGAAAAGAAAAATGTTTATGACTGAGTAGCCGCAAGCAAATAACTGAGCAAATGCAAAAGAAAAATGCAAATGGGAAATGGAAAAATAAGCAAAGTCTGCTACACATGCAATAACTTGTTGGACAACATGTCCCAGCTGATTTTTCCATGTCAAAATGGAAAAGGAGTTTGGAAAAATGGCTCTAATTCAGCAATTTCCTATTGTCTAACAATTTGCTTTCTTCTTAGCTTGGCAAATGATTTAATGAAATCAATTACAAGTTCTCCGCCCTTTTCCACCTCCTTGGAAACTGGGGAGCAAATGAAATTAAAGCGCCTCAAGGAGCCAAAGGGCGTGGAAAAGCAGGATGGCCGGGAAAGTAAAGAAAATAAAGAAGAAAAATTCTGTTGAAGAGAAAACGTTAACCTGAACAAATTGTTTGTAGCCTGCTCTGCCATATTCTTCTATATACGTATTTTATTGCCTTTTATTGAGTTTTTATGGCCCTATCTTCAAAATTGAATTTGTAAAAATATTTGTGGTTGCTGACTTTGATTTGATGTGGTGTGTTTATGGATTTATGTTTGTATGTATGAGCTGCGTGTAATTGAATTTTTTCAAGCCATGTTAAGGGAGGTTAAATCTCCAGCATAAATATTTTTTTTGGAAAAATTCCTTAGATCACCCACTTTATTCTTTAAATTAATAAATTTAATTTTATATTATTTAGAAATTAGGGACAAACTCCATTTATTTGGTTTTTTTAGTATCTTTTTTTTCAGACTTCTTGGCCTTTTCCTTCTTGGGGGCTTCCTTGCACGGAGGATTACATTTGCTCTCCTTGGTTTCCTTCTTGGACACTCCCTTATTGCACTCCTCGTGAACGGGTCGAGGCTCCTGATACCCTGTATCTGGCGAGCAGGGCGGACAATCGCAGTCGGGATTCCGATCTGTACAGCAGCTCGGCGGTGCTGGTCCAATATAAAAGGGATTGAAGCGGCAAACCATCCTGAACTCGCTTCAAAAAGCAAAATGTCCCCTGGCCCTTAAATTTAGATGTTAATTTGGAATTTTTCAAAAGTTTCAACCAAATAGTGACATTTTCATGACAAGAATTGCTTGTTTTAAAATGGAATTTCAGAATAATAATAAACCTAATAAATAGTATGTAGTAGTAAATATGTTTTAAGCCAGTTTGGAAAAGTAATTTGTTAGATTAATAGGTTTTCTAATATTATCCTTAATAGGTATTATTCTTCAATGTATTGTTAATTTAAATCAGTAATGTGTAAAAAAAACACATTGTAAATGACAAAATGTACTTTCACACTTTAATTAAGATAACTATTGAAGCATTTGTAAAGAAGACTTGTTTTTGGCGTAGGTGTCGTTGCCAAATTAAAATAAAACAATTCCTAGGGCTCATGTTTGTCCTTGGCCAATTGTAATTATTTACGAGCCCAAAACACCAAATTAGCATTAAATCGAGAGCGGTCGAGAGCAAACAAACAAACCGAGTTTGTTGGTAAATATTTACTGGCGTATGCCAGCTTATAAAGCTGCGGGCATAGAGAGCTTAAAGCTGATTATATGAGTTTGCACAAACAATGCGCAAAATACACAACAAAATCCAAAGAAAACGAAGAAAAACCGCAGAAAAATAAACATTTAATGGCGGGAGAGACATAAAAAAAACCCGGCTAAAATGACAGGCGGGAAAAAATGTACCAAAAAAAATAAAGGAAAGCTAACTTCGGGCGGAGCCGAAGTTGATATACCCTTGCAGAATACTCTGTAAATTATATTCTCCAAAATTATTCATATGATGCATTCTTAATACTCATAAAAAATCCGAACTTCCTAACTTTAACAACAACAAAGTTATGGCATTTCCAATCGTTCAGTTATATGGCAGCTATAGGATATAGTCGGCCGATCCTTATGAAATTTGGTAGGTCGGATTGATTGGCCAAAAATAAAATCCATAGAAAATCCCAACTTCCTAACTTTACAAACACCAAAGTTATGGCATTTCCGATCAATCAGTTATATGGCAGCTATAGGATATAGTCGGCCGATCCTTATGAAATTTGGTAGGTCGGATTGATTGGCCAAAAATAAAATCCATAGAAAATCCCAACTTTCTAACTTTACAAACACCAAAGTTATGGCATTTCCGATCAATCAGTTATATGGCAGCTATAGGATATAGTCGGCCGATCCTTATGAAATTTGGTAGGTCGGATTGATTGGCCAAATATAAAACCCATAGAAAATCCCAACTTCCTAACTTTACAAACACGAAAGTTATGGCATTTCCGATCAATCAGTTATATGGCAGCTATAGGATATAGTCGGCCGATCCCGGCCGTTCCGACTTATATACTGCGTGCAAAGGAAAGAAGGGTGTGTGCAAAGTTTCAATCCGATAGCTTTAAAACTGAGAGACTAGTTCGCGTAGAAACAGACAGACGGACAGACAGACGGACAGACGGACAGACGGACAGACGGACAGACGGACAGACGGACAGACGGACAGACGGACATGGCTATATCAACTCAGGAGGTGATCCTGATCAAGAATATATATACTTTATAGGGTCGGAGATGTCTCCTTCACTGCGTTGCACACTTTTGACCAAAATTATAATACCCTCTGCAAGGGTATAAAAATAAAGGAGAAGGCAATAAAGCAAAACACATAAGCCGCAACGGCACAAAAAGGACACGATGAAGGAGGGGGGGAAGGAGATAAAGGACACGCTCACATGCTTTGAAAGTTTTCAATTTTTACGACTTCATTAGAAACGCTTGATGAGCAATAATGATAAGAGCAAGGGGCAAGGAGCGGAAACGGAAGTGGAAGTCGAAGAAGGGTGTGAAGGAAGCGGAAACGCGAGGTCTGCCCACAGATGTTGCTGGAAATTACTCAACTACCACTACAACTACCCTAAATGCCACAAAAATCCTAACAATTTCGGCCAAGAAGATGAAAGAAAAGCTCAAAAGATATTTAAATACACTTGAACGTGGAAACTGCGAAGATTGATACTGGTTAAGTTTAAGAAAACTCAATACCAATATATATAAAATATAAAGCTGTTAATTTTTAATTTAGCTTATGAATATGAACATATGTAAATTTATTATTTTTTTTTTAAATGGTTTTTGTTCACAGTTTACTTAAGGAGAAACTGTAACTAAATTGTATAGTTAAACTTATAGCTATAATTTATTACACATCTAATATTACTCCTTGAAATGTCATATACCCTTTCCTAGGGTACGAAAGTATGAAAGGAAGGAGAGCGGAAAGCCGGGAAGAAGTCGAGCTCAAGGATGTGAAGCAGCTGGAAAATTACCCCACTTGCACACCCATGGAGACTCTCGCATTTATGAATGAGTGTCGCCCAAGTGGCCAAATGTGAGACGACCAAGAAGGAGGGCCAAATGTGTTGACTGTAATGAAAGTTTAAATTGTTTTTCCCACTGAATGCCTAAGCAAATGTGACAGGGCAGAAAAAACTTGTGGCTTTCTAAGGTCATGCTCTTCCCCTTCGGTATTTAGCAAATAAATTGCATGTCATGCATATAATACCACCGACTCGTGTAATAAAGTTTATCATAACGTTTTTGGGGTTTCCTTTCCTATATGGGTGTTTTTTTGTGTCCGTGAGTGGAATATGTAAAGAGGAGAAACTTATGGTTATGGTTATTGTTTAATTTAAGGGGCGAATTTTACTGTGAAATGGGAAAAGGTCCCAACTGAAAGATATAAATAAATTATAAATATGAAATTTAGACAAATTTTGGGATTGAATTTAAGGCCGATTTTTCCTGTGAAATGGAAAGAGGTCCAACTGAAATTTATAAACAAATTATAAATATGAAATTTAGACAAAGTTGGGGATTGAATGACAAAACAGAACCTTTCAAGTAAATACTTGCAATGTACCAGAATTTTAGTTAATAATATAAGTGTTATTTTATGTAGCGATTATTAATTTATTTTAATTCGAGGAGAGTACAAGCTCAAATTTCAACGAAGGCAAAGTCCAAACATTTGCTCCAATTCTGTCAAATCCCTAGCCCCAAACACAAACCACATTGATTTGAGTCTGCACCACATTGTGAGAGGCCACTCACTTAATTATAAGTTTATTCAATTTAAAATCAATACGAGGCCCATGAGTCGAGAGCGTTTTAATCACATAATTACAGGGGATCCCCCAGGAGCGGGGTAAAATTCCTTGTTCAATGGCAATCTTCTCACTTTTACGTATAAATATGAATGGGAATAAATGCGAGTGGGCAGCCGGGATACAGGTGTAATTACGCAAACGCACGCACACCCAAACAAATATGCACACTCACGCACACACTCTCACATACTCACACACATATGCAAATCGGAAGGACATGAGCTTTGTCCTGGTCACGTTGGCTCATTTTCGCTTAATGTTTTATGCACAACTAAATACAAATGCGCTTTAATGAGCAAAACTCGAACCGGCCATGCGGTTAATTTATTATGCACAACTCGGTTTCACAGGGGGCGTGGCAGTGGGCAGGGGAGAGGGGGGAGGGGGGCGGCAAGGATAACTAATAATACGGCATTGTCGTGGCATTAAATTGCCAATTGCATGGGCCGAAAGGGAAAATAAGGGGAAGGGGAAAGGAGGGCTGCAGATAAACCGCAGCAAGTCAACTTGAATGCATGTAACAATTACTCTAGTCCGCTCTCGCTCGCACACACACTTCACATACACACACTCACACACTGCAGCAGAGTCATAAAATGCAGGCAGCAAAAAAGCGTAAAAAGTGATAGTTGCAACGGCAACAACGTGGCATACTTTTCGGGGCATGTGGCATAGGGACTTAACCGCAAAACAAGGCCAAGCCGGAACTCATAATATGGGGAGCATTCGAGTGCGATTTGGGAAACTAGTTCAATTGCCGATGAACAATGGAAACGCAGGCAACATTCCAAAATTTCCCAAGAATATTTTCAGAGAGAACGAAATTCAATCCCATTCGATTGTTTCACACAACACAATTTTACAGCAAAAGGTTACAAAAAAAAAAGAGAAATTGTCTTGTTTCTTTCCTTTTCTTTTTTTATATGTTATTGAAGCAATAAAATATAATCAACTTGACCTCGAGTTCAATTAAAAATTTAATTTCTGGCTAGAGCCCTTTAGCAATCCAAAGTAAACTACTTAATGAATGGATCAAAGTTAAACAAACTAACAGCTTAAATATTTTTGAAACTAATTTATTTAATTTATATATAAATACATAATATTTGGGGTTCGAGTTTTATGATTTATTTAAAAATGGTTTGTTTAAATACTATGCAGATGCATATTTATAAATGTAATTCTTCTTTAACATGCTTTATACTATTTACTAGTAAACATAATTTTTGCCACCTTTTGCCCTGAATAACCAGATACAAAATTTCAAAATGAACTAGCCAAGGGCCAAACTCATGCAGAACGGGGGAATCCTCGGAGATTTTCCTGCCCAGACATTTATCAAGTGGGACATGCTGACCGTTTGATTAACACCTTTTGGGAAAACATGGTCAGAAGGAAATAAAATTGCGCAGAATAATTTAAAACTAAAGCCGTAGTCATACGAAACTAGTTGTTGCTCCTGTTTCACCGTTGTTGTTTGCACATTTCATTTCGGTGGCATTTTGCATGCCTCGTTGAATGCAGTCAAAAAAAAACATATATGCTCTGGAAATATACATATAGATATATGCTATTCCACGACTGCCTGATGTGTGTGAGTTTTGTGTGTAAGCGCTGACTAAGCCAACTCATGCAAGCTGGCTTTCTGTGCGGAATGTAAGTGGGCCATATAAGGGTATGTTCAGCTGCAATTGCAGTGTGAAAAAGGTAAGCCTTAAAGGGCTATAAAAGACCATGGCAAGCAAAAAAGCAGATGAGCAACTCCATGTCCACGCAATGAAGTGTTTGATGTCAATCGGGAGGCATAAACTTTTATATTTATATGATTTCTTTTTTAAGTCTTACTTTAAAACGAGTACTTGCACTCCTACCGAAAATTGTTGTCAGTTGAAAGCCAACTGAAATGATGTAAAAGATATGAAACCATCATATTAGGCAAAAAATCATCACATAAATACGCATAATTCTTCTTTGTAAATGTTGTATTTTATGGATAAAATGTTTTTAATATTATAACTTGTTGGTGAATTTATATGATTTCCTATTTAAGTAGTATAAAACCTAGTACTTGCACTTCTACCGAAAATTGTTGAAATGATGAAAAAGATATGAAACCATCATATTAGGCCAAAAGAACATCAGACAAATACCCATAATTCTTCTTTGTAAATGCTGTATTTTATATATAACTTGTTGTTAACGATTCATTATTACGCTGCAAAATTAGAGTTATCTTCCAACCCTTTTGAATCGTTGCCTTCAATAAAATTCCACAAGCTGAGCAGATTTAAGCGCATGGCTTAAATTCATTATGGAATCGGATAATGCCAGGGCAACGCGGTGATATTTTTCCCACACACTCATGTCATCAGCTCATTAATGACTAACCAAAATCCAGCAGTTCGGTGATGATAAGAGCGAGCGTGGAAAATCGAGAGACTTACAGAAGCCACGTGGAACTTAATCCCTTATCTTGACTTGGCTAACAAAGTGGAAACAAAGGCAGCCATGACAACGGGCCAAATCCTTTCAACTATTCGATGAAAGGCGAGTGGCGAAAGGCAAAACCACGCAACTCACCTCATTACCATCATGAGCCCGCAACTTTAATGGCAAACACTTTATGGCTCATTATTTCCAATGCAAGTCGCCGCTCATTTGCAGCTCGTGTAACTTTTCATTAAACAAAAAATGAATTCAAAATGAATATTTAAACTTGTGCATAATGCACATGGACAGCCATTAACGCTAATGACGTCATGAAACTCAATGCACACCACAGGGTAGCAGGTCCACCCACCCCCCACCCACCTTAAAAGGGGGTGTGAAAAATCGAGCTCAGTCTGGCCACAAAATGGGGCACAACATAATGTCGGCCTCAACTTGCCCCATGGCGGTATGAAAGTGAACACATTTGAGCGGAATTCACTTCCCCTCCGAAAAGATATTACAAAGTTTTAAACAAAGCCCATCTATTACAATAAACGCTACTTCAGTTGGTTCCACATTTACTTCGGGTCAATTGGAATTCGCAGGCGGATTAAATATCGATTAGTAAAAATCATCACATAAAATTTTAGAAAATTTAACTTGATAAACAAAAACAATTCTGCGTTTATTAGTAATTAAACTATTTAGATTGAGCAACTTTAAAGTACTCAGCTCTCAGTAAGTTTGAAATAGTTTGCTTTACCCAACATAATTAAAGAGACTTTTAAATTATTGTAAATTTAAAAATAAATTTGTTTGAATATTTTTCAATTTAGCTCTATTTTGTATAGTTGCTGAGATCTACATGTTTAAATTAAAGAACATGGCAAATCGAATATACCTCTCTCGAACTCCATTATTATATTGATTTCGAGGTTTTAATTTTTAATGAGAACATATATAAACATTTTAAAAGTTTCCAAGGTATTTAATAGCCTAGCAACCTCAAATTTCTTCCCTTTCCGCCCAAGAGTGTGCGTGAGTGTTTCCTTTTCTTTCGTGGTTGGCTGCAAGTCAACATTATCTGATTCCCAGATATTCGCCAGTTTTTGACCAGCGCAGCATATGATTTTAATGACACATGCCACATGCTCTCAACGGCAACTCTCAGTTGAAAAATAGTCAGTGGTTGAGAGCCAAGTAGGGAAAGGAAAACAAAAAAAATAGGAACAACTTTTGTAACATGAATTGGTAAAGGGATTCCATTTTGTTGTGCCATTATTGGGTCACAACTAAAGCTAGTTCCGAGCGAGGAAATTGTTTTTTCCGTTTTCTGGTTCACGTACGCTGCTTTGAGATAAAGCGACTGCAGGGCAAATTGAGGGAAAATACAGAGAGTCAGATTTGACCCCGCTTGGCACGATTTCCATTCCACATACTGTTACTGTGCCAAATGGTCATGTTTTATTTACAGCTCAAAACTTTTCTGAGAGACAACCCAAGTATTCGCCCAACATCGTGTTGTTTTGCCAAAGCGTTTTACGAGCCAGGAATATGGAATTGAATCAATTGTTTGGAAGGGACTGTAAATATGAAATATGGCAATTCTATGTCAAAAAATTATATTCGAAAGTAGGGTCGAATTCTCGTCGTTCCCTTTAGGTAATTTTAAATTTAAGGTATAAGTACTAATATTGCTGTAAACTATAGCTACAAATACATTTTTGCACTTAGCGCAAGCTATTTAATTGGCTCGCGAAAGTAACAAAATAAAATTGAGTTGTGTGGCCGAGGTCAGTGGGTATAATTCCTCCGCAAACCCATTTCCCTACCCATTTTTGGGGTAATTCTCGCTTTGGCGCCCCCTTCCAAACTGCAATTACCAGTTAAACCAACTAAGGCGCACCAGCAAGCCGAAAAGGAAGTTATTTCAGCATCCTGCTGCTTCGAACGCCCCAAGAATCCTGCAGCCCAAGTACTTTTCGCTGGGCTACTTACAAAGTTTGCACCGAGTTTGCAGTTTGTGTGAATATTTTTGTGGGACTATTTTGGATAATACCTCGTTGACTGCACGTTGCGTATTTCAATTTGCGCTCGCTTAATTACATTTCACAAGCTTATAGATAAGTTTATGGCTTGTCGAGCGGAAACGGAAAAGAATTCCAGGAAAAAGTGGGAACAATAATAACCAATATCTTTGATAACCATCATAGTATATACTCTATAAAATCAATTATCTTTTCTAATTTCAAATGGTTTTAAGCGGTATACCATGAACAATCATTTCTATTCTACAAATCCGTTTTCTGACAACATTGCTCACTCCAATTAAAATTATTTGCTTATGTTTTAACAACAACAGACAAAGGATGCTCCATTACAGCCATTTTCTGATGGGCTTATCCATTTGATGATTTTCCATTCAATTCATAAATTGTTGATATCATCGCCAGTCGAACTATTGCATATTTCATTACCCTTCAAAGCGAATTGGCGTTGAAAATGTCAGACAGAATGGAGAGCAGAGTTCCCAAAAGAACAGCAGGCAAAAACAATAGCAGCAGTGGAGATTGGCAGCTCATCATTGTCGTCATGGCATGCAAGCAAAATAAATTTTAAATTATAATCAATAATGAATATTGAACTTTTGGTAGCTGAAATCAGAAGTGAAAAAATCTCTTCGACCATCGAATGCTGCATTGCTGTGGACGAACTCAAATGGCATTGATGAAATGGACAATTTTCATGTGGATTAATTTATAAAATGTAAGAGTATGTGGGTCATTCACTTGCTTCCACGTTTGCATCTGCACAGAGAATTTTTGTGGTAGAATTTGTGGTTAACCATCAGGCATAAATCAAATTATGGACAACACATGTTCTTTTAAATAAAATATGTTTTCTTGTCAAAAAAAGTATGTACTAAAAAATGGAATAAAGAATTTAAAGGCCAAACATTTATCAAGAGCAAATAATTTATTATTTAAGTCAAAAGAAACATTTTTATAAAATAAATAGAGTGTAATTCCCCTTAAGGAACATAAAGTTATAACCCAATTCGGATAATTAAATGTTAATAAAACAAAAAAGTAAGACTTTTTTTATTGCCATTATTACGATTAACCAAACATAATTTATTTCTAAAACATATAAACTTCTTAACATTCTTTCGAAATTAAATTCCCTTAAATGTGAATCTAAAGCAATTTGAATATTTTATATTCAGCATCCTTAGGCTGTAAAGTGTTTTCCGCATACAATACAAATGCTAACTTTTGGAAGCCCGAGGCCACAATGAAACTCCGGACCATGTGGACCAGTCGACGACGTGTTGGTCCTCAAATCGAGCCACTCGGGAATTATGGAGCAAAAACACAATGCAAGAGGCGCAAAAATAAAAAGTAAGCCATGAGCAAAAACCCACAACAGCGACACAAAAACCGGGCCCAATTCAGTTGCCTTGTTTCAGGTTCCCTGCTTCACTTTTGCTGCATTCTATAGATTTTTTAAATTAAACCAAGCGACAATTTGACATCAATATCGAAATTAAGATCTTGCAGGCCGCACAACACGTCGTCAGCGAAAAAAATAAAACAGAGCAAAAGCGAGCTTAAAAATGAAAGGGAAGTTATCACAGCACCACCTCCATTTCTTGAATGGGTGAGAGCAGGACAACAACTTCCGTCACATGCTGAAAAAGCGGATATCCGGTACAAGAAATTTTTGTTGTTCTCGTTTTGAACTTCAGAATTTACGGGTATATCAGCATTTTGAAAACCGACCAACCCGATTATGTTATTTACCATTTTAAAATGTTTTCTAAATACTTTTGAAGTCAGTAATAATATTCCCCGTTTAAAAATATTACAATTATGTATGTGAGATTGCTAATAAAAAAATGTAAATATACAAATTGTTTTTATATGTAGGAAAGAATACTTTTGTACAGAATTTAGAATGCTGTGAAAAAAAACATTGCATGCTTTTTGGCTGCACATAATTCTAAGGCTGGAAAGATACCTTTATGCAGTAATTAAAAAATATATAATATTTTGACCATAATATTTATCCAATATATAATATATGGAATCTCAATGTTTACCCTTATTTTTAAAGAGCATCAAGAACGTCTACTTTTTCACATCTTCTCCCGACATTCTCGTATTTTCGCAACATTTCAGTTCTGTTTTGTCGTTTTCAATTTGCTTTCGTCCTTCGTTCGCTTATTGCTTCTGTTTATGTGTAAAGCGTTGGAGTGGGCGGAATGTGTGGGTGGGCGTGGCCGTGCCGGATATTGATGTGTTATATGCGTTGTTGTGACTGCAATATATTTGCCAAATGACTGTTGATGCCTCGATTTCCCCGGCCCCCAAGTCCCCCGGAAAAAAGGGGGGAGGGAGATAAAGGTCCACACACGAGTCTGCGGATGCAGGAGCAATAAAATTTTCGGTTCGCAGGACTCGAGATGGGGAAATAATTGCGGCCCCTGAAAGTGTTGCCATAAAAATGCAAATGCCAAATGCCGCAAAGTTGCGAATGAATCGGGCCCGGGAAACAAATAATAATGAAACCCTCGACAGCGGCAACATAAATCCGTTCTGGCATATATAACAAATGACAAATGAAGAGTTGAAAGGCAAACAAATCGAACAAATGGATAAATAACACACGCTATCCCAACAAATATCCGTTTTGGGACTTTCAAACATTGACGAGTGGAAATTCGAGGCTGGCAATTATTGCTTTGCAGACGATATTATTGTGTTTCACTTCGAAGCTATCAAATCGCCATAAAAAACGTATAGGGAAATCCAATTTTAATCTATGATTAAGTGTGAGGCCAAACGGCAACAGCTTGTCAGGCCAATCGAAAATAAATAATGCTAATATTTCTATAAACGGATTAAAGTTTATGGGACTATGATAGTAAATTTATAAAATTAAAAAAAAAGAAAAAAACGAACTATATTTAAACTTTTTAACGAATATAAATCCCTTTATGTGGCGGATCTATAATACAATTTTGAAGGGCAAAAAGTCTTAAAGACTCTGCAAAGCCATCGTTTCAAAAATTGAAAAAAATAACATTTTAGAGATATATGATGTATGATGTTTTTAGGAACAGTGTAAGCAACATAATTAACTCATAAGTTATTTTCTACCTCAGAAAGTTTGATAAGTTTGTGCATCTCCATCATCATAATCAACTACTTCTACATCTTTTCATTTAGAGCTACTTTATGTGTGTCGTTTGTTTATGCAAAGTTTCTAATTAAGTTTAGAAATCCCATGGATTCAAGTTAGAGTACATATTGAGTCTAAGTTTGCTTTTATTAAGAACGCAATATTTGGTTTATATATCTTCTTACAATTTTATTATATTAAGAATGAAATCTTAGAACTTTGTAATAACCACTTAATCATAACACATATTACACAAACTGCTTTTAGGAAAAAGTATCACTGTAAAAATATCAAAAATTCCCATTTCAAAACTTTAGTTTAGTGTATAGAATATTGCGAGAAGGGCGTATACATATATAGCAGTTTTGCAGCCTTCAGCTGCGCTTTGTTACATAATAGCTAAAACTTTGCCAAAGCGAAGTTTTTGTATCTCAGCTGCGTCCATGTATCCGTATATATTGCATTTGTATCTGGTTCTCAATGTTGCAATCAGGACTTTCTGTATGTGTTTTCTCTCATCTAATTGCAGTTTGAAATTGTTAGGCGGCTTTTGAAGTTTTTAATTGAATTTCGCTCATTGCCCAGACTTGGCTTTAATAGAACAAATTCATGGACATTTCCCATTTATCGTTATCCTTTTTAAGTATTCTTTTTGGAATTTTGTATCCTTTCCAAATATGCCAAAAGCGAAATAATACAACTTTTTGGTCTTTGTGTGTATCAAATAACAATTACTGGGGCAAAGAGGCAACAAAAAAATAGACACAAAAAAACAAATAAGAATATATTTTCTTCTCAAATTTGTTCCCCTTTAGCATATTTATATTTGCCTTGTGCCGTTTGTCCTCGTCTTGAGTTGTCCTTGAGGAAAGCTTACCGAGGAAATATGAGAAAATTCGCACAAAGCTTTTCGCAATAATACCCGGGGACTCGAAAAAGACAATCACCTGGTTGTCGAGGGTTAAGTGGGGTTGCATGTGGGCTGACGGGGTTAAGGGCGGCCGAGGGTGGAGTGTTGTTATCATCTGTTTATTGAAATTGCGTATCAAATGTTCGATTTCAATTGAAAAGGTAAGGGAAATCCACACGAAATTGTGTTGGCTTCCAATTCCACAAAGTAAACATGAAAAAAAAATGAAAAATATCAAATAAATGTATACAAATTATTACTAATAACTAACTCTAGTCATTTAAAACTAAAACTTAAAACATATTTAACAAAGACCTTCTTTGGTTTTACATTGTAAAGCACAAGAAAATAATACTCTTTAAGAAATTTGAATGCTTATTTCTTTTGACACATATTTAATTTACAAAAAAATGTACATAGAAATTATCAATGCAAAGCTAATTGCAAAACACAATGTTACAAAAAATAACAGAGAAAAAGAAAATATATATTTTGTTAGAGAATGAATTTAAACAAGTGTTTTGTTTTTGGTCCACGATAAATAGCGGCTATATTAAGCAGTCTTCATTTTTCATTCACAGAAATTTTATTAATGAAATGTGCTGTGCTCAAGAAATTCAGTCATTGCAAACCAGTCAAAAGTGACAGGCTTAACGCCTTCTTCCAAAAAACTCAAAATGCAACTGTTTACTATTGCCTGCCTAGTTTATTCCTATTTGGTTGTGTTTTGGCTCTAAAAAATCGTAATAAAATAGAAAAATAATTCCCATCTTGGGACTTCGTACTAAACTCTGCTTTTTTAATCTTTTATCGACCTGTGGTGCTAAATTTCGTGCTAATTACAAAAATCGTTTATATACACATAACTGTGCAAATAAGTGGATGTTCATCAGCAGGAACGTTCTTCAGCAACATAAAAGACACCGAAGCTAAATGCAAAAAGTAATATTACAGATTATATATAAGAGACAATAAAAAATGCATCAGGAATGTGAAAACAATTTTCTATTGCTAATGTTATTTTTACCGGTCTTAATTATATTAGTTGCATATCAACGACAAATTGTTAAGTGTTATAGTTTTTTAGTCGTTCGATTTGGGTAGATATAGAAGATATAGATTTGTGTCTTGTTTCAGAAAAAAATCAAAATGCATATATTTTTATTTACCTGCTTAATTTGTTCCGCTCTTGGTTATGTTTTGGCTCTAAAAGATCGTAAGTACTTTAAAGAAAGCCATACTTTTTGTAATGTATAATTGAAATTAACAAATTTCTATGTATTAGCATATAATTTAAATTAACAAATTTCTATGTTTTAGCAATATGCGATGATGAGGTATATGGCGTCGGAGCGTGTAATGCTTTAATTGAGCGAATTAGCTACAGAATTCGTGGAAACCAATGTGCATCGAGGCACTTTGCAGGCTGTGATACCGTAGGAACTGTTTTCAAGAGCATTAAGGAATGCGAAGATACATGCAAAGAGTAATACTATTGGTGGTATACAAATATTCACTGAGAAATGGTTAAACAGGTCTACAAAACATGGTTACAACATACATTGACACAAATAAAATATGTCTTTAAATTCTAATATAAGTTCTATACATTATCAACACAAGTGTAGAAAATGTCAATAAGTCGCAGATGTTATATCAATAATAACAAATAATTTTGCAGTGCGTTGATCTTGAAGTCCAAATAATAATTGTATCTCTTACTTCAGAAAAAACACAAAATTATAATTTTTCCATTGTTTGGTTAGTTTTTTAAATTTATGGAGATAACTTGGCACTAAAAGACAGTGAGTCTTTGTATTTTTAAAAATGTTCTTTGAATAATTTCATGATTTTATTTTTAAATTTAGCAATCAACGAAAAGAGATTGTAACAGTTTGCCAAAACTTTTCCTATTTGCCAGGAAGTCGTTAAGACATCAACAACGTCGCTCCTTTTGGTCCTTTTGCACCGCTTCGAACAGCCGTTTAGCCCTTTCTGTATTCATATTTCTTTTTTTTAGAAAACTTATGCCCAGGGCCAAACTAAAGCCATGAAAGCATAATGACAGCCCCGACGACAAGTGCGCGTAATGGCTGAATAAGAACAAAGTTGAAGAGTGGCAGAAATTGAAGCAGGACGAAGGAAGGACAAAGGAGCTGCGAATAAAACTTGGTAGACAATTAGCAATGGGAGCAAATGCGGATTTCTAGGATTCCAGTCTGGTATTTAGCTAAACAGGGACATTTTGTTGACTTATAAATGTTTGTTGTTTTATAAATTATTTAACCAATGTTCAAAAGAAGTCAACTTTTTATGGGAAACTCTGGAAGTTCACGCATGGCAAATCTGTCTTTATTTTGCAAAGCTAATTATCGTGAGGACTAGAACCGATTTAATAAGCAACCCTAATGCAATCCATTTTTTCCGGGAATTCGATTCTTGCGTAGCTAAATGCATAGAATAACAAACATGTAGCTAACATGTAGCCAGGATTATAATGAACTGATGTTGTAAGGGGCACTTTAATTAGGTTAACAGTTTTTCTGAATTTCACTGAATTTTGGCATCACTAGCTAAATGAATTCAATATAATGCTCCCCGAACCAAACCTTAAAATTTATTTATGTTAAAATTACTACAAGTGTAATTTACGTTTCCACCTCTTTATATTTACCATAAAATTGCATTTTTAAAAATGCATGCCTTCAACCCGGAATTGATTTAGTCATTTAGTGGGAAGCAAAATGAGGTCCAGAATAAATTATCGTAATGTCTAAACCGAATTAATTAGCAACTGTTATGCAAAAAGTTATATAAAGTAGGTTGGATGTTAGTTATTTCAACTCAGCTGAAGGAAGTGAATCATTTTCCAAAAATGAAATCGATTACCATAGCTCTTTTATTAATAACCATTATTGGTTTTTCCTTGGCTTCAGACACTCGTAAGTTTTTTTTTTGTCATCAAGCTTTTTAATACATTTACATTATTTAGCCGACTGCCATGACCGTCGAAATGAGCTGCACCCACAATGCTCATCCCGAATCAGCGACTTGTACTTGTTACAAAAAAACTAAATAATATTGTAAAGAAAACATTAATTAGGATTGTATTTTTTCTAAATTTTGTATTCATGGTTAATCGTTAAAAAATGCATGCCCCCAATCCGGAATTGATTTTGTCATTTAGTTGGAAGCAAAATGAGGTCCAGAATAAATGACTCAACCGAATCAATTAGCAACCGTTATACAAAAAATTATATAAAAACCTACTCCCTAAATGTGTTGGATGTTAGTAATTTCAACTCAGCTGAAGGAAGTGAATCATTTCCTAAAAATGAATTCGATTACTATAGCTTTTTTATTAATAACCATTATTGTTTTTACCATGGGCTTAAAACATCGTAAGTTTTTTTTGTATTAAAACTTTTAAATGTATTTAAATGTATCTCTTAGCCATCTGCGGTCGTCGTCCGGCTGATGGCTTCCTCATATGCAATAAGGGAGGCCGTGGAGGATTTGTATATAAGCTCAAAACGAATACATGTGAATCCCATCCTATCTGTTCTGGGGAAATCAGCAATTATTTCACGGATATCGCTGCTTGCGAAGCAAAGTGCAAGGAATAAGAAAATAATAAATATATTGACATATCCACAGTACCACAAGGGCCTATGTATACCATACTATAAACACATACACAAATAGCGTGTATCCAGATTCAATAGAAGCCGAAAAGTCTCTCAGAACATTTCTAAAGTTCACCCGATATCCAGAAAGCTCGAGACCAAGACTTGAAAAACCTTATACTAATAGGTCGCTGTGCCTCACTTTAATAATTGCTTTTTATTATAATAAATCTTACTTGTTTTTGCACACGACTTAAACCATCGTGAACCTCTTTATTTTCTTACTTAACGTTAAAATACATTTCTTTCATTTAGCCACCTGCGCTGACTTAAATGAAGACGTCGTTTGAAAAAAAGGCGGAAAAGGATACGTCTATCGGGTCGAATCAAACGAATGTGTTTGTCATCCTTACTGTAGAGGAAGATCCAATTTTTTCCATGCCCTCGATTCTTGCGTAGCTGAATGCATAGAATAACAAACCAGTACATGTAAGTCTAGCCAGGGTTACAATAAACTGAGTAATGTTGAAAACTTTAATTAGGTTCGTATTTTTTTCTCAACTTCACTGAATATAAAAAAATTAGCGCGACCAAAAATACATGCCCTCAGTCCGGAATTTATTTTATTTTATTTGGTTGAAAATTTAATTTTAATACAGATGCGAATGGAACTGTATCTTTATTTTAAGTGGGAAGCAAAATAAAACACAATGAGGTCCAGAATAAATTATCGTAATGACTAAACCGAATTAATTAGCAACTGTTATGCAAAAAATTATATAAAAACCTACTCCCCAAATGTGTTGGATGTTAGTAATTTCAACTCAGCTGAAGGAAGTGAATCATTTCCTAAAAATGAAATCGATTACTATAGCTTTTTTATTAATAAACATAATTGGAGTTACCTTGGGGTTAAAAGATCGTAAGATTTTTTATGTTTGTAATTATGCTTTTTAATACATTTACCTAATTTAGCCATCTGCGGTTTACGTCCGGGTGAAGGTTTCTTCATATGCAAGAGGGGAGGCCATGGAGGATATGCATATATACCCAAAAATAATACATGTGTATCCAATCCCCACTGTCGGATAGGAAACGGCAATTTTTTCTTGGATCTCGCTGCTTGCGAAGCAAAGTGCAAGGAATAATAAAATAATTAATATTTATACCCGTTACTCGTAGAGTAAAAGGGTATATTGTATTCGTGCAAAAGTATGTAACAGCTAGAAGGAAGCGTTTCCGACCCTATAAAGTATATATATTCTTGATCAGGATCACTAGCCGAGTCGATATAGCCATGTCCGTCTGTCCGTCTGTCCGTCTGTCTGTCCGTCTGTCTGTCTGTCTGTCTGTCCGTATGAACGCTGAGATCTCGGAAACTATAAAAGCTAGAAGATTGGCATTTTGCATGTAGATTTAAGAAGTTCCTACGCAGCGCAAGTTTGTTTCAAAATGGTGCCACGCCCCCTTTAACGCCCACAATCGCTTATATACGATTTTAAAAATTAAAATATTTCGGAAAAGTAAAAATGCAGTTTTATTGTGTTTATCAATACCTATCGAAATGTAGGAGAAATTTTTCAAATCGGACCATTCGTTAAAAAGTTATGCGTGATCAAAGTTTCTATCTCCATCTCCCTCGCACTCCCTTTACCTGAGTAACGGGTATATGATAGTCGGGGCACCCGACTATAGCGTTCTCTCTTGTTTTTTCCTCTTTTTATGTATATTTTATTTAAATCTTTTAGTTAACTGATTTCGTATTGGATACGCTCTTAAAATTGAACTTTAAGAAATGCATGCCGTCAATCCGGAATTGATTTGTCATTTTAGTGCGAAGCAAAATGAGGTCCAGAATAAATTATCATAATGACTAAACCGAATTAATTAGCAACTGTTATGCAAAAACTTTTATAAAAAGCTTATCCCCATATGTATTGGATGTTAGTTATTTCAACTCAGCTGAAGGAAGTGAATAATATTCTAACAATGAAATCGATTACCATAGCTCTTTTATTAATAGCCATAATTGGAGTTACCTTGGGGTTAAAAGATCGTAAGTTTTTTGTTAACTTAGCTTTTAAATGCTAAATGTTTTTTATCATTTAGCCGTCTGCGGTAAACCTGAGGGTGGGGACCTCAAATGCACTATGGCACGCATGGGAGGATTTGTATATAATCTCAAAAAGAACACCTGTGAACATCATGCTCGCTGTTGGGGGGGAAACACCAATTATTTCTCGGATCTCGCTGCTTGCGAAAAAAAGTGCAAGGAATAAGAAAATAATACATATGTATATGTATAAACGTACTGTACACCTACTACTATGCCTTATACCATAAACTATACTATAAACACATACACAAATAGCGTGTATCCAGATTCAATAGAAGCCGAAAGTTCTCTCAACTCAAAACTCTAATATTGCTTTTTTATTATTATAAACCTTACTTGGTTTTGCACATGTTTTAAGCCATCGTGAGCCTTACTTAAAGTTAAAATACATTTCTTTCATTTAGCCACCTGTGCTGACTTAAGGGGGGTTTGGTTAATTCGGCCAAAAAAAGGACCATTTTCATGAATTTTTACACGCGATACGGTAATGTCAGATGAATTATTTTATAAGCATATTAAAGTCTAACATTTAAACTACGTTTTTACAAATTATCATGAAAAAAATAAATAAATGAGCCGTTTGCAGCAAAGCTCCGTAGGCGCCTCCAAGAAAAAACGTTTTGCGGTGAACAGCATAACTCGTTACTGGATCATTTGTTTATTAGTTAATATGTTTCTAAAGGTAACTACGTTGAGTTTATTTTTATTAAATTTTTGGTAACGTTTTAAAGTCAAAAACGTGATTTCATCGTAAAAATTCGATACATTTGGTATTATAAAATGAAAAATAATCAGTAAAAAAAAACTCGATGTCGGTACCTGCGGAATTGGGTACAGAAATTGTGTGCAAAATTTCAAAACGATTCGTTTAGTAGATTTTACAGGATCGTGTTCACCGACTTTGAAATTTCAACTTTTCAGGAGAGCGTTTTAAAGTTTTGGACACCGAAAAATCGCATACAAAATGAGCTAACTCACCGAAGTTCAACTGCCCATAACTTCGGAAGTTTTAGTCGGATGAATCTAAATTAAGGTCCACAACAAATTATCGTAATGACTAAACCGAATCAATTAGCAACCGTTATGCTAAAAATTATATAAAAACCTACTCCTCATACGTGTTAGATGTTAGTTATTTCAACTCAGCTGAACGAAGTTAGTAATATTCTAACAATGAAATCGATTACTATCGCTCTAATATTAATAACCATAATGGGCTTTACCATGGGCTTAAAAGATCGTAAGTTTTTTTTGTTAACTAAGCTTTTAAATACTAAATATATTTCATCATTTAGCCATCTGCAGTCTCCCTCTGGCTGAGGGCCTCGTATGCAATAAGAGAGGCCGTGGAGGATTTGTATATAAACTCAAAACGAACACCTGTGAAGATTGGGGTCGCTGTCAGGGGGGACCTAGCAATTATTTCTCGGATCTCGCTGCTTGCGAAGCAAAGTGCAAGGAATAAGAAAATAATGTATATGTATATGCCTACTGTATACCAGCCTTATAAAATACTATAAGCACTTACACACATAGCGAGTATCCAGATTCAATACAAATCAAAAGTTCGTCATCCTGACTATAAAGTTAGATTCAATCTAATAACAAACAAATACATGTCAGTCTAGCTAGGATTATAATAAACTGTCTTATGTTGTAAAGAGAACTTTAATTAGAATTTAAGTTTTTTTTTTGCTTCCCAAGCCAAAAATTAAAATTTATTTATGTTAAAATTACTTCAAGTACAATTTACGTTTTTCACCTCTTTTTATGTATATTTTATTTAAATCTTTTAGTTAACAGATTTCGTATTGGATACGCTCTTAAAATTGCATTTTAAGAAATGCATGCCCTCAATCCGGAATTGATTTAATCATTTAGTGGGAATCAAATTGAGGTCCAGAATAAATTATCATAATGACTAAACCGAATTAATTAGCAACGTTTATGCAAAAAGTTATATAAAAACGCACTCCCCAAATGTGTTGGATGTTAGTTATTTCAACTCAGCTGAAGGAAGTGAATCCTTTCTAAAGATGAAATCGATTACTATCGCTCTTTTATTAATAGCCATAATGGGTTTTAAGCCCAGTCATCAAAGATAGTAAGTTTTTATTTTGCAATTAAGCTTTTAAATACATGTACATCGTTTAGCCAACTGCGGTCGTCGTCCGGGTGATGGCTTGCTCATATGCAATAAGGGAGGCCGTGTAGGATATGTATATAAATCAAAAACGAATACCTGTGAATCCAATCCTCGCTTTTGGGGGGGATTATTTCTCGGAAGCAAAGTGCAAGGAATAAGAAAATAATGCATATAGTGACATATTTACAGTACCCATATATGCCTACTTTTTAAAGAATAAAGTTAAAATAAACAAGATCTTTTTTTTAACAACGAAGGTTCTAAGGTGTACATAACCTTTATTACATAAACTTGTAATTATATATATATTCGAAACAGGAATATAACAAAATTTAGTAATCCTTTACTGAGAAACTGCTTCGTAATTTTTCCATATATATATCATGAATACAGTCACCCAAATACCAAAAGAAATGAATGTATATATTGTAAAGTTGTTTTAATTCATTTTGCTTTTTTTTTACTTTTTTCGTTTATATGTTATTAATTTCCACGACTTATTAGCCAATTTTTTCGAGTATATTGGCGTTGTTTTGAAGGTTCCTTTGCGACAACATTAATTAGATTAAAATGCCTACAAATCATTTTGGAATGGCACCCGAGTGGCAGCCTCCGGATTTCGGAGCCAGTGAGCTCGGTAAGCTTCCACATTATTCACACGCTTCGAGGCGCGCAATTTCCCGTCGTTTTGCAAAATGCAAATTTCGCATGACCAAAACAACACGGAAAATACGGCAAAAAATCGGTACTACGAACACCAAGCAATTTAAAGCAGTGCCGAGCAGGGATGATGCAATCGAAATCAGTCCGAAAATTGCAAAAACAACGGCGGGGTTCCGTCCCGAAACAATTACAGAACTATAAGCCTCCGAAGAATTCGCGCCACAAATAAACAAAAAATGCAAATCGCGCAGGAGTTAAAGGGGGAAAAAACACCAGAGATTGTGGCAGGGGAATCCCCTAGAGATGCCCACGCAAATTGTCCGTTATCAGCTGTGGGATCGACTTTGGTGTTGCCCTGCAATAAGCGGGTCTTAATTGGGTTCTCACACCCAGGAAAGGATATAACCATGTTGCAGGGAGTAATTTCGACTGGATTGAGTGCGTGGAAGCTGGGCGGGGAAAATCTCTGGCCAGCATGAGTAATGCCCCGGGGCGAAAGCTTACGTTAATTACAAAACAAGTCCTTTTTCGTATGGGAACAGTGAGTGGGTTTACTGTGCCCCACAGAACACAACTAAGTCGTCGCAAAATCCCTAATAACAAAATTAATTTGACTTCTTGTGAAATAAGATTAATTGGTTACATGCTAAATAAAAACCATAAGAAGTAAGTTTAAAGGCATACAAAAATTACAGATAATATATTTACAATATACCCATTTCCTTCTTAATTTATTAACATTTATACTCCTATCGAAAATATTCTTATTATTTAATTAAGTTATCAGCAGTCATTCGCAATAGAAAAACAATAAAAAGAACATATTATTATCATGTCTTGTGTCAATCATTTATTGAAATGGTTCCTTGCAAATTGTTTAAGCATTTATGCTGACCTTTTAATTGAATTAATCATGGAATCTCAAGGAAAATAAAGAAACAAATATAAAAACAGCAAAGACATTTTATTTTCTCAGCATTTGCCAGCCGGCAATTAAGCCCAGCAATTACTCACAGCGTCCTGGATTGCAGGGTCCTTCCAGTAACTGACAGGCTGGTAAAGTCCCGGCTGGAGAACCCCGCATAAAGTCGCCGACTCCCCATCTGCTTAGCACATTCAATAAATAAAAAGGGGAATTTCACTTTCAGCTCAACACTTTACCCAGAAACACTTACACTCCTTTCGGGAGGACGCTGTTAAGGCCTGCTTTTTGCCAAATCCAGGCCTTTGTTTTTGCCGCTTTTGTTGGTGTTTGGGTGCCGCAAAATGCCTTAATCATGGCTCGTAAATCTTTGATGTTTCATTTGTGCCAAAACGCTAAGCGATTTTTAAAATGACTGTGGGCTGGTTAAGCCGCAACGCTTCGGGCAGAACCATAAATTATAGGATCAGTATGCGGCAATTTCTTTTGTTACATCACATTAGCGCTACAGCTACAGCTAAAGCTACAGCATCCGAATCAAGCGCGGGGAAAATCTCTCTAAAACTCCCTTTTGCAGTTCCCTAATCGAATTCGATTCAATTTGGCACTGAACAAAAAGTAAAAGTGCACAAGTTTTGCTTGATTTCATCTGCCTTTGGCAAAGGCCAAAAATCGCAAGGCAAGCCAAAGCAAAGCAAATCGATGTGGAAAATGCTGCATAGAGCAGCAAATATCTAGAATAAATTGAATATAAATACGAAATCAAATCGAATTTGATTCGAGTTCCAGGACTCTCTCCGATTCGCCATAGTTGATTGAAAAGGATTATGGCAAGTGGCCTGCCCCAAACCTCATCTTCCACGCCGGCCAAGTGCTGGCGTTGTGGTAATTCCGATCTTTGGTAATTGGCCCTGTGGGGGGAAAGGAAATAAAATCGGCAGCCAACTCGCTGGCGAGTGCTTCAAATTTTTGTGCAGCAGTCTCAGTTTCAGCTGCAGGAGCACTTCAAGTGCATTCCAATTAAGTGCGCAGGGTAACAGTAGCAGCTCATCTACCCGCACTAATTTTCCCGCTTTTCTCGCATTTTCCCCGCTTTTCCCGGATGCCTGGGCTTAATGGGGCAGCCGCAAGTGTCGCTTACGCTTTCGCGGTTGCCAATTTGTGGGCGTACCGACGCAAGTGTGGTCAACTTAATTACGAGTGCTTTAATCGCTTTTTCAACGACCAAAACTAGTTTTAATAGGATTGCAATAGTACCAGTGAATGCTTTGTCAGTTAATAAAAACAATAAGTTGTTGTCTATGGCAGACATTGGACTCTAACCCACTAAAGTTGAAGTGTAAGCTGACTTACATCAAGAGTGTAACATGAAAAATTACGTATACGACCTATTGGACCGATCCTATAAAGAAATAAATAAATAATGTACAAAAAAATAATTGCTTAACAATTATTTGTAAATTTGTTGCTGATCCACTGTATTTTATGTGAAAGCGGACTTACATTAAGCGTGTAAAACCAAAAATTACGTATACGACTTGTTGGACGGATTCCACTTCCTTAATTTTTACCAAATGGGTAAATCGAAAAATATTGAGAGGCACCAAAAATTACTTCGACAGTCTAAGTGGTCTTTTAAAAGAAACAGAACCGAACCCTTTTGTATTATGTTGTGTTTATTAGATAGTTCAAATTAATTGATAATAAACTGATATGTTTTTTTAACCAAATAAAAGCCTTTCACCGTTGGACCATGAAATTAATTAAATTTTTTTCGAAGTTTCAAGTTATCCATTTATTTATTTTTGCCCGCTTGAAAGTTAACCCTTCAAAGTCATATACATATCCTTCGTATCAGGGTCACAGCACCAATCACGTTCACCCCTCAGCAAATGGGAAAGCTCCTTTTTGCCTTTGTCCTGCAGAAATGTGAAAATTGCTTGCCGGCTTGGGCCTTTCAGCCTCGAACGACTGTCAAACGCACTTGGAAGTCGAGTTGGAAAGCCGCCAGTTTTTTGGCTTTTTTAACGTTTCCGTAAAGTTACGCAATCGGAGAAAACTCCGGGCACAAAGTTACAATTGCAGGCGTTGCCTGTGTGGGCGCAGTGGACCAAAGTTGGGGCAACTCTTTGACTGATTAGATGTCCACCGGGGGGACAGTTTCAACTTTAAAGTTGTCCCAGTGGCAAAAACAATGAAAAATTCATTCAAGTGCACTTTGATTTGTCGCTGTTCGAAGCGAAGAGTTTTGTAAAAAGTAGCCAAAAAAGTTTGAAGGAAAAGTGCGGTTACTGATCCCATTCTCTTTTTACATGTGAAACCAGCGAAATTATTTGGCACTCCATAGAGAGATGTAAGTTGAGTAATTGAAGCCGACTAAGTTATATTGTATATTACTTTTAGATGGCGAAACTGTTGCTTGGGACCAATAAAACATGCAGATTTAATATGGACACTCTTCCTAGCAAGAATTTGAGATACAAGACTATTCTCTGAAATAATTTTTTAAGAAAGTAATAGTTAATAGTTTAGTGTATTTTCTCAGATTAAAAGATAGCTAAAACTGCATGTGGAAACATGCAATATATACCAGCTTTTGGGTAAACGCCTTTACATATGATTACTCCCACTCTCCAAAGACAAAGAGAATCGAAAGAAAGATAACAAAGAGGTGATGTATTCGTTAATTCGATGGAACTATTTATAAACATTTTATGAGTTGACTCATTTAAATTCTTGTTTGCCTGTTGTTTGCCTGTTGTTTGCATTTGGCACCCTAATTACCCTTAAGAGATTATTATTTTGAATCATTTGGGTACTGAATGGCCAGGGCGGGGTGTGCAATGCCCCGTGGGCATAGTATTTGACGCTGCCCGCAAGTTTCGATAAAACAAAAAAAAATTTGAGAGGCCTGATAATTGAGCGAGTTAGCCGATAAGCAGCAGCTTACATAGATTTTTATATACGTTTTTTGTTTTATTATTATTTAAAAGATTATTTTAATTTCAAATCATGACAATTGTATTACATTTCTGTAAATTTAAATGGAATTAAATACATATATAACAATGTTTCTTTGAGTGATATTGAAATAATTTGTTTATTTTTTTACTAGACTATTTTGTCAAATTGGCAAATGAAATATTTTTTATCTTCGCAAGGTGAATTATACATTTCGTCGTTTATCAAGGAAGCGCAGTTGCCTTCGGAAGAATTGTGGTGAAGGGCGTTCCACATTAGAAAAGGTGCTAGGTTTCCAGAGGCCACAGATTTATACTGGCCCTTTTCTTGGAGATCGTTAATACCCAGCCAGTACCAATAACCTTCCATAAGTTTCGGTTTGATGACGTCATACTCCTCTTGATTTTGGATGGCCGCCAAATAACCTCCCCTTTGACGACAGTTTACTTCAGCATCAGCCCAATTTTTAGTATCTGCTACAATATTAAAATATCTTGAGCCAATTAGTTGAAATCCTGGCGGAATGAATGGACTTTCAATTTCCTCTCTCTTAGGTGTATCCCTTGGAAACGTGTCTAGCTCTTCCTTTGAATTGCCCAAACTCGCTTCATTTACTTTTTGAATTGCGGTCAATTTCAGCAGGATTTCTTGTAGTATCGCAAGTGTTTCCTTCTGACTTATTTTGATATTGGCCTGGCTTTCTTTTTGATTGTCAATTTCTTGCTGAACGTGACTAATATCATCAATTAAAGGATGAAGTGCTGAAAGACAGAATCCCCCACATTGAATTGGTGCATCCGTCACAACACATCGTTCGTCTTTTTGCAATCTTTTCGTTTTTTTCAGTGTTTCTTTTTGAATTCTTTCGAATTTTTCAAGGTTATCTTTTTGAAACCTTTCTATATTTAATCGAGTTTGTTTTTTAATTTGTTCCAGCTTTCTGAGGGTTTTCATTTGAACAGCGTTTATAATGGCTAGTTGTGCATTTAGATTGCATTCTGGAATATGCATCTGCTGGCGGCTATCGTCAATGGAATGTGCATAAACTCTTTTTTTGAGATTCACAATAGCAAACAGATTGTAGCCTAAAACGGCGTAGAATATACAAATTCCGAAATAATACATTATGAACCGCAAAACCCAACCGATCGCGATGAGAATTGGCCGTCAACTGCCATAAACATATATATTTTTCTTCAAAGAAATCTTCAGAAATTGCTGGTACTCGATGATGTCACCCACCAGTGGGTCACGCCAGTTTTGATTCAGAAGTACTTTTTGTTAAATAAAATAAAGATTTTGGTATATATTTATTAATATTTATTAGTGTTCAGTTAAGACCGAATATTCTCGGAAACAAGGTATTTAATTCCAATAATTAGTTTATTTAGGTCTGTCGCTTGCTAGACGATTGTCGTCAGCGGAGATGACTCACTATTATGCATTGTATTATTGTATTGTATTTTTATTTTTATATTTTCGGGTTGTTTAAATTCCAGTTCCCGGAATTCTAGTTCGCCTGTTGTATACCCTTGAAATTAAAATAACATCGTTTTATTCTTGTAATAAATATTCTAGTCCATACTAATTAATTATATTGGTTTCTGGATATACTTTTATACTTAGCAACATAGTCGCCATCTAAAAGTAATAAATAACAATCTAAAAAAAGAAATGACAACAATGCCTTCAATTTATGCCGACATATAAAACAAGAAAGGAAAGCTAACTTCGGACGGAGCCGAAGTTGATATACCCTTGCAGAATATTCTGTAAATTATATTCTTCAAAATTATTCATATATTCGTATATTCTTAATACTCATAAAAAGTCCTAACTTCCTAACTTTAAAAACACCAAAGTTATGGCATTTCCAATCGTTCAGTTATATGGCAGCTATAGGATATAGTCGGCCGATCCTTATGAAATTTGGTAGGTCGGATTGATTGGCCAAAAATAAAACCCATAGAAAATCCCAACTTGATAACTTTACAAATACCAAAGTTATGGCATTTCCGATCAATCAATTATATGGCGGCTATAGGATATAGTCGTCCGATCCTTATGAAATTCGGTAGGTCGGATTAATTGGCCAAAAATAAAACTCATAGGAAATCCCAACTTCCTAACTTTAAAAACACCAAAGTTATGGCATTTCCGATCGTTCAGTTATATGGCAGCTATATGATATAGTGGCCCGATCCGGCTCGTTCCGACTTATATACTACCTGCAATAGAAAGACAACTTTTGGGAAAGTTTCAAGCAGATAGCTTTAAAACTGAGGGACTAGTTTGCGTAGAAACGGACGGACGGACAGACGGACAGACGGACGGACAGACGGACAGACGGACAGACGGACGGACAGACGGACATGGCTAGATCGACTCTCCTGGTGATGCTGATCAAGAATATATATACTTTATAGGGTCGGAAATGTCTCCTTCACTGCGTTGCAAACTTTTGACTGAAATTATAATACCCTCTGCAAGGGTATAAAAATCTGTAAAAACGTAAGGCCGAAACAACAACAACGGCTGTAAAAGCCAGGCTGTAGTAAAAAGTAGTTTATTTAAGTACCAAAGCGCGAAAAATGTGTGTTTTTTTTAAGAGGAGAGGTCGTAAAGGATCCCTCCTTCGTGTATTTGCATATGTGAAAGTGTGTGAGCTTTCATGTATGTGTCTGTGTGCTTTTCGCTTCTGTTTACTTATTTAAGTCATTTGCAATTTCTGCACTTTTCTTTGCACAGTCAACGCATAAAAAATAACACAGAAATGCAGCTCCAGCTACACAAGTAGAAAGTTTCGTATTGAACATGTTTTATTTTCTTAAGAAATTAAGTACTTATCAATAAAGAAATAATAGTGAAATATTTTCAGATATACACTACCAAGTAATAAATATAAAAAAAACAAGAAAGGAAAGCTAACTTCGGGCGGAGCCGAAGTTGATATACCCTTGCAGAATACTCTGTAAATTATATTCTCCAAAATTATTCAAATGATGCATTCTTAATACTCATAAAAAATCCCAACTTCCTAACTTTAACAACACCAAAGTTATGACATTTCCAATCGTTCAGTTATATGGCAGCTATAGGATATAGTCGGCCGATCCTTATGAAATTTGGTAGGTCGGATTATCTGGCCAAATATAACACCCATAGAAAATGCCAACTTCCTAACTTTACAAACACCAAAGTTATGGCATTTCCGATCAATCAGTTATATGGCAGCTATAGGATATAGTCGGCCGATCCTTATGAAATTCGGCATGTCGGATTGATTAGCCAAATATAAAACCCATAGAAAATCCCAACATTCTAACTTTACAAACACCAAAGTTATGGCATTTCCGATCAATCAGTTATATGGCAGCTATAGGATATAGTCGGCCGATCCTTATGAAATTCGGCATGTCGGATTGATTAGCCAAATTCAAAACCCATAGAAAATCCCAACTTCCTAACTTTACAAACACCAAAGTTATGGCATTTCCGATCGTTCAGTTATATGGCAGCTATAGGATATAGTCGGCCGATCCCGGCCGTTCCGACTTATATACTGCGTGCAAAGGAAAGAAGGGTGTGTGCAAAGTTTCAATCCGATAGCTTTAAAACTGAGAGACTAGTTTGCGTAGAAACAGACAGACGGACAGACGGACAGACGGACATGGCTATATCAACTCAGGAGGTGATCCTGATCAAGAATATATATACTTTATAGGGTCGGAGATGTCTCCTTCACTGCGTTGCACACTTTTGACCAAAATTATAATACCCTCTGCAAGGGTATAAAAATTTTAAAAAGACAAATCCCTTAAATAATAATTTAATTTCAAATTCAAAACTTGTTTTACTTGGCTAGTCCTACAGTTAAATCGGTAAAAACATTTAATTAAAATAGTGCATGCATGAAACTATATATTTGTATCATTTTTCCGCAGTGTATAATGCGTAAATGTGTGTTCATATGAATTCCCTTTATAACTGACAAACTTCGCAGGCAACTTTTGCAATTACTAAACTCACACACATGCATGGACTCAGACACATGGTAAATTGTACTATTTAATTTGGTTAGAGCGACTCTTTCACGGCCGACAGCTCAGATCAAGATGGCTGCTTTCGGGAGAAAGCTCTTTCTCTTTGGCACCCTTCTCCGCTTCCTGTGTATTGGCAATCGGGGAATGGGATAAGGGTGGCGGAAGCGGAAGGAAGCACGAGCAGATTGGCCCCTGGCGGATTGTGCCCACTAAAATGCTATTTTTCACTCTATTCGAGCGGAAGTTGAGCGACAGCAGCACGCCCAAAAAGCAGCGACAGCAGAAGAATCAAGCAGCTCAACAGAAAGGAGAAAGTACCCACTGCGGAATCAGAAACAGCCACCGGATGTTTAGCATGCACTCAGATAAAAACAGCGACCCAAGAAAAATCGCGCATACCAAGGCCCGTTTTGTGGTCCAAAAATTAGGTTTCAAACTGAAAAAAACGTGTGGAATTTTAAGGTTGAAAACATACTTTTAGTTTATCACTAGACAAAACACATTTCTTTATTATTAAACTTTATCTTCAATTGAAATATAGCGGTTCCATCTGAGATTTATTTGGAAATGCCGACCTTAGAAAATCTTTAGTACTTTTCAAATCATTTATCACTTATACAAAGTTTAAGCTTATATATTTTCTTTGCAATTTAGATAGCTAAGTGGCTTGTATTAAAAGAAAAAAATTAATTTTAAATTATTTTGTATGTGTTTAGTTTATTGAGCCTTAATCAATTACACTCATACGCACTGTAGCCTTTCATGTTTTCAATATATGTTCTGTACTTTTATAGTACTACCTTGAAATATAAAAAATATTAAAGCAAATACGTAATTTATGTAGAAAATGATAATGTCATAATTCATCAATCATAATTTGATACAAAATCAATTACACTTTTTCTCCAAGTACATGAAAGCACGCCCACAGTCAACATCGCCGAAAACAAGGACAACAAAGTGCACACACAAGCTGTTGAGGCAGGATCAGAGAAATGCAGAGCCAGGACGAAAAGGAAGTCCAAACGCCGCCGAGGCGACAACAATTGTGCATTTGAATGCCGTTCGGGGCCCTCGTGCAAGACAGCATATTTCGCTGTGGGTTTTTGCTAGGCATCAAAAAAAAACAAAACTATGCCAAAAACAAAACAAAAATCAAGAAAACTGAGGCACACATAAAAATGTCAACACATTCAGATTTTCAGAGTTCACTGGTGCTAAAAACTGTGGAAGTTGTGGCCGTAAACGTAGAGTATTTCACGATAAATGGGAAATTTAAATAAAACTTAATTCCTGAGAAGATTTTCGAGGAGTTATTGCTAAAGCTAAGTAATCATGACAATTTAAAATTTTTAAATTAATATTTAATAACTGCCAAAATATAATTAATAATATATTTATTTTAAGGAGGACATAAAGGGAATATCCATTTATATCTATAATCTTTATAAATCAAGATCAAGTTAAACACAATTTTCCCTTCTGTTTTATTAAAGCTTTCTCTAATTGCCCTTGCTTTCAAATACCAACATTGCTGTGCTCATTTTGGGACATTTTGTGGCCAAATTAATAAGGAAGGCACCTGTCCAGGCCAAAGGACGAGGCCCTAAGGACACGCACGTAAAGCACATAAAAAATTGCGTAAGTTATTAAAAACAAACACTCCGGAGGTGGAACAAAAGAAAAACTACGCACACGCGCACTTTTTTATGGCCAACCATTCGGAGGAGAATAAAACGAAGGACGCAGGACTTAGCCGCTTTTGCCCACATTTTGGCCAGCGGCCAAAACACACATCAATGGGATGTAATCTCTTGGAGCGCCAGGCTAAGCTGGTGGATTAACAAGGGTTAAAAGGGAGTTTAGTGGAATTAATGAGCGTAAGCAAGTTTAAGTAAAGTAAAGAAAGGGGTTTTTGGTAATTAAAATCGTAACATTTTTCTGCATTTTACAATCAACTTAAAAAAACTAAGATAAATCAAACATATATCGAAAGCTAGGTATATTTTTATCAAGTTTGTATTTGTATTAAAGAAAAGATTCCAGTATTGAATCACTGGTATTTCCATATAAATTCCAGAAACAAGGTGTTTGTTGCCTGAATAAAGTTGTGTATAAATGATTAAACAACACGGATTTTCTATATCCTAGGGGAAATGTCCATATAGCCAAGCTAAGTATATGGACAGATTTTAAATGGGGGAATTCCACCCGACTCTGCATGGATTGCATAGCAGCTGTCTATTCCCAAACAGGAAGCAGGCAACAGCAAGAAAATCATCTGAAATAAAAAGCCCCAAGGTGGAAGAAGAAGCTGCAATTTTCAGCGCACATTTCAGATGCGTTCGCATCCGCCGCTCTGGAATTTCCCACAGCGACCACCCACTCCGTCCACCACCCCCCGAAAACCCCCTCCCATGCCTGAAGCCTGCCAAGTCATGTTTGCATGACGAAGTTTTCCTCAACCCATTTGGGCTAATATTTTAAGTTGGGCGAAACTGCCAGTGATTTGTAACCTTTGATGACTTGGCGGGTTAGGCGAACTGCGGGGGCTAAACAGGGGTGAAGAGGGAGTCAGAGAGCAGCAGTTGGTAGTCGGAAATTAGCGCTAATCTTTGTAATTCCAACAGTATTAAGGATGGCTCTCAAGTGGTTACAAACAGGGGAAAAACGGGAATAATTGTTAAAGCAGCTGAGCTGCCAATTCCAGTCAGTTAAAGCTTACTCAATCCTAGATTGACCCTACGCACAACTTAACTTTTAGCCGAAATTACAAAACCCTCTGCAAGAATATAAAAATGACAACAAATAGACAGAAAAATACATTTTGAGAACTTAAATTTCAAATCTTGACTTCAATACAGACTTTGAGAGAATTGCCACTTTGAAATCGTGAGAAAAGATACGGGCTTAAAAGTGCAGTTTTTGAACACTTTTCTGCAAAAGCCATTTTTCGAAAATTTGGAAAAAATGTAAAAATGACGACAAAGTGAGTATACAGTTTTTTAGAGAATTAAACCACGATCATTTAGATGTAAGCCACTTTGGAATCGGATGTCTGCAAGAAAAGTTATGGGCTTAGAAGTGCAGGTTTTAGGTCACTTTTCTGCAAGGCCATTTTTCGAAAATTTGGAAAGGGGTAACACTGTAAAAATGACGAAAAATCGACCCAAAATTACAAACCAAACTGAGTATACAGTTTTTTAGAGAATTAAACCACGATCATTTAGATGTAAGCCACTTTGGAATCGGATGTCTGCAAGAAAAGTTATGGACTTAGAAGTGCAGGTTTTGGGTCACTTTTCTGCAAGGCCATTTTTTGAAAATTTGGAAAGGGGTAACACTGTAAAAATGATGAAAAATCGACCCAAAATTACAAACCAAACTGAGTATACAGTTTTTTAGAGAATTAAACCACAATCATTTAGATGTAAGCCACTTTGGAATCGGGTGTCTGCAAAAAAAGTTATGGACTTAGAAGTGCAGGTTTTAGGTCACTTTTCTGCAAGGCCATTTTTTGAAAATTTGGAAAGGGGTAAAAATGACGAAAAATCGACCCAAAATTACAAACCAAACTGAGTATACAGTTTTTTAGAGAATTAAACCACAATCATTTAGATGTAAGCCACTTTGGAATCGGGTGTCTGCAAGAAAAGTTATGGACTTAGAAGTGCAGGTTTTAGGTCACTTTTCTGCAAAGCCATTTTTTGAAAATTTGGAAAGGGAAAGGGGCTTATATCATGAAAATTAAAAAAAAATCGATCCAATGATATAAACCAAGATGAAGACACAGAAGATAACTAAAGTAAACAACAGCCGCCAAAAAATAATTCACAGTTCTGTTTTTCGAACGCCTTCTGTTGCTGTCCTTTGATGAAAAACCGGACAAGGCATATGCCTCTTGGCCACCCTCTGTTTTCCCATTTTCCTGCCGATTGTTGCCTGGCACATGGGACCACACAGCAGACTCCTAACTTGGAATATCTGGTCACTTCTGCACCGACAATGCGTTCGGCTCAGGGACGTTTAACTCTTTGGTTATCCGTTTTAACACCAGGGTATAGATTGTCTACAAGGGTATGATAAGTTTCTTGGGGTTAAAGAGCTCTTAGGGGTCAGACAAAATATATTACATAGAACAGATATTACATGGCATTCGATTTTTTCTTTCCAAACCATATTATTTATTTCGTAAGAAAGTGATTTACTGCCAAATGTAGCTGCCTTAAAGTGAAATCTGCAAAATGAAAATTGTTTTTTGTAAATTTAATTTATAAACGCTCAAACTAGGGCCTTAAATATAAAATAATTGCAATAACCAGTTTAAATGTAAAACCTTGAGGATACAAACTAGTCTAAATATGTCGGTACAGCTTAAAAAACTTGATGGTATTCATTATTTGGGTTGTGTTCGTTTTGGGAACGGGTTCCTGTCAGGGATAAAGGAAGTTAAAGTGGGCTGCGTGGGTGTTTTTGCGTCAGCTGGTTAAACACACAAATGGTGAATGGAGTCACAAAACAGGAGGAAAACATTGTGCAACCCGAAGAACCAGAAACAGAGAGCCCCAAAAGCCACTCGCATATTTTGGCTCAAGTTAATTTGAGAGTGGGTGAATCTGGGGAGTGCTGAACGTGATGGAGTGCGGGTGGGTTGTGTCGGACTCTGGTCAATGTCGGACACAAAGTTGCCAAGTTGAACTCCCCCATCCGGTCGACGTCGGGCCAAGAAAACACGAAAGTTGATCAAGAACTTTACCTCATCGAGGTGGTGCAACAATGAATTTTCCCTCCCTCGGAAAAATAAAGAACAAAAAATTATTCCAAGACATTTAAGAGCTCTCAAATATGATTTCAAATAATCTTATTAAACTGGGTTTACCCTTACCCCTGATATAAATTTGTGTTTTGATTGTTTAGCATATGATTCTTTTAGAATTTAAAATCAAACAAAATATTATCAACTATACAAACTGGTTTTGATTCTCAAGTGCAATTTGTGAATATTTTTCAAGTGTATTTGACCATTATTTTGCCACGCAATCTTCATAGACAATAACTAATTTTCACCCGGCACACGTCAAAGTTGCCCCATCTCCGTTTTTAGTTTCCGTTCGAGTGGCTCGAAGTTCTTGCGACAACTTTGTGCCAGTTATGTGTATTGGGTGGAGTTTGAGCGCCACTTCGCAGACTCCTTTTAGTCCTGTGGGGTTTTTTATGCCACTCCTTGACTTCCACAGCAAATCTTGAACTTTCGCAAATTGCATTCTTTGTAAGAAGTCAAGATGGCTATGGGCTGCACACGTAATTAGTTGGGGGAAGTTAAGGCAAATTAAACTGATGGCCAGCCACAGAAAGAAAAAAATAAACAAAATCACTATTGGTAAGTTAACTGCTTAAGTGTGAAGAGTCACTTTTAAAATAAAAAACAAGAGAGAACGCTATAGTCGGGTGCCCCGACTATCAGATACCCGTTACTCAGGTAAAGGGAGTGCGAGGGAGATGGAGATAGAAACTTTGATCACGCATAACTTTTTAACGAATGGTCCGATTTGAAACATTTCTTCTACATTTCTATAGGTATTGATAAACACAATAAAACTGCATTTTTACTTTTCCGAAATATTTAAATTTTTAAAATCGTATATAAGCGATTGTGGGCGTTAAAGGGGGCGTGGCACCTTTTTGAAACAAACTTGCGCTGCGTAGGAACTCCTAGAATCTGCATGCAAAATGCCAATCTTCTAGCTTTTATAGTTTCCGAGATCTCAGCGTTCATACGGACGGACAGACAGACGGACAGACGGACAGACAGACAGACGGACAGACGGACATGGCTATATCGACTCGGCTAGTGACCCTGATCAAGAATATATATACTTTATAGGGTCGGAAACGCTTCCTTCTAGCTGTTACATACTTTTGCACGAATACAATATACCCTTTTACTCTACGAGTAACGGGTATAATAATATCTATGAGTTATTTTTAAGTTTGATAAATATATATTCTCATTCATTAAAATCAATAAAGATTTGTTTCACCCGCTTTTATTATTTTTGTATATCTTCCACGCCATTTCTTATCTAAAAAGCAATAAAGGAATATTTAATAAAAAAGTTTCTACTGTTTTCCCAAAATTTCCAAGGTAACTGCTAATGCCAAAGGTCAGAGGCCCTGAAATCTCGGTTTAAGCTTTGACAGTCCCTTTGAGAGCCACATTTTACAGTTGGCCAAGTTGAAAGGTCCGTCCACCATGCCCTCCATCCATCAGCCCACCATCCACTACATCACCTCCATCACCTCCATCACCGCCCTTCAATCATGTTCGAACGCCTGCTGACAGCTCGCCCACAAATTTCATTCAATTTGCAAAAACACAAAACCGACACCGAACTGAAACTGAAACTGAAACTGAGCCCAGAACGGTCTCATTTTCCAAAACAGAAGTGTGGGCTGGGTCAAATTGATGAACATGACCGAAGTTGGCCGCTCTTTGCTACTTTTTGCAGCGAAACAAAGGAAGAAAAGCAAACATTTTCATGTTTTTCAAAGTCTTCAATCAAAATGCGTCGGCAAAGTTTTAATGCATGCGCTGCCTCTAAAAAAAAGTAAAAAAAAAACTATAGCGGAGGAAGTTCTTAAGTGACGAAATGAGGAGGCGTTGCAAGCTGGCTCCTGCCGCACAGTTTGATAAATGATGTGTCGAAAATAAATGATTATGCTTTCAGGGGACTCCCCACAAAACTTTTTTTGTTTTACATTCTGCCACTTTTCTACTTCCTTCTTACATTTTGTTAAAATTTCCTTTTATTTTAAGCTGTTCTCTCCGCAAAAGTTGATGTACTATGGGTTCATCTATGTATTTGCATGCCTCATTTGCCATATTGATTTTGTTTATTTTTTTCTTTTCCTTTCGTTTTACATTTCAGGTTTGTTCTTTCTCCTTCAAACGGGCAAGGTGGACGGGGATAATGTACATTTGTTTCCATCAAATTCGGCTTAAGATTTACATTTTTGTTTTGGTAATTTGGGGATGAAAAATTGGGATTAAATGGAGTGCAATACGTTAGCCAACAAAGTCCAGTACAAGAATATTTTAAAGCTTGAACCACAAATTATGAACCTTCAGTAGCTGAAGTCTTTTTTTATATAACTATTTCAGTAGGTAATTAATAGTTTTAATAAAATAATAAAAAAAATAATAGATATAGGAATTGATATTTATAGATGACCCAATAAAAACTGCATTTAAGCTTGTGTAAACAAGTTTTACTGGACCGAGGGTCAACGCTATCAATAAGAATTTTGTAACACAGGTTAGATCAACGCCCTTTACCTTTACTCTGCCGCTAGTCCTTTGGTGACTTCTCCCTCGGCCGCTTGAGTGTTGGACTTATCACCGGAACCTTCGGCGGCGGCCACCAGAGAAGCCGACGATGTCGATGGACGAAGTACAACGCTGTTGTCGCTGCTCTCGCTGCTGGAATCGCCCACATTTAGATCGCTGTTTAGAGACTCGGTGGGCGGAGGAGGAGCCACGGACACCGGAACTGGTGGCACCAAACTTGGAGTCCCTATGCAGATACGTTTTGAGGGCGGCGGGGCTACATGACCCAGTCGGGCGTTGGAGATGGTTGTGCCGGGGGACACGGCCTCAAAGGCCATCAGTTCTCCGAAGTAGACGTGCTGGATCACGGGAAACTTGGAGAGTATCTGTGGATTGTACGGAAAGAGTTAAATAATATAAATCATCATATAATCAATGCTACTGATTAGCGCAAATACTAATAGATAAGGGGCTCACCTCCTTTTGGTACATTTTTACCAGTCCCGCGTTAATTTTAATCCACGAGGGCACGTCCGTGATGCTCCACAGTTGGTTTGAGTGCTCGCCAAAGTGTCCAGTCTTGACCTTGCAGATGTAGTCTATGCAACTGATGAACATGAACTGATCCTTGAAGTCGCTGATGATCTGCTCATCCACAAACTTCGAGGGATCAAAGGGGCTTTTAACTAAAAGATACACATTGAAAAGGGGAATCTCAGGAAAATATTCTTATAGCTCACCGGCCAGCTGCGCACTACCCCAAATGAAGGGCACGAACTGGAAGTCGTCCAGGGACCAAACTCCTTGACTGCCAGCGGGTTCCATGTTGTAGGTGCGCTGCAGTTGTCTGACAAACTCCAGGTATCGATTGAATAGCCTCAGGGCGGCTCCGACAATGTCCTGCTCCTGCAGGATCTCGGCCTTGAAAAGCGAGCACAGAAAGAAGAGGAAGGAGAGCTCGTGACCGGTACCATAGTCTATCCTGGTGGCATTTCCAAAGGATTCCATCAGGTACTGCTCCAGTTCGCTCTGGTATCTCTTTTTGGCGGCGGGCAGCAGCTGCTCCATCAGTTCCGGCAGCTGTTCCCGCATCTCCTGAGCCCAATCCCTATAGGCCTTATTGCCAAAACGCTGAGGCTGCTCCAAAGGAGGATGCTGCTCCACCAACTTCTCCAGGGAGTCAAAGAGGCGCACCAGTTTGAGCAGCATTTCCGACTCGTACATCTCGTCCGTTGTCTTGATCCCCTGGATCGCCGAACTGGTGCCATTTATATAGCCTATCAAATCGTGGTAGGCGCGGGATCTTTGCCAAATTCCCAAATCGCCCAGATTCTGCACTCGCTTCGTGATTGCCGGCAGTTTACCTGCAATAAACTTTAATTAATCCTGTTTGATTCTCTTAACTATTCAGCCAGCACACCTGCTCCTTGAGTATTGGCATCCGCCATGCTTGTAAAATGATTATATCACTTTAATTTAAAGTTTATTTTGTTCTGAAGTTACGTTTTGTTTGTTATTTTGGGTGCATCTTCTTCTTTTTCATTGAGTTGCAACAGTTAACAGATAGCGATGGTAACAGAGGTCTGTTAAATGAAGAGCAACCGCATCGCGATTCATCGATTAATTTGACCACTGCCCTTCCCTAACCGATAGTTGACAACAAACTACGCCTACGCCGGCAAATTACAGTGCCACCGCATCGAAAATTACCAATAAATAGCATCCCTTGGAATATCTCGCTATAAAAATATATATACATCATGATCGAGACACTATATAATCTGCCCTTCCACATCCTGGTGCCGCCAAACATAAAAGTCCGAAAATTCAGCATTCCAATGCCGTCGCCCATGGCTGTCTTCAGTGTGATATTGTTTTCCTATTTTCTGGTGACAGGAGGTAAGTTATTTTATAATTTATGGGCTTTTATTAAATTGCAGACATCCCTTGGAACAGAAATATCTGTAGAAGGGCTAAATTTGCACTTAACTAAATGCCTGTTACCTTCAGCTTACAGCTGTGTACAAAAAAATAGTTGCAGTTAAAAAAAAAACAAGGTTTTATATATGAAAAGCAGAGGTTATTTGTTAAACGAAATTAAATGTTTATTAGACATGGATCAATTAATTATTGAAATTTCTTTTACGCAGGAATAATCTACGACGTGATTGTGGAGCCGCCGAGTGTGGGAGCCACTGTGGATGAGCATGGACACTCTCGTCCGGTGGCCTTTATGCCATATCGCGTGAACGGACAATATATCATGGAGGGTCTGGCCAGCAGCTTCCTGTTTACTGTCGGCGGACTGGGCTTCATAATAATGGATCAAACCCACTCCCCAGGAAAGACGAACCTCAATCGCCTGCTGCTTACCGCCATGGGATTCATTTTCATCCTGGTCTCCTTCTTCACCACCTGGCTATTCATGCGCATGAAGCTGCCCAGCTACCTGCAGCCCTAGAATCTCTACTAAAAACGGACGGATTAACACACTCTTAGTTTCCTCTTGTCTGTGTACAGTCGAAAATCTCTAAATCGAACTGCTGTCATTCGAAATTCTAGTTTCAAAGCTTAAAGCTACGATCAAAAGCATTCCTCAACATGTATTTTTATACAAATATGATATATGCACTGTAGTAACTTTCTTACATATATAGAATATCATCAAATTATGAGTCAGTTTTGGTTATTTCTATATGATTCCATAATGTCAAATAAATAATATAATAAACAATCGGAAACAAAGGGTCCTTAAAATACTAAGCCACTCACTAATTTTATTTACCAACTTTAATAACAAAATAGTTTTAATACTTATAGTTATGAAAGAAAATTTAATAGTTAAAAGCTGAAGAGGTTAAGTGTGTGAAGTTTGACTGTATATTTGCTAGACCCACAAACATGTTGCTTATTTGAGCATATAAAATCGGGGAAAACAATCTTTTCGGCGTCCCATGGCTCTCAGTTCACGTCGCGCTGTTGACTTGTTTGGCTCGCTCGTTCGTTCGCAGCGTTCAAAAACGATTTTCATCGCCTATATAGTTTTAGAATCTATTTTTGTTTATAAATACAAAGTACCTAAATATATCTGCGCTCAAAGCTATGTTTGAAAAATAGTTACAAGGAAAAGTTAAGAAAGTCTGCTTGTTACTGAACTGAAGTGACTGAACTGACCAAACAACATTATTCAGTTCTCCAAGTGATGTAACCCGAGGAATACGAATCCTCTCCTGCTCTCTTCTCCCATCGGTTTCTGCGTCGCATTTTGTTTACTTCTTGGCCCAAACCAAAACAGAGACATGTCTAAAAAGTGCACTGTGCGATCCCTGAGCGATAGTGCCCTGGCGGAATTGGCCAATTTACTGGTGTCCACCATCAGCTATGTGCAATATGCTCCGGATGTCCATCTGGACATCAACATCGTGATGGTGGAGCTGAACGAGTATCTGGCCCAGCTGGGAGCCACCTCGAACATATACCAGGATCTACTCAGGGTGATCCTGAGCTCGGATTATCTGGACGCCAACATGCGGTTCACCTGCCTGCAAATGCTGCTCAACTGCGGGGTCACTTTTCTGATGACTGAAGTATTCCCTTTCAGCTACTACGAGAAAATTCTACAGGTATTTCCGATTCATATTTGAACGGGGGAAAACAATTAATTGTAAATGTGCCACCGGTATTTTTGAGAAAATAAGCCAACAGAGTTTAACAAGCGAGGATAAGAAACTCTAGAAATATAACAAAAATAGCTTTGGTAAAAATAAATGTTTATATTATAAACATATTTTATCAAAAACCGTTTTCTATTAGTCTGTTTCATGCTAGATTTCTTCTTTAAACCAATAAATTAAAATAATGTAGCGAAAAACACAACAATGCCAGTAGCTTATTATTAAATCCTTCTCAATTTGTTTACAAATAAATGGCTTTCCTATAAAATAATTAAAAACATTAATAACAAAGTGGAGAGCTCTGGAAATTAATATAGTTTTAAATTAATATATTTATATATTCCAGGTGATTGCAGCTCAAGGAGCGGGATTGCGGGTGTTGAATATCAAAGGAATCTGGGTGAAAGAGGAGCACATGCACTACATGTACGACATTGTGAGGCGATGCAAGCAGCTGGTTAAGCTGTATGTGCCCTATATTGCCAACGACCGGTTGCTGGAGGAGATCGGGAAGTGCTGCACTCGCCTGCAGATCTTGGACATATCCGGCGAGACTGACATTACGGAGATCGGCATCGATTTTCTGGCCAAGGGCGTGTGTTGTCAATCGCTGACTGTTGTGGATGTGGGAATGCCGGGAGAGGAGAACATCTGCTATTCGGATATTGCCCTGATCCTGGAGCACTGTCCCCAAGTGGAGACCCTTTCGACATACTCCTTCGTGGGAGCCTCCCTAAAGTTTATCCACGACAATATCGATGACCGGTTCAAGTGCCGCTTGAAATATATTCATGACACGGGCACGGATGAGTCCACCTTGCAGGTCATCATGCAGACGTGTCCGAGGCTGGAAACCCTCTATTTGGACTCACCCAAAACAGGAAGCCTGAGAGCTCTCCACACGCGCAATTTGAGAAAATTGAAGATCTACAAATTTGTGGTGGCCGAGCTGCTTCCTCTGCTGGAGCGACCCATTGGCAGAAACCTGCGACATCTCACGATGATCAAGGGCCTGGGAAATCTGGATTTGGGGAAGTTGGCTCGTCTCTGTCCTTCGCTGATCGATCTCGACTGCTATATGATTGACAGTCTAACCTACGGGCAAGGTCAGGCCAAGTTCCAGCAGCTGGAGGGCCTGGAGATCCTAAGTAGCGCCATTATGACCAGTTCCCTGAAGGCCTTCCTATGCAATTCCACGGATCTCAAGCGGTTGGCTGTGGACACGGTGGAGTTTACGGATGAGGACATAATAAGGTAGTTTTTAAAATAAAAAAAAAAAAAATATGATTGATGTAATCTCATTTAATTTTAGAAAAACTTTAATTCTTTAAACTTTATTTTTCAGCATGTTTATGCAACACGACTTTAAAGTTTTGGAGGATGTTTGGTTTACTTTGGCGCCAGAGCTCACAGTACAGTCTGTGGAGGTGAATCTATAGTTTATATGCCTGTTTTCTAATTATATATTAAAGTGAGGTTCTTAATTTTCAGTTACTAATGGACAGCTGCCCGGAACTGCAGTCCGTGGGTCAATTGACCGGCTGGTCTTTAACGCCCGATGACTTGGCGCTGATTCGGGGACTTTTGAAAAGCGGCAATTCGAGCATTGTACTGACACCAAACGGTTTTCTAGCTTGAGTATTATTAAGACTTTTTGTTTAGAGATATAATTTTAAATTAACCTTATATTTTTATTTGAACTTATTTATATTAGTGCTCTGTTTTCTGTATGAATTAATTTTAGATCCTTTTTTCTTTCTAGCGCCTTCAATAGCCTTAATGCTGCAGCCTTTTCAAGGCCAAGAGGAGCAAACATTATTGTAAACAAATCAAGTCTTGTGTATGTTAATTTGCTTGTGATATTATAAAAATAAAGTTGTTTAAATTTAAATTTGAAAATCAAAAAAGAAAAGTGTGACCAGTGCTGCATTTTCAGTGCAATAATTGAGCAGCGGATTGTCGGTATTTTTGAGGCATGTCGATATTTATCGTATATCGACCTTCATTTTTGGCGCCAGGTTAGTTTTTGAATAGATATTGTCTAACAACAATCAACTTTATTTTTTTAAGATAATGGTATAACCGTAATGATGTACCTAAAATTAATTAAAGAAATATATATCATAATGTTCATTATTTTTAGAAAACAAATCTAAAATTTTATGCATTTATGTATGTTGATATATATCTGCAATATCAACCAAACATAACGCTTTTAGTTTTTGGAATATTAATCTCGATTTTTAATGTTAAAGTAAAACTAACTATAATATTAATCAATCTTAAAACATATTATCATTATTTTAATTGATTATCCGTTATGATGACTTCAAAAACACGTACACTAGTCTGGTCAGTTTTGGTGTATCTTAGGTTTAATTTAATTAATTTAATTTTAAATATTGCTTCCAATGAAATGCCCATTAACGTGGTATCTCTCTTAAGCCGCCAGCTCTTCTCTTTTGGCAATCTTACGGCTCTCTTTTGGCTCTCTTGCGCCACCCACGCCGAGGTCCGTGTGGAAAGCTCAATGGAACTGCGGTTGTGCTCGCGAACTTGTTAGCATTCCGTTATTCAGGTTCAGTTCTAATCCAACGGGCGAAGGAACAACATTATATACCGTGTGCTGTGCTCGCTCGAGGCGCGTCTGTAAATATTTAAAAATTGAAAAACATATTCATAAATGGCCCAGGCCAAAACACTGCGAGAAATTCCAGCAGCGAAGTGATTTTGAATGAGTGGTTTCAAAGTGAGCAGTGCTAGCCAAAATCGTGTTTTGTGGCCAAAACGAAAATATTGTAGATCATAACAAATGCATTTGAAATATAAAAGTTAAAAAAAGGTTTAAAAAAAAGTGCGAAGGTGAAAATTCAGCTCACTCTCTTTTTGTCACTCGGGGACTCTCTCTCTTTTTTCTGGCGGAAACTAACGGCTTAGAAGAAGTACCGTAAAAGCTCGCTCGTTTCGCACATGCGTGTGCGTGTGAAAGTGTGGGTGCCTGCTTGAGTGTGTGTGTGTGTGCTCGTGCTAGCATCCTGTAGCAAGTTCTTCACTCAAGGATAACAGTCGTAAAAGCACAACAATGTAATGAACAATATCAGAAAATATCATCATCATCATCATTCTCATGGCGAGCGAAAATATAACAATTTCATGTGTGTGAGTGTGTTTGTGTGTCTCGCAGGTTCTCTCGGCTCACAAACTTTAATGTCCTTCTTTGTCACTTAGTTTTATGCGACAGTCGCCGTCGAATGCGACAATGCGAGGGCATTTGCATACGATTTACGATTCCCGTAGCCTCCAAAACGGACAATCCTGCGGGTTAAGTCCTCAAGGAAGCTGTGTTCTCCCCGCAAACACAATCACACAGACACACACACATGCACACACACGGGTAGCCAAGGGCATGTAACAGGTAACACAACACAATTGACACCTGTCTCGCTCACTATTTCCGTCGCTCTCTCGCTCTCCGAGCCTCCTTTGTGGAAGGTCCTGTAATACTCGTTCCGTCAATAACAACAGTTGCCACAAAGAGCCATTTCAATGTCATGAAATGATGTTAAGTTCGTATGAGTGAAATTAATGCCACGGAGATTTCTGATCAAAAAGCAATTCACGGAGGGCAATATTATAATAAAATACTTTTAGTGCCACTATTTAAACGATTTAAATTTAAAAAAAAATTTTAATTTTTCCAAGACAGTTTTTAATCAAATATTTTATTGGCTTTTATTATTGTATTATATTGTATGTTATAGTCTTTTGAAAAAATATTAAAAGGTTCTCTAAAAGGTAATGGAAATATTTGATTTCAAAATAAAACTCGAAAGTGATAGCTCATATAAAATCGCAATAATATAATTAATAAAACTTTCTGTATATGTGGTGTTAGTTAGAACATTGTAAATTTTAAAATGGACAACTTCGGTTGGCAAATGTTGTTCCAGAGCTTGTCCTGTTTGTTTAAATCTTTTTTTGAATGTCTAAAGTTTAATGGTGAAGGAGAGGACAGCGGGGTGGCACAAAGTCGGCAACTTTTTCATTAGTGTTGCACATTGAGTTGAATTTTGTCGTATGCTGGATGACCTTTATGCAAAATAGGTCCTGTCACTTCCTCCCCGCTCTCTAGGACCCCACACTCTGACTCTTACGTTGCCGTGCATTATTAAGCGCCAGCTTTTGTATTATTCAGCGCACACATGATGTCTGTGTTTGGCCTGTGTAATAAAATACATGAATTATTCATGCAAAGGCTTCACTGTGGTCAGCCAGCTTTTCCTGCCGTTCTTATTGAAATGCCATTAGCGAAATTCGTGCGCCGACGCGGCGTATACGCAATCTGGCATTGAGATAATATTTATTCGCGCTGCTCGCCAGGTGAGCAGAGTTTTGCATTAATATGGACCAAACAATGCTGGCCATTATCATTACGAATGCAGATAAGTGGAAGCCATAATGCCAGGTAGTTCGGCCTAATTAAAAGAGAGAGGGCAGGCGAAACAAAGGCCAAGATTGCCTTGTGGTGATGCGTGAATTTTCGTAACAACAGCTAAATAATAAAAAAAAAACACATTGGCAACATTTCGTGGTCGTTTTCAGCGAGCTGATTCCGTTTTTGTTTGTGTTTGCCTTGCCGGAGCACGCGTGTGTCTGCTTTTTACCTTGGACAAGAATAAACCATCCAAACATCCTGCAGCATCCATCTACTTGGCCATTGTGGTTGTTCTTGGCTTTTTCCTCGGCGCGGCCTCACGTTCATCCTCATCTTTTGTGAATCCTTGGCGCAGCAGATTCTAGTTGGTGGCCTACTCTGAAGGTGAGTGCAAACATTCGCATTTTCTCCCTACCATTTGCTCAATCGATTATTTTCTAACTGAGCGCCAACTTAAATAAGCCATCAATTCGCATAAAAAGCGGGATAAAAAATGAATACTCATTTGGGGGCCAGAAATAAGTCAGACGCTTAATTAAATTTGGAAATAAAAACGCCCACATCAACAAATTATTTTAAAATGTATTTTTTATTCTCCAAAGATAAATAGTTTCTTGGTTTGTGAACCGTTCAAAGCGCCTAAATCAATTTGTCAGGCAGTAGATCGATTTTTTATGCTAATGTTTACAATGAGGCGAGAAAAGATAATAATCAAATCTATTTTATTCACAAAAAGTGGAAAACAGTGTTTGGTGGAAAATGTATAAATATATTTTAGGTGTATTGAAACTGCGGTAAAGATGATTTAATTTTAATTCTAGAGTCCAATCTTCTCCAACTTTGTTCTCTGATGTTCCTGTTATGAATATAGTCCATAGCAAATGTATCCATTTTGCTAAAAAGAAACATGGCCCAAAGCGAAGACGAAGGCGAGCCACTTCCAACCAGCGGAAAATGTCAATAAACTTTTCCATTTGTGTCACGTCGGAGGGGCTGCATTATACGTGGATAAACGACCCAGTAGAGCTGAGATTGACATAGCTAACACCCCACACGCCCCTAAATATAGACACTCCATAGACTGGGCGTGGCATAATGGGCGTGTAATGGAAACAGTTTGCTATAATTAGACAACAGTGGCCGGCTATTACAGTTAACTAGTTACTAGCCAATGTCCGCGATGTTGCCTACTTCTGTGCGCTCTTCGATGGGGCAACGGGGCGGATACGTTATTTCGTTAGTACAACGTTTTAATTTCTTGTTTGTTGACAATTCGAAAATAACATGTGGCTTTTTGAATGGGTATAATAATGAGCTAAAGTTTCATAAAAAATATTTAAACATGGAACCTATCTAGAACAGGACTGTATATCGATTATTTTAATACAAACATTTACATACATTATTAATAAAAAATTATGAATTGGGTTTTGTTTCTACTCATTTATGATGTATCAATATGGTCGCATATTGGAAGTTGGTTTTTGTTGCACTTGCTGCGAGAAACGGGTTTCAGAGCTGAAAAAAAATTGTTTGAGCGACATTCTGGCTCAAACCGCGATCGATATTTACCAGATAAGCTTTTCGACTTCCGATAGCAGTTGATTGCCTGCAACACACATGGATTGCGAACGGTATAAAAGCATTTTCCGTCCCTGCTGGCACATCCGGGGTTATCTTTAATGGGACAGGGCTTATCACAATGTTCCGCAGCAACACAAGCTTTTTTTGTGGGAATATATCAAAGCTTAATATGAATTTAACTTGTCTCTAAAGTTACCCAGTAAAACCAGCCAGAGGAACTTCATTTGTTGTACCTTGCGGAGTATACGATTTGACTAAGCTAAAGCTGTGAAATTGCCATTACTAATAACCGAGAAAATGGAACAGCATTTATTAAAGCATGAAAATAAATTCAACTCTAGTTATTTCTAACAATATATATTTTCCTATTGAATGCATTTGCATTGAAAAGCAAACGGGCAGATGGGTCTGAGAATGTCTCCTTCATAATTCATGGCAAGCATTACGTTGCGACTACTACAAATCATGGCGAATAAAAATTCGCCCGACCCCTGAAACATTTTTATGGCAACCATCTTTGCCAACAGCTCGTAAAACAAGAGCAACAGTCCGCAGTGCTTTGCTCTCATAATTTATTTTGCATACACACTCAGACTCACTGGAGAAACAAAGCAGGAAAAGCAGAATACACTCTTGCCAAACACACATAAACGAGCATTGAAGGGGAAAAATTCAATTTCAGAGGATATTATTGGGGACCGCAAGCTCCGCTTTTTGGAAAAAGCAAACAGCAGTGAGAAAACAAATGAGAAGTTCTGACAACTAAAAATTAGATCGTAAGAGGATAATAATGTAGGGAAATAATATTTCACGACACAGATCCGTGTAAATTCGACAATTATTTTAACAGCATAAAAGCGTTAAATTTTTCAGAAAAAAAGGCGAGTCTAAACGTTTGGTTTATGGCGTTAGAATATACAAGTAAAACTAATATTGATTGACATCCATTTCTGGCTATGTACAAATTGTGGTCATTAAATAGGACTTTTTATACCTGAATAATAAATGTAAATACTCTTTGGTTGTTAATAGATTTATTCTGTTTAGCACTCCAAATTGCAAGTGCTACACTTACAGCTTATAATTTCAACGTAAATTTGTTTACTTAGGTACAAAAATCTGTATCAGTAACAATTTTATAAAAATATGTAGTTTATAAGACGAAAAAGTATAAGGGCAAAAATTCAATTTCGAGGGCTGGCTTTTGTGAATTCAGTTACCTTTTTTTTGCGCCAGAGACAGCGCGTGAAAAGTAATGAATAAATAAAGTTTGGCTGTAGTTCGCATTCGAGCAGTTAAAGATTTCGCCTTTCCAGCCCACGTGGATGTGTTCAAAGGTGCGAGGGCTTGTGCGTTTGCATATTTTAAGCTGCTCCTTTGCACCTTTTACATTTTATATGCCATGCGGCGGGCGAATTTGAGTTTGAGCTGTCCGACTGTCGACTGCCGACTGCCTCTCTGGATTTTTTCGTTTTCTGCGCCGACTTTTATTTCAGTTTCCGTTTATGTACACATTTGTAGTCCGGCCAGCATCACCTTCACCTTTCGCACACACTGGCATCGAGAGGTCACCATTTCCCCGCCCAATTTATAAATGCTGTATGTACATGTGTTTTCGCAAGGCTTTAACTTGGGCACCCCCTTTCCCTTCCCACAGTCCACAAAAAGTGTAATATTCACTTTTTATGCTGAGGCCGGCGCTTCTCGCATGCGACTAAAAACCAAGCTGCGGTCTCTGTACAGTGTGCACTTTTCGTACATTTTTCGAAACTTTGCGGCCCCATGGTCAAGTTTCGGTTGGGCAAACAAAGAAAGAACGAACGATTTCTTTGCCAGTCCTTGCAGAATCGGAACTTTTGTGGCGTGTTTTTTGGTCCTCCACTCGTATTTGGGTTAATGGCCACACACATTTTCACATTTCTCGGTCAAATCCACACAACACACAATCCAAGGCTTTTCTGGCCTTTGATAAGCCAATGCTAATTTTAATGGTGTGCGTGTAAGTCTAAATTAAATCCGCTGGCAATATTCAGCGACACCGACTTTAATTAGTTTCAGTTGAATGCGTTTAACACGGCCAACAAATCAATTTCTGTTCTGGGGATTAGCTAAAGTACCTCTTATAGAACTAATATGCATGTGGATTAGAGATGCTAAATCGGGTACTATTAATAAAATATTTAAAAAATTTAGCTTTTGAAATTTACATTGATTAGGCCTTAAATTTGTCATGAATGAAATAAAAATGAAAAATATATTAATAGCATTATATATATTTATAAAAACAAATATTTGTATTACTTTATATTAAAATACAAATTTCTAACTGCGCATCTCTGACACTAAATTTTGATTTGATGGTTGTAAATCCAATTGAATAATTAAACAGTTTGCTGGGGACAACTGTTCATCGGCAATCGATCACATAATTGAGATGCGACTTTGATTGCATCGCCCGCTGCTGGAAAATTACAGGGCCGGGGAAAAATGATGCTGCCCTTTGGTTGAGGTGGTGATGATGGTGGAGGAGAGGGGATGAGAGGGGTCAGAGGGCAATTGGCCTTAAACCGAGATGGCTGTGAATTGGGAGCAACTGTCGAGGTCATCACATTTGACCCGCAATGCAGCCAGGGCTTAATCTGCCCCACAGTCGCATTCAAATGTCAATTAGTGTTGTTGCTGTGGTTTCAATTTCTGCACGCCGCCCTTTTATCTTTCCGGCTCCTTCCGCCCAATACCAACCCATCAACCCATCCACCCATCCAATCCCATCCCCCGGGAAGCCATCGAGCAATTGAAGGCCACGGCAGAAGGGCCGCATCCGGATCCTTGGCCAGCAGCCACTAAATCTGGGCCAGCACGAATCCCTGCCAAGCAGCCAAGGCACAAAGCCCCATAAACAGTTTAGCTGGCTGGGCACAAAATTATGACCCCAAGTGCAGTTAATAATACACCAATTTATGCAAAATAACTTCAAACTGCGAAGCTGTCAAATTACCATAATTCAAGTGGATTTTATCGATTTATTGAGTTTAACTACTGGCCCAATTTTGACATAATTACATATAATAACTAAAAATTTAAATTGCAGCAATCTGTATAGTCATCATAGTTAAGTGACATAATATAAGAGTCTCTTATAATTAAACTTACCTCAATAAGCGAAGTTGTTAAGGGAAATATCAGTAGAAGCTTGGACAATATCCATGATCCAAAACATGTAAAAGATTTCGACATTCTGTATAGTTTTTAAAATGAAAATAAAATACTGAAAGTAGGCCTGCCTAGTTGCAGAGAAGGGTTCGACTGCAGCAATCCGGATAGGGCAGATCTGGGTTGATGTAGCCACCGTGGCGACAAGGAGGTGACAGGATGCTCACTCCACAGCTGCCCAAGGACAATTAGATTTGAGTTTTTGTTTCTCTCTGGAAGATGCCCAAACTCACCTGTGGAACACGACCCGTCCGTTGTGTCCGCACATGATTTTGCGGCACTCGTGCCTGGGATCCTCGATGCTAACCCCCGGATTCAGGACGAGGTTCGGGTTGATGGTGCACTTGCCGGGATGTCCTGCGGGCGAAAAGCGAAAGTGGAGCTGCCAGCTGCCAACTGCGATTGTCTTTACTCACTCGGATCGCTGTAGTTTCCTTCCCACTCGGCAGACTGAGCCGCACTTAAAAGGCTCCACAGGAGCGTGACTGCCACGAGAAAATGGAACGCGGCCATGGGTAACCCAAAATTTCACTTCGATTCGCAGAGTAGTTTTTCAAAAGGAAGTATTAAAATCGGGTTTGGTTTCGTTTGACATTCGTTTCGGAAAGCACTTTTGATATATTTACGCTGCCTTTTTAGCAACGAAATTATGTGGTTTTTACTTATTTTCATTTAAACAACACAAGCTTTTAAAAGAACTCAATTTTAATTGGTTAGATCGCAACACTTTAAACAAAAAAGCGTAGCTCAATTCTTAAATAGTTTAAAATATATTACTTTAAGCTGTAATAAAAATATATTATATAGATTTAAACTATGTAATAATTTATTTGAATCTATTTTTTTGGTATTTAAAGTTGTAATTAACGTCCCAACACGAAACTTGATTAAATAGTTTTTAAATTTTTTCAAAAACAAAGCGATTGTTTGAAACCTTTTATTTTATTTTGTTAGGATGGCTTATACAGTTTTTAGTTTTCAATGCTCATATTCTTATCCAAAAACATCTAATGATGTTTTGTGAATCAGGATTATAAGATTAAAAGCCAGGATAGTTAAACAACAGATTGCGGCATCCTGTCTGTGTTTTTGTCGCTGGTGTATTTCAGGAAATTTGACTAAAAGATTCGATTTTCTGAGCTGTCTGCCAGCAAAGTGCCGAGTCTGTCTCGATGCCGATTCCATATGCGCATTTTAATTAAAATCCGTTCAGACGGATGGCGAGGGGGGAGGGTTCGGGAGGGGATATGCTGATGAAGTTATCGAATATGTTAATGCAGTTATTTGCAGCTGCATTCGCCTTGTGTCATCTGTTGATGTTGTTGCATAATTCGATTAAGTGACGCTGTCTCCCGGGCTGTGTCCCCTGCCCCTCGTCCCCCGTCCCTCGTCCCTCGTCCCTTTTCCCGGCCAATGTAAATGTTGGTTTATTTGCCTGTCTGCCTTCTGTAAATTGTGATTGCTGGTGTGTCAGTCAGTTGGCTCTATCCGAATCCATTTGCAGACAAATTTGTGGGCCACCTAATTGATGCCGCTGTGTACTCACATATCTCGTTTGTCGTTGGACTTTCGCCATTGAGCCAAGTAAATGCGATTCTAGCTGGCGTGTTGTTTTGATTACCTCTGGCCTGGCTGGCCAATTAGCAAGCGACCTCCATTGTTCGCCAGTTGAAACTAATTGAATCGAGTGGCCTCAGCTGGGCTTGAAATATGCACTTCAATGAACTCATCTCGACCCCAGTGGTTGGCTAATTAACCGACCCACTCGAAGCTCAAATAAACACAGGAGAGTGTGCCAGCCAGCCACAGCACACAAATGCGAAGGAGCCGTTCGGTTTAAATCAAGTGAAAATAAAATGTTAAACGCGTTCAAAGTTAAACAGATATTGGGTAATGAAGTGTCCATTCTAGCTGGGCATTTTATTGTTATCTACCAAGGGAGCACTTAAAAAGATAAGCATTTCCTAAGTTATGCTACTTAACAATTAACGGTACTTAACAAATTATACATTATAAATAAAATGTAGCAGCAAAAAGTATGCAATGATATTTATTTTTGTATATAAAAAGGCCCCTTATTAACTTATCGCAAAATCGACTTCAATTAATGGAAAAGTAGAGTGCAAATAGAACAAATGAAAAATTAAACAATTTAAATTAGATATAAAGCTATAGATCTATAGACCATAATAAGTCTAAAACCTTTTCACATTTTTAATTCGATACTCTAACTTAAAGACATAAAGATTTGTCTCCTTATTGAAATATTTTTGGTGATTGCCGTTTTCCTAATCACTGATTTCAAGACAGCTCTACTTAATTAAAAGTTCAGCCATCATTCGCATCCAGGTGTCTATAATGGTCTCTTTAAGCTCTGGAGAGTAGGATTCTATTAAATCATGTGTGCAAAATTAAAATTAAGAGCAAGAGAAGTAGGGTTAAGAGTAGGGGTAAATTGATTATAGCTTGGTCAATACGGTCATGTTATCTGAGTCTCGGGCTGATGTCTCATTTTCGCCACGATCATTTGCAAAAAATGTGCGTATTCAACTGATTAGGTATTTGTTTTTGCGCGTGAGGCGATACTCGAACACTGCCTCCTTGTCCAGCATAGATAAATAAAAATTAATTAAGATACCGTGAAGATTATTGAGCGGATTGTGCCGGTAGAAAAGAGACAAGAACTAGTTATCTTATCATTCGACAATGCTTCGACGTTTTTCATCGCTGAAATTCTATAAAAAAGCCGGACTTAACAATAAACATAACTGTCTTGCCGAAATGCTTCCCAAGTTCACTGCACTCTGTGCCTTTTTGGCCATTTTTTCCTCGTCTGCGGCCTACACAATAACACCTAATATTATCGAGGGTGAGATTGAATATAGATTCCACCTTTTGTGTTCCGGGGAGTTAATTTTTGTGTATTTCAATTAGGTGTTCCTGATTTCTTGAATATAAGTACTGCTCCATTCGTGAAGATCGGATCAGGGTATTACATAATCGAAAGTGTTGCAAGAAAGAATTGGTATGGTGCCTACGAGTCTTGTCGGCAATTGAATGCAGAGTTGATCACATTTGAAAGCGTGGAGGAATTGAAGCTGATAACTCAATATATAGAGGCCGTTCTGTCACCGACTGGTCTTGGTCTGTTTTGGACTTCTGGCAATGACTTAGCGAACCAGGATAAACACGTGTGGTTTTCGAATGGGCAACCGGTGCCTTCGGATTTGTTTGCGAAGGGAGAGCCAAATAACGCCAATGATGAGGAGCGTTGTGACGCTTTTAAGGTTTTAGATGAAACAAACCCCGGTATGAATGACTGTAATTGCGAAATCAAAAGAAGGTATGTTTGCAAAGCACCCCAGCCAGTGACAGCTTCCTTCATCATTTTTTAGGTTGTCCATTAAAATACATTACAATGTTATATTAACTGGAATATGTACAATAAATAAAAAATTACCTTCAAAAATGTGTATGTCAGTATTGGTTTTAACATTTAAGATCTTTTTTTTTTTTTTTTTTATAAAAGTAAAAAATTGTATATTTATTGCAAAACTTAACAGGTATACTGCTACCTATGTGGCAACTTGAGCAGCTTGTAAATATAGGGGATAACAAATTTTAGATATAACAAATTATACGCGATATATATTTAATTTCTATTTTAATTCCTTTAAGCTTTAAATATTATATGTGTCTTGATGGGAGGTCATGTGGGTGGTATCTTTTTATTCTTCTTTTTCTTGGTCTCCATAACAGCCTTTTCGCCAATGAGTTAGGGTGAGAACCAAGACGTCTGAAACAATTTTATCTTTGGGATTTTTAGATCTCTTTCTATGTCTCTCGTTCTCATAAACCAGGGGGCGTTACAAATGGATCTAACAATCTTGCTTTGTGCAATTCTAATTTTATTAATGTTAGATTTGGCCGTTATGCCGTAAATTTGTAGCGCATATTTCCAAATTGGACTCGGAATAGATTTATATATGCGGACTTTATTAGACAATGAAAGTATGTATTGTCGAAATGCTTCCCAAGTTTACTGCACTCTGTGCCTTTTTGGCAATTATTTCCTCGTCTGCGGCCTACACAATAACACCTAATATTTTGTGTTAATGGATTTTCTGGCACTGACTAGTCTTACTCAGTTTTGGACTTCTGGCACTGACTTGGCGAACCAGGATAAACATGTGTGGTTTTCGAATGGACAACCGGTGTCTTCGGATCTGTTTGCCATTGGACAGCCAGATAACTACAATGGAAATGAGCATTGCGACGTTTTTAGGGTGTTAAAAGGAGTAAAACCTGGTTTGAATGACTGGCCTTGCCATATTAAAGGTGTGTATGTTTGCAAAGCACCTCAACCAAAGACAGCTTCCTTCATAATTTTTTAGGTTGACCATTAAAAAACATTAACAAGTTATATTCACTTGTAGATTTACAATAAATAAAAAATTTCCTATAAAAATATGTATGTCAGTATTGGTTTTATTTTAAATTTGAAGATACATACATATTTATTAATACAATCTTGGCTAATTTTTTATTGGTTGGTAGCACGCTTCGTTCCCACGATTATTTCCAGAAACTGTGCGTACTTGAACTTTTTTGGGCCCCGGATTTTAACTGATATGACTGTATGATTAACGTTAATGCCATTTGATTAAGTAATTCTTATTATCGTTATATTAATTATACGCATGTTGCTATAATTAAACTCTTTGACTCGAAATGAAAATATTACGGGCTTAAGGGAGGAGACAGATAGTCCTTTTTGACCTCATTTCCCTCGAGAGCCACATAAGGTATCGAGATATTCTTTATCGCAGATACTGGCAATACTTAAAGGTAAATTCCTCAATAAATTTAATTGTACCAATTTGTGTCGAATGTAAAGAGGCAGGAACTACCTATCTAATCGCTCGAAAGTACTTCGTCTAGTTTTCATCGCTGGAATCGTATAAAAAGACGGATTTACGAATTGGTCTTACAGTCTTGGCAAAATGTTTCTTAAGTTTACTGGACTCTGTGCCTTTTTGGCAATTATTTCCTCGTCTGCGGCCTATAAAATAACACCGAATGTTATCGATGGTGAGATTGAAAATTTGTTCTTCCAATCGTTGATTAAAACTAATAAGTTAATTTTTGAATATTTAAATTAGGAGTTCCAGGGTTCCTAAATATAACTACTGCTCCATTTGTAAAGATCGGATCAGGCTATTACGTATTTAAAAGTGAAAAAGTTAATTGGTATGCAGCCTTCGAATCTTGCCGACAAATGGATGCTGAATTAATAGCGTTTGAAAATTTGGAGGAGTTAGAGTTGATATCCCAGTATGTTACGGAATCCAATTTATTTCCAAGATATTGGACCTCGGGCACAGACTTGGCGGAGGAGGATAAACATACTTGGTTTTCGAACGGGCAACCCGTGTCCTCTACTCTTTGGCTTCCGGGAGAGCCAAATAAACAAGATGATGTAGAGCACTGCGATGAATTTAACATCAAAAATGGAGGAGGGGGATTAAATGACAGATTCTGTATCAGACTTAATGGATATATTTGCGAGGCACACCAGCCAAAGACAGCTTCCTTTATAATCTGGTAGAATATTTGTGTTTAATAAAAACAATAGTAGGGCAAGGGAGTTCCGATATATAAATCTATAAATTATATTAACAGGCTAACAAAATTGTAAAAATAAAGAATGAGTTCGAGTAATTAATTGTATATATTCTTTATTCGTATGGGTTTCAGAGGCAACCAACCTGTGAAGTTATCGCCCTTTGAAAGGCAGACAGAACGGAATGGCACGAAATTAATAATTGTTAATCTCAAAACAATACAAATTGTCAATGACTTCGAAAAAAAAGTTAATTTTGGTTTATGGGCCTTAATATTATCGGTTGCTTGATTATCTTGATGATAACTTTGCCATTCTTGTTGCTAATAGCAATTAAATTTACCTCATTAAACACACTATCGATCATTTGCAGAATTTTAACAGTTTATCTTATCGAACTAACAATTAGTTAATGCTCATAGCTTTTTTTCAAGAACTTCTCTAGACAAAAGGTCTAAGCGCAAAATGGACATGATTGTATATAAATTGTATTGAATAATTATCCAATTATTGTATATAAAACTATTTTAAACATATCACCTATATTAATTTGGCCTTGCAGAGACAATCAACTAAAATAAAATCAATCTCAGTTCCTGAAACAAGTTCACCCAACCGAAATATTTTGTTTTGAGTAGAAAGTACGTCTTAAAATAAGCAGTGAGCAAAAATAAAAATGATGTCAACACAAGTTATCCCAATTATGTTATATCACATTTTTTCTGCACTTCACTATACATTTTTATCCCATTCCCTAAACCGAATTCCTGTTTCTGCTCTGGAATAAATAAAGGCCAAAAATATTTCGATCGATAGAGCAATAGAGCTATCTACACACGCATATGGATAAGGTGTTTGCATATATAAAGAATCAACACGTATATGCGGCATAAATAACAAATTGGCCAGGTGAACGCATGATTGGGAGGGTTGGCATTGGATTCGATGGAGGTGTCTGAATAAGGGTCAAATGCCGGTCAACTTTTGCCCTGGCATCCTCTATTTTTTGTGGGTTCGGAGGTGACCAACCGTTGAAGGAGAACTACACCCACATTAAGTGGGTGTCCTGAGGCCTAAGCCCAGAGATTGGAATCGCCCCTCAGAGTTCTGAATGAATTTTTGTGCTTTTATTTTATGGTCGCACATAAAAACACACGTCATTATAATTTCAATGATATTAAAGTCCATATCAAAGTGAATGAGATACAAGCGAAATGCTTTATTTTATTGCTCTACTTTTTCGTCTTTTGCCAGGCATTATATTTTCGGCGCTTTTAATTTTTGTGACGCCTGCTCACTGCTCACTGACCCCCGGTGCTCACCCACTCACCTGTTCACCTGTTTACCTGTTCACCTGAGCACACACACTCGCACACAAATTGCTTCCTGTCCCAGTCTCCCAGAGAAATGTCTGCGTTAAAAGGCCAACGGCCATGTGTTTTATTCGGCATTTATTTACGTTCGCAGGCAGCGAAAGCCGAAAAAAGGGCGAGAAATATATATGCGATACAAGGAATGCTTTTAAGCAAAGTCGCTCATCCAAACGCACGTATTTTTTACATCAGAATACATATCTTTGCGTATTTGTAATTCTAGCTTTCCACTCATTTATAGTTGGCGAAACAGATATGACTGAAGCGTAGGTATGTGTAGCCTGAAGGTCAGGCGCATGTTTTCTATATTCAAAAGTTTACTTTTAGCTTTTACTTGAAAGAAAACCTTTTTCACTCTACACAAAACCAAGGAAAGGTTTTCTCAATGGAATTAAATATAAGAAGAATTTAGAGCAGTACTAATATACGTTCGATTAAAGAAATTTTAAGCTTATATGACCAACTTGACTTTGTATAATAATAACTAAGACTAAAACATTTTTGTATACATAAAATATTATTTGCTTGCTATAGTTGAATTTAAAGTTTTCCCTCAATTAATTTATATTGAACAACAAAAAAATTGTAATTGTATATTATTTTGATTGAAATTTCATTCATATTAAGTATACGCACAGTTTTTCCAGTTCAATTCGAAAAAATACATTGTAACAATAATTTGCTGAATTTACACCCTGTTACCCGTATTATATATATAATTCATTGCAAATATGAAATATTCAATAGCGTTACGCTTCACTGAATAATTCATGGCCCAAAAATAAACTAACGAAAAACAATGAAAATTTCAAAAACACACATGCACACTGAGTGAGTAAAGTGCAATAAACAAAAATTTTATATCGAGATATTTATGCTGGAGAACAACAAAATCCTATTCAGTCAGTCAAGTTTTCTTTGCCACAGTCCATATTTAATATCTCTTGCACTCAAAAAATATTTCTAGAAGGCAAGTTAAGAAAATCATTTTAGGAACGTATATTCCGAAAATTCAAAAATAAATACATATAAATAAAAAAAAATGTTTTTTTTCCAATTTTTTTAATATCAATATTACTATTATAATGAGAATAACAAAGTATACCTTTTGTGTACATCTTTTATAGTTTTACCAAATGCAAAAACAACTGCAAGCGACCTTGAAAATGCTAAAATTGAGTCAATTTTTGATGCTGTTGCTTGTGGTTTACCAGTTTGTTTGTTTGTTTGAATTCCTTGTTGTAGTCGCTGCTATTGTTTTTGACAGCACCCCACTGAGTTATTAAAATTTGCTTTTGCAATTGCATTCTATAAACCGCTTAGCCTTTGTTTCACATCGAGCAACAAAATACTCTCGAAAATAGATCTCTGTTTTGTGTCCAAAAAAATGCAAGTGCAACAGCTGAGAAAATTCCAATTATAAACAATTTGAGCGCTGTGAAAAGAGAGAGTCGAAATGCACTTTTCAGTTATAAATATTTATATGTTTGGTGATGAAATTTTTTGGACAAGAAATACAAAGTTAATTAGTAAAGAAATCAAAGACTAAAGTGCTTTGAATTAAGTGAAATTTTTTTAGTTCACCCATAATATTAATAAAACGGGGCAAGTTTACATTTATTTATCAAATAACTAGATTATAAACGGATTATCCAAAATGCTTAAATTATTTTTTACACGTATAGCTCGTTGCTTATTTAGACTATGATTCCCAGTGGTTCAGTTTTCCCTTCAATTAATGAATATGAATCGAGTTTTAATATAAACCCTTTTCACTCCTTTGATGACGGGTATTTAATGTATGCCGCCAAAGTTATGACCTTCCCTGCCCAGTGTAATTGTTTTAGGGAATTATTATCAAGGATCAAAGCGATATCAAAACGTTGTAAGTCGACGGATAATGGACTTGTGGCTGCACGCCTGTGTTGGTGTGACCGAGCAGTTCGGATTAACCCAGACCCGGGAATTTATCCTTGGCATTTAACAATGCTTGACTTGCCCTGCCACTCTCTTGTTTTTACTGCTGTTGTTGCTGTTGCTGTTGCTGGAAACCGCGAAACTGCGCTTGTTGAATTATTTAAGGCACACAAGTGCGCACCACCCACAGCCACCCACCACCCAGCAGCAAGTACAAGGATAATGCCAAGCAGATAAAAGTGGCCGCAATGTAGCATACATTAAGGCGTCGGTGGCGACGCCGCCACTGAAGTCCTCTTTGGCAGCGGCAGCTTGATTATGTCTCGGGACTCGAGACCCGAGTCACTCCACACAAAAAAGAAATTAATTAATTTTTAAGCGTAATTAAATGCAAAGCAGCACTCGGTGCCCTGCCCTTCCACCCCGTCAGGCTACACTGAAAATGATTGGTATTAATTATACAAATACATATAATTAGTATTTCGCAACTGAGAAAAATAATATCATTAGTTCGAAATTTTTGTGGCTTGTAGTTAGAAGATTGAATTTTTTTACTAGCATTTGCAATAATCAATAGTTTTCTGTCTATGAATAATTGAAAAAAAAATTTAAAGACTTTATAAAGCGTAGAAAAAATGTTAGGGTCTTATAAACCTTATCTCATAAAAGTTATCAAAGTACTTCATCTTTCGCTAAAAATTTTATAAAATTTTTAAATAATTTTTTTTATCATTTCGTTTTCCTTCCACTAACCTTGAGCTGCTTACCACCGAATTTGTGGCAAGTGCAGGTCGACTTGGCTTTGTTTTGCTGGCCATGAAGGCGCAAGGCTAACAAGTGGGTGGGCGAAGGACGCGAAGGTTGCGCGCCTGTAATAATTTTTGGGCCTGAACATTTCTCGAAGGAAGTGATTTCTTTGAAATGAATTTCGAGCCTCCCTCGCCGAACATTTTTCCTTCACGCAATTAAAAATTCCACTCGAAGTCGGGGCCCGAAAAAAAGGTTATCCACTCGAGCGCAGTTAATGGGCTTCGAGTTCGGTTTCAGTGGGATTTCATTTTATTTTTTCTTTTTCTTTTGCTTTTGTTTTGTATTTTGTTTGTTGTGGCCCTGCGAATGATTGGCAAAGGGCAGAGAGCCCCAAGGTGGCTGGAACTTTGTCTGCCATTGACTTTTGCATGTGGGCTGGCCAATCAACGCCCAGGAGAAACTCAGGAGCAAACCAGTCAGGAGGTCAGTACAAGATCCAATACGAGACCCCTGAGAAACCCGAGGAGCAACAATGGAGCCCACCAGATTCTGATTCACATTCAATTTTGATGGCTCGTTTCGCTCGTTTTTGCTGCCTTTGGTCAATTTCACTTTTATGTGTTAGTCATCAGCTAAATGCCTTCCTAATATATAGTACACTCCAATCTGGCCTGTTTGCGTGGCATGTACATATGTATTTATATAGACAACGTGCTCGTGCCGATTTGTTAGTTATTTTTAGGCCTGCACACAAAAAACAAAACAAAGGCAAAACCAAATTCAAACAAAGCGAAACGAAACAATTACGCGCCATAGGCTCTCAGGAACTGTCAGTAGTTTCCTAATGGACTCAAATCCCAATTGATTTAAAATGTTTTGGTTATGAATGCACACAAAACCTCAAGGAAAATTCCAAGTTCACTTACAAGCAATATCACAAATAAACAAATATATAGATATAAACAGTTTAGAAAGAATATATGTCTTTTAAAAAATAGTTTTTCCCAAATTCTTCAACGTTATATAAAATTATCATTTATAAACAATAAAAACAAAATTTTAATTCGCTGAGTAGTATTTAGCTTGCATTTCGTTACGCAATAAAATCCCATTAATATTTGCAATCTTTGAATGAATTTCAAAGCTACACATGAATAAAAATCAGTGGAAAATATTTATTTAATGGCATTCCCCAACCACATACCGTATAAATATTTGCAGCTTTCATTAATTGTTTCCTACATAAGTTGAACAAACCAAAGGAGAAACGATTTTAAAACGAATTAATGCATGTCAATAAAGTCGAGATATCCAGAAAAAATATATATATCTGGCTGTGCCCCCGATCAGCACCATCCCATGTCGTTATTCGTTCGTGGCCCAGTTCATTAATGGACGGGCAACCTGCATCGACACCTCCCTTTCGGCCAGGCCACACAATTCAATTAAATTTATGCCAATGCCAATGTCCGTGTGTGTTTGTTTTTAGTCGGACGAGTGTGTGTTTGCTCACACGTATGTCAATAGCTGTTTTAAGTTAATTAATCAAAGCTGAGCCAATTTTTGCCAAACGTTTTCCACATTGCGGTCTGCGAAATGATGCGGTCGCTGCATTAGATTCCCTACCTCAAATTCACTGCTCAGTTGGTTTGTGAGGGTGAAAAAGATAAAGCAAGGTCGTGACTAAGTATCATAATTATTCGTAATATTGTATATCTAAAATACGCAAGTATAAATAAGCCGACTCGATTTCCTTGGTCTCTAAATATATAGCCTTTGACATCTCTTTTCCGTATCGGAAATTTTTCTTTGTATTTTTTCCTGGCTTCTGCATTTAGACATAAATCGAACTTTTGTAATTTAAACGCCATTACTTTTCGAATTTGTAAACAATTTAGCTTATTTTAACAATGTTCTCTGTTGTTTTAGCTGCTCGCCGATGATGATGATATTTACATTGGTTTTCGTTGAATGTATTTGTTTTGTTTGGGTTTTGGTTTGAACGTTAGTTCAAGGTGCGGCTAGTCTACACTCTGAATAAAAATGGCATATTCGTTTTAAAGCAAAATAAAATGTACTTTCTGTAAAACTAAGCAAATATTCGACGAATTCAATGGGGAATAAACAGTTCTTCTTTTCTTTAAGTTTGTGCCAGATTAAGGTAATTTAAAATCAAAAATCTATATTTTCTTAACAAATTCTTTGTGTGTTATGGAGATTATTTCGGCTGTGGCACGTGGCATGGCCCACTAATTGCCACTTGAGTGTGGAATCCCAGAACTGGGACCGGGTCAAAGCCGAGCCATTGGCGGGCCTTGGCACCCAAAAAGTAAGAAAAAATCAAATTCACACATTCGCAGGATACAAATGCGGGGCGAGGAGGCGGGGCCCGGCGACACAATTGTCCTTGCAAGGACACACAGCTGCCACATCAACGTCTTGGCCAAGGGCTGAGCTGCTGCTGCTGCTGCTGGGGAATATTGATCCGTTTTTTAAAAACTGGCCAGGTGGGCTGCCAGCGAGGCGTGGCATTTATGAATTGTGTGCTCGTGTGCCTGGGGTTTGTTTGTTCGTGTGCCACGTTGCGTATACGCGATGTTTATTGATTGTGTATTCTTTCACGGTGGCTCTTGTCTCGTCTAAGTTTCAGATCACAAATCACAGTTCGTCCCCGTAATATCTAATATTTTATTGCCATTTATTTCGGTCGAGCCTGCTGCAACAGTTTCCTTTGCTCAATGTCATCGACATTCAACGCAATTATGGCAAATTTCCGCCGTGCCCCCTCGCCCCTCGTCCCACCCAACTCCCAAAGGCGAAAGTTCAATTTCGTATTCAATTTGCGATTTCCACAGAGCACTGTGATAGCAAATTGCCAATGCCAGAGCCCAAACAATTTGAATGTCCTCATGGTCGGGGTGTGTGTGTGTGCTTTTATCGCCATTGACTCTGACTTTTCCGCCTGCAGGCCACCACCTGTATAGACTCTGGTAAACGATAACACTAACACACAGCCAGGTGAACCAGGTGAACTGGGTGAAGTGGGTGAGCCGCCCGTGGCGTTTCGACTGCAGCGACAAAAGCCCGTCGTCGGCAGCGGCAACGTGTCGAGCATAAGTAATGTTTATTTTTTATGTATATTTTATACATATTTCCGCTCTTTTTTCGGGGGCTACATGCATGTAAAACACGGCGCAAAGGAAGCTGAGGAACAGCAGTTTGCTAACACAAAAATTGCAGGTAAAAAAGAAAAAGAGAACCGAAAATGTCGATTAAGAGTGCTGGAATTTAAGATGGAATACATGGCAGCCAATTTCAAACATGTAGAGAGAACTTTTACGAGCCTCGTTTTTTCTCGATATAAAGCCCTAAAAGTTCTTACTAAGAGTAACTTTAACGTGGCATTGAAATTTAACTTTAACTATATTTGACATTAGTGCATTAATAGTTACTTCCACACGAGGAATATTTTAAATTAACAAACAAATATTACCTTGAAAAATAAAATAAATTCCTTTAAGATTCCTTTCTTTAGCATCTTAAAAGACAATTAAAAATATTTTTTCGTTTTATTCGTATTTATCGAAAACTCATTATATACTTAAGCTTTCTTTCCACTTATTTTCCCGATGCGTTTTTTTTACAAGGACTTCATTGGAGGCCTCGAAGAAGTAATTAATAGGCCTCCCCTGGCTCTCGATTATCTTTCTTGGCGATTGCCATTGTGGGTCAGCTGCCCAAGGCTGTGGACCCAAATTATCGCCGTGTAAAGAAAATGGGGGAGGGGAGGGGGGCCGAGAGTGGCACGTTCGTTGACCGGATGTGTGACTGCATGCAGTCGATGGACTCGTAAATTGCTATGGGCACGTGCCGAAGGACAGCGAAAAATAACAGATGGATATACCATTTCAATAATTTATGCCAAACAATAAGGGGAAACAAATTTAAATGGATCTTAAAAAGCATCTGCCATTTCTTATGCATGCTTAATAGCCAAGGAAAGTTTGCGAAACGCCAGCAGATCCAAGAGCTCCAGGTGATGGACGCCCACATCCGAACTGGGACCCAAACTCACATCACTCATACGCCACGTGCAGCGCACTCCTGTCTGTCTGTCTGTCAGACTCTTCTGCTCTGTTTTTAATTAAAAATATTAATGTGGAAGCTGCGAACTTGGCATGCTCATGTGAAAAAAGAAGCTTAAGTAGCGTTGCACATCAAAAATATATGTTTTGTGCATAAAAAACTCAATAAAAGTTACGAGTAATTTTTGGGAAATTTTATTACTAGAACTGATTAAGTTGTAAAATAAAAAAGTCTTATATAAAGAAAAATTGTTTGTTTAAAACTTAAATGCAACAAGAAACTTTCATAAGGAAATTATGATGAGGACTTTAATTTGGAGAAATCAATGTATTGAAATCATTTCATCAAAGCGCTTTTAAATATGTTCGCTTGTAATATTATTGCTGAAATGATAATAATTTATATACTTAAAATTCACAAGGCACTTTATCTATTCATTTTATAATTCAACATCACTTTCTTAAGTATACAATGTCAAGAGCTATAAGCTGATTTACAGATAAATATGTAAATTCTTTGAGTAGATTGTGTATGGAAATGCACCCATTTGCCAATGATTGGACAGAAAGCAAGTCAATTATCAATTGTAAGGCAATTGCATATGAACACGGACCCGAATACTCGATACTCCCCAAAGTATGCTATGAAAAATTGCACCGAAAATTGTTGCACATAGAAATCAAAGGCAGCGCCAATCGAGCGTGGAAACCACAGACAGAGAGAGATATATAGAAAGGAGGATGGACCGAGAAAATGGCATTGTTTGGGTGCAAGTGCAAGTCTTTTGTGTGCGAGTATCTGTGAGCAGCAAATCAAATTAAGCTATCAGATAACCGTGTAAACTCTGCAAAGCAATTGCAGCTTGCAGAGGCAGGAATTTTACCTTGATATTCGGCACAAACGCAGGACACACGCTCACATATATCACTGAATGGCAGAATGAAAAGAAATGGCTGGAAAAAATAGAGAAAGCCTGAAAAAATAGAGCAAAAGCGGCAAGCAATCAGCTTTGTCTGTGTGTGCTGTATGTGTGAGGCTGTGTGTATGAGTTACAGTTTTTGTGTGTGTGAGTGTGTGTGTGTGTGCAGCATAACTGACATGGCAAATCGATAGAACTGCGTTAAGCCAACGCCAACAAATGCGGTTGATAGTTGGTTGATTCTGCCTGCTCGCCTTTTTTCCCACACACATTTCTGCTTAATTTCTCCTCCTTCTCTTGTATTTAATTTGCCTTTGGCTTAACACAAAACAAACTGGAATACATGTGTGGCCTATAAATTAAATATTTAGTATGTAAGTAATGGAATCAATTAATAATCAATTGTATTAGCTAAATAAAACAAAAATAAGCAATAAAAGTAAAATAATTGTAGAAGTAGGTTAATGAACAATTTTATGTATGTACATATATACATACCAAACAAATGAAAAACGTTGTGCTCTTTTAATAAAATATTAAAGATTTATTTAATATTTGTAATTGAGATATAACAGATTAATAATAATCTTATAAAATATATAGAATAGATAAAAATAATAAATATTTCACTAGAATATGTCCACAATTGTAATCCATATCATTTTGGATGGCAACTAAAATTCCTTTTCTCATTCAAAACTAAAATATGCCCAACGGAATAATCACAAAAGCCTGGAATTATGTCAACAACAAGCTGTACTCGAAATGATTTTATAAACTTGTACAAGTTTTGTTATATTTTTAATCAACTAGAGTTTGTGGAGTTTGTCCTGCAGAGAAAAGAGAAATAGTGTGAGCTCAGCATAATGCATTTATGCAACACAAAGCCTGTCTGAGGGTCCTTTTTATTTTTTGCCAGCCACAATGACACCCACACAGGTGCATTTGCTGCCCATTTCTGCCTTGGTTGCGAAAGTGTCAAAGGTTGCGTATGGCTTTTTTTATTTGGCCGTCGAAGGTCGCGCGAAATGCGTTTATCCAAAACGGGAAATGTCACAAAATGGCTGGCAAAAAGGGAAAATTGAGAAAATTGCAAAAAGCCCATCAAGGTTGGAGCGTGTAGAAAATCGCCTTAAAGTGCACAACAAGAGCTGTGGAGAGGGCACGAGGGTGTGGAGGGACTTTAAGGACAATGGCGGCAGGCGACTTAATGTCAACAGCAGGCAGTTAATGACACTCATCATTATCGGAGACATAGAGACCGGAGACCAAGCTTCTTATCGCACACACTCGCACATTCATTAAAGCACGCGCACGCATACGACCCGTTGTCCCGCCCCCGCAGCCAGATTACGTATACGCCCGAGTGTTTGTCAGGCGGAGGTAGCAATGCTTAGTGACAAAAATATCGGAGCAACCTTGGTTGGGTGTTTTCGCCTGTGGGAGGGCGTGCACTTAAATCTGTTCTTGTTTCAAGTGCGCACAGAGCACGTTTTAGCAACGGCTTCGGTTCATTTTAAGTGACGCTTACACGGCACGACATCATGGCCCCCTTCCACCTCCCACCATCCACCTTTCATCCCTCCCCCGTGGCATTGCATAACTTGTTGCTTTAGTTTGCGCTTAACTTTGCTCTCAATGAATTTTATAGTTGCGCCTGCCAACCAGCCAACCAGCCCACATCCTGGCCGTGCACGTCCTTGCTTATATAAAATCCTGTCTATATCCGCTGCCTGTTGCTGACTCTTCTCTCGAGCCGTTGTGTGCATTTGGCTTTTAAATATTTAACCAGCGCAATTATTGAGTTCACTATGCCAGAGCTTGGTTTCAATTAATTCCAAATGTTATGCACGAATTCTCGTTTTATTTCGTTGAGAACTTTTCGAGATAAATGGCCGATTTGGATCTGCTTGCAAACTTTGGCTGCGACTCCAAGGGTAACAAAAAGTAAGACAACTTTACGGGTTTCGGATTTGCTGAAGCAAATTCAATCATGGTTTGTGAACTGTTTTTAATGAGTTTTTCGCAGAAAACTCGTTGGGCATAGCTGGAAAAGCGTTGTATACTCAAAAAGCCTTATACGAAAATGTTGTGTCTTTCCATGTTATTAAATTGAATTTCTTAAAAATTTTATTTAAACTAATTTGCTTACATTTGTACTCAACCTTTTTTATTATTAGTTTTACAAAACTTTATTTGTTTATTTATTTGCATAGTAGATTTTCTCAATACATCATTAAACGATTAATGAAATTGTTTGATTCCACGCTCTAATTGAATTATGTATACTCGCCCATTCAGACAAGTACTCTCGAGTGTTTTCACACCTACTCAAAAGTGGGGTGCGTTAAATATTTGCGATACTCGATATTTTTGTAGAGCCGCAGTTGTTGGCAATTTAACACCCAGTTAAACTGCCAATGAAAATCCCTTTCGGCGCACACAGTTTTTATCAAATTGGCACGACCCTTGCCCCACCTGACCTCCGACATCCATTTTTACACGTGCTGTCAATCAGTGGCCCCACCTCGGTCCAGTTAGTGTTCGCGCGTAACCTCAAAGGCCCTTCCCCCCCCTTCTCCTCACCTTCCACCGAATACCCTTTGACCTCCGCCTACTGGAAGCCCCGCTGTCAGCGCGCTTTTCGTCGTGATTTTGTTTGCTGCGAGCGGTGGGTCTGAGGTCCGATCCCAGTGCCAGGTTAACTCCCAATGCCAGTGGCCACAATCTCCTAGGGTAATAGTGTTTTTTGAGGGTATATCAGCACATCTGGATACCAATTTCCACTGGAACAGTTATTTGCATTTCCCCTAAATGTTCTAAAAACTATTCTTAGCCATTGTTTATTTATATAATTTCGAGTTCACACATCCACACGGTTTTATGTGTTTTAATTGGATTTTTAAATTGTTTATGTGGTTTCTGATAATAAAGATGTTTTAGAGACTAATCTAGAACTAGATAACCTGCACATAACAAAATTAAAAATTAAAATTTATGTATATGAATTAGTAAGTTATATTAATAAATTTGTATTTAGATAGAATTCATAATAATAACAAAGAAAGGTTGATTGGTAACCTTCTAATTAATGATTTTGAATTAAACTTTATTTAACTTACAACAAATAAAAACCAATCATTGAATTGCAGAGAATTTAATAGTCGAACTTTATACCTTACCCTAATTTTCCCCCTTTTCTGTTGTTGCCACGCACCAGCAACGTGCCAATTAATCATATTAATTTGTTGCCATTCGCTTGTAAATTTTTCGTATCGATTTTCAGCAGCCGCTGCCCCAAAATGAGGCCCGAAATTTATGCTAATTTATGCTGGCTAGGAACCGAAGAGTCCTTGGACCTTCGGGCAAAAAAAGGGCCCGCAGCCGACTGAGCAAACATAATTGTAACTATTTTATGGCCAGCTCGCCAAAAATTATGTTAAGCGGCACGGGCAGTAAAAACAGGGCTGGCGAACGACCAACAAAATAACAACATCATCATTAACATCAGCGGCAGGAACAACAAACACAATGGTGGCGTTTTAAAAATCTAATTAGCTGCTTCAATGGCGAAATTTAATTAAATAAGTTTGTGCAACTGCCGTCGATGCTGTAAAGTTAATTAAAAAGAACTGTTGACACATCCACACATGCAGGAAAGTGTAAACAAGAGCGAGGAGGATGAAATCGTGCAGGCACCTTGGGAAATATTCCTGCCAGTTAACCAAGTTACTGCAAAGTTCTTAACTTTCCGATGGCCAAAGTTATGAGTGCTTGACTTTGGTGGTAAATTGATTTGGATTATCAATGACAAATTAGGTGGAAAGCGATGATTTATTTATACACGAGTGGGTATATGTTTCACCATCTGTAAAATACTATCTTTTGCGCTATCTCTTGCCACTTTGACATTTATGGGCATCTGAATATTAATAGATATTCAAACCCATATCATATCAGTAGTTATAACAACCTTCTTCGCCCATAAATTGTTGTCGAAACTGTTAACCAAGCTTTATTGTCACACTAATCAAAGTTAATGCAAAAAGCGATTTTGATTGCAAATTAAAGTACCTTTATAAATAGTTTATAATTAATTTGAACTTAAACTATTTATTATAAGAAAAGACAATCCTGAGTTCGATATTTAATTGATATAGTATATAAAAAAAGGGAATATATTCCTAAATTTATAATATAAATATTTTAGAAGCATTAAGTACTTGACTTTAACTATTAAGGCTTGTTGCTGATTTTTCTTTCTGTCAACTAGCTGGAAACCTTCACTTCTATTTTGATCCTCTCTTGCAAAGTGCACTGCAGTGGCACAAAATCAGACATTTGCATATGAAATGACTAACCGGAAGCTAACTAAATCGTAACTTCATTTAAGTCTGCCTGCTAAGAGGGACTTTGCACAAATGTTCCCTGGTTCGTTGCCCATCCACATCCACATTTTCCCATTTGTTGTCACGCTCTGGCTGCCTGCGATACTCTAGCCGGGATCCGATGACTCGGGCTTCAGGGTTTTTGGGTGGTGGGCAGGACAAAGTCACTTGCGTTGTCCTTAAGCGAATTAAGTAGAGCTTATGCTGGGACTCCCAGCAGTAACTACTTAACGGAGCAAAAAACTCGGGTGGCCATTAACTCCCAGATTTTATGCAAGCTTTTTTGTCAGTGTGCTGTGCGTTTATGTGTTTTTCAGCTTGATGCCCTGCTCCTGGTCGTCCTGTTTTGTGTCTCTCTTTGTGCTGCTGCTCACTTATTAATGAGTGCTCTCTCAGCCAACCACCCACTCCTCCCCCCAATTCAGGATGTACTCGCCACATTTGCACATTGCGCCAGGATGGCCTGCTCCTGCTCCACGTGGAGTCGCAGGATGCCTACGCAGTTATCTGAGCGCCTGGCTGGCAATTCCGTGCGCTGCTCACATACAAACATCCAGGTGCGGAGAGGCACACAAACGGCATACACACATACTGCAGCACACAATTACAGACAGCGCAGTGAAAGGACGAGCTGCAAAAGTTTGCGGCTGAAATGAGGAAAGATACGAAAGAAAGAACGGGAAAACAGGGTCGAAGTTAAGAACATCCTTTTGATATTACAGAATTAGCATATATTTGTTAATACAATTTTAAAATATTCATACTTAAGCTTATCATATACAAAATAAATGTTTTTTTAGGAGCTTGACGCGTTTTTTTAAACTGCATAAAATAATACAAAATATAAACCTTTTTTCAAACCATATTTAAAGCTATCTTTAGTAAACATTTTGTTTGTTTTTTTTTCGACAACAACAAAAGGTTTGCTAAATTTCTTCCTTAGATTAAAAACCTTTGATATATTAAAAAAACATTTAATTCCCTTAATCGACAATTTTAAATCAGAAATGGAAAAATGTATTTTTTTGCTGAAAAAATAAGCAATTAATTTCTTTGTTGAAATGAAAGTCAAAACAAGACTTCCTTTACCAGGGTATTTACAAACTGACAAAAAAAAACAGAAGGCCGAACGAATATCTCGCTTTTTATTTAGTTTCAGTTTTCGACAGGCCCTTTTTGCCGCTCATTTTCCACAGAAATTTTCAAATGTGCAACTGTTGAGTATTTATTAGTGTGCTCTATAAGCATGAATGGCTTTGTGTGTGTGTGTGTGTGTGTGTGGGCAGGGTCGAGGGTCGAGGGTCGAGGGTCAGGAGGGTTTGTGGGAGTCTAGATGGGTCGGAGGTCAGGAGGTTGAGGTTTGGGGTCTGGCTCGTGTGGCTCCCTAGGGGATTTGCGCTTGAATACAATTTTAGCGAATGTATTCAAGTGCGCAGTGGAAAGTTCGGGGCTAACTAATCAAGAACCTATAAATAGTCGCCCAGTTCTCATGAATTCAGGTGTTTTCTGGTATTTCGTGATCCAGGTATCCGTGCCAGCCGCTGGAGATCTCAATCAGCTTTCGTGTTTATGTTTTTTGGGCAGTTGGCGAGTAAATGAAATATTCAATAGCTAAATGTACAGCACGGAACTATGGAATCTTTAAAGAGAAGGCAAGGTATAATTTTGTGTATGCTCGAAAGTTAAGGCACTTGGAATATGTTTTCTTAGTGTGCTTACTCATGGTGATTTGGCTAACACAACAAACTTTAATAAGCACACCCATAGCCTAAGCAAACATAATAAGCAATGAAACTATAGGTTAACATATATATACGATTATGTTTGACTTATTCAAATCAAGTACATATTTCATTAGGCATTAATATTTAAAATTCAATTTCACTAATACAGTCTTTTAATCTAATGAATGAGTTGCAACTATGGGCCATTTATCATTCCGTAATAGAAATACAATTATGTGTTTCACCTATTTCGTTGTTGTCTTTGTTTAATGACTAATGGAAGAAAGATATGACAGCTTATGACAGAACTATATCGATTTCAATCACTCTAGATTCTTAAAGTACTTCCGCAAGTGTAGTTTTTCTAAAAAAATTAAAATAAAAAACACAAATTGTGACTTCACTGTACTTTGGTTTCACCATTAGCAAAAATTCCAATTGATGATTGTTTCTCATTCGTTAATTGGTGCTCAAAACAAGTTACCGGTAATCTAACTGCAATTCTCATTTTGCAGAACCTGTTTTTTTGATTCGGCCTCAGTGGGTTAAACTCAACTAAGCTGATAATTTTGCTGCAGCAACGCTGACTGCGCAGTCGAAGTCATGCTTATCTAATCTGAGCTAATCGTGATTGTACGCACATATAAATTTATGAATTATGTTTGCCAATATATAAGCATTACAATTAAAAAGTACGAAACAAATAAAATTGTTTTTGAAAGTAAAGTAAGGTTTTTAATGTGTAAATCTATTAACTAAATGTTGGTGTCCGAAAATAACTATTGCTAAAATATCCAAATGTAAATAAGTTTCAAGGCCTTCAATAGTATTGTTATAGCTGGAGGCAAACACAAAAAGCCACTAATTTAACGAGATAAACTAATCTGCGGGCGGGGGCAATTGAGGGGGCGGAAAAGTGAACGGAGCGCAATGACGTCGACGACAACGCGAACTGCGGCAGCGGAAAAGTCGGGCAGCATTATTTAGTGGGATATTATTTTTAGGCACGCGGATATCAAGAATATAGCATTATATTTCTGTTTCGGGTGCCGTTTTCCACGTAGACTCCGTGGCGCAACGGTAGCGCGTCCGACTCCAGATCGGAAGGTTGCGTGTTCAAATCACGTCGGGGTCAATTCGCGAATTTTTTTATTCATTTTTTTAATCAGCATCCTGTCAATGTTCAATTATTAAACATAAGATGAGCGGCGAACTAAAGAAGAATTTTAATATTAATTGATTTTGAAATACAAGTTTGTCGTCTCAGAGAGAATGCAAAAAAATAATTTTTAAAGTTGCTATATGCCCGAAAAAAAATTGTATTACGATTACAACTAGAAATGACTTTATGCATTTGATCCAAAGTGTTTATTAAATTTATGTAATTAAATGAATTTATGCAATACAAGGTATTATTTGATTTGCCAAGCATTTACTTTATTTATTTCTGTAACATTTCTATGAATTTATTCCACTTATATCTACAGCTTGTCCTGCCAGCCAACGAATAAATCCAATCAATGTCACCAATTACTCGTCTATTTACAACTCACTGGTCCGAAATGATCCCCCTGGTCTTTTAAGTCCCTGAATCTGTTAAGAGACCTTTGCAAATAAATCTTTTCAATTCGCTTAAGTGACGCCTTTCAAAGTTAAATATGTTGGTGCGCTCTTGCTTAGAGTCGTTTTATTTTTGTCAATTAACCAGCGAAAAGTCAAAGCAAAAATCACTTAAAGTATTCAATTACACAATGTAAAACAACGCAGCACGAAATAAAATAGATGAAAGTGCTGGGAAAATAGAGGAAAATGGGAAAATCAAGGCGGAGGGGGTCTAAAAAACCAACAAAGCGAATGGAAAAGTGAAATGAAATAAAACTGCGGGACAAAGTGAAAGCCAGTGGGCAGAGAGGGACGGAAATAGCGTGGGAGGAGTGCAGCGATAGCAGCAATAACTACAACAACAGGTGGCTCCCGCACATGCCATTTACCCCCCTCAATTTATTTCGCCTGTCACTGTTTTCCTCTCCTTTTCCACGCCCTCGTCCTTGGCAGTGGGTGGCTGTGGGCGTGTGCCTCTGGCCTTAGAATAAATATACACTGCGCCACCCACCACCTCATTTTGCCTGCATTTATACAAATAATTGTTTTTTGGCCAGCCAGCCACCCAGCTCGTTGCACTTTTTTGCAAATAAAGTCAAAGTTGTTGCCGCTGCTTAATCTTTTTTCGTCGTCGTGATTTCAACAGCTGCAGGTTGGCGGATGCAGCTGCTCCTGGAGAGCGGGTCGAAAGCAACCAGGTCAGGCGAACAGCTAACAGTGGGGGAAAAGCTTAGCTGACGGATCCTTGAAAGCATTTTCACCCGGAGGCTGATTCTTCTTCTTGCAATAACAATGTGGTTGCCAATAAAAAATAGAAGATTATGAAATGCTTAATTTTCTTAATTTCAGCTAGCCAGGAGTTTTGCCTATGTAACCTATTTTTCGTTTAAAGAAGACTTTTTTTAAAGTATGAACTGAAAGGAGAAACAAAATTGGAAGGCAGTTTAAATACACAAATATTGATTGATGATTAACAAAAAAATTGCATTTCTCAAAAGCCTGAAAGTCTTCAGAATAAATCTTCTTGGAAATGAAAATGACAATTTATAGAAATTTTACTTTTAGTAGTTTCTAGTCATTATTTTATCTTTTAAAAACGTAATTTTGAAAGATATTTATTCCGCATAAATGTACATCTAAATGTATGTTATGTATTGTTATAAAAATGAATATTTTTCGTATAAGCACGGGATTTTATCTCTTTTTTATTTGACCCATTGTGCGCACAGGAACAGGCAGTTGTTAACTCTGATTTAATGGCCAAGTTGCAGTACCTGCAACTACCTGGAGCTGCTGTGTGTGTGTGCGTGCTCGAGCGTACTTAACTGCCCTCTTCTCTCAACCCCCTTTAACCCCTTGTAGCCCCCTTAACCCCCGCCACCCTGGCGTATCTGTCGGGTTGGCCGTGCTCAACAGAAGTGGCTACGTGCTGTGTTTGCGGCTCCCGAGATCCATCCGGATACCTGATGCAGTCTGCTACACCGGGCCAAAAGTTAATACGAAATGGGGGCCAATTTAATATAAATTATATATTAAATAATAATATATAATATTCTAAAATTTTTGCGGTTAAAATTTCTATTTCTTCATATCTATTTGGCCACGATTTAGATTAAAAAAATATTTTTAAAATGTTTGATGAAATGTGACAATTTTTGTTTGGTGTACCATGCTACGAGATGCGGTCCTTGTTGTGGGCTTTTAATGGGTTAATGGCGCCAGCTGCTGCCCCGTCCCCTTTTCGAAATTGCAGTTTGGAGTGCCGAGAGCCATTGGCATTATGATAAATACACTTTTGGGCGCCCCCAACTGCAACTTCGGGGGCGAATGGACTTCTAAATTACTGGATGCGGCGGCGGCACTGGACGAAAGTTTGGACGCGTCCTGTTCGTGAGTCCTGGCCCCTGGCTATTGAATCAAAGCACATTTCCGGACAGCAATTTGCTCAATTGCGGCAAAAGTTTGCCGTCGTTTGCATAAAATGCTCGTTCCTTGCTAGTTGTCGTTGGGGCGAATGGCGGCTGGAGGACAAAAAGTTTGCAGGACCACCACAGAAAATGTGAGCTGCCTGCTGCAGACAATGTGCAATCTGTGCCAGGCACATGTCACCATCACAAACATACACACACATAGCCAGTCACGTACGCTGTACACTGACACCCCCACAAACACACAGGCTCACAAAGACAAGGAGCAACAATGAGGCGAGCTAAGGATAATGGAGATGAAGCTGCAAGAAAACTGTACTTGAAAAAAATATACCAATATTATATCTTAAGAAAATCCGCAATAATTTAATTAATATAGGGAAGTCAAAACATATCTTTAGTTTACATTTTAATTAAAAGTACAAATTATGCAACGCTTTGTAAATATAGTTTATTTTTATTGTATTAGATTTAGATTTTAAAATGGTACATTGATATAATATATCGAAGCGAATTAAATATCGCATTTGTTAACAATTTTAGTTGATACCTAAACTGAGACGAAAAATAAACATTGCTAAAAATAAATGGAGTAATATTTTTTTTTTATAAATGATCTGTAATATGGTAAAATGCACCCTTGTTTGTACCACCTTTTTATTTCTCCCAGTGCATAACTATAGTCTTTGCTAGACAAAGGGCGGTGTTCGTTGGGCAGTGGGCGTGGCACAGGCAACAACTTTAATGGTGTCAGTAATTGTTAACTCAAGCGACGTTTATTTCCTGTGCATGTGTGCGATTCTGCTGCATACTTTGTGGCGCTTTCATTATACTTCTTTGCTTGGCACTTTAACGCCGCTGTAAAGGATACAGATGGTACATATGCGAACAAAACAAACAGGAAGCACAAGTCAAGTGTCAGTCGGCAGGAAAAAGGCGGGGGGAGATGAAACAGGGAAAAAGGGAGAGCAAACTTAATGTCATTTGTTGTGGCGGTGAAGTAAATTACGTATACGCCATGTGTTTAGCCATAGTGGTCGCAAAATTAAGTGTGGCTCGCAGATCATTTAATTGACACTTGACTCCCCGTGCCACGAATGCCACATCAAGCTGACCCAAAAACCCCGCCAGCATTTGTCAATCCTGGGTGTCAAAATTAAATGTCCGCCGTGGAATGTCCGGAATGATGCCACCAACTGGATAACAACAGTCGTTACAAATTTGTCTAGACGTCTTTGTCCACTCACATGACAGGCCACCACCCACTGGCACAAAAGCGAGTCCTTGGACAGCCAGTGACATGGCTCAATGTCCTCTGAGAAGCGTGGGTGGCCAGCCATTTGTCCGGCTGCCACATAAAAATTGTTTTAAATTAGTTGTTAATTTAACTACTCCGCCAGCTTTCGGCCTGAACCAGCTGCTAAAGCGGTTGGCCATAGAAGACGCTTAATGGCACTTTTTATGGGGTCGCCAGGGAGGTTGGCTAGGAACTTGAAAAATCATTGGCCTGGCCGGCACTAAATGAGAAAGCTGTTTTATGGCCATGGTACGTATTAAAACGAGTGAAATGAGAATTCAGTATATCTTAATCTACGATTTAAAGAGCTTTATAACTACGAATTTATATTTTATGAGTTTCTTTAATCTTCTATCCAAATACAATTGTATGGTTAACATTTTCCAAGTTTAAGTAACGCCTTAAGAGATATGTACACAATTCTGATGGTTTGAATTATCCTAGTAATTAGTTTGAAAACAGTTTAAATGAAAACAAATGTAATCAATTTTCCCTGCCATTGATTTCCAAATCAATTTCTGAGGCATTAATTCACTATAATCCCCATTGATATCGACAAGCAACATAAGTTTTGTGTATGCCTTTGATATATTATATTCAGTGATGCCACAGCCATGTTTAATAATGGTAAAAAACAAACAAAAAAGAGGAAAATAATTTATTTGTATATAACATGAAAATATAGGCATTTTGCCAATGTTTTTTGATTAATTAATTATTAAATGGAATTAGTAATGTTTTGTATTAAACACGTTTGTTCATAAAAACATTGCTGAAAAAGAAAAGACTTTTGAATACAGTAAGCTTTAATTATTTTCCCACTCATTGTTCGAAATAAAATAGAATAGCCTGCAAAAGGACAAAATGGCAGGCCTGATTCTATTACCATTGACTTTTGACTACAAATTGTCTTCATTTGCCGAAATGAATTTGATTTATGGACGGCCCACAAGCAAACACACACACACACTCACACAGATTGCCGCATTATCTGTGGTCTTCCGAGTGATTAAGCAATAAATATACAAGTTGACAGTAAATTATTAACGTGGCAAATGGAAGAGTGGATGGGGCAATAGAATCAGCTTAGGGAACCCACCTCGACCTGGAGTCATCTCCAGTCGGTTATCGGTGCCATCCTTGCCCGGACATCTTTTGGCGAGGCCAGGCACGTACTCCTGGTAAATATTTGAGCAAATATTAAAAGTAGAACAAATTCAAAACGTGACACATTTACGGAGGAAAGCAATCGAATTTTCCCTTTCGCCCCACGATTCTCTCGTTTTGTGGGTGTCAAAAATGGACCTTAAGTGCATAATTTGTGCTCGAATGGGTGGCAATAACCGAAATGCAATTCAAAAGTCATTTGTAAGCGACACATAAGCTCGGGAGTCAGGGTTTTCTGTCTGTTTCTCTGTCTGTGTCTGGGCCTGAGTTGGGATCATAAACGTAAAACGCTTAGCACTAAAGACAAAGGCAGCTCACAAAAACACATATATATTTATAGGGACGAAGGGGCGGGGAGGCGTGGCAGGGGCAGGAGCAACAATGCCGCCAAATGAAACAGCAAACAAAAAAGAGCAGGCGCGGGACTGGGGCAAAAAAACATGGCCATAACAATAAAAGCACAACAATAAGCAGTAACAACGAGGACAACATCGCCGAGCTCTACGGCATGAGGTAACACACACAACACCAGTGATGACATCCAAAAAGAGCCACATCAAACATTTAAAACACCTGAAGGCACTTGGCGATGGGTACCTGCATGTTTGGGAAAACCAAAATTCAATGATAAATATATATTTCGTGCTATGCGCTTTTGTTGAACCAGAATTTATTGAATTGCTTCTATTTTTCTGTACATTTTAAAAGTTTTTGATTCAAATTAATCTTATAAATAATAGCGAGTTTAATATTTTAATATTTTAGATATTTTTATATTTTAGACAATACAAAATGTGCTTTTAAATCCATAAACAATCGTTCTCTACAACATATAGTACTATTTACCTCAATTTATTTTAATACCCAACAACAATTCGATTGACTTGTGGGGACTATAAAAAATAAAGGTTTTCCTAGTATTTTAGAAAAGTAAATCGATAAACATTTTATTAATATTTTATTAAGAAATTTTTGTGTGCATTGAACTCTACTGTTGACTAATATATATTGCTTATCATTTTAATAAATACATTGTTAATAAAACAAAATACAAAAACAAATACAAAATTTCTAAAAATAATTTATAATAAAGATTTATTCCTGACCTTAATAAAAGCTGTAGTTAAATGGTATGGTCGTTCTAATAGCCAGACTACCAGAACTGGGGAAGGCACAAGTACGGGCCCAGGATCAGGATAAAGGAGCGGATGTGGGAGGCGGGCTCGTGGCCCTGGGGCTGCCAAGTGTAGCAGATTAACGGAATGTTTGTTAAATGGCGCACGGCTGGGTGGCAGGATGCAGGCAGGAGTACAGAAGTACAGAAGTAGAGAAGTACAGGAGGTGGCGGGCAGGACTTTCTGTAGGCGCGGCTGTGGAATGCCGTAATTCTCATAATTTGGCCTGGCTGTGTGGCATTGTGTGCTCCCTTTTGGAAAAGACAAAGCAGACACTAATAAGGCAGGCAGACTCGCAGAAGACCACTCAATAATTTCCTTTCTCTATTTCAAAGCCTCCTCTCTCTCTGTTAAGCTCTTAAAATATTCAATTCCACAGCTTAGTGGGCATTTTAGCTAATTAAAAAAATGAAATGCAAGCCAAGCTCGAGGACAGCAAATCGAATTGAAAAAAGGTCACAACATTTTTGCCGTTGAGTATTTTCATTTGCCTAATGCTCCTTTAAGCCGCTTAGGTGGTTGTATGTGGTCTCCTTTGTATATATATATATATATGTATATGTGTGGGTGTACTCTTAAGTTGCTCAAGCGAGTGTAAGGGTGTGTGCGTGATGACAATGATGGACATTTAAGTAGGGATTCATTGGGTGTTACAAAAATCAATGGATTGAAAATCATTCTTTAATAAATCACCAATCTTTCTGAGCTGCGACTTAGAGAGGTCCTTCTTTTAACTTGAGGTGAAACATATTTATATCGGGTACAAAAAAATATATCAAACTGGTAAACACCTTATACTTAAAACTAATACCACTGAGAGCCGTGATACTAAAATGACTTTCTTTTAAGTGTTTCTATTTAAATCATGCCTTCTGTATTTATGGCAGCGCGCCTCAATTCACATGAATGATTTCATTGTTTGTGGGCTGGAGGCGAAGTCAATTCGAGATGGCCTCAAAATCGGACAAAGCCATTTTTGTGTGAGCTTATATATATGTGCACAGTTTCAATTGATTTGCCGTCAATTTCATTTGCCAAAGTAAAAATACGACAGTCCCAAAATAATGCTTATGTGGCATGTATACAGGGGTAGGCTTGCCCCGGGCATGATGAATTATTATTTTCCCTCTCGTGCTCTCGCAAGCACACTCCTTCCTCGCATTACGCATACGCACCGTGCACTCAAATCCAAGTCGAGGCCGCCTGTCAGCATGTTTGTCCGTTGTTCCCTGTCCATTTGTCCAATTGTCCGCTGGCCAAACCACAATCATTCATCATGCTGCAACAACAAGGCGCAACAAGCAACACATTGTTGTTGTTTGGTTAGCTTGAGCCACCCATTTTCCGCTCATTTTCCACCCAATCCCTATTCCTAACCCGCCCCCCAAAAGGCGCCTGCTTTGACATCGATATGGCGTTGATACACACGTTCATCGAGCGGACATTGTTAATGTATTCTATGTATATTGTTTGCCCTTTTTTTTCGTTGCCCACACACCCACAACTTTTCGAGCTGAGCCAAAGGCAATTATCCGTGCCAAGCAGCAAACCCAATCCCCAAATGTGCTAATCCATCAATTGGACTCAACGGGAGCTTCAACACTTTGTCTTCTTTTGGGCACAGAGCAACTGGCAGCATTTGTACATGCTATATTGCCAAGCGAAACGGAAGCTGCAACTTATTACAAGTATTCAATAACTTTGTTTCCTCGAGCAGAAAAAATATTATCCTTTGGATCGACTTACACTTTTGCAAGGGCATTGAAAAGAAACGGGAAATAAATATAACAAATTTTACAATTAATACATTGCAGTGGGTATTATTATTATTATTATTATATTCTGAAACTGAGCAGCAATTATATTTAGTGGCCCAGTATACAATACATAAAATATAATCAAATAAAGCTTTAATGTTTTCAGTCGTGACAAATAATAAGTAATGACCTTATTAAAGAAGCTTTTCGTTTTCTTTTGCAACAAGTTCTTTAGAAAGTTGCGCTTTTCACGAGTTCCGAGACTGTGTGGAAAAGTAGACGAGACAAATTTCGCAGCCATTAGTGGAATTCAAAAATAATTGCCCGGCAAAAGAATCCGCCAACTGTGGGCCCATTAAAAATCACTCCGAACTGCTTAGACTGCAAATTGTGTTTTACATTTTTTCCCTCATTATTTGCACGGAAGTTGGACACGAATTATGGCCAATGTATAATAGCCATTAAAACTTTCTTGTTTGCCCGACAAGTTGGACGGTGGGGAGGGGGGAAAATCAGGGAAACGGAAAACGGAAAACCGAAATAAGCCAAGGTAGGAGCTTGAGGTGGAATACGAGTGTTAGACAAAAACTTTTGCAATAATCATTTCGCTCCCTGACTGACTGTCGCTGTCCTTGGCAGGACAAAGCGGCGATTGCCAGGACCCACATACACATATAGCTATGTAAAACAAAAAAGAAAAAGAAATCGGTGGAAGGAAAGCACAGCTCAGATAGAAAATTCAGCAGAGCGGAGCTCCGCAATTGCGCGACTGTCAATACAAAACGAACAATTAGATGGTGGCCTCAGCGGGGGAAGGGGGAAAACGTGGGTCCAGGAGCTGACCAACTAGCTGCCAATGACAATGGACAATGGCCACACACAACGGCAACAGGCTACAGTGTCCTTCTGAATTATTGAGCGTGCAACTTGTTGAAAATCCAAGGATACCGCCAAAGGAGGCAAGTCCTCGGGCTCTGTGTGTGTGTGTGTGAGTAACATTAATTTACTCATTTCAACAAAATGTTAAAAATTTACCAAGCTATTTCCCCACGGGAATGTTCGCTAGAAAAAGGGGCTAACTGGAAAAACTGCTAAAGCGCTGAAAACAATTAAAAAGTTTGAGGCACTGCCGAAGAATGCGCCAAGAAATGTTGATGGTTTTATGGCGTTTTAATGGGTTAAGGGCGTGAAAGGACGAAGGATGAGGATGGCATTCCGGGAAAAGCGCAGCTTGAAGCGAAAGGTGTTTGAAACGTGTTGGAGAAAGTTGCGGGGGGAATCCTTGAAAATCAAAAACATCTTGCCATCTCGATTGCCATTTATTTTGTTGGATTTTCAATGTTTAATTTCCTGTCATCAATCAGCTCAGTTTTCTTAATCAATTTTTGAAATAGCTGAACAGGAAAGTGCTGGGCTATAACGACACAAAAACAATATATTTCACAGTTAATACCCAAAGATCTCAAGTCCACCAAATCTCCATCACTTTATTTTTAAAGTTGTACTATACTTTTTATGTAGCTATTTAGAATCCACACTTTCGCCGCAAGTGGATATCCGTTAATTTCATTGGACCATTTGCAGCAGCAACTCGCAGCTGGCTTGAATGGCAGTCACGTCGATATTGTATGGCCAATTTGTTCGTGACTAACACTTTCATGGGCAGTTAGCCAGGTCCAGTGGAGGAGCATAAACTGCCACAATTTGCTCACCAAATAAGCGGCAAAGTGGGAAGTAGTCATAAAGAATATGCCACTGATGTATTCAGTAAGCTGAACAATTGAAATTTGATTTTATGTCTTTTACAAGAATAAGGTTTACTATACATAAGTCAAAAGGATTGTTTTATTGGCCTTAACTTTATAATATAAAAGCAATATACATAATTATTTCGAAAATGATTTTTTAAATTTTGTTGTAATCTAATCAATACAAGCTAAAATACTCTAAAGGAATCTGTCTTTGGCCTAGCAAATGCATTGGGTCCAGTTAAATCTGAAAACATTTATGGAAAATTAAAGAACGATGTCCTTTAAGAATTTGTTGCATTATTAAATGTGTTACAATCAAAAAGATAGGCGATGTGGTAGGTGTTTTTAAATGATACATTGCAGAATTAAGTAGGCTATTGAACTTCCGAGTTCCGCTTTTTTATAAAATATGTTTTTCTTTTTCTTTTATTTACACAATTATTAATTAAGTTTGTTCTCAATGAAAATTTCTTAAGAAATCTTATTTTATATTTATTTGCAGAAAATGTTTGAATAGAGATGGCCAAACTTTCACGACGTGCCTCGTCGTCTGCAGCAACGCCCTCCACAGCAACAACAGCAACTACAGCGAGTACCGGAGCAACACAAGTCAACCCAAGTCATGCCACAGGCGACACGCAGCAACAAGAGGAGCAACAGCAACAGCAGCAGCAGCAGCAGGAGCATCTGCAACAGCAACATCAGCAGAAGACACAACACCTGCAGCAGCAACAGCCACAGCAACATCATCAGCTGCAACAGCAACGCGTTGTCCGTCGTGCCACCAGCAACAACAACAACAACAGCAACCGACCCCAAGCGGCGGCCCTCATCGATACGAGTCCTGATGTCCTGCATGAGAATCCACCGCCATCACCGACACCGGCGGCGCTTTCAAACCACAGCAGCAACAATAGCAGCTACCACAGCAACACTGCCACGCCCACTGCACCCGCCCACGCCCACGTCACGGCCACGCCCTACATGCCGCTGCTACCGCCGGGCGAGCAGAATCTGACGGATGCGGAAAATGCGGCGGAGCGGGCCAGGATTCGGGAGGAGTTCTTCGCCACGTACGACGTGATGACGGGCGTGAGGATCGCCGCCACTTTGGGCGGCTTCTTTGGGCTGATGGTCTTCCTGATCGTGTGGAAGAGTCGCAGCAGCAGCAACGAGACGCTGAAGGTCCTCAAGGATCCCAAGATGGCGGCCGTGGCGGCGGTGTGCATGCAGGAGGAGGAGGAGCGCGAGATCCACGATGCCATCGTCGCCACGGGGATGTCGATCTATCCTGATGAGTACGATGCCATGGTCTATCGCCGCCAGAGGATGCTCTCGCTGGGCAATGTGAGTGCCCCGCCGCTGCTGAATCGGGGATACCGCTGTGGTTCCATGGGTGAGTACTTCAAAGGGATTCTGGCCAAGTAACTAGGTAAAAACCCTCCTTCTCCATTTCCAGGTGGCGTGGGAGTGGGCGCTCCTGTGGGCTACAGCTATCTGCTGGAGCCGCCGCGTCGCTTCTCCTACTCTTCCATGTCCGGCGGCGGAGGACCGGGTTCCGGCCATGTGGGACGTCGCAAGAGCGGATCAGAGTCGTCGCGCATCTTCAGCAATTATCCCATGGGCGGCAGCTTTGGCACAGACGACTACTTCGTGGAGACGGAGGACGAACTGGAGGCGGAGGAGTACATGCAGCCGGGCGTGCCAGATGAACCAGTGCACCAGCATCAGCGAACGGACTCCACGCGCAGCAAGCCGGGATTTCTGTCCGTACCAATGGCGGTGAGTGCAAGTGGAGCCAGTTTCCCCCACCCAGAATCAATCCATCCTGCAATGAATCCATCTTACAACACCACAGGGGCAGGACTCCCGCCGGAGCAGCGCCATGACCTGCTGCAGCACGGATAGCTCCTACCTGGAGCGGCGCTCCTCCGCCTACATGGGCGGATGCATGGGCCACCTGCCGCCCACGCTGCAACGGAAGCTATCGACTGCCTCGCGGACTTCGAGCATCGCGGACTGGGACTACTACTACCCGGACATCCAGGTGATCCAGCCGACGCCCAAGGCCTCGCCGTGTCCCTCGGAGCGGAGTGTGCACGAGGGATCGGGTTCGGGTTCGGGTTCGGGCATGGGATCGGGATCGGGAAACGGATCACGGACCTCCAACCTGAGTGCGCCGAGCATCAAGCGGAAGCACAGCATCGTGTCCTATGATCCGGATAGTGCTCAGGCGGGTAGGAAGCAGCAGATCCACTCGATAAGCGCCGACACCGTGGACGTGTATCCGTACAACCAGGAGAGCTCCGTGGATCTGGCTCTGGCCCTGCCTCTGCCCAAGCCGGTGCAGTCGGCCCCGCCCACCAGTGCGCACCAGGCGTTCCACTTCTGCGACTCGCCCTCGGAGGAGCTGCGTCTGGGTGTGCGGCGCAAGCTGACGCTGGTGGAGCTGCAGCGCAACGAGAGCAACAACAATAGCTTTCCGTACACGGCGAACGCAGCGGTTCCGGCCGGAGTGGCGGCGGGTACGGCGGCCAGCTCGAGCAGTATCAGTGTGGACAGCACACCGGTGAGTCTGGAGCGGCTGAACGGGACGGGGAGCGGCGGGAGCGCCAGTCTGGCCACCGTCTCCGTGTCCAACAAGCTGCCGCCGATGGGCAACAACAATCCGGAGAAGCGAGCGCCGCTGGCCTCACTAAGTTCCTTCAAGATCTCCTCGCTGGAGTGTCCCGACTCCGAGCTGCGCTCCCTGGAAGAGGACTCGGTTTTTGGGCTGGAGAGTCCGGCGGACACGGACGATGACATGCAGCAGCTGAGCAGCGACAGCGAGGAGCAGGAGGCGGCCGCCCAGGCCCAGGCTCAGGCTGCTTCTATGCGGGCTTCTGGCGGGGAGACCAAGCCCAATCCTCTGCAGCTGCCCATGCCCGCCAAGCGGATGAGTCTGAGTGCGGTGCCCTCGGCGGGAATGGCCATGGGTGGAGGTGCCAGGCCGCGGAGGCCTCTGCTCCAGAGACATCGAACCATCAGTGCCACATCCGGTGATCGAGTGGCCCTAATCAACCAGCCGCTGCAGCTGCAACAGTTCCACATGGGCATGCCAATCCAAGCGGAGGCGCCGGCTCCGCTGGAGACCCACTTTGGGGCGGTGATAAGCCAGAGTCCTCCCAGGCGAGGACCCCTGCTCCAGCAGTACAGCGATCCGCAGACGACGACGACGACGACCACAACGACCACCACCACGGAGGAGGACACTTGCTCCACCCTGAACACAGAGCTGGGCTTGGGGGAGGCCACCGGAGCAGTTCTGGGAGGCGGTGGAGGAGGTGGGGAGTCCAACACCCACACGCAGTACAGCAGCCTGAACACGGTAATCAGCTTGGGCCGGTCCACGCCCAGTCCCGTTCCCGTTTCCGTTCCCCTTCCGGTTGTGAGCAGCCGGATGGACAATAATGCCGCCACACAAGCCACACAGCAGCCAGCTCAACTGCCAACGAATGCCATCCGGCTGGTCCACGATCCCTGCCCCTCGTCCGTGTCCGATTCGGTGATAGCCACCAGGCAGCAGAGCATCTGTGTGCCCGCCTCCCTCAAGGATCTGATCCTGCGGAAGGGATCGGGTCCGGCTCCGGCGCCCGCCAGCGGCATCAGCCGGAGTGCCGCCAATCTGAGCTGTGAGAGTGGAGCTGGAGCCACTGCACCAACCACAACGACTGTCATGCTAGAGCTTCCCCTGATCCGGCTGCCCAACGAGGAGGACGACGAGCCGGTGGAGCACACCGATTTAGGCGGGGAGAAGCGCGATCCCAGCCTGCCCGGCACTTCCAGGAAGTGGTCCAAGGAGACACTCTTCTAGCCCAGCTGGATTCCACTGCTCCAGCGAAGGCAGTTCCCAGGGCCGGGCCACTAATTAAGAGCTTAGCAACTGACTTTGTACGCATGGTATTGGGGTCTACAGTGAAAACTCCCGAGAGGGGATTAACGTGGTTTATGATCATCTTCCAAGAGTCTATAAAAATGTTATTCAGCCCATAAGCCATTTCGAATTTTGGTTTGGAAAATATCCCCAATAACAACACTTGTCTAGGTCAGGAAATGTCAAATCCTAAGACCTTGAAACTTAACATCATTTAACATGTTTTGGGTCACATTTTCGAAAATGTATTTGAGTCTCCTTCAGGGGGTTTTCACTGTAATTTCGGTAGTCGCATGGTCTGGCAACCAACTTCCTGGGTTGCTCGAGACCCGGAACTATGAAACGCGAGTATCGACGAGTATTTAGGCTTAGATAAGGAGGATTAGATTAAGCGCATTTAGTCAAAATATAAGTTAGTTGGTCTGTCATAAGGGTTACAGTAGTACATGCCTACTCATCGTGTAAAGACCGATCGAAATGATTAGGAGGGTAATGCAGCAGCAACATGAACAACAACGTATTCGTACTTAGAGACTGTTGTCTATTATTGTTAATAGAACTCTAAAAGTTAAGTAGTGATACTCGGATTTATTTTTCACACTTTATCTATAAATCGGAAGAGCAAGCATGCGAATATATATATTTGTATGCGGCCATACTAAGGAAAGAGTTTATATATTTCTATAGGTATACCGCCAGCCGCCAGTCTTTCTATCCCCTATCTCTCACTCTCCCTCTTACGGAATGAAAACTCTTCTAGTGTCTTAAACAGCAGCCAAATACTTAAAGTATTGTAATTTAGGAATTTTATAGATTGCACAACAACTTCGATCGAGATCGAGTTATCCTTGCAACAGAAGTACTCTGACAAAGACCTTAAGGACCTCGAAAGGTCCACCCGAAGATGCCTAAATGTCTTTTACGCATAGCTAGACAAAAGTTGCAGACCTTCTAGGAATATTTTCGCATTTTCCCGCTCCTGCCTGTTCGAACTCGAATTGTTGGAAATATAATAGAGTTGTTGTCAGAATATAGAGTTACAAAACGAATATAACATTGCAAACCAAATTGAGAAAATAAACATATATGTAAACAATTTCCTAACTCATCCCACCTACGCATCTGTATTTTTCTATGAAAAGCTAAAGCCAAGGGAAGGAAAATAAATCAAATTACTTGTATTATTCAAATCAAAACACATAATTAGTGGACGAAAACCAAGATAGTATGATAGAGCTGCATTTTGAGGTGCCCCAGCCCCCTAGAGACTTTCTCACATGCCTGAGCCTCAGCCTGAGCCTGATTTGTACCTTTCCTATGCATAAGTATATATTTATATACACCACACATGTATAAATCGAGCCCTGTTTGAATATTTTTTAATGCTAGTAAGTATTTTGTACGACGAGATCAACTCGAAAGGCGCCTAAAAAATGCAAATGGTATATCAAAAAAGGAAACCCCCCAAAAACATAAAACATTAATTGTTGGTTATATGCTGAAGAACGTAAGAGTAAATGAAAATTCGAAAATATTGTAATTGTAGCGTTGATTTGTTTAAAATGAGCAAAAATATACATATAACTAATAACGTAGCTAAATATACATACCTAATGAAACCAATGAGCAAACCTAACTTGTGTAAGTCAAAGAGTAGCGGAACCAATTGTTAAGCCTAAGCATAATAAATCTGTAATAAAACTGAGCTGTTGTATTAAATGAACAATAACAATGTTGAAGACAAAGTTTGGATAAATAAATGCGCAGAGCATTCAGTTTGTGAACTTCGAATACGAGTAATAGTATTTTTACTAGATACCTCTCCTTTCGCCCCTTTCGTTGCAATGTTTTCTTTTATACTTTTGTACTAAAACCCTTTTCTTCTTGATTTTCCTAATGTTCATAAACTCGATGTCTATATGTACCTCTAGCTAAAACTCAAAGCGTAATTGATAAAATTGGTAAACGAAAGCAATTCGAAATTAAAACAAATATGTGTACTACTAACGCGCAAAAACAGAATTATTAATGCAAGATTACTTTAAAGAATGGATTAAAATTTTTAAAAAGTATGAGCTATTAAAGAACAAACTTAGTTAAATGTTATATATATGAAAAACCAAGAAAATTGATGTACATGTTAGCGATATTAATGAGAAAATGTGACAAGTGAAAAATAAACCGGAAGAAAATACATATACACAAGTTGCCAAGAGATAGTCGCTTCTATTTGGGATTATCAATTTGTTACGCCTAAATGGGATACATTAAACTACATTGCGAGAGGTGGCCCACTTTAGTATCTGTACTTCGTGGAGTAGTCCTTTGGCGAGACGACCAGACCACGGCCTTTGCGGGCACCCCGGTACACCGTCTCCACGATGTCGATCATCTCCTGCTTGTCCTCCAGAGGCCAATTGATCTTGTTGTTGTTACCGGTGCCCAGATCGATCATGATGTGCTTGTTGCGGAAGAAGAACATCACCGTGCAGGGATCGTACAGCTCGTACATTTTGTTGAAGTCGGGCACCTCGGTAATGTCCACTAGATAAATTACCGCGAAGTTCTTGACCTTCTCCGCTATGCTGTACATCACCTCGTCCATTTTCATGCAGGCGGGGTCCCAATCGTGGCCGAATCGGATTACCTGATTTGGGAGAAGAGGGAGTTACTCATTTGTAGGACTTTGTTGGACGACCAGGTGGTGCTCCAGAGGGGGCATCGTTCCACATTACTCACCACCACGCGATCTTCCTCGGAGAGAATTGCCTGGTCCACCTGCCAGCCATTGTGCAAATGAGGGAGCATGTACGACATCCTGGCGAGTTATTTTATTCACAAGTAAACGCCGAAAAATTAAAACATAAACAAATCTCTGAAATTAGAGATGGACAAACATAGATATTTTTTCTTTTCCCTAATTATCGATTTGTCAGGCCAGTAAGAACGAATACGTTAGTGCAACATTCGATAACAATCCGAAACGACTCTTTAAAAAATATATTCTGCACTCATGGTTATATGAGAAATTTAAGTAGACACTTAAAATTTATGTTTAAAAATCTCTGACATTTTGGTAATTTTCCAAAAAAAAGAATATCTTGGTTTATCGTAATTTAAATGTAATTTCTTTGATCCTTAATTTCAGTTGCCAATATAGGTATTAAATATTTGAAGATCCTACGTTAAATACGAAACTCGATTTTTCAGATTTCTGGCAATACAAATAATAAGGTGCGGAAGTTTATGTATCGTAACCGCCTTATTAACGTTTTGAAAGCCATCGGAAACTTAAAAAAAAATATATCAACGTTAAAACGACCAATTTGAATACACATTTTTAGAGAATATAACCACAAGTTTTTAGAGGCATGCCACTTTGAAATCGGATAAAATTTGGTAAAGTTATGAACTCTGGAAGTCCAATTGGGGGACCACTCATTACAAGACACCGGAAACTTGGAAATAACTAACATGAAAATGGGTCAAAAATTTGAACAACGGTAAAATGAAAATTTTGAATGCAGATTTTTAGAGAATGAAATCACAAGTCTTTAGAGGCATGCCACTTTGAAATCGGATAAAATTTGATAAAGTTATGAACTCTGGAAGTCCAATTGGGGGACACCTCATTACAAGTCATTGGAAACTTGGAAATAACTAACATGAAAATGGGTCAAAAATTTGATCTACGATAAAATGAAAATTTTGAATGCAGATTTTTAGAGAATGAAATCACAAGTCTTTAGAGGCATGCCACTTTAAAATCGGATAAAATTTGATAAAGTTATGAACTCTGGAAGTCCAATTGGGGGACCACTCATTACAAGACACCGGAAACTTGGAAATAACTAACATGAAAATGGGTCAAAAATTTGACCGACGTCAAATTGAAAATTTTGGATGCAGATTTCTAGAGAATGAAATCACAAGTCTTTAGAGGTATGCCACTTTGAAATCGGATAAAATTTGATAAAGTTATGAACTCTGGAAGGCCAATTGGGGGACCACTAATTACAAGTCATTGGAAACTTGGAAATAACTAACATGAAAATGGGTCAAAAATTTGAACAACGGTAAAATGAAAATTTTGAATGCAGATTTTTAGAGAATGAAATCACAAGTCTTTAGAGGCATGCCACTTTAATATCGGATAAAATTTGATAAAGTTATGAACTCTGGAAGGCCAATTGGGGGACCACTAATTACAAGTCATTGGAAACTTGGAAATAACTAACATGAAAACGGGTCAAAAATTTGATCTACGATAAAATGAAAATTTTGAATGCAGATTTTTAGAGAATGAAACCACAAGTCTTTAGAGGTATGCCACTTTGAAATCGGATAAAATTTGATAAAGTTATGAACTCTGGAAGTCCAATTGGGGGACCACTCATTACAAGACACCGGAAACTTGGAAATAACTAACATGAAAATGGGTCAAAAATTTTATCGACGTCAAATTGAAAATTTTGGATGCAGATTTTTAGAGAATGAAATCACAAGTCTTTAGAGGCATGCCACTTTAAAATCGGTTTAAATTTGGCAAAGTTATGGACTCTGGAAGTCCAATTGTGAGTCACCTATTTTACAAGTCATCGGAAACTTAGAAATAACTGACAATTTGAATGCAGATTTTTTGAGAATCAGATCCAGATCAAGAATATACATACTTTATAGGGTCGAAAACGCTTCCATCTACCCGTTACGTATTTTTCGACATTCAAAGTACCCTTAAACGGGTATCAAAATTCTTGTATATTTTGTGTAAAATTAAGTTTTTATTAGCCATAAAGTATTTAGTAGCGTCCTTGTCAGTTCAAGTATTTCTGCTTAAAGCTATCGATGTGTTCCAGCACCCTAACCGTCATCTCGTTTATGTATTCGTCCCGACCCTGATCGCTGAACGGATCGGGTGCACTGCGTCGCGAGACATAGTGATTGGGCAGGTTCACCTTGTGGCGGCCAATGGACTTGATGATGAGCCACAGGATGTAGAAACTGAACCACACGGTGAAGTACAGTGGGATGTACCAGAGCTTCCGGCCAATGTAGAAGTAGCTGTACTTCTTGACACGTGGCTCCGGCGGCGGAGGAGGCGGTGGTGGGGGTTCCGTGGGCGGCGGAGGCGGTGGTGGTGGTGGTGGTGGCGGCGGAGGAGGCGGTGGGTGGTGAACATGGTGGTGATGGTGCGGATGATCGTCGTAAATCACGTCCGGATACGAGTCATCCGGATAGGAGGGCTGGTAATCAAAGTGACCCGGATAGTGACCTCCGTGCACATGGTCGTGATCTGGCTCCGGCGCATGATCGTGATCGTGATCGTGATCGTGATCCTCCGGCTTGGGAGCCGCCGATTCCGGGTGAGATTCCAGCCAACCTGGTGGTGGTGTGGCATACTCCATACTGGGATCGTACTTGTGATCGTCGTCGGGATGGGAGCCATCGTTGTGGAGCGCTGGCAGTGGGCCTTCGTCGCCATCTCCACCGCCGCCGCCATTATCTCCTCCATCTGCAGGGGAACCCATATCCCCGCCATCGGCAGGAGCGGCACCGCCGGCATCCTTGCCATCCTGATCCTTCGTTGGCATGTTGTCCATGGCACTGGCGGGCAGGACTCCAATCTGATCATCGTTTCCAGGATCATCATCTGCCGGCGGAGAGGCACTCGGCATGCTGGCCGCCGCATCCTTGTCGCCATTGCTATTTGCCAATGGACCCGGATACTTGTAACCCGGAAAAGAAGGACCCGGATAGGAGTACCCCGCGTTGCTCAATCCTCCAGATGCGGGTGGCAAGTAGCTCGTCACAGTATCCGAAGGCAATGCTGCTTTGGGATCGTTCGAGGGCGATGGATACTTGGTGTTCAGGGGCGGAAAGGAATAGGCATCGCTTGGGGCAACATAGGAATTCACGGAGTTAGATCCGGAGGCCACCTTGCCATCCTGTCCATGGCCATGATCATGGCTGTGATCGTGGCTGTGATCGTGGTTGTGATTGTGGCTCTTGAACAGACCAGCGGCTGTTCCTTCGCTGGGCGAGAAGCGATCGCTAAATCCTAAGGAGAAAAATAGAAAAATAACAATAAAATTGTTGAAAAAGAAACCTAGTCTTAGATGAAATGATAATTTCTAATGAAAGCATGCTTTTAAAAGGAGCCAATTCAATAATTCAAAAATATATAAATAAATTGTTATACTTCTTAGGTTTTTAATGGGAAATTTTTAAATAGCCGTTAAAGGAATTTTTAAGGTTTGCCAAATAACCATTTTTTAAAGAAACTCTTTTTCAACCAGAACCTTTTAAATATTTGTGATTGTGATACCTTTTTTGTAGCTGGGCCTCGAAGCCTTATAGCGAGATGGGTTTCGTGATGATGAGGAGTAGTAAGATGGACTACCTTGGGGATAAATACGTGTCTTTGAGGGTCGGGAGTTGTACTGCTGTGGCTTGCCGCCCCGCAGCAAAGGAGTAATCAGTTGGCCAAAGGGATACGCCGTCCGATAATCCACGGCGCGACCTGTGGAGGCTCCTTCTATAACTGGCGCTGGTTGCTCCTCGGATACTGGAGCAGGGACAGGATCACTTGGTTTCTCTGCATCTGATGCCACTAAGGGAGTAACAAACACCGGCGAGTTGGTTGTTCCCTCGGGTTGGTGGTTATAGGGAATAGGTGGAAGCGTTGTTGTGGATGTGGACGTAATCGCAGGAGCGGCAGTGGTGGAGACCACATTTTCGCTGGAGTTGAAGCTGTGTGGGCAAGGATGGTCAGGAATCTCGAACACCGATCCGCGAGCACTGCAAACTTACGTTTTCGGGAAGATCAAATCCGTATTGAGAGCCTTAAATATACGAGGTCCTTGGTCGTTTCCCGCTGCATTGCCACTGATCAAAACCTGAGAGTAGGCTTCAATCCGGACACAGCCAACGAAAAGTGCTAGACACACCAGCAGTGCCCACTTGACGCCTTCCAACCGCATCCTTAGACTTTGTATCCTTAACTCGTTTCACCACAGGACACTTTTTTCAATATTTATTTTCCACACTATCACTGAATATCCTTGGGGGCTACGCTGTCGTCATAACGTTACCGTTCCGCGTCGCGAGAAATTGTCGAATACGAGGCAGCACTTGGGCGACCATTGGTTTTATTCAACTCCGTCCAGCCGAGTTCGTGATTTCGTTTTTTCATGACCCAGATCCCGGGCAAAAGGTGCTACTAGAAGTGATCTACATACCTCCGATCTGGGCAGAACAGCACTTTCATTTCGTCGACGGCGCAGGTGCTAATCAATTGTTACTCCACATTTCTGATAGCATCTTCCGTTATGTGCTTCCAACTTCTTGGGATGGGAATATCTGTGGTGTGGAATGTATTTAGACTTCTAATCCGTGGTCGGCTTATGTGGTTTGTGGCGTGTGAGTCCAATTTTGCAACCAATTAGTAACGTTTTGCGTCGCAAAGATACAGATTCAAATTGTGTTCCTATTTGTTCAGCGGAATGTTTGAAAAACAGGAGAACTACAAATAAAATAAGGAATAAATTTGGAGCATAATAAATGTAAGAAGTATTATTCATCTAATTATATATTTATTTTTATTTATTGATTTAGATAAATATTTCAATAAATTTAAAAGAAGTTTGTTTATCTTATTCTAAGGTCTTCAATATTTATCCAAAAATATACCTTTTTCATTTTTTACTTTTACCATATGAATGAAAAACTGAAAGAATTCCATTTTGGCGCCCCAAAGGTGTTAATTTATAACGTACCAATTGTTTGAATATACCTGTTCAATCTTCTCCAAGCTAATATCATGCGTAACCCAAATTAAACGATTTCTAGTTCGAAATAAAGACAATAATATTTGTCAACTATCTTACCATGACCAAGACATCGAGATGGATGTGGGTCAGTAAGTGCGGCACTTGCTGCAGCGTGCCTTCCCCGATTAGCACCTATTCAGGCGTGCTATATACGTGCTATATGTTGACCCGCTCGTTCACAACTTAATTTTCAGGCATCTGCAGAGAACCAGTTCTGGGCTTGCCACTTTCCCGATTGGACCATTCAAAATGCCTGCAACTTTTACTTGTTTAAAGATGGGGTTTCAGTTTTACCGTACATATATTTCATACAATAATTGCAAGTCTTTTAAATGTTAGTACACAAAGTTTTATCTCATTAAAACAAGGAACTCGAAACAAACCGTTTTAGAAACAAGAATAACAAATGTGTCTTTCGTTACTCGATGGGGGTTGTCGCAAGTTAAAACAAACACGTGGAAGTACAAATGGGTAAAATAACGGGGCCAATTCTAAAAATAAGTCCAAAAATGCTGGCAGATGCAGCCACTGCTATGAATACCCCAATGGTTAGTCTGGATCGTAAAGTAATAAGAAATAGCGTGTTGAGTGGTGGTGTTATATACAGCCTTGGCACTAAGTACATGTGTAACATTGGCGTCTTTTCGTTTGGTAAGTCTTAGCCGTGAGTCTTAGAAGGGCGAGTTCATGCCCAATTTGGTGCCAAAGTCAAGACGCGCCCGACGCTGATAGCGAGCATTGACCCTTAAATAGAGAAATAATTAATAAGTGAATACCAGAAAGCGTAGTTAGCACCCACTTGTTCTCCTGGAACTTTGCCAGCTCACTGACAATCATACTCAGCAAGCAGCCGCCAAACATGACCAAAATTGCAGCCCACAATTTTGGAAACTGTTCATCGAAATCCTTTAGCATCAGTTGCAGAACACAGATAACTGTGTGGAAGAGGAGCAATAACCAACAGGTAATGCCCCAGATACGATTGGTAAATGGATTGCGCTGCCAGAGCGCGTGATCGCGATGCACAAATGTAAAAGAAATGAAAACTGCAAGGATACAAATCAAGTAATTAGGAGATCAAAAAAGGTATGGTACGAAAATTTACCAAAGTGTAGGATAATGCCCAGCAAGGCAGAGCTTCGAGCAAAGTAAAGGAACTGATAGAAGTCCTCATCATCATCATCGTCATCCTCGACATCTAATGAAAGTTCTTCTGAAACTTCAGCAGCAGGGTTAAGTCTAGACTCCGATAAGAACATCCAGTAGGAAACGAGCTAAAATATATTTGAAAATTAAAAATATGGTTTGGTGACATAATTCCCATGTTAAACATACCATGGATACGACCAGAACGATGAACTTGCACCCGTAACACCACATGACAAAGGCAAAGGCGCGCGAATCATAGTCAGTCTGCTTTTTGCTGGTGGCCCGATTCATGATCTTGGGATCCACGTCGATGTGGGCAAGCGAGATGGCTATTAGCGGCACCGGCACGCACATCAGGTAGATGACCAGCAGCGGGGTGAGGAGCGGTGGCAGCGAGAGGCACGCGCACAGCACGTTCAGAATTGAGATGGAGCCAGCGCAGCAGGCCCAGTACTGGATGCAGTTCCACAGGCCAAGCGAGAAGCGGCGTGACAGCTCAATTATGGCCACCAGCGAAAGCGGGTCGTCGCGGCAAACGGCAATGGAGCAGGGCAGAGAGTTGAGCAGCCGGCTCAGATACAACGGGGAGATGGTGTGAGCGGGCGTCTGCATGGCGCATCCCTGAAGACCGCCCTCCAGAAGCTCCTCATCATCATTGGCCTTGGATTTCCCCGACTGCCGCTGCCACAACAGTTTGTTGTGCTGAATATTGGATTCCGTGTAGGCGTCTACATCCTGGCACACCTGCGGGTACAGTGGCTCCACGGCTATACTACAGTCCGCTTGCAGGAAGATGTCGGCATTGGCATTACTAGCAGAACTTCCCAAACAGACGACGATCTCCCCGTAGGACTGCATAATGTCCAGCATCTGGCGAGTGGCCTCTGCCGAACAGTCCGTAAAAAGAGACACCTGCAGCGGTACGTTGTCCACCTGCTCCAAATGAGGTCTAATGTTTTCAATGCCTCTTGGCAGCTTCGCCCGATTGGACATGTCGAAATTTATGGGAGCACTCTGATCTGTGCTTTCGGTGAGCGTGCTCAGCGAGCGGCAGTTTTCGTCCATAGCGGAGTCCAGCGAATGGCGCTGCTTGTGCTTGTTGGGATCGGGTTCCCCCTCCAGTTCGGAATCTCCCGGTAGATTATTTTTTGGAGTGCTATCCTGTGAGCTTTCCTTGCTGCCCTCGCCATCCGGGGATTGAGGATCGTCACTGTTGAGGGCTGCATTCAGCGGATTACACTCATCCGGGTTGGAAATGGCACCAGGAGCTGAGGAGCTGAGGGTTTTAGATGACTCCAGATTGTTTGGCGGCCCCAAAAGATAATTTTTCTCTAGGCCATCACCTATAATTTCAGTGGCTTTAGCAGCAGATATGGATTCGGATACGGATGCAGTGGCAGGTGCGGGTGCGGGGGGCGATATGTACATGACTTTGGCACTGGGATGAAGGCTGTTCTCATGGTCTGTTGTGGTGGTGGTGGTGGCAGTGGTTGAGGTGGTGGCTTGGGGTTTACCAATGTGTTCCGGCACATCCTTGGCCTTGGCAGTGCTTCGATCCTTCTCGTTATCGGGCTCTGGTTCGCTAAGCAGCGAGATGTGGCAGTTCCAGCCGGACTCTAGACCCATTTTCTCGGAAAAGACACGCGATCGCAATTCGTTTTCCTTGCTAAAGTGAACGAATCGGATGCAGGCCCGTTCCAGGTGCTCAACCAGCCGAACGATATCATTCTGAGCCTGGTACTGCATAGTCACCATGCCAATGAACACCTGGTGGCACTGCATCTCGAAGCAGCCCTCCACATCGTTGCACTCCTCGTCCTTACTCTCCGAGAATAGCAATGAGTCCGTGCTGATGCTGTGGCCCAGCTTGACGTGGTGGCCACCCTGAAAGTCGCAGTGCGTCTTGTCCACGTGCTGCATGCGCAGCTTTGATTCCGGCGGAAGCTCCAGATACAGACACTCACCTCCGCTCCGCTGGGGACCACTCAGGGCTCCATGGATTCCGTGCCTCAGAGGGCGGTAGGCGAAGGCCGTGCAGTAGGAGGTCAACGCACTTCGCTGGTAAAAGTCCAGCGCCCGTTTTCGATCCTGGGCGGACAAAGGTCGCAGATCTATACCGTCCCAAAAGTCGTCGCAGCAATCCAAAATTATATCCGCCGTTCCCTGGGTGAAGAGGGACAGATAGCCTCCCGGATTCTCACGCATAACCACGGACAGGGAATGCGGAAATGGGACCTTCACCTTGGAGGACAGCTGCAGCTGCCGGGCGAAGCGAATATCCCTGCGTACCACATCTGGTTGCTATAGAAACGGGAAAACTTTAATAATTAAATGTGTTATGTTACGTTAAGTTTACTTCAATTGTATTTAAATTGAAAATTAAAAAGTTAATGAAATTCTGTTTTCTTTTTTGTTGTCGTTTTTAAGACTTACCAAATGACGGTAGCTGGCCAGTTGACCCTCCAGCGCGAACCGATCCGTGGCATGGTCGGTGAATCCAATCTGCTTGGCCAGCTCGCACAGGCAGCGTCTGTTTGTAGAGAACAACCGATTAGAACTGGTTCCCACTGCCGCTGGATGCGACGGCGGTGCGTGAGCGAACATGCAGGCAAGCGTGGCGGAGAGGGGTCGGCGGATGGGGCGGTGGCGGGAATGGGGCGACTATATTTAAGCGTTCTTGAATGTATGTTACTCAAAATAGCATGCCAATGGGGATGGGGCGAGGAGACGTAGGAGAGATCGATTTACGAGTACAAACAAATTAATATAGGTAAGTAGAATAATAAATACAAGGTTTTTATGTGTATACATTGCAGTTAGTTTAAAGGCTCGAATGATATGTGGTAAATTATAGAGCAAAACGATTAAGGAATAGCGAGTTACTGGAAATCAAAAATACGTTTTTCTTACGCTTGTAATTTTTAAATCATTACCAATCGCTTGTGTTTGTTTTGTGGGGGAATCGTCCAATTGGATTCAAAAATCAAAAATACCCAAAGCAAAGACTAATTTGATCGGGCTGGCTTTGGATGCAATGGTATGCAATACCATATTGGAGAAAATCATTAGACTATATAAGTAGTTTTGCGGTCGATGCTATCGACCATATATATATATATATGATTTGGTTAGACAGAAACTAACGATGAGTATGGCAATGAACTACGTACCCATGCAAAAAGCTTTTACTCGACTCAATGAGTGCATACGCATACCGATTAGTCACGGGCACCAGATCTTTGTCGAGCATGGCCACGGCGGTTACATGGCCGCAGAACTGTGCGTAGTGCTCGTGGGTGAGCGGCGAACAGGTGTTCAGCAGAATGGCCAGGCCTAGAAAAGGTGAAATACGTTTACTTCAGTTCGCTAAAGATAATTCGAGTCATTAGTGTCACCCAGTGGTTTCAAGGACTTGATGTGCGCCTTCCACTCGTGATCGTCAAACTCCAGCCGGAAGGGGCAGTGCTGATCGTGCGTTAGGTCCAGTACTTCCGCCACAATGCCCTGCTCCTTGTGATCCTCATCCACATCGGGCACATCGTCACTCTCGCTCTGCGACGACGACTGACTGCCTGCTCCATCCTCGCGGGCCTCTTCGTCGGTGTTGTGTAGAAAAAATACCTTCTCGGCGGTGGGGTTGGGCCACGACAGGATGCCCTTTTTATCAACGCAACAGAGCGCCGAAATGGAGCCCAGCACCTGGACGAGATTCGCTGAGCGCGGCAAGAGTTCACTATCCCCGCGCCACAGCTGCATCCAGATGCGGAACACATTTGAACGAAGCAACGAAACATTCTGGTAGTCGTACGATGGCGTGTCCAGATCCTCCTCAAACGATTTGCTTGTACTCTTCTCCAGGGCAGCCTGAGGAGTCTTCAGAAAGCACTGCAGCCGCGCAATGCCCCACAGATTCATGGATATCCACATCAGAGGAAATATCAGAGGCAACAGAGGGATTATGGCGGCCGCCGGGGATTCGATGAGCACGAAGCGCCAGTTGTGCTTCTCGTCGGTGGGCAGACCGTAGCCATGGAGGCGCAGTAGACCCGAGATGAGCGTGATAACCAGGGCACTAATGAAGCCCCACTGCTGAATGTACTTGGTGACCAACTGTCGACGTAAACAGAGATAAGAAGGGGTTCTAATTTGTATTTGGAGATCTCCTCACCAGATAGCGCTGCTGATTGTAGATGGTGGGTGGTCGTTTCAGGGATTTCTTGAGGCAAATGGTAAGGTTGTCCAGGTAGGGTGTGCTTTCCAAACAGCAAACGAGATCGGGCAATGGCGGCCGCGCAACTGGCTTCACCGGAGGATCGCCATGTGGAGCCGCACCATAGATTTCGTTGGCCGTGAAGAACTTTTTCGTCTCCAGCTCGTGACAAGGACCTGGTGAAATGTGACCCGGCCTCAGAACGATGTAGTCCCCGCGCACGAGCAACGCCCAGGGCATATTGACGATTTTTCCGTCACGATAGGTCCACTGAAGGGAAACGCACGGCGACATGGGATTACTCAGGTGCGGATAGTTCGTCGGCTGCCAGTCGTCGCTGAAGTGTTGCTCCGCCAATTGGAGTTCTCCCAGCGCGTGTCGCGTCTTCCGGAAGATCTCGGTGCGCCGCAGGTTGTTCTCCCGGACAACCACGAAGAGGTCGAGCGACAAGATAGCCAACAGGCACAGGGCTGGCCACAGCATGCCTGTGATTAGGAGTGCTCCGCTGGCCAGCAGACTGGTTCCAATGGAAAGCCAGCCCAAGGGACTATCGTATCGCTTCACAAATGCCGCCCGCAACTTTCGATAAGAGCTGTGGATACATGGGATTGCTTGGTATCAGTATATAAATATAGGTGTAGATATAACTCACCTCTCCGTGCCGCATTGCCGCTCGTGTTCTAGGAGCACCCTTTCGATCTCCTCATGCAAACGCCGCAGCGCCACTTTGGTGGTGAGTCCTCTCTGCTGGTGCTCCTGACTCGACCGCCTTTCCGGATTTTCGGCGGCCATTTTCCTCGACGTGATCCTGCCGCTGCAGTTCAAGAATTCGCGTCCGCCTACAGCATAGTTTCCTAACTTTGCTTCTGTTTAGTTTTGGGTTCGCCGATAAAGTGTTTGCAACAGTTCCATGCGCGGTGCGGTCACACCAGCATAGAGCTGCCCAATCCATCCCATTTCACGCCACATCTGGGTTTTTATGTGTAATTTAGCTATTAGCTATGTTTTTGGCTTGATAATTATTTTTTTAAATGCATATTTTCGTTTTTTTTTAGGATTCAGATAAACCATTTAATGATGCAGTTTTTATAATTAAAAACTAAAAGATATTTCTAAGGCATTGTTTTGGTTTCGGAACATTATTCAAATAATTTCCGTTACATTTTTTACATAAACAAATTAGCAAGTCTAAACATTAATGTTTTCGCTGGCACAATAATTCATTAATTACAAAATTAAAGCAATTGAAAACTCAAAAATTGTACGTAAACAGACTTCAAAACATATTCATAACTTTCTGCGGAATATAAGTATGTACATAGCTGACGAAGCACTTCGTTTGATGAAAGTAATTTTGCAGGAATTCTTTTTGTAAACAACCCATTATTAAAGTTTCAGTACTCTGTGCTTATTTCTTGAGTGGCATTTAATGCATCGATTATTCATAAGCCCTTTTATAGCGATAAACAAAATGTGAACTCAACAATAAAATGGTAACAAAAACCACGCTATTGGAAATTCAAATACTGGAACATCAACCAAACTAATGGATATTACGACCGAAGATATAGCGAAGATCCTGTGTATATGCCATCTGTCGGCAAATCGGGCAGTCGTTATTTCTCATTAAATAAGCTCGAATGCATGAATCCCCGAAGAGATGACCACATGCCAGAGAGACGACCCGATGAGAGCCATTCGCGTCCCAGGCCTCCAGGCAGATGGAGCAGGTAATTTTTTCCAGGTTGTTATCCTCCAGACTCTGCTTCTGCGCCTCCATTTGCTGCAGATGCATTTGCTCCTGAGCTTCAAGGTCCTTTAGCAATTGGTGGCGCATTTGTTCCTTTTGGGCGATTTGCTGCTGTGACTCCGAAATGATGAGCTGCATCGACCGGATCTGCTCCTCCAGCTTTGCAACGACGCCTTTAAACTTGATATCGTGCTCCTCCAATTTTAATATCATACCATCCAGCTCAATTGTGAGTTGTTCCTTCTGGGAATTGGCGAACTGATATTTGTAGGTCACCTTTTCAATGGCCTTCTGGAGTTCCTGGTTGTCCTGATTTGCATGCCCAAGCTGCTGTTTTAGTTGATTCAGCTCCAGCTTTTGATTCTGGGATTCGACAGAGAGCATCTGCAGCGACAGATCCTTAGAATCCATGTCAGTTTCCAGGAAAAAAAGCTTGCTCCACTGCAATAACCATTCAAATTGTTCCGCTTCGAAGGCATCGTCAAGATCCAAGGAATCTTTGAAAGCCGCCATCAAATGTTTTTGGGGGGCAGGGGCACTGGGATAATTTATAATCAGATTAGATTAGATTTTTAATTTCTGTAAGTCCCCTTTTTTGCCGTTGTGACTTGGTAGTTCTGCGCAATGAGAAACACGTGTTGGGGAAGAGTTTCAAAAGAGCACACTTCCAGAAATCTAAACGATTTCATAATGAATGAGAAACTTAAACTTTCAATAAAACCGATCTTACCTGATTTAAATTTTTAAATATCAAAAAATAAATTCCTCAAAACAAAATGCAATTCTGGCGGCAATAGCTGTTAAAATAACTATAAACGAAGCTTAAGAATTAAGTAGCACACCGCGAACGGTCACACTATGGATTAGCTGGCGTACTTATCGATAAATACATATGTCGATGTAATGTAAACGTATATATTTACCATATAAAAAAGAAACCGATGGATTCCAAACTAGATGTGAGTAAGCGCGCTTTAAAACATATATTTTATTAATCCTAGGCTTATTTTGTGACCCTAGATGTTTGAGGACGTGAACACGTCGCCGAGTTTGGAGGGTGACATGTCCATTCCGGGGAAGAGGACCACAACTGCAACGAATGCAAGTGGAGTGCCTGATTACAACACTTTGGACGAGCCGATCCGGGAGACAGTTCTGCGGGACATCCGCGCCGTAGGCATCAAGTTTTACCACGTGCTGTATCCTAAGGAAAAGTCCAGTCTGCTCCGCGATTGTACGTCATCACTGGGGCTTCGTCTGCATTCGTAGGCAGTTTTCAAATTGGAATTACCTGATTTTTTCAGGGGATCTTTGGGGACCTCTGGTGCTGTGCACATTCATGGCCACCATCCTGCAGGGCTCCTCCTCCGCCGACAGCATGTCCGACAACGGACCCGAGTTCGCCCAGGTCTTCGTCATTGTCTGGATAGGAGCGGCCATAGTCACACTCAATTCCAAGCTGCTGGGCGGCAATATGTGAGTGGAGTCACTCTATTCTGTTTGTATTTTAGTAGTAATATTTGTTTCTTCCAATCCCCGTCAGCTCGTTCTTCCAATCCGTCTGCGTACTGGGCTACTGCCTCACTCCAGTGGCCATTGCTCTCATTGTGTGCCGGGTAATCCTCCTGTCCCATCAGACGCGGCTGCTCTTCTTTTTGCGCTTCGTGACCACCACAATGGGCTTTGCCTGGGCCACCTACGGTAATGGGAATCCACTCCAGATGTTCGAACAACTAACTAATGATACTCACGCCTTTCAGCTTCCTTTATTTTCCTGGGCCAGAGCCAGCCGCCACATCGCAAACCCCTGGCCGTCTACCCCATCTTTCTGTTCTTCTTCATCATCTCGTGGCTGGTCTTGTCCCACAATTAGACCAATTCGTGACGCTCCGCTTAGTGATTAGTTCGTAAAGAAAACAGTGCACGTTCCATAGCGTAACCAAAAACAAAAGTATCCGAAATCAATTGTACATTTCTTTAAGCTACGATTCCGTTTTCTTTATTCTTAAAATCTTACAAATTATCTGAGTTACGAGGTTGCCTATGCAAGCGCGGATATGTGGGCTCACACCTCCAGATTGTTCGCCGAGGAGGACACCTCCAGGGACATCTGCATCTGGACGCCATCGCCCTTGGTGGGTCTGTAGGTCAGCGAGTTGGCGCGCGCCTTGCGTCCCATGAAGTGCCGTTCCACCCATTTCAGCAGCGTGTACACGGAGTCTGTGGAGGGCAGTCGGTGGTCCGCAGCGGTCTTCACAATGTCGGAGGAGGTCACTCGGAAAGTTCGTGCCATACCCTTGAGAGCCTGATCAGGGATAGGAAGAGAAAATAGCTAAATTCCAGCCAGCGGAGAGCTCTGCTTCATCGATCACATACCACCATGGCATCTTCGTCTGTCAGATCGTCGCCCACATAGATAATCTTGATGCGCTCGTTCCAGTCGACGCCGAAGGATGTGCGCAGGATGTAGATCGAGGCACGACCCTTGTTCCATTGCACCGGCGGACGAGCCTCCAAAGCGCAATGCGCCTCGGTGGCCTTGAAGCCGTACTTCTCGATCAAGGAGCGCGCCTTGTCCACCATCGCGCCCCTCAGGTGAGTGGGCGTCTCGCGGTAGTGGAACGTCAGCAGCGCCCCCTTGTTCTCCACCCAGGCGCCATCGCGGCAAACGGAGTCCTGCAGCGCCTTCAGCAGATCACTGACCTTCTTCTCGTACTCGATGGGCATGGGGTGCACGAACTTGCTGCCGTCCGGATGGAGGATCTCCAGGCCGTGATTGCCGGCGTAGGTGATGCCCTCGATGCCAACCATCTTCTTCACATTGTCCACGTTGCGACCCGAGATGACGGCCACGTAGACGTCCGAGTGGTTGGACAGCTTGTAGAGCACATTCTTGATCTCCGGCGAGAGCGTGGCCAGATCCGGATGCGGAGCGATGGGCGCCAGGGTGCCGTCGTAGTCCAGCAGCAGAGCCAACTTGTGGTTGTAGCCGATGTATCTGGGTTCAAGGAAGGGGATTGATGAGGATTACCTTATAACTTAAATAAAATTAACCACTCACTTCAGTAAGTAGTCATCGAAGTCGTCCACGGAGACCGGTTGCATTATGGTGGTGCCCACATCGTCCATCTCCAAGGCGCCCACCGCCTTCAGGAAGCCGCGCATCCAGTGGCTCACATCGCACTCGGCCTCTCGCCGGCGGAGACGCGCCATCCGGAGCACGCGTTCATCCTCGGGCATGGTCAGCGCCCGGTGGATCACTTCGGCGGCCTCGTTCACTTCGTACGGATTGCAGAGCAGCGCCTCGTGCATCATCTCGCCGGCGCCGGCGAACGGAGAGATGACCAGGACACCGGGCACCTCGTTGATCTGGCAGGCCACGAACTCCTTGGCCACCAGGTTCATGCCGTCCCGAAGTGGAGTGACCAGGCAAACAGCCGCATCCCTGTACAAGGCCGCCAGCTCGTCCTGGCTGACATAGTCGTAGATGTAGCGAATGGGCGCCCAGTTGGCGGTGGTGAAGCGACCATTGATGCGGCCCACCAGCTGGTCCACCTCCTCCTTCAGCTCGCGGTACTCCTTGACATCCGTTCGCGACGGCACCGAAATCTGCAGCAGGCTCACCTTCTCCTTGTGCTGCGGATACTTCAGCAGCAGCGCCTCGAAGGCCATCAGGCGGTGGACGAGGCCCTTGGTGTAGTCCAGTCGGTCCACTCCCAGGATGATTTGCATCTTGGATGTCTTCAGCACCTTGGGTGCGGTCGTGGCCAGGTTAACGAAGCGCTCGTAGGGAATGCCAATGGGCAGCGGGCGGACGCGCACTGTGCGCCCACCGTGCTCCACGAGGAGGTTGTTCCTGTCCACGCGGCAGCCGAGATTCCGCTGGCAGCAGTCCACGAAGTTCAGGCAGTAGTCCTGGATATGGAAGCCCACCAGATCGCAGCCCAACATGCCCTAAAAATAGTAGGAAAAGGGAGTTATTGGTGATCCTGGCAGAAAGAAGTTTGGGAGAGCCTTTCTTTCCAATATTATTTCACCATTTGGTGACCCCAATTGCTCTATTCTTATTTCCCCTTCTTGAAAGCTAGGCTCACCTGCAGGATCTCATCGGACCAGGGCAGCAGACGGAAGATGTCCCATGGCGGGAAGGGGATGTGCAGGAAGAAGGCCAGGCGACAGGGCAGGTTCTTCTCCTCAGCATGCTCGCGCACCCAGTTGGCGGCCAACATGAGGTGGTAGTCGTGGATCCACACAATCGGCGGGCTCTTCTCGCTGCCCTCGTTCTTGGCCAGACACTTCTCCAGCGCCTCGATGGTGCGCACCGCGAAGTGCTTGTTGACGGTCACATAGTCGTGCCAGTGCTCGCCTCCGAAGTTGGCTCGTCCCGGCATCGAATGGAACAGCGGCCAGAAGATCTTGTTGCAGCATCCATTGTAGTAGCTGTCGAAGATCTTCGAGTCGATATTAACGGACACCACCTGGTCCGACTTGAGGCCGGCGGTGGGCGTCTGATCGTTGGGATTCGACTCGGGAATGGCCTCGTTGGGGTCCTTCAAGTGGATTCCCGACCAGCCCACCCAGAGGCCACGGCCCTTGATCACCACCGGACACACTGCGGTCACCAGACCACCAGCACTGAAATAAGGAATACAGAAATACCATCAATATTGGTCATCATCTGGATAGTTTTTAAAGTAAGATATCTTAAACGATAAGATATAAGATATCTACATTTTTGGTGATTTGTTATTTTGTAGGAACTTTAATTAAGTTCTAGATATATAACCCCGTATTAAATATCAGAAAATGGCTCTGCAGAAAGTTTTGTCAATACATTAATTTTTGGATAAATCAATTTTTGGACTTTAGGTCCACTTTTTTTAAACATATCACTTACATAACTTAGAATACGGAAGTACCATCAATCTTGGTCATCATCTCAATAGTTCTTTTAAGTTTAGATCTCTTTGAAGATACAAATTTATGATATCGTACTTGGGGAAAATTTAATTAATTTATAAATATATAAGCCCGTATTGAATAATGAATAACTTAAGACATTGATAATAATTGAATATTAGGATACATAACCTAAGACATTGATAATAAATTGCAAAAAGTATATCTCTGTAAGTCCTTAATCAATTTTGGTTTTGAACTTAGGTCCACTGTTTTTAAATATATAACTTGATGGAATACATAAGAAGTGTGATGTAAACGTGTTTCTTCTCCAACGGATGAACGACGTAATCAGGTGTACCAGAGGCACTGGACCGGACGGAATATACAAGCGAGCGTGTGTTGGTGGGGACCAAGCCCATTTTGTTCGGAGTGCATGACACCACGGCGCTGATAAGATGAGGCCCATTAATGCAGAGATTGTAAACAAGCTGTGGATTGGGCTTTGGTCAGCAGTCCGTCCGGCGGCCGGAGAGAGTCTGGAAGAGCCAAAGAGGCCCAAAGAAGAGCCATTCCTGGCATAGGTCGGACACAGCTCCATCTCGCAGCAATCGCACTCACGTGACTCCGGTTTTCAGTGTCAGGTTCAGCTTCCACTGGCCACTGGCGACAACAGCCTCGTTTTAACGCCTCCAGTATTGACCCTTTTACCACACACTCGGAAGGGTCAAAAACGCGAATGAAACCTCGCTGATAAGGCCCGCCATTACGGGTATTATTGAATTTGTTTTCTAAATCAAAGCCTAGGCTCCGCTTCTCTCTGTGTGTTTTGCACTGATAAGATTGAAAACCCAGCGGAGATCAAGATGAACCATGGTCTAGGTATGGCACATACTTGGATCGAGAATTGAATTGTGGGGAGGGGGGCTTTTGGAGCTATTTATTGGGAGGCGGCTGTGACAGACTGCTTATCTTCTATGCAAATTGTTCGAGGATCGAATTGGGTTACTTGGGGATTTTCGGGAGTGCAAAGAACATGGAAATTTGCTCGGTGCCCGATTTCCGACACTTGATAAGCCTGCTTACGAAACCATTAGAAATGTGTTATTATTTGGTTTTTATAACAAATCAAAACTTTCCTTTGTTCAATTTAGTTTTTATTTTAATATTAGCTTGGCCTTATTATTTAGGCTGACTAAGGAAATGAGACTATTGGTGGACAATTTGCTGCTCGCTTAAATATTTTAATATTTCAAGTTGTATTAGGTTGCTTAAACTGATTTAGAAGTTTGAAAATATCTGATTAACTTAAGTCCACCTTATTATGTAATATATACTCGATCTGTACTTTAAATTTTTTCAACAGCGTCGTAGTATTTATAGTCTTATTTCATCTGATTACATAAGTCACATTTTTAGCTAATATGTTTTTTACGTATACACTTTTATATGAACACTTCGTAGCTTGGATTTATCCCACTCACCTGGCTCTGCGTTCCAGCTCATCGGTTTTCGGGTTCCGGATCAGCACAAATGGCAGCCGATTGGAAACCACGATGAGGCTCGCCTTGGTGGAGGGCTCCCCGGCATTGGTAACAATGATCTCCGTGTCGGGCATTTCGATCTTTGGCAAATCAGCTATGGGTTAAATTAGCTCTGGGACTTGTGAAAATCTTTTCTCGGAGGCTGCGATCGAATTTAGCACATAGTTTTTCGACAGAACCGATGCGAATGGTCGCGGATGTGGAGGTGGGACACCTAGCTTATCACTGGGCCTTCCCAAATGAGAGAGCGACCGTTGCCGAAATCAAATTTAAAATTCGCTGATGGATGACTGAAGATTCAAGAGCAACTGGCCGAAGACAAGCGGCTGACTGTCGTCTTATCGCTTCTCTCAGATGCACTTCTACGTGGAAATCAGTTTTCCTGGCTGCGTTGCGAGTTGAGAGCCAGCAGCTCCGTACCCTGCCGAAAATAGACAAGCACTAAGCCAACTAGCCGCTCAAGTCGCACTTTTCTGCTAAAATTAATGCCTGCCTGCCATCCCCCTCCATTCCCTTGGGTTCCACAGTCCACGTCCACTGTCTCTCGCGTTATCAGAAAATCGTCCAGCTTCGTTTCTCGCGCTGATTACGATTTTCCTGCGGTTGTGCCTCAGTTTCGACGGAGAGTACTGCTCCTGTCCTGGCGGACTGGACATACCCTGGCATCCTTGAAAGGGGTTGGAGGTGATGGTGCCCTATATGATCTTTCGGATCCACAGTTTAAACATCGCAGCTAGTTTTCTGGAATTAACTGGCCGCGCCTGGTATTATCAGCCCGCCGACATTTCACGGCAACGGCGGCCATAGCCTCCTCCCCTGATCACCTCCCCATCCACCACCACCCATCGATGCTGTCTCCCAAAGCGATAAGTCAACAAATCGATGATGTTGTTTACGCTCCGGGTCTGGCCTTATAAAGAACATCCGAATTGTACACAGAAGATTTCTATTTTCGTTACTCTATCAAGTTGTCTGCAAATCTCTTGGGCTCTTGAGCTCCTCCTGCACATCTAACCTTGTCATGACCGCCATTTGTGGGGTTCATTAACGGGCGAATAGTTTTATTTGGCCCGGTATTTATATTTATATTTGGTCAGTAAAGATATCGGTCTGATAAGACGCTATCTGGTGCATCTTAGTCTCGGATTTACGGCGGAGTGGTGCAAGGGATTACGCCTGGCCAGGCCCAACTTATATATTCTAGTATGGAAAACTTGGCTGAACTTGAACGCTTGATCATGTTTGGCATTCATGCGCTTATCACGACGCCCGGCTGGCGTTTTACGTGATTCTTGATAGTTGCCCGCTGCCTTAGCCGGAATCTGCAATAACAGTTTCGCATTGGGAGCACAAATTAGTCAGCTCCGCTGGGACATTAGTTGCATCGGTGCATCCATCCCGATCCGATCCGGTCGGCGATAGTGATGGTGAGATAACCCGGCCGGAGGTCGCTGTATTACGTTGGCTTATTTGTGGTTGCGGCCTATGGCTATTAAGACGCAGACGTCTATGGTTTGACGTGATCAAGCTGACGCATAATCCCAATTGCTTGCATCACGAAGCAAAATGTTTGGAAAAATAAAACCGCTTTTAACGGTCGATAGGAGGGCAGGGCTGCCAGCTCGCTAGAATTTCCACAGCGATAGTCGAGGATCGCCACCAGGCCGGTGCCATCTCCAACCCACAGTGTGACCGTATATCCCTGCATTTGTTTATGTTTTGCGCAGCAAACTATGGATCCTTCAATTATTGAATTTATTGGCGAAAAGTGCATGATCAGCATTATTCCAAACTTCTCCAACGAACCCCTCCATCTCATATACGGATCTGTGGGTCCTTTCCGGGCGGGCTTTCCCGTATTTGTGCCCCTGTGGATGGCCACGCATCTGCGCAAGCAACAAAAGTGCAGGATCGTGCCGCCAGAATGGATGGATATGGATATACTGGAGGAAATCAAGGAGGAGGAGAAGCGATCGAAGTATGTATGAAGTGGGATTGATTCGAAAAAGCACATATAATCTTCTGGTTACCAATAGATTCTTCACAAAAATGCCCTGCGAGCACTACATGGTTGTGGCCCAGTTGGTCATGAGCACGGCGCCGGATGATGTTCCCCGTTGCGAGGAGCTGCGCACTGTGATTAAGGACATCTTCGACATAAGGGAATCCAAGTTGCGCACCTCGATTGATGCCTTCATCAAGGGAGAGGGCACCTACGCGAAGCTGGACAACCTGACGCTCCTGGAGATTCACAGTGTGCGGCCCATTTTGCCGTATTCCCTGGACCACATAGCTCGGTACCAAAGAACGGCCACCGCCTCCCAGAGGGACACTTCCATGCTGAGTGCTTCCATGGCGGGATCCAGTTCGGTTCCCAATAGCAACTCGCTGTTTTCTCAATAATCTTACCACCTAAGTCCTTAATAGCATTGTAGACCTGTTCGAAAATAAATTTATATAGATGTAAGAGAACTGCTGGTGTTTTCTGATTTCTGCAAAATAAAAGAAAATAATGAGTAATGCAAATAATTTAAACTTTAAAAGTAAACCATTTACAATTAATGAAGATAATTTATTAATAAACTAATATGATCAAAGCTAATAGAAAATCCCAAAGTAAAGATACATAAATCTATATTTTATAGACATTACAAATTAGAAATTGAATAATTTTTTTTTGATATAAGAAAAAATATAGCAATTAAATTGTTTACTTTTGATAAAGGCAATTTGAATTCCGATAACTGGTACTGTCGATGTGCACAACTCCAACATATTGCGCCCAACAGCACGATAGCAGTTTAACATCAACCCGTTATCAAGCAAGGTAGTTGCACTCTCCATCCCTGGTTGTTCCACGAAAAAAATAACAAATAATTTTTATACAAATTAATAAGGATTGTGGGAAAATGAGCGAGGCTGCGGTAGCTGTAGAGTCGGAGGAGAGGATGGTGGCCAACAACAAGATCCACTTCTCAAAGGAGGTGAAGCAGGTCATCGACAAGGTAAGCCAAGTGAACATATGTAACTTGCACCCAACCCAAATAAAAATCTCCCAAACAAGGTCCTCAAAACGGATGATCCCATGGATGCGGCGGACTTTAACACCGTGGACTACATCAACCAACTGTTTCCCAACGAGCAGTCGCTGGCGGGGATCGACGAGACCATCCAGAAGATGCAGTGCGAGGTGTCGCTCATCGACGACAACATCCGATCCGTGGTCCGTGGCCAGACGAACACCGGCCAGGATGGACAGCTGGCGCTGTGCGAGGCCCAGAAGGTGATCAGCTCCCTGTTCAGCCACATCATTGACGTGAAGACGCGTGCGGAGCGCACCGAGGAGATGGTCAAGGAGATTACGCGGGACATCAAGCAACTGGACTGCGCCAAGCGAAATCTCACCGCAGCAATCACCACGCTGAATCACCTGCACATGCTGGTGGGCGGAATCGACAGTCTGAACAAGCTGATCGAGCGGCGATCCTATGGGGAGATCCTCAATCCCCTGCAGGCCATCACCGAGGTGAACCAGCACTTCCAGCAGTTCTCCGACATCGAGGAAATCAAGGTGACTTTATAGTTAAATTAAAGTAAATTACTAAATGAACTCCTTTCTCTTTTAGAATCTCTCCCAGAGCGTGGACAAGATACAAGTCACACTGGCGCAGCAAATCACCGAGGATTTCAAGGAGGCCTTTGCCGCCAAGCCTTCATCACAAAACCAACACCGTTTGGGTCTTAACCAACTGGCCGACGCTTGCAAGGTGATGTCTGTGCTGGATCCCAAGGTGAAGAAGGAGCTGCTGAAGTGGTTCATTGCCCAACAGCTAGAGGAGTACACGCACCTGTTCCACGAGAACCAGGATATTGCCTGGCTGGACAAGATCGACAAGCGGTACGCCTGGCTCAAGCGGCATCTTCTGGACTTCGAGGACAAGTATGGCCCGGTCTTTCCATTAGACTGGGAGGTCTCAGAACGGATTACAGTGGAGTTCTGCCGGCAGACGCGCGAACAGCTGGCACAGATCATGTCCAAGCGCACCAACGAGATCGACGTGCGGCTCCTTTTGTTTGCCATCAACAAAACGCAGGCTTTTGAGCAGCTGCTCTCAAAGCGTTTCACTGGAGTCACACTAGGAGTAAAACCCGCGGAACAGGCGCGGGTGATCACAGAACCATCGGCGACGGATGCTCCTGTGGGCGTGACCGCCTTCCACGACCAAATTGGGCAATGCTTCAAGTCACACTTGGACATCTACATACGCAGCATCGATCGGAATCTCGCGGAGCTTATGGAAAAATTCGTGGAGATGTCGCGGGAGCCGTACAAATTCGCCGAGGCCAAGACCACCGTTTACCCCAGCTCCGGGGATCTATTCGTTTTCTACAAGAAGTGCATGGTGCAGTGCAACCAACTAAGTAACGAACAGCCCTTGTACGATCTCGCGTTGGTGTTCAAAAAGTATCTACGCGAGTACGCCTCCAAGGTTCTCGAAGGTAGCACACCTAAATTAGTGCCCGCCACCACGGGAAGCACTATCGGCAAGAGCGTCTCGTTGCTCACGCGCGACATGCAGAACTTGTCCACTGCCGCCGGCCAAGTATTCCACAACTTCCTCAAGGAGGGCGACACGCAGCGCTTCTCAAGGGACGACCTGGTGCGCATCTGTTGCGTCCTGACCACCGGTGAGTACTGTCTGGAGACTGTCCAGCAACTGGAGGATAAGCTAAAAGAGAAGGTGACTTCAGCTTATGTGAGCAAAATTGACATGAGCGAGGAAAAGGATGTGTTTCATCGGTGAGTCAAACACACATGACTAAAAGTTCTTGTAACTCATTATTTTCTTATCCCCCCACAGCATTATATCCAACTGCATCCAGCTCTTGGTACAGGACTTGGAGGCAGGCTGCGAGGCCTCGCTGCAGGCGATGGCCAAGGTGCAGTGGCAGCACATCAACAACGTGGGCGATCAAAGCGCATTTATCAGCAGCCTCTGCGGCAACTTCAAGCAGACAGTGCCCACCATCAGAGACACGCTGGCCAGTTCGCGCAAATACTTTACCCAGTTCTGCCACCGCTTCGTGGCCGCCTTCATACCAAAGTTCATCAACGTGCTGTACCGCTGCAAACTTACTCTCTCGGATGGATCCAATAATGTGCTGGGCTGCGAGCAGCTTCTGTTGGACACCCATTCGCTGAAGACTGCTCTTTTAGAGCTGCCTTCAGTGGGATCGAGTGTGAACCGCAAGGCGCCGACCAGCTACACCAAGGTGGTAGTCAAGGACATGACACGGGCCGAGATGATCATCAAGGTGGTGATGACGCCAGTCCAGCCGCCGGCGCACTTTACCCAGCAGGTTCTGAAACTGCTTCCCGACATCACCATTGCGGAGTATCAGAAGATTCTGGACATGAAGGCTGTGAAGCGGGTGGATCAGCTGCAGCTTATCGATCTTTTCAAGCACACGGCTTCGGCAGCGGCGGTTAGTGGCTTAATAGAGGCAACGCCTGGAGATGATGAAGTTCAAGGAGCAGAACCGGCTACCGCCACTTTAGAAACCCATGACGATGCCGAAACTTTGACAGGAGCAACGGAATCCTCGGCAACAACGACTGCATCCACTTCCACACCTAAGAGAGCCTTCATCTTCAGCGTCGGCAGCTTTACGGGCAGTGCGGACAAAAATGCCGATGGCAGTTCCCAAACGGGCATCAGGAAACTGGAGAATCTACTGAAGAAGCGCTTCCCATAGACCACAAATCTATTTTTCTTCAGAAATCATTCCATTGAATTTAGTTTGACAATATTCGTTAATGCTTTTTTGATTAATTTATAGAGCCTTGTCCGGTGTAATTGGAGTAATTAGATTGGTAGAGAAAAATGACACTTTTAGTTTTGTAGTTAAGATCTGTATTATTTGCAAACCATCCAATCCGTCTTTTGTTTAACAAAAAGTTTAATAAATGTTTTATTTCCACGAACCCTGAATTTTCACTACATTTTCGACCAATATGGCATGGATTATAGCCAGATTTACCATCGAGATAAAATTTGATAAAGATATTTGTAATATTGTATTTTTGCTTTTATAATAAAAAACAACTTATTAAAAATTTAAATAATTTGAATTAATAATCGATAACAGTTTGATGTTTTTAAGTACTGTGTTGCGAACAGGGTGGCTCGTGCACCGAGTGTCGCTTAGCCCTGGAAATTGTAAACAACTATGAAATAGTTTTAAAATTCTTTACATTTCATATTCAGTCCACTTATAAAATAAAGTTTATATTTTGAACATAAAAATAGTAAGGACTTGTAAGAATAATACGAATTCTACGGAAAAGTACGCTTTGTACATAAATTTGAATGCCGTTTTCCTCGTAATCACAAGGGTGGCCAAGTAAAACAACCCCACTACTTACGGGTAAAGCGGCAACTTAAACCACAACAAAAAACCATTCTTTACTATTCTGATTTATTCCTCTTTATTCGCTTCTAGGACAATGGAGAACATATGCCAACTTTGCAAGCTGATACCGGGCCTGTTGGTAAAACGTGGAGACTCACTACCGATAACCATTTGCTTGCAGTGCCTGCATTTGGATGCATTTGGTTCAAAACTAGGGAGCCAAAAGGAAATAGAGGATGAGGTCCTGGAAAGGGAACCCATCCTGGGAGAATACTTCATAATAACAGAATTCGAGGAAGACCCAACGATGGCAACATGCCGGGTTTGCCTGGGGCATAACGAAAACATGATTAATATCTTTGATAACACGCTGGAGTCGGGCATCCCGATTGCCACTCTGATCTCACAAAGTACAGGACTTGGCGTGGCGAAAGGAGACTCATTTCCCGAAACTGTTTGTCCGACATGTCTGCTGGATGCTCATAACGGCTACGAATATCACAAATTGCTAGGGACATCATCAGTTATGCCAAGTGAAGGAAGTCATCGATGAGAACTTAGTTCAGGAAGTTAAACGAGCAAGTTAAGAATGACTTGTTTAAAGAAGTCCCTAATGCAACAGTCTGTGGAACTGATAAAAGGCAAGACACAATACCCTTTGTAAAAAATAACACTTTCAATGTCTTTTTTATTATTTAGGGATTCCATTTCTCTGTCATGTCAAGTCCAGAATCAGGACTAGAACAACGCTATGGAAAAATGTTGAAGTCTACAGCCTGGTGGATGGCTTACATTAAGCAACATATAGAACGAACCAACTGTTGGATTGAAAAAATCGAGAATTCGTAATATGTGATTTTCCTGAAAAGCAAAATAAATCATTTCTTAATACCATTTAAAAAAAATAACAAACAAAAGCTCAAAATTATTATTTTAATTACTTCATTTTATTGTATGCTTGACTTGTAGCTTTTAAACATAAACTTATTTGACTATGCTGAAAGTTGGATTCTCATGTTTATGTTCGTGTTTTCATGGTACTAATGACTAATGCGTTGGCTTAGCGGCTAACTATCTGCTACAACTAGAACTAGGTTTGCGGTTGCTGCGGCTGCTCCGAATTTTACGCTATGTACATGCAACTTATGGTCTAACTGATTTTGAGCGTACGGTCTAGTTTGAAGATCTTTTGAAAGTGATCGCATCGCGCGCAATAATACAACTCTCTAAACAAAAGACTTAAGACACGAACTTAGGCGTACATTTATGGATGAATCTTATTTCTAATGCGTAAGTATGCTTTGGTTTAATTCCAGCACTGCAAAAACCTAAACGAATCGAGTATGACTATGACGCAGTGGCCCAGCGGTCGGCATTCCAAGGCCAGTTAGCACCTGCCGGCCAACATCGCCCGAAGCCGCCGCTGGGACTGAATAATCTAGGCTAGGCTAGGGATTCACTCATAAATTTAAATACACAGTATTTACACAAGTCGAGTAAATGTCTAAGCTAGTAGGGCTCCTCCCTAGACGGCCACGATCTTGCTGGGATCCACTTTCACCCGCAGGAACACGGTGTCCCCCTTGATGAAGGGTCGGCTGTGCAGCAGTTCGTGTGAGATGAAGCGCGGGAAGCCGAAGCCCAGCTGGTCGGGTTCGTTCGACGGCCGCTGGAAGTTCTCCCAGGTGGGATCCGGCACGAATGACTCCGCCACGCCGCCCTGGCCACTCTGGGCTCCCTGCTCGAACAGCGTGAAGGTGATGGAGTGCGAGAAGGGCCACTTCAGCAGGGCATCGTACTCGCCGGGCAGGACCTTAATGTACACGGACACGTGCGTGTTTTCGCCGGGTCCGTTGCCATTGAGGAACATCGAGGCCTGCAGCTTGTAGCCGTACTGGGAGGTGTAGAAGGGCGGGGAGACCAGCTCCAGGCCGTCCTTGCCCCTCGCCTCCGACATCTTGGCCGACCAGTCGGTGATCTTCCACAGCAGAGTGCCGGTGTAGTTGATCGACAGCTTGGAGACCGCCGACTTGAGCATCTGAATCTGCTGACCCTGCCGTGAGCTTAGGGCCACCATCAGCGAGAGGTGGGCGGCAGCATTACTCTCCAGATGGGCCTCCAGCATCTGGCGGGGACCCTTGAAGCGGCAGCCCGCCTCCTTGAAGCTGCAGGCCACGGCCAGCGACTGGCACTCGTCCCGCAGATGGGCCTCCAGCTCACCCCGGGCAATCGGACCCGCCTCGCACCTCTGGGGGCAGGCCAACGGAGCCCTGGGACACTGGGCCGCGTGCAGGGGCAGAGTGTCCGCCGAGAACTCCCGCTGGCAGTGGGCACAGCGTCGGAGTCGCTTGGCGCAGTCCTTGGACTTGTGCAGGGTCATCCTGCCGCGCAGGATCCTCTGGCCGCACTTGGCCTCGCAGTAAACCGGCTCCTGGCCGCAGCTGCCATTGTGCTCCTCCAGTCCGGCGCCGGAGAACTCGCTCTGGCAGAACTCGCAGCGGGTTCGCCTCATCGTGCAGGTGTACTGCAGGTGATCCGTCATCATGATCCGGGGGATCTGCGCCCCGCACTTGTTGGGACACTGCGTGGCATCGTGCTTGCAGGCGTTGAGGTGTCCCTTCAGCTTGCGCAGCTCGTCGGACCACTTGCAGCCCTGCTTGTGGTGGATGCAGAACACCAGGGAGCCCATGATGTGTTTCGGATCGGGACCGGGATAGATCTGTAAGACAGAGAGGGAGGAAAAACGTGAGTTAATATTGTTAACTATTAACTATTTAAGAGAAATGGTAAAGACCTTAAGCTACAAGTGTGTTGTAATTGAGTATGAGAATTCATAACGATGAACCTTAAGCCTTTTCGGCAACAAATATAACTTGTATATTATATAAACAATTAAAATTCTTAACTTTAGTTACCTTTTCAGTGGAAAAATAGCACTTTACTTTGCCAAAACCTTTCCAAATACCCATCGAGTATAAGATGACTTTTCAAGTGCGGAAGTTGAAGTGAAACTAATGAGTTCCTTGAGCTCCCCCTACCTTATAAAGGTGTTTGAGATTTGCTTTCCCAAGCTGATAGGCAGGAGATGGCACCTCTTATCTGGCGATCCCCTCGACCTGTCGTTTATCCAGTCCATCGCAGATATTGATTTTCCAGCTACCTGCCCGCCACCTTTCGGTGCATTTCCCCCGAGGGTTTTTCACACATGACTGCTCATGTTCCTAGGCACACTGGGCACACCCAGACAGGCACTTCCTGTCCTACCTTCTAACGTTCTTTTTGGGCACTCTCCCCACTTCCACGGCCATCGCTTGACTGCCTTTTCCTTTGCCTTTGCCCATACTGGCACTTCGGGTTTGAAGAACTTGAGAACTGCACCCGCTTCTGGTTTCTGCTCCCCAGCTTTTCCCTTATGCACTTCTGTTTTATGCTTTTAATTGCTGGGGACTGCGAGAGGAGTGCGACTTCACATCCGGTAGATTAAAGTAATAAATTGCGTTGTTGTGCGAAAATATTTATGACTTGCTGCGGCCGCCTAATCTAATTAAAACGCCCCCATTTCGAATTCCCAGCCACCCACATTTGAATATATATGTTAATTGTTCGATATAAAGATATTTGACAAACTATTAAAGTGACGAGTAGACGAATCGGGGAAAAACAGAGATGTGGTACGGGATCTGTGGCTCCTAACCGAGCGTCGCGACATTTCCGGTTGACTCTTTTAATTGACCTTATCTGCAGTTTGTTGTGGGGCCACAAGGAAGGTCAGGGGGTTGGGGGGAGGGGCGCCGATTCAGAGCGTGGCTTGACTTTTGATAAATGAACATGTCGCTGCATCTGGTTCTGGTCCCAGAGACATAAAAACGAAGATATAATAAGCAATTAACACATGAGCAAGGAGCGGGACGCGGGGAAGTTCGGATCGGATCCCATGTGCCCTCAACCGAAATGGGCGTAGGAAAAAATAAAATATTATTTCTATGGAATCGCCTTTGCTGGTAATTTCATTTAACGTGAAAACGAGTTTAGCTCTGTTTTTCTTCGCTCTGCTGTTTTATGTCAACTCTTAAGTGGTGAACTGTGCGGTTGAACTCTCGATGGGGCCATGGACCAATTGGCCAATTGGGCAATTGGACTTGGATTCGAAGAGTGAACCACCCACATACGAGATCGCTCAGGAAGTAACCGCCACTCAATCGGCGATGCCGTAAACAAATAACCGATGTTTACACAAATGCCGTATCATGTAGTGGATGGTTTAATGAAGAACATGCAGCAGCATCCGAGCAGATCAGAGATCAAAAGCCAACTGTTTGTCAACCGGCTCCAAATGTTTACGGGGAAACCAAACAATTATGCTCCAAACGGAAAAAAAAGTTGAAGAGGGGGAAGACTTTTTTTAGTGGCAATTACTTGCCGCTCTGCTAAGGTTAATTTACTTTGACTTCCACATCGGGGACCACACAAAGATGGAATGGAGATGGAGGTCGTTTGCCAGATTTCGTCGGATGATTATATAATTAAGCGATCTTTGGGCAACTTTTGCTTTTTTCCTAATGCCAAAAAACGCAAGGAAATAGAGAATATTGTTATTCAGCTCCTCAGAGTCATTCAGTTTGATTGGTTCTTATGTAAAGCCGCAGACAATGGCAATTGAAATTCCGATTCAGACACGAAAGCGTGGCCAAATTTCAGGCCGCGGCAATTAAAAAATAACATAAAAACGAACAGACAACAACTCCAAACCAAATCAATGTTCAGGCCAATGAAAGTGGAAACACCAAACAGAAATGAGTGAACAACGCATTATTTATGAACAACAGCAGTTGGCGCATTTTGTTTTATTTTTATGGGACGCAACGTCTCCTGGAGTGGCAACTTCTTTGCTCCACTCGGGGGATCATAAAAATGAAGTTAGGAATAGAGTCAGGAAAACGAATTTATAATTTTAGACATCGAATGCATTCGATTCCGTGCAAGACATGAGCCTCCTACTTGGAAGATCCCCCAACCATTACGCTTAAAGTTCAAGGCGCTCGTAGACGAAGAAGTTTGTTTTGAATTTTTATGGTCTGGCCTGGCTTCAATCATACAACATCCCATGCCAAGGCATTGTTTATGCTTCTGTTGAAAGTTTCGGACGGCCAAAACTTTGGGGTTCGTTCCTCTTGGGAATTTATTAATAGACAAATTGATTGGGAGGCACTTTAATTTGAAGGGTTGCAGTCCGTTGGGATACACTGATTTGTTTGTGTGATTATCCCAAATGAGTTTCCAAGTTATGCGGGATCTGGTAGGGTCTATTAAGGAAATATCTCTAAATAACAACACAATACAGTCTAGGAAAAATATTATTACATGTTCCCACATAAATACAAAGAAGTTTACTAGTTGATTATTTCATATTCATGATAAGTAAACGCCAAAGAAAGACATTTGAACCAAATTTGAATACAGGCGTTATCTTCTGGGTCCACAGAATGTTCTATTATTCTTCTGGAGCACGATCTCTCATCTTGCTAACCAGAAGATCATCAAAACCCGGGGGAAAGGGGACTTAGCACCTTCCATTATTGGTAAGCCCCACACTCCACTCCCCGCTGGGAGAACTTCCGTTTGCTCAGTTTACACAAAGTATTCCCAACCAAAATATGTTGACGTTCATTTGTGTAATGCATAAAAGGCAGAGAAAGGAGGGGGGGGAACTTGGCATGGGTCTGCGGCATAAGCACCCCCTCCACAAAAACGCCCCTGGCATGCTTTTTATTTGGTACGTGAGCATTGGCATTAGCTTTTTATATTTCGAGACTCGGCATGTGTTTGCCCAAGAAATTCTCAGCATTCATATGGTGCTACAGTATCAACATTATAAGCTCTATGAAAACTGTGCTAAATGTTTTTGATATTTACCCGCAGCTGGAACACTAATTAGTTTTTTTTATTCGGGGTGTTTGCCTAAGGCCAAAACTTCCCACAGTCGCACAGGTTGCTAAAGCTTTGGGTATATTGCCGCTGTTGTGACCTAATAAAATGCACCGATGCCGGATTTAAAAGTGCAACGATGGCGAATTTGATGGCTAAACGGGCGAGCAATAAAGGAAACCGATAAAACAGCTGATGCGCAGTTTTGTCAATTTCACAAAATACTCGGCCAGTATGTAATTTCAGCAATATACTTATACTCAATACCCCAGCAGCAACATCACAATGGATGAATGCGAGCCAGCAGCAGACAGCTGCAAAATACAAAATACGAAAACACAAAACACGAGAAAAAATGAAAACAAAACATGGCCAAAGCCAGAAAACTGGTTTCACCCGAGGAAAAGAGGGGACAAAGCGGAGCAGAGCAGCTGATTTCTAAACAGGTAAAAACACCATGTTACTGCTTTTTCGCTCCCTCTGCACCTGCAATACTATATACCCATAGCTGTGTACCCATGTTAAATGCTGTCTTTGGTCGCTGTTAATCACGGTGATGAATTTGCCTGCCTTGCCGCAAGAAATAGATAAATTATGACTGTGATCAGATGTTCTAGTTTCTGTATTAGATCCCCCTTACATTGTGGCCAAACCTCTCCAGTTGCAAGCAGGTGAACTTATTGTGCAGCTGCCGCACTTTGTGGCTCTTTTTCATGCGGGTCTGACCTTTATTCAAGTCTGGTTGGCAGCTGGTTGTCTGGAAAAGCGACAGGAAATGCAGTTAACCATCGGTATAGGTTTTTTGTGGGGTCATCAGACTCTGGCCAGAATTCTGGCTGCCATTAGCAAAAATATTTCGCATTGACAAGGTCTTTAAAAGTCGGAGAATGGGAGAAATCTGTTGAGTCAGCGACAGAGCGAAATGTGTCACTACCAGCAATATGTTAATTGATTGCTAATCGAAAGCGAAATGTTTATGAAAATAAAGCTTCAGCACGTTCTATAGGCTGACAGACAAACATGGTGTTCAATTTCAACTTGACAAAGGGTAATCAATAATAAAAAAAATAAAATAAAAATAAAATTGTGCCCTTTTAGAAAACCTAGTATAATGGCATTTTATTTTAAGGACCCCTTGTGTTTAAATTTATATGACATCGTAAAGAATTCATAGAAAAATAATCTGTTGACCATATGTTAAGCGACTTGCCAGTGGGAAAGTGGGAATTGCAACGGGATTAGAGCGAATCAGTTCTGGATCGGTGGGAAATATTCCCCAGACGGAAGCTCCCATCCCGCCACTTAACGGGTTGCACTGTAATTGCGAAATTCCAGGAATGCCAGTGCCGGGGAAACAGGGCAGACGCCCCCGTCAGAGAAGCTGGCAACTGGAACTGGTTAACTGGTTTACCTTTGGCCAAGGATGTTTGTACTTTGCACCGCAGCAGCTGAAAAGCCGCTGGGCAACTTTTCCGACCGTTTCGTTGGTCTAAGACCAAAACCAAAACAAGAAACTAGTTTTTGTTTGCGCTGCTTGATTTGTTTCTGTTTGGTTTTTGGCAAATGGCAAAAATGCGAGGGGCTGCCTTACATAAGCCCAGCTCAGGCCGCTCATTTAGTTTTTCCTCGCCTAACGGTTGGGCTCCTTGGTATCTTATGTGGTCTTCAACTTTGCAATTTTCCGCAGATGCGTCGCCGGCGCCTCGACGCCGCTGGTCACGATTTTCCATTTCCCTGCCGCCGATGAAAACTGTGGCATGCTCGTGCCGTCTTAGTTTTTCATTATTAATGCCTTTTTTTCCAGCCAGCCAGCGCCACTCGGTCGTGCCGCGTGGGTGTGGTTCGCAGTGGGTCTGGGTCTGCAAATGAATGCAGCTCTCGTCTGCGGAATCCACTGACCAGGGAGAATGTCAAAAGCGGATTGCGAAAAAATGCCAGCGAAATCGAACTACGGGAATTCTGATCGCATTGCCCACTCGTATCCGCATTGAAATGGGTTTAGTCGGTGGGAAAAATTAACTTTAAAGGGTATAAAGTCATTTGATACACCTTATTAAGGCTATTAGAATCGAACTCACAGTCTAGATATAATTGTTTATTCTATTGATTTCAATTCCCAAATAATAAACCTATCAATGGTTTTCTCTGTAATTTCGCATTACCTTCAAATCATTTCTAGCTACATCTTTTTCCTCGAAACTGCTCCCGTAAACCTTTTTCCCCATTCGATCCGGCTCTTCTTTCCATGGATGTCTGGAAATAGGGCCACGTTGTGGCCATATGTTGTCGCCCAAGATCGGCCTGTCGGTATCCCTAAAAAAAATTCCCAGCCGTCTACATCCTGTTTGCTTTTCGGATTTTTATTTCCATTTCTTTTGGTTTTTTTATTCCCATTTTCCTGCCATGTGTTCGAATGAGCCGAGGCAATCTGTCGCACAGCTTTGGCAAATTGCTCTCAACTTGGCCATCAAACGGTTGGGGGCTAATTGCATCCAATTTGGTGCGGGAAGCCCATAAATATATTCGATAGTTGTCACCCCGCTTATCGGGTGTGGAAATCCGCTATCAGTTGAAGTCCCCACGCTCTAGATACGCCTATTTGTTTTACGAAACTGATTGATTGATAATGATAAGTGCCGGCTAAGCCCTAGTATCTGGTCTCTGCTCTGGTCTAGGGCCCATTCAATTGGGTCAATGAGCTTTATCAGGAATGGAATGCACTCGGCCAGGCAGCTTGGCAGGGCTTTTATGGCTGTGGAAATTATATGCGGGCTTTAGTTAAATGTTTGCACAGCTGGCTCGCCAAAACAGGAAGTCGCGTCCACAGGGGACCGGATGTGATTATGATCCCTGTTGCTGCTCACCTCTCTGATAACCTTTATCTGGCTATTTGTGTATTACTAAGCGTTTTTTTTTTGAAGACTTTTTAAAGAAAATATTTTAAAGAACTAATAAAAATAGTTTTTTTTCTCAGGCAAACAAAAAAAGACTTTTAAAAAATCTGCTAGTCGTTTAATTATTTATTGTTTATTAAATGTACTCCTAATTTTTTTTAACCAAAATTTGTAATTTCTTAAACAAAAAATGTATAAACTTACAATCTGCTCCAGTTCCGTTATGGGCATGTTGTTGTTTCCGGGAGTGGGTGAACTGTGGGAGGACGATTGCGATGAGGACACCGTCGACGAAGAGGAGCGCGATGTGGCGCAGTTTCCGCTTCCGGATGTCGTCTTATTTCGGGGCGGAGTGGGTGGCGGCACAGGACCTGCCAGAGTGGAGCAGTCCTTGGAATTGCGATTTGGCGAGAGACGCGAGGGGAAGCTCAACGTCTTCGTCCACTGGGCCAAACTTCGAACCATATTGTTTGTGTTTGGTTTTTTTGCTTGTCGTGAAACTAATCCAAAAGTGTTTCAATGGGCAAGTATGTCTTGTTTGCTGTTTTTGTTTTTGGTATTTGCACTGTTTATAGGCACATCACACAGATCTTGGCTATTTCAAAACTTTGCGAAATTCGCAGCACGGCGCACGCGCATCGTTTATCTTGTTTTCCGTTCAGATGCGAACTTCACGAATACGAACCGTTTGCGTTGACTTCTCGAAAGCGATTGAATTGAAGCAGCAACAGCAAAACCGTCCAAGCCGCTCTGAAACTCTCACTCTCCCAGTAACTCGCGCACACAGTCGCTCAACCGCTCTCACGAATGTGCGATAGGGGTTGTGCAAGCGAGACAGCATGTGGCGATCTGCACTGGCAATGCATTTCAGAGCAAGGGAGATTGCAATTCGGGGAGAGTTGTGTGGCCAACAGAGAGGGAGAGAGAGAGAGTGGCGGGTTGCACAGTGGGAGTTGGTAGCAATCTCTTTTTAATTTTAACTTATATTACCTTAAGCCTTTTCAAATGGCAGTCAAAAATGTCGAGTTTATTGTACCTCTTCCACATCCAACGTGGCGGATGAGTAATTTAAAAAATTAAGTTACTTACTATTCTCAAAAAATAAACAACATTTCGTATGTTTATAAAATGAAAGACATAAGAATAACAAGAAATAAATGTTGCATTGGTTATTTCTACCACTGTGCGGTGGTTAAACCCATCGTTTAAAATACTCAAATAGTGGTTGATTGAGTAAAGTTATGAAATTGTCTTTAAACTGCATTTGCAATATTCAAAAAAAGATCATTAAAATAAACTCAAATTTAAAGATCCAATTTTTGGCGAATGCTTTATTGCATAGTTATATATGTATTGTATATTAGTTTTATATATAATGATGAGTTACACTTAAATCCAAAGTTTTGCTCTAGTATAACAATTCCTATCAGTCGTCAAATATTATTTCCTTAAAATTTTAAAGTAGATTTCGAATTAATTTACACGCAATAAAATATTTATAAGTTCTTAATTTAGAAGTTACGGTTTTTTCCAACCCATTTCATGCATACGTTTGCAACTGTTAATTTCCACACATAATTTCCTTTGTAATTTTCCAATTTCTATAGGCTTTCCCCTTCAGCGCCTTCCGCTCAATTTGGCAACAGGACATGCTGTATGCATGCGGATACTGTAATTGCTATATATTTACCCAAACTCGGCTCTAATGATGCCAACAAGCCATTGCCAAGTGCAATTACCCAAAGGGCCACAACATCTGTTGGCCAGGAGTGGAAGTGTGGAAAGGGGGGAGAGTAATTGAGGGGCCGGAGGAATAGGGATATGTTGATTATGACCCATTCCCGACTTCCGTTGGACGCATACCAAAGAAAACCCACGCAAAAACACATAGCCACTGGGGCCCACTCACAGATACTCACACACACTAGCACACGCACACAGGCAGCATAAAAAACCGGCAACAACGGCCTTGCCAAGGTTGACTGAGCATGTTGCCGAAAAAAAGAGCCATAAAACCAAGAGGCAACAAGAAAAGTTGCTTCTTTTTCTTCTGGCCAAGAGGAGAGAGCAGAGTTGGCTCTCTCTACGCTCTGTTAATGGCCAGAAAGACAGAAAGCCGCTTAGAAGCTGAGCCACCATGAGCAATGCGAAATGAGTTCATTCAGCTTTAGCTTCAGTTCCAGCTGAAAGTTTCTCCAGGGTGACCAGCTTTTTACGAGATTGCAAATTTTTAATACATTTTACTAAAAAAAGTTGGTAAAAATAACTGATCAGAATCTTTCTATATTTGTTTTTAAAAATAATCAAGATTAAATGTTTTCCAAAGCATATAGATTTAGATATAGATTTAAGTTTAAGGAAGTAAGTACAAAGTAAATAAGGATTAATATAAAAGTAATTAAAGCAATCAAACAGTTTAATATTTACAATAAATTGTTTACTACAAATTTAAAACTATTTTTAGGTAATAAAAATTGTTCTCAATAATATTTGTTTTTCAAAACCAGTCTTAATTTAAATGCAATAAACTGATTCTGAAAAAAAACCAAGTTTGTTAAGACAATTTACTATCTTTAAGAGTAGAAAAGGGTTGGAAATTTCTACAATAACGGATCTTTAGTTAAGTGGAAATTAAATTCCGCCAAATAGCTGAGGTCTATTGTAATTATTAATGCCCTATCCTGTTTCGGCCATTCCGTTAACGAAAATCCTTTGTTAATTCCAGTTTACCGCCAAAAATCATTCGCATCTTGCCGGCACATGTCGGCCATGACAGATGCAGATGCTCTCGTTCGATTTCTGATTTCTCTGCCTGGCCAATAAGCTGTCCTCTGCCTGCCACATGTCCTTGCCGGATCCTGTTCCCTGGCTTTGTTCTACCACCGAGGAAATGATTCGCAGTTCGATGGCAAAAGGCAGCTGCATTTGGCTGAGGTCGAACAATGCCCTCGCTTATTGACAGTTTCCCAAAGGTGTCGCACAAAAGAGGATCAGGCTCGTAGCAAAAGGATCCTCCATGCCCGATGTTTGACAATATGTCAGTTGCTGTGTGCAGATTTCCGGACAAATGTGCCATGTAGCCTAAGGAATTTGTGTCCTTTTGTATCTCTTTTTTAAATTTCGTATAAAGAAAATGTATTTTTTTTCGCTTTATCAGGATTTTATTATATATATCCTTTAAGACATATAATACCATTTTTTCCATTTTTAATGAATGGAAACTGCCGTATTATTTAAAATTATAACCACATAAAAAAGAAAATAGGTTTACATAAACGAGAAACAGTTTGGTTTATTTTTTATATATATAAACAAAGTAGTTTCGACGTCCATTTTATTTTGAAGCTGCAGTATGTCCTATTGTAAACATTCTCTGATATTTATATAAGTAAGTATTTGTTTATCTCTCTTTTCATGTTTTTTTTGTTAATCGCCTTGAATATTTATATTAGTCTCTTGAACCCCAGTTCTTATCTAATAACTATTTCTAATTTGCATTTTGGGAAGTTAGATCCATAAAACAAAGCTTTTTCAGAAATTCCCAGCTTGATCTCCACTTATGTACATCCGCTGCTCAGCCAGCCCACAAATCAAAACGAAATTTGCCTAATTAATAGTTCAAGATCAGAGAAAAGTAGTCGGTGATGTAATTTGTATACGAACATAACTTTCGACAGGGCACGATGTATCTTTTAAGGGGAAGGAAGGCGTGCGCCTGACCATTAATCTTGCATAAACATTCCGGGTTTGTACAAGAAATCATAACTGGCAGATCAAATATTTGAGAGCCCTCGCTGATAAGTCAGTTTGCCTTATCAAGAGCACAGGATTGGTAGTGAAACCGTCGGGTATGTTACTTACTGAAGACCCACAATCAGTCTGTCAGTCTGTGACTGAGATGGGGACCCACATCGGAGGCGAAACTGGAGGGGAAACTGAAATCTACTCAGTTTCCCTTACTAATGGTTCATTGATTTGCATTTGGGTGGGGGTTCAGTGGCATCTCGGACCGCCAATGGGTGTGACCTATCTTTATCTGGGCCCAGTTTCGGATGAAAACATTTTCGCTTCTTATCTAAATTCCCGAAAATTCAGTTGTTGTTCCTACTGCTGCTACTCGTGCACATAACAAGGCCTTTTGTTTATAGGCAAACAGTTTTTTGTTTTACAAATCAACACCTCGGGTATCAATTACCCAGAGTGAGACGGAGATACAGAGAAAGAGCGAGAGGCAACTCGAGAGATCAGCATGAATCACTGGACCGCACTCTGTGTACGTTTCCCAGCCCAAGAGATCCGCTTAGACTCGCTTTATCTCCAGCAATTAAAGTGTGACCGACCCTCGAGAGTCCCCGACGAAATGTAAATCTTCCCTGCTATTTATTTATGATCTTTTATGATTTCCCAACAATAAACAGACTGGCCAACCGCACACGCCGGGCCTTCCTTCTCCGGACCCGTTTATCTTTCCCTCGGCCGCATTAGTTGCGGATGGTTAGCAGTGCAAAAAAATAGCGAAAATCAAGAGGTGTACTCTCTGATGTACTCGAAATGCATTTCTGCGAACAACAAAGATCTCCTGATATGGTAGCTAAATTTATGGGCCAAGCAATTGTAGTTCCATAAGCCAAGACTTCTTTGAAGATGTATGTTTTGTCAAAGAAAAGTACTTATCGGAACACTTACAGCAATTTTGGAAATTCAGAAAATAGAGTAAAGGAAATGGAAATAAAATGTATACATATTTCTATTTAACTGTGCATATTTTCAGTTCCCAGTTTATAATAATGTTGCTTTGTATTTATGGGTTTTACATTGTAAATATCACCACTGTAATGAAAACAGTAGTAGAAATGTAGTTTAATTTAAAGGTACACATTCAGGTAGTCAAAGATATTTCAAACCCAATTAAAGTATTTATTATGCATATTTTCCAGGCCATTTTCCTCTTACTCATTAGCAGCTAAGTTATTTGTTCTCTCTACCGATCCCTCATTAGAGTGTAAACTGGGTCTATCGGGTTACAAATGGCCCATAAGAGGCCGCAGCAGACACCTGCCACACTCCCTCGCAACTTCATTAGAACTAGCGCCTTTGGTGCTAAAAATGTACAGAAATGTGTAAATATTTTGGTGACCCAAGGAACAACTAATGTGGAAGGAGATCGTCGGGTGTTTTTGTGTTGTCCATGCAACGATATTATGCAACGGAAACAGGTGCCACCGCGATCGATACCAGTGACACTCATTAAATGCGAACACGCTTAGTTTTCCCCTGGCAGCGCGGGAAATGGAAAACTCTTGCAGAGCCAGTGACTCAATGAGGCCGTTCACTTGCCCGAAAATTCTTCTGACGAATCGCCCATGACTCAGAGATCGGTTTTCATGCAACCACGCCAGCCATTACAGAATGTTACACATTTATTACCCGGCTCCAGAGCGGTGGAAAACTAATCAAAGTTCAGACACGTCCACCTGCAAAGTGTGGGAAAATTCCAGCCCAACTGGAGGCGTCTGCTCTGGGTGCATTTCGCACTGCAGATTTTCCTTCCTTGTGGAGCGAGGAAAAACAATTTTCACCCCAGAGCAATTTCGCTATTTTGTTTCGCTCATTTTGCAACACTTTCACCCGCTGATTTGGCACGTAAATGGGCTGATAAAAGTAGCAGACGAAAAAGATACAAAGCTTAGTCTTTGTTTTTTAGTTTTGTTTTGGGAAACTTTTCAAAGCCCATAAGAAACATTAATGGGTTCTGCCTACAGCGCCGGTTGACAACTTGGACCGTGTTCGTTGACCTCAATTTTGGTCTTTGTATCTCTATCTTTTTTTTTGCCAGTCGAATTCACTTTCAGTTTGGCTCAGTTTTGATTAAGTTGTGTCATGCAACGTTGATTTAATTATCATCTGCGGCGGAGACAGTGGCAAACTTGGGCCAACTTCCATTGTGCCGCAAACAAAAAACTAATGAGGAAATGCTGTGAATTTTGTTGTCTGCCTCTTGGCTGAAAACAGAGGAAAGCCATAATAGAAAGTTGTTTTATCTATGAGAGGCTACTGGGTAATCAGCGTTAATGCATATTGTGCGGATTTAGTTCCGATAAATTTTACTATGATTAAGATAGATTTTTCTACAATTCTTTACACCTAAAAAATGTTGACAATTCTATGGGTAAATTATCTTCAGTATTAACGAATTCTTTAAAAGTATAATCTTTTCCTTGTGAACAAAACTATCTTGTCTTAATTTCACAAGCTGATAAATCAATCAGTCCCAATGGACTTAACTGTGGATCATACAATTATTTGAGAAAGGTTTGCCATTTTCCTTTAGTTTTTGCACCTTGTACCCTTTATTTGAATGCCTTTAAGGACCACCTGCAGGTCAAAGGTGAGACTGGATTTGCCCGAAATGTGTGCAAAACATGTTCGCATCCCCGGACTTTCCGTTCCCAAACATGCTTGGCTAAGATAAAGTCAAGTGCGGCCACGGAGACAATCTAATTCCGGCTAAAAAGCTGCTAATGGCTGATATTTTTGGTGATGAGAAAAATCCGGAATAAACAGAGATAGGGAGATAATTTCCCAGTTCATTCACCAGTTCGCGGGCTAGGAATTCTGAGATTCAGGTAGATTCCGTGTACTCGAGTCTGGCATTTTGTGTCTCCCTTATTTCCGCTGTATACGATTATGATAAAGACGCAGACCGAGAGATGCGCCAACATTTTGTGAATGAATCTGCGTTCACATGTGCATTTTTCGCATATAAATTCAACAATAAAATGTATACAAATAATCAGCTTGCGGTGGCTGTGTGGGCTGACATCGAAAAATTATTTAAATGCCGTACATTTCCCGCAGCTCGAAAACAAGCGTGGGATCTTCCAAGCGGCCTTTTTATTTCGTTAATTGTTTGGAGCTGAGATACGGATTTCAGAGTCGCCGTTAAATGTCTCAAAGTGCTGCGAGTGCGTGCTGTCGACCCGTCCAGCAATTTTTATTGACAATTGTGCCTTGTCCTAGCCGCTCCACTCCAAAAAAAGAAGAGTTCAAAATTATAAGCTTCTCGTGATCGGCATGCTAATGAGCAGGCCTATAAAACATAAAAACGCATAAAGCAAAGGCAAACAAAACGAATTCACAGGCCCCCCGAAAAGCCAAGAAACTGAAAACCAAAAACCCTAACCCTTCCCGATCCCGATCCCCAACCTCCAATCCCCATGTCACGTTGTTTGAGCTGTGAATTTGCGGCTCTGGAGAAATGGTATATGGAGAAACAAGAAGGCAGCACACAAAGCTGCTTATTATTGTCAAAATATGTTCGTCTAGAGGAGCTCACGTTTTAATTTTTTTATAATGTCACTAATTTATTGTACGTGCTGCACTACAAAGCACACGGACACACGACCCATCCCCAGTTGGCGACCCATTTAGGTGTTTTTAATAATAACATGAGCAGATCTGCGGATCGGGGGATCGGGTAATATCAGGGCGTATCGCAACTGTTTGCATTTCAATGAGGTCGGGGGCGGACCTCCTCGAAAAACCCCTCTATTTGTAAGACGGTAATGAAAGGCACATGACCCAGCAAGTCCATGCGGCCATCGCATGTTTGACTTGTGATATCTCTTCAATTGGAAACCTCTACACTTATTGAAGGTGACATTTATTTGGTCTAGCCAAGTGGGAAATCTGGCAGGGAAAAGGGAGGAAAATCCGTGGGATTGTGTCGGAAAACTTTAAAGAACTTGAGGTATTTACATGGTATATCGTCGCCTTAGTGAAAATTAATTATTGAGGTAGAATAACTATGTAGGTTAAGTTTTAGATTATTACGGCTTGGGCACAAAAACAAAAGTGATTAAAATTCTATCTTAGATACTAATTTTACTAATATTTACTATTACTATTTTTTTTATGTTAAGATATGTGCCAACTATAGCAACAAATTGTTACACTATGATCAGCATAGCAATGCAGATTTTAAAACATTTTGAATAATTACCAAAATTTTCTGAAATAAATTGGGATTTCAACTCCATAGTTCCATTTTCAAATAAATTAGCTTTCAGATTTCCCATTTCCCAGCCATAAATCAAACAATTAAGCACAGAAATTAAAATCGTTTCAAGAAGGTTCGTCACCCTTTTTCGAGCACTTGAAGGAGAATGCAAAGTAGTGTAATTTATGAGGCCCATGCGACCACAAGCAGGGCAACTGATTAGAGGCTATCAATCCGGATAGTCTGTGTCCCACACACAGAAGTCGAATGCCCTGGGTCTTGTCAAATATTTGAGGGCACCCAATCCATCTACGACTCCCATGCCGATTCAGATTCCGATCCGAAGACGATGAACCGCAGCAAAGGCCATAAAACCCTGCGAGGCGTACAAAAATATTTGAATTGTGATTAGGCCGCTGCAATAAAGGCAAACAAACAGAGAAATGTTTGACTTGAGTGCACTCACTTGCACTTTCCATAGATTAGCCATACGTGGATGGGGTTTTTGGGGGAGTGGAGTGCAACTTGGACTGGGTTGGGGTTCACTAACTTCCATCTATCACTGGCCGCAGTTAAATGCAACTTGAGACCGCCTGTCAATGATGATGATTATGATGCCATTGCCCATTAGAGATCGTCGTCTGCCTGCCACACGCTCAACTTGAGCTGCGATCGCCTCCATCTTCGGCTGCATCTGCATTTGTATCTGCATCTCAACTGCGTCTCCGATTCCATCTCCGCCTGCCTTTGCGGTTTTCGAGCTCCAAATGAAATCGAATCAAAGCTGCAGCTTTGAAATCGTTATATGAAATGCATTCGAGCGCGGTAATTTGCAATTTTATGCGTTTTACACGCGTTGTCTGGCTGACTGTATCCATGGCTGGCAGTCGCATCTGCCAGATACATTTTCACGCAGCAGAACTACTTAGATGGCGAGCCCAGAGTTTGCGGTCGTTTGGTATCGAATAACAATACTTTCTGGCCCGACACTTTGATTGTGTAATGTGAAGTTAAGGAACACATGTCTAATAAAAAGAGGGTGCTTATTTGAGAGAGCTTTAAAAATACGTTGTGATGGCCTCATGAATTGCCAACTCACACAAAAAGTATTCACAGAAAAGTAAAGAAAATATCGTAGAGTTTTTAATAATCAATAAATTTTTAATCAAAAAATGGATTTTTGTAAAACTTTACTATAAACTATAAAATTTATTCTCCTAAGGAATTATTGGTTGGCAGGAACCGAAAGTAATAGCATTTTAAGATTTTATTTAAAAGGCCTTTTTGAATTGCATATATAAACACAGAAATAAAACTATTTAAATTTAACTTACAAAAATAAGAGATAGTAACTTTTTCTAAGATTAATCAAAGAATTACGACATTTTTATTTTAAAAGGCATTTGTTTGTTACTTGCCAAAATAAATATTAGATTTTTACGACTCTAAAAGTATCGAAATTCTTCCTGCGATTTTAAATAGATTAGTCTACAATTAACCCCAAAAACCCTTTGATCTCAGATAAGATCCTGATCCTGCTGAGCTCGGATAGTACTTAGTTTGGATACATAGATTTTCCTTTAACCGGAAACTGTCAACAATCCTTGCAGTATGCCGGCGACTGAACTGGCTTATCACCTTGCCGCCATCATTGGAGTGCAGGAGAATTACTTTCAATTATTGGTTGGCCATCGAAAGGACCCTCTTAAGGCCCAGGCAGATGTTTTCGGCAGGGACAGCAAGCAAAACCTGTATGGAATGCAGCTCCATCAAGCATCGACCTGATCTTCCTGGGCTAACGAACTGAGACGCAGAGCGATGAGCGCACCAAATCGAGGACGACGCCTGTAACAACACGAAAAAGGACACCCGGGCGAGACTCATAAATATATGGTATATGCCAAGACGATCCCTTTTAAAGACGAGGGCGACAGATGTTTTCGGTCGGCTTGGCATTCCGAAGCAGGTCAATGCCTGCCGTCTTTAAGGATGCGGTGCGTTGGTCCTGCCTCGCAGCTTCTTAGCAATAGGAAAGGTATCTCAAAGATACATCGGCAGCTGACACACTCGAATGCAGCCTGTTTACAAACCGATCGATCGACTGCTCCTGGGTGCAGACCCCATCCTGAAAACGGCTCGGATTACAGCCCGCGCACTTATAGATACATAGCGATGCATAGATACAGATACACAGTAGGCAGTCGCTTGAAATGTTTATAAATTATTTCCCTTTGATGGTCTTGCCAAAAGATTTTTATTATGAAAAGCAAATCAACTCGGAACGCCTGGAAATTCGAGAGGTCTTCCATGGGGTAACGGAATTCTCTACCCCTTATCAAAATATTACGTCTCGGCATTCTGTTTGATTAATTAGTCGAATTGTGATGGGCATTCAACAAAAGACTTGTGGGGCAGGTAAGAACGATCAGTTTTCCATCTCTGGGGTTGATTTGAATTCCCCTTTTTTTGCCGCTTCCCCTTAAAAGATCTCAAGATCTTTCACGCACAACACTTCATTTATAATTTTCCCGATCTACATTTACAATTATAATAGCTATTCCGTAATGGCTTATCTAAGGATCATCTGTCGGGCATTCATATGTATATTTATTTGTATCTTACCTCTTCGTAGGTATTTTCCCTGGAACTGGACTGGCTGCTGGCAATCGAACGCCGAAACATTTCGCTGTGAAAATTAAAATTATAAATGCAATTAAGCAGTGAGGCATTTTGTGCATTTTTCATTTGGGATAACAAATGATATGTAAATGTTCTCAACTCGTCTAGCCATGAAATTATTTCAAGGATGGCACAAAGGTTTTTTCGTTGCTTTACATATTAATCATTGTGACTATCAGTAGTAATATTAGTGACGTTTGTAAGAAAAGCGTTTTAAATAGTTATGTTTTAAATAGGTCTTATGTTTATTTGTCTTTTCAGTGAACCATCATTATTTTAACAAAATTATTTTGAGTGGGAAATAAGAAACTCATGCTGTTAGTTTAAAAGTTGGACAATATGTTGATCATTTTACAATATCTAACTTTATGTATTTTTATGTCCAATTATAATAGCTGTATTGATTTTAAGCCTATATGCTAGATATTCTCCTACTTTTTTTACTACCAGACATTCCCAATACTTGAAAGATGTTGACTCAGTATTAAGTTGTAGTTTTGCATATGTAAGTATAGGTAATCTTTAATGCACAAATTAAACAATCCGTTCTGGCATAATTTACATTGACAAATTCCCATTTATTAGCAGACACACAATTAGACAAACTCTGTACACAGAGGGGCTTTGTGCCCCTCAAAGTCCCACGCCAGGGGCATAATTTATTGGCAACACAATCGCGGAGAATAGTTTGGGCCGCGATAAACTAGTTCCAATATCAAATACGATGGGCTGTAAAAGTGTCATACCTTAATCGCTGGCAAGTGGTGGGCGTGTTGACAGTGAGATTGGTCCTTGAGTCGCTCAGATGGGCGATGGAGTTGCATAATGGGTGATTACTGTGGCTGGATTTGCCGCTGCCGAGCTTGGTCGTGTGACCAGAGGCAGGCTTCACTGTGGCCGGCGGGGCGGGCATCTTGAGACGAGTTTGATCTGGCCAAATATGGACACGCTCATTAACCAACAAAGCTTCTCAGCCAAGCCGATTGTTAGTGTTATTTAAACTCGTCATTTATTTTCTTTTTGTTTGTCAGACTTTTCTGCCCACACGGATCTTTGGGGCACACGACGCGTCGACTCGACTTGCCCAATTTGGCGTCTCGCAATATCGAATCTCCGCGTCTCGTATCTTATTTATGTGCATTAACTAAATGTTGCTAATTTTTGGTTTATTTCCAGCGCTGCTGCTGCGCCTTTTTTGGCCAAGAAAATGCTGTCCAGCGATCAAACATAAATCAGCCAAACAATTCGGTCCCCGAGCACACGACCCGCACTCTAATTAACTCGTTGTCGCCGTCCGAAAAAAAACAGAGTGTCTGCCAACACTGGGGATGCCTTTTAAGGTGTCACCACCGCGATCATTTTCAATTATGACGCAACACTCGCGAAAATCTCAAGATCACTGCGAATTTTTAGCCTGGGACAGGTGGTTAGCTTCGACTGACTTCGACTTCTTGCTGCGCCGATTACTGAAACAAAACTGATTTATGCCTGTCACAAGGCGAACGGTGCAGCCAATTGCAGACGGAGTTGCTGCCAAGTCGGTTCCAGTCTTGCTGCCCCCCCCGCCCCCTGCTCCTCGGGATCCGTCCCTACCCCCCAGTTCCTCCTCCTCCCCCTCTGCATCCTCCATCGAGGCTACCTTGCCGCAGTGGACGACAATTAGTTCTACATGTCGTCACACGTCGTAAGCTGCAGGAAGCCACAAAGTACACTCAGAGAAAGGCTTGAACTTTGAGTTTAAATAATTTTAATTTAAATATGATTCTATCTGCTTTACCATCCAAAATAATTAAAAGCTGAATCTAATCTTAGAGATGGTTTCATGGAGGTTCTTCATATTCCCTCAACGCCAAAAGTATCTGAAGGATTTAAGCTTATTTCCATCATTATTATACCCACGGGTAGCTATTTATTATTAAAAATATTTGCAAGAAAAACGATTCTCTTAATCAATATGTTTAAAAAAAAAAGCTTTTATATAATATTAAATTATATATATATCTATCAATAGATATATACATTTTATGAAAAAGGAAGATAACTGAAAATAAATACTAATACTAATTATAAATTCTGAATATTATATTATTTTTTATGATATTTGAATGGTTTTCTCAGTGTAAAGAAAAAAGAAATAGTGAAGAGAACAACTTTCGGCTTGGGGACTCAGCCAGTGCTTTGTCTGCACTTTCATCTTTAGCTCTTCTTTGCACCCCCTCCCCGCACTGCTGCCCCTCTCGCTCCTCCCCCGGATACTTTGCGGTTGTGTAATGCCACGACAAAAAGCGATCAGATGTCCTTCTACGGATGTGCACTTTACTTAGCTCCCTCTCTCTCTCGCTCTCTGATTGGCCATCTCTTTCTGGTCTGGCGTCTTAATGATCTGCAGTGAACTACACTCTAAAAAAAATAAATGGAAATCTTCGAGGAAGTGGCAAGACTTTGGGGCTTCCGAACTTTTATCAACTTTCTTTTATCATGAGTTGAAAACTTTATTTTTTAAAGAGCTGACTTCCTTAATTTACTTCTTTTCGTACACACAGTCTAAGCAATTATTATAAAAATTAGCATTATTCCAGACTTATTACTTATTTCTTACAAGAAGCCTATTAATTGTTTAATTTTATTGATAGGAAAGCAATTGAAATATATTAATGCCATTGTACTTAATCCATCTGAGACTTAACTCTTACCTTTCAATGTTTGCCACTTAGAATTGATATTTATTAAATATATCTTTAGCATTGTTTTTAATGATCCAAAACTTTGAGATCCTTCTTTCGGCATTCCCCAGTGACTCCACCTGAGCATCACTGGATCCAAGTTGCCCTTGGAGGGAGCTGAGGAGGGAGTCTTCCCAACCAGTTGGGCTCGAGCCTTGTCCACATCTCATCCTTGTCATAACATGCCCGTATCGAACTCAGTGGCTGGCCAATGATAAACCACATTAATGCCCCTAAGTATGCCCATGTATGCTACCTCCCAATACGTGATGAGTGCAACTCCCTTTTCCCCTTCTCCCCTTCGCCAACTGAAACTATCGAGTGTAACAACTGGCAGCTGGCCATGTAATTGCAGAGTGGCCCGCACTGCCATTTACCATTCAAAGCTGCCTTTTTGCTGCTAAATGATCACCATCTACCAACTACTAGCTGCAAGTTGCGACAAAAAGTGGCATTGCAACTGGTTGCAGACTCGATTTTGGTTTGCTGCAGTCGCATTTCTTGGGTTTCTGTGCCATCCAAGTCCTAAAGGTCATCGCTAATAGAGGGCATCTTCTACCTGTCTGGATGGCGACACTTCCGTTTCCACTTTGCGGTTGTCCAGCCTCAAGAGATCGAAACCCGAGTGAGGGAATGGGGATACCAGACAGGATGAGTTGCCCAACGGAAGTCAAAAGCATTTTGTGCATTTTTTATACATTTTTTTTCGGGGTATCATGGTTATGATTAACAGCCTGCCAGACTCAAAAAATCTTAAACTCTATACTCGTGTGCCATTCGGGTCTGCAGATCCGAGATTGGAGCTGCTCACTGGTCCGGCAACAATCGCTGGAACTTTCGGCACTGGAAACCTGACCACTTGTCGCAGTCGGAGTCGGATCATTCTCAACTGGGACGGGGTGCGGCCCAAGTTGTCGATGGCGGTGATTGCCAAATATAGTTGGGCTTAGATTTCAGGTTATTGGCGGCTATAATTGCTTCGATAGTTGATGTGCAGATGGAATATTCAAATTGATTTGGCATTATTTAAGGCCAGAGGAGATGATTACCGAACTATCTAAATGTCATAAAGCCATTGCTGAGACAAGTTGTCTGATAAACGTAAGAAATAACAAACTGCTCAAGTAATCTAAAGCACTTCTTGGCACATTCTCTATGCTTAATCTTTTAATTAACACTATCTAACTTTTGGTTCGGTAAAAGGAGATACCAATATTACTTATGCAAATACCTGTTTTCAATTATTGGTATATAGAAAGCCAAAGCTATTAAGGTTAAAGTACTACTTCAAGAATAAACGAATCGTGTTATTGCAACATTATTTATAAACACAATTTAATTTGAACATCTTCAATCTAGTAATAATTTTTCCTAATCTACTTTTAACAGACCTTCGAGAGAACCATTAGCCAAAACCCTGCCCATTTTTTCCCTGCCAAGTACTCATTCTAATCCCATAATCAGTAGTGCTAACTTCGAACCTTTTTTGTGTACAAATAAAATTAGTGGCTCGTTTGGATGGCCCCTTTGATCTTGTTCTGGCGAAACGCCTGGCTGCATTCAGAGGAGGAAGATTACTTCTAAGTACTCGTATCTCCAATCCGAACTAGCCAAGTGCGTCGGCCAGATAGAGATATGGAAATCAGCTCCCGTCTGGCCGTCGACTTGGACACGTGTTGTCCGGCGGAGGTTCAACCGAGTTCACTCCGAGTCCATCAATCGATGGGCACTTGCATAGTTGGAGTAACTATAGTTAGGGACTGGGACTGGGACTGGACTTGGCCTAGCCCTCTATTCCTCCTATTCCTCGACTAGTTAAATGCAACTTTGGTTTTTTGCGGGCACCGTCTGCGCACGAACGACGACGCATTTTTGTGCTTGTCATGCCGGTAATGACTGCAACAACAGCAGCAAATACTATACTATATACCATATAGTATGGAGCAGAACAAACAGCGAGCAGCAACAAAAACAGTGAAACATGCTACCGCTTTGGAGTTGTGCAGTTGTGGAGCTGCGAGCCCGCCCCAACTGATCCATGGAAGTCAACCGAGCGAGTCCGCATCCATCCAGTGCCAAAGCCACCTCCCCAACTATAAGTACACTGAGAGAAAAAAGGTATAGAGTTTCACAGATATCACAGATATCAATGTTTTGAAATGCCACAAATGGTAAATCCGTTTACAAGCTGCAGATGCAAGGATAAATACATAATCATCGTCAAATACATTTTAAAAATAAAGTAATTAAAAAAAATTAATTTTTCATATTTGTAAAATAGTAATCTCTGAAGTAAATAATTGCCTTTTAAAATGTTACTTAAAATTATTTAAAATTATTTAAACTCCTATAAATTTCAGGTATACTTCACTTGTTAAAAAGTAGCTTAAAATTATGAAGATGTCGACAAATATTAAGCATACAATTTATACCTGATCTTCCTTGAATTGTGAAAAATTCCGTTTTAAATTCTTTTTTTATTATTCTTAATCAAATGAGGTATATTTTTCTCAGTGTACGTCCATGAGTTCTACTTGGCCGACCAGTGCGACGTCAGCAGCGAAGTATTCCTTTGTTGTTGTTATGCTTTTCAAATTCCTTTGTGGCATTAAATGTAATGAAAAGAGCTCTGGAAAATGCCCGAGCGGCGGAGAAAAGCGAAGGGGCACAGTCGTCGCCATAATTATAATGGCTGGTCGACATGAAAGCAAGAGTGTGGTGCGACTAACTGCGGGTGACGGGTGTGGGGATCTTTGGTGGTTGGATTATGCCCTGGCCATCAGATTCGCCAAATGCCTCAGAGGGTTGAGCTTCCAGCGATCTTCTGGCGAGCTTATAGGCTTTACCCCCCAACTAATCTGTTGGCGAGCGATAAAGTGTGCCCTCATAATTGCTAATTAACAGGCAATTCCCTATAATTATGACTCCGAAACAGCTTATAATTGCTAGTTTTATAGTTTTTCATTTATTAAGTGATTTATGGTAATTTCTTTAAAACTGCATAATACTTTTTGACATGCGGGTGCAGCTTTATTAATTAAAAAAATTAAATATATATTTATATTACTCAGCAATGTTTCATTTCTATGTACTATAAAGGGCCACTAATTCCCATTTTTCTCCCCTTTGCCATTTTCTCTGTCAATGTTCCAGCATTTGCATTTCTAATTGATGTGTCAGGGAGATTCTCAGCGCCCTTGATTGATTTGCCAAAGGGTTCCCCCAAATCAGCTTAGAAATTACAACCAGCTCATGGTATTTAATAAGACTCTGGGAATCTGAGGGACACCTTACAGTGAGTTACATAAGTCATTTCCCACGCTGCTCCCAGAATATCACTCATTCTAGCCGCCCTTCTTTTGGATCCCTCGCAGATCTCTGAATAATGGTTTAAATCGGCTACTGGTATTTTCATGTGTAAACAAAAGTTTTACCTAAGCCTCTTCGCCCCTGAAGTTTTGGGGGGAGACGGAAAATACAAATCATCTTGGTCAGGCCTCTAGGGCTAACCAAATGAGCTGTGGTTGCCGCATTGTATTGTACTCGGCCCTCTGACTGAATCTCGGCTTCTGTTTCTGCCACCGATTCTGCTGTTTCATCGTAATTATCAACTTGAAAAAGCGCTCATTACTTCTCAGAGGAAGAAACTGAAAAGAGAAGGTTGCCAACCAATCATTGTTAGAAAGTGAAGCTACCTGTTGTTTTTTTTAACTCCTCTCTATAAACAAGTTACACGAGTCCGAGTCCCCAAGAAACCAAAAAAAGTGAGTAGACCTGATTGAAGACTTCTTGTTGTCTCATCAATGTGTGGTTTTCATTTTCAGCTAAAAACTTTGACTGTGGTCAGGGTGCGACAAAACATACGAGTACCTCTTGGAATAATATTTGAACTAAACACAGCGAACCCTTATAATCCCTGCCACCCTCAGTTCTCACAGTTGCAACCCTTCTCAGGAACTCATAAATTTCAACAAGATCAGTTGGGCACTTGTCTCGCATAAATCAGAACCAATTTAATGGGCGAGTACATTAACCCTAAGCTCAAATAAGCAATTTAATTTGGCAAGCCCCTAACCACCACCCTAAACCACGAAAAGAAAATAGATCATACTTTGATAATCTGCCTTTTCTCTTTAAAAAATTCACTTGAAGCCCGCAGAGCTATAAATCAATAGAGTTTAAAGCGAGGAAAATTGATTTTGAAGTCAGAGTGGCTCCCACGCTCTTTCTTTTTTGATATTTTAATTATCAAGGCTGGCTAACGGTCGTTCGGGGAACAATCTCCTGGGACAGGAAGTGTTTGGTCAACTAAAAAAACACCCAAGTAGAATGACAAGCGGACGGGAAAGGATACAGATGTGGGTAGTTGTACGTCACGTGCGCCTTTAATTGATTTTTGGCCAGGCGATTTGCATGGGAACCATTTGATTCCGTTTCCCAGAAAGGCCTCGCCCGCTAATTAACCAGGGAGCGACAACAAATATTGTGTTAATAGCCATAAATTGAGGCCCGAGCGAGCCTTAACCCCTTCGTAGACATTCGATTTGCATAGCTCTGCGAACTGAAAACCTAAAAACCGCCCCATTGTCTCCCGATCTTGCGACATTCCCGTTGAGCAGCGGAGCGGAACCCAGAGTACACCTCAATGTAAATACGAAATTTATTTATTTTCATTTAGTTGCACGCGTTAATTTATGCCAGTCAGAACGGTCTTCGTCTTCTTTTTCACTCTGCGCCAACCACATCCGAAAATTATACAATAAAATGTAAAATAAACTCGGAGTTCTTATTGGCGATGGATATTTATACGAGCAGCTGGACTGCCATCGAAAAACCACAAGAAAGTGCAGATACCCCCTCTCCCCACTCCCCGCTGACCCACTGGGCACGTAAAGTCCCCATCGAACCTTGTCAATCTGCCAGGGAGTACCACACATCCACAAAGGCACATATCCAAGGAGTGACTGACAGACTGACTGACAGACAGACACTCCAGTCCAAAACGGAAGCAGTTAGGCTTTGAATAATTTATGAAAAATCACCGACGAGACCCGTGAGGTGCAAAAGTGGCATGTCAATTTGGCGGGAGAGACTTACATATCCATTCTTACTCATACGCTTTTTGATCAGGACCAGTTAAGTAAAATATACAAATTAAGGAAGAGCTTCTACAAATGATAGAACAATAAAATATATATATTACATAGAACCAAATAATAATATTTATACACTTTTTGATTAAGAATAATACAAGACAATCACGGGATTGTCAGACATAAATATGATTATATATTTGATATTCATAAATATGAAGTTCATATAAATTTCAAAGTACCTATCTTATGTCTCTAGAACTGAGCCTAAAGCTGAAGTCATGGTTTCCAAGCAAAACTCACCCAAGAAGCCACCAAATCAATGACTTTTATCACAATTAATATGCCAATGACAGTGGGCCCCCGAATATGGAGTTGGGGTTTGCGGGTTGGCCACTTCCTAATTTGGTTCCGCTATTTGTTGTCGCATACTCTTTTTTCCCCTCGTAAATTTATTATTTAATTTGCCTTGGCCGTTTGGTGTGGAATGCCAAGTGCCGAGTGCAGCGGTCAATGTTTTGAATGCCAAATGCAAATCAAAATGGGGAAAATGGAAGGGGAGATGGAGTCCCAGGCCAAGTGGCATTTAAGAATTAAAAACAGTAAAAGTAAATTAAATTGAGCCATAACGGATGTTGGATCTACGCTGTCCGCTTTTGGAGGCGTTGAAAAGTTTGGAGCCACTTCCTTTTGGAAATGCGGTGTGACCGCGAGTTGACCTTCAAGCCAAAATATTTTGATTGTCCCGCTCGCCTGGCTTTCTATTTCTAAGCTCATCTGCATAAGTCTGCGCAATTAACAAGCCGAACAGGAACAGCGCACAGTTTATGTCGAGCTAAGCACTAAATTAGCTCGCTTAGCCTGGGAATATCGCTGGAGGAAAGATGCCGGAGCAGAAGAATGCTCGCATACCAGAGCCTCGACTTCCGCCTGTCTTTTGGAGATGGGAAAGAATGCGACCGGCGTGGAATTCAGATTTACCCAGCCAGGTGAATAGGTGGGAATGGGATGCCGGAGCCGCCAGCGAACTGGGTTACATGTTCCACCACTGTGGGTGATGTCGATTGGCCATGATAAATCCGGTGGATCTCGAGGAATGCCTAGCGAAAACATGGCAATTTATGGTTTGACCCTGCAAGATGTCACATACTTAGTTGGTCTATATTATAATTATTTCCGGGCATCAGTTTCCACAGAAGAAAAATAATAAATACAAGAAAGAACTTCGTAAAACACTTGAGTTTTTATGATTTTTTTAAAGAAAAATCACATTTTTTACAGGGTTTTTTGTTGTAACTAGTCCAAAATTAGACACACAGCTAAAAAACTGACTGTTTTGTGCAGCTGACAATCTCTAATATCAATCCCCACCACTTTTTGGGAAAAATTTTTTTTTGGAAAAATTTTCATTTTTTATAAGGGGTAACATCGTACTTTTTGTTGAAAATGTAAAAAAAAATTTTTTTATCTGTAAATGCAAATTGATTGGAAATTTTATGACGAATTCAAAGAGGTATGACATTCCAAATTGTGGGCATTTTTCGCTGGGTTTTGATTTAAAAACTGCTAGAATAGTCGATTTTAAGAGTTATTTTGTTGTAACTTGACCAAATCAAGACGCCTAGAAATAATTTTTATTAAAAACATTTTTATTTTAAATAAATTTAAAAACTAATTGGTATAAAATAAAGTAGAAGAACATTTGCTTTACTCTCATGGTGCCTGGCCTATCACAAATATGGCTTAACTCACAAATGCATTTTGTTTACCTATACAGGCAATGAACTCTGTGGCGCTTCAAACAAAAGACTTAGGCAACGAACTTGCCCGGGGGAGTGGAGGTGGAGTGGAATGGCAAAACAGGTTTGGCCAAACGATAAACGCAATTCCATAGAGTCGAGCCAGTGCTGTGGATTTGAAGGCTTCTAGGCAGTGAAGGCCCCCTCCCCCTCCCTTTCTGCACCCACCATCACCAAAGATCGCGGACCGCGGCAGGTTCCCAATGTTCGATATTGCTCCTTTTTTCCCAGGCCTTGACAGGCGCAAACGTGTTCGCACAGACTCGGGTGAGTCATCCAATCATGTTGGTGGTGCCTGGCACCGAGATTTTCATGCAGAACAGGTAGGAGAATTTCACAAGATTCTGCATGTCTTGGCTCAGACGTTCTTAGGCCTCAATTCGATTTGGCGGATTTAATTTGGGTCTGCCTTTGGTCTCCTTTCGCTTCCCTATAGTCACATGAATGTCTTTAGGAGATTCATTAGATTGTCTGGCTGTTTTTAGATTAGGATTTTAGATGGGCATTAGGATTTTAATGGGCAATCACTGGACATATTTTAAAACTCCCTTTACAGAAATTTAATTACTTGCAGCAGATATATCAAAGACCATTTAATTTTAATTTTCGCCTTTAATGTCTTACTTAGACCGACTTCCTATTTCATGCTTTTTATTTACGCCTCCCTGAGGTTAGTTAGATTGTTTTTTTTTCAAGATTAACACGACCTTCTGCTGCCAAACCCCTTGGCTTGTCAAAAATCCCACATACTCCGCGACTAAAATATTTCACAACATTGTTCAAGTGCCAGATTCTTAGCCTCTTTTGTCGCAATGTAAATTAAGAACACAGCCACGGACCATTTATGGTCCGGCCTGGCCCCAACTCAAAGCCCATGCCATGCCCGTAAAGTGCCAGCACAAACAGGTTTGCAATTAAACAACTAAAAAATTATTAAGCAAAATGAGTCTGAAATTAATTATTTATGCGCTCAAGATAATACAGCGAAGCCCCCAGTGGAGATCCAAGCAAAGTGGGCGTCTCTGCTCCCTAAGCGCACTTCCAAGAACCAAGAACCAAGAACCCAGAACCAAGCACCATAACTTGGGCTGCTGAAAAACGACGTAGTTCGCGGTTCAGTGATCACTCCCCCCGGAAGGCAACGCGTGCCAACTGGGCAGCTGCAGGCGCTGTACCACTCGGAGGCCCTCGAAAAAGACAGACACCCCGATGATATCGTCATACACGAGTTCACAGCTCCACCAGCCCGCATAAATTATAGCCGCGATCAGGAGCAATATAGGAGGTACAAACGTATAGCGACCCTGAACAAGTCTTCTGCACTTTTTTTGACTTATTACCGCCCGCTGTCGACCATGACATTTGTTGAAAATTGCCCAAAATGCCTGTAAACTACCCGATCAGCAAAGTCCAGTCTTGCTTGAAATGAGCTTTACTCGCAGCCAAAGAGCACATCAAATTTCCAATAACCATCGAACATAAACAGAATTAAGCAATTGTTATGTCGTCCGTGTAGTAGAGCCAAATGGAAGGCGGCGGCAGTTCCACGGTGCTGTCCTCATCATCCGTAAGTCCATTTTCATCCAGGGTGCCATTCGGGTCCAGCACACTGCAGGACTTGCCCTGGTTGAGATTATTTTAATAAATATTTTATGGCTCCAGAATTAGCTGAGTGTATTTTAATATTTAATTTAAAGGAAAGGTTGCGAAAGGTCATCCAACAAAATGGAAAATATATAATTGATTAAAATTCATTCTAAAACTCAAAAAAATGTTTTTACTTTTTTTGAAAAAATCACCGGTTTTTTTGTCGGTCAACCCAATATATTTTAGGAGTCATAACTTAATAAGTCATAACTTCTAAAGTTTCTAAAATTTAGCAAATTTTGTATAATAATAATATAATTAAAGCTCAAATGTTGAATAGCTTTTTTAAGGTAAGGAATATATGTAATGTAATGTATGATTCTATTGGTAGGTATTTTCTATTGTAATACCATTTATCTTTAAAATATAGTTTCGCTAAAAAAGTTTTTTGGGTTAAGTAAGTTAAAAACTGTTTAGTACAAGGACATACACTAAAATTGTGAAGAAAACTTGGACTTTAACAAATTATAAGGGATACGGAATAAGTCCCCTATAACTTAATCCCCCTTCTAAGTTTATGGGTTTCTATTGAAGATATCAACTTAATCTCACCCCATTCGAGAACTTCCGCCACTCGTAGCTGCCGGCGTGGTGATTGTATCGCTGTTTGTACTTCTGCTGGATGTCGAAGATGCTGTCCTCGTTGCAAACAGTCATGAATTGCGTCTGGGCAGTCAGTGTGTTGATAATGCGAATAACCCGTGCTCGCTTGGTGACCCTGCCGATGTGGTAGAAGGGATCCTGGCTCCACATGGCTCCTGGCGTCTTAGAGAACTCCGAGATGGCCACCTCCAAAATGGGAGGAAACAGGACACGTGGTCGTCCAGTGCTGGGTGAGATCTCTGTGCGGGGCTCTCCATTCTCATGGAAGAAATGGGTGAGGTCCTTGCCAGCATGGGCTATCAGATAGTCCAGGGTCTGAAAGAGGTTCTTACTCGTAAGGTTCTATAAGTGAATGGCCTTTCCACCTACGCGATTCCAGTGATCCAGGCGATCTCTTAGCATGGGCGTCAGATCGAAGACATTCGTGTGTATGATCACCCAGCAGTCGTCCTTCTTGTTGTGCGACACCACCTCATCCTTCAGATAGTACCGCATCTTGCTAATCGGCAGCTCCATTTCACAAAATTAACGCAGGGAAACGAATTCGAATAAAGTGTAATTTGATTTTCTCGACAAAACTGTCGCCTCTTGACTCGACCCATTAATTCTGACTTTTCCAGCGGTGCCGACTGCTCATCATCATCGTTTTCAGAGGTCTTATCGCCAGACTTGAATCTCTGGGCCTCCGGTTGGCAGGCCAATTAATTCCGGCTGCCAGAGAGGCCCAAGTTCCCATTCCTGGTCGGCTTTTCGGGATTCCATTGCATAATTAGCCGCCAATTGTCAAGTCGTCGGCGACTCGAGTCTTGGCCCATCAATCGTTTGCCATAAATAGAAAAAATTAGATTAATGACTGATGGCATTTTTGGTCTAACCACCGAGGTTACACACACTCGAAAGGCATTCCAATTGATGGGAACATTGTCAGCGGCGTTCAGAGAGCACTGCACTTTGAAATATTTGCCTCCAGTTATTCCGAGATCATTCAGCTTTTTCAAATGAATGGGGAGCATTCTATTTCACTTGATAGGTTGATTAATTTGGTAAGATATTTTTAGGTGCTTAACTTTTAAATCATTTGGGAGTTGTTACACCACCAACTTCTAAATTGACAATTTAGAATTATAAATTCTGGAACATTTCTCCCATCTTAACAATATACATGTACAATAAACTTGCTTATTATCTTCTATGTACATCAATTTTATGATTATGTTTGTATGTATTTATTTAATTTCATGAGGCATTTCTTATGCCAAATGTATACAATGATTTTATAGCATAAAGACTTAAGTATCTTTCAGCAGATGTTTGAAAAGGGTATGGTAGTCTAAATTAAAAACTATATCGATAAAACCCTTTTCATTCCCTTTAATGGTTTCAGTTTCCTTTCTGCGGGATGCTGAACTTTGAACCCAGCGGTCGGACTTTAGGTTACCGAAAGGTAACTAATGGACACACGTGATAAAATCAACTTCCGCAGGATTACAAAGTCGGCGACCTGGGGGTCATTCATTCAACTCCATGCTGCACCACTCACAGCTGCCACTTTCGGTCGCACATGCGCAGACACAGAATTCGAGGGATTTGCCATGGCAACTCCCAGTCTAACCAAACATATAAAATAGGGGCTAGAAAAGGATATTGTGGTCTCGAGTGGCATCTCATATTGCAATTATAGGGCATAGTGCTAAAAGGATTTACCGATACATCGTGTTTACTTTAATTGCTCGCCACGCGTCGCCCTAAGTGGTTTTTAATATTTGCTTTCTTCGGTTGCAAGTCGGCAGACTGCGTGATTGCAGCAGCTGTTGGTGGATAGCCGCAGACACCATCCGTCGGTAATTATCTGGGATTGGCCTTGTCCCGAGAAAGCTGCATCCTTTTTGCCAATGCCAACCAGACAAATGGCAACAGCAGGACTCAAAATAATAGCCACCAACATTGCCATTAATCACGCAAACCAACAACATTGTGTGATATAAGGGAAGGTAGTCAAGAAATCGACTTCATTGGTACCTTGTCAATACTGTTTATTAAAAAGTGTACAGATATATTTTTAGTCTTGTAGAAAATACCAGTATGCTGCTTAAGTATAGACAATCGATCAGGTTTTTCCTTTTTTAAGGTTAAATAAGTATGTTTACCACTATACTAAGTTCAGAAACAACAACTGTTTATATTACCTTATATAAAAGATATTTAAATTCCAATTTACATAACTTCCTTTTACATTTTACACACCAAAACCAGTTGTAGCACTCCCCACTAAAAGTACAAAACCGAAATACAAATTGTTGATAATGTAGCCCACAAAAAGGGATAAAAAACTAAAAATAGGCAGGTCCTGAAAAGCAGCTGCCATTTCGGTGGTGACCCATAGGAAAATGGGTTTGGTAGTGGGTTGAATTGTGATCAACAGCCACTCAGCTCATTTGCATGGGTGGAAATGGGAAGTTGAGGGTGCGAGTCCTGCTAATTGCCTCCAAGTCAACTGTGAAGCTGCACATATGTCGTCCGAAGGACAATGGCTCTGGGATCAGGTTCTCAATTTCAATTGTTTGTCCGCCGACTCGCTTTGATTTGGTGGGATGGTAACAGCTGGTTGGCCATTTGACACGCCACCGCTGGCAGCCTTGATCTTTTGGCCAAGGAGTTGCTGCTGGTGCTGGTGCAGCTGCAACTGGCTTTGTGTCTTGGTTTTCGGGTCAAGAATGCGTGTGGCAGGCACAAGCGAGGGGCACAATGCAGGCGAGGCAAACAAGCCATCGAAACTGGAAATACTGCGGGCTAAAAACAACCCCATCCGAGGTCCCAACCCCTACGCACCACCGAACCCCGATGAACCACGTGCGTCACGCGCAGTCGCAACCGCTGACACAGCACAAAAAAATTAGTAATCAAAGAAATGAATTTGATTAAAATCATAAAAATTTATTACTTAATCCCTATTCAAAGAAAGGGTTTGTTTTGGAATGAAAAGCGTACACCTTTAACCTTTTTTCTACTTTCTTAACGTTTTGTATATGTATTTATCCCGTCACCAATTTTACATTTTTTAAAGTAAACAAGAGAGAACGCTATAGTCGGGTGCCCCGACTATCAGATACCCGTTACACAGGTAAAGGGAGTGCGAGGGAGATGGAGATAGAAACTTTGATCACGCATAACTTTTTAACGAATGGTCCGATTTGAAAAATTTCTTCTACATTTCGATAGGTATCGATAAACACAATAAAACTGCATTTTTACTTTTCCGAAATATTAAAATTTTTAAAATCGTATATAAGCGATTGTGGGCGTTAAAGGGGGCGTGGCACCTTTTTGAAACAAACTTGCGCTGCGTAGGAACTCCTAGAATCTGCATGCAAAATGCCAATCTTCTAGCTTTTATAGTTTCCGAGATCTCAGCGTTCATACGGACAGACAGACAGACGGACAGACAGACGGACAGACGGACAGACGGACAGACGGACATGGCTATATCGACTCAGCTAGTGACCCTGATCAAGAATATATATACTTTATAGGGTCGGAAACGCTTCCTTCTAGCTGTTACATACTTTTGCACGAATACAATATACCCTTTTACTCTACGAGTAACGGGTATAAAAATAAATTCAGTATTGGTAATATTTATTTTATAATTAACATTTATTCTGTACTGAATATAAACCAAGTGTTATATTTCCTGTTCACTTTTTATTTTATGCAAAATAATTCTTACATAATAAACCATAAAAGTTTTGTAACTTTTAACACACTTTTAGTATGATGATTTTTATATCAAAGGCTATGAAATTTCTTTGTGTGCATTGGCAGGAACCCCTAATGGGACTCAATCTCCGGCTCCAGACTCCAGTGCAACCCCGTTCCGATTCAGAGGCCCCGTTACGAATCGAACAATGGCTCATGCTTTCGAGAACCCATTCAGTGCGTTGTGAAAATAAATAAGAACTAGCAGAAAAATACTTTGTTAATGTAAATGACAGGAAGTGTGCACTTGAGTGCCAGCATCGTCGTCGTCGTCCCCCAGAGGCTGCAATTAAATAAAAAACCAAACCGAAGCACTCTTTCCACAATGACAAGTTTAGCGGAAAAAGTGCGACAAAAAGTGCTGCAGCTGCAGATATGTATAAATATTTGTAGTTTCTGTTTTTTGCCCTCCCAGCTAATCATTCAAATTGCAATTGCATTGGCAATTGTAATCTGGACCGAACACTGTGCGTAGGCAAACGAGTTGTCCAATTGTGGGTCCGGCTCTTAGATGTTTTTCTGATTGCCTTGACACATTGACAAAGTGCGGCGCCAATTTACTTACATTCTGTGATTAACCGAGAGTTTGCATGCTATTTTAAAACTCATTGAATATTCAGAGAGGTGGGCAAAAGGAATTTTCTTCAAGATTAGTTATTTAAATAAATATGTTCAGATGACTTAAACTATAGGCATTAAAAATATAATAGTACCAGTAAATGTAAAGTAAAATTCGTCATGGATCTAGAACCTTTAGATGCTCAGCAATATATGACATAATCCAATTATAACCACTTCTGGTTCAATCTACACCTATTGTTCGAAATTGGTTGTTCATCATGCCAGGCACACTCAATTCTATGAAGAATTGTACCTCCAACAACGTTTCCGAACAATTAAGCACCACCACAGGGTGGCTTCATTATAGTCAACACCCTGCGCAGACTCACTCGAATACTCTTCAGAATTCAACAGCTGACGTTCCGTATCTTTTTGCCTATCAGAGGGTGTACATCTCCATGAGTTCCCGGGAATCATCAAAATTATTGTATAAACATGCAACTAATTGAAAAGTGTGCCGTAATTCATTAGAAGGCTAGATACAATCAGGCAGATCCTTTGTTATATAGTATGTGTGGCTGACCAACTGTTATTGTCTTCAAAGGGGAGGAAAGGATCTCAACCAGTTGCTGAGGGGCGTTCTATATGTCAGGATACGGGGTTGCATCACAGATCGCATTCCAAACAACTGTTCCTATTTTCTGTTTAATACGAGACGATGCGCCTGCGCAAATTGATTTATTCAAATAAATAAATTACCAACATATGCGAAAAATAGTTAAGTTCCTAGCATCTGAACCAACATCTGTTATAAAAAATTTTAATAGGTAACGTTCCCACGATTATAAAAAAATAGAATTCACATGTTATTTGAAACCTTTTAAATTCTTTAGTATATATTATACTTTGAACGAGCTTAAAATGTACTTACTTTGGCCTGCATAATTCTGCATAAGTAATACTACAAAATAGTCTCCTTATTTAGCCGTTCCAGCCTCATTTGCTAACATTTTCCTCTACACAGCTTCCAATTAATTCAGTCTTAATGGAAACCATTGTTCTGCAGGTCATCTCAAATGGCTGGGCCTAATAAAAGTACCGCTCTAAGCTGTGTCCCAAGCAATTAGTGCTCGACACATTACCTAAATCTCCAAGCAGCTCATGCTATTAACTGGCATAGCTAAAACTGCATTATGATTAGCCATTATTTTATGGATGAAAGTACGGTGGTAGTTTGTCTTGGCGTGGCATGCAACATGCAGTTAGATTTGACATTCGCATGGCATGTTGGAATTCAAGTGGGGGCGGCCAAGCCCAGAGTCTAGGCCCAGTTAACAGTTACACAGTTGTTGCCAGTTGCCAAGTTGCCAAGTTACCAGTTACCAAGCTACCAACTGCAGACAAATGGCGGCAAAGTTAACAGACAGCGATCGTCTAAGCTCGTCATCATTGCGACATTGCAAGGTCGCTGCTGTTTCTGCGGCAGCTCCCCAAACTTCCTGCCATTCATGCCAGTTAATTGCCAGCATTGTTACTGCTTGTACACTAAAAAAAACATAGTTATTATCGATTACAAAAGCTGTCATAAGAGGTAAAGGTATTTATCGAAACAGTTATACCTTGTAGTATTCCTAATAGATTTTAGTAAACATGATTTGAGTCCTCGATCTATTTTTGCTAATGGAAAATGCCTATTCTTTGAATGAGCTTTTAACTCTCTATTAATGTGCATTAAAATATTGATTTATGACTCTTTCTTAATTTTTTACTGTTTGAAAAAGTCCCAAAAAGAATAAACGAGTATAGAATACCCTTGCAGTCATACCCAAAATTGCAACTTCAAAATTGCGTTTTTTGATCAAAATCCTGGTAAATAATTGTCCAATGGTGGAATGTCATACCTCGTTGAATTCGTTATAAAATTTTTAGTATATTGGCATTTACAGCTAAAAATTGTATTTTTAGGCCTATTTTGGGAAAAATTCATGATGAAACCCCTTATAAAAAATGAAAAAAGGGGTAAAAAAATAAATTTTTCCAAATCCAACTGGAATCGATAGTTTAGGTTCTCAGCTGCATAAAACAGTCATTCTTATGGCTGTGCGACCTATTTTGGCTAAGTAAGAAGAAAAAACCCTTAAAAAACCCGAAAAAATATTGAATTTCAATCGATTGACTTTCAAAGCTACATTTTATTTGTTCAACTTTCTAAATAAAAAACAATATTATAGTTAATTGCAAGACAATATCTTAAGTAAAGTGGTGTTTAATATTTTGTGTTCGATACATAAATTGAAAACAGATAACGAATGGAGGTCGAAAAAATGAAGATTGGCCTGAAATAGTTGGTCCACAATAAAATTTATCCATGCCAATTGTATTTAGCAGAACTTTTTTTTAGTGTGCCTATTGTTACTGCTGGTTTTCCTGTTGTAATTGCAGTTGCTGCTGCCATAAGCAAAATTCCTTTTTGGCGTTTCACAATGTCGTCTCAGCGCATCCGCAAACCAGTTCGCCCCCGATTCCCCTTTTTTGGTCCACCCTTCGCCGCCTTTTTGGGCAATTCAATTTAACTTTTCGCTCACTTAGTTAATATGATTACCGTTATTGCCCGCCGACTGTTCTCACTCCGCTGGAGCAGGCATTTTAAAACCAGAATTTTTCTGAGGCGGCTCCACTGCTTTTGATGATCTCGCCCTGCTCTGTAAATATTTTTATTGATATTTATTGAATTTCGCTGCTGTTGGGGTGCTTAAAACAAGTGCCAATTTGTGGGGAGTTTATTTTGGGACCAAGTTAATAAAATTAACAGCTCTTATGGGAGCTCATTCTGTGGAACGAGTTTTATGGGAAAAGAATACAAAATATTGGGGTGAAAAAATGTTTTTAATTAAAAGGATGATAAAATAAGTAAAGCGTGTAGTAAAAAATAATATGTGTTACAGATTGTTACTGATCTTTATTCATACATTAAATCGATTTAATATATTCCTTATAAAGTATAGACTTTTTGAATAGTTTTCCATGAGTATTTGAAGGCTAATTATAAGCACGTTCCAAACCTTTTTGTATTTTTTCGACGCCTCACAGTCTGCGAAGATCGAATGAAATACAAAGTGGAATCCATCTCACACCAGCTGGAATGCTAACCAAAAACAAACACCGATTGCAACATTTGTTTAAAATGCCACAAAGAGAGAGGGGAAAAACATAAAAACCTCGCGTATTGCAGACTAAACAATGCGAAATTTAGCCAAATGTTTTTTTCCAACTCGTTGTGTTTGAGCACGCGCCAAATGGTTCAGCGAGCTCAGTGATGATTTAGCCCCTACACCCCTTTACACTTCGGATGCAGACACGCGTGTGTGTGCCAAATATAGTTTGTCGGGGTTACGTTATGGACCAGCTGGTGATATTGGCATTAACTCAGTTTAAGAGTCACTATGTCTGCCGCAAAAGAGCTGTACTTCATAAATAACAAAGAGTTATATACCCTGTAAGTGATTTGTTCAATGAAAGATGGTTCAAGAACTAATCGAGGAAAAATTCGAATGGCTTTAACTCGTTTCCTGTACTTTTTTGTATTTACTTAAAATAAATATATCTTTACATATGTATTTGAAATATTATTTTTAACACAAAGATAAAATATATAAAATTAAAATGCCCTATAATAAGTTAACATTTCCATTTCTCCAACATGTTATTTAGCTGTAAAAATAAACAATGGTATGATGATTTTCTGTAATGTCCAACGTTTTATATAGAGTCTGTAGATATTTAGTCTTTTAAGATTTAATAGGCATTAGCAAAATACAAACCATTCATAAACTTAAATTAAATAATTTAAAATAAATAACTTGCTTCATTTCCGAGTTACAAATATACCACATTAAATTGTATAGGATATCACTACTTCGTTCGCCTTTTATCTCATTGAAAACTTGAGTTTCCCTAGCCCTTTTGGCACTTGCAGACTCACACTCAATATTGCACACTCATCACCCACTTCCTGCAACTCCCCGCCAAGACAACTTTTTTAATCCGAACCTGAATCCATCATTACCCAGCCTGATAGTCGCTTTCATTGATTCGCTGAATTTATGCGAGGGCCCGCGTCTTTTTCTTTTCATCAAATTTTATGTTTACGCTCGTGTTTATGTCAGGCCTTTTTTGTTTGCCACATTAATGAGAGTTTTTATGGTCGACCAAATTTGGTAGCGGCCCGAAGGTTTTTTTTGCCAGCTCGTAAAACGCCGCCTATTGCTTTATGACCGGGGCAAAACCATTAGAAACCACTTGGCGACACCGGGAAAAGCGCAAGGCGGCGGAAAAGTGGGGAAAAGCTCTCATGAATCGCTCGCCAAATGGATCGACGTCAGCCAGCAGCTTCCCATCGATAAGTTACGTTAGCCCGTGTTTGTCTGCGTTTGCCAGCCACATATGAAAAGCGAATTTTCTCTGGCCGAGCGCAAAAAAAAAAATATATATAAACGAAAACGTCGGAAAATTCGATGTCGGGGTTGAGTGTGTGTTTGGTTTTTCTTTGGTCAAGTTTTCCTGCTGCTGGCTTCTGGTTGCCTGCTACAAATATCGGAAAATTCCTTTGAGGATTTGCCACAAAGGCGGAAAAGCCGCTGCGGCAAACCTTTGATGATTCTCCACACATCTCTCTATCTCTATTCCCCTCTCTGTCGGTTCCCCTTGGCATTTTCCGATAGTGTGACATCCATTTGCAACCCCCTCAAGAAGCCACCCCTCGCCGGCGGTGGAAAATGTGAAAATGTTTTATGGCCCGCTCGATAGCTCTCACTCCTCTTTTCCGCTTTTCTCGAGTGTGCCGGCTGCTGCTGCTGCTTCTTCCACGTACTTAATACTTTTTGACTTTTTGGAGGAAAAGCATTTCCCGGGGCGAGTGTGTGTGTGTGCAAGAGTGAGAGTGGCAGGGAATGTGAATGCGAGTGCTCCTAAGCGGTTTTCCCAGCTGCCTTCGTTTCTGCTCCTGCTCGCCTTCCGTTTCTGTTCGCCTGTTACATAATTCGCGTAATTTATTCAATTTTGAGAATTAATTTAATTTTTCTTTTCACACTCGTGAATTTCCCGCTATCTGATTCTGTTCTAAAGAATTTTTCCGAATTTATTCTAAATTCAAATAATTTAAAAGCCGCAAATAGAAAACTCTCATTCATTAAGTTCTGCTGACAAATGTATTTGTTTTTCTGGGTCAGATCAACATACTGATAAATTATTTAAAGCTTGATCATTTAATTAAGCACTTAAATATGAAAATGTATATGCGAAAAGTTCGATATAAATATGAATAAAATTATACATTTATTATTTTAGAATTTTAAAATGACCTAATGAAAAGTTGCATATTTTCTTAATATTTATTTAATTAAAAAAAATATATATTCTTTTCGAACTTAAAATTGAATCCTTATTATTAATGCCTCTTTGAAAAAATTTTCATAAAAAATTGTGTTGAATGAATATCTTTTATATGCGCCATCTAGATTTGTATTGTAAAACTAACGAAGGCCATCTAGTTGTTATTTTACACCTTTGTAGAATAGTCCATCACCAAGATTTTTGACTAAGTTGGGTAAATGGTTTTTATTAGTAAATTGTTGTTCCTATTTCCATTCCATTTTCTGTTTAAGAACAGAATTGCTTTATCTTAGGACTCCACAAAAGATTGTTCCAATTCGCCGTATCTGTAAAACTATGAAGAATATATGTCAAGCCTCTATTCGCCGCACTTTGTATAATATCTGTAAGGTCGCATGTAGAGTATCTGTAGATGCTCATGTAGAACAACTGTAGAGTTCCATGTGGTTATCCATTTGTGAGTAGTTTTCCCAATGCCCACAAGAGGCTTGTCTTATGGGCAGCACTGGGCAGGCCTTCTCAAGTCACTGTTTAAATGATTTTTTATGAAGGTCCTGAGGCTTAACTTTTGGAGGTATAATCCTACTTACCATCAAACCTAAACGTGCTTCTCAAATACTGTCAAATACATATCCATATCATTATTTATATAGAAGCAAATTACATTTACGGCCAGGTAAATCTTGGCTGGGTTTGAGCAGGTGAGCTCATTAAGTTCGGTGAGCTATAGCAGCATTTGATTGGGATAATTATGAACGAGAGCCCTATCAACAACCTTCCTATTGTAGCAGATTGAAACCACCTTGGAAATATCATCGACTTGGGCATGAAGCACGTGCTGCAGCTTCTGCCCAACGAATGTAATGTTGTAACCAATAGTGTTGCAGTAAAAGTCTGCCAGTGATAAATGTCCAAAATGCAATGGCTTTAACCCTGCCTTAAAGGTCTTTTAACCTTTTTTTAAGTCTGTTTTTTCGGATTGTATATAAATTTTATAAGAGTATAAAAAAAATTAATTATTTATTATTTTCATTAGTAGAATTTAAAACTTTCTATGAAAACTGTAATTATAAATCGAATGATAACAACAAATTTAAATAGAAGTTGAATGGGGTAACATTTTTAACTATAACTGTTAACTATTATTCAACCACCGCTTTGCTCAACATTTGGTCAAATACTATGCTTCAAATCGAAATTCCCACACTCTCTGGCAGCTGTTGAAAATGGGTTAAGGTGCATATTACCCAGAGGCCAACACAGGGCGGTCCACGTAATGGCTCTTAGATTGTTGTTTTCATTAAAAAACCAACGGCTGCAAGCCAAACAGACAGCGACTCCTGGTCTGCGGCAGAGGTTTTGAGGTTGTGGCAGTGGTTGTGGCAGTGGCGTGGCCATGGTGACCCTGCTCCTGCTCCTGCGCCGACTCCTTGCTCCTGTTACTGTTAGGGAACGCCCAATTGCGCTGCGAGCGACAACAAAGGAGACGCCGCCTTTTGCCCAGCCAGAGAGCAACAACAAACACAAGAGGGAAAGGAGGTTGAGGGAAGGGGATTGGAATCGGAATCGGAATCGGGATCGGCAGGGGATAGGAGTCTATAATCTCGTTCGCTTAAGCGTCACGCATGCCACTCCCCTAAATTGATATGCCCGCCATGGCCAAACACCGGCAAACATCATCATCAGAGCGGAGGAAGTGGAAGTGGTACCAAAGTGGTAGTGGTAGTGGCAGTGGTAGTGGCGGCACAGGCGGAAAATCATCAAAGCGCTTTGCCACGGCGGCTTTTTTCATTTCATTATTTTTTTTCCCTTTCATTGCGGCATTTCAAAGAAATGTTCCGACATTTCTACCAGGCGAACAGAAACGTCGACAGCCGTCTGATGATGTGGTGTGCCAAAAAGTGAATGAAATCGAAAACTCAGCGAAAGAGGCACACCAAACAGCACACCACACCATATACCATATACCCATACAACACACGCACCACCAAACCACCGAACCACCTTTTTTTTTCGAGGCGTCGCGTCGCTGCTCTTGGCTGTCGGCGTATAAAATTGGCTGTGACCCGATTATATAGTATTCTATTCGCTGGCCATTGTTATTGTTATTGCTCTGGGTTGGTCTCGTTCCGTTTTGCTAGGGGAAAATCGCAAAGGGGGTGGTGGTATTCAAGCCAAAAAAAAAAAATAACAAAATCGTGCTTCTAATGATTGTCTACTTGGGGGCAGTGTTAGTCTAGGTCGGGGCTCTCGGTCTAGTTGGGGTAGGTTCTGTTGCCTGATGATTTACATATTTTTGTTTTGGTTTTTTTTTCTTTGCCACACACAAATAAAACTAGCATGATTTGAGTTGCCTCTTTCTAATTTTTTTTTGGATTTTTTAATGCTTGCTTTACACACATAGAATAAACATTTGAGTATGTATATAATATTGCACATTTTAAGTGTGATTAATTTGTGGTTATTTCGTTAGTTATTCTTGTTAGCTTAAAGGCCAAGTCCCTTTGAATGAGACGAAACAAACTCTTTCAGTGCATTGCTTTTGGATGGTGATGGACACACACTGTCAGAAAATACCGCTTTCACTGTTTAACTATTCATTTCACATTACGGTGTCAAATTTTTGTCTCTGGAGAGATCGAAAAAATATTTAAGAATTTACATTTTAAGTGTAGTTTTATTATTGCTAACTAGCTTCAAAGCCAAGTCTCTGGGGAGACGAAAAATGTATTTATTCCAGTGCAACAAACTGCGATTCAAAAAAAGAGTTTAAAAACCCGCCTGCATTTAGTTTTTGGGGTAATATATTATTTTGCCTCTAATGTTTAAATGTTAATCTTTTGGATATATTGTATATTTTTTGTGTGATTAAATTGTGATTATTTCAATAGACACTGTTTTGTTATGGCCTTGGAGCCAAGTCCTTTTAGAGGGCCAAATTTGTTTTCAAGTGCATGAATAAGCGCTTGCACCTTTTGTTTAGCTTATTTTTTTCTTGTCTCTGGGGTCGTTAAACAAGCTCGTGTGTTTAATATTACTCTGTAAGTGTGACATTTAATGTGAGTGTTGTGATTATTTTACTAAATATTGCAGTTAGCTTAGCAGTAGCTTACTCTTTCTCTTGAAAGAAGAACTAGTGCGAAAAAACGCGATAAATTTGCCTATTTCCTCTTAGGGAATATTTGCTTACTTCTGTTTAGCGTCGAATCGAAAAATGCTTACCTAGTGCTTTTTTGTAACGACAATGGAATAGTGTAATGAAAAAACCGCTTGCACGTGTTAATTTAATTTAAGAGTGCACTGGGCTTTAACCCCTATCCCTGCTTGGAAGCTTTGGGTGATTTGCAAATTTGCTTTCAATTCAACTATAATCTATAAACAACCTTTTGCTGAAAGTAACAATTACGAAGTACGGCATTTGAGTTTGGTTTGAAGAGGGCCACGAGATTGCCAGTCTCTGAATCATATTATTGGAGGGGCGGGGAACCATGCAACTATTTCAAAAATCTATAGGTAAATTAATAAGTAATCGAAAGAAATGTGGATTAAGTCGAAATCATGCGTGTTAAAAGGACTGAGTGGGAAAGCGTGCAAGTGTGCTAAGTATGCTAGGTGTTCTATGGTTAGTTTAAAATCTATATTATTTCCGATAAGCAACTCTACAGATTATTGATAGTTACAGTACCTTCGTAGACTGTTAAGTTGTTGTGATTGGTGTTTCGTTTCAGTGATGTTTAGAGCCAACTTGCGGGCAAGTTGGCCTCTATTGACAGATATGCTATTTTGGCGCCGAAGCTTTTAGGTTACTCTTATCTTAGACACAGACAGTGAACACTGGGTATGGGGAACGGGGAAACCAAAACTCCTTTTTGTACTACGCTCGGCTAATGCCTTCTTGGTTTATATGGTTGGTAGGCTCAGTTTCTTTAAGGGTCTCTTTATTATTTTTTGATTCGTATTATAATAGTAATCGTAATTATTACCGGTTCTACATCGTCATCGTCCTTATTCTTTTCTGCTTGCTGTTTATCATCGAAAATTGTTCGCATTTTTTCGGGTTTTCTGGTATTCTTTAATTTACATTTATATAATTTACACATGCAGCAGAATATAATATGTTTTGTTTTGTGATTTTCAACTTGTATTTGTAGCGCATATTACACAATGGCGCGATACATTTAGATATAGGTATGCATATCCTTCTCCGTTCTTCATAAATTCAAATTGGTTAATAACATTTATATATATATATGTAGGTATACATGTTGCTATGTAATTCTCATAAATAATTGTAGCATGTTTAATGTAATATGTATGTTTAAAACACTTAAATTGCATAGTTTAATTAGTTTTGCACAAAAAACCTTTAATAGGTATGCTCCATGTTCTTTTCTTCGAGTGTATGTGTTCGGTGTATTTTATTATTAGTTTGACTCATGTTCAATAATCATTTAACTTTGTCGCTTTTTATCAGTTTTAGTACATTTAGATATTAGTGGCCTCAGCCAGCATAATTTTTTGCTGGTTTTTACCTTTTTTTTTTGGGTTTTCTCATTGTTTTTTTTCGTCATCTTTTTTCTTAATAACACAAATCTTTGCCAAGTGGCTAAATGGATATATATTCTTGTATGTAGCATATTGTATACACATCGATATTGTTAAATGTTTCTCTTATCTGCTAGATGCCTCACTTAATCAGAATCTTCATTTTGGTTTTCCAAAAATGTATGAAAGCCTGCTCGAATTATTTGTAATTTTTCTTTGTTAATTTGCTTACCCGTTAATTAATTGATTTAGACAGCAATAATTGCATCTTAGTATGCATGCTGATCAATGCTTCAAATATTTCCCACATTTTTGGTGCCTGTATTGTGTTTCTGTATTTATTTGTATTTGTATATTATCATCCGCGGTTACCAAACTCAATCCTTCAGAAAAAAAAACCAGTAACATTGAGAGTTCAAGTTTGGTTGCCTGTCTGATAAGTTGGTTAGTGTTAGTCCGTCAAATGTCTGGAAATCCCGTCCCAATCACTTGACCTTTATCTTTGGATGAACAGTTCATGAAGTTTCCGCACTCCGATCCTCCTAATTTACGAGTAGAATCTCATTGTGTAGGCCTATGACTAAATTCCGTCCGATCGGTCAGTTTCAGTTGCGGTTTAAGTCTGGGTTAGCTGTTGGTCCGGAGTGAGATGTGCGTATATACAGCCTGTTCTGGGTTTAGTCGTCGGAAATAGGGTCCGTCCTGGGGTTATGTTTCTTTAGGAACTCAAACCATTTTGTATGCCTCGTTCTGGGTTCGTCGGTCTATGGCTGGGCGTCTGCTCCTTCTGCTCCTCCTCATCCTCATCCTCGTACGATGATCCCAGTGCCTTGGTAACAACCTGATCTGCCCCGTGGAAAGCTAAAAGTCAAGTGCCGAACAGGTCCCATTTGTCTCAATCTGCGGAATCTGTCAGATTAGTTCTGTCCTCGTGTGATTCTCGGTTCGATTTATTCTTTTTCTGCTCCTCCTTTGCCTTATAAATAATAATTCAGATTTCGCTTAGTTGATTTTTAAGTTTTTGTATATCTATGTTACACCATCAATGAAAATAGATTGGGGGAAATGATGAAATGCATGACTTGTGTGTATTTAACCCTTTTGCTTGGGTTCTTTTTACACGCAATAGGTACGATTTTATATATTATATATATATATGTATTTTTTAATGGAAAAGTCCGTTAGACATTTATGCATTAAATGTTTATAATAAGTTAGTTTATATTTAAGTTCCTTCAATTTTCTACGCATGGTTGTTGTTTCTTCCTCGTTAATCGTTAACACTTTTATGTTTATGGTTATGTCGAAATATACATCAATAATTGCCTTTATATGCGATTGACTATAATACGATACATTTACGTTTGCTTGTTAGTACACTTATTTAATTTGTTTCGTCGAAGAACATTTGAATTGAAATTGTCGTAGTTGTATTTGTATGTATTTTAATTAACTTTGAAAAAACGTTGCTTCAATTACTCGTAAATCAATCGAAAAACTCACTACTAAATATTTTGCTCTAAAACAATTATGTTTAACTATTCTCATATTTTTGTTTTTTCTACCACGTTAATAAATTTTTCTCATAGTTTTTTCGCAAGCCCCAAGTTGTTGTTCGGACTTGCCACAGTTATTGTAATATTGTTTTCTCATTTGCTTTTATTTGTTGTGTAGTGTCAGTTATGTTTCAAACGAAGAATATGTTTTTCAAATTATAAGTTTGCGTCGAGATAATAATTTTTCGTTTTTGTTTTTGTTTTCATTTTTGTTTTTGTTTTGTTGCTTAAATTTAGCTGAAATGTATCTTATCTTTGTCGTCTTGGAATATTTCAAACTACGATAACTCATTTTCATTATGTTTAAGTTCAACTGCTACGTAAAACTGTTAAGTAATTATTTGGTAATTTTTTTGAATATTTCTTTGCTAATTTGCAGCACTTGCACTTACGTCCTCCTCAATCTGAGTTTATTTCATTTGTATTTTTTTGTTTTTCATATTTTTTCTGATCGGGTGCCCTAAATCGGTATTTGTTTTGGGTTTTGCGAATCGCTAGTCACTGTATCTTTGTTGCCGTTCCCTGGGGTGTTTTGTATAGTGTGTCATGCGGTCTCTCGACGGCATAGTACCGTGTGATTATCTATATATTTATTTGCGTGATTCGTTTCCTGTTTGTCCTTTGATTCGTTCGCGGTCGTGCCTGTTTGGGAATTTGTGTTCTGGGTGATCTTATGTTCCAGATGGTTAAGGATGCACTTCTGGGGCAATGCTCCTTCTTTTTTTTTTTGGGTTTTTTTTTCATTTTTTTTTTTCCTTTCTTGATGGATCGATCTCATTAAGTTGTTGTGGCACACATACTTTTAACCACACGCGAAGCTCTGGCTTCTCCCAGTAATCTAGCCTGCCCCTTGGCTTCTAGCTGCCTCAGTTTTTGGTGAAGGAGTAGATCGTGAATTTAAAACCGCAGGAGACAGACTAGCCGGCAGAAACCAGAGCTTCGGCGTGGTTCCTCTGACATTTAAAGTTAAGTTTACATTTACACTATACCTAAGTGGATAATATGATATAATATATAATAATGTAATATAATATAATATAATATAATCAACTGCGAAGGGTAAAAAGTGTAGCTTACGTTAAGTAGCGATTGGTAACTGAACAAATTCTTGACTTCGCACACATACATATGGTCTGGTAAAACAATACTCGACTCGCTTCGAATATCGAGTATGTATGTTGGCTAGATAGATAATGACATTCACCATATTGTATATGCATAATATATATATATATATTGTATACAAATATATTTTTAAATGTGATTATATCCTTGTATAATTAATTGTCATACACATCAATAGGTTGCTTCCTCACTAAACTTTCCCTTCCATGTTGTAAATAGAACTTTGTTAGGTACAAATTTTGCATTCATCCATTTCTTGTATATGTCTGTCTCTTGTATATGTATCTTGGAGTGGGTTCAGTGTATATAGTGTATATAGTGAATGGTGATCTTGATGTCTGGCGATGTCTAGTGTCCAGTTTCTAGTGTGCTAGTGTCTAGTGTGCTAGTGTCTAGTGTGCTTTTGTCTAGTGTCTAGTGATTCTGTTTGCTGTTCTGTCTGGCTTGGCATATGTATACCGTTCAGCGATTGTTGTCGTTCGTTTGCTGGTTTTTCAAGCACATCGATTAGAGTTAAAGTTTAATGCCAACATCGATATCGATAAATGTACGAGTAAGTAAAATGCCTCATAATTGAATCCAATGCTTAGCAGCTAGACATGTATATAAGTATAGGTATGTATGTAAATATTTCTTGTATATCCTTTAACACTCAAATATGCTATATATATATCGTGCGTCTCTATAGTTGCTTGCACCACACCTGGTCGCCGGAACAGGATCCCTCCGTCCGGACGCACCCCTCGTCTCACGGGCTGGTGCAGACCGGGGCAGCGTGGCGGATTCCGGAGGACTCCGCATCCCGGCGATCCCGGTGCTCGATGGCGCGGTGTAGATGGAACCGAAGATAATAAACCCGTCTACTGACAAGCCTCGTGAAGCCTTTTTCGAACCTTCCAAGTGCTCACGCCAAATCAAAATCGAACTCAAGGCAATTGCTAACTATAACGAACAGAAAAGACCCCCGAAACGCTGCAACAATCATTAACCTGAGGCTTAACCTTCAACCCGATTTTGGATCTGGGTTGGCTTACTTCTTCGCCTGCTTCGCCGGCTTGGCTGGCGTCTTCTGCTCTGCGCCCTTGGACTGCTCCTTCGCCTGATCCTTCGCCTGATCCTTCGCCGCCTTCTTCTCCTCCTTCTCCTTCTCCTTGGCCACGGCGGCTGCCTTGGAGCTGCTGGTGGGCGCCTCCTCCTCGGCGGCCTCCTGCGCCTTGTCCTCCTTCAGCGGTGGCTCCTTGGTGGATGCGGTGGTGCTGCTGCTGTTGGTGGTGCCACTAGTGCCACTGCCCGTTACTGGATCCTTGTCCAGCTCCCGTTTCTCGCCGGAAGTGTTCGCCGGCAGGGCCTTCAGGATGGCGTGCACCTCCTCGGCCACCGCCATCAGCACGAACTCGAACTGCTGCCGGGTGGCCACCACACCAGCCCGCTGGTCACGCAGGTGCTCCAGAGTGGCGGCGATGTCGATCTCCCGCGCCCCCTTGTTCATCCGCTCAAGGACCAGGTCCAGCAGGATGTAGGCTCCCGTCCGACCGGCTCCGGCACTGCCGTGCACCACAATGGGGCAGGAGCGTCGTCCCCGGTAGGATTTGTTCACCTTCCTGGGGAGATACAAATATTGGGAAAATATTAAAGTAACTTTTGAGCGGGGTAAGCAAATTTAATTATTTATTTTATTATTTATTTATTATTAATTATTATTTATTATATGGGCCTATAGTAATCAAGTTTTACTATGATTACTTGTTTGCACAGATAAGATTTATCCGTAAACATCAAATTTAATGTTTAGAAACTGAATGCAAAAAACAAAATTTTCCCAGAAACAATCCAACATTTTATGATATTTACTGGAAGTCAAAGATGTTTAGTTTTTGGTTGAGAAAGAAAGAGATTTTGGAAAAAATCATGGCTTTTCTCGCAACACTCTGTTAATGAAGTTAGTTATATTATATGGGCCAATTTTATTCAAGATTTAATATAATAAGTGTGATAGAAAACATTAAATTTAATGTTCAGAAGCTGAATGCTTTAAAATAAAGTTATTAGAAGTTTCCTAAAAAGTTCTATCAATCTAACAATTTAAATTGACTTGTTTTTGGGTGAAACCGAAAGAGATCATGGCATTTCTCGTTTAAAGTAACAAAATATAAAAAGTATATATTTAAAAATATAAATATTTATATATATTTTGAGCCAGATTTTACTTACCTCCTGAAGTCCAGCAAAGCCTTTGCCTGGGCAGGAACACCCATGTGCGGCCAGGAGAGGAAGTGGAACTGGGTGACCGTTCTGGTTTCGCTGGTGCGCAAATTCTTCAGGTAGAAAGAACGTACGAGGTAATCGTCGCACCATATGTGCTCACTAACGAGGTGAACCTGGAATATAGGGTAATAATTAAATGTAAGAACAATTTGAAGGGTTCCCCAAACGATTCTACCTCATAGATGTGATAGACCTCGGCACCTTCTTCCGGCCAGTAGCGCGCACAGGCCACCTCGCCATTTTCCTGCAGGCGACAGAGGGCCACGATGACCACGGCTCCCTGCTCCCAGATCATCTGCCAGAAGTGGGCCAAGGTCGATGGTAGTGGACCCTGGGCGGCCACATAAGCGGGGGCTCGGGGATCGTGATCGGTCTGAAAGGTGTGGGAATTACAGGTGAGTTATAAATATCAGTGTGTAAACTATCCCCCACAACTTACAATCGTTGAGGCGTTAACATAGTCCAGTCCTTCGGCATTGGCCAGATGGTTGAGCACCACGCGCGAGTGGTCGTAGGGCAAGGGTGCTCCAGGTCTGTTCAGACCCGCACATTGCGGCTGGGAGGCGGCTTCCCGAGCACTGGGCTCCGCCTCATAGCGGCACAGCGCCTCCCATTCCCGCTGCAAGCGTCCCTTGTTGCGCAAGTGATCCTCCATGTAAGACTAATTAAACATAATAATAATTAGTTGTATAGTCATGAGATGCAAAACATTGTCGATCTTCTATAATTTAAGCAGCAGACTCCCAATAAATAAATACAGTAAAACTATTTTGATTTTTGAAAAGTCAAAAACCCTCTTAATATACATACGAACAAATTATCTTCTTTAAAAATTCCCCTTTCAACGAAAATTCACAGAAAAATCTTAGCGATAAAATCATATTTTTGCCTTTTGTTTTTTGTCTCGATTTTCGCACTAAAAAATCACTGTATTGGCCATAAATATGCAAATAATTGTCCGAATTTGGAATGTCATATATCGTTAAACTCGTAATAAAATTGCTAATAAAAGTGTGTTCAAGAAAAAATTTTTTTTTTTTTGGTCGAATTTCAACAAAAATTACAGTGTTACCCCTTATAAAAAATGCGAAAATCGTCCAAAAATAAAAATTTTCGAAAACAGCCCAAAAGTGACAGGGGTCATAAGCTGAGGTCTGCAGCTGTAAAAAACAGTCAATCTTTCAATTCTGGGTCTCCATTTGGCCAAGTTATAACCAAAACAGGGGTTTTAAAGAAAAGTTTTCCTCGATTTCCGCACTACAACAAATCAGTATTATGGCTATATTTATGCAAATAATAGGCCAAATTTGAAATGTCATATCTCGTTGAACTCGTAATAAAATAAACAATTAATATGTATTCAAAACAAAAAAAAAAAATTTTTTTAAGATTTTTGGAAAAGTTACGATGATACCCCTTATGAAAAATGCGAAAATTGGGCAAAAATTTTAATCTTCGAAATCAAAGGGAAAGTGATAAGGACAGTTCATTTAGGGTGTTAGATGTACAAATCAGTCAGTTGTTTAGCTTTCGGATCATTTAAGGCCAAGTTACGACGCAAAAACAGTCGGAAACATTAGTTTATTATCCAAAATTCTTGTCGCGCATAGTACTAATTTTCTATTAATTATATTTTTTGATATTCTGTTATTTAAATCTTATGCTGGCAGACCTAATTCTCAAGATTTTAACCAAATTTTATTTCAAATCATTAACTGATAAAATGTCGGACATTTCCATACGTTTATGGTAATACCACATAAGCTAATAAAATTGCCTTGCCTTACTCGGATTTTCAAACATATTTGTGAAATGTAATTGTCACTTTTGAGATACAGAAGTTTGAGCTATTAAGGATCGACTGTGTATCCCCCAAAAGTAATGCCCCTCATGACTTACCAGCACCATGTGCCCGGTAGAGATGTCCATGTTCGTCAATGCGGGCTCCTCGCTCCAGGACGAGGTGCTGGATCGCGAGGATGGCGGGCGGCCCTCGTTCTCCTTGCTCAGCGATGTGATCCGTCCACCCTGCGCCGGTTCGGTTGACCCACCGCCGGCGGCGCCGCTCGACGAATTGCCACCGCCGCCGCTGCCGCTGCCACTGCCCCCCTTGCCGGCCATCCTGGCGCGGCACAGCTCCTGGTAGTCCTTGCTGCAGGTCTCCGCGCCCGCGATGCCCGACTGCAGGCCGCCCAGCTTGTCCCGCTTGCGGTCGTGCCGCTTGATCAGGATAAGGGTGACGAAGATCACGATCACGGCGGCCGCTCCGGCGCCGGCGAACATGTAGGCCATGATGTGGGTCACGTCGGGACCCTGCTCGGCCAGCTCAATTCGCGAGGACGACACGCTGGGATCCTGCAGGTCCTTGATGACGTCGCCCACGCCGGCGTGCAGCACATAGAACCCGACGCGCCTCTGGATGTTGTTCTTCACGCCGCGGTTCTCGTTGATGGTGCGTGCCACATCGCCAGCGGTCTTGCGCTCGGGGTTGTTTGAGTTCACCCGGAAGCTGACTTCGTGTTGTTGAACGCTGCAAAGGGATCACAAAGGGTGGAGTTAGGGGCTTTCTTTGGGGTAAAGCACTAAAAGGACTCACGTTAAATAAGAAAAGTATCCCTGCAAGTGTAGTATTTGCTCCAGCTCCTTCATTATGCGCTGCCCATCGTTCCAACTGTCAATTCTGCAAATAATAAATAGTAAAATAGTTACTTATTCATAGATAAAAAAGGATAAAAATTATTTGAATTATTTTGGACCAAATACCAGCTTATTAAATTGATATCTGGTACTTATAAAGTAGTCTTCCAGAATATCAATTTATTATATAATTTTATTATCACAAGATTCAAATTTCAAAATATTATCTAAAACATATTAAAGTATAAAACATTCGTTCCTTTCGGAAGGGAGAGTTAAAATTCATTTAATTTAAGAAAATTCAATGCATATTTTTGAAATAGCTTAGTCATTAAAATAATAGGTATAATGCAAAGAGTCTTAAATCTTTTATAGTATAAATTATTCCCTAGTTTTGATTAAGAAGAGTTTACGAGGCATTGGAATAAAGTAAGTCCATATATTTTATATGCCATAAATAAGACTAGGTAAGTAATCAAAAAGAAAGGAATATTGTAAATATCTTTTTGACCTGTGGATATGCATTTAAAGGATTAAAAGGACTTCCAGGACTACTCACGGGTTCTTCACGAACACATGCACGTATTCAGTGTCAACGGTGTGCGGCGCGTGATCCTCGGCCGAGTGCTGCTGCTGCATGACCTTCTTCTTCTTGTGCGCCTCCTCGTCCTCGACACTGCCCTTGATGTGGGCGGGCAGGACCTCCTTGTTGCCGTTGCCAGTGGCATCCAGTTTGCGTGCCTTGTCCGTATCCAGCTGATTGCTGAGCTCCGAGGAGCCCGAGGATGGAGGTCCTAGCAGAGGACCCGGTTTCTTCACATCCAGACGCTCGTGCCGTGCGAATCCCAGCATGTTGGCCAGCAGCGATTGCTTCACATTCTCCGGCTCATCGGCCTGCATGCCCGGATCGTTGTCGTTGCTTTGGGAATCCTGGGGCATGAGCAGCAGTCCGCCTTCGGTGTAAACGCGCTGGCTTTTTGATTGGCGCGGGAAGCTGTTGGAGGCCAGCATGGCCTCCTCCTCGAGCGGGGTCAGCGAGTTCCTCAGCAGACCCGACTCGAAGGCCAGCTCCTGCTGCTGCAGGCCCACATCGTAGGGATCCAGCTGCCTGAAGGCCGGAGGACGTCGCTTGGCCAACTCTGGAGTGGCTGCATCGTTGGTTTCCTCGCGTCTGAAGTGCAGAGATGGCTCCTGCACCAATCCCTGGTCGTCGGCCAACTCCCGGAAGAAGGAACGCTTGGGTGGCTGCTGCTCATCCTGGTCCACCTCCACCTCCTGGGCCAATCCCCCCCTTGAGCGACCCCTTGCTCGTTTGAAGGGGGCGAAGTTGTCCGGGAAGTAGAGTTCACTCGACTCGTTCACCTCCTCCGGCGGCACGTAGACCGGTGCCTTGGCCTGCTGCTCCTGCTGCTCCTTCAGCTCGCGCTGCTGCTGCTGCTCCACCATCGCCTCCAGCTGGTCCATGGCATTCGCCGGCTTGCGCTGATAGGGCTGCGGATCGGGCTCGGAGGCGGCCAGAATCTGATACAGTTCCAGCCGATTCTGCTCCGCCCGTCGGTCGGCATCCTGCTCCGCCGCCGCCAACTGCTGCTCCCGCTCGATCCGCTGCCGCTCGGTGTCCAGGAAGGTGTCCATGATGCTCGGCGTGTCCACCTGCACACCCACATGCCCGTCCAGCTTGCCAAAGTGCTCCAACTCCGAGGGATCGTGCCTCAGCCTCCGGCGATCCTGCAGCATTCGGTTGAGGTACACATCCTCCACCTCGCTCTCCCGCACCTGTTTCTTCCTCAGATTCGGATAGCGCACTTGCGACTGGCCGCCCGGCTGCTCGTAGTAGTCCATTTCGGTGTCCGGTTCCGGCGGCGTAAAGCGCACATAGGCCATCGCACTGGCCGGATCCCCGAATTCTGGAGGAGCCGGCGCCAGATTCGCGCAGAGATTGGGGGCAGCTGCTGTTGCCGCTGCAGCGAGAAGAGCGATCCCTGGATACGGCACTGCACGTACGGATGATCCCATCCTAAGCCGGCGCCCTGGAGTTCCTCCAGCATGGTGGCCAGCACACGGGACTGCTCCTCGCTGAGTGGTGTCCTTCGAGGGGGGAATTAAAATTCAAATTAAAACAAGGCTCACTTTTATTAACTAAATCCTTGTAATTACTTCTCAATGTCCTCAACGTCGACACCGGTGGTTGGAATGCACTTGCCGAATATGTTGTCTGGAATTTAAGCGGAAAATCAACTGGGTTAGTATGGCGAGTCCATTGAAGTAGTTTTGTTGCATTTATCTTAAGCAACTGCAAAGTTTTCTTTTATACTTAAAAGCACACTTTATTTTGCCTTTGAGTTTATGTATACTTTTCAAACTTTTGCACCTGAAGAAGTTCCGGTTGACAGAGAAACTTTAAACGCATAATTTAAATACATTTTGCTTAGGCAAAAGATTAAATTTTGGAAAACTAGTTAGATATAAAAAAATATAATATATATAATATATAATAAATATAAAAAAATATATTAAAAAATTATCAATCTAAGAAGTGTTTTTAAAAGGCTTATACATACTGATCCTTATCTTTAAAGTTCTGTAAAATAAGCTGTTACTTTACCCACAAATCGTTAATTTCTTTGGCTATATTGTATCATTATCTGATCGTAAAAGTTAATTACATGCACATGGCTTATCCTCCCATCTTCATACCCTGAATTTCCATTGCACTTGCCGAAATTCGGTCGTAAACGAACTGTAAGCTCTTGAACATTCCGCGCTATTGTCATCATAAGTCCCGATACTAATAGGGCATGTAACTGCATTAATGGCGGTCGTCTCACAATGGTTCGTCCTGAGTCCTTTTCCCCGAACTCCTGCCATCAGCACCTTTTGTTTTCATTCTGATTTACGACCATTTAAATGCATATCCTTGCGGCTTGTCTCGAGCGTAATTTGCATAATGTAAATGCTTCTCATGCGGACGACTGGCAATGCAAGTGCAGTCCGCACATGTGAGTGCCATGCCACGCCACGCCACGCCCCCCTGCCCATTCCGCCCCTTTTGAGGTCAACCATTTCTCTGAAATTTTCGCCATTTTTCGCAGCGTTTTTCCAGCTGCAGCTGCTTTTCCAATTGTTCTCTAGCCCTCCGCCACCGCTCGTTGTGCTTACATAAGTAATTGAGTGTGTTCTCGATAATGCACTGCCAGTCGACACCCTTGCATCCTTGCACCCTTGTAGGGTATCTACAGCTGGTGCCCCCGATCTCCTCCTAGTTTCCTTACACTTTGTTTCGTGTGAACTCTCGAACTGGCATTGAAGAGCTCTGCAAATACGAATAATATGCCCGGGGCCAGAGTTCAGCTTCTCCGGCTTGGGTTCCCCTTCCTCCACTCCTCTTCGTTTGACCCACAAAATAGGTTTTTTGTCTCGAAATGCATTTTCGCAACTGTAGTGGGTAATGGCAGCGGAAATCGACAGTGAAGGCTTTCATTGTATTTGGGGTTTAAAGTGCTTAAAGCAATTAAGGCCAGCCCTCCTGTGAGATTTGTACTTTAATGTTTACTTAATAAATGCATGCAATTGGAAAATAATCATTTAAAAAACAAAAAACCTCTTTATTTCCTAGCTTAATAGCTGTTTCTTTTTAAATAGTAACCCATCAGGTAGTTTTTATATAAAGTTCATTAGTTTCCAACTCAAAAAGTTATCTTTTAGTTTTTATTAAAAAGTTTTTCCATTCATAAGTATGTTTTTTTTACACCCCACTGCAAGAAATTAGCGTTGGATGAATTCCCCACAAAGTCCATTATTATTGGATTTATGTGTACGTTTTGTCTCATTTTTAAAAATTATATGCATTGCTGATTTAAACTCAGCGACTTATTTAAGCTGATTACTTAAGTTGATTATATTTTGAATAACCAATAAAAAACCTTTCTTCCTCATCTGGCATATTTAAATAGCGATTTTTATGGCAATGCGTTTGCATACTTAATGTCCTGAAAAAACTTTCTTTAATGGCAAATTAAAGTTTAACTTTTGGAAAGAAAACCAATGAACTAAACGTTAGCCTTCACTTGGCATACTTAATGCCACGAATTTAGTGGGTTTTATTTTAGCTCCTGCAGCTCCTCATTCCTGCAACTATCCTGCATAATCCCGTCTTATGGTGGGTAAATTCAATTTGCAAGAGCTCGGCATCTCTTTGTTCCCTGACTCACTGATAACCACAATCGGGGGCTTAGGTCCATCTTAACTGGGTGTCGCCGTCTTATCGCATACTCACCATCGTAGCAGACCTCGGAGTGCGGTATGCATAGCGTCCTAACAAACTGGCAGCCTGTGGAAAAAAGGGAGGAAAGAAAAAGAAAAAGGGAAAGTCTTTGGTTAGTTCATGAAAGAGTTGTTTGGGTAAGTGGAAAGCGGTAAGCGGAGCAGAGCAGTCTTTCAGTTGAGACATAATGATGTGGTAAGAGCCAAATCAGCATTACGTCGCTAAGCAGACTCTCGACACCCCCAAATATCCCAGAAGAGCTCCATCCCCCCAACCCCCATCCTGTTTTCCTGCTGGCGGTGTCATGTGTCGCTTGCCTGACTCTTGGCTAAATAAACGCTTTTTATGAGCATGTCGCACATGGCTAACACACACACACAGGCACACTTGGCAGTGGGGAGACGAAGACAACTACAAATTCCTGGCCCGGAGGATGCCCGAATATATCCCCTTTGGCCGTTAGTCAAATGTCTGTTAGCGTGACTCCATGTCTCCATGTCTCCGTGTCTCCTTGTATGTGACGTCAACAAGAACGCCCGCATCGCATCGGGAATTTGCCAGTGAAAAATTTGCCTCCTCCTTCTTTTTCCTGGGCTCTAGCATCATATGTGTGTTACGCACGTCCTGTTCGTCCTAGTTGTCCTGCTGCTCCTGAACCCACGCCCCAAAAATGGCGTCACTTTGGAACTTTGTTGTCAACAGTTTTCGTGGTCTTTGCCTGGCTTTAACTTTGGCCTGTGACAACCAAAAAAAAAAAAAGGCGACGACGCTTCGACATTCGTTGGCCATTAATTAAGCCAAAGTAATTTCATTTAGCTGCCACAAACCACCCCTCCCTTCCCACGCAGCCCACATTTCTGGCTGTTTTGTTTTTAATTGCTGAATAATTGCAGCCCGGGCAAAAAGGGCAGCGAATATTAATCTCAACGTTCCAAGAGTCCCGGTCCCTTGATGATAAGAGCCCATGAATGCCCAGAAATTAAGTAACTCGGAAAAAGAGTTCGCTTGGGGTGAGATTTTCTGATGAATTCATAAGACAGCTGAAAAAATGGACAGAGGAAATTAGGAATTTCTAGGAGAATTCCAAGACATCTACTTAATAAAACTGTTATTTTAAGAAGTCTTTAAGTTCAATTTGCTGAACTGAACGAAGAGCTTTAACACCTATCTATTCATTGGTATTGTTTTTAAAGAAAGACTATCAAAAACTTAACTGCAAAAATACCTCGGCCATTTTTCACTTAAGTACCTGCCATCCAAGTTGACTATAAAATTCTTAATGACTCTTTGCTCAAGTGCGGCAAACTTGATTTTTATTCTCTGTGTAGTTAGCAGTCGAGTGGCTACATTGTTTGGCCATATGGAGTCCTTCCCATCCTTTCAGTCCTTTCAACGTTGTCGACTCGACAGATTGAAGTGCACTCCACAGCCAGAGCAAGAGCAAGAGCACCATAAACGCTCACTTTGTCTCCTTTTCAGCGGAAAGTCCTGGGCCGTTGGGAAAACAGTCAATAAATGTGGCGACAGAGGCCGTCTGTCTGAATTTATCAATAGGCCAACAGAGACGTGACCTGAATGCCAGACGGCAAGCAATATGAAAAGACCCAGCGCGAAAATAGAAACTAATTAAATGAGATGGTCTGCGGCAAGTGAGCGCTCTAATTGTGATTGCCGATGGCCAGGCTCTGGGTGTTTTTCCCCTCCTCCGAAGTGAACGCTTGAAGAGACCAATCATCCCGAGGGATCTGGGCACCTCGGAGGTCCTCAGACTGGCCTCATAAATATGCGAACTCATGGCCGTTGTTGTCCAGGTAAGCCTGACTGCATTGTTTTTCTTTTTTCCGACTTTACCTGTCGTCCTTTCCTCTTTTTGTTTTCCTTTTTTTCCCCAGCGACTGATAAGTCCACACGGCGTATGCGCAATGTGGCGTTACGTGCCGCATTCATAGGCCATTTTAACGCCATCGTTGAGCCATGCAAATGCGTCCCGGACACCGAGTGTGGCAATGAAAATAAGCGGCATCCTGCGAACTGCGGGGCTAAAAGCTTTTACGCCAACAAAATCCCCGTCGGACAGAAACTAACTATCTACCATTCGTGATGCAACTATTATTTATGGCAGCTTCGATTCGCAACGTCAGGGAATGAAAAGTGAAGACCTCGGACCGCAAGAAGGAAATGGCAAGCACTGGCCTGCATTCATCGTTATTGCCAATCAACAAATCAAAATCTGTGATGTCAATGGGGGTGCCATCGTCCTTTTGTGCTGCTCCTGAATTGATTGATAAGTTTGCTATGGTTTCGCCTGCAACTTGATTGCTCGGGGTTCCCAGTAGGGAAATCTTGGACAGCCTAAATTATGCCACAGGCCATCGGTTGCTGGGCAAACACTAGAGATGGAGATGGAGATGGAGACGCAACAATTTAATAAATTTGCCGCCCCCAAGGCGAAATTGAAAATTCCGAGAGCATTGTGGTTGCCGTGGCAGGAAGCCCCCGCATTTTGATTGATGTCCACCGGCACACCGCACATAGTTAGGAGGAAGCTCCTTTGGAATTTTCCGGCTGGCCGGGGATGTTTACTCTCCTTCTGCCGTTTGCTTTTGGGTCAAGGCATTTAGGGAAAAAAAAAGATTTTCATTTCATAACGACATTTTCTCCCCTGTCATCCGGCCATGTCGCAGGCACGTGTGGTCGGGCCAACGTGTGGTATGTGTAATATGCGTGGGCGAGCGTTGAGAGCCCGCCGACGTCTTTAATGACAATAACGAATGTCCGCACTCCGATTACGTGCCGCATTTACCCCAAGCAGCCAGAGCTGTCATAAAAGTGTGCCAACACACATTTCATGGGACACTCAAAACTTGGACCAGTAGGTTTGTGTGCCACTTTGCTTAACATAAACAGGGAACGGATCAAAATGTAAAATGAACAAAGTTCCTTTGGGTAGTTCCAGCAAATGACGTTTAGAATGAGAGGGAAAAGGGTGAAATATTTACTAAAGGTTTCTTCATACACATTTTCTCTGATTTTGACGCAGGGAAAATTGAAAATGCTTTGAAAAAGTCCAGTCAAATTTATAACTTTGTTGGATTTGCAAAAACTTTAAAAGCTGTTATTGATTGCCAGAAAAACCATTCAGAGCTCACCTTAAATAATTTCCAAGAAACCATCTAAGTCTCTGCTCGACAAAAGAATTACGAATTCTTTTAAGACTCATGAAAAAGGGAATGTAATATTTTCCTCAACACCACATTTTTAATGTATTTTATGAAGAAAGAGTAATTCTGCTTAAAATTGTTATCCTCTTAACAACAAGATGAAAGGCACAAAATTGAGCTGCAGTTCAAAGGGCTACAGCAATATGAAAGATTCAAACGCGATTAAATTACATAACTGATTTATTAGACAACGAGCTTCTAAGCCTTTTCACTTCTTTTGAATTCAAATTTAAATCTGAATTATTTTGAAAGAAAGGCAGTTGAAACTTAAATCGACCACCATGGCTACATTGTACATTTACCAAAAAATTACTCGTGCTTAACGCACAATTACCAGACAGGCAGGATGTTGAGGAGCGAAAAAACACGAAAACATGGCACATTTTCCTTTGGCAGGATGAAAAGATGCGTTAAAGTCGCCCCGCGGGACTCAGTACATGCGTTGACATTACGTGTCAATGCTGGGCGAACAAGGCGAACGAGGCGAGAAACAACTGTCAGGGTGGGCGGCACAAAGAAAATAAAAATAAATAATAACAAAGGACATTAATCATGACAACGACAAGGCTGGGGCTTTTCCAAGGGCGGGGTTCGGGGTGGGGTGAAAATGGCAGGGCCAATGGCAAAGCAAACATGATGCAAGTGTGCCACACAGCTCGTTAAAGGGCAGCATAACAAGTACACACAAGCGCCAGGACTCAGGACGCAGGACTCAGGACTCGAGCCTGCTTATGCATTAAAGTCCTGCCTACTTGACTTGCTAAGCGTTTAATGCCATCGCACACATGCGCCGCACTAAGCAAGCTGAATGACAAACAAATAAAAAGCACCGAGGATCTGCATCCTTTCCTTTTCCCCCCGTTTTTTTTCCCCCACGGCTTAGTTGCAGCTGCAAAAATTGTCGCTGCTTTGCAGCTTTATTAAGTGTAAATAAGCGGCGGCATTTCACAGCATCTCGGGTCCTGCAGCCACATTCCTTTGAGTGGGGCATTCCTCTTGGCAGGACAAGCCACACAGATGCAAAAATAGAGTGTTCTTTGCAGGGAACTAGTAACTCGGAAGCTCAAAAGGATTTTTTTAGAACATATAAAACATGAACAAAGGCTTTGTATTTTATAAGAAATTAATTTTAAAAGCATGAGGTTTTTTTCAAGCCTTTTGAGAATGAAAAAAATATTACATTATATTATTTTATTATAATACAATTTATTACTGGTTTAAAAAATAGATTGATTAACTGAATTTATGTTTCAGATAAAAATGTATCTTGACAAAATATAATTTATGTTACAAATCAAATAGTTATAACTAATTTAAAGTGCAAAGCTTAAGACAGGTCAAGTCAGTCATTTTTGAAACAAATTTATTTTAAGTTGATACAAAGTTTTAAATAAAATTTTTGCTCCGTGCAGGTTCCTTCAACATGTTGCTGCCACTGAGCCGTTTTTCATTTTCTCTCCAACGCCGCCGACTCCTTGATTTATGCGAACTCATTTTATTCATAAATTTTAAACACGTTTGACGTCGCTTTTTGGTTTTTGGGGGACTACGAAAATCGGGAGGATGAGCTTGTCCTCCGGAATGCCAACTGTCTGTGCCTTTTGCTGGGTGCGGGGGCGGTTCGTTGATTTATCTAGCCACATTTCTAAACAAATATTTTTGGCCCCTTGCCGGGAGACCGACGCCAGTGACCCAAACAAATTTGGCACGCAATTAGGCGGCCCATGGTTTTCTGTTTCTAGTCCAACGTCCAGCATAAATATAAAGTTTTTATGGCAGCCACTTTGACGCCTCCACCCTTCGTCAGCCTGGCACTAATAAATTGAGTGCCACTTCTGACCAGGCCAAAAGCATAGTGCACAAAAAGATAAAGTGCCTGCGGGGCAGGGAACTCGAGTTCTGAATTGTGAGGCAACGGAAAATGTTTATTTGTTTACGGTTCATCCAACAAGGAACTGCCGGATGTCAACATTGTTCAAATATGTGTCAAGTACCTGTCGAAAAAGTTGTTTGTTTATCAGATAGGCAAGATCCGAAGGACTGTGAAAGGCATATGAAATAGAAACCAAGAAAATATTGGCACAATACATTTTACGTGACTCCTCAAAGTATGCAATCAAAAATGCCTGCTCATGCTTGAAGTTAAAGAACATTCAAGAGTTTTATGTGTTTTAGTTATTTGTGCTTTTAATGGCAAAGCACTTTTAAAATCAGTACTCTTGTTATCAAAACCGTATTTCATTTTTTTTTAAATTTTAATTGAAAAACAAGGAATAGAGATAGGAGGAAAAGTACAGACAACTCTTGCATATATTTAAAAAAAATTATTAGTGAAAATGCATTTTAAGACTAAAAGCTTGTCTTTCCATAATATGATTATATTCAACTGCCACTTTATAATCCCCTAAATGTACCAAGCAGAAACAAGACAATCCACAAATCGATTGCCGCAATAATTCAATAAAAATATTAAGCATAACAAATACTGACAGCTTATTGAATTTGCTTTATACGCAAAGGCTCTTGGGAATAAGAAACTTATCTTTAAATTTCAGCCACACAATTTCCCAGAGCTTTTCTCGTTCATTATCTGCTGTCTGTGTGGATGACAAATTTGCCATCACTCTGTTTTCAATGGAATTCCTAACGAACTTGCTTGTCTCATTATCAAGACTCTGCTTTGGTCATCTGCATCGTGCAGTGTTCAAATTACACTTTGAAATGTGAGGAACGAGACGGGGAAGACACTTTCAATTTAAAATGAATAATAGCAGTGAGTGGCAGTATTTTGTTTCAATTTGAATTTACGTGTTCAGCTCAAATTCTGCATGTTAAACATTGCGTGCAGGTAAAATGTATTCTCCAAGCCCTGAATTGCACATCAATTTTGCATGTGATTCATGGGGTCCTTTGAATGTGAACTCTGCCTTTTTCCATCTCCCTCGCTTTGGCTGCACTTTGTGTGCGATTTATTAGAAATTCCGTTTCCAAAGTGACCTGAAATGGACCGGCATTCTGGCAGGGCCAAACCGAAATGGAAACGAGCAGCAGTTTGGGCACACAATCGAATACGCATTTGGATCCGAGGCGAAATCAAAATTTCCAATATGACGACTGATTGCTGGCCCCGGGCATTCAGGTTGCCAGGCATCCTGTGATTCCCATCCTGCGGCTTACTGCAAGTCGGCAAATGCATCCAAACAGCCCCTCCCCTCATTTTATATGGATTTATGCCAGGTTTGCTGGATCCAAACCAACTCAATGCCATGCAAATCCCATGCAATTGGCTTTAGGAGCACACAAAATAGAATAAATCGCACTCGACTTACGAAGCGATCAAATTGATTTAATTAAATGCAAATAAGTTGTAGTCATCGTCACCACTTTGCGCTCCAATGGATTTAATGTGCAATTACTTTTCCAATTTGCCATAAAAATATACACACAAATCTTGATTGCTTATTACTTGGGCCACATTTTTCACCATTTCCCGGCCTACGTGCCCTTCATTTTCCTTTTGGCTCTTTCTCGGCTCTTTGGTTTTCATTAATGTTTAGGCAGCTTTTAATTTGCGCCCATTAAATGGGCAGCGGGGCGGTGGAAATCGAAGGAGGGGGCTTTACTGATGGCACCCGAATACAGGATTCGCTCATGAATTTTCATTAATTTGCGTTGTTTGTGCTGCTGTGTTGTGCATGAAAAATTCATTAGATTTTTTGCATAAATTATGGCCGGGGTACAAAGTACAGCGAAAGATAGGAAAGGGCCCAAAAAACAACTGGAAATTATTCCGCAAACTTTCACCGAAAACATTTGGCTGACAAAATCGGCCAGTTTATCGGCGATGTGAAGGCAAACTTGGGTCAAATATTTGACGCCACAAAAGTTTCCACCTGACAGCCCCGAGAGACCAATTAAAGTTGTTCAACGCAGGACCCGAAAATGTCAAATTAAATATGACCTACTTTCTCGGTAGTTTATTAATTTAAATTGGCGGAATTGTGTGTTGTTTGAAATGGTGTTTTGCTTCCCACTAAACGGCTATAATGAGTTTATAGCGGTGAGATTTTGTAATAAAACAAGCGGATGCTTTTAAATATGAATAGACATACGTTTCATACCGAAATAAAAAAATGTATTGCAGAACTAAGAAACATCAATAAAATTGTAAATGAATTTTCTTTAGTATAATAGTAGATGAAACATACGTTTCATACCGAAATAAAAAAAATGTATTGCAGAACTAAACATCATAAGTTAAATAGTAGATAAACAGCGCTTCAAGCCAAAGTTTATTACATTTAATTTAGTTCCAAAGCCATAAATTATAAAAGGATATTACAAATTATAAAATGATTTAGTTAAAAAAATATACAAAATTAAATTCTGGGATCAGCAAGCCTAATTGTCGTTTGTCTAAATTCTTTAGAGAAATCACTGACTTTGGACTTGATTAAGCAATTGACACTGGGATTCCTTTGGGGTTTCTGGTCTTCTGGACGTAAAGGGGCTTTCACATTGTTGGCTATTTGACAGGACTTGACTTCTTCTGATTTGGGTTTCTGTTCACTTTCCTTGTCGAAAGTCTGGGATTTGCGAATGGGAGAAGGTACCAATCCTCCGGCCATTGTAATGCGACGCTGGATGCGAGATTGAGGTTCTGCTGAGTATTTGGAAGGAGCCACAGAAGTTTCAAGTTTGCTGTTTAGGTGAATGGAAAGCTCCAGTTCCCTGGCAGCAAGTTTTTCACGTTTTTTAATAGATGCTGGGGAGGAAGTTTTGGAGTTCTTCTCATCATCAATAGATTCCAATTCAGATTCATCGCTGCTCTCCTCCGTTTCTTCATCGGACAAGGAGTCGGAGTCATCCTCGGATTCGGAATAAGAATCCTCCTCGGATTCGCTATCGCTATCAGAATCAGTACCACTGTCCACTTCACTTTCATCGCTGCCCTCGATTTTGGCACTCAGATATTCCTGCAGCAATTTGCGCTGATCCTTAATCGACATGCTCAGTTGTTTGGTCTTATCGAAAAGCTGATTGGCCAAGTCAACCATGCTTGCAGGTGTGAAGTAATTTGCCTTATTGCTAGACCTCTTGAAACTCGATAGCTGTTTGGACATTGCGATTCTTTTTGTTACTAAAATTTGGTGGTTGCACAGGAAATTTTTTGGTTTGCTATCAAAAAACTAGGTTCGTATTGGACGAGTGGCAGTTAGATAATGTGGTTTTCAGTTGAGAATCAGCGAAGTTTTAACTTTTCCCAAAACCGGATTGCTTTGATTCAATGAAAGAAACTTTAAAATAATAATATACATAATTTTAAAAAAATGTAGCTCCATTAATTGTGATTTGAGCAAACACGTAATGAAGAAATATTTGATTTCTGACCCTAATTTGTTTGGCCCACCGCCCGAATCAATTACAGTGGCGCCGCAAAGTATGCCACGCAGGTGGGGCAATTTATTTGTGCGGTCTCCGGTAGATAAATCAAATCATTAGCTCGGAGGTCACTCGAGCGAGGACAAGGGTCACGGGGTGGAGGGTCGATGGGTGGCTGCATTAATGCCAAATTAGAGACGCCCAATGGAGCGTGATTACAGCAGGCCAAACATCGCAATAGGACACATAAATACACATTTGCCTTGTGTTTGTATGTGTGCTTTTGTGCGGGGGCAAAACGCTTATTTGCGTATGCGTGGCACATAAAAATCCAGTTCTTATTAAATTTCCGCACGCCTACACATGTCCTATTCCTCGATGGAATGGGAGGGGGGGTCTTAACCCCCCAATCCCAAACCTTAACCCATGCTGGCAGTTGGGAGCAGCTGTTGGGCCTTTGCTCAATGAATTTTGCATGTTCTTCGTATGTTTTTTACACTTGCCGCAGGCGATGAAACACTTCCACGACTTTGGTTTCCTATTTGTTTGCCTTTGGGGAAATGGAAAAGGAAAGGGACTGCCTTTTGTTCCACCTTCAAGGCGAGGGCGAAGTAAACAGTATTAACATTAAATTAACATTTATTTGCTTTTGCCAAAGGTTCCCCTCCCCAGTGTCAAATAAATACATTTACATACATTACGCAACATATGAGGACTTTTGGTAGTTTTTTGCCCTAGTTACCATTAAAATTTCCTAATGGTTCGTTGCCAAGGGCGGGCGAATGAAAAGCCACAAAAAAAGCGAAGCCCGAAAATGGGAACTTCAAAAGGCAAGCCAAAACAAAGTGCCAACAAAGTAATTGCAGGGATTTGCCTTGCGGCCAACTCGATGGGGGGAATATGAGTGGGGGGGGTGGAAAAACCTAGACCATTTTCCCGGGTAAATATGTGGGGAAATAATACTCAAAGAGGCTGGCAACCAGTTGCCTCGCCTTGTTTTCCCTTACATTTCTTTTCCTTTTTTTCAATGTGCCAAAATGTATAAATGTAACTGCTGTGCATGCGATGTCGTTTGAACAATTTTACGCATATTTGCACTCAAATACAACATATATATGCCCGGGTCGAGCCCAACGCCCAGATATTTACGATGGCACGTTAATTTTTATGACATTTCCTTGCCCCCTTCAAGCGAATGCCGCCAGACAGCGATTCGGATTCCCATTATGGCAGGTTTATGATCGGGATATATATCTCAAAAGGGCACAAAAGTGCGGGCTAATAAACCTATTAAATTGGGTGATAAATGTTCCTGACGAAGCTCCAAAAACCTGGACAAATTTCGATAAATATTGTGACATTAAATTCTTTAAATAAAGAGCTTATGGCTCAGCATAAAAATTCCTTTTAGTTTGGTTGTTGCCTTGGAGATTAAATTATATATTTTTATAGAAATCGATAAAGGAAACATAAGCAAAAAAATATTAAATCGTTTTTGATAAAATAAAAATCTATTTAAAGCATTTTAAAGATGGAAAATTCAACTATCATAAAACAAACGAACATTAAAGTCCATTTAACTTCCCACCATTTCATTAGCAAATTATAAATTTCACCTATTATGCCAATAAATTTAATATTGTCTGGATTTAATTTTCATTTTGTATCTTCCGACCCAATTTGTATTCTTTACTGAGCACCATCGAGTCGAGGCCATCAGTTATGGCTCCCATTTCATTGTTATATATTTTTTGTTATTCTATATTTTTATATGCCTGCATCTTAACGATGATTACGGTTATTATTCATTAGCCACGCTTTTGTCAGTTTCCCAGCTGCTCTTTTCCCTCGCTGCCCTTGATTATCTGCAATTTTTCCTGCCAATCGGGAGCTGGAAAAAGGGGGAGTGTCTGGCCATGGTTCATTGCCCATTCAATATCTTTTTTTCCGCTCGATTGCTTATCTCTGGGTGGAATACAACGGGCCAGGACCTCCGACCTCCGACCCCTGACCTCCGACCCCTTTGCATCTCCCTGCAACGGGAAACTTCAGGTGGGCGGCATCTTGAAAGGGGGCGTAACTCTTGATGTGTGTGGGCCCGTTGTTTCCAGTTTTATCTCTTAATTACATCTTCATCTGGCTATTGAAAGCCTTCAGCTCGGAAAGTTTAATTAACTCGCCAGGACCTCGTATTATTGGCCAGTCTGGGGTATTGATGAGTGCTCCGTACCGATACCGGCCATCAAGTGCAAAATGGCATTTTGTGTAACCACATAATTGAGTTGCCACTAAAATCTACTAAATATGACAGAATCGGGTTGTGCCGGCCATGGCCGCAAATTCATTAATTTCAGGAATGCTTTAGAGAGTGCAGATAATGTTATCAAACAGCACACATGCCACACACAAACAGGCGAAAATATCATTTTCTGTGGCCAGCCATTTGCAAAATATTATCAAACATTTTTGTTTGAGTTTAGTTTTATTGCTATTTATACAAATAAAACCGTTTTTGTGTTTACCTACATATAATGCATTTTATTTTGCAGATTTTATAAATTTATAAAGACTGCTAAGAAACGAGCAGTTTTATTAAATAAACCTCTTGAGTAATAATGCTGCTTTGTTTTGTGATAAAAATTTTATCATAAAATTAGAAATATTCCTGAAATCTTGACAAATAAACTAGCTTAATACCTTGCTTGTTTCAATTTTGTTTAAAAATATTTATATACAATCTTTCTCTTTGATTTATCTTTAGCCAATTTTATTAAATTTTACAAGTTTCAATGCAAAGAGCAGTCAACGAATAAGCCGCAAGCATTGTACTTTCAATTTCTGTCTCATTTTCAGCAACCAATTTCGAGCCAAAATCTCTAATCTCCGTCAGCCCAACTGTTTTCCACTTAGCACGACTTAATCCCCCGAACGGAAACTCAAACTGAAAAGTGGAATAAGTCCTCCGCTTCTGCGGCATCTGCAACAATGGCAAATGAGGGGAAAACGCACCGACATGCAGCAGTAACTGCCCCATTCACATGCACTATACTATACTATACCGTGTGGCACAAAGTGCGTTGTGGCCTGTCGGCAGTAATTGCGGCGCTTAAAACGACAGACGAGTTTAGGGCTTAGCTGCAGATGCCACTGCATTTTCAGTGCCATTTTCGCTTTACCCCCCCTCCCCATTTGCCACCCGAAAAACAGGGAAAATAACTCGTAGAAAGTTCGCATCCAGTCGAGCGCAAGGATATCTCCTTCATCGAGAGCGTTGTCTTCAAGGCTCAAGGCATTCCTTTCGCTTCACTGTTCTGATACTCGATTATGTCGGCAATATGTTTACGTTAACAAAGCCCCCACCCAGCAGACACCAATTTGTTCCAAATGACTTGAGCGTGGCGCAAATTAAGTGCATTTTCATTAGTTGCAAGTTGTTTGCCATCGCCTGGCACCCGGACCATTTGAGAAATTAAATTGCCGCCGGAGAGCCAGGGAGTCGGAATGGGAAGCGCTTTAAGTTTCCACTTGGCAATTATTTTTCCAGCTCACTCTGACACTCATTTCTGGGGAAACCATCCAACTATTAGTGGACACCACTCCATGCAGTCATCCAACCTTTATGAATTTCGGCCATGTGCAAAGTTATTTGGCCAAAAAAAAAGGGAAGCCAGTAACCTTGCTCCACTTTAAACTGGATGACGAAGGGATCAGGAAAATATTTGTGGAATGGAGTGCAGAAACTGAAATCCGGACAGCCACAGGACGTCAGCAGGAGATTTTTTGGTTTGAGCCTAGGGAAAGAAGAATGCATTCGTATTTCCACCTGTCGAAAAATCTCTCTAGTCATGTTTTTTTATCATAGTAACTTTTCAGCAAGAAAAGTTTTACAGCACAGAAAGGTGATGGGAAAAAACTACCTTTGAATTTAAGAACAGCTTTAAAGTTTCCAATTTCACCAAGAACTTTTAATAAGTTCAATTTGCCAACCAATAATTCCGCTTTGCATAGCCTATAAAAAGCAATTTGCATGGCTCTTTTCAAATTGCACCACTAATTCAATAGAGAGTAGGAAAAATGGGAATAATTCGAGCCTTACTTCTGGGATCAGTAAACCACTGCTATATACCGTACTATATATATCGTATATAACCATCTATATAGCTTTGAACAAGTGCGGTTTGTGTGCCCAATCAACCGCAGAGCATGATGTAAAGCGGCAGCCAGAGGTTCACCGCATTCCATTTGGCCGAAAATAGAGAGACCACCGTGGCGTATACGCAATACGCAGCAAGTTTTCCTTGTTTCTACATGGAAATTGCATTAGTACTGCCATACCATTTGAACAGTTTTCAATGCGAGGCTTTCCATGGCGACGGCCAACTAATTAATAATGCATTCGCAGCTGATTTGAAAATGTGAAAATGCGCGAAAAATGTAAAATCCAATTTCGAACCTATGCAAAAAGGGGGCCAAGATGACTTTTGCATTTGGCCTGGATTTCGCTTTGCTTTAGATTGAACTGAATTTCATTAAGTGCAGCGAATGCTGCGCAAAATATGAAAACTATCTGGCGTTGCAGAAAGCTCTTCGGAACGAGTGCAAATATTTGTTGTTCGAGTGAAATGAATAAATGCATAAACCAGGCGGGCAAAGTTGGCTGGGCGTGGCCCATTCCCAACTTGTTGTTGGCGTAATGAAGTTGTTTTGCCAAGCTGATCCGCTTGGTTGGCTGCCAAAGGTCAATGTGTTGGACTGTGGCATGCAACAGGGAGCTGCCATGTGTCCTGGCTGCTCCTCCTCATCCAGCTGCTGTTAATTAAATTTTATTGTGCAGCCATCAAAAGTTGCCACCATGAAATATGGCAACCAAGGAGTGCAGAAACAGAAGCATCATCTGCCGCTAATGATGATGTTGCTTGTTGCCTGTCGCTCGTTGCTCGTTGCTTGTTGCTAATTTATACAACAATGTGTGGGAGCAGTCGACTGCAAAGCTGGGACATTTATCTGTTTGTGTATCTGTAGCAGGACAAGGGTGTGTGTGTGCACCTGCATCAGCAATCAATAAATCCCAGGACTCAGCTCCTGTTGATTCTTGCGCAAGCCTGTGCATAAATGCATGGGCGGAGAGCTCCCTGGTTAACTTTGCATGTGGGCCGTGCCACGAAAAGCTGCACAGCCACATGGCCAACAAAAGCAGCAACTAGTTGTCGTCATGGCAGCACCGCAGCCCTGATGCCCAGGATATGAGCTGTGAGCTGTGAGTCCTGCAGCTCTCACCCCACTCACATCCTTGGCAACATGTAACATGGCCATGAATGCGAAGCGAACTTGGATAGAGATGAACACGATAAGCTGCAAAATGGTTGGCTCAAGTTCGGGCTTAAATTGCGGGGACCGAAACGAGACTGCCAATTTACGCTCGGTATGAAATAATTACGAAAACTTAATTTTCCCAAATGCCAGCTAAATAGAAAGCAAACGTCAGTCAGATTATGAAATGGAAATCCTGGAGAGAATTTCTCGGAAATGCTGATTTTCAGTTCCGTTTTAAGCTTAAAAGAGATGCATTTCATGGAAATAATAAACATATAATTTATTTAATCGCTTTTAAATGAGTCCACCAGTAGACATTGTCAAAAATTTATCAGCTTACTCAAATAATTTGTCAAGAAAAGTAAACAAACATTTGACAATGCCAATAATGTTTTGCAAAAATATTTTCATCAACTGCCAAAATAAATATATTTTAAATATTCATAAGCAATAAATGTTTTGTTTGATCGAATGTGCGAATACATTTTGAATATTTTAAACGCGCAGTAGAATACTTATTTAGAAATAGAAAAGCAGCAAAGTGTGAGAGTGTTGAAAAATGTATACATATTTGGACATTTTTGTGAGAGAAATAAATAAATATTTTAGTTTTTCAGCAGCTTGTTAAAAACTTGTGGGAGTTTCACAGAAAAACCTGCAGAAAAACAGACTTAATCGAGTTTCTGACTGCCGTTAATCCCTACCTGTGAATCTCAAATCTGCAAGTGTGTTTCATTCACACACAACTGAAATCATTTCAACCCGTAATTGGCCCAAATCATATTCACTACCAATCGAACCCTGTTGCACATGCAACACGATAGTTGCGCTTGCCAACAACTGTAACTCATTTAGCCAGCTTTTTGGGTCGATTCCGGCCGTAGAGGCCATTTCCTGGCCCAAACGTGTAGCTGAAATGCAGCAAGCGGCTGTTGCAGCCCGGATTCCTCGCCTGGCCAATTGGATTATGCACGATGCGGGCTAAACTAGTTAAAAACATATTTGCACAGCTCCCAGACCTCTGGACATGGACATGGACATTGTAGCGCTTGCTCGGAAAAAAGATACTTTTCTAGCGCCATCTGTTGGATGTTGGAGAGAAGGTATTGCGTTGCCACTAGAGTTGATAAGAGACTAGTAGATATCGGTAGGATAGCCGCGAGAGAGCAACAGTGGCAAGTGTCAACTGTCTCCGCTTTCACCCTGAATTCGATCTGGGGTTACCGCCACTTTTCCGGCGGCGTGTTCTTTCTTTTCCGTTTGGCAGCAGCAGAGTGAAGTCTAGAGTTCGCAGTGACTAAATTAAAATTCGAAAGTACACGCGAGTGATCTCACTTTAGTGCCGAAGGGAAGGAGTTAAACAATTTGGCTTTGAGCCGCATAAAAAGGGTGAGATGAAAAACAAGCGAGTTTATAGGCAGGTGATTATTTTTGGGGGTTTTATAGGCCACCGTTGGATGGATGTTCGAAGGCCGCAAAGTAAAATAAAGGCGAGTTCGATCGAGACGAACGGGCGCCCGCGCAGTTCACATAACGAGCGAGCAACCTCCACGCCAGATATTCAACTCGGAACAACAGCGCACAAGGAAGGGCGAAACGAAGTGTCTATTCATATTTCCATCTTTAATCATCCCCATTATCCGGTGTGTCAGCCCCAAATTTCATAAGCCAGAAAAGTGAGCTAGGCGCCGTCTGACCATCGAGCCGTTTAATCGAGGCGAACTAAACACAGGTTCGATCGAACCGATTTATCAGTTTCTCTTTGCTCGGAGTGCGCATGCGACGTCGCGGCTACGGTCTGTGCTTTTAAAAGTAATTCTCGGGGAGTTAGAAAGACCATACTTAGGCCAAGAAAATCCTCGCCGTTTCGGCCAAATCCCGGTCGGAAGGGTTATCGGAGTACTCGCCACGGATAAGCGGGAAGTTTAGGTTTAAAATTCGGTTTAAGTTATGTAATAAGTGTTCGTTCGTCAAAAGTAGAGAAAAAAAATTTGATTTTATTTTGTTCGGTGAAAGTGTGGTTTGGGGATAAATTCCTATTCATATCCCGGAGAAGGTAGTGCTGATGCCATCAGAAGGTCTTCACGGGCTGTACATTCCGCTTTTTATTTAATTCCTGATTTAAAAATATATATGTCTCTGTGAGTGTGTTTCCCTTATTCAACCTTATTTAGCCATCGTCAACGAGGAAAGCGCTTTCGTCGGTGGATGGACATAAGTGTGGTGAGTTTTTAAAAAGAAAATCTATACAAAATCTTATAAGAAAAGTCAAAAGAAATAACTTAAAGTCTATAATGCTAACCTAAAAGAAAAAAACGATTATGGAGAAATAAAGAAACAAAAAAAATTGCTACACTCAGAAAAAAAAGTAAAGTAAATTAGATTGAATTCAGATTGAACTAAAAGCTGATTATGAATATCGTGATGCATCCTTCAGTTTAAATGGTGAAAATAAAGTTAAAGTCAAAATTGGATTAGAAACAAATTAAATAAAATATGAAGATTTTTCTCTCGAGTGATATGATCCCCATGCCTCAGTTAACCATGTTAGCATCAACCAACAAGTTTTTTTAATTGCCTTACATACCCATCATTTGCCATATTTTAACATATATATATATATTTATTGTTTATATTTATTTATTTATTTTATGCATGTCTTTTTACGGTTTAATTTAAGAAATGGTTTATATATCTAGTTATTAATAAAATTTTATAATGTTTTGCTAAGGTGAAAAGTGGCCGCAGCTAGCGTTGTCTCATAATGTAGAGTAGCACTTGTTAAAGGGGTCGCTCAGGCTGTTAAGCGCTGAGGATATGAGCGACCATTGGTAGGGTGGGCAAGACCAGGACCTCCACAACATCCAGGGAGGCGAAAAGGAGAAGTCAGCCAAAATGGGAAAGTAGGGAATATGAAGTGATGATTTAATGTGTGTGTTTCTCTAACCCGGTTTCAGTTTGGTGATGCACGCGAGTATCTAGTTATTATTAGGGAAGGCATTCCGAGGTAACAGCAAGACCATCACACCCATAGCCGAAGAGCCAGAGCCGGATATATTTTTTCGCGTGCGCTGGTATCTCGAGACAACATCCAGCCTGATTTGTATTAATAAGTGTAGCGGTTCGTTACAGTTATGAATTATAAAATAAATAATAATAATAAAAAGATTGGCGCCCTAACGTGTTGGCCACATATAGGATTATAAGTGACTCACACACACACATATTACATAATCGCTGTTCAAAATTTTCTATCAGTCAGGGGGTGGGCTATTACCAGTCAGTGTTTACGTTCAGTCATTTACCCAAGGTTGCCCCAGCTGCTAGAAAAACATATGTTGGTTTCCACTCGGAGTTGTTCGGAAGCATAGGAAAACGGAACAAAAGTTGAAAAGAAGAGGAATCAGATTTGAATTGCCTAGCCGACCGCAGACGACAACATCGAGGTAGGAAGCATACAGACGTGTGTATACCCTACACAGTGCAACCCGAGTCAGGCACATCAAACGCATAGGACTAGCAGGTGCATTTGCTTTCATAAGCGAAGCAGCTGACCACGGATGATATGCATAGACAAAGGGGCACGACCATTTTCATAGATGGGACATAGTTTCCGGTTAATATTCGCATAGGACACACTGAGCTTTAATCTTTCAAAAGAGACACTCAGGCCACGGATAATAGCGGAAGACATATGCCCAACATAAACGGAAGAGTAGAAGTGTCAGCCGCATGGACCGCAGACAGAATTTTGTTTGACCACGGCGGACTCTTCGCGCTGCTGATTAGCGATAAGCAATGCTCGCCAAATTTTTTTTCCCAATTCCTTTTTGTGCTGATCGAAACCTTTTGGTTGTATAAAAGTGCATTATTATTGCAAGCAACTAGCTATGCTTGCTGGCCAGACTTTTGATATTGATTTTCGTTATTGTTATATCGTTTTTATATATTTATCTTTGTCTTTATTTATCGTATCTAGTGAACAACTTCAGATCAGAAATTATTTATTAAACTGTTGAACATAAAAAGCATACAACCTAAAGAAAAAATCAACATTTTTAAGTCCAAGTTTGATGCTCAAGCTACCGGTTTGATCAAACTTGTTTGAACTAAGTAGATCTGGTGGATCGGAGCTTGGATAAATTTTCATGTATTTATATCTAGGAATTTATATCTTTCTCATTCCTGGTACCTTGGTTCGAGTCGTTTTAAACTCTCGCTCGGTGTAACGCGTAGAATCACCATAGTTTTACTTCGTTTTGGTAATTTAAATAAAAGGTCGCTAAGAGATAATGGATTTAGACGCTTCAGGGCCGTCAAAATGTGTGATTTGCGACAAATTGTTGTCGGCGGACCAAGTAGCCCGTGCCAAATGCGGCCACGAGTTCCACAAGGATTGTTTAGAAATTCAAATAAAGGCTAAGGGCAGTTGCCCTGGTTGCCATCCCAAAGGAGAAAGCAGTAAGCAAAAAGGATCAACTAGTAAACAAGCAACCAGTGCAGCGGACTCTGATGCTATCAGTATCATTGTGGCGCAGCAGCTGAAAGCGATGCAAAATGAACTGCTAATCCAATTAACTGATCGGATGGCACCAATAATTCAGGCAACTTTATCTGCCCATATTCAAGAGCCGTCAAGACAAGAAGCAGTACATAATTTCAGAGCACCATCGGATATGGGGGAGATCGAAATGCCGGAGAGGCCCATTTCAGCTTTTACAAGCTCTGATTTGAGCAGTCGTCCCGATAAGGTCGGACAGATCATTAGTAGTTGGAAGTTGCGGTTCAATGGAGACAAAGAAGGGTTAAGTGTGGATAAGTTTCTATATCGGGTTGAGGCGTTAACACGCCAAACGCTTAATTCAAGGTTTGACTTGCTATGCGGCAACGCCAGTGTACTGTTCGAGGGAAAGGCTCGCGAATTTTATTGGCGCTTTCATAAAACATCGGATAGCTCAAGGTGGGATTTGCTTACTGAAGCTTTACACAAACAGTATCGAGATACGCGTAATGATGTGGATCTGAGAGAGTCAATACGAGATAGAAAGCAGAAAGATAGGGAAAGTTTCGACTCGTTCTACGATGCCATTGTGCAAATCACGGACTGCCTGGAAGTACCCATGCCAGAAAAGGATCTAATCGAAACGCTTCGCAGAAACTTACGACCGGAAATCAGGCACGAGCTTTTGAATGTCAACATAGAATCTGTGCAGAAGCTAAGGGATATTTGTCGGCGTAGGGAAGGTTTTCTTGAGGACGTGAAGCGTACTTATGGTTACCAAAAGCCAGCTCCATATCGGACGCAAGTATCTGAGTTAGTACAAGATTGTGAGGACGCTTCGGAATTTTCGGAAGCGAATCAGGTACCACGAGTAGAGGCTTTCGGGTTGGTGTGCTGGAATTGTAAGCAAGAGGGTCATCGGTATCAGCAATGCAAGATGAAAAAAAGGGTATTTTGCTTTGGATGCGGCCTTGCTGATACCTACAAGGATGCCTGCCAAAGGTGTCAAAAAAACCCGAGGTTGAACACACGACCCCGGCAACAGCCGTGTGTTCTCCGAGAAAGGCCAGCGGATTCCGTTGTCAACCAGAAGTAGCTTTAAGCGCACCCGAGTCAGGCAGAGAGGGGATATCTCAAACCTTTTGGCCACAGCTAATGAAAAATAAATCATCATCAAATTTTACAGCAAACCCAGTTAAAACTATCTCTCGGAATGCGAGAAGAATTAGAGATTTTTGGCAAGCGGCCAAAGCTATTAATGCTACTAGACATAAGAATCAGGATAGACGCCCGTACGCTGAGATTCGGATGTTAGATAGAGTTGTACTTGGTCTTTTAGATACAGGTGCATCAATGAGTGCCGTGGGAGGGAGTTTGGCCCAACAAATTCTCAGACAGAGAGTACCGTTTAAGAGAGTGGCAATCACAGCAAATACAGCCGACGGTCAAAAGCAAAAAGTCATAGGACGTTTTAAGACACCAGTTCAGTATGAGGGAAAGGTTAAAGAGTTAGAATTATATATTATCCCCTCATTGAGCCAGGATTTGTATTTAGGAATAGACTTCTGGACCGTTTTTGAGCTTTTGCCACCCGAGATGAATTTCGATGAGCTTATCTGTGATGCTCATATCCTGTCTAGTACTCAACAAGCCGATTTGCAAGCAGTCGTTGGAAGATTTCCTTCTTTTGCGGATTTGGGATTAGGAAAAACCAGCATTCTGTCTCACTCTATCGATGTCGGAGACGCCAAGCCCGTAAAACAAAGGCACTTTCCGGTTTCGCCAGCTGTAGAGAAGTTGCTCTACGAAGAAGTTAACCGAATGATTAAGCTCGGGGTGATTGAGGAGTCTGATAGTCCTTGGTCTTCGCCGGTTGTGTTGGTGCAGAAGCCAGGAAAGGTGCGCCTTTGCCTCGATAGTAGAAAAGTGAACGCCGTTACAAAAAGGGACGCATATCCTTTACCACAAATAGATGCAATACTTAGTCGTCTTCCCAAAGCTAATTTCATTTCTAGTCTCGACCTCAAAGATGCTTATTGGCAAATCCCTTTAGATCCGTCGTCGCGCGATAAAACTGCCTTTACAATCCCGGGGAAGCCACTATACCAATTTAAAGTCATGCCTTTCGGCCTTACGAACGCTTCCCAGACGATGACTAGATTAATGGACAAGGTGATACCGGCTGAACTCAGGAACGAAGTTTTTGTATATCTTGATGATTTGCTCATTGTCTCAGATAGTTTTGAGAGTCATTTAAGCGTTTTGAGTTCCGTTGCTAGCCACATAAAGGCTGCTGGGTTAACGTTGAACGTGGAGAAAAGCAAATTTTGTGTAAAAAGCGTCAGGTATTTGGGCCACATTGTAGGAGAAGGGGTAGTGCGGACGGACCCAGATAAAATATCGGCAATGACGGATTTTCCATTGCCTAGGACGCTAAAATCATTGAGAAGATTTCTTGGAATGGTCGGGTGGTACCGAAAATTCATCAGCAATTTTGCAGCCGTGTCAGCACCCTTGACGGATCTTTTGAAGCCCAGGCAGAAATTTATAATGACTCCTGAAGGTGAGGAAGCATTTAAGAAATTAAAGGAAATGCTGTGTTCGGCCCCAGTTCTGCGTAGCCCAGATTTTAGCCAGCCATTTTATATTCATTGCGATGCCAGTAATTCCGGAGTAGGAGGGGTTTTAGTGCAGAAATCGGAGAGTGGCGAAGAATGTCCGATAGCATTTGTCTCGAAAAAATTGAACAAAGCGCAGAAGTCTTACACGGTCAGCGAAAAAGAGTGTTTGGCTGCAATAATATGCATAAAACGGTTTCGGGCATATGTTGAGGGTCATGATTTCACAGTCATCACGGACCACGCGTCTCTCAAGTGGCTAATGTCGCAGACAGATCTGCATTCTAGGCTTGCTCGGTGGGCATTGAAACTCCAGGGTTTCAATTTTAAAATTGAGCATAGAAGCGGTAAGCTCAATGTAGTTCCTGACGCCTTGTCCCGGGTCAATGAAGAAGAGATAGCAGCCGTAGATGCCAGTCATGGATTATTGGTTGATCTCGAATCCAAGCACTTTAGCGATCCCGACTATGTCGATCTAGCCGAGAAAATTATAGCCAACGGAAACAGTCTGCCCGATTTAAAAGTAGCGGATGGATTTATATATAGAAAAACGGAACACTTGTCTGGGGATGCGATTCACGATAATTTTTGTTGGAAGCTGTGGATTCCTATGGGACTGGTGCCCGACGTGCTCAAAAATGCACATGATGATCCTTTAGCTTCACATGGGGGTGTTCATAAAACATTGGAGAGGATAAGAAGGTATTACTATTGGCCACGACTGGTGAAGGACGTGAAGGAGTATATTCAGGCGTGCGAGATATGTAAAATGACTAAGGCTCCAAATTGTATATTAAGACCACCAATGGGAAAAGCTCCAGAGTCTGCAAGGCCTTTTCAGAAATTATACGTCGACTTTTTGGGTCCGTATCCCCGATCAAGGAGCGGAAACATAGGAATATTTATTGTGCTAGATCACTACAGCAAGTTTGTGTTTCTGAAGGCAGTGAAAAAACTAACAGCTGACGTAGTAGTTAAATATATGCAGCAAGACCTATTCCATACTTTTGGTGTCCCCGAGACTGTAATTTCAGATAATGGGTCACAATTTAAGTCGGAGGCCTTCCAGAAACTCTTAAGAGAGTACCAGATATCTCATACTCGCACTGCTGTTTACTCGCCCCAAGCTAATGCGTCAGAGCGGGTAAATCGATCAGTGATTGCTGCCATACGATCGTATGTGCGTAGCGACCAAAAGGATTGGGATGAGCAGCTAAGCAGCATTTGCTGTGCTCTCAGGTCAGCAGTTCACTCAAGTTTAGGGACTTCACCTTACTATATGATTTTTGGACAACATTTCATTTCAACTGGTGCCACGTATAAGTTGCTAAGAGCTCTCAATTTGCTCGAAGATAGATCGTTGGCATTCTCAAAGGAAGATTCACTAGAACTTGTCCGCAGTAAAGCGTTAGAGGTGATGAAAAAACAGTTTGAAAAGAATGAGAATAGGTATAATTTGCGGTCAAGAGAAGTATCTTTTAGGGAAGGTCAAGAGGTCTATCGAAGAAACTTCAAACAGAGCAATTTCGCAGCTGGTTATAATGCGAAATTGGGTCCAGCTTTCGTGAAAGCAAGAGTAAAGAAAAGGATTGGGCAAGCTTATTATGATCTCGAGGACCTACAGGGGCATGATGTGGGCAGGTTCCATGCAAAGGATATTAAACAGTAGCCTCGCAAGCTGTGGTGTTCTCAGCCTTGGAGTATTTGCCCCAAGTCTGATCTTGATGGGGGGGTATTTTTGTAGCGCTTGCTCGGAAAAAGATACTTTTCTAGCGCCATCTGTTGGATGTTGGAGAGAAGGTATTGCGTTGCCACTAGAGTTGATAAGAGACTAGTAGATATCGGTAGGATAGCCGCGAGAGAGCAACAGTGGCAAGTGTCAACTGTCTCCGCTTTCACCCTGAATTCGATCTGGGGTTACCGCCACTTTTCCGGCGGCGTGTTCTTTCTTTTCCGTTTGGCAGCAGCAGAGTGAAGTCTAGAGTTCGCAGTGACTAAATTAAAATTCGAAAGTACACGCGAGTGATCTCACTTTAGTGCCGAAGGGAAGGAGTTAAACAATTTGGCTTTGAGCCGCATAAAAAGGGTGAGATGAAAAACAAGCGAGTTTATAGGCAGGTGATTATTTTTGGGGTTTTATAGGCCACCGTTGGATGGATGTTCGAAGGCCGCAAAGTAAAATAAAGGCGAGTTCGATCGAGACGAACGGGCGCCCGCGCAGTTCACATAACGAGCGAGCAACCTCCACGCCAGATATTCAACTCGGAACAACAGCGCACAAGGAAGGGCGAAACGAAGTGTCTATTCATATTTCCATCTTTAATCATCCCCATTATCCGGTGTGTCAGCCCCAAATTTCATAAGCCAGAAAAGTGAGCTAGGCGCCGTCTGACCATCGAGCCGTTTAATCGAGGCGAACTAAACACAGGTTCGATCGAACCGATTTATCAGTTTCTCTTTGCTCGGAGTGCGCATGCGACGTCGCGGCTACGGTCTGTGCTTTTAAAAGTAATTCTCGGGGAGTTAGAAAGACCATACTTAGGCCAAGAAAATCCTCGCCGTTTCGGCCAAATCCCGGTCGGAAGGGTTATCGGAGTACTCGCCACGGATAAGCGGGAAGTTTAGGTTTAAAATTCGGTTTAAGTTATGTAATAAGTGTTCGTTCGTCAAAAGTAGAGAAAAAAATTTGATTTTATTTTGTTCGGTGAAAGTGTGGTTTGGGGATAAATTCCTATTCATATCCCGGAGAAGGTAGTGCTGATGCCATCAGAAGGTCTTCACGGGCTGTACATTCCGCTTTTTATTTAATTCCTGATTTAAAAAATATATATGTCTCTGTGAGTGTGTTTCCCTTATTCAACCTTATTTAGCCATCGTCAACGAGGAAAGCGCTTTCGTCGGTGGATGGACATAAGTGTGGTGAGTTTTTAAAAAGAAAATCTATACAAAATCTTATAAGAAAAGTCAAAAGAAATAACTTAAAGTCTATAATGCTAACCTAAAAGAAAAAAACGAATATGGAGAAATAAAGAAACAAAAAAAATTGCTACACTCAGAAAAAAAAAGTAAAGTAAATTAGATTGAATTCAGATTGAACTAAAAGCTGATTATGAATATCGTGATGCATCCTTCAGTTTAAATGGTGAAAATAAAGTTAAAGTCAAAATTGGATTAGAAACAAATTAAATAAAATATGAAGATTTTTCTCTCGATCCCCATGCCTCAGTTAACCATGTTAGCATCAACCAACAAGTTTTTTTAATTGCCTTACATACCCATCATTTGCCATATTTTAACATATATATATATATTTATTGTTTATATTTATTTATTTATTTTATGCATGTCTTTTTACGGTTTAATTTAAGAAATGGTTTATATATCTAGTTATTAATAAAATTTTATAATGTTTTGCTAAGGTGAAAAGTGGCCGCAGCTAGCGTTGTCTCATAATGTAGAGTAGCACTTGTTAAAGGGGTCGCTCAGGCTGTTAAGCGCTGAGGATATGAGCGACCATTGGTAGGGTGGGCAAGACCAGGACCTCCACAACATCCAGGGAGGCGAAAAGGAGAAGTCAGCCAAAATGGGAAAGTAGGGAATATGAAGTGATGATTTAATGTGTGTGTTTCTCTAACCCGGTTTCAGTTTGGTGATGCACGCGAGTATCTAGTTATTATTAGGGAAGGCATTCCGAGGTAACAGCAAGACCATCACACCCATAGCCGAAGAGCCAGAGCCGGATATATTTTTTCGCGTGCGCTGGTATCTCGAGACAACATCCAGCCTGATTTGTATTAATAAGTGTAGCGGTTCGTTACAACATGGACATGGACATGGACATGGGCCACCTCGTCGTCCGGGGAGCGGAGTTAAAAGCCATGTGGCCATGTGGCCATGTTGCCAAGTTGCTGTGTGGTGCGTTTGGTTTGCTGCGTCCAAGTTTTAATTAAACGGGTTTATGTTTTCGCCGCAACACACAAAAAGTTAGCACGAGAGGCGTGTTCACTCGCAAGGGAAATCTAAAGACACCAGGGATTAATAATGTGCCTTTGCTCTGCCTTTTATTGGTTTCGACTAATATTGGACCAGTAAATTGTAGTTATTTCGATAGGTACTACTTTTGTAATCAAAATATGTGAACGGCATTCGATTATACAATACCAATCAATCAAAGTTAAAACTGAAACTAGTTGGAAAATGATTATAAAACTTAAAATAAACTATTTTTATTTTGATTATCCCCCAAAAACCTTTTACCAATAAGAAGATTTCATTTTGAACACAATTAAATCTGGTATAAAAACTATCGTTCAACAACTATTTCGCATTTGTAAAAGGTAATCTTCAAGTCTGTTAAAAAATGTTATTCAGGAATATAGATTTACCCAAAATTCTCATATATTTCAAATAAACTTTATATACATATTTGTATATATTTATATACATATTTTAATCTGCTACTCTGCATCCACTTTGCATTATGATTGTTTGTATCTTTAAATATGGAAGGACACATTTGAAAGGACACTCACCAACATTGCCCTCCGCTTGCACAAGATCTCCATGCGTGGCGAGCAGCAGGATCAGCAGGAGGACTCCGAATTGCAGTAGCTTGGCAGGACGACTCAGGGCGTCCAGGCTGCAGCAGAGTAGTCCGCCGCCCCCCGCCCCGCAGCCGCGCACCTCGCGCCGTCGAGCGCCCTCGCTGATCAGAAGGCGACCGCGGGCGGGCAGCGTGGGCGGCAACCTCAACCGCTGGTGATGCAGTAGCTCGTGCTGGCGCGGATGTCTCTGGTGCTGCTGCCGCACCTGCTCCTGCTGCTCCCGGTCCCGATCCCCCTGATCCCGATCCCGATCCCGATCCCGCTTCTCCTGCTGCTGGTGACTGAATGGAGGTCGCTGACTAGACCAGGACTGCTGGCATGCTCCCGCCGCTGACTCCTGGCCCTTGGCTGCTCGTCGTGCTCGCTGGTGCTTGGGCTCTTCAGTTGTGGTGCATGGATCTTGCTGCCGTTGTTGTACATTGCTTGCCATGATAATCGGCACACCTGGTAAGAGAAAATAGCTAATTAGCACACGAAAATAAAAGGAATTGTATCCCAAACCGAAGGTGGTATTAAATTAAATGCTTAGAAAGAAAAAGCCACTTCATACTGATTCGAAAAGCAATGGTTAAATAAATAAATATGTTGCTTAAGCCATCATGATATGCTTATAATGTTATATCAATATTACACCCGGTAAAAAAAAACAGAATTTTCATCCCATAAATACCCAGTTTGTACACTTTTTCCAGTCTTTTCAATATAACTTTCATATTTTTTTAACCTTTAACACATTTAATTGATATTTTTTCTGCCAGTTACGCTTCTTCACAGAATTGATAAATGAAAAAGCGGATAATGCTTCTTAACACTTCCTTTATGTATATTTTATTGCCATTTAGCATGAAAAAACTTATAAATTATAAATACAAAGTTTTCACATGTATTGGTTTTTAATTAGCTCCGCGAACAATACCCATTATTACCTTGAAAAAATAGTTTCAAGTTTTTTTGTAGTTACTCCGCATACAAGTTATATTAATATGTTAATTGCAAGGCTCTTGTTAAACTATATTTAAACTACACAGCGTGTTTTCCATTATATGAACATTGTTTTTAATAAGTTCCCAATTTTAATTAGCCAAACAGTGCACGAAGCGCGCATTTCCAGTAAATCCTTGCAAGCAATTTATGCAGGAATTTGAACTAATAACCCGGAGCAGCTACTCAAAATGGGTGGAGCAGCCAAGTCAGCCAAAGTATCTGGGTGGCTCCTTATTGTTGCCACCGGAAATTAGCAATGTATATTCGAGGGGCGCTGCCTCTTGAGGGAAATTGCATTTTATTGTGCTAGGGACAACTTTTCGCTTTTCCGGCATTTCCATATTTCATATTTTCACACAATGCGCACAAAGGAAAATTCGGGCGGCAGCAGGTGGGAAATGGGGCAGTTGTGGGTGGTTGACTTGGAGTGGAATCTCTGTTGTTCGAGCACATTTGTCGCGCTGCATTTTCCGGTCTTTTTAGTTGCTCCTCTTTTGTGCGGGTTCACTTTTTGCCTCCGGTGACTCCTGCTGCCGAATGCTTAGCGAGTATTTCTTGCTCTTTATATGGTAATAAATGTCAGACTTTGGTTAGCCAGCTGGGGAAATTGATTTTCTTTGCCGCAGTACGGGGGTTTTGGTTCCTCCGTCTGGGTCATTTGGCGATAACCGCGTTAGCCTCGCTCAAGGTTGACATATTTCGGATGGGGGTGACGGCAAAGTTCATTTCATCCTGGAACCGCCTACGAAATGGGATTCCAGCTCATCACCAGCACCGCAAATGTGTGGCAGATTAAGCCCACAAGAAGAAAGAAACGTCAAATTATCGGGGCAAAACAAGATACCAAATGAAATGGCCTGTCAACTAACAGCAAATTGGAAGGCACATGTGTGCTCCATGAAAACTACAAGCCTTATTTATAAAGCAAGTCTCTTTTAAATTACTAGAAACATCAATCATTATCGACTCAATTTATTATAAAATCAAGTTTCTTTTTGATTACTTCCTGCAGAACAAGCTGACTCATTATTTAAAAACCATATGAAGTGCAAACAACTAATCAATAAAGTAAAGAAACAAAGATTCCTTCTTATTACCAACTAGTTTCTCGAGCCATGTCTGCTGACTCACTTATAATAATAAAATTAAGCCAACAAGCATCCATCAGTTTAGGAATTCATTAGCAGGAATATGGGGATTTTATACAAGCACAATATAAACGTCTTGGCCAACATCTCAATTACGGAAACATCTTTAGTTGTTACATGTCTGGGACATGGTAATATGATTTCAATCATTTCACGAAACTTGCATGATTAATGAATAACAGATTTCTGTCCTCCAGCTTCTAATGGACTTTATTGGCCAGAGAGAGATGTCTTGGGAATGATGTCTCCTTGGCCTCGAGGTCGGGTTCATTTTTCATGCACAGGCCGTGGCAAAAACTAAACTACAAAGCCAAGACTAAGCCCCCGATAACTTTGGATGGCCCAGATGACACCGCAGCATATGGGCTGGGATAATTAATCATGGGACGAACGTGCCAGGGCAGCCAAAAAGTTTGCACCCCATCTCTGGGATCCCAAACCGAAAACCCAACTGAACCAATCCACATTGAATCGAATCGGGGAGAAAGTTAAAGGCCGAGCTCTTTACGAACCCAATGCAGACTGGCAAAAGGGAATATCTGATTAGTTGGCCTTTTGAATTCAATTAAGGTGACAAAACAGACCTTGTGGTGGCAGCCAGATGCACCATCCTTGGCCTCCTGCCCTCCACATACTGCTGCTCCTCGTCCTCCTGCTGAATAATTTATGCAACTCAATTAGGCGTTGACCTGGCGATAAAGTTTAATAATTGCAGGCGGTGGCGCGCCCTTCTTTTGCTCGCACTTTAATTAAAAGAACCGAGCAATTAAAAACGCATCATCAGGCAGAACACAACGAAGGGCAGAAATGAAAAAAACCTGTGGTGGTCCGACAAATTTAAACCGACTAGCAAATACCTGGTATTGAATTTAAATCCCATAATAAAATCTTTTGTGTCATAATTCATAAATGGATGATAATTTCAGACATTGTTATGTCATTTTGTTTTGGTACTTTCATAAAAAGTATACAAATATTTATACCAGGTTTTTAAAGAAATTCCTCCCCAAAATCCAGTCAAATTATGGGCTGATTTTTAAAATGTACAAAAACCAATGCAAAATGGGGCAAAAACAGGCTCATATTGGCAATATACTCTTTAAACTCGGCGAAAAAAAAATGGAATCGCAATGTAAATGTAATTTCCGGAGTGAGCAGGGTGTGCTAATGGGGCGTGGCACTTTTTTAATATAGTTAACAGCAAACCGTTGTGCTTTACATACAAACAGGGGCACAGGACCTGTATGTCCTGGGGAAATCCGGAGCCGAAAAGGCGCAGAGGGAACCACTGGAACCGCGTTTTCTCCACGCGAACCGTGTTTTTGCGGCTCCTCCAGTTCAACCGCCGACAAACCGCGACCACGACTGCAATTAAAATGGAGCAGAGCAGCGGCTCCAGATGCGCCTTTGTGCTCGCCGCTTCCTGCTCCTCCGCCATTCCCATCGCACTTCCGGTCCTCCACTTTTCCCGCGGCGACACGCGACTTGTTTGCACATTCAAATATTCCCCGGCCAAAAGCCACTGCACTTTCCCTTTCCTCGGCACTTTTCAATTGGCTTTGTCAGCCGAAATATTCCTGCGACTGGCACGTCTCATCTATGGATTTACAATCATCAATTTGAATTGAATTTGTTTGACGCTGCCGCAAAACTTTTATAGCCCCCCCGAAAAGTGCAAATTTCGCAAGCAGATGCCATTTTCGATTTGAGAAATAGCAGTCACTTTCCATTTGAAAAATAACGGCTATTTGTCAGCTCAGAGCTGCTAAGTTTTGTAATACGTTTCCGTTTTGCTCCAAAATATATCGATATCGATAGATTTGGGAAACTCAAAGGTCTGCTTGCACTTTCACGTTTGCTTTTCCAGCAGTTGTGTTTGACTGCCTCGAAAGCAATTCGTTTCAGCCTTTGACTTTCAGTAGCCACTCATTGCATTATGAACTTTGTGAAAGCAGCAATTTATGTTGTTTATTACGCTTCGTAAGCAGCAGCTGCATGGAAAAAATTAAATTGTTTGCAAAGAGTTCTTGAGCGCGGACAACAAAAATACTGTTGAAGGATGAAAAAAATACTCAAGGGGATTCCCAAGTGAAAGCAATATATTTTAAGTAAGTAAAAAGTGTTTAAAATTCTTTATCTAATTCTTGGATGGAAGAAGGTTTAAATGTTTGACATAATCTGTAATCTAAGGAAACGTTTTTTAAAACAGAGAAGAAGGTTTTATATATTAGTGAGATTACAGTAAGATTTTGGGAAGGCTTTGAATAAAACAAGGGAAGTCTCATTGCAAGAAACTTAATTTTTAAAGTCAGCTTGTCCATTACTTTATTTAAAAGCTGTACATCCGTTAGACTCCAGCACTCCGAAAATATATCAAAGACTCCGAAAATATATTTGATACTATCGATAGTAGCATCGGAATTTGACAGCTCTAGTGAAGTGCCCCAATCTGTCAAACGAAATACGAGCGTTACGCAACACTGTCAAAGTTTCTCGAACCTTCTGTCTTTTGTACTCAACCGCATCACGTGCGTCAGAATTGCCTGGAAATCATTCACAAAACTTGTGTTGCGCAAATCTCACGTTTATATTTTATCCTTGACGATGGGCAAGAAGCAAAAGATGAAGATGGCCGCCCAAATGGCAATCGCTGCCAGTGCCTCGGCCGCAAAAAAGCAGGAAGAGATCAAGGCCATGGACCACGTGTTGGCCGCTAAAGGAGCAGGTGCGAAAGAAGCTCCTGCCGCAGGAGGAGGAAGACCTGGCTGCAGTGCCAGGAAGGAGCCCAACAAAATGGACCCCAAATATCGCAAGAACCTCAAGAAACTGATGAGCCTGGCCCAAAAGCTACCGGCCAATCTGCTGACCCCCAAGAAATCCCAGGAAGCCGCAGCCACCGCCGAAGATTCCAATGGCAGTGGTGAGTCCACGGACAGCGACGACGAAGAGGCCCCTAATCTGGTGGAACTGAGTCTGAAGGACAAGCTGGGGGAGCTCAGTTCGCTGGGCCAACTGGCCCTGCGGTCCACCGATTCTGCTAAGCAGTCACGCGGCGAAAAGAAGGCCCGCCGCATCCTCATGAAGCTCGATCTCAAGCCAATCGAGAACGTGGTCCGGGTGACCATGAAGAAGAACAAAAACATCCTGTTGTGCATCAACAAGCCCGAAGTGTACAAGGTTCCGCACTCGGAGACGATCATCTGCTTTGGTGAGATCCGCGTGGAGGACCTCACCAACGCCGCCGCCTCGCAGGCAGTTGCCAAGGCCGCCGAGCGTTATTGCAAACCAACTCCAGGCACTGGCGAGGATGCCAAGAACAAGGAGGCAGCTACTGCAGAGGCACCCGCCGTCGACGATGGTGACGAAGAGGAGGTGGACGTGGAGGCCGCCAAGGCCCTCGATGAGAAGGACATCGAACTAGTTCAGATGCAGGCCGTCTGCACGCGCAACAGGGCCATCAAGGCGCTGCTGAAGAACGACAACGATGTGGTCAACGCCATCATGGCCCTAACTGTGGGTTAGCCCTGTCGCTCAAGTATTTATGCAACTTGTCAACCAAATTTCGAATACACCAATTGCACTATGTAATTCTTGAAATACAAGCCCTTCAAAACCAAGGTTAATTGAAATATTTGTAAACCTAATTTCAAATTTTATACTTAACATGCTAAAACTCACCACAATGAAATACAAGAACTATAATTTCTTCAAATATTTTCACCAATAAAGTACCCTTAAGGGGAATCCTACATGAATAATAGCAAATCTCCATTTCATCCAACAATAATGTTTCGATAAACGGACATTTCCCAGGAAAGTTACAGTTGCACATTTCCTATTCGATTTTAGTTTTATTGGAGTTTCGTTTTGTGTGGTACTTTATTGCTTTATTGAATTTGGAAAAATAAATCAAGTTAAATCCTTTTGAAGGAGAAATACCGACAACCCACTTGTTAAACAAGCACGACAATTTCCGGTGAGCGGAACATATCGCTTGTAAACTTCGATTGGCATATTAATATTGCCAGTGGGTTTTTATTTACATTCAAAGAAATGAGACTTATTTGCGAGGAAACGCATTTCCTGTTTTTTGAGCATTTTCCGGAATCGAGCGGATGTAAAGCTTTACTTGCAGACATTTTCATTATTCAGATACAGACCTTTTCCTTTAAACAGCACATTAATGGGCATTTCTTTAATGTTTCCACTCTAATGAATTGACATTTTCCCATTTTAATTTTGACACAGTGAAAGAAGTGAAAGTTTTTTACTAAAGGGATATTCGGTTATGCGAAGCTGGACTGTTTTCTTTTTTTTACGTTTCCATCAGCGCTGGACTTTGCCAATTTTCCTTTCAGGTTCTGTCATTCTTGGCCATTTTCTTTTGTGGCGAAAATTTAATAGCTTCTTTCTTTGCACCGCTGACGCTGCACTTTTGTTTATTCTTCACTTAGTTTCAGCCGTTTGGCAAAGTCCCTCCGTACTCAACTTGGATTTTTTGTTAGCAAATTTTTGTGACGACACCAGGATTGCGTTTCCACTTTTTCCTTGAAGGGAGCAGACAGGTGATGTGGCTGCCGGTGACGTGGCTTCATAGGACCTGCTCCGCGGGAACTGGCTCAATTAAAATGGCTTGACTTTTTCCAGAGCAGACAACAATGGGCGAAAGCCACTTAATAAATAGCTGGCTCCAACTTAATTTCATTTAATTTGCAGCTGTCGTCAGCAGCCGTAAAAAAGGCTTTAGTTTTGCATTGTGGGCGCTCAGCAGTCCGTGTGGCTGGGCACGTGCTCGCCTTTCCACCGGAAAAGTGGAAATGGAAACTTTGTATATACGCCCTTGCCATTTTCGTAGTGCCAGTGAAAAATGCTCGCGCGTGTCGGCTTCGAGTGGAAAGTTTCTCCCCTGGAATTTTCCTCGCCGGAAATTGATTAACTTGGTTTGCCTTTAATCAGTGGAATTGAAGATGCTGCCGAAATACAAATCAGTTGACAGTCGGCAGGCAGACAGCTGGGCACCGCAATTTACTGTCCAATTCAAATGGTACTTTGAAGCACTTTCCGCTCGGAGTCCGGCTATTTCATCTCATTCCTGGCCAAATCCCGGAAACTGCGGCAACAAATCCGAAAGTTGTAAAATGCCTAATAGCCCTCACTTAAGTCTAGAATTCATCAGCTACAAAAGCCGACTTCCTTGAAATAAACGTATTGTTGTTACACAAGAAATACAACTTTATTAAGTAATTTCTTGTTTCGAAATTCTTAGTTGAAATAAAAGATTTAAATTATTAAAAATTGAAGTCTGAACCAATTAAAAACTGAGCTTACTGCATGGGAGTGCTATTTTATTAAGACTTTAAGAACTAATTATAATTATTGATTATATTTAGTTTTTATTGAAATGTCTAAATAGCTTAGTTTTCAGAAGTCCAAGATATTTTAAAAGCTATTGACAAAGCGCTTACAATTTAGAACATTTCTTTTTGTGTAGGCTTAAAGACTTCCTTTATCTGAATGCCACCTTCTGTTCCTGTTTTACAAGAATTTTCTTTGGCATAAAATGCTCAAGGTTTCCCCGGCCTTTTCTTGGCCCTTATAAACTTTCCCTTTTGGTTTTGCGGCCAACGTTTGGCCTACTGTCCTGTTCGCTTGAGAAGTTTCCATTTTCGTGGCTTTTTATTCACTTTCAAGTTGATTTGGGTTTCACATTTCGGTGCGCATTTCTTGACCAAAATCTGCAAGATTTGTCTTTGGCTTAATCCTTCTGCCTGGCCGCATCCGTCTGGGCATGTTAGCCTCCACGAGCTGTGACTTAAGACTGGGATCCCCACTCAGAGTCCTTCCTTTGGCCCACACAGTTCATCACTTTGCGTGGGGATACCATACATATACTGCTGAGCTAATCATGACGCCGATGATGTGGAATTCCCCTCCCTGGACCGACTTTTCCACAGCCATTTCCATTCCGTTGGGTTAAATGTCGAATGTCGAATGCCGTGTTGCCTTTGGCTGCTCCAAGTGTTTGCCAGCTTTTTGCCATGTGATTTGACGCCTGTGTTTGGCTTCGGATGGCCAAAAGTGGGTTCAAGAGGCTGCGCAGGTGTGTTTGCCAGCACTTTAGAGCTCTTCGGGGCTCCTTGGGGCTCTATTATTGTGAATATCGAGCACCTGGGCGCCCCGTGAACGGTGAACAGTGAAGAGTCAACAGAGAAAAGCGCGTTAGGGAAAGCCAACTTCCTGGCGTGTGATTTAAGGCCTCGACCGGCTCGCATTTCCCGGCCTTTGTGTAATCGATGCACGGATCCCGGCTAAAGGATAACAAATCGCTTTCATCCTGGCTTCGCTTCCTGCCCGAGCACAATGTGCACAATTCGCCATCTCCATCTCTCTAAATACACAATTCATAATTCCTTTTCTGGCCAGCACAGCGTGAAAGGGATTTCCGCCGCCTCTTCGAAAAAAGGACCCTCTGCCCAAAAAGCAATTAGATAAACTTGCCAGCTGGATTCGGCAATTGAAAGTGGGCGAAAGTGGGGAATTTCGGGGCCAGTTGAGAGTGGCAGGACAATTACGAAAGCGAAAGGATTGAATAATTCAGCAATTTGGACGGGTTAGGCGAATCAGCGTGGAATTATTCTCCTAAGTGGCATGAATTATGACTTAATTCGTTAAAAAAGTGATTGTTACGGGTCTCAAAGGAATACATATATTTAGCTTGTTCAGCAAAAAGTAGAGAAGGGAATTTATTAAATATTCGTGAGACAATATTATTAAACCCATTGAAATCGTTTTACTTACTTCAATAAATCTTTACTCGGAAACAGAATCGATTTCATATATTCCTTTATAATCCCATTTAGATTGCTTTTCTAAATTGTGATTGCTTTACACATATCACACATCCATCTTTATTGTTTTAAGCTGTTTTTGTCTGGATTTAATTGTTACAAACAACTAAACCGTTTTGGGTCCAGGTATCCAACATCAGATAAGTTATTTCAGAAGTTTTATTGTCCTATTTGGCATGTAAGGCAAATTACTTTTCCTTTGCCAAATTGTTTTCCATTTCAACCCGAAAAGTTTTAGCATTTTACAGTCTACCTCTTGCCCCTTTTTGCAACCGAATTTCAGCATCGCAGCAATTATAAGCTGCCTAGGGAATATTCAAGGAATTTGGCAAAGTAGAGTGCTGAGGGTTCGCTCGAAAACCGAGTTCTTCGGAACCCTCGTTATGGAAAGCTGCTTATGTTTCAGTAAAAACGCTCGGGTTTCCCCTGAATTTTCCTGCATGCAGAAGCATCTCGCAGTTAATAAGCATTTCCGTTTGCTGGAATTTATGTGCCATATTTTATTCAGATTGCGCTTCATAAATGCAGCTGGTGAAAGGAGAGCAAAGGCCACGGATAATGAACCATCCGGCACTCGGGGTAGAGAATTTTCAGCGAACTGATAATGTTGTTAAAGTGCATATGGGGGTGGGGCCAGTGATTGTGGGCGGGGGGGAAAACCGGGGGCTGCGAAATCAATTTCGGGGAAAACAAATTGCGCAGCTCAGTGGAAACAATACTGTCGCATTTTCTGCTTTTATGAAGTACATTTTCCGTGCTTGTGTGCTTATCTACCCTTTTAATGGAGAACTATCTGATAGCAGCCTTTTCCACTTTTGATAAATAATGTTTTCCTAATTAACTGACTTTTTATCACGTTCCCCGACACCTGATATGAAAACTCGCTTCGTTTTGGCCGAACAATTTCGTAATAATTTGTGAAATTCCAATGATTTTACGGCAATCGTCATGAAAATAAGCGAACAATACGCAACGAGATTCATTTGCATTTTATAATTGAATTTATGTAACCAATATGCCTGTCTTCCTCGGAATGAAATCACTCTGAACTGCGTTTGGTTTCATTTCTGCCCGAGTGGATAGTGAATGCCATTGCCTACTTCTTTGGGCATTTTTCTGCCCCAGATCGGCTTTATTTATTTCTCTTGTCCGCTACCTGTCGGATATATTTAAACGCATTTAATTGAAAGCGTACGACCTGCGCCATTTTAACTGACGTCCATTGAAAGTAATGTTTACTCGGGCAAAGAACATCAAATATCAATTTAATTTCGCTTCGCTAAATTGATATATTGGATTGCATCAATTTCAATAAAGGCTTAAAATGCAGTGCAATGTCATCTAACTAAAGTATTACGGAAATTGTCTGTATAGGAAAAGCATAGTCATCAATGCTACAATGTTCTTAAATAAGTATTTTATGTATTAAATATTCTATTTCAGAATACTTACTCGGAAAGTAATATGTTTTTTATTTATGTATAAATAATCTAACTTATTGTAAATCAAATGTTCTATCTGTTCAAGAAAATACATTTAGTAGCTGAACAAATTATATAATTTTATTATTAATATTGTAGTTAAAAGTCATAATTTTAAAATATATTTACGCTTTGCATTTAAATTATTAGCTTTTACTAAAATTTGCTATCTTTTAAATCAAATTGGAAGTCTGAAGGCTTATTCATCCCTAACCAAATTTTTAGCTATATATTAAGTATACGCTATATATTAAGTATACGTCATGTGAAGAGCAAACTTTTACAAGCTTCTATAAACATCTAAATTTGATAATGATTTGCTTGGTTTAAAAATTCTTACAGCTTCAGCTGTTCAAATACCTAAGGTTAAAATCATAAATATTTTTCTTTGTCTTTTAAATCAGATTTGGCAGAATACATTGCAATTAATTAGATTTGTTTTCTGGTAAAGAAATGTAAATCAAATAGCAGAACGATAACCATCATGCTAGCATGTAATTTACTTCCAGACCTGCATTTAGCTGAGCAAGTAAAAGTTGTGCTCCCAAATTGGACCCTCGTTCCCAATCCCCCGACTCACCGCAAGAAGTGCCGACGGCTGGCATCGACGCTGGGTGCCATATGTTAGGCTTACACGCTTATCGCACCCAGACCAGGACGACAAAACGACGGCAGGAGCAGCTGCAGGACTCTACTTCGTCTTCGACTTTGGGGCACTGGCTGTGGCAATGGCATTGGCACTCGGTCCTCGGGCGATGAAGTAGCTGGCGCAGAACACTGGCTGGGACTCAACCGCCTACTTGTTGTAGGCGGGCACTTTTCTTATTTAACCGCTCAACACTTGGCCAGCGTTCGCTGCGCTCCGCTCCCCAGGTTGAACTGAACCCGCTGAGCGTTGCGAGCATCAGGTAGTGCACGGCAGCGGCGGCCGACTGGAGCCGAGTGAAGCCGAGTGGAGCCGAGCCGAAGTCGCCTTCCAGCTGCCCTTCCAGCTGCCTGGGGAAGTGGGCGAAAGCTCGCAGCTTTCGCTGTTGCTTGGCCAGCTGCTAACGACCCCCACTCCCTTTCCACTCTCCCATGGCTGCTCCTGTTGCGCTGGCAGCGCGACGCCCACGCAAAGAGCTTTTCCGCGCAAGCCACGAGCTTTCTCTGAAGGCGGCGCCTACGATTCAAAGGACTCGGGGTTTCATTTTCGGGATACGGGGGCTGAGTTCGTAATCACCTCCCACCTCCCTCGCCTTCCCTCGGCGTTCGGTGGCCAAAAATAGCAACAGCGCGAAAGTTCCATTGCCTCCTACCACCATTTACATGGTACAGTAGAACATCTCTAAGTAAATATTATTTTGTTCTGGAAAATTCTATTCTACTATTTTTTCACCATCATAACTTTTAAAATACCTTTTCACTAGATTTCAAAAAAATAAAAGTATCTACTAACGAAATGGTTCAAAAATTGTAATAATATAATAGCAACAATATTAATGTGGATTATTAAAGTTATTTTTACATGGTAAATTACAATTAAGAAATATGTACAAGCTAGTTTTATATGCTAGTCAACTTTCAACAATTTGTCTATATTTTCTAAGATTTGTACAACATTTTACCATGAAAGGTGCTACTGTGGCGTCCAAATTTCCTTTCATTTTCGTTTGGCAATGATCTTCTCCACTTTTTCATGTTTTTTATGCTACTTTCTGTCTGTTTAACAAAGTGCCAAGTCAGTTGTGGAGCTCAGCTCACGACCAACCGCAACTGCTGTGCCGAAATTGTGTCGAAAATTTTATAACTTTATATCCCTGCTTGGGCTATTTTTAGAAGTGGGTGTAGCCAGGGTTGCCATTGCCACCATTGATTTTCCCACTGTTTTCCTTTTTCCCCCGCTTCTTCTTTTCCCCCGCCCCCTTTTTTCCGGGCTTTTTCGTCTGTTGCCTGACGCAGCGCCTTTTATGAATGAACTTGGCTCACATAACCATTTGTTATAACTCCCACTCGCAAAAATGAGGGGCGTTGCACCCTTCGCTGAAAACAGGGGTCGGGGGAGGGGATGTGGTGTTAGGGAAATTTTAATAAACGCGTTTTCAATGTCACCAAAATGCTTGCAATCTCATTAGGTAAATGGATTGCCCTTGTCGTCGACGACATAGTCTAGTTTTTACAATACAGACATTTGTCCATATGACGCCATTGTACCGCATCCTTCTTAGCCTGATGTCATGGATTTGTTTCTGTGTTTGTGCAAGGATATTGTTTAACTGGGGCGCTGTGCTCGTTGGCGTATGGAATTATGATTAATATTTGTTCAGTTTAAAATTAATTGCGTTCAGCTATTGGCTCGACAGCCGTTACCAGTTCACCCACACCCAACGCCAATCCCGTCACTTTCTGAGCCATTTATAATCCCATAGACGAATGGCTGAGGTCAGGTTATCGGGGGGCTAACACGATCTGGCTTGGAATTGCACGGAGTTACGGTGAATGATTACACGGCAGAAGGTTGGCCCGGCTAATTAAACGAGCTTACCTAATGTATTTAAATAAAAAAGGCAGAGCTAATCTGTGTTCCCTTTGATGGAATTCCCCAGGCGCAGATGGGTCTCATTTGCAATTAAAAGGGATTTAAATAGATTCCAATTGCTGACTTAATTTATTATATTATTTCATGGTAAAAACCTAAGCCATAAAGAGCACAATGATTATGTAGTTTGAATTCTTTTGAAAGCAAGGAGGAGTCCTTTGTTTAAGAAAATAACGTAGTACTTAATTTTGATTGTAATTAGCTATTGAAAATCTTTTGACTATTTCAATTGTTTTTCCTACAATTTAGTTACCAGAAATAAAAGAAATGTATTAGAAGCACAAACATCCATCCCAGTACCTTTTTAAATTTATGTGTAAAAAAATGAGTCCCCAGGACATCCTTTTTCTTTTGTCCCTTTGTAAAGCTTAAAGTTCACTAAGCCCAATAGTTGTCAATCTCTTGAAAGATTCATAGTCAATTTTAATATTAAAATATCCCTTAGAAGTGACGCACAAAATAAGCTGGAAAATTTAATATTCTGGGCAAAGTTAAGGCCAATTTAATTCACTTTCAGCCCACCATCAATCTTTGTTATGCCAACAGAACGGAAACTTGTTTGCTTATTTGTTCGGTCAGGCCTGCGTCAAAATATTTGTGCAATTGCTAGACTTTATGTGTAGGGGGCCATCAAAATATAATGCCTTACTCATGCATGTTTAACTGCTGCGGCTTCTGGGTGAACCGTATCTGAATCTGTATCTGAATCTGTGTTGGTTTAGTATTAAAACTAAAGTGGCGTCGTAAGTTCTGCTTTTAGGATGGCATCCATATTTGTATCTGTGGCGTTTGAGCCGTGGCGTTTTTATGCGAGCCGTTATGAATGTCCATTTTATAGGCCGACTTGTTTATGTTTACGCGAAAATATTTTCGTTTCATTTTTAGTACGGCCCCGTAAGCTGCCACGCCCCCCTCCCCCCAGACAGCCCATGCTTCCGGTTGTTGACGCAGCTCTTAATCAACCAGCGGGCCTTTGTGTGACATTTATAGCCGAAGTCCGGCCCGGGCTAAATTTAACGCACTTGTGGCTGATGGTGGACCACGACCTCATCGCTTTCTCCCAGAGCGCTGCATATGCCAGCGGCCATGTCAACAGCATTCAATCAATCGCAATGAAGTCGACACAAAGCCCACGCCCAGCAGGTCCCCATTGTTGATGAATGAGTCGTCAGTGGCTCCGGCGCGTCCTGTTCGAGAATGACGACTATGGCAACGGCAGCTCAGATATCCGTGCTCGAAATACAATCGAGTCACATGTCCTGCCGCCTGACGACGACAACAACAAGTGGTGGTGAGCGGCCATGCATTGAAGTCCTGGACAAACATGGTCGTAAAGGGATTGCACGGTAACCATAAAGCGCGATTGTCCATATATGACTTTGACATCGTTATGGTATCGCGATGTTATTCCATATTTATGGGTGTCAAATTATTATACATGTAACTCTTCCAGAAAATTCATAGATATTGTCCATACAATATCAAATCAAATATCATGTGTATATTATAAACTACGTTCATGAAAAAACAAAGTAGGAGAACCTTTTTACTCGGAATTCATAAACTGAGTTGTCTTATCTTCACAAATATATTTTGAATCAATAATATAAATATTTATCGATATTCATTTAAATTTTTTAGGTTGTACTAAATATGTGCAGAAATACTTCAGTTAAATATTACGTATACGTATTTAACGAGTTCGTCATAAACGAAATATTGCCCTTGCATGTACTGCTAATCTATATTTAATGATACGATAAATATACAAAAGATAAGTTTTATTATTGTGTTTACCATATATAGTAAATAGTAAATGCTTTCATAAAATTCCTCCTACGAAAGAAAAAAATGTATATTTTTATACCCTTGCAGAGGGTATTATAATTTTGGTCAGAAGTTTGTAACGCAGTGAAGGAGACGTTTCCGACCCTATAAAGTATATATATTCTTGATCAGGATCAATAGGGGAGTCGATATAGCCATGTCCGTCTGTCCGTCCGTCCGTCTGTCCGTCTGTCCGTCTGTCCGTCTGTTTCAATACCGTTTGCGAGCTCAGTTTAAAAGCTAGCGATCTGAAACTTTCACAGTCGTCCTAAAACAAGTGTACGCAGATCAAGTTTGAAAACCGCCCCGATCGGATGTCTATATCCTATAGCTCCCATAGGAACAATCGGATATAACTTGCAAGAATGGAAGATATTTCGCGCAGTGTAAAAGCTATTGACATAAATCTTTCCAAATCTTATTTTTTTATGCGTACCTTGATCAGAGTAAAAGCGCGTGACGATCGGACGTCTATATCCTATAGCTCCCATAGGAACAATAGGGTAAAATCGGTTAAAATTTAATGATTTTTAGGATATTTCACGCAGTATACAAGCTATTGACATGAATCTTTCCAAATCCTATTTTTTTATGCATACATTGATCAAGGTGAAAGCGCGTGCCGATCGGACGTCTATATCCTATAGCTCCCATAGGAACAATAGGGTGAAATCGGTCCTAATTTGATGATTATCAGAATATTTCGCGCAGTGTGTAAGCTACTAACATAAAATTTTCCAATTCTTATTTATTTACGCATATCTTGATTAGGGTAAAAGCGCTTGCCGCTCGGAAGTCTATATCTTAAAGGAGATAGGAAAAATTGTTAAAGGCTGCGAAAGTATCCCTTTTGTATATGACATTTTTGCAGTATAAAAGCAATTGACTTGAAACGATGCAAATCTAGTTTACTTATGTATACCTTATTCCTTTCGCTACTTTTTCACTTTTAGCAATTTCGTCAAAGTCTGCAAGGGTATTAAAACTTCGGCTTGCCGAAGTTAGCTTCCGTCCTCGTTCCTTTATCGATTTACTATCCCGAATACAATAATTGGATTATTTTGCGTAGACCCCAACATCGGTTAAATATTATTACACTTCAGTTTTTTTATATTCAACTCTAGGTAATAAAACCTTCAAGCTTTTGTTTGTTGTTCTATATGCACTAAGTCAGCGTAATTAGGAAGCCGTATTAAAAAGAATTTAGTAATCGTTTGAATTTGCTGTCACTTTGACGTTTTATCAATACCCCTGACGAAGCAATTAATTAAATATTTAGAGTGACCCCCATCAAGGAATTTTGTAATCAAGAGGCACGCGCCATTAATTGCTGCTGCTCCCATTGCAATCCCATTTCCATTGCCTACATTTCAGGGCAACAAAGGCAGGTGATAACTTTATGCGCGCACCTGTTGCCAAAAGGTCAAATCACTTAGCTGGTAACCCCATAGCCCACACACACTGCGGACCAACTAATGGTGGATGCAAATAGCTGTGACTTACCTCACTTTGACATTTATGGCGTGGCTCATGTATTTGTTTACTTCATATTCAGCGCAAACGAACGAAGACATGCAAATTGATGTGCGATGATTATATGTTTTTATATTAGCGATATTTTTTTGGTTGTGTGCCGTTTCCTGCCGTTGCTCCCTTCTCCAGTTTAATTTGTTGCTCTTGCTCCTAGATCGTATAAATTTTGATTAATTCGGCTGGTATGTACTGGGTATTTAGATGTATATGGATTTCGTTAGCAGGCACTTCTTTTTGACGCAAACAACGTCAGCGACTGACGACAGCAGCCTGAAGCCGAAAGCCAGAAACATAGCGCTTCGAAGACGTTTAAAGAGAGTTTGGGCCCACAAATTAAAAAGAGAGAGCGAGCTTCCAAGAGCACCGGCTATGTTGTGATTGTGTGCGTACTTTTGGTGGCAATGTGTGGGTGGATTCGCTTGCAGGTGTTCGCAGGCGCACGGATGACGTGCGATTATTTGCGGCCACTGGCGTCTAATTGCCGCCTCGCTGTTGATATTGGCCCACATGTTTCAATTTCTTGGCCACACAAAAAAAACTGAACATTGTTTGGCCCACGCCTGAAAGTGGGCGTGAGCGGAGAAACTGGGCATTTAACTACGCAATAGGCCAGGGGACACACACTCTCAAAAGTAGGCCTCAAGTCCTCTTGTTTCTGGTTTTGCGCCTTTGTTTTTGGTCTCTGGTTAATTGTGGGCGCGTGCACAAAACACGAAGAACAGAAATAGCCAGTTTAGGCCAAGGGAAATGGTGGAAAGTCGGGGCAAATGGCTGTTGGTTCGCAAAAACATTAGCAGCATATGGCTGGCTGACATTTTGTGTAGCATACTTCTAGGCTGTCACTTAAAATGTTCTTTCACACACACTGCCGCACTGTCACACACTCACTGGCACACACACAGGCTCACATTTAATGAAGTTCAGTGTCAAAATTTTCGTTTCGCTTTTGGCCACAAAAATAAAACACACACAATTGCCAATGAGCTTTTTGGTCGCCATATTTCTTCATTGGCTTGGTCTACTTTTAAGTCGGGTGAAAAATGTTATTTAATATAATAACAAAGACTAACGCCTCCTTACTGTATTTTTCTACTATTTTATCGTGCTGCCCAAGTCCTTGCTGGCTGCTCTTTTCTGGCTTTTCGCTCGCGTTGACCGTCAGCCGAAGGACTGCCTGTCCTACTGAAGCGCCGTTCCTCGGCAGCCCCGTTTCGCAGTCGCGTCGCTCTCGTGGCACTTTCGCTCGGAGTTTCGCCTGCCAGCTTGCCAGTATGTACCGTACAGTGCGCCCCCACCCCACACACACACACACACTCACGTACGCATCCGAAGCTGTCCAAAATTCCTACGCATTTCGCTGTGTGTGTGTGCCTGCGTGTGTGTGCTGTAGGTTAGGCACACGCACTAATAAGACAAAGCTCGGCAAGCTTTTGGCCATGCTTTTGATGGCCCACGGATGTGGATTACTCTAGAAATAACTGTTTAATTTTAAAATATAATCTGTTATGCCTCAGCCTTCCTTTAAAGTATATTCCGTATTCTTATGTGCTCTTTAAAGTAATGCTTTCTTGCTGGTTGTTATGTGCCAAATCTTGGTAAAAGTTTGCATCTTAAAGTTAATTTTTTTAATAAGAATATATTTTACTTAAGCTCTTTAGTTAATGACAATTAATTCACATTTTGAAAACGCATGAATTTTATTGATAAAAAATAAAAATATAAAATTATTAACTCTTTTAGAATTTAGTTCTTTTGACACCAAAATTTAATATTTTATTGGAATTAAATACCAAGATTTGGCATAAATGGCAATATTAAATTTCTATTAGGCGTTGAGTTAATAAATAAAAGTAATCTTAAAGGTGGTTTGAAAAAGTATATTTTCTCGACAATATCACTGAATATTTATGCTTACGAATTCTAAATACTACCAACACGACCACAACTGTATTCTTTCATATATATTTTGTATGTGACTTTATTATATTTTCCAGAACAAATAACAAACAAGTCATATATCAAGAAGAAAAATCGCCACATTAAAGGGTACCTGTATCTTGGTACATTTCCCAGCAAAGTTATCCCCTGGAATCGAAGGGTTAGCTCACCCGAAAGCTGCCCTACAGCAACAACAATGGCCGGGCTGCCAGATACCGCCCACCACCTCAATAATATAAACCATTTGACGTAGGTTGACAGCTGTTTGCGTTGGCCAAACTTTATGGCTATTGATTTTGCCCCGAATTCTGGATGGCGAGCCTGGGCGCAACAGTTTGAAAGTCGCAGCTTTCACTTTCGTGGGAACCGAGGAGCCGATCCGAAGGACAAGCCACCCACTGCGCCTGTCCGTTGCCTCTGTGTTAGTGTGTCAGGGCGGCGCCTGCGCTGCATTTTCTCGAGCGGAAAAGCTCTGCCGCAACAGTTTGTTGCCGACGTAGGCGGCACCCGGAGAACAGCCCACTTCCAGGTGGCGCCGATGCACTGGAAGTGGTCCCCCCCTCCCCATCCCCCTAAGGACCCCATTCCACACATCCTTCCACAAGCCTAGTCAATGACCATGCACATGCCAAGGCGTCGCAGTTGGCTTAGCAAAATTAATTTGATCACCCCGCTGAAAGGCTAAAAAGCGAGCTGCATGCTAATGCCGCTTTAATGAGTTCTGTTTCCGCCTGAATCAAGGGATTATGACTGCACACAATGGCTGAGCGTTGAGCTTTGCACTTTGGGTTGCGACTGGGACTGGCCAAGTGGCAAGGCAAGGGGTTAGTTTTGCTTTGCAACAGGTTGTCAATGGCATCCGGCACTTTGAAAAACTGCCCCGGCGGCCATTAAAATTCAGGGGATGGTAAGCCATTTTGAATGGCAACCAGGAATGTAGGCAATGAAAGAGGTATGAAATAAAGGGCTGAAATAAAATGCTGCATACTTGTCGGCTCATAAAAACATTTCTAGTTGTTAAGAAATTTCTTAAATTAAATTTGCTTTGTAAGCTATATAATATAAATTTAATTTCAAGCTATGAACCCCAAACACTTTCCCAACAATAAAAGTCACCTTTTACTATTACATTTCATGTAAATCTTTATTTATTCCATTCATTGAATTCGTGTAAATTTTGTTGGTATTCATAGTTATTATTTTGTCATAGTTGCAGGCCTTTTCTTTTCAATTTGTTAGCAAGTATCTAACTATAATAAGTGGCGGCAAAGTTGCATTCAAAATTTCCATAAGTATTTCATTCAGTTGTCAGTTAGTTCTGAATAGATTAGAATATGTACTCGTGTCACTGTGTGTCTCAACAGTTTTCAAGTCAATTTCATAAGATAAACAATTTCGATTTATGCCATAGATATAGTTCTTGGTATGTTTCAAAACGAGTGAACTAAAAGCGATGGGTGAGCAAAACAAAAGTCAATGAGATTTCATAAGTTTTTGATTCTTTATTTTTTATATTAACTATAAATTTTGTTTCCTTAGTTTTATGCTCGCTGTAAATACAATTTCTAGTTCGATGTCGAGCTTAGCATGAGTTAGCCTTTTGCTTTTATATGGTGTTTGTGTGTGGTGGGTTTTCTGAGGGTGTGCGATGCAATGCGGGATGTGTGTGCTATGGACAAGGCCAAATCAGATGGTTATCATAATAATAGCCTACTTAAAATTTGGTTAAACGCTAATTTACACAAGATACAACTAAGTAATTAGAATTAGGCTTAAAAAAACAGACATTAGCACTGTACTTAGGACTAAGGTGATGTGTTGTGTGATTTAGTCGCGTTTCTTTTGTAGTTCTATAGTTGTGACGGATTTGAGTGTGGTAACTGAGTGTGGAGACTGTGGGCATCACCGTCGTCGCATCATCGATAAGGCAAGTTTAACAGACGGCAAATGGTAACAACAAATGTTCTTCTAGTGACGGTTGCTGCTCAATGCTCTCTCTCTATGTACAACGATTTCAATATGAGTAATGCTTAGATTTTGGTTTTCGTTTCAAGTCTAAGTCGAAGGCACTGATTCTGATTCTCTACTCGGTTCTCAATTTAATATCTGTTTCTGGCTATAAGTCTGTTAGTATTTTGGGAGGGGCGAGGTGCAACGAGTTCGCGGCACTTGCAACAACTGTCACCGATCGATCTTTAGCTGAGCGTGTGTCTAAGTGTGCACATAAAAAATAATAATACATCATAATTACTAAAATGTAATTGAAATACGATTGGTTTTACATTTAATTTCGTTGCGCTACATTTACATTTATTTACTTCGTTTATTCACTAGTACATGTAGTACATAAAATGTGCATGAGTGTAGTGTGAGTGTTCTTGGGTGTTTTTTCTTTCAGATTTTTGCTCTATTTCGTAATTGTTTTGTAATTTACTTTTGAACGCTGCCTCGTTTACTAGTTTGATTCTTTCGATCTTCATTTTTGTTCGTTAATTTAATGATTCGCTTATGTTGTAACTATGAGTATGAGATGAGTTGAAAGCAGATTTTGCAAATGAGTTTTCTATATATTTATTCGCTTGCGCTAGTGTGTGTATGTGTGTACAATGGTGGTGTATTGTGTATGTGTATGGATGTGCTTGGTTTGGTTCAATAATTTAATATAATTTAAATATTTTTGTTTTTAGTTTTGCGCTGCTGCTTCATCGTCGTCTGGCGCCAGTTTAAACAATAATTTACGTTAGGTTTTGTTTACTTATTGATTACTAGATAAAGCATTCGATATAACATAAACTTGCATAGATAGACAGTTGGATAGTTTGTAGGAGATAGCCGAGCTTAGCCTAGTAGCAGAACAGTTACAATAATTTCTGGTTCATAAATCGAACTCGCCGCGCCAGTTGCAATTTAATTTATACATCGAAAAGGGGCGGGCGCACTCTTAGCTTAACATTCATTTAGCATAGCTTATAGCAAATCATAATACGTTATATGCATATATGTATATAGTAATGTGTTTTGTATTTAACACAATTGTTCCGTGTACTCTGCTCGTACACGTACACAAAAAACAATTTCGACAAAAAATAAATGGAAATAATAACATAAAGGCGAAATATTATGTTTTTTTTTTTTTGGGAAGGGGAAAGGGAGTTTTGAGTTTTACAAAAACTAAGATTCTACTCGTACAATATATCATAATCGGTATACAGTATATATAAACGATATCGTTAGTGTAGCGTATGTATAGTAATAATTATCATTATAACATAGAGTTCAGTTTGAGAGTTATACGAATCTCTCGCTTAGCTGCGAAGTGTTTTGTTGATTTCTTTCAGTAACTACTTTCATTCTCTCGCATTTTAACGCTTGTCTTCACTTCGATGTCGTTTGTGGAAATCCGTTCCCAGTTAGATCCTTTGATCGTTCGTTGTGATCGTCGAGCCTAGGGCGTCTTCAGCAGCAGGATGTCTTTCTTGCGCGTGCGACTGGCGCTGGCATTAAGCCGCTGGTAGAAGTAGTTTCGCCCAATCTTGCGCTGCAGCTTGTAGGACTTGCCCGCCAGGAATCTGGTGATGTCCAGCACATAGTCGTGCACGTCCTCATGGTCCTCGAGCAAATGTATCGATATCACATCGATTTTGACTTTGTCGAAGGGCAGCGTTTGCAAGATCTGCAAGAAAAAGTTAACCATTTAGCGAAAGTGTTGGCAGATTAAAGTCATCGAGTCACTCACCTCCAGCTCATGCCCCTGTACGCCCAGACTGAGCAGATCGTATTCGGTGCGCTCACATGCCAGCATGATTGTGTAGAGCGGAAAGCATTTGACACGCGAGTTGAACCACGAGGTCTCCTCGTCGTGCAGACTATTGATGCGCACATCCTCGTTGTGTATGGTAATCTGTAAAGAAAGCGAGTCGAAATTAGTTTATGATCTGAGAGTTTATTTTAAGGCAATGGTGGAAAGTTACTTTGAATCTTTATCTAGTGTTTTCAATAATTTTTTGGATTAAAAAATAAACTTTTCTTGTTTTTCCTAATTTGCATTCCCATATTTCCTCTTAAGCAAAAACTCACCTCTTTGGGATAGGTAGTGGGCGAGACGCAGGCATGTACCACCTGCATGCGCGCCCGCTGGGCGTTCTGCTTGCGCAACGTGAAGTACCAACGCGGCTCCGGCTCCACCAGCACGCCCATCCAGTCGAGCTGCTCGCTCAGCCAGGGCGCCGTGATCAGATGGGCGAGCGGACCGCTCAGCGACTGGATCACCGCTCCATTCATCTTCCCGCCCACCAGATCGGCCACATAGTGGGCCAGCTGGTCGGCTCCACTGCCGCTACTGTTGCCGCTCCCGCTTCCGTACGATGAACCGGCGGTGGCGGGGCGCGGGGAGTTGGGCGGCGGACCCACGCCCACTGTGGACGCCGCCGCGACCTTGGGCGACGCCTTGCCCAAGTACTTCCCCATGTGGATTTGGCGCAGGAATGCAATGAGTGCGGGATCGTCTTGCGCAACCCCATTCAGCTCGTAGTCGCGCGACATGTTCAGCCGAAACTGTTGATGGCGAATCTCTGCAAACGAAGAAAAATCGAAGAAAAAGATCAGTTGCAAGTTGGTTAAGATGATGGTGGCGGTAATTGGATTTAATTAAAACTTGTTGCACCACTGGACGCATGGCGTGTGTGGCTCAAACTCTGCCACGCTTCGCTGCCAATTGGAGCGCATTGACCACATTTGCATTGGCAAAATGAGTGCGCTTCAAATGCGCACTACTGAGTTGTGGATTTGAAGGTAGTCTCCACTCTTGAATATATATTATACGATAGGTATCAGAGGACCTCTCAATATCAGTAGAGAATTATCTGTTCTTAATGTCTATAAATGTTTTGTAAACACTGTTATAGTTTGAAACCCTATTTAAGAGTAAGTTTACTAATGTTTAAATACTTGAAAATATAGTTCCCAATTAGATAAGCGATATCTCAGACTTCTTAAAGAATGGAGCAAACCCAAATCTAGAGCAATAAAGTATTTAGCCAAATTTTAGGCAAAATGCCATGTCAGTTTGGCATAAATTGTGCTGTTCAAAGTGAGAAGTAAAGGAGCAGGAGACCCCGTCGAAGGTCGAGTGGAGGAAACTGCCGCTTGGCAGCGGCGATGACCTCGCCTTGAAAAGCGGCTCGACTCGGCTTTTGGCCGCTGTGCCGGCCCATAAAGTATAATGAGCGCACGGCCTTTGATATTTAGCACATGACCCCATCATCCTCCTCTCCTCCAGTTGATTTTTCCTCCGGGCCCCCACCAACCACTTGACTCATGTCAGAGCCGGCCCAACCTGTCCATAAACCTTAGCTACAAAAAGCCAACGATTGGCCGTAGTTTTGTTTTTGTATCCACACTCCGCACAGTCATACATTTAGACGTACCACTTGGGTTTGGTTTTATTTGCTTTTCACACTTTCCTTGTGCCAATTTCCACTTTTTGTTTCGTTTTAACCTGGCCTCCGGCGAAACAAATCGTAAAAGAAATTAAAATATTTCAAATGTACATGCAGCAATTTGTGGCAGCTTTAAAGTGCATTAGGTTGTCCCTCTTGGTTGGAAAAGGTTATCGAAAAGGCCAAGGTTTGATGACCAAAATTGGGGTTTTTGGGAGTGAAAACAAGAACAAATTAAAACGTGGCCTTTATTATAGTTCAAAGTAAGATTAAGGAAATCAGCACTAATCGTAAAATCTTTTCAAATTTAAATTATGAATTAAATAAATTTGACAATAAGAAATTTTGCGTGGGCGGAAAGCGTGGCAAACATTCAGTCAAATCGATCTTCCATTTCGGCTACTTATACGTCATTATTTCTCGGTCGGGTTCGTCAGACGAATTCACATCGTTATAGCAGCCTCACCCAAAAACCAAGTCGTTATACAAATATATTTTTATATATTTTTTTTCGTTGCCCATTCAACGCAAATGTGCCATGCAAATTTTGAGGCGAAAAAAAAGCAGCTAAAACTTTTATGTTTCGGTCACAAAATGGCCATAAAGTTTATTATAATGCATATACGAACAGATAGACAGCCAGAAAGCCAGAGCAAAAACAGTTGCCGGCCATTTAGACAACCACTATAATTTAGCTGAACGGAGATGAAGACATTTTTCTGTAATTTTCTAAACCAGGGCCCCCGAAGGCCAGTGAAAACTTGCACTAATTAACGCCCGACCAAAAAAAAAACCACCGATCGTGGTAGGGAAAGTGCCCAGTTGGGGGAAATTGATGCGGCCATTAGTTGTGGAAATCTGATAGCTGATTGCTGGAAGGTCTCGCATTACACCGTGCGATTAGAAGTTAAATGAATTATTTGATCATTTGTCTACCAGCATACAGAATAACCAATACCCACCTCCAAACATTGATCCTATACCCCCGACAGCTGTGCAATAAAAGCCGCCTTAAACCGTTAAATGCGAACACATGTAAATCCGATATATAAAAACCGAAAATGAAAATGAAAAGAACGAAATGGGATGGCGTGGCATGGTGGGGAAACAAATCTGCCCTCGGGCGCAGCAATTTCGGTGTCAAAAGCTGACATTTCTAATTTGCACAAGGGGTCGTCGTCGTGGTCGTCATTGTCGACGTCGTCGTCGTCTTCGTTCAGGGTGGGCAAGACAAATGACAGGGCAGACCCGGGCCCGAAAATTATATTCAATGGCAGCGGACATTACCCAGAAGGAATCGCCGGTCGAGGAGCAACGTTTAATTGCGGTTAAGCGGCGGCAAACTTTAAGTCGTCCTGAGGCGGCGGTTTATTCAGATTATTCAGGGGTAGCGAATGAGGGACCGACTTGCCCTGCCAGTGCACGCCCTATTCAATAATTCAACAAAGGCGGCCAGGCAAATAAAAACACAGAGAAAGGGAGGGGAGAAGGGCACAAGTAAAGCCCACAACTTTTATGCATTTTCAATTGCGGGTAAAAGTTTATTTTAAAAAAAAGTACACTCATCGGAATTTATTTTAAATGTAATGCCAATACGGTCCTTAAAAGGTTACAAGTCTTTTAAATTGTATAAAAACTAATTATAAGAAATTATAAACAAAGAAAAAATAGAAAACAAAACAGGTTTTCTCTTTTTCTAGTCAAAATTATTATTTTATTATTATTTTCAAAGGATCCCAAATTAAGGTATTTAAATCCCTAAAACTTTACTAATTTTTGTGCAAAGTGTATGCCTATAAAAGTACCAAAAACTTTATCGTTGTAGTTTGTTTGCCTTTGTTTTTTTGAGGGCACTGCGACGTGGCTGTCGCCGGGCAATGTTACCCTCGTTGTGTAACATCCAAACGGCCTGAAAATCGGGATCTGGAATTGCGTGCCCGCCCTGTGTTCCTTCCGCATGTCCTTTTGCCATTGCCTAGTAGTTCAGTTATTGATTTGTGCAACGATTTAGTTGGAACCGGTAGACGGGCTTGTAATTGCTTGTTTGGCGCTATTCAAAATGGCCTGTTTCCATGCTGATAACGACGAATGTTCCTACATGTCTTGCATGTGGTAACAAAATAAGCAACGCAAGCGCTGATTTATTTAGCAAATGAGTCCGTGGGTGTGAGTGGGCCTAATCTAAGTGGGTCGGATCTTAATCACCGCCTGCAAGGCGCATTTAACTGTGGCGAAATGAAAAAGGCCAATGCGGGCGAACTTCTGCATCACGTGATCAGGTGTGAAATGCATTTAGTGGTGAGCAAATAAGGGAAATGGAAAAATAGAAGGTAAAAGACCTAAATAACACAAATTTCTATGGGGAAATTTACTCTTTGTCTGTAGAAATAAATCTTTAAATTGTATTAAAGCTACAAAAAGGTGTTTACCATAAATTTAGGCACACGAGATCCAATAACTGCTTCAATTAGGAACTGATACATGGCAACCAAACACTCTATATGATATATGACCTCAATTGAAACGTGCCAAGAAACCTTTAACATAATAAATGACCCCGTTTTAATGTGTTAAACGTTCCCTTAGCATTTATCAACCCTGATTGAAATATCTTTCAACGAAATCCCGATAAAGCAGACACACACTCACGACTGGAGGGCAGTTGTTCAGCTCCCGCTGTTGTTGTTGTTGTTGTTTCCCTTTTTCTTATTAACCTTATCGCTGGGCAATTTCCCAAGGAGAACCCACACGACGCCTAAGAAATTGCGCAATTGCATTGGCAGTGAGCAGTGAGGGTTGCAAAATCTGAAACCCACATGCGGGTGTGGTGGCACTAAGGAAAGAAGGAAAATAAGTGGAAAAAGTGGTTCGCAGTCATCGTGAGTCGCTGTGGCGCATGCTGTGATAATGCCATTTGAGCTTTGCTTTTCAAATTGAGCACTCGCTACGCATTTGACGGAGCCGCCGGGCTGATGATCATCTCCGCCGGAGCCACACGAACGAACCACTTGCACCACACCGACGAACCACCGCAGACCATGTCCCGCAGTCCAGACGACTACGAATCCGACCACGACGACGACTACTCTGCGGGGGTGGATTTTCTCCGATGCCATTTCACCGGGTTGGGGGCCATGCAACAATGTTGGCAACTGCACACGAAAATTATGAATCACAAGGCAAACTAAGCCGGGGAGTGGGAGGAGGGCTCTGAATGACATCCGGTGGCTAGCAGGGGAGGTTACTACTTACACACAAAAAAAATAGGGTTCAAAGTTCTAGTTCTTTGTTGCTATTTCGTATGAGAGATCGAGTAAATCTACATCATATTAACAGTAGTAACAGAGTCTATAATCATTTATTTATTGAATCAGAAATAACATTATTTTTAAGTGACACACATCTTGCTATTCTATGTAAATTTTAATAAATTTCCATTCTGCGAAACACTTTAAATATATACCCTTTATTAAAGCCTAGTATTTATGTTTGTTTATCAGTAAATTAAGTAGTTCAGATCATATAATATTATAATATACATTTTTTTTAGGTGCAGGATAAGAGTCCAAGAACAATCCCGAGTAGTTAAAACTGCTTAGAAGCAGTCAGACGAAAGAGGGGCTTGCCAAGACTCCTCCTCCGCTGGAAAACCTCCCTATAAACACGCTGCGTGCTTAACGGGAATTAAGTCATTAGTGGTATGTAGTGTCTGTATGCAATGGAGTTCAAGTTGTAAATTTCAATTAATGTTGCAATTTGCAAATTGTCACCAATGGAGGCCAGACGACAGTGACGACGACATCGTGTAATCACCGCAAGTGTGAAGATAATGCCCTCTTAACATGATTAATGCTTTGACCTTTGGGGGCGTGTTCGATACGAAAGGCAAGCATTGGGGGAAATGTATAGAGAAAAGGTAATGTTGCAAGTATGTGGTTGAAAATAATGCAAAACTTAAATATAAAAGGGTAGACTTTCTACTTTCTTGTTAATGAGCCACAACACATAAAAGTTCTGCGCCAATTCCACAAATGGGCTAACACGATTTGAGGTACTTGTTATGGTCGTCTTCTTTTTTTCGGTTGCCGACTGCTGTCAAAGGTGAGGCTAATGACACTGCACCTGGCCACCTGCACCATTCCTCCCCCTTTTGGTCACGAGTCACGAGCCATGTCAACAACAACAACAAGTGAAATGCGGCAACGTCGCCAAAGGCGCGGCTTGTGGCGTGTGAAGATGGCAACAGTAGTTACCAGTTACCAATCAGTTAAAAGTGAACGGTGAAACAGTGAAAGCCAGCTAATCGATGACTAAGTAATCACAGGGCGTCAATAAGTAGGCTATGCCTGGATTATGGCACAAATCAATGCAATCCGAGGGTAGAATAATCAAATCGGGTGACGCATATTAGAGGGCAAATACATTTTATTGAAGTTAGACATGTGTTCGGCAATCAATATAATTGGAAATATGTTGATGGAATGGTCTAAAAATAAATAATACTACTCGCTATATTGGTAGAACCAGTTCTTGAAACTAAATGATTTTTTCAGCCAGTTTGGCAAGTAGCAATAATATCGTAAAAAGTTTGAATGGTTATTACCAGCAGTTAAATAAAAGTTCGATAACCTCGCTCTAAATTATAATTTTGAAATCAGACTAATAAATAATTAAACAAATACATACCAACATTTTATTATTAAAATAAAATAACTAGTAAATCTAGAGATAATTTCCTTTCGTTTTATGTAAACTAATTAATGGTTTCTTTTTATGAAAAATCATTAACCAACTTTTCAAGTGGATACACAAAGAAGGCGCCTTTATAATTACGGTGATTATATTTGTGGCTATATAATTACCTCTTATTTTATACCTACTCTTGTTAGTCTAGAACAGTTTTGTGCCTTTCCCAGTTACATTTTCCCAGAGAAAGGATCCCCGCATTCTTGAGTCACTCACATTCCCCCGATTACAAAATGCCGCCAAACATCAAATGCTATTTCCGATTCCGAATCTCTCCCCAGAGAAAAGCGCAGAAGTGCTTCGGTCATTGCAACAATCAAAACTGGAACGTGACTGTTACAACAAATCCAGGGATTTTGATTGTGGGGGACCATCAACAAGACTATCATCGCCATGAGAGAAGTACAGAAGTGCTGAAGAAATGGAAACAAAAAGCGGCCGAGGCTGAATTTGTAACAAAACCAGCGTAGGCAAGCAGAAAAAATGAATGTGAGAGTTGGCATTTGGTATTTGGGTTCTGGAAAGTCATGGTCAGAGGCTTATCAGCTTGGGAATTTTGGAGAGGGAGGGGGAAGGTGGCTTGACTACCTCCGACGTCACACATTCCATAACCGAAATACAGAAAAAAATTTGTCACTTTAATAAGCGCATTTCGGTTCGCTTTGGTTCAGTCAAGTGCATGATTTGAAGAAATTTCGACTGGCTCAAAGCTTCAACTTTTAAACCTCAATCTTTGTTCCTCCGCACGGAACGTGTTAAATTTATATGCCCCTCTGCTTTTGTATTGAGAATAAGAGGGAGAATGGCCAGAAGAAGGAATGCCTTATTTATGATTATTTTTGTTTATGAATCCGTTCGCTCGTATAATCCTAATAGAGCCATCAATGAGCCATAAAAATGGGGCTGTCCAGCAGCAGCAGTTGACACGCCCAACCTGGAGACATCAGACCTTCCTCGAACCCATTCGAATCGAATCAAAATGAGACCCAGCCCCGTCTAGTCAACGTGGCGACGAAAAACAAAAAGAGTCGGATATTATAGCCAATGATATGTTGAATTATAACCCCTTCGAGCACTTAACTGAGAGCATGAAATTACAAATTTATGGCAAGAAATCAGCAGCAATCATCATTTCGATTGTTTACAGTTTTTAATGGAGATAAACCACAAAACGAAAAAACAAGAAGTGGCAGGGTCAACCATAAATTTAATAATAATTTTGACATTTAACAAGCAAATTTTTAAGTTCTTCTTTAATCAATAAAAAAACTTGACACTTCTTTCAATTAAAATTCAGCTATAAAAACTTTTTACTATTTTATCAGAAATTTCTGAGAGGCAAAAAATGCAATTGTATTAGGTGAACTTTAAGACAAATGCTAAGTAAAGTCATGACTCCACTCTCATTAAGCAAATGCAAATAGAAAACTGCTCACTTGTTCAATCAGCTGGCAGTTCAAATTCAATTCCCTACAAAATTTGCATAAAATTCTTAAGACATCGCACAAAAAAAAACAAAAAGAAAGGAAGAAGTTGGCGCTACGGAAGAAGTCGATGGGCCAAAAGGAAGCAACGCAAGGAGGCAAAAAGTCAACGTCAAAGCGAAAATTGCCAACACCCGAGTGGAATTTTAAAATGCCTCTCTAGAAGTGGATGTTGATTTTTTGCAGCTGCAACAACAATGCACTGACATTGATTTTTTGGGCCCTGGTCTGGGTGTTTACACTTAGTAGCCCTTAGTCACTCTCTGGGCCATATGAATCACCCAATAATACCCGGCGCCAGCGTTGGCGATCAGTCGTCAGCGAGCTCACATCATATGCAAAACATTTCGATTGTAAAATACTTGAGCGCCACAGCGAAAAAAAAAGCATTACAAATTAAGCAAATTTATTTTGTACTTTCGTACTAGTCCAGCGACAACAGAATTTACACAGGCATTCTCCATCCGTCGGCCTGTAATTTGGTCGTCCCGGCGACAACAAAATATTTTAGCGAATTAAAAGAAATTGCCTCATCCGACAGCTGTCCGCGATCTGGACAATAATGTGGATAGATGGCCAAGCTAACTAAGCAGGCAGTGCGTCATCTTTCGGATATAGATAAGTCACAAGGTTTACGATATGGATCATTCAAGGGAAGGCTTTGTGGAAATGATAGAGTTTAAAGCACAATGATTCTGCTTATCATGGCAGTTTATAATGCTCACATAGATATCTTTGTAAGATTAAATATTTGCAAAATTCTTTCCTTATCGAATGGTTAAGTAAACAATGTTCTATCATGTTCAGTAATACCTTAAGAATGTGCATTTCCGTGTATAATCTATCTACAGAAATTGGTATAATTTAAGGTTGTATTATTTGCATTAGGAGTGATTTACCTATATTTCCTGAAGAAGATTCATTATGATTCTTAAAGAAAGCCCTCAATAACTTCTCCCTTGTTACCAAACACCTATTCAAACTCTTCTAGTTAGTCAACTAGCCATGATGGCTCCTCAAACGATGGAAACAAGGCAATTAGATATTCCTCTGACGTTGAGGCGGCTGTCTTTGAAAGGGAGGAGCAGGCGGGGGGGCAGGCAGCACGTGTCTGGGCTGCCTCATCGATGGCAACGTTTTGGGGCAATGACAACAGCTACGGCAACAGCAACGCAAACAGCAGCGACAGCTGTCGGCAAGCGATTGCCGACAGGAAGCGCCACTGCGCCAGCCAACGCTGCACAACACGCCCACGCAAAAAAGATATTGGCAAAAAATGCAGACCTTAAATAAACTCCAGAGGGGGACCAAAACGCAGCGATCTATGACAAAAGATGCGCTGCTGGCCAGTTTAGATGACGTGCAAACTAATCTTAAAAGTGTGCCCATTACCGGGAAAGGACAACCTTTCGAAATTCAAAAAACGAGAGAGGGGGAACGGATCTTCAGCCAAGGCAAACACAGCCTACATCCGGTGGAAAAAATGGTATTTGGGTAAAACCCAAAGAAGCGAACAAAAAAATAAAAACAGATGACATATGCCAAAGATATCAAATTTAAATAAGTAAACACTGGACAGGATAGAGGATATAGAAGACTCACCTGTCGTGTCCATGTAAACAATTAATGTGGCGAAGACAGTCGCGAAGGAGAGCAGGCACAAGGCGATGGGCAAAAGCTGGCGATAGGGCGAGGGATTCAGTCGCGGATCGAGCTTCTTGGCCTTGCAGGATCCAGATCCTCCGGAGCCACCTCCTCCGCCGCCTCCCCCCGCCGCACATCCCGCTGCCGAGAGGTGATGATGATGGTGGTGATGGTGGTGCTGCTGCTGCTGCTGGTGGTGGTGGTGGTGTGGCCTGTGCGGATGCTGAACCTGCTGGGGAGATGTTCTCGCCCGGGATTCCACGCCCTTGGACTTCTGGCAACAGTGCAGCTGCTGCTGCAGCGCCTGTGGCAGCCGAGTGGGCGTGGAAAGGGGCGAGGAGACTGTGCTAACCGACGGCGAGCTGATCACGCTGCTCAGGTCGCTCTGGTCGCCACCTCCTCCGTCCTGGTGGTGGTGCCTACTCGTCGTCGCCGTCGTTGTCGTCGTCGTGTTTTTGTGGCGCTGCTGCACATGGTCCGTCTCATCGGTGCCACAGTCTTTGGTTGGTTGCCGGATCTCCCGTTCCGTCGTCTCCTTCATCTCCTTCTCCTGCTGGCCAAAGTTCACCTCGTCGACATCCTCGCACTCGATGTCATCGTCGTCGTCCACCGCCGCATAATTTGTTCGCACCGGCAGGGTTTTCCTGGACTCCGGACTGATGGCGGGATTGGATGCACTTGGCGTGGCCTGCTGGTGGACGCCGCTCAGCGTTCCCGATCCTCCGCCGGCACAGCTCCTGCTCAGGGTGAACTTCTTGGGTGTGGCCTTGGCATGCCTTCTGCTCTGTGTCGCCGCCGATCGCTGCTGCTGGTGATGATTACTGCTAGTGTTGTTATCCTCCTGTTCCGCCAGCTGCAGCTGCTCCACCGCCAGCGCTGGATGCGCCGAGAACACTTGCTGGGACATGACTTCTCTGTGGGTGTCTATCTCGAATGCCTCCTGGTTGGGAATCCTCTCCTATAGCCGCATCCTGGAAAAGAACAGAGCAGAAGAGAAGAATCCAATTAGTCCCAAAACGAAAACTAATTTCACAAAGTGCATTGAACTGAAACATCATCATCATCATCATCATCATCATCATCATCATCATCATCATCTACCCAGCATCCTTACAGCCAGCTCTCCATATGTCTGGCAATCTTTTGTCTGCTCCTTTGCTCCTGCTGCTGTCTGAACTCATATTCATTTTTATGAATAGGCAAAAATACAGTCCGAAAAAAAGAAAACCGAAATGAGCTGAGAATGCCCAGACTCGAACTCAAATTCAAACTCGAACCCAAGAGCAAAAGTCGCTCCAAGACGGAGGCCCGAAGAAATTGAATACAAAACTCCACCACCTGTCAAAAATCGAGCGACTGCCAGACAAAAGCCGGGTGCGACAGGGACGGCAGATCCAGACGTAGAGCGAGAGGGAACGAGAGCGGTTGATTGCCAAAGAATTTCAACAACAACGCGAGGTATTTTGTGAACCAAATTAAAAAAGACACAGAACGAGAGTAAGCGAGCTGGGCCCCGGAGGGGTGAAAATGCATTGCAGCGAGGCATGAGAATTATAAATGGAAAAGCATTGAAGACGACCAAAAAAAGAAGGCGATCGAGGACCGCAAAGAAGGCGGAGGGCCACAGTGGAAGTGCCAGCCGTTCTTTGTACTAATGTGAGTACCTACAGCACGGTCTAGATAATTATTATTATTCTAATTAGTTTAAGGGTCGAAAGGGTCGCTTAGTATAGTTAATATCTCTTGTTCATCGCAAAACCTCAGTTTTTTCAATAGCTTAATAGGTCAAACTTTTGCAATTTACTGTATTTCAAAACGAAATTTTTTTTTTGATTTTAAGTAACTATTGTTTAAGATATTTTTATACCCTTGCAGAGGGTATTATAATTTCAGTCAAAAGTTTGCAACGCAGTGAAGGAGACATTTCCGACCCTATAAAGTATATATATTCTTGATCAGCATCACCAGGAGAGTCGATCTAGCCATGTCCGTCTGTCCGTCCGTCTGTCCGTCTGTCCGTCTGTCCGTCCGTTTCTACGCAAACTAGTCCCTCAGTTTTAAAGCTATCTGCTTGAAACTTTCCCAAAAGTTGTCTTTCTATTGCAGGTAGTATATAAGTCGGAACGAGCCGGATCGGGCCACTATATCATATAGCTGCCATATAACTGAACGATCGGAAATGCCATATCTTTGGTGTTTTTAAAGTTAGGAAGTTGGGATTTTCTATGGGTTTTATTTTTGGCTAATAAATCCGACCTCCCAAATTTCATAAGGATCGGACGACTATATCCTATAGCTGCCATATAACTGATTGATCGGAAATGCCATAACATTGGTGTTTGTAAAGTTAGGAGGCTGGGATCTTCTATGGATTTTATATTTGGTTAATCAATCCGACCTACCAAATTTCATAAGGATCGGCCGACTATATCTTATAGCTGCCATATAACTGATTGATCGGAAATGCCATAACATTGGTGTTTGTAAAGTTAGGAGGCTGGGATCTTCTATGGATTTTATATTTGGTTAATCAATCCGACCTACCAAATTTCATAAGGATCGGCCGACTATATCTTATAGCTGCCATATAACTGAACGATTGGAAATGACATAACTTTGTTGTTTTTAAAGTTAGGAAGTTGGGACTTTTTTTAAGTATTAAGAATGCATCATATGAATAATTTTGGAGAATATAATTTATAGAATATTCTGCAAGGGTATATCAACTTCGGCTCCGCCCGAAGTTAGCTTTCCTTTCTTGTTATGGCTTTATTTTAGTAAACAAACAAATACTAAATTCAATTTAACGCCTTATAGTTTTAAATATAAAAACCAAATTTTAGAAACCTTAAGAACAGAGGGAGAGCCCTAGAATATCAAACTCAAAATCTTTCTTGGGTTAAATACTCGTACATTTTTCAGTGTCGATGCTATTATTTTGACCGCCACTGTATGGGTGTAGTGCCGTGTACTTGTGCGCCTGCGCAACAGACGCGCGAACGAGAGAAGCCATGCTCGGCTTCAACTGGAGTGAGTGAAACGGCACGAATCGAGTTCATCAACTGGCAGTGGAAACAGCAGATGTTTTTCCAATGTTTGGCGGCTGTTGCTGCTCTTGGCTCTTATTCATTCTCGCCCAATCCCTCTGCACGTTGCCCTGCCCCCAAAAAAAGGTATGCACAAATTAACAAGAGATTTGTAATGGACCAAGCAACAGGCAGGGATCGCAATGAGGTGGTCTATTTAACAGAAAAATCTGTATCCTTTGCTAGAAAACCTTTCCTGAAATTATACTTCGTATTATATACGAATATACTTATATACTTCTTTAATTATTATTTTCAATATTGTGCACTCCCTATTTTGACATTTTAAAAACCAGCTTATTTGAAAACTTTCAAAATCGATTTGGTTTTGTTTTTTGAAATTCTATCAAACGAAGACTCTAAGTAATGTTGGTCAAAGGTTCTATGATAATGTCCTAATAATACCATTGCATAACTAAATCTTATACAATCTCTACTTAAAACAAAGAGTATTATAGCATCTATTCGGGCTTGATAAAGCATCCATTCATGTAATTCCCTTCCTCTTAGTTTTTGCTTTATGTACCACAACGTCTTCGGGTTTGGCTGTTGTAGTATTTTTTGCTCAGCCTCCGTTGACTGGCTCGTAAAGCTCCTTTGTGCTAAGGGCAAGGCTGCCATCCATCCAACAGAATCCAGAATCGGAATAAGAATAAGAATCAGAATCGGAATCAGATCGCTGACCAGCAGCGAAGTCGTGGTTGCATTGACTTATGTGGATGCCGCCGCGAGGCATTCGCGCATTCATTATCCATTACGCGTGCGCCCAGTTCTTGGTTCTTGGGATCCCCATTCTCAACTCGACGACTTCCCCGCGGTTTCCCCTGGAGAGTGGAATATGTTTTGAATGTTTTGATTTGCTGGAATTTATTGAAACATATCCCGGCAGCAAAGCCGGCTGTTCGAGACCTGTGATTAAATGCCCTGCTGTTGGATGCTCGCATTTAATGATACTCTACCCTGCCTTCGTTCGTTAAACGATATGGTTCCTGGAATGTGCTCAGCTTAAATGGGTCCATCTGAAAGATAAGTCGAGCATCTGCAGGTTGCAACTGCAGTGGGTAGTTTAAAAGCAATCAAAACGCTGGTAAAGCAGACCATTTAATCGATATCAAGCGTGTCATTAACCACTTACGTTGTATAATGCATCTAACATACATAAATTCCTTAAAATTCATTTTAATGCTCGATTTTCTTGAATTTTTCCCACAACTATCAGCTTTTTAATCCTATTCCACACACTTTCTGCCAAATGATTTTTATGGTATCGAACAATTAAGATGCATTTTCACAGCTCTAAAAGAAACTTCAAGTTTATGGACGCGTTTAATGGGCTTTTAATTCAGTAATTAGTTGGCTTCGTCTTTGATTTGCAGTGCGTAAATAAAGCGCCATGAAATCGAATTGAAACGGAGCGAAAAACTTTGAAGTTGGCTAGGGAAAGGGCCGCAGATACAAAGTATCTGGTGGATACTGCAGGCGGTCGGTCTGGCGTGTGATTTACGGCTTGTCGCAGCGCATGAAATCGATCGATTTAAAGAGAGAGAGAGAGAGGAGAGACCAGGAGAAAAAACAAAATACAAAATCAGAGGGAGCCGACAGCACTCGGATGTATCTATGCATCTTTATAGCTATATCTATAGATGTATCTGTTTCTGTATCCGTATATCTATCAATAGCTGTGTGCGCGCTTTTGCCGGCGTCGCTTTCATTGATGCTGCCCTTTTTTGTGTCTGCTGGCTGTCTGGGAAATCGTCGACTTGGCAACAGTATCTATAGCCGTCTAAATATTCTGTGACATAGGCACCTCCCAGTTGGCGCCATCGCAGAGGTCACCAAGATTCAAGTGGGCTGGGTTAAGAGATTTAGGAGTCCGAGGCGATTTAGGCCCTGCAATTTTAGCCACTTGGCGTTGTGCAACATATTTTGCGGCCCCAGTTCCGAGAATCGCCAAGCCAAGCTGAACAAACAACAAAATCAGGAGGGGAAAAGGAAAGGAAAAGGAAAGGTGAGACAAGGTGGCACATACACGGAGAAAAATGTAAAGCAAGTTTTACCAATTGTATTCAAAGACAATATTTAAATCGGTTAGATACTTCATATTTGTAAAGTATTTTTAATATTTTCTTCATGAGAAAAAGGTTTGTATTTCAAACCTCTTTTAATTCGCTCCCAAATATTTATTTAAAATATATCCAATCTATAGTTTAAAACATATTGAAGAATAATGGTTAAAATAATATTTTTAAATGTCAGAATTTGATGATATTTTATCCATGTGTAAGAAGCAACAGCAGCAGAGGAAGAACCAGCGAGCGAACATGCCACAATAATGTTTTGCGGTTAATGATCGTGCGATGCGAGGTACGTATAAATGTAACACATAGCCAGAAAGAGAGGGCGAACGGCACAAGACATTTTGATAAAACATTTACAAACGCACTCAAGCAGAACTCCATCATCCCAGCCACACACAAAACAACACTGCCAACACAGTTAGAAGGTATAAGGTATAACCACCAAAGAAAACAGAACCACCAGCAAAATTATACAAGAAAAAAAAACGCCAAGAACAGGAGAGACAAGAAGCGTTGACGATGGGCAGCCAAGTAGGAAAAAGGCAGGCAGCTCGAAGAATTATTCTGCTACGCTTTTAACCATATGGTTTATTTATACAACAACAAGAAGAACAACAACAGCCAAAACGACTGAGGAACAAGAACAAAAAGTGGAAGGCAGGCCACTCGCCAACATTGGTAACAACAAAGTGGCAGACAATAAAAATGCAATTCTAAAAAGCCAGCAATAACAACAGCTCGGCGAACGTTGCACATAGGAATTCTTCGTCTTCTACACTTGGCACTTGGGAAGAGGCAGAAAGGAGAGCTGGTCAAGCGATCAAGTTGATTACGAATATATTGTCGGGTTGACCAGTACGAAATACCTTTTAAAATGTGTTTATATTTTAGATGGTAAATCGTGAAAAGATGTTATTTTATTTTTAATCCTCAAAATAGTTAAGAAATTTGTTAAATTGGTAACTCAACCAAACGTTTTGGGTTGCTAAAGAACACCTTTTCCCTCACATTTTCCAAAATAAACCCTAAAGATGTCTACTCCCACTTGTCTCGCTAAAGACCTTCATAAATAACTGCCCCATTCCTGTCAGATAAACTCACAAATGCCTCAAGTGACCCTCCTTTTGGCTCGCAAGGCGGTTCCCTCAAAAAGTTGTTGAAATGTTCCAATTGCTGCAATTGTTCCAAGTACTCGCCCTTACCAAGATCGTCCCTTTTTTTTCCACTGATGGCTACTTAGAAATGAGCCACCCCGCTGGACAGCTCCGCCACGCTGAACGCGCTAATGAAAAAATTGCTCGCCCGGTAAGGCAAGAAGGTATTTCGGAAATTTATTGGTAGCACACTGAAACGTGAAAAAATACGAAACGTTTGGCCAAATGTGTAGCATATGCTGCAGACTGGTGAATGGTAAATGGTAAATGGCATAAGGGACCTAAGACTTGAGACCCGGGACCTGTGTGGTCGTCGAGGCGGCATTGACTTATCTTGGCTTGTTTATCGGCCAACGTCGTCGGCGTCGGCGTCGTCGTTTTAATTGTTTGTGCCCAAGGCGTCGGGTCGGTTTGTAGGAGTTTGCCAGCCAGCCTGCCAGCCAGCAGCTACAACGGTTATTTCAGCAAGTCGTTCTAGTAAATTAGCACATAAAAATGCGGCTGGAAAGTTGCCAAATAAAAAGCAACAGCAACAGCAGTGGCAGCAGTTGAGGAATCTAGGGTAAGTTGGAAATGGCAAATGGGTTCCATTGCAGCCGCTGCTATTTTATTGCACTCGCCTTTGCATGTTGGGAATTTATTACCAAAAAGTCAGCAGGGGGCCAAGAGTCGGGATAGGCTGGCTGCAGTTGGTAGTTGGCAGTTGCTTCGGTTCCCGGACAGATGGCGTGTGCCAGGACTAAAGAGGAGCTCGGCAGGACTTCAGGCAAAATGCAATTCATTGCATGCGACAATTGGCGGGGCACTTTGATTTTGCCCCTTTAAGGAGAGATCCATTAGGGGTCCCCAAAACAGGAACCCGAGGAGTCCAAAAACTCAGGAAGCCAAAAGCGCTTATCTTAATGAGAAGTTGACGTGTCTGCATGCCACAATACCAACTCGGTTGGGGCTTGAAAATTGCCTTAATGTGCCGGCAGATGCCCGAAAAAATAATATTTATGCGCCTCAATAAAATTGTGGGAGTTACTTGGCCAATTACACCATGAACTTGGCCCATTGATTGTTTACTTTAGTCGCTCTATCTCGCTGGGAGCCATAAATTCCACCTATTGATGATGAGAGTTTCATTTGTTGACTTCAACTACAACAATATTTTGTCTTGGCTATGGTTTGTTGATATCCAATGACATTTGTTTAGAGTGGAAATTTCTATAGAATTCCTATTAAGTTTTTGATTTATTGCCAACGGAAGTCTGTTGAGTGTCTAACAAACAGTATTACATAACTATTTAAGTCTCATGTTTATTTTTAGGAAAGAAAACTTCCCACTTATGATTAGATTTCCTCAATTAACTAAGTTAACTGCAAATTACACTAGCCGCTGACCAGCGGAATAATTATGCAATGTTCATCTCGGCATAATTTCGCAATTAAATTGAAGTCCATAATCTATCCCACATCATCGCATACAATTGCCAGCGCGTACTGGCATTTCCATGGAATCAGAACGTTATATTAATTTGATCCCCGCTCGTCCACGAGATGTTTAGATGTTTATGCCGATGCTGACGTGACTGCAGCCAACCAAAGCTCAATGAAGCAGCAGCAAAGTGAGAAAACAGAAATGCAGTAAATGCGTAAATTTACAGTGGAACCCAGAAAGGGGGAACTTGGAAATATAAAATAATAAAAGCCCTTCGTTTATGGTTATAAAAATCGATTGAATCTAACCATTCAATTTATTATAAAGCATCTTAAATTTAAAATTTCTTGATAAAAAAAATGCTAATATATTTTTAAAAAGAAATAGTGCATATAAATATTTGAAGAATTTAAAGGCTTCCCGTATACAATTTTTAAAAATCCATCATACAGACACGTTTGTATTTGCCCTTTTCCACTGTGCATGAGAGCAAAAGAGGCAACTCCATCGCGTCGTAATGAGCAACACGCACAAAATCCATAGAAATGGAAATGGATCAAGAGCAGCAGATACAGATACAACTGCACATGGAGGGGCAAGCAGATGCAGATGCAGATACAACAGCAGCAGGTCAAGCAGGTACAAATGCAACAAGCGTTCGCTCGGCTGATTAGAAAGAGCGGGCACTACTTGTTGGGAACATAAACAATATTTGATGGCTGTTGCAGCCTTTTCCGACTACAATGATGACGATGACGTCGACGGTGGCGGCTGCTTCTTGTGTGTCTACACATGCATGACGAATGCCAAGAGCCCCGGAGGACGGCGATCAAGGGAGAGCGGTCGAGGGACTAGCATAATAATTCACTTAATCAGGCTTGAGCGGATTTACCGACTCGGCGTATTTATCACGGGAGAAGACAGGAAAAAATGCCGAAAAGAAGCAAAATTGGCCCAGAACCGACCAGCAGATAATAGACAAATTGCTGCTGATAACCGGCAACAGCAGGCAAAATGGAAAGGCGGGGAAAAATCAGGGGAAAGATGGCTAAGTGGATGCGGGTCCGTTTAGGCAGGTGAAAAATGGAAATTGAGATTATGTTTAAGAGAAATCCTCACCCCTATGATTTTTCAACCACCAGCCGACTACACTTCATCTCAAACACATGTCGCTCTTATTTTCCTTTTGGGCAAAACGGAAGAAGTCTTTGGAATGCATGAATGAGCAGGAAAACAAAAAGAAAAGAAAAAACCATGAAAAACCAAGAAAACTCAAGTGGAAAATTTTCACTAGGATGCGTGGTTAAGAGATGAGAGAGATCCGAAAGGCAGAGTTTTGTGCGTTTGCATGTGCATTTCGGTTTCTGTTTTTGTTTGCAACACGTTCACTGCATGCCATGTTGCCTGACTTCACATTCAAATGGCATGACATTTCACATTTCTGGATGGATTCCGAATTTAAATGGAATTGCTCAAATTGTAGCCTGAGCTTGGCTCAAAAAAAACAATGGTTAATGCAGGAGTTTTACCAAGAAATAGTCCCCCGTAAAACCGAGGCATCTTTTTTAAATGAGCAATGCTTAGAGGGATGGAAAACAGCTGCTGGATTAGAAGAATATCATATTTAAAATTGCAGAGAATATATTAAAATATATATTTGACTCCTGTTAACTTAAAAGCCATTTAATTAATGAAAAACTAGCATGGATGTTCAAACCCTTTTACACAATCCTCCCTTAACTTTACGGACGCCATTTTCCAATGCGAATGAACGTTCCATCCATCGATTGCATAAATCGCAAAAGTGCCAGGAAACCGAAGCCGGCACACAAATGGTAATAAATGTCAGTCAAAGGGGAGTTCAGTCCCAAGGAGCAGGGAGCAGCACAAAGAAGTCGCCAATCGAAGTCAGGTCGTGTCAATAAATCGAAATGTAAACTCAATTTACAAAATTGAAATTGAAGCGGGCCGCACGCAGAGGGTTAAACGCAATGCAATGTCTGCAGGGAGCGGCGCACCTGCGCACCATGTCCTGGACTTTGGACGCCTTCATCTTCTGGCGTCGTTTGCGAAATCAAAACAACTCGTGGGGGAACCGAATTGGGAATGAAACAAAGGTGGTTTACACACTGATTATTAATAAAATACATAAGAACGAAATATATAAATAAATTTATTGGACATAGAGGAATTATTTCTTTGGTTTTCGTACAAACGAAACCTTTAAACATCCGCAAGTAATTTGAATAAAATCGACCAAAATCGAGGTGTGTGACCTTTTTCCGCGCTTTTGGCGTTGCTGTAACTCTGTTTTTCTTCATCGTTTTAAGCCATTTTAGGTTGACGTGTGCGAAGCATTAAGTAAAAGCAGCAACAACAAAGCGACTATGAAATTCGCATAAAAGTCTGGGAAAAGTAAAACGGTTTACGTGCGGATTACAAAAGAGCAATGGATGGGCGGACGGAAAGCATAACTAAATAGACCGGGGTAAAAATCAAATAAAACAAAACTCCATTTTTGCAACATGCTTGCAAACTATATATATACCACTCTTTTATATAGAGTGAGAAATCTGTAGGGGCACGTGCGTGATTTCCTTTCTCGAGGCATTCAACTTTGGTCAAGAGATGGAGCGGGTGGCGTAATTGGTGGAGCTAATGACAGGTGCCGCAGGTGGTGTCTGCCACCGGGTGGCACCTTAATTTGCCAAAAATGATGGATTCCCTTTATCAATTTATTGGCTCGTGTGTACCGGCAGCCAGAAAAGGCAGGATAATATGTTCCTCGAGGCTGATGTGGGTCCGAAACTGTGGCGCATTGAACCCAATCGGTGGGGCGGGAACCCGGGAAAGGAATCAGGGGCAGGGGAAGGGGCAGTAGAGCGGAGTGTAGCCAAGCGGTGCATGTGCAGCGGCTTGTTGCAGGCGGCAGTTCAGCAGGAAGCCAACAAATTACGGCCGAGCCACTCATCATCAGGTGGTGCGACACGTCGAGTGATTGAGTGCACGGAAAAAAATTAGAAGCAACAGTTGTCGGGAGTTCAATATTATAAAAATATATGTAGTAGAAATAAAAACTTATTCTAAAACCCCATATCAAACAAGTTTTAATTAATTGATCAAGAGTACTGCTCTTTCTTTTACTAAGATTTTTCTTGCTAATATTATCATTACCATTTTACCATTAGTAACTTATGTTTGTTCTCAGTGCATTAACGAGTAGAACAAAACTGAGAGGTGAGTTAGCTTCGGTTGGCGGTAATTTGGTTCAACTGCCAGCCATGACACATTTTCACGGGCCTTTCTGGAGCGAAACGCAGAGACCGACTGCCTCATTCATCTCTTTCTTTCTCCCCTCGTAATTGAAATTGAAGTTGATGCAGCAAAATGGCGACGAGCACTTTTAATTGAACTTAAACTGTACTAACGGCACATTTCCCAGACTAAAACACTTTTCCAACTAACTTTGGGCACATTTAAATGTCGTTTGTGCCCCGTCATTGTCATATTTATATGATTGGAGGCGAGGTCGGTTTGGTTATCTCGGTTGGAACTTGATTTTGGGGGCCCCTCCCCAACTCTTAAGAAGTTGTTAAAGTTTTACCACCGCAAACCGAGAAGCAGGAGGAAAAATAAAGTATAATAACAACCACAACAAAACTGAGAAAACTTTGACGTTGTTATTGCGAGCAGTGGCTTAGGCTGAATTCGTTCTAGGGAAGTTCTAAAAACATCAAAAGAAGTTTTTAGAATAATTTGGTACACATGTTTTTTTAAATATTCGCTTAGCATTTTGTAAAAAGTAAGGCTGTTTGTTTATTTAACACCCAAAAACCCTCCTGCCTACGTCCCTGTTTCCAGCTTTTATTTTTGTTGTGCTGAAGACTTCTTCCGACTTTATTTCGTTTGGTATCCGTATCATTTCCTACACAACACACCTTTTTCTCCATCCATCCATCTATCCAGCTATCCATCTCTCCAGTCTTTGGTTCTTCTTGGTTATTTTTTCCGTTTTCTGTTTTTGTTTTGGCAGTCACAACTTCTTTGGCTTTGCCATTGAAAGAAAGACAGAAGAAAAAGACTTTTGCTGTGGTCTAGAAAAAACTCGTAACCACAAAAGTTTGTATTTCAAAGCAAACCACACTGTGATTCTTCTTCATATACCTCTTACTCTTCTTTTGCCTCTTTGCTGCTTCTTGGTTGCTTTATTTGTTGTTGTTTTGGGGACGGCGACACTTGGATATCTCTTTTTTTGGTCGGATTTCTGTATCTGTGCGGTTCATTGTTATAATTATGGGAATTATTATTGTGGTTTTCACTCGGCTTTACCTTTTTTTTCGAAAAGGGAACTGAGAACTGGTTTTAAAACCCCAGAAGAACGAACAATTTTGATGCAATCGATAAGAAAAGTGTCTGGGAATCTTAAAGCTCCATTATTTTTCCCCGAAAATGTTGAGACAATTCCAGAAGTCAGAAAGAGATGTTCATCAGTAAATTGCGAATTAATTTTTGGATAGCCCATTGAAATTGGTTGTGTTTATTTAAGGCTGCAGAGATCTCAGCCAGACATTGTTTACACCATGCGGAGGATGAAGAGCCAAAATAGATGGAAATGGTTTGTGTTATACTCCTCCACAACAGGTAACGCTGATTGATCGGGGCAATACTAAACACAAATCAAAGCTAATATTCTTTATGGACTTCTTGGAAATATTCTTATCGCGACTAAAGAGTTGGGTCAACAAGTCAAGTGGTGCAATGGATATAGGGTTTACAAACTCCAGTTCCCACACTTCATGAAGTTCGTTAAGTGAATCATTAAACAAATTACAAATTAGTATGCCAGTTATAAATAGCGGCAGAATAATACATAAATAAATAAGCTAGATCTATATAGAGGTATATTTGTACTCATAACAAGGGGGCACCGAAACCGAAGCACCTCAAAGTAGGTAAACATACATGTCCATCAATGTTGTGTAAATATTGGCGCAGTGAGTTAGTGTAGGTGGCTATGAAAAGCTGCACCACCCACAGGCATTCATTCGGGCACCGCGTCTATATAGTTGGGGCCCCCTTTCGATCACCGGGTTAGTCAGCTGTTTGTTGTGGATAACGATATGATGAGTGGGATCCATTCCGGTGAATGGATTTCTCTGGCTAATAATGACGATACTCTATTGCGCACAGGGGGATATTTTAGAAAACAATGGTCTGCAAGAGGTTTGCATCTTAGTCATATTAAGTCGACGTGGGACTCCATTATCTTATAATTAAATCATCTCTAAAGGAGTTGGGGATAGACTTTATTATTCATAATTTAAAATTTAGGAATCTATTAAACAATCATTAAATTAAAATTCTGAAAATTTTCCATCAGAAAAAACATAATTAGGGAAAATTTAATACACAACCAAAAACACTTTTCTTCAAAAGAATTTGATATATGTTCAGAAGAACACTATATAATACCACAAAATCGACCGCAGAAAAGCGAAAAAGCAGAACGCAGTCGATCTTGACTTCATAACAACATTCCCATTCATTATTCCATTCATGAATGTATCTCGGGTTATTCCGAATGCTGCATTAACGTAAGCAAATGTCCGTTGCCCCTATAAAATAGATCGATGCGCAAGATGTTTTAATCTTCAATTAACAGGGCAATTTGTAAAAATTTATCGCATTATGGTAATTGTTTAGCGAAAAGTGAATTTCTAATGAAGTCGGGGGAAAAGTAGATAAATGCCGAACGGATTTCGCTTAGAAATAATGTGTCGCTAGAGAGAACCAGATAGAGAGGCCAATAGATGATCTTGGCAATGATATATGGGCTATATGTAGACAGCTTCTCTTCCTCCATCTGCTTGTTGAAAATTATTAATTAAGAAAATGTGTACAGCAGCCGACTGTATGTAAATACATATACGTACTTGCGCATCCGATGGATTCGAGTAATTTCACAACTCAAGAAAAAGAAAATCCAACGTCTGACAATGACTCAACTCAATCTGAGCTGCTGCGCTACATTACCTACTTTCAATATTTTGTGTTGACGGCAGCGAGAAATTTAGCCCACAAATAGCAGCCAATTGACAACAGTAAAACATGGCCAAATATGTACGAAGTCGGCCCATGACGTAAGCGCCCCACGGTAGCTGCATAAATAGGCAAAAACTATCGAGCAAGAAGTGAACAGAAAAGCTTGCAACGAAGCTAAAATTACCCTTGCAAAAGGTATTTTTCTATGATTGGTAATAATTTTTTTTTCCGGTAAACTAATCCTGCGATTCATTGATATGCCCATTAGTAATATAAATAGGTTCATTGATTTCCCATTATTGGATTTTTCTTTACTTTCAAAGTTTTTTGTATGTGAAAGATAAAACGAAAACAAACCACTCGATTCGAGGGTATCAAAGGCTAAACAAATGCAAAATTTACATGAGCGGGTCATGATTTATTAGCAACAGACAAGGACGGGCAGATAGACGCGAAATTACAACTCAAGACGATGGCGCCCACATATGTATGTGTAGGGATAAGGAGAGAAGGGGAAATCAACAAATACATAAGCGTTTCATTCACAAAACGAAAGCAAACGAAATTCGGTGACATTAGAGATCGATTTACATTTATTTTTCTATTTGTGTGGATGAAGCAATTAAATGGCAAAAGAACAGGCAAAAATCAGTTTACCCAATTTGGACAAAAGGAGTGGCCACATAACGGATATGGGAATGGGCCCAAAGCGAATTTAGTCATCTCCTGCCTTATGAATCAATCACAATAGATCCCACAGATGTGTTTCATTCACAACGGGCTCCACTCCCACATTGTCAACCATTTTAAGTTCCGTTTTTGCCAATTTAGTGAGAGATCAATGCGAAAATACTACTCCACGTACTCCTCACTCTTTTTAGCGACGTATTTATGTATGTGAAACAACTTTATTAATAGTTTGCTCTCGCTCTGGCTACCTCTATTTCTCCCTCACTCGCTCCCAATTGCACGTGTTAGGGCCGCTGCAGCAGACAAAACAACAACAAAAGTCTCGAAGCCGACAGCGGATTTGGTTGGATTTTATTTTTGGGTCTTGAGGCTTCTTTCGCTTTTTATATTCTTCTTTATGTCTTTCCGATTTTGGAGGTAGCTCGCCATGTGAAAGGAAATAATTACTTTATTTGTTGTTTTTGAGTGTGTATGCGTACAGTCGGGGTAAAAATAATAGAGGATGCTACTTATTTTCCACAAAATCAAACACATAAAAATAATAAAACTTTTATCTAAATAAATTTTGAAAATGTTGATATTTGTTAAGCAGATAAAATGTTAATATTTATTTTTTAATAAAGTTATAATTACCACAATTTTAATTCAGACTTTAACAGTAAAAACTCATCCCAAATAATATATGTACATTGTAACAAAAATGCATATATAACTCATTAACTCATAACACAAAAGCTTTATTATTTTGACCGCATTTGTTTGCCTATTATGAATGTGTGAGGAAGATTGTTGTTATGGCCGTGTTGCTTTTTGGTTAATTCGGTTGCTTTTCTCTGTTGCCAGCTGGGCAGCATTTCAAACAATTTGGAAATTTGAAATTGTTTGCAAGCTTTTATTAGCCAATGTTGCCCCTATCGAAACTCCACTCCTCCCCCGCTTTTCCGAATTGCCTGAGTCTAAACATAATTATCAGTAAATGAAAATGGGCAGGAAATGCGAGAGGCCGCTTGTAGGTCAAGAAGCATTAGATGGGCAAAGGTAAGCAGCCATTATTTCCCTAGTCGATGTTGTTATTCTGGCCACTGTTGCAATGTCTCTATTGCGTTCGTTAGGCGTTAGATGCTATATGGTAAATATACCTAACGGTATGCCTGGCTGCAGATAATGACGCATAATTGTCCAGACAGAAATCACAGTGATCGCCAATTGAGAAAGTGAGATCAGTGACAAATTACGCGGGCAATTTGAGCGCAGCTTTAAGCGGCCACATCCGTTTTGCAGATAAACCCGGAGCTTAGAACATTAGACAAATTTTGCACATTTAATCAAAGACAATTGTTTAATTGCTCAATTACAGCAAATAACTGGAGTACGACAAAGGAAATGGGAACGGGACAAGTGCAAAAAATTAAGCAAGGGATGAGACACCTAAACGAAGCATTTGTCATAACAAAAATGTTACATGATGAACTTTTAGATATTGTAAAGAGGCATAACTTTTGAATTGTATTGTATATTGGTTAACTGATATAATTTCTATATACATTAAAAGCTCTAACAAATTTAATTATTAATTTATACTTTCACGCATTCTAAGAAATGTCAACCATGGGAGTTCAAGATCCCTCCATATCTGGTTCTCTATTTACGTTTCTAGAGTGGGATGGCGATAGCCAGGGAAAGACACTCGTCAAGTGCGACTCTTGCTGGTGTTTTCGCTGTAGCCCCTGCACTTCCTACTAGGAAATTCTCCGGAATTAAGAATTATGTGCAGCAGCAACGTTGGCAAGTGTCATTTGAGACCCAAACACAACGAGACAAACAGCAGCTGCTCCACCAGTGGTCTTGTGTGAGTGTCGGAGAGTGGATTTTATTTGAAATTCAAACTCTTTTTATGGTACCCAGTGATTGTAGGGTAGCTGAGGGTATAATAAGCATCAAAATAAGAATGCAATGTATAGCGAATATAATAGGACGACTATTCATTCACTTATTGCAGGGAAGTTACTACTCTTACTCAAATTTATATGCGTTCCTTTAACAAATTTGATATTAATTTATTTATTGTTAAATAAATTACAAAGGATGAACGAAGATAACTTTGGAAATCTAAAGACAAAAATATTCAATACCAAATCCACACTATACTAAAACCCTCTTTCTCAATTTTTCGAGCGGTATTAACTTGTCGAACATCCATTTATGTTCTTGCCTCCCCGGGTTACTAGTAAAAATCGTAAAAATCGCAGTCGCAACAGCTGTAGGAAAACTATAAACCGTTTTGGGAAATGCGTTGGAAAAGGGGGAACCAGAGGAATCTTTTTTATTTTCGGCAGGGCTACGCCTTTTATTCTTCGGCTACCCGGATGCCAAACTCCGGAATGAACTTTTGTGCTCGATTTTCCAGTTGCCAAAAAGCGGCGGAAATCGCTGGCAACTGTCGGCGGTCGCCAGATCGTCGGCAGCCCCTTTTTTATATGGAAAATCAACCTGATTCACAAGCACTTGGCGAAAATTACATAATCGCCGAACAAATGGGAACAACACAGTCATATCGAAATCGTGCCAAATTGCAACTGCAGAATGACAATAACGTTGATTTATTTCTCCCCCAGAGAGATGTTCATATTTTTCCAACAATTTTCTGGAATCAGCGGGTGGTTAATTTCGCTCAATTTTCGCTGTTTCTTCGGTTGGGAAAATATTTCAATTATTTTTTTCTCGATTTGCCTCAGCCCACCAACAGAGGTATTCTCTAGTTTTTCGGGTTTCCCGAGGGTCTTTCTACCTGTGAATACCTGCCCAAAAAAAGGAAGGCGTGGGAATCACCAAAAATATATAGGGTGAAGAAAAGATGAGAAACGAGAAAATTGCAATTGCAGGACGTGTGAAAATGTGCGGAAGACAGGAAACGTGGGCAGGACCGCTCCATGGTTTCCCGGGAATGGCCTTGGCCAATGGGAAAGCGATTTTTCTTTGATTTACACTCACCTTTTCGGCAAAGAGGAAAATGTAGATGTGCCGTATCCAAAAACAAAACTGGTCAATTATTAATCGGTGCTCCAAATCTCCGGAAGAATTGTACAAACACAATATTTTTTTTCACTGCTGATTGATCCAAGTCGAAGACGAATTTTCGCACTTTTGGTTTACGTTTTTTTTACCGATCTCTTTTTGGAACATTTATTTGCACACAATAATTTATTAAATGCCGTACTCACACACAGGCACTGGCAATCGTGTGTGTGTTTGTTGTTTACGTACGTGTGTGTGTGCGTAAAGCACGCCTCGCACACACTGACAAATATTCATTCACGATACGGTGATCACGATCTTGGCTCTCGCTCTCTCATTCATATTGTTGTTGTTGAAAATCCAAGAGAAAAATAATACTATATGAAATGAATGCGAAAGACGCACAAAGTTATGAACACGACGGGTATACGAGTGTGTTGTTGTTGTAGCTACTTGTTTTATATTTACTTGATTTCATATTTTCATAATTCGCCCATGGTTTTCTTTTCGTTTCTACCTGTGTTTAGTTAAACGAACACACGAAAAACAACACACACGCACGCACACCACACACACACTCACACTACGGAACGAGAGACGCAAAGGTAAAGTGGTAAACTGTGTGTGCAAGAAAAAAAGGCGACAAGAAACGGAACGGAATTAACGGAACCCGTATATATGCACGCGCTCGGCGATTGAATAGCGAATTTAACTGCTTTCTGTGTGTTTTCAGATATATATTGAAGTTTTCCCCGTTGAGTGGGTCGTAGTATTGTTTTTGGCTGCCGAATTTTCTTGGCTGTTCGTAGCACTCGCGGTGTTACGTTTTTCGGCGATGCGCGGACGGAGAAACTCGAGCGTCGGGTCGGAATTTTCGGAACAGTGTGACTGCAGAAAGGTAAGAGAAATACACTGTGTGGCTCTGCACAACAAATACCAGCATCATTTTATTAAAAATACTAAAAATACCGGACATCTATTTTATACGGTCCTCACACTGCCGCTTAAAAGAGTTGTTGCGAGCCATTCACACCGGCTCCCGCTGATGCAAATGGGCAAGAAATATGTATATACAAAGAGTAAAAAGTTAATATAACTAATAAATTTATGTGTTTTAATTCGATATACAAGTGGAGGAATAACTTAATAATATTAAACTATTATTTAACACAATTAAAACTTTAAAAAGTCGCTCATAAACAACTTTTTCTTCCAGTGTAGCTATGCATATTTTGGTGTTTACCAACACTGTCGCTAGCACGCGTTCGAACTCCAGGTGAAAAAAATAAACAAATTGCTGCGGAGCAACAAGTGCCGGATAAAGGATAATGGGAGTCCGGGGCCTAACCAGTTATATAGCACAGCGTGCGGAGATCTATCTGAAGCCCTTCGAGCTCCACTCCACGGCGCTGGTCATCGACGGTGACAACCTTTCCTGCAATCTGTACAAGGATGTCACCGGCAGTTACTCTGCCTTCGGAGGAGACTACGATGACTTCTACCGGGCAGTGGTGCAGTTTTTCCAGGTCCTGGCCGAGTGCAACATCCGGCCGTACGTCCTCATGGATGGTGGCTACGAGGAGCGCAAGTTGCGGACAGTCAGCACCCGGCTGCGTGGAAAAATCACCGTGATCAAGAAGATTAACCCGAACGCATCCATTACTCTGTTCCCCCTGCACATGAAGGAGGTCTTTGTGGACGCAGTGCGGGATTGCGGGGTCCCAGTGATGCGGTGCGTCTTTGAGGCGGACGACGAGCTGGCCGCCCTGGCCAGGAAACTCAACTGCCCAGTGCTCTCCTACGACTCCGATTTCTACATCCACAATGTCAAGTACATACCGCTGATCACGCTGACTGTGAAGGTATTTATTGGACTATTCATATCGCCACAAATACTCAGCAAATCTATGCCCTCAGGTGCTCACCAAACAGGTGAAGGACAAGAAGAACCACAAGCAAAAGGACTCTCGTGATCTGCGACGCAACGAAGCCAAGAATGTCGAGAAGCGCACCAAATCCAACAAGATTGTGGGCGGTATACAAACCTCAGAGCAAGTAGCGTCCCCAAAAGGGAATACCAAAACCTACAAGTACCTCGACTGCTGTATCTACCGAGTGTCGCATCTTTGTGGACGAAGCACTCTGAGCCCCGAGAAACTGCCACTTTTTGCCGCACTCCTGGGCAACGATTATATAGCTCGCAGCGCCTTTAAGAACTTTTTTGCCTCCGGATTGGGAAAAGCGGGTAGGAGTCGCAAACTTAAGATTCAACAGAAGCGCATTCAGGTAATCCTTACGTGGCTGAAGGAAGAAACGGCGGAGTCTGCTTTGGCTAAAGTGTTGTCCAGGTTAAAAAAGGTTGGTTTTTCGTTATCTATATATGATATGTTTTAGCTAAACAAATACTCTTGCAGAACCAGCGGGAATCTCTGGTGTCCCAGGTCCAGGCAGCCATCTCTGGTTACTCCAATGAGTTGTGCCACGCCTACGATTTCTTTGAGGAGCACTACGAAAAGGCTTTTCCTTATATAGAACCTACGAGTGAAGAGGAATCAGGCGATGAAGAAGATTTGGCTAGTTTGGAGGAGAACTTATCAGCAGGCGAGGGAGAAGAGAAGCAAAGGGAAGCTGAAAACGAAGAGTATAAGGAGCAACAGAAGGAGGAACAGCCAGAGAACGAAGAGCTGGACTCTGGAGAGGATGTTGAGGAGGAAGAGGAATCTGATGAAGGTCTTGAAATCGAAGTGGAGGACAAAACACTACTCTTCCCGCAATGGTTTCTAGACAAACTGTACCCGGCTCACTTGGCCCGCTACTTTGTGGATCTTATGCACCTACGAAAGTACATAAACAACCCACAGATAGAACACTTTCCCTTCCACGACTCCAATGAACTGGCATTGCCCATCCTGAACCACGTTTTCTCCCTTCTACACCATGTGGAGGGTGAGAAAACGGAGCCACAGTTGGATGAGGAGGGTTCGCCACTCCCCATTGAGTTTACCTACCTAACTAGAGCTCTTCGAGTGACTAATGTAAGGTATCTCAAGATGCCCATTGAAAAGGAGCCAGCTTATGCTTTCGAACCGTCTGCACCGGATGCCAGGCATTTGAAGGCTGTATTTAAAGACAATATTCCGCATGCCGATACAGAGAAGCTGTTCAAGAAGGTGGATGAGCTGCCGGAGGATCTAAGGCTGTACTTTCTGGCTATTATTTACTGGCTGCATCGCTCGGAGCACTGCGATCTGCTGCACCTCCACTCGCTCATCCTTTCTTTGATTGTGTTGCGTACCATCGATGTTACGATACCCGCAGAGAGAGAAGTGAAAGCTTTTCGCAAGAGATTTAGCAAGATTTTGAAGGCAGAACGAGCAGTGAGGGATAAAGAAGTCGCCGAAGGGATCAAACGTGGCATTAAACCCATTCTTCTTGAGCTTTCTGTGCCAGATCGGATGCCCCATGTACCGAAATCGGACTGTTATTTAACCCAAGAACGCCTGCTACCGCATTTCCACATGCAGGAGATCTTCAAGAAAAAGTTTGATTTGTACTCCTCAACGGTTATTCACTCATTTGCCGAATTTCAGGCTGTGGTCTTTCAACTCAATGGCCTCAACTCACTCTTAGATTTCCCATTATTAAGTCCCAGAATGAATCAACTTTATTGCGGCTCTTTTCTCTACAATATCTATGATCTTTTAAGAAATCGCGCCGATGTCCGCTACCATGTAGAAAACTTTCTATTGCCCGACTCCAAAATGATGTTCGATTTCTATTGCTTTTTGTACGATTGGTGTGCGGAATTTATTCCACATTGGAAACAAACAGAGGTGGATCAAACGGCAGTGAAGGCCCAAAAGAAGCGACTGAAGAAGCAGCGTCAGGCGGCGAGGAAAACGGAAGGAAAGGAGTGCAATGCGGACCCCAATGCGGATATGGTCGAGGATGCAGATCCCGAAGATGCCTTCTTCGATTTGAATAACAAATTCTGCGCGCTCAAAGTGGCGTAGCGAATTATAACTTATTAAGTGCAATTTAAAACTTGTTATGCAGTTACATAATTCTAACTTGATTAATTTAATAAATACAAGTTTTAAAACAAAATCGGCAATAGGTAAATTATAATCGCCGTTTTCAAAATTGGCAAGTGCAGTCCATTAAAATATGACCTTGCGATCCCATATTAATAATCTGTTCAGCCGAATTTAAACACCTTGTACTATATAAAAGTTCTCGCCGCCTTATCATCAAAATTTTAGGCTTCTTCGTTACTTCAACACGTAGCTCGCTTTCAGTACGTTTTAGAACTTAAATTTGAGTGTTTATATTAGTTTAAAATGTGGAATTTGAAGTCCTTGTTCTTCTGTTTATTAGTTATCCTGAGTTTGCAAGGACCATTGTTGGGTTCTCAGGATAATAAATCATCGGTGTGCGTTCTCGATGATGAACCACGTCAATGCAGCACCTTTTGCCTGGCTGCACTCCACCCGCTATATGATGATACTAGTAACATCCTTATCAAGTTGGAAGAAATAGAAGCGGGGCAAGCAATCCTCAAGGACTCCTGCGAGAAAAGAACATCGCAACCGGACCACATCGCAGGATTTCAAACCAAGCAGGATCCCAATTGGCTTGCATCCCAATCACAGCTGGCTAATGAGCATCGAATAATATATGACCTTATTCAGGAATCTTTACGAAAGACACAAGAAGTCGAGGGGCGACTTTCGAAAACGGAGCAACAACTGCAGTTGATATACAACAGTCTTCAGGCGCTTTTGCAAAAAATGGAGAGACCCCAATCGGCATTTCAGGGAGACAAGGGGAAAACCATTGAACCACGGTTCAAAAAAATTGGTAATAGGTACTTTCACATCGAAGAAGATTATAAAAAAACTTGGCTTGAGGCCGCAGATGCCTGTAATGAGATGGGTGGATATCTGGCTTCGATTAGAGATGAAGAGGAACTTAACGCCATCGCAGACTCACTGGGATGTGATTGCTTTTACTGGATTGGCATCAACGACAGGGACAAAGAGGAGGAATGGATATCTGTTGCCTCCGGCAAACCGGCACAGTTTTTAAAATGGGATTTTAAGCAACCCAACAACAGGAGAAATAATCAGGACTGCGTTACTCTAAGAAGTAGGAGAACAATGAGCGATAAGGGATGTTTCAATGAATTCTTATTCATCTGCCAATCCGACAACGAAATATAGTCAAAAATCAGATATTAATGCGAGACTTTTTATGTTTCTTTATTTAAAATAAACGAATTTTAAAACATACATTGTCAATTTTTATAATTTTGGTTGAAAAGATTCAGTATAAACAAAGCTGCAAAGCTTATTGAAATTGTGTGCAATAAATAAAGTTATTTTATAAATATGAAATTGTTTACCATTGGGATGTGCATTATTTAGTTTTAAGAAATACTGAGTTAAAAAAACATATATATTATTATGTTTAAAATTGCTAGAGTATAAAAATGTAAAAACATAAATTTGATCCATAATAAAAAAAACCGTAACGACTTTTTAAATTTTTGAAAACTATGTTATGTTATTCTTCATGTTATTCCCCTGTTGGGAGTGAATTTGGTATTTTTTTTTAACAGAATTCAGTACATTTTTGGCCGCACATGCTGCGGTCACACCAACAGCTACGTCACTGCTGTTATCGTTGTAATCAACAAAAAAAAAGGAAAATAAACCAAACTATAAGCGCCGCAGACTGATCAAAAGCTCTCGCTTGGTTTGTAATCAGCGCCCGACACTGCCAACAACAAATGCCACCACTGTGACCTCGGGCGGGAGCAGGAGCAGCGCTGCCATCGAAAACAAAGGCCAAAACAAAGGCCCCCAGCCAAAAAAAAGCAGAAAGTCATTGGCAGGCAATTAACCCGAAAACGGAGGGGCTGTTCTCGTCTCCTGGTGTCCACCCCCTCCTCCTCCTCCCACCGGGCAGTAGATGCTGGTCGGCCTCAGCGACCAGCTAGCGAGGATCATGGAGAGCGTCTTCGAGGCGTACTTGGGCCCGGAGGGCGTCCTCGCCAGCGCAGTTGGCCAGGCGGTGGGCAGCGGCGAACCGGAGGATATTCCCCGCAGGAACACCAATGTCTGGGTTCTGGGAAGGCGATACAATGCCATTCAGGGTAAGATGGGATCATAAAGGGTGGCATTATGGGGGAGATCCAATATGTTTGGCCATGGATGAGTCATTTAGGTTTCCATGACCAACATCTACCAAACAGGGGAAGTACAATACCATTCAGGCATTATAATGCGGATAGAGATCCAAGATATTGGGGTCTTGATGAGTCATAGATGTTCCCATATATAGAATTTCCATAACTTAAGCTAAGGACTAGAAAACAACTAAATTAACTCATTTTAACTAACATTTTCAGAGCTCGAGCTTATCCGACGCGACATTCAGTCCCGGCTGTGGTGCACCTACCGCCATGGTTTTTCGCCATTGGGAGAGGTCCAGCTCACCTCGGACAAGGGATGGGGCTGCATGCTCCGCTGTGGTCAGATGGTCCTCGCCCAGGCGCTGATTGACCTACATTTGGGTCGCGACTGGTTCTGGACGTCAGAGTGCCGGGATGCCACTTACCTCGAGATTGTAAAACGATTTGAAGACGTGAGGAATAGCTTCTACTCCATTCACCAGATCGCCCTGACGGGAGAGTCCCAAAATAAGGCTGTGGGCGAGTGGCTAGGACCGAATACAGTAGCCCAGATTCTCAAGTAAGACCGATCTTTGTTATAAAGAGGATATTTGTATAGCTAATTGGCTATTTCAGGAAACTAGTGCGTTTTGATGACTGGAGCTCCCTGGCAGTTCACGTGGCCATGGATAGCACAGTAGTCCTGGATGACGTGTGTAAGTGGAAAATATAGAACTGATTTCAAAGAAATTCCCTTCCTAAACCTCTCCTCATTTCTCGTAGACTCATCCTGCCGCGAGGGTGACAACTGGAAGCCACTGCTGCTCATCATTCCCCTGCGCCTAGGCATCACAGACATTAACCCGCTTTATGTGCCAGCCTTGAAGCGTTGCCTTGAATTAGATAGCAGCTGTGGCATGATCGGCGGCCGGCCCAACCAGGCTCTGTACTTCCTGGGCTACGTGGACGACGAGGTCCTGTACTTGGATCCGCACACCACGCAAAGAACGGGTGTGGTGGGCCAGAAAACAGCTGCAGGAGAACAAGAATACGACGAGACCTACCATCAGAAGCACGCTGCTCGTTTGAGCTTCTCCGCCATGGATCCCTCGCTGGCGGTTTGTTTCCTTTGCAAAACCAGTGACAGTTTCGAGGCCCTGCTCACAAAGTTCAGGGAGGAGGTACTCAGCCTTTGCTCGCCGGCTCTCTTCGAGATTAGCCAAGCGCGCGCCGTCGATTGGGACACAACGGAGGACATCGATTGGCCCACCATGCCGGATATCGATTGGCCCGCGGGCACCTCGGACTCCGATTCGTTTGCCATAGTTGGTAAGAGAGAAAGTGACATTTAAGCCACACGTTTTTTCTCGATTATATTGTACTAGAGTAAATCTTTGGGGCAAGATAACTGAATTAGATAAACCCATTGGAGGCCTTACCTTAATCTTAATAATAACAGTAGAGATTACTGTTAAATCGGCTTGAAGGAAAATTTTTAGCTTACTCTTTTAAAATTTCATTAATTTAGACAGCCGGCAAACGTGAATTGCCTGTACTTTTACTCTATTTTCTAGTGTTCTTGTATCACATATAATAAAATCATATATGTCAGAGATCAATTCAAAAGCGTATTTGATTTAAATTTTCTGTATTTAATGATGTTGCCCTGAGCTTTAACTATTTGCTAATATGTGTAAAGTCAATTTTACCTGTTTAAATCATTAAAAGACGTTCACATCAGAAAAGAGATTATTTTCAAATTCTTTGTGTTTTTAAGGCGTAGATAATTTAGTTGTAATGCTTGCTATTTCGTATTCGGTACCCTGTAGAGTAAGAATTCCACTCAAATTTCACTCAGACCCAGTTATCAATCCACTCCGTTTTACAGAAGAGAGCGGTAGAGACGGCGACGCCGGCTGCAGCGGCGCCAGTGGGAGCGCCTTCATCTGAGAGGGCCGCTGGTGGAGCGCCTGCGCCGCAACAGAACCGATGAAGCCCAACCAGGCGAAAGTGGAGCAGCCGAGGTGGACGAGGAAGAGGAGCAAAACCGAGAGGGAGCAGGAGGTCAAGCCCCCACTGCGGATGCTGCGAATGCAATAAACTAAGGCTACAGTGCATAATTAGACGAGTGGTTGAGATTTAGTTTTTAGTATGTTTACGATTTGTACGAATGCGATTCTTAGCGATTCATAATGCTGCTTTATTGTACGCGATTGACTCCACGGGAGACAATTATTTAAAAACACACGTAGAGTGACACTTACTGACAGACACACTCGCTTTTTGATGATCAATTAAACATTTTTATGCAACGTTGTACATTGAAGACTCGATGAGATCGATCGCCTTAGCCCAGTATGTATTTGTATGTTTGTATTCATAATATTCATATTCGTTTCGTATATTCGTCTGTATATGCTCAAAAATGGACCAACAACTAAATACATAATACTTGGACTATATGTATGTATTTCTATATATATATATATATATCAACTTTTCTATCCGCCTTTGGACTCGACGATTGGACAAACTCAGCTACACGAAGAAAAGGATGTAGGAAACTACGTTAACAACAAACTCGCGCCTATGCAGCTGGCAAATTGACACTAATTGGGCTTGTCCTGTGGTCTTCCGACTTTATTCCCCCAGAAAGGCAAACTTCAATTTCGCAAAGAATCCAATTGGTTTTAAGCAACTGATTTCAGTTATGTAACTCTTTTTTATTTTTAAACTTCTTTAAGAAGTTAATTCTAGTTATGCCATACTCAGAGTTAAATTCACCTTTTTGGAGAACTGGTTTTAAAATTCATTCTACATTTTCCTAACCTTTTTTGGTATTACTAATAGAAGCCTAACATAACCAGATCGATATTTAATATTAATAACAAATCTAATTTGTGAGGCTGATCGAAACAAGAGGGCAAGATATACCAGCTGGTTTTTGTTGATTCAATCAAGCTACAGCCAAAACAATGATTATTATAGGCTCAAGCTGGAAGTTCTTAGAACCTCTTATTTTCTTTTCCAAAGAAGGGTAACCGAAATAACCCTTATTTCTCAGCGAAATGCCATAGAAACCCAAGTTTGCCTTTCCTTTCGGGGTAGCTTCGGGACCACCTGAACCAGGAGATTAATATAAACATGCAACATCTATTCACGGTCGTCTTAGAGTATGCAGCACGATCTCTCGATCCGCTTCTCCGCCTTCGGCTCACTGTGCAGGGCCATCTCCACGTGCTTCCGGGCCAGCCAGGACTGCTTCTGCAACCGGTTGACCACGATCCTGTAGGCGCCAATGATGTCGGAGCGGGGTCCGCTCTGCCTCGCATTGATCAGCATCTCGGTGGACAGGCCCAGCTCGGCCAGAATCTGGCGAGCCTCGAACTCCAGAGCTCCCAGTTGGCTGAGATCCTCGGTGCTCGTGGGCAACATGATGCAACTGCCCGTCTCCGCATCGTAGTTCTTGAACAGGGGGCAATCCTCGGCCACCTCCACATTCCACGGATTGATCTTGGCCGATCCGCACTGCCCGCCGTTGGCCAGCTGCTTCTCCGGTGTGTCCGTTTCCATGGGCGTGACCTTCTTCTTGAGGCTGCCGCAGAACATGTACCGCCTGGCAGGACGCTTCGCCTGCTCCGCGGACTGCGCCTCCTTCAGCTGACCCGATCCCTGGAGCATCAGCTCGTGACCCATCTCGATCGGTTGCAGGAAGTTCTGCACAAACATCTCGTCCTGCTGCCGCGTGTTCATACTAATGGCCGGCTTCTTCACCACCTCCGCATACCGATCCCTCAGAGAGGCGGACTTCCTCAGGCGGTGCGACTTGCTGCGCACCCAGAAGATCGACCGCTTCACCGGCTTGCTGTGCTGGCTGATCTCCCACTGCATCAGGTCCGCACTCAGCTTGGGACAGGTCACAAACTGGCTGTTCAGCATGTCGTCGATGGTGGGCCGCTGGGCGGGTATGTGGATCAGGATGCGTTCTGGAAACGAAGAAATACCATCGTTTAAATTTAAATATTTTATTATTTGGATAGAGGTTTTTCTCATAAGGTTCTTAGCGACCGGTATTCGTACTAAAACTGAATTTTGTATTGCCAAACTCTATAATTATTATTTGCTCTGTATTATCTTTCTTGACTTTTTAGATAGCTTAGCTTTTATCATTTTTTACTGGATTTATTAATAACACTTTCACTTTAATCTTCTTTTTTAAAAATAATACTGTACGAATAAAACTATTAACAAAATTAAACTACCTCCTGAATAACTAAAATTATATTAAATGGTTTAAACCAAATCAAAACTTATATCCTGATGTTATACTCTTCTTAACTTGTATTGTGTATTAAATATTTTTAAACAACATTTCAATTAATGGTTAAAATTATTTAAAAATATTTTAGACAATATTAAGAGCTTTTCGTTGACCACTTACGAATAAGTCTTATGCAGGGCAAACTGAGCTGGCCGGGCAGCAGATAGTCGCCCTTGAGAATGGCTGCCTTCAGGCCGGGTATTGTGGGTGCCCGGAAGGGCATGTTTCCGACCACCATGAAGTAGAGCAGGATGCCCAGGGCCCAAACGTCCACGGGAGCTCCGATGTAGTGGTCATCGGAGAAGAGCTCGGGCGCCGCATACGGCGGTGAGCCGCAGAACGTATCGAGCTTTTGATTGGCACCTGTCAGAGGGTTTGAAATTGATTAGATTGCTGACGGAATGGGGAAGGGATTGCCGAGGGCTGTTGACCGCACCATTGATAAGTTGGGTGCTGAAACCGAAATCGGCCAGCTTGAGGCGATCTTCCGAGAGGAGCAGGACATTTTCCGCCTTGATGTCCCGATGCACGTAGCCCAAACTGTGCTGCAAGTATGCAAAGTAATCGAAATAAAATTAATTAAATTGGTATACAATGCCACAATTAATATTCAGTGCTTTCATATGAAGAAGCCATAAATCAATCTGTCAAACTAAGCTTTAAAATGAATTAATCAATGATTAATATTGGTTTTTCGTGATATATAATTGAATTATTTTCCCAACAATTCGCTTGCATTTATTCTGCAATATAAATATGCCGGCTTACCATATGTTTGACGGCCAGCAGGAGCTGTTTCAGCAAAGGAGCCGCATGAATCTCCCTCAGGGGACCGCCTTGGGTAATGTGGTTGTACAGCTCACCACCGCGAATCCACTCCGTGACCAGATAGACCCGTCCCAAAGTCTCGACCACCTCGAAAAGCCTACAGGAAATGACATGGATATAGCACTGGCATATTTTTTAAGTGTGATCCGCAGCCACCTCAGTATATTTGGATGATGAACACACTCGAGAGTGGCTATCTCACTGGACAGCATTCGCAGCGCCTTGGCATCGAGACCGGCCCGATCCAGATCCACCACCTTAATGGCCACTTTGTCTGCAAAGTTCCCAATTAATATGTGATCGGGATAATGTCCTTAAGGTCTTTGGCTTACCACGCGTCAGCTGGTGGACAGCGAGTTTGACTTTGGAGAAGTTGCCGCGTCCGATGTCGCCACAAAATCTGTAGAGGCCAATGCGACGGCCGATGGTTACCTTTAGTAAAAGAAATAAATAAGAAAACATTGATTCACCTTTTCTAGTTAAAATTTAGGTAAGAATATCATATGCTAAAGGTATGTATTTTTATCAAGGTTATATATATAATCCTATAATAAAATACCCTACTTAATCGTTATGTAACCTAGAGGAAGCCCAGGAATTTTCTTTATTTTCTCAAGGAATTAGAATTCCCTGCTGTATAAGTAAAACTTCTAGTTTAATTTCCATCGAACTAATGTCAAATTATGAGGCACTTCCCGAACCTTTTCCTCAGGGACAAGGCTCGCCTTAAGGTTAATCCGAGGCAGCGATTATTTGATACTCCCATGTACACATGTTCTAGCAATTAACATTGACTGCGCCCATTCCGGCCACAAGCTCGGTGCCTGTAATTTATGCACTTCCGCTCAAGACTTGCTGGTCTCGCAATTAGCCAAGGTTAAGAGCGGTGCATTTCTTTTTTGTTAATGTAATTTGAGCTGTGTGCTGCACTTGACGTGGCCGCTGTTTTTGCTTGTTGCTTGTCGTACCTTTCACCTCTTGGCTTTCTGTGTGTTTTTTTTTTGTTCTTTAATCCACCATTTGAGCCATTGAGAAGGAGGCGAGCGTTAATTAAGAAACGAGCGAACGCAACGCAACGCGGCGTATACGTAATGCGAATAGCTCGCCTTCGGTCACACGCGCATTCTGCAGCGCTAACCCCAAACAGGCGGTGAATGAGCTCCCACAAAGACAACAAATCCACAAATACACTGGAGGAAATCTATCTATTTGTTTATGGGAGGTAGAAAAAAAAATGTAAGGAACGAAAATAGGTTTTTATAAAAGAGCTGTAGTTAAGTAAAGAGGCTTGAATTAGGTAACATTTTTTGAAGCTTATATTTTTTTTTATTTTATAAAATATTTTTGACTATTCGATGTTAAAGTAATGACTGTTATAACATATTTCTGTATGTAATAGTAAAATATTATTTCATTTAATTAAATTCAAAAATGTTTTCTAATAAATATTAACATGATTTCTAACTTTTGATCATTAAAAGTTCGATTTGTTTCCAGTGTACGCCTGACAACGCCATTGCTGCACAAGCAAATTAGCCTTGAACCCCTGTTCCTACATAATTGCAGCTCTGCAGCAGAGGGTTTGTGTATTAGCTAACACACAAGCACACACACACACAGAGACACCCACACGGGGAAAATGGTACAAAAACAACAAGCGACAATAACCTGGCTTTAGCTTTCACCGTGACGTCAGAGCCAAAGAGGTGAGCCCTGTTTCTCGTGTGCTGCCAAACAGGTTGCATTCAGACCTACTTTCCCATGCATGAGATACAATTCATCATGCGCAAGGACACGCAAATCTGGCACAATAAGTTCATGACACAATGCGAAGATAAATTCCTGCCATAACAATTTGCAGCCTTCACGTTTATGACGCCACAAATTCTGATGAAGGAAATTGGTTTGACAATGCGGATGCTTTGAAGACCAGACTTATCTAAGAGATCCCTTGATGATGTAAGATGAATTCGACTTCATTTTTCAAACTGGTTATGGAAGATAACTAAGCCTTTTTTTCCCACTTATTGTGAGCTTCCTATGTTGTTTATCGTTAGAATATATTTCAGCCTTTTTATCAAACAAAAATGATATGTACTCTGGTAAAATTTTACAGTCTGGATTAAATCGTTTATTATATATTTATTATTAAACCAATTCCACAAACTATACAAATCTTTAACAAGCGTATTTGTGAATAAACATTTTTGTTTTTAAATTGTATATTTTTTAAACTTTAGATACTTGTATATATAAGCAATATTTTATCCCTTTTTTAATGCCTTAAAAATGTTTGTAAAAAATATCACTAATACGCAGTGTTGTTAACGCTTTCCTGAGAATGTCATATATTAAACATTGAATCTACTGCAGCTTTATTGTAAAGTTATATGTTTCTATACATGAAAAAAATTTTATTCAAATCTGTAAGCTCAAGAATTCGCAAGACTTGTATCCTTTTTTAATGCCTTAAAAATGTTTGTGAAATATATCACTAATACGCAGTGTTGTCACCGCTTACCTTTGTATTTCTTAAATTGAAAATTAAAGCTATTGAAGTTTTATTGTAAATGTTTATATTTAAAATTAAATTAACAAACGGTTTTTGCCAACGAAATGTAACTTTTTGTGTCCGTATATTTTTCGTCGTTCAAAGCTCATTTATCAAATAACTTTAAATTTATTAAAAAAGTTGGTCGGTCAGAGAGTGCCACAACTAATGGCGGAGGTAATTGACTCTAACCGCGCCAGAGAAAACCCAAACTTACAGGTGGGCGGGCAGGTCCCCCTTTGATTTTGTGATTTTCCCCGCCACAGGCATTCCCGCACTCAGGCAGCCAGGCATTTCCATTTGCACTCACCTCGTGGCCGCAGCGCGGATCGCATTGCAGCGCTTTGGTTAGCCGCTGGTAGGGCGGGGTGGGCGGGGGCGGCTGACAAATTGTCAGGGGCGTCGTCGTCGTCGTCGTCGTCGGCGACGGGGTCACTTTCACAGTGGCTGAGCTGCGCAGCGCGTTGGTATCCACGGCTGCCGTTTTGCTGCTTTCACTTCCGGGAAACCGGACTGAGTTCGGTTGGCAACTTGTTGGTCCTCGTTCTCGTCCTCGTCCTCGTCCTTTTCCTTTTCCTTGGTCCTGGTGCGACGACTCCCTCCCGAACTCGTTTGTAATTACAGAACGTTAAGTCTTAGGGCAGTCTTACATTATTGAATGCTTTGTCTGCAAACACTTTTCTGACTTTGGGGGCAAGAGACCACGCCTGCAAAAGAAAAGTTGGCAAGTGAAGGAGAAGAGTTAAGCCAAGTTGATTTCTGCTGTTCGGTAAGCGTCTTATTCTATTTGCTGGCAATGCAAGTCAATTGAAATTATATAAGTAATTGTTTTTTGGGGTGTTAGTGGGGCTTACTGCTAAGTGAGGAATAGTTGGGGTTGTGTTCTCCCAGTGAAATGGATCTTAATATTTTATTGTTTTTGACGAGGTCAAAGTAAGTTCTTCTAACTGGAAGCACGTATTGATATTATCGTTTTTGTTACAGTTATGCAATCATAATTATTATGAAACTTTATAAGTATGTACCTTATGATATGTAACTAAATGATGATTCATAGTCTTAACTGATTTTATTCGATACATACTGGTTGTGTAAAACAACCTTAAGAAATTTAAAGAACGGATTTAATTTAAAGAGACCTTGAATTGCCTACAACAAGTATTAAAAATATGTACATCATCTTTGGATAAATTAATAAAGCGAAACAAAAAAATCCGGTAGGTTTCACATTTTTAAGACAAAAGTATATTTAATAAAAAGTCAATAAACACCTGCCAATTAAATTCTATACCATGACGATCTATAGTTAATTTTTATAAAATCCCTTAACCGGCTTTTATTTACCGCTCTCAAAGCCGAAATTATTACAATATTATTTAGGTATTTACCCACGTCTGCGTAAAATTTATGTTCTATGGCCTTAATGAGTTTCATCCGAAGGAAATGTATAGCGGCTATTAATTTCCCATTTTTGGCCCACCTCAGCCAAACGTCACCAACTACAGAAAGATTATTTGAGAAACAAGCTTTTGGGGCTCCAATAATAATAAGCAACTTCGATGATGGATGTTCCGTGAACCATAAATTAGAATAATTAAATGCAACTTGGGCCAAACACGTTCAACGCGCTTTCCTCTTGCGAAACCCTCGTAAAAAATGTTGCTGGTCAAATATAATTAACGGTTGTCGGAGGGCTATGAAAATGGGAAAACTTTTCGCTGTAATGTAATCGATATGGGTTGAGTGTTCGACCCCGTTTCATCCAATTATGGTGGCTGTAACTCAACTAGTGGCAGTGCTAGAGGGAGAACAGATTTCCAATAAGCGAATAAGCAATTCTTCAATAATTCAATAACGAAAAGGGCGCGCATCCTTCTGCAGCCGAGGAGCAGCGAGGGCAAAAGTTAACTCGAAGTAATTACGTAAATGGATTTTCTTTCCTTTTTTATTTTTATATTTTTGCTCATCCCAGCGTTGCTCAAATTTCCTGCACGTCGTCTCGAATAAAACACAGAAATGGCAAACACTGTGCAGGGATCCAGGGATCGGGGTAATGTTTATATAGCAATCGGCAGGGCTGAAGGACCTCCACCCCCCCCTCCCTTCCCCTCCTCAAGCGTGACAGGAAGTTGGTCAGGAAGGAAGCGAGCAAAGGCGCAGCGACTAAGCCCCAAACTCGACCGGCAGGCGACAAGGCGTTACAGAGATTGGCCAACGGGCCCGCATACTATGTCTATATGTAGCGCATTCGCATTCGCACTCGCACTCCCATACATATATTTCAACTATAAACACTTGAAATTATTATAAAAGCCGCAGGGCTGGCCCAACTTTCTTGGCAAGTCGGCGACAGGTGACGCCATCTCTCTGATTGACTGACGGCCGCAACTCGCCCACATCTCCTTACCAAAGTGGTTTTAACACTTTCAGGATGTGCGTACTGGCACAGTGGAGGCCAAAACAATAGGGATTAGCTTTGCAAATATAGCCTTTCCTTTTCCCATTAAGGATATGGGTAAAAAGGAACAATTTTATGCATTACCGAACCATTTGTATCATCACTTATTTTGTCATCAACTACATTTAAATAGGTTTGAGAATTTCATTCGTTAAAAGGTCAGTTTTCTCGTCTTCATAGTAAACCAAATGTAGTATTTAAACTGAAAAAACTTATTGAATTTTGTAGTCCTACCTAGTCTTTTCCATATAAATGAAATATTTTTTTAATCCAAACACGTAGGCAAATTATTCATTTGCTTGAAGCACGGGTGAGTGATGTTCATGCAAGGTTGCCGAAAAAATATTATTACATGTTTGCAAATGGATGCACGCTAGAAAGAACCACTTTTATTAAAAATGTACTCTGCACTTCTAAAACCAAAATGTAGTATTTTTTCAGTAATAACATGCAAACAATATTTGGATAATAACTTATGGACTCAATTAAGATTATCTTTTTTTGTTAGTTTGCTTTTTAAATAACATCCTGTTTAAACTTTCCACTATTGTCATAGCCATAGTTATACACGGGTGCCTGCGTGTGTGTGGGTGGCACAATTAAATTCACATTTATATTCGCATGAAGTTTCGTGCCAGCTGTCACATTTCCCCATTTTCCACCAGAGCCGCAATTCCATTTCGACGCTCACAAGTATGCAACGAAATTTTTACACTTTCCCACTTATCAAACAGAGCAGGCTCCGTTTTTTGTGAATGTGTGGGTGGGCGTGGCGGCTTTTAGGGGGAGTTGGGGTCACCTTGGATGGGGTTTTCCACCCGTCACGCATACATTTGCATGCTAATGTCATCCCCGCAGCCCCTCGACGGGTATCTATGTGGAATTACGGTTTTAATTACAAAACTAAACGTGAATGCATTTGATATCAAAGGAAAACAGAAGCGACTCGGAGCTCAAAAACTTTGAGTAGTAGCAGTTTGAGTGATGGCAATGGCAAGAGCAAGGCACGCTGACGAAAGATAGTGTGGCTGGCTAAGTTTATTTCAGCCAGATGGAATTTTCAGCTGGCAAAGAGTGAAAGGAGTCGCATAACTGGGTCAAAAGTGTTTGCATAAAAGAAAATGAGCACTTGGCAAAAGCGAATCGGGTAATGCACAAAAAGCTAAGAGCATATAGGATATTGCAAACTCATAAGTAGACGCGTAGGGGAAAAGACTTCTTAATAACCTTAAATTCTAAAAGCTTTCTCTGTTTAATTTTTGTTTTAATATTCCATTAACAAATTACAATTCTGGCTAAATTGAGATTACTCCACATTTAAGCGAATATAAATTTCAGTAACAACAAAAGGACGTTATAATAGGTCAATTTATATTTTTTATACTAAAAATAAATCTCAGCGTGCCTTTAATCCTCGCACATTTTACCTCAACAATTCTCATTCTCACATTCACATTCTCTTTATTCTTGAAGCTCATAAATTCTTGAAATATTCACAAGAGATACCAATTGACCTATTTAGACCCTTTTGCCCACTCGATAAATCACACAGACAAACGGTTTAGAGTTTCGCAATTTAAGACATGGTTGCTCTATGGCGATTCCGCTTGAGGTCTTGGCAGCCTCCTCCGCAAAATAAGCTTCTGCTTGAAAATAATTCACACATTTTTTGGGTCAAGTTCAAATGCAGGCATTAATTATAAGGACTTGGCACCCTCTTATTCGGTTCTCAAGTTCAAGCGATTTTAAAAAATAGTCGGCCTTTAAAAGAGATTAAAGTGAGTGTAACGACAAGATGTCTATTTTTATAAGCTTGCAGACAAATTTAAATGCAGATTTCTTGAGAATCAAACCACAAGTCTTTAGAGGTATGCCACTTTGAAATCGGCTTTAATTTGACAAAGTTATGGACTCTGGAAGTCCAATTGTGGGTCACCTTTTTGCAAGTCATCGGAAACTTACAAATAACTGACATGAAAATGGGTCAAAAATTTGATCAACGTTAAAATGAAAAATTTGAATGCAGTTTTTTTGAGAATCAAAACACAAGTCTTTAGAGGTATGCCAATTTGAAATCGGTTTAAATTTGGCAAAGTTATGGCCTCTGAATGTCCAATTGTGGGTCACCTTTTTATTACAAGTATCGGAAACTTAGAAATAACTGACATGAAAATGGGTCAAAAATTTGATCAACATTAAAATGAAAAATTTGAATGCAGTTTTTTTGAGAATCAAAACACAAGTCTTTAGAGGTATGCCACTTTGAAATCGGTTTGAATTTGGTAGAGTTATGGAGTGGTGGAGTTATGGACTGTGGAAGTCCAATTGTGGGTAACCTTTTGCAAGTCAAAAATTTGTTAACAATATTTGTTAAATGCACTGAAATATATTATGCCTGCTGTTTTCTCCACCTCCCCCCGCATGAATCATAATGCAATTCAGAATCACACGCCGCACAAGTGCGTGGATGTCGTGTGATTAAAAATAACAAACAGCGCATAATGCGGTTTGTTTAAAGAGTGCATGCTGGGGAGGGGGGTTCGGAGGGGCGGAAGACCGCTGGGGGCCAGTGAATATAAATAGAAAATGCTCCAAAATGAGATGTGCAGTGCAGAGGCTGGTGGCTGGGCGAAACTGGCGCAAGGACACTTGTTGTGGTCACCAGTGTACCATCTGCACCATTAACGTGAACCCTCCCAAGAAATCGATGCCATCTGCATGGTGTAGCTAGTAAAGCTCCCACACGTTGTTCGACTATGTAAATGACATTATGAAACAGCAAATGCAATGAAAATGAATAATTAGAGAGAAAGGAGTTCAGCAAATGGAATTTATCACAATTTGCACGTGTAATTAATTAGTTTTTACGCTACGTAAAGCAGAGCCATAGAAGTCATTACGGATTCATGCCTTCGTTAGTCGGTCGTCGTTCGCCATTCACTTTTCCCATTCGCAATTTGAATTTCAAAAAGCAGAAGCAAAAACTACAACGACCAAAATTCAGTTATGTCCTTCAACTTGAACGATGTCGTTATACCCTGCCCACTTTCGCCCATTTTCCCCATTTGAGCTACTTACAAGTCCAACAACAAATAACGACGACAATGAGAACCAGAGTCAGAAGAGCACTAAAGTGAATGAATGAGTGCACAGGGAGAAAATAAGGGGTTTTTTTGCTATTTGAAATTATATTAGATTATATGATAACATCAAGAAAAAGAATGGATAGTCATTATATTAATATAAACCTTGAAACTATTGCAAAAATTGTATCTAGTCTAGGAAAACATAAATCCAAATCTGCAGAAAGATTAATATGTATTAAAACCATTACATTTGGTGTTATATATCCTTGAAACAAACATTAAGAATACTTAGAAAATAATAATAACAAATAAATAGAACATATTCAGTATCTTGCTATTAAAAAGCCAATGTAAACTTAACTTTTTAAAACTGAATTAATTCCCTTTAAGATCTAAACTTTCTAAGAGTGTAATAAAAAAGTTGAATCGGCAAATAATAAGTATCAAAGAAGGCAAAAAGTAGAGGACAAAGGAATTTATGTAGCTGAAAGTAAATATAAAATTGCGACTCATTTTATTATATTATTTTGTTTCGATTTCCATTGTAAAAATCCAAACACAAAGGGGATGAGTAAAAAGAAGCTCAAAAGTATTTTACCGAATAACTTTGCTTTATTTGCATTAAATGTAGCCGTATTTCCTATCTAAGTCCCTGGTAATGTCAAATTTAATTTGCCCATTTAAGTAGAACTTCAGTGCTTAATGATCATGAAATTTCCATTGAGAGGAAGCCATCCATCAGCAGGCGAAGCCACCGAGTGACCGTCATTATAGGTAATTCCCCGATGCCAGAACAGAAAAGAGCTGGCAATAATGCAAATGCTTGTGCTCCAAAGAAAGGCGAGGGGAAAACCTGGTGGGGAAAACCTGAAGGGAAAAACCTGGAGGGGAGTGGTACTACCATTCTACCCACATTTCGAACAGCAACCACCGATAAGGCTGCAAAATTTTCTCCGCTTCTGTTCGCCATTGTGTTTTTATATGTTTTGCTTTTCGGACAGCTCTAAGCCAAGCCCAAGTCAACTCAAGTCAAGAATAAACGACGACAACAGCGATACAATTTTCCCAGCACAAAAACAAAACAAAAAAAAAAAAGGTAGAGCGCAAAAAGAGTCGGAATAATAAGAAATGCAAATTTGCATACAAAAACCCAAAAGTCGCGCGGAAGTTGTACGCGAAATTTCGCATGGGCGCACCTGGACGCAGGGGGCATGGCGCCAGCAGACCGCCGTTTTGGCCAAAACCAAAAAAAAAGGGAGAGAAAATATATAGAAAAACGTGAAACACCCGTAAGGTGTAATGAGTGTGGAATGTCGTAAATTTTTAAATTGCTTTGCTTGGTTTTATTCTTTTTATTTTTTTTTTTGTCGAGTGCTGTCTTCTACCGTGTGTATGCAATTTGTAGGGTGCTTCGGTGCGAGTTTTTCGGGGGTAAAAGGGGGTAACTGGGAACACCTAGTGGGAATTTCCGCTGAAAAGTTAAATTACGAGCCACGCACCGCTAAGCGCCATCAAGTGCCGTCCAGTCCCAAGCCCCGAAATACCCATTCTCCAGACACTGAGCGAAATAAAGTGGAGTGGCGACGCTTCTGCTAACTGAATGTCAAATCTATTGAGGCGATTAAAAGATCCACACACCCACACACAAATGCCCCAATAGGCACACACAGTCGCCGGGGAGCGCCGGCTTAAGCGCCATTGAAAGCAATCAAAATTTGTACAAATCCCAACAGCGAATTGGAATAAGGCAATGTAGTTTATGGACTAAGCAATACCCTAGATTGGAAATATATAAAAAAAATCTCTGAAAGTCAAAATTAACTGTGGACAAAGGCACCTTAAAATTTATAGTTTTTATTCTCATGATATAAATATAAGTAATTCAGTAAGAAAATGATAAAAATATATTTTCCAAATGATTCCCTTACTTTTATATACGGTATGTTATTTTAAATACAGTTTTAAATGTGAATAAAATTTACTGAAAATTAACTGTCAATTACGGCGATTTCAAAGTTAAAGTTTCCATTTTTGAAATAAAAATAATCAATTTAGTAAGCAAATGATAAAAATATATTTTCCAAATGATTCCCTTGTTTTTATATACGGTATGTTATTTTAAATACAGTTTTCTATGTTTAAAATGTGAATAAAATTGACTTCTTTAATGCAAATATGCTTTAAGCGAACCTCAAGTACTGAGAATATCAACCCAGCTTTAATTGGCGAGTGCGAGACATTGACCAAAGCGAAAACAAAGTTAGTTTTCCGGGCACAGTCCACGCTTTGCTGACGTGCCAGTGCCATTGATTGGATCCATTGATCACTTTGTTGGCCCCCAAACGAATCCCCACCCCCCGGGAATAACATGTCGTCACAGCTCCAGCTTCATCGCCATGGAATGCAAATTAATATTAATTAAACGCGCTCGCAGCTCGGCCAAAACTGTTTTTTGTGAACGAACGGGGTATCTGGGTATCTGGGAAAAGGCAGTCACCCGGATTATGTGTCTGATGTGGGTCTGATGTCTGGGTGCCAATGCGTGAAAATTCAGCCAAAGTGCTGGAGATTAATGACTGGCCATGAGTAACCTTTTTTGGCAGCTATACACCCATGTCGGGATTCATTGTAATCCTCATAAAACGAAATTTATGCTTTGCCGTTTAATCAAACATTTCAAATTGCTAGCTGGTTTACACAAAATTAATCATGTGGAAGTGTAAACGAGATTGGGGATTCGGGGAAATATTATGACATTATCGTTTACAAAAGCTTAATTTCATTGAATTAAACGCATATTCTCTAGCTTCCACATTAATTCAGCCAGTGTGGGTAGCTGTTGCTGTAATTACAGCCCTTATTCTACAAATAAACTGAATTACCAATTGTCTCTTTGTTTATTTTTATTGACAATTTACAGGGTAATGAACGTATAAGCTCCCATTCCCGATTTCAGAATGCCTATTTATTTATTTAACTCGCGAGATAGTTTATTCATAGAACGCATTTCCATATACATAATTTATTATTGTTAGATAAGCTGGACATAAACGTAACTTATCTCTGATATGCGTTGCCAAAAATATGCCAGCAGAATAAACAAAACACATTTCAGAAAATAACAGTCTTTTATAGCCGAGTGTCAATGCCAACAGATGAACTAAATCTGGAGCAAATGATTAGCGTTCACGTATGATAAGTGTGGCAAGTATTTTTATAGTTCTCTGGAAAATATATGCCGAAATTCATCATGATTGCCTAGCTAAAGTGGGTTTTTGCAATTTATTGCGCAAACTATAAAATAAAGAGAAAGGAAATAAGTATTTGTTTTGCTTACACTTTTCAATCGAATCAACATATTTCTCGACTCTTCTTAAATAAACTTGGTTAACATACAATGTTTTTTATTACCACATTATAATTCCGCGTTTCTATTGAAAAGTGAATGCATGAAATGCATTTACATATTTCATTACATTAATTTTTGTTTTGCGCCCAGTTTTGACAGGATAAATATTTGCATGACTATATGTACATATATCTTTCACACGTTTAATATAAAGGCAACAAATAATAGTACACTTTGAAAAGGTATTAAAAATTTGAAAAAAAAATATGTTATATGTTAGCATGCCATTTAATATTTCGATATTTTGTGATAGGGTATTAAAAGGGCTCATGTCCTTCCTTGCATATTTATTTTGTGGCCGTGCTTTCAAACCAAATATTTATATTTTAAATTGCAAGCGATATAACAACAAAATATTGAAATTTCATGAGCTGCAGAGGTTTAAATTTAAAGCCTTTCTGCAAGCCAGAAAACGCGACAGTGGAATTTTCATTGGTTCAACGGGGGAAAAAAAGGGAAACATTGAAAGGCAAATAACTTAGTTTTGTTTGCATGTCGCGGGTTTTGCAGCTGCAACGACAACGGCCACTGCATGCGAGCATTTAATTCAATTTACACTTAATTTATTTAAACCTTATTGAAAATTATTTATTTAAATGACACAGCGCCTTTTGTGCGTTCGTTGGGGAGCCCATGAAATATTTATAGCGTGGCAGGGGGTCGCGCAGCATGGCCCATGTTTTATTTATTTATAACATTTAAGTACAACGAGCAGACGCACGCACTGGCAATGAGTGTTTGCATAGGCCTCTGCCCTCCCCCGACTATGCAAATATATTATTATAATACGTACTTAACAAGAAGAGCGACCGACTAGCGAGCAGCGGAGAGCTCGCCTATTTGCACAACAATAAAGTCAATTTAGTCGACTTCATTAAGTGCAGTCAAACGCGAGAAAACGTCGACTCTACCTCTATTCCTGAGATCCCACATTCCTCTACATTCCCCCACAAATCCCCTGCTCCACTAGCATATGTGTATAAATATTTGTCATTGCCGCCGTTTCGCACTCTAATCAAGGAGTCCTACAGCATAGTGAAAAAGCTGGTAGAATAAATGTTTTTAAAGGTGTCTGCTGCCCACATTTGTCACTCTTTCTGCTGTGGCAGATATTCAATCAATCCCCCGAATCCTTGTTTTTCTGTCCCTTTATTTGTCCATCTATTTATAGATGCATGATTCTGCCAATTTGTCCACGTGTCTTTTAGAGTGTCCTGAATCAAGACCCACCTGTGACTGATTAAGTGACAGGGCTTAAGTGGCAGGTCAAGCACAAATAATAAATGATTACACAAGAGTTAGCTAAGTATACAAAAACTATACCATAGATTCCTTTTTTATATATTTATTTTTAAATTTAAAAAAAATCTTAATATTTGTTTTATTTTACCTTTAATTTGATAATGGTTATGCCTTACCTTAATTTTATTTTATTGCTTTGTTTTAAAATAATATAATATGAATCCCTTAAAAACTATTAAGCTAAAGTGTATTTTTTAATTTGTACATTTGTTACCTTTTTAGTTAATATAGTCATTTTGCCTTCTATAATTTTCTAGAGTATTTTCCGCATCGGCTGGCTCTCCGTAGTTTTCCCTCCCTCGCCTCTTTTCTTTTTTGCGAATTTATTTGTTGCGTGCGAATGAGAGCTCAATTCGCCTGATAAGGCGGTCCGAGCGACAGCGACAAGGGGTCTGACGTTATGTTAACGCTCAAAACGACCCGGGGCCATTTCCTTGGGGCTTACGTCGAAGTCGAACCTTAACCCTTGTCGGCAGCGGGGGGTTTCGGGGCCAAAGCGCCAAAGTTTATGTATAACGCGCGTTTAATGGAGGCTGAGAGGATGTTACGCATCCGCCGCGTGGTACAGCGAAAGTAATGCGACAATATGGAATAAACTTAAGCGAGTGACAAAAAAAAAAACAGAAATACAGGAAAGAATGTTTTCTCTTCTGTTATATTTCCCTGGCTGAATGTCTGGGGTAATGGCTTTACTTGCCTGTTAGCGAGGATGTGCGAGCATTGTCAACTGGTTTCGCCTTGAGGCTGATTATTGCCATTTGACACATTCGGCTGACTTGTCGCCGATTCGCGTGGCAGTGCAATGGGAACATCGACATCCATTTCAACTGGCACATCGAGCATACGCCCCGTCGACGCCGCCATGCCTGACTTTTTGAGCAAACACAGAGCAGAGCCATGTGTCTATGTCATAGGCAAACAAATGGGAGAGTGGAAAACGTGAAAAGTGAAAATAAACAAACAAACGCAAGTACGAGGCAGTCAAAGACATCAACTGTCTGTCTCTGGCAGAGGCATTGACCAGAGTCTGGCTCACTCAATTTCCAGCACAAGATTGAGATGTTCTTATTCCGGTATTATTCTTCCCCCATCTGGCTTGTAAATTCACATGTTCGATTGCTTTTGCAGTTGCCAACGGGTCTATTGATCTGCTTAATTCAATTAATGACTGGCTTTTTCCTCAAGCAAAAACTGAGAAGCTCGGAATGGATAATGGTGTGAAAAGTAGACACACAAAAGCTAAATTTCTTGGTTGGTCGAGTGATCCAATCATTAGCGCACATAGTTAAGTGTAGACCATTGGGTAACTATGTAATTATTCCGTAATATAAGGATGTACTCCAGACAGACTGGATGGGCATATAATTACTTCTTATAAACTACTGAAATCTATATAGAAATTGAGGGTTGATTGTAAGTGCTTACATTATTATTTATTAATATTTAATTAACTGCTTAATCAGTGAGGGGAAAATAAATGAATCAGCAAATTATTAAAAACATATAAATATTATGGAATATTACGATATGCGCATATAGCGGGGATTTAATGACGTTATATGCTATTTTTAAAGTAATGACAAATTTGACAACTGATTTTGCAATTTTCTAAGAACTGGCATTATAAAACTAATTCTGTTTTTATTGGATTGCTGAACTTCCTTCCCCTCGCCCCTATGTGACCCATCGAAATTCTCGATATCAAAATTCTTGGAATCCCTGGGCAATATCGCTGGATTAGACATACCAATAACAAGCAAATAATGCTCTCAAAACCCAGGACTTCAAGACTCGTTTCCACACTTTTTCGCCACTTGAGTTTCGCAATCATTTGCTCATCTTTCGCTTCTGCCCCCTTTCCTAACCCCTTCTTGCCAATCCACCCCCCTTTCCTCCAAAGGGGCAAGCTGTTGCATGGCCGGTGGTTATAGATTGCCTCACAGCACATTACATTTGATTATGAGTCTGTGTGCGCGTGTCGGCAACTACGCCTCACAAATGCCACTGGCCCTGCCATTCCCAATTTCCCTGCCCATTTCCCCGCTCATTTCCCAACCATTTTCCCCCTTTCCCCGACCCACCTACAAGCACTCACAGGAAGGAAGCTTCAAGACGCGATTAAATCAGCAAATAAAATAGCAAGCGGACGGTGTGTGGGAGTGAGATGGAGCCGAGAAGATAGGGTGATTGAGTGAAGAGCAACAAGAAAATTTCAGGGAAAGCGGAAAATGCAAAGGAGGAAACATAGCAGTGCAAACAGCAACGAAAACTGCAATTGGGTAAACACAGAGAAATGCTGAGAAAAATGAATTTTTGAAAAGTTTTTCGCTCTGCGAGTGGGTAAGCAAGGTAAATAAGCCTCGACCAGCTTAAAATGTTCCACTTTTCGGCAAGGAGGGCTGCGATTGTGACGGGGTTGACTTTCTGATTGAATAGATAAATGAAGGACGGAAAAGCACTGAAAATTGATGGCTCGCCGAAGGTTTTCTATAGAAAGACACAATACGAACTTTTCTATAAAAATTTGTATATATATATGTAACGCAGAGGAACAAATGAATAGACATGAATAGAATGGAATCGAATGAAAAATAAAAGTCGAAAGAGTAAAGTCGTGCAAAAATGAAAAGTAAACTGATAACAAATTTGTTTACCCCATAGAGTTCAAGGTTGACAACAAGTCGGTAGGTGTGTAACAGGTAGAAAAGAATGGATATCGAACGAACATATACATATATGTACTGGGGCTCATCCATATTGAATTTCTAATCAAATGATAGAAAATCTACTTTAAATTGCATAAGCAGATCGAGAAGGAAATTAAATTGTATATTATAATTGCAAGCAAAGATAGATAGTTATAAATATGCATTCCTTTGCGTGATGTAAGGAAATTTTAATCCTTTTTAAGGACATATCAATTAGTTTACAATATTTTTCCTCAAATTTATTAACTTTCGTTTATGGCTTCGTTAAGCCAAAGTAACTTGATTATTCAACCTGATTAACTGAAAAAATGTGTTCTCAGTAGCTTGCAACTATTAAAATAAGACGGTATAACATGAACCATTCATTATTATTGTCTTCGCTCTTGTGACTTTTCTCTTAATTACCATTGCCTACGATAAAGGTTCGTATCTTATAACTATAATTAGTATTGCACCTCAGATGTAATGGCTTTTTTCTAGAGAAGTGTGAAGCTCCCGATTGCGTGGGAGAAAAATATAGAGTCCGTTCCAAAAAAAAAAAAAAATGTGAGCCGCTGATTTATTGTTGATGTGGTGCAAGAAAATAACTTATTTCTTTCAAAAAATTAGGTTGATATGTCAGTCTTCGTTTTGTACCCCAATATAACATCAAAATAGATAATATGACTATTAGTATATTAATTAATTTGGAAATACTTAAGTCCAATTAATTAACCAGATTACTTTGTGATGCAAAGCTTGATATAATGATTACACTTAATTTCCCATTAATATTTCAATTGAACATGAGTAACTGGCATGTTGACACATTATTGGCTATCAAATTCAATTCATTGGTTGAGTTCACGTCTAGACTTCGAATCATGTAATACAAAACCGTTGACAAACTGAAAATCGAGCGGATGGGCGACAAAAAGAAAAGAGTTCGTTTTGCGAGTTTCACCTTTTTCGTAACTTCCCCGAAAAGTGTCTCCAATATTGTGTGTAACCCGGCCAGAAAATGATGTGAACATACCTAATTGCGTCAATTCTTTCGTTTTTTTTTATTCGAGTGGAGCGGAGGGGCAGATGGAATCCCATGATAATTATTAAATGCCATGGCAACGTCCGCTCGGTGCAGGAGAATCGCATTAATTTCCCAACCCATCGCTGGCCAATTACCGGGCAAATGCTATTAGCCACAGACCCGCAACAGGCCAATTACAAGAGCAACTCGAATGGGCCGAAACCAACCTAATCAAGACCCAAAAAGACCTGCCAAAAATGTTCAACTTGAACCGAATCGAGTTACGTGAACGTTTTCAAGTTGTTGCTGCTATTCCTGCTGCTATGATTTGGCCAAAATCATTTTTTAAAGGCCAACGAGCAATTTAAGCTTAGGAGGGGATTTTCTTGGCCTGGCCATCATTCCACTGACTGACTGAGAATGGACAGCTCTGTTGTGGCTTCTGTTTCAGTTTGAGTTTCAGCTTCTGTTTCTGCTTCTGTTTCTGTGTTGGTTTTATAGCAAGTCAAAAACCTATTAATGCCCAGCTCAGCAGCACGTTCAACTTGTTACAATTTTTATTTTCCTCTTTCATCGTTTTTACTTCATACTACTTTAGTAAAAAAGTTGCTTGGCTGGGCGATTGAAGATTTAAGATAGAGATTAATATCGAAGGGGTCGCATATGCATATTCATATATTCTAACCTCTGGATGACCTTGGCAAACCGAAGTGACTGACCATGTCAACTTGGCTGTAAACATGTGTAAACTGAACGCGTTTTCGATTGGCCATGAAAGAAAGCCGTCAAGTGAAAAGATGTCAATTCACATTGTCTGCGAAATGTGATGAAAAATACTTATCAGTAGTAAAGAAATAATATATATTAAAAACATATTAATCAATATTCCCAAAAATATAAAAACAATTTCCAAATGGATACTTAACAAGAATCTTTCTCTTCTTTTCTTTATTTTTAAAATTTTACGACATATTTATGACTTAATCATGAAAATGAATTGGATCAGCATTTTAAATTTGTGATTAATTTGATTATTTAAGTGTATAGGCTGTTCGCATTGCTCGAATTTAATTTGTCTTCTTTCCTGTTTTCGTTTTTTGCCATTTTATTTGTTTTCTACTACTATTTCCGCCAGTTGGCTTTTCTGTGGCTTTTGCATTAGCTTCTGCCTTCGAGTATCTCATGCCGACCCGCTGTCATATATGTTCGTGTGGATCGAACCCCCCGACTTTGCCTCCCAAACCCAACAATCCCAAATCAGCGAACTCGTGTATTGAGCCACCTTTGGCGCATTGTTTGACATGACTTTAATATTTCCAAAAACGATAAAAAGACAAGTGGGCCTCCAAATACATTTTGGCACTGTGTGTCGCAGTTTTAATCGATACGAAATATCAGCGGCAATAACAATTGCATGCCGAACGACCTGATTGCTTGGCAGAAGGGCTGTCAAGTAGAGTTTTGAGTCTCAAATGGTACATACAAATGGTATCTGGGTGCCTGTGCAATCAATTTTAATCAGGGAAAGTGGGACAGGTGGTGGTGTACCGAACACAGGCCATAATTAAGCTGCGTGTCATTATGCATTGCTGGCCAGGATCATTTGGGGTTTAATTCAATCAAGCCTGCGAGGGTCCACTCCCCTTCGGGTTTTCCTTTCGCTTTTCCATGGCGAGCCTGGCCAGCATGGAAATAATCACCGGAAATCTCCGAACGGAAACGCTCGTAATAATGGCACCCGAAATGGACGACAGCACCGCATTTAGCCAAACAAAGTGAAGTGCTGCCGCTTTGGCTTTGCCATTGCCATTGCCATTGGCCATGTCCCTTGCTTTTGGCCCAAAGTGTTGTTGTGCATGCTAACGGTACATTAATTCGCATTCATAAATAACACCAACGAAAGCGAAAGAAAGCCAGCCGCCCGGCAAAGTGGAAATCAATGCAGTCGAAAACGGAGCGAGCCGAAAATGCGGGCCAACTCTGTAGCATTTTCTGCCCAGATTGTCTGATTTGTGTTCTTTTCCAGGGGAGGGGGTCTAATTACTCACGTTAGGCGACCGGTTGACAAATGGACGGTGATTAGTGAGTTCAGGGAAACAGAGCACAACATGGCTTGAATAGTCAAGAAATATTGGAACAAAGCTGGGAAAGCTTGGGACAATTCTAATGTTTATCAGAAAATATTTTCACGCATTTGTTTAAATTTACTTTTTACTTTAATGAGAAAATATTACTTATGGCTTATAAAAACACGTTTACCATTTGCCATTCTCGTTTTAAATCATAACTTAAAGTTTAAGAAAATAAAGGTTATTTGGTTTTATTGAATAAGCAACCAAAGTGACCCATGTCATGAGCTACTTGCAAATATTTTGTTATCTGCTTACTTATATAATATATCTGCTTACTTTTATATAAGAAAGGGTTATTGAACAAATTTAACTTGTACTTAAGGTCAAGGAATAATAAAAAATATATAATTTATCTTGTCCGGCTTAATTCACAAGGCGATTTTTATGTTGTTTTATTTCAATTTATGTCATTATTCCAATTATAATTATTCTGTGTGTATAAATAAATAAACATGTGATTGCTGTTGGGTTCTGATAAAGTAATGTACATTTTTATAATTTTGTTATACATATGGCTGTTTGATTTCGCTCCTATATAAAATATTTGTCATAAATTGCCATTTTAATCACAATTTCTGACAGTGCCTTTGGGCCGCCGAAAAAGTGAGCTGCCAAAATAGCATAATCTCTGCCTGCACTCGCACTTGACTTGATTCGACTTTCCCTGCCCGATAATGGCCACAGCTCACGCGAGGTGGAGTGGGTGGATTGGGTGGATTGGGTGGATTGGGTGGATTGGGGGTGGAAATGGAGGTGAGAGAGGGAGGGGACAGGACAGGGACAGTGACAGGCGGTAAGCGGTAAGCGGTTAGGTTGACAGCTGGCGGGCTTGCAGTTGACTAACTTCTTATCTCCTGCCCCGCGGCCGCTGAATGTGTCGGCTCTGTTCGCGCCTCTGGAAATCCTTTCTTCTATCTCGCTGACATTAAATGGGATATTATCGGGACGTCGCATACCTATTAAATATGCAATAAATAATATGAGAATTCCACGCTGAGTCACGGCATAAATTTAGTTGTCCCGGAACGCATTATAAATGACTCAACCTTCTGGCTTCTGATAAATGATGGCGGAGAAAAGTGCAGGGAAACTGATATTGACAGCACTTACATTTCCAAAAATATTGCTCAATAATTTAATATTAAGGCCAGATTTCTCTTGGAATTTCCCAAAACTATTCAGGCCATTATATTGTTCTCTTGGGTAAATGTTTTGTAGGAATATCAAGATGTTAATGTTTGCGTAAGAATAAGCATTAGATTTATCTCACTTACTATCTCTTTTTACAACTTCAGTTGCGGTTAGGCGCAGGCCAAACAAAGTCATAACACTAACTGAAGTAAAATAAAACTAAGCCCAACCAGTTAGCACTCAATACGGACACATCACATTTACGTATGCATCACCATCACGATGATTTAAGCATTTTATCCTGCAACATCGTGCCGCACGCCACAAGGCAGGCCACGACAATAAATTTAAATGGCCATTTCCACTGTGGCAAAATGGATAATAACCCATTTGATGTACGGACACACTTTTTCCATTAAGCCAAATACAATGCGATGCTTGCGCACCGGAAAAATATGGCCTACAAGGCGTCCGGAACGGGATTATATGGGGCGGGACTTAAACACTTTAACGCCCGCAACTTACGGCACACACACATTACGCATACGCACGATTGGCCCATAAAAAATCATTTCCCTATTCATGGCGATTGCTAACTGTTTTTAATTGAAATCGTGTCGGGTCTCCATCAAACGGTATTAGCTGGCTGGCAAAAGTCGTTCTTGTTCTCTATTCATAATATGAAAGCTCTCGTACATTACGTATACGCAGTGGTGCTCTAGCTGAAAACCAGTTTAGTTATTAAAAAAACAGTAAAACTATTTTTAAATCCATTCTAACTTAATTAAAATCTTTATTCCAATTTTACACCGACACTAGTCTTTCTAATGCATATTACTCATAAATTACCTATTTTGCATATTACCCATACGCAATAGTAGTGGTCAAAACTGAAACCATTTAGGCTATTAAAATATGAAGAACTCTATTAAAGCTCACAATAATCAATTGTCGTCATTCTTTTTTATTAAACTTAATATGGTCACAAGAAATTTTATATGCATTCACTTTTTTTTTTTACCTATCACAATTTTCACGAATTACGTATACGCACCGTGCTCAAATGGTCCTTGTTTGTTTGTTTGTAAATGATAAATGCATTTTTATCGAATTCCAGTTTGTTCTGTGACCTATCAAACGATTAATTTTCATTTTAAAAGTTTTAAATTGAAATCGTGTCGAGGCCTTATCATTTTTTTTATCAAAAGCGGTGCGATAATTTCGTCACTTGTTGGCAAAACTCATTTGCAACTCAATTTCCTCTGGAAATTCAATCAAACCCGTCGACAGGCCGTCAATTATGACATTATCACGAACAGAAAACTAAGTTCCAACTTGGCACCCCCTTGCAGTCCCCCCCGCAACATTGTCCCAATTAGAAAGTGGGTCCGTGTGCGTTTATCTATATATGCTACCGCTTCTGCTGATTCTGCTGCTGCTGCTTCTGCTTGTTGTTATTGCCAGCGCTCCTTCTAATTTGCATGCCCCTGCACACACACACCGCCTGTAATTGAATTAGTTTTAATGCGATATTCTGGTGCGATAAGGCCGACACCCAGATAGCTCTTTTTATTCGTTTATGAACGGTCGTTTATCAATTGCAGCTCGCACAATTTACTTGCAATTACCCAAACAAAAGACACAGTAAAAAACGCACGAAAAACCGAAAGATATAAAAAAAAAACCGAAAAAAAGAAAAGCAGAGAGGCACAATAACAAAACAGCTAAAATAAGAGCACGTTTTCCGAAGCAAACGGAAAATACGTTTGGTTTCGTATAGTAAACTTAAGAGATTTTTCTTTGTGGTTAATCTATCTGAAAAAAAAACAAATTTTAAGATGATTTTTCAAGTATTTGTTTTGTATGTTGTTTTTTTATTTACTGAGTTTATTTTGACTTCCACGTGTTCTAGTCTTCATCGAATTTATGAGAATATTTGTATTTCTTTTTAATCATTTAGTTTTAATTTTAGTTTTAAATCTGAATTTTAGTGTGCAGAATTCAACCAATATTTTTTTATTTTATTCAAAAACAGATCAAAAAACTGTTTCTAGATTTAAATTTAAAATTTGTTAAAACACCTTCAAGTGTATTAAGTTTGGTGGTTGCTTAGTGTCACTTAACATATTTTCAATTTGCTGAAATTAATTGCACTGCACTCTGCGGTTACCCCGCCCCCGCTGGATCGTCTCGCATGCCACAGTTTTGTGATATGCGGTGATAAAAAGCTAATCATGCTGCTGCTCTCATTACCTGGGCGATCCACCTCCACCTGTGCCGCGGAACAGGTGCAAGAATTGCAGATGCGAATTGCAGATGCCAGCGGAATTCCCTCAGAGCGCGCTCGGCAATCCAATCAGAAAATTGGGAAGCGGACTCGAAATCGCAGCGTTCTCGACGCGTCACATGAACTTTTCAGACTGAGCGGCGATTCGGAAGCGAGCGGCCAGCCGAGCCAAAAAAAATGAGAGCAGCGCGGCCGAAGAAAGTCGACTCCGACGCCGACGCCAACGTCGCCGGTAGCCGGTAGCAGAGGCAGCGGCAGCAGCAGCAAAAGTGGGCGCATGTAAAAAAGGGGGGAGTGAACCCGAGCGTGGGCGTGCTCCGATGAACAGCCACTCCGAGTCGGAATCGGAATCCAACTGAGTGAGTGAAAACGAAAGCGGAGCAAAGCGGTCCGAACTGGGAAAATCCCGATGCGGTCGTAAATCATAGGATTCTATTCCAAAATATTTAAAGCATCCATACTAAAGTACATTTTAGTAAAATAAACAGTTCAATGGAAGAAAAATATATAAATAATGAGCAACTGATCATAAAAAAGTTGCTTACGCAGACGTTTTTTTAAACCAAAAAGAAAATAATTGAAAGCTTATCAAAATAAGGACCTTCATGAATAAGATGTTAAATGTAATTAATGTAGGAAATGAGTAATAAAATAAACCAATAGAAAACCAAAACTAAACAAAATAGTCAAAATTGTGAAGCGGTCAAAAAAACGTAGGATTTTAAATTCCTGCTAGGTAATTTAAAGTTAAACAAAAAGTTCAACAAAATGGAAAGTAATCAATTTTAAAATTAGTTTTTAGTAAGATAGAATGTAGATAATAATTTACGAATAAGGAACAGCTTTTCTTTCTAGATTAATAAAAAAGTTTTAATTAAGAAAAAGAGCATATTGGTGACAAAATCAATTAAACAATTATTTATTTAAAGAAATAAAATGATGTAGGTACTCTCACTGAATATTAAGTGGGTTAAACTGAAAGCAGCACAAAGCGGTCGGAACCGACCAAATCGGTCAAATCGCAAATCAATGGATTCTTTATGTTCTCCCAGCCAAACAGTATTCCTACAAATTAGAAACAATCAAATGTAATTGCCACAAATTAATTGAAGTAAAACAAACAAAAATAAAATTCAATAGAAGCGAGTATGGAAAATAATAATTAAAAAGGGAAAGTAGATAAAAAATCAGAGGTAAACATTTAAATTCAAATAAAATAGGTATTTAGAAACAAGATGGACTACATTCGTTCTTCCACTCAAAAAATATTTAATTTTAAATAGAAATGAGCACAAGATAAGCTCTCATACTATTAACTTTTTGCACATGAATCCAAATACACACAAAGCACATAGTATCCACAATGTAGTAGCCAAATTTAATTAAACAATCTTCTAATAGCAGAGATACACAACCACAGATGTTCAAGTAGCACTGACCCGAAACGCAATAAAAAACTTTGCGGTAGTAATATACGTAAATACTAAATGAAACTGGAATTAATTGAAAAACAATTATTGGATAATTAATTAATCATCATTAAATTTGTTGTATTTTTTTATTTTTCATCTTTTTATCTTCATTAAATCCAGGCTACTGGAATATACTCCGTAAAAATTACAAAACATTTTTTTTAATCATTTTATAATCCAGTTTATGTAATTAAAGGATACAAAATCACATTTGGCGTCGATCCACTACTCGCCCTTGTAGTTTTTTTTCACGTTTGTTTTTGGTATTGAAAGTCGAATTGTTTAACAAATTTAACTCAAATTTAAATAAAATTAATATCTAAATTAAAATTAGGCACTGTTTATGTCGCAGATGTCGTATCTAAATGTTTTTAACTGAAGAAGTACACAGAGTCGAGTACGTTGCGCAGGTCGAAATCTCCCTTCTGGGGCAGTTGCTTCAGAGTGCGGTTCAGCTGGCGCTTGGACAGATCCTCCACGGAGCCATCGTTGGTGAAGTCGCTGCAGGAACAATATGCATTTTAAGAAAATGAATTTAGTTTTATAGCCTCATCACTTACTTGTCCTTAAAGCTGTACGTGTGCTTCATGAACTCGGAGAGCTGCTCCAGAATGGGCTGCGAATGCAGGGCTACAAACTGCTCCCGACACATCCGATTCAGCTCGGGCACGGTGTTGGCGTGAGTCCAGAAACAGTCGTGAACGGAGACGAAGGTTATGCCCTGCCGTTCGCAATGCAGCGAGGTGAGCATCATGTGCGACGAATCCAGCGAATGGATAAAGTTCGGCGGGAAGGCGTTCTTCTGCTTGAGGATGTTTGGTCGCTCGTACAAGTCCATTGGCAGGTTGGCGTTGACCTTAAATCCAGTGCGGGGAGAGTGCTTCATCTCTTGGCGATTGTACGGCTGCACCACCGGCAGACCTAGTGGCGTTACCCACTCCACGTTCTGGCTACAAACTCCGGAAATAAGACGGGCGCACTCCGTAAACCAATCCTGAATCTCCCTGGTCGATGTGAACATTTCTCGCAGGCTCTCGAACGTCTTGGTGGTCAGGTATGTGGACGCTGGCCACACCCACTCTTTGGGAAACTCATCAATGTCCTTTAGCTGGCGGGCAATTTGTAGTCGCGCTCCATAACGGGTCACCCCATAAACCGTGGTCATCACGGTTTGCTTGATAACCTTGCGTCGAACGAATCCGGCGAGTGCTTCCGCTACATGTAGTCCATTCTGAGCATCGGTTTTCCTGCTCCTCTCCACTAACGTGGCCACCGCACTGTAAACGTCCTGGGGAATGGCCGATGGTGCTAGGTTAACACTACAAGCACCCGCTTCATCCCTTCCTAAAGCTGCGTAGTGCTGCAATCCATTGCAGGATCCATCCTGGTGGATGGGGAAACGACTAAGATAGGCGGCGGGATCGGGACTGCGATATACATTGGCGATTTCCATGCAACAGGCCAGCGTTTGCCATGGTTCATCCGATTTGGACCACCACATGCGCCCGGTGAGGGGACTGTCCGCAGAGTCAAGTATATCTGGCATAATTTCTTCCGCGTACAAAAGACGTTCCCTCACTGAATCCCGCTTTTTCAGTCCAGTCAGATTGATGCAGTGCAGCTTGAGCCAACTGAAACCATCAACTCCCAGGGGCTGCGCCTGATCAAAGATGAGCATCGAACGAGCCAAATCCGAGCCAAGGTGATTGAGATGCGGTGGCACGGGATAAACTCGACCACGGAAGTCCATGTTGTGTGGCAGCCAGAAGACTTTATCTCGGTACTAAACAAAAAACAATTTTAGAAATTTGAATGGACAGACCGCTTAAGGAATACTTACATGCTGTGCCAGGGACAACCTATAGAGCGCATCACACCACAAGCTGTACATCTCGGCCTGCTTCCTTCGATGTCCCAGCTTGTCCCGGAATTGCTTCGCACGATCTGCACTAGAGGCAGCGTTACCATCCACATTCTTAGCCGGCAGCGTGGGAAGAGGAGGCAGGGAACTAGGAGGCTGTGGGACATCCAGTTTCGCATCGCCACCTTTCTGGAACACCTCGATGATCACATCCAGCAGCTGCGTGTTAACACGCCAAGGAACACTGGCCAGCTGATTTAGGGAATCTAGAGCAGGATAAAGATGCTGAGGATTGGAAGAGGAAATTCTGTCCCACTGCTGGATGGCTTGGTGAGGCAGGCGAACCAGTTCCGACTTGTTGAGTAGATAGCCACCATTGTGTGGAGTACTCCACGGTTGCGGAGGACACAGCATGGGTACCAGATTTGAATCGAAGGTTAGCGTCTGCTGGCGTGAAGCTCGAAATAATCTCGAAAGAACTGGATGTGGCTTGACCTCCTCTTTAACGAAACGTCCCTGATTGCGAAAGAGAGTATAGAAGGCAGGCAGCATATTTTGCGTCTGATTAGCTGCTTTGGTTTTGCTCTTTAACCTCATGATATGAGCGTCAATTTTGATGTCCCGCATCAGAATGTTGTACAGAAAACGACCCACGCCGGTCAAAACGTTGGAAGGCCACGGCACCTCTGGCAGATCCATACTGGGTCCACTGTCTCGCTGATCGTGCACAAGACGCTGCCATGCCTGTCGCGTGTTATCCTGTGACTTCCCGCTGTCCCACAATTCACAGTACGAGCTGTATATCTCGCCAATCTTCTCCAGCGTTCCGTTGTTTTTTTTCTGTTCAATTTGGTAACGCTGCTGAACTTTCTGTCCGAGTTCTTTGTACAGCTGACCCACAGTTGGACTGAATGTTTCCGAGCCCTCAGCCAGCTTGTAAAGCTCCTTGATGAGGATGTCTGCAAAGTGTGATGTCTCCAGGGTTTTCAGGTACGTGTAGTAGTTCATGAAGCCGTGCGGCTTAAACCGCACTTGCGCCCGCAGCGTGTTGAGATCTCGCACGATGGCCGACGAAATTTGTTTCCGCCAGGTTTCCTCCAGTTCTTTAAGGCGCTGGCGCTACAATAGATTACATTTCCAAATAAATATAATGAATTTGCTCTGATTTTAGTTCTAACTTACACATTTTTCCGAATTCGCGAACTCCTTTGATTTTTCGATTGACTTTATGGTAATGCTTCCGTCCAGCTCTATTTTAAGCTGTTCCCGAGCGAGCTGCTCCAACTGAGCAGTGGTGTAGCCTCGCTTAGAGTTCATTATGGCATAGTCTAAGTCCTTATTTCCAGCTTTTTTATCAGCACCAACAGGTAAAACATGCTCATTGAGATGGTTCAGCAGTTCGTTGTCGTAACCCAACTGTGGCGGAACATAGGCAGGTTTGAAATCTGGACGAAGCCGTCGAATAGCATCCAGGGCAATGTCCCGCTGATCAGCCACGAACTTGGATTGATCCATAATTTGATTCAAGCTATATCCCTCCGTTTCAGCTTTAGCGATGTATTTTGATATAAATTGCTGGTTCTCTTCATCCGGTTCCAAGCGACCCAAGCACTCGAAAATAGCCGCGTAAGTTTGCTCATTGAACGCCAAGTTATCCTCCTCGATGAGGTGGAACAGCTCCTGTGCCCGATCGAAGGAGCCCTTGCCCGCATAGCCGTGCAAAAGGATATTGTACAAATGGATGGTCATGAGGCCTTCGGACATGTGCGGCAAAGTACTCTTCCTTATCCTGCCTCGATAAGCAATAATGGTGGACAAAGCGCGGCTCAACATATTGGCTGAAACACACACATTCAGGTAAGTGTTCAGGTTTATGTGCAGTGCCCGCTGTTTGGCCAAGCGTTCTTGTTCCTCGTTCACGTGAACTTTTGACTTGAAACTAAACGGAAAATAGTAAGTTTTTTGGTTGTTTATTATGGGTAAGTCTGCTCACCGTTTTTTGGACTTGGCTGTAGCTGCAATTGCATTGGGCGTAACCACGGCTGTTACAGAAGGTTTACTTTTGTCCAGTGGATTAATGTACGGTTCAATGGCTTCGAAAGGATCTAAGACTTCATGTTCTTCGGGGAGCACTTTGGAGGTACTCATCCTACCAGATGGAAAAAAAAATTATTCATTCATTTTAATATAAAAAACGTGATATGTAAAGCAAACAAATAGACATACCCAAAATCCATTTCGTGATAATCATTTCCCATGCTCTCGATAATGTCCCGAAAATTATGAAAGCTCTTAAGGATATTTTGCACCTCCTCGGGATTCGCTACCACTTGCTTGGTGTACTCATCCTTGCCGAAGAAGAGCAGTGGCCGATCATCGTATATGCCTGATTCTAGAATCGACCCATCCAAGGCCTCCATGTCGATTTTCTGATACTCAACAGGTTGCCGTTGCGCCAGGTCCAAACCTCCTTTGGACTTCTTATCCTTGCGATCCTCCCGGGCACGTCTTTCGAGGATCTGTTGCTGTGTTTTCTGTATGAAATCAGCTAGCTTTTTGGATTTCAGCCGCTTAACCCGGGATTTGCGTTCGCTGATTGCCTGTTCGGTGACTGAATGAGGAGAAAATGGCTTTAGATATGCTATAGATTGGTTAGAATCCTAGCTAGGACTTACCTTCCAGGAGTTCCACATATTTGGCGTATCGAGGCTTGCGCAATCGTTTTTTTTTCGCCTGGGTCAATGCATCTGCCTGTGTTGTTGGTGTTGTTGTTTGCGCGCGTGTTGTTGTTGCTGCTGCTGTGATAGTCACTGCAATTGGAAAGCACATGTTTGTACTCCTTTTAGCACTTTCTACAAATATTACTCACCTGCCGGCTTTTGGCGGTATAGCATTTGATAATACTGCTGATAATGGACAAAATTTGAAGGCGCAATTTCGCCGCAGCCGCAGCATACTGTTGTTGTTGGAGCTGGGTGGGCGGTAGGTGGCACCCGAAGTGCTTTTTGCACGGCGGCCGCTCGATTTGCACTCAACAAACGATACATTTTGAAAGACTGCAGCTGGGGAATACAATCCTCGTGAATGTCATCCAATTAACGCAGTTTTTGACTGTTTTAAGACACAATTTGTTGCATAATTTAGCTCGAACCCCGACCAATTTGTTGTTTATTCCTCTTCACGTGTGGCGGTGCGCAAGCAGTCTGCAACACTGCTTGCGCCGCTGAACAGCTGATTGGAAACTAGGGATGGGAAGCAAAAAATACTAAAAATATACTGCAAAGTATCATAGCTTCTGTTACAAATAAATAAGTTTAAATTTTGAAGCGACTGCATCGATGTGTATGGTTTTTAATTATGCAAGAGATATAAAACTTTTTATGCTTCCTTGGTATTATTTACCTTGCCTAGTATTATTTACCACCTGGCCTGGATTGCTGTACCGTTGCCAACGACTTTTCCGTTAGAGTTCAAAAACAAAATAAACACAATTCAAAAGTTTGAATGAAAAATGCCGCCAAAAAAGGCGAAAAAGGGGGCGTCGAGCAAGCCGGATGAGGATGTGGGCATCCATCCACCGCCGCCGAACGTGTTCCTGTACATCCAGCTGGCCAACATCGCCAATCTGCCCACAACGGAGCACCGTCTCGAGATTCACATCAGCCAAGGCGACAGCCTGATCGTCAAATGCAACGAGCACTACAACACGGATGGGATCATAATCCAGTCCGAATTCTACGAGAAGCCCACATTCACGCTGATCTTCCAGCAGGACAATGTGGATAGGATCAATCATGCGGCCGACAATCCTCTCCTGATTCAACTCTACATGCGGGTGTTTCCCCCAAAGCGGAACTTTTTATTGGACACGGAGGACGAGATGCTGGAGGAGGAGGGGGAGCATGATGATGTGGTAGACTCCGATTTCGTCTTATCTACGGTGCAAACAACGGAGCAGGATGACGATTTCGAGGCCAGGGAGACGATAAAGTTGGTACTGCTCTGTGTGGGCTATCTGGATGTGATCAAGTTGTTTGGCCACCGACGCAGTATGATCTCCGAACAGCTCTTCCTCTATCCCATGCCGGATGTGCCCAACGAACTCCGCTGCACCGTCCACACCGATTGGCACCTCTACACCCTGCTGCCCATCGCCAAGAAGCTGACCTTCACCAACATGGCCTTCGTGACCTTCGAGAGCATCTACAACCTGAAGGAGGAGTACATTCTGGACATGGATTCCCTGCGGTTGCGCCTGAGTTTCCGATCCCGGCTGCCCAGCGACCGCAATGACTATACCTTCATCCCGCTCTGCGAATTCGGGAACCTGGAGCGGAAGCTCATCAGCTCGCAGGACAATCATCATGTCTTCGAGTCCTTTCGGCAAAGCGTGTACCCTTGGAACGTGACCGGCCTGAAGTCCGCCATGGAGGTGGAAATGCATCAAATCTTCTCGGAACTTTTTTACTCGGAGGGCCTGACGGTGGACTTTGAGGAAATCGAACAGAGTGCGGACGAGGCGCTCGTCTGCAACTCCTTCCATCGCTTTATCCTCACACAGCAGATGGCAGACATCCTGTCGTTCGCCATCACCTGTCAGCAATATGTCCTGGCAGTGGAGGTGTTCCAAGCCGCAGGTGGTGCCAAGCCACAGAAAGTCTTCCAGGGCGTTCTCGATCCGTCTATTATGGCCTTTCCGGGGGGTGAGTTGAGCTAATATGACTTGTTATTGGTAGAGTATATTCTTGACCAGAATCGATAGCCCATTGGATCTTGGAAACTCTATATATATGTTCAAAAATTTTGCCCGTCAGGCAATTAATAATAATGTTAAGGATGTGTCAGGTATAAAAGTTTAAGATAATTCTAGGGCACATCCGATTTTCTTAGCTATAAGTTATAAGTTAGACTATAGCTATCATTCTTCTAACGCTAATAAAATTCCTTTTCTAACAGTGCAAAACATGAGGTTCGCTGTCCAGCTGGACTACCTGGGCAAGCTTAAAGCCAAGAGGCAGGTGAGCATATTGAGCGGGAAGAGCTTGGACCACCAAAAAGTCCAGCCCACTTTTGCCATCATCAAGTTGTGCCTGCTGGCGCCGATTGGGGAGATCTACAAGGAGCTGAAGGTGTTCCGCGACAGCTTTGTCCGGCAAAATCGACTGCTCTTCTGCGATCCCTCCTACGTTCCCCACAGAGCGCTATCCCTTTCGGAGATCCAAATGGAGTCCTATGCCCGCTTCGACAAGTTCATCCGGGATTGCGTAGCCTTTATTATCGACAAGAAGGTGATGAATATTGAGGACAAAAAGCAGCACTTTTGCTGTGCCGTTCAAAACCTGACCAACATCCTGATGAAGTTGGTGGGCAGTGTCTACAATACGAGGACTCCCACGAGTACGAGCGTGGAGTTTGCGGTGAGCAGGTTACCTGTATTGTGATATATATATATATTAACCGATTGCCCTTCCCCCAGAATCTCTGCGCTATTGCCTACAATGATTTGGAACCGCGTGTCCATTCGATTGTGGAGGAGATTGAGAACGAGGGCTTCGAGAACTATACGGTCAATAAGCAGATCCAGATAGACCGAATCATCGACTACTTGAACACCATCAAGCTGCTCCAGTTAGTGAAAGATGATAGCCTGGGTAATCTTTTGCTTGAGAAGGTCAGTTCTTGATTCATGCCTCGCATTGACAGGCAGTCTGATTCATTGATTACTTTTGGTTCTGGTTTGTGACCAGTTCGACCATTACTAACATTCTTTGTAAAAAACTAAGTCGCCGGCTTTACGACTTAGGTAAAAAACTTACTGATTCCTAAGTTTTTACTTTGAAAGTGAGTTTTAGGTATTTATCCTCCTTTTTTCTAAGATTCAACAATTCGCGAGTAGTTTCTATAAGTCATTCAGCTACATTTAAAGACTGAATCATTTTAATACATGGGGCTGTCATTCAGTACATTGATAATTTGTTGTTGAATCAACAATTTAGTATTATTTTATATTAAAATGTAAAATAAAGGCTTAAGGTTTAATTGAACATTGTCATAAAATTCAATTTGTACTATTTTTCCGTTAAAATACTTAATGATATAAACGGAAATGAATAAGGCTTCCATATAAACCTGTAAGTGAATCACATAAATTGTACGCTAATTTGATTAGATTTGTACTTTTCCGGTAGTATATCAGTTATGAATGAATAAAATTCGGAAGTAAACAATTAATCATTATGACTGTTAGGGTTTGTTATCTAATTGTTCGTTTATTGAATTAGACATCGACAATTATGGTAAACATAACTGGTTTGGAAAAGGAAATAAATATGTATTTATTTTTTTACAAGCTTGATGATTGTTTCACCCATAACAAAGCCAACAGTTCTCGGCTGATTTTTAAAATCCAAATCTACCATAAAAAAACATTTTTAGCTTGAAATGTTATTCGATCTATGATCTTCCATTATACGACTATAATTTTACATGGCTTTAACAAAAAAACTAAATAATTCCATAAACTTGGGGAAAATTCGGGAAAGCATAAATGACTGGGGTTAATTGTTTGCCCCTTTTAAAAGCCACCATTATTTTAGATAATTTCCAATTATAGGCTACCACCGAGTATCCCAGTGACGAACGCTTTTGGTTCTACATGCTTATCGCGAACATGGAGCGTGGCGATCTCGACAAGGCTAAAATGTACTTCACAAAGAATCACCTGGCGGACACCCACGACTATTTTGCGTAAGTAGTGTTCTATTGATAACCACACATTAAAAATCACTATCTTATCGATCTGATATCGACCGACATTCACAGGGGCTGGATCAAATTGTACATCAACTATGTGGACACACGGAATAATCCGGAAACATCGGCCGACTGCACGGAGTGTCTTTTGAAGAGCATCACCAACTACGCTGAGAAGAATACTCGGCAGCAGGATGCCTGGATCCTGCTATATTGTTATTACAAGCGATTTAAGTACGAACCAGGCTGTGCCTTTGCCCGCTGGCGATTCGAGGATCAGCACACGACCAGTCGGGTCAGCTCCTCCAATGCTCCGCACAGCCTTTGGGGTCTTTGCCTGTCCATGGAGATAACACTTCCTCCTGGTCGAGGAACCCTCTTCTACGAGGTCTTCAAGATCTTTGTGCGCCTGGGCCTCTACGAATTTGCTCAGGTCGTTTTTGCTGCCGTGGAGCATCTGGTTAAGGATGCGGATCGGTATATGATCAACACACAGTTGGCTATAATGCTTAACCAAATCGATGAGGACTTTGTGCCACAGAGTTTTGAATTTGGAGAAGGCGAAGAAGCTGATCAACAAGTGTGTATTTCGTGAAAGGAGTCCAAGACATCTAGTAAAAAAAATTCCTTTACAGACTGCCATGAATGCCCAGATCAATGGAAATGTGGAGTTCCTTCGTGGAAACCTGCAGGAGGCAGCTCTCTACTACGAGTGCTGCCTGACCTTGCCGCCCCCAGAGAAGTACGAGCGCGATTTATTCGAGGTCAGCCGACTGCGCCTGGGATACATATCCTACGAACTGGGCGACTACCACAAGTGCATCGAAGCCCTCAACTTCACGTTCGGTGGAGGGACGCTGACCCTCGTCGCAGACTACATGATAGGAAAAGCGTACTACAAATTGGACCACTTGGAGATGGCGCTTCAGTGCTTTGCCAAATCCACCCGGATTGACACCCATGTGCCCAACGTTTGGGGCTTTCTGGCGCTTATCAACCTGCGACTAGGCGAAAATTACAAGGCCATCGAGTGCTGGAAGTACGCCAAGATAGTAAGTGCATACTTACATGCTATATATATATATATATAGGCTATAGAATTCGAACTTTAAATCATAGCTACTAACAATATTACCTTTCAGGAGCCAAACCGATCGATTGATGACCTTATGATCTACGAGGAATTGGATGCCATCGACTACGATTCCGTTGAATTGTACATCGATATACCTAGTCGGTTGAGCGAGGACATCTTCGAGGAATCGCTGTCAGGCGGGTAATTTCTATATATTTTGTGTGTGTTTTGCGCTGTGAACTCGAACCCATAAAGTGCAGCATTCTGGCTGCTCTGCTCTGTTCATAATGGCTTCATCTGGGGCTGCTTCGGATGAAAGTGGCACGGTGTGGGGGTTGCGGTTGGCTTTATTACCTGTTTTTTTTTTTGCTGTGAGGCTCATTTGTTGCTGTTTAGCTGGCGTGACTTGTTGACACAAGGTAATGAGACAGGGGCACCAGCAATTTGCTTACATAAGACCAGTCCACCAAGCAGGCCACACTCAACACACAACCACACGGCAGTAGCAATGTCCTGGCTTTTTATAGAACACATCCGAGACTTAAAAAGCGCGCTGCAGTCAGCATCCAAACATGGCCCATGCAGGTGGCATCTGCTCATCGGCTGTGCTCGACGAGAAGCCAGCGGCCTGTGTGGCCAGCAGCACAGCCTTGGCCATCAGGAACTCCACGATAATCGCCCATCGGCTGTCCATTTATCTGCCCCAATTGTTGCTGCCCTCGCGGGATCCCCAGAAGGTAAGGTTTCGCCTTCGTTCTTTCTGCTTAAATATATATATTTTAAATGCTGGAACTAAAGTTAATAATTAATGAAAAAATATTACCCAGCATAATGTTTGCCAAAAGGTAACAGAGTATTACAGTAATCCATAGTTGCAGTTTATAATTGCTTTTTTGCTTTCACAGCTCATTACCGAAATAAACTGTCATGTGGCCCAATTCCGGGAGCTGCTCATCTTCATAGGTCAGGCCCGGGATTCCCCAGAGCTGCGCGAGAAGATTAGAAAACTGAGACGGAACTGTGTGGATGCCTGCAAGCACACCGCCCACTTGATCACTCCTCAGCCGAGGCACTGTTTGGGAAGTCCCAGTGAAAGGATGCACTTGACCCTGCTCTTTCATCTCACCCAGCAATTTCAGCACGAGCTGATCAAGAGCCATCGTTTGATCCAACTAGTGCCTTTGGACATGACGGATTACTATGGTTAGGTAGAAGATATATAGCAAATAAAATAGGGTTTAAAATGTTTTGTTATCTCCAGCTCCTTCTCGAACTGCCCCTTCCAATCTCGGCAATGTCATCAGCCAATTCCTGTTGTGCAAGCAAATTAATCCGGATTTTCAGCAGGAGGAGCTGTGCAGCATTGTCAAGGACTCTCAGGAGCTGACAGAACTTTTGGAGGAGCTGCAGGCCCACATGCCCTTGGCAGAGGCATCTCCTGAATCCGAACTGGATCCGACACAGAAATGTGAGTTACTTAATTAGTTTTTAATACATGTTATTATATTCGTATTATTCTTAGCTGAAAGCAGTCTTGTTTCCCTCAACACTCCGGTTTGGTATGCCCGCCAGCGAAGAAGGAGTTGCAAAACCAGGAGCCGCAGTCTCTGTTGCTGTTTGGCCAGAAACCAGACCAAAACTTATTAAAGTCTTAGATTCGTAGAGATAACAAAAGAAAGTAATCGGAAAGAAAAAAGATTACAAGGTTCTGTAGGAAATGGACTTCCCTTTTGAAACGTCTTAGTAATGTATTGAAATGTATCACCTAGGAAATAGTGATTTTAAATCTATAAACAGGTTATTAAGTGTGTAATAACTGCAATGCTCAATGATAACGAAACAACTTTGCGACCCGATAAAATGTTTTCCCAGAAATGATAATAGCAGGTAATACCGGCAATTTGGGACATCAAAGACGTCCAAGGCAATAACCATAATGAAAGCGATTAAGAGAAATACAAACAAGAAATACAAATTGAGAGTAGCTGTTTTCTCGTTTTGCGGAATCCCAAAGAAAATGATGAAATCCGAAATCTGTGCCCCCTTCGCAGACAAAGGGCGATAAATTCACCGAAAGCAGGAGAAATCCCGCTTTACGACGACTAAGAAAGATGTCACATTTATTGGCGAGAATCCCCAGAAGCCTCCAGTGTTTACCCACCACTTAGCGCGACAGGTGATGTCGGCTTTGCCCACCTGGTAACCATAAATGCTGATTAGATTCCGGCTTACACCGCGTGCCTCTCGTCATTGGACAATGGCACACAGGTTAAGCGAAGCGCGATTCCGTGACTAGCTGATATTGCGCCTTGACAACAGAGAATCTAGCATTAGCATAATCAGAATACATTTGTTTTGGTTTTTGCATAGTTTAAGTTTTAATTTTAAAAATATGCCTTTGTCTTTTACAAAACATATCTCTACATTAAAAATATATATATATATATATGTATGTGTATATTGTATGCAGATTTATATGGTATATAATATATAGGTGTATATATTAGGTATAAACTTCTACTTGTCATATGGATTTTCACAGAAAATCTTCAACTTTTTGAGTAATGCTTTTTAATTGTTTCCTTGTGCGTGTTCCTACATCCTTAATTTTGCATCTTATTCTTTTCTCGCGCTTTCACTTTCCTCTTTGGAGAGACTGTGCAATCCTGTAGTTACTTTGTTGAGCATTATGCAATATGGAAGATTCTTTGTTACGCTCACTGAGCCCTCCGGCTGCACCATCGCAGTTTACTTTGATCTGTGCTCGCGGATCTCCTCGCTTCGAACAAGCTTTGACACAAGGCAAAAAGCAACAACAACTAACTAATTGTTAACAACAATCTCTACACGATTACACGGGCTGTTTAGTGTGTGTTATACAAAAACGACGTTAGACATTTGCTACATCATTATAAATTCACTATTTGTTCACGATTCTTTCTGGCTAATATCACCGTTATCACTGCAATGCCTAAACTCGGCTTAAGTCTAAGCAGAAAGAAGTCTTTTCCTGGATAGAATAGGTCTTGTGTGCAAACAAAATGGTGCCATTAAAAAGTAAACAAAGGAACTAACTTAACTGCTAAGAATTTGCATAGTCACACAACGAACGAAACGAAAACGAAACCAGTGAAATCATAAAACGAAAGAAAATTGTGAAAAAAAAAACAAAGAGACTCAACACTGCACAACAATAAAAACTAACAACTAAAAAGCTTAGCAATAAGGCCCTAAATTACGGGTGAGAGACTGTGTGTTTTTGTGTGGAGGTGGAGCTGTATCTGCTACAGCTTTCAGCTGTCTGCTATCCGGATGAATGGAGCTGTGGCTGTGTGCGGAGGTGTGGCTGATGTGGAGGCGTGTTTTGCAGTCTGGCTGTCGAAGGAACTGTGTGCGGTGGACCGCGCTCTAAATGCGACCGCTTTTGCTCGCCGTCGACGTGGACAGCTGTTCCAGGCGAGAGCACAGCTCCTGGGCCAAACGCAGTTGATTCGCGGCGGCGGCGGCACACGAGGTGGCGGCTCCAGAGGCTCCTCCAACGGGCATCTGGACTCCGGCCAAGACTTCCGGATAACTTATGCACACGCCCACCCAGCGAGCTTGACTGCAGGCATGGGACTGTAAGGAAATAAAAGGAAATGTTTAGTTGGGTACACAGATATGAAAGAACTTTGTTGAATTTGTATAGCTCGAACTTAAGGCGCAGTACTATTTTATTTTCTAAGAAACATTTGTTTAAAGAACCTACCAAAAGTTCTCTGTTCTCAAAAAAATAACCTCAATTTTAGTTCCCGGCTTTCAATGTTTATTTGTGTTGACTTATCAACAATGTATAAAGGTGTCAACCGAAGCTGTTATGTATATTAAGCTTTGTCAATTATTATCGGTTTCATTTTTTGTACTCGCAAGAAATTAGTATCCATCAAAATGGGACTAATAGAAAGACTCGGCAAAGCAAACAATTAATTTGAGATAAAGAAATTTCAGTTTGACGAGTGACAATCCAGGAAATTAGGTTTTAGTTCGAGTTATGGAAAATTCGACAAGGGGAGCTTGCACTCGGAGAAGTCAACTCACCATGGCGAAGTCACGTTTCCATTGCACACCGCACTGGCCGTCGCAGAGGGGACAGGGACGCTCCAGGCTGTAGCCACCGCACTCGCTGCAGTCGAGGGACACATGGTCATCCGTCCAGGAGACGCCGCAGGTGAAGCAGGAGCCCATGTGCTGGCGCAGCTCCTCGATGGTCAGCACGTTGTCCATGCTGATCTCCAGGGGACTTCCCACCAGATCTGGCAGCGAGGCAGACAGACCCAGATTATGATGCCTGCAAGAGATTAAAAACGAAGCGGGGAATTCTCGATTAGTAATCATGACAAATTGTGGCGGGCGTCGGTTAACCGTGACCTTGCCAAGTGGTTGGCGGCATGCGCTGGCGTGATTATGATAATGAGCTGCGTGCCGGCAGGCAACGCGGGATGGGTTTAGGGTGCTGTGGGAGTGTAGCCGGGGATGGGGACGAGGGCAATGATTGGCGACTGTACTGCGACGACTCTACGGCGAGACTTTCGCCCGATCATGTGAGCGATGGCGACGGGCTTTTGTTGCTTTTGTGCGGCCCCAAAAAGCGAAATGATAATGATACGAACGCGAATATATACAAATATATATATATTGCTGGTTGTATACAAACACAGACGGACGCTGAGCTGTTGAGCTCTGAAGGTGCTGGCCCCCTTCATTAATGGGCCAAAGTCGTGGCCAAATTGCAGGTGTGGTTGTCTATGGTATTGAGTTGTATTGTATCGACTGGAATTGCGGTTGTGTACTCTGCACCCTGGCCCATTCCATTCGCCGCTCGATAAGATTGCTAAAATCATGAATGAGACACCCAACTCACGCCCCTTTCGTATCCCCCTGAATCAACCCTGACATTGTTTACACCGAAATTTGGCAAATACAAAACGGAAACGAATCGTATCACTTCCAGCTAAATGAATCATGTGTGCGGGATCTATAGATGGGCATCTAAATTTGAATACTTACGACAACGGACTGCAGATGTCGGCGATTTGGGGACCGTGAACACTGGCGATCGACATATTGGCTGTTGATGGCACTGCAAAGAGGAGGAAAAGCATAAAGTCAGTTAAAGTTCATCAAAAGTTACAAGGCAACAGGGTTCAATGCTGGCCAGGTAAATGCTTGCAAGCGAAGGTAAACAAGCTTGTTGTACAGGTGCGTGACTCAAATGTCAGAGCTCGACTGTACCTAGCTTCTGGTACCACAGAAGATCATTCAAATGCGATCGATATAGACATACTTGTATATATCATTTTCCAGCAGCAACTCGGACGACATTCTTGGCTAAAATTAACAACTATTTGTGGGGAGACTGAAGGTGGAGTGCGCGGTCCACGAACCGCTGAAATCCGGTTGAAAGCACCATAAACACACCGAGGCCGCCGATCAGAGTGATCAGTGCGTCATCTCTGTGTAGTTTCAATTGTTTAGGGGACGGACAATTAAAAACTTTAATGTGCGAATTATTTGGAATTGGAAGCGGAACGTTAATTGCTTGTGTCTCCATGGGGGAATACTGCCTACAAGGTATACTATATACTATATTTATACGACCTGTCTACATTGTCGCCACGATTTTGGCAAAGTTGCCAAAATCTTTGTTGGCGAGGCACATGATTGCCGCAGCGTCTGCTGGCCTGGCATCATAATAAATAAATAAGATTTCTGCGTTGTTATGCGGTCAGTCGTTGGACGTTCTATATTTAGCTGGATCGTATCGAGAAAGTATAATCATGAGACGTGCCCGAAATAAACATAAAAGCGAACAACATGCAGTATAGTCTGGGCTGTGGTTTGGATCTCAGCTAGCTGCAATTTGGTTTGAATGCTGACTACTGGGGGCAATTTTCAACAACGGCAACGGCGCAAAAACGAAATTGCTGTAATTTATCCGAGCATATTGTGCCGCACACACAACTAGTTGCATTTAATTTGATTTTATTTATTTATAGAAGGGCACACACACAGTCGCACAAAATCGGAGGGACACAGACGAGGCGCTTAATTTTTTGTTCAGTTATTTTAGGCACGGAAATACTTACATTTGTTGTGTTATTTACGGCAACAGTTGTTTTTCTTTTATTTTTTCAGCGCTATTAATAAATCCAAATTGGGATTTCTGTGTTGTTTTATTTGATTTGTTGTTGCAGTTGTTGTTGCAGTATTGGTAATTGTAGTTGGCCTTGCGTAAGCCAGAAAATCAAATTACTTTTTTTATAATTGCCTGGATATTAACATTAACCGTTGGCAATTGTTTTTATATTGTTTGCAACTTTTCACACGCGATGCGAGACAGTTAGCTCATGAAAATGCAATTTGCAGTAATAATAATGTATATCTGAATGCAATTGTTTGACAGCGACTACAGCGCACTTTTATAGTTGGACTGGGAAGCGAAACTGAACTGAGTTGCTGGGAACTGAATGGATTTTCACCAGATTCGAATAGTTTTCTCCAGAGCCGAAAGACCAAAAGTGGGCTAGCACGTCGAACCGCGAAACTCAAATGAACGGCGCTCGCTGAAATCGCCCCGCTTTTATAGGCGATCGAGGCAGCGAGAGCGGGAGCCAGTTGGCGGAGAGATTGCGAGTGGGAGAGCGGGCGAGTGATATTGCTTGCCTCGGATGACAAAGCAAAGCTAACGAACTGCGGAAAAAAAAACAAAACAGAACTCGAGTGGCGTGCAAAACTCGTAATAAACATTAACGGGGGGTAAAAACACAAGCGAAATGCCAAAACAAAGTCAGATGCTGACCAAATTAGCGGTAGTTGGCAACAGGAGCGGTTCTCTCGGTGAACCCAAGAGAACGAGAGATAACAAAACAAAACAATCTGAGAAATAACGAGTGTCCCGACCATAAGATACCCGTTACTCGTTGTCCGGCTACAAAATATGTAGCCTATCTTCTGGCATTATTTGTCATTCGCAACCACATATTAAGGAAGTTACCATCCTTAAAAATTATTAGATATTTTTAATTCAAACCTATTAAAAGTATGCAAGTGTCAAAGATCCCGATCTACATTATTTTGTGGCACCCATTGCAAACGATTTTTCAAACACAACATACCCTATCCACTATAATGTAATGGGTGTCAAAGCAGATAACGAGAAATCGTGAGAGAGCACATTTAACGGTCAAGCGCAGCGGGCGGGCACCCTTACACCCATACTTGTGCCGCTTATACCTCCTCCATACGCCCCATCTGCCGGTCAGTACGTATACGACACATTGACCGGACGGACACTATAGTACAACGACTAGGTGTAATCGCCCGCGGTTATTGACGCATGTCCAAGAAGACGGCAAAACAAGATGCCCCCTGGCAACCGTCAGAAGAATCGACGTTCGCCTTTCATTTGAATAACAAATCATTTTGCGCTATGACAGGTAGAGCGCCAGGCAAGGACAGGGACGGTTACGGGTTCGGATTCGGGTTCGGGTCCGTGTCCGTGAAAACGGCGGCAGGTGAAACACCAGAGTGAATGGGCTGAATGCAAAGGACAGGCGACAGTGGGAGGTAGCCGAAAATTAGATCCCCGGAAAATGGGCAGGTAGAAAGCATCCCTAATTAGTAGATCCGCAAAACCAACGGAAATTTCCATTAGAGGGTGTTTTTCTGCTAATTACAATGGTGTCATCGGAAAAATAACATGTTATTTAAACAATATTTAATGCATTTTTAAATAATAATAAATATCTCAAATAAAACGAATTCAAAACATTATTTAAGAATGAATCGATCATTCTGTGTAATTTTCCTTATTAACTATCTTAAATTGATTGCAATTTTTCATACTTGTATTTGTGCTCGTTAAAATAGATATTAAATCATCTCAAGAAGACAAGCTGAATGAAATATTTTTGCTCTGCGAATACTTCCCCACCATAAATACACATAAACGTTAACACACACACACCACTTTTCGCTTATCAATCTACCAGTAATCTTATCAGCAAAGTCTGCCCCCTTTTCCTCCTTCATTTCAGCAATGCGCGTGTCTCTGCAGCAAAATGTAGGAAAGTAAGTGTAATGGTGAAACCCATTCGGTATGTATAATATGAAGACGAGGTGACTCCCGGGGCTGTCATCCCGCCGGAATGGAATTTTTAGCTAGCGTTAGCATGTTAATAGGAAAAAAGTTGGCAAAGTGCAGCTAGACCCAGCTTAACTTATGCATTTGAGCCGAGATCCAAGGCGCGCGCGTCGTATCGAAGGCGTTTCGAATTACGCCAGCCCAACGAAAAGGGAGCAGGGCGACCAAAGTCAAAATCCAAAACCAGAGACGAACCAAAGCCAAATCCAAGCGACCCTCGCCAAATTAATGCAATTCAGCGTCAGAGGCGACGGTCAACCGACTACACACATCGGTCAGTCGCACACAACCGCATAAACTTGGGAACAACCTATAGTATAAACAATTAATGTTTATTTAGAAAGCAAGAACGAAACCCTCAAGATCCGGGCACGCTTTTCACTGGCATTCAACTTTTGTCGAGGCGCAGTTTCTTACTTCTGTGCACGGAGAAAAATATAATCAGATATAAACTGAATAAATTGATACTAATTTATACTAACACACAATCTGTATTATGTTCTCAGTTTCAACCAAACTAATTCTTAATAATTGAAAACTTTCTATAAGATTTGTTCCTAAACTCGAACACTATGAAAGTGTTTTTATGCGCAGAACGACTCTGGAGTTACGGGTATTCAATATGAGATCCAAAAAACCAATATATTAAATTGATGACTGCTATTACCTGGTGTATTAAATGGTATAATATTGGGTGGCACTTTAGTTTTCAGTGTGGAGATGAAATCGGGGGACCATTGTCATCGGAGAAGGTCGCACGGCAATTGCCTGAGAAGCTCACACAAAAGAGACAGTCTCACCTCAACGGATATTGCGTCAGACAACGTGAGGATATTAGTCCGAAAATAACAATATTTAAACAATATTTTGCAAACCTTTTAAAAACTTATTAAGTGCCCCGCACTCATGTGTGTGTATTTTTATACTCTTCCTCGAAAGCCAATCCAACTGCAAATTGGTTTATATCGATTTCGCCTTATAAATATCCAGTATTTTGCACCGACATATTTTTTTTAAGAAGCCCATACGAATATACAAGTATATACAATTATATTTCACAAGCGGATGATCTAGAGTAACATTTGTCCGTTATTTTTTATCTTATCGCTTGATTTATACGCCAACAAAGGTGCAATCAACATTTCAATATATTGGATATCGTAAATATAAGTTTATAGAGGGCTATTGCTAAAATATTTATTATTTGACATTTTTAAACAGATATTATTTGACGCACGGCAATATACCTGATTATTATTTTCCTAAATGCGCATAGAATTCAATAGAAATTCCTATCTATAAAATGTACTATTGTTTATATTTTTAAACCTAATTAAATTTGTAAATTATTTAAACTGTCCTACGCTTGTGTTTTTTAGTTGGCAAAAATTGATTTAATAGACATAAGTCAACACCCCGACTTAAAAGCGCATTTAACTAGCGTTCAGCTTCTCAAAGGTTCTAAATTTGTTCTATGATAGGTTGTTGTATTTTTAGATCATTGCCTATTGTGCTCCTCCTACATTAACGTTTTTCTATTTAATCTGTTTAAAAATTAATATCAAGAAAATGTTTTTGCTTTAAACTAAAATTAAATATAGTTTAGAACTGTGTTACTACGCCTGCTGTTATCAATACAGCTCAAAGACATTATTTACCCAGCCCGAACAGGGTATTGCAATTGCACATATGCCATAACTATAGTTTCTGTTTGCCAAGATAGCCCCTTGGAATCATGCATAACCACAGTACTCAAGTGCTGCTTGAAGACATGCGCTTCCTCTTTTGGATTTGGCCTGGCCGCGAGTCTCTAGCTTCGCTTTGAGCTCTGTTTTTGAACAGTTTGCTTCGCAGCTACGCAAACAAAGCTGCTCCTGAATGTAGCTGTTAATTATTGTTATGGGTGGACGTTGTGACTGGTGTGTAAACACACAGCACACATGCGGATGGATCCGTGACAGCCAAATGCAAAAACAAAGGCGTCCACGGCTTGACGTCAATTGCAAGTGGGAAATCAGGAACCCAGCCCCGAAAAGATAGCGGCAGAAGCGCGGCTTTGTTTTGCTTTTGATTTTGAATATCGAACACCGTGATCTGGAGTTGTGGGCGGCTGATTCATTAAGTTATGGGGAATCTACGACTCTTGCTTTTTTTTTGGCCAGTCAGCGCCGCACGTTGATCATTAAATTCATCTTCGGTCAGAGCGTTGCTTCCATCATCACATGCTGATGCTAATGAGTTCGCTCGAATGCGACAAACCCGTTCCATGGGATTCCCTCGCCCCGAGATGCGAGAGTAAACAAACAGAAATCGGAATTCCAACCTGCGGCTGTACTATGAAAACCGTTTACTTAATTAATGGGGGAAAAGTACCCACACGAATATCGTGGTAAACTGCCAAAACGGGGCGTGACTCCGTCTGGGCATAATCCAACGAAAGTGGCTATGGGTTCTATAATCGCAGGCCAGATGAGTGCACTTAGCATTCGACTCTATCCCCACCATCACCCCACTCGATCCAACGTCGATCGGAAAGATTTACGATCCCATCTCGCCGGCCGCCAGACGAAACTGTTGACAAGGGCAATTAGAATGCCGACGAACGACCCTGACCTTTGGCCCCCATTGGGCATACTAATTTCCATGGGTTTTGTAAGTCTTCCACGTAATTCATTTGCATACCGTGACAGATAAAGCGATCATGTCAATGAGAAATGGGAAAATCTCCTATAAATAGGTCTATGACATGTTATCTCACGGCATCGTTTGCAATTTATAAATACTAATACATAATATATATCTTGTTGTTTGAGAACGGCGATGACTGATACTGGCTGCGAAGTCATTGCGACCCTGTCCATGACTGAAAACCCCCAAGAAGGTGGGTCTCATTGAGCTCTGGTTTAAGTGACCCTGGCCCTGGAAATGTGTAATTCACCCAAAGAAATGGAGCTGCATTCCTCAATGAATCTGACGATGAGTTATTGCCGGACTACCTTTATTAGCAGTCTCCATTATTGAGTATACTGTTTTTTTTGTCCTCTTTTGAATTTAAATTGAGGGGTTTTCCTCAATGTATAACATTATCTAAATGGTAAAAACCCCTTATTGCTATCATAAATAAATATTTTTTATATTTGAAGGGAGGGCATTAGCGTATTCTTCCAAATTATCTATATTGGGAAAACGTATTTCCTATATTTAAAAATAGAACGTGTTCTATTCAGGTTTAATGACGCCTTTTTAATATTTATAGATCTCGTTTCATTTTCTCTGAACAGTCTCGCGATTTATAAACACGATTCGTACGTAACCTTCACTAGACTAGACGGCAATGATGTGTGATAAAACACCTTAGCTGATTAGATCAAAGGACAATACGTAAGAATAATAGGGTAGGTTCTAGGAACAAAGTATCACAAAGATAATATTTTACCTTGAACTATTTCGTTAGCAATGCTTTTATCTTGTAATTCCTATGTAAGTTATTATAACTAGATAAATGCCAAGAGCTTTCTCAATAAAAACTCATTAAACAATTTATTGATTAAAACAATAATACAAAAAAACATTATCGCTATCATATTGGTTTATTGACTCCGTCACTTCAAATTATAATAATTGGAATCCCCGACAATACGCAGAGTTTTTTTTATGCGTTTCACTAATTGGGAGAATGCAGTTCCATTTAAGATTCTCTCCACAATTCAACAATGAACAAAACAGCAATAAAATATAAAATTGTGTTTTTTAAGAAAATTAAAAACCTTAGTAGTGTTGTTTATTTTGAACAGTTTTTAATTCCCTGTAATAAACACCCCTAAGCTGTTTTAATCAGAAACCCCAAGTCATACATTGTCCCACTGAATACACAAACCACAGATCACATATGTAACATATGATATTTAATGACGGACTAAAATTACTGGGAAGCGATATAAAACCAATTAAAAATCGTTGTTTATATTATGTTCCCTATGTTATATACCATTTCTCCCTAAAACCACAATATCTAATTGGTTATAATTTCAGACAGAGTTCAGTTAGTGGAAATAAATAGAACAACCTAGAAACATTTTGATGTTTTTTTATTTTGTTTTGTGAACTACTTAGCTAAACCAAGGGGATCATTATAAAAACAATGCCCGGAACTATCCTCAAGTGGATTAAAATTCACAAACAAAACCCGGCACATTGAACAATAGTTCAAGCTACTATTTGCAACGCAATCGCGCGAATAAGGCGCAAAATCGATTTTTGCAAAAATCCCAACCGCAGTCAAAGTGCGCAATGCCCAATCGAAAAACTAGAACACACCGGAGCGGGAAATAGAATGCCCCCAAGAGGAAGGGAAAGGTCTGCGGTTTCGTTTGGCGCGCGACAATTAACACTTGTGGAAATCTGGAGAACACTTAATTAGCAATTTGAATAATGCAACAAATTGTTAATTACACGTGACACGTGAGATTTCCACAGGGTATGGTGGTCGCAGATGTTGCGGCTCACACGCTCAAAGATTCCCCACAGATTGGGTTCAGTTCAATCTGGTTTCGCTTTTAATTTGCTCAATGAATTCATGAAGTTCGAATATTAGACTTTCGCTATGGACAATATTTAATTAGTTTTTAGCATGTACATGGCTAACAAACAAACGGGTTTCGTGAATTGACAAAGGTTCTACATTTGCTCATTTGATAACGATCTTGGAATTCAACTAAGGAACTGTTCAGTTTGATCTGGTTTGGGCCTTTAATTTTTTCAGACAAGTCATTTCGAAATGAGAGCATGGGAATAGCCACAAATTAATAAATTGACAAAAAGAAACTAGTTTTATAATGTGAAATAATAGCCAAGTTATACGACTTAAAAGCGAATGGAGTGCTGATCATAAGAAATTATTATAGTGTAGCGCTTCTAGAAGTTATAGTTTAATTAAGCAAAAACATTATCAGCTTACAGTTTTCCTCTTAAATGGGGTTTTAATTAATTAAATACCTATTCCCGCAGTTCTACAGAACATCAGATTAGTATTTCTCCAAAGAAGATTGTCGCTGACTACAGTCTCTTATCTTTGGGGTTTAAATGTTTTTGCGCTTTGGAAAGTAGATTTTTATGTAATTTTCGGTTGTAAAATAAAAGTTTGTTATTTGATTTAGGAAAACATTGGCTTATTATCTTTGAGTTACATTATAGCCAATGAAAAATGCAATAAACTCAAAGGTTGTATTCCGCACTTAAGATCCCAGGTGCCAGCCTTCCACCCTTTAGATTCCAATCTTTATGACGGCTACCGTTTGTGATGCAAATGTCTGGACTTTACAACAAGTTCGGGGGGTAATTTTAGTCAATAAAGTGGCGCGAGCGACTAACTGACGTCGCTAGATCTGCCAACGTCGTCATCAGCATCGTTGACTGAATACTATATGGCACTACGGCAGCCGCATCCACATCATGGTTGGCTTCTCTGCGAGATTTGCGTCGCACGGAACGTTTGCCCAGTGTAAACATATACACAACCGGTACCGGTTTGAACCGATTACGACTGCCGTAGTGGCCGGCAAGGGTTCTATCTATATGCTCGCTTGTGTGTGCTAAAATTGTAAATTAATAAAAAGAACGAAGCCAGCACAATGAATGAATGAACGGGCGGAATTCGAATTGAAATCAATCCTCGACACACGGACACACCCAACGATCGATCGATCGGTCGGGCCTCTCCAAGTCGAGTGGTGGTACCGCATTAGAGGGGTTTAGAACTGTACAGAACAAGAAAATAGATGTAACTATAGATTAGTTTTCTGTTGCCATCTTGGTTTTTTTTATATTTCTTTACACATTCTTTTCACTTATCAATTTGTTCTAAATTCTAGTAAGTGGGTTTGTATATTCTTCTGTACTCCTTAATAAACATGCTAAATCATTGTGAGTTATTAAAATAACATTTCTATAAACTTTACTATTTAAAGCTATCGTTTTGTTATGGAACTCAAACTTTTTTCAGATGAAATCGAACAAGATCCCGTATAAATATGTATAACTATTTTCAAAGTATAAATTTATTGACCAAAATCATTACTCATGGTTCCTGGAAGTAAACCCAATTGTGTGACACACTTTGGCGATCTTTTCTCCATGTGTTTGGATTATACCCGGGAACTGGCAGTCAGTCAGCCTCGAACCGGTTGCGACCCAAGTGAATCGGTTGAGGGCCATCTCGAGCCGCCTCTAACTGGTGGCCAGACCACAAAGCCCGACGCCAGATCCCGCTCAGAAGTCAAAGCTCGCAGATCAGATTGCATTTGGGCACTTTCCATCACGCCGTCGCCGGCAAGACATATGTTCGTACCCGTACCCGTACCTGTGCCGGCCAGCACACTTCCACTCCATTGCCGGGCTATCGGCTTTCGTCTTTCGGCTTTCGGCGGAGATTGGAGAACCAGAGGCGGGGCTGCTGCGCAATTTCAGGCGGCGGTAACGGACGAGACTTATCAACAGAGACGCTCGAGTCGACAAATTGAACAAAACCGCGAACGGACTGCGCGTGGCGTTTCGTTCTATAATGAGCATGGGAACATAAAAGCACAGACAGTGGGCCGAGGTGGCCGGGGGCATTGCGAAATCGAAAACCGTTTTATTTTTAAAAATTGCCATTACGTTTGTCGTTTTAATAAGCATTTTATGCAAGCAAAACGCTTATGCAAGCGCACATGCGAGCTGCCAATGGATTCTACAGACGCTTCCCACCGCTTAAAAAATTCGAATTAATGTTATATAAGGAATAGCCGAGTCTAGACAACGGATGACTCAAGCCGTACACGAGATAAGCACAAGAGCGATCAGTTAAGATAATAAAATTGCACGACATCCATCATGATAAGTTGTATAAGTACGGCATGAGTATTCAGGAGAAAGATCAAATCTAATGTGAGTGAGTCACGATGATAAAGCTAGCTAAAGTCCTATAAATAGCTCGGATAAATCGTTTTCAACTGGCTTGATTGACTGGAAATTCTCTGATTCATTTAAAATCTTACAACACAAACGTGAACTGAAACTGTGTAACTTTGGCAGACGAAGCTGATTGCAAATAGTCTGATGCAATATGCTAATCATTCGCAAATATGCGAGCTAAGCTGAACAGTTTGTAAGGGGCAAACGTTCGAATGCTGCTTTAACTTTCTCTTCCTTCAAGCTGAAAATGTAGTCCCTCAAATATGTATAAGAAATACAAATTTTAGTTGGGGTAGTTAAAGTACAGTTAAAAGCTAAATACAATAAAATAATGTAATTAAAAAGCAGTCATATCATGAGAACATAAAATCCAAACAAAGTAGTTCCACCAGTTGACAGAAAAGTTTTCCTTTCTATAACTGGCCCACTTAAGACCGGAAAAGGGACATAGTTTGCAACACTCATGGTTGGTTCACACGCAATATTCATCGGTGGCTTGTTTACCCCGACTCCATAAGCCCTACTCCGTAGAAGCCTTTGACGAGCGACACGTGCCGAGCCGCTTAAACAAATTGCATGCAAAAACAGCTCACGCTAGCCATAAACAGCCACTGTTATTGTTGACCGAAAATTGAGAAAAATTCCACTCACTTTGTTGGGCCATCGGACATATTTGCACACTCTTTTGGCACCCATTTCTCTGCCGGTGAGTCGGAGGAGAAGCATGATCGATCGCAGAGACCGGCCCGCTTCGATCCGGAGTCACATGACAAACGCGTGAGTTAGCCCGCTGAATTCTGGGTGACAAGCGAAACGTGTGAATAGGCGGCTCGCACGACTTGGTTGTTTGGCTAATCAGATCGCAGATAAACGGACGGGCAAAACAATTAACCAAGAGAGCGTACACCCACATCCATTGGACACAGTTTCAAAAGGTTATTGATGGATCGCCCAATTGCGAGGGATATACGTTCTAAAAACAGCACGGAATTCGCCTAATTTTAAATGGAACTCTTTTGGGAAGACAGAGTGTGTTTATTCCTGTATTGTATAATTGATGGCCCTTGTTTATATACGGCCATTATCAACGGCACTCGAAGATAAAGCCGAAGTATTGGCATTAATAAAAGTGTACGGCAGTTTCCGCCCGATCAGACAAAAGCCGGGACTCAAAAGACTGGGAAAACCGAAGCGCGATAAGCCACTGCAGCTGGTACAAAGGTGCGAAGCGTTTTCCGCCTCTTAATTGGAGGGGTTCTCCACGGCTAATCGTAAATAACATAGATTACTTCTGATGTCTAGACTATAAATATAATCGGTGGGGCTAATTATATGCCTTCATATGTAGTCACCTATGAAGTTCATCTTGTCGGCGGCCAGATTACAAAAGTCGGGATCATCCACATCGAAGATGATGCCATCCTCCCACTCGGTGACAATATGGGATGAGCCGATGGCCACGCCGGAAACGGATACGGAAGTGGAGGAGCGGGCATTATGTTGTTGTTGTTGTTGCACCAAGGAGTTGTTGTTGTTGCTGCTGCTGCTGGCGGAGATGTGGTTGTTGTTGCTGCCCGTTTTCATCTGTTTTGGGAAAAGTATAGAGACGCAATTATAGAAGGGTTTCGGATTATATATGCATACGTGCTGCTATGCAAATAGCAAACTACACACGTGGCTCAAAGTGCCATTTGTGGTGATTAACGAGGTTAATGGATAAACCCGATAAAAAGGGGATTTTCGAAATAACTAAGGGAAGGAAGTAGGGTCAGGATTCCAGCTGTTGCACACTCACACAAACACACCTCATATTTTGCAACACCTTAAATGCAATATGCAAAATCAATAGATGCAAGATGCATTTTATTTGGGTGAAGGCTATTTGTGCATTTGTATATGAGAATGTGCAACTGCATTCGCTTAATGTTGTTATTTTTGTTATTGCCTTTGCATTTGCAAATTTTGTTTGGCCCCCAAGTGCATGTGTGTTTGTTTGAAAAGATATCTAATGGATATTACCTGTATTACCCCACCAGTTTTACTCACTTTTAACTAATCCAGCACCCTCAGTTGACCAGCACAAATGTATATTGCCAAATTTAAGCCCCAACGGCTGGATTTTAAGTTTAATTTGGATAAAATTACTGCAAAACAAAACTTTGCTTGCTAAATCGCTGGCAACTAGAGGTGGCCAACTATCGATTTCGGCAGTTGGCAACACTAATCGATAAGATGCCGGGACGTTAAATAGTTTAAAATTGTATAACAAACTATTTTAAAAATGGAATTATTTAATTATTATAAATTAGATTCAGAAACCTGAGTTATAATAAATGTAGTTTTAATTAATATTTTAAAAATTAGACTCTCGCGGATAGAGTCCTTTAAATGTATGTCACTGACGCTGTCAGTCAGCGTTCTCAGTTGATTATTTCAGAGGCAAGTAAAACTTAATAATAGCTTATACTGCATTTGAGGAGGTATAAGTTATTTACCCAACTCTTCCATTATTAATTTGGTTTTTAATAAAACTTATTTTCTGTTAACCCAAATGTATTATTAACTGTTAAGTACGCGCGCAATGCTTTCACAGAGTGTAACATTTCTAACGTTCGCAATGTTAAACGTAACGACTTGCCATCTCTAGAAACGTAACCATCTCCCGTTTCAAAAAACGTAACCAAAATTCGATCAAAATAAATTTGGAATATCACAAAAATCATTATTCGCATTTGAAATATAAAGAAAATGCACCTGCCTGGCCAGCCTCAGCTTAAGAGAGTGCATTAAACACAGCATTTGGAAACGGAAACGAATGAATTAGCCAAAAACGCAGTCATGGAGGAGAATATGTGGTAAATAATAAACATTGGGTTGGGGCTACGTCAACAATTAAGGTTAGTGTGGGGCACAATTGGCTCCAGCATCCAGTTGGTTGCTGCTCTGAAAAGCCTGTTTGTAGGTTTCCAACACAGCCTTGAGTTTTCTCGAACAAACGTCCATTTGTTTCGGTGATTGAGTCAGCAGTTTGGGGCAGGGTCAGCGGGGGGAGCGGAGCACCTGGGGGAGGTAGTGGGTGCTCCGCCTTATCAGCAGCTGTTATTTAGACACGTTGACGTCGCCTTCACCCTTCTACATGACTAAAACAAGCGACTGATTGTGATGGATCTTTGCTCCCTCTTCTCTGTAGGATCATTGAGCTGGAATCGGCGCTACTCGACGACTGCAATGTGAACGATATCTATGGAATTTGTCAGGGCAAAGCTGTGCCGGAGGCTCTGCGGCCGGACGTGTGGCAGGTGTGCCTGGACGTGCGCCACAAATCGGACCAGATGTCGCTCTTCAACGAGATCTACGACCTGCCCTTCCAGAGCCAACTGCGCGAGGATTGCCAACGGCACGTCGACCGAATGGGCAACGATGAGGAGGATAAGGTCTCTGTGGTGTCCGACCTGGAGTCCATTATCACGTTCTACTGCAAGAACCGAAATCTTCAATACGAGCCGGAGAACGGTTGGATAGAGCTTTTGCTCCCACTCTTCGCTTTGAAACTGAACCGCTCGGATACCTTCAACCTGTTCGAGTCCATAAGGGATACCTATATACCCAAGGGCTGCCGGCCCAAGGGCAACGTCTTCCATGTTTTCCGGCTGCTCCTGCTCTACCACGATCCCGAGCTGTGCACCCTGCTGGACACCAAGAAGATCACGCCCGATTTGTACTCGCTGACCTGGTTCCAGTCACTGTTCGCCTCCTGCAGCAGCCTGTCGGTGATCATTGCCATGTGGGACCTGTACTTCCAAAACGCTGACCCATTCATGGTCTTCTTCCTCGCGCTGATTATCCTGATCAACGGAAGGGAGCAGATCCTGCAGATGCGGAGCTCGTCCAAGGAGGAGATCATCAAGTTCCTGGCCCTAATGCCGTGCGCCCTGGAATTTGACGATGTCCCCGACTTTTGCTCTTTGTCCCAGTACTATGCGCTCAAGACACCCACTTCTTTCAAGACGGATTACCTGAAGGCGCTGTACGGCAAACAAAACGATACGCCGCGCAGCCAGGAGGAGGCGAACAAGGTGTCTCAGGCCCTGTGTTTGCCCGTCTCCGTTTATGAGCTGGTGGAGAACTCTGCCACAGAATTCCCCGTGCCGGATGCAGTGCGTTTCTTTCTCGTCGACTGCCGACCGGCAGAGCAGTACAACGCCGGCCATCTGTCCACGGCATTCCACCTGGACTGCAACCTGATGCTCCAGGAACCGGTCGCCTTCGCCACCGCCGTCCAGGGCTTGCTCACCGCCCAGCGGCAGGCCATCGAGGCCAACTCGAATGCCGGCGGCGAGCATTTGTGCTTCATGGGCAGCGGTCGTGTCGAAGAGGACCAATATACGCACATGGTGGTGGCCTCATTCCTGCAGAAGAACACCCACTACGTGTCGCTGCTGACCGGCGGCTACGCCTCCATCCACGACTACTTTGGCGACCACATGGCCGACTGTCTGGAGGATCACAATGTGCGCAAGTGCCTCGTCTGCCAGCAGCACAACGTCCAGCAGGTGAGTTGAACTTGAGCTATGAGGGCTGGAGTTAAATTGAATATAATACTGAACCACTTTATCCTCTTGCAGACAAAATCAGCGCCGCTAAAGGCCTCGACGCCCTCGTCCACGGACCTGTTCAGCAAGTTCTCCGCCGCCATGAAGTCAAAGTCGGCGGAGGTCAAAGGCAAACTGCTGGACATCATTGTGAATCCCAGTGCCAACGGCGGAGCCTCGGCCAGCGGCTCAAATGGAGTGCAGGCGACACCGGCCCAGGAACGTCATGTGAGTGCCAAGGAGAGAAACGGAAAGCGCTACCGCAATGTGGCGCCTGTCTTCAGCATTGACGACGAGAACGAAGAACCGTTCGACGGGGCGGGGGAGCGGGATGATCAACCGCTGGCCGGCGACGGCAAGGAAATCGTGAATCTGAATCAGTACTTCAAGACGGCGGACATCATCAACGCTTTCAAGTGCCAGGAGGTGCACATGAGCGGCTACATGTACGACAGTCACTTGATAATCACGCCCGGCCAACTGGTGGTGCTAAGGGAGCTGGGACGTGGCCAGGCCCAGATCATGGTGCGCCGACCGCTGGCGAGCATCGTGAAGATCACGGCCAAGAAACGGCACCGCGACCTGATCACCTTCAAATACGGATTCCCCGACGGAGACGGCCTGCTCATCACGGACATGGACCGCTTCCTCATCCCGAATGCCGCCGAGGCAACGGCCCTGGTCTCCAGTCACATAATGAAGGTGCTGGACAACGCCAAGTAGGATATATTGAACAACCTCCACGTGCTTTTCTGGTTTCCCCCTTCACCACACTAAGCTTTATTTCATACACAATCACAAATGGACAGAAACTGAATCGAAAATCAGAGACACGAAGTGCAATGCGCTGTTGAGAGCGCTGTAACTAGTTTGTAATTGGCAATGTTTTCCTTGTAGTAGCTGACAAATTGTAGTTCTTATTGTAAAAGAAGGCCTGGATGCAATTGTAACATAGAGCACTCGGTGCACAGTCCGGAAAGGGAGAAAATAGAGGAACGTAGTCCCGATCACATCGCCAGCATGCCCTGCCCCTGGCCCCGATTTTCTAAATTTCTAAGTGCAAAGAAAGGAAACCCTAACTGAAGCCTTGAGACTTACAACGTGTAAATGAAGAGAGTAACTAATATTTATTGCAATTAAACCAAACAAATAAACCTGTATTATAATCGACACAATAAGTACATAGTTCAAACAATTATGGTTAATTTATTGTTTTTGAGTTCGGGAAAAGAAACACACATGTAGTGTATGAAATGATCCCCTATCATTTGGAGTACTTAGACATAAGAAGCCGCTCCAAGATGAATGTCGACCAATCAGGCAGCTACGATGATATAAGGATATGAATGCTCCGATCAAGCAGAGATGTCTCTTTTGTCTGTGGTCTAAAATAATGCGTAGAAAAATTTCTAGGTTTGAAATTGCAAATTTTTATCTCCACCTTTTTTTATATTTCTCGTTTTTCCAGAAGCGGAAGATTACTGGACTGGTTTTCATTTTTTGGGTCTTGCAGTACATTGACTTCCTTGAGTGAATTTTGTGCCTCTGTCAGCTGTCTTCTACGGTGGACGCGATATAAGTATACCAACGAAATTATAACGACAATCAGCACAATTATGGGGCAAACTGCGATGACGGCTATCGGATAATCCTCGATGGCTTTCAGTTTTTCCAGATCCAACCTCAGTTGGGTTACGATCTCAAGTAGTTGATTGACCCTCCTTCGAGGGGATTTGTTGATCCGTCGCAGGGATGCGTAACCCTTTTTCGAAGGAGTACTTTTTGGGGATTTTCCTTGGAGTGTGACAGCTGAAGTCCGGACGACGCAATCGCTGCGAATGTTCAGGATTCCAGTGCCATTTATCCGCAGTTCCTGACTCTCACCAGAGCACACACCCATCAATGAAAGCTCCTTGGTGAGGGCCACCATCCATGAGTTCGGTGCCACCAGCTGTGTCCACATGATGCTCTCCTCCACTTGACGAAAAATGCAGGCTTCAGAGGATTGATTCTTTATGGCCGCCAAAGAACAGGCCAAACTGTCACCAGCATTTCCATAGGTGATTTGGTTGTTCCTACACAGGAATCGTTCCCCTGCCAATTCAATGCAGCCATCCAAGTTCTGGAGCGGGAAATACCGGTCCTGATGATCATTGATACACAGGTACGGTGTTTCGGTGTCCATCATCTGGATTTTGCCATCATCCAGCCGTGGAATGGGTGTCAGGCGGTACATATTAAACTGATCCACATCGATCAAGGGCACTTTGATTTGGAAGACCACTTGGTTGTCCATCTGCTGAGGGAATACAGTGGCTACGCGATAAATATTGGACATTGTCGATTGATCGAAGGGCAGTCGCCGCCCTGGTGGAAGGTCTGCCTGAATTTTTACCATCTCCCCCTTTAACTGATTGATGGAAAGGACTAGCGGACTAAGACGACCCTGTTGGGCGGATACTATGGCTTCAACTATGGCATCCCGTGTCCTTTTTAAGTGGGTGCCCAGATGATTTAGTTTATTGGTCAGGCCGTAGATATACCGGTACGGACTCTCGGTGCCTTCATTGCTATCGCGTTCGAGTACAATTTGGTGTACGTTTCTTGTGCTGTCGATGATGATAGATTCATTCATATCTTCGAACAATGATTTTCCTTTAAAAAACATCGAAAGGTCCGTCACAATCATGCCATCTTTTATAAAAGTGTCTTCGAACGTTATGAGATCGAAGAATTTTGGGCACATATTTGGGTTGTCCATGCAAATACCGGAAAGAGTTTCATAGTCTTTTTTCAAGGTCTGGATATCCAGGAGAAGTGACTTAAAATTAAAGCTGGCATATATGGTCAAATCTTCGAAGGCCAAATCTGCACGTCCGGTGTATTCCACAAAGGTGCCGAGAGTATTGTTGAACCCCTTCATCGTCATTGGAGTTCCACCATCGTCCTGATCAGTTGATGGATCAGCCTCATGGGAGAGCCCTATCAAGATGGTTATGAGGCTAAAACCAAAACTTTGCGTTATCATTTTCCGAGCTTATGGCCTTCTTATCCAAAATACCGTGGCAAACTGAAAGCAAGCTCCAGAGAAGTGAATATGTAGGGTTTCGAATATACCTTTAACTTGCTGATTTAGCTATATGATAGCAAGTTCAGCTTGTTGGGATTTTAGGTACTAAAAATTCCTTATAAGTATTCGTTTACACAACAAATATTTTTATTGTTGTATAATTGGAAGTGTAGTTTTGTAGCTATCGTGTTTTATGTATAAATGTGTAAGAATTACGCTGACACTTTATTAATTTGTATTTATAGCTTTCAAAATATATTGTCTGCCCATTTACATTCTTATTCTTATTTGTATTTACTTATATTTATAATGAAATAAAAAATAACAAGAAAGGAAGCTTACTTTGGCCATCCGAAGTATATATACTCTTTTAGCTTTAACAACAATGCTTATTTTATGGATATAATTTTCTAAAGATCCTATGACAGCAATACTAAATGTTAGAAAACAAAGTTATGTTGATTTTTTTTTAAATATTCAAAATTAAAATTTTTATTTTATATTTTGTGTTATTAGGAGTAAGCTAATATATGTAAATTATGTAATTAAATAATTATTTTACGTAATAACCAGTGTCATAGCCGCACATATTGGCCACTATAGAAGCACACAGATATGACCGAGCTGTAAGGCAGCTCTTTGCAGAATCGACGCAGGCGCAGGGGAGCATTACGAAACTGGACGGCCAGGGAACTACGTAAGCAGGCTCCTCAGAGGCCCGCAGTTCTTTATCAATGAGAGTGACGTAGGTTGTGTGCAGACTGAACGGATGGGGGATGAGTGGGTGGGCCGACCACCGGGACTGGGTGTCTGCACACGGAATCGGGGCCAGTACGTTAAAAACTGTTGCACTGCGTCGCTGGGACGTCAGTTCATTCAGAACAGTCGAAGTGTGCAGACCACTGGAAGAGGCCAAACACGGAGCCACCAGTCAGGAGTCGAAGTCGACCTCCGCCATACCTCCAGCTCCAGATCCGAGATTCCTATTTGGGACACCGTTGTGCGAAGTGCAAAGTGCGAAGTGCCCGTTTGAGCCATGAAGATGCCACACCTGACGCTGCACCGGAGCAGTCCTTTGCTCGTCCTGGCACTGATCCTGTGCCTCAGTCCGCTGATCCAGGCTGTGCCCGCCTCCGTGCTCGCCCAGGACACGGAGCTTTCCACCAGCGCCAGCCATAAGCTCCAGCAGCAACAGCAGCTGGAAAAGCAGCAACAGCCGGCAGCAGGTGAGTGCCAAAGTTCAGGTGGAACAGCTCCGCCCACAATCGCCACAGCCCGTTAATGCTAAAGGTCATTGGGAAATTTCGTTTCGAGTTTTTGAAAATGAAAAATACTTCGCCCCTAGGCGAAATCTGCTTGTCGGCTGCGTGGGTGGCTTCCTCATTTGGAGGAGGTCTCCCCTTTCCGGGGATCCGAGCATCCGAGCTTCCATCTTGGAGCTCATCTCATTTAGTATTTTCCATTTCCCATTTCCCGCTCGTCGTCGTCCGCCGTTCGAAGTTTTTGCCAGGAAATTGCGTAGGTGTTTTGCGCCAGGACGACAGCTGTCGCCTTCGCCAGCGATGTCCTCGTCCTCCTGCCCCTCCTCCTGCCCCTTTCTGCATGTTTTCACAAATTTCCATCCTGCGGTTGTTGTTCTTACACTGGCTTAGTGAATCATTACTATCCCTACACTGCGAAAAATCAAATTTGTGTTGTTCAAATGCCTTTATATTTGTGAAACAAATAAATATTTTGTGAAATAAGTTAGGAAGCGTTAATTTACAGAATTTCTTTGTGGCAAACATTTAACATTTAACTTTAGTGAAGTTTAACCTTAAAAATGTTCAACTTATTTTAAGGACTTTTAAAAGACTTTTGGCTTGTTCGTTTTCTTAATTGCACTTAAAATCATTAAAAATTTGGGAGTTAGCTTGGACTTGTTGTTTGCATTTGTTTTTTTTTCTTAAATCAAATAAATTTCTTAAATTAATAACTTATAACATATGAATGAGCTAATTTCTATTCTGAACTTATACTTTTGTGTGGTATTTACACCATTGAAGTAATTATTAAAAGCAAACTAATAACAGAGATGTATATAATATTAAGAATGATTTTACATTTTATAAATTTTGACTTTTAAATTACAAATTGTTTAAGTATATAGGATTTTTCAAGTGTTTAAAATTCTGAACCTCAACAGAACAGATGGCCCCTACTTTTTCCAGTGCATTTACACTGTACATACATGTGGCTCAAATCCCACCAACACAAGCGCACGGGAACCTATAGCGCAGTTAAACATCGCGTAGGCGTTCGCCACACAAAATGGCGGCCAGCCTCCTTTGTGCACACACACTCGTGCACCAAAAATACACGTATTATGTGTGTGCGTGTGTGTGTGTGTGCTGGCCCTCCTCGCTGTTAAAGTGTGCGTACGTGCGCGCGATTTCATTTCTATTTTTAGAAAGCGAGTTAGGCGAAAGTTTTACAGCCCCCTTCTGCGTTTTCAGCATTTCTTTTCTGCTTGCCTAGCATCGCCATTCACCACATCTTGGGTAGAAAGTGCCACCCCCCACCCCTCAGCTAACCCATCCACCCACTCTCACCGCAGGACCCTTGAGCCTTTAAGCAGACAGCCAGCTCAAGCTGTTAAGCCTTTTCAATCCCATTGCCCCGATTTGCGACCGTATACGTTATATTTATATGCAACACGCTCGTTAGCGGCTCCAACCGCAGAAACGCAGAGAGCGGGGCCAAAACGCTGGTGGGGGGCTCTGGTCAAATGTCAATCGCCTAAAGCCAACGGCAGCCACATCAAAATGTCAAAAGCTGGTCCTGAAAAAATGGTATAAATTGAATTGGGGTGGACAATTCGTCCTGGCGACTGGGAACTTTAGGCCAATTAAAATGTAAATTTAATCATAAACAAATCAAAACACTTTAACAAGTACAAGAAAAACAAAATTATGAATGAAGTTTTACTTTTCAAAATGTTTCGAACCAGTTTTTCCAGCTAAAACGCTTGCCAATTTTCTCTAGCTGCCAAAAATCTTTAAATGTTTAAAAAAATTAAAAAACCAAAAAAATAAAAAAGTTTGTTAAGTTATGATAACTTTAAATTTAGAAGACAGATTTTCCTTTATTCCCCAAGACACTATTTCGAGTGATTTATAATCTTAAGAAGTTAATGTGTCACTCTTTAAAATAACTTTGAAAATTAACTGAAATCTCTAGAAAAAAGAAAGTTGTTGGGACTTGAAAGTTATTCACACATCTTCAAAGAGATTCTTTCCTGGAATTTGGTTAAACAATATATTTGTGACACCACTTAAAATGCTAGACACTTTCGACATTTCCATCACCTACACATTTTTCATGGCATACTTCAAGGTCCATAGTTCCTAGGAACTCACTAATAGATTTCGCCCCCACAACGGTTCGTCCTAAATAGATTTATGAAATCCCTGGGTGGGCGGAACTAGGGCCCCCAGCGTGTTTATTAAATTACATATGGCAGCTTAACGACAAAGGCAAACAGGATCAGCCTTCAAGTGTCCAGCTGTTGGCACTCCTGACACTCTTTAAAATGCAAAGCGAAACAGGGTCCACCCCAGCGCTTAAATTACGCACCAACAGCGTCGGCAGTCAAGTGTGCACATTAAATATTTATAAAAGCAATGGCTGCTGGCCGTTCCTGTCACTCATCGACAGGCTATAAAATATTCAGAGAAAGGACTCAGTCCCGGTTGCGATCCCAATCCGAATCCCAATCCCGAAACCGCAGGCTCCCAATCGCATTTCCAGGCGTTCGACAACATTTTTCCATATGCCAGGTTATTATTAAGTTATTTCTGGAGGGGAGAAAAGAAACGCCCAAGGACTTAGCCCTGGCGTTAATTGTGCTCATGTTCATGTCGTGTGTCTGTGGTGGCCCGACTTTTCGAACAGCTGCTAGATCCAGGACCCACCCACATCCAGGACCTCCCGCCCAAGCACCCAAGCACTCAACCACCCACCACCCCAATCTCTGCGCATGTATGTATGCAGAGAGCAAACAACTTGTTGATACTTTCACAGTTCAGTGAACACTCTGGTGGAAAAAGAAAAGTAACGACGAGGCCGACGTCAGCAAACGTCAGAGCTGGGCCAGCTTTTTCTTTCTTTTTCTTTATTTATTTATGTAAGCACCCCCCACACACACACACACACTCAAGAGCCCCTCCCAATTTGATGGACATCCGAGGAGCAGGACATTTGCCACATATAAACATATTTAACGGGGGCGAAATGAAAGCGAAACACGAGCATTGTTGGTATTAAATGACTGCGGATTCTTGGAATCATTTAGCCGGAGGGTTTCAGGAATTGTTCGCTGTCACCAAGGACTCTCGGGCATTGCAAACTGGGTTACGTGTAGTCCGCAAATTAAAGAATGTACATTTCAATAACTTAGCTAGAATTTTATATGGCAGGAGTGTAGTTTCTTGGAAGGAACTAATATTTCAATGTAAATGAGTCATCTTAAAATTAAGACTTAAAGCATTCTGTTTAAAAGTGTCTTGGCTTACATTATATAAAATATGTTTTGGGAATTAAATAGATATTTTTTTAGTGCTTTACAAATTCTAAAATTTTTTTCGAAGGTTGGCCAACAACTGGTGGTTGATAATAAAGCTAAAAATATTTCAATGAGTTCTTTTATGTAACAAAAATCTATCAGATTTTATTTTTATTTCACAACAAGTTGTTTAAAGATTATTGTGCAGAAATCTATATAATCTATGGATAAATAAGTACCTTTTAAAACGTGCATTTGATGTAAGCCGCTTATCATTTTATTGATTACCATTTCCTGATAGCCAGCCGGATATATTACCACCTGGCGGAGTCAATTGTCACAAACCAATAACACATTAATCATTGGGGTCGTAATAATCATGGCTATTTAGGTATCATTCCCACTCCACTCGATTCGATATCTCTGTTCTCAATAATCCACTATCAAAGGTGCAAAAGATAAGCCATATATAGAGTCCAAAGAGAAAGCGTCAAAGTCCCCACTTAAATATAGCACTAGGTATAGCTAAATCCTCTGCTGGGGAGTTTAACGAGTTTCTGTCACGCTCCAGGTGGCTGCTCCACCTGCTCTTGGATTGGACTTGGAGTTGGAATAACCGCACATGTGGAGGCCTCATGTCAAGTGTTAAATGAGTCTTAATTGGCGGCAGCCAGCGCTCGATTATCATTTGATGTGATCCCGAGTTTTCAGAAAAAGTTTGGTATGATTTGATAATTTTTCATAGTTTTTTGGACCAGTCAAACATGTCTTTAAAAGCAAAGTAAAATATATTAGTCTAATGAATTATGAAAATAATATGATTATAATCAGGTTTCCCAAAGCTACTACTTTAAAATTTAAAATGTACATGTCTTAGATATTATTCAGTCATCAAAAAGATATGATAACCAAATTAAAATTGAGATATATTTGTATTAACCTTTATGTGACTAAGGAAGAATTAAATCCAGCCAATTAGCAGGCCAACTGTTGCGCGGAGAACCCTTTTAGATTGGATGCCATCCGAGCAGCAGGAACGGTGGGCAATGTGATTAGGATTAATAAGGTCAATCCTGGGGACCCATCTGCGGGTGGGGGCCTTCCATTGGGATTACATAAACATAAGCCCGCTGTCAGGGCGCTAAAAGCAATTAGTGCCGACCGAGAAATATGTTCGAGTGTATAAAACAATTATGGTACTCGTTTGGTGGACGGCGGCTAATTGGTTTTGCGGTCACTTGGCTGCGGGGGCGGCGAATTTATTGAATCAGCCCGGGGAAATGGGAAATGGAAAATTGGAGTGCCCCCAGTGAGCAGGCAATGGAAAATTTCAATTGCAATTTCAATTTGTGTCCTCTCTCTCTTTCGCCACTTAGCGAAACGTTCCGAGGAGGCGAACGTTGTGCCCTCGGCGGACAAGAAGTCGAGTCCGGAAATTGTGCCCGCTTCCTTCAGCAATGCTCCCTCGGCCAGGAACAATCCCATTCTCCCGATCTCCAGCCAGCCGCAACAGGTGCCATCCGGTGTGTACGCCCTGCCCAGCAACGATGAGATCCTGGCCGCCGTGGCAGCCGCCGCCCAAAACAGCCAGCAGCAGCTGCAGGAGGAGCCCACCGCTCTGGAGGAGGCGGTGGCCAGCTCCACGATGCGCAAGCGGGGCGTCAACTACGAGTACAACCCGTACCTGTCGGCGCCCAGCGACTACGGCAGTGATGTCCCAAATGGCGTCTGGTCTGATGACTACGAAGCCGCCGTTCCCGTCAGTTACGGAGAGCGGGATCTCCAGGAAATCGAGGACTACGTTCCGGAGCGAAGAGGTGGGTGATGTTAACATTTAAGGTTCTATACAGCATTTAAACTTTGTGTTTCAATGGCATTAGTTTTACTTAATATTCAAATTATCAACTTTTCATAGTTGTTATAAAATCAAAGCAAATCTAAGAAAGTATTGTGGCATTTCTGATAAAACACAAACGGTCTTATCGTAATCCATCTTGTTATAAACGATGAGTACTTTTTGGCTTCTATAGATTGTAAACACTAAACTTTAATTTCATTTTGTTTAAATAAAGTTAAGCCATTTAAATTAAAGATTATAATACACATTGTTCATCCCTTCAAATACCATTTTAAAGCCTACTTAAGTTTCAATAAGTTTTACTTCATAATTTTCTCATGTTTGCAGTGAGTGGCTCGAATGCGCGAAACAAGGCCTACGACAATCTGCAAAACCTCCTGAATGCCGAGGCCTATTTGGAAAGCATTCCACTTTCGGTTCCACTGGCCTATGCCAACCGGAACTACAACTTGGATGACCGGAACAAGCGCGGCATTTACTATAATATGGGCAGTAATGGTGGCAATGGAGCGAGTAGCCTTGGCAGTGATAGTGGCTATAACAGCGAAAATATTAACCTCAGCAAATACCGCCGCTTCAATGATATGCGGTAATTGATTAAAAATATTAAATATAAGGCAACACTGCGTATGAGTAATAAGTTTAAATTTCATCCTGCTAACAAAGGCTGACTATAATTAAAAATGTCTTTTAAGCCAAAATTTACTTATAACAACGAATATATTAAGAGTATTATTAGGGCAACACTGCGTATGAGTAATAAGTTTGAAAAGCCTTTCATGTTATTAAACTAAAAGAGATAGTTTTCTGATCAATTCTGGAATATATATTTTTTGCCAACTTAAACATATAATATTTTGAATAGTAGGTAAAGGGTATGTGAATTAAAACCTTTTGAGCTTTTTATGAGTTGATAAAAGCTAAATCGCTAAATGCAAATATTTAAGACAAAATCTATTCCAACAAAAATAGTCTCATAAAAATTGATCTATTTATTCTGCAATTTCAGTCTGAAACGTGACACCCAGTTGAATCCCGCCGACATGTTGGCCCTGGTTGCCTTGGTGGAGGCAGGAGAACGGGCGCGCAAGGAGGGCGATGTGGAGAGCTCCGGACCCGTGCCCATGATCGCCTCCGATGACCTGGACTACGTCCCTGCGGGCAGTTGGATGGATGTGCCCGTACAGGCGCAACCCACTCTGGTGGACTACTACGGAATGCCGCTGGATAACCAAGTGAACCAGGTGATGCCCAAGTACGAGTACGTGCCGCGACAGCACAAGTACAGTGGAGTGAATAGCCGTGAGTTTGGGTCGATATAAAATACCAAACATATATTCAAAATTGGAGTATAATTCCTTAGGCTTTGGTTCCTCGAAACAGCGATATATGGTGGCCAAGAAGAAGCGTTCGATTAGCCAAAGCCAATTCATGAACGAACCCGTGGCCGAACGTGGATCCAGCTATAATGGCGAGAAGTACTTCTAAGGATCCCAACGCATCGATAGTCTCTAGTATTTAATGATAGCCACAGGCCCCACGGAAAGTATTTCTCGTTTTTTTGAACATTGAACATAACATAATCCAAGGAAAGAATCCGCAAATTTTCAATTCAATTATAGTAATGAGCTAGTGTCAAGGTCAACTCGTGTGCAATTTTTGTGTAGAATTTGAATTTTAAACCAACTAACAAGAATTAAATTATTGTTATATGCATATGAACACTAATATTGTACGTCAAGAACATAATCAAATCAATGTTTTCGGATATCGGACAGGGTTTAACGACCTTGTCCCACGAAAACTAATCTTTAGTCTAACCGAAATGGAACTAAACCGAATCTAAGCCAATCTTAATCCCTGTAAGAAATCAATGTCTATGGCAACTAAATGTACAATTACTGAAATCCAGAGAAACCGCAACTATCTGTATCTACTTGTGTAATACTTATCGAACTAGAGGCTTCCCGACTAGTACAAAAAAATGAGAGGAGAACGTTCAAATATATATATATATATATCGGATAGCAACAATCGCCAAAATTCGGCTAGTTATCAACTTTAATCGAGCTCAGAAGCGACAATGGTCCTCTTAACCGCTTTAATTTATATAACCAAATATTTTTGAAGACGTATGAAGCCACCACATTGCGAACTAAACTTTTATATTGACACTCGCCGACTTGGGGACAAACCGATCTGACAATTGATGAGAATTTTAATCGTATATACTGAATATCCGCAGCTAAATATATTGCTAAAAATATATAACTATATGTATACAATATGCAAACTATTTGTCAAAATTATAGAAGTGGCTCAGGGCATAAATATTTTAAATATTCCATGCCGACGATGAAGAGGCGTATTTTTAATTTGAATGAAATTGTCTGACTGTTTTTGGTAATAATCAAATATACATACATATAAAAATTAATTATATTACTTATACAGAGTATTTAAAATGCATTAATAGCGTATATGTGTGTGTGTATACAATACAATACAAAATATATATATATATATGAACACTCAACTAACTATAATATTGTATATTTTTCCTTACACTTATTGGGTCTCTGAATATTTGGCCTTTAATTTACGCCTTAAGTTCTTTGCGCGAGCTTAATTTGAGAATACATTTATTTACAAGCAACTGATTTACGATTAATAAAAATACGTTTTTGGTTTGGAAACCAATGAAAACTTGGACAAATGGGGGGTTTTTTCAACCAGGGGGGCTACGAGTCTATTGATCAGGAAATCAATACAATATGCTGTTGTCAACGCCAAATATTTGAATAAAATGGGAAACTAAAAGCCCTTATCCCCAGCCATTTCATTCGGGAATCAAATAATGGAAATGTGTCAATTTGGGCGCTTACAACAATCATCAGTTACAATTAGATGAATGGAATTTGTATTTTCAGCTGCGCAGTAACAGCTTCTCAATGAAAAAGTCATAAAAATCATTTTCTTTTTCTACGTTTTGGAAGGAAAAGTTAAATAATTGAAAATTGGGAGACAATTCAATGAAAGCCAATTAACAACTAGGCACAGCAAGTGGAAAAAAGTGGGCACACTGTGGACTTTCAAACGAAGTGTGTGCCAAAAATTAAATAAAAACCAATTGGCCTTCGCACACGCGTTGACATCAATCGGAATTCAGAGGGGTTTCATCATCAGCAGAACCCCAGTACTTTGTTTCTGGGACAGGGAACACCACGCGTTGTACTTCTTTAATGTTCCATGGCACTACCAAATGACACGGAGAACCAAGCAGCCATGAAGCCATCTATTGTGGCCACTGCAAATTCAAAGCAAAGTTCTGCTCCGGACGCTTTTGATGAGGTCCAACATTATGCAAACAGAAAAGTTCTCTTGTCGGCCATAAACAATACCATAAACAGTTGGGCAAATAAACAAAACACTGTGAATTACAAAGCTGAGGTCCAGATACTTAAATGCATTTCAACTCGTACTCTGTTTTTATTTACTTGAGGGGGGATATGTAACACGTCGTTGCTATTATGACTATGGGTTACCCTTTATTTTAGGCTAACCAATTGGGAAAGAAAACTCGTTTGAAACATCTCTATATCTCACACAAATTTAGAAAATTCATAGCATACGCAGAGTAGTCAGATTTAGGTCCAATGTTATATCTTATCACTAGGGATTTGCAGAGTGTAACACACATTAAAAATCCCCAGCTGTATCCCAAATTGTTACCATATGGCCAAGGAAAACTAACTAAATACAAACAACAGGGAAAATGGCAGAAAAGCCGGCATTAATATGTATGGAGTGTGTATGGATGGATAACGAGTGCATAAGCATTGGAGCCTGAAGTTGGTGGGGGAAAACCGAGATGCGGGTTTGAATGGGAACCTAAAAAAGTGGGAAACTGGAGGGACATTTGCATATCTCATCAGCAAATGAGCAATGACCAGAAAGAAAAACATTCTACCCAAAGAGGCAAAGAAAAGTTGTTTGACAATCTCTTAAATTCGTTTATATTAACTATATAAAACCAAAAATGTAAAACCCTAATGATAACTAATAGATCTGACTTTGTTAAATGCTCACGGGTCTTTCTCAATAGGAAGCATTTGTTTTAGCGATTCCCCCCACGGGCATCACGATTTCGCACCTCTTATCATGAGATCAATCTGCTGAAAACTTATAAGATCGGCGTTAATTAACTTGCCAAATAAGAAATTCATTTAAATTAATAAATTCTCGGTGGAAAATACTAAAAGTAAAAGCCATAAAAAAGCCACAAATTATAAGAACACTCTTGATACATTTGATTGGGCTTTTTGGATGGGTTATTGGGTCTAGATCTGCTCGGCGTATTTATACTAATTTCATGCACGCGTTTTGCATATTTAATAACCGCTTTATAGGCGGTTTGCTTCTTTTTACCACCTGTAGACGAATTTTTATTTTTCTCGTTTTATATTTGTGTTGAGTAAGGCGAGCTAATAAACGATTCCCCTTACTTATATAACAATTGTTTGAATTAAATAGCGGACATAAAGAAAGTTCATCCGCCTTCTGTATTTCTATCAACAACAAAAAATTATTAATTCCGTTTCGATTGAAATAATTTTAATTTTTTTTTTGCTTAATGGGAATTTAAAATAAAACAGTTTTGTAAAGGCATTATATTATGATCTAAAAAGCTCGCAGCCTTTTTGAATGAATTTCCAAACAAACCATCGTCTTTGCCCCACAAATGTGATCGAAATTAAATTAAAATTCACGCGCGATGTCTCATAAATAAAGAGCTTAAATGGTTATTATGTCTTCATTCATGAAGTATTTCGAAATTGGCCTAAACTCTGGTATATATCATTGATATGCTAGCCAAATTAAAATGCGTGACGTGTTTGTAAAAGCCAACTTATCGGGGAAAACCACCTAGTAAAGAAACGAACCACAAGAGTCTAAAAAGTAACGATGCAATCGAATGAAAAGAAAATGAAATTAAATGGGAGGCGGGGAGTGACGTTTGTTGAATGAGGCACACTACTATGAGGCATAGGAAAACGGGTATTTTAGATATCGGGCAGTATGACAATCAATTTCCGAACCCCAACAAATACGAAGCCAACGAATACGCGCCAAACGACAGGCAAACCACTCAGAACCAGAGAACAAGATCCCAAAACTCGAGACCCACCACCACTACTACAAAGTCCACCCGACACACAGATACACACCTATACCAATGAGTGAACGAGAATTTATTTTTGGGGGACGACGCACAAAATCAAAGAGTATTCCAGCTATTCGCTTCAGTTGGTGAGCAACTTTCGCAGGCAACGCACGTGAATTTCGTATTCGGATTCGGATTCGGTCTTTCGGTTTCGACGCGTGAGAATATATCTCAAACTGTTTGAATAAACTATTAGCATTTCCCGGGTCGCGTAAGCCACATTCGAAATCCTCAAGATGCCGGACGAAGTGCCCGCCAAAGGCAGCATATTGGGCAGTAAGTCATGGGGTCAAGGGTCTCAAATCGGAACCATCTGTTTCGAGATTGCACCCGTGGAATGCATCATGCGGTGATGCACAAGTGCAACAAGTGGGTGGGCAAAAGACTTAACCAAGGCCCATATAAAAAAACGACTTTGACCTTAAAACCGGCACAAAGGTCGTTCGTGTGCGTGAGCTCCAGAAATCTTCCTTATTCTCCGTTTCCCTGTAAATGTGTTTGTGTGTGTGTGTGTGTGTGTGTGCCATATCCTTTATGTTAGGTTGCTGTGGCTTTTTTTAGATTACTGCCCACGCGGCATATTTGATTTGTTTTTGGCGTTTTTATACCCAGGGAATGATGTCCGGGCAAGGTCAAATGGAAGTCATAGAAATAAACAATATTGGCATACAAATATATAGCCAATTTGTATACGTACCACCCGAAAACAAACGCGACATTCTTGAAATTCGTCTACCTATCCCAACAAAAAAGCGACAGTTTGTGCAAGCTTTTGAATGGGGTAAATAATACTGTTTACTTTAATCAAACTTTGCGAGATTTTCAAGCGGCTTTTGCAAACAATTTTGAGTTTTATGATAAACGCCAAGCAAATTATAAAAGGGTTGCTCGAAAAATGTCTTATCAGCTACTTTTTCGTTTTTATATTAAAAGCAACCAGGAGAATTTTAAGCTTCATATAAAATGTTCAAATATTACAACTTATCAAACTGTTGTGAAATTGTGAAGTTTATTTTTATAAACAATTGATTGACAGCTGGTCTGGGTTTGAATATTTAAAGACCAACTTAAGGAGAAACAATGAGGCTATTTCAAAAACTGTAAACATATTGCAAGTCGTAATCATTTTTCCCCTGATTTTAAATATGTTATGAAAAACTGAAAAATAAATTTTTAGATAGTACGTATAATTTTACAACTTTATTGGTTTATTTAAGGCCTGGTATTTAATTAAGCAAATATGAAATATTTCACACAATTAGCAGCTAGGTCAGCATATGCCATTTAATAAAAAAATTATCCAGGATCAGTCGTTCTTATTTTAGCACTTGAAAGATTACCCTTAGCACTTGAGCTTTACCTTCACGCCCCACCCAATCAAACAAGCAAATAAGTCTGGGGGATTTATGAATACTTAGCGACGTAAAGGTATTGGTGCTTCCCCGTAATAAACACAAAGCAAATATAGATTAAGTAATAAAGTATTGAGAAATAAATGCCCTACAAAGAAAGGATACTCTTCTGAGATATTTTAAAGATATAAGAAAATACTATACACCCATTAGATATATTGAAATACAGGAATATTACTATATATAATCAAGATTTTTCTAAACCCAAAGAGTAACTAAATTATAATAATAAATCCTACAATATAAAGTAATTAAATGGAAGGTACAAGCCCATTAAGATCTTAAAAGAAAGGGTACATCTTAAGGCATTGATGGAATAATACTCCCAGTATCGATGGAGCAATTAGCAAGTATAAATAATCGGGTTGCCAGCTCGGAAGGCCCACTTCTGACAGCCATGAAAGTGAAATTGAAAACAAAGACCACAAATTTATACCCATTCTTATCGCAACGTGCGTTCATAATTGCCAGACATGATTGCCCCCTTTCCTACTTCAAAACCAGGTGGATTATAATCGGGTAGTTTCGATATCGATGCGCGTGCGGTGGTTCTATACACTGACCCTACCCAACTGTCAGTAATCTGTGGCCAGCTCCATTTAGAACTCGTGGGTCACCAGGTGATTGGGTTCCGAGTATCCAAATTGTGTCCATATCGGACCCTAAAAATACTTCCATGGTAATGTTAACTTTCTTTAACTTCAGATATTTTCCTTTTCTCGTTTTGGGTTGAGAAGTAGCAGCAAAACAAACCCAGAACTAATTCCTTAATTTGCCTAAATGATATTATTTAGCATTCATATCGATGCTAATTGAAACGCGGCGAGCAGCAATTCAATTGGCCAATACGAATATCGTTGGCATTAATCAAATGGACTTGCCTCACACTGCTGAGAAAATATTTAATTGCTTATGCAATATTGCTCTTCAAAAGAAATTTTAGATAGATTGTTGTAAGCTGGTCTTTTACTTTGAAAAAGGATTAAAAAGATTTTAAAATTTCTGTCAATCTTAAAAATTGTTTTACGGTTAGACCCCTATATTAAAGATTTTTTATAATTATAAAGTAAACCATTTTGTTTTGAATGAATTAGTTTAAACTAAAGTCAATGTTGGGTAACCGCCTTGTTATTAAGTTGAAAACTTGATAACCTTTATTTTTAGAAATCATTTAGAAATTAATATCTCTGGATTCGACTCTTTCTAGAACTTAAAATTATTGTACTTCGGCTCCACTTTAGATAATAAATAAATAAAAAATAAATAAATAAAAAATAAATAATAAACTAATATATTTAAAATTAAAAACCCCTTTTCCATTTGCAGAACTCGTGCCCGCTCGCTATGTGTTGGCTCTGCTGGGCTCCATCGGCATGGCCATTGTCTACGGACTGAAAGTGAATCTCAGCGTGGCCATGGTGGCCATGTTGAATCACTCGGCCATTAAGGCGCTCAGCGATGAATCCGGAAAATCGTCGCTATCGAATGTCACTAAAGAGTCCTTGGAGCTGGAGTGCTCCCCGCCGGGAGGAGCCAGCAACGTGACGGCGAAGGTGGAGGACGGACCCTTTATCTGGAGCGAACCCCTGCAGGGCATCCTGCTGAGTTGCTACTTCTGGGGCTATTTGGTGTCCCAGATCCCACTCGCTCATGTCGCTGAGAACTTTTCCGCCAAGTGGGTGATGCTCTTCTCGGTGGCCATTAATGTGGTGTGCACCCTATTGACTCCCGTGTTTACCAATCTGCATTACGGAGGTCTAATCCTGATGCGAGTGCTGGAGGGCATCGGCGGAGGAGCCTCCTTCCCGGCCATGCACGTGATGATCGCCTCCTGGGCCCCGCCCACCGAGCGCATGGTCATGTCCACCATCATCTATGTGGGCACCTCGGCGGGAACGGCTCTCTCCATCCTCCTGGCCGGCGTTTGCTCCGCCCAATGGGGCTGGGAGTCGGTGTTCTATGTGATGGGCGCCCTGAGCTGCATCTGGATGCTGCTCTGGGTCATCCTGGTGCAGGACAGTCCCAACAAGCAGCGCTTCATCAGCCCGGAGGAGCGGCAGATGATCAACAGCTCGCTGGGCACGGAGCAGAAGGTGGATCACCACCCATCGGTGCCGTGGATCAAGATCTTGAAGTCCGTTCCCTTCTGGGCCATCCTCATCGCACACACCTGCAGCAACTTCGGCTGGTACATGTTCCTCATCGAGATTCCCTTCTACATGAAGCAAGTGCTCAAGTTCAACGTGGCCAGCAATGCGGCACTCAGTGCCCTGCCCTACTTCCCCATGATCATCTTCAGTATCTGTCTCGGCAAGTTGTTGGACAGTCTGCAGGCTAAGGGTGAGTTTGGATAGCTATCCTATATCTTTACCTATATACCATGATCTTTGTGTTAGCCTAAATTAAGTTATCTCACAATTTAATGGGCTATGTCTCGATCTTAAAGAGTTTTTGCCTTGCAAATGAGAATTCCTTCATTTCGAATTTGAATGGTTATAAATATCTTCTATCTTATCTTATCTTTTTACACTTATTAAGTGTAGATCAACATCAAATCAAGCTGTTATTGATAGATTATTTTAATATAAAAAACTCTTCTCTTTCCTTATAAATTACAAAGAAACGATTTATTTAGATAGTATTTTTTTAGAAACCTAATAAGATAAAACACAAATACTTTATATAATCTCCTTTCTTCTGCAGGTAAAATCAGCACTACCTTTGCCCGCAAGACGGCCACCTCCATTTGCACTCTGATCCCTGGTGCTTGTCTGCTGGCTCTCTGCTACATTGGATGTCAGCATTATGAGGCCGTGACCATCATGTCCGTTGGCATTGTGGCCATGGGATCCATGTTCTCCGGCTTCCTGTCCAACCACATCGACATTGCCCCCAATTTCGCCGGCACTCTGGTGGCGCTGACCAACACGGCGGCTACTTTGCCTGGAATCGTGGTGCCACTCTTCGTGGGATTCGTCACCAAGGGAAATGTAAGTGCATGATCCTTAGATTATCCCCATTTTCTTTCTAATCGTTAATGGTTGTTTTAATTTTTCAGCAAACCATTGGAGCCTGGCGCATTATCTTCGGAGTGACCATCGTCCTGTTCGCTTTGGAATTCCTGGTATTTGTCTTTTTGGGTTCTGGTAAGGAGCAGCCATGGAACAAGTCAGGATTGCCCAGGGCTCCGGAGGCCAAGGACGAAAAGACTCCGTTGAAGGAGCTCTCACCAACCAAACCCTAAATCTATAATCTCTCTTCGATTGCCCTGCCTCAATTACTCGATGAAACGCTGCTTGATCAAGATCTGAATCCTGAATGAAATAAAGCGAGCACCAAATGAAATGGTCGACACTGGACTGTAAATACCAATTACAAATTATGCAATGCCCACCCAAAATGGGGAACGCCTAAAAATCAAAATTTAAAATGAATCTTGGCGTTTCATATTGAAATAAGAAACAAAAGAAACACCAATATGAAATACCGAATATGTTTAAATCGTTTTGAAATTGCATTTTTATGAGTTCTCTTTTTAGAGAGTGCACTGTAGTTTTTAGATCGCTGTAACCCTATAGTTAGTAGCCGTACACCATTACGGATAAACACTTCAGCCCGCCTAATGTACTTAACACTCTTGATTTCAAAAGTTGTCTACAAATAAAGCGCCGTCTCAGTGGATGCATTGAGTTTTTTTTACAAATTGGAGGGGAAAATTGGTTTCACCTTCAGTTTTGATGGAAATAGCAGGTCAATAGCCGCATTTTATTTGTTTATTTTTATTTTTAAACCAAACAATATGCATTTTTGAAGTCTTTAATCAACTTAGTGGCTTTCTGGTAATGGAAAAACAACATTTTCGCCGAAAGAACTTTTATGAATATTTAATAAAAGTTAGATTCTACTGCATATTACATAAAAATTATAAAATGGTTGGCTTGACCAAATACCATATTCCTCTGACCATAACTTAGCTAAACCTAGTTCGAGAAGAACTATAATCATCTATTTTATAAACATTGAAAGGGATATTTAAAAAAGGTACATTATGATATCTTCCTTATTGGAAGTACAACAACTTGCCTTCTTTTTTAACTAATTTTACTGAGACTTATCTTATCACTTTTCGAATTCCGATAACTTAAAGCGCCAAAAGTCAGCCCGATAAGACATCCACATCTATCGATACTCCGGATGAAACATATGATTATATGTAACAGTTTGCCGGTTTCATCGCAGATTGTGTAAAATGTTGAAAGTTCGCAGCATTGTCCTGCTGCCAAGGAGATGGAAGAGCGGGGCCAAGAAGCGATGGAATGTCCTGCAGAACAAGAAGAACAATTGCGACCGGGCCATGGACAACTTCGACGACTTCTACGGAAGTGTTTACGGCAGCCGGTGGAAGAACATGCGGGCGGCGCTCCTCACGAGGCACAAATACGTCGCCATGGTGAACAATTTCGGGGACACGGAGCAGACATGCAGCATGCTGGAAACAGACGGAGCCATCAACATGAAGTCCCTGATTAACCTGGCACAGGATCGCCTGAAGGACAGCACGGAAACGGTGCCGGAGCAGGGAAAATCCCGCCATGAAATAGAAGGCAAACTGGATGCACTATTCCGAAAGCAGCAGGAACGCGAAGTGGCTTCTATTTATCCAAGTTCAGGAGAGGATGGGTCATCTAATTCACTCCCACAACAACTGAAGTTCGACAACACAGAGGAAAAGCATCCAGCGGAAGAGGAATTCAATAATCCCTTCAAACAGAGCCTTACAAAGGCCCTGGAGGAAGATGTGAAGCTGGACGAGCATCGCTTGGTGGATCCTCAGTTCGGCACTGGCGGACTGTATGAATACATGCCCGCCCACAGCATCAAGGGCATGGAGGATTGGGTGGCGGAGTCGGAGCACTATAAGTACTACCAAACCAGCGCCGATTTTCCACTCACCATTGAACCAGAGGCTTCATTTCACTATCCCGAGCATCTCTCCCTGTACACCTATGAAATGGGCAATTGCTCCGACTTTAAGGGACCGAAAAAATGCCTCACTGGCGTCCTCTCCCACTTCATGATGGATGGCGCCTCCACTTTGCCACCGCTTTTCCTGCAGGTGAAGCCAGGTGAGCGGGTGCTCGACGCCTGTGCCTCTCCTGGCGGCAAGTCACTGCTAATGCTGCAGACCCTTCACTTGGATCGCCTCGTCTGCAATGACATCCAAGAATCCCGCCTGAATAAGCTGCGCAAAGTCATGCAGGAGTACCTGTTCGACTTCAAGGAGCGCTGGGCGAGCAAGCGACTCATCTTCAATCAGAGCGATGCCCGCAACCTGGACCAGTATGAGCAGTTCGACAAGATCCTGGTGGACGTGCCCTGCACCACGGATCGCCATGTGCTCAACGAGCAAGACAATAACATCTTCAAGCCTACGCGCATAAAGGAACGCCTGCGGATTCCCGAACTCCAAGCTGGTATCCTAGCCAATTGTCTGCGCTTGCTGCGACCAGGAGGAAGCTTGGTTTACTCCACCTGCTCACTGTCGCCCATCCAAAACGATGGTGTGGTGCACATGGCACTGCAGAAAGTGTTCACGGAATACGGCATCACAGCCACCATCAAGGATCTGAGCCAGCATACGGCGCTCTTCAGCGATGTCTTCAAGTTTGAGCACCCAAAGGGTCTAAAGTACGGACAAATGGTGGTTCCCTACCTACCAGCCAACTTTGGGCCAATGTATTTCAGTAAAATAACCAGAAATGTGTGATTAATTGATGTGAAAAGTACATTAAAGATAATTTTTAAAGCTCGAAATCTTCTATCTCGGTATTTGATTTGAATGGGAGAATATATTCAAAGATATAACTATTTTCTAAATAAATCAATTCAGTTGTAAAATTAAAAAGTACCTTTTTATTTACTTCTGCTTGAGTTACATTTGTTTGTCCGTTTTCTTTTTCTTTTTAGCCTTAACGGGCAAAGGTCCGGGGTTCTTGAAAATTGTGCTGGAAAACAAAAATGCCATTCATAACTATTAAAGGCAATTTAATTAACCATACTCACTGGCAAGTGGTGCAAATTGGACTGTATTTGCAGAACACCGACAGGCAAACCGAGCAGACATAGCCAATGTCGATGAGCTCACGATGGCAGAAACAGGAGGCCCGGTAGTCCACCTTGGGCGGCGGAGGCAAGACCAGTTTGTGACGAATTTGCGGGGCGGGCAGGAAGACCCAAAGAAGGTACTGCAGCAAGCCATCCAACTGAGTGACCTTTAGGAACTGTCCGGAGGTAATATCACAGCCCTGCTGGAGCAAACTGAGTGTCTTGTCCAAGGCGCAGGTATCGATCACAATTCCCAGTTTCTGGGCGGTAAAGAAGACATTCATGAAGGTCATGTACTGGGAGGCGCACTCATTGCTGCCCGTCAGGACCAGGATGCGGGAGTGCATCTTCACGCCAGGCGCAACGCTCCTTTGCAGCTGTAGAGGATCAACTTGGGGTTAGTATCAAATTTAGAAAGGTAATCCATAGTAGTATCTTTACCCTGGATATATAGCACAGTGCCATGGACATGCTGCCAGCTAGGAGACTCTCACAAGGAGCACTTAGGCGTGGGGCATTCATTAGAATGCTGCCCAGCTGCTGTTTCACCGTCTTCTCCACGAGACTGAAGGCCTCATATTGACCGTCAACCTGGCGCAATTCCACTTGACGCCTAGGCAAAGGATACAGGAAGTTTCTGCAAGGAAGAAAATCAGTTTACATAAATAATAAACGCCTAAGGAGCCCACTTACGTGGCATGATGGGAGCAGGATAACACAGCCAGTTTGTTTTGGGCCTTTTGCATGAGGTGCGCATTACCGAAGGCAATCACCGCCTCCAGGATTTGGGTGAGGTTCTGTGGGTTCTGGCGCACTATGTGCTGTGAAGGATTCGTGTCCAGCACGATGACCAAGAGGTCAATGCACGACTCGGCTGTAATTAAGGTATATAAGCAATTGTTTAGAGGTATTAAACGCGGTTTAAATACGCACCTTCTTTGCTAGCTGCTTGATCCGCTTCCATTTTCGCCGGCAATGTTATCGGTAGAGATGGGCAATTCTTGTTTTCAGTAGGGTACTTCAATCATCATTTAAATTAAGAAGTGCCACCACTGTCGATAGACAGACTGCACTTGATATTGCTGCCTATCGTACATTTGCTGGGCGTTTCACAATTTTTTTAAGAAACAAAACAAAGCTCCACAAAGGACACGATGCTCGTTCTGGTACTCGGCGATCTGCACATTCCCCACCGGTGTAGCAGCCTGCCGGCCAAGTTCAAGAAGCTGCTGGTGCCGGGCCGGATCCACCACATCCTGGCCACCGGAAACATTTGCACCAAGGAGTCGTACGACTATCTGAAGTCCCTGGCCAATGACGTGCACATAGTGCGCGGGGACTTCGACGAGAACCTCACGTATCCGGAGCAGAAGGTGGTCACGGTGGGCCAGTTCCGGATTGGACTGTGCCACGGCCACCAGGTGGTTCCCCGCGGCGATCCGGAGGCCCTGGCCCTCATCCAGCGGCAACTGGACGTGGACATCCTGATCACGGGGCACACGTACAAGTTTGAGGCCTACGAGCACGGAAACAAGTTCTACATCAATCCGGGCTCGGCCACGGGTGCCTTCAATCCGCTGGACAGCAATGTGGTGCCCTCGTTCGTTCTGATGGACATCCAGAGCACCACGGTGGTCACATACGTTTACCAACTCATTGGCGACGAGGTCAAGGTGGAACGCATCGAGTACAAGAAGATCTAGGGTCATAGTATTAGACACCAGCCATTCCCAATCCAACATCCCTGATCCCCCGAGCTTGGCTTTATTAAAGAAATTGTAAATGTATGTAGCAATAAATCAAGTTCTCATTTTTTTATCTGATAAAAAATGCTGACATTTTATTTAAATAGAAAATAAAATTATGATCGAATGAAAACCACTTTGAAGATTTTGTGTTTAGTTGGGTTTAATAAAGAAAAATAAAACCATTTAGTTTTGAGTTTTCAAGCACATACCCAAGTATGTAGCTCCCCATCCCATATAAATCGGAAATGCCCCATATTTATCTGATAAAAAATGTTTAAATTTTATTTAAATAGAATATAAAAAGAGTTACATCTGATGATCGGGTAAAGAGTCTGCTTCAAAAGATCGAATTAGGTGCTCAGTTTCATTACACACACTCTCGATATAAATACATTGGGTTCGGTTGTTTTGTGGCCATCGCTTTTCCATTGAAATAAATTATATAAATACTTTCCACTAGCCAGGATAGCAAAGTTTGGCAACATCATCATTACGAAAAGTTTGATCTTAAAATCTCAGAATTACGACAACTTTGCGCTTATATTTAAATACAATTATGATTGCTGACTGGCTAATTTTGCTGATGATAGTTGGAAAAGCAACGGATCGGATCCCTGAAAGGGAAACCACATTAGCCGAGGCTGTCCACGCAAACAGTCTTGAGGGTCTTGCCAGCAATGGTGGTCTTATACTGCTCCGGTAGAGCCAACTCGGTCTGGAGGAAAAATGCAAAACAATTACTAATGGAAATGGATTGGTTAAAGTCTTAACTCACATAATCGCCGGAAGCGTCGGGCAAAAGGATGTTCATCTCCGAGGACTTGGAGTTGACAATCTCCACTCCAAGAGAGTCTTTGGACAGATACATCTGGCATCCGTCGGTCTTGTCGATCGAAACCGTCGGAACCGAGCCGAGCACCTGCATCTGAACGCTCTGGCAGTTGACAAACTCCACGGAGGCCACCACCGAGTCAAAGAGCAGGGAGCACTTCTTGCAAGAGTCGAACACGATGTTGTTCACCTTGCCCTTGACGGTCAGCGTGGATCCCTCGCAGCGGAACACATACACCACGTTGTTCATCTCGGCGTTCTCCACCAGCAGTCCGGTGTTGTTCTTCTGGTACTCGATGATCCACTTCTTGCCATCGCGCTCAAAAACGGGCGCCTTGGCAGCCGCACTCGATGGAGCAGCAGCGGCTTGTTTTCCGCCCACTTGGGCTGGCGATTTGAACGGAGCCGGTCCTGTACGCAGAGATGGATTTTTGTGGGTCTGCATGTCACCAGTGACCTTCTTCAAGCCTTAAAGATTAACCAAACAAAAATGTTAGGAAGGTGCTATATGGTTTTTCAGTTACAACTTACTCTTGGTGATGTCGGCACCCTGGTTGATCTGGGCGAAGAGGGCGCTGCGATCATCCCCTGCGCTGTCCAGCTTAAGAGCACTCAGATCCAGCATCGGTGGCGGTGGGGGCAGACCACCAGGTGGTGGTGGCGGCGGGGCACCGCCAGCGGGAGCAGCTCCCTTGCCGGACCAAACCAGACCCGTGGTGTGATACTGCTTGATGTAGGCCTGCAGCTCGGTGAGGGTCTGCACCCAGGCGCGGGCCCACTCCACATGCGTGACATCCTTCTCCTTCCACTCCTTGAGCACACGGTTCGTGTAGAACTGGCCGGCGTCATTCATCTCCTTGACATACGGACCCGGAGTCTTCTCCACGCACACCCATCCCAAAGCGGGAATACTCTCGCTGATGGCCGACAGGTGGTTGAACAAGGCCGAAGAGCGGTGCTTCTCGCGGAAGTCCTGAATGGCACTGATCTGGGTCGAGGTCGGTTTTAGGAGCTCCGCCTGCTTGGGCTGTGCCGGCTGGGCAACCTGAGTGGCCAGCGTCACGTACTGCAGTTGGAAGCTGTTGGGGGAGTATATGATTAGATTATTTCATACTTGGATGACTCATACAGGCTGACTCACCCAAAGGCGCTCTTTACGAGCTCCGCATGCTGGGCAACATCGCCGCCAATTTTGGCGGAGAGGGATAGATACTGGCTCAGCGGGCCCGCCACAATGTCCTCAAATCCGGCGACACTCATGTTGTTGCTGGGCGGTGAAGGAGGTGGTGGTGGTGTTTCTGCTTTCTCTGCAACTGGAAGAGCTTCTTCAACTTCTTCTTCGGTTGGCGGGGGCGGGAGTGTGGGTGTGGGCAGTTCAATCGGCTGTGGCGCTGTTAGAGTCCGTTCCAATCGGTCGACGAGGGTCTCCAGTCGCTCGCAAATGCTCTCCAAGTGCTGAACAGCAGCCGTGGGCTTGGCTTCCGGCTCGTTATCTGAACCAGAATGACGCGTAAAGAAAAGGGAAAATAATTAAAACTTGTTTGACAACTAATATTTAAATAACATTGATTTAAAAAAAGAGATAAGTACATAGTGAGGTGAAGTTTCAGCTTGATAAAACCCCCATTAATCGTGCACTCACAATATTTGGCAAAAAGGCCATATCAACTTAAGCTTCCCGAGAAGAATCTCTCATCATGAGTTTGTGGATGATGATGAAGGACAAACGAAAAGGTCCATGAATGGTGCACTTAACACTTATTAACTTAAGATGCAATAAGAGCTAATCCCAACGAGTGAAGGTGATAAACTGCATGCAAAAACGTCACAAAAGGAAAAAAGACTAAATTGAAACTTTGAACAAAGTTACTCGACAGGGTTCTTTTTTTCGCTCATTAGAAGATAGGCGAATCGCCAGATTCACACAGCTTCTATAAAGTGAACATTTAAAAACCCAAGCCAAGTAACCCTTTAAATATCTGAGAGCGAAAATAACAAAGGAATCGGACTCTATCGAAGCTCGCATACCCCGCACGGCCACGCTGTGCTCCACAGCCGCGTGAGCTGCCCGCAGGAGCTCCGTGTAGAGACGCTGGCGCTTGAGCTCCAGCTCGTCGCGTCCCACCGGCGTGACCGGTGGCTCGATGCAGCCGCTGGACATGGAACGAGGTCAGAAGACGCCAAATTCAAACAAAATCAAGGGAATGCAATACAGGAGGGGAATTCAATCTGTTCTGGTTTAAGCCAATGTTGTTTGTTTTTTCCTGTGGTTTTTTAATTAGGTATACTGCTCCTTTAAGTATTAAAGAATTTCAGTAAATTATCTAGTTAAAAAACCACAGAAAACCTATAAAACCAAACAAGTATTGTGAAACCACAACAGGAACTTAAGCATACATCTCATTGAGTCGTTCGTCGTCGAACCAGGAGGGTAGTCCGTGGGCAAAGAACAGTGTCTCCGAAACGACATCCCCCTCGATGTACGGCGCACACATGCTCTCCCGTTTCGGTGGAGGCAGTGAATCGGAGAACACCTCGTCGTCGTCCAGCAGGGAATTCTGGTTCTGGCTGGCCAGCAGGAGCAGGGGCAGCGGATCATCCGGCTCAATAATCTCCGCCCTGTTGCTGATGTTAACCTTCTTTTTGATTGACTGATGTGTGGAGTTGTGTCTGGACAGGCAGCTCTTGGTGGGCGGTGGTTGGGGTGGCGGTGTGGTCGGAGTAACTGCAGCCACCACCACATCACCCGATTCCTCCGCATCGGCGCTGGTCATCGAAGCAGGTGGTGCCGTTGATGTGGAAGAGTGCGTCGAGCGGGCAATCGCCTCCGATTCTTTGGGTGCGGGAACTGTCTTTGAAGCTGTAACTTGTGCTGGTGCTGAAGTTGGTGGTGATTTGTTAGCTGCTTCAGCCAGAGTTGGTTGGGCTGTGGAAGTGTTGCTTAAGATTACTCTACATGAAGCTTGAATTAAACAGACGGTCATCAAGAAAAGCGCCGATACTTAAGTTGATTACTTCACTTTAGTCTTTGCCTACATCACTTCCTGGTTTCATTATTGTCATTTATCGCTTTTAAAAAGCATTTTCAATTACAACCATGATGTCATGGTCAGTGGTAGTTATTTATTGCTTTATCTTGAATAGAAACTCGTAAGCAAACAGCTGCGATTAAGACAATAGTAGTGAAAATATGATATTTTAAATCATGAAATAATTCATTTTTATCTAGAATAGAAATTTTAGTTAAAAACGTTTTTGTAAAAATCAAAATTGACAACATTTATCGTTTAAATTATTTTTAATGGTTGAAAGAAAACATTAGCTATGTATTTAATAATATCTCTTGATCTGTGTATCTATAAATTAGGAGAATATTATAACCTTCAGATCGTTTTCTATATTTATACCCGTTACTCGTAGAGTAAAAGGGTATATTGTATTCGTGCAAAAGTATGTAACAGCTAGAAGGAAGCGTTTCCGACCCTATAAAGTATATATATTCTTGATCAGGGTCACTAGCCGAGTCGATATAGCCATGTCCGTCTGTCCGTCTGTCCGTCTGTCTGTCCGTCCGTATGAACGCTGAGATCTCGGAAACTATAAAAGCTAGAAGATTTGCATTTTGCATGCAGATTCTAGGAGTTCCTACGCAGCGCAAGTTTGTTTCAAAAAGGTGCCACGCCCCCTTTAACGCCCACAATCGCTTATATACGATACATTTAAATATTTCGGAAAAGTAAAAATGCAGTTTTATTGTGTTTATCAATACCTATCGAAATGTAGAAGAAATTTTTCAAATCGGACCATTCGTTAAAAAGTTATGCGTGATCAAAGTTTCTATCTCCATCTCCCTCGCACTCCCTTTACCTGAGTAACGGGTATCTGATAGTCGGGGCACCCGACTATAGCGTTCTCTCTTGTTTTAACCTCAACTGTATATACATGCATTATACTATATCATACTCATAGGTACACTTTGATCGATGTGCACGATTTTAATGTTCAACACAAATATGTATAGTAGGCAATGTCATTAGCTATACCTCATTAATCAACTACGTATCGGTGCTATTCCTTGATATATCTCTAATATAAAATTCACAGAAATAAACCCAAGAAAAAGCACAGAGGGAAAACTTAAAAGTGAACTAGGAAGGGCACTTAAAGTCCTTTAAAGTAGTTTAAAATGAAAAGTTTGAAGTAGTGGTCAGCTGCAGTAATAACGCAGTGACGGAAAACCGGCCGGATGCGGTGATTCGTTCCGGAGAATACACGAAAGCCGACACAGCTGTTGAGCTTAAAAGCCGGAGAGTACATAGAGTGGTGTATATAATACTTAGGGTTGTGTCAATACCAGTGAGGTTTGCCTGGGTGCCTTCATCTACAGGATTATCCGCTTCTGTTGTGCCCTTTTCTGGTTTGAGAGGCTCCTCTTTTGGTGAATCCTTCTGGCTATCCTCCCGAATCTCCGGTTTCCCATTCAGCTGCGTTTCCCCCTTTTCGGTGGCCTTTTCTCCATCCTCCTCGGTCTTTTTATCCTTTTCCTTCTTGCCCACCTTGGGATTCGATCGGCAGCAGGAGAACATTTTTGCAGGCGGTTTCCTTTTTGCGGGATTCAAACACTCTAAATACGAATCAAGCACATTATGTAATTTCCGTTTCAGGATTCCGGATTCCCCGTTTTGCTCAAGCGGCAGTCACAACACTGGCATCACATTATATTAGCAGCAGTCATTTAAGTTTTAGTGGCTTCGAAAGGTGACAGGGGCCACTCCTTGCTCATTTGGCTATGTGTATATGCTTCGCCCGAATAGATTGGCACATTAAAATGAAGGCAAGGTTGGTCCACGAAATGCTCCGCACCTGGACCTCCAACTGGGTCAAGTGACTACCAAACACAGGACTAAATGACACACAAATGCGATTACACACAGAGAACACACCCTAAACGAAGCGCACGCCCACGCACTCGGATTCCGATTGGGATTCGGTTTTGGTTTCGGTTTCGAATTCGAAGTTTTGATTCGGTTTAAAGAGGACTCTGTTAACTGCTGAGATAACCCCTCTGTTAACTATCGACTTTGGTTGCCTTTTTTGGTGCAAAGCGCTGCTTTTGACCATTTCAGGCCAGTCATCGGATTGGCAATGAAAATGTGTTTCATTCAATAACCACTTTTGGCCAGGCATGCAGGATTTTATGCAAGCTTTGAAATCTTGCACATTTTGCAGCGGAGAAAGCTTCAAACTCAAGGCGGAAAATGAGAAAACTCTCTGAGAGTTGCGCAGACATTACTTTGATTTTTGGTATACCCTTGCTGCGGGTATTTCAGCTCTTATCAGTGAACAAAACATTACCAAGCCTATAGTTTTATTGATAATGGGAAGGCCTCTTCTTATAATCAAATTATTCAACTTGAATTATCTATTTATCGACATTTTGTATGGGAGAGTTTTACAGCTGATTAATTTGAAATTTTCCAAGGAAAATAGTTGATAATGAAAAAATGTCTTAGAATTACTTGCTTCACCTTAAAATATAGCCATTGATTAAGATTTTTATTTTCAATCCCCTATATCGAGAGTTATTTTAATCTACATAAATTTGAAAAAAATTCACGATTACATATTCCAGGTGCAAGGGTATAAAAACTTCGACTATCTTAAGATTTATCTTTCATTATTGCGTGTTTTTGTTTTAAGCCTTGGTTGCAATGAGTTTATTGCACTGGCAATAGTTGTTTTTGCCTATAAGTAGCTTTAAACAAATGTCTGGCAATTAGAGTGGGAAATGCATTAGTGTCGTATCTTAAAGAGGAAGAGGGGCTTACGAGTGAAGTAAACCGAGATTCAACTTTCGCCTGGCGATACTAGTTCTTGTAGTTGTTTTTGCGGCAGATGCGTTTGTTGCGTGCAAAAATAAAAACAGAAAAAGGAAAAAAAAACTAGAAATCAAGAAGATTAAATGTCTGCAGCTGAAGAACCGTTATTTAAACCGCCTAAGTATGTGTGAGCGAGCTCGAATTACAAGTAAATGGAAAATGGTAAAAGGAAAACTTAAACCGCCGCCTTATAAGGCCTGGCATTTATTTATTCACCGGAATCAAATAACTCTGGTAATCTCACTTCTCTATTTTCGACCGCCATTCGCTGATAGCGTATTTTGGCCAACTTTTTTTGAGTCATCCGCATGCCAACACAAACAAATGGGTTCGGTCTTGCGTAAACTTTATATTTTATATATATTTTTTCCCGTGTATGAGTCAGCAAAAACAAAAACAAAAAATGGCCGAAACAGCTGAGTAGTTATTTCTTGTCGAGGGGGTTAACAAACCAGGGGGTTAATTTGCATACACTTGCTGGCAATTAATTAGTGGTGGTGGTGGTATACAAATTTTGGAATCGGATATGAAATCATCGTTAAAAATACATCACATAGAATTTAATTTTACAAACAAAATGAATCACACAAAAATAGCCATCGCACAGCTGTCTCTTGTCTCTTCTTTGCTCTCCTTTTTATTTATTTGTTGTACATGAATAAACACCCACGGCCTGCAAGCACACACACACACATGCACAGGGGTTAAACCTTCCCCTCCCCCTGAGAATTCAGTAGACAATTGGGCCGGCGAATTAGAAAAATGGCTTACAACAAACAAAGCCCCGCTTAATTAAACGCTGTGCGACAGAGAAAGCGAATAGCTGGCGTTACTCACCTTTGTTTTTGCTGTTGAATTGGCAATAAATTGCAGTTTTTACTTTTATAGAACCGACGAGAAGGGAAGACGAATTCACAAACCGGCAAAGGCGAAAATAATAGCAAACTTGGCGTGGCTTTCGGTGTGACCAGAGCAGGGTTGACTTAAAATATCAATGGATTTAACCACTGCTGTCCGTTTAGCTTTTTTCCGTAAAATCTGGCTTTTTTTAAAGCTAATTGCTAAAAAATGCAGTCTTAGTTAAAAAAATATTGAACAAATTGAATTGAATTGAAATCTTACAACTATTCTGGTGTCAAGAACACATCTGCAGAGCTGTATAGTCTATGGCTATTTAATATGGCATTGATATTTAAAAGTTGTTCTTGTAGTTTTCAGTAAAACTGTTCTATACATTAAACATACAATATGTTTAAAATATTAAGTTTCTAAAGTTAAGTTTTAAAAATCCAAATAGTAACGAATAGCCCATCAAAATGAGCGAACAATGAGCTAACTAAGATATTGCTTCAATCGCCGCCTGGTCACACTCTAGAACACGTACTTCATTATTCTGGGAGAGCGCATCGGTTAAAACTTGGATAACACGATGACCCCGCGCCCCAAGTGACTGAGTAGGTAGCCAAGTGACCCTGGATAACCGTGGGTACGTCGCCGGCTCTCTAGTAAACCCCTAATCCCCAAGATCCGCACTCCATTTGCAGGTTATGTTCGCTTGTGTACACTGCGAAGGGGATTCGAAGAAGCAACAGGAGCGGATTCCGAGTGGAAGAGTAAACCCGCTGGTCGACAAACCGGCCCTGGACCCACCAACATGATCGAGGTGCTGTGCTTGCTGCTGGGCAGGATTCTGCTGCTGCTGATCGGCGGCTACGAGCTGATTTGGCGGCTCCGAGAGCGACTGAATGCACTGGTGGTCAGGCTGTCATATGACCTGTGGCGCAGCGCAGCGGCACGTGAGCTGCACGAACGGCGCGTGCTCACCGATTGCCGCTCCCAGTTGACCAAGACGCCGCAGCATCTGGTCCTGGTCATCTCACCCACGGACGCCGGCGTGGATGCAGTGCTCCTGCGGAGGATCTTTGACTTTGCCCTGGATGTGGGCATCAAGCATGTCAGCTTGTATGACAGGCGGACAAAAGACAAGGGCTATGTGGATTTAGCTGATATTTGTCGGTCGAGCAGCGAGGAACAAGGTGGCTCCTTTAAGTGGCCACCGACTTCGAGTCCCAGCAAAGCAGAGAATCCGCCCAAGAACGGAGAAAAGACAAATGGTTATGTGAACGGGGCAAACGGCTCACATTCCACCCAACTGCAGGTAAGTGGCGGGAACTGATAAGCGGGCTGAAGGTTTGGATTCAGGGAACGAAGTTCGCTGTGTTCTTTATGTAGCTTTACAATTCCTATCTACATTTCTCAAAATTGTTCAAAACAAAATTTAGAACAAATTTGGGTTTTCTATACTTCTTCTTTTTAGATTAATAATATAAATTTACTACACTGTCTTTCTAGTTTTACATTATAGAACGTGTAGATATGTGAATTAAAAGATAATGCACTTATTTATACAAGGTATTTAAGTCAAACTCCTTGAATGATTTTATCCAAAATAAAACCAAGTAAATATTTACAAACTTAAAAAGATAAGGCCAATTTCATTTAGTTATAAATCAAACCACAATACATTCCATTACCATTACCGAATGGTTTCTTTCCTGAACAGTAAAATCAACAAACGCTTAGCAAGGGTATCTCAAGCGATTCCCGGAACTAATCGTTCTCTTATCATTTATTGATTGAGTTTTTTGACTTCTTCGTCTTGCAGCTATATCAAATCAGCGCCGCCGACGGCCATGCCCTAATCGCCGATGTCTGCCGAGAGCTGTACGAAGGCAGGGAGACGCCAGTGGTGCAAAATCTACTCAAGCAAAAGCGCGAGGCGCTCACGGAGCAGATCAGCGACATGCTGAACAAGCGACTCGGATTCGTGGCCCCGGAACCGGAGTTGGGCATCGTGTTCGCCCGGCAGACCTGCACCTACGGCCTGCTGCCCTGGCATGTGCGCTTCACCGAGTTCCACACTCATCCCAGTGGACGCCACTTCAACGTGGAGACGTTCGCCAACATCCTGTCCAAGTACTCGAGATGCGAACAACGATGGGGCACGTAGACGCCCGGTTTTGAGTGGGAAACGAAACCCTTATATTAACTAGTTACCTTAACTATATGTAAATTATCGCCAGGAATTCCTCTAGCTCGTAAGAATAAAACCGCAAAAGTGTATTGTTCGTAATGAAGTGTATTCGGGGCAGGGTTTAAGGTTTTCAGACCGATTTGCATAAATATCTACAGTTGCGATTAAGTCAATAACACTATTTTGAAGTATTACTACATTGTTATTGTTATGTTTAAGAGATTTTATTTGGATATCTTGGTAAATATTGAGTTTTCCATACCTAATCCAATTTGTATTGATCTAAAAATGCTATTTACTTAAGCGCAACTAAATGTTTATTTATTAAGTGGGCCGACTTATACGCTATGGTTAGGAGTATTGTATTTTGTCAATTCTTGGATAAATCTCATGTTCCCATCTATTCCCTTTCAGGTTCAGCATGGCGCTTGGACAGCAGATTGACATCGGTCTGATACTTGTTCTTATCGGTGTTATGGGGACCGGGACCCGTAGGCATCCGCTCATGGATGTCATGGAAGGAGTTGCGAAGATCCTCGAGGGACTCGGCCAAGCCCCTCTTAATATTGGCGAACTCGCTGGACATCAGGGACAGCTTGCCCAGGAGGAAGTTGAGGTTCTCGTCCATGGCGATCATGTGCTTCTTGGTCTCCTCCACCCGGCTGCCCAGTCCCATCATAGTGGCTAGAGTGCCGTTGATGTATCCATCGGATGCGGACTGCATCATCGCAAGCATATCCCTGCTCTGACTGATCTCGCCGGCCATGATCTCAATGCGGTGCCACACCTGGTTCAGCTCCGTCTCCAGCAGTCCACTCATGTTCTTGTTCGCCTCCTGTTGGGTATTCACCACCGTTCCGTTCAGCGATGAGAAGCGCTCCTTCAGCAGTTCGCTCAGCTTGCCCACCTCCTCCTCCAATAACTTGCCCACCCGCTGCACCACATTCAGCGTTCCGAACTCGACCTTGCGCTGTGTGTCCAGCACCACCTCGGAGTTGGTCATGATGATGTTGTTAAACCTGCCCAGAGCCTCCAATCCGTCGTTCAGCTTGGCACTGCTCTCATTGGCCGAGGCGAAGTATTTGTTGAGGATGCCCACGTCCGTGGAGAGCTGACGAACATCCGCCTGGATGTTCGCCTCCGTCTGCTGCAGTCGCTCCGTGGTCTGCGTCAAGGCTGCGATAATTAAAAGGTTGATTTTAAATTAATTATAAATTGGTAAAAAATTTGATCAGCGTTAAATCTATAAATTTGAATGCAGTTTTTTTGAGAATCAAAGCACAAGTCTTTAGAGGTATGCCACTTTAAAATCGGTTTGAATTTGATAAAGTTATGGACCCTGGAAGTCCAATTATGGGTCACCTATTTTACAAGACATCGGAAACTTACAAATAACTAACATGAAAATGGGTCAAAAATTTGATCAGCGTTAAATCGAAAAATTTAAATGCAGTTTTTTTGAGAATCAAATCACAAGTCTTTAGAGGTATGTCACTTTGAAATCGGTTTGAATTTGATAAAGTTATGCACTCTGGCAGTCCAATTGTGGGTTCATTTTTGTACCCACCTGATTTTTGTACGGCGGAGGACTCGGTCTTTAGCTGCGCCAAAGCGTTGAGGGTGTCGTTATTCAGCTCCTGGATGTAGGCCCGATCCTTTTCGGTGAGGCCGACTGGAGCAGCAGGACGTTGGACAGTTTCACTCAACTCGGACACCTGTCCGCCCAGCGAAGTCAGACGCCCCAGGAGTTGGGCCTCGAATTCATTGTTCTTGGGCGGAGCGGCGGTGGTTACACTGGCGGAGTGCTCCTGCAGTTTGGCCTCGATCTGGGACAGCAATTCCGGTCCCTTGGGCAGCTTCTCCAAATTCTGTTGGGTCTGGACAGCTGCCTTCTGGCTGCTTTCTATCAGCAAGGCCACGCTGGCAGTAAGGTCCTGAATCTGCTTTTGCAAATTGGCATTGGACCGCCTTTGCTCCTCCAGGAACTCCTTAGGGATGGAAGGTGCGGGGGAGCGGGCGGAGGAGCAACCAGGTTGGCACTGACCGGCGGTCTCTTGAAGCACTCGTCGTTCTCCCTCATCCACTTGAACATGTGCTCCGTGGCCTGGTTGAAGCGGTCCGACTGCCCATTGTACTTCTCCTCTTGCTGAAGATCAGATGGCCGATATGGAATGTTAAAGGTTCACATATAAGATGATATATTCCAGATGAATAATGTTATATTTTTATAATTTTCTACCATTGGCTTATAGCCAACTTAACATTTGTATTTACAAATAGTTTATAAAGCCATATTTAAAAGATAGTTATCATAGGGATCTAAAACTAGATATTTTGAGGCAGTTTGAACCCATATTGATAACGTTTGGTAATGTTTTAAAAACCATTTGAAGATTTGTTTTAAAGGAGTTAATTTCAGGTCAGTGAGATGGCCTTGGTTTCTATTTTTACACTTTTCTATCTCTTTTCTATTTTATAGTAGTGGGGGAAACTGAAATAACTTAAATTAATAGTACATAATCCCTGACTCACCGTAATCAACATGGTCTCTATTTGGCTGACCCTTTCGTCCAGTCTTCCGAATATGCCATTAATTGGCTCCAGGCTCTTTTGTCCCTTTTGCAGGGATTGCAGGGCCTTCTTCAGCAATTCGCCCAAGGCCCGTTCCCGATGCTCGTGTCGCTCCAACTTGTTGTCCAGTTGGTTGTAGGAGTAGATCAGCGACTGGATGGTTCCGCGCAGCTCCTCGTTGCTAGAAAGAGTGGGGGGACAAGGGGATTGCTTAAAATTAGCCCCGCTTTAGGCCATTAATCATCGGAGTGGGGGTGGCGATGCAGAGTGGATGGGACCACCACCAACCCGCAGTCATGTGCATGTGCATCTATAAATATTGAGGGGCGCGATCGTGGATATGGATAAGTGGTGAGTGCCTGATGGCCGGGATCTCAGGGTCAGAAACCCTGTTCCTCGATTCTAAAAGCTATGTGCCTGTGTGAAACGCATTGATGCTGATGGATAGAGCATAGATATAGAACACATGCTACTCCATCCCCAGTCAGTGAGAAGTGGGCACTAAAAACATATTCGTCCCATCCAAAGTCCGAAAATAAACAAACAAATAAGCGGAGCAGGGAAAACATCTTGGTTTCCCTTTGAAGACATTAGTCATTAGTGGTTGTGCATGGGATGCATTCATTCCATCTCCCAGGCGCCGACAACTCCTCTTGGTTTTGAAGTCTTTCAGAGTGGAGGAAACATACCATATAGGATGGCATAGGAACCAATACGGAGTGCGAACGAATGTGTGACATGTGTCAGAACCATTAAAAGGGAGAGCTAGAAATGGTAGTTCCTTTGAATCCACCAGATTGGGAATGGGGATTCCTAAGATTGAGCATCCAATTACCGCCCCTTGCATGAGATATGATCGCATAGTAATTGTTTTCAAGAGAGCTCTCTCATTCTAAGTGTCGTAATTGGGCTCTTAAAACTGGGAATTCATAATGGTTTACGAGTTTTTATCTTTTATTATCACTTTAAATTGAAGTTTTTCTAACAAAATTGAACCAATTATAAAGAAAAATAAATTTTTGGTTTGAAAGTCAATTGTTTTGGGTTATATTTTCTTTGACTTTAAGAACAAAGGCCTTTTAAATCTTTAACTTAATAGTTAAAGGGACACGCAGAGTTTACATTTGGTTGGAATTAGATTAAAAGAGATTTGTGGGACACCCCTAAATAAAATTAATTTCGAATAGCTACTAACGGCTAAATTTTAAATATAAATTTCCACCATATTGATATAATATTGTTTTACTAACTGAAAATATTGCTAAACTCTAAACTTTTACATGCCTAAAGGAAGGTTATCGCTCCTAATTGTGGTCCTAAATCGATCGGTCTTATTACTTACGAGACTGGCACTGCAGCAATCGTCTGCCATTGAGCGATTGCAATTAGAGCTATGAAGACCAATTGAAGAGTCCGACTTCTTCCTCCCATGGTTTATGGTTTATAGTGCGTTTCGCCTTTGGAGGTCTGATCTGATCCGATCTTTAATTGAAATGCTGCTCTATGCAAATCCGCGGAACGATCCACTGCGTGACCTGGGGAAAAATCGAACGGATACTGAATTATTGGCTATGGAAAAGTAAAATATAAATTGCAATTGCGTGGGCTTTGACTTAAATATTTCCTTACGAGTTACATCAGGAAATGTTTATCGCAAATAACTGTGGCATAAACAAATATAGCAAATTTATGTGCAATATTTATGGGGGCTGCAAACAAATAATAAAGACTTGCTGGTGATTTGCAGCTGAAACAACTGCAAACAAAGCGAATTGGTTCCTTGTCCATTGTGCGGATATATATGTATATATAGAGCGCCATATAATCGGCGATATTGTTCTTGCGGCGATAAACAAATGACGCAAAAATATCCACTGGACTGCATGTGCCAGATTCTCCTTCAAAAGGGAGGAGGAAATGATGCATTGGGGAAATTGGGTCAGAAATTAACGAGCGTTGAAAAAGCCACCGTTAATGAGTACAAAATTGAAAATGTCTCAAGATAGGTTCTGTCTATCATGTATTCATGTTGATAAGAACTCTGGCTTGGATTAAAGGTTGACAAATAATATATATTAATTAATACCTAGTATGTTGCGTGTTTTCAATATTTAATAATATTCTGTGGACTAGAATAATTAACCAAAATACTCACTCTTGTATGTGGGTATTTGCCTAAAACGACGTCGAGAATTACTTAAAAGGGTTGCACTTGGATCAGTTTAATTTCTAATCGGAGCACTAAAATTGGACCTCCTCACAGCTCGAGTTGAGTACTCTGAATGATGCTGGACTGCCGACTATTCCGGAGTAGCAGTGGATCCGTATTCCTCCCCGATATTGGTTCTCTCTGCTCTCCGCTTTTCTCAACTGCAAGAGCGCGAGACAATTCAGATGTTTCGAATAGAATGTAAATGTAAAGCGGGAAGCTAATCAAAATTCAATTTATTCTAATACAAAACCATTGAGTACAATTCAAACAAATGACATGGGTTATGCTCTTTATATGCTTTTGCGGCAAAATCAAGACAATTAAAATCCAGCATACAAAATCGATGGATGGGGATGCCTATGAGCTCAAAAATAATTTAATTCTGATGGCGCCAAATTGAGAGTTAAAGTATTGCCCAAACAATTTAATATATGAGATTCCAATTAATAAGTCAATAATATTTCTACAAATTATTTACTCTTCATTTTTGTGAAATCAATATAGAATATGAATTAATATTCATAAATGGTTAATTAGATTGTTAATAAAAATATATGCATTTTTTGATATTTTTGTTAATTTAAATAAGACAACTCAGGAATCATATAGCAAAGGTAACAATTACACTTTTGCGTAGATTTTAAACGAATTTTATTAAATTTCTTTTTTGAATTCCTAATTGGCGCCAATTCATGGACAACAAACATTCACAAGGAATATGATGGGTGATTTCCGTTTGAATGGCATTTCAGCTGGAGCGAAAGAAGAAGATGCATAAACAACCAAATTTGCCGGAAACATTAATAATTTGTATTTATTAAAAAAGATGCCCACCTTAATAGCGCTGGATGCATCGCTATCGATGCTTCGTCCTGTTCCAGGACGAAATGAGCACACCTACCAATCGCTGGCCATTAAGGGGATTCAGCATCTGCTGGACAATCTCACGGCAGCCGGAAAACTGGAGCACCTTGCTCTGCTTTCCTACACAACTACGTCGGAGCTCAAAGTGGACTTCACTCGGGACTACGACCAGATCCGGCAGGCGGTCAAGAAAGTGGAGCCGGTGGACAAGGCCTGTCTGATGAGCATGCTCAAGGCTGTGGTGTCCATAATGTCGCCATGGGGCAACCAAAACATCCTCCAAGTGGTGGTCTTTACGGACTGTGGTCTCGGCTTCGGCCATACCTCCATCACTGGCTTCCTGGAAGCCTATTCCGGCAAGGATACAGAGCCGGAGTTTAGTTTTCTAAAGACCCTAGCCAACTACAATCTTAACTTCATTTGTTTGGGCCTGCATGGCGATCACTATTTCACCAGGGGATTGGCGGTGTACCAGCAGCTTCTGGACAAGGTTTCACTAAAGGGTAACGTGTTAAATTAATGGATATGCCAATTCCTAATCATTTAATTCCCCTTCCAGGACAGCTATTCATGACTAAGCCTACGAAAACCCCAGAGACAGTGGAAGGTAATCCCAATCCCAACCCGAATCCAAGCCACAAAAGCGAACTAGGACGTACTACGGTCTTCGAGCTGATTGAGCGTCTGTGTGAGACGAGCTATAAGTCCTCTGAGGTGACCCTAAAGTGTGGCAGCTATTTCCGCATGGAAGCACCTGTTTTGCTATGGCCACCCACAGCACCTTATGAGCAAAAATCGCCGGTGTTTGGCCGAGAGCCCACCATCCGCCACATAGATCAGAGGATTGAGGTGTGTGGTTTCCTAGCCCTCTCTGATATTGGTTCGCCGGCAACTTGGAGTCGTCATTGGGTGCTTCCAAAAGTAGAGCGGGAAAAGAGTGCCGGGAGCCGAAGGTCTGGCAGTTTGCCGGCAGCCGCCAAGCCACCGAAACTCAATCTGGACATCAGCAATCCCAACTATGAGCTGGAAAAGCTGGAAACCGATATCAGAGACTTTTACGCCAAGGACCCAAAAGACACCGAGGAGAGTGGCGATGACGATGTAACCATTGTTCTAAAACCCGGCCCGCAAACGGAACAACAGAAGGAAAACCTTTGCGTCCTTCTTCATGGTGCCCTAAAAATGGAGAACATGGCCGCTTTGGTAAAAGTGGGCGACAAGTGGTATGGATTCATATATGCGTTCACCGATGGCAAAAAGAAGTCAAATCTGATGTTGAACATACTGCCACCTGGCACAAATGTTATACCTTGGGTTGGAGATTTGGAACTGCTAGGATTCCCCGAGGATCTGGCACCGGGAGAGACAGCCAGTTTTCCGGTGCGTGCCGATCGGAGATCCTATTCCCAGAGCAGTGTTGTGTGGATTCGGCAGGCAAGCCTTCAGTCAGATGTCCAGAAAGTTTTGCGACATGCCAAGAAGATGCCGGATAAGACGCAGCATTTCTACAAGGAGCTCAATCGAATTCGACGGGCTGCTTTGGCCCTGGGATTTGTGGAGTTGCTGGAGGCCTTGGCCATGCTACTCGAGAAGGAGTGCGCACATCTCAGTCTGAATGGTGCCAGCAACGAGTGCACGTTGCAGTTGCAACATGCGGCAACGGAACTACGAAAGACCTCGAATAGAGATATTAAGTCCACGATTATACCACTGCAGAAAGTGGGGGCTTCCGATGCTAGTAGCACAGCTGCCACCGCTCCTGCTCCTCCATATATGTACTAAAATATATATTGTGTCTTTTATGTAAGAGTTGATGGATTTATTTTTGGATCTGATATTGGTATCTGCAGTTTAACGAAAGGATGTTTTCAATTTCCTTTTATTCTTATTTCAAATAGATAGATACTTTAGAATACTTTCTGACATAAAAAAACCATTTTAAAAGTATGGCATTTGTCTTTATAATGATAAATAATAGCATTATAAAGAATGTTAAAAAATAATTTAAGTTTTGAAATAGGGCACTTCTGACAATAAATTTTCAAATTGGAATATAACGGTATTCTTGCGTTGTTACAAGCACTACATATTTTTTAATTTTACAGCACTTGTTGTGTTGCCTATCGTTATCGATGACAAAACTTTATTATTATTTTGAGCAAAATGGGAAGTCCGGAATTACCTACAGATCCTGGCCAAGAGGTATTTCCAACGCCAGCGGTGGATCATCCGCGAAATGGCGTGGAGAGCGAGGATGACGATGATTCAGATGCCTACGATGGGTACCAACCACTTGCATTGGATGATGATGATGGAATGGACACTGAGGATAATCCCCCAGAACCGGAGGCTCCATCTGCGGATAACGACGAGGACATTGATTTGATGACAGCTCCAGTCACTCATGGTGATCCTAACATGCCGTCAATCGAGCCAGCGGACGTGGAAATTGAGCGTCAAGTGTGGAGTGAGCCAAGACCAAGGGAACTTCAAATAGATCTGGATAAAACGCGAACAGAACAGGTACCCATAGTTTAACTAATAATTACTAAGATACTCTACTAATCCCCATCCTTCCACTCCAGATCCTTAAAGCCATGTCCACAATAACATTGCCCAACATCACGGTTCCAGATTGGGCCAAAGGAGTGCCCGAAGAACGCTGGAAACATGAACTCCTAGACCGGATAAGCAACCGTCAACATGGACCAGAACCTTCCTCGTCCGCGGAGAATCCACAGCATTCCAAGTCCAAAAAAGATTAGCGTGTATACTGTGTATTTAGAAAAAACGTTCTCCAATATATGTTTAATTTAGAATGATCATAAGTGAACGAGGCTGGCAGCGATCCTAAAACGCAGCCAGCAGGGCCTGACCCACCAAGTTCACCTTGTTGAAGTTCTCGCTCTGCGGAGTGTTGGTCAGTTCCCGCAACTTGTCCATCACATAGTCCACAGATACAACCTGGGCGATGGTCTCCTGGCCGCAGGAAGTGGTGGTCAGGTTGCCGATGGCCTGCATGGAACGGTAGCAGGCCTCCAGATCCTTCGCCCACTTGAGCAGCTCCACCACTCCGGAGGTGACCACATGACAGACCTCCGACTTGGCCACGTTCACAGTCTGGGCGATAGTAAGGTTTAAATAGAACGTGGCCACTGCAATTTGCAGGTTGGCACTGCCCGTCTTGATGACTCCCACTAGCTCGATGATCTCCGGCAGATGGGACTCCACCTGCTGCCGTCCGGTGGTGTGGCTCAAGCTATTGGCCAGGCAGCGAACTACCATGAGCTGATTGGCTGCCGATCCAGTCAATTGGGGGATCACGATATCCAGGAAGTTGTGGCTATTATTTAGGACACTGAAGATGGGCTCATTCCTCACGGCCAGGCGAAGAATGTCCACCACTGGAAAGAGCATAGCCGCTGGCCACTTCAGCAGGATAATCAGGGCTTCCAGAGAGGTCAGATCCAGCTCGGGTGATTGGTCAGTTAGCTTAATGACAGCCAACAAGACTTCGTCTCCAACTTTGCCTTCGGCAGGAGTCAGTTTACTATTGAACTCCCTGGAAAAAATAAGGTATCAGTGGCTTTTAAAACGAAGATGATCTGTATCCACCCACTTCATTTTTTCCAACACCTTCTTGGCATCACACGTGTCGAAGGTGCGGTAGCTGCTAACCGGAAAGTGCTTGTCACCGGCTCGCACAAAGTTCACATCCACCTGCGACTGGGCATTGCTTGCTGTTGTGGAGTAGCTAGAGGCACCCGTGAAGGGATCCACATTGCCACCACTTCTCACATTGGTGTTGCTCGAGCCAGGAACATAGCGGGAGCCTCCAGTAAAAGGATCCTGATAGCCAGTGGGTGCTTGATCCACCACCACAGACGCACTCTGCGAGTTCTTCACAATAAAGTTGGCAACCTGGTCGAGGTAGGCCTGTGGAAGGTTATTGCGATGGATAAATGTCTGGGCCGCCTGCCAGGGGTCCTCGCCCCGGTTGTAAGGCAGCTTGATTGGTGGCTCCGTGTCGGAGATGTCCACGTTGAACACAAAGTCGTACTCCTTGCCCTCATGCAGTTTTTTGCCAGAGCTCGCCTGTGTGCCTCCAGATGCTCCTGTCACATCGCCGACAAGATTCCAGTTACCCAACTCCCAACTATAGCACTTGACGGAACCATCGGGATGTCGCACCATCTTCGTTTGCCCCTCGCGAGTTCCGTTGGACAAGAGGGCCTCGGGACCAGGAAGACTGTAAAAGAATGTTGTTTAGAGGAAGAAAAATAAATTTTCCTATAAAGCTCACTCAGTTTTCTTCACCCCACCGATCTCCTCGTTCATCTGAGATTTTCTGGTGGCCACAGCCAAATCGAAGGCTCTTTGAATTCCTTCGCTCGCCTGCCGAGCAGGAACCTGGCTGAATACCCTGACCACACCATCGCTGCAGCCGGTGACTATGTCACCGTTCTTCAAGCAGGCCACAGACCACACCGAAATGGCGGGATGTAGGATGGGTTCGCCCAGTTCATCGCCAGTGATCACATTCCACATGCGGAGCGTGCTGTCCTCGCCGCAGGAGACCACCACTTGATCGCCCAGAGCTTGATTTCGGTCCATAGAATATATGTAGTTGGTGTGCCCGCTCAACTGGCGGACGCACTCGCCATCCTCGTTCCAGAAGCGGAGTACTGCATCATTGCCGCACGAGAGCAGAGTGTTGGCCTCCAGGCCGATGAGACCCCTCACGCAATCCGTGTGTCCCTTAAGCAGGCGCAGCTTTTCGCCCTTGGCGTTCCAGTAGTAGATGTTCTTGTCAGCTCCACCGGTCACATATTTCTGCTGGTCCTTCAGCGTAGCCACTGCCCAAACGGCCGCCTTGTGTCCTTCCAGCGTAATAAAGGTCACGTCGCCCGCCTCGCTGATGGACCACACCCGTGCGGTCTTGTCCCAACTCCCGCTGATCAGGCTCCGTGGCGCCAATCCTTCCGAGAGCGTACACACCGTTGACCCGTGACCCTTGAGGGAAAGCAAAGGCACAAACCCGTCCTGCTTGTAAATGCAAATGGTGGCATCGTTGCTGGCCGTGCAGATCCACTGCTCTGGCTCCAAGTAGTAGATGTAGGATATGAAGTTCTTGTGATCCTGCAGGGTCAGGCTCTCCAAGTACTCGTTTCTGGCGGGGAGTAACAACGGACAGGTATTAAGGATGGGGATTAGGAAAGATTACCACTGCTCTTCTCACCCAGTGGGCCGCCAGAGCTTTGTGCTCTTGTCCCTCGAACCGGACAGAATAGTCTGCCCACCTTCCGGAGCAGCGCCACCCACTGCCACCGCACGCACGTCCATGCTGTGACCCAGGAGCTCACAGCTCAGCTTGTAGTTGTCCAACGATGGCTCCATATCTGGCCTAATGTCCTGATTATCCTAGTTTCCAAATTCCGCTTAAAAAGTTTTACTTTGTTCGCCGGCTGTCAGCGACTTTGCCATTCACTGCGAAAAAATCTGCACACTCAGATAACGGTGAGACTATCGCATTCGGTTCAAGGTCAATAAACCGAGTCCGATAGTTTCGCAAACTATAATTTTGAGATTTAAAAAACAAGTTAATAATTCTTAAAATTACTATATTTAAGTCATATCGTAATACCTTATTGTGCAGAGCAAAATATTTTTTGTAGCAATGTAGCTTGTGAAAAACATAACAGGTACATCCGTAATACTGAATTTCTTCGAAATTTTACTTGTTTTTGCTATATGATGGATAATTTAAATACTTAAACAACCAAATAAGAATAAAATTTGCAAGCAAAAGATACCCAATTTTTTTAAACTTCTATATTTAAAAAATATCGATATTTACCCATTCTGCCGAAACAGGCTTGAATCCTGTCTTCCATCTCTATGCTAAAAAGTATTGTTTTGAGTTGTTTATATTTTTAGCAATGGGCGGAAAAAGTTACTTTTGTGATTACTGTTGTTGTTTTATGAAAAACGATTTAAATGTGCGAAAACTGCACAATGATGGCATCTCCCACACAATTGCAAAAACAAATTATATGCGGCGTTATGATGGTAAGGATTTACCATTTTCAATAACTAAATAAATAATTTAAAATTCGAAAATCTTTAGATCCCAAAAAGATATTGACCGAAGAGCGGCGAAAAATACCTTGTAATCGTTACTTAGCTGGCTACTGTAAATTCGATCTGTTTTGCAAGTACTGTCATTATAGTGAAAAGGAGTTAAAGGAACTGGAAAAAATAGGTATGAGATTTAATGTTGTCTTTGAAGAAATAAGATTTTAATGATATAACCTTTAGTTCTGACAAAAAAGAAGTCACGCTCCCGAAAGAGAGGTAAATCTAATCAATGGCCCTGGAAAACTCATTCGCAGACAGGATTACCTCCTTCTTTACAGAACATAAATTTAGCCAAGCTCAGAGAAACTAATTTTGAGCTAAACTGGGGTTAATTAGTCATTAGATGTATTTACAATTAACACAATTTTCATTAATTATTCAATATGGTAGCCACCTTTTCCATAACTCGGGCCACTTTCAGGTTAATTCGTAATGTGCGAGCGTATTCGTAATGAAACGATTTCGGGGAATGCCTGCTTAAGTTCTCCTCATCGGGATCGGCAAGATGTGCTAGCAGGAAATAGCAAAGGTGTTCTGTAATAAGATAAGATAAAATAAATATTTGTTTCTATGGAACTGTTCAAACATTAATGCTGATTCAGTCGAACTGTTCCAGCTCGAAGTTCGGCAATGAATCATTATTCAATCTTACGAAATTGTATAAAATGAAAAGAAATGGTGTATTATAAACCTACCTTGCTCTCCTTCGACGGCATAAAAAAGGGGCGGATTGCCGCCCTTAACGTCGGAGGCGTTGATCACATCTAGTTTATGTCGGCGGTTCTTCAACTTCGGTTTACTTAGCTCCAGTCTTTCGCAGGCACGATCATAGTACTTTCCGAATGCCTTCTCGTCCCTTTCGTTCGCATTTGGAGCCTCCATGGTCCTTCTGTACACTGCATCTCCCAAATCCCGCTCGTCTATAATATCCATAATTGCTTCTGCAACCAGAAACTGATTGTTACGCACTGCCAGGTGCAAAACCGTGTAACCATCATCGTTGGTCAGCAGTAGAAGATTCAAGTCGATGCGACGCATCAGTAGCCTAAAGGACTCAATATTTATATTGTTTATAACCGCTAGGTGGAGAACTGTGTTTGAGTTCTCATAGAGCTGATCGGTCAGGCAACCAGCCCTTAAAATCATCGACATAATCTCCGAACCCGTGTCGTTCTCCAAGGCAAGTTGCAGGCAATCCTCGCCATCGGAGGTTAGTAGCTCATTGATGTCCATGTTGGCGTGACTGCACACAAACATCTGACGCTTCACCCCGTGAACATCACCGTGCAGTATTTCATCGTGAATGGGCCTAAAATAAACACATATGTAATAATAAGATGATGTCATTTGGAGTCTTCAATGATGTAATTGATGTTTAATGTCTGTTTTCAATTACTCACAGCAATCCTTCTTCGGACATTATATGAGCCTTTTTAAATTCAAGAGCCATTATGCGTAGAATCCGATCTTTACTGGAGCCGTTAATATAATCTTCCACATAGCCATCCACTCGGTTGAGCATATCCATGTTGAAAGATATTTCAGACTCGTTCGATTGGCGACGCTGAGGAGTCGCTTTTGTAAAGCTAAATTCCCCTGAATTTGCGGTGTCCTGTACAAATTATAATTATAATAAATGTCAGAGTAATCTTAGTCAGATAAGGTCGTTGAACATGCTGGGGAAAGTTTCATAATTCTGACGAATTTTTTTTATAGAAACAGCAGAGTAATTTATTATCAAGTTTCACTTCCTTTTAGGGGAGAAAAATCGAGTCATGGACTTGTAATATTTCTAGGAAGAACATATATTTCATTACAAACAACTGTTTATAAGAGGTTTTAAATTACTGGTTTTTGGTGAATTTAATACCAATCATATTGGACTTACCACAACCTCCTGTTTTTTCTTCTTGGTGACCACGGGCGTCAGTTGCTTTTCCTCTCGCTCCTGGAGCGCCATTTCAGCTGCCGATCTCTTGACCACCTTTGGCACACATGTGTTTCGCTTTCTCCCCCGCTTTTTAGGAACTTTTCCAGTTGGTATAGGTGTTTCGGGTCCAGTGGAAGTTGGACTGGCCATGTGGCTATTTGTAGATTGATTGATTGATTCTAATAATTCATTCTTTATGGCTGGCTTTTCCTGGGATTTTATAGTCCTAGGATCGGGTTCAGTTTCCGTCTGCGTAGAAGCATTAACTTTTTGGGCCCCACAAGAACATTGTTTACCTTGATGGGAGATAGCGGCCTTATCACTACTATTACGCCCATTAATCGCGTCGATCACCCGTTGGGTGAGAGCTTTATCAGGAATGCGCATGAGTAATTTGAAAATATCCTCGTAAACAGGCTGGAAGGACTTCCTCTGATTGTACGTGGTGGTCCCCAGTTGGGCAGGCATTGAAATAACACGAACTGGAGCTGGTTGCTTGGACGGCAGAAGATCCGATCCGACTGCGACGACTGGCTGGATGAGCTGGGATTTCGTTAATAGCACTTTCTTCATCGTGACTGTCTTGCAATAAACTACTCGGGTGTACACAATCTCCCTGCGATAAGATGTAAGTACTTGTGCTCGATATTCGGGGGAAGTCTATCTTTACACAGATCCTAAATAAATTAAGTTGGTTTTTCCCCAAGACACGCTGCACGGAATGGCACTCAGTGGTGGCACTTGTGCCCTTTCCAACACTCTTATCGAGATGGACAATAGTCAGCTAACTAATCGAACTTTTCTACGATGTTTTTGCCTTTAATTTTTAACGGTTAATTGTGTATATAATAAGAGCGCAAATTATTTTACCTGTCCAAATAATGACTGCTCAATTTGTTTGGCGAAATGAAACAAATTCACTCGATCCCTAACGCATCTCTTCTGAAACTTTAAAAATTTGATTTAAAGTAATGTTATTATTGTCACATGTTCTAATTAATTAAAAAAACATTTTAAATCAGCTTCACGACTATATTTGATGAATTTATTATTTTATTTGCATACATTTAAAAACATTTAGTATTGTCTCATCTTAAGATTCTCTGAGCTTATCGATATGTCGCTCGCAGTGAATGGCAAAACAGGGACCAAAGTGTTCTTGAGAAAAAAAAATATACGGTCTGTTATAAGGTCGCCGGGATAAAAGAGCAAAATTAGTTAATAATAGAGAAAAAAGAGAGCTCTTAGTTAGGAGCTCTCGTTCAACTATACCCCGGCAAAAGGATAAACCAATCAAAGTCGGTCATGGACTCGCGTAATCGGCGCAGTTTCTCTGGAGGCAGTGGAAATGAGGGGGGTCGGGGCAACAATTTCTACAGATCCAGGCCGGGTTCTCGATACAGCCGATCCCGGTCGCGCTCACGGTATAAATCACTTCCCAATCAATATTAAGCTATATGTAAGCTATATTAATAAATAAAAACCAATTCCAGTGAGCGTAATCGCGGTTTTGGAGGCTTCAGGCATCGCAGTTCTCGTTCTCGGAGTCGCGATCGTTCCCCCACGTTCAGAAACGATCATCGTGGTGGTCGAGGAGGAGGAGGCGGAGCGGGTGGTGACCCCGATTTGTACCACAATCTGATTAACGATGACTACAGGGAGGAACAGCGCAACTACAACCCCCGGAATAACTTTGATAGTCGCCAGTTCCGTAGAGAAGATAGCTTCGATCGTCGGAATCGGGATAAAGATGGTGGTGATAGTGACCGCGAGCTGAATGACTATGAGTATGAACAGCGCTGCCGGGACCTCGATTCCCGGGAGCGTAACTCCTTGGAAAGGGGCGACAGGTACCAAGACAGGGGTCCAAGCAGGGAGCAGAATAGACCCTGGAACAGGAACTTGAGCCACGACGACCGAGGCAGAAGCAACGAAAGCAACACGTGAGTTAAAGAAATAAAATGAAGATAAACATATTAAATTTTCTACTTACACTTTAAGTTCAACCTATGAAGTTTTGCTTAAAACTATAATAACGTGTTTAATTAATGAATGTATCTGTATTATAGACGCTCCAGAGAACACCGTTTTCAGAACGGCGGCGGAAACAATATGCCCAGAGAAAGAGAACGGGATTGGGAACAAGATCGTGATCGTAATCGGGAGCGTGATCGGGAAAGAAGAGGTTCATCGGATTATGACAGTGACGAGGGTCATATGAGGAGGAACAAATACCGAGGCACCACCGAAGCCCTCAACATAATCATTATCTTCGGTCTCACCAAGGAAATGACTAGGGCAGATGTGGGTTGAAAATGAATCTGAAATACATCTGCTAATTACTCATGTACCTTTTCCAGATCATGAGCGAGCTGATTAAGGTGAACATGGAGCCAGCCTGCATTCGCATAATCCGGAAACATGGCACAGGTGGGTTACGAAATCATTGACTTTGCACTTACAGCATAGAAGTGAGTAAGTCCAAAAAGTATGTGCGACTATGCAAATAATGGAGACGAATGTACCAAAACGAATTTAACCGGCCATATAAGAAACGAAAAGAATACAATTTCCCACAAAAATGTTACAAACCTATCGAAACATTCAACATTTTTTGACGAAAACATTTTGTATCTGCTTCTATCCGAATATTTAGATTCATCACGCGGTATAGCGTTTGTCGAGTTTAACACCGTTGAGGAGGCGAAGCAATGGATGGATATTACACAGGTATCAGCGCAATCAACCAGAAACCCTTTGAACCTTTCAACATCAGCAAATAAGGTTCTTCTTTGTGCAATGATAACAAAATGTGTTTCTCTGTTCAATGACCTTATCCCAACCAAAAGTTAGCTTGTTATTGCACAATCTGAATTTCTCATAATCCTAGAAACATGGAAACTGAACGCGAAACTAATTTTTTATTGTTATTGCCCAAGGAAGCGCTGTGAGGAGATCGCCAGCAGTTAAAACTTCGCGTTACGAAACACAGAAGCAACTGGTGACTGTGTAGAGTGTGAAAGAGGGAATCCTTTCGATGGGTTACTAATCCTGAACCTTTCTTTTTCCTATTTCCATGTCTGGCGCTCCAGGGCGTACTGAAGTTGAACGATCAGCGGGTGACCATGCAGTATAGTCACAAGCGGATACAGGATTGGAATTGCAACAAGGTGGGTGGATTGAATAAATCAATTTTGATGTGTTGATTACTATGTTTCGTGCCTTCCAGTGTGGCGTTTGCAACTTCAAGTTTAGATTCTATTGCTTCGTTTGCAAAACATCCCGGGAAGATAGCGAAACCACCTTCTCCTCCGGCAGCGAGGGCGTGGACGAAGTCAGCAGCATTCTCACCAAAAGTATACAAACTACATATACTCACTTGCCATCTCGTTTTGTAGCGTCGAACGCATTGAAAATGAACACACCACTGACAGCCACGATTTCTCTACCACTTCCCCATTCCATGCAGAGATCATGCTGCGCAACCTGGACGCCCTGACCAACGAGGAGGGTGTTCTCACTGCCCTCCAGGAGCACCTGCCGGAATTGAGCAAGACGGTCAGCAAGGTGCTGATCAGTCGGGACACCTTAACTCAGGCATCGCGAGGCATCTGTTACCTTCACTTTGACACCCTCGTCGACTCCATGAATGTGCACAACGCCTTGACATCGCTGGATCCTCCACTTACTCTGGATGACCGACCCGGTAACTGGCCCTTGTGTACTCCTAAAATCTTGTGCATAACTCTCCTCTTCCTTTCAGTTGCCGTTACCTATTGCAATGACTTGGAGGATCGGCAAGCGAAGCCCAAAGACTCGAAAGCAACAGCAGTGAAAGCCAACGAACCAGGCGGTCAAAGTGGGGACATTGCAGCGGTGCCACCCTCAGGATTGGGTGGAAACTACACCCTGGCCGATGTGCCGCGCCTTGCTGAATACAGTGCCTCTTTGTATGCTTCGAATCCCGCGGAGCATGCCCACTACGTCCAGTACTACACAGATTATTACACGACGGATATTAGCAAGAAGAACAGTGATCCTCAGGTGACGGAGGCCAACTCCGGAGCAGCGGTGGCCCTCTCGGCCATTCAGCGCAAGCAGAAGAAGATGAACAGCATCGAGACCACAATCACGGCAGCGGCCACAGCGGCCGCACAGGCAGCGGCGGAAGTGAAGGCCACATTGGCTGCCCAGGGCGTTACTGCGCCCAGGGGCAATGATGGGAAGACCTACCGTAAGTGCAACCACACATATGTTCTGAAGTACTGGATCTATTTCCATTTATCCTTGCAGCCACTCCCGATGTGACCCAGTACCAGTACGATGAGACCTCTGGCTACTATTACGACCGCACCACGGGCCTCTACTACGATGCCCACTCGCAGTACTACTACAACAACGAGACGGGTGCGTATCTCTACTGGGATCAGCGAAGGAGCACGTACGTGCTGGCCACGCCCGCTTCCACTCAAGCGGCCCTCAAGGAAGTGCTCGCTGAGGCCGAGCAGAAAGAGGATGATGCCAAGAAGGTCAAGGAAAAGGACAAGGACAAGGAGGGCGGCAACAAGCACGACAAAGTGAAGGTGGCCAAGAAGATTGTCAAGGACATGGAGAAGTGGGCCAAGCAGCTGAACCAGAAAAAGGACTACACGGCAGTGGCCACGCCGCAACCAATATTGGCAACCGACGGCCCCAGCTCTTCACGAGGCAATCAAGGAGGATATGCTGATGTGGGATTCTCCATTCTCGAAAAGAAGGAGCGGGGCAAGCTGAACGACTATGTGCCTCCTTCGGGTCCTGGTCCGATGAACAAGCTTGTAAATGCCTATGGTGGAGCCTCGGACTCTGAAGAGGAAAGTGCATCCACATCGCAGAACGCGCAGAGTTTTTCGGAATCAGGAAGTGTATCTGGAGGTGGTGGCGCCGAGGAATCGGATTATGTGGACTTCCAGAAGCTAACTTGCCTGCTCTGCAAGCGAGCCTTCCAATCGCTGGACATCTTACAAAAGCACTTGAAGATGTCCACCCTGCACAAAGAGAATCTGGCTAAGCTTAATCAAAATTCTGGAAGAAACAGCATTGATGAGGCACTATCGTAAGTGTTTTGTTGTTCAAGTGGTGTAAATTTAATTCATTTAATTATAATCCCTCAGTTACCGTGACCGAGCCAAGGAGCGCAGGCTAAAATACGGCGAGAGCGATCCTCCTCCGCCAAATCGAAGCCGGGAGCGATTCGAGCAGGAAATCAAGACGTTACAGACGCGACAGAAGGAGTCCTCTGGGGCGACTCCAGCCATGCCTATCAGTTCGAGTAATGTGGGCAGTCGCCTGTTGCAAAAGATGGGCTGGTCGGAGGGCCAGGGATTGGGCAGGAAGAACCAGGGCCGGACTCAGATCATAGAGGTAAGCAGCAGAGATTTTAACCATAAAAATTATCATATTAACTGACATAATTCGTATTCCAGGCAGAGGGTCGCACCAACAATGTGGGCTTGGGCAACAAATCGGGACACATGATTCCGGGCAACGACTACAAATCGTACATCAAGAAGATGATGAAGCAGCGTTATGAAAACGCTTGAGGTTAGGCTATGCCTAAAATCATTTACAACTTAAAGCCGATTTTATATGTCCCATTTAAACTAAAAGGGGCCGTTAAATTTTAATACTTAAGCTGCAAAGCACAAAAAGCTAATTGAAATAATATGGTTAAACATGAAATTTATTACCCATTTTCTGTTGCGAATTTAAACTAAGTAAAAACTTATTTCTCATTTGACACTGCGCAGCTTACTTTAAAATTAATAGGGAAATGTGAAACCGGCATTCTAGATAATACATTTATAGTTTGAGTTATGATTAAGCCAATTTCTTACGCTAATTGTACACAAATAAATTTAAATAACGTTTAAAAGTTTAAATATTTTTGTATTGGAAAACAGCTGATTGCGGGCGCTTTACAGCACTGGCATTCAAATAGTTATCGATTACTAATAGTCGGTATTTCTGGGTGAACGGCAAAGGAGGCCGAGATTTTTCTATTCGTGTTTTTTTGTGGCCGGGGAACTCTATTGTTTTTCTGTTTAAATGAACAGAGACCACCAGACTGGAAACTCGTTTGACCAGAATTCACATCCTAATCCTGTTAAAAACGTGGTAAACAAGTAAGATGTGTAAATTAACGCGGCTCAACTAAATGGCAAAAGGCGAAAAATGCAGGCAAACTGAATATAATTACCATCGATTCGCATTAGATACGCGTAGAATGGATTCCCGATACGGTCGCAGTTTTTCGGGAGGCAATGGAAATGGCAACGATTCGGGCTACAGACGGTACACTCGCTCCCGTTCCAGGTAAGGTACACACATATACCACTTGGGATAATGCTAATAGACCACTAATATTCCAGGGAGCGCAGTCGGGATCGTAATGACTACAGACGCCGCAATTCCCGTTCCCGAAGTCGCGAGAGATCCTCGCATTATAGACACGATCGCAGTACAGACCGTGATCTCTACCGGGATCTGATTAATGATGATTACGAGGATCAGGGAAGCTATAACTCGCGGCATAACTTCGATCACCGTCAACATCGTAGCGAAGACAACTATGATCGGCGGGATCAGGATAATCACGGTCGCCGCGATCACGATAACTATAATAACCATGATCGTCATGATCAGAATAACTATGATAAGCGCAGTCGGGATAAATACGATAATGAACGCGATCACCGCTGGAAGGATTACGATCGTGAGTCGAAGGAGCGCAACTATGATGAGTTTGATAAAGGATCAGAACGCAGCAGGTGAGCGAGTATATATGTTTGTAGTATATTAGTTAGTGATATTTACTCCAATATCTTGATCACAAATCCAAATACGCACTTCTAGACATAGTTACAGGTCGTGTCGTACTTATTCCTCTTGAACTTACATGTCGTTTTCCTTGTTATCTCGACGGTGGCCTAAAAACCACACTTCTTAAGGGTAGAGTAAAAACTTAAACCACAAAATGTATATATATACGTATTTATTTTTTCAAGATACAGCCTTTTTTTTAAAATACCTAATTTCTGATATGTATACTGTTAACTAAACGGTACGATTTAAAAATGGAATTTCATTTTCAACCGTTTTCTTCACTTATAACAAATAGTCCTCAATAAATCAAAACCTTATATAAACATTTACATATTGCCCGACTGTGTTGTACATAGAACTTCGCATGAATGCATACAAATTTCCAAATGAATCATTCATGCTCAGTTTAATGAGTTAAATATAGTGTATACATTATTTAAGTGAATAACAAATGTTATTTCAATTGATTGCTTACGCAATAAATGTAAGAAATGCAAATAGAATTCCATAATTAACAAAATAATTCTATAGAACAAGTTTAACAAATCCATTTACGTTGCAGTCGCAGTGGTGACCATCGGCAGTATAATAATAATAATAATGGCAATGGCTCGACCAACACTAATAGGGATCGTGAGCGCGACAGACAGTATTCCTCGGATGAGGACAGCGACATGGCCAATGAATTTAAACAGCGCGGCGGTCATTACAGTGGCAGCACCGTCGAGCCGCTTAACAATATTATCCTCTTTGGTCTGAAGAAGCACGTCACGGAAGCAGACGTAATATTTTATATATAAGCAATGCAAATATGGAAATAACATGGCAATTTCCCACAGATTATGGGGGAGCTGATCAAAGCCGACATGGAACCCAGTTCCATTCGCGTGATGAGGAAACAGCCAACAGGTGGGTTGCATTTTCGTGTATGATATTCGATTTAAAGTAAAAAAAAAACACAGCGTGAGTATTGAGTGCCCAGCTAAATGTTCGGAAAAGGATTTATTATAAATTAAATTATACTTGGCTTACGACATCTGCAACAAAATTCCACAAAAACTATATATATAGATAAAAACAAACTGAAACCAAAATACAATCCCCAAAAATGTTACAATGCTATTAAAACAACCAACAACATTTTTTGACAAAAACATTTTCGTATCTGCTTCTATCTAAAATTTAGGTGCCTCACGCTGTTTTGCATTTGTCGAGTTTAAAACCGTTGAGGAGGCGAGACATTGGATGGATTTAAATCAGGTATCACAACAAACAACAAGAAACTTGAATCTTCTTGAATCAGCCAAAAGAGAAATGACGGCAAAACATGGCATCATCTTTACAGAAGGCCTTGAGTTCAGTTCCTCCAAGGCTCTTCTTTCTCGTTCGTTTTATATCAGTATATCGTGGTCCTTTAGTCTAAATTTCTTTGGGCCGTGTAGGAGGAACCGAACTCAAAGCCGGACTTTCTCACACAAAGGATAACCATCTGCATCGGCGACATCTGCGCGTTGCCCAAAACACAGAAGCAACATGGTGACTGTGTAGTCTGTGAAAGTTATGATTAGTTTTTAAGCGATTGCAGTTTCTGATCCGTATTTTCCGTCTTCTCTTCCCTTTCTTTCTAAAGGGGATGCTCCAGCTGGGCGACCATCGTGTGTCCATGCAGTATAGCCACACTCGCATCTCCGATTGGACCTGTGTTAAGGTGAGTTTCCATGAAATATAGACCAATAAGCGATTCCTAAAATGTGTTTTATCCTCTAGTGTGGTGCCAGCAACTTCAAGCGCCGCTTTCAGTGCTTCATGTGCAGCTCCTCGCGGACGGAGAGTGAGAATGCTCTGTCAGGAGCCGGCGAAGGGATCGACGAGATCAGCCGGATCCTCACAAAAAGTATATCCACCAATGAGCAATATCTTTCAATGCCGTTCTCTCCAGCTAATCAGCTTAATTCCCCACTAACCCGCACCACGCTTTCCCAATGCAGAGATCATGCTTCGCGGCCTGGACGCGCTGACAAACGAGGAGGGCGTGCTCACTGCCCTCCAGAAGCACCTGCCCGAGCTGGCCAAAACAGTCAGCAAAGTGCTGGTCAGTCGCGATGCCCTAACCCAGGCATCTCGGGGAATTTGTTACCTTAACTTTGACACTCTCATCGATTCGATGAACGTATTCAACGGGTTGACGGCGTTGGACCCGCCACTAACACTGGACGAGAAGACTGGTAATTGCCCGCTTTCCACGTTGCAAGTCCAATGTATCTATAATATTAACAATTTCCTTCCATTTCAGTTATCGTTACCTACTGCATAGATTCCGAAAATCTTCAAGTGGGCAAAACCGATTTAAATCCATCTAAATCCAGCGGAGGCGCGATGCCACCCTCCGGACTGAGTGGAGGCTACTCTCTGGCGGATGTCCCTCGTCTCGCCGAGTACAGTGCCTCCGTGTATGCCTCCAATCCTGTGGAGCACGCCCACTACGTCCAGTACTATACGGATTATTATACGACTGAACTAAGCAAGAACAGCGGGGATCCTCATGTGACGGAGGCCAATTCTGGAGCAGCTGTGGCCATGTCAGCCATGATGCGCAAGCAGAGGAAGGTTGGTCAGATGGAGACCACGACTACTGTGGCCGAGGCGAAGGCCGCCTTCCTTGCCAGAGGAGCAAGTGCTCCCAGGGGAAATGATGGAAAGAAATACGGTAAGTAGTCGCATAATAACCTATATTAGTACTTGATATGATGTATCTTACATTTTTAATTTATCTAGCTACTCCCGATGTGTCGAAGTACCAGTATGATGAGACTTCCGGCTACTATTATGACCACATTACGGGCCTCTACTACGATGCACACTCGCAGTACTACTACAACAACGAGACGGGTGCGTATCTCTACTGGGATCAGCGGAGGAGCACGTACGTCCTGGCCACGCCTGCTTCCACTCAGGCAGCCCTTCAGGAAGTTCTAGCTGAGGCTGAGAAGAAGGAGGAGGAGGCCAAAAAGGCCAAGGAGAAGGAGAAGGAAAAAGAAGAAGGCAACAAGCCCGACAAAGTAAAGGTGGCCAAGAAGATTGTCAAGGACATGGAGAAGTGGGCCAAGCACTTGAACCAGAGGAAGGACTACACGGCGGTGGCCACACCGCAGCCCATTCTGTCGGGGAATGAAGCCCCAAGCACCTCACGTGGACCTCAAGGAGCCTACGCTGATGTGGGATTCTCGATTCTCGAGAAAAAAGAGCGAGGAAAGCTCAACGACTATGTACCACAGGCAGGGCCACCCGCCATAAACAAACTGGTCAACGCCTATGGAGGAGCTTCGGACTCCGAAGAGGACAATGCTGGTTCCTCCCAGAACTTGCAGAAGACGGCGGAACCAAGTGGTTCTGGTAGAGGCATTGCCGATGAATCGGAATACGTGGACTTGCAGAAGCTTACCTGCCTGCTTTGCAAGCGTGCCTTCCAATCGCTGGACATTTTGCAGAAGCACTTGAAGATGTCCAATCTGCACAAGGAGAATCTGGCCAAGCTTAACCAAAATTCTAAAGGAAACAGCATTGACGAGGCACTATCGTAAGTGCAATTGGGTTATTAAAGATGGTGTATAGTGAATTGATTAATTATATTTCCTTAGTTATCGTGACCGTGCCAAGGAGCGCAGGCTAAAATACGGCGAGAGCGATCCACCTCCACCGAATCGCAGCAGGGAGCGATTCGAGCACGAGATAAAGACTCTGCAAGCGCGGCAGAAGGATTCCTCTGGGAGTGCACCAGCCCTGCCCATCAGTTCGAGCAACGTGGGCAGTCGTCTGATGCAGAAGATGGGCTGGTCGGAGGGCCAGGGGTTGGGCAGGAAGAACCAGGGACGCACCCAGATCATAGAGGTGAAAGAAATACTTTAAACTGAATATTCCTAATTTAATAATTTCTTTTTATCAGGCTGATGGTCGTACCAACAACGTGGGACTGGGCAGCAAGGCTGGAAACTTGCCACCTGGTAACGACTACAAATCGTACATCAAGAAGATGATGAAGCAGCGCTATGAGAACGCTTGAGACTTCGTTTAGATATGTATGACTTAATTCCGCTTAAACATAGAAGCATTTAGGCATTGTTTACCTCAGTACACATCCACCACATTACTGCGCTCATTTAGCATTACTTTCGAAGTTAACATGTAAATAGGACGTAAATAATAAAATGTCTCAAATTAGATTTGATCTGTAATTATATAGCAACCATAAGATAAGATTTTAAATCTCGTCCATGTAGCCGTGCTCGTAGGCGTGTCGCACTATTTTGAAGATCTCCAGGTTCGCCTCATCACCTGCAATGTCCAAGGACAACTGGTGGAAGGCAGCACCGTGCATGTCCGTATCAAACAGTCGGGACAACTCGGCGCAATCCGTTTCACTACCCAAAAGCCAGGGCAAGAAGTGCATGCAGACCATTGCGCCGTAGAAAGCATAGCGCTTAAAGTGCGCCTCAAAATGATCAAAGCTGTATTCCTTTAGCAGCTGATCCACCCGATCCTCGGTCAACTCATCCTGGTTGCGCCGCAGCACCAACTCCAGCATCTCAATCATTTTTGAATGGTATTTGCGCAACAGATCGGCATAGATCTCCTCCCTTCCTTCGGATGCAGTGGTCATGTACATGAAGAAACTAAGATCGATGGCCGTGGTACTGAAACGCAGCTCCTGGAAATCTATGGCTTTGATGCCATCTACCTTGTCATCGGCTCCGTAGTGGAAGAGCACATTGTTCCGATTGTAATCTCCATGCAGGAATGTCGCAAAGTGGCTTTCCGGTTGGTCCTCCGCATAGGATGCGGTGCGAATCCACTCCAGCAATTGTGTAGGCCGCTTGAAGTACTTTTCGCGGAGACGTTCGATGGCGGCGCCAAATCCCGCATCTGAATCCTTGAGGAGCTGCTCCTTTTGCCGGTCGTAGAACTCGTAGAACCTATCGAAGGCTACGCGATAGAGGACATCAAAGATGGCCTTTCCAGAATCGGAAACAAAGGGCATGTCCACCACGCCGGCGCGTAAACGGGCATGAACATTCGGCTGGAGGATTCGAGTGGCATAGCCAAGAGCATGGAATGGTCCAATCAGACCCACCATGGCCTCGAGTTGATCCCGACGAAGGGTTAGTCTTGGACCCAACTGGAAGCCATCGCCCTTGAGGTGCTTTAGAGCTAGTACGGATTCACGACCGTTGCTAAGATCTAGAAGGATTTTCAGATATGGCTGATTAAGCCGTTTCATAGCCACTAACCATTTAATGACCCACCTTCAACTTGACCAAACTTGGCGAAATAGCAGCGGGGAACCCAGTTCCCCACCACATCGCTGACCAGGTGACTTGTCCTCAGGAGACTTTCATAGGCGGGCAGGATCTCGGCATAGGCGAAGATCTCGTTGGCAAACTGGATGTACGAGTTGCTGCTCTCCCGGAACGCCTCCGTGCCCTTCATGAACTTGACCAGGACCACCTCCGTTTGCTTGCGATCCGCAATCTTCAGATCCAGCTGGACAGTGTACAAGGCGGACATGAAGCCATCTAGACCATTGGAGCACTCCACTTTGTGGGATTCCAGCGAAGCACCAGCTCCAAAGTCCTTAAAAATATCGAACACCAGGTGGCGTTCGATAAAGTTTAATTGCTCCTGCTGCGTTGACATTTTCACCTTCTCTGATAATAATCCTAGTAATCTATACTTGTAATCAAGATACACGTAAGCCCGCCCTCCAAAAGTTTCCGGACAAATAATAACCTAGTTAGTATCGATAGCTCCGATTCACCAATTTGGTATATTCCCGATTATAACCAAGTGGTCACACAGAATTGTGATTAAAAACGTGCACCGGCTTTTTCCGCGTAAACATTACATATAATTTAGAATAATTCATTAATTAATGAGTCCCAGCAAGATTCCTCCGCTGACCTACAAGGTCGTGGCGGAGTGCTCCGTCTCCAAAGCCAGGGCAGGATTGATGACCCTAAGGTGAGTGTTGCCATAAGATATACCCTTGAGAACTCTGACTAACCCATATGATTTATCTATATAACAGGCACAGTGAAGTGAACACTCCAGTTTTCATGCCTGTTGGAACTCAGGGAACCTTGAAGGGCATCCTGCCTGACCAACTCATCGAGCTGAACTGCCAAATCCTGCTGGGAAATACCTACCATCTGGGCTTGCGACCAGGAATTGAGACTCTCAAGAAAGCTGGCGGTCTCCACAAGTTTATGGGCTGGCCAAGGGCTATCCTGACCGACTCCGGTGGCTTTCAGATGGTTTCCCTGCTGCAGCTGGCCGAGATCGATGAGCATGGAGTGAATTTCCGCTCGCCCTTCGACAACAGCCAGTGTATGTTGACCCCAGAGCATTCAATTCAAATACAAAATGCCATCGGGGCGGATATAATGATGCAGTTGGATGACGTGGTCAAGACGACGACCATAGGTCCCCGGGTGGAGGAAGCCATGGAGAGGACTATTCGCTGGGTGGATCGCTGCATCGAGGCACATGCTCGAGATGATGATCAGTCGCTGTTTCCCATTGTCCAAGGAGGATTGGATGTGCCGCTGCGACAACGTTGCGTATCCGCCCTGATGGAGCGTCAAGTTCGAGGATTTGCCGTCGGAGGATTGAGTGGTGGCGAGAGTAAACACGACTTCTGGCGAATGGTAGACGTGTGCACCGGCTATCTGCCCAGGGACAAGCCCCGCTACCTGATGGGCGTGGGATTTGCGGCGGATTTGGTGGTCTGTGTGGCCCTTGGGATCGATATGTTCGATTGTGTCTTCCCCACTCGCACAGCTAGATTTGGTTGTGCCTTGGTGGGCAGTGGACAACTGAACCTCAAGCAGCCAAAGTACAAACTGGACATGGAACCCATCGACAAGGATTGCGAGTGCAGCACCTGCAAGCGATATACTCGATCGTATCTGCACCACATTGCCACCAATGAGAGTGTCTCCTGCTCGTTGTTGAGCATCCACAATGTGGCCTATCAGTTGCGATTGATGAGGAGCATGCGTGAGGCCATTCAGCGGGATGAGTTCCCGCAATTCGTCAGGGATTTCATGGCCAGCCACTTCCAATCCGACCCCATTCCGGCTTGGATACGGGAAGCTCTGGCGGCTGTGAATATTCAACTGCCGGCGGATCCGGAGAAGAATGATGAACAGGAACAGAAGCCAAAGACAGAGAAGCGCCAGGAGACCGAGGATCTGGATAAGGAGCAGGTGGCCACCAGCTAATACAATAATGCAAAAAAACCTAAGCTTGACTATACACAGTTTTGATACCCTTAAAGAGGCATTCGTATTTAGTTACTAATGGTTTAATAATACCCTTAATACCCTTAAATACCTTGAAGACATTTTATATTCATGAACGAAATCATGTACATATTTAGTATAAGAAAAACACAACATAAAATTAAGGACAACAATTTATAAGATACATTTGTACTTATATAACTTAAGAATTATAGAGTGTATCTATATTTATTGGAAATAAACTCTATAAATTTTATTTTTTAAGTTCAAGGGGCTAAATAAACTAATTTACTACTATCTACAAAAATATATGGAAAAGTATTTTTTTAATAATTTAAGCTCGATAATTATAGGTGGCTATAATAATTTAGATTATTTAGGTATTTTCGGTCATAAAAAATATCGAAAACTCGTTATATATTCACTTGTTAAAGTTTAAGCTATATAAATTTATGTTTGGGGATTTAAGTTGTGGGACAAATTTTGTTATTTTTATTATGGCAACAAAACCTTCCCTAGTAGTCAGCTATACCCCAATTCAGGGTATAAGAATACTGGTTTTTGTCTCTGCTTTGCCCACGTTTTCGCTTTTACCTATGGGAAAAAGCTCTATCCGCCAGTATGCGTCATAGCGCAAATCGGTGGCGATCGTGAATCTCGAGTGGAACGGCCGACCAGACCAATTCATTGCCCGTTTTCGATTTTGTACTTTATTTTCGCCTTTTTCCTCGGCTTCTTTCTTGATCGCACGTAGAGTACATGTGTGGTAAATAAGAAAAATAAATAAAAAACCTCTCACTTTTAATTCGAATCTCTCGCGAGCTCTCTTTTCCGCTGAGGGATAACTTTTTGTTGGACTCTCTGTGGAACGCTGCGATCTGAGATCTCACAGAGAGCGCGAGAGAGAGAACGGGAGCACAAGATTGGGGCAAGTGGTGGTGGATCCAGTCGGTGGTGTTGGATCGTTCAGTGAGTCCCCAAGTGTTGTCGCATCCACTTTATCGCGTTGTTCGCGGATTCTTTCGCCGTGGTCGGTACTTTACTAACGGTATTGCTGCACGCATCTGGCGGCAAATTGGCAAATTGGAAAATTGGCAGCGAGAAGCCCGCGCTAATAATAAATATTTTTGAAAGTCGCAAAATCGGAGGATCGCAAATCCATATCAAGCATACGCCCCATTCACCCCGTCAATTGTAAGGAGTCCCCCAAATTTATTGGTTTGCAATGACAATTAATCACGGACTTGCAGTGCGTGAGTGTGTGACTGCTGGATTGACTCTGAGTGTGTGCGTGTGTGTGTGATTTTACCTCGTATGGCTTGCCAAATGTGGTAAAAGCGAAATAACAAAAAAAAATATATAAAAATATACATGCACCCAAATAATCGTGCCTTGTAATCGTGCTTTTTATGGCTCTGTCGCCTTTGTTTATGCCCAGGATTTCGTTAGAGTGTCAAAAAGAACAAGAACCCTTATATAAAGTATACGCCAAGTATATCTGCAAAGTCCAAAAGTGATTTTTCCGCTCGTTTTATTATTTATATTTTTGTATTTGCCATCGTTTTTGGCTTTGGCCTGTGTGTTTTTGAATTTTCATGGTTTCATTTCTTTAAATAAGTTTTATTTTTAGCATTTTTAGTTATTTTTGTGTATATGTTTTTTTTTTGTTCTCACCATTTTCGCTGCTGCCCAGTTCGCCTGATTATTTTTCGAAATGTTCATGCCGATTCTTTGGAATATTCATGGGCTTTCTACTCTGTGTACACACAATGTGTGAAAAGATTTGTGTTTGAAATTCGGTAAAGTTAAAGGTGCACATGGGGTGGGCCAAAAATAAAGGGAAATTAACGGGAAAGTGGGATAAAACTGCATTTGTTTTTAAGACAATTTACTTTGATTGCAATGAATTCTGTTTTTTTACTCGACCAAAAAATTTACTTTCTTATTTACTGGACGGAATTTTCCGAAGTCTATTCTCAGTGGAAGAGAAATTTGTAAAAAAATGTATATTTATTTTAACTCGTTAATAGACCACAGACCTTTATTAATATACATTAATCCAAGGATAAACACCATAAAGAAGCTCTCTTTATTTCTTGTGGTCATGTCAGCTTTTTATGGCCATTTTTTGAGGGGCTACTATTGCCTCATTTTTCAAACACTCAAATTTTGTTGGCCACAATTCATAAATAAAAAGTAAACACACAAGTCAGACGAATATGATTGAAGGCATATAGCGAAAAAAGATTTTTTCGGCTTTGATTGTTGGCCTCCAAATGCAAAGTCTCAGACAAATGGTCAATAGCACAATAAAGGCGAAAAGCCAAATGGCAACAAATTACCACCAAAGAGTGGTGAAAAAAATGTAAAAAAATAAAAGAAAATTTTAATGATTGCTGCTAATCATAATCACACCAGAATTTGTCAGTTCGTACCGTTAGTAGACTCTGGGCTCTTTGGTTTTGCCTAGTATTTATAAATTATGACACATTCGAGAGCCGAAGAGAAACCGAGAGAGTGGTCTTTATTTTTTCTGGGGAGTGGAGCTATGGGTAATACTCTTTGAACAGCTGCTGGGTGGGCGGCAGACGAAAGGGGGCATGGTCCCAGTATTGTTTTGATGGTCGTTGTGTCGCAAAACATGCAAAATTCGTCATTTTCCCGAGAGTGTTAGAGAAAAATGAAGAAGAGCCGAGGGCAATTAAGCAAAGTAATTATGGGGAAAAGAAAACACAAGGAAATACACTTTCGCGCCTTTGTTTTTGCAATTGATTAATTTAATTCTTCTCTGTCGTGGGCTAAAAAAAGCTTGCTTTAATTATATAAATTAATGAATACTTTTTATATATGCGGAAATTAAAATACAGCCAATTAAAAACGTTTAACAAAGTTCATTTGCGAACGAAACTCCAAATTAAGTATTTCCTGTCTTCAGAATTTCCATTTATTTTTAACATGTTATTCGAATATCAATCTTAATTTTGATTTATCAAAATCACTATGGTGTTGATAAGAAACTTTTTATTTTAATGAAATTAAGCAATCTATATTTTGTTCTAAAACTGCATAATATAAAAAAGCTTGGTAACAAATTTAAAAGTAAATTTGGAACCTATAAAATAAACTAAATGGATTTGCTTCTATCTTAATTATTATGTATTTGCTTTTAACATAATCTGAGTATTTTGCAAACAATTCATTTTAAAGCTTTCCATTTATTCGTTTAATTAAATATCATTTGCAACAACATTTTAATCAATACATCAAACAAAATCAACAACAATTTCCGCACAAACAACATTTGTTCTAACCAGCTGAAACAAGTTTTTCATTTTCACCGTCGCATGCAAATTTCTGTGAGACAAAAATTCAAATCCAAAAATCTTCGTATACAATATGTTCGCTTTAATAGTTATTCTATGCAAATCGATGTTTGCCTTTTTGCATTTGCTTTTGTTACGCTGAAACCAAAATAAACGGAAATGGAATATTTGCGTGCATATTTTGTTGCTTAGAAATCAATGCTCTTAGCAAATTAGTATAAAATTCCTGGATAAACAGAGGGTCAATTTGCAAAGATAAACCATGTCGGAAAGTATTACCCAACCTCATGCAAATCAATGTCAAAATTGCTGAATGCTGATTCATTTATCCAAAACCAACAAAAAATTTCTCCAAAATCGAAAATGTTTGGCTGATGATTGTGTGGGAGATTTCACTGTTCGGCCAAAAGGTAAAGACGCTTAGTCATTGGAACTATTTTTGCAGCAGATATGCGGCTTAGAAACACCCACCCCAAATACTGATAATTTGCCGGAATCTATCCGCCTTTTTTTTTGGTCATCTAATGTTGCTTTGCCTAAACGATTTGCCTTCGATTCTTGTCGTACTCGTTTTTCTCCATTTTTATTTGCGATTTTCGTCGAGTGTGGGTGAATAAACTTCATGGTGCTTGATCAGTTTTTGGCTGGTTTCGAATAGCAAAAAAAAAAACCATTGGGTTGACAATGAATGGGTTTCGTTGTTGACTTTGAAAAAGAGAAATAACAATAAAAGATTTGTGTTCCCCCTTTAAGAGCGAGAGTGAATGGCTGAAGTTGAATGAGAGTCAGGGGATCAAATGTTTTGACAGCCTTGAAACACTAAACATAATAAAATTGACTGGACATTGAACATGGAACGAAATGAGTAATGACACATTAATATTTAATTTTCTAAAAAATTAAAAATTATTTTTAAGCGATGTTTACTTATTTTCTAATATTAGAAAAAGTTTTAAGCAAATTTTAATAGACTTCAAAAAATTATGAGAAAATGTTTGGGAAAAATGACATTCAAAAAATAATTATATGCAGCTTAGCGAAGTAATAGTGAATTTGATTTCACTTTATTTATTTTTTCAATAATCGTGCACCAATTAGCTCTGGTTTAAATATTTGATCTGGGCATCGAGTTAATTTATCCAAGGAGACAAATGTTGACCGTCGCATTAGTAACCGATTTTATCAGCAATTTGAGGCCCCAAGCAATAAATAACAAATGTGAATAGCCCAACATAAATCACACAACAATTTGATATTCGTTTATTATTAAATTTCGTTTCTTTTAATTTCGATTCTCCACCTCTCACTTGGACATGTGAGCATTAGCTGGAAATATTTACGAGCGGAGGCAAAAACGAGACACAAAATGGGAATTAAAGCTGCCGAGTCGAGGCATTAATAAATCAAGTTCAATTCAATTAGTGCAATCCGGGGACAACACAAACAATTTTCATTTCCCCCAACGCTTTGGCCTCTCATAACCTACGACAATTTATAATGTTGCGCCGAAATGGAAAGAAATTCAAATGCAAAAATGACAATGAAAACGTTGAAAAAGCAATACACTAATAATGCCGTATGCGAGTATCCAATAAATTGTTAAACAAATGTTATTCTGTAATCAATAAATGAGTTGCCGCCAGTGTCTGGTGAATAATATATGCGGAAGTCGCCCCACGAACCACCCACTCGGGAACGGGAACCACGGCAAAACATGTTGTAACTGTCAATTGGGCGGGGCCATAAAAATCCTCTTTATATGGCCGGCCATAATTTCGATTTCAGCATGATTTTATTTTCCACCTTAAGCCGGTAATTTTACACGGAAACAATGCATGTACTGCCAATAATTCAATAAAAAACCATAAAAAGAATTATTAAAACGCGTGCGAAAATCTCTGCAATATAAAAATAATCAATTTAATCGGTGGAATGAACAAAACATATAAAACACATAACATAATCGCCTTGCGTAACATATTTCCCATTTTATTTATTTTTTTTTTGCCAGCGCAAATGAGAGAAAAACTTTCTTTGAATGAAAGAAAAATGTTGTCAATGTGTTGAAAAGAAAATTCGGAAAAAATAGAATATCTATATTTTTGCGACCTTGTCCCCGGCTCGCTCAATCTGGCACACATTTGGCACGAATCGATGAACCGATCCGGAATAGATTTCACGATCCGCTGGCAAATTATATGCAAACTGCAGCTGACTAATTTCTGGAATGGAATGGCGCTGATCGCATCAATCGTCTGCTGTCAATAGCCAACGAATCTTGTGCCCCAAAGTGTCTCTCCGAGAATCGAAATTCAAGGCAGACATTTCACATATTTTTTCCCCGTTCAAAATCGTCAACGCAACCAGTCTGTATATATTCTCAACTATATATACGACATGATGTTCCAAGATGAAATCAGTTAAGCCCAAGGCTATAAGCTGTTTTGAGTATGGATTGCCGGTCTGAGTGTTGACATCTTGAATGTTAATGAATTTTCGGGATGCGATCTTGAACTTGAGCAATGACAGACCTTCAGTGCAATTAAAGGTCTTGGCGATGATCGTGTTTACTAGGGATTATAAAAATGTTGAATTGCTATAACAAAACATAAGACTTTCTGAACAATGCGTGAATGAATGGGGAAATAAGATAAATTGTCAAATAATAATTTTTATTTATGTTGGCAGTCTTATAATTCAATGTGTTTGGTAGTTTTTAAAACGATTATTATAACTAAGACCTGTTTATTTTATAACCTATAAAAGGTATTATATATTGTGTTTGAAGAAAGTCAGTTTATTTAATATTTTTTTTTAAATTTCTAAAGTTACCTTTAATCTGATTTCAGTCATTAATTTCCTTCCCGTTTAAAATCTCATTTAAGTGTCTAAGTTTTATTCGATAAATGCTGCTTGATTGTTGTGGTTAACATCACATAATGTTATCAAAGCCCCAACTTGATTAACTTTTCACTATGAAATGTCTGGTGATCTTCTATAGATTGATTGTTTGGGGAAACCGCAGTCAAGCAGGAACAGTTTTATATTACAGACTTGATAGACATGTCAACTAATCAAGTTCTAATGTTCTTCATGCCATCCCGATGGGGGTATTCCAACCCCCAGTGATCTCAGGCTGTCGCCGAAATATTCATAAATGTCATCGTCAATTCTAATTCAAATGGCTCATGTTAAACTCAATTGGACACCCAGATCTTCAGATCTTTCAGAAATGTTAAGGTCAATGCAAATTGGCTCGGGAACAATTTTCATTTATGAATTCAACAAACTTGGCGATGTATATGTAAACAAATTTGAATATTTAAAAGACTTTCCTTGTTTATTGATGTTTGCTTGTCGAATGCTTATGAATATCAAATAAATGGATAAATACATAAAGCGTTAATTGAACTTGCATTTGCGCTAAAGTCTGGCAAATACTTAATTTTTGAGTGTCCATCATTGGATGGACAGGCATAATAAGACAGAAAGGGCGAGAAGTGCGCATAGAAATTTCCAATGTTCCGCAAAAAAATAAAAAATATTGCTAGCCAGCCGAGCTAAATTTAGTGAAAGGCGTGGGCCGTTCAGCATTGAACATGACCAGGGTCTGTGACGCGTCTTAAGATCCCAACCCGACCAACCGAATGGAAATTTCTATACGCGGCCAAATAAATATATACATTTTTTCTGTCTTTTGCAGATCTTAGCTGATAATAGAGCAAGCGAACATTTAAGAGAGAAAACACAAGATGCATGTGCCATTATAAAGATAAAAAGGAAGGATATTATTGGAGCAGTATCATAGCAACTAAGGAGGTCCTTTGTTATATATGGAAAACCGATAACTGATATAATTGTAGGTGCTTGTATTACTGCATTATTCAGATCTCTAATTAAACCTTTTATTTTAATTGCAGATACTAGAGTACAGCCAATTATTGAGAGTTAACTTTTTACCTACATATATAGAACCCGCTCACATACACAGATATAACCTGCAATGGGAAAAGATTACTATAAAACCCTAGGGCTGCCAAAAACTGCCACCGACGAGGAGATAAAAAAGGCCTACAGGAAACTGGCCCTGCGCTATCATCCGGACAAAAACAAAGCCGCCAATGCCGAGGAAAAATTCAAGGAGGTCGCCGAGGCCTACGAGGTCCTTTCAGACAAGAAAAAGCGGGAGACATACGACAAATTCGGCGAGGATGGTCTGAAGAATGGAGGTATGTTTTTAAAAAAGAAATGCTGGTTTATAAATTAAGGAGTAGTATGTTTACATTTCTATAATCAGTATACACCAACTCTCATTTCATAAAATAAATTCTAAGTGATGAAGCTTTAACTAATATTTTAATCAAATATTTTAGGCACTCGGAATGGCGGTCCCTCTAGCAACTCGTTTACATATCAGTTCCATGGAGATCCGCGAGCCACCTTCGCCCAGTTCTTTGGCAACAGCAACCCGTTCGCCTCGTTCTTCGACATGGGCGACAACATATTCGATAAGAACGTCTTCGATCTGGACACGGAACCCGACTTCTTTTCATCGCCCTTCGGAGGCATTGGTTCGCGGCATGGTCTTGGTAGTGCCTTCAGGTTGGTCCATCCCTTTGGAGATTCCCAGTGCTTCCTTGCTAATCTTCCGTAGGCCCTCTTTCAGATCACACTCCTTCAACGTGCATACTCCGTTCAAGAAGGAGCAGAAGCAGGATCCGCCCGTCGAACACGATCTCTACGTGACGCTGGAGGAGATCTACCACGGCTGTGTTAAGAAAATGAAAATCTCCCGACGCGTCGTCCAGGCGGATGGCAGTTCCCGCAAGGAGGACAAGGTCCTGCAGATATCCATTAAGCCCGGCTGGAAGTCCGGCACCAAGGTCACCTTCCAGAAAGAGGGCGATATTGCGCCCGGAAAAATCCCCGCCGACATTGTGTTCATCATCAGGGACAAGCCGCATGCCATGTTCAAACGCGAGGGCAGCGATCTCCGCTACACGGCGAGACTGACGCTCAAGCAGGTGAGTCCTTGATTTTGGATAGGTTTAAATAGTAAGGAATTAGTTGGCTAAATAGCTGTGTTTTAGAAAAATGGTTAGAGAACTCAACAATACATACCTTTCATATGTGGGGTAATTGAAGTACAAATAGTATATATGTATAAACTGATAAACATAAGTAGACCAGATATTGGAGCAAAAATATTTACATATTACATACATCTGTTTCTTAAGGGACTTGTAATAGAAATCACATCAAGTTGATATTTAATAATATTATTTTATGTGGTTTTAAGACAGTTTTGAAGTGAATTCTGCTCCATTATTTTTTCATTTTGTAATCATAAGAAATATTATATATACGAATAGTATTTGAAAAAATGAATATGGAATATCAAAATGTATACCAAGTATCATTTTTTTTTATGTTTAGGAACATAGATATCTTTGGTCTTTAACAGAAAGTCAAATTTTTTACAAATTAGTAAACCATCAATGTAATAATTTTTATTTTTTTTAAGTTTATTACTTGAAACTAAAATGAAAAGCAAACCTTATAATTGAAACTGTTTTCTTCGTAGCTTAGTAGCTAAACGTTCATGCCAGCTTTTAATCAATAGAACTGGGTTAAGTTTTTACTCATAGATAGGTTATCATATACTTGACCCTCTGCAATCAACTAGAGACCTCGCTTCAGAACATTCTTTTCACGATATGATATTCACTCGAGAGACCTGCGGTTGGGTTCTCACAGTATGGCGCCCAATTAGAGGCGCAGCCAGTGCCTAAATAAAATTGTAATGAAATCAGGCAGGCATAATGGTTATGGCAAATTTACCATATACGCGGTGAGCAGCAAAGCACCCCGCCAAATTGGTGAACATGGTCAAGTTTCAATTAACGGAGACAGAGATTGGGATTGTGGCCAGCAATCTGCTCTGTAGCGGCTCCCACAGAGGTGTTAGATTTTTACACAGTCGCCAAAGCGCAAAACTTCGCACAACATTTTTTTCGTTTGTTCACTTAATTCCAATATGGTCAGATCCAAAAAAAAAACAAAAGCAGACAGACAGAAAAAATATCAAATATTTTGAAATACTCAAAACTAACCGACGAACAAACTGAAATGACACGCCACTGAGTTTGCAGTCATGTTAAAATTGTTAATTGCATTAAGTAGATTAAATAGTTGACTTGGCTCCGTCGGAGATTTTTAACATTTTATTGCTTGTTAGTGCGACAAATTTAGTAAATGTTTTTGGGCTTCTCTCTCGGTCCGCAGCCACTTATGGCATAGTTGGCCAAATATTTTTGCTGCCTCTATTTTGAATTTATGAATTCCATTTTGGTTTCGGTTTTGAGCTAAAAGTGTCATGTTGTTCTTTCTATATAGAAATATTTGACACGGTTATTTGGCTCTGAGTGGATAATGGGAATGGGTTTAATTGAAATATTTTTCAGCTTGAAGTGATTATTATGTGTTTGTTATGGCTATAAGTTGATCTGAAGGATTGGCTTTATATCCATCAGATAACAAGCTGTAAAGGTTTCATTAAAAACATATTTCTATAATATACCAAAATTTTATTTTGTTTTTATTTGTTAACTTAACAAAATATATGCAAATATTATTTCGCAGTATAGCTTCGCCAATCTGGTTAATAAAAACCAATAAATCTTGGCTTTTACAATCACAAGCCCATTTCAACGTTCGTAAGATTCTGGTCGAATCAATAAAGCAGCCATAAGGCAATTGGAGCTCCATATATGTTCATCCACATAATTGCCAACAGCGATTTTAATTCTTTTTTCTGTCATAATTTTCTGTTGCTTTTGTTGTCGCTGCAGCAGTAAATTTAATGCCACTCATAAATTACATCATCGTTTACGATAAAATTGAAGTCAATGAGTTTCGAATTAATTTTTTGCTTTACGTTTTTGGTCTTATATTATTTTTATGCATATGGCGGATGATATATAGACTTAGCACGTTTCAGTTTGAATTTTAAATTCTCTTTACTTCACCCCACTGCTTTTGTCTGGCTGTACATATATTTTCGAAATGGAAATCAAGTTTAACAATGGTTTTGTTTTCAAGTGCCTGCGTCAGAATTCTCGCAAATGCAGCAAACTAAAATTGATGAACAATTCAAGGATGTACGAGTGTAACCAGGACCCACTGGTTGTAACTGATGGCCAGACGTTGTTGTCGATGTCTGTCCAATGGCATTGTCATTCGATTTGGTGGCCCAAATGATTTGGTCCTATCTTTTTTTTGTTAGAAAAAAAAAATTGGAAGCTCCATGCAAAACCATTTGGTAGACGAAAACTTCGTTTGCATTTTGATGACAGTTGTCAACTGGGCTGAGCAAAAGAGTTTGGTTGGGGACACACAAAAAAAGAGGCAGAAGAATAATGCTTTATGACATGCGATTGAATGCTGTTGATTTGTTTTTCAGCCAAAAAAGAACTCCCACCTAAACCTTCACTTCTTTCACCGAGAGTAATTGTCTAGAGCAGTTCGGAAAAAATGGAAAAAAGCGAGTATAAAGCGGCAAAATATATAGGGGAATTTATGTTTACTGCCAAGAACTTTCCGTTTAACTGAGCCTGACATTCAGATTTATCATCTAGTCTAAGCTAGTTCCTACCATGATTTTTTCTGCACTAAGAAAAATACAGGTTAATTTCATTTAAAATGGAGTAAAAATTAAAAAACTTTAGCTAGTAGGATTTTAATTCAGAATGTTGTGTGATATATGAGTATAAGTTTATATAAGTTTATCACCAAAAAATATTGTATTTTCAAAACATAGTCTACAGATAGATCGTACTAGATTTTCATATCACATCATTTTTTTCTGACTGTTTAGTTCATAGTTATAGCTTTGAAACTGGTTTCCATATATTTTTTCTAAATTCCTTTTAGGCCTTGTGCCTGATCCAGATAAAGATTCATCGGTGGGAAGTGCTCGCAAAATTTTATCGATGCCCCCATTCACATTTTTATTCCCTTTAGTTTCGGTTCCCTCTGTTTTGCTTTTTTTTATGCCTCGGCTTCCGTAAAAGGTAGCAAAGTATTTAAGCGTTACAGATTTATATATATGTACGCTATGTTTTTTTTGGTGCGACAACATTTTCAACATTTCCATTAAAAAATATTGATGCTGGTTGGTCGTCATCATGGGGACAGGTTGTTATCGTTGTGATTGTTGCTGTTTTCTGGGTCTGTCGTCATCAGTTTATGTTGTCATCGCTTAAAATTCGCCAGTCGGCAAATACTCAATACCCGATCAGCGATATAAAAGTACGCACATATATATTTAAATATTCAAAAGGTGTGCACTTTGATTTTGTCGCAATTTATTTATGTTTGAAGTGATTTCTTGTTGAACTTATAACTTATTTGTATTTTATAGGGTGAGGCCCGGGGCACATTGACAACTATTTAACACATGTCCGGCAAGTTCTTTGGTTACAAATCACTTGTGACAAGTTATGGAAAGGCATATAAAATATTATACCATCCATTGATGGGCATCAAAGGGATTGTCTCAATGGCGGGCTTAGATCAAAAACCTTTTTCATTTCCTTCTCATAAATCACTGTTGAGAAAGGGATTGACATTCCAGTTATTGGTTGGTTGTTTATGGGTTTAGTCGAAAAATTTGAAAAATAAAGGCGTTACCAGTTTGAATTGTCGGAATTCGGCCCCAAAAGGATTACCAAAGATAATCTGTCATTTCTGGGGGTTCTCTAAAAATGATTTCAGATATGTTAACAAGCCATGTCGAAATGGAAATGGTTAAATGAGAAATTGGGACTATAAGTCAGTTATTTTATGCGATTTTTTTTGGAAGATAGATTTTTGCATTTGGAGAATGGTGTCTGTTATATGGATTTCTGATTACGGACTAATTTTAAAAGTTTATTTTGTTATCAATATTGTTTTTCCCTTTAAGACTCCGAATTTCTGTTGAAACACTTCAAAAAGCAATGAGCAAGATTTGTCACTTTTTATACAATTTCATAAAGTGATAAGATAAGTTGTTAGCTTTTAATGAATAAGGCGCAAATATAGTAGAAAACTTATATCTATTTAAGAATTGTATTGAATCGTATCTAACTTATTAAAGCATTTTCCTTTGGCGGCATGATTCAATCAGTAAAAGTTTCAGCCAAGTTCGACAGAAATTAATTGGGTAAGCCACATCAATGTCTGGGGGCGAAAACAAAACCTGATTGATGCCCATCTTTTAGTGGGCCAATTAAACAAGTCGTATGTCAAACGAACGGGCCGAAATAAGTATCAATGGAATTGTCTGGGCCAAGAAAGGGAAAGCAAACAGAAAAGGACATGGAAGCGTGTCAACAACATGTTTAAACACGAATTAGGCAACATAAAAAAGGATTTACAAATGTTATGTTCGATACGAAAGCAAACATGGAACTCGGAAAGAATGGGGAATAAAAGCTCGAAGGAGCTGGAAAAAATCCAGCATTGGGGTTGGGGCATCTAAACAGGATTACCCGGAGAAGATTGATAGATCCCACTCGTCAGTGAAACTCATGTGTTGTGTTTGCTCATTTCGGGTTTGGGTGAAATAGAAAACGAAATTGCGTTATTGTCCGGGGTATTTGCTGACCATTTTGATTGATAAGCCAAGAACTTAAATAAATAAAACGAAAAGTGTATACATAAATTGCATGATTGGCGAGGAAAGCCTTTAACAGATTTTAGAGTACCTAAAAAATACCGAAAAACATTCTCATAAATCTAGAAAAAATATATAAAATGTAATAATATTTTTAATGAAATTTGCAGGCTCTTTGCGGCGTTGTCTTCCAAGTTCCTACCATGTCCGGCGATAAGTTGCGCATCAGCACCATGCAGGAGATCATTAAGCCGAGCACGGTGAAGCGGATCCAGGACTATGGACTGCCATTCCCCAAGGACACCACTCGCAAGGGGGATCTCCTGGTGGCCTTCGACATCCAGTTCCCGGAGAAACTGACTGCCGCCCAGAAGGAGAAGCTCAGGGACACGTTATGAGGGACCAAATCCACCCAGTGACCACGGCTCAGACTCTCACACAGTCCGGCGGAAAACGAAGCGGACTTAGTCATCCAACACAAACACAACGCACTAAAACCAAACCGAATCCATCTTTCAATTCTATGTCCTATTCATCGTCTAACAATGCATCGATATCTTTCTCCATTTTGCTTGTTTTTTGTGTTCAGTGAAACATTTACTCATTTTCTACAGGAACTCCTTCTTAACAATCGGTTTTGCTCATCTGCGCCACGAACACGTTTGCATAATATATATGTTGACCATAGTTATTATATCATTAATTCTTAATTTATTTGTCTAAATTAAAGCTACATTTAATAAAATTACACAAACACACACAGAATACATGTGGAAGAAAAAACAAGCGAATCGTAAAAGTGTTTTATAATTTTTTGAAAGAGTTTTCCTGGGAAAAGAAATATTTTGGTACTTCTTCACCAATCTCTTATAAACTCAAAAACCATTTTAAAAGTTGTTTCCCAATTCATGAAAATATATTTAAAAGAGTACATGTCTACTCCATGCATTATCTGTGGAGTCTGTCCCAAGCCGAGAAAAAACAACGGAAAACAGTGAAAGGAAAAGTGAAATTTTCTTTTGGTAATCGCAAAGCGTTTGGCTAATTAGCTGCCGCTTCCAGTCGGTCGCCCCTTGTTCCCCAAAAAAAAAAACACTCTCATGTCAAACGGAATGCTGCTCGTTAAGTCATTAAAATTGCATGAAGTCAAAACTTTATGGTCTGCAAAGTTTCCGTCAAAGCCGAACTAACCCAAAAAAAGGAGGGAAGTCCTAGGCAAGCCGAAAAAAAATGAAAATGGCATAAAAGAATGGGAGGAAAGTTGGCGGAAGAGGCGAAGTACGAGACGAACATCAAAGCTGGCAAATGGTAATTCGTTTAAAAAGAAAGCCACGACAGACGAGGACATAGACATAGACATAGTCATAGACGCATTTCATTTGCAGACAATAAACAGGCAGCAGCAGCAGCAACAACAACTCGAGGGCAAAGTAAATAAATTAAATTTTGAACAACTCTTTGCATACAAAATAGCGAGCAGGAATGCCTTGGCTTGGCCGAAAAAGATTCAAAAGCTTGCTCAGATTTCAAACACATGCCAGTCGAGGAGCAGGAGCAGGACGAGAAAACAGGAGCAGGAGCAGGACATCAGGACGAGCTCTGTGCAATGGATACGATGGATACGGGACGCAGTCGAGTCGAGTGTTCGATCCGCACGTGCCAGGAACACTCCACAAACCTCTGGCGCTGACTCTGTAACAATTCGTTGCGATTTTCCACTTATTTGCTGGAAAACCAAAAAAAAAGACACAACACTAACAAAAAAATTTTTAAAAATTTGAAACAGAAACTTTTTAATAAACATACATTTTTAGCGAATGTATGTGCTGGTATTTATGGTAAAACAATTGAAAGAATTTGATATCAAAACATTTCAGTAAAATATGTACAATAAATATATAGAAGAAATAAGTCTAATATATAATAACTTTAAAAACTACCTTTATAATAAATATTTATTTTATTTTAAATTGGAATTGAAAACTTGACAACGCTATTATTTAATAAAAGTTAAAACGAATTTTATTTTGTGAAAATTTGAGTACAATGAAAACATAAACAGAACATTTTTTATTGATTGCTTACATTTTTCAGTCACTTGTTCCATAAGAAATCCATTAAGGAGCCAACTTAAAACTGATCACCCAGAAAATCTAATAATTCTTAAAACAGACTCTTAAATTTTTTTGGGTTACAATAACATATAAAAGCAATTTAAATTCTTTACGTTTTTTTTGAGTGTGTCTACCCAGAATAAGAAGAAAAACCTCAAAGTTGTAGGCCGTTGCTGAGGCTGTGGATGAGCCAGCAAGAAGTTGGCTGTGCCTTTTCCATTGGAGGACAGGAGGAGGCCCAGTCAAAATCACAGAAAATCATCGACAACTGGCAAATGTGTGAATTGAATTTTCAAACAATTTTCCCCCGTGCAGAGAGTGCAGTCCTCGTCATCGGGCTGCTATTTCCCGGTTTCAGTTTCTGTTCCTGGCGCTTTTCAATTCCGCTCGTCCTCCCATTTCCCGATTTCCCGCTGGCCAAAAGGAAACGTGCATGATTTGAGATTTGATTTGGGCGGCGGCCACATTACAGTCGCTAAGCCTCGGCTTCCGTCTCGTTGTCCTTTGCTCCTTTGAAACGGCCTTTAAACATTTCGCTCACGTCTCGGATGTTTATGCCATTAGCGTTTAAGTTGCCCATACAAAATGCGACTCGTAAATAAGCAAACGTTTCTTTGTTTTGGCTTCCGTTCTTGTTTTTCATTGTTGAGGCAGAGGTAATCGATGCTGTGGCTAGTTATTGAAAATTATCGAGGGGGAAAGATGCAATCCGATTAAATTATACGAGGCTTCGCTTCGTAAAATTTACAATATTTGTTGGATGACAAGATAATTCTCTTTTTGACTTCCAAAAGCATAAAAAATAATTCATAAAAAATCATAATATACAAGTGCTAAGAATACAAATAAATAGGTTTAGAAAGTGGGCAAATTTGAAACAGATTTATTTTGGGATCATCCTTAATTAAGTTAAGATTTAAAGACGCTTGTTTTCTTAATTTCCTATTTAATATATAAAAGAAGATTTATTAAAGCAACTACTGCTACTCAATATTAATTAATTTATTATCAACAATTTAAGTGCCCGTATAAAATTTTATATGAAAAAGCCCAAAAATATGCAAGACATACACAAATGCATGAAAGCTCAAACAAGTAATTTATCTGCACTCCAAACAGCAAGACGAGCATGAGCAGGCTAAGTTGGGAAATTCTGGATATATCTCCTGGTAATTCTCCTGGGGCAAAGTCTCCTCCTGCCGATTCTTGCGCCGAGCTGCCCGATAAAGTCTCCGGATGAGAGCCCCATATGGTTTTCGGGTTACCACATGGGTCGTTGTTTTGTGTATTTCATAGACACAATTAGTTTCCAGGCAGACAAAGGGTTCTTCAATTTTTAGGACATTTTCAGATGTTTGGATAGGTGGTAGAATGGGCCCTTTGGAAATTGCCTTGCCCTTCCTAACCCGCTTTTTGGTCACCATCGTGGTCTTATTTTTCTTCTTGACGATATTTTTTTTTGGCAGTTTGGTGATTTTGTTTTCAGTAATGGCCGCCTGGATCTCCGCTTCAAAGGATTCCTGACGCCTTTCATCCTTCTTCTTCAAAGCCGAGACCATTTTGTATCGGTTTTGGATACTTTTGATGTTTCTCAATGTTTTCTCAAAAGATACCTCTACTTTATCGACTTCCTGTAGCGTTTCCCAAAGATTATTTTTCATAATTTGTTCACGAGAAAATTTTACTCAATTTTACTATATGCAAACACACACTCACTGGAACAGATCGCAAGAATAAATGAATCCTGTTGGAAAGGAGAATCAGTGTATCTTGATTTTTATATTTTTCTCGTTGCTTTGTCATTGGGAAATTCCGATATGAAACGACAAGTCGTAAACCGACTTTATCGCGCCACCAACTGATAAACTGTTTTGATGGGAAAACCAACACTTCAAGTCCATTTTTTCCACTATATATAGGGTGGAAATTAAAGCAAAACACCAGTTCAGAATTGTACTAGCTATTGGAATAATGCCGCCACCACCTCAACATCCTCACAACCCACCCAAGGATCCTGGACATCCTGGAGATCACCATCCAGGTCCGCATCCACCACATCACGAGCCTCCAAAGCCCCACCATGGACATCATTAGGATTGGCTGGAAAACAAGTTGAGACTTACCGGATTTAAAAAAATTGGAATATATTTTAAAACTAAAATGTATAAACAACAATGTGTAGTCCTTAAATAATAACATGCCAAATAAAAACAAAAATTGAAAAAAACATATTCTTGTGATTTTGTATTATTTAAATAAATTTGTAATACAAATAAATTTAATTCATAACGATTTGCTGTGATCACAAAAATTTATGAACAAGCCATTTCCAATTCTAAAAACGGTTTTGCATTTTAAAAATAAAAACAAAGTCATCGATATTTTTCGAGTGTCTTTCTAATCTTTATGGATCCCCCACAAATACAAAGGAATCAACAAAACAATCATATTCTGAGTAATATTAGGGGAGTTCTTCGAATGAATTCATATTAGCAGTTATCGATAAGGTAAGCCAATCCAATTGGACAATGTGTACAGCTCAAGTTTTTGGTACTTGCTTATTATCATTAGTGTATGTTAAAAAACATCACATCTAAATAAATACTGCAGGTCAATCTGTTGACTTACTCATCGGTTAAATTTGTGATAAACAATATACGTAATAGTGAACCATTTGTTTATTTATAATGATTAATATTCAACAAACAATCGGTTGTTATTGCTGAAAAAAACTGTCAAACTTTATGATGGCTCTATTGGAAAGTCCGAAATACTTAAGAGCTTACAAGTGCCCACCTTATCTGGTACGCTGATAAGATTTTACCCTACTCGAAATATATAATTTTTGTATAAATGGTAAACAAAGAGTGGGAGTGTTTAGTACGCAAACGTAGTTAACCAAGTAAAGATGCCGCCGCCACCCCCGCACCACCAGCATAATCCGCCGCCCCCGCACCACCACCACAACCCACCGCCTCATGGACCACGCCCACCATTCCAGCAGGCGGTACCTCCCATTTATTACGAACCCACTCCACAGCCAGGAAATGGATCCGGATACCACCCACCGCCACCACATGGTCCATATCCGTATCCACCTGGTTCTGGATCCGGAGCGCCAGGATCTCTTATTCAACCTCGCTAGAAAATTAACCTGAAGTTGGACTTAAACATAATGATTATAACAATAAGTGCATTTTGTAAAACACCTTATATAAAATTAAACAAAAAAACTCTTTTAAAATTTTGTAATAAATTTAAAATCTTTATTTTCTGACGTGAAAGAAACTAATAGGGTGTTCTTTGTTATCCAAATAATTTTTTTTAACAGATATTGAGTGAATCTTTCAATATCTGGATTAAATTATCTGTGTATAGTGTATGTGTATAGTCACAATCTTTCTTCACTTACATCCAGAACACAAGATTTTTATTTACTCTATTTACCTCTAATTTGAAATGTGTTTGGGAAATCATTAAGTGTGTGTTCAAAGTGATATCCACGATGAGCTGAAAGTAAGTTGGCCCCTAGCAGTTATTGAATTGCAGTAGAATACTAAATGTGTGACTTAAGGCTTTTTATTTATGTAAAACAATATCATTTTTAAAGCATTTCCGATTTATATTTCTACAGCGAGAGTTCCTTTGTTGATGGGGAAGAACTCTTCAAAAAATCGTGGTTATATATATTTATTAGTCGACTTTAAAACAGAAGAGAATCGTTCAACTGGTAAATATCTTATCGCTCACATTTAACATTAAACATGAGTAAGAATCTATTAAGCTAATATCACCAAATGTTTTTTTGGGGAATAACACAACTTGTTTATATTTTATGATATTTTTATTTGATTTTTTTTACACTTTTAACTGAGCATAAACATTTTGTTCATAAGGTAGATTTTCTTCATATCTAATCAGACACTTCACCTCTAGTAAGCTTAACTTTTCAGTATCAAGAACAATTTTTATAAGTCTCTTAATTTTCTAAATCATTTTTGTTAATTCCTTTAAGTCCTTAGCGTGGGTGCATTGGAGGTCCGGGCGGGTGGTGATGATGGTCATGGTGGGGTGGACCATGATGCGGGGGTCCATGGTGGGGTGGACCGTGGTGGGGTGGTCCATGGTGGGGTGGTCCATGGTGGGGTGGACCGTGGTGCGGAGGTCCGTGGTGTGGCGGTCCGTGGTGGTGATCGTGGTGCGGCGGTGGAGGAGGCATCTTTGCTTGATGAACTACAGTCGAGTACTGAAATTAACTACTTCGGGCTTACCTTTTATATGAAAAACAAGAAAGGAAAGCTAACTTCGGGCGGAGCCGAAGTTGATATACCCTTGCAGAATACTCTGTAAATTATATTCTCCAAATATATTCATATGATGCATTCTTAATACTCATAAAAAATCCCAACTTCCTAACTTTAAAAACACCAAAGTTATGGCATTTCCAATCATTCAGTTATGTATATGGCAGCTATAGAATATAGTCGGCCGATCCTTATGAAATTTAATATGTCGGATTGATTGGGCAAAAATAAAACCCATAGAAAATCCCAACTTCCTAACTTAACAAACACCAAAGTTATGGCATTTCCGATCAATCAGTTATATGGCAGCTATAAGATATAGTCGGCCGATCCTTATGAAATTTGGTAGGTCGGATTAATTGGCCAAATATAAAACCCATAGAAAATCCCAACTTTCCAACTTTACAAACACCAAAGTTATGGCATTTCCGATCAATCAGTTATATAGCAGCTATAGGATATAGTCGGCCGATCCTTATGAAATTTGGTATGTCGGATTGATTGGCCAAATATAATACCCATAGAGAGTCCCAACTTCCTAACTAAACAAACAGCAGAGTTATGGCATTTCCGATCAATCAGTTATATGGCAGCTATAGGATATAGTCGGCCGATCCCGGCCGTTCCGACTTATATACTGCGTGCAAAGGAAAGAAGGGTGTGTGCAAAGTTTCAATTCGATATCTTTAAAACTGAGAGACTAGTTCGCGTAGAAACAGACAGACGGACAGACAGACGGACAGACGGACATGGCTATATCAACTCAGGAGGTGATCCTGATCAAGAATATATATACTTTATAGGGTCGGAGATGTCTCCTTCACTGCGTTGCACACTTTTGACCAAAATTATAATACCCTCTGCAAGGGTATAAAAATATATTATTTCAAGTACACCTAACCAGATAAGGTGGGCATTTAGGAATTCCCAATAGACCGCCATAAAGATAACCGACCTTCCCACTCGCAGAAAAGTTGTCATTCTCCTGGGAATAACTCTTCCAATGAGTGAGTTATGAATTTTATTTTTGTGTTATATCAAATATTCTTGATTTCTCGCATCGTAAAAGTAAATGTTTCACTGGTCACCTTTTACTAAGAGAACTATCAATCAATCACTTGGCTCGGTGTTGATAAATTGCTTATCGCATTAGTGTACTGTCATGTATGCTTAACTGAGCATATCTTTGATTTATTCGCCTTTGTCACATTACCCAAAGTTTCATTTATTTAGCAAAAATGTTCTTTATTTTTTCTGAACTATTAGTAATAATACGTAAATATCTGTTGTAAACGTTATCTATTAGGGTGTTTAGACTACGATAATACTTTGCAATCTGAAAAGCTTATCTAATCGATAGGAAATACGCATTTGGTCATAGAAGTTTCCTAACATTACTCAGACTTTAGCCATGAGTTAATTAGCCATTACGTTAATTGTGGGGACTATGTTTGGAATTGTGATTTTCTTTATTTTCAGGGGAAGCACTAAAGAGTTCGTAAAAATACAAAATTTTTAACCTGCTTACATACTCATACTTAATATTTCTTTTGAACCCAAAATATTGCTCATCCGCCATGTTGGCTTTGTATGAGTACGACTTCTTTGCAAGTTTAAATCTTTAATATATGCTTTTGTTCCGATATTCCGAACTCTTTTGTATCCGCAATCACTCAGGCGTTTAATAATTGACTGCATCTGCGGTTGAACCCCGATCGACTCGTCGGTGGGTAATAAAATAGACTGAGGGAAAAAATCAAGAAGCAAGCAGCAAATAAAATTTATAACAAATCTAACACACATACATCATTTTGATATGGTCACGGACACGTTCCGTCCGTCTATTTGCTTAAGGATGGATGCCTCATCGGGTGGATGTGGACCAGGTCCGGGGGATCCGGATCCGGATTCGGAGCTGAAGGCAACTTCAGCCGGGACAGACACATTAATTTTGCTGCTCGCTTTCCCAACCGCATGCAATTTTTCTTGGCTCGCCCTCCTCTCGGCTATCGCCTTTCAATGGCAGGAAGCGAGCCCCGGGGAGAAAGTGGTGCTGGGAACGGGGTTCAAGGATCCCGGGACGGGGATAGCCCACATCCTTCAGCCAGTCAGTTAGTCAGTCAGCCAGATAAGTGCGGTTTATGTGCAGCACGTAGACCGACTCAATACACTCGATAAATTGCGGCAGCGTTTGGCTGCTTAGAAACGGGCAACTTGACCGCATCCAAAAGGGGCAGTGGGAAATGGTACGAAGGTTTAACAGATGCAGTAGGATTATTAGTTCTTTTTTTTACCGGTTCACTAATTTAAGAATGAAAACTAAAATTTTGGAAAAACCGTAGAGTAGCAAATGGTAATTACAGGTTTTCTAAAACAATTAAAAAGTTGATTAGTTATATCATATTATGAATTTATGAAAAAACAAGAGGTTTCTTCTAACTCAGTATTTAAAATAAATTCACAAAATAAAATAAATTGTTAAGAAATCAACAAGATAGCGTTCTTTATTGTCTGATTGGCCTTGTTTTATTTAAGCTCAATTTTACCAATATAAAAATGAGCAAAACGGTTAAAATTAAACATTTTGTTTGTTCATTTATAAGCAAGTAAAACTGCTAGTACTTCAAACTCAACTGTTTGTAATAGAAATGGGGGAGTACTCGAGGTACCGAATTGATGTTGTGCAGTTTTTCTTTTAACGAAAACTACAAGTGCACTTTAACCCTCTGAGTCCAAACATGCCTGACTTTGACTCACCACCCCAAAGTTAACTCAATTTCCGTTCGCTGAGCAACACTTGATTAAATACTGTCCAAAGGCATTTGGAAGCCGAATTCCGATTGGAAATGCCAGCGAGCCTCTTCACAAACAAACCAAATTCCATTGCAAATTTACTCATATTAAAAGCTCATTAAAGATCAAATGCCCAAAGCCAAAACCCTTGGTTTGCTTATCCCGCCCACTTTTCCGCATCGTGGAAAAACTCATCATGGCAACAACATTCCATGGAACGAGGAAAAACGAAAAGCCCGGAACGGAAAATATGTTATTAATATAAATTAATAGAATCAAATTTTTTTCGCTTTTTCCTCCCATATTGCCCTGGAGTTTTCCCCGGGAAATGGAAACTACTTTCTCAGCGTAGCGCATTACGGAAAGATGTTTTCCCTTTCCGCTTTCGGGGTTCCACCGGATTTTCACGGGTGGGGTTGTTCTATGATGTATAGACATCGTCGTATCTGGGTTGGCATGAGAAATTGCCCGGTTTGGGTATTTGTGGGTGTGGTTTTTGCATTTGCCCTCGCTACTCGTGTATGCACGAATGTGGGTTAATAATGAGGCCATAGACAGCAGCAGACGAGCTTACATTTGAAAGACACTTGTCTTGGCTTCGCCATTACCTTTTATGCAAATTGTTATTTCTAGGTTTCCATATTATAGTTTAATGGGTTCATTTGTTAAAGGTTAATGGTGGCAAGTCTTAAAAAAGTCACAATTAGCTGAATTTCACAGTCCCAATTGAAGATTTGCTATCTTGCACGCCGTTTAATCAACTTAATGCACAGTTTGAACTTTCGATATGGAGCTGAAAAGTAGAAACAAACTCATCGAATGCGATTGCCTGGCAATCTATTGTCTTATTTAACCCACATTCAAAGCTCACTCGATGGCAAATCACACTCAGACGACTTCATTTCAAATGTTCCACAAGGGAGGCGGAGATATTCAATATGCACGGGGAAAAACATTCTGATTTTGTGATTAATACAAGTCTGAATAAAAAGAAGACTAGAAATAATGTTTGCTAATTTCCAGAATATTTTAAAAATGAGTGAGAATAAATCTCTGTTAATTAATGGGCTTAAATGTTGTATATTTAAAGAGAAAATTAAATGATGATCATTTTCTTTGTGGACTAACAACTTTCCGAGTATCGTTTCTTTCTGTGCTGTGCAAACCATTCCCATATGCAACAGTTGCCGATGTGTGTGCCACTTGCAACGTGCCATCTCGCAACCAATCCCTCAAGCCATTGTTAGCTTGTTGGTTCGATAAACTCCCTGCCAACAGCCAAACAAATCCCAATCCCAGCTGCACCTAGTCCTCGGCTTTTCCTTTTCCCCGCCAATCGAGTTCAGTTCCATGGCGAATGCCCGGCGGTGAGCAAGTAGGGAAATCTGGCATCTGGTAACTGGTATCTGGCTGAGTGCTCGGCATAAAACGGAAAACTTGTTGGGATGGATAAACTGCGGGGCAACAATGCGGCTGGCGAGAATCCCTTCAAGCGGCCAATGAATGCCCTGCAGAAGCAGTGGTATCGCGTTTTACTGGCCCGCAGAGTGGGATTCGGGCCACGTCCTGCGCCCGATGAAAAGGAGCTAACGTAGTAAGTCAGCCGCAGCGCTCTGTTCAAATCAAATTGTGTGAGAATTGCAATTTCCTGTTGATCTAATACGTTTCACCATTTCCCCAATGCCTCGGCGAAAAGCGCCGACATTTGTCGCAAGCGTTATGTGGCCTCGTTCCGGCGATACAATGAGCGTTTCCGCCGGGAAATGGCCAAGCACGAGGAGATGCAGCGATGCGCCATCGATGCCATGAGGGTTCACAGGTGAGTGGAGAAATCAGCTTTATCCTAGACTTAATTCACAGCTTAATTCATAAAAGTTGATAGCTAATATACCCATATGTTGAGGTGTATTATTATAACCAACCCTAAGATTTGCAAGCAAAAAAAAATAAAGTATTAAGCGAGGTTTTAAAAACTCATAGTCCAACTGTGTACAATTGTGTGAAAAAATTAGATAATAATTAAAATACAAAAGAAACTCATTTATAAAGAAAAAAATAATGAAAAATTATTATTGATTTATAATCTTTTTTAAAAGTGTGCTAATGTTGATCTGTAATTTGTATACCCTTGCAGAGGGTATTAAAATTTGCCGAAATTTGCTTATTTTCTTGTTTGGAATAAAATTAGTCAATAAACTGTCTCAAACTTTTTTATTCGTAATAGGCTATTAACAATGGATATTTTTTAAGTTGGAGTGATATGAAACCATATAAAATTATTGTAGTTTTTTTTTGTCTAAAGATTTGTGGTACTCCTTACAATGATTAAATTTTACAATGTGTCAAAAACTAGAGTCTCAGATGTTTCGAAATTTTTTTTATTTATTTCCAATTGCAATATTAATAATGGTATCGCGTATTTTGTTTATTTGAGAACTTAAGTAAAATATATACCTATTCATATTTTTTTCTGTCTAATTTCATTTAAATTAGAACCTTTGCCATAACCACACTTTGGCTACCTTTGCACTCCAAGCGGGAAATTAACTCCACGTTGGAGACCCTCGAACAGGTAAGAAACCTTAAAGATAAATCTCAGATTCCAGCGAGATAACAGGTATTTTCGAACAGGTCCTTACCGCCAAGGAAAGGCGACGCCTGCAAGAGATACTCAAGCAAGGACAGTCGTGGCACTCCCATCGCTAAGGAAAACATCCACTGAACCCAAGGACACTCTTCGGACTCAGATTCAGATTCCGACTCCGGCACTGACTCATCCTTAAACCCATCATCATCATCTGCCCCGGCTAAGTGAATTCCATTTAGCTTGGATTTCACTTTGCCAGGAAGGGCCTGATTTTTCTTCGCTCACTTAATTTTTCACTTTTCCTTCGTTTTGTTCTTGAAATTTCGCTGTCAGTGGCCAAAGCATTGTCGTAAATATTTAATACCAGTAAAAGTGCAAAGTTCACTTTGGCTAAAACCGAAACTGTGTTGGGACAAGATCATTTTTCAGGGAAGGGAATGCAAGGGCATTATCCAGAGGTTATTAGGAATTGCAGGCTCAAAGGGATTACTGCACTTTAGTTTCATTATTTTGCTGACTTTACTGCAGTGTAGAATAAATTCTGTAAATTGATACGAAATTATAAAAATCTTCAAAAAAAGATTGGGAGTTCTGTTATTTTTTTAAAGATTTTGGTATAGTTGCCCTCAGAAACTTATAATTTTAAACTTAAGAATAATCCTGAACCACATTAATCTAATGTTGTTTATATTCTATACTTATAAAATGCATTAAACTAGTTTTAAGTTATTGTTCCTTGCCATACCGTGTCCCATATTTTGAAGATATCCCTATTCAGATTTATTGTGTTTTCTTTGGCAATCGATTTAGCCTATTAAAAACTGCTGCCTAGGGCAAAGTTTTTCAATGTAAATATGTCACATGCCAAGAAGGGATTCCACCATAAAACACACTTGTTGGGGGAGGAATAAGGACCGGAAGAAAGGGGTGGATTTTCCCAAATCCCTGCAAAAGTGCAGAGACAAAAGCCGAAGTCAGCTTCAAGCTTAACCCACTCGCAGATCCCAGTGACATTTGCTGCCAGGACTGAGGCTCGATAGTAGGCCAAACAGCAAAAAGGGCTCAACCCAATATCCTTGCCAACAGCAAACGGCAAACAACAAACAACGGAAACAGAAGTTTTGGCCAGCAGAAAAACCGAAAGAAAACTCAACTCGTAGGCTCGAAGTGCCGCAGATGTTTCAGTTTGGCATATTGCCGACTTGACAGCAAAAACAGCAGAAAAAACGAGAACAAAACTATTGAACAAAGTGGCGCCTGTCGCACTTTATGACGAGCCTGCAGTGCCCTTTTTCCCTTTTCTTCTATTCTTGGCCCCCTCCAACATAATAGCAATCACAGAAATGTGTTCTAATTTAAAACCATATATAGGAAAGCAAACCGAGGAGGAAAAACAACAGACAGAAGAGACAAAGGGAACAGCTGCCAAGAAAAATAAGGAAATAAAACAGGAAAAAGAAGGAATATGGGAGCAACTTAGACTGGAAGAAAATAAGGATATACTGGATGTTATTAAAAAGCCATTGAATACTTTAAGAAATGTAAAATTAATTCTTTAGAACTAATTTTTAAAAGCATAGTATTGGGTAAATTATGTTAAACTTTCAATCAAATAAATTTAAAAAAATTTATATTTTTAAGTAAAGATTTATTATTTACTTATTTAGTTACACATATTTTTAATAGTGAATTAATATTATTAAGAGGCCGTTCTTATTTATTTAAAATATATTTTTAATCGAAGTTTATAGCCATACTCATATATTTCCTTATTGTTCCTGTAAAAATAAGAAATTGATATTTAAGTGACAACTAAAATTTAATTTAAGGGAGCATTTAATAATCTAAACCTGCTTAATTTCAGTGTAAAGTTTGAATTGCAGTTGGCCGAAATGATTTTTATATTTAATGTCTGTTTGAGCTGCTTGTGTCGTCGAAGTCGTGGAACTCACTGGTGAGGTCGTGCCCAGTATCAACATTAGTTCACGGTAATGTCGTGAACTTTTCCTGGCCTCAGCTGCTCGGCTGGCATTGGCTTTGTCAGCGTTTATTGATGGCATCAAAGTGTTTTTCAATTTATTTTATTTTTCCCCGGCAATTTATTGGCACGCTCTATGCGGGGTCGGCTTGCTTTTGGCCTTTTCCCTCAATGTTTGTCTTGGCCGTGGCCAGATGGGAACCCAGCGATATGATTGATGTTGCAACAATTTTGCAGCATAATTTTAGGCTAGCCAATACACAATGCAAAGGGCCACGGTGAAATGGTTGCTAACAAAACAGACACGTAGGAGCCGTTAAGTTTAAATGGCCAAGGAAGTTCAATTGATAAGGTGAGGGAAAGACATTCCATTAAAGGGATTTAAGGTTGTTACGGTGAAAAATGTTACAAAATATTAAAAACAGTACATCAATTCTTTAATTTATTTGAATCATACCAGCCATTATTGAAAGTACTCATTTTTAATTTTAATATTTTGCAGCCTAAGAGTACGCTTTAAAAAATAGCTGAAAAACTGATTTTTTATTACAGCTTATCAACGTTTTATTTCCCAACGATATCAGCGAAAGCTTATCAATAAATTAGAGCAACAAAAACATTTCACCCGTTTATGTAGTTCCTAAATATTATTCAATTGCAGAACAATTATAGCATCAGCAAATAATTTCGAGACCCGATTCGTTTGCAACCAAAAAAACTGCTAAATTGCCAAATGTCAGAAGCCAAGTTGGCCAACAAAATCGAATCGGAGGGGTCAACTGGGGGAAGCCTCTATAAGTACATGTATGAATGCATGCCCTGGTACAATGAGTTGATAATCCCCGGGGCAAATGCTCAAATAGAGGAGGGAAATGGGGGCGGGGCAGTGATATGTCAGTGGCACACACATGCAAACACACGGACATCTATCTATGCAAAGCCATAAAGCAACAATAATAAACGCACATCATCATCATCAACGGCGACGGCGCTTTTCCCGCTTTTCCCTCAGTTTTCCCTCCGTTTTCCCTCACTTTTCCCCACCCTCCCCTCACTCAACCACTGCTGCTGTCAGCAAAAAAGTATGAAATATCATCTAAAATAGGAAATGCGTAAATGCGAAATCCTACAGAACGGAAACTCAACTGAAAGCGATGCGCCGACGAACGTTGATGATTTCCCCCCACCGCTTTTCCACTCCCATTTTCCATGCTCTGTATGAAAGTCAATTTTTCATTTAGATAACTTTGACATACGCAAACGTCATGGAAAGGAAGGAGTTTCAAACAGTGGTTTGGTGATTACAATGGGTGATGTGATTTTTAGAAGTTATAACAAATTTATATTTATAAATTATTGCTAAAATACAAATTGCAATATGAGGCTACTAAGAGAGTGGGAATCAATGGGTGATGTAATTGCCAAGTATATAAAATGATATATATACTTTTTTAAAATTGTGTTTAAAATGTTTTATTTCAAGAAGTTATGTACAAATTACACACCCCTAATAATTAATGTTTAGTTTTATAATAATCGACTAAAATTGATTCGGTATACATCACTTAGAAATGCTATCTATGTATGTTAAAAATTTAAAACAAAATAATTTTTTTGAGAACGAAATATCTTTGTTATTCCTATCAGCTAACCTTGACACCACTGTGCCTTTGGGGCCTTGCCTTGGCCACCCCCTACTCCGCCCACCACCCCCTTTCGCTTTGCATGTGTGCGTCTGCATACAACGATTTAGATTTCGGGCTCAACCTCGGCTGCCATTCCTGCTGGCGCCAGTCAGTTTATCCTGAGGGGTTTCATCGCGGAAATGCGGGCAGCGTTTTGATAAATGAATTTTACCCCAGATCTAACATCAGCCGCCCTTCCCGCTTCCCCCTCCCCCGTGGGTTTATGTGTGTGCATGGCTTAAATGAAATGTTAACAATTAAACGGAGCCGGCGAAACGACAAACGAAGTAACACGAAAAGACTATCAGAAAGAGCAAGTTGCTGGCTTTGTTGGGTTAATACGCTGCGTATACTTAATAAAATAAATAATTCTTTTTTCGAGGGGTTGTGCGTTATGATATTTGTTTCTTGTTGATTTTTGCCGCTTTGTGTCCTTTTCCCTATCGTTGTTTTTGTGCGGTGGTTGTTTAGTGTAAACTTAAGAAAACAGCAAAACATAAGTGGCAAAAGGGATAAAGATTTCGGCAGTGTGGGTTGTTGGTTTCATTAAGGAGGGTAGTTCCTGTGGCAGAAGCGAAGTTGTTTTGTATTTACCGAGTCCTTCTGTTCACCTGCCCCCAACTAAGCAGACACTTACACATTGTTATAATCATAAAAAGTATTAAAAAGTAACGAGAAGAAGCTGCTGAGTTTTCCGGTGGGGGGGGTTGGGTGGGACAGGTGGGGCCATTCTGAAGTTGATTGCCCATTTTTTGGATGCTACACTTGTTTACCTTCTTGAGTCCTTTTTTGGGAGGAGTGCATTGTACATTGTCTGTTGTGCGAAGGAGAATCTGTCCGCGGCTTAGGTACAAAATTTGCGCTTACGTTAGCGTGAAATGATGTTCGGGTAATAAAGCGAACACATTCGGTTGCTCAAAGATGACAGACAGGTGCGCTATAATACCAAATTAATTTAAAATATGCTAGCTTATTTAAAACTAAGATAACATTTTTAAAATTTTTTTAAATAATTTTAAGGCAAATATTAAATATCTATCCAGCAAGTCTGACAAAAAAGAATTAAAATGAATTTGATATAAAAACAAATAGTTGTATGCTTAAACTTACTGATATATGGTAAAGGCCAAAATAAATACTTCATCAATAACATTGTGATATAAAGGGATGGGAATAAAAATTAATAATAATTTCTTTTATATTTTATGTAAGCCAATTAACTCTAAAAATCAACATGCCTCAAATCAACTTTTGTAGCGCAGCACAATCATATTTCACGCTTTGTTTCATCCGAACAGACAACGCAACAAGAGCGGGGAAAAGCGGGCATATAAAATTTTATATCTCCACCATAACGCGAAATCCCAGGGAATTACCTGAAAAGGTATCCACCCTCCCAAAAAAAAAACACCGGAATCGAGCCTACATTTTAATGAAATATGTTTAAAGTGCAGAGCCAGCTCGTAAATACAACTTTATAGTGATATACGGGCACGTATGCTTATGTGCAATACGATTTGGGCAGCTGGGAAAGTTCGCATGATATTTTATTAAAGCTCCAAGCTAACCTTCAATACGGTGGCACAACATAAAGTTGTGCAGCTGCCACCCACTTGGGTTTTTGCGATGGTCCATGGAGGTGGATGGTGGTTCTGTTGGCTTGGACGCAGGTGTTCGGCTACGTGGTCGAGGGCAAGGCAACAAAGACGGCAACCGACTTGGAAGCCACAAAAGCAAACTCCAACTTCAACTCAGACCCAGACTCCGGACTCCGGAAAACCAGACCCGAACCAGACGGATCCCGAGGGTGGTGGGCATTTTTTGGGTTTACCTTCGTCTGGAAATACTCCTGTTCGCACTGGGTTTATTTTCCTTTTCGCCGTGCAGTCTCTCCACGATGCATACCTTTTTGGCACTTTTGCCGAATTTATCGCATAAGCTTTTCGCATACTTCCGGGTAATTGGCAACACCATGTTCCATGGAACAGTGGGTGTATTGTTGTGTGTGTTGCGCATTTAAAGGCGTTAAGGTGCAAATTTATTTCTACGAAACCTTTTCCGTACCCAGCATTCACGTCCGTCCTTCCCCTCTTAATGAGCTCTACGGCTGCGTAATATTTCTTTACCCCGACACATGTTCAGAAGGATATGGATGGGATGGGATGGGCGGGGTCCGCATTCCGGTTCCAGGACTCTTTGAGGTCCTCGTTAGGGGCAGGTTTCGCACTTGTGGTCTGGACATTATTGTTCAAAATTGTTAAGCACATTTAAGCTTGATTTAGTTGCATATTTATTGTGGCCATTTCAGCCAGCCATTTTAATGCGTTATGTAAACTGTGCTAAATTTATGTTTTTTTCCCTTTTTTTTTGTTGAGTGGAGGGTTTAAGTTTTGAGGACTTGGCTGTTAGGATTTTAGCTGTCTGTAGCCTGAAACCAAATATTTATTTTCAGTAAAATCTGCAATTATAATTAAATAATGGCTTAAATTGTAATAATTTTAAATTCCTATTTGCAATGAAAACCAGTTATAACTGGGTTTCTAATGAAACTTTTGATAATACAATGGAATGTAACTAAATGGTTATTTAAAGATTTAACATTCTGAATTCAAATTATTTAAAAGCTAATAAAAGTCATAATAAAACGTTTTTTTGCGAGATTCCTGAACTGTCAATTCAATTTTGTGATATTCAGCTGTGATAATCCGTGCAGTGAGTATTTATGGGCTTTCCGGTTGTCCAAGGCCCGATACCTAAGCAATTTATTTGCCATAAAAACGTCCGCAGAACTACCTCCATAAACCGCTGCATAAACTACGGGCCAACAAAGGACATGGGATGAAGGACAACGGGGTTCTTATCATAATCATTTCCAGGCAGCTGCGTTGACTTCCGTCTGCCGCACAGATCCCCCATCAACGATTTCCCCGGTCGGTTTCGCCCCACTTCCAAAAACAATCCAATCCCAGCGACCCTTTCTGTCGATGATGATGATGACGATGGAGTCGGAGTTAGAGTCAAAGTAGTCAAAGTCGGAGCAGCCTGTTCCATTTGCCTTCCGCATTGCTTTATGACCATAAATATTTCATTATGAATTTTTTCGTACGGACAACGCATTTCGGCATGCTATCTATAAGTCATTTGGCCTAGCTGCCAGCGAAACTTTGCCCGAAATAAATAATAAAAAATGCAATCCGTTGCCGCTTCAATAAACCCTTTTCCAAAGGAATATAGCTCAATTTATGTTTTGTTTTTACGCATCAAAATGCGCCGAGACACGGAAGGGTTAAGCATGAGGTGGAATTGATGGGGCCACTGGATGGATTTGTGGAATGGGGCTGGGATTTCTGCGAAGGAGAGGAGAATTTGTGTTCGTGACATCTGCAAGTCGCATTAATAATTAAATCAAGCAATAAAAATTCAGCACGAGTGCCCAGAACCAGACCTAAAATCACTCCATGACTGATAGCTCTCCTTCTCCCATAAAAAACATAAAGTTCGAGGACCCAGGAATTGGATGCTTGGCAAATAAATTATTGAATTGGCTAATACCCTAAAAATAAAGCATATTACATTTATTCTATTTTTTCATTATTTAATAAACATATTTTTTAATGAACATCTGAGACTTAAGAGTTCCCTCTTAATTATTTAGCAATTTGTGAACCTTTGTTTCTAACATATTATTAAATTAATTAATGAAGTATCTTCTTCTGTTATAAGGAAAAGGAAACTAGAAAATTATATTGGAGGATCAAATCCCATCGAACTTTGTTGTATTCTTAAAATACCCTACAAATATTGGTTAACAAAATTTGCATAATATACATAAATCATTAATTTTCATTCAACCCCAGCCGGGGAAAAACAAAAGTTCAATTGACATTTTCTTTGTGTCCATTTTTTGTTTTTGCCCTTTGTTTGTGTTGTGCATTGAGTAAATTTTTGCACACGAATTGCTAAATTCATAATAAATGAACACTGGTTGAGGGGGAAAATTGAAAATGCCGCCTGCAACATTCTTACGCACGAACAATTTCGTAATGAAAATCTTCCATTTTGCTCCTCTCCAAAATTGTTGTTAATATTCTCCCTTCTCGACTCGCGCAAATGCGATTAAAATTGTTAGAGCAAATTATGGAAGGAAGCAAAAGCAGAACATTTTTCTGCGCTTTCCCTTTGGTTTGTGTGTTTTTAATCTAATAAAAATAGTTTACGCTGTTGCTCATAAATTCGCAGATAGAAATTCCAGCTGCGTCGGGGAAATTACAAGAAAATTAAGAAAGTTCCAAAGGATCCGGCGAGCGAACGGCGGGCGGCCAAAACTTCAAGTTTAATCAATAAAAGCCGCAGGGTAGCCGTGTGCCCAAGACACCAGAGGGCATGGGAATAGAACCCTCATGGAGAACCGATTCAATCCATTCGCCACCCACATATGTCTGAGCTATTGTTGTGTATAGTCAGTCGGCAGACGCCCACTGAGCTTTCTAGTCCGGCTTTATCTGTTCTTTCTTTGAGCAATTTCAAATCACTAAAAAAAATTTTGAAAATTGGTTTTCAAACTAAGTTTTTTAATTCCATATTTAATAAATTCTTAATGAAATCGATAAACATTTGACAATGACCTCTTATTTTTATTAATTTGATCATTTTAGTTGTCTTAAAATGACTTCTTAATATGTCAAAGATAAAAAGTTATTTTAGGCAGTGAAACATTTATTTCCAGAAGAAGAAAGTTTCTTACTAAGGATGTATTGTTATTTTCGAAATGATAAGTTCCTTCACACATACATGGTTTTCACTTTTTATATAATTCATTTTGTTGCATTGCAATTTCCCAAGAGAGTTGATTTTTTCAAGTGCAGTTTGCTGCCCTTTGACACCTTTCCTTGCTCTTGTTTCCATGGTAAGGATTTTAATTGAAATTATATTTTGACTGTCATGACAGAGGTCGGGTTAAGTCCTAACCTTACCTTTCTGTTCTTTTGTGTTCCCTTCAGGTGGATGGATATGGATGACATGCAGGGAATCACTTTGTGCATTCCGTCACACAATTTCCATAGCACACTTTTGGGGATTACCTTACCTTGAGAAGGTTGCCTTAACTTTTCGGCCAGCATCTTGACTTTGTGTCCCCCACAAAAAAGTTGAGGCCACAAGCCAAAAATGACTTTTGCATCGGAAACTTTTTCAAAGCAATTAGATAAGGGCTTTGGCTCAGTTTAAAGTTTCAGCCAGAAAATCTGTCTCTACCAATTTTCAAAATGTGTGTGTGTGTTATCGGCTTGAAGTGGACTTTGGCCAACATTTAATCAGCAGAAAGTTTGCTAAGTTGACCAGAACTCCACAAGCCACCTGGACTTCATGGAAATGTGATTAGAGGGCACAAACACGCACCCACTCACAATTTATATTTGGCTTGAATAATATTTAGGCAAGCGTAAAACGGAGATGGCCACTAACTGGAGTGTTTTCCTGGCCAAAGGAACAAAGAAAAATATTTAAGCACTTAAGTGCCAAAAGGAAAGGCTTCCCAATGTCCGGACTTCGGACTTCGGACTTTGGTCTTCTGAGTGCGTGAGTCCAGTCAGAAATTAGTTGTAAGATGAATGGCCAAAGTCGCAAAGTTTCTGCAGCTTTTCTCGGGATTTACTGCCTGTAACGGTTGTGCCAGCCACGCCCACCACGCCTCCTCCGCTTTGCTAGTTCGGTTTAAGTTAAGTCTTTTTATTTAAAGCAAAAACTTTTTTAATGAATGCTCTTAGTTGTGCACATATTTTTAATGCACCGACTTCATTAAAAGGCAACTTTCGTTCGCTTCGGCCAGAATCTTAAAACATTTATCGCTTTTAACTACGGATTTATAGCAGAAGGCCAGATGCAAAGTGGCTTAAGTGTTGAGCTTATGTTATTAGCAAAAAGCTGTCCATTATGGACTCGAAAATTGGTTTTCCTGCAAAGTAGTTTTCATTACGCTTTATGCTAAGGGAAATTAAAAGATTTTCAGTGCAGGTCGCAGTCTAAGATAAGGGAAACTATTTTTTTTTTAAATTTATAAAGTATTTTTTATTGAGAAAAGGAAAGGGAACGAAAAGCCAAAGGAAAGTATAAAAGTGCTAAGATGTTAGTTATAAAAAGGTTCATAATTCGAAAAAAATATTTTATGAAGCAGATTTTTAAATGTTGAAAGCGAAAGGCTTTTCAGTTTTTTGTTTAATTAATGCTTAAGCTCTTAGTTAAATATATATTTCAAAAGAATAATATGTTGCAAAGAAGCTTATTATATTTTACAATTATTTAAGTAAATGTTATTAATAGCTTTTACACTTTTAATAAATACATAATTTTTCTAACCATAAAGCTACTAATAAAAGGATTACTCAAGTATTCTCTATACCATACAAAAACTATCTATTAAATACGATTGAATATATATTTAATCGTTTCCTAAAATAATTCAAGTGAACTTTATCCTACCGGCTTTATTTTTATCTAAGCCAAAATTCCCTTTTCAGGCATTTGGCATGAACCTCTTCATTGCGATTGTTGAAATTTGAAATGTTCACGCCTCCTGGCAGGAAAAAGCAAGCCGAAATCCAAAAATGAAACAAAAGCTTTCGCAAAAAATGGGGGTTGGCATCTTTTGTATTACATTTTTGTTGAAAGTCATCTCACGTAGCGGGCGAGCAGCCAACGTAAAGCTGATACACCGTGTATAATGGGATTTGTTTATTGGTATCATTTGTGCCAAACTTTTGGGGAGCAGAGAGTGTGTGATGCTGCCATCCCCCGAGTGCAGTGGGTAAAAAAGTTTCGTGTTGCGTTTTTTGAGAGTGCACAAGGCGGGAATAAGTAGCTAAAGTGGTTGGCCCTTTCCAGCGAAAAGTGGGGCCATACGCATAGCTAATCCTAGACAGCCAACAGCCATCATCACCATCAGCACACAGCTGGGATTGGCTACGATGGCACAGGTGGAAGGTGCACTGCAAAAAAGTATGCCTTACTCTTTAATTTTTAGCTGAAAATATAATTCACAGAAAAGACAGCTGGAATATTAAACATCGTAGTGAACATATTGTTTATTAATAGTAAACCAGTCTCCCATGGTAATACAATGCCTCAAAAGAAGATAAAGGACAATAGTGGAAACATGAATGCATATAAATAATAAAAAAAAATTTTTTAACCAAAAGCTTACTATAAATAATAATCATCATCAGTTTTGTTCACAGAAATGTTTTTACAATTATGAACTTAATTCTTCTTAATTTATTTCATTAATACATTAAATTAAAGAGAGGAAGTTTAATATTGGATCCCTTGAATTTTGATATTTTAAAATTAAACATCAAAATATAACTAGTTAATAGTAAGATTTTTTAAATGTAAAATTTGTTAGTGTAAGAGTTTGCCACGTGATGCTATAACGCAATATTGACACTTTCAACGACTTTTCAGCGCCGCCAAAAAGTCATAAAGGGAGTGGAGTTGGAGTCAAAGTTTCCACTTTTCCCGCTGTTCTTTTTTTTTTTGGCCAGCTTACACCGTTCGGCATTCACCTCTCAGATTGCACTCATGCCAAAAGTGAGTGGGTGGGAGTGCATAAAAGTAAATCCTGGGATTTCGTCGTTGTTGCCACTTAAACTTTTTCACACCCAGACACCAAAAATGGCATCGACCCGCCGAGTCTTTAAGTGCCTTGAATGGCTTCTATGACTCCACAGCTCCGCTGGACGTCCTCATTTGGGATCCGGATTCTGGATACTGGATTCCGGATTGCATGTGGACGGAGACGGAGTTTCAGAGGGGTGAAGTGGAGGTGCGTGTGCCGGGCATTATTTTCATTGTCGCATTTTTCATCATCACCTCCGCCCAGCCACCCCAGAAACTCCCACCAAAGTTTTTATGGCTCGCCGTGCTTGGCTGGCTTCCCCGGATTCTCCGGGTTCTCCGGCTTCTGTCTCGGCTTTTCACTATTCGCAGTCCTGTGCCCTTGGCTTTGGCCATAGCTTCCATAGCTTCCATAGCCTTCGCCGTTGGCCTGCACCTGTGCGTCGCTTAGGACCGGAAGCTGCACATCAGCGCTTCGTGTGCGTGGGAGACTTTCCGGATCCATCGTCCCGGCACAGTGGTCTCCTCTTCATTGTTATGGTATTAAAATCTTATATCGGAAAATGTGTGTCGGATTTTTTTATTAGATTTTTTGAAAGTTACCTATATTATTCCAATTCCTGTAACTCAGGTAATTATTCTAAAGATATTGTGGCTACTAAAAGTTAAAAGAACTTGTGGTTTTCAAAAACATGTAAAGGGATTGTCTAAGCAAACGCCTAAACAATTGTTAAAATAAGCAATTGTGTATACTTAAAATTATTTTTTCCTTCAAGAGAATTGATTTTTCAATTTCAAGATTATTTCCTATAACTAAGCCCACTGTGCAGTTTTGTCTCTGTTCGTGGCAATTGCCACTTTTGGCCCTCTAGATTGCACCGTCGCCTTCATTGTCTCTTAGTTTTCTGTAGCTCCGCTTTTCTCCTTGGCTGGAGTGTTGTTTTTCACTATTTTTTTTAGCTTTGGATGAGGTGGGGGCAAATCTCTTTTGAATTATTACTGTAATTACCGTTGAGTTTCGCCTGGCAATTGCTTGTGCAATTTCGCTGCTGCTCCTTGGGTCCTCATCCTTGGCATCCTTCGCTGTCTGCGTCCTGGTTTTTTGTCCCCATCATCTCCTGGTAGCCTGTTGTGACACCGCTGATGACTGTGTTGATCCGACGATTATGATTTTATTACGTTTTCGTGTAGTTGTGCCCTGTGTGCTTAATTTCGGTCACAGTTCCCACTCCATATCCGTATATCTGCACTCTGCCTCCTGTTGGGTGAAATATGGCCCTTTTCTCTGCTTTCCCCACAACACAACACCAATAAAAAGAAAACAACAGAAGGAAGATTCTCAGGATGAAATTTTGCAGTGCTTCATTGGGCTCTTTTTCTTGCTCTTCTGGTCGAAACAATCAAAATTAATCGCTTGTAATGAAGCAACCATAATGGTTGGGCAGAGCCTAGAGAATCGGGGAATCCGGGACTCCGGGCGAAGTGATAAACGATGTCGCCATGAGCGGAGCATTTAATTGTGGATTGCCCTTCGGGGGCCGCCTTGCGAATTGGGTCTACCAGAGATTCCGCAGCCGGACTTGGGATTAATCAGAATTGATGAAGGCAAATTTATGCAAGGTGGGATTCGAAATGCTAAGGCCAGGTTTTAAATGTCCAACGATTTAAAGCTCTTGCGGATATTATGATATATAGTAAGCGCTAAGAATACATTTTATTTAAAGTTAGAAATGCTTCAAGGTTGTTCTTTAAAAGTGACAGACATTGAAAATGAATTACAATTTGCTGGTTACTTTTATACAGATTCAAATTCAAAAGCAACATGGAAAAAAAGAAAACTAGTTGAATGATTAAACATTAGGAGAAGTTAACCTTTATCAGTGAATATCATTCTTTTAAAAAAGTTAATTTGAAAAATAAATATATAAATATTAATTTATATATTTTAGCCTCTTCTATCACTCGTAAATTAAATTATTGCCACCATTTCAAAGAGAATGCCACAATGGCACACATGCCATAACTTATCGTCCATAGAATTTCATATCCAAATCATATATCATTTCCCTTTAGCACACACTCGAAATGCTTTTCACCTTTGCTATGGTTACCTTTGCCATTTTTGCCCCCAGATGCGAATATTGTTCATTATGTCCGTCATAATTCATAGTCAGCCACTCAACGCCGGCTCTAAAGTCAAACCCCTCCAAATAAAGTCCTTCCCGCTGAGGGAGTAGCGAAACATCTGCCTTTTCTAAAATATTAAATAAAGCAATCAAATAAATCTTCCAACATGCCTCATTTATTGCAGATTACCATCCCAGGATGCTCCACCGAAAAATGCAGACAAGATGGAAGATGGTTGGATGGCAGGATCAGAGGAACATCCCCCCAGAAAGTTACACGCACGTACAGGCTGCAATTTCCACACCACTATCATTACGGCCAGTTGCCAACAACCCCAACCTCAGACTCCAAAATTGCGTACTTCCCCTCTGCTCCCCATTTTCGTAATCAAGAGTGGGGCCTGTCTGTAAGTGAACCTTCAATTACGGAAAATAACGACGAGTAGCGCAGATTATCTCATTAAAGGCGAAACGCCCCCGCAGCCTAGCTTTTTTTCTTGGCTTCTTTAAATTCAGCTCAGACCCAAATTTGAGTGGGTGTGGGAGGGTCACAGATCTGTTCAGCTGACAAACTAACAAGAATAAAAGCAAAGTTCGGCAATACGAAGTTAATATGCCTCTGCAGCTCTTGCAAACCTTTTACCTTTTTACAAGTCACCGGAAACTTACCAAAAACTAACATGAAAATGGGTCAAAATTTTGATTAACGCTAAAATGAAAAATTGTGATGCAGATTTTTTGAGAATCAAATTACAATTCTTTAGAGGTATGTCACTTTAAAATCGGTTTAAATTTGGTAAAGTAATGAGCATGGGAAGTCCTATTGTGGTCACCTTTTTACAAGACATCGGAAAACTTCAAAAAAAATGACATGAAAATGGGTCAAAAATTGGAACAACGCTAAAATGAAAAATTTTGATGCATATTTTATGAGAATCTAAATACGAGTCTTTAGAGGTAAGCCACTTTGAAATCGGATAAAATTTGGTTAAGTTATGGACTTTGGAAGTCCAGTTATGGGCCACCTTTTAACAACACATCGGAAACTTGGAAATAAATGACATGAAAATGGGTCAAAAATTGGACCAACGCTAAAATGAAAAATTTTGATGCAGATTTTTTGAGAATCTAATTACGAGTCTTTAGAGGTATGCCACTTTGAAATCGGATAAAATTTGGTAAAGTTATGGACTTTGGAAGTCCAGTTATGGGCCACCTTTTAACAACACATCGGAAACTTGGAAATAAATGACATGAAAATGGGTCAAAAATTGGACCAACGCTAAAATGAAAAATTTTGATGCAGTTTTTTTGAGAATCTAATTACGAGTCTTTAGAGGTATGCCACTTTGAAATCGGATAAAATTTGGTTAAGTTATGGACTATGGAAGTCCAGTTATGGGCCACCTTTTAACAACACATCGGAAACTTGGAAATAAATGACATGAAAATGGGTCAAAAATTGGACCAACGCTAAAATGAAAAATTTTGATGCAGATCTTTTGGGAATGAAATTACGAGTTTTTAGAGGTATGCCACTTTAAAATCGGCTTAAATTTTGTAAAGTTATGGACTCTGGAAGTCCAATTGTGGGTCACCTTTTGTACTTGTGGCGTTTTTAGGTCGAAATCACAGACATATGTTTTTTGAAACATGACAATACCCGCTTTAAGGGTATACATTGAATGTATCATTTTGGTTTCGGGGCTTGCCATTAGTGTCTGGCGTCTGGTCTCGTCTGCTCCATGTCCTTGAATGAAAGTTCCAGCGAAAGTGAGAGTAAAACTCGCGACTCGTAGCGCGACACATTTCGCACTAACCATCCCCCTTCCCCTCGTACTTTTCCTGCTTTCCCTTCTTCTTTCACTCGCTCTCACACTTTCACTGCCGTCTTGCCTTTCTGGTCTATAAATTTCTATGGCCAAAGAATGCGTGTTTAATGGCCGGCATTGTGTGTGAGTGTGTGTGTGCTGGAGCTTTAAGCACGTGTGGATGGGGATTTCCCGGGCTCCGTTTTTCCTCCCGTTAGTCCCCCGTTTTCCCACGCTGAGCTCCATTTATTATGCTTCAAAAATATTCGCATTTTTTCCTGGTTTGGTCTTTCGGAATTCGCTGCCTGCTGCAAATGCCATTTTAGAAGATGTTTTATGTGTGTGTTGACATTTTTATTGCGGCAACATGTGTCGAAATTCGCCTTGCCACCCCCCTCTAACTACTTTCACCTCCTTTCCACCCCCTTTTCCACCCCCTAAATCGTTGTTTTGTCTCTGGGTTTTCCTGTGTGTTTGTGTGGAATGTGGAAAACGGTTTACATTGTACTTAGCGTAGAGCAAGAGTTAAATGTATTTCCAGGGATTTTCCGTCACAGGATTTTCAGCTGTCGGATTAACGTAGTTACTATTACGTTCATGTCGTTTTGGAGAACTGTTTTTGCGGTTTAGCTGCGCAACTTTGCCAGCTAAAGTTGTTTTAATTACACGTGCTGATAGGGAAATTTAATTAAATTTGTAATGTACTGATAATCCTGTTAAAATGATAGGTGAAAGTGATTAAAAAGTTCTGAGGGAGTAAAAACTTTCATAGTTGATTTTAAATGTTAGTTAAAATCTTAGGATTTATGTTATGATATGGCTTAGATGTACATAAAATGATCATAATTTTACTTTTAATTAAATTAAGTTGAGAAACAGTTAAGGAATGTTAAACATGACCCAAATATTTGCATACAACTGCGGTCCGACCTAAAGTCAATAACCACACATATTGAAAAACTCTCGTTTTTTTTTCGCTGAGTAATTCTCATTCAAGTCAACTTTTTAATAATTATAAATATAGCTGTATGGGTAAACACGGAACTCATTGATTAAACGGGTATATTGAATACTTAAACTTTTATGTAAGAATTTGATAACAAACACCTATCTTTATCTGGGGAAACTATCAAATTGACTGTTTGTTTTTCTTTGATACTGATAAGAAATATAAACAAGGAAGTTATTGTTCTATTGTAATTACTATCATTATTCTGTAAAATTTATGATGTCACAAAGTAATTTTATCAACTAACTGGTTCGTTAACTCAAATAATTAACGTGTTTGTTGTTTACAAATACACACTGTGGAGTTTTTTGTTTTGGTTGAAATCTGTAAAATAAATATAGATTATTACAGGTTTTTGAAAGACTTTAATATTGTTGCTATAATTTGGCCAACATTTTGTTAATCTCTCATTATCTTCATAAAATGTATTCAAGTTTTATTTTTTAATACAAATAATAACTTAAGTTACGGGGTATCATTTAGTCCAGATCTTTATTATTACATTTTTTCGGCAAAATGCGTGACAAGCGATCCAGAAGTGAAAGTGTACCGCCCAAACTCGTTGATTTTTGTTGTATTTTTTAGCGGATTCACAATTTGAAGCGCTTGGGAATACCCACAGTGTTTGACAAAGTTAAAAATACTTCAAATTTTGAATCGCATATTGATGAATGCGGCAATTATTGCGCAATAATGCCGACAGGTGGTTCGACTGCGTTAGTTTCGCCGTAGCGCCCTTTCCAAGGGCAGTGGGTTCATTGAACCCCCCATGAACTACAAAACTATTACAAATAGCAAGTGGATGGCCAAGGTGAGCCACTTCAGTTAGTGACGAATTTATTGGGACTATTTTGTAGTGCCTCTTGTATCGCTAACCGATCTGTTCGCCAGTAGCCGCTATCGGTTGTTGCCCCAAATTGTGAAAAATTGTGAAAAATAAAACAAACTGACGTAATGGCCCAATCGTCAAGCGAGTGCCTAAGTGTTAACCCGCCAATGGGCTGGGGAAGTTCCCACACACAAAACAATTTTGGGAAAGGTAAATTTTACTTTATTTTGAGAACATCATTTTAATATTTGATGTCCAAAAGTATATCTTTGGGACCGGTTTTCTTGTTTTTATAATACAATTAAAATGAAAACAAAAGTTTGCTAAGTACTTATCTTAAATTATATTTTTAATAAGCCAAAAGTTTGTTCTCAAACATATCTTAATATAGATAGATATTTATAAGTATTATTTAAATAATTTAATTTTAAATAGGAAACATCATCAAGTTGACACTCGTAATTCACATAAATATTTTTCTAGTGCAATTTCAACCAAGTTCCACTTATAATTAAAGTTAATAAGCGCTGGTGACGCGATGCTGTAAAGTCCCCATATCGCTTCAAAAAACGTTCAATTAAATCTGAGAGAGTTGATAAAAAGTTGGTAGTTGCTCATCGTCATCGCAGCGGACATCCCCCATCACATGTGGCATTGAATCTAATTTGGCTGCTATATCGGTCGTTGAACCGATTTGTTTGCGATCGTCGCACTGATCGCTACTCGCACGTTACTAAGATATCAGCAACTTAGCTAGTAAACGCATTGGGATGGCTAAGGCCGATACCGCTGATACCCTGTAAAGTGTGGTACCAGATAAACCCCATTCAGAGGGGTTATCAAAGAGCCACGACTGCACGACTGACTGCTGCAGTCGAGCTGAGAGCCTCACGAAGTGATTAGAAATAGCCATATCAGCCGGCGTATGAGCCAGAGTAAGAGTCGTACTAGCCCAGTATAAATATCACCGCATCGTCACGGCCGTCGCACACAGAAAATGGTATTCAAGCAACTGCGCGGCTCGAGCTCATCGCTCTCTATTCCGACGAGGATGCTCCTGATCCTGTCGCTGATCCTTGGCCTTGGTCTATCCACTGCCGAGGGATATAGTTCAAAGGATCTGCTAACTTGGATGCAGGCCAGTAATTTTGGCTACCAGGTGCTGCAGCAGGCCTTGAATGACAACCAATCTGCGACGGCATCGGAGATGTCCTGTCTGGCGGAGGTTCGCTTGCTCCTTCAAGGAGCCGAGGGCAAGTCCTTGCCAGCTTTGCGGGGTGAGATCTTGGACCAAAAAATAGTTACACATTTACTTATTATATCCCAACCTTCTTCTAGTTCTGGATGCCTGGGGAAAGTTCCCACAAGGCCTTCTTTATGGTCACTTTATGGACATGGGCAACTATGAATCCTGCCTGAGTCTTGACTTAAACAAAAGCCTGGGCAGCAGTATTACCATAAAAGCCGAAGCCAAGTATTGTCTTAGCCGCATTCAATTTGAGAGTCTGTTGCTGGAAGCAGCAGGTGCAGATGCCCTTACTTTGAGCATTGGCACCTGTATACCCTCATCTTGTAGTGCTGCACAGCTTAGCCGATGGCTACAAGGACATCTGCAGGACATGTTCGGAGAGAACTCCACAGGAACTACTTTGGTGCAGGAACAGGACTGTGCTTTGAGCCACAAAGAGCCCATGAATGGACTAGATTGGTTTGCTGTGTAAGTAATGAACATGATAACTTATTAAAGAAAGATTGTATCTCTTTGCCTTTGTTTGCTCAAAACTTACGTAATATGCACTGCATTAAACTGGTTATTTGTGCTTAGACTTGTTTTGAATATCAATATTATAGTTGAGCAGTAATACACAAGGTCAAACTAAAAGTAAATTGTTGTAAATTGTTGTATATAACTATGCTTTGATTATGAACGAGCAAATTAGTTTGTTTTCAAGATGGCTAAAATTTACTCAATTGCAATTGGTCACATTCAAGTGATAATATTTTGGTTTTATTTTTCAGTTCCATTCTTATCTTATTGTGCACTTTGGTTCTTCTGGCCACCATTTTGGATTATGGCGAAGGTGAGAATTATATAAACACATGCTGTTTATGTAGCTTTAAAATCTTAAAATAAGAAAGGATATATATATTCACTGATTTTCACATTTCTGATAAGGGGTTACATATAAATGGCAATCGGTTAAATCAAAAGGCCTTTTTGAGGGGTTTTTTGTTCTACCTTTGCACAATATTTAAATATTTCTATATATTAATTATATACTTTTTATGTATATTTGTCTTTATAGTTTCGATCAAGCTACTGGGAACCTTTTCTCTTCGCCGAAATCTGCCTCAACTGCTCAAGACCTCGAGCACGCCCTCGCCTCGTGTAATTCCTTGTCTAAATGGAATTCGCTGCTTGACCATTATCTGGATTATTCTTGGCCATGGCTATATGTACCTCCTTTTGGCGCCCAATATCAATTCCTATGACATTGTGGCCTGGGCTAAGACACCCTTCTCTATGGTGATGCAAAGTGGATCTACCTCAGTGGACACATTTTTCCTACTTAGTGGTCTGCTTTTGGTTTTAACCACACTTCGCGAATTGGAGCGGTGAGTTTGGATATTTGTAATAATGGGATTAGTATTTATTGTTTATTTCTTATTTCTTTTTCCATTATACAGAACTAAAGGTCGTCTCCATGTCCCACTGATGTACCTGCATCGCCTGGTGCGACTGACTCCTGTTTTGGCTTTGGCGGTCCTCATTTTCATGACACTTTTTCCCCGTTTGGACAGTGGTCCTTTGTGGAAGCAGTTCACCAGCTCATCAGAACTCTGCAGCGATACTTGGTGGGCCACTTTGCTCTATGTCCAAAACTACGCCGCTCCAGGAAGAATGGTAAGTATTTCCAATCACCCTAAATGGCATTTGAAACTTTTATAATCTTGAAACATATTTTAGTGCTTAGGACATTCCTGGTATTTGGCAGTAGACATGCAACTGTATATCATCTCCCCTCTTTTGCTAATCGCCCTCTATAAATGGGGTAAAAAAGCCTTTGGAGGCATTGTTCTTTTGATTCTGCTACTTTTTGGCTGCGTCTTTAGCATAGTTATGCTGCGGGAATTGAAGGTGTTCGACCGTCATGGGTAAGTCTATTCAATATAAGATCCATATAGATAAAAAGTCCATAAAAATGAAGGGAAAATCTAATCGCCTTAACAATTATTCTCCCCGTTTTTCAATTTACGATATCACCAAAAAAGGTTATGACTTTTTTCCAGACCATATAGTTTTATTAAAACCAGCTAGTTAATTATGCTAATTTAATTATCCTTTTTTCCACAGAAACCTAGGTGGCGATAGCCCCGAAATGCGGCTCATCTACTACACCACTCATGCCAGAGCCACTCCTTGGTTGATTGGACTCCTCTTCGGTTACTTTTTGCACCACCAGGGTGGAAGAAAGAGCCGCCTGCCAAAGTGGTTGGCTTTTCTATTATGGATCCTGTCCCTCTCCTTGGTGGCCACTGTGATCTTTGCCGTGTATCCTTACACCCAGGACGGAGTGGAGGATATAAGCCCGCTGGCTGGAGCCTTTTATCTGTGCTGCAGTAGGATTGCCTGGCCTTTGGCCTTGTGTTGGATCATCTGGGCCTGCCAGAATGGATTGGCTCCCATTATAAATGACTTTCTAAGCTGGACATTCTGGCAGCCCCTCTCCAAGATTTCCTACTGCCTTTATATTTGGCATCTTTTGGTGGAAACAGTTCACATAGCGCGGATCAAGACCAGTCTGCACTTCTCCGACTACGATGCTGTAAGTAGATTGAACTTATTTACTCTTTTAAGCATTTTGTAAATGATTATTTTATATCTATTTAAGATCCTACGCTTCTGGTCGGACTTTGGCATTACCTTACTCGTCTCCTTGTTCATGCATTTGTTTGTGGAGGTACCACTGGGACGCCTCGAATTGGAATTGCTACGCAGTCGCAAAAAGCCGGAAGTCAAATCTCAACCTCCAGAGGCAGATAATTCCAGTCAACTTACCGCTATTCCAGTCACTAGTATTTCCCGCCAGAATTTAGTCGACCCCTAAACAAAGATTTTATAATTGTTATGTTTAAAACGATGTACATAGTTATCAACTAAGTTGCACTGCCGATTACCGATGTAAATGTGATTATAAATTGTGATTATAAACTGTGAATTTGTTTTTATATTTATAAGCTAAAATTTTTTTAATAATTTATAAGCTCAGCCCATTTCAGTTTAGATATATAAACATAAACATGCCCTAAAATCTGATGGCACAAAAGAAGCCCCCAAAAGTATGCAAAATAAATTTGCCTTAATGTAGAATGTAAAGTTGATGTAAAATGTACATACAATTGTATATAAGCTTATGTGTATTTTCTCAGCTAAATTAACTCAAGAATATTTTAAATTAGCTAATTGACTGAAATAAAGATAAACTTCCAAAGGCAAAACTAATCCCTTTCTTTCCACGTTCACATTATACATATTATTTAAAATGTTGAGCTATAAATTTTGGGCCCACATCACGTATGAGCAATGCGCCCCGCTCATATATCACAATCCTTTCAATCAGCTTCACAAGAGCAAATTCTGACCAATTTTCTCTGAGCCAGCTCCCAACCCAGCATATCTTTATTGTAGACCCATTTCCCACAACAATTACCCTTTAACATACACAAATTCCACATCACGTATACGCCTCCGTGGACCGCCCATCCGTTCGAAAATTGGTCGTTGGGTTTTTCGGGTGTTCGCCATGCCATCAACCATCTAAAATAGGGAGGGGCGGTGCGGGGTCGGACATCTATGCAAAGCTAAACGTGCAGCAACTAACAACTAAATTTCATTAAACCGCAGCGCACAAATTGAACTACAACAAACCCACCGCCATCACCAAAACAGCAAAACACCATCCTCATCAACATCAACGGCCCAAAACAGCAGCAAAAACAAATGCCGCAGGAGGGAAAATTTAAGTGCCTTCGGCGACCAAACGAACCAATTTTGTAGCGGCCATTTCAGGGAGTCAAAGCTTCAAAAAAAACCAAAAAAAAAAATGGAGACCAGCAAAATGAAGCGGCATGAAGTTAATGCCGCAGACTACAGCCATGTGCTCTATGAGGCAGCGGATGCCAAAAAGCAGCCAGGACAACAACTCGTGCATGAAGCGACCAAGTGGGTGGGTGGCTGCACGGAGGAGTGGGCGTTGGGTGGGCGGCACAAGGACAGAGGGTGGACAAAAATCACGCAACGGAGCATGACAAGCAAACGCAACGTAGCGCATCCTGGCTGCCTTTTTGCCACGTTTCCAGGCACAGCATCCCCATCGTCCCGGGACTCCTGGACAACTTCAAAAATGCTGCAGCTGTTCGATGGGTCCTTCGACCCCCCCAAAAAATACTGCCCCTTCAGGGACACCACCCGTTTCGCCACCCGCTCTCTAGTTCAGCGTGATAATAAAATGAAAACTTTGAACGGCCAAGTGAAGGAATGAAGCAAGATCGAAGACACTGAGGAAAATAAGATGATGGAAAGAAATAATTAAATTTATCTACAAAAATATAGAATTTTTAAAACAACATTAAAACAACTAAAATCATACTATTCGTGTATACAATTTAAAGGATGAACTTTATAGGAAATTCTCCAAAAAAATGAAAACAATTTTATTGGGACAGAAGTTTTTAAGGATTTTTTTTAAGGGTTCACATTGAACCCTATGTTTCTTTAAAAATTTGTATTTTATTTTTTTTATATTTAACATTTAAAAAATTCCATTTAGTAGAGTAAGTATTCCGAAATATAATAATTATATTCATTCTTAAGCAAACAAATAGCATTTATTTACTCTTATAAAATCAATCAAAATTTATCTTTCAGTGGACTGGGCCAGGCCAACAGCTCTGGCTGTTCCTGGCGACCAACGGCGCACCGCATGTCTGGCATATTTAATTTATTTATTTTATGCAAATTTTGGATAATGTATCTGCGGCCGCAGGATACAAAATACAAAATACACAAACGCAAATACAAACACAAACGACGGCAGAGCCCCAACCGCAGCAGGAGGAGTAGATGTAACAACATCAAGGGGTTTCCCAAGGTGGAGCTACCCCCTCAGCCCCCCAAGTCCCCAACTTTCCGAAAACACCCCCTCCCCCAATTGCCCATCTCCAGTCAAACAAAAAATGTTCCATAATGAAAGCAATTGTTGCCAAACCGCGCAGCGTACAAAATTATTCAGCATAGTTGCTGGAAGAGACACCATAAACGGTCGAAGGACCAAGGACGAAGGACGAGGGGAGGGGGAGGGGCGACAGCTGGATGCGGTTGCCAGAGCGATATTTAGCATTATACGCTTCATTGTCTAAAGTGGCGCCCAGGGAGAACCTCTGCCCCACCGCCTCTTATTGTATTTATTCAAAAGTTAGAACACCGCCTGCTTGCACTAACTACTAATGTGCGGTTCCCTCCATATACAAAATGGGGGGCGAACAAAGGGGGGCGTGGCAGCCCGGTGGCAAGTTCTATCCAGCGCCATTTGCTTTTTATTGTTCAAAACTGTTGAAAAGTTTCGCCATAATTTTGTAAAATTTTTTCCATCTTACTATTTTTTATCTATGGAAATTCGGTAGCGTTTTCAAATAATGAAAGTTTTTGTAACATTTTCATCATTTACGGATGGGAAATTATTTTTATTTTATTTTTACAGATTTTCAAATGGTTATTTTTAATATATATATTTAATTTAATCAGTATAAAATATTTATCAAAAGGAAGAGTTTTAACATAGAAGATTTATAAATGGTACTTAAAACTATTTAGTCTTTGCTATTTTTCTTAAATTAAGATTTAAAGAGCAAGAAACAAATAATCCGTATTCAGTATTAAAAAAATATTTTTATATAGGTCTTCGATTTTTAATTATATATTTTTCTCTTACCGCGGCACCACCAAGTTCCCTTCAAATTTTCGACCATGCCAGAATAAATATTACGTATACGTAACGTTGGCGGTAGAGGATTTTTACTAATTAAAATGGTTTTTCCGCTGACGCTGCCGCATACCCCAGCGAATGTTTATAATTCCCCCAACGATTTGCAAAATGCAGCAAAAGGAAATATACATTTATATACACACATTTAAATGGAACCGTATTTCAGGCAGCTCATGAATAAGTTGCGCTCCTCATGCGAACTCAGCTCGCCCATAAATTAGCATTAAGAGAGCTCGGGGCGTGGATTTTGATGATTCTCGTGGCCATTTTTTTTGCGAAGGAGACCACTATCACGTGCAGCTAATAAATCTGCCCGAGAGGGGCATTTAAAAGGATTACGAATCATCGAAGGCCTGTCCGGATAAAAGTGATTAAGTCTGACCACGACGTGGCAACCTTTTTTGCGTTCTTTCGTTTTTTTTCGGGTTCCTTTCTTCTTTCTTTTTTACTTTCCATTGGACGGTTTTTTTTTTCGTTGGCTGCGATGTTTGTGCAATTGTATGTGAAACATTTCTGGACTTTTAACCCTTTTTTATGGGTCTGACGGGGTCGGAGGTCTTGGACTGTCGCTTGCAGTCCATTTACCTGCACAATTGAATGATTTCCTAAGCCCCGGAGTGGGTTGAAGCTATAGTCTTGATGGGTTTTGGGGTTGGTGGCGAAAAGAGTGCGCAGTTTGTTTATTCTTTGAGTGGAAACTGAATGTTAAGCAATGCTATCGGCATTTCATTGAGGGGTAATTTATGAGTCTGTTAGATTTCTCAAAGCGATTGGGTAAAGTTATATTGCAAGTTAAAAGGAATGAGAACCTCACAACTTAAAAAAATACTTACTGAAAAACTTTAAAACTGCATATTATCAAATTTAATTTCTGAACATTGCGCAGGTTGAATTAGTTTTCTCATGGCAAATTAAAGCGCCAGCATAGTTGCCTCATTCATATCTTTTATAATTTAGTTGTGCCATAAACCTCTCAGGAAAACTAAGAACTGGCCGAAATAAAGCCTGAAGAATATGAAACAAAGAAAAGGAAAGAGTTCGTTGGATGCTCTTGTATTCTTCCGCTTCCTCCCGGCTGGAAATCATAAATATTCACTAACTGAGAGCAGGAAGCGCCGGGCGAGGACATTAGTTAGCCGGCGAGGACAGGACCAAAATTACAATTTTTGCCAACCAACTTGCCACACCCGATCCCTACAACTACTGCTTCCCGATTTCCACTCTTCCACTCCTCCAGACTCTCTGCTTTTCCGGCAAAGGACTCCAGCTCATCATAAAGGACGACTCCCACGTAGGATCCTGTGGGGGTGGCATTTTATGTGTGGTCAGGCAATTTGCTGCTTTACAATAAGTGGCAGGGACATAAAAATAATAATTATGCTTGTACCTTTTATGATTATGGTGTGAAAACAACAATTGTTCCCCCAAAAAAAGGACAACGCACAAGGATATTTACGAGCCGTGTGTAGGTGGAGCTTTAAGGAACAAATTATTAAAACAACAAGGGCAGGCGCAATACAACATAGGAAAAGGAAAAGAAAAACCTCAACGCGAACAACTCAATGTTAATGGGCAGGTTTGAGGGGCGGGGCAGTAGTCCTCCAGCAGGACTCTCCATTTCCTTGGCCTTAGCTCCTGGCTTAGCGCTTTCCCGTCTGCTTTCAGCACAATAAACAAAAAGTAATTTTCACAAATTTGCCAAACTTGTAAGCCCGAAAGCAAGCGAACCATTGGAATTTATGTGGCGTGCCCGCTTTGAGAGTGGACCCAGGTGCTATTCCTGCCACTCCCCCGAGAACTAGACACGAACCTTTCTTGGCTCCGGATGCGGCAAGTTCTTCAGCCATTTTTATTTGTGGTGTTGGCGTGGTGTTTTCCACGGGAAGGAAACTGTCGCGACGCCATTTATTATCCGCCGTCTGAAGGGTCGCCCATTGTCGCCTGTCGCCGGAGTCTCACTCCCACTTTAATAGATATGGTTAATGTGTGTGCGGCTAAGCTATCTCTGCATGTGCATCCGTAGCCCCAAATCCAGCCCGTACTCCGATTTGGGGTCCCTGTTCCAGTTCCGCTCGATTGTCCTGCTCTGGGGAGTGTTTGAAAAACTCCAAGTGTCAGGGGATTTGATGCGACTGTGGGAAAAACTCCTAGTCCAGGGGAATAAAATATGGAAACCAATAAAAAAGACGATAGCAAAGTTCAATTTATAAACTTTTGACCTCCAGGAATAGAAAACAAGAAAGGAAAGCTAACTTCGGGCGGAGCCGAAGTTGACATACCCTTGCAGAATATTCTGTAAATTATATTCTCCAAAATTATTTATATGATGCATTCTTAACACTCATAAAAATCCCAACTTCCTAACTTTAAAAACACCAAAGTTATGGCATTTCCAATCGTTCAGTTATATGGCAGCTATAGAATATAGTCGGCCGATCCTTATGAAATTTGGTATGTCGGATTGATTGGCCAAAAATAAAACCCATAGAAAATTCCAACTTCCTAACTTTACAAACACCAAGGTTATGGCATTTCCGATCAATCAGTTATATGGCGGCTATAGGATATAGCCGGCCGATCCTTATGAAATTTGGTAGGTCGGATTAAGTGGCCAAATATAAAAGCCATAGAAAATCCCAACTTGCTATCCTTACAAACACCAAAGTTATGGCATTTCCGATCAATCAGTTATATGACAGCTATAGGATATAGTCGGCCGATCCTTATGAAATTTGGTATGTCGGATTGATTGGCCAAAAATAAAACCCATAGAAAATTCCAACTTCCTAACTTTACAAACACCAAGGTTATGGCATTTCCGATCAATCAGTTATATGGCGGCTATAGGATATAGTCGGCCGATCCTTATGAAATTTGGTAGGTCGGATTGATTGGCCAAAAATAAAATCCATAGAAAATCCCAATTTTCTAACTTTACAAACACCAAAGTTATGGCATTTCCGATCAATCAGTTATATGGCAGCTATAGGATATAGTCGGCCGATCCTTATGAAATTTGGTAGGTCGGATTGATTGGCCAAATATAAAACCCATAGTAAATCCCAGCTTCCTAACTTTACAAACACCAAAGTAATGGCATTTCCGATTAATCAGTTATATGGCAGCTATAGGATATAGTCGGCCGATCCCGGCCGTTCCGACTTATATACTGCGTGCAAAGGAAAGAAGGGTGTGTGCAAAGCTTCAATTCGATAGCTTTAAAACTGAGAGACTAGTTTGCGTAGAAACAGACAGACGGACAGACAGACGGACAGACGGACAGACGGACATGGCTATATCAACTCAGGAGGTGATCCTGATCAAGAATATATATACTTTATAGGGTCGGAGATGTCTCCTTCACTGCGTTGCACACTTTTGACCAAAATTATAATACCCTCTGCAAGGGTATAAAAATTATGTAGTTAACAAGAGGGGTAAATTTAAAGAATGAGAGGCATACATCTGAAATGTTTATTAAATAATTTTGACGGAAAATATAATATTATATCTTAATCAAATACTTATATCCTTCTTGCAATTTTGACTGGGGAAAAAAGTGTTAGCATTTTCATCATCAAAAGTGAAGCCTTTTAAGAGTTTTTGGCTTAAAAAATGTTATAAAATATTCATACAATCAAGACATTTATAATTTGCTACTAAGAATTCTACTCATTAAATTAAGATCATCCAAAGCTAACTTTAAACTTCTTTTTAGCCTACTACTTTAACAAAACTACTTACAATTTTTCAATTAACTAATAGCTTTTATTATTTAATACCTTTTAAAACATTTCCTAACTATGTTAAATATATATGATTACTATTCCCAGCCTCCCCTTTTAAACAAAGCCCATCTGTAAATTCTTCCCCCAAAGTTATGCATTATCTCCCACTACCAACCTTGCCTAATTCAATCGGCTGTGGCAAATTAAAGTTCCATTTCTCTTTGGCAAAGGCGTCAAACCCTTGCCAAATCAAAAGAAAAAGTCCTTCTTATCAGGCCAACCCTTGGCCCAGGGTCAAAGTTCGCTGGGAGTTTGGGGGGAAGCCCCCGACCATGCTTAGCATATGCGCATAAATCACAGGACAAAAAGAAGGGCGAGCGGACCAGCGAAGACCAGACAGAAAGCCACCCACTACAGGACAATAAAATTGCTAAACGCTACAATGACAATTCAAGCATGTAAATGAAAGGCGGACTAGAAATGGTACAAAAAAGGGGAGGTCCTGGAACAGGACAAAAGGGAATGAAGCCCGGAGAGCCGAAGACGACGGCGAAGGACATTGGGAGATGCCGCGCGCAAATGAAATTAAAGGCGAGCAAACAAGTTACGGTCAGACAATCAGGAGCGCAAAAAAAGGACACTGGACCAACGCAGGACATCAACCCTGCATTGTGCCCCCTTTTTCGCTTTAATCAATTCCTTTTCGGGGCACGCCCTCAGTCCTTTTTTGAAGGAGAATCTGCCTTTTGGGGATTTCTTGCCTGCAACGGCGAGATTGATTTGTGCTGGTTGAACCCCCTTTGATGGCTGCCCTTGTTTGGCCTTTGATTAAATTAGATTTCACAGGACATATGTACACATCCCCAAATGTTCTCAACTCCAAGGGATCCTTTGTTTGTCCGGATTTGAGAGAAAAGTGTAGAAAAATTGCGCGTAATTTGCTGTAAATCCTTCGTGTAATTTGTTTGTCAACAAATTGGGTTCGGACCTGGCAAACGAATGTGTAAATGCTGCCCATTTAACATTTTACCCAAATCCTGACGTTTTTTTCCTTAAGGATCAGAGGTTTTTTCTTTTTCTTGACATTGTCTAATGAGTTAATTAGGCTGGTGATGCGGGTAGGTAAGCACGTTCAGATTTCATCATCGGAATCATTTATCTAGAGTGGGTCAGTGTCCTTAACGATAATGTCCTGTGGAGATGGATAAAGGACAGCTTGTGATGAGAGCGATATGGTAAATGGTGTGGCTCAGAACTGATTTGGAATTGTTTGGGTGAAGGAATAATGCGAGGTAATGCGAGGTGCTTAGACTTGATTTCTTTGGTTGAATGGGTAATTTTCTGTTTAAGAATCTTCATAGAAAATAATACCATTTAAAAAATTATCAAAGCTCTAAGTATTTCTTTTTTATAGTTATTCGTTTGAAATATCAATTTAAAATTGCTATGCTGACTTAACGTGTTTTACCCAACAAAATTAACTAATTATAAAATGTATTCTAATTATTATTATTATTTATTTTAAAAATTTATAATAAGGTAAATAAAATCAAAACAGATATATTCTGTAGTCTAATTTCTAATGTATTGAAGGACGTTTATTAATTAATCTAAATTTCGTAGTTGCCATTTTTACCCCAGTGTAATATTCCTATTATTCAGTTATGTTTCCAACCCAATCCAAGGACCAGGAACCCGTTTGATTTATCAAAGTTTTAAACGGCTTAATGGCGGCAACCCTAAGTTCTAATGCGATAATTCCCCCCATCTGATCTTTTCCCGTTCCCATTTGGACTGCCATATTTGGCCAGGGCTAACATCAATGTTTAATGTCCTTTGGCAAGGACTTTGGCCACACTCCCGCACTTCGCTGTTCGATGGAAACCGCAATAATTTCTGTGGCCATGCGTTCGAGCAACATTTATTTTTAGTTTTGCCCCTTACAAAACTAGCCACAAAAGGATATGTGACGGGGGGTAGGGAAGGGGGGTCGGTGTGTGGTTTGAAGGCCTGTCAATGGCCAGAAGGACACGCTGGCAAGGAGCAGCCGGAAGCTGGCCAAATATGGGCAAAACAAAGGCAAATTGAAATGAATGCGTGCGGCAAAAGTTTTGCGGCCAGAACTCGAGTGCAGCTCGCAGGACACGACCAATGGAATAATCCTTTGTCCTGCCATGAGTGGTCTCCCCCCGAAAAACTTTTGCGGTTCAATTTGAAAAGGAAACTGCAAAGAAAATTTCCAAGGACACACAACCAGGACACACACACACATGAGGACAAATAAAATTTTAATTAAACTAATGAAAATGCACAAGGCCCAAGGACATAACAGAAAATGTATCCTGCTGATGTCGAAGTTTTTTTTCGGTTTCGGGCGGAAAACATTAAAAATTAACTGGCGGAATAATCGAAGCTGTTAAAACGTTAATTTAACACTTAAACAGGCCAAACCGCAGGACAACTCGTAACAGTTACCAGTTAACTGTGACTGCTAACGGCAACTGTCACTGTCACTGTCACTGTCACTGTATTGGGCGCGTTCCGAGTGGGTGGGTGATTGGGGTATTGTGCGACTGGGTGGCATTCCGATTGGCAGCTTCCCTCTGTGTGTCACATTTAATGCAAGAACGGAATTCCATTAAGCGACAACCGCAGCGCCGCTGACGTTGCTGCCACAGACCAAACCCAACCAAACGAAACCCAACCAAACCAAACCAAGCCGAGCCAAACCAACCCGAAATCCCAACCGAACTGAACCACCAACCACCCTTAACCCACTCGCATCCGCGGAAGAGGAAACGCATTTGTGGTGCCAAATAAACACACGTCCACATATGGAACAAGCAGCCTGGCGATGGCAGCGTGAGATATTAAAATTTAGGTATATAAAAATAAGGTTTTCAAATGAGCATTTTTTATTTTTTATTTATAGATAGTTTATAAAAATGATTACATCTAAGTACACACAAAGCTATGTTAGATAAGCATCATGATACAATTCTATGAATATTGTATTAATATCGATCGAAATAATCTACTTCTTTTTTTGATTATTCCCACGAATATTTTCTAAAGATATAAGTTAATTAACATCAATTATTTCTACTTATTAAAATATGAGACCCTGTAAATATCAGTTTCTACTATTTGTTCTTTCAGATATATTAATATAATTTAACTTATTTATTCCGTTTAGTTTCATCAGAACTGTAAGTGATTAAATCACCAGAAAAACTATAGTAAGCAGATGAAAATATGGTAAGTTCATCTTTTATTTTATGACATAAATGAATAAGTTTAAATATTTGTTTAACTGTTAAAATGTAAATATTTTAAATGAAGTCACGACTTCACCTCGAATTCAGACACAACTGAAAATCGAGAGGAGCTGACAGGGATGCCCCAGCAGTCGTCACGAGTCCCCCCGCAAACCCTTCTTCCTCTCAAGGACCCACTGCAGTCTGATCCCAAAACATTTTTGCCCCATTCCTGGGTTTTCAGCTACCCGGAACACGCAGCATATTGCAGATGCTTAAACACAAAGCTTCAACTGAACGGGGAGAGGGGCGGAAAAGAATCACAGTGAAGCTTCCCCACACAGAAACACACGCACAAGCGGCTTACATGGTTGTATGTGTGTGTGTGTAATCATACAAATGTGTGAGTGTTGGGGGCGCACATAAATTGCAATCGGAATATCAAATTGGCAGTTGGAGGGAGAAAAGGGGGAATAGGGGGAAAAACAGGACGAGAGCAAGGACGAGGACTCAGCCCTCGACTATCGTTTGTTTCTCCTGTTCGTTGTGATTTTATCAATTCAATAAAAACCAAATAAAATCAGTACAAATGCAAATACCATTAATGTATTGGGTTTAACTTTGTTTTGTTTTCGATTCTTCCCTTTTTTTTTTACTCCCGTAGCCTCGCATTCGTACATTGTTTTCTTTTTCGAGCGGAGTGGGTCGTCCATTTGATGCAATATTTTCATATTTATTTATTATTATGTACATATATTTTTTTGTATTATTTACGCTCTTGTGCCTTTTTATAGTTGACTGGGGACGACAATATGCGAGCTGCAGGGTCGGAAAATAATTTAAAGATTTTACGCAGCTTACAAAAGATGTAAATTCAAATGGGGAAAGTTGGGAGGCGATTAAAGGCAGAGTTTTTAATGGTTTTTCATGACATATATTTAAAAGGGAAAAGCAAGCTATATAATATATTTGTTTGTAAGATTCCCATTCTGTAAAAGTTTTATGAAATAAGGAAGGAACCTGTTCTTTTAATCCCATTTTCTGTAACAAATGTCTAATAATTATGAAAGTAATTAATTTATTTTGCCCAAGCAATATCTCGCTTAGCCACCTGATAAATTCCACTTATGAAACTCCATGCTATCCTATTAAACTGCAATCATGGCAAACTAATTTGTTTTCCTCCAACAAATACCAACAGATGCCAAAGAAAAATTGGTCTAGCATAATGAACTTTTAGCGTGCGTGTGGTAGATTTTCCTTTGGGGTGGGGAAAATCGCTCACCTTTCGACGCTCACTCAACTGCCAAGAGCAAGGGCACAATTCAATTATTGTTTTATAATTAATATTTTGCACATCAAAATCGCATCAGCAGCAGCTGGGAAGCTGCCGCTAATTTTCACGGACGCCTCCCACGCACTTATGGGCGTGGCACACGCAATCCAAGGACTCGGGGAAAAATCGTTGGGAAAAACAGGGGCAGCTGGAAAAATCGTAGTGCGTTGCGTGTGGCACACAACACAAAGCAACGAAAAAATAAAGATAAATTAGGCTGGGAAACTGTGTTTGTTGGATAAATGATAAGCAAGATAATTAATTCAAGCTTCGAGGCCGATGAGTAATGATGAAATGAAATGTTTGATACTAATAAACATGATATACCCAAGCATTACACTGGTGCACTTTCCGTTTTGATAAATTAGTATTCAGAGAAAATTAAATAAATAAAAGCTACAAAGTATTCTTTCCAGCCAAACATTAAATTTAATAGAATTTTATTACAATTAGTACATTTACTTTGTTAGATTTTCTAACTATAAACTCAATTTAAAAATCTTAAAGGTGCTTAAATATGTTATGCTACATTGGCAGTTAAACCATCTTAAATATAATTTAAACAATGCAAATAGCTTATGGTCTGGTGCGCAGAAAGAAAGGGTTATTGTTTTAAATTACCAAATGAAAATATTCGCTGTAGCAGAGTCTGAGACCATGTCTATCCTAAAATGAAATTAAAATCCAATCTAGCATATAATAATTGCCTTCTATATTTCAGGGCTTTGTCTTACATCGTATGCAAAAGCTAAAAATCCCGGCAGTAAATCAAACCCTTCTTGGTTTGCCCTCTGAACAATGTCAACTTTTATGCAAATCACTTTGATGGTGCATTTAAACTCAATTAAAAGCAAAATATTTACTCGATAGCCCCAAGATTAATAACTTTTTAAGGACTCCTCTCTGGCAGGGACAGTTCGGATTGAGATAGCTGGGGATAGTCAGGCAAAAAAGATTAATCTCGTTAAACGGCGAGGCGTGCCAAGTGAGTTGGGCAGTCGGAAAGTGGTATCCACTCTTTGCATCTGGGCAAACTTTGCGTGCTGCAAGAGTGTTGCACGCCTCTTCTCGAGGCAATCAGGCCAGGATGAGAAGGTCCTGGAGCTGCCACTCCTCATACATATATAATTATTCCTTAGCCTGGCCAAAGGCTCCTGTCCCGAGCTTCTGTTCCTGCTGCTCCTGCTTCTCCTTCGACTTCGGATGGCGTCAACTCCCAGTAGTAAACTTAATTATATTGTCGTAACTTTAAATGTCATTTGGCCATTGTCTGCGACACATGAAAGAGCCAACAGCGTTCGGAAGTGCACTTAGAGAAAGTTGGGATACATATTTGGTTTTTTTTTTAATTTTTGGAATTTAAATTATGATTTTGCTTTTACTCGGCTTACAAAAATTTTCTTTTATATTTAATAAAAAAAAGGTTAAAAGCTCAAAATTAATGTAATGTAAAATATAAAAATTCTCTGAAGATTTATATCGAATTATTTTATTTAACTAAAATAACAACCATACATATTTTAATTCTTTATTTAAGAATTTTTATTTTAAAGTCTTATATTTTTGAAATAGTTATTGGAAAAATTTTAATTTCAATATTCAAATATTTTTCATTATTCATTACATTTAAACTCATAATATAATTCTACATCCATATTAAGCTTTTCTGAGTACTGGGGATTGAAAACCTACTAGAAATAAAGCAGATTTATTAATTTTACATATTACAAATAACTTTGCTCTGTGTTATAATGAGTGGCAAGAAGGGTACCATAACCGAGACTGGGACAAATCAGCTGCGGTACGTGGCCGACTGGCTGGGCAACCGCATTGAGATTCATGTGGCAGAGTCCTGCCGGTTAGGCAGCGCGTGCCGCTCCGTCGGTCCGGGTGGTGCCTCGTCCTGGTCCGACTTGCCACTTGGGGAATGGGTCAAGGAACTTGAAATCTCAACATGCGTTTGCGTCATGATATTTGCCAGCATCCGCCCTCCGCTCGCCACTTCCTCCTTTAGCTGTAAATATGCTGAAGAATATAATTCATCTGGGCAAAAGATAATGCCGCACAGCTGTAAAATATGGCACTACGGACTCATATGCCGCCTCTAGACTTCCGTCCTCCCCCCACCACCCTTCTCACCAAGACCCATTCACAGACAATGACCGCTGTTGGCTTTAAATTCTCATTATTATTTTGCTCATGCAACTGAATTTCAGCGAATAGCAACATCAGAAACATCAACAATGTGATGGGAAAAACCAAACTGACCAGTTTGCCACATTGAAACTTTATTGAGAGGCTGATTATAGGCAAGAAATCTCACGTAGCCAATAAAATAATAACGTAATGCAGCAAATTGTCTCCGATTTAATTGCCTGCATTCAAATCAAGTGATGAGCAGAGACATCAATCTCAGGAATAACAACATATCATACGAGTAATGTTGAATGGTTTTAAGGGGAAATCAAATTTTAATTGCCAAACAGGTTCTTGGATTCAGAGGAAAAAGTCAGATAAGATTGTTTTATTAAATAGGTATTTTTAAGTTCAGCTTAGTATTTTTTAAGCTCATGCCCTAATATATTGATGGTAGTAATATTTTATTTAATTAAGATAAGGAATTATTTTTAAATTAAAATGTATTAGCATTTATATTTGGATGATCATTGTGTTTTAATGTGATTATTTTGAATTCTGGCCATTATTTAAGATAATTATATCTTTGAAATGTGTAGATAATGGTAATTGATATTTTATAATTTCGTTTAAAATACAACTCTGAACATAAATGTTTTTCTTATCTTAAAACTGATATAACGCCTTACAACTTAAATTAAAATGGAATGACTGATTTAGACCGCAAACATTGTCCTTGACCCCTTATATTTTTAGGCTTGTTGCCGGCAGCTTAACTGAGTGTTTGTTCGCTGAAAAGTTATCCGCAAATCCCCAGCTAATTCTAGATTCCCAGTGACTCAGTGAACTCCAACTGGCGTGGAGTACGTGATTAGAATGCCGGAGAAGCGCTGCTCCAAACATGGTCTTATCCAACTGCAGGCACGCAAACAAGGCGGCCGCAAAAGTTTAAGTTTTCGCATCTCGTTTTGTTTTTTATATTATTTGTGATGATTTTTTTGTTTTCGCTTATTCGCTTATTTTATTCCACTTGTTTATCGCCAAGCTGAGCAAGTGCCTGGCCTCGCTCACTTTTGACTTGGGGCTTCAAATTATAATGCCAGTTAGAGCTCAGTTCCCAGTTGACAATCGAACGAAGCGAAATGCAAAAGCAGCTGAAGCGGAACACTTGGTTGCTACTCTTGATAGTGACCTTGGTGGCCTGTGAATCGGGCGGAGAATCGCACAGTCGAGTGAAACGGATAGTGGGTGGCAAGCAATCGAAGGCTCCGCCTGTCGATGATCCTGTGATCTTCGCGCGCATCTTTAATCGCGATGCTCGAGTCGAGGGCTTTCGGAATCCCAATACCGGCATCTACAGTTTCCTGGGCATGCACTATGCCGAACCTCCATTGGGACCTCTGAGGTACTCCAGACCGGTCTACAAGAGATTGGGTGGCGATTTCAATGCCACAAAACATGGACCACCTTGTATCCAGCCGCATCCGCAGTTTCGTCAGCGAATCATTGGCAACGAGGATTGCCTGCTGCTCAATGTCTACACTCCGCAGATGCCGGATGAGACTACCGGACTGCCCGTCTTCGTGTGGATCCATCCGGGTGGCTATCGATATGGCTCGGCGGCACAGTACGATGCCACGCCCATGGCCCAAAGGGGCGCAATTGTGGTGGCCCCTCAATATCGCCTGGGATCCCTGGGAATCATGGGCGATGGCACCAAGCAGTTCGATGGAAACCTGGCCATGTTCGACCTAGCCGCTGCACTCCGTTGGGTCACCGACTACATCCAATATTTCGGCGGAAATCCAAAGCAGGTTCAGGCCATAGGTCACGGATCGGGAGCAGCCAGTGCCATGTATCTCTCCATGTCCCAGACGGCCAAGAGTGCCGGCGATGTCCACGGAGTGGTGGCCATGTCCGGAACGGCACTCTCGCAATACGCCATGGACAAGGAACCCGTTCAGAGTGTCCAGGAGGTGGCCAAAATCAATGGATGTCCCACCGGAAACGAACTCGAGATCGTCAACTGCATGAGAGGGGTGAGTACGAAGTACATTTTCAATACCACAATCATTTAAAATCTGATGGCTCCAAGAAAATTTATGGGCTCAGAAGTGCAGTTTTTTGACCCTTTTCTGCAAAGCCATTTTTCGAAAATTTGGAAAGGGGTTGGCATTATGAAAATGACCAAAAATTACAAACCAAACTGAATATGCAGTTTTTTAGAGAATTAAAACACAATTATTTAGAAGTATGCCACTTCGAAATCGGATGTCTGCAAAAAAAGTTATGGGCTAGGAAGTGCAGTTTTTGGACACTTTTCGGAAAAGCCATTTTTCGAGAATTTGGAAAGGGGTTAGCATTAAAAAATGACGAAATATCGACCCAAAATTACAAACCAAACTGAGTGCACAGCTTGTTAGAGAATTAAACCACAATCATTTCGAAGTATGCCACTTTGAAATCGGATTTCTGTAAGAAAAGTTATGGGCTGAGAAGTGCAGTTTTTTGACACTTTTCTGGAAAGCCATTTTTCGAGAATTTAGCATTAAAAAATGACGAAATATCGACCCAAAATTACAAACCAAACTGAGTATACAGTTTTTTATAGAATTGAACCACAATTATTTAGAAGTATGCCACTTTGAAATCGGATTTCTGTAATAAAAATTAAGGGCTCAGAAGTGCAGTTTTTTAACCATTTTTGTAAAGCCATTTTTCAAAAATTATGAAATGACCAAAAATCGACCCAAAATCACAAACCAAACTGAGTATACAGTTTTTTAGAGAATTAAACCACAATCATTTAGAAGTATGCCACTTCGAAATCGAATGTCTGCAAGAAAAGTTATGGGCTTAGAAGTGCAGTAAAGGGCTAACATCGTTGACAGAAACTTTTTATTATTTACTTATATCTTTCATCGATGAGATCATAAAATATTTACTATTGTTTCTTTTAAAAATTTCAGAAAAGTGCCGAAGAGATCATCAAGAATGATGACAAAGTGCAAACTGAGCGTTTGGCAGGACGTGCTCTAGTGAAAGGACTGACTGGAAATGTGGGCTTCCAACCTCACATCGAAAGCGAGGATGATGGTAGGGCATTGCCAAGTCTGATAGTTGGTGAGCCGGAGCAGCAGCTCAAGAGTAGCAATTTCTCGGGGATTCCCCTGCTAACCGGAGTTACCAAACACGAGACAGCCAACTCAGTAACAGTGGAAAGTATAGAAAAGATCTTTGGATCAGCGGAAAAGTTCTTGGGGTCCCTCAGTGATTCTCTGAACAAGTTAACTGGCTTTCTGAAAATCGATAAGTTAACGGGGCAGATTGCCAAGCCGGAGTTACCAGGGCTAACAAGTGTTCTAACTCCAACTCTTCAGGATGTGTGGAAGGTTCCCCAAGCCCTGAATGTGGATCAAGTTTTGTCCAAAGTTGTGGAGTCCACAACTGATGTGCTATTTAATCTTCCAGCTGTTCTTACTACCCAAGTCTGGTCTAAACTAGCTCCAGCTTTTATGTACAGCTTCGAGTATAATGGCACCAAATCAAAGGGTATCAACTTCCTCAAGGGTCTTCCCATTGTCTCGGAAACAGCTCACGATAAACCAGAAACTGTGAGTCATGGTGATGAAATCGGCTATATGTTCGATGCAAATGATATTTTCGGAAATCCCTTGGAGCACACACGTTTGACAGCCGCTGAGGATATTAAAGTTCGCAATAACCTGATCGATCTTCTGGTGCAGTTTGCCAATAGAGACAAGGACGAGGGTAGCAAAAGTTCATCACTTTTCCAGAGTGTTACCGGAAAAGCCACGCCTTTCATCAAGATAGACACCAAACTGGAGACCTCCAACGACTTCCGCTTCTGCGAATTGTCCGTTCTGGGTGCCTCGCTGTCTCCTCTGACTTCCACTAGCTGTGCGGGATTGGGTAATCTTCTGGGCCAACTGGGAGGAGGATTGGGCCAGACTTTGGGCGGAGTGGGCAACACACTGGGATTGGGGGGCCTTGGTGGAGGTGGAGGTGCTGGTCGTGGTGGAAATCGGGGCGGAAAACCAGGAGGTGGTGGTCTCGGATTGGGCATTTTGTAGGGCTTATGTTTATGGAGAGCAAAACAAGTTGTGAAATTTACTTAATTGTTAGAGCTTTAAAAATGGAAAAGAATAATAAAAATATTTTAAAATTTTAAAATGTTTTTTTGTTCATAATAAAGTGTCCTACAGAGTCTGTAAATATCTTATTTTCAAAAATAAATAAAATATACAAAACATGATAAAGTGAAAGGCTTAAGCCCTAAACAAGTTCTCTCTTTAATTTTGTGTGCATAAGTTGGTCTACTGATTTCTATTGATTTAAGCCTACGAATTTTAAAATTGTATTTTCTCACTCAATAAAGTGTCCAACAGAGTGTTGCTAATTTCTTAAAATTTATTTGACTGTTTATAAATTTTGTATTCCTAACCTTGAAAGTCACTTACTTTGCAAAAACGAATCATAAATTTATCTACCGCATAAACCCTTCGAAAGTTTCTATTTCATTTGGGTGCATTTTGAATAAATCCAAGTTGGTTCTATTGATTTAAGCTGTTGCCATGACCGGTCGCTCAATTAGCACAGCTCTGTGCCGGCTCAATGCCTGCCGCACTAATCTCCCTATTGACTTTGGACCCCCTCCCGCCTCTGAAAACATGGGTGCCCGGGCCCCCTCTTCCCCCCTTTTTATACCCCTCCACTGGCATCAGGAGCCGCAACTGAAAAGCGGCGATAAGCAAATTTCCGGCGCGCAAAATTTAAACAAAGAGAGAGAAATTTGTTAGATGAATGGATGATGGGGGGGCTACCAGGCACAGTTTTATAACTTGTGGCCAGATCTTAGCCCCGGAGCCTTCTGCATAATGTTGATGATGGTTGGCACTGGCAACAGTGCAAACAATGGGCATAAGCCCCCAGCTGGCGATGATGAAACGGGGGGGAGGAGGGGTTGAGGGATCCGAGTTGCCTTGACGCCTTTGTGCGAATTCCCAGCAAGCGTTGAACTATGACCGAAAATGCTAAAGCCAAGCCAGAACCAAAGTCGAAAGCCGAAACCAAAGCCGGCTTATGGCGTTGGAGTTCCAGCCTTGTTCTTAGCCACCCAGCCCATTCCGAAATTGGTAGCTGCTGCCAAGTGATGATATTATTAATATTATTAAAACTAATTTCATGAATTTAAATCTTTAGCCACTCCAGATGGAGATGGAAATTGGCTTGGTCTTCTTTGGAGGCCTCTTGGTGAAATTGCAAAAATGGCTTCCATTTAAAGAATTTTATAAAATTGTATGTTACTTAAAATAAATAAAACAAATAAATTCTATAGGTTCAACCAAATATATTTTATATTTTTTTATAAATGAGAAATATAATATTTCAATTACTAAAACTTATTTTTACTTTCTTACACAAATAAAATAGACATACGTTTCATTTATTAAGTTTTCCAAGGCTATATTTTCTAAAATAAATTAATTTCATAGTCTTGGCGAATTTCTTGGACGGTTGCAAGTGCAAAACTTTGATATATTAATCATCCGACCCGATGTCCCGGCAATTAAGACATCTGCGACAATATTAATGGGCGCAAAAGATTTCAAAGTAGGACGGGAAAAACTTTACAATTAATTAGGCAACAGATGATGGACGATGATTATAGTTGGCCAGAGCCGTAAATGAAAGATGTCTCCATTTGTCTGGTCAGCGATTTAATGACGGCCATAAAAGAATTACGAAAGGCTGAGAATACAGGTCTGCGGATACCGAATGATTAGATGACGATGATGATCAAAGCTAGCTGCTAATGCCGAACAACTCCCACCCATTTAACTACTATAATCACCCTCTGGCAACGGATTCATTTCAGAACTTCACTTCATTATGAGGCAGTTTACCTGGACGAGCTTCAATTGGCATAAATCAGAGGCCTTTTATGGCTAAAGTGTCGTCCAATTTCGGAAACTTTTCCCCCCGTTTTCAATGGGGCGTTAGTTTTCCTACCACCATGTTCTGCAATTTTTCTTCATTAATGCGTAGTTACGCAATTTCCGTATACAAAAAGTTTTCTACTCGTTGCGTTAATTTTGGCCAATTCAGACGTAGTAGCACCAGCTGAAATGGCCCACCCCTCGATTTCCCCCTGACTTTTCCTATTCCGTATGGCCACCCGCACCCCTTCAAGTATCATCATTCCGGTTTTTGTGGTCGTGCCCGGCCTATTTCGAGTCTTTTGCCAAAATTAGTTCCGCCCCTCGATTTATATTGTCATTTCGTGCGTTTCGATTGTGTAAAGCAATTTCCCCGCAGTCGCAGAGATGGATGTCAGAAGGGGGGTGGGATTTTCCCGGGGAATCACCCAGTAGTTTCGGTTGAGTTCTAGTCTGTCTGTCTGTGCGGCTGGTTTTCGGCTTAGCTATTCCATCAAGTTACGGCATTGCGGCGTGTCCTGTTTGCCCTCTCCCTCCCCAAAAATGGAAATGGCAATGGAAATGTTGACTGCAATACAATTGTAATTCCCCCCACCATATGTGTGTGTTCGGACCAAGGTGCATAAATTAGGCCAGTCATTTACTGTTAATAGCAGTTGGCAGCAGCAGCAGCAGCTGCTCCAGTTGCCCAATGTTGTGTACTTTTCAAATTACTTTGCGTTTGCCAACTTTGACCCGAGTAGATTGGCAACTTTGGCAGCTTTTGGTTTTGCGCAATATTCGAGATGGAAGGAAGGAATGTATTTTAAGAAGATTACCTAAAAACCATTTGGATTTTTAAAATATTTAAAACTATTCACAGCAGGTTTAAATAAGGGAATTTTAAATTGTGATTAGCAGTTGATTTTACTTAAGAAAATACATATCAACTTTGCTTTTTGTTTAGTTTTTGGTTTGTGTAGAAAGGCTTTGCAATAATCTTAATTATTTAATTATTGAAACAAGGAAATTGGATCTGTTACTAATTTTTTTATGGGCTAACATAACGTACATTCTGGATACTCTTTTAATTTTAAATGAGATTCGGTCATTAAAAAAAATGGTTTTTAATTAATAGTATCTTCAAAACGCACTACAGAGTCTTTTTGATTAATCATAATACGATTATTAATAACAGGAAAATCTATATTTTTAATTTGGCTTACATCATATAATCAGAGACGCCGCCACTAATTCAATTGGCCAAAATTGGATTACCTTGTTGAGGCTATCAACTATAATTTCGGGTATTCAATAAGCGTTGTGCGTTCGAGGCGGCCGATTTCAAAGCAACAATTGGTCTAATCCAAATAATGGAATTTTGAAGCCGATGCCTCTGGCAGACCCAGCTTCAATTTCCGAAAGCTTCTGCATAGCCCATTCCATTCATCCCACTCAATGCCTCCATGTGGCTGGCTGTCCATCAGTTTCGATTTGAATGAGGACTAGGATGAGGATGAGGATGCCGATGAGGATGAGGGTGGAAGTGGGGCTACCATGAGGGCTGTCAGCCTCAATTTCGGGCCAGCCACTTGGCCATTGTTCGAATTTTGACATAAGCAAAAATCCCAGCTCAATGCCCATACCCAGCTTTTCTCCCAATTGGTTGGGTGCACTGCGATTTAATTATTCATTTTGAAACTAAAGTAGATTTACAAACTATAGATTACAAAACGTAATATAAATGTAGGCGCTCACAGAAAAATGTATATTTATTTTAAGCACAATCTTATAAATTTTCTAAATAAATTTCATTTAAATAGAATGTTTTAAATATACGAGTAAATACATCTAATCAAAGATGCATGAAAACTATTAATAAGATTTAAGGATATTTCTATCTTAACAAAGGATTTTATAAATGAACTATTGACATTTTTTGGACATACCTTATTTAGACTTTGATTTATTTTTCTCCCAGTGTGGCTCTAAACATGATGCTCGGATTATGAGCTGCGCTTTGACTACGTCAATTGCAGTCCAGTCCGATTCAGAAGCGTCCGATTCAGTCCACTTTCATTCAGTTGCGTTTGGACATGAATTGAGTGAGCTGCTCGAAGGGTTGCGGGGACTTGGTTCTTACCGTCTCTCTAATTAAAATTGATTACCATAATTTTGGGTATTGATTGGCCTCGAACACGCACAATGACCATGCCAAGTTCCCCACAATTCTCACCCATTCAAATGTTAACAGTTTTGACCCGCGATGTCTTTGTTTTGTATCCGACACCTTTTCCTGGTGCGCCCATCCAACTATTAATTAGCCGCACGCAATTGGTTTAGGCCGGACTTATCGATTACCTTACCTTAAGTTTTCCAGCCAATTGTGGGTGGTTGGCGACCACGTCAAAAGGTTTTCCGGGAACTTCGATGTCACATGTGTGTGGGGCCTTATGACTTATTTATGCCGCTGATTGTTTCTGACATCTGTTGTAATTGACACTTTTCGCAAGGTTCTCTAATGGACGACGGCGTGCAACAAGACCGCAAAAGCCACTGTCAGACCGCAATCTCATTCATACGACCCCATACACCCATTCCATCCGACAATCCATCAAAATAGTCTACCCTATCGAAGACATCCCTAATGGCAGCAATTTCTAGTCGCAGACGTACGAGCAAACATTGTTTGCAAAATATCCAATTACATTTGCATTTTATTATGGTTTAAAGGGAGACAGAAGCCAGAAATAAGAATAGAGTAGGATATTTATCAATTTGATATATTCAACTAATAAATAAAATGTGGAATGCGATATCTACGATATGAGAGTATTTAACATTCTTTTTTTGTTACATAAATTAAACATAATCCTAAAAGCTTTTCGTATAATTCTTGAATATATTAAAATCGTTTCAGTAATAGTAAGATTCTGTAAATTTTAAATGGACCAAAAAAGGTGTTGTTTATTTTTATTTGTGTAGCTTTTCAATCGTTTTCATTTAGTGACTTTTGAACTTTACTTACATAAATATACAGAATAGCTTGAATCTTTCAGCCTGTTTGAATAACAAAGCCTTAATATTTAAATTAAAATAAACAATACATAAATATGTAATCAAGAAAAACTATTTACTATGAGAATATTTAAGTTGTATAGCCATTCACCCAAAAATAAAGACTGTTTATCTCCTGACTATCCCCGAATTGCTCAGTCATTTTCGCACTCTCTGGTAATGTTTATCCTGCGATTCCCCCTTAAAAGAGTTCATTAGAAAATACGTATTCCATGCATCCCTGCACGTTGGCAGCAGTGCCTTAATCTAGTCGGGAATATAAATTTAAAATTACATTACGTCTAGGCAGCGGGAATGGGTATTTGCTGGGCGTTTGGATGGGAATGGTGGCGATGCCATGACAGCACGACAAGCCGGCATCCTCCGCTGGAAATCAACGCCAAATGTGAGTTGCTTTTACAAGCGCCGCGGGTGTCCTGACAAGGAGTGGGTCCTCCATGCCCCCACATCCTCCCCAAATGGGAATCCGAAGCCCGCAACCCATACTCGGTGTGGCTGCTCGGGCGCCAAGTGCATTGGAATGTGTGGCAGCTGCAATTGTGCGGCAATAAATTATTGTGCAACACGCAGACATCACAAGAGGGGCCGAACACAACTCCGACCCCAGCCATCTGAACTGGGTGTGAGTGGCAGGCGGCGGCATGGTAATGAATGCTACGAAAATTTTTTAACAATTTTTTAACTTAAAAATTACGACAGCGCTGACAATTGCCATAAAAAGCGACGGCAAGCTGAGGACTGCAGAATGGCGGTGGAGTCTATCTGAATTTTGTGCTGACTCGACTGTGACTCTGAGTGCGGGAGTACGAGGCGAAAGTGTCTTCTTCATCTCCTCAAAAAAGGAACTCTTGAAATGGAAACACAGAATCGAGATGGGTGCGTGAGGAGCGTAAAAAGATTTATTTAACTGAGTTTCAGTAAGTTTCAACTTTGCAGCCCAGAAATGTATTACAAAGTGTATTTTTACATTTCACATTTTTTAAACAAACAAAGTCATTTAAAGCCATCCTTCTATATATCGAAAAAAATCGTATATAAAATGGAATTTATGGTTTTAAGGCCACACCATTTAATATCTAAAATTATTGAAAAAAAAATTTTATGAATTATTATCCGAATATAGCTTTATGAAAAAGGGTATTTAAACACCTAATATAGTGGCAAGAAATAAAAGCTACATATAAACATGAACATATTAATTTTATTCAAAATGTGTTTCGAAAATATATCTTTTTAAAGAAGGAAAATTACAAAATATAGAATATGTTTTTATTTATTTCTACATATTTATTATTTTTTTTCTACCCAAAAATCCCATTTTTTTCCATCTCCAGGACTGTGGACTCCTGATGTCTGACTGCTCCGTTGGCATTTTTGCTTTTGTAACACCCATTTGATGTACCTTGAAAATGCACGAGTGTGCTTGTGTGTGTGTGTCCCTGCGATAGTGTATGTGCCTGCGAGTGTGTGTGTGCTGCAATATTTTACTTTGCCAAATGGGGAGGTTAAGGCTCATTTGTCAAACGTCACGACTTGATGATGCAATTGTTGTTTGCGCCACGCATGTTGTCATTTAGTTTGCATGCAGATTTATGCCCCCGCCAAGTTATTTAAATATTCCTTTATTTTAAATTCGTTGTTCTTGTTGCCGCCCGTTAATGTTGTTGATCAGTCCATTTATGGCTTATTTATGCAAGCTTTAAAAACAAAAACTCTGTCGACTGTCAGTTGGCATTTTGATTGACAAAAGCTTTTTACCTGTTTCGGGCAACCGTATTCTGTTCTTAAGTAAACATATCGTATTACGACCCCAGCTCAAGATGCCTTCAATAGGGGTTAGTTTCCATAGAATAGCACTTAAAGATGTGGGTGGTAGTGGGTCGGGAAACCACCCCCGACAACCAATGACAATTTATGCGTTTTTAAAGAGTCCCATCCCTGTTTTCCTCCCCCTTTTCGTAACTTCCCTTACCAATTCTTGTTTATCTTGGCGTTTTTTCCAGTTAACGCTCGCTTGCATTTCGTGGGTGGACCTAAGAAAATATTATTCTTTAATTTCTGCGCTATTGCATTTTTCCTACCTTTGCTGTTTTTTGTCTCCCTTTTTCGATGCAGCCGACTCGCTGGCAGCCAAAAGGCATAAATTCACAATGGTAGACGAGCGGTCGAGGAGACGGATTTACCTTCTGAAAACTTCTGCCTCATCTTTCTGCTGAAAAACTTTGCAATTGGTTTCTACTCTTTTGCATCTCGTTGCTTTTCTCCCTCTCAATTTTTGCGGATCGCTTACAGAAATCGCTGCACAAGTTTGGGGCGCCACACAACTAACTTTGATGCATAAACTTCTGCTTTGCCAGCCGTGGAATGAATGGAATATTTTCGTTTCTTACTTCTTTGGCTTTTTCTGGCATCTCAAGCTGTTTAATTGTCAGGCAAATTTCGCTCGGTTCATTGAATTCAAAGTAAACTTTGTATGCGACTGTGGTGGCTGAAAAAAAGTGAAGAAGAAAACTTATCTAACTGAAAGAGATATTGCTAGAAACCCTTAAAACAACTTCCTTTGCGAGTGAAATAAAGCATAAGATTTCTTTTATGCATTAAAAAGTGTAACTTTATGAGAAATTCAAAGATCTATTAATATTGTTCATATTCGTTGCTATTAAAACAAATTTTAAACAGTAAACTATTTTTGTTTTTATGTATTTTCATTGCCTTCTTTAAGTTCATAAATATTCCTTTCACTAACAACAATGTTTTCTTGTTAAACCCTTCTTAAATAAGGCAATGCCCTCCTTAAAATGCATTATAATTACGCAGCCTTTTCTTAAAATCCTGTTGAAAATGCATTTCAGGACTACTTTGAAGATTGTCAGGACTAAGCCGCACTAAGCTCGATGCTGAAAGGGAACCCTCCCCAAGAATCCTTGTAGATGCGCGAATACGTGTAAATATTTTGCCAAGTCTGTTCGGATGGGGCATTAATCATATTAAACAGGAGGCAGGCGTCAGACGGCGGCGGGATTTTCTTTTGTTCCGCTTTGTGTGTGTGGATGTGTACTCGTCATACAGTGCGTATGATTATTACCACTATTATTAATATTATCATGTGCCCGGGCATGGGCTTGACTTGGCGCCTGGAGGTTGTTTTTGCGGAATACGAGCGAAAGCCTTGGGTTTGGGGCATCGTCATTGCAATTATTTACAAAATCAGAGCACGTTCTGGCTCTGCTTTTATGCGATTACGTGTATGTGTATGCGAGTGTTGTGTGTGCACTAAAATGCCTCGAGCCGAATCGCTTATTACGCCACAGAAAGAGATAGCAGCAGGAAGAAAGAGAGAGACGGGAAGAGACACAGTTGTTGACAGCCTCCTTTTCATACAGAAGGTAGGAAAAGCTCTTTGCGATCAGCTTGCAACATTTTTATATTTTTCTTAACTTAGTTTTTGGCATAAAAATACATTTTTATTTGTCTTGGGACTTTTATCGGTTAAAATAATCTTGCAATTTGTTAGATAACTTTATTGAAGTTGTACATGGTTTTGTAAAAAAAGGAAAGGTAGGAAAAATTTAATAAATGTAATTAAGTAATTAAGCTATAAGGCTTGACTTGAAATACCAATCAAAATTAATTGATACGGTGTAAATTAGGTATGTTGGTATGACCCATTAAAAGATATAACCCCACTTGCCAAAAAAAACTTTTTTTATTAAAGGCACACTTGACATTACGATTCATAAATGAAGTACAATAAAAAGTACCTACTTTATTACCGAGAATTTTGTTAAAATGTATTGTCACCCACAGGAAAACCTTTCAATTACTCAATGTAACTTTTTGGAAACAATTACGTCAAGTGTTGGAAATTTTCACCCAACAGACGAATGTACGTAATAAGCCACTTTCCTTAATGACAAGACATTTTCAGATCCTTAGCCGACAACTTTTTAATTTCCCAGTTTGCCCATCCGGCCACCATTAGCATATAGATATAGACAGTGGATCCGAGGCCCGGAGAGAGTGCAGTCATAAAGAAAAGTTTTGATGCCCCTTCCAGCGGCCTTTATTGCTAAGCCACGCATGCCCTTGTGCAATATCCATTTGTGCCCCAAACTCTTTTATGGGGTAAGGTATGGTATGGGATGGTCTGGTATGGGATGGGGGTGCTGTCTATAGGTCTCCATCTGGTCCCGTAACTTTTGCGGCAGTGGTTTTAATTTAAATTGACAACATCAAGCAGTTAAGTACTTGCAGCGACATTTTAATAGCTTGTAAGCCCCACGAGTACCGAAAACTTCCCCCTTAACCGAACGAAAGCTGAGCAAACCAAACCAAACCAGACCAAACCAAACACCTTCCCCAACGAGCACCCTCCTTTGTCCGGATGCCACGTCAAGCTAAAGAAAATAAATACAACGGACGCTTATTTACATATTCCCAAACGTAAATACGCGCCATTTTTATTTGCTCCACGTTATTTTTATACCCTTGCAGAGGGTATTATAATTTCAGTCAAAAGTTTGCAACGCAGTGAAGGAGACATTTCCGACCCTATAAAGTATATATATTCTTGATCAGCATCACCAGCAGAGTCGATCTAGCCATGTCCGTCTGTCCGTCCGTCTGTCCGTCTGTCCGTCTGTCCGTCTGTCCGTCCGTTTCTACGCAAACTAGTCCCTCAGTTTTAAAGCTATCTGCTTGAAACTTTCCCAAAAGTTGTCTTTCTATTGCAGGTAGTATATAAGTCGGAACGAGCCGGATCGGGCCACTATATCATATAGCTGCCATATAACTGAACGATCGGAAAAGCCATAACTTTGGTGTTTTTAAAGTTAGGAAGTTGGGATTTTCTATGGGTTTTATTTTTGGCTAATCAATCCGACCTACCAAATTTCATAAGGATCGGACGACTATATCCTATAGCCGCCATATAACTGATTGATCGGAAATGCCATAGCTTTGGTGTTTGTAAAGTTAGGAAGTTGGGATTTTCTATGGGTTTTATTTTTGGCCAATCAATCCGACCTACCAAATTTCATAAGGATCGGCCGACTATATCTTAAAGCTGCCATATAACTGAACGATTGGAAATGACATAACTTTGGTGTTTTTAAAGTTAGGAAGTTGGGACATTTTATGAGTATTAAGAATACATCATATGAATAATTTTGGACAATATAATTTATAAAATATTCTGCAAGGGTATATCAACTTCGGCTCCGCCCGAAGTTAGCTTTCCTTTCTTGTTATTTTTGTTCTTCGTTTTTTTAATGCATATTCGGGCACTCAGCGAGTCTTTGCTCGGTTTTTTTAATATACCCAGTAATGCGTATGGCTAAAGGGTATCGGAAAATGTAACAAATAATCATTAACCAAAAAATATTGAAACCGTTTTTTTACCTCATTCATAAGTTTATTTTTTATAAATATAAAAATATGTTAAATTATGCTATTAAAAAAAATATTTGTGCCTTCAGATCACCATATTTTAAAGATACTTTTAACCCACAAATTTAGCTTTGGGTTTTTAAATTCCTTAGTGACCCTAAAATTTCTTTTAGCCAATTTTCAAACAGTTCTATATGTACTTTTGGTGGGAACTTAATTTAAGAAATTTCAGGACAGTCCCAAGTTTATGAATCGAAAATCCCTGCTTAACTGCTTTACCATTTTAGAGGATATCCTCGCGTCGATTGACCTTGACTTTCTCCTGGCTTTTCATTTGATTTCATTCTTTTTTCTGGTCGTTTTTAAGAAAGAATTTGCATAAAGTGAAAACAAGCATTTTAATTTCACTCGACGTAGCAAAAATGAAATGTGCGACAGCATGTACATGTGCGGAGCGGTAGTAAACGCTGCCATTTACCGCTGGCAAACGCCACTCCTGCCGTTCGGCTCCCCAAAAATCCCCAGAGCGTTAAAAAGTTTTGCAAGTGCGGCGAACCCAGTGGAAAAAACGCAATGGAAGGTAAGTAAAGGGGCGACAGTCGTAATTGTTGAGAGGACCACCAGCCAAAGGGAAATCTACAATGGATGGGAGTGGGAAAAAAGCGCAATGCCAGCAGACAAAAACAAACCAATTTAAATTAGACGACCTCCCGCTGGGTGGATCTTTGCCGTTTTCTTTTCGGTTTGGGGAATAAAGTGTTGAAAACTTTGGGTATCAACTTTTGACATTTGCAGTGCACTAAATAGAAATTCTGGTCAGGATTAGGCAAAGTGTCCGAAAGCGACTGGAAGCAATGATAAATGTCTCTTCTGGTCTTCCCACTTTATAGCTCTGAATACACTTTGAAAATATTTAAGAAAAAAGTGTCAATTTAAAATAAGAAAAATAATGATCAAATAATTTTAAATTGAATTGTTTAATCAAGAAGTCAAATTTAATTCTTATATTATTTTTTTGGAACTTTATAGTAATGCTTTTTGAAAGTCTTATTAAATCTACATTCACAGAATTGGGAATTCTTTATCTAAACAAAACTATTGTAGTTCTTACTTTCTTGTTCTGTTATTTTGTTTCCCTTAAAATTAAAATATTCTTAAAATTAAGATTCACAAGTCTACTATTTTTCACAGTGCTGAGGTAAACATTTTCTGGACTGTCCTTGGTGTGGTTTGTGCCATTCTCACTCTCGATTTGGAGTGGCCTTTTGAAATGGGACACATGCCACGCTGGCAGTTTAATATAATTTAAACCTAAACACATACCAGGGCAGACACACACTTATACTAAATATATCAAGAGGTATTTCCCCTCGGCCAGTGAGTTGGGGTTTGTCAAGTAGCCGCCGCGTCTGCCATTTGACGCTCGGTCCCATAAATTACCAGACACTTGGCAGGGAACGTATACCGAAGGCATCTTCACATTTCTGGTTAGTCATTTGCCTGCCCCCCATACATCTACACACAAAAACAAAACTATTAAGTGGGCATAAAACTGGCTACGGTCTATGGGTATTTCCCCCCAGAAAGCTCAAGGACCTCTTCTCGATTTTGCCATTGGGCGGGGACATCTAATGTTTGTTGTTACTGTCGGGCAACCCTCGGACTAATGGAATATGCAAAAACATTCCTGTAGATATAAAACAGGCGAAGAGGCTTAATAAATCCCATAGATCCTACATTTGTGGAATGTTTGTGCTCATGGCCATGGGCGGATCATAAAACTAAACATTTCAGAGCCTAAGCTTCAGAAATTGAGTGTGGGCTGCACTTTATTGGAGGATTTATGTGATTAAACAAAGGAATAAGAATATATATGCATACTAACATTAGTAAATCATTTTTAATTTATGGAAAATAATATAAATATTTATGAACCAGCCAATCTTTTAAAATTATCATCATAACAGCAGTAACTTAATTTAAAATTCTTGTTTACACATTAGAATTTAGAATCTCTATTAACCATCACATTAATACCCTTTTTTTGGGTAATTAAAATTCAGCTCAAGCTGCAGCTGCATACGTAAATGACTATTTATTGAGCATTTATTGGAAACTAATTTGGAATTGATTTCAATAAATTTGCATTTAATTGGTCGAACTCGTGTTTTTTGTGGCACAATTCATTGCGCTAATTGACAAAACCGAGCGAAAACAAATGAGAAAGCGTGCAGCGGACGGATATTGCATGTGCAATGAGCCAAGTTCCTAATTGGATGAACTGCTCTTCCCTCTAAATTGGAATTTGAAAAACTTTGCCACCTTTTTGGCCAACTGGTTTCGTCCTTCTTCACAAAAGGCCAGACATTGTCAAGTGCAAAGTTTATTTCTTAGGCTGGCTGGGGGGAAAAAGACATCTCCAGGGACCTTCGAGTGGAGTCGTCCTGTCTCTCCTTGGAATCCTTGGAACTCTGCGATTCGGGGGTTGTGCATTTAGCTGCTCAAGTACCTGGGGGTAGCTCAAATGTCAAGGATGCGCCTTGCACGGGGGTTGGCCGGGTCTAAAAAGTCAATCACAATTCCCAGTGCAATCACAGCACGCGTATTAATATTTAAAGAGGTCATCGGAATTGGTTTCTCTGTCTTTGAGCCACTTATTGCCCGGTGAGTGTGCGGAGTTTGAGATAAGACGTAGCAATTTCTGTGGCCTGCAATATTTTCCACTTATTTGGCGATTTGTTGCAGTTAAGTGGCAGCAACCAACCCCCAGATGTTCCTATCTTGATGTATTTTATGTCTAGCAATTTTTCCTGCTCCATCCTCCTCTTATTTTTTATGATTTGTCTCAGTGTGGATTTCGCTTTCATTGTGTTCACGTTGTTGCATTTTTAATGCCAAGTCTCGGATTGATTTCGCATTTGCATTCGCTCGGATGCTCCACCTTTTATTTATGATTTTGCGCCAAGGATATGCATCTTGTGGATACAGGATGACAGGCAGTGTCTGCTCGCCGTCTGGTAAAACTTGCGTTTTGACTCTGGGGAAAAGCAAAGTGAAAACTTTCCCTTTTTTGTCACTGTCTATTCAGATCCCTCCGTCGCCCTGCGTTGAACTCGGCGGTATTTCAATTACGTCTCCCTCGCAATCAATCACACTCAAAGTTGGAAAAGCTCTTTTCCACATCCTGGCAGCCAGAGAGCGGAAAAACATTTTGCATTTCCCTCTCTGAGTTATGCTAAGTGATTTGCCCATTGATCATTTGTCTGAAGTATTGGACATTTAGATTTACTTTTGATTTGATTGCAATGTCCTTAAATGGTGTCGGTGAAATATAAATAGTATTAAACTTTGCAATAAAAAATGTAACAATTACTAATACTTTTTTTTATTGTCTGACAGAAGGCCGATGGACAAATAAAAAAAATGTTTAAAGTAGGTGCCTTATTCTAATGTTTGAATTTAATCGAATAAATAGATATTATATTTTTCATTAAATAATTTAAAACATTTTCAGTTCACCTTATGAACCTTGATATACTTTTTTTTTTATAAAGCATAATAGGGCAAGAGTAAATTGTTGTGAAAATACTTTCAACTTAATTATATTGTTGTCAAGTCAATATTTTTGAAAGTTTCCAGCCCTAAAACTGTTAATAAGAATTAAGAGACTTACAAATTAAATCTTAAGTACTGACCTTTTGCCCACAGTTTCTTGCCATGTTTACCAAACACTTTTTTGGGCCAACATAAATAATTCCCCATGGATTCCAGCACTTACCTCGTACAATTTTCTTATAATTTGTTATGCCAGTTGCTGGCCAAACTTTTAATTCAACAGCAAAACCCGAATGAATAAAATTATGCCAAGGCAAATGAATTAACACTTTTGGCTGTGCTATACATTCTTTGGCACCGATCCCCCCCCCAGCATCCGTTTGCCGCCCCTGTCACCGCTCAACTTTCTGATATAATTCCTGGCTGAAAAGTTTTCTGGCCAAGAGAAAAAGGGGAGAGGGAAAAGGGGAAAGAAGGAAGGACCCCGGCTCAACCGGAACTTCCGTGCACTGCTCAAGTTCTGGGCCGTCGCTTCGCCTTGCTTGAAAAGAATCTCTTCCGCCGCCCCCTTTGTGGGTGCTGGGGGCGTGGCGGAAAAATAAATTTGTATTGTTTTGTCTGGGGGCGAGAGGCGAGGCCAAAGAGCAAACAATGCGAGCTGTGAGAGCTCAAAAACCGCAGCCACTAAATGCATTACGTGAAGGGTTGGGGGTGGGAAAAGCGAGGGAAAAATCGGGGGAATAGCGGGGGAAAAAGCGGGTGAAAAGCTGGCTGCCTTCTCCCTTTGCGGCTACACTGTAGCGGCTTTTGTTTGCGGGAGAGTGCTGGCTTTGGCATTGTTTTCCTGCACGGATATCCTTAATGAGTGAAACTGGGCTACCGCTTCTTCTCCTGTCGAGCAACAGCAGCAGCTGCCACCCACATCATAATTACCCCGCCCAGTTGCCACCACCCACTGGACCAAGACACCCCCCTCCACCCAGCTGACAAACACACTCGAGGTCCCCAACACTCAAGAAACCGAAAACTGGGGGAATTGGACGAATTCCTGGCGGGGGGTTTTCGCTGCTTTTTCGTATCTCTGACCACATGAGCACATAAATCTTCGGGGACGCGGAAAACCACAGTGACTGGAGAGGTGTCGAGAAATGCGGAAACTGCTCCAAACTTTCCATGAAATATGGGTTGACAGCGGTATATCTGCTTATAAATGCATTTTAAATTAAACAAATGCGTGCTTAAGTGCTGTCATAAATCAGAAGTTTGAGAAGTATAGTTTTTAGACCCATTTTATTTCATTTAATTTTTGTAGAAGAAATAAAAATGAGACTGTTCATTAATTTTCAGACATAGGTAATATTTATTTAAAATTTTATAGTTCACAAAAACCAATACAAAATGAATAGTGTTTAAGAACTTTACTACTTTACTACTAAATTTATTTATTGTACAATGCAACTTTTTTGTAAATGAAAACAAATTAAACTTCTTTTAATAATTTATTAAGAAAACCAATTAATTTCGTACCACTTTATTATTAAAAATTAGTTTTTTTATAATTACAATCATTTTATTACATATATTTTGCTTTTCCCCTGTGTTTTCGCCCCACTGTATATCAGCCCCATCGTTATAGCCGTGTAATTATCACGATGATCACTTTTCAACATTACCCAAGCGAGGAAACTTTTATATTAAAAGTAAACTTATGACAAACGAGCAAAAGAAGGGCAGCTGTGGGGAAAAAAAATGGAATCCTGGACAGGACTCAGACAAACATCCGCACACACACGTCAGATGGGTGTGGGTGTGTGGGGGTGCCCATTGTCAAGTGTAATTTATCATTCAGTCAACGTCCTTCGATTGCAGTTTATCTTCGGAACTTACTTTACTGGGTCGTCAGTGTAATTTCTCAGTCCTCCCATTTCTTTTTCCCACCCATCAAGTTGCCTCTCTTTCGGTTTTCCTTTCAGACTGGCCACGATTCCCCCCAGTTTTCACCCTGCTTTCCCACGAGTAAAAGCAAAAGGAAAGTATATTAGGGGAACAACAAGGATATTCCCTCGGAGTTGTTATTGTCCTGGCTGTAGAATGAATGGCAAATCAGGAAAATCTGACCCCCAGGTTGTTAGTTTTCTTGCAAGGATTTTTAAAGCCAATGGGAGCAAAATAGCAATTAACATGGATTTTCAAACATCCACCTCATGTACCCCCTCTCCCCCCGTTCACCACAGTTCTCCTGGTAATAATCGGAAATAATTGAAGAAACGAAGGAAAGCAGGAGGAGCAGCAAAAACAGGATACTTATCGGAGGTCCAGGGGTAGGGATGACATCGCTTTGAAGGATGTTTGTATGTGCAATTTGTAGCGTTTTAATTGTTGTTTATCCGATCTAGAACAGATGGGGTACAAGATGGGGTTTCCCAGGGAGCAAACTGCACCACCGCAAGCCACTGAGCTAATTTTGATTGCGGTGCATCGGCAGGTGAACGACGATGTCGGTTCCTAATTAACTATGCCACTGATGTTTGGTTCGATTCAGCAAATTGGCCTCAAATGCGGGTTAGCAGGAAGTTTAAATGCTTAATGCCTTCGGGGAATACAAAGCCCAAGGCAGAAGTCATTAAAATCAAGTCAAAGGAGTGATAGTAAGGTAAAAGGCTGTTAAAGCCACTCTATTGACTTAAAATAGTAAGAAAATGTATTTAATTATAATATTTAATTTAATAGAAAGATAATAATAATAGCTTAATAAAGTGGAAATAATTAGGATAAGTTTAAAATATATAAAAAGGGTAACTTTAATTAAAAAGGGTAAAAATAAAAAGTGTCTAAATAATGTTTGAGTTTAATCATTTCTAAGCAGATGAAAACAATAAGATATTAGTTTTGTTTATTCAAAAGAAAAATATTACATAGGATTTGTTAAAATGAATGGCTAAAGTATAATATGAAATACCCACAAGTGCAATGGCATCCAACGGTTATTTATTTAAATTCAAAATTTACTCGTTACTTTCCCTGACTCCCATTTTCTCTCTATAAATATGTTCACCTTCCTCTCATATTTTTTGTAAGCAGTCAGAGAGCAAAGGAATTCCGGTTGTAACTCCGAAATATTTGTTTATTTGCCTAATGCGCAGACTCACCACTTTTGCCGGCAGGATTCAGCAACAAATGTTTATGCTCAGGTCTGATGATAAACAAACTTGACTGGGACCAGAAAATATAAGATTAGAAGACTGAACTTACCTAAAATAAGTCACCAAACAAATTATTATTAAATGAATTAGTTGTAAGGTTTTTAAAAATTTGTATTCATGATAAGAAATACAATTTGTTTAAAAACCAAAGGAAACTTATCTAAAATGAGCATTGAATTATTGAAAACATTTTTTATAATATTTATAAAATATATTAATAAAATATTATATTATTTTTCCAGCTTTACAATGTTAAGTAAATGCAAACTGATTATCCTTTTGATAATAAATTCTTATCACTAGCCCCGGCCAAGTTCCCTTACATCCTTTTACTGCCGCTCTTTCCTCGACTTTTCCCCGCGCTGAAACAGCTGATTTCCCTGCAGGAATTTACTCCGAAAAGTCCGCTTCGATTTCCCCATGCGAAGTACGAAAAACCCGAGCCGCAACGAAGTGCGGAACTCACCACCCAGCGAACATTGCTGTGGACTGTTCCCGGTCTCCGGTTTTAAGGAACCCTCATATCTACTTTGGCATCGCACGCCGTTCAGTTGAGTTTTGGTTACTGCCGCCAACGGTTTGCAAGAAGAAAGTGAGCGCGTGTCGAGATTCTTGTGGCGTTTTTTGGTGGGGCCAACTTCGTGGGCGATTGGCAGCAAACATAAACAAACGAAGTGCGACTTTCCTCGGAACCAGCTAATTGATATCACGGACATGGGCCGGCTAGACTTTGGCCACTTTTGGCCTGGCCCAAAGCAAGCGGAAGCATTCAAGCCGCAAAAAACATTGTGAGAACTCCAGGGGAAATGTAACGAATTGTGTGCGAAAAGAATTGTACAAGGAAGTAGAGCAAAAATCAAGCAACACGAATATATATATATATCTATATCCCAGTGGGAGTCGTGTGTGTGTGTCTGTGCCAGTGTGTGTGTTAGTCTGGGGCAGGGCAAATAAATGCTCGTGCTACGCTTTTTTAGCCAGTTTATCTTAAGGCGAAATACTGTAAAAAATTGTAAAATGGATTTACGTTTCGTATTCATCGTTTTCCTGCTCAAGTGGACCCATGCACAAGGTAAGCTCGACGGAAAAAAAATGAAATAAAACTCAAACTGAATAAAAAACCCATCCTGGTCATGGATTTCCTTCCTTCCTTTCTGGGTGTTTGCCTGGCATTCTCTGTTTGTGCAGCTGCCACAACCTCCGGGTTAAGTGGGCCACAACGGGGTGTAGTCGGGGGTGCAACTCAAGTGCAATTCAGCCGGCCTGCAATTGCAAATATTCCATAGAAAATTGCTCAACAGAGAGGAGTGCTCGCTCGTGAATGTATGACATTTGTATGGATGTGCGATCCCGTAATGAGTTGCATTTAACTCATCCAACTCACTTGGCCGAGATGTTTTGGGAGCCCGGCATATTTATGATGATTGCCGGCAGGTGTTGAATGGGTATAAAGCATCGAGCTGGCCCAAAGGAATCCCTGCGATGTCAGGCTCGAGTGCATCTGAATGCAGGTTTATCGATACGCCGGTTTGTCTGGAAATCTGCATTCTACAGACAGTCTCGTTCCAGATAGATAAGTAAATGGAGTTATTAGATTGGTTGTCTGTGACAAGTCAAGAATAAAGTACACTTAGCAAGGATAAGCCCACATGATTTACACAAAGAACTTCGAAATGTATTTTAGTTCAAAGAACATTAAAATTGTTTTGCAAAATAAAACAATCAAACATAGAATTTGTGATTCGACAATCTTGTTTCCCAATCACAATCAATTTGAAAGTATAAAACCGCTAGAAGAAAAGTTATAGATTCAGTTATAATTTTATTATTCATTATTTTTTCGTGTGATTTAAAAATATGTTCTTGCAAATTTTTGTGGTATTAATATTTTTGTACCCAGTTATATTTTATTTGTTGAAAAATATGTTATAGATAGAAGTAAACGATTCATACATACATTTTTAAATTGTTTTACCTCTGTCGATTTTTATTTTATTTGTTAATTAATGAGTGCTTGATTAATATATGACATTATTAATAAATAAAGTGGCTAAAATAAAAAAAATTTATTTCCAAAATGAAATGATTAAGATATACAAATGGTATACTTCATAGCTTCATTTCACATTCTGAAATATTTTCCCTGCTCATCCATCCTAAACGTAACTAAACTTTATTTGCCAGATTAGCGTATTTCCTGATTTGCATTTATTTGCCAAACTGCCTGATAACTTTTGAGGCACTTCCAGAATCGTTTCATCCGGCAAAACATACTTGTACGCAATGCATTGATTACTTCCTCCCCAAAAACTTTCGCCAACTATAATTCATAACTCTTGCTTATCTCACCATTAAGTTGTAGCCATCAAATGGGAATTCGTATGTGGAAAACTTTTATGCCAGACGCAAAACAATTTCCGCAGCTTCCACACCCAAAAGCAAATTAGTGGAAAATGTTTTTGGCAAGAAAAGGGAAAGGGAACGAGAACGGGGATTTCCCTCGGGCTGGCTAACTAACCGAAATGAGTACGAATTCGAGGCGTGGGCCTGAATTCAAGTGAGTACTCAGGGCCATGACTCAAGCGGACTGCTTTTGTTGCATAAAATATGCGCATTTAATAAGGGGCTTCCCACACTCCAACATGAACGGAATGAATATGTAAATGTTGGCCCACAAAAAAAGCAGTTCGGCACAGGCCACAAATGATACAAAAGATATTTCATATTTTCCGTAGGTATATGTGTGTACATTCCCATTTTGTTGCTGTTCAATTTGCGTTCTTTATGCTTGGCTCTCCTTTTTTGGTTAAGGGCATTTTTATTATGTAGTTCATGCATGTAAACGAATTCAATTGAATAATATCCTGTCATTTTGTTGTTACATCCTCTTCGGGCTACCCATTATCCCCCCACCCCCACCCCTCAATCACCCCACCAAACGACCGCGAAAACTCCCTCGTTTGGCATGTCAAAATTTTTATCAGCGCACAAAATCCGCCAATGCAGGATGAAGGATATGGAGGAGTAAATAAATAAATCCCGGCAACACGCGTGTTGCTGCTCCCGTGTATCTCTATCCCGCTCTGACAGGATCCTCCTTCCCGCTCCCTCCTTTTCATCGTCCCGAGCTCTGAAAAGTATGCAATAAATTTCAAGCAAAAAATATATTGGCATTTTAGTGGGTTGGGGTTGGCTGCTCCTCTGCGTGTGTGCGGTGTATCCAATAAAAGAAAATTAAATACTTTTGGGTAAAGATTTTTCTTTGACTAAATAAAATCGTACCTCTGTTGTCTGCAGGGGTTCCAGGTTTTTTTAAAGTACTCTTTTAGTAGCAAAAAGTATTAAAACTATACTACTTTCAGTGGTTTTAATAAGACGTCAATATAAAAAGTATAGCTAAGCAAATTTGAACATAAAAACTATATTAAGTGCAGGTTGCTTTTTCTAACTAAATTCTAAATTCACTTTAATTTTAATTAATAGGGTGAATCTTGAATTTAAATTACCAAAACTATATTATTGTTCTATTTATAGACTCTATAAATTCTAGGAATATTTTATCTTTACAAACTTTTTGCCATATCTGTTACATCCTTTAGCCCAATTTGTATGCCATTTCGCATAGCGGCTCCCAGTTGTTTTTCATACTTTCCGTTTCTCAACTTTCTTCAACTTTGCTTAATTTATAAATTATGCATTTTGTAGACTACGTTACCAGGCAATTATCATTTTCCTGGGAAATTGTTGGGCCGCTTGTTTTGGTCTCTCGCTCATTTTTGGACGGCCCCAAAGAAAGTAGGCTACGCAAAATTAATTTCTTCTGTATGTTTTTGCCTGTGTGTGTGTGTGTGTGTGTGCCGGCATGTGCGTGTGCTTATTTATTTGGCTGGGCTGGGATTCAAGAAAGGACTCAACTCGGTTGTCTTATATTCCTGGGCCTCGTGCCTGGCGGCGGCCAAAAGCAAAGGGCATAAATTTATTTGGCAAAAACACAGGAGCAGCCAGCCATGGGAGGAGTAGGAAAAAAGTTTTGCAGACCGGAATATTAATGAGTATTTAACCTAAATTGTTGCTGCCTTTGATAAGTGCCATGAAATATTCCCCATGTAGCAGCCGAATCTATTTCTGCCCTTTAACCCTGCGGCATCAATGGCAGACAGGAAAACTTGCCATTTCTCTGCGGAATGTGTGGGCCTTCCCTTGTTGCTCAGGCATTAAATTACTTTAGAAGTGTGGGGAAAAAAGGGTTAAATTATTTTAGATGCCAGAACGAACCCAAGCGGTTGCCTTTAAGACTTTTCTCCCAAATAACTCAAAGGACCTGCTACGAATTTTGCTCTTTTCCGACTTCGTTGTCGGCGCCAGGAGAATAGGTATTATTTGACCAGACTCGAGTTAATTGAAAAGGCGAAGGTATTTATTCCTAAAGGGAAAAGGACCAGGCCAGCAAGTAATAAAGTAATATGGAATTAATTTGGAGTCTATTAAATATAGAAATATTTTAGAAATTGACAGCCAGCTGGAAAATAGAAAATATTTACTTGGGAGCTTATGAAACACAGTGGTAATTGACTTGCAAAAATATGCGAGAGAAAAAAGAAATAAGGGTTTATAATAAAAGAGACAAGTATATTTAAAGGACAAAATCTACTTTTATTTCTAGCTTTATTTTAAATGGACTTATTATTATATTGAATACTTACACATTGTTTAAATTTTTTTTATTTGCTGATTAGAAATAATTGTAGAACTGAAACAAAACATTTCAAAAATATTTGGCTTAGCTTAAAGCCGCTAACTAATTGTCTGTTTATTTTAGTCAATTTCTACTGCTTTTACACACACAAATTCCAGGCAAAGCAATTACCAGTTTTCAGTTGTATTCACAACGCTGGTCCTGGCAAATTGTAATTTATCTTAGCCTTGGGCCAAAGGACAATTCAGGCAGATAGTCCTACAACAGACACACAGACACACGAGGGAAAATTTTAATTAATTTCTGCATCAATTGAACGGCTGTCATAATACAAATAAAAGAGATGCGCACCAAAACACACACGGATACTTGTTTATTTGTTTGCTGGGGCAAACGCACTAGGCAAACAATGGCCACAAAAGGACATGCAGGACATGCCATTCAAAGCAAACTGAGCACCACACTCATAATCGCCATATTTTGATTAAGTTAATTAAGCGATTTCTCGTCGATGTTTTGTGTATTTGGACCAATGCTAATCCTCTTCCACACACTAAATATCCCCATCCCAGCGATTACCCGCTGAGCTTCAAGTGTTTGCCATGTGAAAACATAATTCACTTCATTATTATCCGAACAGGGCCAACAACAATGGAACAGCGGGTAGCAAAAACTGCAACAACAGCCATGAAAATAACAACAGCTCGGAGCGGGGCAATTGAGCCTAATGAATTGCCATAGTAAACGTGGCTGAAACAGCTGCCAAGGCGCTACGAGGCCATCAAAACTTTAAAGTGCTCGAGCTAGCCATTAAAAATGGAAGAAGCGAAAAAATTAACACTGGCAAAAATACGGAAACAAAAACATCAACAAAAGGCAGGAGTGTTTTTCCATAATGAACCGAGGCGAAACTTTTACGCTCTCGGTGGAAAATGCAAAAGTTTGAAAAGCGTGTTGGGAAATTTGTTATTATACTGAGGCCACGAACATTATACCATCATTTGTTTGGTTTTTGAAACTACTGCATAGGTGTTGTATTCTTTTGAATACTGATATGCCATTCCAATAAACTTATATATAATATGAAAATTTAACATTTAATTTAAGCTATTTGATCCTTTTCCAACAAGATTCGATATTTTAAGCATTCACTAATTTTTTATAAGGCAAAGAACTTCCTTAACCCTTGTCAAAAGCCATGATATTCCACTGTATCCCTTTAAAAGTAGAGTGCCCGAGTATGACGACGTAAACAAGTGTTGAGCATATTTTTTACGACAAGTTTGATAATTTCCAGGACCTCTTTTCCCACCAATCTGCCAGTCTGCGGCGCCGTCGAGCAATCATAAAGCAAAAAAAAAGTGGGGAAAAATAAGAATGCCATGCGGTCAGTGATGATGTCCTGGTGGTCCTCCCACCGCCAACTCCTCGCTCGCATTTCTCGCGCATTTTTCAAATACTTACCCTTTGCCGGGGCAGTCGGAAAAAAAAGGGTCCGCGGACCTGCGGAGCAAGTGTCATTGACATTTTAATGTGCTAATGAAGATGACGACCCCAAAATGCGGAAGAAAAATGCTTAAGTTCATAATATAATCAAATTGTTATAAAAATAGTCGACAGGCTCCGTCGCCTCACTGTCGCAGCTTTATATTGTAATTTTCCCTTCTGCCCTCTTCACTTCGCTTCATTATCGTCATTGCATTGCTGGGTTTTTAGTTGATTTTTATTTTTTGTTTGCTTGTATATAAGCCAGCTGCTCAAGGACCTGCGGTGTTTATGGGTTGTTGCAATTTTATTTTTTTATTTTGTGGCTTTTTTCCTCAGCGCATTGTAGGTCCTTTAGTGCACTGGCAGTCAATTATGTCAAAGTTGTCAATTCATGAACGAAAATTGCAGGGCGTTAGCGTAAGCTGCTTTTGTAATTTTTTTTATTTATCAAAGTGCAGAAAATGTTAAATGTAGGTTATAATTTTAAGTGCAGCGAATGGAAGGGCGGAAAGGAAAAAAGATTGAGTGGTTGAGGCTGACAAACTGAAATTGAAGGGGGCGCAAAAGTTTTTGCCTTTAGTGCATTTAGTTTGGCTAAATAAACGGAACTGGAGTAATCAAGAATGAAATTTATAATTGAAGAACTCCATTTCCGCATAAGTTCATGAGTAATGGGATGAGTATTTAAAGAAATTAAAGGATAAATTTCACATAAAGTGCAAATAAATTAAGTACTTGTTAAAGTCCGGTTTATATATTTTATGGAATGGTAGGGTATTTAACTTAACTAACTGTTATAATTTCAGTTTATTTTATATTGGTCAAGTGCACTTTGGAGTACTTTCCTAAAAAACAAAAATTTGCACAGGTAATATAAGCCTTTATTTTTTAGTAGCAATAAAAATAACTCAAATATTTTTTATGTTTACTAAAAATTTGAGTTTTAAGCCTTTAAAAAGTATTATAACCTGGACATTAACAGCTTTTAAAGACACAGCTGCCACTTTCATCTGATTAAATATTCTCCCCCATTTTTACAACCCACTTCGAAATCTAGAGCTCCATTAAACTTTAACTTGAAAACTCTTATCAACCGTAATCCTTAAGCGGCTTCATCTTCGGGGCACTTAAATTTTAAATGCCATTCGTTAACCCTTTTTGCCGCCTTTTTATGACTTATAATTTTTGCCAACTCATTGCCTTTGCCTGGTTCGAGGAAAATCGCAGCCTGACTTTTTCGACTTCACCATTTGTTGCTCCGGAAATATCCGAGAAGTCTGCATAATTTATCAATGTCAAAGCTGGACCGATGATGAACGCTCGAAAATTGCCAGGACAGCAGATTGTAGCCAAGCCCATTTCATTGTCCTTTCTCGGCGAATCGATAAACTTACTTGTTGCCCAAGAAGAAGTCGCAGGGAGAGGCCATAAAATTTGAGCTTTTTAACAAGCAAATCGAATGAAAGGCCGACGACAGGGATATTGTTGATATGAGTGAACAAAAAATAAGCAAAGAAAAGAAAGAAATGAAATGAAAAGGACAAGCCTGCTGACCCGAGTCCAAGCTGCTTATCAATGGCCTAAGCTAAGCATTCCATTCCAGTCCCATCTTTTGTTGACTTACCTTTTGTATGGCCAGTCAGGACATTTTATATTTATTAAAAAAACAAGAAAGGAAAGCTAACTTCGGGCGGAGCCGAAGTTGAAATACCCTTGCAGAATATTCTGCAAATTATATTCTCCAAAATCATTCATAATGCATTCTTAATACTCATAAAAAATCCCAACTTCCTAACTTTAAAAACACCAAAGTTATATCATTTCCAATCGTTCAGTTATATGGCAGATATAGAATATAGTCGGCCGATCCTTATGAAATTTGATATGTCGGATTGATTAGGCAAAAATAAAACCCATAGAAAATCCCAACTTCCTAACTTAACAAACACCAAAGTTATGGCATTTCCGATCAATCAGTTATATGGCAGCTATAAGATATAGTCGGCCGATCCTTATGAAATTTGGTAGGTCGGATTAATTGGCCAAATATAAATCCCATAGAAAATCCCAACTTCCTAACTTTACAAACACCAAAGTTATGGCATTTCCGATCAATCAGTTATATGGCAGCTATAAGATATAGTCGGCCGATCCTTATGAAATTTGGTACGTCGGATTGATTGGCCAAATATAAAACCCATAGAAAGTCCCAACTTCCTAACTTAACAAACAGCAGAGTTATGGTATTTCCGATCAATCAGTTATATGGCAGCTATAGGATATAGTCGGCCGATCCCGGCCGTTCCGACTTATATACTGCGTGCAAAGGAAAGAAGGGTGTGTGCAAAGTTTCAATTCGATATCTTTAAAACTGAGAGACTAGTTCGCGTAGAAACAGACAGACGGACAGACAGACGGACAGACGGACAGACGGACAGACGGACAGACGGACAGACGGACATGGCTATATCAACTCAGGAGGTGATCCTGATCAAGAATATATATACTTTATAGGGTCGGAGATGTCTCCTTCACTGCGTTGCACACTTTTGACCAAAATTATAATACCCTCTGCAAGGGTATAATGAGGATGAAGCAGCAACAACAACTTTCGCTTCGTTTCTTGGGTTTTTTGGGTAATAGGCATCCGGTCATAAAAACATGAATTGTGGCTCTTAGCAGCAAATCCAATTGGGCATAAATCGGCTTTGTCGCCAGCACATGAGATGGATCCTTCCTGGTTTTGGTCCTGGTCCTCGTCTTCGTCCTCGTCCTGTCTCTGAAAATCCCATTCCACTCTTCCTTTTAGGTTCTCAGGTTCTGCTCGTTTTATGGCTTTGCTCGGCTCTCCATTGTAGGCTTTATTTTATGTGCATTTAAGCACAATGCGCTTATTGACTTAATGACAAATGTAGTTAGGCAACACAATGACTGACAATGCACTGCGAAAAATGGGAGCCTTAAAAGCTCAGTTGGCAAAGGTTATTTAAATGTAGGCATATCATACTTATATATATGCAATATACAAATAAAAATCTATCTAAAATCTATGCTTAATATTAGATATAATTATATGAATTCTAAAACAATAACCAGACAAGGTTTTAAAATTATATAAACAATTGTACTGATTGAAATACTAATTATTACCCATTCAGAAATTGATATTAATGTTTATTGAATTCCTTTTTTTTATATCATTTGTTATAAATAAATATATATATATATTACAAATTCTGACAGTGTTAAATCCCATTCCCAGTTCCTGTTTCCGATTCCCATTCCCGTTTCCCGCTGCCGTTAACGTTTCTCCTGCTGTTTGTGAGCCAAAGTGCTTGAGTTTCCTATTATAAGAGACTTAACTGAAATTGCATTGTGGCCTGCATCCTGCACTTGTCACCGCCAGCCCCGAGCTATTTTCCTCTTCATTCTCTGCTGCTTTTCTCAAGGATGTTGACAAATTTACAAACGCGAAAGTGAATTTTCTTTCAATTTTGTTGCAACGACAGGAGCCCAGAGCTGCTTATTCGGATCGCCCCTTCTCTGTCGCACTCTAAACTCCCTATTTTCCTTTTATCGCCTGCTTTTCCTGACAGGCAGGATGCGCGCCTAAGTAGTTTTTGTATAATTGCACTCGTCATTGTCGCCGTCGACATCCTTGTTGGGGATCCCTTTACCCCTGACTCTGTCTCTGTTCCTATCCTTCGCCCCCTCTCTTTCTCACCTGTCTTCCCCTCTCTTTCAGTGCTTGTCTTCCCCTCTCTTTCACCCCTTAGAAAAAGGTTACCCCGCGGCAGTGACAACAACAGCAATTAAGGAATGTTAACAAGCGCACTTTTCAACTTTGGCTCGGGGCTCTCTGTTGCACTTCAAAGGTGTGCCGCTCTCCGTCGGTGTGTGTTTTTGCTGGGTGTGTGTTTGTGGTTGTGTGCCACGCCCTTCAGCCTCTTTTTGCGGCGTTTTCGGGCCAAAGACTTTATCTGTGGTGTGTGTGTTTCGTTTTTGCGGCTGATTAATGGGGAATTCATTTAGTTTTGCACTTTAAAATATTTAAGATTTGATATAACTCAAATCTTTCAATTAAGACATAAAAATATTCAATAACTAACTTATTAAAGCAAAAAGTATTGAATGCTTTAATGAAATAATATTTACCCATAAAAGTACAATCTTAAAAGGGTTTTCAACAAATATATTTAGCAATTGTAAAAGGACATCTGCTTAAATATGGACAGCGAACTCCCAGAAATCGTTAAAAAACCCAATTCAAGGCATTCAACCTTGTCTTCTGAATTATTCATAAAGCCATACACTGTAACCCAGTTGCATTCTCAATCAGACAATGATTGACACATTGCCTTTGAGCACTTAGAAAACCCCCGCCAATTAAAAATCAATTTCAACAGGACATTCCTCTGCAAACAGCCTTTGGCCGTAATTTAACAAATCTGGAAATAATTGAAAGTTAGCAGCATAAATCCCCTAAAAACAACTAGCTGTCTGAAGCGAAACTATGGCATAGTTTTAAAAATTCCCCTGTTGACAATTAAGTTAAGCAGAAAACACAACAAGGACCCAAAGAACCCGAAACAAAGCCAGTCGCAGACACAACAGAAGCAAAACAAAAGCCAACTGAAATGCGTCAAAGGCACGCAACCCTAAAAACTGAAAAAGGATAAGGGAGTGGGTGGTTGGAGGTGGGTGGGTGTGGGTGGGTGACAGATATATCCACCCACCCATGAGAAAGGAGGAAAACTGGTTTCGGTTTCGGTTTCTGCTGGTTAGCAACCCTAATTTACTTTTAATAACTTCATAGGCAGAGCTCAAAACACAAGAAGGGTGCGAGGGGGGCGGAGGGAGCATTAAAAGTGTCCTTTTTCACATGGCCAGGACGAGGACGAATGCGTCGGCGTTAATTTCGATTTTGCTTAACGAGGGTTAAATGCCCGCCCCGCTCCAAACAGTTTAACGCAACTTGTCAGAGTTTGTCAGCAGCAACGGCAGCCAACTGGGCGTATGAGCGATATCGATAACGATAATTACACATGCAGACAAGCCCCTCCACCTTCCACTTTTTCTCTTTCCCAACGCATTCAGGTGAAAAATTCAATTTGCAACGTGCAGATAGGCCCGCCAGGCCGAACATGTCTAAGTGTGCGATTGGGTTTCGCATGGACTGGTATTTTCAGCCTTTTTTCTTCGTTTTTTTTTTATGGGTAAGAAACTTTATAGGGGAGGCATTCGGTTTTTGGAGGCTGGTGGCCTGGGGCGCATCAAGTGTGCGGCTGCATGACTGAGTGACTTTGCTGTCAGAACATGGATTTGTGATGCAAGAGATGTCCAAAAAGAAGAAATGGGAGTCAAGGCAATCGCAACCAAGAAGTAGACATATGACAAGCTAAAGTGTGTCCCCAATAATGATGACATCGTGTCACGATGAGTTCTTATTCAAATGTAATTTTTGTTTTAATTATGATATATACTTGAATGATTTAAAGAATAACAAGAAAGGAAAGCTAACTTCGGGCGGAGCCGAAGTTGATATACCCTTGCAGAATACTCTGTAAATTATATTCTCCAAAATTATTCATATGATGCATTCTTAATACTCATAAAAAATCCGAACTTCCTAACTTTACAAACACCAAAGTTATGGCATTTCCGATCAATCAGTTATATGGCAGCTATAGGATATAGTCGGCCGATCCTTATGAAATTTGGTAGGTCGGATTGATTGGCCAAATATAAAACCCATAGAAAATCCCAACTTCCTAACTTTACAAACACGAAAGTTATGGCATTTCCGATCAATCAGTTATATGGCAGCTATAGGATATAGTCGGCCGATCCCGGCCGTTCCGACTTATATACTGCGTGCAAAGGAAAGAAGGGTGTGTGCAAAGTTTCAATCCGATAGCTTTAAAACTGAGAGACTAGTTTGCGTAGAAACAGGCAGACGGACATGGCTATATCAACTCAGGAGGTGATCCTGATCAAGAATATATATACTTTATAGGGTCGGAGATGTCTCCTTCACTGCGTTGCACACTTTTGACCAAAATTATAATACCCTCTGCAAGGGTATAAAAACAGTGTATAATTATTATAAGTTCAACAAGAAAGGAAAGCTAACTTCGGGCGGAACCGAAGTTGAAATACCCTTGCAGAATATTCTGCAAATTATATTCTCCAAAATTATTCATATGATGCATTCTTAATACTCATAAAAAATCCCAACTTCCTAACTTTAAAAACACCAAAGTTATGGCATTTCCAATCGTCCAGTTATGTATATGGCAGCTATAGAATATAGTCGGCCGATCCTTATGAAATTTGGTAGGTCGGATTAATTGGCCAAATATAATACCCATAGAGAGTCCCAACTTCCTAACTTAACAAACAGCAGAGTTATGGCATTTCCGATCAATCAGTTATATGGCAGCTATAGGATATAGTCGGCCGATCCCGGCCGTTCCGACTTATATACTGCGTGCAAAGGAAAGAAGGGTGTGTGCAAAGTTTCAATTCGATATCTTTAAAACTGAGAGACTAGTTCGCGTAGAAACAGACAGACGGACAGACAGACGGACAGACAGACGGACAGACAGACGGACAGACGGACAGACGGACATGGCTATATCAACTCAGGAGGTGATCCTGATCAAGAATATATATACTTTATAGGGTCGGAGATGTCTCCTTCACTGCGTTGCACACTTTTGACCAAAATTATAATACCCTCTGCAAGGGTATAAAAAGTATGTGGAAGTTTTAAGTCTTGCAGGAGTAAGCTTAAATTTAAGGCAAAGGCTTTGTATTAAAGTTTTAAGTTTCCCCCAATATTAGTTTTCCAAATTATGCTAAATTATAAATAATTCTTCAATTTAGGATTGTTAAGCATATTGTTTCTACAATCTCTTCTCCAAAGCCCCAATACAAATGGCTTAATCCAATCAATTTCATCTCTATCCCTAAAATAACTCATTTAGTTTTGATTTTTTCTGCAACCTGTGTTAATTTAACTCTTTAAATCTTAAGCTTCAAGAGTACTACTCTAGTTTTCCTGTTTTATCTGAAAGAAAGGTGATGGTAATCGATTTAAGCACTCCCAATTCCCATCTCTAATCGCATTCACAGCTGCAGATTGTAAAAGAGAAGACGACCGAGAAATCGAAAAGACACGGCCCAAAATCGAAGGGGGAACGCAGAAGTTGAGTGACTGAAGCGGAACTGTGAACGCCAGAATCTGTGATTTGATGCCATGTTCTGGTGGTGGTGGTTGCGATGACGCCTTTGCCGGTTTTCCAGCTTCAGATTCTGTTTTAGCTCCATCTGTAGCTCCCAGTTCCATGTTCCCAGTTCCCAGCTCCTTTCCATTTCCATTTCCATCTTCATGGACCAGTCTAATGCCATTGCCATTGCCATTTCCATTGCCTGCTTTTGACAGTCGTTTTGCAAACATGTCGAAGCCATTAAGACAATCATGCGTTCTGCCAGCCCATCCCACCCAAATCCCCACATACTACATCAAGTGTTTTTTCGGAATGCTCCTTCTGCTCACACTTCCCATTCCAATTTTTCTGCAGATTTTTCCCTCCTCTTCCATACATTTTTTTTTGTGTGTGCTGGATCGTTTTGTGATGCATGTTTTGTTTTTGAAAAATGGCTGTCGCGTCACTTCTATTGTGTTTTTGAGTGTTTGTCCTTCATTCTCCTCATCTGCCTCTCGCTTTCGTCTGTTTGTCACAAAGATTTATGCGTTGCAATTTACACAGGAACAAAAAAAGAAAAGCGGAGAAAAAATATAGAAGTGCGGCAAAAATGTTTGCCCAACGCTTAGATTGAGTGGAAGTCCTTTTTGTGGGCACTGTGTAGGTGTTGAAACGGATTCCAATACTGAAGAAGCTTTTCTCCCCTCTCTCTCGCTCTTTTTTAGCTGTCTCTTTCAAGGACTTTACAAGTCTAGTGGGTGTGTTTTTTACCAAATCATTTTTTACGGGCTTGTACTTGTTCAGTATTTATTCATCAGGGTGTTAAATTACTAAAGTGGTTGGAAAATTCATTAAATTGCTCTGATCTTGATAAATTGATTTAAGAAAATAATATTTAAGGTTTGTCTTATTTCATTTAATATTATTAAATCCTGTCAAACAATCCTACACTTCAATAAGCAATACTAACTAAATAATACTAAATCAACTGCCATTTTTTAAATTTTAAATTAAAGATATTAAAATATGACCGTGACCCACAATTATGTTTCTTTCTTTTATTTATTAATATGGTTTCCTACCGCTATTAAGCCCGAAAATAATGTTGCCATGAATTTAATCAACTTTTGCAACCCACCGAAACCAATTCAAAATAATATTCCGGCGGCCTGAAAAACTTAATGACTTATGAGTGGGCATAAAACGGGACCGAAACTAAATTATGCCATATTTCACAGAGGACCATGTCCCACCCACGAATCACCCCCAAAAAGCAGACACCTAACCGAAAAACGAAAGCCCCCTTTTGAAAAATAAAACGCATTGCAGCATAAAAAGTTTGAGAGACCATAAAAAGCCGGGGACAAACTAATGAAAGGAGCCGAAAAAGGGGGTGGCCATCTCCCCAATCGTTATCACAACAAAAAACAAGGATAACGGAGGACAGGACGGGACAACGACTATAACGACAGATTGAACCCTTCGCTTTTAATGCAATTAAGTTTAATTGAAAATTTTCACTCCGAAATTATGAGGCGAACGTGTTGGAGGAAGGCAGAGAGCCCCGGCAATCAGGCAGATAGAAATTAACATGAACACACTGTTATGGTGGAGTGCTATGTCCTGGGTGCTTGGCACGTACTCGTCTTCGTCCTTTCGTCCTTTCGTCCTCTCGTCCTGACTGAAAGCAATCAAGCGTTCAAATCACTAGCCCCAAAAAGCCCAAGTTTTCTTTGATGCTGCGTGGAAATGATGAAAAGGGGGCGGTGGCTGGGGGGGGGCGTGGTTACCCGGCAGGACTTTATTACAAAACAAACAACCGAACAAAGTGAGACAGGAATATAGCCAAGCCCTGCCCCCTTCGGCATTTAACTTATCTTTTATCCTGATTGCTGTTGACGATGACAGGGATAATGATGATGATGGCGCCTGGCCATGGTGTCCTGTCCGTCCGCCGATTTCAGTTTCACCTGTCCTGCTTTCTCCGGATAGGATTTGTGTTTGAACAAGCGAATGGCGCTTGATTTTAATTAGCATTTGACACAGCAGCTTGACAGCTGGCAGATCCTTGACTCCTGCTCCTTTTTCCGCTGCCGTTGCTCCTGCTTAATGAGCCATCAGCCAACTGGAATCGCAAATGTCCCCGTGCGCAAATAAAACTATATGCTTGTGGCTCCCCTGGACCAAACAAAAAAGTAGCGATTTCCCCTCGTAACATTTTACGCTCAACAAAGTTTTTCGGGAGACGAAAAAAAGTAAGTTGCTGCAACAATTTTAACTTAAGCTAGGGTAAAGTTGAAAATACCCTAGCTGGTTGTGTTCGGAAAACACTTTGGGGAGTTGTAAACTTGTAAAGAATGAACAACTTTAATAAACAGAATTCTACATGCTTTCATTTAACATAATAGATTTAAAATTTAAAGTGTGTCTTTTTGTAATATTATAAATAAATTAATTTACCTGATTGAGTTAATTTCAGGAGTTTAATAAATCTGTTGCCCAAAGCTTATTGAGATCGCTTAACCTTCTTTTTTGGCTTAAAAGATATTCAGCACTTTCCCAAATCTCCCAACTGCATTTCAGCTTCAACTGAAGCTTGACAGTAAAGCCCGCACACTTTTACCAGATAGATCTAACTGGGAATTGTAACTGGGATAACTGACACTTTCATCCATCCACCCACACACACACACCCACACTCACAGGACATGGGAGCCCATCCAAGGATTTGTCACCGGATGCGCTGCGCCGGAAAATTCAATGTGAAAACTTTGCATTTGCCATGTGCGATGTACGATGTAGGATGTAGGATGTTCGAAAGTGTTTGAGTGGGAGTGGGAGTGTGTCTGCCTTTGCAGGTGCCATGGTGTCAGGTATGGCTGGCTGGAGACTAAGCTGCCGTTAAGGCTCCAACTGGAGCCAAAACCCGAGCCAAGTGCAGTTCCATCTACATGGATTCATACATATGTATGCCCGATATTGGACACATGCTTTTTCCAAAGGGAATCGGGGATTGGGGCCTACCGAAATGTGGAGCAATAGTTGGCAATGATTCTCTGTAGTCAAACTAACCCACATGTGGGAGCAGCAATAGATATGCAAACGGCACGGGATAAACATGGAAAAAAATTTTAAAATTTAGAATGCCGTGTTTTAAAACCATTTTCATTTCATAAAAAACATATTGCTTCTTAATTTTATGTTAGAATTTTCAGTCAGACAAACTCTTACATGATATTGAAAGGCAATGCTGAAACAATTGCTTTTCTTACCTTTCATGTTAACTTTCATTGACAGAGTAAAACTTGAAACCTTAACATGGGACTCTGAGTTTTTTCCCAGTGCATGTGTACATACCACAAGTATTTGCACAATTTTTGTGAGTCCCTCCGCTCTTTCCCCGTCAGCATTGTAATGCATTTACCAAGGGGCACCAAACTTTCTGCTCGGCTCTCAATGCAAATGTGTGAGCTCTCCCGTGTGCCCTGAATTATTTATACTCCTTGCACTCTATATGCACAAGTCGAAGTTGTCTAAGCATAAATAAAGTTGGAAATATACAAAACGGAAGAAAAAATACAAGTTATCCTGGGATGTCGAATGCATCATGACTCTTGAACATTTCACTGGTCAAATTCGGCAATGGGGGTGGTACGAACAATTAGAAGAAGTGTCACTTCACCACTCCCCCATCGAAATGTAGAAAAACAAACAATGGAAAAACAAAATAAAAAGAAGTGAGTCATGGCCAACAAACACCCTTGTCTGCGATGGAGAAGAGTAAAATGGTACAATTTATGGTTTGTTTCGGGTTGTTATAGCGCTGGGTGTGCGTCGTTATGATTCATAACTAAACAAGAACAACCAAAGAACTTCTCGACAACATCCCCGGAAACAATTTGCGGCACACGAACACGAGGCGTTTACAAAAGTTTAATTTTACTCACTTTTTTGTGGACGGTGGTTTTTTTGTTGGCAAAAGGGAAATGTTCGGAAAAAACTTGAACACTTTTTGTTGATTCATTGGAAATTTACATGTAAAATGTATGGTCAAAATGTTGAATTTTCAGAGCTAAAATGCAGTCATTATGTTGTGGAATATTCACTTTGGTTTTATTGAGTTGTGCAAATACAATTTAGGTTGTTGGAAATAGGTGACAAAATTTTTAACAATTTAAAAAATTATCAGGAAAAATTTATGTTATTTTAAAGATCAGGACTATTGTTTCTTATTTTAAGATAAGTCTTGCAGAGATTTTAAATTAAGTCCGAAGAACAATACTTTGCTACAAAAAAGTCTTACTTATATATAATGCTTTTCTGAGAAAATATTACGCATACAGAATGTTTATTCAGGAATGACACACAAAATTAAGGATGATGATGTCTTCCCATATTAAATATACATATATTCAGTCCAATTTGGAGAGCTCCTCCATCACTAAATGCCCCACTGACACCCATCCATTATTGTTGCTTTTGCTGCCTACAAGACACATTTTCTCAAGCAGCTGTTGCTGCGTCTACTGCTTTTCACGTAAATTATAGCAAAAATTTAATTATTGCATTGGCCGTTCTACTTTACTTTGGCTTCGAGGACGAAGGATGTGCTGGGGCAGAGCCCAACTAACATAGTTCCTTAGCCGGAGGCAGCAACAAAAACGATTACAACAAAAGTTGTATGTCGAAAAGTACGCTACTAAAACAATTAGCAAGTCTCAGAGCGGGGCTATAATTAAAACAACAATGGAAAGTTTTGGAGGGAGAGGGGGGACAGGGGGGATAAGGGAGTCGGGGGACTTCCTTCTTATATGGGGCTGCCTTTGATTGATGATGCAAAAGCAGCTAAAGCCACGGCTGCCCCTTGAAGTATGCAACACATAAGCAACTTGCAAAGGCGTTGAAGGAACCCGCACTTTTGGTGGGCAGCAGGGGGTGAGGTGGGGGTGTGTTGCAGGTCCTGAGGGCCTTTGTTTTGTTTTTGACCCGCCAGCGACGGCAACAAACTATGCAGTGCCACAAACAACAACAAAAGGAATCGGTGGCACAACTTGAGAAAGCAAAGAGAAGTTGCAATACTCTTAACTATAGCAATGAAACTATATATTTTAAGCTATTTAAATTGCCAGAAAAAAACCTTTTCGTTATTGATTCCGAGTTTTGATAAATAGAAGAACAAAAACATAATATTTAACATAAATAATGTACCAATTTAGTTATTGTATACTCAAGAAAATATAAAAAAATTCAAAATAAAGCTTCCACTTAAAAATTGTACAAGAACACTAATAGTTTTTCTTAACAGAAAATTTTCGTATTATAACGTATTCCTAAAAAAATGGTTTTAATAAAAATAAATATTTGTAAATATAATATTCCTTATGTTCTATTATTTTAAATTTAAAGTATGCTTGCTAATAGGTTACAGTTAATACATAAACTGATACAAGTCCCTGTTGTTAAAAGAATTCTACGCTTCAAATTGGGACCTAAAAATATATGATCTTAATTTTTTTTTGATCTCCCATAGTTTTCTGTAATATGAAAAATTACCCAAAATTTGCTATTACTCAGATCCTCCATTAAATGGCATTACCCATTTCAGTTGTAGATGCCCGAGAGGTAGCCAAGCAAATGTGTGTTATTATATACATACACATGCCGCAAGAACCCAACTCTATATTCCTCTGTCTGCTAAAAGGAAAAGAAAATGTTTAAGGAAATTGCAGCAAATATTTTGCTTGTTAAGTGAAACCCAGTTTGGCGAAACGTTTTCCCAGCAATTTCTTCAGGCATTTCGACAACGTCTTGGCTCTTGGTCCTTGGTCCTTGGAGCCCCCGGACTGGATTTTAGTTGCTTACTCCAGAAAACCATCGCCCTTTTCCACCAGCCAGCACTATTTGATGCATTTTGCATAAGCGCTGGGCAAATGCCTTTGCTGCTTTTATGCAAATTTCTTGCATTTTCCATGTCGTTACATTCTTCGTCGTGTTTTAGTTTCGCCCGTAAATGCATGTATGCACATATATGTTTATATGCGAGTGCAACTTTCCTTGGCATGCAATTAAAACTAAATTAGTAGGCCTCTGGGCCATCTGGTCGGTTGCAATCGCTGCTGTTGGCAAATTTGCTCTGTTTACTAATTGAATTATTCAGCTGCAAGTTGCCAAAGTTCGTTGCCTTTTTTTTTTTTTGGTTTTTTGGTTGGGTGAGGATGTTCTGAAACAAACTGGAAAATGAAGCGTAATCAAAACAAAGGTCCCCATCCTCCATCCTCTCGTTCGAACCCTTTTTTTAGGTGTTGAACATCACCGCAGGGCACAAACCGCACAAGCCAACTTTGGTCCTGTTCGTGGTCCTTTCGCCTGGTCAGCAAAGATATGCACAAACAGGAGTAGCACCGGCCAAAAAAAAAAATTATGTCCACGGTTGAGCAACTTTCCGTTGTGAACACGCCCTCTTTTTTTATTTCGGGCAAACCCACATGCGACATTTAACCCTCGAATTGTGCTCAGCGGACACATTGAATGCTTACACTTGGTCACGAGTTGGGCTCCCTTTGCTTTGGGATTTGTTGTAGAAAATATGCAATAAAAAAGCGGTTTGCTAGGTGGTTTAGTAATATTAATAAATTTCGTCAGCAAAATGGGGTAAAGGATTTGGGAAACTAAGACTTATGTTACTATGTTATGTTACAGAAAAGGCAATAAAATGTTGTCTCCCTTAATAAATGAATCTCGTTCTGACTTTGCTTTAATGTTTATAATTTATATCTTATTATATTCTCCATTCATAATTCTATATTAAATCATGGGGACAAATTGCTAAGAAGTATTTAAAAATCAAGGGGTATCAAAAAGGCATTATTTCCATCAACTTTCTTTCGAAAATGTCTTCCCCTTTCATTTAGGTTTTCTTTTTTTTTTTTTTTGTACTCCCCCACTTTTTGGTATTCGGTTTTTTGTTATCGTTGCATGTTGATTTTTCGACTGCCATAACTCCCATTCACATTCACATTCCCCTTCCAAGTCCACTCTGGAGTTTTATTTTCATTTTCGTTGTTGAAATAACATTGACATGCCGTCTTGCTGGTTGACCCCTGGCAACCCCCTCCAATTTCGCCACCCATGCGGGGGTGGAAAGTTCTCCGGGCAGGACATGCAACACGTCTGCGCCATCCCCCTCGAATATTTCCTCTGAACTCCGATCCGAAATTCGATTTCCAGCTTGCGACTTTGGTGCAACGTCTGTTCGTTTTGTTGTTTTTCGCTCTGGATGACATGCAACTTTTGCACCGAGCTGTTTGTTGCTGTCGTTGTCGTGTTGCAATCGACAACAAACTGGAAGAGCAACAAATGTTGCCTTCGCTGGCTTTTATTAAATAACGTTTCAATATTCCAGCATTTTCTGACATATCAATTTTCACGCGGCGTGGCCTGCATAGATATATAAAGTCATGCACTGAGGGAAAATCAGTAAGAGAAGTTAACCAAACAACTGCAATATAAGCAAGGCAATACTATTATTTTTAAATTTAGCATATTTAGCATACATATACCCATTTAATAGGATTGAACTTGGTTTACTTCTTTTTATTTCATAAATAAATTTATATCCTCTTTGCAAAATAATAGTTTATTATATTCTCAGTGCAAGGCAAATATATTTATAGATTTCAGCAGCGATATGAATAAAGTTTTGCATCTTGTGCCGTTTGCCTTCGCCCCCTCTCTCTGATGGCGTGTGTTTGTGGGTGACAGCAAATTGTTTAGATATGGCATGAAAATTGAAATTTATGTCTTTGCTATTGACAGATTGCTAGCAGCAAATACTCGAGAGTTTTTCTGCGGTTAGCAAATAAAGATTGTGCGATAGCGCAAGTGTTCCTGAATGCTCGATTGGTCGATGGGGTGTTAAGCATTGAAAACAAGTGGGAAATGGATTTTCGGTCGATTGTGGAAGGGTGGAAATGTCGTACGGAAAGAACCGATCAATTTGTAAAATTTAGATTGGAAAATGGCGTGGAAATAGTATTTTATTTGTGGATTAACTTAGATTTGAAAATGGGAGAGATAAAATCGTAGCAAAAGTCATGCACTAGCTGCTTTAGCAACTTAAACACTTTATTTATATTCTTTTTCTTTGGAATTTAAATTTTCAAATAAAGTTCTTAGCTGAAAGGCAAGGGAATAACAAAAGACTATGCTAATCCCTGGCTTATCTAACCTATGAACCCAACCCTTTTCTACCTTTTCCACCCAGTTAATTTCCCAACGTTTGCATTATGCAAAACAAAACAAAAAGGGTAGAAATGCACAGAGAAAAAAACTACTTAGCTGCTAAGCTGCCCGGGTCCTTTGCCGCATATGCAAATCTAAACAAATTAATTCCAAACTGAGTCCTTTGAGCGGGCAGCACTCCGCCCCCCAATTTTTCCCCCCATTTGCTGCAGTTCCTGCTGCAACTTCATTTGCAACGTCAACGGCAATGCGCATTAACATTGTTTTCATTTGCCAGCGAGCGTTTTTCTTTTTTAATTTTTTCGTTTCTTTTCGCATTTGAGCAAACCGCTGACGATGATGACGCAGCGGAAAACGGAAGGCCCCGCATCCACAGTTCTCCATTTCCCCCATCCCAATCTCATGCAATTTTTTTATATATTCCACAATTCTTTTTAACGCCATATCTCCCGTTTGCCCAACTCTTTGCCAGGTTCCCATCCGCCGCGAATAGTGGAGCATCCCATAGATACGACAGTGCCACGACACGAGCCAGCCACGCTTAATTGCAAAGCCGAGGGCAGTCCCACGCCCACCATCCAGTGGTACAAGGACGGGGTGCCCCTGAAGATCCTGCCGGGCTCCCATCGCATCACCCTGCCGGCTGGCGGATTGTTTTTCCTCAAGGTAAGCCAGGGAAGATGGAAAATTGAAAAGGTTAAGTAGAGCCGGGGGAAAGTGGAAATAGGGATACGCTCTTAATAATACGACTTTATTTTTTACAAATTTAAAAAAAATTATACATTTATAATACATTAACAAATTCAAGAATTTTATAAAAAATTGTTTAGTGCTTTCCCTATTTAAAAATGTTGCAATCATTGATATGTTTATTAATTAATTTTTATAAAATAAATTAAGAATGTTTCAAGGTTTCTTACAATAAATTAAGGATAGATTACCTTGAAAAATTAAGAATATTGCATATGTATAATAGTAGTTCAAGAAATATAAATTCTATGAAATTTAATCTAATCTATAAATTCTTATTTCTTAAAGACAATATTTATTTAGCTGTTCATATTAAGTAATTAATTTTAAAATCATTTAACCAATTAGCTGCAACTAGCTGCCGTATACAATTTTAGATTCGTTAAGTTAGTTTTGTCTTTAACATACTACTTCCCTTTAAAGCAATGTATCCCTTCCTAGCCAAATGGCCTGCGGTGTATTGGCATTATATTCCCCAACTTGCATTATCTCCAGCAGTTCGCCCTGTTGTTTTATTTGCATGCATAATTATTATTTCAGTTCCATGCTTTCATTCATTATGAAAGAGACAATGCGAGCGGAGTAAAAGGAGAAATGCTGAAAGTTGCTTAAAAAATATTCATTTTGCCACGCCATCTGTTGAGTGATGAACAAACTAATTGCTTTTATTTTCTTTTAAGTCTCCTTTTGCCCGCTCTGCTTTTTCAGTTCGTATCATTTGGGGGCGAGTTGCAAAAATATTTTTGCAGAAAAAATGTTCGGTGGGCAACAACTTCATTAACGCAAGGTAAACAAACATTAAGCGGGGGAAAGTGCGGAAAAAGTGGGAGAGATTGGGAGAAAGGCGGGAACGTGAAGAGAAAGCGGCAGACAGACAAATAAAGACGTAACGGAAGCCGGCAGAAACGAAGCCAGCAAAAGTCAGCTGCAGCCTGATGAGCTCTGATTGTTTCGGGGGAAGGGAGGGGGGAACACTGAAAGAAATACATTACATTAATTTATATTTTAATTAATTAATTTTATTGTTGTACACATTTTTGTTTATTATTCTACTTTGAATTTTAAGGTTAAAATATATATTTTTAGAAGTAAAAATAAATAAATGAACAAAATATTTTTAAAAACCATTAAAAATAGAATACAAATATTTAAGATTTTAGCTAACGAAATTACATTTCATTGATTCCAAAACTGTGCATTCTAAGAATATTATTTTATTAATTTTGTTCTTTAAGGGTGATGTAATTTTTAAAGATTTTTCTCTCAGTGCAGCAAGTATGAGTGAGTGCTATGAGTGACTCCATTGGACTCTTCGCTGAGCTGAGCAGAGCACTCAGCAAATTTACGACGCAAAAAGCCAACGGGAGCCGCGTTGATTATGCTGATGATGCAGTTGGAATCGCAGTCTCAATTGCGTGGGGTGGGGATTTGGTCTGGGTGGGGGATGCAGGATTCAGGATTCAGGACTCGGAATTCAGGATTCAGAATTCAGGATCAGGAGACCGGGGACTCGGGGGCACTCTGAGCTTGCCACTTTTCACACTCGATCTGGCTGGGTGTCTGGTCGCTTATGGCACTGTATTTGTACTTGCCGCATGCCACTGTATTTGTTTATCACTTAAGTGCAAAAAGGGATTTGAGCATTTTCCTTCTGCCGTTGCCACTGGCATTTCCAGACTCCAGCTTCCGCTGATGCCTGCGAAATGTCTCTATGCCATCTTTTTTGTGGCGCTCTTCTAACGACTTTTAAATTAATTAATTCCACGGGTGTCCTGGCCCCACATCCTGCCATCTAATGTGTCCTTTGCCTTCGCTACTCTGGGTTTTATGGCGTTAGTGGTAGATGCACATTTCTGGGGGATTTCTTTGGATTTTATTTAATGCCAAGGGTAAGCACAAAGGGACGGAAGCTCTTTTAAATTATTTAGTCATTTTTATTTATGGGTGTTAAGTTTTTATTTAAAAGATAGTTAAAGTTTCGGTATCGTAAATTACAAATAATGAAAAACTCATTGATATAATTTTTATTATTTTAGTTTTAAATAAAAATGTAAAAATGTAAAGCCTATTTTAAATTTCAACCTCCTAAGGCCTGTTTCCCGACAAAATTTAATAACTTTATGGCCGGCCCCTGACCTATCTTTTTTTATGTTATTTACAACTGTTCCCGCATGAAAAACTCTGGGAAAAGTTCCGCCAACTCAACGCACAAATATATTTCACATCATTTCATTGCTCCCCAGAGGCATAATTTAAATTCTAATTCCGGCAGCTTTTCCCACTCCGCCAAAGAGGACAATCCATCTTACTTATAAGTGCCAGACCACTTCGAAGGCAACTTCAACCAGACATTATTGCTATAAGGACGAGTCCAGTATGCAACACTATCAAATGTGCCGACCAAACATGGAGAGAGATGAAAACCAAATCCCTCTTTAATTTCGGGGGAGAAAATAAAGTTTTCCTTGGCTTTTTTTCGGGGGCCTTTAAGTGCTGAAGGGGAAACAGAGTGGAGAAAAACGTACAAGCGAATAGGGAATATGTAATAAAATACAAAAGCATGTACAATGTGTATATTTGTGAGTGTAGGAGTTTTGGGCCAAAAAAAAAAAGGGAGCGCCAATCTAGAAGCGAAGTGAAAAGTGACAAGGAGGAGCGAGCGATGGGAAGACAGACAATAATTTACGTAACTGCACGACAGGAAAATAAGAGGAAAAACTGAATCGAAGGCAAGTAGACGTAGGGCAACGCACACTCTTGCATTCGAAACAAATGTCTGCGTGTGTGTCCAAGTGGGTGTGTAGATGTGAGCAGCACTTTCCACACATCATCTGCTGGAAAGGTCCTTAAAGCTGAGTTCGCAATGAAGTCACTCTTTCGGTCACGAATACCGCAAAAGGAGTTTATAGAAAAACATACAACTTATAATCAATTGTTTTTTTGTTTACTATTAATACCTCACAGTATCAGTTTTCAAGGTATCCATAAATATATATTATTTTCTTCATGGATATAAGGCTGTAATTTGTAAATAAGTCCTTTTGTGCAAAGCTAACAAGCTAAACTAATGATCCTGATCAATTTTCTTCTGATTTTGAAAAAAAATAAATTAGTTACATTTTTTCATTTTTTTAAGGGGTTAGGTCAGGTTTTTTTCCGAAATATGACTAAAAATAAAAAAATTTTTTCGTGGAATGCACATTTATTGGGAATTTTATTACGAGTTCAGCGCGGTATGACATTCCGAATTTGCACTATTATTTACATAACTATGGCCAAAATACTGCGTTTTTTAAGGCAAAAATCAAGATAAAGATATTTTGGTTAAGAAACCATTTTGTAGATGTTTTTTTATTAACTTGGCGAAATGGCGTCCAAGAAATATAATTTAATTTAAATGATATCTAACATAACCCATATTTTCCATGCACCAAAATAAATTCAAATTCCTTTTAGGGCAAACCATCTCCAATGCCGTTATGTGCAGAGACATCCTTCTTTTCCACGTCCTTGACTAAAGTTTCTCGAGCTTTGTATTTGCTCTGTCTGACTCTCAAGTGCTTGCATGCAAGTCTCTGCTTATATACATCCATCTCCTTGTTTGCCACACCATTTCCAAAGCTCTGGTCCACCCCCAACGTTTATTTAAATGTCTGCCACATTTGGCCATAGTTTCGACCCCCTTTCCCCAGCTTTGAAATACTTATCCTTCGCCAGCAGGAACTTTAAAAAGGCAATCAACTGGCGGAGGGCGGACAAATAAATCAAAGCGCGACTTTGGATCCAGGCTGATTGCATTTTCGAGGTGTGCGGCCCGAGAACGTCTTAATTAAAAAGCAGTCGGGGCTCAAAAGTTAACGCCTGTTTTCCCTTCGTCCTTTTGGCTGAAAATAACTTTATGCACTTCGCTGTACAGTGAGCACATTTTAATGAGTTTACAAACGCTCGACACATTCGCGGCCCCATAAAAAAACTCTCTCTATATATGCACATAAATAAATAAATACAGGGCTTAAGCCGGGTTGAGTGGAGACTTGGGAGTGAGTGGTGCTGGGACCAACACTGCGTATGAGTTATGTTTTTATGAACGGGGCGACGATTTTCCCATCAAGTTTTTTTTCCATGGGCCTCAGGGCTGTTTATTAACTAGAGGTGTGAGTGAAAAATGCTTTTGAGCCTCGTTTAATGAATGAGCGGAAGAAGGTGGCGGGGGAAAAGGGGAAATCAGGGCTTAAGAAATCCCCCTGGATGATTGAATTAGTAAAAGGAGCAGAGCAGAGGTTAAAATGAGAGGAAGAAGACGGATTTTTAATGAGGAGATTAACAGGAAAGTGGGGGTTAAGCTTGCATGCTGCAAGACTTATTAAAAGGAATAAACAAGAAGAGTACTTTTTTGTCTATGATTTTTTAATGGAGTTTTGGTTGTTTAAAATAAGGAATGAGAAGATATGAATATTGTACCCAAATATTCCAATTTATTTTTACTTCTTGGGAAAAGTTTTAAAAATACGTTATGTTATTTTGATAATAGATGGGAATTTATTTTTACTTAACTCACATATCGTTACATTTTTAATAAAATATAAAAAGGATCACAGCCTGTTGCTTTTACACCTGTTCCACTTTCAATGATGAAAGGGAAAGTGTTCTAACCAAAACTCTGCCCATTTAAACCGGCCTGCAGATTTGCCTAATTCCATTTCGTTTCAGACTCGTTTTCAGGCTCAATTAAAACCATTTACACGTCGCATTTTACACGAGCTTTAAAATTTAAACCAAATTATAAAACACTCAAGAGTTAGAGGGGGAAAAGCACGCACAAAAAAGCGAGAATCAGAGGGTGCGGGTGAGACGGGGACAGACAGGCCATCTCCCTCTGGCACACGCAGCAGACAATTACGAAATGTTACAACATGAAAACGGGAATGGCTCCCAAATGAAATGTTTGAAAATTTATGGGTATTTTAAATTAAAACGGAAGCGTGTTTTCAGCGCGCTCCTTTAGCAGACTCGCATACCAACACAGAGACACCGTGGCAGTCACACAGATACAGCCAATATATTTTATAGCTTCCCCCTTGTCACCTCGGAAAAGCGATTCCCCACCATAAAGTTGCACGTAGCACACGGCAAATATTTTCCCCAGCTGCTTTTCCTGCTGCTGCTGTATTTTTTGCTCTTTGGTGTCAAATCAGTTTCAATGTTTGCACGCACAACAAAAACAACTGCAGAACGGGGGAAATAATAACAACAATAAAAATAAGCTACCAATTCGCAGCGAATCGCCTGGCTCAAGTCATTAAAGATATAAATAAATTTATGTGACTTTTGGCAATGTTTTCTCCGTTTTCCTCCGTTGTATTCCAAATGTTTTTGCTCATTTTTTGGCTCAGAAAGGCAGTTACCTGCTAAATCCAAATTAAATTTTCAGACACGAAAAGGTGCAGTAAAGGAGTACAGTGCGTTTCAAAAGTGATAGGCAAGTGGCAAATGATTGAAAGATTGAAGATTACTGAAGGCTTATATATTCTTGAAACTAAAATTCTTAACAATATTAAACAAATTTTAATTAGAAAACCTTATTCAACCTTAACTTTCTGAAACGCAGCTTATATTTTTCTTATTCTTCAGATTCATTGTGTGCTCAACGGTTGCCATTGCACTATGGGGTTTTTGACCTGTTTTTGTGGCATTAATTAATAACTCGGTCAGTTTTGGAGATATCGACATGAAACTTTACCAATCGTCATTATTTGTCCCTAGGCACATATAGTGTGAAAATCGTTTGGATCAGGAAACAATATCCTATAGCTCCCATAGGAACGATCGGTTAAAACTAAAAAAAAATTAATGAAATTTAAAGAGCTGAAATTTGTTGGTCCATGCCTATAAAAGATGATGATAATAAGTGCAACAAAAGCAAAAAGAAAAATTTCGTCAAACTCAAAACTCATCGGCAGCCACGGTACATATCGACTAACAATTCGCCAGTTTGTAGGCAAAATGATTCGAATTTGTCCAAATTGACGGGCAACTGACAGGACAAACATTTAAAAATGATCCTCATATTATAAATAATTTGTTCATCAAACATTGTATAGCCTTTTCTTGCTCAAGCCGGCCTTCCCGCTATTCCAAACAGCAACCAAGTCGGCGTTGGAGAAAGTGAGGTTATCTAAGAAAAATTCAAATTGCACCAATAGTGCGGAAAAGTGCACAATAAGACTAACATATTTTTGCTCAGAATTGACAAGGCTACAACATACACTTGGACGCATTGAAAACTAATGCAAACTTCTATTTCAAAACTCTTCCCAAAGTTGAAATTTGTTCCTCAAAATTCAGCTGAAGGTGCATTTATAAAGTGACAAAATATTAGTATAAACACGCATAATTTAAACAATTAATACATTTAACATATAGTACAAGCCTGTGAGATCAGTTTACATTTGTTTTTTCTTTTCAAATGGTGTTTTACACGAATAAATTAATTTCAAAGAACGCCTTGAAAAAATTGCAAACTTAGCGCTGGTACTTTCGCATGCAACAGCTGACTTTACAGCTGTTATGCTAACATATGCTGTTAAGTATTAACATTTTGAGTATGAGGCATAACAGTTTGATGTTCTGTTAATGCATTCCCATTTTTTTTTTTTTAATTAGAGCACTTTTAAAAAATGACTAAATGCCACATAAAGTGGTCAAAAACCCCATAGTGCATTGCAACGAATTTTGCTTTAATTTTATTTGATACTGCTGCCCCAACTCCCTCGAAAGGATAGTGAGCTCGGCTCTTGGGATGAAGCCTTAGGTCCTCTTCCTTCCTTGCAATTCATTTCAATTTTTAATAGGAATCCGCCCTGTGCCTGGCTAATGAGCTTAGCTTCGGCTTACCTTTCCCGGGACCACGTTGCGTATGCTGAATATTCAGCTCGCCAGTTGATGATAGAGCAAAATGGATGGAAATGGGTCAGTGGTAATGGTTAGATTGAGTTGGTTAAGTTTCCACAGACGGCTTATCAAAGTTGACAAAGCCGGGTAAAAGTAAAAGTTCAGGCGGAAAGTATGGTTTGACTTTAATCTGACCTGATTTGAAAGCGAAGAGATGAAAAAAAACTGTTGCCTAGTTTTCAGGTGAAGTTGGCCATTTTTAAATTTATAGAGGAGAAGCGAAAAAACTTAGCCATCGCACTGTTAAACATAATTTCATGTTAATTTACTTTATTATAAAGCTTTAAGAACTACTTATAACTTAAATTATTTATTTTACATAAGTATTTTTTGTTTTTGGAAAACTGACAATGATTAAAATTAATATCTTGACAACAAATCAGCAACACAAAACTCAAATGTATATTTCTGTATCTGAAAAGCACATGCTGTTATCACTTAAAGATAAAAACAACTGTTTTTTGTTTTTCAAATAAATTTGTTTATTTATTTCAAAGGGGAATAGGGATTCCTGGGATTTTATATCATAACTTCAAGACCTAATAATAACTTAAGCAATGATAAATTATATTTTCTTTTGCTAAGCTGACAAGACTTTAACACAGTTTCTGCATGATAAATCAGCAACTCAAAGGATATCATATTAAATGTATCTAGTCGTGTATCTGTGCAATACATGTTGCTGTTACTTTGTGCTACGTAATCTTGTAGCCTTTGAGCAGTTCTATCTGTTGTTTTTGTTTTTCTCCACTCGGTCGTTGTTCTGTTCGCCTTTCCCCAGTAACCCGCACATATGAAGTATGACAATCGAGAAGCCTGAGGCGCCTACACTTATTTGTCCTGTAAAGCGCACCCGCGGCTCAGGACTCACGACATGTGTGTATACAGCTGGCGAGGGAAGATTAAATGAAAGAATAATACAGCTGAAGAACCCTTTTGTCATCTTCACTTAGCGCAACACTTAATTTCACTTGGATGAGGCACAAGTTGTGTAAATTGTGCGAACTTTGTTGTTCTCATTTTCTCCTGCTGCAAGGAGCAGATAAATATGGCACACACACACACACACTAAGTTTGACATTTAATTTTAAGCGCATGTTGGGGAATTCTTTTGTGCTCCGAAAAACAAATAAACAAACAGTGTAGACAACAAACACAAAAGGGGAGGGGCCCCCCACATGTAGTAACTATAAAGTTGCTCGAGAGACATTTTATGATTTGAGCACTTGAAGGCAGCAGACGCGCAACAGACAACAGATTGCCGTCTGTTTTATGGCCTCCAAGAGCCAAGGGGTTCGAGGAAGCCCTTCCTTTAAAGAAGCGAAGAAGCAGGTCCTGAAGAGCCAGCAAATCATCGTCTTAGGGAGCTCTGGCTTCTGTATTTTCCAGCTCTTTCCCAGTTGCCATTTGTGAAATTACAAATGGGGATGGATTTCCCAAGAAAAGCGAATAGGAAATACCCTTTTATAAGAAAGATATAAAATACTAAACGGCATTGCTGATTTAATCTCATACCCTGGGCGATAGACCATTCAATCAATTGTGGTTATTATATAAACATATTTTTCAAGCTTGCAAATAAGAAGTTTCGGGCTAGATTTCTTTAAAAGAAGTTCAAAATAAGTTACAGAAAAAAAGTTCAACTTTAATATGTTAATTTATTCAAGTAAAGCGATTACTATAATCAATGTATTCCCATTCATACCCGAGATAAAATCGTTTCCATTTACTAATAAAACTTGCTCATTTCAATTAAAATTACTCACAGTTTGCCCCCGGCTCTCGTTCACTTCTCAAGACCCCAACCAAACAATATTCCCCCATCTTGTCTTCAGTACTTAACTCATTCTTATGCCACCATGCTTTTTTTCCTTACATCTTTTTGCAGGTTGTCAATTCACGTCGCGAAACAGATGCCGGCATCTATTGGTGTGAGGCGAAGAACGAACTGGGCGTGGCAAGGAGTCGAAATGCCACGTTGCAAGTGGCGGGTAAGTCAACTTCAATTCAGAGTCCCCCAATGTCCTTACACTGAAAGAAACAGAAGCGACTTGACTGACCCAATATTTAAAGCCAAAGTTAATACAGCAATAACAATTTTAAAGGACATAAATGTATATCATTTTATAGATAATTTTTAAGAGTCAATCACAGATCTTATATAATTTGAATATAGAGTTTCTTTTTTTTTTGTCACCAGTTTATTTAGAAATAAAAAATCTCAGCTGAATACTGAATTTAATTCCTGTGTATCCCTCCCATGAAGCGTGTGGTGTGCGTTTTTAATATTCTAAATTGATGTTGATTTTTGCTGCTGTTGGTGATGTTCTTGTTGTTGTTGGTTTGTGGGTGGGAGGGGTGAGGAAACGGGCGTACTAGCTTTGCCCTTTTTCCAGCCAGCAGTCCAAAACACCCGCCCACTTAACTAACTAGCTGTGGAGCTGCTGCGTTTACAAGTTTTACGCTCGAACGCACCCACTTGTCTTGCCAGAGGTCTCTTGCCATCTCTCTTCTTCCCTCTGTTGCCGTCTCTTTCGACACGCTCTATTGCTGCCTCCATTAACCCGTTTTCATATCAGCTTTTCCTTTTTTTTTGGCCATTTTTTTGCCAGCTATTTTTTGGTTTTTGAAGCCTTTTTAGCCACGTCTGATGGCCTAAAATGTCGAAAAGGGTAAAAATATTTGTGTGTGTGCTGGATTTATTGGGCCATATGCCTAAAAAAAACAGTGGTTAGCAGTTTTCGAGTTGGGACAGGTCTCAAATGAGTTTTGATGGCCTATGTCATGGGTTTATGCGTGGCCAAACAGAGGGTGGATTTAATTTAAGACAGGCTTAAACATTGTAACTTTAAAACTTATTTTTAAGTCGAAATTAATATTCGTAAAATATTCAAAAATTCTTCTTCAACTAGAAGAATTTATATGAAAAGGAACTAAAAATAAATCAAGCATACGACGTGTTGTACAAACATTTACTCAATTTAAAATTCGAAACGATGTTTAAAACTTTCACTCTCAGATTTTAAATACCTCCAAAAAGTTAAAAATATTTTTTATGTAGAGCTCCCCAACAGATGCTATTAAATATGGAATTCGAGGAGCAGGGGTCCAAGTAGATCTTATCCCGATGCCACCCATATTCCGAGACCGCCACTTTGTCTTTTGTTGGCTAATATTTCTTTTATTTGCCTCTGCCTTTTCATTCCTGTATGTCTGTCTGTTTGTCCGCCCGGCTGTCATGTCCTGGATCTCCTCCCACATGAAAATCGATATTGCTCAGTGTGGAGTTTATTTTGCCTTCATGTTAGATTTCTTTTTTTTGTTGTACATATTCCGTTCTGCTCCTTTTCGAGTCTTGTTTAGGGCCTCAGCCCGAGTTGGGTTTGCTTTTTGCGGTATATCCTTGGGGAATATTTTTCAATATTTGCATGTAAATCACGAAAAGCACGTCAAATTTGTTTGCTTGGTTAAAACGTCGTTATTGCGGCTTGCGGTGTGGGTGAAACGCGGGGGAACTTGGCGAAGGCAAAAGGCGTTCACATTGATTGGGTTAGGCAATAAAAGAGCGAACTGCCAAAGGAAAAGGGAGCAGGAACAGGACCTCGAATCGTAGGCGGGCCCACTTGTTCACGTGCTTTTTCTCCGCTTTTTCCTGTGGTCGGGAGTTTGTCAATAGTAAACATAAGTTGCACATTGTGGGCATATAAGTACATACATTTGATGTTGTCAGCGCAATTTCGCTTTGAGCGCTATCAACACACACGAATCCTTTGACCTTATATTAAAGGACTCCCTTTTCTTGCGAGGGGATGATAGGTGGGCGGTGGATAGGAGCCACATGCTAAAAGGCAGGAATTAGAAAATTGTAGGGAAATTATTTCCGCCATTTTCGCAATCATATCTATAATTTGGGATAGGCCTTACTTTGTTGGATTATGGTTATTACAAGCTGACAAAGCGGCAAATAATTGAAGGTCCTCGATATTTTCCTCCAGTTATATAATTATAAAAGTGGCTTTAACGTTTAGCAAAAATATGTGAAGACAAATTGTCCTTCTTGGATTGAATTGATATCTAATTTTAAGTATAGGGTTATTCCAGTTCGAAAATCATAAGATTAATATTTAATAAGATCATTTTAAGACTTGTGTTCCATTGAAAAACAATTAATTCAAATTAAAGACCGATAAAGCCTTAAATTACAGTATTAAATTTAGCGATGGCCAATTACGTAATTAAAAGTAATCACCGCACAACTTCCCCTTAGTGTTTCTCAATTATGCCAGAACAGTCTGTTCATTAGCTTAAATTGATCACGTCGCTGGCTTGAAGTAGTTCCCATTTCTGGCATCCTATCATAAATCTCGCCATAAACACGAAAACACACATAATACGGGCATGATAAATATAGATAAACGGTCATTTATTAACTCATTATCAGCAGCTGTCCGAATCCAGCCGCTGAAAGCGATTTGCACCTTCGGAGCGGAGACTTTTCCGCCTTTCCGCTCCGGCGAATCCGTGACCCTTGACCCCACAGGAGGAATAACGCAGCCCACAAGGACGAGGCCTACACAACTTTTGCCCAATGGCACTGAACCTGACACTGATTATGACTTTGATTAATTTATTGATGGTTGGCGTGTTTCCTGCTGTTTGTGCCTGGCTTTTCCTTTTTTTTTGTGCTGGATCGAGTTTGGCACAGGGTTCTATTAAAAGTTTGCCACGACTTTAATGGGGTTGAAGTTGGTTTGCCTTCACGGAATCCTCTGATTCACGCTGATTTATTACGCTTCAACTTTAAATTTAATAAAAGTCATGGTTTTAGCACATTTTTGCATAACCAAGACAGCAAAACTAAACCAAAGCAAAAACGAAATCTCAACCGAAAAAAAAGCTCCCTCAAAAAGTAAAAAAATTCGCTTATTCACTTTGTAGATTAAAAAAAAAAGGAAAGCGAAATTTAATTTACGTAAAAGCTGCTTTCGCTATGGATTTATTCGTTGAATATCCATGCTCACATATATATATATACTATATACTATATTTTTTCGTTGCACAAAAGGTAGCTTTTGAGGGCAAACGAGAAGGGCCGAAAAAAGTGGAGAAATTTACTTGGGTACGCTTTTCAAGCGCTTGAAAGTTGCTTGATTTATTACACCAGCGTTGAGCTGCCTTCCACTGCCATTTCTCCCCAGAACTTCTTTCTGTGATATGCACACAGGACAAATAGAGCTCTGAGGTGTGTGCAAATTACAGCATTCCCCTCTGACCATGCCCACAAAGGACGACAAGAGGCAGAACCAGCTGAATTATCCTGCTGCCCTACGCTTTTGTCGCTCCAAATCTGCGACTGCAAAAGCAAAATGTTGATAATACTCTGATTTACAATGCAAAAGGCGGATGATAAAATAGAGGGCTTTGGAATTGCGTTTTCAGAATAAATGCAGCCGGGCAGATTGGTGCAGAAAAAATGTCGAAAGTATGAGCAACAAAAACTGAAAGAGATTTTATAGTAAGAAATATTCTTTCAAGGCGCACTTTTACTACTCCTAAAGTGATTACTTTGGCATCTATGATGATGTTTAATGTAGACACATTGTTAGACATTCAACGTTCATAGTTGGTTATTGGATTTTTATAACTTAGATTAAAAGTAAGTACTTATTATTCTGATAATGTGATAAATACGAATTTATTATAAATTCAAATATTTTAATAATACATCTAATGACCTCAAATCCGATAAAGTTCTACAAGCGTATTTTCTGTGGATATAAATATGCAACAATGAGATTTTGAGCAGCTTTTTGGAGCGTGACAGGTGACTTAATAAATCAAATAAATTCAAAAATATTTGTTAGTATCCAATCAATATCGAACATAATTGAATTAGCCTGAAAGCTGCGTAGAAATCGTTGAACCTGATGGAATTTTTTACAAATTAGGAGGCCATCTTTCTCCTTTTCTCTGTGGCGTATAAAAATCACATTTATGCCATTTACCAAGAATTTATCTTTGCTGTCAGGCCGCAAACATTCGCTCACACGTGGAGAAAGTGGAATGGCCACAGGTCAGGACAAAGGAAAAAAGACAGAGACGTGGGGCATTTATCATGCAAGAACCCCCAGATAATTTATAACCACCAACAAATGGACAGGGGCCAGTCAGGCCACACACAAAACCCACACACAGACACACACTCTCCGTAATAATCATTTGCTCATCTTTCAACCGACTTTCTCCCCACTTTCCCCACTTTCTCCCATCTCCGCTTGCAGTTCTCCGCGATGAGTTTCGCCTAGAGCCGCAGAACACACGGATCGCCCAGGGCGATACCGCCCTCCTCGAGTGCGCCGCACCTCGGGGAATCCCCGAGCCCACAGTCACCTGGAAGAAGGGCGGACAGAAATTGGATTTGGAGGGCTCGAAGCGAGTACGCATCGTTGACGGCGGCAATTTGGCCATCCAGGATGCCCGGCAGACTGACGAGGGTCAATACCAGTGCATAGCCAAGAATCCCGTCGGGGTGCGCGAGTCCTCGCTGGCCACTCTCAAAGTGCACGGTAAGCTCTTAACCCATTCCAGGGCAGTGTGCTGTATTTGCCCCTTTTTAAAAAGTTAAAAATAAATATAGTTTTAATAGGAGCATTCAAAAATTGTTTCTCCCTTTAAATATTAAGATTGTATGTTAATGTATTTAAGAGTTGATCTATTTCTTAAATTTAAAATTGCCAATCATTTAGGCATGACATTCTGATGAAATATAAGTGTTTTTTAACTACTCAAACTAAAAGATAGGTTAACAAAAATTTTAAAAAAATGTTATGTATAAATTTTAGAATTTTCCCAATAAAGATAAAACAAAAATAATATATTTTCGTTAGCTGAAATTCAGTTTTCAATATTTAAATTAGTTACCAATTTATTATTCCCCTTTTTAAGAAACCCCATGCCCTTTCTAGGGTTAATGGTTAGAAAAAGGCCCTTAGCCGCCACCCAATCCAAGCCCCTCCAATCAATGTGTCATGTCCAATTTGCCGGAATGTGACTAGGGTTGGGTCTGAGTTAGGAGGTCTTATTGGTTTGAGGTTTTTTGATTAAATTGCCGCTTATCATTTCCCATGTTGGCTATTTCCATTGCAGTCAAGCCGTACATCATCCGTGGGCCACACGATCAAACGGTTTTGGAGGGAGCCTCGGTGACCTTTCCCTGTCGAGTGGGTGGTGACCCCATGCCGGACGTGCTGTGGCTGCGAACTGCCTCTGGTGGTAATATGCCATTGGGTAAGTTAAGACAATACCTTCCCCTTAAAATAATACAAAAATAAGAAACAGCAATTATAATTTATATAATTAAATGTTATATATTTTCCTTTAAAGATCGCGTGAGTGTCCTGGAAGATCGAAGCCTAAGACTAGAAAGGGTCACCATTGCCGATGAGGGTGAATACAGTTGTGAGGCGGACAATATTGTGGGTGCTATTACGGCCATGGGCACTCTAACTGTTTACGGTAAGTCTGGTTGGGAAAACCCAATAACCTGATTATAGAAAACCGCTAGTTGGGCACTTTTAGCTAATTAGTCTACCCATACTCCTACTCCCCGCACTCACACTGTAGCCCCCCCGAAATTCATCCAACGTCCTGCGAGCAAATCCGTGGAACTGGGCGCCGATACATCGTTCGAATGTCGAGCTACTGGCAACCCGAAGCCAACCATCTTTTGGACCATCAAGAACAACAGCACCCTGATATTTCCTGGAGCCCCGCCCTTGGATCGATTTCATAGTTTAAACACCGAAGAAGGTCACTCGATACTTACATTAACCAGATTCCAAAGAACGGACAAGGATCTGGTGATACTGTGCAATGCCATGAACGAAGTGGCCAGCATTACGTCGAGGGTGCAACTGAGTTTGGACTCGCAAGAGGACCGTCCACCACCCATAATAATCTCGGGTCCTGTGAACCAAACACTGCCCATTAAATCACTGGCAACACTCCAGTGCAAGGCAATAGGTCTGCCAAGTCCAACGATATCGTGGTATCGCGATGGCATACCAGTGCAACCCAGTTCCAAGTTGAACATAACAACATCCGGGGATTTGATAATATCAGACCTGGATCGTCAACAGGATCAGGGTTTGTACACATGTGTGGCCAGTTCACGGGCTGGAAAGTCCACTTGGAGTGGCTTCCTCAGGATAGAGCTGCCCACCAATCCGAATATAAAATTCTACAGAGCCCCGGAGCAGAATAAATGCCCCACGGCACCGGGACAACCGAAAGTTCTGAATGCCACTGTTTCGGCCTTGACAATTGTTTGGCCCACAAGTGACAAAGCGGGAGCCTCATCGTTTCTGGGTTATAGTGTGGAAATGTACTGTACGAATCAGAGCAAAACTTGGATACCCATTGCATCGCGATTAAGTGAACCAATCTTTACCGTCGAGAGTTTAACCCAGGGAGCAGCCTATATGTTCATAGTTCGTGCGGAAAACTCCCTGGGTTTTTCACCACCCTCTCCCATTTCGGAACCCATAACGGCGGGAAAACTTGTGGGCGCTCGGGATGGTAGTGAAAACTCTGGAACCTCACAGCTACTTCTCAGCGATGTGGAAACCCTACTCCAGGCCAACGATGTCGTGGAATTACTGGAGGTGAATGCCAGTGACTCCACAACCGCCCGACTTTCTTGGGACATAGACAGCGGCCAGTACATCGAGGGTTTCTACCTGTATGCCCGCGAACTTCACTCCACCGAATACAAAATGGTGACCCTACTGAACAAGGGTCAAGGACTCAGCTCCTGTACGGTGCCTGGATTGGCAAAAGCCTCTACATACGAGTTTTTTCTTGTGCCATTTTACAAGAGCATCGTAGGCAAGCCCTCGAATTCGCGACGCGTGAGAACCTTGGAAGATGGTAAGGGTCTAGTTCTACCATCCTCTTCTAATCATTTAGTTATATTTCTTTAAATATATTACTTTTTGGTTTATTGTAGATTATTTTCTTAGCTTATAGGTAATAATTTGGCTTTAATTTCGTTCACAGTTCCAGAGGCGCCACCTTATGGCATGGAGGCCATCCAATTCAATCGCACCTCGGTCTTTTTGAAATGGTTACCACCGCAACCCAACCGGACTCGAAATGGTAAATACATTTTAATTTGTCGATTGAAAACTTTTTACAATACATTGATGAAAAGTTTATTAGTTAGTAAGAATACTGTTGGTTATAATACAATATACACTACAATCTATTTTTGTGACTATGAAAGGGTACAGAGTTTAAATTCATTGAGTGTTTTAAAAAACATGTTTTCATGATTAAATATTTTAAAATATAAATTTTTATTTACAAAGAATATCTTTCTGAAAGTGATAAGTACTTTGTTAAAGCCCTTCCTATTTTGATAGTCACTGAAAAAATCATTTAGATAGTCTGTGATAGACCCACTGCTGATTCCCCAGAGATTGCCGATTCCCTCATAATTTAACCCTCTGTCAGTGCCTTTGTGCAAATACCTCAACTAGAGCAGCTCGATGCGGATGAATTCCCAGCTCTTTTGTTTACATTTAATTTCATTTTCTCTCTGTCCAACCGCCCGAAAATCTCCACCGAACAGGCATCCTCACCAGCTACAATGTGGTCGTCAAAGGCCTGGACGTGCACAATACGACGCGGATATTCAAAAATATGACCATAGATGCGGCCACGCCCACTCTGCTCCTGGCCAACCTCACCACAGGAGTCACCTACTATATCGCAGTGGCGGCTGCCACGAGGGTGGGAGTCGGACCCTTCAGCAAGCCCGCCGTCCTCCGCATCGATGCACGCACCCAGTCCCTGGACACCGGCTACACGAGGTGAGTGGAATGCACTGGGAGAAAAAATATGCACATCCGACTCTTGGAAAATTTATTTAAATTTTAAAAACCTATTTTTACATATTTTGTAAATACGATTTATATACATATTTACTTATAAAATTTAAGCCATCTATAAAACTTTCTTTGATTATTGGTCTCTTGATCTTGAAAAAAAGTTAAATTAAATATTTTCCCTTTTAACGTAAGTCCTAATGCTCCCAAGTGTTTCATTTCAAATTTTTGTTTCATAAATTGTAAAAATAGTTAAACTTGAATTAATATTCAAAAATGTCTGTTTTGTTTATTATGTGGTATTATTTTGAAAATTAATAGAATATTATTTAAAGCCCAACATTTTGCAAAGTGTAACTCCCTTTTGTGTGGGCGTTGGTGTCGGGCATTGTGGAGCTGCTCATTTGACTGCCAAGTGTCGCATCGAGGTCCACATCAATCCATTAACGGCCAACGACAATGGCCAACGACTTTTGCGACCATTAAACTAAGCCTCCACCCGGGCACGTAGCTAGCTCCATCCTCCGATGGCCGTTCTCATCCGGGCTCTTTATTGTGTTGTCTATTGCAGATATCCCATCAGTCGTGATATTGCCGATGACTTTTTAACACAGACCTGGTTTATCGTCCTGCTGGGCTCCATCATTGCCATAATTGTGTTTCTATTGGGCGCATTGGTTCTATTCAAGCGCTATCAATTTATCAAGCAGACCTCGCTGGGCAGTTTACATGGTGAGTGAACTTTAATTTAAATTTATTCTTATTCTCCTCTTTGTGCAGTTCTTTTTCGGGGGAAGCCCGGTAATTGCTTGTTCTTTTTTGTGTAAGGATTTATGGGTAAATTGAGGTTCAGCAATGGGGGATAATGCTAATAACATTTAAGGTTTAAGAAGCTTAAATACTGGGTAGAATAAGCAGAGATTGAAAGTCAGGAAATGAATGTGTAAATTTAAAATGGTATTAAATTCATATAACTTAAAAGGGTAAATAGCACAATCTCCCGAATTTATTTTCCTGCATTTTACCACTCTGCCACTCCATGTGGAAGTACTCCCCACTTTTATAGAACAATCTCCATTCCAGTCCGGGACATGCAAGCATTTTGCTCCAGCTCCTCCTCTCCGTAATCTATGATTTATGACTTGAGCATTTATGGCCGGTCTCAATTAGGTTGCCATTTTGTAAGCCACAATAACTGCAGACATCGAGACACGCACTCATAACATTGTAAAGACTCGAGGAACCAAAAACCGAGGGTAATAATCTTTGGCAGTAAGCCACAGCGCCAAGGTTAAACCGACTATAAAAAGATAAACAAGCCACGATAACTAGAGCAGAAGTGGGGGTCTCTTTGGGGTAGGAAAAACACAGTGGAGTGGGGGCTATGTATAGTATATAAAAACGACAAATGCTCACGTGAAAATCACATCAATTGTCTGGCTGGAGAACTCTATACTGATATACTGATATAATGAAAAGACTTGAGGATAAACAAACAATTAAGGGACTAATAGACTTAAGGGAAACAATTCAGTCACACTTATAGAGTGGACAGTATTTACGGACAGTTTTAACGGACAGTTTTAAAGGACAAACTCTCGAAAAAGACTAACGGACAAAGTACAACACATACGGATAGCAGAATCGTGTTATAGACAGACTAAACATACCCATCAACTTTAACAACTAGAGGGCATTTACAATCCGGTTGGAAAAGGGCGTGCAAAAGCTTTTGCCAATTGAATATAAAAAGTAATTTCCGTCTTTTATTATTTGCACGTTACTCCGGTGGCTGAGCGAGAAAACCCCGGGCAGTTGGAGTTCTCCGTTTTAGTTTTAACGAGCCGTAATCATTGCCAGCCCACACATTGAAGCCATTTCGATATATTCAGTCTCCCGTATACATTTTTTATTTCAGGCAATCACGCAATCGGAACCGTGCGAAAGTTTCCAACATTGCCGCTAAATGGAGGCGGAGCCGTCGGTGCCGTTGGCTCAAATTCGACAGCCGCCAACGGTCCCAATGGCCTGTGGATCGATCCCACCGGCGGGGTTTGGCGACAGGGAGCGGGTTCGGGAAATGGGAACCCAGGTGGAGCAGGGCCGAATGGCACATGTACGACAAAGGAGCAACTTCCGGGATACGCACAGGCCACCGCCCAACAGGGACCACAGCCCACCCTGCTGCCCGATTACGAGAGGTGAGTCTCCCCGGGTTGTTTATCTGCTCAGGAAGTTGCCTTAATATCCTGTCCACGCCTCGCTGACTGTTTAATTACAATAAAAAATTGGCAAGCAGTGGAGTTGCATTGGTGCAGGGAAAGGGGGTATGGATTGGAGGTGTACGTAGATAGACAACTACACTTAGGGAAAGCACTTACAAATGTTTGAAATATAAGGAAATGTTGGTTTGAAATCATCCATATATACAACCATATATTTTGAATCAGTACGATTCATAAAAATCCCAGTATTCACTTTCTTTTTTTGCAGTCGATTTTATAATTTATTTTGTAAATTGATGAGATTATATTAACATCTAAATTTTTTCTTTTAAACAGTCAGATTTATGAGTGGCATTAGTTTTGGTACGATTTTATGCGACATGCTAAAAACACATCTCAGATTTTTTGATTTTACAAACAACAAAAATGGCATTTAAGATATTTCACAATCAGATCAGATTTTATAAATCAAAAACTTATAAACTTAGAAATCAGATTATGTAAAATAGGCCCTATATTATATATTAAGAAAACTAGCAGAAAAAAAATGACATCCAATTTATAATCTTAAACTTGAATTCATAAATTTAGTACATGCATTTTTAGTACATTCTTTTAATGTACATTTTCTCCCGGTGTAACAACAAAAGGAGTTCTTTGCTGTAAGTAAAAGATCCATTCCACTATTTACGAGCCCGGGTCGTAAAAAATATTTTGTGGAGCTGCAACCGCTGCCTCCATAAAGATTCCCCAGCCAAAAAACCGAGTCACCCTCGAATGGAAAACCCTCTTCCCCATCGAAAGAAAAGCACCGCAGCAACAACAAACGCCATTAAATTGTTACACTCGAACGGGTTTTACTTTGGGCCATGGTAACTTACCACGACCTCGAACTGTTTACTTTGGCAGGAGGTTTTTCACTGCAGCCGTTATTTAATTTCCATATACGCAATTCATTCATATTTCCTCGGGCTGTTTATCTTTTGGCTGCTGTTTTATTTTTGTTTGGGGGTTTCCTTTAAAGGCTAATGAATTTTCCTGCGCGAGAAATGCATTTCAGTCGGACGCATTTGTTAATCTTTCTTAATGTGTGTTAAATGAAAGGAAATTATTGTTACAGTTCAATAAATATAGTTTTTATTTAGGTTTGTATAGCTATAAAATAATTTGTTAAATATCTTTCGTATTTTAACACTCATTTTACCTTTTCACAACTTTTAAGAACACTTTGAAAAGCTGGCTTATGTACCTAAGCTCTTTGTCATCGTAAAATCAATAATGACCTGTTTAATACGGAAATATGGCCCCAAATTTGTCAACCTCTAACAATGTCCAAGTGGATTAATCTGACAGTGGATTCTCCGAAACTCTGAAACTTTTCAATCCCAATATCAAATTGTGACTTTCAGCTAAATAAATCTTTCTCAGTTTGTCAAATGATTCTTGGAACTGCTGAAGAAAGTTTTCTCAAGCTAAAAAAAACTCTCTTTTAATCGCTTTAATTCCATTGAGCCTAATCCCAGGACCATGTACTTTCCATTCCTTCTCCACTTTTCTTTTCACTTCTTACTTTGGAATTTATATGGAAAAACAAATTTTCTTTTGTGCTTTTCTTACTTTTCCTTAAAGCTTAATGTACCGTTGCGGCAAACAATAATAAAACAAAAGCAGTAATGCAAAAAATAAAACAAAAATCCAAACAAGAGGCAATAAAAAAGTGGCAACTGCTGGCGACATATTGCTGTCCTTTTCTTTTTACACCTGTCTCACTCTTTTAAGCCGGAAAAACTTTTGCGTATTTATTTGCGGCATTTTACGCATTTATTTGTTTAGACTTCCCTTCTGCGTTCCTCGAATACAATATACGCCCACCTTTAACCCCCACCCACTCGCTTTCCACTTCACTTACAATTTGGAACATTTCCTACCACCCTCGCATAGCTTTCCACCACTCCCCCCCTGAAAATACCGTTGCCACTTCCGTTACGCGATTTTCATTATTTCCGTTTCAATTTTTCCGTTGTATTCCTTCGAACCGAACTTTTCCTTTTGCTGCTCACTTTTAACAACATTGTAAAGTCGTAAAAAGTATAATGTAAGCGCTGGAATAACCAAAACAGGATCTTCTTTTATTTCCCTTGTTTACATAAACACCCCCACTCCATTTTCTCCTGTTGAAACACGTGCGAGCTGCGTCATTACCTAAAATTTCCAATTAAAATATTTAATTTCTTTCGCGGCTTGTTGTCTGATTCGAGGAGTTCTTAACAACCAACCCCAAAGGAAAAACGCAATTTTCACCGCTAAATTAACAATTAAAAATTGATAGTCCTCGGGGAAGGAACGCAAACTCTTCAGATCTGCATATTTTCATATTCCCCGAGTGTCCTTAAGGCCACAGCTTAATAGCTGGAAAAATTCAAATTACTTGACATATTCTCAGGCGTCTTTCGGAATGTGTTTTATAATTGGGTCAACGGTATTGGTTTAAGTTTGATAAGGCTTTCAAATTTTTGGAAAGCTAAGAGCAATTGTAATTAACAAAAAGATTAAAATCGATTGAGAAGTCAGAAGATTTTTTTCTAACATTAAAATTATATTATATGATTATTATTAGATTACTTTTAATAAAAATCAAAAAACTCTGTTTCTCTTGAGAAAAAAAAGTTGGCTTTAAAAATAAAATCTCTACATCCTCGTTAGTTTCTTAACTATCCAAACCACCATGAAATTGCCAAAACTATTCGCATTTTCTGCACCCACCACCTCCATTTCAGTACATTTTTACGAGAACTCATTGGGAAAAAGCAAAGCGATAGATAAGCATTATCTCATTAGCTAATTAGTGTGCAAAAATTTGAGCAATAAAAAAGTTTTGCTCGCTTTCAGACGGGAACGTTAATTTTTTGTGTTGCCAGCAACTCGCATGGATAAAAGTTTGATTTGAATGGGAGTCCGGTATTTTCCAGCTCCCCCCGTTTGCTTCCTTTTCGTCCTTTCTGTACTCCTCCATTTCCGGCTTTGCCCCATTTGAATTCCTGTACCTCCTGCAGTACTCACTCTAATTACAAAGTTGAAATGCTAATGGGGAGAATTTTTGTATTGTATTTGCCATATTTAACCAAATTGCAATTGCTACGGTTGAGGAATTGGTGGGGCATTCACAGGGAAATTGCAACAACATTTTTAATGAGTAGGTGTGAGTGGGGAACAATTTCCGGAGCTGCATTCACTGCCTAACAAAAGCAATTTCCTCCCATCAACAACAACATCATCGAATGATTTATGAAATCGTTGATGTGAGCCCCAGACAAGCATAAATTTGCAGAAAATTATTTACACTTAAACCAAATTTTGAATTTATCTTTAAGAGTTTAAAAATAAATATAAATAGGTGAATAATATTTTTAAAATCCTTCACTTAATTTAGTTTTATTGCTTTAGAATTTATAAAAATAAATAATGTGTCACAAGATAAAATGGCAAGTGGTTATTGGTAAATGCACAGTCATAAACACACTTTGATTTTAACTCATATCATTCAAATTGAATAGCTTAATTTGATATCTTAAAATAAGTCAACAATTATTGTAATAATAATATAATAATTAAAATCCAAAAATAATTGTACAGGGGTGGTAAAAGAAAATAGAGAAGCATTAGGCTTACAATGTAAATCTTAATGATAATCTTAATGACTTAACAATTAAAATAATTAAGTCTACTTTTAAAAATGTATGTTAAACTTTATCCGAAGTGCATTGAATACTCTATTAATACGCTCACTCTCATTTCCGATCGCAATCAATTTTTAACTGTTGTTTTTCCTCCTCCTCCACTCCAATTCCAGACTGTCGCCGCTGAATATGCCGGATTACGCGGAGGTCGCCTGCTCCACATTCAAGAGTCCCACCCACGGAGCACCCGCGATGGGAGTGGGTGGTGGTGTGGGTGGTGGCCAGTCGGCATCGCTGTATGACAGCTGCGGGGCCTATGCCACCACCAATGTGGTGGCCAATGTCAAGCTCTACCAGAATCGATATGCGACAAAGCCCGGCCAAAACGGCAGCAGCAATAACAACAATCACCAGAGCAATGACTACCAATCGACGGGGATGTATTCGGCACCGCCAAGTGCCCATTATGGATGCCTGGAACAGAAGCAGCAGCAACAGCAACCCAATCTGATGACAACTTCAACGGCCAGTACGGCCATTCTGACGGCCTCTCCTGCAAAAGCGAAAAAGATCAACATAACCGAGAACAAGATGGATCAATTGGAGGGCAAGTCGGAGCGGACGAATCCGTTCAACCAGCAGCAGCAGCTGCTCCTGGCCAGCAATGCCCTGAAACAGGGACTGGGTGCGTATGCCAACACCACTCTGGCGGCCCAAATGGCCAGTGGCGGTGGAGCGGGAACCCTGAGGCGCCAACGTCAGCCCAAGACGCTCTACAAAAGCGAGAATAATATACTGGGAAAATCCGGTCTGAGGCAGGGAAACATGAATGCGAATGCTAATGGTTGCAGCAACGGGACCATGGACTTTCTAACCGGAGGACCGCCCTCGGAAAATGGGGACTTCTCTGGACTGGGTCTGTGCAACTCCACCAATCAACTGCTTAATGATTGGGCCTCCAGTGCCTCGATCGCCGCTCCCGGGGACTATCATTTTGGCAGCAAGCAGCCCAGCAAACAGCATCTGTATGTGAAGGCCAAGGATGGGACTTGGTCGGCGGTCAGCTCGGATGCCTACCAATCCTTCAAGCACCAACAGCAACATCATCCATTCCTGGCCGGATCAGGTGACAACAATAAGTCCTTAGCTAGTGTAAACAGCTTAGCTGGCGATAGCAAATTCCTGAGTAGTTTTGGCACTAGCGCCAATGTCTAGGCCATGGCTTAGAAATCAACTTTGAAGCTTGGGTCAATAGAAAGTTGCTCAATAAGTTAGAGGATGGTATTATGGAGATAAGTTGTAGGCATATATCAGTTGGCAGGAGGAAGTTGGGTTGTGGAATGTTGTGAGGGTTAATGGGAGGGGTTTCTTATTCATTCCTTTAAATATAATATATATTCCCCTTATCAATTGATAAAAAAATCTATAGAACAAGCTCTGTAATTGAGTGGTAATGACAATTTCAAAAATATTCAGTACTCTAGATTCCTATAGATCAACGTTTATTAATTCTAGAACTCCTTCTCTTCTCACCTTTAAAAACCTACCCATAGCTCTCGTAGACTTCCACCAAGTTTATCTGTAAGTTGACCCTGTGAAAACCAGAAGATAATCCCCCAAACCAAAAACAACAACGAAATGTATGTAAAGAAATACAGAAAACCCCGGAAAGATTGGCTTGTAAATATAATTGCCCTTACTTTACCCTATATATAAAGACCTTAACCCCTAAAGCATTTAGAATATTGCATTTGGAAGAAGCAAAATATAATATTTATTGACACCAGAAACCAGAAACCGACTCAAAATAGCACAGAAGTAGTTAAAGTAAGTACAGCAAGTAAAATCTTCAAGAGTTTGTAGCAAAACACCAAGAACTTTTGCAGAAAGTGTTCCCACAGAAAAGAAAAACCAATGTTAAAGCCAAACGAGAATACCCAACCCTAACGAGAATATATTACTTAGAGTTACAAAAAACAAAGCACGATGTAATTAGTTGTGTGTTGGAAAAATAATGAAAACTCACCTCCCGCAAAAAAAGCTAAACAAATGCTAATAATAAGGCTGTTAAATGTAAAATATCATAAATGATTCAAGAATGAATGACTAAATCTACATTTAAACCATGTAATTAAAGCATTAAAATGTAATTTACTGACACTAGATTTAGTTTGAATAGCTAAAAAAAAGAAAACTGAAAAGAGAGAGAAAGCGAAAGTGGAGGGATTACAGCAAATAAGAGGATTTAGCTGAAAAAGAGAAAATAAATTAAACTAATCAATTAATTGATAAATTATGCAATGAGAAAACCTAAAAATAAAGAGAAAAAATATGAAAAGCAAACTATACCAGACCAAATGCAGTGCGTTTCGTAATATTAAGGTATATTTTTTAATTATTACGAAGCGCACTGTATATATGCTATACATTTTTTAAGCAGGCTATAAAAGAGGGTTTGTAATATTTTTCTAGTTTATTGTTTTAATTATATTGATTTTAATAATTTTTTTATAAGTTGCTTATACCACATTTTGTTACATATTTTATCCACTTTAAATATAGAGCTGTTTATTCACATAGTCTTAGCTAGATAAAAGCTTCTAGTTTAAACGAACCTCAAAATCCCAAACTCAAGCTTTTCCTAACATCCAAATTATAGTTATGAATTGTACCTTTTTAAGCCACACTGCTGAATTTTTGTGGGAAAATCCCGCTCTAATGTGTGCGCCAATTTTCCATTTCAGCAAGGACCATTTGGCGTCGACACAGTTGTGCCTACATGGTTTTGGACAATTCGATGGATTTTGTGATTTGAATTCATTTGCTGTGCGTGGGTGGAAAATGCAGGTAAACCCAACTATTCTGCGGCCTGCCCACAAAACTTTCGACTGATTCCCGGGGAGCGGCAGAAATTCCATCGCGAGCAGCTAATTAATTATGCACTTTGTCCGGTTGTCCCGAAACACAATTTGTCCTACAAAATCATTAATGTAGGGATCCCTAATGAGACATTGTCTTTTTCCACTGGAACCACTGCAATTCCCATTCGTTAACTATAAAACGTTCGCATTTGCAAATTCATGATAAACAAAATTATTTCAGTTTCCTGACCATTTTTGTTTATCATTGATTTTTTGTTGCTCGTTTTTGAATTACAAGCATTGTTGCAAATTGTTATTGACAGTTTATTTATGTCTGTTTTTGCCATCCATATTCAAGCTCTTTGAAATTACATCCAGAGGATGCATGAAAATAATATAATACACAAATGTTTGCATGGAGAGAAGTCAAATGAAATGAAAATCAATTTGATTAAATGAAGCGTAATAACATTGAACGTTTTTTTTTTGAATTTTATTTTTGGTTTTTGGTTTGATAAGATGGCTGGATTTATTTTGTAATAAATGCATTTTAAATAGTAATAAGAAGGATGCTATTAGATAAAGCTGTCGATTGGCATTAAAAATAACTACAATTTTAATAGCGGTGGTGAACACTGTTGTTTTTTTAGGACATTGGTTTGATTAAAAGTAAAAAATTGCAAAGAGGCTTTATTATATGTCAGGATTTCTATTATGTTTTTGCATTTCTGTTTAAGTATTTGGTTTTTTATTTATGTAATGTGTTATATCTTTTAATTTATTGTGGTGTAGGATATGAAATTCAACCCAATTCACACATTTAAAACCTCCCATTGGCTTCCTATTTTCATAACAAATTCGGGGCTTTAACTGCACTGCCAGCTTATTATCCTTGGTTGAACTTTAAGCTTTTGCCGCTCGAGCAACACCAGCTGCAGTGAATGCCCAGGCTAATGTATCAGTGACCAGACCACCCACACCATTAGCTTCGACACCCCCGAATGGATGCCCCCGATTCCCCAACTGACTAGCCAAGCCGAAACTACAAATAGCCTTAGTGTCCGAAACACTCGCTACCGATTGCCACTGGCCGGGCCGATAAATAAGCCCAAATTTATCATGAACATGGAGCACACAGGGAGGGAGTCCAGTCCCTGGACTGTCCCATATATCGTGGGACTATAATAGCAATGGCTGCCTCATAATTTTTGGCACCAAATTGCCCGATAGGCGTTGAAGCGTTCAATTGAATGTCGTCTAGCCGAAGACCTTTCCTTCGACCATGTCCATCCACGCCCACTTCCAACGGCACTCCCACCAACTATTGTATAATCAAAACTAATGGTCTATAAAGAATCAATTCTCAATTTGTTTAGCCAGCTGCTGCCCGAATCGAGCCGAGGACCAAACAGGACAATCACACAGGATAATGCTGCAAAACGCTCTTTCCCATTTTGCCAACTAAAAAGTTTTCCTTTCCCCCGGAAGCATTTTCCCCCCCTCCCCAAGCTCTTTGTGCGTGTAACACATGTGACAAATAAAATTTAAATGCATTCTGTAAATAATTTTATATTGGAATTTGTTATTGTTTGGGCGGGAGCAATACGAGGGCTTACAGTAAGTATAATAACTTTGGGAAGGATGTGAATACGGAATTTAAATAAAGGGGAAATATTATTTGAAGGTTATTTAAACCATACTTTAAAGCTGCTCTATAAACATTTGAACTGTAAAGTGTTACGTCTCTAAAACAATATATATTTAACAAGCAAGAACTGTAGTCCGAACAGCGTCAATGGGAACTAATGATTTATTAATTTTCAAACAATAATTTCAAATACTATCCATTAGCCTACCCAACTTTAGCAGGCTTTAAGTCTAATTTCCGCATTGAAAAATTATGAAACCCACTGGGAATGCATATAAATAGCCACCTTATTAGGGATATTTGCACAAAATTAGTTTTCCCCAGTTTGATGCATCGTAAAAACATTGCAGCTGTGATGTGGGGATCGGAATTTTTGATTTGATTGTATTTAGGCAGTGGAGTGTGTGAGCTGTTTGGGGGAGTGGCAGGACGATTGGGGCGGTGAAGCACTGATTCAGCAAATTTGCCATAAAGTTTAATCAGCAGCTTTTGGCAGCAACGCAAAAAAGCTCGTAAAAGACCAGAGATATACTCACATGCGGGGGACCAAGTTTTATGCGCATTTGAGTGACCATAAAAATGCTCCACGGACTTCAGTAAAGTGTCCTTCTAGTGCTGCGAAAAAGCAGGATAACACACAGCATAAATAAGGAAAAACTCAGTGGCTTGGACCAGACATTTTTTCGATGTCTATCGATAAGAAAATTACGCTGGGGCAATTTGGTAAGATTAGCCAAGAAAGTTTCGTGGCACAAAAAATTATACATCCCGAAAAGGAAGAAAATGTAAGACATTTCTACAGAGCATAATTTATCTATGTATCATCATAAGGTTATCTTTCCTATTTTTGGATAGGAGAACCAATTTAGCAAAATAAAATCCACTATCAAATTTAAATGTTTCGTTCATTGGTGTCTAAAAATCAAAGCTCTAAAACGAACACCAGACAAGTCACGTTTAAATGGTTAGCATGGTTTTTGTTACCTATTTTCTCCTTTCTATAAAATAAGTGACCTTTGCCATTGTTTTTTGGACCCACCTCCTTTTTAGCACACAGCATGCAAAGCAAAGATATTTAGGAAATTGCCTTTCGGTGCCTGTGCAAAACCAATTTCATTTAGACTCGCCAGCGAAAAACAACAGCAAAAATTTAAGTGCTGCAGACAGAGAATCGGAATAGGAAAAATTGCCAGGAATGTTGAAAAGAGGAAAAATAGAGCCAAATCTAGGGGGGAATTTTCGTATATTGTAAGGCAGAGCAAACATTTTAATTTGTCCATTATGTTATTTTTGATTTTTCGGCTTTTTCTCTGGCATTTCTGCCCGTACACAGACACAGCTTAATTGAAAATGGTCTGTTCGGCTTGGATTGGGGGACCCTCAAGGGTTGATTACACATTTCTCTTTCACTTTCTCCCCAGAAGTTGAGTCCTGGCACATACACACACTAATTAAATGCCCCCAACAGAAACTTTTGGCTACTAAATGAAATGCTGGCCGTGGTTTCGTCTTTAAATGGCTAAACTTACATGTCGAGTTAGTCAAAAAGTTTAATTTGCCCTTACTTGTACGTCTTGTTCTTGTGTAGTTCTTCCCAGGCTTTTGCCTTGGTGAGTAATTAGTAAAATGCATTAAAATAAATGAGCTTGAGGAGTGGACCGGACAAATGGAAGTCACTCGGAGTAAAGTTACCTGTTTTGAGTGACTGCTCTGGGACTTGGAAGTTGCAAATATTAAATTAAATTCTAATGCATTTTGTTAGAGCAAACTTGTGAGGGTTTTTAATTATTAAAGGGAAGATGTGTTGTTAAAGTTTAAACTCAGCAACCTAATGCGGTCAGAATGAAAAAGCCAAGAAAGCTTCTTTCATTTAGTGAATTGGTAGTCGTATTAATATATACATATACATAAACATATTTTTGATCAGCATCACTACGCCAGTTCCCATTTTCTACACAAACTAGTATATTTTGTAATTTTTGTTCGGCTTTGCAGAAAAGTGTCCAGAAACTGCACTTCAAAGCCCATAACTTTTCTTGCAGACATCCGATTTCAAAAAGTCTTACTTCTAAATGATTATGGTTTAATTCTCTTAAAAACTGTATACTCAGTTTGGTTTGTAATTTTGGGTCGCTATTTCGTCATTTTATAATGCTAACCCCTTTCCAAATTTTCGTAAAAAGGGCTTTCCAGAAAAGTGTCAAAAAACTGCACTTCTCAGCCCATAACTTTTGTTACAGACATCCTATTTTAAAGTGGCATACTTCTAAATGATTGTGGTTAAATTCTCTAAAAAACTGTATACTCAGTTTGGTTTGTAATTTTGGGTCGATATTTCGTCATTTTTTAATGCTAACCCCTTTCCAAATTTTCGAAAAATGGCTTTGCAGAAAAGTGTCCAGAAACTGCACTTCAAAGCCCATAACTTTTCTTGCAGACATCCGATTTTAAAGTGGCATACTTCTAAATGATAGTGGTTAAATTCTCTAAAAAACTGTATACTCAGTTTGGTTTGTAATTTTGGGTCAATATTTCGTCATTTTTTAATGCTAACCCCTTTCCAAATTTCGAAAAATGGCTTTTCAGAAAAGTGTCAAGAAACTGCACTTCTCAGCCCATAACTTTTGTTACAGACATCCGATTTTAAAGTGGCATACTTCTAAATGATTGTGATCAAATTCTCTAAAATTCTGCGTTTAAATCTTTCTTTAAAATTTTTGGTCGATTCTTCGTCGTTTAACTTCGCCTAGAATAAAGGATGAAAAATATATCCTCCTCGAGGCCAAAAGTACATGACAACCTGGACATTTTTAGGGGGGATGTTTGAGGAAGAATAAAGTGGAGACAAAGCGCGAGACATTTCAACAGGCCATAAAATACATTTTGGACGCCTTTTGTGAGTCCTTTGCCGCGGGCCTTTGGCGTTGTAATTTCTTGAATGTGTCAGTTGTCGCCGTCGACGTTGTCATCCTCCTTCGCTTTTGCTTCCCACTCCGCGTCTATTCTAATTGCAAAATATGGCGACAATTTCAAAGAAGTTAAGGACATTGACGCCCCTTAGACTCGCTGCCAGAGGATAATACAATTTCGAATGACTTTTTCGGAGCAGCGTAGTAATAAATATCCAGAGAGGCGGTGAATAGCGAGGGGTCGGGGTCAACACCCCACTTGAACTGAACAGATCCCGACTCGTTATGTAATGGATACTTAGTGGCCGTAAAGTAGAAGAGCTCCCAGCACAAAAATGCAAACAAAACTATTAAACGAGCATAAAAAAAAGAAGGAAAGATATAGTAGATGTCATTCGACTATAAGATACCTAGTAGTCACATTCCATTGACTATTTGAAATCTTGAAACTTAGTTTTAAAGTTATTTACGGAATATATTTGTAAATATTTTTTAAACATTTTTATTTATTTTCCGTAACTTTATATATTTTAATGAATTTGGGAGAGAGTAGATCGGTGATCCACATATTTATAATAGTATTTACTCTAAGGAAAGTGTTTACTTTTCTGTCACCAAAAATTCATTTAAGATACCCATGTATTCTTCGTATTTAAATATACAAAAGGAAGCGAGGAAAAGCGAAGAAAAACAAACTTTACCTAAAAATGTAACCCAAGCCAAATGTGAGAAACCCTGCTTGGATTACCCTTCTCCCCTTTGTTTTCCCCCAGTGTATGGCCCCACTTTATGAAACGTTTTATTATACTAATTTGTAGGATGGCAATGGTCGAAATGGTAGCCAGTTTCGGTTACATCGAATGGCCAACTAAAAATGGCAATTTGCCATTGCATGAAATGAGCGTGGCTCACACAGACTGCACTGCCAACTAAGGGGTGGTTGGGGGATGGGTATGGTGATGGGGATCCTTCGCTCACAGGACACTTCAGTCAAGTCTCTATTAGCAGACAATGCTCTTGAGGGTCGCACTGGATGGAAGGGGCAGCTGGAACCAAACTGGTTTCGGTTTGATTCTCAAACGTAGCCAACAAAACTGTCTCCTAATACATATGGAAAAGGTAGTTACGTGCATTAGTTACAGGGTAGCAAAGGGGTTAGTCGAATTGGTGAAGGCTAAATTAATTGTACTTATGATTAAAAGACCAACTCCAAATTGTGGCATCTACTTCTGGAAGTTTTAACAATTAAAAAAATTAAAATATATATAAAGATTATACAAACAATACGATAATATGTTTTTTAAATAAAAGTTATTAAAATCTTTTAACAATTGCTTAAAACAAATCGTTAAAATTATGTTTCCTGACAATTAATACCTAAATTATAGTACGTTAAATTCTATTCACATTTAATGGTTTAAAAACAAAATATTAAAGAAGCCATTTAAGATATATTTTCTTTTAATTAACATTTTTTTATAGATTTTTTTTGGTCATTGCAAAGATAGAAAATATGACAAATTTTCTTTCTAATTTTATACTTTTATACAATTTAAGGGATATCAGAAGAACCTTTTCTTTTTCCGAGCTCAATCGTTTTAAATGCGCTCACGAAAATTGTTTAAGTGTGTACGGGTGAGTGTGCCACAGTTAAGGGATTTTCGCCTGGGTTTTATTAAAATGCCATTGTACGGGTTGGTTTGCCGTCCAAGGCCCAAAGAGCGCCAAGTGGACAATGCGCTACGCATTGGGACTACACTTTCAGGACCCCCTTTGCAGGACCCCCTTTTCAGGACCCCCAAACACACACTCACACCGAGAGAAACGCTCGTTAGCATTGCATTTCAAATACCGGGAAGGTGGTGCAAGGGGCGAAAGTTGGGGATTGCCAAGTTTTAACGACTTTGTTTCCGTTACGTCTAATTTAATGAAATTCGTTTTGCTTTTTGGTCGCACTCCTTTTCCCTCGCTCCTTTTTGCCAAGTTTTGTGCATAACATTTTCAAAAAAGGAATTCTAATGACTTGGGCGTAGTTGCAAAAATCTTCGTTGTTGTTTTTGTTTTCGGTCTGGGTCCAGTCTGGTTTTTGGTTTTCTGTGTGTAGTTCGTTTTTCACTTTGGTCTATAATATTTTGTTTGGTTTCTGATTTAATGATGGCGGTGGGTATGCCCCACTTGTTGGTGGTGTCCTCATTGTTTTTTCAGCTGGCCAGGGAAACGAAGACATTGCTTATAATGATATGGTACTTGGTGCAGTGTGTGTACTCAAGGGGTATCAACTGGATGAAATGTTAATGTATGGGGCGTAACCCCGATTACTTTCGCCGATAAGCTAACGATTATGGCGCACTTAGCAATTAGCTTACTTTCGTTTAGTGGGTTGAGAATAATGGGTAGCATTTTAGTTTTTTTTCTTTCTAAAAACAACTCTTCATTTTTAATGTTTCTTTAAAGTTATAGGACTTTTGTTAAGCTTTTTATGGTGTTTTAACAAGTAGATTTTAAGCTGTTGTTAAATTAAAATATAGCTAAAGTGTTAGCCTTTTATATATATTTTTTTGGATTTTCTGTGCTCTGTTAACTAAACTTTTATGTATTTCTTTCACCCCCCCAATAACTTGTCGGAAAACCCGTGTATAAAAATTCAATTCCCGCCAAATCGTTTTCCCGGCCCCACCATAAAGCGAAACCAATCCGTTGCATCTTCAATTACGTGCAACCCATAACTAACCAGCGAATTTCAATTTAGTTGCATGTTGCACTTCTGACACGCCCCCTCGCAAAATAAAAAAAAAAGGGCAACTGCATAAAAAGTGTATAAGAAGTGGAATAAATTTATTCGGTGGGTCGCAAGTTGCAACGCCTCAAAAGTTATAACTATTTGTGGAAGATATATATGCGGGGTGAAGTAAACAAACTGATTTGCATTTATGGAAATGGCATTTTAGCACACATTTCGCCCCCTGCAACCCGCAGACAGCACGTAATGGCGTAAAAATGCAAAAGGCAAAGGGAAATGTCTGCAGGAAAGCGGGAAATCCCTTTCGACCGAACTCAAATAGAAATGTCCAGTGAACGAGTGTGTGTGTGTGTGTGAATGTGGCATAAGTAAATATTTATGTTTTATGTTAATGAGAATATGTCTGACTTTTTGCTATTTGAATATTGGCAAACGGTTGCGAACGGTTGTGTCCTGGCGCAGGACTTTCCTATTTGTTTGCCTTTGCACTGAGTGTGTGTTTGGATGTCCTGGCCCCCAAGAATGACAAATGCGTCGGGTTCTGGTTAAAGCTGCGGTTGCAGCTTGCATATTTTTCATTTAACCAACAAGCAAACAAATGCAGCCTCCTGTGGTTCTATGTGGGCGTTGCCGTGCCCAACTGGGCGTGGCATATCGGAGGTTGCCCTCGTTACTTTATGGGCATGGCATGACTTTCGCTGGTAGCCGCCGCCTAGTGGCTTGTTTGCCAATAATTGACAATTTAATTTGGCCAAAGTGTTTGGGTGGTGGCGATAAATAAGGGGGAAATGCAGGGGGAATGTGGGGAAAATAATATGCTAATTAGGTTGCGGAATTTCGAATACGCTTACTGCACAAATATTTGCTTTGTATTGTGAGGGTTTGGTTTTATGACTTTAAGGGAAAATTGCTTAAACTTTAGTAATAGAAGCTCCTAAGGTTTTCAATGTTTATTGCTTACAAAAATAAACAATTTTATTTATATTTCATTTACTCATGATGTTGATAGTGGCTATTAATAATTTATTAATAATTATGGAAGTTAATCAAGTCAAATCTACAAGTACTAACTGGCTTATCTTATTTATAACATAATAAAATATTAATGCTTATGAAATTTAATAAATTAAACAAACTTTGAATACTTGAAAATGCACACAAAAACAAACAATTTGCTCAATTATGCTTAAAGTGTTTACTTTAGTTTAAATTAAAACCTTTCATTAACCTTGTTTACTTGGAAAACTCGACAGCGTGCAGTTTATAAATAAATAAGTGAATATGAAAAGAACGCCAAAAAAAGTTTTGGGATCGATTAAATTCAGGCTTTAATATTGTTTGATTTATACAGAAATATTTTTTAATGACAGTGAAATGCGTTCATAAAATGTAGCCTATCTTTTCGGGCTATTTAATCAATCAGGCATTTATGTCTTGTTTTGTCTTTTTTGTTTTGTTGCCATAAAGAATACCAATTATTTTTTGCAGGGCATTTATTGTTCGATATTTTTATGTTCATATTTATAAACTCATTTTTTCCTCGCATATTTAATTAGTTTGTTGTTTATGGCCTCCATGAAAGTTGTTTGTTTTGTCTTTTTGTTCACCGGTTTGATTTTTTTGTAATATACGCATGGTTATATTGTTATTTGTGGTCGTTTGTTGTTGTTTATTTATTTAACCCTTTTTTCGTTGTTAATTTATTAATGCTGCACTGATATGCCGCTTAAGCTGACGTTTAATTAATTTTATTAATTTTTTCATCAGGCTAGAGTATCAAAATAAAAACTGCATTATTTTTGTGGCTTTTCGTGTTAATAAAAATTGTATTTGGAGTAAAAGAAAAATTGCGATTAAGTAGACTAATTCAATCAGAGCGAATAAATAATAATAAATTGATTAAAAATCTCATGAATAATTTTTAAGTTTAATGCATTAAGTTACCTTTGTCTTTAAGGTGGCTCTCAGAAAATTCTTACTATGACATATATGCATTTTATATTTTTGCGCATGTTAAAGGAACATTTTCCAATCCCATAACCTGCAGATTTTCCGCAATGGTCTATTATATTGCCGAAGGGGGGTTTTCCAATGCAACGCCATCTATTTGGAGTTAGTTCAATAAACTTTTATGCTGAAACCTTGCCATTCATTCCGAGTCTGAGGAAAAGACAACAAGGAAAAGCGGGCATAAATATGCTCGGGCATGTTTCCCGACTCCATAAGGGGAAGGGGGGTTTGTCGGGGGTGGACTTTGGGGGGTGGCTGGGTGGACTTGTGTGTGGACACACATTGAAACCGAGATTGTCAACAGGGGCCAAAGCGAAAGTGATACTGGGATTTTCCACAACGGCAACACGATGTGGCAGAAGGCCCAAAGTAGACAGCGGGAATCGCTCCCGTCACTCCTGCTGATGATGATGATGACACGATGCGGCGGCTGAGGAGCGGGTCTTATGTTTGACTTCGATGCTGAAATATGCATTATAGTTATGGTAATGGCCTGGCTGCTGGAAAACTACCCACACTCCCCGCCGCCACGTGGAAGCGGAAGCTGATGTCAAAATGATGACAGTCATATTTACGCTCGTTTCGGGTTTGCTTCGAATACCCTCACTAACAGCGGAATTCTCGGGATTTACTTAAGGGATTTGCGGAAGTCTTGAGAGTTACTGTTTACTTGCACTTTTTGAACTATATTTAAATATTATAGATTTTAAGACGTGTCTGGAAAAGGAATATAGAAAAGTAAACTACTATATATATTCCTAGCCACTAATTTTTATGGAACCGAATAGCAAATAAAAAAGGAAAAAAATCGATTTTGAAAAACTATATCTATTTTAAATATAAAACTTTGTCAAGCCTTTAAGTGTTTTGGATATATGGATAAATGCTTTAAATATTACTCATTAAGTTCATAGTTCATAGTTCAAAAGTTCCAAAAATATTTAAAATATTTAAATATACAAAAAAAGTTTTTCAATTTAAATATCTTAAAATTTTTAGTTGTTATAGGGAAATCCAAATTCGTTGACTTACTTTCTTTTTACCGTTTTGTCTTTTGCAGCTCACCGGCATTGTTTTTTTCATACGGCGTTGTTTGCTTGCTTGCCGCGTCTTCTTTGGTTTTATGGCTTTTCTTTTCATTTTCCACGCCGCTTTGCGCAAATTTACAGAGCCCGAGAGGAAGAGAGAGGCAAGACTGGGAGAGCGAGATAGGACGAGGGTGCAGATGACAGGCCGTGCAAGGTTAAAGTGACAAGTGCGATGATGTGGCGCCCAGCATAATGCCAAGGTAAGACGGCGGGGGGAGGAAAAGTTGGGGGTGGCAGGGTCCTTGTTATGGGCAACATATTTGCGTCGCGACAAAAACAAAATTACGTGCAACCATCAGCTAGCGAAAAAATAAAAGAGAGGGAAAACGAGCGGTAGTCGTATAAAAACTTTTGCAGACTGTGAAACGCGAATTGTTCTTGTTATACTTGGTACTAAAATGTGTTTGGGGGTATGTTGTATTTGGTAGTTTTAAGAGTGACTAAATACTATAAATAAATATATATTAATCAAAATATTTGTATAAAAAATGCATATTTATAATTTGTCCCAAGTCAAAAAAAAGAGTGCTATTTTACGATTTAAGTATAAGACGACATTTCAAGATGTTTAAGTGTCAATTTGAAAGGGTAATAAATTCCCTGACATTTTTGACAATCTCTTGAAATAAGAATTTAAATATGGTTGTTATAAAAATCTAAACTAGAAACTGAATAATTCAAAACATTATTTCAATCCAAATGATATTCAAATCCCTGGAAATGGAACCAGAGTTTCCTTACCTCAAACATATGAAATACCCCAACTAATAGGTATTTTGTGGTCGCAATACCTTTTAACCTGTTGATGTTGTTAGTGTTCTTCGTGTTGCTACTGTTGTAGTTGCACTTATATTTTCCTCGGTTGTTTTTGTTGTTCGGTGTTAGTTCGCTGTTTGACTGCGGCTTTTGCCTTTTGTTTTTATGCCACAGTAAAAACACTGAAATGCGATACCATTGTTGCAACAATTGTTGCTGCCCCGTGCTGTTGTTGCTGCTGCTGCTGCTGTTGTTGTAGTTACAGGCACATTATCCAACACCTCGTTGTTTTGTTGGTTGTCTCGCACAATGTGTGGCCATGTTTGCCACGGCTGCCAGCATGAAATCTATGGATTTAGCAAGCACTTAAACTTTGTCATATGCCATTCGAGGGTTTTCAGGCTGATGTTGATGTTGATGAGGATGAGGATGATGACGTTGTTGTCGCCGGCTTTGGCATTGCCTTACACCTTCTCCGATCTGCCATATACGAGTATATATATGTATGTATATCCAACCCCCTGGCCATTTGCACTTGAAAACATTCATTGCGAAACGGCCGCCGAGGAGACAGTCAAATGGTGCATTAACCTTTGCCATTGCAGTTGCTAGTGCCAAGTGCTGGAATGAAATTATGACGCCAAATGAAATTACAAACGGTTAACTCGATGGAGTTAAGTGGTGAAAAAGGGAAAATGGAAAATGGATTTGGTAACCATTTCAACGGTTAAGGTCGAGGTGCTTAATCGATTAGAGAAGAATAATAGGAATTAAAGAAAGATAAATAAGATTTTTAGGGTTGCAAAATTCGCTTAAGCCTATAACAAATCTATACAATGTATATCTAAAGCTTTAAAAAAAATTAAGCTGCATTTAAAAATACATTTAAATTAAATCAATATAAGCTAAAACTTTACAAAAATATTATCGTTTTACAAAGTTATGAACATTCTTAAAAAAATCATTATAAAAATAATATATTTGGAGGTTTTTAAATAATACCTTAAAGGAAAGAAGCCAGTGAATGAATCTAAAAAGTAACTTTAATTTTATTTTATTTCAAAACAAATAGGTATAGGAATGCAGAAAATACTTGCCAATATAAGTTTGCCAGAATTTGGTTTGTGGCACTAATAAATTCCTTGTGGTACATGGATCAAAGTGCCAAGGCGGAAATAGTTCAATCAACTTAGAACGACACTCCGAATGAAGAGAGTGCCAAAAACAAATCGAGTAACGAAATTCAGCTCCTCATCTTTTGGGACAATATACGAATATATATGCAGGCGTATTGGCTCGTAATCCACGTGGATTATGTCAAAATTGGTATATCATAAAAACGTAGCGTACGTGATGCGAATCCTAAGGCCGGTTGCGATCCAAAAAAAGTGGCGAAAATATTGCCGGGCAGACCGGAACGTACTCCTTCCACTTGCGAATCCCACTCGCGAATCGTTCGCACTCAAACCTTTCTGACCGAGTGATTAATTTGTATGCGCCAGGCGGTGACTTTTGCGGTCCCGGGACAAAGGCCAAAAGTGTTTGGCATGTAACGGAAATGCGCGACCAGAGGCCACGAAAATGGGGAGCGGAAGGAGGGAAATCTGGGGGGAAAGGCAGACAGACTTTGAATATGCAACCGGAATGGGCGAATAAAGTTTTTTCCGACTATTTTTTCCATTCGGCAAACGGATTTTCCTCAAGGGGAAGTTTTCCCTTTATGGCCATGCCATATAAACTTCTTGGCTTTTTGCCAACAACTTGTTAAAAAAAAAACAACAAAAAACGAAAACACGGGAAGGCCAAGTTTTGCCTTCTTTCTTTGCTTAATTTTTTACAACTTGTAAAGAGCAAAATAAAATTCATTGCGCGACAATTGCAAGGGAAAGGGGGAATTTTCCAAAGGGGGGTGGTAAATGATTCCTACCTAGAGTCCGTGTCAAGATTTCATTAAGGTCCTTGGCCAAACAGCAAAGCTCGGCCAATTCATGTTGGAATGGTACGCTCAGCAAAAACGGAGACCGGAAAAACTTTGGCTCATTAATTGAGTCGCTCTATTAGGCAGGCGACCAGCGGAGGAGCAAACAAAAATTAAACAAAAATTCAAGCAAACAAAAACAATTCCCATAAATATAAACGATGGTCGGTTCTGCTGGCATTGGGAATTTTGCTCAGAAGGATCATGGAAAAGAAATATCAAAGGGCTAATGCAGAATACCCTTCATAGAAGTTGTTTGGGTTAAATGGTAAGGGACTTTTATTTATAATGAAAAACATGTAGCCAAAATTAAACCACAACTTGTTGATATAAAAAAGCAACAACTTTTAGAAACATTATTGAACCAATAAAACTATTTTTTATAATTAACTGAGATGGTTTGTCATATAAAAACAGATTCATTAAAACATTTAACGTTGTTTTTTGTATAAGTGGTTTTTTTTCTATGTGAAACGATACTATTAAGGCAGGCTTGCACCTTGTTGGCGCCCAAAACCTGATTTTTTTCTGGAATTTATTTCTTGGAAAGTATGGTAGGTGTGGGAATAAAATTTTAGCCAGTTGTAGGGTACAGTTTATTGAAGCTACACAATTTTTTTGAGTGCGATCCAAGCGAAGGGGGGAGGGGGAGTACCGAACAATGGCGGCATGTCCGCGAAAAACTCGTCCTCATGGCGGATTTTTTGGAATTTTAAGAAATAATCTAAAACGCAAAAAAAGAATATATTCTTAATCTGAACACTTGCTCGCATGGCTTGAACTAGGATAATTGAAAAAACATAAAAAATGCAAAAATTATGAGCTTTTGAAAAAAAAATCGGTTTTTTCCTCATTTTTTCGTTACTCATTATTTTTTTAAATAAACAATTTTTAATATTTTCAAAAGATCCTAGTCTATACCATGCACATACTTCTGAGGAACATGTATAAAAAATTTCATGACGATTGCTCAATTTTTGCGGCTTGTACGACTTCCGCCAACTCGGAAAACATGGTTTCGAGAAAAACGCGTTTGAAAATTTTCACTATAATGGCAACGCGCTTGACACCGGTCCACCAAACGGCCGATAACTTTCGAAATTCAAAAGATTTCGACTTGAAATTTTAGGAGAGTAAAATTAAAACATGTATGTATCCGAAACTGCAAAAAAAAAAAATTTGATTTTTTTGACTTCACAAGGTGCAAGCCTGCCTTAAGTACTTAAATTACAATATCTTTAAAATTAAGTGAAAAATAAATATTTACTAAATTTAAAAATACAAAGTAAAAACAATTCCATTGAATAGGCTAACAAATGCCGCATTAATCCGAACTTACCCGCCTACGCCATCCCTTTCGTAATATTTGCAGTCATCCTTCGGAATGAGTTTCCTTTTGGGGGGAAAACCGGGCTTCCTATTTCAATTTCGTATATCAGCAATTTGAAAATGAACTTTACACTTGGCCTGGCGCCGTGTTCGTTTCGTTTGCCCCGCCAGGATATCTCAGGCATCTGTATCCTTTTCTTTTTATTGTATTACCGCGAGTGTTATGCTAATTTCCGGAACCGGAATGCCAGCTTCCTCCTCCGCCCTTTGGCGTTAGCTGCTCCATTCTGTCTCGCCGTACGGGAAATGAAATTTAACTGAATTTGCATTGGAATTCGATTAAATCGTTTATGCAAACATTTCGTTTCATTTCATTTGCGGGTTTTTCGCTTTCCCGCCTGAAAGACTTTTGGGCCGTCTTTGCTTCATTCCACCAACTCCATGTGAATGTGGGAATCCTTTTTGGCCAGCTCCTTGCCACGCGGAAATTTCAATGAAAAGCCCCAAGTTGATTTTAGCGTTTATTTCATTTGCATAATACTCATACATTTGTTTGTTTGTATCTCCCTCTGTTGCTCGGCTAAATTCGTGTTAGGCCTTGTTATTTATGAATTAATTTCATTCGGCATGTAAATGTGCATCAAGGTAATCGAGTGTGCCGTCTTTGAAATGGTTTAGCAATTTGCATAAAAAATATGAACACATTTTCGAAAGAGTCTTGGCAAGGAAAGTGAGGAGATTGATGCCAGATGACAGGTGGCTGGAGTTTGTAGAATACTAATATGGAATGGATCTCGGAAAGTGTCACATTCAAATTGGTTCGATTGATTTTCCTAGAGAATCTTTATTGGAAAGGGCTGTTGCGTTAGTATTTTATATTTATTTGAATGATACTTTAAAGCTCAAGATAAGTATATCCTTTTGGTTTATTAAATCCTTTAACTATAGTCTTCAGTATTCCCCTTCTTAACAATAGACCCACCACCCATTTAAACTGACCCAACAACTTGCATTAAGGTAAATCCTTTTCAAGCACTTCAAGTGTTTGCCGGTGGTGTTGACGGTGGGCGTGTTTGACAAACACCCCATAGACGCATTTGTAGCCGCGTCGAAAATTATAAATAGCGGTTATTATGAAGCCATAATTTATGCAAATGAAAGGGTGGCAGCTCTGTTTCAAGAATGGGAAAAGGGCTCGAGCTTGCTTCGAACTCCACGCAGCTCTAATTGTTTGATTAATGGTTTTGGTTTAGCGAAACTGCGAAAGCCGCGGCACGTGCTGGCCAAATATGAGTGGCTAGCAACGACCTCATCCTCCCCCAAAAACCCATCCCAACCACAACCCCCCGTTCCCCGGACGGACAGACTCCCCGGGAGCAGAATGTAAAGTGCAAATATTGTTTCAGTGCGGAAACTTACCTTTTAAGACGGCAGAATTTACCCCACGGCCACAGACAAACTTCAGACTGCGAGAAGGAGTATCTGTTAGATACGCGCACGTATCTCTACCGCTGCACAGCCCGCCCAAATGCAAATATTTCACACACATTCGAATTAGTACACTGAAAGCATTAAATAAGTGTTGTCATGTGAAGAGGAATATTACATAAATAAGTCGATTTATAATTAAAAAGAAAAAATTATCCTTGCTTAGAATTCTTGATAAAATATTTGAGTAAAATAAAACAACCAAAAAGAAAACAAACTATAAGAATACTTATATTGGTTGCCTAAAAAGAATAATTTTTGCACTTTTTCTAATCCAATATATACAAGCTTTTAAGCCTAAATCAATGGCAATCCTTTGTTTATTAAATGTTCATTTAATAAACCAATATTCTCTAAAAACCTTATATAAAATTTGACATTTTCTCAGTGTCCTTGTATATATACGTATAAAGGATATATCATGTCTTTCGTTTTCATGCCTTACCCGGCCAAGGTTTCTTGCTGCTTTTTCGCCGTACTTTTTTCAACAAGTTTGCCCGCTGTTTTTCATGTTTATAATGGAGAAAAAAAGTTTTCCCATGCCGCATATTTCGGACAGAAAGGTAGGAGAAAGGTGGATTTATGCAGAACATTGAAATTGCATTGTTTGCTTTTTGGCCCGGCCGAGTACTTGGCTGTTTGTATTCCGGCTCATGGCTGAGCCAGATATTTTATGCAATTTTTATGCATCGCCATATTAAAAGTATTGTTTGCCTAGTTAAGCTCCTCCGAGTTGCAGTCCAATGGCGCCATATCTTGTGATTATTATTCAGGTACGACCCGAAGACCAGACACGGTCATAATTTGGCCAACAGCCGACCATCTCAACCAGCTCTCAGATAACTCTCCGTAAAGCGGAAATCGACAATTCCTTCAAAGACACAAGCGTACAATGAAAGAGATGACGACCAAGCTGAAGAAGTTGTTAAAGTTCCTCTGAGGAGGGCCACAAAAAGAGATAAAATAAAGTTTTCAATATGCAAAAAAGCATAAGATAAGATAGAGGGGAACAAAGTGTGCAGCAAATTGAAAACCCAATTGAAAAGTTATTGAAATTGCACAATAATTTCTTGAATTGCATGCCCTATTGAATTTCTGTTATAACTTTTCGTGCACCCCCTTCTCCTTCTTTTTCCCCTATTTTCCTAACTATCCTTCTGTTGGGTCTTCTTCTTCTTTTAGCCATTTTCAAGCATCATTTGAATGGACCAAGAAAAACTTGATGGCCGTAGGATATTCTTTTGTATTATTGAATTGTTTAATTATGGCTGGAAAACTTATTTCGGGTTTCCTTTCGAATTGTTCAGCTGACAATGAAGGAAGAATGAATAAATAATGGCTCAATATCTTTCAACTTTTTTAAGATTTATATAAATCAAGTGATTTTGTTTAAAGTTGTAAAGTTATAATTTAATTTTTACGTTAACGAACAATTTGTAGTTTAATAATCTAAAAATCTGCATTGTGCAGGATAAGGTATCTAAAAATTCCAATTTTAATCGGAAATGTGAAATGAAAACTTCCAAAAATTCCTTCCAAATAGAGCTCAATATATCCCATCCATTGTGTCATTTTCCAATCGTAACAAATGAATGAAAAGTCATTGCCTTAGGCCGTTGGTTTATTGAATCCTGCTGCTGCTGGTTATGGACCCGATCCTGATCCTGATGCTAAGTAATTGCCGGACAAAGGGACACTCCAGTGCTGCCCATCCAAATTAAAAGCCAACTGAAGGACAATTATCCTGTGGATCCGAACCCAGGGATGCATAACAATAACAATTAAAACGTACGACAACTGCAAATTGAAGATGTTTGCAGGCATAATCGAAGCGGAGGAGGGGATCACACCTGCTAGGCAGATAACGAAGCTCCTGCACCTCGCCTTCCCATCCTGCTTATGGCACGTACCTAAAAAGCATAAATAATGGGGCTGCATTTGAACAGGACTCCGTCGCCCAGCCCACGGAGTCTGGTCTTCGAGTTGAATGCCAAACGCCTGCGTCCAAACAACGCCAATGCCAATGACGTCAATGCCAACGCCATCATTGTCACACACACACACCCCAACTCACACACACAGGCACACACATCCTGGCAGACAGGAGCAACAGCATCCAGACTAGGAACAATGTCGAGTCCTAGCCAGGACATCTACCTGCTGTCAACGTCAACGCAGCCTGAGGTTGGGTTTATCGCAAGCAGAAGACTACTAAAGCACTTCTAACAAGAAAGGAAAGCTAACTTCGGGCGGAGCCGAAGTTGATATACCCTTGCAGAATACTCTGTAAATTATATTCTCCAAAATTATTCATATGATGCATTCTTAATACTCATAAAAAATCCGAACTTCCTAACTTTAACAACAACAAAGTTATGGCATTTCCAATCGTTCAGTTATATGGCAGCTATAGGATATAGTCGGCCGATCCTTATGAAATTTGATAGGTCGGATTGATTGGCCAAAAATAAAATCCATAGAAAATCCCAACTTCCTAACTTTACAAACACCAAAGTTATGGCATTTCCGATCAATCAGTTATATGGCAGCTATAGGATATAGTCGGCCGATCCTTATGAAATTTGGTAGGTCGGATTGATTGGCCAAATATAAAACCCATAGAAAATCCCAACTTCCTAACTTTACAAACACGAAAGTTATGGCATTTCCGATCAATCAGTTATATGGCAGCTATAGGATATAGTCGGCCGATCCCGGCCGTTCCGACTTATATACTGCGTGCAAAGGAAAGAAGGGTGTGTGCAAAGTTTCAATCCGATAGCTTTAAAACTGAGAGACTAGTTTGCGTAGAAACAGACAGACGGACAGACGGACAGACGGACAGACGGACAGACGGACAGACGGACAGACGGACAGACGGACATGGCTATATCAACTCAGGAGGTGATCCTGATCAAGAATATATATACTTTATAGGGTCGGAGATGTCTCCTTCACTGCGTTGCACACTTTTGACCAAAATTATAATACCCTCTGCAAGGGTATAAAAATAAATGCCTAAATTTACATTTTAATAAAATTTAAAAGTTGTTTATATATTTATATTACTTCCGAATTATTGACAGTCGCAATCTGTATTTTTGACAGAGCAATGTAAATAATGGTTCACCGTTTAAATATCATATCATATCAATATCATATCATATCAATATCATATTCAACTGTAATATAATTGCCAATCAATTGGAACTCGAACTAGAAATTGTATATTTTGTATAAAAAATATGCAAAAATTGGCCAACATTAAGTCGAAAAGTGATATTGATCGTTGGCTAAATTTTAACAAAGCTTTCAGAAGAATAAAAACAATTTTTCAATATTCAGTGACTCTAAAGCTCCCAATATTTTCTTGCCGTGTGAATTATCAGAATTATTGGTAGCTGTCCACATGACCAGGAACCAAACACAAAGGGAATAAGTGACTGCAAGTGAGGGCTGGAGAGTTGGAAAACGCGACAGCTAGGTGGGTGGTGGGCGGAAGGGGAGGGGGTTTTAGAAGACAGGCAAATGGGTTTCGCCCCCTGACACGCTGAACTCTCAAAGCGAAATGAGAAAAATCCCCACACGAGCACACCGGAAACTGGGACAATCAGAACCCCCCCTCCCACAATGTCCTGCCACCCCTCTTAAATCAGACTCCGCCGAACTCCCACACACACACACACACACTCACACACACACACACTCACACTCACACACACACCCACACTCACACCCACAAGGCAAACGAAGCTGGGCTGGAAGCATCAAAAAGCAATGGCTTAAGTGCCCTGGCATTGTGGGGCTGACAGGAGCAGAATGCGTCCAGGGGGGAGGGAAGGGGAAGGGGGAGAGGGACTTACCAAGGGTTCCAAGGACGTCGAGAGGGGGGGGAGGCGTCACTGCCGCAGGAGTGTCGTGTCACCCATTGTTCTTTTCACAAACTTTTTTTCTTATGTACTGCGCCCGAGTGTTGTGCAAATGAAAAAGGTGCCTCCGGTGTAGGTCCTTTGCACTGAAAGAAATGTATTTACCTTTCATTTGGCAGTGTCTCTTTTTTATTTTTTAAAAAAGGTATACCAACAATCAATTTTGTCAGCTTAAAATTTTTTTACTACTCATTTCGAAAACTATAAAAATAGATTAATTAAAAGAATTATCTTGTTAGTTGTTATATTATTTTAAAACTCATACTTAAACTGAAATTAAGAAGACAACAGTAAGAATAAATGGAACTTAATTAGCGACTGTTCCCTATTTTTTCTCAGTGCAGCTGAAGGTGTTCGACAAACCGCTGCAGTGAAAATGTGGGTGGATGGGAGAAGGGTGGCTGCAGCGGCGAGTTGATTACGGGTAGCGCCCCTCGGGTGGACTTAAGTGGGCCGACTGACTGACTCCCCAGAACCGGTGCTGGTCCCCAATGAAGCACCTTTTGTTGTAATGAGTTTCGAGTGCGATTTTTGAATGCCCCTCTTCGGCCGGTAAAAAACACCCACCACCAGAGGATTTTTCTCTTTTCAGATTTTTAAGCGGCTTATTGCAGATCGGGTGTGGAAAATGGTGGGACATGGGGTGTCCTTCGTCTGGCCGAGCAATTCCGTCATTTCTGGTTGCCACGGTCACAGGCGGGAATTTCGGTGAAATTATTTTCGTTTTCATTGCGGACTGCCAAATCCCTTAACCCCCCAATGCCACAAAGCAGCGGCGAAGCTTTTCAGTGGGCAGGTGTCTCGTTTTGGGGCACAAGACTCCGGATAACTGAGGTAAATTGCTTTAAAATGGTTCACAACTCAATTAAGAGCCATTTAAACTTAACATTTTTAAGTTGCTATATCCCAATTGGGATCGACAACTCTTTAAATATTTATCTCAAGTGTAGTTGCAATCATCATAATGTCTTTTATCCTTGACACCTATATGTATTTCCAAAAAAAGAGCACAACATTTAGATATTATAAAAAAGAAAACCTTGTATATGATTTAATATTGAAACGAAAAATGATTGAACATTTCATTTCCAAATTAAAATTTTGAATTTTCCATGAATTTTAAATTTTGCTGTATTTATTTAATTTAACTGGATTACATTCAAATCAATTTCATGCCAATTCGAAACACCAAAAGCATTTTGGATTTTCGTTTTAATTATCGCTGTTCCACAACTAAAACGCAATGCAATTAGCATTAAATGAAAAATAAAACAGAATAGACAAATAGCCACAATTAAAACGAAATTCAACTTTAAAATGGACTGTGAATTTCCGAATCAGAAATTAAATGAACTGATCAACGAATTGAACTCCATGCGAAATGGGGCGTAAAGGGGGTGGCGTAAATGGGCGTGGTCCAAGGCCTTTGTAAAATTTTCAATTGCAGTTGCCAATTACAGAGGAAAGTGCACGGAAAACTCTGTCCGCCTGCAGGCCCTTTTTTTGTGATGCCTCGGCAAATTGAATATGAAATGAACAGAGCATTTTCGGGTAAATTGTGGAATTTTGTAGTGATGAAATTAAATGCCCTGCAGCTCAATAAACCGAAGAAATGTAAGCTCGAAAACGCACTAACAATAAGCAAACATTTCTGCAATGACAACTAAATAAACTCGGCAAAAACTGAGAGATAGAGCTAGTGTGCAAGCCAATACAAATATACTCAGCGGTGCACTGGAAAAAATCGGCAGCTTTTGTTTAGATATTTAATCTTTGTTAGCCACTCATTTACTTTAGATTTCCAAGAGTGAGCACTAAAAATGATCTTTATTTTAAACAATGAAATCATGTAGATAATTACATAGATACCACCAAATAAAATTAATTAAATATTTAAGGTGCACAACCGACTGTAATATAATACGTTTTTTTGAGTCATGGGTATCCTGGCATTCTGTTGTCTCCACTTTCAGTGCACCTCTCATCCATCCAGTCGAAATGGACCCCACAAAAATCAAACTGACAACAAATCCCAATGACAAAATCAAGCAATGGCAATCGATAGCTTCCACAGTAAATGGTCATGTTTCGGTCTGGCAGCCAGGACGAATCCTGGAGGGGTTTTGTTGCTCCATGGGGCTTCGAGGACGAGCAGTTCCCTCTGTCGAAATGTCAATGCAATTGTCATTGTCTCTGCCTCCCCCGAACATCTCCCGTTGGTAGTTGCTTCTCGTGTTTGCCGTATGCATCATCAATTCGGTCTGTCCAGTGGCAGGGTTTGTTTTTCGGTAGGAAAGTGCAACGAATCGGGGATCGGGGTTTGGGGATTGGAGATTGGAGATCCTTGCAGCTGCTGTGGCCTTTCTTATTGATGGGTTAGACAACTGAAATGCAATAACCGATTCGTACTACTTATCGGATGAGTTGGAGAAGCGAGCAGATGCTCCAGTTGGTCAAAAATGGAATATGTCTTCGTGGGTAAAAAACTTTTGAAGGCAAGACTTTAAAAATATATAGAAAAATTAAGCGTCACCTTTATTAATATTTTAGAACCCTAGTGCCACCCCAAAAATATAGATATATTCTTATTCTAATTTACCTTTGCCCTTTGCGTTACCACCCCTGCCCCTTTACACCTTCCACTTTTAGGTTTCCCTCTCATCTGGCGCATTTCCAAATCGACTTGAGCACGATTTTCCTGTCTCGACTTCTTTGTGCCTCGAAATCGTGAGGCAAACAAGTGAAAGGCTCCTCATTTGAGGACTCTTTTTGGCCTTTGGCGCATTTTATCCATTAGACCCAGAGCTCAGTTGGTTTTGCATCTTTAATTGGAATCAAATTGGTCTCCTTCGCATTTATGAATAATTGAAGTGGGCCAAGCAACTTAACCGATAAGCTCCTTCTCTCTATCCATTTCAATTATATAATAATCATTTCCGTCTGGCATCGCAGGTTCCAAACGCTTTCCCGGCGAATTTCCCGGGGTGCGCGTGTCTGTCAATCATAAATGCCAAGCTCCGCGGTAATAAATATAAGGTCAAGAGATGGTCACGTGAAAGTGGGAACTGTTCTTTGGATAAAACTATTATAAATTTATTTTAAATAATATTATAAAAATTACTTGGTTGGAATTTTTGCATACCATGTAAGTTTAAAATATAAAACATACCTGAATTCCAAATATATTTAAGTTATATCCTGGAAGAAGTCAACAAAGCCCAAGTCATTTTGAATTATTATGCTGTTATCAAAATTTATAAAGCCAGATTTTATCCTTCACAATCATTTATCTTCATATCCATATTAATCAAAATGTTAAAATAATCCCCATCACGCTGGCATCTCTATCGATATTGAGCTTTGCCAATCTCATCGAGGGAAGCTGCTATGGCATTTGCTGCAAGTTCATGCCAATTAAGGCTAATCAAATTATTTATAATGCTTAACCTAGTTTCTCCTAGACGGAACGTCAGTCCTTGCAGTCCACCCGTCGACTCCTTCCTGTAACTCAATAAAAAGTGCGCCCCAATGTGTAAAAGGGAGTGAAAGTGGGAGGACCCAACACTTTCGCTACTTGATGCCGCCTTTTTGCCAACTTTTGCAATAACCACTTAAAATTCACTCAGCTGTGAATTATGCTCACGACGCGGAGTGTTGTTCTTGTTCCAAGGCGAGTCGGTAGGTTGGTGAATTAAAAGCAGAGGCGTGGTAAAAGGGGTTTTACTTAACTATTTATTATTAATTTATAACAGAACAAATATTTTTTTAAACTGTTATCTTATTTAAAGTTTCTTATCTTTAAACGGCCTTCTCAAAATATATCGAAGTTCATATTTTGATGTATTTAATTTCATAATAAATTAAAGGATCTGATCCCCTTTTGGCCAACGCACGCCTCTGGCTGAGAGGGTCCTTGTGATAGAACCCAGTGGCACAGGCAGCCACGAATGGACGCATATGACGCTGATGGTGGGCGTGGCATGGCCTCGTTATTGGGCGTCGATTTTAATTTGCCCCCGATGCGGATCCAGTCGAGTGTGTGACTTTTGGCCACCCAACGGATGTTGGGCAATTCAAGCGATTGAGTCTTTAAAGGTGAGAACTCTTAATTCTGAAAGGGGTGATGTCTTTGCAAGAACAACATATTTGAGATAGTCGAGAGTCGATCTAGGTTTAGCTAAAAATTAATCCCTTTAAAATGTCTGAAATAAGTGATAATCAATTTTATTAAAGTTGAATTTAATTGTTTAAATTACCCTGTGGCTTATACACAGCTTTAAATTATTTCTTTGGAAATCATGCTAATCAACTGCAAACTAAAAACTTGCCAAAAATATAAATCTGATTAGCTAGCCATTTATAAGCGCCCCAGCTGGTGGCAACTTAATTTGTCAACTCGACTGTAATTTATCTGTCTCGCTCCTCGACTCAGACAATGTCCCATTCTTCTGTTTGCGACTCATTCATTATTGTAATCTATTTGCAGCTGAAAAATGCCAAATATTTATTTAATTTTCGAGTATTCTTCAATTTATTTGTTTGCACAAGACCGAATCTCAGACAGAGTCAGCCGAGTGAAACCCACTCCAGAGTGCCACCCCATTTCCCAGGCTTTCCCAAACTGAGTGACATTTGGCAAGGCATATCGATTGCGATTAGTAGAAAATTTTCAATTTTCCTTGGCAGAAATGTCGGGCTTTCGCAGCCTCAAGCTCTGTACACAAATACGGAAAAGAACAAAGAAATCGAGCAACAGCAGAAAAATTTACAAAAAATCGGTGAAAAACAAACTTTTGGTTTTACGCTTCTGGCGATGTTGACACCCGATGGCGGCTTTTCCTTCTAGCCCCTCTATTTTTCAGACTTCGCCCCGCCCCGCACTCCGTGGCAATTTGCCTCCTTGGTGTAACCACTGTGAAAATATTGTGTGGCATTATCGACACTGCACAGTGGGGTGGAGTGAAACAAGGGGAAATAAACGAGAACAATAAACTAATAAATCTGTTTTGTATTTTATTTTCCAGAATTAATTGAAGTTAAATTAGAAAATTAATTTTTGAAAAACATTAAATGGTTTTTTAATAAATATTAATTATTAAGAATGAAGTAGATTTTACAGCTAACCACTGTGACTGGGTAACAATGGCAACAGCGAAGGGATGGATGCCATGGTCCCAGCTTCGCCCCAGTCGATTTGCCCTGTACTACAGTGAAGCATTTAGACAGGGGAACGAGGGGTTCAGGGGGACTCTGACGGGCATCTCATCCTCATCCTGGTCGCGCTTCTCTATTTGAAATCCATTTTGTTTGCCTTATGGATTTGCGGGGCTTAAAGTGGCTTCCCTGCTTCGTTTGCTTCATTTTGCTATTGTTGAAAATTTGAAGTTGCTCCCCCCAAAACAATCTCAAGCCGAAAACCCAAGCCCCAACGTCAAGTGTGTCGTCTGGCCGCTGTTTTGTTTTATTTTCCCATGTTGACTATTGGCTTAGAGTTATGGGCCAGCGGCAAAACTGTTTACAATCGCGGAAAGGCGAAGGCGTTGGATTTTTGTTGGCGCCCTAAGACTTTAATTGGGGGCGCCCCGAAATAAAAGGCGCTAATTGAGAGTGGGCAAAGTTTAAACGGGGGATTAGCCAAGGGCTAAAGAAAATGTAGGAGGGATTTCAAAGCCCAAGCTGTGCCAACAGGTTGAGTTTATATTAAAACAAATATAATTTATTAATTTAAAGATTTATTAAAACATTATTTGTTTTGGGTCAAAAATCGCTTTAAAAATATGTAGTTTATGGTCAAAAGCTCGAAAAAATCAACTATAATTTTCAGTTTTTTGATTAAAACAGTGGAAAATAATGGTCAAATGCTGGAATGTCATACATCGTTGAATTCGTTATAAAATTTCCAATCGATTGGCATTCACAGTTAAAAAATTTAATTTTGGTCGATTTTTGGCAGAAAATAATGAACTAACCCCTTACCAAAAATGCCAAAATCGGTCAAAAATAAATTTTTTCTAAATCCACCAGAAATTGATAGTTTAGGTCCTTAGATGCACACAACAGTCATTCTTTTGTCTGCGCGTCCTATTTTGGCTTAGTTAGAACAAAATAACCATTAAAAAGAGTATTTTATGGCCAAAAGCCCGAAATAGTTAACTAGAGTTTCAGGTTTTTTATATCAAAACCCTAGAAAATAATAGTCAAATAAATAATAATGCAAAAATTAAATATGTTGAGATTACAATGCGCATACTTATTTTTCGGCATATTTATTTTGAAGTTTATTAGCTGGGTAACGGGTATCTGATGGTCGTGGCTCAAGACAATAGCTCTCCCTCTTGTCTTTTTTGCAATTAAACTTTTCTGGTATTTCATTTATTCAGCTTGGTTTTATTTGCTGGATTCCCGTTTTCGCATTTGATTTATCAGCGCTTCTCATTTCCTTTTTTGGCCATTGATTATCCCCATGCAGCTTCCTTTGCAAAGCTTTGGTCCAGGCGTGCGTGTGAGTCCCCGAATCCCTCTATCTTTGTATCTTTGTATCTCGCCGCTCGTTGTAAATTCGTTCTGGCAGCTTTAATGTTTGCCAAAGCGGAAATGGAAAACTTTTGCACGTAGTCCTTTGCTCTCCAAGTGGCCAAGTAGAAGAATGCACGTTTTCTGCTGCTTATTTTGTTGCCCCAGCGATCGAGCATGAAAAGTTTTGGTTTCATTTTGGCTGTTCACGTATTTGCACCCGCACACATTCCATTCGCATATAACACTTGCCGGCCAGGACTTCTTTAAGGACATAAGCGGGACTCAGGACTCCAGATGGTCTGAGCTCGAATTTGCACGCACGTCTGCTCATTAAATACGCATAGAAACAAAACCGAAATGAATAGATGTTGGGCTTCCAGGGGCGCAGGTGCATCTTGAAAGGGGGTTTTGGAAATGGAGACATGCCAAAGGGGATACCAAATAGAAAATGTTAGTAGTAAGACTTGTTTTCTTACAGATATTTACCAAAGGATTTTAAACTCTTATAAAGTGAATTTTTCCTAAGGTTTTTATTTAAGCTTTTGGTTAGAGCTTTACTTGTTTAAATATTTTTGCTGACTTGCACTTAGTTAAATCATTAGTTTAGGTTATTAGGTTCTTTTAAAAAAATATTTATTGTAGTTTGCTAATAATATAATGATCGAAGCTAATAATAATAAAGTAAATATAAAACTTAATAGCAACAGTTCACAATTTGAATGGCTTCCTTTGTATGGCTTTTATATTTAGAAATAATATGTAAATAAATTGATAGCTCTATTCAGATGATCTGGTCATTAGCAATGCATAGTGTTTGTGTATTAAATATCATAAATCTTCTCTGTAAATGTCCCAAAATTTACATTTCATTTCCCAATGTAGGTACCCCTCCTCCATTCGGCACTATGCCCCTGATACCTTAAGGACACGCACACACTTGGATATATGTTGTGCTAGATAATGAATCTTCCGAATCGTCCTTTTCCCCTCAACGTCACAGCCCCCCTCTCCGTTCATCAGATTTATATCTCTGTGTGGCTGTTTTCTGTTGAGTTGTCTGTCTGCTTTATTTGCTTTTATTGTCTTCAACTTTATTCATATCCTGTTAAAATGTATAACTTTGGGTTTTCGGGTTATAAATTAAATACGAGACTATGAGCAGGGGGTGTGGGCTTTTGGGGGGGCGGTTAGGCTCCTCAAAGTAGACGATTGTGTTGATAAACTGCGATATGCAGCATAATTAATGAGCTTGTCATACAATGCCAATATTTTACATTAAACACACGCACACACACACACCAGAGAGACATGTTTGACATGTGCATTGTGTACTTGAGGCAAATGTGTAATGGTTTTAATGAGTAAATTACATAATGCACTCGAAATCCTGCTCCAAGGCATGCAATTAAATTGGGATAATTGCTTTCAATTCCCAAGCAACATTTATAAAATCCTCTGCGTAACGTTTCACTTCTTAGAGATATTCGAAGGGAACATTTCATCGTTAATTAACTCTAGCCTGTGTTATTTGCGGTCGTTTACTTGGGGGAACTTGACAAGTCATCAATAATTGAGCTGCCAACCAACCTGCGAAATTCATTGAAAATTGTCCATAAGAGGGGAAAAACCCGAAATCAAAATAAAACTGTTGAAGCAGCAGAAAAAAGCTTTGACTTCTGGTTACTTTTCATTAGCTCTCGGTTTCAAATTGTTGCACAAAAACAATTGGAAAGATTTATTGAGTCATTTTATGGAGTTTCAGATGCTCTAACTGGAGCAAATTTGTTAATCATTCCTTTGAATAAAGAAAGAAAAGCATAACATTCTATGCCATATAAAGAAAAGTTAACTTTATTTTTGTAATGAAGAAGAAACGGTCGAGGGACTGTATTAATATGGATGTTATGGTATCCTTTTTAAATGTCTTTTTCCATCTTTTCTAAAAATATTGCTCACATTTTCAATTATAATGATAAAACCTACCCAATTATTGAAAGCTAATTTTTGGCCTCGCACCAAAGTAATTTAAAATAATTACCCCTAGTTGAGGGTATAAATAATGGAAACCACTTGAACAAGTCAAGTCAAGCCAAGTGGAAGACGTTGGAAATCAATATACACAGGCACACACACAAAACCAGCAGAAGGAAAATAGAAAAGTGGAAGTGCAAGACGAAAACGATAAAAATCAAGTTCATTTAGCAAACCGAAAGGGAGTAGGGGACCCAAAGCAGGTGAAGACGGGGACAAAAACAGACAGACAGATACACTACACACACACCTGGTTAGCTTTTTTTTAAGAGCTGCTGGTTGCCTGGCATTAAAGTTAATAGAAAAAGTTGCTGTTGGCCAAGATTCAATCATGCGATATAAATAAGCAAACACACACACTGAGACACAAAAGTTGGCGGCCAGGTAAATAAAACAATGGTCAAAGTCAGCACCCCTTAACCCCTGAAACCCCCGGAAAACCTTCACCACAGGAGAAGAAACGATAAGAAGTCACAAAAACTTTTCCTTTGCTCCTCCTTTTCTTCTTCATTTCCTTGGGTTTCCTATTTTTTGTCAGTCTCAAGTTGAAAAATTACACAATGCGGGACAGTTTGAAGAGCCAAGTTTTTTGGCCGTTCTCTATTTGGTCGGTTACTATTTGCTGGTGTTGATTGAAGTTTGCATGTTGACTATCAGCCAGGAAAAGGAACACAAAGTAACGCAAATAAAAACTTATAAATTCACTCTTAAACTTGACAGTTGAGTTCAAAAATTGAAAAGGCCAGACGCAAATGGAAGGTGATCTTGGAAAAGTAAAAGAGGAAAAGGATTTTTTATACGGAAAGGAAAAATAATAGGTGTTCAAGAAATGAACAATATTAACGCTTTTGCCTAAAGTATTCATAAATTTATTTTTGCTCTTATTATATTATGCATGACAAATAATTAATGAACTAATATGGTAATATAATATTTTTGTTACTATTAACATCATAGCAATTAACTCACCAATATAATAAAATACCTTTCCCCTTCTCCCATAATTTACCTATCACATAATTAAAGTTGGTGTAGTGGGAGTTTGAAAATATTAAAGATTTAATTCAGTATAAATTAGGACTCATGCATTAAAATATCCCGAAGCAACCAAGCGAAGCTTTAAGACGAAATCAAACTCCTGCCATCGATATTATTTCCCCTGCCGTTCAGATTAAATCCATTGAAGCATGTGCCCGCATATTGAAATCTCATTTAATTCAATTACAAAGCGCCACAACTTAAAGCAGACAAAGGTCTTGAGGGGTCAGCTACTGAACTCCACCCAGGATTTCTGCCCCCGTCGGAGTTTCACTTACGATTATTGCCTACTTTTCAGGGTGGCGGAACGGGAAATAAAGGCGGTCCGAGCTGATTGCGAGTTGTACAACAAGGCTTATGCGCCACATGCAACATGTATGCTTTCCATTTCCGTCTTTTCCCCATATCCCCCTCGTATATACTTTACATGCTCGAATTGTCATTGAAGCGTTTAGACATTTTATTAGATTGTTCTAAAGACCAACGCCAGGATATCGCCCCTTTGGCTCGACTGCCCTGAGATTTATGCACATATGCTAAGCACAGGCATTCGAGGGGTTCCTCGAAGTGCCAGGGGTTGTCTGCTGCCCCACTGTTGACTCTTGGCCGTCTGGATTTTCCGACTTCTGTTTAGTTTCCCCCACTTTACTTTGCTTTTCGCCTGCCCAGGCATTTTCCCCGCTTTTCTGGCTGCCTGTATTCCCCCCAAATTAAAATTGATTTGATTTTTGTGTGTGCCCTCCCTGCTTTCTGGGTTTCTGCTAATACGCTTAAATTGCAAATGTGCTGGCCGGTTTGTCCTTTTTGGGCATCCTTGGAATTTCCGTTAATAAGGGGAACAAGGAATTTTAATTTGGCGAAGAGAGGGAGAGAGGTATGCGGTTTGATTGGATTTGTCTTCAAAAAGATAATTGATGAGAGTTCTAAAATATTTCTATATTAATAAAGAACCACAATGCGTTCTTTACGACTTTAAATTTGATTGATAAAATCTAAGAAAAATCAATTTTATATTATTTTTATTATTAAAGGAATCTTCGAACTGAATGATATTTCCTAAGAAAAAATAAGACAGTCACTTAAAATAAAATCATTATCCATTGTTACCATCATATTTTTAACGTTAGCACTTAGCCAATTTTCATTGATCCTTCAAAACCAATCAATTAAATGTAACCCTCCCAAAGCTCTACTTGTAATCCAAGCACATCCCTTTTGCTAACCAAATATCCCAGGAATTTGTGTAAACTCCGCTATAATTTGTTGTTCCCCCATATTGCAGAAAAAAACGAAATATCTATGCATGCAAAAATGCCAAAGATTTTTGTAATGAAGCCAGGCACACGCCTGGCACACAAATCGCTCTGGGATTTGACGACCGAAAATTAATATGAAATCGAAAAATCATTTACCGTCGCTTATCGCAACGAGGACAGGCAGTCTGACGGGCCAACGCTGCGTATGCGCAATGTGGAGGAGATTGGAGCCGGAAAGTAGCTTATTTAAATTATCAACACGTTCGACACTCAGCTCCACGGGGTCGCCATTGCCATATGTTTGGTCCATTAAGATAAGCGTCAATCGAACGAAACAAAAGGGCGAGGCAGAGGTGTTCCATATCAGAGGGTGATCCCATGGGGTGGTTCGGCATTTTTTAGATGGAGCGAAAACTGTAAATCCGGCAAATGTGTAAAATATTGTAGGGCACGTTTTAAAATTACCATCAATAATGCAGGCTAAATTCAGCCCGAGCAGGGAAAACCTCTGGCAGGGTGGTTCCAACTCGCTTTTCCTTCCTCCCACTTTTCCCCAGTCGATGTCAGTGACACTTAGCCCCAGTCCTTTGACTTTTGTTTAAGTCCCGGCGACAGGGACTCGTTTGCCAGTTTGCCAGTTTGCCAGTTTGCCAGTTTGATGGCTTGATAGGCATCAGACCACGGACCCGTCCCCTTCTCACTTTTTCCAAGGGGCTGGACTGGAATCTTTGATTCCTGATTTGGTTGACATTTTATTGTCTCCAGCTCGTTTCGTATTTATTGAAAATGTGTTTGTCTTGGGCTTAAAGCGTAGGCATTTCAGCTATTCAAAGAAAAACGTTCCTTGCGAAGAAAGGAAATTGATTTAAAGTGATATTTATTTGTTAAGAACTTTAAGGTTCAATTAAGAAAAACGCTTCCTAAATGTTTATAAAAGTTTTTTACAAATATAAAGCTTTTGTTTCGTATTTAATTTACTTAAAACAAGAAGTCTATTTAAATCTAGCTAAGAAAACTCTCTTATAAAATTGATATGAATCTAAAACTGTTTAGTTATCTTTAATATTTTTATAAACAGCACCTTTTCATATATATCCCAATATGAAAGGGTATTCAATGCCCGTTTTGCACACACTTTCTTCTATTTCTCAGCTTTAACATTCAATTGTGGAAACTGCCACCTGTTCCGAGTACTCTTTGCTGCCAAAAGCCGATTTTCGGAGTATTTCATGCTTTAATCCGCGCAGCTGTAGTCAGAACTCCGCCATCCAAGTCCTGTCAACCCTTCGTCCTTTCAGGTAAAATGGACTGGCCATAGAGGCAGACGCATTCCAGAGCTCGCAATTCAATAAAAATGCCAGAGTTGTGCGGCGTTTTCTATTCGCGTTGGCAAATTTGTTTGGTCTCTGGGATTCGGACTCGAATTCTGGCCGACAACCATCGACAGGACACTGCTACCCAGTCCAGGGTATTCGAACTTTTGCATTAATCACTTTTGCAAGCTTTCCGCTGCGAGGGAGCCGAACAAAAAAATAAAGAAAAGCGGAACGAAAACCAAGAAAATCCCTACGCAAAGGCATAATAAATGGTGGGCGAGACAAAGAGAGATGGGGAGTGGAAAACCCCGACGAGACCCTTTAATCCGCTGTGCAAATGAGCGTAGGCAGAGTGGAAAATTTATGGTCTGTCTATGGTCCGCCGTTGTTACCTTTCTTTTTTTTGCTCCAATTTCTTTTTTCGACGGGATTTTTCACTTTGGGAATTGCGCATGAGAGTTGGGTAAAATATAGATGTGAAATTTGATATAGAACTCTGTGAATGGCCCCCTAATAGAGGTCCTTTCGGGTCCGCCATCGTTCAATCAATGAAAGTGCACACATATTTCCCGGTTTTTTGCTTATTTTTGCATCGCAGTGATAAATATTTTGAGTGCTTCAAATGAAGGGTTATTGATGGATAGTGGTTCAGTTTGTTGAAGAATTTTAAGGGTTATTATGGGTTTTGGGAACTATTGGAATTTGCCTTTTTCTATGCACATCGAAATTTACTAAACCCATCAAAGGCTCAAATCATGTTTACCAGCAGCATTTTCATTTAAATTTATTTTCCAATCAAAAAAACGCCCCTGGAAAATTGCAATAAAAAAATATTTACTTTGGATAATTTGACAAACTTTCGGACAAAAGCAACTTGAAATTGAATATTCATTTGGCCCCACACTTTCCCGCCCTCTCACTTAGCCATTCATTTGCTCTGCCTTCGGGCCATTTGGCTGCTGCGATGTAAATTGTCAAATTAATGTTAAATTTGTTGTAAAATTGTGAACAGCAAACTTTCTGTAATGTTTGATAATGGCCAAGTTTTGTCTCGGCAAAGTATTATTACATTTTTCTTCATTATTTATTGGCGCAAACTTTTGTTGCGCTGCAAGGCATCAAAAAAAGGAGTGTACTTCGATTACAAAGTATTCCAAATTGGTGGTAAATATTTAATGCATTAACGTATTTTGTGCTCTGGAAATTTAAAGCAAAGTTTTTAAATGAGTCCCATGTGAAGTTCTCGTTGCAGGAAAACCAAACCGAAAACTCAGTCAGTAGTAAAATTTTACTTGTCTTCCGGTTCCAACTCCACAATTTCTTCTCCTCATCCTCGGTTTGCTTCATCCGCAGAAATGCAGTTATTCTGACGTAAATTGGGTTTACATACCTAACCATGTAAGGTGCGTTTCGGTGCTATATAAACACTTTAAAAGGAGTTTCTTAAGGAGAAAATATTTACTGTATTGTTAAAAGTGTATGAATAAAAATATTATAGAGATAATTTACGATTCTGGTTTTCGTTTTGGGGAACCTATCTACCTAATTTATTAAACTGTTTTTACATTAGGTACTTCTTTCTAAATTTGCTGTGCAAAACTTATAATTTGATTATATTTTTATACCCGTTACTCGTAGAGTAAAAGGGTATATTGTATTCGTGCAAAAGTATGTAACAGCTAGAAGGAAGCGTTTCCGACCCTATAAAGTATATATATTCTTGATCAGGATCACCTCCTGAGTTGATATAGCCATGTCCGTCTGTCCGTCTGTCCGTCTGTCCGTCCGTCCGTCTGTCTGTCCGTCTGTCTGTCTGTCTGTCCGTATGAACGCTGAGATCTCGGAAACTATAAAAGCTAGAAGATTGGCATTTTGCATGTAGATTTTAGAAGTTCCTACGCAGCGCAAGTTTATTTCAAAATGGTGCCACGCCCCCTTTAACGCCCACAATCGCTTATATAGGATTTTAAAAATTTAAATATTTCGGAAAAGTAAAAATGCAGTTTTATTGTGTTTATCAATACCTATCGAAATGTAGAAGAAATTTTTCAAATGGGACCATTCGTTAAAAAGTTATGCGTGATCAAAGTTTCTATCTCCATCTCCCTCGCACTCCCTTTACCTGAGTAACGGGTATCTGATAGTCGGGGCACCCGACTATAGCGTTCTCTCTTGTTTATTCAAATATTTTTAAGAACTCTCAAACATTTTATTTTTTATGAAACTTACTGTAGACATACACCAACTTATGGTAAATGCATTTTCACACACACATATGCTTATTTATGAACCGTTTCATAAACCGCAATAAAACAGAATTTCGCTTCGCCCTATGCTGTCTTGCCTCCCTCTCTCTCTCTCGCCCGCTGTTGCCATTCCTGTCTCCACTGATGCTGCTCCAATTTTGGCCAAGATTTTTGGGAGGGGCCAGTTGGGCGAAGAGCGATTTTGTGGGGCGGTTTTGGAAGACAAAGTATGGCTGCAACGGGCTCTCGACTCCTAGCATCCTAATGTGACTCCTGCGGTTTGCATTTGAATGCAATTTGTGGCAAAAGCCGAGATAAAAACTAAGGCAATAGGCGAGGCTTATGGGCCAAATGAAATGTCTGAATAAATATATGACAATGGAACCGAATAAGCCCTAAACTTTTAGAGTGGTTTTGGGAAATTGTTCTCAGTCCATTTTGACTTGGCAGCTTTTATATTTTGCTTTGAAAATCGCAGAGTAATTTGGCAATACTTGATTAAGTTTATTGAACTATCTTCATCTAGTTTTGGGATAGGATTATTTTTAATTGCTTATCTAACTTGTACAATTACAATCTTTAATTCTTTCACAGCCTGCGATTTTCTGATTAATTCTTGCCAAAGTTCTTAAGCTTTCCAATTTAAAATTTCTCAGCCAAATTTTCGTGAAGTTAACTGGTCATAAATTTGAAAAATATGCTTTTCCCATTCCACTGACTGGCATAACTCGCGTTTATGTCTTTATTAACGAACCGCAACCGAAAGTTGCCAAGCAGATCCAATAAAAATATTAATGACGACTAATAAAAAGAGTGAGTATAATATTCGGCAGCCAGCAGGCAACAAAACGATTAACCCAAAAGGGTCTTAACAACTGCTCCCGAAAAGATCCTAAGACCAAAAAATATGCAACGAAAATAACAAGAATATACTTACTGTTAACGATAACAAATCGCCAACGGTTAACAAGCGGCATTAATTCCCATTCGCAGCGGCATTTATTGGCTAATTAAAGTGGGTGGATGGGCCAGATAGCCAGTCAGTCCTAAAAACCAGCCGTAGGCCATCAAGTCAAGGAATAACGATGGCAATTAATAATTTTTGACAATTTACACAACATTGCGCCTCAGCTGAGATAAGAACTGAAGACACCTCGGGTGTAAAAACCCTTTAGTAATTTGTCCATTTCGCTAATAATTCCATCAACAGAACGTTTTTCTTTGTCTTTAAATTTATACTTCGTTTTTAACTGGACAAAAAGAGGCGAGTGCTTTCCCTTTTCTCTTTTTGATTTTTCTCTGCTGCTGACAACTTCAAGTGCGGTTGCCGTTTTCATGGTTTTCCCTTTTTTCAAAAACAACCAGCAGCTCCGGTCCCATTCCATCGGTTTGTTTATTCGCTTAACTTGCGTTAAAATAAATCAATTATTTTAATTCACGATGACAACTCGCGTCATTTTCAGGCAAACTTTTTTGCCCGCTGCTCTCTTGACACGGGATAAGGATGCTGAAAGGATGCCAGAAAAAAGGGAATGTCATGCATAAAATGTCAATAACAGATATGAATACGAATGATTGAAAGCGAAAAGGGGCATTATCCACATATATATTTCGGTGTACACCGCTTTTAAGGGATTGCTTAATTTTAAACAGATTTATTGTATATTTAGACTAGCGCAAATGTTTGGTATTTTTGGGAGGATTAATAATTGGCAGGTTAATAAAATCAAAGTAGATACCCAAAAATAGGTATTCAAAAAAAGTAATATTTAACTGATATTACAATACTAAACTTTAACCTTTAACAGCAGTTTATATATTGTCCTAAAAGTTTTGTATATATTTTTTAAGAATATTTATAGAGGGAATTATAATTTCAGTCAAAAGTTTGCAACGCAGTGAAGGAGACATTTCCAACCCTATAAAGTACATATTCCTGATCAGCATCACCAGAAAAAATTGGTCAAAAATTGGACCAACGTTAAAATGAAAAATTTTGATGCAGATTTTTTGAGAATCTAATTACGAGTCTTTAGAGGTATGCCACTTTGAAATCGGATAAAATTTGGTAAAGTTATGGACTTTGGAAGTCCTGTTATGGGCCACCTTTTAACAACACATCGGAAACTTGGAAATAAATGACATGAAAATGGGTCAAAAATTGGACCAACGCTAAAATGAAAAATTTTGATGCAGATTTTTTGAGAATCTAATTACGAGTCTTTAGAGGTATGCCACTTTGAAATCGGATAAAATTTGGTAAAGTTATGGACTTTGGAAGTCCTGTTATGGGCCACTTTTTAACAACATATCGGAAACTTGGAAATAAATGACATGAAAATGGGTCAAAAATTGGACCAACGCTAGAATGAAAAATTTTGATGCAGATTTTTTGGGAATGAAATTACGAGTCTTTAGAGGTATGCCACTTTGAAAACGGGTACAATTTGGTAAAGTTATGGACTTGACTTATGAAGTCCAGTTATGGGCCAGCCATGTCCGTCTGTCCGTCCATCCGTTTCTAGGCTTGAAACTTTCCCAAAACTTGTCTCGGACGACTATATCATATAGCTCCCATTGAAACAATCGGAAAAAAAATTAAATTAATCGAAATGTAGTCGATTTGTAATAACTGCAAGGGTATATAAACTTCGGCTTACCGAAGTTTGCTTCGGAGGTCAATGGTAACATTTTTGTACTTAGCTATTCTTTGTGATGAAGATGAACTAATTCCTTGATTTAAAAAAATTAAATATAAATTGTATTGTGCGAAATATAGTATGCAAAAAGTTTTAGCAGCACTCAAAAATGTGGCAGCCACGCCCACTCGAGTATTGCTCCCCAAAAAGCCCACACACATAGATGCATAAAATGCCATTTGGCAATTTCAATGCTGTATCCTTTGGCAAACACACCGAGTGCGAGGGAGATGGAGCACTAAAAGCGCCTGGATATATCCATTTCGCTTTTTGGAGGATTCTTCGCGTGCCATGTTAAGAGCTGCAACAACAATGGTAACAGCCATTGTGTATTACATGCGTGTGAACCAAAACTCAGACAAGAGGATTTCCCACTTTGCCCCCCATTTTCCAACCCAGCCCTCAAAACATTTCCATTCACAATCAAACACATTCACAATCGCAAAATGGAATTGTTCATTTTCAAACTTTGGCATTGGGTAAGCACTTTTTGTGTTTATTTATTTAAGTGTTATTTCGTTTTACTTTCCGAGTGCGTGTGAGCATGTGTGTGTGTCTGCGAAAATTGAGTTATAAACAAGTTTTTCGAAAATTGTTTAAATGGAAAGAACAGATTGAATTTCCTCCTGTCGAGGGGCGTGGGCCACTTGAGCTTATGTCAAGTGGAAAATCGTTTTGTTGTAAATGTCTGCGCTTGTGTGCGTACACTATGAATATATTTTTGATCAGCTTGATTTATTTATATATGCAAATCGGCTAATGTGTTGCAAAGGGTTCTCCCGCCGGGAAACCGTATCACTTTAAAGTCGCCTAATTCTGTTTCAAAAGTGTGAGGGTCCTTTGATTGCCTCCTTGACTTCACTTTATCCATGTTTCCAGTTGAATTGTGTCTCGTGTGGATTTATTCTTGTGAGTTGTGATAGCCATATATATATATATCTTAAACAAATGTTAGTAGAAATAATGTAGGAATAAATGTATGGTACAACACATCAATCTTTTTCTATCCCATGAAAACATGAACATACAAATTTCATCAGTATTTTATAAGTATAAAAATATACTTATTTAGGTTCAATTTTATAACAAATAAATAGTTCAACATTCTTTCTGTAGTTCCTAAATATTTTGTAATTTATCCTTTTATTCTTGGTAAACGAAAAAGCACAAGTATTTTAATACCATATAAATCCTAAATGAATGCCACCCCTTGGATATTTTCCTCTATTTTCAACTCTTTGAAAGCATTCTGCAGACTGCATTCAAGTGAAGCCCTTGCACTGATAAGCTGGAAAATTAAACGAGCTGATATCTTAGCACCCCCACTCCACTCCTCCTGAAAATGAGCATTGTTCTGGCTGCAAGTTCAGCACTTGGTTGCCACAATTTATGCATTTTCCATGGCATTAACGTTGAAAGGCGTCGCAAATGAAATGCCATTCAAAAGGCTTTGCCTTCTCCGCTCGGTTCGGCTGCTGTTGTCTGGTTAGTTGGGTTACCTGGTTAGTTGACTGCCACCTAAAAGCCCCCCCGCCCCAAAAGGTCACGCAAATTAGTGCAGCAACAAAAACTCATGGCAACGGAAAAGTTTCCTGAACAGGATAACTGCCAACTCTGGACGCAGACTCCATCCCGATGCTGGTTGTAATCCTGGCTGGGGAAAACTTGTAAAAGTAACTAGATAACGCAGCAACCAACAAACTAAGTAGTTCTCAAAGGGGTTGAGGTGGAAGCCCAATCCCAATAAAACCCCAAAGGATATTCATGAAAATAAGGCGGCACCAGCTGAACAACTGGGTTATTGACCTCACTTGAGGTTCGATTCTGATACCTGCTTGACTCATTGAACTCGCCTGATTGGCTCATTTGAGAAAACATAGAATAGTTGGTACTTTGCTAATCACTTTGCAATGGATTCGTTATAACCAAATAGGAAAAAAATATTAACAATTTTTGTGCCACTTGATTTATTTTACTTTCAAAGAGTATTGGAAAATAATAAATGCAACTGCTATTAATGTTGATGAGAATCCAATTATGGAATAATGCAACTATCATTAGTAATAGGTTGATAACAAACATTTAACCATCTCATAAATATTGGTTTTTTAGTCCGTTCTATTAATATTAAAGAGCTCAATAACTTGTAACCTTTTATAATATAATAAGTCCAAAACCTTACTTAAGTCCACAATTGCTTATGGTCATTAGAACACAAACCTTACTGAATAAACTTTTTCTTTTCCCAACTAATTGCATGAATGTTAATAACTTTTTTCCGAAATCACGGCCACATGTCACAAACATAAGGGAAGGGCCCCATGCCATCCGTTGAAATAATTAATAAGCTAATTAATCTATAATAATGTCAAATAATGAGCCAATATTTGAGCAAATATTGGGGCAGGAAAAGCGGCGGCGACGATGGAAATTGCGATGGCGTCGACAGGAAAGCGAGGAAAATTTCGTATGCCAGTGTGTGTGTGAGCTCATTGAAATGCCATCATTATCGTGCTCATCATCGTTTACATGGCAAGTGCCTCATGGTTGCATGCCGCAAACGCTGCCGCTTCATTATCCTTATTACTCCTTTCGCTACAGTTACCCAATCTGCCCATCTCGCTCGGCTCATGTGTGCATACACTTGGAAAAAAACACGAGCACGTCCGGTCCGTGCTGACAGCCTTATTTTTTTCACTTTGTCGTTATTGTAGGGATATCATTTTGATTTAATGATATCATCAATGGGAATTTTTTCTACACAATAATATCGTATTTTTTAACCGCATTTTATATGTGATCTAATTACCAATGAATATTTTTAAATGTCATGTTGAAAGCACACAGACAGGTGTCATTTTAATCAGAAACTCATTTTATTATTGATATTATTTTTCTTGCCACGTTTTTAGTTGCAGTGCAGCTATCTCACTCTGCGCGGGCAGGTTATTGTTTCCATTTTGATTTATGTCTGGCATCCTTGGGCTCCTCTTGGCCTCGTCTACTATTTTAACGTTGTTAACCAAATTGCATAAATTAAGTGCGTTCGTTTGCTTGAGTGGCTTTGGTTCTGGCTCTAGTCCTCGGCTCCTGTAGCTCCTCCATCGCCCGATCCTTCAGCTATTTCCGAGTTTTGGCTCGAAGGCAGCTCCCACGTCCTTCGTCCTTCGTCCTTCATACTTCGTCCTGGGCTGCATTTGTGTTGCTAATGTGCGCACATTAGACGCACATGTTGCCAACTCCTGAATTGTGTTTGCTTTTTTCCCTCTCGGCGCATTTTTTCTCTACGGCGAAGGGGAAATCATGTAAAGCAGCTGGAATATTTTATAATTGGCATGTAAATGCATCAGCTTATGCAATCCTTTCCCAGCTATAATGAAATATTTTTATTTTTTATAGCTTTGCCTTGGCTTTTGCATGAATGAAGTCATGTGTGCAAGGCTAAAAGTCATTAAGATTAAGTTTGAATTAATTGTTTTAACATGAATGAACTCATTAACTTGTGAAACTCGTTTAAGCTTATGGTTTTAATTGACAAAATTAACATTTTCATTTGGACAAGAATAATTAAATAGTTTCCCGATTGGTTTATATTAAATAAACCAATCGGGAAACTATTTAATTATTCTTGTCCAACGTTTATGTATTTATTTTGTTTTTTCTCACGGTCAGTTTATATGTCTATATTTATTGGTTAAAGTTTAAAATATAACTAAAATGTGTACAATATGCAGTCGTCTTACTTTAGACACTGCGTGACTATTTATCTGTAATTTTCTGCTAGTTTTCAGTGAATACCTATCAATTGCACAGCTCCAATTACAATTTGCCCAATCAACAAAAATACATTGTAAATATTTGCCTTGCTATTGTTAAACTCTATAGAAAATTGCCCTAACTCCGGTTCAATTATTGTAATAATATTTACTATTGACACATCGACTATATAAGTACGGTGCGGACTAAAGTTTTCAGTTTTAGAGTTTTGCAATGAAATTGCATGGGTTACTTTTGCTATTCCTGGGCTTCATTTGCCTGAGTCGCAGTCAGGACGAAAATGAGAATGTTCGCAGGATAATGAAGGAAATGGAGGTGATCCCTGAAATTTTAGATGAACCGCCCAACGAATTACTCAGGGTGAGTTGTAATATTTTAAAGGAGCTTTATATTAATTAAATAAACTTTAGATTAAATATGACAACACCTTTGACATCGAAGAGGGCAAGTCCTATACTCCAAAAGAACTTAAATTCCAACCCAGACTTGATTGGAACGCGGATCCTGAGACATTTTACACTGTGGTTATGATTTGTCCCGATGCTCCGAATCGTGAGAATCCCATGTACCGATCCTGGCTTCATTGGCTGGTGGTCAATGTTCCCGGATTGGATATAATGAAGGGTCAACCCATATCGGATTACTTTGGTCCTCTGCCACCAAAAGACAGTGGAGTTCAGCGCTATCTTATTCTGGTCTATCGGCAATCGGATAAACTGGATTTTGATGAGAAGAAGATAGAGCTAAGTAATGCCGATGGTCATAGCAATTTTGATGTGATGAAGTTTGCCCAGAAGTACGAAATGGGAACTCCAGTGGCGGGAAATATATTCCAATCCAGGTGGGATGAATATGTTCCGGAGTTGATGAAGACACTCTATGGTGTTGATGAGTAAAGCTTGTATTTCTAAATGGATACGGATTGTGAGCGGTGGAGAGGTTCCTTGGTTGAGTTTATAAGTATTTGTTTTATGTTTACGTTGAATAAAAATATCTAGATAGTAATGAGCATTCCAAAAATTAAAGTCAAGATAGCATTTTTTGTTTTTTCGCTTCCAATTACCTAATATACTTAATTAAGTGACCATAACTCGACTGGTTGCTAAACTGAGTCGCTTGAGAGATTAGCCAACTTCAATGATATGCTCTATAGAATTTTCCTCTAACGCTTTGATTGACTAGCTACATTTTCTAAATCCCTCAAGTTCTAAACAACAAGAAAAACAAAAACAAACGGCTTTGCACTTGGCACAGAACTCACTTAAACTTTGCAATCATGATAGGTCGTAATGTAAGATTTCCATTTATATAAACTCGAACAAGTGTGAAAGGTGCAACTTTCACGGGGGCGGAAAAAAGGAAAGCCGCCTGGGGTGCAGACTTTCCCCACACTTTCCACTTCCTTCTCCAGTTTCCACTCAAATAGTAACTAAACGCAGTCGAGCACAAAGCGCTTTTTGTGGGCAATGGCAAAGAACCTTAAGGTTAAGATTACAAGGTAATTTGATTCAATTCGAGTGATAGGCGTGCCAAGGCAACAACAAGCGGCCCGAGATGGAAACGGAGATGAAGAAGGTTTTCCACGCAGAGGAGTGGAGAGCGGGGGAAAATGCCCGGTGTCGGGCCAATTTCCCCAGTTTCAGTCGGATAGATGACAGTGTCAAGATAAGAATTGTTGCAGCTTTGCCTTTGCACCCCTCTAGCCAAAAAGTCGGACCCGTTTCCTCAATGACATTTTCCTTTCCGGCTTTCTTTCTGTTGTTGGTATTTCTGTTTATCAGCTTGTGTATAAATTTGCCTTTATTTTGACATATTTAGTGGCGCTTCCAAGACAATTGTCTCGGCGATAAAAAGCTCAAAGATCTGGCTCCGATTTGCTTGTTACTCCATTAAAACGGCATATAAAAAGGAAGAATGTGGCCACAATATTCAACTCAAATTGGATTTAGTTGGCAATGGGAGTAAATACTTTATGAAGTGGATTATGTTTAAGTCGCATGCAAACAAATTAATACAAGAAGGCTTCACAAATTAATATTTAAACTTTTACTTTTTAAAAATGTACCTAAATTTAATTACAAATAGTAGGAAGTTTTATAAGAAACTCTATCAGTTTTTTATAAATATTTCGACATTCTTGATGACACTGTTGTCTTTGAAAATCCCTCATCATCGGTGCAGATAAACCAATGATAAATTTGCTCGTTCCCAGGCCTCATCTTTTCGAGCTTAGCTCTAATTTCACGCTCGCCTGATCTCACTATTATAAGACACAGTTTTTTCCACCAAGTTGCCAACGGGACGTATGAGTAATCTGCCCCAAATCCCAGAGTTTTTGCTCTATCCTCAATTTTTTTGCGGACAACTTTTCCTCTTATTATTTATCCCATGTGACAAATTTGGTGCACAAGATTTTTGCCTTGCATAATAAACTATGCGTTGCAGTTGAGAAGCAAAAGAAAAAAATTAAATTAAGTTCCAGGAGGAAGAAAATGTGGGAAAGCGAAGGAGTTGAAAGTTTCTCATCGTTCGCTGGAATATGAAAGTTTTCCGTGCACGTTTTAATTTAATAATCGCTGTCTGGAGTCGTTAAGTTGGGGCAAAGTTTTTCTGGCCAGTTTACCGGATTTGACATTACACTTAATCGTTCAAAAATGCTTTTAATTGGAGCGTTGTTTGCGTGAATAAATCATGTAATAAATAAACAAGCCGGCACACTTGTTGGCCATGCATTATTTATGCCCCGAATCAATAACTGTGACACTTTGTCCAGCATTTCGCATGCATGGCAATGACTGATGCAGATGAGCAGGACCTGGACACACAGGATAAGCCAGGACGAGGCAAGTTGGGGGAGGGGGGCAAATGTCCAAACCTGCAGCCAGCAGCCTCCTGTCTCCTGTCACACAGTTAAAATGTGATAAATTCCATTAAGTGACAGAGAAACGCACACGAAATGCAAACGTAAACTGTATTTGTGTTTAGAGATGGTAAATCCGGCGACATTAGGCCATAAATTATGGCGACTCTAACAATTATTCCCTTAGCAAGGAAAACGTTATGGTTTTTGGTTTGTTATTCAATTGTGAGTTTAATTAAATTTTAAAAACAATGAATTACTTTGTTTATCAAAAATATTTCAAATATTTATTGTCACAGTTTAGCTATGGCCAATGATTAAAGTAAATCAAAATAAGTTAAATATATTACCTATGTATTTTAATTATATTTAGAAAAGGTTTTTTGGTAAGTAAATATATATTTATTTTTAGTTTATACTAAGATCAGTTAAATAGAATAAAAAAACATTTAAATTATTTATTCAAAGAATATAACCAAGTGTTTAACCAAGATATTTTTTTTTATATTTTGCTTAAGCAAAGAAGTGATATAAATCTTAATAAATGCGCACGTATATCACATCTCTGGATTCTAGTGCCGCCACATAGAAATGTTTTGAATGACAGGCAAGAAATCCATTTTGTGTGAGGCACCAAATCAAAATGTACCAGCCAGGAGCAGACACACACATACACACACTCTCGCATGGCAGCCCCTACAAACACATCTATATACGAACTGTAAACATCCAGTTGAAAGTTGCATGTTGCACATTGAAAGCCAAAACTGACACCAGCAGACATTTAGTACGCATCGCATATTGAAATTGTAATTTGATTTCTGCCCTTTGCCACCAACTGTCCATCTGGCTATCTCCCTCTCTTTCTCTCTCTAGATTTATATTCCCCCGATTGAGTGGTATTTCCATACTAGTGTGCATGCAAAAGAGGTCCTTGCCCTGAGTCCTGCCAGTTGCGTATTTCGAAACTGAATAAACCCATTGGAGTTTAAGGACTAAAACTGGGTCAAGCCCGAAATTAAAAGGGTGAGAGATTAAAAAGGACTGAAATGGATGGTAGATGAGTTAGAAAATATGCCACAGTGCACCCACTGCAGTGGGTGTAGAAATCTTGGGGGAAATCTGATGTCTAATAAATCCTATTTTATATGTCATTTTTTATATATTTTTAATATTTTTAAGCAAATAAATACAACTTATGAAACTTAACACATTTAAATTGATATCTACATAAAATAATTTGTAAATCTTGTTTTAGTAAAAAATGTACAAAGGCTTACCAGTTTTAAAGGCGTTAAGTAAATAAAGCTTGGGAACCACATAAATTTATATAAATTGAATGAAGTTCGCAAGATATTTCTAATGTTGTTAAATTATATTCAAATATTTTTTAAATTATTAAATTTTATTTCAAGTGTTGAAAATATTTAAAAAGGGATTAATCCAAAGCCCATTAAATGAGTTGAATAGAGACAATACCTGCGTTGCTCACTATCTGGCTGCGGCACACCTGAGGCAGTTCCTGCTCCCGACCATTTCCATCGGGGATCAGCCCCCTTAATGTGCACTTGTGTGCTGACAAAGCCTCTTGGGGCACTTAAATCATTATTTAATTTGAATTTAAAATGCAGCAAGGAATTTTCCACGGCTGTCGCTGTTTGTCGTCTGAAACAAAGCGCGGACAAATAAATAAAATAAAATGCCAAACTCATTACAAGCCGAGAGCTGGACTGCTGATGTTAATGATGATGATGATGATGACGTGGCAACAAGTCGGAGTCGGGCATCACTTTCCACAATGCCCCATGCACACGCACACACAGTGAGGGCGAAAAAAAGTGGCCAACAAAGGCACAATGGGACACGGTACCCACCTCCCCACTTTTGAGAGCTCTCCCACTTGGCTGCCTGCATTGTTGGTTTTCATTTTAAAGGGGGGGTAGTGGGGTAGGAAAAGCGGGGGCAGGAAAAGCGGGGAAAGGAAACAACGCCTGCGGCATCTGGGGCATTGATGCCAGGTGACAGACGGCAGAATGCAGGCGCGTCCTTGTGTGAGCCACTGTGTGTACAATTTTCAGCCTGCATATGCCGCCGTTTTCCAGCTAATTGCCGGCTATTTACATTTTAAATCGCAAGAAACTTTAAAACCAAGTTGGCCACAAATGCAACTCAGTTTAGCTGACTGTTGGATAAATAGTTAATATGCTTCAATTTTCTTGCCCTAATGTCTTTTAATTGTTTCGTCTTTTTAATTTGAGAACAACTTTATATAATTGATGTGTTATATAATATTGGCATTGATTTTGAAACTAAATCTTTAACAACATAATTTCTGTTTTTAAAGATATTAATCGCTTTTTCGCTTTAAAAAGGTTTGGAAGCTTCAAATGCCATTCTATTTAATTTTATTGATTTTCTTTACTCCACTGATTGATTGAAACGAGTAAAAGCTGGAAAACTTTCAAGAAAAAAATATATTTCATACACAAATTGCGTCGTGAAGGTTGGTGAGCTTATGAATACGAAATGCGGTTTTGTCATATTCCAGTTTCTGGCACTTGAAATATGTCAATCCTTTGTCGTTTCTGTGGCTCACCTCACTGCAAGTGACAAGTCGAAAGGCGAATAGCAAATAAGTTGAAAGTTCTGCCCCAAGTCAACCTGATCAAATATTCAAGAAGTATTAAAAGCGACTCAAAAATTTTTTTTAACAAGGTACTCGTAAGTAAAAGTGGGTATAAGAATTTTTTTTGGAAATGCTGGAAACTTCTTTATTAGAGTAAAAATATGGTCATATCTTACCTTGTTGTTTCGATTAACAGGAATTCAAGGTGATAAACTTCAGCTTGTGTCAAATAAATATAAACAAATAAAAACTTGAAATACTAAAGATCTGAAAGTGATGTCGACTACAGAAGGGGACGAGATTGAAGCTACTGGATGCCAGATTTTCCATGGCACTTCGGCAAGGCGCATCCAAAAGGAGCTGGACGAGATCACTCAGGACCCGCCGACCAATTGTAGTGCCGGTCTGAAGGAGGATGACATGTACGAGTGGACGGCCACCATTGTGGGACCATCGGATTCCGTCTACGAGGGCGGAATGTTCTTCCTTGACATACAGTTTCCCATGGATTATCCTTTCAAGCCGCCGAAAGTCACGTTTCGCACGCCCATCTATCACTGCAACATCCGATGGGGCACCATCTGTCTGGACATACTGAAGGATAACTGGTCACCGGCCCTGACCATTTCGATGGTCCTCCTGTCCATCTGCTCACTGCTCACCGATTGCAATCCAGCCGATCCGTTGGTGGGCACCATTGCCAAGGAATATGTCTTCAACCGAGAGGAACATGATAAAACAGCGCGTCGTTGGACATCACAGTATGTCTTTGGGAGCTCGCCTATAAAAATTCCTAATAATCACTTCCCTCTTTCAGGTACGCAAATGATGAACAAGTTGAGCCATCCATAATATGGTAAAATCCAAAAACTGCAATGAGAGAATTATTAGTTGAAACTATGCTAACATATATTTTAATACGCTAAATTTAGGAGTAACCATGAACATCCTAACGAGCTTACCTTTTAATTATTTTCTGGTTTCTCCATTTTTTTTTGGGAATACCGTTTCATACTTTACATGCACATATTTAAAAATAAATGTTTCACTTAAAATTAATATTATTATAATTTTATATATATAATGTATTTTTATGCATTACTGGTATCTTTTTTTCGAGTCACTCAACAAAGTCTTCTTATTAATTTTTTTTATTGACAACTTTGGAAATTGTTCATGTCGCAATTGGGGAACTTGGACCACGCCCACACAACTGCGCCCCTTGTGGTAATACTTTTGAGTGGCCGACCAAAGGCGTTGCTAACGAATTTCCGCCAGGGCCAAAACAAAAATGCGATAGAGTATGAAAATGTTTTTTTGACATCAGCTTCGTGATTTCCATGCGAAAAATATATATTTTGCAAAAACAAAAGGAAAGGGGGTCGAATGGTGGGTGGGTAGGTGCTCTACTCTGTTGCTTATCGATTTGAAAATTACATGCGGGAAAGTTCAGGCAAAGGAAACACGAAATTAGCACAGGCCACGTCGCTGCCAGAAACTGTCAAGTGTTGCATACTTTTTGGGGCAGTTTGAAGGGGCCTAAACGGGGATTCCCTGGAAAAATCGGAGGAAAACGAACAGCAAACTGGAGCACATTTGCATGAAACTGAAGTTGGAGAAGGACAAACATTAGCACAAGTCAGATAGCAAAAGGGTTGCTTCCAGGAGATTTTACCCACCGAAAGCCGAGCCAAATTCTTTTACCGCTCTTTTACTTTTATGGCGGGTAACCCTTTTTGGCAATCAACCCCCTTGGCGAACTGGAAAACAAGTCAAATATGCTGCCAAAGTTATTGATGGCACACGCACCAAAACAAATTTGCTTAAATCTGTTTAATGTTTTCCCATTTATTGTGCTGGTTTACCCTGCTTCCGCTTTCGTTTTCCTCTCTTTTTTCAATATTTATAAATATGTTTTTCTTCAAACAATTTGTTAATATTTTATATTTTTTCGGCCATGTCCATGATTGGCTGCATAGATCATTTTGATGAGGGTGTGTGCGGCTTTTCTGATAAGTTGAGCGAATATTTTACAAAAATGTTGGGACCAGTTAAAAAAAATCGTAGTCTTATAACATTTCGGGCTTAAATTAACTTTTGAATACATAAATGGTTTGTAAGGGTTTGCTTATAAACTTTTAGTATCGCTAGCTTAAGCACAGTCCTTATTTATCCTCATTAATATTTCATCATCATTTGAACATTTTTCACCCATCATTTGAAAATTCTCTTAAATTAAGCATGCTCAAAAAGCTAACGACGAAGTTTTTCGCCTTAAAACAAGAAAAGCCAAGTCAAATTATCAAAAGCAAAGATTACGAATCTTGAATACCTTTTAATAAGTAAGGTTTACTTATCATCGATGTGAAGATAATTTCAAGCTGAATGTGCTTTTCATAGAGCGACTTACAAAATCTTGGTCAAAAATTATTTTTTAATTTTTTAAAATTCTTTAGAATATTATATTCAACTTTCAATTGCTTATTGGTAATTTGTATGAATGAGAATATATAGACCAGATTAATATTAGGGTTTTCATTACTTTGTGGGCTCACAATAATTGTAAAAATAATTTCAAAATATATTTTCGAATTGTTGGAATTATGTAGTTATTAAATATTTCCTTTTTCTTTGCTATTTCATGTTTTAATGAAACACAGCATACTCCTGCTACCCTGCAAGTGGCGGCTGCAAAAACGAGTGAAAATCCCCAGCACACATTTGCAGCGTAATCAACAAAAGCACTAATTGCATAGAAGACACGCTCTGACATTGATGTCTGATGCCAGGGAGTGGAGGCGAGACGGATATCTATGGGTATCTCTGTCTGTCTGCCTGCAATTTCGTTTCATTTGCGCTCCATGTGCAGCGGTATTAACGTTACAGTTGCCATTTACCTTTGCCAACCGGGGCGCTGATGACGCTAAGCTGTCTGCATGCGTAGACAGAGCCACCCCCTCATTTTCCACCCACTTTTCCGCCCCGCTTTCCCCACCAGCCGTCGCACAACTTCATTAACGCAGAGTAAACACACGCATGCAGTGTCCCAGCTGAAGCCGGTAGCAAAGTGTTTGATGTTGTTGCCCTTCCTCGGGCAGTTTAAAGTTACATTTTGGGATCTCCTCTCTGGAAATGGAAATGGAAGGGGCGGGCATTCGGGGGGCGTGGCACCCAGACTCACAAATGCTCGGAGTATTTGCTATGGTGAGTATGTTTTGGGCTGGCGGAGATAAGGATAAGGACGTCTGCTTTAAGCCAAACAAAATCTAAAATTAAATTGGGCGAAAATTGTTCTTACAAGAGACATTTCAATATTAAGAACCTATTTGGCTATTTTACAAGGCTAGCTATTTTATTAATAAAACTTTGCTTAATATGTTAATATATCTTAAGAGCCCAAAAATATATCTCAAAAGTATTAAATTTGTCTATCTATTTAAACCAACTGCTTCGGAAATCAAAATCACAAATCAATTGAATTCTTTACGATATCGTCTTGAAGTTAAGTGTAATTACGACAATTGTTGCCATCATCCTTTTAAATGCATGCAAATTAACATGATCTAAATAATTAAATATAATTTAATGTGCTTTTCCGGCCATACACAGGATTTCCACGCATTTCCCCCACTCTTGCTTTTTCCACATTATTTAGACCTGGCTCGAGGTCCATTAACAAAGCATAACGATGTGTCATGTGGCAAACACACACACGCATAACCGCAAATATCGCACTTGGTTTTGCTGCTTTCTCCGTCGCTTTCTCCCCGGCTCTTTGTTGTTATTCATATTTATGCGGCTACGTGTGAGAGTGCCTCCTTAACAAGCCTAACGAACTGCCAAATTACGCTGAAATAGCATTAAAAATTTAAATTTTTTCCCAGCCTGTATCTTTTTTTTTGGTTTTGTGGACCGTCAAAAGCGAAAACGCCAACAAGTCCTTAATGACATTAAAAAGAAAGCGATTTTCTCTGGCCGTCTGTGGGTGTGTGTAAAAACCATCTTGTGGCTGTGAAGGAACTTTAGCTTTCTTGAGTTCTATTGAATTAAAAGAATGAAAAAGAATATAGTAAAAGAATTCTAAGCAGATTTTCCAGGTATTTTAAATAACGAAAAACACACGGATCTAAAGGCCCTTTTAACAGCATTTTAAATCGGTAGTAAAGTTGGTATAAGTACACGTCAAGGTTAATCTTTTGAATACCTTAAATTCTTCAAATATTGAAGCTATTAAAATAAAACATCTAACGCTCTATTATAGCTTTGTTAAAGTGTTTTCCTTTCTAATTTTATTTATTTCCTTCTTCTGCATAAAATTCAGAGCTCAGTGGTAGTAAATTCCTCTAGTAACCTATTGAATGCACATATGTACCCATTTACTTTAGGTGGCTTGTTGCTGTGCCACTTGGCAATCGAATGTGAATGCCAATAAGAACCTGAAGATGTAGCCAAGAAATGTTAGATATGACAACAAAAATAAAAAATGCGCCAGAGGAACAAAAGTTGCGCCAACTTCGGATGCGAAAGTTTTTAATCTGCCGCATGCAAAACTTTAATCGAAAAGCTGCCAGCACTGGGGAAACTAAGTCAAACTTTTCAAATTGAAATATCAACAAAAAAAGTAGAAGGCAGATAAGAAAAATTCGATTCGTATGTTTTGTCGTCACATGCCAATTGCGTGTTTGAAGTGCATGCAGAAATTTAAGCCGAAAACTTTGATCGGCTGCCTCAGTGACAGAGACAAATGTGAAAGTTTTTCCAATGCACTCGAAAGTAGTAGGAAAAGCAGTTTGTAAAGTATGCAAAGGGCATGCAAACAATGGCCTGTGATGGCATTTCATTTCTTTTCTTTTCCATTTGGAGGGCGGTGCATTCTAGACACTTGAACTTGTTAACTTTGTTCAGGCAAAGTAATGAAAAAAATAAACATTCGTAATGGAAGGCAAATATGTATTCTGGTTATTGAAATATATGTGGCACTCATTTTTTATTTGCGATAAAAAGAGTTGCTCAGTTCGCATACACAAATGTTTTCTATGTCTGCCTTTATTTACATGGCATTAAAAAAAGCAAAACAAATATTGGAAATAATTTTCAGCCTAATAAATACATATTTATAGATAGTAAACTAATGAATCAAAGAGACCAAATCCAAAATCCATTTAAAACACAACTAATCAAGAGTAATTTATCTTTGGCTTTGAGAATAACAGCAACAGGCATTTGGCGATAAAAGTCAAATAATTTTACAGCCATTTTTAATTAACCAAATATGTTTGCACGGAACCAGGCACACAATTACACTTGTGCACAAAAATGAGTACAAAAGGAGTGAGAGAGCTCTGTAAATATGGCAGGCAAAATTAATTTGCCCAATGCAAATATGCAGAATGTGAAATGGTTCCCCTCCCCTCGCATCCCTTCTCTTACTTACTTTTTGTGCGGTGTCATAAACTTTTGGAGCCGAGAGGAAAACCCCGAAACCATAAAGGCAAATAACCTAAAAAATTTCGCTGACGTTTACGAGTCGAGTGGTGAATTTAAGCCCGTTGCCCACGCACACACAATTGAAATGCAAGTCATGAGTTAAGCAAAACGAACCAAAGCCCCTCCAAAACTCCGCTTTCTGTTGGTAGTTTCCAAGAAATTTCACCTGCCGTTGGCCACATCCACCCACAGCACAGGTAATATCACTGGGCTAGCTTAGTTCATGTCGAGCTACTGCCAGCTGTATGACTACTCCGCCAACTGCTGCTGACTGCAGTTAGTTACCCAGCGGGCGACATGGCAAACAAGGAGCTCATTTTCGAGCGGATCCTAAAAGGGAACCCAACAAACATTTTCAGGCAAATGTGCTTCAACAGGTGAAGAGCTGACTAAAATATTCAACTTTTCTAAGCAATATTACAATACCTTTTCGTATCAAGACGTTATTAAAAACAGATCATTAAAAAGAGTAAATTAAATTTCATTTTTGAAAGAATTTCCTTTTGTATACTACTGTTAGTCTGTAACCAGAAAAATTATTTTAAGAGCCAATAAACCAACCAACTATATTATTAATTATAATAGTTAAATAATTTAATTAATAAATATTTTTTTGGTATTTTATTTTATAGTAAAACATTATTCAACCAAAAATATTTTATTTCTGTTTATGTTACAATGACTTGGTTTAAAAATGAAAGGTAAGGAAAGTAAAATTCCCGGTTTTTATAACGATATGCTATTATAATTGGTTCTACCCCAAAAACATAATCCGTTGGATACAATTTTCCCCTTGGAAAATATGTTCGCTGGGTTACCAGTTGCATGTGCAAGGAGTATGGAACAGGACAAGACCGTGCTCATTATGCATAAATTGTCGCTGCGAAACTGCACTGAATTATGGCAAAGTTAATGGCATTATAATGCCAAAACGCTGACATCTGCCCGAGCCAAGTGGAGAGAGCTAACCCAAGATATTTCAAGTTGGCCAAGGGCAAGTGTGCCATAATTCCGTGGCAATTCGAAACGTTTTTAAAGCCCGAAACTGTGGCTCCTGTTTCTTGGCTGCTGTTGTCGTTGACTTGTTGCCCCGAAGGTGGACACACGGAACGGGCAAATGACCCTCGTTTGTTGTCCTCCGACGCAAACACAGGTCACCGATGTCCACCCACACATGGTCTCGCAGACTCAGACAAACACCTTTCAGCCCTCAGACCCTCAGACTCTTTGGCCATAATCTTCCTTTTTTATCGCGAGTCTGAAGTCACGGGACACGGATTTAAGGCTACACTATAAAAATATTTAAAATTCTCTTTAAGAGAAAAGAAAATCTGTATTCTATAACTATATTGTAGATTTTAAATGGCTTAAGTTATTATAAAATATTTAATAATTGAAAAATGAAATAATACCATTCATTATTGATCATATTGTAGTTGCTCCATTTATTTTTTTTTAGTGTAAAACCACAACAACATTGCTTGTTGTCCTCCTTCGTTGCCATCGACTTGTTACCGCGCTGTGTTTTTCCGTATACATATATGGGTATACTTCCTGCGAACGCCGCATGCCGCCACCGCAAACTTGCGGCACTGAGCCCTGTTTTCACTTCCGGTTTCCGGTTCGCCCCTTGCCCCTCCCCCTCCCCCACCCCCTTCGCACCCTCACCATGGCTAGATGCCGTTAACTTGTTTTGATTTTTTAATGGCTCGCCTGGCGACAGCAACAGGAGCATTTAAGCTTTCATAACTCTTATCTTAAAGCCCCGAACCTCCAAAAAGTTGAGGGACCAAACTCTCGAATTTCCTCTCCAGTTGTGTGAAAATGTATATTTTTTCGAAATACCTTGGGTGACTTTTGTCAAATAAGGAACAACGGAATGGAATAGTGAAGGATACACGGCATTTGACATGGTGTAGCTCTGAGTCTGATCTTTTGTCATGCAAATTGTTGAACAAGCAAAGCGGGATGTCGACGGTGACGTTGATTGCTCATGAAGTCAAATTAAAAGCAAACAATACATGGATCTTAGCTTCTGTCAGTGAATACCCTATATGTTTTTTAAAAATATATAAATATTATAAGAAAAACTTGAAAAGATGGTAATACAAAAATTGTTATTTGTGATAAAGGGGTAAATAAATATTTCAGTTGTATTTGCAATAATATTTAAATAAATAATCATCACCCATATTCAAATAGTAGTAGTAAAAACATTTACTTAACAATTAAAGGCCATAATAATTACTGCTAACAAATTTTATGAACAGGTTAATTTTTATGATCCAGATCAGCGATTGTTCCCTAATCCACTGCTGATAAACATTCCTTGTAAGTAGGGGATATTCCCAGGATCAAGGAGGTAACTTAACGCGGCGTGGCTTACCTTCCAGCCCATTTCCCCTTTACCTCCATTAACCATTTCCATGTTGTTCGCATGCAACTTGAGTAAAAAACAAAAGAGCTGCCAACAGGCAACAACAAAAGCCGCCGTGGAGCGGGAAAATGGTGAAAGAAATACAGTTGACGTTAAAGGGGAAGGCACACACAAGTCAAGTCAGAAAACTTTTGTTCCTGGCATTGTTCCTGCTGTTGTTGTTGCCTTTGTTGTTGCCATTGTTGTTGCCACTGTGTTGCTGTTGGTGTAATTGCTGCCAAGTAGGAGGTGCCCAAGTTCAGAGTCCTGTGCAGAGTCGTCGATTTTAATTACGTATGCAATTTATTTATTACCTCTGCCCGGAAATATTGTGCAATTGTGTTGCTCTTGCTCTGCGGATGTGCCACAAAGCCCCAACAGGAAAAAGGGGGCGTGGCAGGGCAGCAAAGATTTAACATGCGGTTATGAAGTTACTTTTAATTTTCACAATTGAGTCCTGTCAGAAAATGCAGTGCAGGCACAAAGTGTTTAAAGTTGAGGAGAACTTGAGATATCCAGGTATATGATACATACATATTTAACATATATATGTTCTTTTGAAATAAAAGTTTTTTGTTTCATAATAAACTATGTTTGCTTCATATAAAAATACTTTTACGAATTCATACGCTTTTTCTTTAAGCCTTTCCGTTCCTTTATTAAGCATTTTTAATTTCCGGACTTAACTTCTACAATCAAATTATTTATGATAAATGATTCGCCTAACTGGGAACTATGAGAACCCAGCGAAAGTAGCAAAATTCCCGCCCAAGCAAAACCACCATAAATTAGATTACGAAAGCTCAGAAATAGTCCTGGCAAAAGAACCGTGACCATATGCATGGCGTGTGTCCAATAAATTAGCGTTTTCATTAGGAAAAACAAGTGAAATTTGTTCACAATGTTGTCGTTGTTAGGAGCGAAGCACACACATGAACCGCGAACCTAGTCCAAATTGGTTGCATTACTTGATTAGTGTCCGCGCAATGCTGTTATTAAAATTCAATCTAAAATTTAGCCCCCTCAGAAGTTGGAGTCTCGTGAGCTGATTGCATGTCTAATCGAATTTAACAACCTTTTGCAGTGTGCATATGGCAACAGGAGTAGCGAGGAAATTAACGAATTTCATATTAAGTGCAAATTCCGGCCTCTAACTCGTGTCATGCAACTCTGATTTGAAGTCGCTCTAAGCTTTTCCTTCCACTCTAATGTCATTTGCATGTTGATCACGTGACCAGAGTCTGGAAAGCACAGAAATCCCTAGAATAAAATCCCTACTGGGTTAACCAACTTGTAATATAAATGTTTTAAAAATGTTAATAATATTAAAATTAAGTATTACATTTGCTAAAGTTTAAATACTAATATGGTTCATTATAAACTACAAATCGAATTGTTTTTATCATAGTATACGATGATTTTATGATATGATTACCACCTCTTCGTAGTGTGCTAAAATTGTTGCCTTTTACAGATGTGCAAGCCCGATAACTTATCGAAAACACAACCTTGCAAAAAACATAGCAGGCGTAAATTCGATTTAGCTGTCAAAATTTTGGAAATTACAAGTCACTGCAAAATAAATCTTGGCGGAGCAAGAGCCATATTCAGAGAGCCCTAGGGTGCGTTGAAATAAATTAATTAAACACGAAGCAGCAGACATCTAAAGATATTCCGCAGATAACCAGCAGGAGGGATACCTAAAAAAGAACCAACGATGTCGGATCGCAAGGCGGTTATCAAGAATGCGGACATGAGCGAGGAGATGCAGCAGGATGCTGTCGACTGTGCCACCCAGGCACTGGAGAAGTACAACATCGAGAAGGACATTGCCGCCTTCATCAAGAAGGAGTTCGACAAGAAGTACAATCCCACCTGGCACTGCATCGTGGGCCGCAACTTCGGATCGTATGTGACCCATGAGACGCGTCACTTCATCTACTTCTACCTCGGCCAAGTGGCCATTTTGCTCTTCAAGAGCGGCTAAATATCAACATAAACCGCACACCAAATGGCCACCATCGTGGTTTTCCGGAGGAATATGCAGAAGATTGCTGCACCTTTAATCATCATTCTCTGGCAGCTTACAGTGGGCCCGATACTTCAATTCCTGTTCATGCGCATATATTTCTCTTTTTGAACTGTGACCCCAACACACGGTTGCTGAACTTTCCGTATAATATTTTTCGCCAAATTCTAAATTATTTCCCCGTGGTGCCTTCCCTATTATAACATTTATTAAATTGAATGCTTTCCCTTTGTCTTGTTCTTTTTTAACATATTTTTAAGAAAATTAGTCGGCTGAAAGAGGGGTAAAATATCCTCACAATAATTTAATTATAGCTATTTTTAGCTTGAATAAATTTGACTTGTCAAATAAACTTTAAATAAATAACAATTATGATGGTACATGATTTAAAATATGTTGAATACTGAGTTTTATTTTGTGACCAGTGCACATATTATTAGAGTTAAGTAAATAAAACCAAACCTATTTTCATTTGAAAAAAAGAGCAGCAATGGGTAATCGGTTTTATTTAATATCTGAAACCAACGACAAACTAACCTATTTTGGTATATTTTTGTAAGTGTGCTAGCACTTTAATCGCACATTCCACCTTGCATTTTCTTTGTTGATTCAGCCGGACCTGGACACATCGGATAATGCTTTTTGGGTTAATTCCTGCATTCATAATGTCCTTCGAGTTCATCACAAGGCAAACAATGGGCAAAGTGCGGGAGATTTTCGGGCTGATGATGCAGCCTCACCTGGCTGGGGCCCAATAAAAATTGCTTAATTAAGTTAATTAAAATATTGTCGCTGTCCGTTGTGCTTCCATGTGCTGGCGGCGGTGGCATTTATGCGCTTTTATTATCACTGCGATTGGCCAATTTCGGGCAGGACATCGTTGGGGTAATTATGCCAGCTCACGTCCAGGGCCGCAATAATAATCATAAAAATAATATTAATAAAGTTCGCAACGGGTGAGAATATATTTTGCGAAATACTTTTACACTTGGCCGGCAGGCGCAACATATGAAAATGTTCGTTTTTTTTCTGGTTTTTCGAGTGGGTGTTTATAGTTGGTTTGAGCCGCTTTCACAGTTCGACGACTTTTGGCCTTGTCCCCCCGATTTTCCGACAGCTGGCTCCCATTTCTGTTTTCCGAACTCCTGCATCCGTATTTCGATGGGGATCGGTCGGTCAGTCAGACAGATTCTCATGCATATTTCATGGCTCGCTTAAATACGGCAGCGGATACGAATTTAATGCCACACTTGAAGGCCAAAGCGAGTCGTAAAAATTTAAGTGCCACGCAATCAGTTTTACGCTCTCTCAGACAAAGCCTTTATTAATTTTTTTACTTTTGTGTAATACAAACATTTTTATACATATTTTTTTATGCATTTCCGTATTAAAAATAATGCTTCAACAAATGTCTGGGCTTCTCTGAATATTACTGCCCACCTTTCGACCTCCTGCACATCCTTCTCCCACTTATTTCATATTTGAAGTGAAGTTTGAACTCTGCCCAGCAGCTTCTCTGTCTTCCTGCCGCATCTCTGCTTTCACTGGGCTGAATGAGTAATGGCATTTGCTACTCCGATATGAGTTGAGTCTGCGCATTCGAAAAAGGAGACTATGTGGGCATTTTGAACCAACGAGAAGGTAGATGGCGCCAGCGAGAAGTTCATCGGAAGTTCTCGCCGAATTTACAGATTGTTTCAAACAAGCGTTTTCGAAATTGGTAAAATACGTTAACAATTTTTAAATTAAAATTAAATTGTATATAATAAATTGTCTATAATAAAGTGAACAGTAAATACAATACGGTTTTAAAAACTAAAAAAATTTTTTGAGAATGTTTCATTACATTACATTAGATGTTTGTTAAGAGAACTTGCTTGTTTTCATTACAATTTTATTATTTATGCTGCTTTTAAGACTAACTAATCTTAAAATTAAATTTCTTTTTTTTTGTAAATCTTGAAAAATAATATTTCCAGTTAAATATTAATGTCCTCCTCAAATATAATTTTAAATGAACTTCCAACTGAAAAGCCGCGTTTTCTGATCTGCATTAATTTATACCCCGCATGTAAACCGCCGAAGATGAATTATAAAATCTGCTGGTACATATAGTTTTTGCAGACCCATGCCTTTGTTTTGCTCCCACATAATTCCAATTTAATCTCGCATAGTCGCATTCACTCTTTACAGCCAACATCAAGTGACTACAAATGAGCAAAACTCTTGCCCCTTTTTGGCGCCCAGAGTGGAAAAAATGAACAAAACTTTTATAAATTACTGTCAGTAGCAGTGACCTCAATATAAAATTGCACAACATAACTTGAACACACACCGATGCACACAGACAGTGGAACAATTGTGAGTGCAATAGATACGAGTGTAATTGCATTTTACTTGGACGCCGAGCTAGAAAAACCAAAACCAAAACCAAACGAAACGAAACCCAACCGAACAGACCACAGAAACATACGCACATGGAAATGTAAACTTTTTGTGACCTCAGCAATATAATTATTGCCATTTTTTGTATGTACAGCACATGTGAGCCAGCAAAAGGGGTCAGTCCAAAGTCAACATTAGTTTTATCACAGCCCGGAGTCCAGAGCAGCAAACGCTCGACAATGGCAAAAAATCTTAATGAAACACAAACAGGGACGTAGGTGGTGCACAAAACACAAAACAGAGCACAGCAAACAAACAATAAAAACCGCACTGTATAAAAAGTCACAGCCCATTTTCATTAAACAAAAAATAAATGTTCCGAATTTGTACCAAATTAAAATGGAAACATTACTTTTGTGCTCGGCAGCGAAGTTGTTCTACTCTGTAAAATGTTGTCAGCATTTAGAGGAAAGACATTGTTACTTTAAAGTTTTCTGTGATTTTATTAAATGGGACCTGTTATTAAATAATAACAAAATAGTACAACTATCAAATTAACATTTAAACAATCCCTTTGTTACTTTCTATATAATGCCATTTAATGTCAGCTTATCATTTAAAAACAATATTATAATACTTCAACTCTACTGCTATCCAAAGAATATAATTAACTGTAGCAAATTTTTATTTAACAACCTTCTACACATAAAAATGGTGTAGACGTGGTCAGTGAATTTCCATAAACCCATTTCGCTGGATAATCGCCCACATAAACAAAAATAATCGCAAAACTGGCAAACGAGAAAAGCGCAAAAGACGAAGAGATGGGATTTTCCTCGGCGGAAGTTGCATGCTTCTTCATGGTTTTTGCTCCTTTTTTCGGGGTGGTGTGATGAATGAGGCTGCAAGGAGCCACAAGGACACATGCAGAAGTCCCCCACTTGGGGAGTCGATTTTTCATTTGGCTTATGTATCATCAAGCAGAGCTTGTCTCGTGTCCCTTCCTTTTGGCCACTATCTCTGCCCGACCAATTCCATTGTCGTCAACGAGGCTCTTCTCCTGCCACTTTTCTGTTTTGCTACCACTTCTAAGCTCATTTCTTGGCTTAAAACCGGATTGGTGTGTCCATTTGTTACCATTGGTGGCTTTAAATCGTTGAGTTTCCAATGTGAAAGTGTAAATTGTAATTGTAATAAAGACATTTTTATCAAAGATTAATCAACATTAAAAAAACGTTATCTATTACCGGGTATCATTCAGTCTAAAAGCTTTGTAGTTTTCTGGTTTACCAAACTCCCATTGTCTCTTTAGAGTTCTCCACTGCTTTTTTTCTGGTTTTATTTTCTATATTGTGTCCTTTGATAAATTGTGCGCTTCTCGTTTTGACACATGTCAGCGTTTGTCTGCCCAATGCGAGGAACAAGTCTTTCGGGCTTGTCTAGGCTGGTCTGAAAATCCTCGGAGGTTATCGTCCTTTTTTACATTTCAATTTTGTCATGCTTTTTCTTACATTAAAGTGCGGCCGAACCTCTAACCTCAGCCTGATCTTTGACTTAAGTGTAGTTTTTGTAACATTTCAGGCGTGTGTGTTGGTTGCAGTCAACTTGTTGACATTTTCAGGCCTGTCACAGGACTCTGAAGTCCTGCGTCTGAGATCCCGAACCTGTGTCCTGTCAGTGTCCGGGTCCTGCGTCCTGTGTCCTATGTCCTGGCTCCATGTTCGTGTCCGTGTCAGGCGTCACTTTATGCCCCTGACAGCGGCAACAATTTTATTTACTTAATTTGGCTTTAGTTTGTCATTTATTTACTTGTTTGCCACAACAGTTGGTCAAAGTGACCACCTCACGGTCCCACCTCCGAATCCTGCACCATATCTCCAGTCCCAGTTCTTCGTGTGCGTCCTGTTGTTGTCACTTTGACGCTGACGTTGATGTTCCCGCCTTTGGTTTTATTTCCGTACATGGGGCATAGGGAAATTAGGATCTATTTGGCCTTTTATTTAACTAAAGAACTGCCTTTCAGCTGCAGTCTTGTATAGAAAAAGGCTTTTAGAATAAATTAACAATGATATAAACAGAATGCAACGTCATATATTAAATCAATTATCGCCTTATTTTGACACAAAGGATAAGAACAATTTTTGAAAGCTTTTGGGACTGAATAAGCTCAAAACACTATTCAAGCCTTTAATTTACATTCCACTAGAGTAGCAATTTTTAATTTAATTTTCTTTTGGCTAATTTCGCGAATATTTTGTTAGTTTAATAAAAGTAAGTTAACTTTGATTGTTTAAATGTATTCTAAAAATTGAATATTAAAGTTTTTAGCTCAATCCAAAGGTTACAACACTCATTTAAAATAAAACTATTTGTGATAATAGTTTTATTCTTATTACCATAATAATTTTTCTGGTGAAGTGTATCCTTTATTCGTTTTGGCCATCCTTTATAGACCACCATTTGGTTTTATTTGTAACACGGTGACACATTTTGCTGCCCGCACTTTATTGCATATCGTTGTCGGCTGTTGTCGGAGCGTGGCATTGAATTTTTTATGAAAATTTAGAGCAAAGTTGCTGTTTCCTTGTTTTTTGTTTGCCTGCCGTTGATGCCACTGCTGCTGTTGCACTTTGGTACCTTAATTAAATATTTATTTCAATCATTTTCGGCAAATGGATGGACACCATGGGCAGAGGTACGAAAATCCATTCATCGCCGAAGTGAGACCTTCAGATAAAGGAGGCGGCAGATGTGGACTGGGGGCGTGGCATTCGGGGGCACTAACATTTGTCATTACACATTAATAGCGCACCATTAATCTTTTTCGTGGGCCGAGAGCACGGGGTTCAGAATGAATGCCTGGCCGGGGTTTGGACCTGAATCTGAACTTGGATCTGGACCCGAGTCGCCTGTCGCACAAAACCGTTAATTAATGTATGCCATTTAGCTGGAAAATTGCAAAAGGGACACACACTCACGTACACAAATTGGTTTAAGAGCTAGAGGTGGTGGCGTGAAATCGAAATTACGGATAAAATATAATTAAATCTGTAGTTGTAAACATGCTTAACAACTTATATTTGTTATAGTTAAATTAAAAGAAAAGAAATAATAAGAACTCGAAACAATTACAATTACTTATTAAATAAATAAAAAATTTACTGTGGTTAAAAGGTTAAGAAACTCATCATAAAATAAAATCATTAAGAAAATAATAAGACAAATTTCATTGATCGTTTTATTACATTGTAATGGTACCCTAAAATTTATTTATTGAAATTCAAACATTTTAAAAGTAATTATAATGGGCAGCAGGGCAACAAGAATAAGAAATAAAGATATGTGAAAAGAAAAAAATTTGTTGAAATACTTATTATTATAATTCAAAATTAAGAATTTTTATTGTTGCTCTATTTGACTATAAGTTGATTTAATAAGTTTTCCCAATTAACATTGGTACTATTTAGGAAATAAAATGAGTCCAGTCGATTGGTGTTAATAATATTGCTTATAATATTTATCATAAATATTGCTTGGAAACTTTTTGTCACCACTAACGCATACGTGTTATGCCAGCCCATCATAATGAGCGGCAATTTAGTGCCCTTTTGAATGGTGGTGGATGTGGGGCTGAGCCACTGGACGGGTGGGTGGCACTTTGGGTGGTTCGTCGTTGTCGCCACCGCAAACAAGCAAAGGCAGAAGCCGCAGAGGCGGGGAAAAGGATCGGGGATTGCCATTGCCCAGCAGGTATGCTTGATTAATGCTTTATAACAAGGCTCGCACAAAGCACGCACTGAATGCACACCCACGCCCACACAAACCACTGGATGGCGGTCCAACGCCCATCTACCCACACCTCACCACCCACCTCCTGCACCCCTGCATTTTAACATTAATTTAGCGGAATGCTGCAGAAGACGATGAAAAGCTTTTCAGCATTCGTCGACACATGTTAATCCGTGTTGTTGTAATTGCCTTCCGCTGGTGTACCCAAAATCCCAAAAACACTTGAAGCTCTGCAACAATGGGGATTTCGATGGAGCGTATTGATGCAATATATCAAATTAAATTAAAATATTTTATACAATACTATTTTATACATCAATAACTTTACGGAATAAAAAAATTGTCTTTAACCGACTTTAAATTTTTAGAAGTTTCGAATTGAGCTTAAGTATCGTATTAAATTTTAGTCAGGAAATCCCTTAAATTTATATTTATTTGTATAATACAAAAAAATGTTCCATACTTACTTTCCTTTTTTCCCTTTAATTTCTTTGTGATTTAAGAATTACTTCCCTTTCTTTGCATTTTCCGACTGCAAAGTGCATATTTCTTTGCATCTGAGATTCCCCTGCGGCCCTTTGTTAGCCTAATTAAATTAAGACATTAAAAACTTGCAGATCTTATTTGAGCATCATACTTTTGACACTCGCGATTATTATTATTTTTTCCTCATGGCACTTTCCTTTTTATATGATTTTGCTTTAACTATTTTTTTTTGCATTTGCATTTCTGCTGAGCTTTTCGCCCTTGAGTGCTTCCTGTGGCGTTCGTTCATTAGGCGAAAGCGGAAGAAAAGCCAGGGGAAAAGTTGCAAAAATGTAAGGCTAAAAAAATGTGTCCAAAGAGTTAAAAGGTTTATTTACTTTGCGCCGACTGACGTTTTAACGTAATGTTGAATTCAAGGTTCGGGGGCTGGAGCCACATTTTCCGAGTTGAACATTAAGTAATTATAAGTTGCCCAGGAGTTGGCTGAAAGTTGCAAGTTGGCATCTGCAACTAGGCAAACATATTGCATGTCTACACCCTTGTAGACACTGGCGCACACTGCGTATGCGTAATGTGTTGAATAATTAAATTGTCAAACAATTGGCTTCTGGCAGAGAGACAGTGGAAAGATGACGACAAGAAAATGCTGAACCTAGCCGGGATTTATATTGTCTTGCAGTGCGAATCCTGTGCCAGAGAATGGAAATCGCTTAATCATCTTTAATTGAAAGCACTTGATGAGCTAGTCAAATGCCAATGAACAATGAACAACGAACAAAGGACGATTCAAACAATCGGCATTATTTATAATGCTTTTTAATCTCCATCTGAATTTGCATTTTGCTTTTTTTTCTACGAGTGTGTGCTGGCAAATTCATTGCTCGCTGATAGGATTCAATTTCCTTGTCATCATGACGTTTTTAATTAAACTGTATTTATTATTTAGCAGATAAAACAAACAATTCCCTTTCAATAGTTTATAATGCTAAGTCGGCTTATCGCTGTTCAAAGTTTTGGGAATCAATTTCGGTTCAAACAAATGTGTTGAGAAATGGGATTCAATTAAATGGGATTTTATTTGACTAGAAGAGACATCTTTTAATAATAAAATAATGAACTCTAGCATAATAATGATTTCCATGCTGATGATTTCTCTCACTGAAGACCGAATTCCAAAAGCTTTTAGTCAGATTGGCTGGATTTGAAGTTGGATAGGGAGAATACTTAACCGCAAATCTGTTGAGTTGTGAACTACGTATGCATGGGATTGGAATAATAAAATATAGATGGACTAAAATGAAATTTAAGTTGATGATTATGGCTTTATTGATTGAAAAGTGGTTAAAGTATCACAATTAACTGTTTATGGCTTAAAAGTTTTAATATTTACTTTTGTATAATGTAAAATTGACTAAGTCTTACTAGCTGCAATACAGTAAAATATACAAAAATTTGTTTAGGCAACTTCCTCGCCTTCATCTTCTTCCTCTTCTCCCTCATCTGCAGCCCCATCTTCAGCAGCTTTTCTCCTTGCCGCGGAACTCCTTCGACTTCCTCCAGATTTCTGGGAACTTCGGCGACTTGCTCCCTTGGATTTTCTAGGTGGCGGTTCCGTGCAGCTGTACGCCGGCATATTGAACTCCTCGGGATCGAATTCCTCCAGGGTTTCCAAACGCACGGTGGCCAACTCCGACCAGCAGCAGGGAAGGTCCTTCTCGGCCAGCATCACCACTTCCAATCGAGCATCCCTGGCTGCCTGGACTCCTTTGGGAGTGCCATCGAAGACCAGGGTGCAATCCGGTCCAGCATCCCCCAGCCGGGACATGGCAATCAGGTAGACATCCGGTTCCGGCTTGAAAGCCCTCAGCTCCGGATCGTCCGCACAGATCACCGATGTGAAGTTATCGAAAAAGTCCTCCCGATCACGGATCTTGGTGCAGTACATCGATTCCGAGCAGGAGGTGACCAATCCCAATCCCATGCAACATTTACGCAAATGAGTGACCAGTCGCATAACACCAGGCATCAAGGTGGGATTCGCAATCAAATCGGAGGTGCGTTCGTTCAGCTGATAGCGAAAACTCTCCCAACTCACGGGCAAATCGCATTTCCGGCAAATCAGCTCCGCCATTTCAGCCGTTTCCATGGGTCCGCTTTGGATCAGCAAATGTTCGGGTACCGTCCTATTGTAACTCGAGGCCAGCTCAATTAGAGCCCTCTGATAAACGTGACGAGTGTCTGCAGAGAAGGTCCAGTCTTAATCAAATCTATAAACTCATTTTGAAATTACTATCTCACCAAAAACCGCACTCTCCAGATCGAAAATGCAGAAGCTAATCCCCGGACTGCAACACATCGGTGGACAACGGGAGCATTCCGGTGGAGCTTTGCATGCCTTACAGCAAGGACTGCACATATTTGCACTGGAACACAAGGACTCTACCGCAGAAAGATTTACACAAATTTTTCCAAATTTTCAATTTATTTATTCTATGAATTTTGGCCTAACACTGACGTTTGTAGCAAAGCTACATTTTCGACTGCATCACGATCGCACATCTAAATGAGACAGATTCTATCTAACCAAATGATGTTACAAAATTAAGTAATGTGCATAGGAAATTTGCTTTAATGACTTTAACTTTGATTAATTTAAACCCTCTGAGAACGGGCCTGCCGAATTCTCCGCCTTTCATGATAGCTGGAAAAACAAAGGTTTATAATACAGATACGGAAGATATGGCTCTATTTTTGTGACTTACCTTTCCCTCACCAGTTTTAGCGTGCTCCGCCTCATAATAAGCACCACAAAAATTATAATACCCAAAAAGTGATTATAAATGCTAACAGCTAAAAACAACGGCCTAAACAATTCGCTTATCCAAAGAAAAAAATAAACGCCATCCAGAATCCAAGATGCGCCCATTAACACAGAGATCCGCGTAAACTGTAGAAAACTGTGATTGGAAAACGGAATTAACATTATGCTTGACAAATTAATTTAGAAGCTAATTACGTTTGAGTGTCCAAATTGAAGCAGGTTGTCGTTGTCTCATCACGCTCCTTAAAGCTATTTAGTTCTCTTTTAACTTTCACCATATGAATAGCCGTGAGGATAAACATGATCGCATTGAAGATATATATGATCGGTAACGGAAAAAGACTAAGAACAGTCGGCAGTAATTCTAGAATCAGATAAAAATAGCTTCATAAATTCAATTTCCTTTTGAAAACTTCTATAACTACTACTTTTCATAGCTCGAACAATAATGAGTTGCAAAAATTAAATTAGCTTAAGATTAATTTGGAGCCTTTTGAATTTTGAAACTTTTACTAACTTCACTGAAATTATAATACCCTCTGCAAAGGTATAACGATAATATAATATATACTTTTGAATTTATCGTCGTAAGGGGGCTTAAGTTATGAAAAATCATTAAGCATTCTGTAAAATTACCTTCACCGAAAGCGAATACTAAAAGTGGGTATATCAATCCAAGGAAAACGGGATAAAAAAAAGAAGTCAACCAGACAAAAGCGCTGTATTTCAGAAACTGATGAGAGGATTCTTCGATGCCGAGCTTAGTGAGCATTTTCCACATGTAACAACTTATAACGGAGAGCCAGAGATTGTAAGCCGTTACGAAGAAGAAATAGATGTAACCTGAGAGTGATCAAAAATATTAATGTGTAGATACACCGTCAAACGTCCAAAATATATAGAACAAATTTGAATAAATTTTAAACGACTAACTTATTGCAAATTTTATAGTGTAGTTTTTAATTTCAAAATATATATGGAATGTAGTCAGATTATAGAAAAACATGCAGAATAGGCTGCTTATAATGCACTTTCCGAGCACATTTCGAAGCTGCTTTACGTAAAGATACACTGCAATCGTGAGGATAAGGCATGTCATCGATATCAATTGGGCTGAAAGAAAGAAAACATAGATGAAATGGCAGTACGAAAATTTGCAATTTCTTTTAATGAACTTGTCCACAATGAGTCTTCAATATTCGATAAACTCTGATTTGTGACACTGTTTGTTTAAAGAATTATAAAAATAGGGCTAGTTTGTTTGGGTTTGAACACTTATTCACAATATTCTGATAATTTAAATAGGAACTGTACCGATCGTAACCAAAAGGGTTTCCATTTTGAATCCACAACCTGCCACATGCACTGGCAAAACTCGACTGAATCTGAAATTCAGATTGCTTCGCTTTTAAGCAAAAAAACCGATCTGGTTCTCCTGCTACCAAATAACACTAAGAAATGAAATCAAATTTTAACATCTATTAGAAACTCTCCTTCGGCACAAAGCACAATTTTAATTAAGTCCAGGGTAAGCCACTGAACACGTTCAATTCCCTTTGCTCCCATTATAAAATTCGTTTAGCGATTAAAAAACAAATGCAGCTTCCACGGCATTCGACAAAAATTGTATATATTATATTAATTAAGATCAAGGGAATAAGTTTACATTTTTGTTTAAATTTGGCAATATTTATAACCAATTCGCTACCCAAGTTTTTGCCCACTGGGTAAAATTAGTTGAAAATAGGTTCATTTTAGAAACAATTCGCAGCAGTCGAACCCCAATAAAAATAAAATGTAATTCCCAGTTTTCCCATGGGCCATTGGAGTGTCGAAGCTCAGAGAAATCTACTTTGGTTCTCTTATAGCTTAAATCGTTTTTGAACGATAATTAAAAGTGGGGAAAAGGATATATTTCCTAAGTACTTCAGTAGCGTATCATTACCTATTGCAATCATAGTTAATTACAGTTTCTGCGGATATCTGTCATGATGAACGTAGGTCAAGTCTCTTGTATTGCTGATCAAAATAATACAACTTTATAGGTCCTAAGAACACCTAGCTGCAAAACACACAACTGAAAAACCATTTAAAAAAAATTAAAATTATGCTTAAATAAATTGCGATTAAATTTTAAGCACTTAACGAGACTTTTGCTCTATACAAAGAAAGCTCGCAATCAACTCGAGTTAATTTTATTTTGTTGTGTGAATAAACCGCAAACAAAAAATATTATTTTACATTTTAAGTAACAACAGATTTTAACACATTGGGCTTTCTATTAAAAATATTTTTATTAAGTTAAGATGAAGTTATTCTCTTAAATTCAAGATGGATGGGTCTGCGATGGCGATGAGTGGTGGTTCCTCCGGCGGCGGTTCCTCCTCTTCCTCCTCCTCCTCCGCAGCGGCGGCTTCGGCGGCTCTTCTGCGGATTACAGTCAATCGTCGACTGTACCTCGTCCGTCGACGACTCGGTCGCCTCAGCGGAGAAGGATCCGTGAACGGGGGCATGTGGAACATCTCCGGCTCGAAGTCATCCAGGTACTCGAAGCGCAGGGCGGCCAATTCGGACCAGCAGCAGGGGAGATCTTTTTCGGCCAACATAATGACGGGCAGTCGGGCATCGCTGGCAGCCTGAACTCCCTTCGCGGTTCCATCGAAGACCAGGGTGCAATCCGGTCCAGCATCCCCCAGCCGGGACATGGCAATCAGGAAGACATCCGGTTCCGGCTTGAAGGCCCTCAGCTCCGGATCATCCGCACAGATCACCGATGAGAAGTTCTCGAAGAATTCCTCCCGACCGCGGATCTTGGCGCAGTAGTTCGCCTCCGTGCAGGAGGTCACCAGCCCCAGTCCCATGCAGCAGCTGCGCAGATGGGTCACCAATCGCTCAACACCATCCATTAAGGGGGGATTTGCAATCATCTCGGAGGTGCGTTCGTTTAGCTCCAAGCGAAACGTCTCCCAGCTGATTGGCATATCGCACTTTCGGCAAATCAACTGCGACATCTCTGAAATCGTCATGGGCCCACTTTGGATAAGTAAAAGTTCTGGTATCCTCCTATCGTAGCTCGTGGCCAGCTCCTTTAGAGCCTTCCGTAGAACGTATCGGGTATCTGAGCGGGTAATAATGGCTATTTATAGAAACCATAACTATTTCTGAGATAATCTCACCAAATACTGCAGTCTCCAGATCAAAAATGCAGTAGCTAATTCCCGGACTGCAGCACGAAGGTGGACAACCGCAGCATTCCGGCGGATCTTTGCAAGGAGTGCACATCTTGCTTCAACCAAAAGGACTCGAAGGACCAGAGCGATTCTACGACTGGAGGACAATGATGAATTTTCTTTAAATTTAAATCTACATTATCCGAAAACTGGCCTAATAATGAGGGTTGTGACAGTTGAAACTATGTTAACCATGACTTGTTTTAGTTGAAAAACAGAAAAGTCAGTCTGGCTATTTCCGATTTTTAATCTGAAATGATTTTTTTTTAATAAATAAAGAGAGCTCTCGATGAAACACATTTAATTCAACACTCTACAAAGGTGGTAGTCCAAAATATTGCGGTTTAAAGCCCTCCAATGATCGCAGCCTCAAAGTGGCCGGAGCACTTGCTCGGATGGAGACCAGCGGATCGGGAACGAGGACCACTTGCATTCCGGCGGCCAGTGCTGCCTCCATTCCCACCAGCGAAGACTCGAAGACGAGGCATTTGCTCGGCTCCGGGGAATCCTCGAAACGAGAGGCTGTGGCTAGGAAAACATCTGGAGCCGGCTTTCCCTCCTTGACCTCCTCGTCGGAGCCACTCAAAACCACATGATGGAAGACTTCAAATAGCCGGGAATGCCGCCGTGTCTTTATCCTGTACGAATCCCGACAACTGCCACATCCGATGGCCATGGGCACATTGAACCCATCTAGGTGCTTCAAAAGGCGCTCCACACCTGGCATTAACCGGATAAAACCCAATTTACTATGACTTTGAAGTTCGTGTTGAGCCTCGAACTCAGAGCGACTGAAGGGCAGATTGAAAGTGTTCACAATGAGTTCGGCCTGCTCGGCGTCCGGTTTTCCCATGCACCGCATCTTAACATCGAAGCTATATGTGTGACCATAGGGTTCCAGGATCTTTTGGACGCATTCAGTTCGCAGACGTTCGCTGTCTATCAGCAGGCCATCCAACTCGAAAATGCAGTGGGTGACGGGCTGAAAGGAACAGCGCCTTGAATGCGACCTAACGCCTTGATCCTCCTCCGACATATTACTATACTTTAATTTTGATTTATTTTATTTTTTTAAAGATCTAGCAATTTTGAGGGATAAATTCAGACTGCTAGTCAGCCAAATTCGAACTTGGAGCAGTTGCCAAAGGCGGGGAGGCCAAATAGCTCGGGCTTGAATTCCGTCATCGATTTGAGGACCAAACTGGCGCCCTTTCTTTGCTCCTTGGTCACTGGGACCTGGGGTATGAAGACCACCTGAGAACCAGCTGCAACACCAGCTTTTAGGCCATTCGGAGCATCCTCGAATACCAGGCACTTCTTGGGATCCGCGGGGGGGTTAAACCTCGAGGCGGCCAGAAGGAAGATGTCCGGCTGGGGTTTTCCCCTGCCAATTCCCAATCTAGGATCATCTCCACAGACGACGTGATGAAAGGCCAGCATAATATCCTTGTGTGGCTTGGCCTTCCGCTTGAAAAGTTCCCTCGCCGAACTTGTGGCAATGCAGAAGGGTATGCGGTATTCGTGCAAGTGGAGAACTAAGTCCAGAACACCTGGAAGCAGCGGCACATTTTCCATTTTTTTAAAGGTACTTGATTCGAATGTTTTGGCGAACTCCTCTTTCGTTATTGGCAAATTCAATTCCCTCACGATGACGTCAGAAAAAGAATCCAATGGCATTCCCAAATGGCGAGCCTGATCGGCATGGGTATAAGTTTTGCCATAAGGAGCTAAAATCTCTTGGATGGTTTTTAGATAGATTACTTCGCTATCTGAAAAGAGGAATAAATATGTGATAGTTACGGATAGGCTGTAATACGATTTAGTGAATAGAATTGGCTTTAATTATTATAATAGTATTATGATTTAAGTGATTTATGATTTTAAAGTTAAGGAATGACAATACCTATCAAGGTTCCATCGCAATCGAAGATGACGTGGGTGACGGGACAATAACATTTTCTAGAAGGCATTTTTAAGCTGGTCTATTTAGTTGGTCTCTTTGGACACCCCTTCTTCTCACAACATGCTTATCAATTTGGTTGGTTAATTTTGAAGAATATAATTTGTTTTATAATCCAAAAACCAAGTCCGAAATTTTGTCATTTAAGTAAAATATGTTGACAGCGTATGGACAGGTCGTCATGTTGACAACCATCATTTATTTTCTTTTTTAGATAAGAACAAGTTTCTTTAAATACGATTTGCTTAAGCTGGAGCGTTCGCATTTGACTATCGTTTTCTTCTGCGTCTTTTCTGGATTCCTGGCACTTTTATATATTTAGCCAAGTCTAATGCATGCGGTGCACGCTTTTCGGCCAAGATCCCGCTGCCGTTCGCATGTTGTTACAAAGTTGCGTAATTGATTAAGCAGTTGGCAGCCAGGCCGCAAGAGACGTTTTCAGCAACGCGTCGCCGAAACTTTGGCTTTGGCCAATACGTGCCACAAAATTCGAATGGCGAATGGGTGGTGCAGGCAGCCTGTGGCAATGTGGGCAAAAGTTTCTGCGGCGGGTTGAGTGGGCGCGGTGTGTCAAAGGTGAATGCGTCGCGATGCTTGATTTTGGGACGGGTTTAATAGCCAAACGTACCGGGGCTTCATAAAACGAGTTAACGAAAATGTTTGTGCAGTTTGAAGACTTTGGGAGAACGTTGACAATGGAAATTTACATGATAAAATATTAAAAACACCTGCATATTTGTTTGGAAGAAATTTGTGCGAAATTCAGAAAAACAATAATCTAATCAAAAGTTAAACGTCTTTTTATTCTTTTATAAAAAACATTTTTAATAACGTAAGCGTAAATAAATTTAATAGACTAACGCTAACCCATTAAATTATTTAATAAAATAAATAGTTATTTTTAATATATTTTTTTATTTCTATATCCAAATTCTGCATGCCATTAATGTTGACAACAGTTTTTAAGGCATATCCTAGATTATTATTATATCTCATAACAATACAACCTACTTTATCATATTTCTGGCCATTTTAATTGCTGCTAAGTAATGAAATACCCCAACTATCTTCATAAATCCAAAAACTTAACCCGAGTGCACCATTGTCTATCCACCGAAGTGGGCAATTTTATTACCTTTTATTGGCAACGTTGCTTCAGTTTCACTCGAACCCATTGACCGTAATGCATTAATGTCCTGTGGCCGCCAAAATCGAGCCAGAAGTTGGTTCGATGGCTGCTTGGATGGCTGAATGGCTAACTGGCTCGCTGAGCTTGCATATTTTATGACCAAGTCCAACTTTAATTGGAACAATACCAATAAATGCCAAATGCAGATGGCCAACAGGGAGAGCCAAAAAGTTTGATGTGCATTGACCGGGATATCGAAAGACCCACCAACCGAATCGCAATCCGCATCGGTGGAAATCAGCTCAAGGGGACGCATTTGGTCACACACAGATACACACAAACACACACACACACACACACACACACACACAGGCACAGCGACCGCAAGGATAACAACGGCTTTTGGCCGCCATCGCTGCAAGTTTGCGGTTTTTGAGGGAATGAAATGCAGACAGACCGGTTAACAATTCAATGAACGCAATTACGCCCAGATTTCAGGTGGCAGGTGGAGAACGGCGTTGCCACGACAGCGATTAGAGACGACGCGTTTAAATTAAACGCTTACAACATATTGTTGTTGGACAACGAAGTGGGAATTCCCCTTACCAAGCGAAAAAAAGAGAGCAAATAAATGCAGTACCGAACATAAGTTACTTCGTGCACCGCCAATAAATTTGGCGCCCAACAGTATGCAATGTTTGGCGCCTTTTTTATTCTGTATTGTAGGGGAATAAAATATAGGGAAAATAAAATTAATAACAATGTTCCTTTAATTCAAATATTATAATTCAAAAGTTTAATATAAAAAAAAAATTTTAAGTAAGGAAACAGTATCTTTAAAATGTAAGGCAAAAAGAAAGTCAGCCAAAATACCCTTTAACTCAAAGAGTACTAGGTATAAAAAAGGTAAAAAAACTAAAACGTTTGGACATAAATGCTGGCGTACCCAAAATGGCTAGATGCATAATTTATGCACACAATTCGTCACTGCATTCGAATGTCCTGTTCCTCGAGTCCTGTTCTCATTTGGCTGCCACAACAGCTGACGCACAAAGTCCTGCAAACTGTTCGTCCTCCGGCCAACCGTCCGATTAATTAAAAGGCATTTTATTGACTGGGAGGGGGGTTGTGCTTAAATGGGCGATGTGTGTGTGGAATAGGCCACTTTTATCGCCAGTACCTTCATGATGCTGACAGCAAATTGCTTTGGCTGATTTGGCATTTTCCATTGAGTCAATAAGAAATGAAATGCGGTTGAATGAGCTTGCAGCATGGGAAAGGTGTGAAGAGGATTTCAAACAAAGTAAAGTCAATTTCAGCAAAACAGAAATAAGGATTCTTAATAGAGAAAATAGAGTAGCAGAACTGAATATCGATAATGTTTTGTAGAAACAATACATTGTTAAAGTAAGTAAGTTTAATATCAATAAACTCTTTTTAAAATAATTAGTATAATTGTTTAGATTAGTTTTCTACATAATCTATTTAATTTTTTTACTTCAATTTAACTTCAAAAGAGGAATATACTTTGTCTTGAATAGCGACTCGAAACAGCCCTTTCAGCAGACTGCCAAAAAGAGAAGGACCAAACCCTAAGGCCACCGCTTGGAATACCAAATTGAATAAATAGTATACGATATAATCTCCAAAGAGTAACCCAATAGCTGGCGGGCAAGCCGCAGAAACTGCAAGACGGTCATCCTTTGGCACTCAATAAATGTTATCCATCTATGTGCAGAGCAGGCTCAAATGTCAGTCACATATTCCCTCAATCATCACGACGCCCTCTGGAGCGATTTCCCAAAGGGTCTCCAGTGCAACAATATCAAGGAAAGGGGAATGCGGGGATAAACATGGGCACAAAGTCCAATTTGTTTGTAATGGCATTACTTTGTTTACAAAACAAATTTTGTATGCATAGCGAGTAGTCGTCGTTGGGAGAAAAGAGGTGAACTGCAAAACCCAACTCGAATGCCGCGGGTGGTGCTGTCGCAGTCTGGGAAAACTGGAAAACAAAAATAGAAAGGCGGACTAATAAAATATAGACAGAGATATATACAATGTATATGTTTGTACAGCTTCTAAAAATCATTGTACCATAAAATTTCCCCAATGGACGCTCGGAGTTTTCGGTTTGCAAGGACTCTCCACTCTGCCTTTTCGCTGTTTAATTTTACAATTGTCCTTTTTCTTTATTCCTGTCCAGGGAATGAGATGAGTGGGTGGTTCACGTTTATCTATGCGCATCCGTTCCAAGTGCGGTTTTGTGATTTATGCTTCTTTCCGTTGGCCAACATTTGTTTTGCTCACCAAGGCCGAGCAAACAGAGGAGTTCTCGAGCCAAATAACCTTGTATAGTATCGATTAAATCCGAATATAGTTTCTTAAGGTGTCACAATTTAAAAGCTAATGTAATAGACATAATATATATTTCTTTCAGTGTTTTTTTACGGAATTAAAGAAGAATTTTATTTTTAATCATTAAGAATCTTATTATTTTTGATGAACTAAATTCAAACCTTTTAAGGCGATCCAGGCATAGCTGTAAAACTTTTGTAGTTTTCAATCAATAGGTTAAGCTTTTTTAATTTGTGCTTTATATTTCTGCCATTTACATATCAACACAAATAAATCCAATTTAGGTATCTGCAGGACACGACTCCTGGGGCACTTTACTCATGTCACTTATAACCAGACCAGCCTTTTGACCAAAGTGCTGGGCCATATAAACTATTTCCGAAGGAGGTAGTCGTTTTCGGGTCTGGATGACGGCCCAATCTAAAGAATAGAAAACATAATATCAATAGTAAAATTATCTAGTCTGTATATACAAAACACCACTCACGAAAGCTAAAAATGTTGCTGGCATCGAAGCACATAAAGCGTATGGCAAAGTTAACATAGTCCGTATCCAGTACATAAATTTGAACCCCCTCAGGAAATGCTACAAAATATGCATACTTTATATTCTTCTCAATTAGTTATTGCAATTTCGCTTACCTGTATTTCTTGTGCCCAAAATATACCTTCCCATATTTTCCTCTATTTTTATTATTTCCGCATTTCTTACCTTTATTGTGCCGGTTCTGTGGAATGGATTTCGATATCATTGCTTGGATAAGTTTAATATTTTCTTACTGAGAGTTCAGTTCACGGGCAGTCACATGATATTTATCCGCGGCGTCCTCTACGAATTCCGTCGACTGACATTTTGGCACTCGCAATGAGAGAGGAGGATAAATGGAGTGTGTGTACCACTTTCCTTCAAATCGATTCATATCCAAGTCTCCAACTGCAGTCATATTATCGGGACAGGGTCCGTGGAAGGCCCTCATGGCCAATGAAAATTGGAGTTCGAGTACTACAAAGCTTTTAAATAAATAATGCTGTGGCTTTAAATTTATTTTATTTCTTAATAAATTCTTACGCGAAGAACTTCCACTTGTTCATGCTGAAAAAGTTCAAGTAGAAATGAAAACAAAATCATTTAGTCAGGCTAAATTAAATGGTTTTAAACAGACTAATCAAGATTTTCCGGGGCATCTTTACAGTTAAATTGGTTGAATTAAATAATACATTTATTACAGCATAACACTTGAAAAAATTATAATGATTTTATTACAACTTCTTTTTTATATAGCAAAGTCAATAAATATATTTAATAACTCGATCGACTATTTTAATTGTTCGCATTAACAACTAATAAAACTGATACATAATAGAACATTTACCTATCGATATATGTACACTTGAAAAATAGCAGTATTAGTAACTTAAGAAGTTCATAAAAATGTCGTAGAGACGCTCGTAGAAGCGTCGCATCCATTCTCATGCCTTTTCGATGGCATTTGGCACCACAGTGGTGACGAAGTCATCCAGATCGATCTCATCACCTCCAGCCAACTCAGTGCCATTGCCCTCCAGTTGGGGGCAGTTCTTCTGAAGAGTATCGATGAGGAAGGCCTGCGATATCTTATTTTCGTCCAAGATCTTTTTGGCCGCTTCAATGGTCTCCACCGAAGGTTCACGCTGACGAGTTAAGATCCAAACGACCTCTGCAATTACAAAACTAATTATCATTCTGCCGCAAATGGTTGTACACCCAAGTTAGTTATGACACCGCTTGCATATCAACATCTCGAGTAGACTTCCTCGTTAACTTACTGAAATTTGCCAAGGGCGTTAGGCTAGTGCAACTGTAGACGACGGCATATGATTCATAGTCGGTGCCCAAAACCAAGTAGTTGGCCTTCGTTAACGACTCTAAATGAAGTGGATAAATAAACAAAATGAGTGCAAGAAATCATATTAAGTACGGAATTACTCACGGCCGGGATAGAATGCCACCGCCAATTGACCAGGTGCGATGAGCTTGGCCTTACCAGTCACATTCGACGGCAGTCCAGTGCTGTTTTGATTGGATTTGATCAGATTGATTGATTACAATTACAAGTATGTCACTCACAATCGATTGATAGCCGCATTCACCACAGACACGGTGCTGTTGTCTATGAGACCATAGTTGGCGTATATGCACTTCTTTCCGATCTCAAAGGCGAATGGATATTTGGAGTACTCGTACCAGACACCCAGGTACTAACAACAGTTAAAAATAATAAATAAGTCATATTAATTTTCGGCTTCCGAATGTTATTACAACATTACGTGAGTTTAAACCGATGTTCGTGTATAAATGTAATACAAAGTGCCACTCTGAAGTGTTCATTAGTAAGCTCTCTTAACTTAAGGAAGCTCCATGTGATATGATTCACCCTTATCAACACTTTAAAAAGATTGATAACATAAAAATACTTTTAATTAAAAAACTAAAGTGGGATTAGTTGTTATAAACAAAATAGTTTTCACCCAGACAAAACAATTTATATTTATTTGATAAGAAGGAATTGATTAAAATTTGGTACCTAAAAATTTTAATGAATTCACCGAATCAACAAAACAATATTCGATTAGGGTAAACATGTTTATCTTATCTTGATTTTGTAAGGGCAAGGTCTTTCAAGAAAGTTCCATGCAAAATAAGTGATTTATAACAGGCATACATTTACATAATTTATTGGTTACTTCTTGAAAATGAGATCATTTGAAGAGTTATTGACTGGGTTATTGACATTTGTTTGTTTGCAGTTCATACTTTTTAACTCTTTAACAAGACTTATATAGGGTATGAAATTAAGTTCATTGATTGAAACCAATTCGATCGCTTAAACTTAAGACTCACCGCCTCCACATCGAAGGTGTCCACAACTTTGACATCCGGACACTTTCCGGGGAATGGAAGTTGAGCACTTCCCAGCCAAACTCCATTAACCATTAGCAAAATAAGCAGCCACAAACTGTAACGATAGTAAAGTGAATTGTAAAAAAGGTTTACTCTAGAATTATTAAGTAGCGAACCTCGACCGGTGATTCATTGTAGAGGATAGCTTAGTGATACGATTGCACTGAGTTTCTGTTCTACTTCTGGCTTAGAACTGAGGTTCGAATGCAGCTGCCTTGTATCTTTTATATGCGAAATGAGGGAGCTTTGTTTTGCAAACGAGCTTTTTTCAATGCGCCGTCGCAATGTAAGTAAAAACAATAGTTTGTGTTGTAAACAAAAGTGAAATGCAGACGATCTGGATGAAAGTTCGCAATGATGGGGTGATAATGGGGAGAGGGGTCTATAAATTTCTGTCTGGCTGTGATCTCGTTACACTCCCTAAGCTCACATAGAAACCAAACTGATAGCATTGTTTTCTTTACATAATTTCAGTATGCACATCGCGATAATCGCTATCGATAAGGGCTTCCGCATTATAAGCGGAACGATTTGAATTGCTTTTTAGAGTGAGATTGCGTGAATTAGTTCAATGTCCTGATGATGGCGAATACAAATGGAGCGGACATTGAGTAGAGAGTATGCGGGGTGAATATTAAATGAAGAATGCAAAGTATATTTGTTGTTATCAGCTCAGCAATTTATATTTGCTTGTCTATTTGTTGTATGATCTTTGCCCATGGTGATATTGTTCTTTATGATCTATAAATTAGCAGACTATCATAATGCTTAACTTTGCGAAGAATCTGCTTATTACAAATCCACAAATGGCATCAACTTCCTGGCTGGCAAAAAAGGCCTGGAATTAAAGCAGTCACTTATTATTATACTGCTACTCTGCACTCTTGGAATTTTTACAACATTTCTTTAAATTTCTCAATTCGACTGACATTTTGCGCCTTTCAATAATAGAGGATAATATAGATTACAGTAATTTAGGGAAAAAGCTCTACATTTTCATAAAATCGTTTCGTTTTTATTTCTCACTGTTACATAAAAGAAAATTTAAGTATACATTTTTGTACATTTGAATAACTGAAGTTTTAGGAACTTAGTAACTTAAAAAGAACATAAAAATGTCGTAGAGACGCTCATTCTCATGCCTTTTCGATGGTATTTGGCAACACAGTGGCCACGAAGTCATCAATTGACATGTCCCTACAGTTTGGGGCAATCCTTCTGAAGAGTGTCGACGAGGAATGCCTGCGATATCTTATTCTCTTCCAAGATCTTTTTGGCCACATCAATGGTCTCCGTTGAAGGTTCACGCTGACGAGTTAAGATCCAAGCGAACTCTGGAATTACAAAACAAATTATCATTCCGTCGCAAATGACATTATCAGGAAACTTCCTCATTAACTTACTGAAATTAGCCAACGGCGTTAGATTAGAGCAACTATAGACAACGGCATATGATTTATAGTCGGTGCCCAAAACCAAGTAGTTGGCCTTCGTTAGGGACTCTAAAATGAATTGGATAAAAAAACAAAATAAATGCTAGAAATCATATAAAGATTGGAATTACTCACGGCCGGGATAGAATGCCACTGCCAATTGACCAGGACCGAGGAGCTTGGCCGTTCCAGTCACATTCGATGGTTGTTCGGTGCTGTTTTGATTGGGTTTGATCAAATTGATTAGCTATAATATGTGTTTACTCACATTTTCATTGATTCCGGAATTCAACACAGACACAGTGCTACTGTCTACAATACTATAGTTGGCGTAGATGCACTTCTGACCAATCTCAAAGGAAAATGGATATTTGGAGTACTCATACCAGATACCCGTGTACTAACAAAAGTGGAAAAAATATATAATTTACATATACGAGTATTTCCATAATTGAGATATTACATATTACTTTATAAAGTAAGGTAAATTACTTATGCAACAAAGTGACAGTTGAAGTGATCACTTAATTTATAAGCTGTCTTAACTTAAGTAAGTTGCTTGATTCCCATTAGTAGCTTTAAATTCAATGATTAAACGATTAATTTTAATTGAAAAATTAAAGTGGGATTAGATATTATAAAATAGTGTTCACCATGACATTTACAAATTTTATTTATTAGATAAGAAAATTGGATTAGATATTATAACAAAAAAATTAAATGAATTTACCAAATCAAAAAAAAATATTCAATTAGGGTCAATATTTTATCTGATTTTAAATTTCAAAGAGATTAAGTATTTTAAACATATACCAACCAAATTCAGTTCAATATAAATGACATATATCTTCTTTGTTATAAATTATAAATTTGACTGTTACTAATATATTTTAAAAAGAAGCGGCTTGCAAAATTAAATTGAGTAAATTGACTCACCGCCTCCACATCGAAGGTGTCCACTACTTTGACATCCGGACACTTTCCGGGGAATGGGAGTTGGGCACTTCCCAGCCAAACTCCATTAACGACCAGCAATATGAGCAGCCACAAACTAACGATAGTAAAGTGAATTGTAAATAAGGTATTTGTTAAAATTGTTTAGTAGTGCAAACCTCGACCGGTGATTCATTGTAGAGGATAGCTTAGTGAACTTAGTTTCTGTTCTACTTTTGTCTTAAAACTGATGTTCAAACGCTACTACCTGGTATCTTTTATATGCGAACCCAGGGAGCTTTGTTTTCAGAAAATGAGCTTTTATTCAGTGCGCAGACGCAAAGTAAACATAAACAATAATTTTATGGTTAACGAAAGTGATGATCTGGATGAAAGTTAGAAATTTAGAGCTTATAACAGTCCGTCTGGCAGAGTTCTTGTTACACTAGCAAAGCACAAATAGAAAGATAATCTGATAGCGTTGTTTTTTATACTGAGAGAGTGACTAGTTTACATATATAGTACGGTTATTTAAAAGCGATTAATCTGGATGATTTTTAAATGAGGAATACAAAAAGTGTATCAATATAATCTTTTTATCTGAAAAATGGGTCAAAAAATATGCGTAATTTATATTAGTTTAGTCATTAAAAAATGTATATCTTCATAAATTTATCTTAAATATTTAAAATAATTTAAATATGTTTTCTGCATTTATGTTTTAAAATAAACAAATATAGTTTTTCTTATCATCCACTCAAAGCAAAGCTTTTTCCATCATGTGGATTGTATTTGTGACGCCATCTATTAACATTGTTGCCAGCGCCATCTGTTGAGCGCTTTGCCCGTTGCTTGTGAAAATAAGGTAAAATGTTCGTATATTTGAGGTTCCTTCAGCTCTTATCCTTTATCTCGTACTCAACCTGGACAGGAAAATTGTTGACAGTGGCGAGATTTCTTCGGTTTTTCTCTTTTTGCAGATGTGAGACAGGGAAATTGCGTTTCCCCATATATTATTAAATTAATTAAATGTAAACCACAAATTGAGTTAAATGTGCAAAAATGCCCGCAGGACGAACGCTGAAGCGTCTGTTTGGACGAAGGGGCTTTGAGGTAAGGAGAGGTTTTCCAGGTGATGTATGTATGTTTCGGCTAGGGTAGATTGAATAGTGCCATTGGAGTTACTAAACCTTTATCAAAATTCAATAAAATATTATTTTTCTATAGCTTTTAGTTATATTTTATGGGTAAAATTAAAAATACATTTTTTTTCAATAATTAATGCATACCTTTTTGGTATTCATTGGTATCTACCCTCGTTGAAGTACTCTTATTTTTATACATATGCGGCTAGCGCAGATTATGAATGGCCAGGCAACTATTCGGGTATGGGAACTTATAGCGCATTGCCCCATGAAAGGATTGTGCCTGCCCCATTCGGATGGATGGATGGCCTCCGCTCGGATTTGGCTGCCACTGTTTGCTGCATGCAGCGTGTAGTAATTAAATTTAAAATATGTACACATTTGCCGGACATCTGAGCTTAAAAACAGGTGCAATGCTTGAGGGTTTGGCCGTGGAGTGGGGTCCAGGGATAATTCGATCAAAGGCAACCGTAAGCCTGCAGCTGCGAGTGGACAGATGAGAGCCGGCTGGCTATTACAGGCCATAAGTGCAGTTTTCGGCATGAATCCACTGCCGAAGACAGGGGCGTACTTCCCACAGGGGCATACTATTTATAAAAGTCTACTTTAATTAAGCTTTAATTTCATTATATTATTAAATTACTAATTTGATTAATATTTGGGTTGAGTGCTTAGTATTTCCTGCTGTTGATCCCCATCGGCACCGGTCACTGTGGTGCATTTCTGCGGTTCAAAGTGCATTGACAATTGCAGCTGAGTGCGTGATTAACAGACAATCGTGGAATTTGAAAAATAAAATTTAATATCTATACAAAGAAAGAACTTAATTATATTTTATTATATTAATATTTACATTACTATACGAATAATTTTGACATGAAAACCCTTCCCAAAAATATTTAAGTGAATTGTAAGGAGGCAAGAAAAATAGTATTGTTACCCCGAAAGAAACCAAATAAATATTTTATAAAATATGTATGAAATTTAAAGATCTTGAAAATGGTAAAGGAGAAGACAAGGATTAATCCATAATCAGCTATTTTTGATATCCCAATAGATCGTGTCACGTTGTGATCTCAAAAATCCCTGCCCTGCCCACAATTCAATCACTTTGCCATTTTAAGTGCTCGAATATTTTGTGGTTATTCATTCGCTTTATGGGCATTTTGTTGAATGTAATTTGATTTAAACAGAATCTGGCCCGATATATAAAAATCAGTGCAGTGCCACAGGATATGGGGAAATATGTATGCATATATAGAGCACGCGTGTGGCTATTTAATTAAGTGGCTACCTTTAAAGCCAGCCGCCGGAATTGAATTAATTTTGATTATTGTTGCAGTTCGGCTGGGTTCAGATTCCGTTTCGTTGCAATCAACAGTTGACATAAAAAAGGAGTCCCATTCCCCGAAGGGGATCACACTAAACTGTCGGCTAAATAACATCCAGGCGAGGACAGCTGGAGCAGCAACATCAAGTGGGTGGAGACACACTCCGGCGACCTTTAACCCGGGCATGGGAGTTGCGAGAAGGGGGCTGCAGGGGCTGGGTGTTCCCCACCGAATGCGTGGGAATTGCAAAACATGACGCAATTTGTGCTCGCTTTTGTTGCTTGTCCCTTTTGCATGCCATTCTCCTAGGATATTACCAACTGCTCGTGTTCTCCTACACACGCAATGGGCCATATATTAGGATGGATCCAGGGGGTTGGGAGGTGCTGGGAAAGTACTGCCATTAAGCAGAGATATGGCCAAGAAGTTCCGGAAAAACACTGCTGCTCTGGGAAATAACTCAAAAGGAATAATTGGTTCGGAATTGAAACTTAAGTCCCCAAGGCTTGTAATCTGTACTCCATGGCATTATCTCTTCAGTAAGATATTGTTGCTAAGATTAGTTAGACTGTTATAATTTAATTGTATTAAATAAGTAAATCAATAATCGAGTCTAGTCTCGGAAAAAATTCAAAAATAAATAATTGATTCAGAATCCAAACTTAAACTTACTTATAACCAAACCATCACCTATTAAATAATTCTGAATATTACGATTAAAGTTTATCAAAAAAAAAGTGTCTTTAATTTAAATCAAATTTACTATTTTATAAAATAAATTTTTGTAAGTAAAAAAAGCTGTCAAATATTTTCAATCTTAAACTGTTAATTTTGTAAATGCCTAACTAGTTACTAAAATAAATGTTTGTAAGTACAAGTGTTCAATAAGTATGTGTTCCACTTTGTTGCAACAAAAGGTTTTACATTTATCTTTCCCCTTTTGATCTCTTTTCATTTTCTTTTACCGAATGCTCTCCTAATCTTTATATCCAATATAACACCCACCTGATCACCTGCCACGCCATAAAAGCAAACCATTCACACAGCCATATCCCAAGTTTTTCCACCTTATTTTGATGTTGCAATCTTGGACAAATTTATTTATTTAGCACATTGTTTTTCGCATCTCTCCTTTGGGCATCAGTTGTGCTCCCGACTTACAAAAAAAAAAATAAATATGGGAAAACGCGGAAAAGTCTGGCACACAAGAAAGCTAACATTAAGAACAATAACAATAACAACTCGTGTCAGACAACAAAGGAAAGGGGAGTGGATACGAAAAAGGACCAACTCTCGAAAGTATTTTGATTTGTGAAATGCTCGTAAGTATTGTCGTTTTTGGCGCTGGCGCTGGTAGCAATTTCTTAAATTTTTTATAGCGCATAACCTGTCTGGCACACATGTGCAACCTCCCCCTGGAAAATCCCTTCCAAAGCAAACCAAACCAAACCAAACCGAACTGAACCCACCCACAAACGCAGTTCGCTGGAAGGCTGAAAGTCGCAGGACGAAGACGTTGGGCGCTTGTTGGCAACGCTTATTGCATTATCCTCCTCGGCTGGAGTCAGTCAGCCCGGATAGATGTCGGTCTATCTGGGGGCAGGGGGTGGTAGTCGGAGGGGGGCTGTTCGGGAAGATATATCCGCGCCAACTGCCGCAGCTGATGCCACTTTTGGCTCGTGGCAGCCGCGGGCTGTTTGCTGTTTGTTGTTATCCTGGTTATGGCTGGAGCACAACGGCCAACAAAATCATATTCCTTCGAGGATACAACGAATACTTGCTACACTCCCCAAAGAGATCGCTCAGAGCAAAGACCTTTGGTTTTAGTAACTACCAAACAAAGTTAGCATATGTTTTATTATTTACAAAATAAGAAGAAAAACACCCAGCGTTTCAATATATTTTAAAGAATCTTAAGAAGCATGATTTGGTAAATATAGATTAAATAAAAAGCACCCTTTCAAATAGTTTACATTTTTTTACTAATATTTTAAAATTGGTTTTACTTATTATTACTTACTCTAGGGATCATTTAAGAATATATATATTGTTGAAATATAACTTGAATTCTTTAAATGTCTTATTGAATTTCACCTTATTAGGAAAATCACTATCAGTCCCATATGCCCATTCAAAAATGAAAGGAATTATGAGAATTGGCACGACTTCAGCTGGGCTCCTCTCCTCCTACACCCACACCCCCTTCCACACCCATGTACACCTCACACTCATCACTACCCCCCCACTTTCTTTATTCTCCACCAAATGCCTTGCGAGAAATGTTAATACCGAAAAAAAGAACCATTTGCCGCAATGAAAATCGCGTAAATTTCATACTGATTGTAAGTGTCGCCGTTTTCTTGACGTTGCCATGAAGGCAAAAGCTAGACGGACAATGCACTGATAAAATTTAGGGTGGTGTTAGACAAAGACTAAAGTTAAACAATAGTACTAAAGAAAAATGTAATTTTCAATAAAATATTTCAAAGTTACCTCTACAAACTTATTGCCAATATTTAAATTTTAAATATATGACTATGAATTATTGAAAACAGCTTATAAATTAAACAAATAATCACAATCTATTTTTTCCTAATGTAGTTTATTATTTTTAATAACTTATAGTCCTTATAGTAAGATCAAGTACATAGGTAATTGTTTAAAAATTAGAACAAGTAATGGTTGTTTTAAATGTTAATGTATTAAAAACAATTAGAAAATCCTAAAATTTTTCTGAGTATAGAGAGGAGCTGCAAGAGATGTAGACGGAACTGCCGTGGCCGTCTGTTTCCCCTCATCGCCAGTAACTTTCCGATTCCCCCCAACTTCCGTTTTGGAACTCTGGTGTTGGCTGTCGCCTGCAGATTGTCAGCATTGTCACAATTGCAATTTTTAGGACGGCATGGGATCCGCTGATTTGGTTGCCATTTCACCATTTGAGCGTTTCAAACATTTTGCGGGCATTTACCATAAAGAGGAAAGCGAATCCAAATCGGAATCCGAGCCAAGAACCTTATTCGATTGCGTTAATAGCCGAGAGTGGCGACCAATGCCAGCTGCAAATCTTACAAATTGCAAAAGTTTTCCTTTGCACTTTTTTGGTTTTCTTCTTTGTTGGTTTATGTGTTTTATACATACATATGTAGTTATCATCTTTTGTTCCAGGGGCTTGCTTTTTGATGTGGAGTTTAGGGTATATTGGAACTTATATATTGGATAAATGGGAATATGATAAGAAAGGATCAAGCAACAAATCCTTAAGATAAAGAGAAAGAAATAAAGAAATCATAAAACTAAGACCCAGAATTTTGTATAATTTTAATGAGATAATAAGCAAAGAAATAAATACTTCACAAATTTTGGTAACTTCTTTTTTCTAAAACTCGTACATTATTATATATACCATATCATACCATTATCAAATTCTATTCTGCTGAGTATTAAATTAAACACACCTTCCAAAGATTGAAGAAAAATGTCCCTATACATTTTAAGTTTTATTGATTCTGACAACTGCTTACTTTGTATTCGATCATGTCTCTTCGCTACATTCTATATTTGCTTGACTTCTGTCGAACTATGATTAAAAAATAATTTCGCAAAAATATTGAATCACGTCGCGTACTTGGCAGCTTGGCAGTCGAAGTGAACGACGTTTGCTGGAAGACGGATGGCGCTTTTTGATGGCCGAGAATCAAGTTTGTTTTTACGTGCCACATAGTTGGCCCAGGAACGTGGAGGATTTTGGACCTGGCCGGGGGGGGAATGTCAAAGGTCGGTCGCAGCTGCTGCAAATGGCTGGTGCTTTGGCGAAATGAGCGACCCACCGAGGCCCCCGACCAAAAACTCACTTTTGGCTATGAGAAATCGCTCGTCATTATCGACGCCTGCGAAAATCCGCCAGCTCAGACACACACCCACATGCGAAGACGCCATAAATTATGTTACTTCCCATACACACATATCTATATGTATATATAGACATCTGGGGCTGTGAAAAATCGTGCCCCAAAAACTTTGACCCAACCCCCGGAAAAGGAGAACGAACTTATTGAAAATCACTTAGACACACATGTGACGCTCTCTAGTTCGTGAGCATGAAAATGAGGCACAAACCGAAGGAATTTCGGGGCTATAATTTATGTTTTGGGGATTTGAATTTGAGGGAGAGATTTTGGGGCAGGGTTAAGCCACCAAAAGCACCTAGGAAAAGTTTACAAAACGGTCACCGAATGTTGGCCCAAAAATGCAGTGTGTAAAATGGCCAAAAGGATTGGCAAAATAAGCCCCAAGGAGTGTCAAAAAACTGGACAGACTGGACAGTCGGAGACTCTAAAGGCTACTTAATAGACATGACCACCGGCTAAGACCGCCAGCATGTGACGACAAACTCATAATTTATGGCCACATCCCGGCCAGACTTCGAATGCTATCTCTTCCTGCTAGGATGCCCCTCCTCCTTCCAGTGGAATGTGTCCGGGATCTCAGTTTCGGTCGGCATTTCGGGCCTGTCAGTGTCGTCTGTAATTGTTTTCCTAATGGAGGGGAGAGCTGGACCCCGAAAACATGACCGCACTTAAGTTGTCAGCCCAGTTATGGGCGTGGACAAATTTATGGGGCCAAGCAGGCCCAGATAATCGCCTTGGAAATGGGCGGAGGCCATGTCATCTCCCCGCCATGGCATCTCTTTGTGGATTAAAATGCAACTCTGGGACCGGAAATCACTTGTGAAATGCAACCTTGAATTTGGAAGTTCGGATACAAGGAAGAACAGAATTTATGGACTTTAAGGGAATATGACTTGGTTTATAAAAGTTAACGTTAAATAAATCGAAGTCAAAAGTAAATTGTGCATACCAATAATAAGAAAATAAAACAAAGAGGACTCTGCGATATTTTTATAACTTAGAATTCAAATCGATATTGCAATTATGTTTTTATTTTTTATTTAGTAAATTATTTGTTGTAGAAATGATAACAGAGGGACTGTAAACTTAACAACTTTTATTTTTGCAACACTGGTGAGCATGCAGTATGGTTACACTACAAGTTACACTAAAAAGTCGGAAAACCTTTTTTACAGGATTTTTGATATATTGTGATAAGTTGCATTGTAAAACAAGTTTCATAAACCCTTCGATCAAAGCACTTTGTGAAACTTAGTTCGCCTGCGAAACAAATTTATCCTATCGTCAAAATTCCCGTTGAGTTCAAGGGCCGAACAAGATAAGATTCTTAAAACATCAAAGCCATGTTTCTGGACGCTTTTGGAATCCCCAAGGAGGTGACAGCCGACAATCTGAACAGCTACTCTTACGATCTGGTATGAATTATCAAAGAAGGGCATGCAAATGTGATATTACTTGATTATAGCACGGCACTAAACTTCTGACATCGGCGGATGTTGAGTTCTTCATGCCGCCCAATTGGCATGGCACTATTTACAGTACTGAGGAGTTGCTGCACAGCTACAGAAAGCGGTTTAATGTAAGTCTAGGGTTTTTTCTTGAATAATATTACTAAATTCGAAGTTTTCCCAGCCCGATCCCGCTCTGCTGACCTTCCATGCCCTGCAGCCCTACGAACCCGAGTTCATCTGCTGCGAGAAAGCCGTGGTCGAGCTCACGGTCTTGCCGGCTGGCCAAAGCCTCTACAGCGACAAGGACATCGTGGTGTTCCTGCTCAAGCAGCCATCCGAGGAGAAAAATGTGCTAATCATAAAGGAACTGGGCTCCGAGCTGAACTTCTTCCCCCACAACCATCACTACCATGCCCGGATCATCGACGAGGGCATCGATGTGGTCTATGTGGATGACAAGATCTATATTAGAAATCCTACCATTGGATATCAGCACCAGCGACTGTACAACTTGCTCAGGAATATCAAGCCGGGTGCCGTTCTCAGCCTCTCGGGTCGTCCTTTGCCCGATGTCCTGGCCAGTGTCTGCAGGAAACCAGCCCACGGAGTCAAGGAACACAATTGAGGAGGCACCTCTTTCCCCATTGCAATACCCCATCCCTAAAACTTGAGCAGTCCGGTTAATAAACTTTGTGACTCCAGTAGACTCGTCTAGCTCGCCGATTGTTTGCATATCTGATGGCGACGCATTAGTCGCAGTTGGTTGGGCCAACTGTCTGCGCTTTTCCCGTCTGCCAATTGATTTGATTAAACTCCAGCTGAAGAGGAAGTGGAAATCTAGAGGAGATTATGAAAAGCTGCAGAGGCAGTTTGACTATTTTACACAGCTTTTGGGGACGTTTTGCTATTAATCTTTCCCAGAGATTGACCAATTCTCATCCTCTTTAGTTAACTTTTGGAAATATACATTAGGAGCTCAGTGTACTTATTGGTTTTTAAATTAGGTAAATGTTTTAGATTTTTAAATATTTTATTTAAGGCGAATCATGAGCTTAAGTTAGTAAAAACTCAAACTATTTTTAGAATGGTCCACAATAAATATTATATTTTAAATATTTATATTAATATTTACTGTCCGATCAATTTTTTAAAGACTGAAAATATTTTATCTTGAGGGAATGCCAGTTATAAATACAATGTATCTGAAGGCTTCAACTTTTTGGTATAAATGTTAAATATGATTAAGTACACCCTGCACCCAATTAAAATAAAACTACTACAGTTTCCTAATATCTCGTTGAATCATCCCAAAAATTTCTTCACTCCCCAATCCACTTTCAATAAATACATATTTTTGGGCTATGCAAAGCAGTCTTTGGCATAAACTTTTAAGTTTCCCCCACTTCGGCCCTCCAGCTCGCATTAGTATTCATAACAAAATGTCATATATTATATTTTTGGGCGTACCAATGGCCAAATCCCTTTGGGCAACGCACTGCGTGACATCTTTGTTTGTGGTCTGACCTCCTGCACGGCCAAAAAATAATCTCCCTCCTTTGGGGTCCTAAGTCCCCAAATTCCTCCCTTTTTGGATCCTTCGGCTATTCGATTCGGCTTTGCAATCGCTTTACTCTTTTGTTTTGTGCCTGGAATATCTAATGGATGCGTGCAACTAATTGAGTTGAGTTGCCTGCAAAGGATTTCGCCTTCCTCCTTGAATTTGCAAATCCTTTTTCCAGGGAAAAATCGTTTTTGTTCTTATTGTTGCTGGTCGAGCAGTTTGAGAGGTCTCAGTACTTAATGAAGCGGATGTGAGGATTTTGTAGAAGGCACAAACAAATTTTACGCAAATCAAAAAGTTAAACATTCCAGAAGAAAACTTTTCAGAGAGAGTTGGTTAAGGAATTTTGGGGAATCTTTAAAAGACTTTGGAAAATAGAGGACATTTTATTGCTAAATATAAATCAATTGTCCCTGAACATTAACATGGTTTTTTATGGATTTAATTAAAATTCAATTAAGTTTTGATTATATTAAAATTTCAAGAAGAAACGAATTTTGCACTAGAAAAGTAAAGTTCTGGAGATATTGGTTAAACTAAAATTAAGTTGGCTAAAATAGTTATATCTTAAGATTAGTCTGTTAAACTTTTTCGTTTGAGAAACTTATAAATCTACCCTGGCAACAGTGCAAATCGAAACCAAATACTTGTTTAGTTTTTGTGTGAAATAGTTGTCAATGCCGTTGAAGACTTACCCATTTCATTCGCAATTTCTCTTTTTCCGTCCGTGAGCAACCTGTTACCCCGCACCTGTTCAATAATTGATGTAAATCTGTCACCACTGTGAAGTGCCCCACTCGTTGCCATTCCAATTTCCTTTTCCCCGCTGCTGCTGGTGTTGAGTACCTTGTTGATCCTTTTTATTCCTGTTCCTGTTGTTGTTTCAAACCTGCAACTTGTTCACAACTTTTGATGGCACTTGCAGAAAAAAAGCAACACCATGGAAACTTCGCAGCTGTTGGCCGGAGAATGGGGACTTCTCCTTGGTAACCGGGGAATCCGGAACCCAGAAGCCTATGGACAGGCTGGAACTTATGTATAAGCTCTTGGGGAATGATAAATAGCCGGGCTCAAGTGGCCGCCCCGGCATAAAGCGACCTGCAGGCCAAACGAGCTTCTCACCTTTTAGCCTTATGCAAAAAGCAAAAGATGGAGAAAATCGTAGGTGAAAATAAGCAGGAAGGGCTGCCAGGATAAGCCCGAAAACGTAATGAAAATGAGATGAAAATTATTGCAACGTAAATCAGGCGTTCCTGAGGCGCCCAGCTGGGAACATCCTTTGGAGAGTCTGGATTCTGGCTATCCAACTTCCTCCACCGATTATCCCCCCATTCTGGCTAAACGTTTTCCACTGCTTAATTTGGCTTTCATTGCTTCGGTTCGTTTCTTGCCGCTTTTTTCCCTCCATTTTCCGATTTCGGTGCGGCCTGACATGAATTATTTAACGATCTCCAGCTGCGTTGATGCGATTTTCGCCAAGGATGCCTCTAAATTAAAGCCATAACAAGCTTAATGCAAAGACAACCGCAAAGAGAGTAGCACAAAAAATCCTTCATTTAAACCAACAATGTGTGTGTGTGTGTGTGTGGGTCCAGAACAATAAGCGGGATTCCCCTTCAGGATTCCTTTTCTCTACATGCAAGGTCTTAACTCTTTGTGCCGACGTCGACTTTCCAATTTCAAGTGAAAAATCCCGCGAATGAACATGTAAACAACACACTAGGTGGACCAATGAAAAAGGGCAGAGGGGGGAAAAGCGGCAGACAAGAGGGACAGGAAGGAAAACAAAAGAAAACCCGGAATGCAAAGAAAAATCAACTAAGGCCGATTGCGGTTGCTGTGGCTGTAATCGAATGAAAAATCTCCTATTTCGATTTTGAATATTTTTGAGTACTTAAATAATCTTGATGAACTCATAATTAAAATCACTTTATTTTAATTTATTTTATTTTTCCATTATAAAATAATTATATTACTTGATTATATACTATATTTAATTCCCTTTTGGATTTAATAAAACTTTTCTTTATTTATACTAAAAACTGAAAAATTAATTGTAACAATCTACAAAGAGTATTTGATGTAAATCCTAAAGGGTAAACTAAACTGAATATATTTTACATTTATTTTAATGTATTAAAAACTCATCTAATCATTTGTTTGTAATCAGTTCAATTGCTTGCTTAAATACCCACCCATCTAACTATTCTATTATTGAATTATTTTTGCAAAATATATAAAACGAACACAACAACTATTTAAGGATTTAAATATATTGTTAGGTAAGCTTCATAAGAGAGAAAATTAAATGGAATGTTCCTGAAATTTTTATTTTTTCATACTCATTTAATCTCTGTTCGAATATTCCCTTCAAACTAAAAATGCTTTCCCTGATACAGGGCTAAAACCAAATGAAAACTGCTCTGCGGGAGGTCGAAAAGAGTTTGTATCTCCATCTGTGAACTGCAAACTGCAATGGCCAAAATGTATCTGTATCTGCAGTGCCAATGTGTCTGCGTAGTCAAAGTTTGTCAGTGTGTTCGAAACAGTTTGCAACAAACTCGTACATTTGCAGGGCGAAAAATCCCAAACCCAAATAAAATGCTCTCTGCAGTTTGAACCCACTTGAAATATATATTTTTGGCAATGAAAATAACCCCACAACGCAGGAAAAAAGTCTAAAAAAGTTGTTATAATAAATGGAATGAAGCGCCAACGCGTTGAGCTGCAAGAGAATGTTGCAACAGTGGCAGCAACAAAATGCAGCCAGAGCATCCTTCCAGATAATCCCTGGGAAATTTGTCTAACTCCCAACCAACCCACACCCACTAAGGCTGATGAATGACGCCGCTGCTGTGCAAATTATAATAGCAATTTGCATTATGTGGGTGGGCCGCCCTTGCCCCCTCAGCCCCTCCAATGCCCCTCCTTTTATGGGGCAGATTTAGTGGGGCACATTGTTACCAGCTGCGTGGCGAATGAAATTTTAGATTGCCGAGTTAGTTATGGCGGTTAACTGGGCGAATATATTTGGCTGCTTGTGGGTTAATCACGAAAAGGTTGTTAAGGATTATTAAGGTTGTTAACATTCGTCAAGGATTATGCATTCTGTGAAATTTGATTCATGCAGAAAAGGCATTTATAAATAGGAATACAAAAATAATGTTGGCACTTTATTTTCTATTACATTTGATAAAGCGAAAAAAAACTTCATCCTGATGTATTTAAATCTCTCCTCTATCATTTTATTGAAATATGGAATTACACATTGTTAAATATAAATAAGTATCTTATTGTTTCTTATAAGATCTGTTTTCTGTTTTTCCAAAGCCATATATTTTATTAGTCATTTATTTCAATCAAATATCGTTTTATTGCTATGTTCAAACTTACAAACAAAATATCTGCTTTCATCTGAATTCGACTTAAAAACAATTCTTTCCCCTATTCTGCAGCACTGCTGACATCATCAACTTGCCGAACGTTATCCCCCATAAAAATATCCTCACATTCTAACAATCATCTAATTGAAATCGAGATGAGATCAACCGTACTAGCCTACGCCGACATCCATTCAATACCAGACTTGGAACCAATGCCACCCCATGCTGAAATAATTGCAAATACATAAATAAGTTGATGGTGGATTTGTGTGTGTTTGGCGGGCTTTAAAGCATAATAAATTTTGAATGCGCCATTAGCATGATTTATGCCCATTTAATTTTTCATAACAATGAAAGGAGCAGAACAGGACACGCGGGATGACAAACAGGACAGGCCGGCATTAGCAGGACAATGGAGCAGGAAGTTTCGCAGGGAACTGCTCTCATCATAAACAAGAGTGCATAAAAAATGCTGCGAATGAGGCGACAAGCGGCAACATAATTGAATAGTAAAAGCGTTGCACTGAAATTAACCACCACAAAATGACGCAAATAATGCTAAAAGGGTGGGTGGCTGTATGGCTGATGGTCACTGCCATGAACGGACGATTAAATTTCATTGAAATTGAATTACATTAAAAAGGAAAAAAAAGGGAAAATAAAAGAAGCCGAGGAGCAAAGTGCAAAAGGCAAACGTTTCATTCGGCGGGTCCTGCAGGACAATAGTGCACAAATTAACTTACAAAAGCTAAATAAAAATTGCCAACGCGGCAGTCAACGTGTTGTGTGAATGGGTGGGTAGAATATCCTGGCTGGACGCATTTTCCTTTCATCCGCCGGCCATCTGCCTTAATTCCAGCCTTTGCCCTTTGCTATTTATACGGCTTTGGGCTTGTTTATGCCAACTTCTTATCGCGCTCATTGTCATCCCACCGAGCAAACAAAATAAGCAGCCCAGCCCGAAAACGAGTTGCTTATAAAGTAATTTGCGGATTTATTAAAAGTTTTCAGCGCCTTCAGACGCAGCCTTTGTCGGAAAAGGCTGGAAAATGCTGGAAAAGGCTGCTTTTCTTTCGCTCCCTGAAACTGCGGCCAATTAGTTTGCCTAATTCTTGAGGTGAAACGCAAAACGCTTTAATTGAATTCTGTGGTCCTGGTTGACGGAGGGGACAAACAGTTCAGACATATTTAATCAGTTAAAAGAGTTTAGAAGGTTTAGGGTTTTAAATGAGTAAAGCGGAAAACATACATATGTATTTGCAAAGGTGAATTATTATAAAATAAGATATAAAATCTAAACAACAAATTTTGTAGAATTAATTATACTCAAAGTTTAAATGTATCTTGCTAAAAATCACATCAAATACCTATAATAATTTACATTCCAATAGGAAATTCGAAAAAGTAGTTATCTTTTCATATATTATTTCGCTGCACTTTAAAGGTCGCTAGAAAAATATATATTTTTTCATACCAACATAATATATAACTTCAACCTTTAAGACGCAAACTTAACAGTTGATTTAAATATTATCCCACCAGATGTTGGTTTATTTTTTTCGTGGGTGGGTTAACTTAACTTCCTTTGTACAAGTTTTCCTCGCCGAAATAAATCAAAAGGGGACTCATCACCACACGACAAAACAGCAGCAGCTACATAAATCTACTTGACGCAGCGAGACCCGAACTTCAGACCCTTCGCAGCGGGCCAACCGAGTGGGTGAGATTTATGAAACAGTCAAGTATTTTCTATTTAAGTTAATAACAATCATAATAATGGCAACGGGAAAATTGATGCAGCAGGAAGGAAGGAAACGGGAACAGGGAAAAGGAAAAGTGGAGCTTTTCCCCACACACACCACCTGATGATAGATGATAGATGATGTGCATATAAGCGCAAATAAACACAAGATTCGCTCTTGTCTACGAAAATAAGTTTCATTTTTTTTCCAGCGGGGAGTCCTTGAAAACAGGTCCTTGGCTGGGTGAACGTAATAAGCTGCGAGATGTCCTGTGTGTCTGGTGCGTGTGTACGGGGCAAAAGTCTTTGCATATTTGAGCAGCTTGTTGTCTCATTGTACTTTGTGCATTTCTGTGACATTCGCTTAAAAATTCCATTACACTAAGCTCGAATTACAAACATCAGCAATGGATACTACACGAACGATGGAAGCTTAGGAAAAAACTCTAATAGGAGTGTTGCATCATGGGATACTCTTTAGTGAACATTTTCTTGGTTTTCGAATTTAAAGAAATGCCTTTTTTTTATTCAAGGATCTTAATTTCAGTTCATTTTTTTATAACAATAATGGCTGATATTCAATAAAGGCTTGTAGTATATTATTTTATAATTTTTTAAAGCTTCAAGACTAAAAAATTCTTAAGGACACGTAAGTCCCACTTTGCAAAAGACTTTCTCAAACTCCTCCCCAAAGTGTGTTTACCCCATTAAAGCGTATTTACAATCTTATTTCAGGCTGCGTTAAGCACACAAAATATGAAATATATCAGACTGGCATTCGTAGAATATTTGGCTTTTCTGAAATGTCCTGGCCATTTTCCGACTCCCCATCCTCGACGGCACCAAATATCATTTCACTTTTCATTAAGCTGCAAAGAGCACTCGAGCAGCTGTCAGCTTCTGATTTTGGAAAGCCTGCGGCTGCACTTACCCAACACCTTGAGATATTTTCAATTTCGGCGAATTTTCCACACAAAATACGTTCTAATGCCATTCCTGGAACTTTGTAATGAAATTATATTTGTGTATTTAGCAACCAGTTGAGCAACAAATTTCCATAGCTGCCGGAAGGTGGGGAAATCAAACAAAACTACGACCAGGGTCGAGAGAAATTGCCTGCTGGCAGTTTTTATTCTGCTGTTTTGTCTACAATCTTTGATTTTTCCCCGAAAGTGAGTCAAAGTTCAAACTGATGGATTGCGGTTAGCCTCAGGAAAATTCCTATCCCTTTCCCCAAACTCCGCCACTCTGACTCATTAAATTTTTAATCATCCTGTTGTTTGTAGCCTAACCATAACTGTCAATAGCAATTAGTGGAGGGAGGGGTGGCCAAAATGAATTTGTATCCCCCAAATTGGACAAAGTGTTCGGGCCTGGTTTCGAGGATGCTTGGTCAGGACTTTGAGGTCAAGAAAAGTCAATTATGCCGGAGGCGTGACCGTGCGTACATCAATTTAATTATATCTCCTCAACTGGCTTTTCAACGAGTATCTATACTATTGAGCTTCCCCAGCTTACTTAAGCGGTTAAAGATTGGTTATAGAGCTGAGTACACAGAAAATAAAGTATGTAGACCTAATTTTAATTAAAGCATTAAAGCGTGTTATACTTATTTTAGTTTCTTAATGTTTAATAAAAATTATCATTTTAAATGATAATTGTATATTTTCTGAAGTGTATAAACTTTAGTTATGTGTTTATTAAAGCATGATTGGCTTGGGCTTCAGATTCCATTGATTCGTTTAACTAGAGAATGCCAATTTCAACGCTTAATTAGGCAAAAACTACACATTGCTCGATGCTTTGTTGAAGTAAGCTGGGAAAGCCTTTAAGCGGCTCCCAGACAGACAATGGCCAAAACAACAGAACTATTTATGTCTGCCCAGGTATTCGCCATTCGGGGCAATTTCCGTAATGCGATTTGGGCCCAGAACGAACCCCAAACGAAACGAAACGAAACGAAACTTAAGTTGAGGCTCCTCGCCCAGATGGCCATAATTAACACACGTTGTCAGTCAGTCAGTCGTTTGGTCGGAGGAAAAACAGTGGGATTTGGAGATCTGGAAAGATGAGTGCCAGACAGAAGGCAAACCAAAGTTTTGGGGAGAAGTTTGCTGGGCCCCAAAATACACACATGACAATAATAATTATTGTCTTGATTATGCTCCCGTGCATGTTTTACTTGGCCAAGTTTGCCATTTAGCCAAATTGCCAGACATTTGTCTTCCTCTCGGTTCGGTCTGGGTATTCTGCTTATATCAAATTTATCTCTGGCACTTTTATGCACCATCTTCACCTTGAGCCTTGAGCGGCGTCGTCTGGAGCTCGCTGCTTAAGAGCTTTTCATTTAGCTTAATTAACTTATAACAATTTTTTGCCAGTTTATTGTCTTAATTAATAAAACCCAGACATAAATCTTGGGCGGGATTGAAGTTTAAGTGGATTTTTGCGACATTTATGTGGCTGAGTGGCTTTAGAAAGTATTGGCTGTAAAGGTTCTAAAGATTTACCAAACAAACTTTAAAAGTGGGTCTTTATCCAACAAGGAAAGAATCATATATTTGTTAAACTAATCCCAGCACATTTTTCGAGTCCTTCCTTTGATTTATAGCTAGCTAATCAAAGGACTCAATCAGGCCAAAAGAAATGCGTCTCGAATACAACTAATTTATTTAAAATGCTCATTCATGTCATGCCGAATTCCTGGTCATTCATCAAAAGTCAAGCGCAGGGGAAAGGACACGGGTCAGTCAGCGTGTCCTTTGTGCAGGTCCGACTTGACCTGACCCCCAGACGTCTTCGCCCCATCGCCGTATTATCCGTCTTCGTCGGTCCTCCGAAGCTGCGCAATTAATATTGAAAAGCTCAAGGACCCCTCCGGCACCAGCATCACCATAAGGATCGGGATAAGGGCAACGAATGGGTGACTGAATGGCCATCCAAATCAAGATGATGATGGAGCTGGTGAAAGCGAGCGTGTGACAAATGTCCTGCTGCCTGTCCGAAAAAGATTTTCCAAATTCGAACAAAACATTTCGGGTGGGACTGTGGCCTTGGGGTGGGGTAATTAATTGAACTCCTTGCGAATAGTTGCTGGCCCAAGGTTTCTTTGAAGTTAAATTAAGTTATTGGACAAAGATGGGACACAATCTGGGAATGTATTTTGTATAGAAAGTAAACCACATTCAGCTTGCTGATCATCACATTTATTTGAAAAATATTTATTAAAAAGACTGTCTAAGAATTTTTTTATAAAATTAGATATCTTTACACATCTTGTTCCAGAAAAGTCACTTTCTTGCATCAATAAATCTAGAGAAAGGAATTTTTCAGGATTTTACTTTAAACTTATTTTGCTGTTGTTATAAATTTTAAAATTGTCTTTATTTCATGAAGTTTTATTTAATATGTGAATAAACTTCTAGTTTTTCCCAGGAATTTATATTTTATTGCACTAGTTTTAATCTTTAAATTAGTTTATCTATAGTTCTAAAAGGAAATTGCAATCCCCTCAACTTTCTTGTCTTTAAGACATTGAATCCCCCAAGCTAATTGAACTTTTCAGCCAAGTTTAATAAGCGTTGAGCTGTGAAAATTTGTCAGGCTTAGTCATTATGTGGGCGTGGCATGACTGGGCAAATACTTTGGGCCCGTTGCCAGAGCGCCATGCTTAATGAGCTATAAGTATCTGAAAACTGCCGAGCATTTGCATGATGATGTGGCAATCTCTGGCCGTTGTATATGCGATATCTTTCTGCCACTAAGTATGCAACAAAGTTTCTGACAAACGAGGACGATGCTCGACGGGAGCGTCACTGGCAATTAATTGTCCAACTTGATGAGACAGCATAGAGAATCCATGAGTGGCCCGTGGCCCACTGGGAAATGGGATTCATCCGCGTCATGGCCATCACATTACGTCTCATTAACGTTTTGAATGCAGCGCGGAAATCATTCATTTCCAACCGAAAACGAAAATGAACACAATTTCGGTTGAACTTTGTAAACTCTCAAAGTGATTTTTCGGCTAACAAAAAAGCGGCGATGACATCGCAGACTATCCAAAAAAAATAAACAAAAAACACAGAGTGAAAAGTCAACCCTCCAAAAAAGGAAGAGAAAGGAACAAAGAAAAAAGCAGGAGGAGAAAATGTTTTTCAATTGAATTGATTTTGAATGCGCTCTGTCTGACTTGTGTCTGTGTTTGGTCCATTGAAAAGTGCGTACTTTACTACAACCAAAAACACCCACGCCTACCCTTTACACGGAAATCAAAATCTAGAAAAACTGCAACTAAAATAGAGACATTTTTATTTAATTAAAATATATATAAATTCAGAGATCTGTACATTTTTGGAAATTTGAACATTTGCAATATATTTGAACATTTTCAATAAACTTTTGTTGAAAAAGTGAATTATTCTTTAGTTGGTAATATTTTAAACTACCTTTAAAGATTTGATTTATTTAACTTTGAAACATGACTTAAGAAATATTATTATTATTATATATTTGTATTCCAAACACAATTAATTTATTATCAAAACTTCTTTTACAAAACAAATTTGCAAATAATTTGTATTTGTATTTATATTTATCAGATACTTTTTAATCAAATCATACTAAAGCAAAACACAAATATGTTGTTAAGTTTTGGTTTAAAAAACTTTATTTCTGATAAAAACAAATTATAGTTTTCAGTGTAAACTCCCCAGTTTTTGTCTGGCTGTGTCTGCCACGCCTACGGAAGCATCAGCCACCCCCTGGGGATGGAGTCCGGCCCACTTTGCCCCTGCCACGCCCCCTGCCTCCACTCATCTGCTCACCATCAATGCATTGATTGACTTTTGCGTTGACATTTGCGCCGGGTTATCACTTCTTTGGGGATTCCCCAGCTGGTTCCCCTCCCTCCGACTGCCCCCTTAGTGCCCCCCCCCAGTGTCCCCCACAATAAACGCATTATGTTGCCATTAGTTGAGTGCCAGAAGAGCCTTCCGCTTGTTTGCCAGCTTCCGTTGTTGTCCTCCGTCTGTCGTGCGTTTTGTTCGTTTGTTCGTTTGTTTATTTGTGTGTTTGTTTGCCTTTCACCTAACAATAAAAAATTTCAACTCAATGGGGGGTTTGCAGCGGGAAACTTGAAAAGTTTTCATGCCTGGAATTGTTAATTTAGTTAAACAGTTCTCAAGTTGCCCATCGAGTTTAAGGTAATGCGTTTTCAAGTTGATTGAATTGGGTATTTTTCAAGTCTATCGATTAATTAATCTTTGAATATCAGAGAATTTAAAGGGCCATCCAAATGACGGATAATTATAGGCTCTTCACAAAGAAATTTAAATGTAAATATAAATATAGGTATGATGTTCCAAAATTATTTAAGCAGTAAATATGTAATAACATGCTTTATTTATATTCTGAGTTAAATACATCTTGTTTCGAAGAAACATAAATTGCTTTTAAATTTTTTACCCTACCCAATTACTTTTGCAGCTAACTCTTTATTCCTTATTTCCCATCATGGCATATTACATTACCGTTTAAATATTCCCTCGAGCTTAATTTAAGCCACTTCAATTATGTAAACGCTCGAGCAAAAATGGTTTTACTGCCCATTAAAAGTTGCGATTAATATGTAAACAATCATGGGCAATTGCTGGCAGGAGTCTGTCCCTGAAAGTCCTGCCCTCTTTCCACATCCTTTCCTACTCCCTTTTGCTGTCAGCATAAAAATAACACATAATCATTTTATTAGCTCAAGGAGAACGATGCACTGAAGCATGGGAATCGTTACGCCGGATGGTCCATCCTGTTGCTATATCGTCGGTTCAGTCAGTTCAGTGCACTATGGGGTTTTTGACCACTTTATGTGGCATTTAGTCATTTTTTAAAAGTGCTCTAATTAAAAAAAAAAAAACGGGAGTGCATTAACAGAACATCAAACTGTTATGCCTCATACTCAAAATGTTAATACTTAACAGCATATGTTAGCATAACAGCTGTAAAGTCAGCTGTTGCATCCAAAAGCACCAGCGCTAAGTTTGCAATTTTTTCAAAGCGTTCTTTGAAATTAATTTATTCGTGTAAAACACCATTTGAAAAGAAAAAAACAAATGGAAACTGATCTCACAGGCTTGTACTATATGTTAAATGTATTAATTGCTTAAATTATGTGTGTTTATACTAATATTTTGTCATTTTATAAATGCACCTTAAGCTGAATTTTTAGGAACAAATTTCAACTTTGGGAAGAGTTTTGAAATAGAAGTTTGCATTAGTTTTCAATGCGTCCAAGTGTATGTTGTAGCCTTGTCAATTCTGAGCAAAAATCTGTTAGTCTTATTGTGCACTTTTCCGCACTATTGGTGCAATTTGAATTTTTCTTAGATAACCTCACTTTCTCCAACGCCGACATGGTTGCTGTTTGGAATAGCGAGAAGGGCCGGCTTGAGCAAGAAAAGGCTATACAATGTTTGATGAACAAATTATTTATAATATGAGGATCATTTTGATATGTTTGTCCTGTCAGTTGCCCGTCAATTTGGACAAATTCGAATCATTTTGCCTACAAACTGGCGAATTGTTAGTCGATATGTATCCGTGGCTGCCGATGAGTTTTGAGTTTGATGAAATTTTTTCTTTTTGCTTTTGTTGCACTTTTTATCATCCACTTTTATAGGCATGGAGCAACAAATTTCAGCTCCTTAAATTTCATTAATTTTTTTTTAGTTTTAACCGATCGTTCCTATGGGAGCTATAGGATATTGTTTCCTGATCCAAACGATTTTCACACTATATGTGCCTAGGGACAAACAATGACGATTGGTAAAGTTTCATGTCGATATCTCCAAAACTGACCGAGTTATTAATTAATGCCACAAAAACAGGCCAAAAACCCCATAGTGCAGTGGAATCAACTCCGTTGTTATCCTTGCTGCTCCTTCTCCTTCTCCTTTTCCCCGAAGTTAACATGTTGCATTAGGGCTTCAATCCATGAGCCATGTGTGTGGGTTCGAGCCAGTGGAAGTTTTCTCGTTAGTGAAACTAATTATCCGTTGTCGCTGTCAGCAAATTTATCGTTAAACGTTAGGTGACAAGTTGAAGCCGAACGCATCTGTTGCCCCACCGAAATCCCATCTGTCTGCCGAAGAGTCCTTTAAGAGGATGTTGGCTGACTGGCCGATTTGCTTTGCCTCGAGCAGAAGATAAACAATGACTTTGTGTATTGCCACTCAAGCTATTAAATGATAATACATTTATTGGACAGGATTCAGATTGCTTATCTCGGAAAAACATATTTTATATAAATGCCTTAATAACGTGTGTTTTATATGTAAACATAATATTTCATAAAAATTTCATTACCGTATTTATTATTTTTGAAAATTTGTGTAAGCTCGTTCTGCCGTTTAATAATTATTTTCCTACAATTTTTATTTAATAAAGATTTGATGCTTTCTTCATTTATTCCTTCTTTAATCCATTTCTTCCTTCTCCTTTTGCTGATTAAATTATCATTAAACAATGATGGCTTCTTTTTCGCATTAAAAAACCACAGTTCACAAATGCTTTTCCGCTTTGCTCACTCACTCTCCGTCCGGAATTTCATGCACCGGAAATGGTTGTCGATTTGCAACAAATGGCCTCCGGATGTTGCCACATGGCGCACGTGGAAGCTTCGAGGGGCAAAAAATTACCGGATTTTTGTAACTCTAACCCCTTTGGGCCATTAATTGCCTAGCACGTAATTATTTTGTAGTTAAAATGGGCGCGGTCGCCACACACACACCGCCTTCCCCGCAAAAACCCACACTGCTGCATTGGGAGTCATGCATAATTTGGGTCCTGGAGTTTGCAGCTAATTAAAAGCGCGTTGCCTGCTGAAATTAGTCGCGCCATAAAAAGGAGGAAATTCGTGGAGAATTTCCAAAAAGGGCTGGCGATTAAGCGGGGAAAACAGTCACAGGTGGCAAATTGTGACTTTTCAATTAGCGAACCGAGAGCAAAAGCGGATTCTGTGGGCATTGTGTTGCCTAATTTTTGGAGCCGAAACACACGATACCCAAAAGCAAAAATTCAACCAATTTTACTTATATTTAGACTCACCTTTTGCCTTTAGCAAAAATATAAATTCCCTATCAATTTCAGTAGTTTAAGAAAATAAAAAAAACTTCCCAAGAGAGATCAATTGTGATAACACAAGAACAATTTCCATATTGAATATTGCTGAATATTTACTCAACGCAAAGTCAACAGAAACCAAACAGTAAATAATAGCTTTCGCTTTTGTTGGTTTTAATTTCATAATTATGGCATTTTTTATTTTTGCTTTTGTAATTGCTACATTGTAAATACGTATTTAATATCAATAATTACAATTACGCATAGACACACATACAAACGCACTTAATGTCCATCAATTTGGGTGCGATAAACAACATGCTAAATGAACTTGTGTTTGCTGAAACTTCTCAACCGAGATTTCGGCACAAATCGATGGATATATCTATATATATAATTGCCTGCCTGTGAGTACAGTTCATTAGTGCGAACCAAAGAAGTGAACAAATGTGTGTTTCTTTGTTTTTCCTGGCTCGAAATTGAAGGATTGTTTTTCATATATGCCTTGGTGGTGATTCTTTTTAATGCAGTTTCTCTTACTATATGGGTTATATAAGTGTGTATGTATGTATATGGGTATTTAAACAACAACTAATTAATGGGGTGTGTGGGCTGCTATAATTATTACAATTTAAATTACTATATGCACAATTTATTCACTTGTCCGTAACTCTTTATGTTTAAATATTATTTGTTATGTCTACTCATTTGTGTTCACATTTGCATAATTAGATAGAATAATTCATTTGATATTTATAGATATATGTATATGTACGTATAATTAACTACAGCTAGTGCATTACAATATGTACACTTAGTGGATAAACATTCATGGGTATTGAATCGATATCTGTCTGGACGCCAAGCCCAATTACGAACCCCTTAAGTAACAAACAAAATGTTGCCCCATCGATCTATCTAAGTCGGGTGTCTATATATCCTAAAGCTAACGCAGCGTTTTGGCTATCATCGTCTGCATACTTGGAGGAACTTATCATACTTTTTTTGTTTTAATTTACAATGATCTTTGCTAGAGCTACCTTAGTCTACGGTGTAACGAAAGCGGTTTCTTAGTCAGAGATTTAGCGCGAGTTAGAGATAGATAGAGTAGGAGAGTTGGAGAAAAAGGGTAATATGTCTATCACTAGCATAGGGCCGATGGCTCAAAGTTCAGAGAGCTCGGCTTTTCTTCATATAGAAACGAAACCTTGTAATACTAACCAAATTAAAAGTAATCCTCACACGATTCTCGCACTCTGTCAGTCTCAGTTTTGGTCACTTTTTAGATTGTGACAAATGCAGCCAGGGGAACAAGCTACTTATTCGCAATGATGTGATAGTTTTGACGTGATAAACTATATGAGCCAGTAATAGCTAGAGAAAACTTACAAAGAATCTTAAGATTCCTGAAAAACATAAATACTTTCTATTTTTTGCTCCAAAAACTATTGGGGAATATTCCTATTCATTTCATTACGTCTTTAAAAAAGCAAAAAAAAATATAAATCCAGCAAATCTATAAAAAATTATTGAAAAAGTGTACAAATTAATGTTTGAGATTAATTTTTGTTAACCAAACTCGATTATTTTCAACCAAAACTCTTCACTACATCGTGTGTACTTCTCTCGTTCCCTTGGCGCTTCTTCCTTTGCTTTTAAATCAATACCCTTCGCATACCCTTTCCTTTGGCATCAACCTCTCCAAATACCCTTCCCCAACCTACTCAAAGTTCTCCACTCCTCCGTTGTTGAAGCGTTCGCACCAGGCGAGTAGTTCCCTCACTTCCCGGGCATAGAGTTGCTCCTGCGAGTGCAATTCGCTCTGGGATTGGGACTGTGATGGGGGTTTCGATTGAGATTGGCCCAAGGATGAACCAGAGGGCAAAGGTCAGACATTGTGGCCGGCTGGCTGACTGCTGGTGCCGCTGCCCGAATTGCTCAGCAGGCTCCTTTCACTGGCCACACTTCCCGGCGCGTAGATCAACTCATTGGGTTCCTTGATGGATTCCTGGGCATTCTTGCGACTGCCGCGTGTGCTCTGGTTTCGCCAGGATTGCAGATGTCCTTCCGCCGGATGTTGTGGCACCAGGGGAATCAGCTGTTGCTGCTGCTGCTGCTGCAACGGCGGCTGTTGCTCATCCACCTTCACGTACAGCCTCTCCATGTCGTCTAGATCCCCATCCGCCGTGTGGTACAGAGCCTGCTCATCCTCGTGCGACATCAGCATGGCCATCGGAGAAGGAGATCCCCCGCATCCAGAGTCCGCCAGACCATTGTAGCACATCGAGGACCCATCGAGATCCAGGAGATTCTGCTGGTTCTTCACCTGATCCGTGTTCAGCACCTTGAAGCGGGCACTATCCCTCCCGATGCTGCAATTCGGCGGCAATTGCTGTCGTCGCACACTGGCAAACTGCGAGGATATCGGCGAGGATTGCTTGGCGCCAGGTGCTGCCTCGTAAGTGTGACAGTTGCTCAACTTATTCTCGGTTATGTGGATATGTCTCTGCTTGTCCTTGGGATAGTAATACTGCTCCGAGTAAACGGACCGCGGCGGACCCGTGTTCGTGGGATATATCTCGCTGGTGGTGGACATCTGCTGATAGATGTTGCTCGGCGGCAGTTGCTGTTGCTGATGTGTCGGCTGGTGTTGCTGGTGTGCCTGCTGCTGGTGTTGCTGGTGTGGGTGTGCCTGGGGCTGCTGCTGTTGGTAGTGCGGATGCATGGGGCGTTGCAGGCCATAACCGGCAACTGGTCGCTGTTGATAACGCGATTGCTGCTGATGTTGCTGCTGTTGCTGCTGCTGCTGCTGCTGTTGGTGCGGGGTCAAAATCGAAGAGGTGGCATAGGGGGCGGGGGAGGCATTACCATGCCGCCCGTATTCACTGGGTGCTTTGCCGAAACTGGACACTTCCGCATAGTCGGTCGGTATGTTGGAGTACTCGCCCACGTACCTGCAAATGAAGAGATAAAAACAAACAGAGTTGAAACAAAAAATACTCGGTTATTACTTGGCTTGTTTATTACAATATTCCGACTCTCTGACCCACTGCCTCTGTGCGCCTGTTCTCCCACTTTGGTTATAAATTTGTGCAATTTATGGCTCGGCGAAAATTTGCATTTTCGCTTCTGAACGGGCTGCTGCGTGCTTTTCCGAGCGGGAAATATGTGAATTTAGTTGGGATTTCCCATACATATATTGCAGACACTCGTCGTCGTGGCACACACACACACACACACACGACCAAGATCAGGTGGCAAAATAGTGCTAGAGACGGTTATCCTTACATCCATTAAATAAATTACCAGCTTAAAACAAAGGCGAAAATGTTGGGTCTTTCCGAAAAGCAGACCCAATTTCCATGCCACCAGTCGACCAACCCATCCTCACATTTTTAGCATTATTTTCGTATTTAAATACTGAAAGCGGATTAACCTGGCGGGGGCCATCGCGAGCCCAACTCAAACCGAAAAGGGGGAAAAAAGCGAAAAACGATTTTAAAACTCTGAAAAGCTTGTAAAAATATATGGCGCATTGATGGAGTTGCCATGGCGAAGGGGATAAAGCGCGGCCACTCCACATAGAAGGCTTTTAATGCCCTTAATGAGTGGCGCCGTGCACTGAAAGTTGGTCCTGTACACGGAATAGTAATGAGCTTGTCAAATGTCTGGCTCAACGGGGGAAAAAAACATTTAAAATTATTAAACGAATTAATTATCATAAAGCTTTTCGAGAGGAGAACTACATTTATGCTGAAGTATTCATCTTGTAAAAAAAAATAAATGTCCTTTCATTATCCTTCGCCTTTCTCCGTAGAGTATTTTTCGCTCTGGTCAGCTCATAAACGAATTTTTGCCGGCACATATGACACTCATTATTGCGTGATTACTTTTATTGTTACGGTTATTATTTTGTTGCAATAATTATTAATATTTCTGTTAAATTGCACACTCACACAGCCAAGGTGAGACTCATTTTCAATTTGCGTTTTAATGGCTAATTAAGTGTGCAAAAATAATTATAATTATCTGGGCTGCGTATACATTTACAGTAGTCGCTGGAAAAGCAAGCGGAAAACGCATTTTGAAATTAAACATTTTTGCTTTGCTTTTCTCGATATTTTACCCCTTTATTTTTAGTGTGACTTTTTGATGGCTGATTGGCATTTAATTGCCATTTGTTGGACAGCAGCTGGGTTGGCACAAAATAAATATTTATTTTTTCATTAAGTAGATTTCATCATATTTTTTGTTGAATTGCTGGCAATGCCCAATCGATTATGGTTTAAGAAAGATAAAAACGAAAAATAGACAATTATGCTATAAACTTTTTCCTCACACTTTAATTTATGTTATTAAATCTGGAGTATTTATATTCAAACCACTCGAAATAATTTTTGTTTAATTTGCGGCCAGTATAAAATCAGCCGCAAATAAATAACAATTACGATTCGATGCCAGAAACATTGCGCCAAAACATATTCAAGCCGAAACAATATTTTCACTGCCCCTTCGGTTATTTTCCTGCATTTGCCAGAGGCCAGACAAATAAATTAGATCGCCCTCGGCCAAAAAGCCTGCTACATGGTTTCAACTTTGATTTGCCATCTACCGCAAAACTAATTGCAAATTCGTGGCCAAATTATGCATAGCATATTTTAATTTAACCCCGAAACAATTGCCAATTTTTTCAATCAACTTTAAAGTTGTATTAAAGTCGACCCTCGCAGGCCTTAATAATTACACTGCTCTTTTTTCGGTGCGAACTCAACTGGGCTTTGGCGAAAAATCAACATAAATAGCGTGGCCAACATTTCTATTCCTAACTTGATTTTCCCTATGGCCCAGGGGACAAGGAAGAAAAACTCTACCAAAAAGTGAGCTTTTTCGGTGTGTTTTCCCTTTATTTTTTTGGATGCTCCTTTTTTTTTTTGTAGTCGCCGCGGCAGAAAAATGCAATTTCACAGTTTGGTGAATTTTTATTGTCGACGCTTTGAGCTGCCGGGTCGTCGAAACACACTATCTTTGTAAGAGGTGTTTGGGATTGGATTTAATGTTGACAAGGCCCTACGTTTTCTGGATTTATTAAAAGTCTGTATGGTAAAAAACATGGGGTTTTTATAAAGGTTTTTACTTAATGAGAAGAGGGAAAACTAAACGCGACCTCAATAAAACTCTTAAATAAAATGTTTTGTTAAATTCTCAAACTAATAAAAAGTATTTCCTGATACAAAAGCTTAACATAATGATGTTTAAAATTGATTAATAATTATTATTTTAACAAAGGGGAGAACTTAAGGCAGTAGTCCATATTTTCAAGCTATATTTAATTATTTTTTTAAAGAGCATCCCTAACTCGTCATTGTTTTTAGTGCCTTTATCTTTATCTGCCCCTCTTTATTGTCGGATTGGTTTTTTCTGGGGTAAAACTTACCGCTGCTGATTGCGTTCGCTGCCGTGTCCTCCGTGAATGTCATCGCCGCCGCTGGCACCGCTGCCCGCACCACCGGAGCCACCGGAACCGGCACCACCGCCGGCCGGAGAGCCCGGGGCACCGCAGACCGGCGCATAGTCGGCGATGTGATCCTTTTGCATCTCCAGCGAGTCGCCGCCGGGCGAGGGACGCCACACCATTCCGCCGGTGGAGGAGTCCAGCCAGTAGCCGTTTCCATTGCGAGTCGATAGACTCGGCATTTTGAGCACGTCGCTCGTGTGATTGCCTGCAGGTGAGACGGAAAGTGGGGGAAAAAGGGGGACAGTCAGTCAGAGCAATTAAATGTGGTGCAACAAATTGTGAGCCGAATAAATTGCTTTCCGGAAATTAAACAAAAACATACAAAAGAGCTGCCTAGACAATTGTGTGTTCCCGCAAAGGATTTCGATGGGATTATTTTAAAGAGATTCTGTGGATATCAGTTCCCAAATGAAAAAAATTACAAAATCTCTAGAAAGTTTAAAAATATGTTTATGTTTTTCAAGGATTCCAATTTTTTTCAGTACATAAATAATGAAAAAACTGAAAGTCCTTTAAAATTTAAACAAAAATGTTCCATTTCACCAAAATGTCTGTTTACCCTTCGAAATTGAATCCTAGAACGTTTAAAAGCCACTGCTATAAATTGAACGCATTAAAATAATATTATCCCCATCCAGTGAATTGGCGGCTGAAATTTTCCCCCACACTCGCAGCTACAAAATCAAATAAATTATTGTCAATTTTCCACTTGCATTGCCTGCTCACAAAACACAACCAATGCAACGGCGGGGGCTGCATAAAAAATGCAACCAATTAAACTGTCCCCGGGTTATAACTGAGCATCAAGCGAGTGTTTTATAGTCCGCCACCTCCTGTCTAGTGTTTCCTCATATTTTGTGTCTCTTTTTTTCAGTTGGCTGCAGGTGAATATTCTGATCTCCCTCTCTGCAGCTTAGTTTATGGTAAATGGCGCCCATGAATATGCAACTTTTTTTTGTTCTGTTTCAGACCATTTGGATTTTTTGGCTTTGGCTTGTCTACGCTATTGTTGAGTGCTGAATTTTGACAGCACAATGCGCGGCTTCATTGCTAGATTTAAAGATTAAAGTGCTTTTTTATTAAATGGTAGATCGTATTTAAATTAATGCTTAATATTGCACTGCAATGTTAAGCCCTTTCAGCTTAAAATGCCCAAAAATCTAGGCCAATTCCCTGGGCGCTCTCGACAGCCGTTTAGAGCAACCGTCTAAGCCAAAATGCCCAACTCCCCAGTCAACAGGCTAACACACCCTCTTCCTCCTTTCCGCTCACCTCGTAATGCTGCTAATTTCAATTAGACCACAACCCACCCTCTCCCATAAATATATATACATGTATATATAGCTAGCTGCTTCTTGTTGGCTGACCAGCACACACAACATGTTGGTTAATAATGCACACAAAACTAAATGCATAATTGCAATGGCAGCCATTAGGGGGTTGAGTCGAGGAATTCCGAACTAGGGAAGTTGGCGTCACGTGCAAAATGTTAATTTCTATTATGTGTGGCATGTGAGTGTGCCGATGTGCCTGGTGGCTCGGCTCCTATGCTCTGCCTGCTAAAATATTTATTCGCACCTATTTCGGCCCTTTTTTTTTTCATTTTCCGTTCCCGGCTCTAGTTGTTGTTGTTGTGTCCAACAATGGAAAATTAGCGTTATTTATATATGCAAATGTGTGTGTGGCGTGTCTGGCGAGGAAGGAAACGAAAACTAGCAGCTCGCAACGGATGCAGAGCTTGAGGGCCACAGTCGGATGTCCACAAACCCCCAATAACTGTGGCACATGCATATGTAAAGTGAAATAATGGAGGGTTTACACCGAAATAATTTTTTGTAGGTGATAAAAAAAGTTGTATGTATAAAAATAACAATTAAATTAGGAAAATAAAAATCTAACCTTATGTTTTAATGAGAAAGCAATTATTCACCACAAGTATTTGGCGCCCGACGTGGGACTTTTCACCAAAAGCCCCATGTTGGGCTCCAAAAACTGATTCTCAGTGTACTCACCACGCATGGTATTCAAAGCCGACTGCTTCATCATCATGTGCTTGCGCTTCACAAAGACCATTGCGCCGAAGGACAGCATAAGGATGGCCAGGATGGCGCCCAGGAGTATTATGAACCAGGGCTGTGTCAGCACATCGTTAACATGGTCCTGATTGATGGGATAGCTGAAGCGAGAATCCGAAATTATAAATAGAAATTATCCACTCGCAGTGGGAGCCAAATATAGACAAGTCCGAAAAGGACTCTAACTTACCGCTGATTGATGAACGGATCGAGCCGCTTGGTGATGGGATCCAAACGCAAAGTGGCTGGAACACAGTAAGGACCGATTCCGGCATTATTTCCGGCTGCCACGCCCACCGTGTACATGACGCCTTCGGTGAGATTGGCCAAAACCAAAGTGGGCGAAGCCGCATCGATGGTGACATTCGTCAAAATTCGCGAGAAGTTGTGGGCAGTGTCAATGCCTCGCACTATAACATGATAGTTCAAGAGAATGCCTAAAAAAAAAATAAATTTTAAAAAAAATTTATTAAGTATCCTAAACTTTTTAATGTTTTCTATCATTTTTACTACAATTTTGTTTCCTAACTTCAAACTTACCATGACGATCCTTCAGTTCTGGGGCCTTCCATTTAAGGAACACCGCCGAGGAATTAAGCAACAGAGCCTCCATTCCATATGGTGCCTCATTGGGAACTGTAAAGGAAAACAAATTTCGGTTGGGTTAGATTTGAATTTGAGCTCGGGCAGAGATTGAGGAGCAAAGTTAAATGGCTTTTTGATTGTGGTGCGTGATGTCACCCAGCTGACGGCCGCTCTAATGAGATTTGGTGGCCGTAATTAATTAGCATTTAGTGTGTGGGTTGCAAGGGGATGTGGCTGCAACTAGTTCCGGGTGTTGGCTTGAAGGGTTTCCCGACCATTGCACTGCTCAGACACATCCTACCAGCACATCGAGTGCGTACAAAAAAGGAAACAGTTGAATGGCAGCAAAAGAATCCTTTCCTTTCTCCCAGTTGCAGCTCACTTCACACACACACAGACAGCTCATCTTCATTTGTTTATTTATTTCCTGCAGTCGCTTTTTACAAGTGGATACACTGGGCAAAATGGGCTCAAAGAAAATAACTCTATTTACTGCTACTACTTTAAAGATTTAAAGTGGTTTGCCATTTGACAAATAATTGTTAAATGTAGCTATTAAATTTGAAGCCATTTAATTCTTAATAAATTGAATTTCAAACTTATTTATTTCAAAAGATAGTTATATTTTTCCCTAGGTGCAACCCTCATCCCCTACAGCCTTTTTCCACCCCCTTTCCCCTGTGTTGTGCATCTTTTTGTGTGTGCGGCTGAGTGAAGCAATTTCTTTAAATAAACACACACGTGCAAATTCTCAACGAGACAAAAGTGGGAGACCGGGAAAACAAAGCGGAGAAAGAGTGAAATCTCTAAATAGGCAACGTCTAGCGATTCAACTGGAGTGTGAAGTGGAGTGCAGTCCTTCTTCTGTCTTTTTTGGCTTTGTTGTTACCCAGCTCGCTGAATTTTCCCCTTTCCCTTGGCGACATTGCGACATGCTAAAGTGCTTGTCGTGCTTTTGTCTATGCGGGTGTTTTTTTGTACCCCTTTGCTATCTTCCATGGTGCCTTTCGCCATCGCCTTTTCTTCCGCTGATGAGGCACCGCGATGCTTAACACGTATCTGCCATTGTGTGGCATAAATGACCCCCGGGCACACGAGATTCGACAATTGTCTCAGACACACCGTCAAGCAATTGAAAAACTCCAAATTGGCACTGTGATCACTTCGAAATGCAACTGCAGCCGAAGAAAGCTTATCTAAATGTTGCAGTCTACTGGGTTTCTGTTTTCTATTGAATGGTCTTTGCGAAAATATGACTCATCTTGTTTCGGGGGTTAATTTGATGGTGCAAATGTGACTCAGATTGGGTTGCATGTGACTGATGGTTAAAGTGACCACGCCTTAATCAACATATTCGGTGTCAAACATAACAAGGGAAACACTTTTAGAAGGACATATGAGAAAGAAGAGATATCATATTAAAATGGTTATGTACTTAGAGAAATAAGAAGTTCTTTCTTTAGTTCAAGTTTTTCCCTTGATTATTTACCTAGATTCCTACAGGGTATTCATCAACTTGTAGTCTAAATTTTTAACCTCCTTTTGCTACCCTCTAACATTTACCCAGTGGAGCACACCTTTATTTGCCAACTTCCAACGTGGCTAAAAATGTTTCCTGTTGCGGGAAAAGGGATCCTAGCCTTTTCTCCCCGCTTAAGCAAACTCCGCATCAAATTTGCATTGCCAGCACTGCACATTTTTGTGGCCCACACTGTGAAATGTGAAAGACTGGGTATTCTGGGGAACTGAGTGCTTCATATAGCAGCAATAATTGTTGTTTATCTTTACACAATTGCGTTGGCAATTTCTTTGAGTCGAGCTCTGGCACTGCTGTTTTTGTTGTTGTTGCCAGCAGGAGTCTGACGACATTCAAGTGAAAATGTGATGCATGCGAAATGAGTTTTGATTTGATGACAGCAGAAAGGAGGAGCAGGAAGGGTTGATTCTTTCGAGGAGCAGAGCAGGTGGCTCCGGAATGACAGAGACACTCGCGACGTTTGTGCATTTTATATTGCTGCGGTTTGTTGACTTATTTGCGGCACTGTGCGAGGTCTCATAGTGTCTCTCCTTTCCACCTTGTTTGCCTGGCTTTTGTTTTTTAATTATTTTCTTTTTAATTTTTTCCCTCTTTGAGGTCCTTTGCTCATTGAGAATTGTTCACTTTTCGTTGCACTTTCGGGTGCTGCCGGAAGTTTTTATATCTGAACAGCTTAACTGGTGATGGAATGAAGTGATAAACCTGTCTGGAAAGTTTCCTCTTTTCCCGTTGAGTTGGCATTTTTCTTCGCCGGCAAGTTTTTAGCGTTTGAAACAATCTTATCTGACATATTCCCCGGCTGTCAATGATATTTTTATATAGTCTAATCCCGTTGGATCAACGGCAGACAATCCTTTAACCACCCCCAAAAGTGTACTCCGTTGGATAGAACACATGTAAATCGCCGACATCAAGTATTCTGCACACAAACCGCATTTGATTTGAGACTCTTTTTGATTCCCCAACTGGAAATGTTATCCTCCGCCCCCCGAAGCAATTGTTTTCCACGTGGATTTGACATCGCTACCTTGGATGCTTTTAACATTGTTTGGCATTTACGTACGCATGATTTGCTTTTTGTCGGTGCTCAGTGATTGACATACTTTCCATTATTCGCCCTATAACATGGCCTCCGATAAAAAAAAGAAAACAAAGTAACCAAACTGCCTACGCCCTTTTTTTCTGGCTTGTGCGACCCTGGCAAAAATAATTTGCGATTATGCGACCCGCATCGAGCGCAGCTGATGTCCGCCAAGGATAAAGGCTCAGCCGTTTTCCTTTCACCGCTCATATCCTTTTATTGAATTTGGGTTATTGTTGCAATGCAAAAAGTGCCCTGTAACCCGCCTTCTGCATTTGTCACATGAGGTTCATGATTGGGATTGGAGGTTGGGGTTGCTTTGGCTCGGATTCACGGGGGTAGTTTCCTGTAAAGGTATTTATACGGTTTGTTGGATTGCGCCTGGATTTGATGCACATGCTTCATTAGATCGGGCGGGAGAAAGTCCCCAGAAAACAGTGCAGACAATTGATTACAAATCCTGACTGACAGTATGAAAAAACAATCCAAAAAGCTGGAAATGGAATTTTCCAAATCCGACTGCAAAGATAGCAATCGATAGCTTGATTTGCGGTGTGGAAAAATAATGATTTTTTGTATCAGAAACAAAACTTAGTTATGTATTTACCTATCGATAAATTCGATAACTTATATAAAGAGTTGAGTTCGATAGGTTTACCTATGTATAAAGGTATTTTTTAAGTCGTTATGTAAACTCCTTTTTTCTGGATACCATTTTGTTTTGGTAGCTCAGTTATTTTTGCTTAATTTTCAGCATTCTCAGAAAGGCCATGCTCCCTGACTTATTCCACCGAAACGCACTGTACGCGCTTACGCATTCGAATATCCCATATCAAAGCAGCTAATAGTATTTCAAAGAACCCCCTGGTGTATCCCTTAAAAGTTGTTCAACTCACCATCTTCGAGGGTGCGGGCGATGCGGGAATTCGACGGCTTGCCCTCGACGGATTTGTAGAAGGGCACAATGAAAAATTCATACAACGTGTACTGGACGAGACCGGTGATGGTGCAGGATGAGGCGCCACCGCCGTTCAGAATCGTCAGCATGCGGTACTTGGTGCTCAGTGCGGCTGCTCCCCCAACTCCTCCACTTTGGCTCGATGTTACCCCATCACGTTTGCCGGCAGCGGCAATATTTGGTTTTGTCGAAATCAATGCGGATGCCGAGGCGGATGCGGATGCGGATGGGGAGCCCAGCAGCGGATTGGTATTGGTCGTAACGGGCGCCGGATTGTTGACTATTGGATTTGGCAACTGTTTCGCATAGACATAGAAACCCTCGACGTATTTGCCGTTGATGATCTGCATGAGCAAAGAAGGTGACGATGAGTAATGGGATAAAGGGGGTCGTCTGTGCTGTGGATTACATACCTGCCAGGTGAGCTTCATGCTGGTGGAGTCCACCACACTGGCGTTGCTCAGCTCCACCACATCTCCGGACAGCAAACTAGCACGAGCCTCGCTGAGATCCAGACCACTGTTGAAGTACTTCTGAAAATGGGCAGCAAATAAGGTATTAATGGTGGAAACATAAAACATAAGGATGAAGGCAATAACACTCACCGTTCCCACCGTAATAGGTTCCGACATTGGACTGGGCAGTGATAAGCCGTGGGAGTTCTCCGCCCGAATCAGGAAGAAGTAATTCACACCCGGCAGCAAGCCAGTTTGGGTAAACGTGGTGTTCTGCACTCGCGTGCCCACAGCCACCCAGCCATCCGTTTCGTTCTTGCCAAACATCTCGATTACATAGCCCACCAGACTGGAGCCGCCCACTTTGTTGCTCCTCGTCCAGCTGAGGGTCACCGCGTTCTCGCCCTTCTCCACCACTTGTGGTTTTCCCGGCGGTCCGGGATAGGTGGAAAGCTCTGCCGCCCTAAAGAACTTGATATTGGGATTGGTCCGAGTGTCCAAACGAAGGTAGCCACTCCACGAGGACTTTCCATTGCGATTGCTGGCCACACAGGTGTACAGGCCTTCATCTTCATGCCGCTGAAGGTCGGAAATTGTTAAGGCTCCTGCCTCCGAGACATTCCGGCGCTCATGCTCCTGCACATCGATGGGTATGCCATCCAGATACCAGGACACTTCCGGCACCGGAGTGCCCAGAGTTCGACAGGGCAGAACCACAATGGATTTCACGGGCAGCGTTTGATTCACCGGACCCTGTTCGATAATCGGCGGTGGCAATTCGAACTGCGTATCCACACTGACCACCGTCCGACTGCTGACGCTGCCCACGGCATTCAGGGCATTGCAAGTGACCACCTTTCCCGAATCCTCGCGGGCGAATCGGGCAATCGAGAGCACAGAGCGACCCTCGGGCGTCAGGGTCACTTCCATGCGACCATCACTGTAACCCGGCAGCAGCAGGGAGCTATTGCCCTCCACCGACCAGTAGAGGGTTGGCCGCGGATGTCCGTTCGCCTGGCACTCGAACAGCACTTCATCACCGATCTCCACCAGTTGATTCTTGGGGCGTATCACAAACTTGGGGGGTGCTAAAATGGGGGAGAGGGGGTACTTTTAACACTCAAAAAAAATAATACAAGGAATTCTATACATTTTTTAAGAAGAAAGTTTCAAGAATAGCAAAAGTAATGTGTTGGCTTATAATTCCCAAATTGTTTTTCTGTTACAACAAATACCAATTTTTGCATTCTTTTAGGTAAGTGTTATATTAAATATAGTCATTGTTATCAGTTGTAATGTAATGCAATAGGAAAATGTCCAACATTTTTGCAAAGTGCACTCCTTGAGCATTTGCCGCTGCTTTCTGGCAATTAACTTACCGTGAACGGTGAGGATGCCCGTGGCCGTGATGCCGCCCACCGCATTGTCCGCCTCGCAACTGTACTCGCCCATGTCCTCCAGAGTGACGTGGTCCAGCTTCAGACTGCGGTCCTCAAGTATGTGCACACGACCTGCGGAAAGAATGAAGAAAATCGGGGAATGAGTCTCATGTGAGTGTGGGTTGGGTTGGGTCCAGCCCAGACCCATTCGAAAGAAAAACAAACTTTCTGGTTGTCTGTCTCTGCTTCTACTTCGTTAGTAGTTCAAGTGGCGGAAAAATGGCCAAGCCGTATTCTCCGCAGCCGGAGAGCCAAATAACCGCAGCAAAGTAAGCCAAGCCAAGACAAGATACGACATAGACATTCACCGCCCACCTCCCACTTTCTCCCAAAGGAGAAGAGCACCTTTTGTGGTTTTCCCTTACAATAAACAGAAAGAAAAGACAAAGGTTTCGGGGGAGCGAGAAGCTGACTATGCTTTCTTTTTGGTTGGTTGACTGCGAAATAGGTTTTAAATGTGGGTGCTGTCGGCTCACCTTCTCGCTTCTGTGTTCCTGGCCACTGTGCCAATTGTTTGCTTAACAAAAGTTTAGGACAACAAGGAGGAGGTCCACTGCCCACCCCCGGTGGAATCTCTTCTGCTACTATTTTCTTTGAGGTCTTTAAAGAAGCGTAAACTAGCTGGAGAAAATTGCCAAGGGGGAGGGGGGAGATGGGCGAATGTCTCCCCCAATGAGGGGCTAGTTGCACTGCCCTTCGGGTTGCCAACTGACTCCGTCTGAAGGACAACATTGCAACAGTCGAGTGTTGTGCAAGCAAAATTGTTGATTGCTGCCAACAGAGATTGGCAATTAACGGAATTAAAAGTTACAGTTGTGTTTGCCCAGCTAGGGCGAAAAAAGGGGGCGTGGCCGAGGGTTGGCCTGGAATGGGGGGAGGGGTGGCTACCCTGGTCCAAAACCGCACCACCCAAACCGTGAACCCAAACTAACATCAGCAAACGAAATTGAAGGGGGAGTAGTGTTGTTATAGAGGTGTTTTCTGCACTGGAAAAAAATTCTAAAGTTAAGGATTTCAAAGGAAATATTTTTTTAATTTCATGTCTAATTTTTCTAAGTCGGATTCTATGTTTTTTGGAAATATTTCAACTTTTAAACAATAGTTCAGATAAAAATATTTCTATTGTTTGAGGTCAATTACTTAAATCAAATCACATTTTCCAGTGCATTCCGTAAACACAGCCAATTGGCAACACGAAAAGCCACAGGCCAAAGTAACCGCATAAACTAACTTTTTGTTTTGTTTTCTATTTTTTTTTTTTTTGTTTTTCTGTGTGTGAGTGTGTAACGAACCCTCGACTCTACTTGAGCCATGGGTAAACAAAAAAGCTTTAATTTCATTTGAAATTGCGGCCTGTGTATGTGTGTATAACTGCCCCAGTAAGAGAGCCACTAACGTCAGCAACATGGCTGCCCAAGCATTTCCGGTTAATTGAAGCTGAATGAAGCCAAGAAAACTTACTCAGTGGCATGTTGCCGCTGGAGGCAGTGCGTCGCCAAAGGACATCGGGCAGGGGATCGCCTCCAATGCGGCACTGGAAGACCACCGAGCTGCCCACCACAGCCGTCTGATTCTGGGGTCCACGGATGAGGAAGGGACGAACTGGAAAATAAATAAAGTATAGGGAAATATGGTTGTAGTAAAGATAATGTTGAAACATAAGACTAATGTTATACAAAGTATTCGGTAAGTCGAAATTTATGCTTATTTGTTTAAAAAGAAAGAAGCTATATTGATTTTACGATATTTTTTTGATTCTTCCTCTGTCAATCATATAGTTTCAAAATTGAGAGACTAGTTAGCTTAGGAATATCAGCTGTTTAATATAAATATCTTTGTAGTAGAAAAATTGACTTGTATGGTTCATACAGTGAAAGAATGCTGATGCATTTTGGAACACCAGATTTTAGGATTACTTTTAATTTTTATATTTCTTTTAAATACAAATTAAAAGCAATTTTAACATTAAGAAAATTACATTTGTGAAATATGGATTTCAATTATTTATCTTATTAATCTTAATTATTAAAAAAAGAGAAACATTTATTTGTACTCACCATGAACTTTGAGAAATGCGGTGGCCGACTCCCTGGTGCCAACCACATTCTTGACCACACACTGGTACCGGCCATCGTCGGATTGGCGGGCTTCCTGGATGGCCAGATTGCCGCCGTCGACAATGCGAATCCGCTTGTTTCCGACCAGACTCAGGGTCTGTCCGTTCTTGCGCCACGAGATTTGCGGCTCCGGGGATCCGCGGGGGGCGCCGCATTCCATGAGGGCCACTTCGCCTTGGGCCACGCGGGTATTTGCCGGCTCCAAGCGGAATTCGTCGCGGAGAACTGGAGATTGGGGAGAAAAGTGGGGAAACGCCAGTGAGAATGAGGAGCACGGGAAAATGGCCCGGAGTAAGAGCTTTGATTGATTCAATATTAATAACTGTCAGGTGTACAGGCGGCGTCCACTTTGCCCGGCTGCAGCTATATCTCCTCCATATTTTATAAGCCAGACCCTCGACCATCCCTCTCCGCTGCCTCAATATGCCAATAAAAGCTTGGTAATGATGCCCAGGTCTCAGGTTTACGGCTTTGAACGGACACAACTCTCTCTTTTGCAAACAGCCAACGGAAATATTAATAAGCTTTGGCATTTGCAATGCTTATTTTTATTTATTCGCCCGCCACTCGCATCTTCTTCGCTCGCTTTTTTTTATTGAGCGAAAATGCAAAATGGTTGGAGAGCATACAAAATGTAAAATGCGAAATGCGAAATGCAAAATGCACTCCAATAAACGCATAATGCGCTCCACTGAACGCCAAAGGCACCGAAATAAAAACACGCCAACGATGGCTTCTCTTTGCCAACTCGGTTATCGGGGAAACATAAGTAGGATAGCATGCCATGCCGGCAAATGGTCAAGTTTTTATGGCTTTAAGCGCAGCTGAAATCGGAATCCTTTACGGTTTACCAGATTAATTAATCCCAACTTCCGCATCCACCTGAAATCTGCACAACTCTAATGAGCTGCCTATCGATTACGGGGAAACAAGACTTCTTCTTGCTTTATTTTATTTTATTTTATTTCCTTTTATTTTATTAATTAGAAAGTACAGCAGAGAAATCAGGAAGCGGACAAAGGGGGAAATTGAAATGCAGCTGCCCGTTTTGGGGTAAATTTCATGAAATGCAACCCTCCAATTAGCTGAAAATGTTGCGTTGGTCTAAATCCCAATCAATCAATGTCGTTTTTGGGTGGTTTATTCTCTAACATTCCTGCTTTTGATATGGTTTATTTTTTGAAAGCACTAAACAAAAAATATAGTTACAAAAAACTAAGATAAACTTATTATCCCCTGCTATTGAAACTAAAACCATAAAGCATCTACTAAAATCAATAAAAAATTGAAAACTGATGTATTATGTCATATAGTAAATTGCAGTACAACTATTTAAGCAATTACTGCCAACATAAATTAAACATTGTTACTTACATGCCACTTGCAACGTTGCATTCCTGGAACGGGCTACTCCAAACTCGTTTTTGGCCTGGCACCAATAAGTGCCCGCATCGCTCTCTCTACGTGAGTGGATAACCTGCGGGGGGGAATAGGGGGGAAAAAGAGATTATTAGATACTCGGGTTAAGAGATTTAAGTAGTTTTTGGGCAGCTTATGCCCGGGTCACGTGTCAGATCAAAATGTCTCAAAATCGCTCATCCGAAATCAAATAAAAGTGAAACGTGCCGTGCGCCATTGTCCCTCTCTTTTTTGTGCTGCTTGTTGTCCAGTCTGCGTATACGCAATTTAATTTAATTAAAAAATACATTCAAGCCCAAGGGGTAGCATCCTCCGCATGAGTCGAGTCTGTTGGGCCTTAATCACTTGGCCACTTCAATTTTAATTGACAACAAACTGAATCTCGCCTTCGGAAGGGGTTGACTAACCCCCAAAAAAAAATACAAATTGCAGAAGAAATTGTTATGGACAATAATAAAAGTAAATTGTTGAACTTGAGCTCTGCCCCGGGGATCAACTTGAAAATTTGTGTGGAATTATTTGAAAGCGTCTGCTATTTTGTTTTATTACTATTTGAATTTAAGTTTAACCCAGAATTTAAGACTCACTGAGCCATTAATAATTGGCGGAAAAACAATAACAAATAAAAAAGAGTGAATTTGTTGTATTTAATGAAAATATCAGAGAGAAATAAGAAAAAAACGAGTAGGAATTTAATATAAACAGAGTCCGAGGAAATTGCAATTTCTGATGGGAGAGACAGACGGAGGACACCCTTTCTTCTTCGCCGGGAGTTTGGGGATTTTGAGGAGTCTCGTTAGCTGAAATTGCGCAATGTGCACGCACGAAATGATATAGGGGTTGTTACTGGGGGCTCTAACCCCCAAACAACATCTTTTGTTTGTTCATCAGGTTGTTTTCCCTATCAACTAGAATGCAACCAGACGGAAGCCCATAAAATAATATGGGCAGGCCAAAAAAAAGGTAGGAAAAGAACTGCTTATGCACAAATGTTGCGCTTCACATGAGAATGAAGTCCTGGGAACCCAAATAAAGGCATTCCACGCCTCCCAATCGACAGCTGTAAAGCCCATAATGATAGAGTTGAATCGGAATGAGTTGATTGGTTATGATGTGTACCTTGAGAAAGAATAAACCGCCGGCGGGCAGCATTATGCGATGCGAGCCCGTATCCGTCTTCAGTTCGCGACCGTCCTTAAACCATTGAATGGTTGGTGTTGGATTGCCCTCGGCCTGGCAATTAAACGTAAATGGATCATTTTTGGCACCGTCGTGTCCATGGGATGCTCGATGATGCGTGGATTTTCACCTGGAATGGAAGGGAAACGTTTTTTTTTTTTTTATTGTATTGTATTTATTGTATTCCTTTTGTGGGCGATTATGTATGTAAAGTAACCCTACACTGAGACGGCCACTTGAGTGCGTGTTGTATTTCATTTTGAGTGGAGGACACACTCACACATGGCAGAGAGATCATCTCTCAGGGGACTTCCCCTGAACGAAACTCATCTTTGACGGCTAAACAAGTTTTGTCACTTAATGCAGCGGCAATTAAGAGGCCATTAAGTAGACTGGCAACACGGACCCCCTTGGTAGGGAAATCCGGGCAGAAATTATGTTAAGCAGCAACGAAATTTCACTTGAGGCAGCCGCCGCCGCCGCCTCCTCTCAAATTCAATTAACTTCATGAAAATATTTGCCCGCCCACGGCTTCGCGCACAAAGGACCCAGGGACTAAACATAAATTTGTGCATGTCGATAAGGATGAAACAAAGGACAACGCTAGATAAACTTTATTAAAAGCAGCAGAAACGATAGACAGCGAGAGCAGTTGGAAACGAACGAACAGTTGTTGGGCTACAGCTGAAATGTAATTACAAAAAGCGCTTAAAGGTGAAAAATGTGTGTGTTTGCCAAACGCAGACGGAGAGCGAGGAGCGATGGAGCGATGGAAATGCCAGGACTGAGGTGGAATGCCTTTGGTTAGTAACATCATTCAGCCGGAAATTAAGTTTTCCAGATTTATTGAAAGCGGATAGTAATGAGAGCTTGCAGCGCCGGAGAGGTACGAAAAAGCCAGAGCAAACAGTGAATAGAGATGCGAGTATCACTGTTGGAAAATGTGGAATAAATCACAGGATGTATGCAGTCATAGGGAGTTAAGGGGTAATATGTGGGTATATACGTTAGGAGTACTCTACATATATACTTTAGAAATAAATGCACATATTCAATGCAATTTGTATAGCACCCTCAGGTAATTATTGAATAAACATTATATAAAGATCCCATTAAAAGGGCTGCAACCTTGCTACTCTAATCCCAAGCCATCTCCTATTTCATTAAGCCCACCAAAAGTAACTAGATCTGCTCGCAATTCGACACCCAAGGCGTGACCTTTGAACCCTTGGCATTGCCAATATGCAAATCGAATCGTGACACTGTTATCACTATGGGAAATCACCGAATCAGCATCCAGTGATTTCTATTTCAAGCCAGCAGCAGCAGATGAACGATGACATTTGTCAAATGTGTTTCAGCAAAAAAGAGACAAGAGGTTGGGGAAATAGAAGGACTGCACCTTGGACATTTGTCAATTGCTGTTGTACTTGGCTTGTGATGTTGTTGCTGCTGTTGTTGTTGTTGTTGTTGTTGTTACCACCCGGACACCAGCCTTTTGTTAAATTTGAAAAGTGGGGGAGAAAGGATGTTGTGAGCTTTGAGCCATTGTCTGATTTTGGCCATGTCCAAAGGCTTTGTGCCTGCCCCTTTTGTTCCTTTGCTCCGGTTGTCATGACTACACTCTTGTGTGCTAATTTAAATGATGAAATATACTCCAATAGTTCCGTCATGCCAACGCATAGCTGCTTATTAAAAACGCACCACAAAGTCTGCACATTTTTTTTGCTTTTGCAACCAACACCTGCCAGAAGATTCTTTTGCCGACATACAAAATATTTAATTAAGCAAAAATCTGCTGCTGTTGTATAAATATTTCAACATTTTTTTTGTTATCCCACCAGCAGCAAAGCGAAACCACACAGAAAAGCAAAACTAAAGGGAGACAGGACTTCGATAAGCTAGCCAGAAGTAAAAGCAAAAATAAGAAAGAAAAACAGGTAAAATGTGTAAACTTTCCAGCAAGAATTTTCCACACGCACAGACTGCCGGCAGTTGTTAAATAAAGCGAGTGAGTGAGAGTTGAAGTTTTTCATAATAACATGTAAAAATGCAACTGAGAGAAAATATTCAGCAAAAAACTTTGACAGAACTGGAAAACAATAGAGGGAGATGCAGTGGCAAATTTATTTGTAGATTTATAAAATCATCATAAAATAGTTATTAAATATTTAAATAGAAAAACTATATTTTTCACTGTCATGAAACTTTGCTTTTGTGTTTACCTTTAAAGTATCTCATGTATCATACTATATTTCACTGATAAAAAATAAAAATAATATCTTATGTCAGCTTATCTCTGCAGTCTTGTTATTTCTTAAATATTTCAAATAAAATTCATGAAAAAAAATTGTAATATTATTTTAACCATGTTTTCTGCAATTTCTCAGCTTTTACCTCACACAATTACCCATTTATCCTCAGCACTTAATTACGCTCATTTGGCATATATGCTCTTCGTTTGTTGTGCGTTGTGTGCGTGTGTGGGTGTGGGTGAAAGTATATGCATGTGTGTGGGTGGTAGGGAAATTTATGCATGCATACACCGTAGTGGAAAATGTAAAAGAAGTTTTGAGTAAATAAACAGCAACAGGAACACAGAGGCAAAAAGTGCTGCCGGCGATGGAATCATGCAAGCATGCACCTAAGCAAACAATCGCGTCCACATTTGGGGGCCAGAAAGAGACAGTCGTTGCGGTGGAGAAAGGGACAGAGAGAGAGTGAAGAAAGGGACAGAGATAGGGGGTCTGCAGAACTCATAATGCACAACTAACGTGCTGGGGAGTTTTGCGGGCAGCAGCAGCAAACACCAACAACAATAACAGGAAATGCATTTCGTATAGCCGCTGTTAAGAAATCGTCTGTTATCTTAGCTTATGTTGCTGTTCTCCCCGTTGTTTTTGTTTGCCGCCGTTTTTGTGTGTTTGTCCAACATCAGCATAAAAGAAATTGTGTAGCCCTGGAGCAACATCAGAACATTAAGTATCTACCACTCGACTGTGATTTACTTTGTTCATTTGATTTCGCAAGATATTGTATATCAGTTTATTACTTCTTTGGGAACCTGTATCCCAAAAATCATGATAATATGTATAGGAATATCTTAATATCATTATTAAATCAGACTAAATCTTTAATAATTTAGTAAACTTTATTCTATTTTTCAGTTAAAAAATGATCAAATTGCTATGATCATCTACTGTGATACTAAACCCAAAAACAACATACCCTATTACAGGATACCAAACACTAGAAGCATTCACAACTGCAACTACAACTTGAGCTGCTGTTTGATGCTGTTGCATTTCTGCTAATTTGCTGTTGCCCCGTTGTTTGACTTTGGGGCAGAAGGTGCTAAAAGAGACTCCAAGACTCTGCAGGTTCTCAAGCATCTTATGCCAATATGCATCATTATTAGCATGTCAACAACATACTATACACACAAGCACACACACACACACGGTGACAACAAAAATCACAACTTTCCCAAATGACGGCAACATTAAACGTGTATACAAGCAGCTGCTCAAAATGCATATGCAAATAACTTGGCCAGCTCCTCTCCCACAAGACAGACTTGTAATCAAACAACGAATAGCCGCAATTTAGGGGGGATGAGGGGGCCGACAAGCAGGTGAAGTTGTTGGGGGCAGCCTGCCGGAAAACCATCATCTAAGCAACATATGTTCAGGTAATTGAAGATGTATGTATATGTATATTTAATTGTAAATGCATGCATTTATATTTCTTTAAATTTAAAAGGGCTTTGGTAACTAAATCTGGGTTTGACAGGACTAAAATATAAGATATTTTAATCACATGGTTTGAAGCCATATTAATTGGCAGAATGTTTTTCTATTGTATCATGTACGTATGTACCTTGAAATCTTTACCAAAATTCCCTTTACAAAAAATAAGCATTAATTAACAGGATTAAGTTTTCAGACTCCTTCATAAATATGCATTATCAACATAAATTTAAAAATCCATTACCCAAATTATTTAATTTTAATTTTTTTAAACACAACAAAACTTTGCTTATCCCTCGTCAGAAAGTAAAAGTTCTTTTTCGCTGCTGGCCCCACAAATCACAGGATGTCAAACTGTGGCAGCTTGAGTACTGCAACCATTTTCCTTTTTTGCGCTTTTGCCTCTTCTATTTCCCCCCTTTTGAAAAATGGGGAAAGCGACAGGTTGGAAAGTCCTTGATGTGAACTGTGACGTCAGGCGAGGAGGGTCTGTTAAAAAATTAACTGAGCTACAGCTAGTCCTGCTCCTGTTTTAGTGCCATTTTGATTTTCCTTGTTCCCTTTTATGGGGACACCAAAAAAAAATATGCTGATCTTTATAAATTTACTAGTAAAAATAATGTTTTTGAAGTTTTCTTATCATTTTTACATTTCATATTTTATTCTAACGATCATTTTTTTTGTTACCTAAACCTAGATGAAAAACAATAAGTAATAACAATTTCTTTCCGTGTCCTTTCTTTCCCCAATATTATTGTCGTTGTTCTTATTGTTTTTGCATTGGCTCAAGAACAAACTGAACAATAATTTATAAGCTTTTAGTGCAACGCGACTTCTCGGGCAAAAACAAAAGCAACAGCCAAGTTTTTGATTTGCCGCCAGCTGATGGAGGTTGCTGTGTTGTTGCTGCTTCAACTTTCTGCTACCATTTATTTATTTATGCTGAAATGTTTAATTTTTAATGGGCCTGCAACTTGCCCGGGAAAATGGGGGTATCCTTTCAGTTGGGGGCTTCTAAAAGCTGAGGAGTTCGTAAGCCTTTTGCACAACTTTTGCCACTTAAGCTTTTGTACAAGTAAATGGGGAATAAGAGTGGGTGTTTGTGTATTTCCGTATATGAGTATTTCAGATTTGTGTTTACTGACTTTTGTTGTTGCTGTCGGTTATTTTTCCTGCGGAGTTAAATAAGCGAAGGCGCTTATAATTTAGGACTCGCTTTTTAAGCCGAGCATTAAAAAGAAAAAGTGTAAAAGTGATGTCTGTGGAAAATGATTTAAACCTGATTTTTAAATTCAACAAGCTTTAACGACGATTTTTAAGTTGAAAGGATTAAATATAGATTTTAAGAGACATTTTTAAATTATTTAGAATATTTACATTTTAGGGATTAAAATCTTATAACATTTCTGTATATCCTTACAAAAATATCAAAGTAAAAACTGAGTTTGAAGGCCAATTTTAATTTTTAACTTTAAATTTTGCAAGTAATAAAGAAACACAAAATTAGAGAATTTCACATTCGGTACTTTTTTTGGTATTATTTTCCAAAGGCAATGCTTCTGGTAAATTTTTTACACATTGTTTTTTGTTTTTATTTGTTTGCCTTTGTATTTGCGCGCCTTGAGTTTGTTCTTCTGCGTCTTCGCCTCCTGCTTATTGTTGTTTTTTGTTTGCTTAGATGTCGGGAGGGAAAACAGGAGGGAAAATAAGACGAAGGGGAGTCAGAACAACAACAACAGCTTCCTGGAGCGGAAGCTGCCCGGTTGCCAATTATTTAAATGCTGGTATTTACCTACCAACACGGCGGATGTGGGCCAACTCAGAGGAGAAAAAAAAGGAGAGTGAGTCGGGGAACGAAAGCGGGCTTCTGGCAGCATAAATCATTATCACATTTATGTAATATGCACAACGGGCCAAGATTTCGGGTGTTCTGGGAGTGCAAAGAAAGCCAGCTCCGACAGACTGAAGAGCAGCCAAATATTTGCCCGAAATGGAACCCGAGGGCAGCAATAAAAACCGCAATAAACCAACAGGGATTATGGTCCGTAATGTGAGGATTTTCAACAACCTCCGGGAAACTCATACGATATCCCTTCCCTCTTCGATGACTTTTGGTTTTTATTGTTTCCGTTATTACAGCGACAGCAAAAGGAAAAAATGCACAAGAAATCAAAAAATCAAATAAATTATTCAAAATGTTGTTTGGGCCATACACGCATATTAATAGAAGAGAAACATATTGCTTATCCGAAGCAGAATACCCAGATGAACCCTCAAGAACCTTTGCGTCCCTTCCCATCTGGAGTCAATCCCGTTGGGCGAAGCATTTGATTAGGCAAAACAAGAAACGAGAAACCGCAGGCGACTCCCCTGCTGAGAGCCCTCGAATTAAGGCGGCCACAGTGGGTTAAATATGAGCAAAATATTTAGGGTACATCACGTATCATATTAGAAGATTATGTGAGTTGGAATTTTTTAAATATTATATTTAGAGATTTTTTTCTGAACGTTAGAACGATAGTTGCATGTTTGAGAGTACTTGTATTGGAACACTTAGATAAATTAGTGAATTTCACTTTAAAGAAATGTTAACAATACATTTTACATTACATTTTAAAAATGTAAAAATGTTAAACTGAACTTTTAATCATTAAATTTTGATACTCATCTTTGATGTTGCGACTCAAAATAATTGGCTTTGTTGAATAAGAATATTTAATTCAATTTGTATAATTTAATAGCTTTCAATATACAAATCTAAAGTCCGTTGCTTATCATGTCATTGAACCTATTTCAATATTTGTATTATATTGTATAATATTACCCAACGAACCACTGTTTTCTGGAGCCAAATGGCTCTAGTCTAGTCTGGAGCATTTTCATCTCGCATTTTCAATGTCAAATTTATGCCAGGGCACGCCAAGTCGAGTCTGGCGGAGTCGCTAATGAGCCAAATCGCCCGAAGGTGCCAGGGAAAATGCCCAGACGCAGACAGTCTGTTCCATCTTGGTTTTGGTTTGGCTTTGGCTTTGGTCTTGGATCCGGGATTCTTTTTTCGCACATTGTACGCATATTGTTAATTTGGCGCCACAGGGTACGAAATTCCCAGACCACCGAGCCCTTCTCCCCTTTTCGCTAGATCAACTTTTCCATTGTCTGAAGGGGTTTCCAGGGGTTCTCTGCCCCATTTTTGTGCGACTTTTGCGCTGTTAATTAAATTCGACATTCAAGTCTCATGTGTATGTGTGTGCTTTTTATGGCGGAGGGGGAAAAACCACTTTCCGCCAAAGGGAATTTGGGATCCAAGTTTCCTCTCACACACTTTGCTTATCAGCAAAATATGCATTTGTGATAAAAAAAAAAAAGTAAAGAAACTGGCACAAAAACGTCGCCAGTTCGCCTCGGCTCTTATCAATAATTTCATAAATGAAAAACACTGAAATCCTTTTAAAGGTCCTCCACCAGCATATTTACAATCCAGTCCCCAGTCATAAATATATATGAGAGGTGCACGCAAAAAAAGGGACACATATGGCTGGGAAAAAGAGGGGACTATCAATGTCATATTTTTTACACAGCTTTTTTATCAACTCTTTTATAGTTTATATCTTTGTTTTCTATCTCGCCTTCCTTTTTGGCTCCATTTATGCGGATGGGAAAGGGTCTGGGCCTGAGTGCTTTATTGAGGAATTGCATTGGCCAAGAGAACCTTTAACCGGCTTGTGATGTAACCAAAAATTGAACTCCACCTTATCCTACACGCAAAATCTTTTATGAAGTCAGCTAAGAGCTATGCTAATCCAAAATCTGCATTATAATGTGAGATCATTTGTCAAAAGATGAAGTGATAAAGATGATGTATGGTGAATACTCTGCATAATGAAGGTGGGGATGGTAGGAGTTGGCAGTTTAGTTACTCTATAGATGATAAAGACATCTTAATTTTTTAAAGAAGATTAATTGGAAGAGTAAATATGTGCCACATCTCTTTCGAAACAGAATTTGAAGTTCCCTTTAATAAAACGCATCGATAAGCGGATGTAATGCCACTCCCTCACTTATCAAAATATGTTTCATGTTTCTAACCCTCACAAATATCTAGTGCAACCCCAGAAAACTGCCAAGTCATCTCACCCTTAAAAAAATTAAAAATAATCCCATCACAACTGTCATTATCACCTGCCCGAAGTTCATTTCATATCGAAACCAATATGCCCAACACTTAACTTTAATAGAGTATGTATTGTGACAACTAAATAATAGATGGTAAAAATGTCGGCGTGGAAAAAAACTTTAAAACCAAATCCAATTAATCATTCGGCCTAATCCCTTAATTGTATTTTATTTAGATTTTAATTTGCTATTTCATAAGCCGATTTGAACAATTTCACAGTTCGCATTGTGCGGATAACGAAACCCGAAACCGAATCAAAAACAAGAATAATATTCATATGGAAGATGTAAAACCACCATAGTTCATAATTTGTCAATTTTTCTTGCGGCTCCAAATTAATTACATTTGTCATGCCCATTGACATTTCGACAAGTTTTCTATTAATTATTTTTGATAGATGTTGGAGCGGTTAAAAATACAGTCCAGCCAACGAAAAGCTCTAGGAAATGTGTCAATGGCTGGTCTGATTTATGACTGCGACACAGTTTCCAAAAACCGAAATGCTCCACATTAAATATTGGAATTTGTAGGCCAGCTAAGATCTCTTCGCCAGATCGTTATGGATTTTTTGCTTACCTAGAAAGAGAAGAGAAAGAGAAAATTTATTAGTGAATCATGCGGTGAATGGAAAATGAGGTAGTAGCCCTGGTGATTTCGGGGAAATCTTGAAGAGACAGAGAAAAACAGAGAAAAACAGTAGCCCCCGAAACTGAAAACCAGACTCAAACCAGAGCCATAAACAATTGCACATAAAGCCCGTTTATGGGACGGACTGTCGCATGTGCAGCATAAATTATGTTTTGTCGTTTTGACATCCCTGACAGATATGCATCTATGCTATAACCCCCGGATCCGAGCAGCCAGCTGCCTGCCTTCTTCCCAATCCAAATCCAACAAAGAGATCATTATCGGACAGGGTAAGGGTCGCCTTGGCGCGACACAAAAACGCACAGAAAAAATGCTCACAGATGTCGTTTATTGAATATCGATTTACGCCGACTTCGTTAGAGAGCAACGCATGTTAAATGTAAATATGAATAAATGAGCTGAAAAACGGCAGCAGAAATAACCGTCCGACTATGATCATAAATAAAGCCAGCCGACTTGAGTGGCCACTAATAAAAGCGGACTCAAAAGCGGAGGCTCTCAATGTCACATGTTGCATGTCCTGCAGCCAGAGGATGGAATCCGAGTTCGAATCCCAGGGCCACTCGAAGCGCGAAACTCAACACTGACCAAGGGGATTGGGAAAAGATGGTGGGATGGCAGATTGAATGGAGTCGAAGAGGAAATGCCCTTAAAATGGGTATTTCACAGAAATTTCTAATGGATTGTGTATTGTGATTTCCAATTCAATGGTTTTGGTAATACTTTCCGAACAAAAGAGACCATTTTCAGATATGTACAAAACCAATAAGCTAATGTTTTATTGCCTTACTAATTTAATAGATTTTTGTAAAAGGGAGCTTTCTAATAGTTGACTTTAATGGTAAATGCTTTTAAGTAATTAGAATGAAAATAATTATTTTAATTTCAAATGTTTTCATAGAGTTGTGTTTAGCTTTAAAAATATCTAAATATTTCTATAACTTTGCCTATCTTCCTTCAAACTTTCCTGACTTTCCTGATACCCTTTATTTAGGGTATCCATTTAGCGATGAAACACAAAGCGAAAAAATAAACAGCCTCAGCGGCCCTGGGCAAGATTTCCAAGGCGGATAAGCAAAAGGCAGGACAACGGCGAGACTTGAACCAAAAATAAAAAAGCAAAATATATGTAGCAGGAGAAGAAAGAAGGGTTGCCGTCTCTGCGATGATTGATTTCATGCCAAAGTTGATTTCAATCAGCAATGTTTATGCAGTTTTTTGCCCCTCGCCGCTTTTTTCTGTCGTCGTCCGTGGACTTTAGTCGCTTGGGGGTTGGCTTTTGACAAGAATTATGACACTAGCCATATTTGGAGCCAGTCATTTCGCAGAGCCGGTGGAAAGAGGGCACGGGGGCGGGGCAACTGTCGTTTAATTGCCAAAAGCGCATAATTATAAGGCGTACCAAACGGAGCGACAAGAAGCGTTCACTGAACCTCCGAAGTCGAAGTCGAAGTCGGAGCCCCAAGCCATGAAAAAAGGAAATCAAAAAGCTAATAGGCTTTTTGGCACTGGCCCATTGTCCAAAAACTCGAGTACCAGCAGCTTAAGCGACACAAGACGAAAACGAAAACGAAACAACGTTAATCAAGGGCCATGAAATCGCATTGAAAGAGAAAACAACACAAAAAGCGAGGAAAACACCAGCGAAATAAGCAGAGGCAAATCAACAGATTCTAAGCGTTATTATTGGAGTCCGCAGAGCAGACTTAATGATGATACAAATTGCTGTTATTAAAGACCGAGCGGAAGGAGATACTTTTTAAATGAAATGAGATGCTGCTTGTGGATAAAGTTGAGCAGGGGAATTATCAAGGAATCACTCTTTCACAGAGATTAAATAGCACTTAGCTTATTGCTAAAATTGTATCACCGTTTAGGGTTTACAAATATGAAGGGATCATAAATAATTAAAATGTATTAAACAACTTTTAAGTTTTGTGATGGCTTATTGTTAATTTATGCCTTTCATAAAACATTTAAGACACAATAGTGTATGTCCTTAAACGCAATTCTTTTAATATTAAATCATAAAAAATATATTTAAAGAATTTAAATTTCTGCAAAAACAAATTCCAAAGAATAAAAAAAAAATGTCTGCCAAAGACACCAAATAAAATTACAGAAAAGCAAAAATAAAACTTGATGAAATTTCAACCAGCTTGGTCTACCCTTGAGCTGATTTTGGGGCGCAAAAAGCCATTAAAACGAACCCTTATTATCCTCAACTAATGTCCAGCATTGTGCCCTTGCCCCTGGCAAACTGATTTAAGCTTCTTTGGCACACACAACATTTAATAAGCGTTAAAAGTAAATGTCATTAGAGAGCAGCCAGAAAAGGCGTCTTCTCCTTTTCCGTTGCCACCATCACCATTCTGCGCTGACACTTGATGAGCTGTCATAACATTAGATCATGAAGGTCCACCGCCCACCTCCGCCCACTGCCGCCCATCCCTCCCACTCTATGGTCCCTCATTAGTCTTGGCAGCAACTGTTTACTCAGCTTATTATGATAAACATTAGGAGTCCAGTGTTGGCAGGCCAAGACTTTAACGCACTTTAACTTGGTTTTACCCCAAAAGAAAAGCGCTCTAATTGATTGATTGATGGGGCGAATTGGGTGATTGACTGGCCATATGCCAAAGTCAAAGGTGTCAAAGAGAGTTTTTTCTGCTTTTTAAATAAACAGATGAAATATTTATTTGACTTGGTGAAATATTTCCCGCTTTTTTCGGAATATTTTTGTTTAATATCTGGAGCAGCTGTCATCGCGAGGGGAAATTCGATGCGCTTAATGAAAGCGACACTTGAAGATTGGCTGGGAAATGCACATGGGGGGAAAATGAAAATGGTACTCTCTGGTCTGACTAATCAAAAAATTATGAGACGATTTGTTACAGAAAACCATTGAGTCTAATGAGTGAGATTGTGGCGGCCAAAGGAAATCTTCCAAGAATGAGAACTTGATTAAGATGTGGGCTCTCACAAAGCCTAAGGAGCGTGAATGATTTTGGAATGGAATAAAGGGGATTTAATGGGGAGTATATGTACATATATCCCCCATATCTAAAAGGCTTTGCCCCTGCATCTTAAGCCTCGGTCTCTGATTGCCAGCTTGTAGTTAGTGTTGCAGTTTTTCTCTCTCACAAATGACTTCCGCTACAGACACAAATTATAATGTAAATCGATGCAACATGAACATGAAATATAATTGAATTGAAAATGTTGCCACACAGGAGCAACAGCAACAACTGACAGGCAACAGCAGCAGCAGCAGCAAGCAAAGGGCAAAATGCTAATAAATGCAAACAAAAAATGCAAGTCGCGGCAGCAGCAACTCCAAACAACACAAAGCAGCAACATCGGCAGAGACAACAGCAACATCAGCAGAGACAACAGCAACATGAGGCACTGAGACAACGACAACGTCATGTAACTTGTAACCGGGCATCAAATATGGCCAGTCGAAGGGGGAAAAGAATGTTACTTGGGCGGCAATATATCATCAAAGTGGATAGTCGACGGATCGGATCATCAGCGAGGAGGAAAAAGATACAACCCCCGGCAGCAACATCAAATCAATGCAATTTCCATTTGTAAATGACCAAAATGAGCAACAAACAAACGAATGTTTAGTCTTGTTGTCAGGTTTTTCTTGGCTTTTGCTCATGGGGACCACCTGGAGGAGCAACTGATAGAGTTCTTAGAGATCTGCCCTCCCCTTTCCAAGCTCTGACATTCCATTTTCGCTATAATTAATAAACACATGGCAAAACAATTTATCAGTGGCTGCTGGCGCCCGAGTCATGGCAAATCGATTAAGCAATCTCCAGCTAAGCAACAACAAAAAAAAAGGGAAAGAAAATGAATTAAAAATTACAACAAAAAAGCGCGCAGTAAAACCGCGACTCATGTGAGTGCAGAAATATGAAAAACGACGCCGGCTTCAATGATGCATGTTGCCAAAGGGCAGCAGCAACTTCAAGACTTGCCCCCCAGCAACTAGAAGGAGGGGAAAAAACTTGTCTGCTCTTTGGGCAGATTTGTTTGCTTTTGCTTTACTTTGGCGGCAGCAAGAGGAGAAAAAAATTTCAATTTAAAAATTATTGCTGCACTTTGCTTGTTGCACGGCAGCAGCAACATGTGCCTCCTCCTGCAGTTCCAGTCCCCCCGAAAAACATGTTGATTATTTTAAAAGGCAACAAGAAAAATGGCTTTTCGAGGAGCAACATAATTTGTTGTCCAAAGTTCCTGTGTTCACCTTCGCGAGTGGCAGCCTAAAAGTTTAATTTCGCATTTCGCATTTGGCATTTGGCTCATTTGCATTTTACTGTCAAATTAATCCAATTTAACACAAGATCCGCGACTGGGGGAATTTCAATCCATTTCAGAGGGCTACGCAAAATGCGGCCTGCCAAAACGAACAACATAATTACCGTTAAGAATTGCGAGCAGCAACATTGGCAACAGCAACAGCAGCAGCAGCAACAGCAGCAGCAGCAACAGCAGCAGCAGCAACAGCAGCAGCAGCAACTACAAAAGACATGCCCCGGACAGGCAGCAAAACACAGAACGTTTTGGGCTCCTTAATTGCCATTGGGAGACTCCATTTGGCATGGCCAAGAAGTCCGAGGAGTCCGAGGAGTCCGCCAAGTTCCAAGGCAGCTGCCCAAGTGGCCAAGAGCACGACTTTCAGCCCAAGCTCCTCGCATTAGCAATATGGGAAACGAATCGGGCTGCTAGTTGCTGCTTGCTGCTTGCTGACCACAGCAACATTGCGGCATGTGCAACGTGTTGCTGCCTGCTCCCTGTTGCACGTATCGATCGCATTCCGCGTTCCTAATTCGCTAGCATTTTACCAAAGCTTCTTTACCATATTCAGCTGGGGATCGGGAAAAGGGGGAAAAGCAAGGCAGCAGATAGCGCGACTTGACTTGACTTGACTGTCGCAAATCAGATACAAGAAAAGTGCTCGCGAACGGGGCGAAGAGTCGAGGAGTCGGGAGAGACAATGCTGGACCCTGTGTTTAGCATATGCAGATGGGTCCGGGTCTGGGTCTCCAGCTCCATCTAAGCACTCAGAAAAATAAGGGATTCTTAGTACGCATCATTTAAGGAATATATATAACTTCAAGGTAGAAGAGTGTGGAAAGCAATGATTAATGTTTCTCTTAAAATGATCAAAATAAGTCTTGATTATAATGATCTATGATCAAAAGATTGATCTAAAGAGTGATTAAAGCATTATAATATAAAAGAAAAAGATACACAAAATAAACATGAAAAAACTGTTGCCAAAAAGAAGTTCTTATAATTAATCAATTGATCAGTGTTGATTCTCTTTTGATTTTGGATTATTTGAACAGTGTTTAGTCTCATAGTAATCATAAATAACTTATTTATTTAACACAACTTTATCTGAGTACAATCAACCATATTGTTCTAAATTATTAACATCAGGAAATATATTTTCTATTGAATTCAAAAATACACTTGCAGTCGTAATAAAAGTATTTCCTAATCTTTAAGTAGTTCTATGTTATATTCTCAAAATGTAGTACTTCGAATGGGTTGATTTATTCTTCTGCTAGCTAGACTTTTCTCTCAGTATATAATTTCTTGTGTCTCCCTGGTTACGCACGCTGGATTTGCAGCTTAAAATATTTGCATACGTTAGCTCCCCACCACTCCCCCCTTCCCTCACATCTCGCACTCTTTCCGCAGGTACGAAATATATTAAATTTAAAACGGACCTCGAAACGAAACGAAAATATGTTAAACGCGTGACTAATGTGAGAACGTTCCATGAGATACATTTGGTTCGTTAGCCTTGGCTCTCAGTGCTGATCAATGATCAAAGACCGACAACAACGGCATTGGGAACTCTGGAGCCGAAGTTGGCTAATTAGCTATGCAAACTATGAGATACACAACACAAGATACCATGTATCTCAAAATGCCTCGAGCCTCATGCGTGCAATTCGCGGCGTTTTTTTTCGGCTTAGCGAAAGAAAGTTTAACTCGATTTACTTCCAATTAGCTGCCATTTTCGGCTATTTGTGTCTGTATCTGTGTGGGCGCCAAATTTGTAGCTCAAAATTGCACAGATACGGATACGACGAGCTAAGGAACGAACTCCAGCTCTCCAACTCCAACTCTAAATCCCAAACAGTCTGTAATTTGACTAAAGACTGAAATTTGAATGATCGCTTTGGCTAAGTGGAGTCTGCAGTCTGGAGTTTAGAGTTTGGAGTTTGCAGTTTGGAGTTTGGGGTCTCGAAGAGGAAGTATCTCTTTGAGAGCATGCGAATTAATGCGATTTGGGGCTGGTCGAATGCGTTCGTTTAGCGATCACTTAAGTGCCTTGGAAACAAAGTTTATAATAGCGGTCTCTCTGAACTGCATGTTAATGGCTGTTTGGGTTGAAAACATATGTAGAGGAAGTATGTGATGAAAACGTTTACTATTTATCATAATAAAATACCTAGGATCCTCCACTTGCTTGCCGGGGAAATACAGGTTTCTAAGTAACAGTTGCAGGAACCATTACCATTCTTGCATCTATTCAAAAGATCTTAAGACCCTGCCAGCATGAGTTCATCCTGGACCGAAATCCTCAAATATCTTATCCAATTCAGTTTCCTTTCCCATTTCCCTTGGCATATGTTTTTTTCCCTGCTTTGCTTTTCAGCCAATCTTCGAGTAAATACTGTGCCCCGATTGTCCCTGCGGCCAAGTGACACCTGCATAGCTCTACCTAAGCCGAAACCTACTTAAGATACTTTAGATACTTCGGATACTTGGCCTGCCCACGAGTGCAGTTATCTATCCATCGACTGGCCGCCTACCTACTCCTCTGAATCTGTCGCCGTGGAGAACCTTTTCGGCCTCTTTTCCTGGACTATTTGCTTTTCAATGCTGCTTCGATTCGTGTTCTCCTTTTGTTCGGTTCGTTTTTATTGTTTTTCTTTTTTTTTCGGGGAAAATTTATGACTTGCTCATGCGGGGAATGCGTTTTCTTGTTTTTCCACCATTGTTTGACTTGGCTCGGCTCGGTTTTCTTTTCTTCGAGCTGTGAGATGATGATGCCGCCGCTGCACCATAGGAATTCTCTACCTACGCAGTAATATCCACTGAGAAAACAGATTTTCCACTCCTTTTGACCTTGTCTTGGCGGCCATTTTCCAGGCGAGCGAGCAGTGAAATAGATTTTCCCGCCACAATTAGGCAACTTCTTGGTCTCGCATTAAATGAAATTGCAAATGGAAATTGTTGCCACACTGCAGAGTCCTTCAAAAAAGGGAGAGATAATCATAAAAATTGTAGGCGGGGAATTGTTAAATTTTATTGCCAAAACTTTTGCCCAACCGAATTTAATTTGTTGAAAAAGAAAAAAAAAACATCAAAAGCAGCTGGTTTTGGCCAAGGAGAAGGAGTACAACAAAAACAATATATATAATCATAAATACTTTTCGGGGGGGATTTAGGTGTGCGTTTTGTGTGTGGGTTTCTACCTGCTGGGATTAGACCTGCCAATGCGAAATTATACAACTTTTATGTCTGGTCTTTGTTTCTGTTACTTATTGCTTTTCCAAGTCTTTCCTTTCCTTTACTTTCCTTGTGTTTGTGTGGGAGAGCGTGAAAATTCGCTAAGCCAAGTTAAGGCAACTTCTTTATTGGCAATTCTTTTGTACGGTTTCGGTTTCCCCTACGCATTTCGGGTCTTGACCTGCAACTGCATCTGTATCTCCGCAGCTAATAGAGATACGTAAGTGCGGCCTTGTGAGTGCAGAAATTTAATTTATACATTAACCCTTTGGGGCATCGTGTCACACGATTTGCATTGCATGTTGTCACGTCATGCTGTCAACAGTCAGCCAACAGCAACAGCAACAGCCAACAGCAACAGCAACATCGACAGCAGCAACACAAAATGTCGCGCGCAAGTTTGCACCTTGAATGAGATACTCCTCCCGACTGCCAATTCTTTGCAAAAAAAAGAGGAAAAAAGAGGAAAAGATATTTTCCTGCCTTCTGGCTACTGTGAGTAATTAAGCCGCATGCCTTTTTCCAGTCGTTGTCCCTTTGGGCCAGCTTCAAAAAAGGCAAGCCGACTTCATCGTCGTCCTCCTTTCCTCGCCCAATTAAAGCTCTATAAAAATCACTTAAGGGCCGCATTTGACAATCAACTTTAATAATAACACAAAAAACGACGCTGCCCCCTTTTACCCACTCAACCTTGACCCCACACTCGGGATATTTCCACAAAACATGGCCAAAGTCAGTGGCGGCGAGTTCAGGGGGGTCGGGGTCGCTTGGCGAACAAGTTGCGATAACAACAACAGCAGAAAAGGGCGCAAAAAAATTATGAAAAATTAATTTCTGCCCGACGGCAGATTTTCGCTTTTTTTCGTGTTTTTTTTCCCCCTGCGTTTTTGTGTGTGGGGCAGACAGACAGAAAATTGATGCCGGTTCGAGGGGATGTGGCAGATATTGCAATGGGGTTTATGCGTTATGCGTTGGCTGATAAAGGATTTGCTAATAAAAACGAATGGCAAGCAGATAAAGTCGCCGATGAGTAGGATTTGTTGGTGAAAGCGAAAGAGATTGCTTGGATTGGTTATTTTATGAGCACTAAATTTAATAAGAATGTTTACCGATTTGACCTTTAATATAATTTTGAATTTTTGGTTCAAAGAACCCCCTTTTTACTTATTATCTCTAGTGTGGGCATTAAAATTGTTGTGATTGCCAAATTCTTCAAAAGTATTAGCTTTGAAATAGATCCTAACAAACCGTCATTCAGGATATTTGATTTTGGGCAACTGCTCTAAATATCTTTCAGTGATATTGGGTGTTAACTATTCTTCTTGATTTCCCTCCGACGCATAAACATGATTATCACACATTCCATAGACACAAATTCTCCCATCATTGCAATGGGATGCTTTTTTACCCTCACTTAGTTGCAATTGCTGCTGTTCATGGCCGTTCCATGTGCTTTGCTCTTTTGTGCGGATGTTTTACAATGTGCTCCACTGTGTTGTGGTAACGATGACGATTGCTGTCGATTGCAACATCAACAACGAGCAACAACCAACAACATCCAACAGCAGCAGCGGTGGCAACTTTGGCCTGCAGCCTGCAAAACCTTCGATTTGTTGGTCTGTCATCATGCCTCATCATTGTCAGCCGTCTCATCCTGGCAGCCCGGCATGTGCAACGTTTTCATCATCATTATTTTATGTTGCAGAAGGCAACCCCAAAGGCCTTTCGTTCCCATGTTCTCTTCAATTTCTTTTTTGTTATGCATTATTGAATTTTTGTTTATAAGACAGCGACATGTTTGGGTGTCTGCTTGTCGGCAATTATTATGCCTTCGCCTGAGAATGTTTACAAAAAGGCTGGGCTATAATGTTTATAACCCGAAAGGAAGAGGGGGGCTCCCGCAACGATATCCGTTGAGATCGATCAAATGAAGTTATCACCCGGCGAGGCAATTGGCAATTGTCACAGGAACCGAATCACAGCCAATTCGAGTGCCAAACACTGTCACTCAATCCTCGCCACGTTGATCCTCGTGTTGATTTCAGCCAGTTCCAAGAGTGGATCCCTCCCCTTTTCCCCCATGGATACCAGATCCAAGATCTCCCAGAGATTGCAGATCGCGGATCGCTGGACGTTGATGCCTATTGACAGCTCACAGCGGTTTATTAATGATCATGCTGCGGCTGCCCAGAGATCGAGATATAGTCTCTGTGGATCTGCGGCTGGATGTGAATGTTTCTGCCCTGCACGCGATGCGCATCAATCTCAGATAAAGAAAGATCACTCAGCTGTCGGACGATCACTTTAAGATCGCCGATCGTCTATGCAAATTCCTTTATCTTTCAGTTTCTCCCTTTTCTATATCCTTCCTTCACTTGATTAATTGCCGCTGCAATTTTAATTAATTTTTTCTTTTTATGGCCAGATTCCTGCGCTCCCTTGAGGCGTTCATAATTAGAGGAAAAATATATATTTTAGCATTTCCCAGAAAATTCAAAACCGATTTCCCACAAGGTGCGTCAGCTAATTAAATATTTACTTCCCCCGGCTAAAGACACACCCGTCGTCTAACCCAGTTCTAAATTCGAAATTCTGATTGCAATGTTTACCAAGTTCTCTGGCATTTACCAAACCGTAAACAATTCCACATACAAATGTCGGAAGAGTTCTGTAATTCGAGACGATCCCAAGAGGGACACCCAACGAATGCAGGTCGTTCTCGATGTCTTTCGAGAGTCTTCAAAATGTAAATAGTGCTAAAAAACAAAGAAGAATCGCCCCGAAAGGCGACAAGTGAGGCCTTATCTTAAATGCATGCCCCGAGGAGACGACACACACGCAGGGAAATGGAAATGGAGGAAATCGAAGAAATGGAGGGGAGATGGTCGGGAAAAGTGTCGCCGCACTCTCGAGTGATTGGCATATCGCATTTCCCCATTTGCCGTCGTCGCAAAAGTGCAATAAATTAACTGAGTGAAAAAAAAAAAATAAAGAAAAACCAAAGGCGAATAAAGAGGGAAAAACCAGTAAAAATCTTAAGCCACAGAGCAGGTTGCCCGGTGGACCATCCTCGTCATCAACTAACCAACTAAAAACCAAATTAATTGTATGACAAACTCGTTGAATGGCAAAAGCTACCAAATCTTCAGACGAACGTGGGCAGGTTGCAGCCCACTCTCGGCTTTATTTCTCAGTTTCAGTTGACTGGGAGAACAAAAAAAAAGGAATTATAAAACACAATTCGATGCGGCGATACCTGAATTAAAAGTGTTTAACTTTAGTGGCCAGGCTTTGGTTTCCCAAGAAAATTTATGCGTAATTCGTCTGAAAGGTTTATGGTCGGTGGAGTGAAATGAGGTTGTTGAATATTTGATATTGTTTAATCTAATTTAGGGGATAGTTTAAGTGGAATACATAATTTGTATAGAGATTAACTTGGAATTTGAAGAATGAGACATATTAGTGGGCTTACTTTTAGTGCATAACTTCTTCTTTTTAAATGTTATTCATTTCATATCGAAATCCCTTAATATAGTAGCTTAACATAGAAACAAAGGAAGTTAATAATTCTAGTTGTACATTTAAATCTAAGTATATACATTATTTTAAATGGCTAATAACATATTTCAAACCCTTTTCATTAGTTTGTAAGATATGGTGTCTCTGTCTATTGCATCTTATAACTTTTAATGCCTGCTTACATATTTTCCCCTTTTTTATTGCAAAGACACTCTTAATAGTTAGGATCCCTGCATACCACTTTGCAACCCCTTCGTCCTTCCATTCGCATGATCCCTAACTAAATGCTTTTTTGCTTTATGGCACTGGCAATGCCACCGCAATATCAATATCAAGTTTATTTTAGCTTTTTAGCATATTTTAGTGTCTTATCAGCAGCCGCCAATGGCAGCAAATGAGTGTGCGAGTGGGGAGTGCAAAGGAGGGGGGTGAGGTAAGGGGGAATTGGCAACATGTTGCTGCTGCAAGAACAAGACTCCATTGTAGGTTTCGCCTGGGTTGACAGTCATTTAGATTTATGGCTGATTGTCTGCAACGGCAGCGCCTTTTTATAGCCAACTTGCTTTGGTTGTTGTTGTTGTTCTGTTGCCTTATTTGCACGCAGAGTCAGCAATCCAATTTTTGCATGTTTGTTGTCTTTGTTGCTGTTGCTGTTGTTGCCGTTGTTGTTGTCGTCGTACGCAGGTGAGTACAAGCCACAAAAGCAACAACCGCGAAACTTGTTTAGCAACATTGGCCAATTTGCATGTGTCGCACTCGCTGGCAAGACTTTAAACACGGCTCTCGGACTCCAAGTTCCCAGTCGAAGTCGAAGTAGGAGTCGAGTCGTATTCCCCCTTCCAGATATTAGATATCCCCGATGCGATAAACGTCCAGCGATCGAGACTCTCCGCTTTATTGATTTAAATGCCGCGCATCTTCTGTGATTCGAGGATCGCACAGCAAGTCGCCGATTGAGATTAAGCCGTTTGTCAACTTGTCATAATTGCCGGGACTTCAGACTACGGCGCCGAGCTCTTTGGGGCTTGTTAACAAATTATAAAAACTTTTTCAGTCGCTCCACTACGAAACGCCAACGTTGTGGCAAACTGACTGCAAACGATGACTCAAGGCGATTCTTTGAAAATTTTTCATAATTTCCTCGCCGCGCGTAGGCTGCTAAAAACTTTAACGTTAACTCATACCCCAAACCCAAAACGAAAACCCAAATGGCGATTGCTGGCGGCAATGTCTGCCACAGCAGCAGCAGCAGCAACCAGCAACTTGCAACTTGCAGCAGCAACATCATCAAGTGCAAATATGCAAATCTCTGCCGACGACTTGCTTAAGGATAAATGACAAAGACAAAGACAAACCTCTTTTCGGGCCAGCCGGAAATTTCAGATTTGTGTAATTAAATACGTATTAGCCGAGCGAAACTTGTTGATCTTCCCAGTTAACTCATTTTGCCTAACTGTAAACGGCTTTTCCTGCAGATTAAGGATGGTTTTCGCAGGGGAAAGTCTATATGTACAAAGTTGCACTAATTAAAAGACAATGCTGACATTTATTGCGTTTTTGTGTGAGGCTTTCCTGTAAACACATAGCGCTCATTTCTTTTTAAATTAACCAACTGCGAAATACGAATATTCCCAGAAAACAATTTTATTCGCTGGCAAAAATGTTTTAGATAGAAAATAAATATTTGGTACGAAATCTTGAGAATCACTTCATTCAAGGAATTCATTCAGAAGATTATTTCTTGCTATATCTTGCTATAAATTAACTTGCTCTTATTTGAACGAAAGATATTTCTCTAAGCTAAATTAAGTAGAAAAAAAGAACTCTTTAAAATAAAATAATATTTTATAATTTAAAGACTGTGTAAATCAAAGCGCATAAACCAAATATGAAAGTTAGACTACATAATATTTTTTTAAACTAGAAGCAGTTCTAAGCCTTTCAATCTTACTGTATCTTTGCCAATAATTATCCCAAGGATAGGTCGCCATCGAGCCATTTCTCCTTTCTGCTTTTCCCATAACTTGTGAATCAAATTTCCATGTTGATTGACCCCTCCAGAATTGCATATCCTCCTCCGGTCACACCCCCCTGCCCCCTCCCGCAGCTCCTTTCTCGCCTTTCTCTCCGCGATTCCCCAACTCCTTCACACATAGCATTTCCAATGCAATTTGCGAACCTTTTTCTCACCAAGCTCAGATTTGCTCCAAGCTAACCACCACGAACGAATATAAACGGGGCAGGAAAAAAAAAAGAACTTTTCGGAAAATCCAGTAACGCCTTCTCAAAAAAACGAAATAACCATTTTCCAGGCACTGCATTGCATTGCATGCAAAAATGTGGCCAGCAGCGACCGGCAACAGTAACAACGGCTTTAAACGCCAACTGGCATAACTGCAACATTTCGGATGCAAGTTTGCATTTTACGCGGCTGCCAGGCTTAATTTTCCTTTATTTTTAATATCACAGCCAAAGCAACGGCCACAAAATGTACATAAAACCCACGGCTATATCAAGTACGGCCCGGCCACATAGATACACATAGACTGGCTGTCAAGCTGGGTCTCTCGGATCTCCAGGAAGCAAGAAATAACAAAAATCTTTGCGTAGGCAAAACTTGGCTCCGACTACCCAGCTGACCATGTCCAAGTCGCCTTTCAGCCGCCTGCCTTTCCCATTACTGGGTTCTGGCCCGGCCAGCAAGACTGTTGTTTTAAATAATTAATTATTGTTTAGTTGGCAAATAGCCGACTCGAGATCGAATGGCTGCGGCTAGGAGAACTAAAGCCATGGGTAGTTGCAATTAGTAGTAAAACGCTATTCGTCCGGAAAGTGGGGATATATTTGCTGGAGAATCAGAGGCTAAATGGGGCCTTTTGGGGGATTAAAGGAGTGCTCCCAAGATGTTCAACTTATGAAAAATCATTTAACGTAAATATGCAGATCACTGTATTCACTTATAATTATTTCTAATGTTTTTACCTCACACTTCTGGGAAATATATGATTACTCGCTGGGTATTTTAATAATCTTCTAGAGCATTTTTATACTTCAACAAAAGTATCTTCTGCAATATTGCTGATTCGGAAAAATATTTTTCAAAAATATTTTACTTTGGGTAAATATTAGTAGTAATTCCCAGTCATTTTTATACTGTGAGAAAAATGGAACAAATTAGATCTAAATATGAGGCAAGTAATTTCCAGTAAATGTTTATGTAACGCTTATTTAAATAAGTTTTTAATTATGTACATGCATAAATAAAGAATATAATTTGAATAAGTGGTGATTTAGTACATAATTTTCTTAGTTGAATTTTATTATGGCATAAACACATAATTAGCAAGTACATGTACATAAAATAGATTATGACTTTATAAAAAAGAATTACAGTTTAGTTGGTTGAGTAAAAGAAAAACTAAGAATGAATGCGATGACTTGTCATAGAATAGGAACTTTTCTTCAAGCAAAACTCCTTCGTGGTTAATTTACAATCTAACTACTGTGTTAAACCTTGTTCAATTTTCTTTAATTTCTAGCCTCAAATAAAAATTAACATATTTGTTAGGGCTGTTAATAGGTACTCTCCAATATCTCATAGAAATACGTCTATAGACTTGCAACCTTTCGCTAGTCGACTGGCAACACCTCCACCCACAACCAGCCGACTTTCAATCACATTCCTGCCCCAAACTGTGTGCCAAACATATTGGGGCAGGCTTCGGCTGTGGATAGCCGAGAGACCCCTTCATTATCTAGCCTGCAGCTGGGAGCAAATGGGAGATCTCGTTGAGTGGCGGCGATTGGTAGGGCAATCATGTGATTGAACAAATAACATGCTACGGAGCTGCCACAGCACTTGACTCCATTTCCATCGCCCGGGAAAGGAAAGTAAGCCGTAGACCGCTACTTAGCCCAATTTTCGCATAATGCACATGAGAAAATTGCACAAGACCCGAAAGGCAGCCCGGGCACACAAAAAATGCCAACAGAAATTGGCATTTCCAAGACAAAGGATTGAGTCTGCCACCCCCGAAGTCACAAGAGAAAAAGTGCACCGAGTCCAGTAAGCTGGAAAAACGCTCCCCAGAGTGGCATTACCCACTGTCAACCCTGCAACTTTGTGTCGAGGGCGATAATTTTTATGACCCCGACAGATTCTCAAGCCGACTGCGATTGACCCACCACCCAAAAAGCTGATGGCTTGGCTAACTGGTCACACACCACCAGCAAAGTAAGGAACACAAATCCTGTCGTGTGCCAGTGCAGATAATTTTATACAATTTATTATATCAAACGAGCGGCGTCGCGTGCAACACTTGCCACGTCACATGGGTTGGGATGGGAAGAGTCGAGATACAGATACTATATAGTATAGTATGCTGCAGCCTCAGGTTGCGTGTTCGAGTGCTTAACTGAAATCCGAAATCCGAATTCAAAAATCCGAGTTGCGTGTGTCCACGTTCGATATCGTTGGATTGGCATTAAAAAGCGTTTAATAAGCATTAGATTACAACATTCTCGGCACATTGCGAAAAGGGGTGTGACGGCCTAAGCTCATTTAGATATATGTTTTATCGCCGGATTTGCCGAGCCATGAAATCGCCAAAGGGCTTAATTCAAAGGCATTGCTTAACCTCAAAAGCATTTTGCTTTAGTTTTCGTTTGAACTCCCCATCTCTCAACCACAAAAGCCACAAACTCGATTCTTTGTTTGATTTTCTTGTAATCAGTTGTAAGATTGCTGCGGCGGGGAAAACTATACTCAGTTGATTAGTGTTTTCGGTGGAGAGCGTACTGCAAACTCATTAGTCATTTATCTAAAGTTCGGTTTCTGGTGAGTGATCTTTCCCGTGATCCTCCCTTAGGGGTTTACATTTTTTGTTACCCTCATCCATATTTTTTCCATACATGCATTTTGTTCACTTTGGTTTTTGATGCGTAATTCGATCTGTGTATTCTTTGAAAATTGTACTTAGTTTTCCCAAATGTGATCCCTAAGTGGGTTCATTGGGGTAACGTTAGTTTTTTGTGTTTTTCGTTAATGGCATGATAAAAGAAACTGATTTTGGTCAGAGAGATTAGGGAAAGAAAATGTGGTTTGCAATGGTGGGTTCTAAAATGATAAAATGATTCAAAGGAGCGACTGATTCAAAGCTATTTGCTTTCTTTACCTTAGTTTTACTTTTATAACCATTCATTTGAAATAAAATTCTTCCGATTTCAAAAACTCAATTCTAAAAAAGAACTCATCTAAGACGATCCCCAACCTAATAGAACTTCTTAACCTTTGTTAACCTGCAAAGAACTGCTGAAGTTCCAAGTTCTTATGCTAACGATTTCGAGTCGCAAACATTCAGATACATCCACTCAAAAATATACCCACAATGTGCATCTCTAATGAGAATTCGAGAGAGAGGCATGAATAATGGGTCTGTGATGTCGCGTTGTCTATAAAGCGGCCTTACAATCCATTAGCGAACGTTGCAGGCATAAATAAACCGCAGTGCCTTAATTTCACTTTGTTGTTTGTGTTGCAACCAAAAATAGCCAAAAAGATGGAGTCGACGAAAAAACGTAAATGGAAACAAATGACGCTAATAAATAAATGGGGAGTGCAGGCGAAATGAATGGGGGGAAAAGTCATATGCGGCCACAAAGGATTTTGCTATGAAAATCCGGGAGGAAATAGTTTGTCATATTGCCCTTCAAATTGTATCTTCTATGTTGTATCTGCAACTGCAACTGCGGATGCATCTGCATCTGCATCTGTCGACACTTACCCTTGAGCGCTCCAACTTGAGTTAATCCATTTAATCCCGTGAGGAGCAGCAGCAGTGGGAATATCTCCCGTCGACTCCGACTGCGATCGACTTTGATTATTTTTAGCCGGTCCCCAACAGCATTTCGATTGTTTCTGTGTCGGCGTTTGATCTCTGGTTTTTCGTTTTCGTTTTCATTTTTGTTTTTATTTTTATTTTTTATTTTAATCTCGCTTTCGTTAGCTAAACGCTGGGGCTGCACACGCACCTCGCACAACTGCATTTTGTCAAGTATTCTTCTGCGCTTCCTTTAATTACACACCATTTAAAATAGATTTGCACTCATTTCTCGATATTCTGCTGGCACACACAATTTATTCACTAGAATCTGAGTCCGTGGCGCCACAAAGTCCGTTGGCCGGAACGATTCGCGGAACCCGACGGATCGAACGGATATATACTCTCCCCCAAACACATGCGAACCGGCGGACACTCGAATTGGTACTGGCGCTGCTATACGCTACGAAAATCGACTGATGTGAAAGAAATTTCTTTTGAAAACTGGGTGGTTTTGGACCTGGTTAACATGAGCGGGGATTGTGAGTGGAAGTTGTACAGTGCGCTCGCACAGTGAGTTCATTTTGTATGGCGCTTAACAGAGTGCTCAAGAACAGTGAGTGGATTTTGTATGGCGGTTAACAGAGTGCGCCAGAACTAGAGTGCAAAGTTAACAGTGCGTAGGAACTGGAGTGCATTTTGTATGGCGGTTAACAGTGTGCGAGAACAGCGAGTGTCTTTTGTATGGAAAGTTAACATTCGAGTGTTTTAAGTTCGTTTCTCGTTTCGTTTCGAGTTCGTTTGTATTCGGCAAACCACTTCGGTTCTTACTTCGTTTATGACTTCGTGAGAGTTCCATTTCCCACTTTGTATCGCTTGTTGCATGCTGTGGAACGCATTGGACCTTTGTTTACTCGATGGACTGCAGCCTCGGTTTGTTTTGTTCCGTTTGCAAACGTTCCACGTGCCCTAGGTTCATCTTGTTGGAAACATATTGCACTCAATGGAATCGCACCGAGTGTTGATGACTCATGTTGATAAGGCCAAGGGATCCATTTGCGTTTTATGGTTTTTAAAGACTATATTTTCACTTTTATTTGAAGAATATTTGAAGTTAAGGAACATATTACATATACATATTGCCAAATACTGACAATCCTAACAATTCCTTTTATCTTCATATATAAAATATTGTATTCATTTAGTGTATTTACTATCCATCACAAGCATTTGTTATAAAACCTTGTCAACTGAATAAATAATTCATAAATTTCAGATTTTATTATTCGACCATACGCGGGGGTGGCATGTGTGTTGTATATCACTCAGCGAATGAGAATGTCGTATGATAAATATTTAAGCAAATACAATTATAACAATGAAATTGCTTATAAATTATTTTTGCTTCATACGACATACATATTTATCAAGTTGATAAGAAAGAAAACAATCATTGTTGATGTTTGCGAAAGGAAATGAATTTATTAAAAAGTATTTGCATTTCAATATTGACAAGGCTAGTTTAAGGCCATTAAAAAGAAATATTTTGCGGAATAAAAAACTCCAATCCAATTACCAAATTTAATTTTCTTGTGTATTAACAATGTTGCGAACCAACAAAGTGCATTCATTTCAGAAAAAAGCCCATAAATATTCAGCTTTGTTTAGAAATACAACAAATCGACATTCAAATGGACTTTAACACGATGCCACATCAATTTCTCCGTTCGAAGTGTTTATCCACCAACTCTTTTTCAATCTTTTCTGACCATTTAAACTCTTTTTCAGGTTGTCAAGCCAACAAATTGCCAACCTTTGTGCTGCTTAGCTTCGATAGTTTCCATTCGAGATCCGAAAACATTTTGAGCTTGGATAATCCCTACTTGTTGCATTTGATTGCCCCCTTGACTCCATTGTTCCGCCTGCGCCCCCCTCCCCCGCTTAACCCCCAGTGTCCCCTTAACCCTCCACTGCCGGCGACAGTCGAAAAACGCCTCAAAGGGGCGACCATTTGCTATCTAATCTGCTCGAGTGCCGCACTCACTCTCCAGCTGTTAGCTCATCTATTTCCAAACTGCAATAAAGCCAGACACACAGTTCTAGGCGATCCGTTGCACAATGCGATGAATGGAAATCCAAATCAAAGTGGAGACCCCGTTCTTGGACACTTTGCCACATATCACAGAACACCGGCCCGCTAATGAATTTCGAAATCAACCCAGACGATATTGTATTAATTTATCAAAGTGCATATCCGAAAGGGCTTTCCTCTATAAATCGCTGCCTAATTTCCCAACGTTTGTTAAATAATCAATAACTTTTTTTTCTCCTCCTCCTAAGCAGAGTTTGATTCGAGTGTGAAGTCGGTTCATTAATGCCGGTGCTCAGAAAAGATACAGATACATTTGGCCAAGGAGAGAAGTGTAAAATAAAGGTGTGTATCTTTTCCATAAAGGAATTGTGCGTGCATTTAGGAGCGGGCAGGTGTGGATTCCCCATCTGAGAATGCAACTCACACAATGTGCATTGTCTTTGCCAAGAAAGAAAGGTCAAAGTGCGTTTGTCGCTGTGTTCGCTGCCTTCTCAAGTCCCCCGATCCCCGATTCTCGATTCCCGCTTGCCTTTTATAGAGTAGAAGAATGCAGGTAGAGGCAAGCGAGAATTTGTGGCAGGTAAACCATATTTCAAATGCTGATAATTGGCCAATTTACAGCCAGGGCGAGTTGCTCTGCTTGAAAGGCGAGATATCCGAGCCCGGTTGCCACGCTTCATTAGCACTCAAGTGAAGTTCGGCAACGGGGCAGGGATCATATGTCGTATAAAAAGATACGAGAGAGGAATATACAAAATAATATAGAACGAGAATTGAAATACATATGTTAGGGAAATAGAAATATTTTGGTTTGAGCAAGTACCCACTTATTTACTTTGCCTATTTGGATAACTGCCTTAATTTCCTTTTGAATTGTAAATACAAACTCTCTTCACTAGAAAGTACTAACAAACTTGACCATTGTTATTTATTTATACTTTTAATGTATTCTATAAAGTATTTATATCTATTATTACTCATATAAAAATGGGATAGCGCAATAACTTTATATTGATTGTCTTTCTTTTAGTATTGCCTAAGATTATTGATGATTTCAGGGGTATATGCAGATATAGATTTCTTTATAATTCAGAAAAGTACGAGTGTACGAGTTCCCAAACTACACCTTTACACTCCCAAAATATTTAGGTCCTAAGCCCGCCTGATTAAACATGTGAGCCCCTGACCTTAGGTAACTACCAACCCAAGAAGTTCGGCAACATTGCAGTTCGGTCTGAATAATCTAGGCTGAAATGTTGACATTGCCTTTGTAATGTTCGGGCCTATCTCCCTCTCTCTCTCTCTCTCCCACCAACTCTACCCCTCTCTGTCACACAATCTACTGACTGACTGTTTGTCTGTCATGTCGGTTGCTTTAAGCCATGTTAATGACATGTAAGTTGCGACTCAATTGCGGATTTGCGAGCTTCCCGAAAACGAAATGGAATGACATTTTGATTGTCAAGCCAAAGCCGAAAAAGATGAGAGGAAAAAGGGAATCACGAAACTTATAAATGCACTTTAATGTACGTGTTTAAGTTTATTGGAAGGATGCGCTGCCTTCTTTTCTCGGGACATTTGTGCGCTCAAAAGTAAACAAATTACGTATACGTGCACACTCAAGATAATTGAAATTAGCGACTGTGACAGCATGATTACCTTCCCCAACATCTCCAGGGAACCGCCCAGGCCACAAATCTCGTGGACAAACACTCGAGGTGAGAGGGCGAGATACAGATTCACAGATACACGGATATACGGCCAAAGATACATTTACACACGCATCTCGTATCTCGTATCCGAAGACTCCAAAACGCCCACTCGCAGAGCCAAACCCCAATCGAGTGGGTTTTTTGGACAGGCCACGAGTGTGGATGCTTCTGCCTTCCCGTTTCCCATGCTCTACACTTGAAAAAAATATGACATCAATTTATAAAGTCTTATAAAATTAGTTGGTCTTTTGACAATAAAAAATTATTGGATTTTCAAGGGAATTATAACCCACAAAAAAGTTCAAATGTAACATACAATTTAATTTTAAAAGACATCCAAGCCTTTAATGTAGCTTTCGAAAAAAAAAGTTTTGGAACCCTATCAGTAATCGCATTAAGTAATATATTTTAAATAAATTATATTAATTTTTTTCGATTGATTTTTGTTCAGTGTATATATATTGAGTCTCCCCGAAAACTAAAAAGTATTAAGTATTAACTAATATATTTCAAATAAATGAAAGTACTCTTACTCAGATACTTTGTATTATTTCTTTTATTTTTTGTTGATTGATTTTTGCTCAGTGTATCAATATTGAGTCTCCCCGAAAACTGAAAAACCCAACCCAGAACGCATTGAGATTGTGTCTGAGGTTTTTGTACAATTGCTGGATATATGATAATGAGCAGGAAATGAGTTGAGTGTTAAATTTATGGGCAGGAGTGCTGTTCTATGATTTCCACAATGACTTATGATTGTAATTAAAAAAATTTCCGACTTTTCGTATATAAAATATTACGCCTTTCAAAGGTGTTGGGTTGAAAGTGTAAATCCCTCCCCTTCACACATCATCCATCACACACACACTCTAATCCCGACGGTCCTAAAAATATGCACAGATGGCACTCAAAATGGAAAAGCCACAGCTCTGCCATAAAATTGTAATCCCATTAGCATAAACTAAATACAACAAATGAAATTAAAAGTCAATAAAAGTTTAACTAACTCGAACAATAAAAATCAATGACTACTTTCCTATGGTCATAAAATAAATCATCTAACAAAAAACAAAAATATTTAAAATGGCAACAATTGGATGCGTTACAAGGATATGGCCAGCATAATTGCACACAAATAGCTGTTTGTTTTTGTTTTTAATTGCAAAATTAAACCAATGACGATTAATTTGACTCTGGAATTTACCAGTAAGTTACAATAAAGAAAGATAAACATAGAACTCAGTTGGCAAAAAAATGTTTTAGAAATTAAAAAGTTATAAATTCGAATATACTATTCACTAAAGTATAATTACATAAAAACAATCAAACATACATCGTTTATTAATTAGAAATTTAATAATATTTTTGTGAACCAAAATATATATTTATTTTTTATTTTACAAAAAGATAACATTGTGCTAATACCAATATCAAAACATTGATTGTTTCTACCAACTTCAAACGTAACGACCTCATTTACCCTTTCATGCGAAATTAGAGCACATTTATTTGCAAATGTTTGGTTTAATTTGCATTTGCCTCAATTTTCATTTAGATACCGAATTGGAAATGCACGCGATGATAACTGCTTATTAACATTTTGTTGCTTTTATGGCTTTTAATTAATATTTTCAGTAGTTCGCCGCCGAAAAAGACCACCAAGCGAGACGGCAATAGGCGACGGACAGAGATAGCGATAGCGATAACTCTTCATGCATTCAGTCGTGCATTCAAGCTTTTTGTTTGAGTGGGCGGGAGTATTTCATTTGAATGGTTTATTTGTGTGGCGCTTTGGCTTGTTTTTCGGTTTTGGGGAACTGTTTCGTAATCAAGATAATCATAGAGTGGATTCATTAAAATCGAAATATGAGCAGCAACAAAAACAAAAACGACGCTTTTGAAGCTGCTGGCGGTCCCTAAAAAACCTAACAATTCCCCAGCTTTTCAGTGTGTGGCAAATAGTTTTGTAGATTTCAATCGAAAAAATAATGTTTGTTGTTTTTCGGCTTCCATTCGTTGTTGTTTTCTGGTAGCAGAAAATAAACAGCAGGCGACCACCGCCTATGGGCATAATTAATTACATATTTCAATTGTGCGACATTGGGGATTACGAAATTATTCGAATTGTCATTTGTTTGCTTTTTGTGCTTGCCCTTTTCAAGTGGGGATTTTTCCGAGTACCATTGAATTGCGATTGAAAAGTTCATCGGGCTTTGGCTGTGGCTAATCCCATAACAAGCCTCTTGGATCCCCTTTCCTTCTAATCACTTAATACCCGCCAATAACCCACGGTTAGAGATCCAGACGGGCCCGTCGATTTAACAACCATCTATCATTAAATAATTTGCTAAATTTCTGACAAACCAACAGCGCCACGAAGACCCTCGGGAACCGCAGTTTGGTCTCTCTCGACCTTCTTTTTCACTTTTAATTAGCTGTGCAGCCGATAAAAATGCGCTGAAAATTAAGCGAAACGGCTCCGCTCACAACAATAACAAAGGGAACCGATCAGGGGCGGCGAAGGGGGATACAAGATATAGAAATTTAGGGGGGGTTCACATCACCAAACTGGTAAAAGATTCGCACGCAGAAAAGTTGGGGAAAGGGAAGTGGGCAGGGGTTTTTGAATGGAAGCGAAGGCAGAAATATAATTACAGTGATCACTCGAAAATAAATTAAAAACTTTAAAAATTTATAACTATTATTTGCAAATATTTTAAAAATATGTTTCCAAATAAATTGATGTAGTAAATACTTTAACAACGATAACTGATACTTAAGGTTGGCTAGTACTTGAAATCATTGCATATCTTTAAATTGATCTATTTAGAATCGTGTAAGTTTCTTAACAATGTTACTAAACAAAACGAATATATATTTTATAAATTGTACATTATATATATATTTTTTTTTAAATTCTTAAGTAGTGTGTCTTTTATCGACTTACTACTGTATCTATCTGAGAAAGAGGGACAGATTTTAGCAGTGCCTTTGGCAATAGCAGAGGCGCTGGCGAAATGGTCGCGTCCGAATGGTTAGTACGTGATCGGTTCATAAAACTAAAAGCAACCATAAACTGATAATTCGAGAATTTATAAAAAAGAGGAGATGCAGACACTGGCGTTCAATGGGTTTCGGGCGATTGATCGACCTGGAGTAGCCCAAACGCGGACAGGAAGCTCCGACCATCATTGATGATGATGATAATGATGATGGCGATGATAATATTGCCGCTGATCTCTATGTTTTCCAGGAAGCCTGATCAGTGGGCAGATCTCAGAAAAGGTTGGCTTGATAAAAAGCTTATAATCTATTATCTCTAAGACACCCACGTTCCCAAAAAATATGAGAAATAAAGGAAGGAAAGCTTAGCTTAATAATTAATTAAACAAGACTTATATCAATATGTTATTATGCATTATAATAAAGAAACTTAAGAACAAAACCGCCTATACAAATGACTAAGCTACCCTGGAAATTGCAATGACTTGTTCATCGTTTTCGATTCTGCTGACTTTTATTCACCTCCGTGGGATTTGAGTCCCTCGGGGCAAAAATACTTTACAAAAAGCCGTAAACGTCCAAAGTTTGTTGACTAATCTCTTTGTAGCCCCAAAGAATGTGTTTCGAATTTCATTACTAAACTTGATCCGTGATCCCTGTTTATGTTCCAGTTAGGCGAGTGAGTTTCATGATTAAATTTTAATGCATTTTCGTTTTAAGACGCTCCATTGTGCCAACTCTTTCGACGCAAGAAGAGCTGTTGCTTCTGGCAGATCGTAAAACGTTCCCAGTTTTTCCCCGCCCGACTTTAATGATCGTCGAAGCTAATTAAAATATTTAGCTGAGACGTTGCAGCGGAACTGGGCGTAGAATGCAGACACAACTGAAATTCGTGTTAATTTTTTTACGGCCTCGATTTGCAATTTGCCATAATTAAGCATTAGCGTTTGTGGTGTGTCATAAATCGAGGAAAATGCGGGACGAGGAGGCGGAGGGAATCGTTATCTTGCAACAAGCGGCAGGTCAAGAACGTTGGCGACCCAGGACGCCTATAAAAATTGAAAATTACCAACGCAACGAGATACAGATACAGATACAGATACTTTTGCGGGGTGGGAGGGCATCTCCAATCGCAGCCATGAATGAAATGCGTACTGAATGAAGTGGGTCTGGGAACTTAGAGTCAGAGTCAGAATCAGATCTCGACTCATCGCCATGGCAAATTCGAGCTAAAAGACACAAAAAACAATGCCATCCCCATTTATGATTATAGTTTTTGTTTAGCTGTGACATCGCCGGATTCGGATTCGGATTCCCGTGTCTTTCGTTCGCATTTCAATCGTCGCAGGGACTGAGAATCGAATCGGGGTTGTGTCGCAGAGGCGTCGATAAAACCGCAGGGGGTCATAAATTTCTCGAGCTTCTTGCGTTTTGTTTGCCTGAAAAATATCAATTGAAGTAGCCGCCGGCAGTCCAGAGTCCAAAGTTATCGCCAAAAAATAAAGAATGTTCCACAGGGAGATACAAGTTCTGTTCTTTCTTTCAATATAACTTTTATTTTGTGTTGTTTCTGGATGTTTCTTATATTGGTATGTGTCATGTAAGAGAGGAATTATCGGTGAAGGGTATTTGTGAAAAGGGTAATGACATGACAACTTGAGCTGAAGGGTGGTTTAAAAGAAGTAATGAAAGTTTTGAAACCCTCGAATTTACTGTTTTCGAAAGTAAGTTTTGAAAAACTTAAAATTATTTGTTATTGTCAAACGATTATATCTCGAAAGTTAACTTATGGTCTCCAGAAGTCAAACTTAGTTTAAGTCAAAAATAGTGATTATTGGTTTTAAGACTTGATGTCTATAAAAATCAAAAAAAAAAAATTTCTGGCATATGTTTTTTCCTGTATATTATTTTTTAAAATTTTAAAATATTATGAATAGATTAATTATAGAATTTATATATGAAATCTTTAGTCTTTTCAATAAATTCTTTTCTTTTCAAAATTATTTAAATTCATTATTAACATATTTTCTTTTTTTTAAGCCTTATTTATAGGTAATTGTCAGGTCTACCCCATTTTATTTATTCTATCCTTCCTGCTGCTATCGCATACGATTTAGTGTCGTCTTTGTTGCTTATCTGCGGTGGCTTTCTTTCAGCAGAAGACTGAGATCCACCTCTCTGCCGTCTCTTTCCTTGCCTCTAGCCCCCTCTCTTTCGCACTCACAAGTCGTCTCCTGAGCGTGTGTCATCGCAGTTAAGTGGCGCGGCAAAGAGTTAATCTCGTCGATAATTATAATTTATGGCTCGCTGTGGGTTCACCTTCTTCAAAAATGCCCAACTAAGTCTGGATGCAGTTCACTTTTTTCTTCATTTATTTCTCCTTATTTATTTGATTTTGTTTTGTTGCTTTTCTTTCGTCTTTACAGTGCTTCATCATAATCACAATTTTAATTGGAGTTTCGGCATAAAGGAAAATCAACGCATTGAGTTGATTTTTTTTATATCTGTATATTTTTTTTTTTGCTGCCGTCAAACTGACAATATTTATGATTCAGATTGCCCATTGTAATTGATCATTGTCTGTGGCGATCATAAACTATGTGTTTCAGTGTACTGCGTGTGCGTTTATGGTGCGCCCAATTATGTCAATCACAGTCATGGGCTACTGCTACTTTTTCCGTTGACCACATTCAAACCCCCCCTGCAAAACTCACCTACTTAGATACTGGTGCCCCATTATACACATTATATCTATATCGTAATTTATCAAATTGATAAGGCTCGTGAGTAGAGAGTCCCGCAGATAGAGTCTCCGCGATGTCTGGAGGTGGAATGATCAATGGCTGCCCTATGATCGCTGCTAGTCCTTAATCTCGGCCACATTAACTCAATTTGCGTGATAAATAATAAGCGCAGCTCAACAAATGTGCGCCCCGGCATTCGAGCAAATCGTCTGCCCAGCCACAATCATAATTTATCAGTTTTATGCATCGCACAGTGGGCCAAAATGGGGGTAAAATGGGTAAATATTTATTATCTTAAAACAAAATAATACTAGAATTAAATTTAAGTCAGGTAAATCGAGGTTTATTGTAAGCAGTCTAAATTGATAAAGATGCAAGTGAAAAAAAATAGGGATAGTCTTAAGTAAAATACATAACTTTAAATTGCTTAAAATTACTTCAATAAGTAATCCTTATAATAGTAATAAACTAACAAGTGTAAAGGCTGAAAATCCATAGCTTAATATACATATTATTATTATTATTGCTGCTTTATACAATAAGTTAATAAATGCATTTAAAATTGATATCAAGATACCTAAAGTGCAGTACACAATGGGACTGCCACAGTGAATTCTCGGCCTGGACAGAACGAATCTATTTAAAGCCCCACTCTTAGCGGCAACCACCTCCCATTTGGCTGGCCCACCTCCATTCCGATTTGGAATTCACAACCCAGCCACATCCCAATCCACTTCCACCTCGACCCCAACCTCCTCCTCCACATCCACATCCACATCCCCATCCACATCCATATCCACCTCCTCCTGAGTGCGAACAGGCCCAGAGCACTTAATCATGCGAGTCTTGTTGCAGATTAACTCATTACTTAACACTTTTCCACCGACGATGAAGACGACGACTGCGACTGCGACTTCCACTGACGGATGTTGATGAGCATAATTGTGTGGCCACAGCGTAAATCGGAAAGGCCGGCTAAACGGCGAGATGGAGACGACAACACCTACAAATCAGCAATGGGTTGGATTTGGATTGCTACACTTAAACAAAGTACCTATTTATCACTGAACCACCTTGTTTTTTCAACCTGTAAAAAGAAGAACATCAGATATAGATCAATCTCTAAAAGATTTTCATTAAATATATAGAAATGTATATGTAGAATGTAATAACAGAAAAGCAAACATCTAATAAGCTAAAAAAAAAAATGTAATAAGCTTTTAATTAGCCAAAACTGATTCTTTTTGGTGACCCCTTAAGGTGATATTTTCTCTCAGTGTATATCCCCTGTGGGGGCGTGCCCATCGACATCGATTTGGACTGTTGCGTGCGTTGGAAAAAATGTTTCAAAATTGATGTTCACCTTCTGCCATGTTTGCCAACCCTCCTTGAAAGTCGGGGGACTCCTCCTAATGACTCGGAATATGTTTTGTTGTATTTGCAGCATTAACATTCCTTTGCAGCCGAAAATGTCTTATAGAATATATAGTATATATATATATTGCGCAAACAGGCTTAAGTAGAACTCATCCGATGTCATTGGAAATGGTTTGTATCTGATGCTTTTTTGGGATTGGCTGCTGGCTTGGAGTGCATTTGCGGTTAATTATACTTACAAAGATTTTGTGTGGCATATCCGGAATTAATATTAATGATCTGCGATGGAAATCAACCCAAAGATGAGGTTCATTTGCATAAGGAAGTGCATAGCCGTCAATTGAGACGAATTGAAAAGAAGGAAGTGTCGAGATGATGATTTTATACGGGAAAGGAACAACGTTCAACGGGTGATGGATAGTAATTTTACTATAAACAAAATTATAAAGATATATGCATTAGATGAGATGGGATCCGAAATAATATAGCTTATCAATCGATTATCCAAATATAGGCAGATTAAGTGAAGCATCTAAATGTTAAATAACAATTGAAGAAACCAATTTTAAAATGCTTCCTCAATTAATCAAGTTTTCAATAAACTACATTCGGACAATAAAATTATTATTCATTTTTCATACTTCTCTTACATTTCCTAACAATAAAATTATTCAAAACTCCAAAAATTGATATAATTATTTATTGCACATTAATTTTTTAACAGCTTTATTCCAGGTAAACGAAGCTCTCGAAATTGATTATTTATTGAATTCATAACTCAAGCGAGTTTCTACTGCAACAGCCAGGATTTATGTAATTTCTATGCAGAATTTACAAGCATTAATTGAACAAAACTCTCACGCACACACATCGGGCATATGAAATGCGGCTGACAGACGTCAGAATGGAGAAATGCATAGATAACTACTGAGAAATCAAAGCGGAATTTTCCCCTTTCCACCTCGATAGTATTTCATTTCATTTGTTTTCGTATTTTTCCGGCATCGCCGGCATATTTCGAACCGTTCGGAGGAGAGTCATAACCAATTATTTACCAACACTCTCATGTCCTGGCACATCCTGAACAATCGGAAATGCAGTCAAGAATGCGAGTGCAACCCTCTGTCACAGTTTCCATGGCCATTGCCGTAATTACAGACATTTCGCATTTTCGCCAACAATTGTGCTACAAATTTAATGGCCTCTCTACCTGAATTGCGTATGCAAATAGCGAAATTTATGGCCGCCACCTTTGTGAATCTTTTTCCGATTTGTGGTTTTGTCCAACTGTGTGATCATTCAAGCAAATGATTCCGATCTTTTCCACCCTCCGACCATAATCCCCCCGATCAACTTGGGCTATATGGTAAACGAGAAGATTGAGGAGAACTTTGGCCGACGTTTGTGTAATCCTTTAATGGCCAACTATAAATGCACAAAGCTCAGGGGCCAACTGATAAATCTCCACTCATTATTTCCTCTATCTATGCCTAATCCATTGTGTTTGCCGGTGACTAAGAGCTCGCATTTGTTGTGGCAGTCAAATAAGGAACGAAAATAAAACGATGCTTTATCGAGAGTTAGACGGGGATGTCTCTATCCGAAATAAACTTTGAGAGCAACAATTAAATGTTGTATGGATATAGCACAACAAGACAAGTTGATTGATACAGGAACTTATATATTCAGGGCTGTATAAAATCTATATAAATCTATTACAAATCTTTTTTGATTTCCAGACAGGAAGTCAATTAAGGGAGTTGTTTTAAAATATAATGATATTAACTGGCCAACAAAAAATAGAATTTAGGAAGTTTATTTGAAATAAAATATAGTGAAATGAAATATAATGAACATTATTGGTCGACATCTATAACAATTTCAAAGGTTTGCTTACAATCACATAACATCAAATTTTATATTTGCAAATTAAATGTTATCTATAGTATTTTAACCGGCTTTTTAATTTCTTTTCTAAAGCTTCATGTTTATTAGTAAACTTGCCTTCCCACTTATCTTCTCTTAAGCATTGTTTAACCTATTTCCCATATCTCAGAAAATGCGTATTTCTTCGATAAGCCATCAACGCATCTGTAAGATGCGCCGAAGAGTATCTTTTCTTGTTGACTTGCTAATGAAAGCAAATGCATATGATTAATTACAAGGGAGTCTCTGCCTGTGACAGCAACAACAAATGAGCATTTTTATGTTGACTCAACCCCTCGACTTTCCCGCATTTTTAAAAATAACATCAAAGCAAACAAAGGCCAGTGAAAATATGAACTGCAAACTGCAAGGGAAAATTGGGAAGTGTGGCGAGTGGAAAACCCAAGACTCCGATGAAAATCTTGGCGACAGTTGAAAAGTTGAACAGTTGTTGTTGTTGTCTCTGATGTTTCTGTTGTCCTGGTTGTTGTTTCTGTTATTATTGCCTTTGGGGAGATCGTCTCATTGGCATGGGCCAACTTGTTCCAGCCTCTTTCTCGGTCCTCATCTTCATCTGACGACTGTCTGCCTGACAGGCGACTCCACGTTTGACGTTTGACAGTCGACACTGTCCAGGAAATCTCCGGGGAAGAGCCAAGGTGCAGCGATTTTATGGAGATGGAAACGTGAGACTCTAGTTGATTTTCACATTATCGAAAGATACCTCAAAAACACTCCAAACTAGCTTTCAAATGGAATATTAGGTAACCAATTAGCAAAAAGATAAAATTGTTATAACAAGACTCAATTCCTATAATCTATTGACTGTTTATTACCTAGTTTATTAAATTAAATTTAATAGGGATTTTACAAAAACCATTTTCAAATAATAAATTTTATATCCTAAAAATCCTATTGCAAGAGAAACACTTCAAAAAATAGTTTAGGTATATTAACTATAGTTAATAAGTTTTTTGTACCAAAAAAGATACAAGTAAAGAATGTTTCCAAAAAAAAAAAAAAATTCAAGTCAACTAAAAATTGAAGCAAATTAGGAAAATAGTTTTATATATTTCAAAAAAATGCTACAAATTTTAAAAAAGAACCTGACATTAAAGATAGTTATATTCATTAAATTCCCTTGTACTGTTTAACTGTTATTGGTTTTTTTTGGATCTAAAACATATATGTACAATCTTTAACAACGATTATATAGTTTGAAAGGGTGGAATTTTTGAAATGGAATTTTAAAACTAAAATGATTTTCTGTACAGCCTATTAAGCACCTGTCTACCTTATCTTTGCAATATGCCAATCAACTTCTAGCGTGAGTCACGCTCCCATTACCAAAAGGCGGGCCAGACGACACTTTTGCTTCCTTTTCAACATTTTATTTTACTTTTTTTGTTAGCGGCTGCCAAATTCCGATGGCGAGATGTCGAGATGTTGGGAGATGGCGATGGTGAGATGGCAGCATGCAAATTGCGAATTGCAAGGGGGCCAACGCACAAATCGAGTTGTCGTAAAATTAGCACTTAATGCTTTAATTAATTACTGAGACGTGCGATGCGGGAATCGAGCCGAAGTTGTTGTTCCCGCTGATTGTTGTTCTTGTGTTTGCCGTGGTGTGCGCGGCATTTAATGCATTTCGCATTTATTTATGGCCATTGGATGCGCGTAACTCAACGATTCCCAGCCCGGTGTCTCATGTTCGGCCACGTCAAGTGTCAGGCCATTTCACCAGAAAGCCTGCGGATTCGAAAACACAAAAGACAAATATACCATATACCCGCCATGCGAGGGGATATTCATTGGGCATCTCTCGCAAATATTTCACACTTTCACAAAAGGGCAACCTCGCTTCCCTTTATCCGTTCGCTTTGTGATGTTGATGTTGGCTTTATGAATGGATTGTGTTTTCTGGGCAAAGATATTGCGGTTGCAGTTTTATTTTTGCCTGAGTTGTATGCACATTGTCTTATCTGCTGACTTGAACAAGCTGCAATTTGGTTAACTGAAAGATTTGCAATGACCCAAATTCGTACATTGTTTTGTCAGGTCAAACAAGTTCTGAAGAAATTGGTTTTACGACTTTATAAAATTTTTTAATACATTATAATTCCTCCAAAAAATATTCAAGAATATATAAACATTTTAAGGCTAAATATTTTTGTAAATATGGAAATGCAAATTATAATTAACATAATATCTTTTCCAAAATTTCTTATTTTTATACCCTAGCAGAGGGTATTATTTTATTATTAAACCAGCTTAGATCTTCGGAATTCCTCGATCAATTATTTTATTATTTATTTATTTTATTATTAAACCAGCTCAGATCCTGGGACTTCCTCGATCAATTAAAGAGCGATTCAGAGCGCTCATCCTTTGATGAAAAACGCATCTCATCTCGTCTATCAGCGCAATTGTCACATGATTAATGCCATCGGAAGATATATACCTTTGTGGCCGGGGCCACGCCCCTTTGGTCGCGACTTAATGAATGACCATGTGAATGAATGATGGATGAATTGATAAAGCCAAATGGCGAAATTGTGTATTTGTTGCTGGCCATTGTGCGGTCCACTCATCTGCGATATGGAAAGCAGGTACAGGTTGCGTCTTATCTTAGCCCCTTCTTGACCCCGAAACTCATTGTCAACATATTGCTATTGTGGTTGTGCGGATGCCGAGGCATGTGATTCATTCATTTGCCACAGTAATGCCCTCAAAATACAATTTATCTGGCTTGGGGGATTTAGACATTGGCAGACAGACAGAGACACAGATACAGATACAGAGATACAAAGATACAAAACCGCATCCGCACCCACCGAAAATCCTTTTCGGCCACTTGACTCATTAGGCGCGTATTGATACCGGACCCACTGCATCATCATCATCATCATCGTGATTCCATCCCATCCTGCTCTCGTCGGTTGGATCTTCTGGTGTTTGCATGATTTGCATTAATTTGGCAAATGTTGTCGATACCGGACGCCGCCGATAAGCGCTGACATGACCAGATCCATTTGGTCATTAATTAGCCCACCAGCTTTCCATTCCTTTCCTCTTTGGCGTGTTCTTGCCCACATGAAAGCCATGACATTGCATAATAAATTACCAATTCATTTCGCATTTCGCACGTTCTTCGACTGCCGCTGCCGTTTCTCCTGTTTTGGTTACACATTTGATGTGCTTTCACAGAATCGGGCAAAAAAACGAACAGAGTAATCCGTTAACGGTCTGCTGTTCAACAGGTAAAAGGTATTTCTTACAATTTTCTATTAAAGTCCATCAATTGATGGGTATATCCATTGGTCACATGAGTTGAGGTTGAGGTTTGTGTTTTATTTATTACTGCAAATCCTTTCTATTCTGCAAAATTACCACTTAATCAATGACACCAACAAATGGCAAACAGCGATGCTGACAGATGTCTCATTAAATATGCATTTTAAGTATGCAAAATTCAGGCAAATGGTTTCGATTGGAAATACAACAATTAAAAGGTTCAAAACAATAGTAAATAAATGAAAGTTTCTGTTAAATATTAAATCTAATAATACCGTTTTTCATTATTATATTTATAAATCATTTTAGAAGTACTTAACTAAATAAAACCATTCCTTAATTTCTAGCAAATTAAGCTACCATTATTATTTCTAAATTAATTAAATTACATTAAATACAAGTTACCCAATTAGCCACTGTGAGGGTGACATTCCATACATGTTTCCATAAAAAACCATAAAAAACCAGACTTTTCCCACCCACAAAATATGAACTTCCCCCATGGCAATGAATATAAACGATCTGTACAGCTTGGGCAATGAAATAAATGCTGCCCAATCGAATAAAACAAATTGTGATTCATTAGAATATCACGAAGAAGCGCAGACTATGTCAAGTTAATCGTGGACGAGAATATAAAACGGAGCCACAAGAAACGGAAATTTTGCTAATTAAAGTTAATATTGACAAATGATGGGGCGTTGGCGAATGGACAATGCCAAGATGTCATGTGGAGCCCACTATTTCGCCCTCTTTTCCCTGTTCCAGTCCCTATTTCCACTTTCCGATGCGCCAAGTGTTGACAGATTCATGGGCTTGGATACAGGGGAGTGTTGGGGATTATGCACAGAGAAGAAAAATGGCCAATAATCAAAGACTTTAATATAAAATGTTTTCTGAAAATGAAAAAAATCTTTAATCTTCCAAATAGAAGTTCTAAAAGTAATTTAAAACAATTCAAAAACAATTTGAGCTAAGCCGAAAAGCTTTTTATAAATTAAAAGTTATTCAAAGTTCACATTTAATATGTTATAACATCATTAAACTAAATTTCGAATAGTAAATCATCTAGAATTTTAATGGGAATTTTTTCAAAAAAATAATTTTTTTTGTTAATTATTTTTCTCTCAGTGCAGCTGATAGGGAGAAGCTCGTGTCGATGTTGCCGCCTTCGCTGTCGCCGGCGAATGTTGAACGTCGAATCATGTCGATGTCGCTCGCGTTCAGATGCGAACGTAAATGATGCATGTTTAATTGCCGGCGCATAAATTAAATTTTTGGACCCAGTGTGCGAGTGGGTGAGACCAGTCAGTGCCACATTTGCATTGTTTATGGTGGCTGGCTTTCGGGGGTCCCTGCAGCCTCTACAAGTAGGGGCCATCCGATGCCGATATGCCTAATCAGTTGCTCGGGGCAAATCCGGCGGGCCTTATAAGCTGACAGATCAAGGCTTTGGCGGCCACTTCACTGGAGTCCAAATTGCGTACACAACATGTTGATTGCGGGGTCTTTAAGGCACAGAACAGAAACAACAAAAAGTTAACCACGAAAAAAACCGAAAATATAGTAAAGTAATGCATATCATAAAAATATACTATCATAAATATAAACTAAACTTCATTAATAATTATATACTTATATACTTACTTTCATTTAAAGTTATAACTAACCATTTAATTATATTTTTTGTTTAAAATGTAATAAAACAAGACAGGGCGTTAAGCTATAAAAATGGCTTTCCAAACTTTCCCAAATATTTAGTATATCTAATAGCTTTCATATTAATTTCCATAATGACCGATTATGCAACGAAATGCAACCGAAGAGGTGCCAGTAAAGCCTTTCAACGTCCAACCATAAATTTCACATATTCATGTTGATGTTGCTGCCCCAAACAGATGCAACGCAGAAAAATACACTGCAATTGACACTCGAATGTATTTTTAATTGTTTGTTTTATTATTTTGCCAAATTAGCACGTCGTTGAGTGGGTAGAAAAGAAAGGGCAGAGGAGCACTTCAAAGGCCCTTTTCTGAGGGGCTGAACCATGCTAATGTGCCGCTTTGGGGCGATCGGTCTGGCTAGATATCTGGCATAAATCATAAGACGAAAATTCCTGAAAAAGTAAAAACCATTTTCACTCTGGGCAAATGCAAATAGAAACGGGGACGGAGCGAAAGAAGTTTTTCCGAAAATGTAAAAGAAAAACATTTTTCGGGAAGCAAGCCAAGCGGCCAAGTGGGTGGCAACTGAATTAATTTCTGTTTTTCTCTGGGCGCTGCTTTCATCAATTTTATTATTTTTCTTCTCTCGTTTTGGGTTTTTATGTTTGCGTGTCGAGCGGAGAGACGCAAAATAAATAAAAACTTTAAGTACTTTTCTAAATTTTTGTTGTTGTGTAATCTTAAGTAGTGCGGCGTGCACACTCATAAACACTCACACTGATTCACGAAAACACTCGCACGAACACTCACTCCGCATCGCAACCATAAACAGTCAGTCGCGTTTGTATATTGACATATTAATGCAATTAGTTTTTGGGGTCGGGCTGTGTGCTAATTTTATACTTTTCCCTCTATCGTTATAAGGACTTATAAACACTTATGTTTTTAATAGGGAACAAGGATAGGTGGAAAGTAGCAGCTGTTTTTGAAAGAAATGGGGATTTAAAAATATAGAAAAGGCTATGGTTTATGATTTTACATAACCAGTTTTAAAAATCCACCAGTAAGAACACATGACTCTCTACACTCATAGCAAAATTAACCCTAAATTTTAGAAATTCGCCCTAAAACTTTATTTTTTCTAAATCCAAGAAAAGATTTCTATTTTCAAGAAATTTTTTTCTCAAAACAAGAAAACTGTTCTTAAATCAAGAAAGTGTTTCTCAAATGTAGAAATTGTCGCCATAAACTGAACTTACCCTAAATCCAAGAAAGAATTTCTATATTTTAGTAAAAATGGTACTTATTTTTATAAATTTTTTTCTTCAAATTAGAAATTCTGCCCTAAAAAATTATTTACCCTAAAAAATAGAAAATTTTTCTCAAATTAACCATAAAAATACGATAACCCTAAAAAATAGAAACGCTTTCTTAAATATAGAAATGTTTTCTTAAATATAGAAATATTTTCTTAAATATAGAAATATTTTCTTAAATATATAAATATTTTCTAAAAAATAGAATTTAATCCCAAAATATAGAAATATTTTCTATAACATAGGAAACATTTTCTAAAATGACCATAAAATTGTTCTAACCATGTCCGAGTAGCCTAGGGGTTAGAACGTCTGACCAGAAATCTAAGCACCGCAAGTTCAATTTCAGCTGCCGACATCTTTCTTTTTTTCTTTTTTTTACTTGTGTTATAAACACAGATAAGAAGTAATGCTTAGAACGACTTAATGTTTTACCCTTTATGGAAAAGTAATTAAAATATTTTCTGTCATATGAAATATCATCTTAGAAAATGTATTTTAAATATTTCGACTTTCACAGTTGCGACTTAACGAGTTCTAAAAACTTTTTTAACCTAATATTCTTCGCAAACGCCCGATCATATAGTCTTTGGTTTGCCATGCGCTCTTCGCGCGCGACCGTGGCTCCATTCAATGTCTTTGAACTCACGCGCGGGAGACCTGGGTTCGAATCCCACCGACGGACCAATAAAATTGAAAGTTTTTTCGGATAAGATACTTATCGGATTTTACTTGTAAGAACTGAAATAAATCATAATTGTACTAATTTCTCTCTCTCTTCACCACAGAATTACAGTTGAAATCGATATAGGCAATTCATTAGTGCAATACTAATACAAAATTGGTGACTTTTCTGAATGAAAAGCGAAGTGCTTAAATCATATATGTACATATAATATACACATACATAAATCCTGAATGAAAAATTACATCATGATGAATGTAGGCACATTTTTTCTAATTTTTAGAAAAAATACCTTACATTTAGAAATATTTTTCTATTTTTTAGAAAAGTTTTTCTTGTTTTTAGGGCTCTTTGCCTTAGATTTTAGAACAGAACGCCCTTAATTTTAGAAAAATTTACCCTACAATTTAAGGTGCGATGCCTTTGAAGTCAAAAATAAGGAGATTTTCTTGTTTTTAGGGTTAATTTTGGTATGAGTGTAATGCATTCAAAATAAATTACATATTTGTAAATATATTAAAACTACAGGGAGTATTTTACAACATTGTGCACTAAAGATTACATTTCTTATAAACTTAAAATCTTTTCCAAATGAAAAGGTCTTTTTGAGATAATTTTTAATGGGTTTTCCAAAAGGTAGCTGATACAGACTTTGTGCTACCCTCGTTGTTACTCAATAGAAGATAATATTTTTTATCAAATTATGAACGCTGAAATTGCCATATTTTACGAACACAAAATACTTAACTTGGGTTGGGGGATCACCCACTGGAAAAATCAACCTTTGGCCATTGTTTCCCTGCAAACACAGTTTACACAACTCCTCGAATGCAATTATCCTGCGCAGTTTGTTATTCCCTGATTATGAGTCCCCGAAAACGGCCGTGCCAAAACCAAATTACATGGATCGCAACAAAAGAATTCGACCCAATACGGTGCCATAATTTATGGGCTGTATATGTGTGCTCTATAAAAAAATGGTGTACCCATAGAAATGGGACACTATGCCAACCCATTTCCGCTGTGCGCAGAAGGCTAATCAACATCGAACAACCCCCGAAAAAAGTGCTAAAAAATGAAATAAGAACCACCCGTGGCGATTTCGGAACTCAGCATCCCGACTTGTAATCCCAGCTGTAATTTGGACGCTGATCCCGCAACTCTTAAATCATGTTTCTATTTATGTTGTCGCAGGAGATTTGCGTGTTCCTCATCCTCTGGCCATATATCTCTCATGTATTTCCCTACAAGAAATGCGAATAGTTTTGGAAAGGTGTTGGTAAGCCGGCTTAAGGATAATACTAATACCGGGCGTTACTTTTGGCACCCTCTATGCGGAACTGGTTCTCAAGGGCTGTTTTTTTTAATGGAACCCTCCCCATTTCATTTCCGATCGATCATCCATTTTAATTAGCAACAGCGTGTCGATGGCATTCACCAACTATCAATTTCACTCACCCTTCAGCGTCTTCGTCTATTTACATAAGTTCGTATCACACGTGACGAATGCTGAAGTGCCTTTCTGCCAGTCCTGCGCCTCGAAAAGGGGGCGTGTCCTCGCCTTTCGATATGGTTTCAACACTATTTTCGATTCCCAATCACTCGAGATCCAGCGACAGCTGCTCGAGTAGGTGGTCTGCATTTGACAAATGTGAAAAGTGGTACATATGGTTTGCCTAAAAGAGCTCAGTTCCACTGGGAGTTGATACCCACTCGATGATGTTTCCTGGTGATTAAGTAACTGTGGGAAAGTGTAATAATCTGAAGTACTTACTATATATCATGGAGGAAGGGCCTTTGCTAATGTATCCATTGCTTGCACATAATAAACATAAGACACTTAGCAAACAATAAGTAATAAGTAATAATAAGTTAATAATAAGTCAAAGGTTCTATGTTTTCTATTTTTATTTCAAACTCGTTTTACCTCATAATTTTTTTATTAATTTACAAAATAGACCAGCCACTTTAGTTCGAACCTCTCTACTCCCAAATATGCCCACTTAAAAAGCAGTTTGTAATCTTTTGCCGAACACGTCTGCAATAGATCATGCCATCATGTTCTTTAAAAGAGTTCCCGCGTAATGCTCATCATTCTGGACAATAAGCCAAATGGTAACAAATATCTGGCCCCATCCAATTTAGAACCCATCTTTCAATCATCGGCTCCATTGATGATGATTCATCGCTCGCCGCTGGATGCACTTATGAAAACCTGAAAGGCACTCTACAGGATTAACCTCTTCCATGACATCACGTCGCGTTGTTCCCGATGATGAGTTTCAATTTTGAGCCGGGTTTTTGGGCCTGAAGATCGATTCTGAATAATTATTGATCATATTGTTATCCACTCAAATGAGTCTTTTCAATTAATGGGTGGGTGAGGTTCTGGTTTTTTGAGGCCAGCCAAATGCTGTTTTGTTTATCATGGTCTTGGCCCCTTTTGCCCGCAGTTTGCTGTCTCTGTTATTGCATTTTGTAAAGTAAACATTGAACATGCCAAGTGCTGCTGTCGCCCGATTGCCACCCACAAATTACACACGCACACGGACACAGTTTGCAAGGGGGGTTGGGTGGCACACACAGCTGCACATTATGCAAATATTTACTTTGCGTTGATGAGGCTGATGAACAGGACACCGATGACGAAGGTCCAATGATGAAGCCACTCGTGGCCCGTTTGGCAAAAAATAAAAGGCAGAAAAGGAAAGGAATCCAGTGCAGGGCAGCAGCGGTGGTGAATGGCAAAAAGTGCTGCACAAATAATGTCATACGGCTGCCTCATTTGCTTTAACCCCCCGACCCACCCACCACTCGGCCTCATCGCCACCCCACCACCCCATCACCCCACCACCCATCAAGGACAACCCCTTGGCAACCTGCTGCTTCAACTGCGATGTTGCCACTGCATGCGATTTATCCTGCGTTGAGTACCCTTTAGTGGGAAGGGAATATAGGTTTTATAAATGTTAAAACTAAAAATAAACTCAACATTTTCCTAAGTATTTTTTAACTATTTAAACCAACCTAAAACACTTAAAATTTTCTTTTGTTTTCACCCAAATTAAAAGCGTAAAAAGCTGTTTATAAAATACAGATCATACACCTTAATACAATATAATATAATATACAAATTTTAAAGATATGGTGTTCAAATATAATTTGTTTGCCATTGAATGTAAATTTTTATAAATAATTCCTAGTTTATTTTTATATATTATTGGAAATACTCATATGTTAGAAAGGTTACAATATGAATTTTCTAACTTGAAGACATTTTTTTAAGCAAACATCTTATTTTATCATTTTAAATTATTAACAAGCAAATTCCAAAGAATTCTATAACTTTTTCATCATTTGGTTATAAAAAACATCAATTTTAAACTTTGAATTATTTTGGTTTGTGTTTGGAAGGGTACTTTTAAAGTGCAATACATTTACTTTATTTTCCACTTGTTTGCCCTGGAAGCTGAGTCAGTTTCTCAACTGCTGTTAGCATAAATTTCAAAATTAAAATCGCAACGAGACGACATATGTATGCAGGCGGAAAAGGGGTGGTGCTGCTATTAGGAGAGGGGGTGGCAATAGAAGGGGGCGGGGATTCACTTTCGAAAAGTAATTATTTCGAGCAAAAGCAAGGCGCCAGGGGTTTTGTTAGCCCTTCATTTCTTTTTGTCTCTGTTTTTTTTAGCAGCTGTCACTTTGGCCTGACATTTCGCTGGCTCTCCTTTCAATTCGCCGCATTTCTCACCTTTTTCAGTTTGCTTGTTTACATGGACAATAATTATAAAATCTACGTTCCATTGTAATTGTTAGAATAAATCAATGTCGAATGGAATTCATCCAGCTCCAACCCTCTTTCGGTGACTTTTCCCCTTGCAACCCCTTGAAAATCGCCTCCTGCCTGCGTTTTTGTTTCGATTTAATTGCTTGTTAAAGTTGAATTGTGCTGCGATTGCAGGCTGCACTTTGCAGGGACTTAATGATGCAGGAATTTGCTGACTTTGCCGGAGTAAATCGGTGGACTGGCAGTGGGGACAGCTTCCTTCTTCGTTTCCCACTTGATTTGACTTCGCCAGACAATTTGCTGGCGGCATATGAGTGTAACAAATTACGGAAATCATTCGAAGAAAAATCCCCATTTTTGGGAAAACATTTTTGCATTCCACAATCGGACAAAAGCAGCCAAAATGGGGCTTCATTAAATGGAGGGAGCAAATTGCACTCCGAAAAATGATGATGCCCCCTCAACGAACTCAGCCCAATTGTGAAATGTTTGCCATCGTTTGGCCAGGCCAAAAAAATAAATAGAGTGGAGTTGCAGGGACAGACATTTGAAGTATTAAATAATTTGGCGCCATTGTCTTCACACCACACGACTTGCCCTGGAAATCCTGCCATGTTTATATGTGCATTCTGTGCTTGTGTATTTTCAAATTATTTCTTCATTTTCTGCACAGATATGCACAAATAAAAAACAAGCAGCTGACAGAGAAGAAGAAAAGGGCGGAGTGAAAAGTGGAAAATGGCACAAGGCATTGTCGTCCTGACTTCCGTGGGATCCTTAGATAAGGACTTACTAAAATATTGGAAGGGTATTTGGGTTTTGAAAGGGGCATATAAGTTTCTTAAACGGTTTTCTGGAGAAAATTGTATACCGAAGATGAGGAAAACTATTAATTTAAATAGTATTAACAAAAGCTATGTAAAACATATAGAAAAAATGCATTTAAATAATAGTTATATGTTTGTTTGGTAAATATAAATGTTTGGTCACAAAATTGGAATAGCATTGGCAAACAAAAAATCTATTTATTTAATATTTATTTAAATATTATTAACAAAAGCTATGTAGAACCTATAGAAAAAATGCATTTAAATAATAGTTATATGTAAGTTTGTTTGGTAAAGCAAAATGTTTAGTCATAAACTTAGGATAGCATTGGCAAACAAAAAGTGTACAAACTGTAATGTAAACTCTGCTTCGACTAACTGGTAAACAATCTAGAAGATTTGTTTAACTTACAGCACATTTTATTGTTTTTAAATGAAAGACCATCAAAACGTCGTCTATGTCAACTGACTTCTGGTTAGTTTTTCTCAGTTTTGTGTTTTCCGTTGTCATTATGTAGTTGTCTGCACTATTTGCCGTTTGATTCTTACAATTTGTGAACCATGTCTGGATGTTTGCATGCGATGACAAAAGGATGGTGATGATAATGATGCTGCTCCTTTGGCATGTTTTTATTTCTAGCATGCATTCAGCCCTTGTCGTCTAGAATAAACAACGTAATTGCGAGTTTGTGTGGGCGACACAAGAGTCAGATCAACTGGAGCCCCAGAAAGACACACATGCCACTGCAGGAAGCTGAAAAATACATCTAAGCCGGCGACAAATAATCCCAAATGGTATGGAATTCTTGGCCATCGATGCTGGAGACACCAAAGTAAAAGAGGTCTATCCGCTGCATCTATCATAAATGTCAGCTGCTTTACGATCGGTTGCCCTTTGACTGTTTCGCTGTTTTCTGTTTTCAGTATTTAGTTCTCTGGATGGGATGTGGTGAGGCGCTTCAAAGAAGGCCGGAAAGGCCTGATGCATGCAACTTATACAAACACACTGGGAACCGGGAACTGCGGCAGAGCACGCATACAACAATAAAATTTATAGCATACCGTGTATAAAACGGCACGCGGCTCATTCCCGGAACACATGTTGCATCTCCACCAAGCAGCCATCCCATGTTTGCAGGGGGGACCGAAAGGAGGGCATACTGTAGCGCACAGTGGGTCGAAATTTAGCATAGAACGGGTTGAAAATTGTAAACTGATATATATATTTTGAAGTGTATTGCTTTACCCCAAATCTTTGCTTTAATTAAGATTTTTTTCTTAGAACAAACTGCGAGATATATTTTGAACTATATTTAATATTCCTAAACTTTAAACTGTTGCTTAATTAAGCTTTTTTTGATACCCTCAAAGCAAACTGAAAAATATATTTTGAAGTCTATTTCTTAACCCTAAGCTGTTGCTTTTATTAAGATTTTTTTTTTAAATACCTTTAAAGCAATTTAATAATATATTATAAGACCCCAAAGTCAATTTGTTTAAGTATAATATGTATCGTTATTGAACTGATTTTGATATGTTACCCTTTAATAAAATTCTTATTTGAAGAAGCCGAAAAATAACATATATATTTATATGCTAATAATTAAATAGTATATGGTTTTATCACCAACTTAAAGCAGAATCACCATCTCATCATCATTGCTCGTCTGCTGAGTTAACTTGTTATCCTGGCTATTACCAAACTAAGCAATAATAATGTACTTTCCATTGGCAACCATATAATTAAATAGCTGCAATCTCCTCCACTCTTTTTCAACATTTTAATTAATTAATTGCCTGTTAGTCTGGGGACACTGTTTGCGAGAGGCGAGTGTATGACATGTAGCCAGCTTTGTTTACTTCATAATTTGTTTTTGCGTTGTTGTTTTCATCTTTTCGGTTTCGACCACAGAAAAACCTTTCATTTTTTTTCAGCTCATTTTTTGTCTTTTAGTTGGCACCGCTCGTTTTACGAGCCTATCTGCCAGATTGCTGTTTGGGTCACATTTTATTTTTGCTATTCTTCTTCCGCCGGCATCGCCTGTCATTTCCACCCGACCATTCCGCCAAGGAAAAAATAAACATTGTTTTTTCCTCTGCTTTGGTTGGGCAATTAAACTGCAGTTTGGTTGTTAAACATTTATGCCATGCTCTCGACTCTTTGACTTGTCTTGACTTTCGGCTCTGAGTGATTTGTTGTATGTGTGTGTAAGTGGGCGATGGGCGATGGGCGGTTGGCGGTGCGGGGGCGTGGCCAGGAGAAAAAGCCAACAACTTTGTTGTTCACTCGGGATGGGTGATCAAGTTGTCAAACATTTTTACCCCCCATTATATGCCACTCGAAAGGTTGAAAATTGCATGTACAAATTCCATTTGAATTGTTTGCAAATTTCATTGGCAATGCAGCGACTTCTGCGGGGTTGGAAAACAGTGAGTGGCATTGTCCAGAGACAGCTGGCCACCATAACGGACATCCGGCTAATGCGATCCTGTTCCATTTCTGGTTCCGGTTTACGCTTGCGCACCATTTTCGCAACACTCGCGCTCGAGTGCATCGATGTGCTCAAAAATGTTCCCAAAATGAACTACGGTCGCATGTCCAGGGCCCCTATTTCACATGGATTACACGAAATAATGGCGCATAAATCCGGCAAAAGGGAATGCCAGTGGCAAATGCAATTCAATGGCCACTGATTGCCGGGTTTCCACCGAAAGTCCTTGTGAAAAGTGGATTTTGGAGTGGGCAAGGGGGTGGAATCGAGTGGTCAGGGGATGACAATGCTGCTAAAGGTGATCATGGATGCGTAATTGTTTATTGGTTTTGCGTTAAGAATTTGTTGTGAGGAGAACGGTGATTGCTTTTCACAATATGGGTCGGGATGGGTAATTTTCCAAGCAAGGGGAATGAAAAGTCCTGGTGAAAACTCTCACAAAATACATGAGTGGGAATGGAAAAGAAAAAAAGGGGACAGAAAAAAAAGAATTTAAGAACTTAGTTAAAGGTATTTGTTGCATAAGACTCTTATATATATTTAAAAAAAAATTATTAAAATTTGTCCATTATTCAATTTATAAAAGTCTCAGATACATCAATAGTAAAATAAAGCATATTTTTTATAAATAAATATAAGCTTAACAATAATAAAAATCAAATTAAAATATGCAATACAAATACAAAATAATCTGATAAACTTTCTTAGGAGCTATCTTAATGATTCTAAAAATAGGTAAATTGTTTCTTTCTTTTAGAAAGCGAATATTTTATTTGTTTACTTTTTTTCACACCATTATTTCCCCATCAGCCAATAAATTCATGAATATCAATGTTAACAAAATTTGTTCAAAAACTTTAGCATTAATTCGAGTCTGGAATAGGTTACCCAACTAAGTGCCACTGCAGCAGGCTAATTTGTGATTTTAATTTGGTTTATTGCCGCATAGACAGTGCAGAGATGCCAAAAAAAAAGAAAAGTATGGAGTGGGGAAAATAGAAAAGCATAAAGCGAAAAGCCAGAGAAATGTGAGGAGTAGTAGCCGCAGACAGGCGGAAGCCTTTGCTAGATTCTGCCGTATTTTTCGCTTGCCAGGAAAATCCTGCAGCTGCTTTGAAGAGCCGCCAAAACGCAGAGACTCTTACCCTAAGCCTCCTGCATCCCCCGGATTTTCCCCTCCAAATAAGCGACATTTTCCTGTTGAAATTCAAGAGGTTGCCGCATGTTGCAAAATGTCGCAGAATATAAAACCAAGGTCGCGTGTGGCACGTGATGGGAAAAATGAGCGCACACGTCGATCGGATCACAACATAATCCGGCCCTGAACTTAGGTTATCACTTTGGTAAATATCTACGTTTTCCTCTTCCTCCCCAGAATCCGGATCGAATATCAATCAATTGGCTGGCAGTGACATTCGAGGAACGGTGTCGGGCTCTAATCACCCAAAAGATTCTCAACACATTTTGCAAATTGCTTTCAGTTCTCAAATTGTGGGAATCGGACAAGGGAACGGGATTCATTCAGAGGGTTACTTAAAGTGCGGGCCTCGAAATCGAATGGGGAAAACATTACAATTTCACTCTCTATTATTCTTTGTTCTGCGACCAGACTTGTGAAGGTTATCAGCCAGCGCGATAAGGAACTGCATTTCGAAAAATAATAAAAAAAGAAAATTAAACCTCATATTCTTTCGAAATGTTTAGCGGCTCATGTTTCAACTTTAGAGGACAGAGAGCGAGAAATCTAGCATCAAATTCCAATTGAAATGAACCATTAAAAACCCGAAACAAAATTGAAGTATAAACAAAGAGTGATTGATGCTGATAAGCGACTAAGGTTGTCAGACTTGGACTTAATAATATAAATGGATCAGTTTCCTGCTGTACAGACTTCCACAAAAATACAACCAACTTATACTTTGAAATATACATAGCTAAATATGTATACAATTACCTAGAAACTGAGTCACATTGTATATAGAGATTTTCATAAGCTAATTTCACATATGTATGTATATACATTGCAAAGAGCATTTCATTGTACGAAATGGTAATGAATAAAGATTAGGTTCATTTTAGTTCGGTACGTCGAAACGTCAACAACATACATATAAAGTCTGGCCTGAGTGCGAAATAAAAAAATGAGCAAATATATAGTATTTTTCGGACTTTTGTTAATCTTACACGGAAGTTTGTGTTCTGAGAATGGATATGATAAAATGATCGAAGCCAATAAACAGGAAATGCGAAGACTGGAATCGCAGATGAATTCGGCGATGGATCGACTGAGAACTATCCAATTACAAAAAGAAGAAAAGCTTAAAGTTCAGCAGCACAATCTGGCATTGTTGGATATATTATTCGATTTATTGGAGCCAAAATCGGAGGAAAAATTAAAAACGTTTACTACGCAAACTGGTGAAATTGGTGCCTAATAAAACCACTTGGGATACTTATTCATAAGTATACCACATGGGATACAATAAAGAATAATTGAAAGGATATACCTCCTCAGATAGTGATATATTCCACTGAGAATGAGAAACCTTAAAACAGAAAATTTAATAAAGAATCTTCATACTTAAACACTTTTTGAATTGGTTTTATATCTTTATTTTTTTCAACACTTAAACATACCTATTTATATTTTCTTCCCATTTGCAAATATATTGAAATTAATTTTACATTCTTATAAAAAGCGTAACAATCGATGAAATGAGCTGCCTGAGAGCAAGACAAACGATTTCTTATCTGAAGTCCAGCATGTTTATGGACCGAATCGCATCATCATTAACGTGTTTCCAGATCTCGACCAGCAGCAATCAAAACATTACCTAAAAAACTGAGTCACATTGTATATTTAGATTTTCATAATCTACTTTCACATATGTATGTATATTGCAACGAGCATTCCATTGTACGAAATGGAAATGAATAGAGATTAGGTTCATTTTAGTTCAGTGCGTCGAAACGTCTACATCATATAAAATCTGGCCTGAGTGCGAAATACAAAAATGAGCAAATATATAGTATTTTTCGGACTATTGTTAATCTTACACGTAAGTCTGTGTTCTGTGGGTGAATATGATAAAATAATAGAAGCCAAGGCACAGGAACTGCAAAGACTGGAATCGCAGATCAATGATTCATTAAGAAAGCTGGAGGAAATCAAGTTAAATAATGCGGATATCATGGAGTTGGATCGACTGAGAACTAATCTGTTACAAAAAGAAGAAATGCTTAAAGTTTGCGAAAACAATCTCAAACTTCAGGAGGGCAGTTCGGCATTCTGGAATACAGTAAAGGATTTAGTGCAGCCAAAACTGGAGGAAAAATTAAAAACTTTTAATACGGAAACTGTGGTACCCAATATAACCACTTGGGATTTACTAAAGAATACCACTTTACTAAAGGATACCATCAAAAATAATTGGAAGGATATACCTCGCCAGATAGTGATATATTTTACTGAGAATGAGAAACCTTAAAACAGAAAATTTAATAAAGAATCTTCATATTTAAACACTTTTTGAATTGGTTTTCTCTTTTTATTTTTTTCACACTTACCTAACTAACTTAATGAGTTCAACATACCTATTTATATTTTATTCCCATTAGTCAAACATATTGAAATTAATTTTATACTCTTATAAAAAGCGTAACAATCGATGAAATGAGCTGCCTGAGAGCAAGACAAACGATTTCTTATCTGAAGTCCAGCATGTTTATGGACCGAATCGCATCATCATAAACGTTGTTTCCAGATCTCGACCAGCAGCAATCAAAACAAAACCATCACGAAAACGAGAAGATGCCCATATATTGTCCATAGGAATGGGTGGTCGCAGTTCTATGCAATTAGAGACAGCGCCCTGATGATAAAAAAAAAAGAAGGAAAAGTCCAAAAGATGCGCTCAAACTGTAACAAATATAAATAACAAAGGAAAAAAACGTATTTTGTTAAGTTTTTTTCAGTTTTCTTTTATGGCCAGCCCATAAAAGCCACACACATAACCTGGATTGAATCGAGATGATACCATATACATAGACCAACCATCATATCCAGCCGAGAAACACTTGGCGACACTGACGACGTGTGGTCCAAGTGGTAAATTGGGCTGGGGAAATGGGAATCTGAATCCGAATCCGAATCCGCATCGGAATTGGAGTCAGACCCCGGCTCTGAATTATGAAACACTTTCCGCATTTAAGAAGGAGGGAAAACTCCGGCGAGAGGAAAAAGTCGTGCAATAAATAAAACACTTCAAAAGTGCACTTAAGATAACAACGGAAAAAGCCAAGAGGCTGGGGAAAATGAGACCGAAGACAAAAGAAGAGCCCCAAGAAGTGTGAGATGAGATGAGATTCGTCTCCAAGTCTGGGTAATATGTGGGTCATCTAAGACTCGACTACATCGCCTGCGGCATGCATTTGAAACTGAGAAGTGGCAAGAGTTTTTATGGAGAAGAATATTCTACAAGTTAAAAAAGTTCCTCTTCTTACATAGTTAATAATAATAGTTTTTTAGTGGTTTATTTAGTTTAAATTTGAAAGTTAAATTCATTTTTTATATACATTTTATGGGAAATAGATTAATATTTGGCTTGCAAATATTATAAATATAATAAATAAGATGAAATGGAAATATATATATAAATATATATTTTGCGAAAATAGGTTAAGCTTAAGAAAACATTGGCCAACTCAATTATCACAAATAACAAAGTTTAATACTTATCAAAGGTATACACCCTAAATTTATTTAAGCAAACTTTTGCATTATAAAATATATGCAGTAAACAAATTGATTTTGATGTAGTAGATTTGTAACAACTTCAGTGGTATATAAACTTCGGCTTGCCGAAATAAGATTGAATGGAAATATATATATATATAACGCAATAATTTCAAATAAGCAAACTTTTGCATTATAAAGTAATCAATTTGGTCTTCCAAATACCTTTGACTTGACCAGTCAAAAAGTTGTTTTTAAACATTAATCAAGCTCACATTCAGGCCTCTGCTTTCCTTGATGACCCCGACCAAATGCAGACATCAGCGGCTCCAATTTCAATGTCAGACAGAATCAATAAACGGCAGAAAATGCTGTCATTGTGCTCGGGAGATACTACCATTGGGTATTACTTCCAGGTGATTTGCTGTGTGTGTCCATGCCTTCCACTCCAGTGAACTCCATTCGATCCTTTTGCATGCCGTTTCGAGCCAAGCCGAAAACAGGAGCATATTTTCCACGTGCACTGAACCCAGTCCGAATCGAACCTGAAATCCCTATCCCAGAAATCTACCGGGCGCACTTACGCCTGACTGACTTTTTCACACGTTCTCGGACGTCCTGGGTTTTGGGTCCTGGGTGCTGGATTTTGGGAATCGGCCCAGAGATGAGGCCCCCGGGCCAAAGTCAAGGCTGGGATCATAAAGCAAATTACCCAGGTCGTGGCTTCGGATACATATGGTTTGCTTTTGGGTGCACAGAGGCGGTGGAGAAGGGGATCCCAAAAATAGCTGTCAATTGGGCAATGCCAAAAGTTCTCCCGGGCACGTTTACCACTCCTCATCCCCCCTTTTCCACACACACACACAAATCGAGGCAGGCATAATTTATAATTCAATGAGTTAAAGTTGAATGCAGCACGGCATTTAACCCACCATCATTAGCAGGGGTCCACAGAGGGGAGTGGGGAGCACATGGGTTAAGGAAGAGACCCAAACACATCGGGCTTTTCGGCCCTCGGGCGCATGCCACACAATTCACCTTGAAGCCAAACTCAGAAGCGAAGATTAATTGCCACAGCCTTTTGTTCGACGACTACGTATCTTGGCCCTCTCAGTACTTCTCTCTGTGTTTTACATATATCTGAGCTATGCATCTCGAAGTTGGTGATGGCATAAAATCACAAAAATACCATATACATTTTAAACAATTTTCAATAAGGAATTTCTTCCTAAGAAAATTTTCTTTTATAAGTAAAAATTAAAAATAATTAATTGTGTTTTCTGAAGGGATTACTCTTTATGTGCCTAAAAACAGACATGCATGTGCCTAAAAAATACCTGTTGTATTCGAACTCGGCCCTTTGTGCTATAATACTAATTATATTTACTTAAAGATCATTTTTGACTCGATATTAAATATTTTAATTGCCCTTCTGAGTTTATAACATAAAATTATATATTTACAAAAATGTAGAAACATTTCAAAACAATATCCTTTCTCACGATAGAAATTTTTTTTTAAAAATATTCCACAACTTCTACCGATCGTACCTCACGCTTCCATCCCGAAAATGTCCCTCTCTTCATGTACAACTCTAATGGCGATAAGGAATTTTATTCAGAGCTGGTTGCCCCAAACGAATCACCCTGCTCCGTACCCTTTTCCCTACCAAAACTCAAAAGGGCAGGCAGCACACGTAATTGCTTTTTGTTTGGCGTCTCATTTTAGTTACGGTCTGGCAACTGATGATGCTCATACGCACGGATGTGACTTGGGATTGCGAATGGAGTGGATAGTGGATAAGGAGGGGGGGTTGATGTCGCGCCTACGAAAATAGGTGTCGCCAAGGCGATTAGGCCTGGCCAAGAGATGAGGAAGAAGAAGAGCGGGCCAATGGCCATTGGCCATGAATCAAAACCAGAGGAAAACAGGGGCTTCATTCGTTAACTCCGCCGACTGTCAAGCACACACACAATTCGCCTTGAGTAATGCTGTTCCCATTTGAATTATTGCTGTCGCCATGACCCTCACAAAACCCCAACTCCACTCTTCATTTTTTCAGGCCAGTTAGCTAAAAAAAAAAAGGGTTCTTATTTACCTAGAATTCATGTGTCCTAACACTCTATTCGTCCCCAGAAAATGTTGATGGTGATGCTGATAGTGGAAATGATCTATTTGGAGCTCAGCAGTTTGATAAGAAATTGGTTTTACAGTCAGTTAAGTTGATTGCATAAAAAGCGGGTTTTGAAACTAATGAAGAATTAATAAGGATACAGCTCTTGTAACTTCTTGAGATTCGATGGTTTTTTCAAAGAATAAGTTTGGTATTTAAAAAGACTCTTATTTTAATTGTAATATAATTTTAAACGTTTTAGGTAACTAATAAAATTATCTCATTAAACTATTTATTAAATCACATGAATCATTTACAGCAAGTAAACATTCAAAGTGTCAAATATTTTTATTAAAGCTGTAAGATCGTTCACTTCATTAACGACCGAGTTCCAATTGAATCAGGCGCTCGTAAAAGTATAAAATTCATGTAATTCTGTGTGTGCCGGGGATTATGAAATCCACTTTGGGCATACATCATTGTGACATGTTTTATGGTCACACTTTAATTGACAAACAAGATCCATTTGTTTCAACATTTTGCATTACATTTCCGCCTCATTGCGCATTCCAATCCAATTACAATTTCACACCATTTCCCCCCAAACTTTTTCAGTTAAAATACTCGAAGGGCCCAACCCAAAGAACTCAGACTTTTGTTGTCTTCGACGTCGAGCCGCCTCATTAGGCATAATTTATAGATGCCTAGTAGCTAATAAAATATCCGAGTGCGGGCAGAATCGGGAAGGTGGGGCTCTTTTCAAGGGGGGACAACTTTCTAAAATTTCAAAATCGTAGCTTCTTAGGCATGCGCACAAATTTATAATGCAATAAATCAGCTCCGAATGGCTTTTACCACGAACCAGAATCGAAGACTCGTCGCTGGCCAATTATTTTAATCGCCTTTGTCAAGCCACTGGCTTTGGTAACACTCAAAGAATGCAATATATACCCGATATATATGCGATATGGATGCGACGGATAGAAGAAAGAACCACTCTGATTAAGCAATTCGGTGTGAAGTGCCCGGAGCCCACAGACAAAAGAGCTTTCAACACTCCAGCGCCTAAGAAATGGAATGCAACATTAATGGCATCTGTCTCCAGTTCAGTGGATGTCCATAAAAATACCAAAAATTTACTTTCACTTAGCCCCAATAACCTGATGGCTATGGCCACTCCACTTCGATTTGAGTGGCGCTTTTGGAGGCATTCGTCAAGAGGTCGTAACGATCAACTGGCGATACAACAAATTATAAAATGTATCTATTTTATGGATCGAAGTTTACGGAACAGCTGAGTTTAACATAAACAGAGGCGCCATTGGAAATGTTTGATGTAAAACAAGGTTCGGTGTTTGGCCCGCAAGAATGAGATTGATTATTTTAAAAACTGGCAATAAAGAAAACTGATTTACATTTTGTACAGATTTATCTTTGGTGATCTAATAGATATTTCTGCTGTTATAAAATTGAAGGGGTTTTTATCCATGAATATCCTAAACAATTGGTTACATACACATTTAAAATCAGCAATTATAGCTTGGATCAAAATATTTTATGAATAATTACTCCACTTTTCTAATCGTTTTTTTCCGCTATTTCTTAATCGTTTAATTTCTTTAGATAACCCCGATAACTATGAAATTTTCCAGCTGTTCCGGGAATAATTTCTTCCGACACGTTCCGTTTGTTTAGTATATCTTACCCTTATAGAGGTAACATACAAAACTGATATCATTAGCGCACCCTCTCAGCTGCTCATTGTACAATTGGCAGGCAAACATGAACAATTCTTTATGCGAGCAAACACATTTTGTTCTTTTCTTTGAAAACTCTGCGGCAATTACCAAATCTCAAGATAACTCTCCCCAGGAGAGTTTAAATTTTGTGTACAGCTTTTTGCAAATATTTACTGAAAATAAAGGGAAGGGGAAAGAAAATAAAAACGCTGATCAAAAGACAAGGACCGACGCGTGCTTCTGCGTTCTGGTTATTAATCAAAACAATTTTTAATGATGTTGGCATGCGACAATCGCCATTGTAGCCACATCCACCCATTTGCCCCCTTTTGTTGGCGATAATATTTGGATTAGTTCAAGTCAATTGCATCGGAGCGAAGGAAAAGTTGCCCGAAAGTACAACAAATGCGACGCGTGTTTGGCGACGAATCTAATGTGCCACACGTGGCCTTCAGAATGTTGCACTCCCGGTGGGTGGTTAGAAGTGGGTGGTTGCAAGTGGGTGGGTGGCTCATACTGGGCGCCCCAAGATAGCCACAAGGCTGAGTTAAATGTTGTGTTAAGATTAACAACAGCCGGCCGCAGAAAGCAGCTTATCGAGTTTCAGTTTAAGCGAGGGGAAAATAACTTGACCTGAACTTTCGTGGGGAAGGGTTTTCCACACCATCGACGTGCCGGGCATTAATAATAAAGGGATATACTATATCCCCCATATATCCCTAATGCGGGCGACAAAAAAATTCGAATTTCTTTTCGCTTTTCGCTTTTCGGTGGGTTGTTTTTTTCCTATGCCTGTTGACTGCTAATGACGCCTCAGGAAGTTCCAGAGCAGGTGCTCCTGGCATCGAATCGCCGGGCGGAGGACATCAAATATGCTCACACTCTGCATAATTTATGGCCCAGAAGACCAAACAGAAAAAATGAGAGAAGAGAGTGTTAAATGCTATGTAAACTTGGCCGGAAAAGACCCAGTCAACTTATCAGTGTTTTTTTACTCTCCGCCGGGCAAACGATGCCGAAGGAAATGGTCGGGAAATGGAGGGGCTTGTTTAACACCTTGATGGCTGTGTGGGTGGTCGACGTGGATCACAGATAACGAGCTCGGTAAAGAGGTCACTTGAAAGGAAAGACGGAATGCGATTAAATAGCACGTCAATTTATTTGACAGATTGACTGAAAATGGGAATTTTTGAGAGCCGACGATTGGTTAAAATATTGCCTATATTAAAGTGCGAAATTGATAGCAAATATAATAGTTGTAACTAATATTATTTCTTAATTTTAAGATGCGTAAAATTGTAAAGAAAAGATGGTAATAACAATACCTTCTTCAATATTTTAACATTTCCTTTGGCTTAAAAATAATGTCTTTATATTTTTTCCTCCGGTTCAAATGCCACTTGTTATAAAAATATATCTTTGTGGCCTTTGTATTTCTAATTAAATTTAATAAAATTTTTAAATATTTGCCAAGCTATCATTTTAAGTGGAATATAGTTAAACCTGTGCTTTTACCAGTAACTCAAACTGTCAAAATGTTTCCCAGCGTTTTTCCATTTCTTTAGACAGTAACCAAAAACAATTAACTTGAAAATCAGACGCATTCCTCGGCAATTTATGGCAGCCATCGTGCATCATGCTCGTAACCAAGTTGCACACCTGAGCACGTTCAGTGGGACCACACAGACACCTGGCCCCACCTTAACCCACTGTTGGCCCACCTTAACCCCCTCTTGACAACCCGTATCCTGGCTGACCCCCTTCGTGTCCAGCGGGCAAATTGAATGGCAAATTTGTCTGCACGCAGCAGCAGAAGCAGCAGTAACATAAACTTTTTAATTGAAAAACAATTTTTTCCCTGGCAATTTTTTTCCCCCCTGATTTTCTTTTTGGGAATTTTCTCTTTTTCGGAACACACACGAGAGGTGGAAAAGGGGCTTGGACGTGGGAGAAGTTCGCTCAAGTTTCATAAATGTTATTGAGTTTTTCGAGCAATTTGTGTAACTAGTTTTGAGCTTCTGGGTGGGGAGTTTGGGAAAAATAAAGAGGTGAGGTGGAAGGCTTCGCCATTTATTGACTTGACTTCCGTGCGTATGTCGCAATTTCCGGTTTACGGCAAACGAAATAAAAACGTAATTTAATGTCGCATGGACCAACGGCTGGAATTGTGATGGGATATGACCTCTCCGCACCTCAACACCACCCACACTCCCCCATTCGAATCGAACATTAATTGAAATCGTAAGACTTGCCACTTTATGCAGGAAGGAGAAAAAAATAAGAGAGAGTGGTTGCAGCCAGGCAATTAGGAAAAATCAAATGCCATCACACGACAACTTTATTGAATTCAATTATAATTTTCACACCCAACTGTGAGATGTGCGAATGTGTGTTGACTAACTTGGATTTTAGGTGGGAGATATGTGTGTGCTATGCAAATGCATTTGGTCATATTAGTTGATTTTATGACCGTGTTTGATAAACCAGAACCAGCGAAAGATGAGTGGACTGAAGTGCAATGAAAAGATGAGTATACATACGCGAGGGTAGGCAAAAAAGTTATTTATTTAGGTAACATTTATATATACAGAAATCTTATACTTACAAAAGCTTTAACTTAATATAATTTGGATCATTTTCTGATCTATTGTATTGTAAAATACTTTATTATTTAGTGCAATACTAACACTAGTAAGGTATTGTCATATTTGATTTAATATTCAATAAATAAACAGAAGTGAACTTTAAGGCAAATTAAGTTCTATTTTTAGTCATGCTTGCAAGTTAAATAAGATTTTAACAATAAGATATTCCTTTATTGCGACAGGTTAAAAGACCTCCCGTTGCTTTGGTATATCTTAAAAAACCTCCTAACACTAACACTAGTAAGGCATTGTCATATTGGATTTAATATTTAATAAATACTAAAGTTTTAAAAACACAAGTGAACTCCAAAGCAAATTAAGGTTTATTTTTAGTAAGATTTGCAAATGAAATCAGATTTTACCAATAAGATATTCCTTTATTGCGACAGGTTAAAAGACCTCCTGTAGCTTTGGTATATTTATAAAACCTCCTAACTCTTCAATCCCACCCCACGAAATCCATAACACTTTAGATATGCCTTTTTAGCCAGTCAAATCACGAAATATCCACTCACGAGATGCGACTTTAAATGCTGTGCCATAACCATAACTCATCGATCGCACCGCGTTGAACTTATCGCATTTGCGGGCCAGCTCACCTGAGCCACTTCCTTTCCCGCTGCGATTTGGACTACCAACTGCCAACTGCCAACTTCATACTGCCAACTATCAACTGGCCACTGCCAACTGCGAAGTGCCAACTGTTTCGAGCCAGTAAAGTCACCTTGTTTATGGCGCCCTGGAACTGCGGGTGCTCCTCTTAATCGACTGGATCGGTATGGAGTTCAGATGCGGGCTGGATTAACATTAAGGCGGATCAATCGCCGCAGATTCCGATGAGTTCAACAAACCAAACACAATGCAAGCGGCCCTAATTGAATTACCATTGACCGCAGTCGCAATCGCAGTCGCAGAATCGAATCGAATTGAATGCCAATCGACGGGAAAATGCTCCAAGGGGAAAAGTGTCTGTATGCCGACACATTAGTGCATAATTTTGGTACGCCCCCGATTGCCGATGTCTGCTCACTTAATTAACCGCCTCGCTTAGAACAGAAATTAACTCGATTGCGCCTTAATTAGCCGCTCGGCGTTTAATGAACTCGAATGCATTGCAGGCAGCCACGGAAAATTGTGTGGGAGTTGTAAAAGATTCTTCTCGAATGGTCAGTTGAAGGAGGAGTTATGGTGAGGAGGTTACAAGGTCAAAGTGCTATGTTTCATGAGGTCAGGGAATGCTTGAACACCAAGTCACGTTGCGATTTCAATTCTGAACATTTTAATTAGATGGTTTTCTGGGAATATATCTATGAGAAGCATGAAGTTATATACATATTTAGTTCTTTAAATCTTATTTCAATTTTATTTGAAACGATTTCTCCTATGGTTAAAGCATTTTATAAAGAAAAAATTAAAAAAAATATAACTATATAACTATTAAATAATAATATTTAGAAACAAACAAATTGAATTCTTAACCTAAAATCTAAATTTATTCAAATTTTTGTATTAAATTAAATACGAATAAATGTTCATTATTATTCATTAGAGCTAAATTAGCTACCGCACAATGTAATACCCAATTAAGGCTCACAATCTAGTAGAGATAAAACAAACTTCCGTGATTAAGAACCTTTTCAGTCAAGTGAATTTTCCCTCGGAAATTCTCATTAAACTTTCCGACTTCTAATCAATGCTTAGCCAGCATCAATAACCGCATTTTCGAGGTAGTGATAGATGGTCAAATCGGCACGCTTTCTGCGAGCCACCAAACTCAAACCCACTTGCCGTCCAGAATCCCCACTCATCGCACGGCCCATTGAGTGTGCAAATAAATGCGCTTAATTAATTGCATTTTTGCACTTTCAAGTGGTGGATCGACCCTTTCAGAGACCGCCTACAATCGAAAGCGAAATCGAATTCGGATGGAGGAGGAGGCCAACTTCAAATATGCATCAATAAACTCAATTAAACGTAAACGAGAGTGTGCTTCAAGCGAAATGCACAACCTGGCGGGTTTTGGAAAAGGGAAATGCATTGTTGTTCCATGTGGGAGTTTTGATCATGATGAACACGATGAGTATGATATTTTTTCCCCATTTTCTATACGTTTATCTGCACATCTGCAGACTTAGTTTCATGTGGGAAGCTGGGGATTTGCCAAGTGTGAAACGACTTAAGTTCCTCCACTTTTTATTATTCAATTTTATTTTTGCCACTGAAGAAGTTTCTTGAACCTTTGGAGGAAGGAGAAGTGATGTTTGTTCTGAGCTGGCACTTCCTGTCAAAGGGAATTCTTAGTTTACGCCAACATCTTTCGGCGGCCAAGCAACTTCATTTGTTATGGAGTGAAACAACATTTGGACACTGAATCAATCTCAATCATGGAGGCTGTTGATTGAAGGGTGGACTGGGCGTCCAAAAATGGGGAACTGGGGCTTTCCCCAAATTAGCCAAAAACAAACAAATAAAGGCTTCGAACAAATAAATCAATTTGGGCCACGGTGAATTTAAATTCGAGATGGGAGAGTTAGTTGCGATCGTGAGCTTGATATTTATATGGCATTATTTAATGACTTCAAATATACGATCAAAATTAAAACAATTGTATTAATAAATATTATGTAAAACAAAACTTATTGTTGGCTAATAGTTTCAATATAAAGGAACTGCTATATTCTTAATAATTGTACACTATAATAAAACAACTGATCGAATAATATAATTAATGAACATTTTGTCTGATTTTTTTTCTTATTTACTTAAATATCTATTTTAAAGATCTAAATTGTATTTTAATTTTTATAATTTAATGTTGCATTTATTACAGTATATTTTCCCTCACGATCACCGCCTGCATTCTCACGCTCCCATTCCTAACCCAAACTACTTCTTCTCATTTTTCTAAGTATTTCATTTATTTGAATTTCACTTTGAAATGCAAACCAGACAAAAGCGTGGCGCACCACGCATCCGCTAATTACGCACCACCAAAGACTCACCCACCCAATTCCATTTCCCGCCCACTCCCACTCCCCACCCCACTCCCCTAAAAAAAAAACAAGAGATCCGTGGAAAGTGTAAACAAACGTTGGGAACAATTTCCCAAACAGAAACTTAGGCGGCAAGTTGGCAACCCTTTTTTAGCTCGAAAGTTTCCACCCGCTGACTGATGCGCTGGGCAGCTGGAAAACTGTGGAGATGGGTGGAAAGCGGGCGGAAAATGGGTGGTGATTGGGGGCTGATGGGGTTGGAGAGCTTTACAGATCAAAGTGATATTTTTTGTGGCTGCATTTTCTGTGCTTCTTGCTGCTTTGACGGAACCAACAAACATGTTCGCCACTTTATTTACATTGGCTTCCGGTTGAATTCGGTTTACCCCCATTCCCATTGGTTTTATTTCGGTTTTCCCAATTCAATTGGTATTTTCAGCATTTATTTGTTGTTCTAGCGAAATAAAAAGCAAAAAATATGCTTTAGCTTTCGTTTGTAAACAAACATTGGTAAATTAAACTAAAAACGTGAACAAAAACGAGAGAAGAAAAAACATCAAAGGGCTGAATTGGAGATAAATGTAAATAATAGTTGACCCAAAGCATTACATAGATAATCGCGCCTAAAAGCATTTGGCCTTAAAGATTATCTAAAGATTTCAGTGGGTCAACGAAAACAAACTCATTCGATTTTCGAGGCACGTTTTTAGCTGCTTATTAAAAGGCCCTGAGACAAAAAATATTATCTGAACCGTTTATCGGAAAGCCATAAAGTTTTCATTATTACACGGGAATCTTCTCCTTCTTTTGTTTTTACCGTTGTCCCCTGTTTAATTACGTTTTATATTAAGCCCGAAAAAGGCACAGGGCCCAAAAGAAAACAAAGACAATCACGTGCCATGCGCAACGTTCTAAATTTCAATTGAATTCAATTTAATTAGCCGAAAGCGTTAGAAAAAGAACCATTGAAAGCTGTCGTGTCTCTCGATAATTGTTAATTTGTATGCCACGCCAGTAGGGGGCAACTCCCAGTCATTGATGAAACTGACATAATTTGCATTTAATAGTTCTCTTTTCTCATTAAATGCTCTTCTTTCTCGTTTTTTTTCGGTTTGTTTGCGTCGTGATTCAGTGGTGGCATTTCAAAGGAAATGACATGAATAAAATTCTTGGGGCAGCTGAGTTGGTTTTGATCAGCCACTGTGAATGTAATAACAAACATGTTGCACAGATATCTGAATTTATTTTCATACTCCTACTATTCAACAGACAGCACATATGCAACAATATCATTCCTTCATTCGCTTTGTTTATTTAAGCTGAGCTTTGAAGGCGCTAAAAATAGCCAAATGTGTCAGCCAAAAAATGTGACTCACACTGGAAGTTCATGGAGAAATAAATATATAATAAATGATAAACACATATCAGTCGTTATTTTGTCTAAGTTAGTTAAAAAAAAACCTTATACATTTTTAAAATGCCAAACATAATAATGAAAATATAATAAATACATTTTGTAGACCCTTGACTAATTCAATAAACTTTTTGAATATGGAAAGACAAAGGCTGAGTATTTTAATTGAATAGTAAAATATACAAATTCCAACAATGCAAAACAAAGGCAATGAGTGGACCTTTAAATTATCACAACGAGAAGCCATAGATTTCACCCTTTCAGCAGTAAAGTTTCCTTAATTGAGAGGGAAAATTCCAGACACTGGATTATCAAATGTTTTAATGAAATTATGACAAAGTTGAAAGTAACTCAAGTGAAAACCAAACTGGGAGCCTATCGGTTACCTCATTACCATTCGAACTGAATAGAGAGAGATGTGTTATTTAATTCCCAACCATAATTTGCCATAAAACACACCCATGTAAATGAGATTTAGGTTCGGTCTTTTGCGGTCTGCTCTGGAAATTCAATCAGTGACCAGGAACCATCGAATTTGGTCCGGGGAAACTGGGAAACGGGGGGCTTATCAATGGTATACGCATTTCAAAGCAAACATTTTAGGCAGATTTGTGCACACAGGACAAACCGAAAGGGGGCGAGTTTATCTTTTGGCCTGTTCAAGGACAATGGCATCCTGCTGGATGACTGCATTCCATTTGGACCCGCTCGTCTGCTCTGTGCATACATATTTATTAATTTGTTTATTTGTATTTACACGCTGCTAACATATTCATAGACAATTGGCAAATGTAATTAAATACGTTTACAAAAGCTCTGCCAGCAACGTTGGTTCCTCCCCGAATTTTGGTTTTCAGCTTTCGGTTTTCGGCTCTCGGTTTCCTCGGTTTTGTATTGGGTTGTGTTGCCTGGTGTTTCCATATTTTGAACTCGCTGTGTGAGTTTTTCCCCCACTTAAACTCGGTTTGGTTTTGTGTGACAACATGACAATCATTGCTAAATGCGAGACACATTTCCTCTGCGGCATAAATAATGGCTAACAAGTCAGAAATCTGACTAGCTGAAGTATTTTCCCCTTTGTCATTTAAGTTTAACAATTGTTAATCAGCTAATTAGGATTGTAAGATGGGAAAGTTTGATTTCATTTTGTGATTACTTTGCATGTTCTGAAGCACAATTGGTATTTCTACATAGATAAAAGAGCAGATTGATATTGAATATATACTTAAATGTTTCATTCATTTATGGTGATGGAAATACTGTCCATATTAAAACCATTACTTGGAAGTGACAATGCACCATGCATTGAAATTCATATTATTTTACTACTGCAAATACAAATATCCTTCTAAGAAATTCCATAATATTTTTATCATGACTTTTCTCTCACCTTGACTATTCTTAATATATTTTCCTGCCACATTTTACCACCCATCACCCACCGATTCACATCTGTTTCATCCGTCCTTGCACACATCAACTGTCGACTTTATGCTAACGCTTAGGGAAAATCTATTCGAGTCAGTCTAAACAATTGCCGGGGAAAAGTTTTGCCCGATTCGAAAGTAAAACTTTGCTCTTGTTGACAATTCTTTGTTGGCGCAGCTGAGCCTCCTTTTCCACCCTTCACCCATCCAAACTAAATCCAGATCAAATGGCGCAAAACTTTTCCGCTCCAATGGGGTTGACACAATCGAAATCGGACTTTTCCCGGGACTTGGGCGAGATTAGCAAAGGCAGGAGTGGAAAAAAGCGGATTCCGGGATTCAAAAATTTATAAATGGGCATCAAGTGCTGGAAGTTTCCTCCTCCAAAGCCTGACTTACATTTATCATGTCGTTGCTCTTACACACACACGACAGACAACACTCTCTGCAATTAGTTAATGTCATTTGATAAGCAACAACTTAATCAGAAGACGACGGCCGAGGAAAAGGTCAAGTATTTGTAGCTCCTGCTAATTTGTTGTTCGCTGGGAACGTGTGTGTCAAGTGCTGTGACTTTGTCACGTAGCGAAAACTTGTCTGTGCTGTAACCCCGATCCCCGATCCCCGAATTCCCGCCTCCAAAGTTGGCTAATGAGACCAACGGCCTGGGGCCGAGTTTCTCAGTTTCAGAGTATCTGAGTCCCTGAGTTTCGAGGCTCCCCCAGCCAGAAAATTGACGGCAGCTGCAAAGACACAGATAGACCAACGGCTGTACAGATATATCCTCAGATGAAGGGGGCAAAAAAAGAGAGGCAGGGAAAACAGGGGAAAGACAGGGGGCGGATATGGCAATTTTTGTGCCTTGAAATCGATATGGCATCAAAGGCACAGGCACATTATGCCATTATCCAGGGACGAGGACCGAGGAAAGGCCGCCAGCCCCAGAAAACAAAAACATTTTGCAGATATATTTTTATTATGCTAAAATAATCGCACATAGGCCAAGGGCAGTGGAATGAAGGTATTTAAATAAGCAAGAAATATGGATAACATTTTAAAAAGGGTTATAGTTGTAGGTTATAAAGTCATAAGTTATTTATGATATATGAAAACAAGAGTATTGAGTAAAATAGCTTTAAAGCTATTTTGGAAATTTTAAAACTTTGTAATATAATACATAAAAGTGTGATATTCTTTTAAGATGGTGTTCATTAAATATTTTTATTAAAAACCTTTTTGTTAGGATATTCCATAAGTATAAAAAAAAATAAAATCAAAAGCTCTTGTTACCCGAAGATAAACTTTAAGTTATCATTGTTTTGTTATAAATTGCATTATTTAAAATATCAAAAAATATATTAATTTAAGAATCTATTAGTTAGCTCAATCTCACCCATTTTAAGGACCCCTTGAACCACTGTTCCATCTGGGTGGGTGGTGGTGCCTCGGATGTGGTTGTAGGGGACCGATTCCGAACGCGAAACCGAAGCTAAGTTACCTTTTCGGTTAGCAAAGCAACAAATTATCTGCGAGATGCATCTGAATATTGCAAACAAAAGATAAAAGCCGAAATGCAACGACAACCGACTCATAGTTGGCTGCCACAGCCGCAACATGCCACGGATGCTGTCCGCCCCTGCCCCCCTCAACCACCAAATCGCCATCTCCATCTCCATCTCCATGTCCATGTCCGTAGCGGTTCGCCTTTCGCTTGCAGCCACGCAAAAGGTGATTTATTTGAACATGGTTATCAACTTAGTAGAATAACAGGAGCAGCCAAAGCGCCGCACCGCCAACAACAACAAAGGCAACAACAAAACAGGGCAGCGGATCCCCCAAAAAAGCTATGAAAAAAAAGAAACGGTTGGGAACCTCTTTTTGGGCACCATTGCGAACTGAGATACCCTGTTCTTTATTCCTTTCATTTCTAATTTTACCTATGTATGTTAAACTTACGTCTGATTAACATAGCATATCATGTCAAATCAAAACTCTAGCATACGATTTAAGAAGTCAAAATGAAAATATTTTTTAATCTTAGTCCATAAACTTATATTATTTAAACTACTGCATATTTGTAGATCATTCCCTATTTAAATTTCACTCATTTATTCTGTAAATTCCAATTCATTTGATAAGCAACTATGTCCTTAAAAAATTAACTTAGGGGTTAATTACCATAGTTTGTTTGAACTATAATAAATTTTAGAAAATATTAAACAAAACATAATGGCTATAGAGACCGATATACCCACTCAACCTTTTCATCCACCGGGTATCAAAACAACAATGAAGAGCAAACAATGCCAGATGGAGAGCAGCAACGTGCAACGTGCAACTTGAACTTGTGCTCTGACTTTGGCTTTGGGTTTTGGCTAGAAAGTGCACAGCCGTAAGATACGATTGCATTTACATGCATCCCATATCAGCGCCTGCATCGGGGCGTGTGTATATATCCGTCCCCCAGATTCCCCTCTCTGTCTGTCCCCGACTCTATCTCTATCTGTCCGTCTCTATCTCGCCGTCTGTCCCTGTGCGCACCCAAAACACACACCCACAAATGCGGCAGAAGGCACGAAGCTATGGACCCAAAACCCAGACCAAATACACTCGGAAAAAATTAATACAATATAGAGTCCTTTTATTTCTGAAAATGTGAAAGAAAGCAAAGGTCTCAACAGGTAAACTATGTAAACTTTTGAAACTATTGGATACTATAAAATATGTTGCCTACTTATGGGCGTTTCTAGGAAATAAGAGTTATTTTTTAAAAATGATCAGAATTACCAAATTTTCAAGTACGAAGACAGTTATAATTTAGTTTTTTGACTAACCTTTATCCAAATGAATTTAAAATTTTCCTATTTTTCACTCACCCGTTTTCCCGACTTCCAAAAAAATGTAAAAGGTTAAGAAAGAGTAAGAAGTACCATCTAAAATACCAAAAATGGTGTTCAATATGCTAACTTCTATAGGAGCTAAACCAAAAAAGTAAAAAATTTAAATATAGAAAACCAATCATTTTCAAGTAAAAGAACAAAAAGCTAGATGAAAATTAAATCAGATATTGAGAAACAATTTTTAGTAGTGCACCAATACCCATCCCAGGGTCCCACACCCATGAATCGACCAACTATCCCGAAAAGAGCAACCGGCATACAATTTGGCCGGCAGCGAAATTTATTTGAAATCAATGCTTCTTGTTGCATTCTTCAGTTGCAGCGGCATCGACGGCAGCAGCCACAACTTTTTGACTCTGGTTGCAGCCGCTGCCGTTGCCGCCGGTAGTACAAAAGGGTTCTACATCTGAAAAGTCAGGGCATATGGGTTCCCAATGGATAAATGGACTTCAAATGTGGGTAGGTGAACAATCAGAGAATATCATAGTACAATTACATTTTTATAGGAATATTAAAAGGCACTTTAAATTTGTATTAATGAATTTTTAATTAAAGGATTGCATAACATTTTTGAGGAATGCTCAATCTTTATAATGACATTTTTTTTGTTAAGTACAACTTAGGTTAAAATTTAAAAAAATGATGAGAGTAGGCATGACAATAAATAGCTTTCTGGAGTAACAAAACTTAAAGAAAATATTTGTTCAAATGAAATTCAATTCGTAATAAGTAAATAAATCCCAGATATCAAAGTATTTACTACCTATTTTTGGGAAAACTAATAAATAATATTTTTCCTTATTTAAAATTTCCTTCAGGACTGATCCCCGCCCAATTACAGCTCATTGTCTCAGTTTTGCAGGCCGAAAAAGGCCAAAAGCCGAAAAACTTTCCTTGCACTTGCCATTAGTCCCCGGACACTCCTTCACTCCTCGGCAAAGACAGCAGAAAGACAATAATTGAATATATATAGGAATTGGAATTGTAAGAACCGATATGCAGCCGTTCAAATATATGTATATCGTATGATGATTTCAGGCAGTCTGAGCAGCTGCCAGTGAATTTTGTCCGCCTTTTCCGCCAGGTTCGATGGTCACGAGTTTTGGGGCGATGTTAACACCGCCTTGACTAAAGATTTCCGATTCGAGCCAAAGCCGCCGAATGCCGAATGCCAACTGCAACTGCAATATTATTCGGCCATTAAAAGGCCATTCTCGACTGGCAGCATAGAAACCCGGCTTTAAGAAATGATAATGAAGTCCAGAACGGTAAACGTTGCTATGGGCGAGAATAATCCAACAGCAGGTTTAACGGAATGGAGAACTGCATAATTCCATGAACTATTTTCATATTTAATCGGAATAACAAAAAGTTGAATAATAAAAAAGTGCTTTCAGACATTTGGTTGAGCGTTTCAACAGTCGAACATGAACAATATATATATATATACGTCAAAAACTATTGCTCAAAAATGGTTTACAAAAGTAAAGCAACTTTAGCAAGATAAAATCTTTCCGACCAGTTTAAATTCGTTATTTAAAAAAAATAAAGGTATATTTTTAAAAATGTTTTATTACATTTCTTACATTTAAATACCATAATATTTTCTTTCAGTAAAGGCCTACGAAACTGGACCGAATTTGGCACAATCAATCCTTTCCCATCTGTTAGTAATTTAACCACTCAGTGCAGCAAACATTTTGCTTCGAATTCAATCTACAAAGCAAAGTTTACGCTTTCCCAAAAATTCAAAAATACACAAAAACTGGGAAACCTCCTTCCAGAAAATAAGGAAAAAAAATGAAAGAAAGATTGTTTAAATCAATAGGCGCTGACTGGGCGGTCCACTGGCTGCCTTTCGGCTGTAAAAGTGTGAAATGCCAAATGCCTTTGCCTTTCTGTTTGCCAATGCATTTAGATGGTCTGTCCGCTGGTCAGCCGGGGGCTTATTTCGTTTTCTTATATTTGGTCATTACGAGATGGCGACTCTGTCTGTCGGCGAGTGCGCTTTGATTAATGCCACAAAACTGCACACACACAATATTCAATGGGGAGTTGGGGCAAGTTAAATCAGGGGGCATGGGCATAAGAGATCTCCGGTAGATCTGCACAGGTTTTCGGCCCGCGATTCACACACATTATTCATGTGCATTGTTCGGGCAAAATAAACACAAAATCTAGACGCAAGAATCTGCAACCATTCTTAAGTCGGTACGAAAACCCCCCGATCGGCAGTGCAAATTCAATGGCTCTTTGCATACATTTGCGTTTAGGCAGCCATGCGTAGCCCGCTCATTCTCCGCCAACCGAATCACAATCAAAACAAGAAAACAGTGGACAGATTTTTAAGTCACTAAAACGCATTTGCAATGCCCTTTTATCGATGATTTATAATAGGTTTTATTCACAGGTTGGGTACTACTTAAAAGATTTTGTGGGAAAACGTGTATAATTGAACATAGAAATTAAAATTACCACTTTATGATACTTAATAATTTATTTGGTATCCAATTAAAGACATTTTGTAGTTTCTTATTTTTCAAACAATTGAGACAGTATCAATTTAAATTTCAATTTATATTACACAATATTTATTATGATACAATTTCTGGAAATTTTTTAATTGTTTTATTGATCTTATACGTATATTATTTTTAATAAATCCTCTTCTTTTAAAAGATTTAATTCAATTCTATTAAGTTATGTATAAAACTATGAAGTCCTTTTAATGAAATATTAATTAAAAGTTTCTTTAAAACTTGATCCTCTAAAAATCATTAAAAACTCCCGATCTTTTTGTTTTTAAACCAATAATTGAAATGTTCTTTTAAATTTTTCGAAAAGTTCTTGGACCTTTCGAATACCCTTCGAATCTATCAGAAGCCAGGTTAGTCTCCGGTAAAGTCTTTGTAAGAGTCGCTAGCGGCGTCGGCGCACCACCGCCAACAACAACAACGAGAACTACAACAACAAGCAGCGGAATCGAGGACGGTGAGCTGCAACAATGGCCATTGAGCTGCTGCCGCTGCTGCAGTCTGGCCGAAAAAACAAAGGCCAAAATAACAACAATGCAAAAAAAGAGAAGGAAAAAAGCGGGGAGAAATATGTATATCAGATTTAAAATAAATGTAACTGCGCGGCTCATTATGCCGCGCTTACACAGAGGCTGGTTGGGGAAAGGGGGAAAGGGGGTTTTTGGGGGAGGGGGGCAAATGGAGCGAAGGCTGCGCATGCTCAGCAGTTTGGCTGCACTTAATGGCCTGGGCAATCAACTTGGATGTGGATGTGGATGTGGATGAGGAGGTCTTTTTGGCCGGTTGGCTGGCTGGCTGCTTTTCAGCCGTGGATTTTGAGGCTCTGTGGGTCCAAACATGTTGGCTAGTTAGGCGGCAGGTAAACACACAGTGAGCCTTCGAAAGGAAGAACTTAATTATAATTACCAGTAATGGCTTTCATAAGAATTAAATTTAAAATGCATTTAAGTCCTTTTGTATCTTAATAATTGATTATTGGTTATAATTGTGGAGTATTTATCTAAAGGGTTTTTGTTAAGTAAGCTATGTATGGCTGGTAAACTTAATTATCTTTACTCAGTTTCAAATTATTTATTTATCTCATTATTATTAAATGAACTTTACAAACATTTTTAAGTTAAATAAATAAAATTGTATCTTATAAACATTTACATATCCATTTCAAATACACAAAAAATCTGTATATATTATTTAGAGTAAATAAATTTAAGGCAATGATAATGATACTGACTTACATGGAAATATTACAGAGTTCACTCTAGCGAGGCCCCACTGCACATCTAGTTGGGGATCCACAACGCATTTTGCGCATTTAAATAAACATTTCTCAGTTGAATGGAGGCAGTGGAGTTGTGGAATCTGGCATGGAGCATTGTTTGCTGGAAAAGTCGCAAATAGAACGAAGATCCACGGTCACAGACAGCCAACTTGGACTTGCTGGAAAGGGGGGGGGCGGAGAAGGGGGAAAGGTGGTAGGCAAAGAGGAAGAGCTGCAGATACTTTCACTCCATAGAACAAAGCTAATGTGCTGTCTCTTAGCACGTGCATGCCAACGTGCCCCATGCCGCGCCCCTCATATTTGCATGATCATTTCATATTTCCTTCTTTCCACCGAGAGGGAAGCAAACAACTTAATCGATTTGCGTTCATTTGCAATTTGTAATCGAATTGCACTGCCCCTCCATTCGTGCAACGTGTGCTGCACACATGCCGCAATTTGTTGCAACGATTAGTGGAAAAAATTGCATCGCCATGGCTTATTAATTACCCACGATAGCAGCCACCAAATGCAGCATATTTGCAACGAATTATTCTTTTTTTTCTGCGGCTCCATCTACATGGGGCATGTTCTTGTGCAGCGTTCTTGGCATTCGCTGCTGCTGGTGGTTTGTTTTGGAGAAATTTTGTTGGTTAATTATCATGGGAACTTTATTTATTGAAGCTGACTTTTTTGTTGTCACCCTGGGGGCATTGAATTTTGTTTAATAATGTACTTTCCTTCTTTCAAGGCTAAGAGTTATTGGGAGTTTTAATGATAAGAGGTTTGAGTATTAACACAGGTGTCTTTAAAAGTTACAATTCTTAACAAGTGACGAACACCTATAAATCTCGTCTCATAATTTGCCCCATTGAATTAAAAAAATTAATGGCAGTAAAATTACCCATATCTGCAGCATTTTAGGCGTGTTTTAAACATGTATTTTTAATGCAGAATAGCATTGGGTTATCCCTCAACTGATATTATTATTTTAAGTTTATTTATAGTTAATAGTAAACTATTAAAAATAACTTAATTTTTATTTCCCATAATTGTCTCAGAAATAGTTAAAGAATATGAATGCCATAGCAGGACATTGTCCCCTGGGCAATAACCAAACATTTAGCCGTTTTAACGCCCTTTAAGCCCAGTGCGGCGATAAGCGGTGGCAGACACGCAATGGCAATGACCAAATCCCAGACACCGAAGTGTTGCATGTGCGAGACCCCGCGTCCCCTCGTCCCCGCTCCCCTTTCACCTGTCACTCCACTGGGGACTTAAGGGGGCGGGAGGGGGCTCAAAGGATGCTCTGGGTGTCAACAGTGCCAGGTCGTATCATTATCACGCAAATGGGAGTATGGGGACATACAGATCGTGTGGGGAGCTGAAGTGTCCGTGTGTCATTAGGCGCACCGCTGTCCCGCTGTTTGTCACCTCGTTTCAAGTGTCCGGTAATGAAGTCAACTGAGCCGCCCGCACCTGGATTTTCCGCCAACTCTTTCTTTGCTCTTTTATCCCTCTTTTTCCCCCTCACCTTGGCCATCCCCCCATCCAGTAAATCTCGGCTTGTCCGAATCGTTTTGGCGACCCGAACTTGGCCAAAAACGAGGCAGCTTGTGTGTGGATCTTGTTTCACTTTCAATCCGTTCCTCTTGTTGCTGCCACGTGTGCTGGCAGCAACATGTTGCTGGCGGGAGTAGCAACATGCAACACGCGAGCAACAGGTTTTGTGGCAACATTAGCTGTTGACTCAAATTAATATAACAATACATTTCACTCATTTGATGGTAATTTTGATTTGATGGTCAATATTGTTAGATATAGTTGAATATATAATTTAAGAATTATAATAAGAATAAAAAAAATAAATAATAATAACAATTAGCTCCTTCTAAATAATCCTCATTCAAACGATTTTTAAATATTTTTCTAGTTTTAACGTTAAAAAGTAAAATTGCTATAAACAAACTTCATTTATTGCTTTAAAACAAATAAGTGAAATCATAACATAGCCATATGTTTTTAGTTAGAAATCTAATAATAATAATTTTCTGAGCAATGTAATAACATTTTTTAGTTCCACTACTTTATTTTTAGAAAATTTGCACAAAAAGCTTCCTGCATTGTAGTCAAATTTCGGCGAATCTAATTAAAAGTTGTCAGTTCTACTTTTCAAGCCAACTCATGCCCTGCCTGCCACACAATCTCATTACGCTCAACCCAATTCCGTTCTCGAGAAGGCTTTGATTACTTTATTAAATGCGGACAAGACCTGATCCGAAAAGAATAATAATTATTATGGAAATTCTTTTGCCGAGTCTGTTGTTTTCAGTTTACATTCACTTTATGTCGAGTCATTGGGAATGCCACCCACGGCTTAAACACACAGTTCGAACTCGCATGTATGGGATATTGTTTGCTATATGATCGAAAGCCAAACAACTCACGATATTCTAATTAAAACACATGCGGACTCAGCTCGGGATCATGATTACGATCATCATCATCTTCATATCCCCGTTTCGATGAAATTACATGGAAGTGTGATTCAGCACATTCTCTAGTAGCGTTCAAAGCTAATGTTGGATTGTCGGTTTCTATGCCCCAAAGTTCGATTCAATCGCATGGGGTTCGAACTTTATTTGAGGTCGTCTGTTGGCAAACTGGGTGTCATTGTCTCGCGATGACAATTTCCATTAGGAAGGCAGACACAGACAGGCAGATGGATTTGGATGTCGGGGGTACCTGATGTGACAGCAAATGTGGGTTCGGCCCGGCACATTCGATTCGAAACGAGAGCAGCTCCGATCGAGAACCAGAACGGGAATGCGACACCCCAGACATGCCCCTCACATGTGGCTCTAAACTCAGCCAAAATGGAAAACCTAAACTCGGGCGTAATAAATGAACGTTGCTATAAATAGGTTATCTCAGAGATGGCAGCGTGATGAGAAGGAAAAGTGTCCTTAAAAGGTGTTCTAGGATATAGATATTAAGTTAGATTGGAAAAGCTATTTTATTGGTTTCAAAAAGTTTTTATCATGAATTGTTCATTTTATAAAATCGTAATTATCATAACTTTCAATACCTTTTTGTTATACAAAACGACTTAAAATAAATTAAATTACAAGTTTTAACCAGAGACCAAAAATCTCCACTGTATGAGAAATTTGAGACACTAAGATAGTCTTTTAGTAGTATATAGTTTTATAGTAGTCTTATAGTATATATAGTATTAGAAACCCCTTCAAAATTATATAAAGTAAATGTCATATATGTAAAACCTATCGTATCACGAACCCATCTCTATAAGGCCTTAAATATAGAACCCGCTGAACATGTGTGGTTGCATATTGAGCACACACTCCAAATGAAAAGTGTGGTGTGGCTTTGTTGGATCTACCTCTACGGCGAAGGTTGCATATGCCACTGGGGAAAGATCGGAGAAATTAACAGAACGCAAGCCATAACTCAAGGGCAATGAGCTGCATAATTGCGCTGAGTAATTCTCACTTTATTTCGAGGGCAATTTCTAATGGGAAACCCCAGTCCAGACGACCGGCATCCGTTTTAGATTAAATAATACGTGTGTATTTTTTCAAGTTCGCCGTGGATTAGACCTTCCGCTGACGTCATTTACTCAGCTGTCTTGTCTGGGAATCGATTGTGCAAGGAATTGTCGAATTTATTTTGAATAAACATACCTATTCGCAAGCCAAAAAATGATAAAGGAATTGACATAAGCATAGGGGGCTTCAAAAACAATGTCTTTGATTGTTAAGTAATAAAATAAAGTTAGACTAGGTGGTAGCACTGCCCTATTTAAATTCAGTACACATATTTGCTCTTCCTTCTTTAAATTTCATTCCCGGCTGCACTCTAATCAAATTAATTCAACACATATCCCTATCTAACATTTTAATCAAATTTCGCAGCCATTCAACTTCAATTCGCTCTGCCCATTGCCAAAAAAAAGGGAATAAAAAATGTCCAAACTATTATACCTGTGAGGAGCAGATGAAATAAAAGCGAACTACAGATACTACAGGAAATTTTTGTACTCATTTCGGCATTATATATTTTTGGTCCCTTTTCCGTTCCTTTACGTTTATTATCGCATATCAAATAAATGCGGGATTATGTGAATATTTCGCTTAATGAGAATTTCTCGGACCACACGGCAGCACAGAAATATATACAGCCATATATATATTAAGATCTGACATTGACCGGAGACAGAGTTGGGGAAATAAAGAGAAGCGAACCTGTAAAGTTGTGGCTTTGTCTTCGCCGGCGCTCTCTGTGGGCATTAAGAGATGCCTATCGGTGACACCTGAAAGAGAAGAAGGTGAAATGCGATCCGATACGATCCATGGCAAAAGTAAAAAAAGGGAAAAAAAACCCAGCCAAACTAAATAAAACAACAGAAATTATTACTCTCGGAGGCAGTAGCCAGGGCACAATTTCTTCATCTTGGTATTGAGTTTCGGCTGCTGCCTGATATTTACCTGTGTTTTTTGCCCCGTCCTCTTCCTTCTTATTTTATTTGTCGTCGCTTCGACATTTATCTTTTCTTTTATTGGGCTTAGGGTTTTGTCTGCTCGTATCTCTATCTCTCTATCTGGCTTATTTTGTTAACTTCCTTTTTCCGTTGCTATACGCTCTATATAGATGGCATTGTGCCGATATGCCAGTGTAATTTATGCTCACTTCTATTCAAATAAATTGAAATAAAATATTCCCAAGCGAGCGGTTTTTGTTGTGAAAGTTTCCGACATTGAGACGATGGCTCACTAATTGCTCGGCTCCGTTTCCCACTTCCCCATATCCCAAATATCCAGCACATCCAGTGCGATTTCTTCATCTTCGACACGTTGCAGCCAGACAAAAGTTGTCAAATTAGCGCAATCATATATAGAGGGTGCATGCAACAAAGTATGCAACATCTCAACCACAGCCGAACGTGATGCGGTTTCTATTTTCCACCTACACTTATTTTTCCCAACTTTCCATGAAATGCCGCTAAATGTTTTTCAAGGGTTTTGGAAGTTTGGCAGGTTAAATGTTGATGGGAGAAACTTTGAACTACACAAGAAAGACAGCAGTCTTCGTTAGGTTTAATCCAACTTATACACTACCTGCAACAAAAAAGACTTTTTCTCATGTTTTAGGTAACATTTTTGATCACCGTTAAAATGAACAAGGAAGGAAAGCTAACTTCGGGCGGAGCCGAAGTTGATATACCCTTGCAGAATACTCTGTAAATTATATTCTCCAAAATTATTCATATGATGCATTCTTAATACTCATAAAAAATCCCAACTTCCTAACTTTAAAAACACCAAAGTTATTGCATTTCCGATCAATCAGTTATATGGCAGCTATAGGATATAGTCGGCCGATCCTTATGAAATTCGGCATGTCGGATTGATTAGCCAAATATAAAACCCATAGAAAATCCCAACATTCTAACTTTACAAACACCAAAGTTATGGCATTTCCGATCAATCAGTTATATGGAAGCTATAGGATATAGTCGGCCGATCCTTATGAAATTCGGCATGTCGGATTGATTAGCCAAATACAAAACCCATAGAAAATCCCAACTTCCTAACTTTACAAACACCAAAGTTATGGCATTTCCGATCGTTCAGTTATATGGCAGCTATAGGATATAGTCGGCCGATCCTTATGAAATTCGGCATGTCGGATTGATTAGCCAAATACAAAACCCATAGAAAATCCCAACTTCCTTACTTTACAAACACCAAAGTTGTGGCATTTCCGATCGTTCAGTTATATGGCAGCTATAGGATATAGTCGGCCGATCCCGGCCGTTCCGACTTATATACTGCGTGCAAAGGAAAGAAGGGTGTGTGCAAAGTTTCAGTTCGATATCTTTAAAACTGAGAGACTAGTTCGCGTAGAAACAGACAGACGGACAGACAGACGGACAGACGGACAGACGGACAGACGGACATGGCTATATCAACTCAGGAGGTGATCCTGATCAAGAATATATATACTTTATAGGGTCGGAGATGTCTCCTTCACTGCGTTGCACACTTTTGACCAAAATTATAATACCCTCTGCAAGGGTATAAAAATTCTGATGCAGATTTTTAGAGAATGACATTACAAATCTTTAGAGGTATGTCACTTTGAAATCGGTTGAAATTTGGTAAAGTTATGAACATGGGAAGTCCAATTGAGGGTCACCTTTTTACAAGACATCGAAAACTAAAAAAAAAATGACATGAAAACGGATCAAAATTTTGACCAACGTTAAAATGAAAAATTTTGATGCAGATTTTTAGAGAATGACATTACAAATCTTTAGAGGTATGTCACTTTGAAATCGGTTGAAATTTATGAACATGGGAAGTCCAATTGAGGGTCACCTTTTTACAAGACATCGAAAACTAAAAAAAAAATGACATGAAAACGGATCAAAATTTTGACCAACGTTAAAATGAAAAATTTTGATGCAGATTTTTAGAGAATGACATTACAAATCTTTAGAGGTATGTCACTTTGAAATCGGTTGAAATTTATGAACATGGGAAGTCCAATTGAGGGTTACCTTTTTACAAGACATCGAAAACTAAAAAAAAAATGACATGAAAACGGATCAAAATTTTGACCAACGTTAAAATGAAAAATTTTGATGCAGATTTTTAGAGAATGACATTACAAATCTTTAGAGGTATGTCACTTTGAAATCGGTTGAAATTTGGTAAAGTTATGAACATGGGAAGTCCAATTGAGGGTTACCTTTTTACAAGACATCGGAAACTTAAAAAAAAATGACATGAAAACGGATCAAAATTTTGACCAACGTTAAAATGAAAAATTTTGATGCAGATTTTTAGAGAATGACATTACAAATCTTTAGAGGTATGTCACTTTGAAATCGGTTGAAATTTGGTAAAGTTATGAACATGGGAAGTCCAATTGAGGGTTACCTTTTTACAAGACATCGAAAACTAAAAAAAAAATGACATGAAAACGGATCAAAATTTTGACCAACGTTAAAATGAAAAATTTTGATGCAGATTTTTAGAGAATGACATTACAAATCTTTAAAGGTATGTCACTTTGAAATCGGTTGAAATTTGGTAAAGTTATGAACATGGAAAGTCCAATTGAGGGTGACCTTTTTACAAGACATCGGAAACTTAAAAAAAAATGACTTGAAAATGGATCAAAATTTTGACCAACGTTAAAATGAAAAATTTTGATGCAGATTTTTAGAGAATGAAATTACAAATCTTTAGAGGTATGTCACTTTGAAATCGGCTTAAATTTGGGAATGTTATGGACTCCAGAAGTCCAAATATCGGTTAACCTGTTTGCATGTCATTGGAAACCTAAAAATAAAATCTATCAAAATATACTTTGAAGGAATAGTTTAATCGGTAATGAGATGGAGACTTAAGAAAACAGTGACCTTATCCAAAAAATGTCGGCGAATTTATTTTCCCCAAAAAGCTTTAACTGTTTTCGTTTTTATGTGTAGATCGTTAAATCCTCTTCTTAGTTTCAATAACCGTGGGAGACTGAATTAGCGCTGTAATCAATCTATATTACAAATATCCGAAAAACACAAATAAAATTTCATAAACCTCAAATGCTAAATACTTCCGCCTTCGGTTTACACAGCTTTCATACGATGATTGATGACAATGGTCGAGGGGCAAGAGTTTGCACAGATTCTACTCGAGATCTCCCCGCAGTTTTATATGTGCTTATGCGTTATTGTACAATGTACATATACCAGGCTAAACATGTAATCCGCTGATCCGGGCACTAAGTCCCTAACTGTCAACCAGTCGCTTGCGATGATGCAGCATATATTGGCGAACACAAGTACGGTGCGTTTCGAAAATAAAAAACAAGTTTATGGTGTTGCAAGAAACGAAGGACTCTTGATGAATAAGATATATTTCTACACGCATTCAACTCAAAGTTCAAATTTAAAAAAATAAATACTTAAACGATTCATCTACATTTTCTTTATCTTAAGAATTTATTTTAATTGAATTGAAGATAAATTTTCAAAGAGGAATTATAATTATAACTAACTAATTTAACTTATCAGGCATGAAACGGACTGTCTTCCCTTGGGTTACCAACTCCTGGGAATATGTTAAAGGTTCCTTGAGTAAGCGTAGTTGGCATCGAATTGCGTCTGCGAAAATTAATTAAAATTTCCTCCGCCTCAGCGAAAATGGCCAGCTAGTGAATGCATTATATTTTTATTTTTTATGGCTTACGTTTTACAACAATTCCAAAAAACAATTAACAGAGCAACACGAAAAAGTACAAGCAATGAAAACTCGTTATTTAATGTTGCCGGTTGCCAAGGCTGGTACACATAGATTGGTCGGATTTTCCGATATTGACTTAACTTACCTCCAAGGGCTTCCAGTCGCGACTTTGGCTTCGCAGATTTATTTTTGTTTCCCAGAATAAGCCGCTTACACGGAAAATCTTTGCGTGTTTCATTTTTGGTTTGTTTAACGTTGAGATTAACGTTGCCATCTGATTTGTCATAGGGGTTGGCATCGGTTCGACATTTAATTACACTCGCGGGGTGAGTGGGTGGACCGTGGGATGATGGTCCACTGCTTGGGGATGTGGCCTTCAACTTTGATGTCTTCGGTTATTTGATGCCAATTAACTGATGAAAGCTTAGCCCGGTCAGGAAAGAAAGATTGCATCGGCAACTGTCCTGTAATAATTCTCTTGATTAAAAGTGGGTCTCAAACCGAATTAATCCATTTTGGGAATTGATTTGTTCCCTGCATTTGACTTGCGTAGATTGATACTAGATTCAAGGATAAATAACATCTTGGGAATGATATTAGTTGGGAAAATGATTTCTTATTTTGAGAAGGATTAATCTTTAATATACAACGTGAGAACCAATTTAATATGCCTTCAAAAATTTAAGTTATATTTAATAGTTTTTCTTAAATAATTAAATACAAATATTCTAAATTTTATTGTTTTTTTTTCACAACATATATTTTCAATTTTTAAATTATTTTCCAACTGTTTGCATGAGCTTACTGGTGAGCAAGTGCCTTTGGCATTTCCAAAAACTGTCTGTTATTCGATGCCAATTAACTAGTGAAAATTCCCGTTTGGCCATTGTTTATCATTTTCCACAGCGACAGTTGGAATTGTTCGGATATCGGGGATAGGTTCGGGCTAGGATATATGTACATACATACAGAGCTGGGGAACAGACAAAAGGCGAGCCATCAATCAGATGGACAGGAGGGGTGCCCCATGAAAGGTAGGGAATGAAAACCTTTGCCAGACCGAAAATGATTTACATGTGAGAGCGCGTGTCTTTTGTTTAATTGTTGCCTGCCCACACATCATTACAACACCACTTCCCTGGATCGGTTTACTTTTCAAAGATAATTGATTAATGTCCGTTCGCTTGGGTAAACGGTTTTCGATTTTAATTATACGTTAGCAGCCCATAAATCATAATCCATCAAAGATTTTGCAGCTCAAGCTCAGAAAATTCAAATCGCGATTGAACCTAAGCCCCTTACCCCCACCCCCCTCGACGAGAAAAGGAAGTAAATACTTAATGGAAAACAATGCTGCATTTTTGCTGATGCTGAAAAGGTTTCCTCATAAGTTTCCAAGTGGCAGGCCAAGAGATCTACCCCACTGACATACAGAAAAATCCCGGAAAAGGGGCCTGATAAGGGGGCTGGGTGTGGGCGTGGCCGGCGGACCGCCCGCTGTTTGGTTGACTCAAAATTCCTGGCCCTCGGTTGCTGTTTACCGTTGATTACAATCACTTCAGAACCGAAATCCATTGGGGGTGTACAATTGCAATGTTTAACCCGTAGGCTGGAAAAAATATTAGGTAAGTTTTAAGTTTTGTTTATGTAACTAACTAAAAGTCCGAATAATGTCAAATTTTTAGCATATATTTTTAACTAACTCGTACCAAAAATTTTATTTGAAAGTCGTAACGAAATCACCAAAAGAATTAGATTATGAAGGAACTAAAACTATTTATTATCTAGCATTTATTAATTTGCTATTCATTTTTAAATGGAATTTTCAAAAACAAAATTCAAAATGGAAACCAAAGTAAAGGTTTGAACCCACAGTCTCCAAATAAGGGTTTATGTTCATCAAATCATGCAATGGTGTATTTGTATTTGTGCCAATGAATACATATGAGTGCGTGTGTGTGCGGCTTAACATTTACACACTCAGCGAATTGAACTGTGTTTACAATTTTTCTATTGACTTGGCTGCTTTTACTGCTGTTGCTTTACGACTACAGCGAAAAGGCCGGACCGTTAATTCGATTCAATTTTGAAAATGTTTGGGTAAACAACAACAATGGGGAACAATTGCGAACATGCAACTAGGAAATGCAAAATGAGTTTGAAACGGGGAGGCAGCTCATTTGTCAGACTCTTCGAAGGCATTTGTCTTACTTGTCGAGTGATCCGCGTAGCAGCAACATCTACGTTACAGCAGCAACATGCGAGGCAGCCGCATTTGCAACAGCAACAGCAGCAGCAACAACAGCAACAGCAAATCGCATTAAGGACTCTTAATGAAAGTTGCCGCATCCTTGCGATGGCAGACACATCGTTTGTGCGATGATTGATTTCACGCCAAAACGATTTCAATCAGCATTTCCGTTCGAACATTTTTTTTTCGCTTTCTTCCCACCCCGAAGAACTTATTGCATTATGTGAATGGGATTAGATTGGGTTCGATTCGATTTTGGCCGGCCTTCGATGAGTGTGTCTTGAAAAAGTGCTGGCAATCGGTTCCGTTTTCGTTTATTTTTTGACATCCCGCTTCAAACTGGGTCAGGATTACAGTTGACTTTATAGGGGTTACTTGAATGCTAAATTTGTGATTAGAAGGTACTGTGTATACATTCTAAAATTTCATGAATTTTTATGTATTTCCACTTAACACTGGCATTTAGTACTATCAATATATATTCTATTTGACTGCCTTTTTATTTGTATCGAGTATCATTTAAAAAACTCTAAGCATTAATTTTAAATTATATGATAAATATTCAAACTACTCGTAGACTCATAAAATCATTAAAAACCAATATGGCTTTCTCTTGCTATTAAAATAAAGTCTAGTGGATATAAACGAGAACTTGTTCCATAATTTTAATGATCAGTAGAATGAATTGCAATTTGATTTCACAGATCGCTTGATTGAAGAATCCAGCACACTTATCCCAAATTTTCTAAATTTCACTTTTCCCACTTGATTTTAAGTTTGATGCGGGTCAGAAAATTCCCTTTTCCCGCGACTGCCCCTCTCTATATTAACCCCATATATTAACCCTCAATCTCGCTCATGTGTCTAGACGGTAGACTGAAGCCCCAAACTCTGCCCCTCGAAAAAATGCGAAATCTGTCCTTAGCCGCCAGTCAACAACAAATTTATTACCTATTTAGGAAATATATTTTCATCCTGGATAAATGTTGATGTAAGCCCACTCATTCGCCGTGCATTTGTGTGTGTGTGTGTGCAAGGGCGACAGTTTAATTTGTAATTAATTGACGTTAAAAGGGTTCAACAATCAGGCAGCCACTCCAACCCACTTCACTTTCACTCTCCTTAACTCAATTTTATGGAACGGAAATGATTTCATAACTTGGCGGATGTTTAATATAGAATTCAATTCATTTATATTTGAGAGCTCCCAAGGAAATTTAAATTGAGTTGGCTACGAAAATGTTTTGCTTTGGATTAACATTTAGCGTTTAACACTTTGGGGGAATTTATATCCGTCAGCGGCGGCAGACGTGACACCACCAACTGCCAAAGCTTCCGTTTCATGTCTTCTGTTGTCTTTCTGCTCCTTGTTTTTTTTTTATTTTTTGGTAGGACAACAAAGGTTATTAACAGTCCAAAGACGTGCAACTTCCCGCAAAACAAAACAAATGGAGAAATAAAAGTGAGTAACATTTTCTTAACATGTTCCGCTGAGAAAAGGGCCAGAAAAAAGCGGAATAAAATATAAGCTGGGACTCTGGTATTAATATGCCGCCGTGGCCGTGGGCAATATGTCAAACATGAATTCCTAAGCGGAACACGTACGCGTCCAACACTCGAAATTCGTGGAATGCCTTCTTTTTTTTGTGGATCCATTTACACCCAAAGGACACAAGTTTTGTGCCAGAGGAAGTAAACTTTTAATGCTTTCGGTGTGTGTGTGTGTGTGTATGCTTAAAAAGGTGAAGAGTTAATGCGATAGACCGCTGTATTCCCCAAGTCCCCCAAGTTTTCCACCTTTCCACCCACCCATGAAAATCACTTTCCCAAAGTGCACAGATCCTTTTGCATGCAATGCTTATCCCTTGGGCTCAAAAATGGGGAAATAGATAGAGGCTCCATAAGTTTAGCCAGCCAGGGACAAGACTAACAAATTTTCGGCAAATTCGTTGCACAAAGAACATGGCCCTAACCCCCATTTTGACCCATTCTAATTGAATTGAATGCAAAAATTTCAAACGACACAAGAAAGTGTTTCAATCTCGTTGCCAGCTTTAGTTTTTCTGTACAGAGAAATTTTGATGTTATTTTAGTGGTTAAAAAAATATCATTTTGAATATACATTCATTAAGAGTTAACTATTTGTAATATTTATAAGTTATTTGTCGTAACTTAAATATCCCTCAAAGCTTAAAATTGTTATGAAAGTAAATAAAATGTATTGGTAACAAAGTTATGAATACAAAGTTAATAGAATTTTAATGAAACGATTTTTTATAGAAGAAGTTTTATCAGGTTTTAAGGAATCCTTTCAATCAAATGGTATATTTTTACGGTGTAGGCTTGTGTAAATTCACTACATAAACGATTCATAAGCGAGTACATTTCATCAGCTTCCTCATCTGCCCTCCGCTCCTTTCGGACTGCATCCTTTTGTGGACGCAAATCTGATTCATCCCGGGCTGTGTCCTCCGCCTCCTCGTCTGGCTTTGAGTCTCCTCTCCATTCGGCTGTAGTCATGTGCACATATCAGTTGTCTGGCAGCTGTCTGCGGCCTTGAGTCTGCCACCCAAGACCCAAAGCCCAAAGCCCACAGCCCAAAACTGAAAGCCGCAACTTAATCGCTCCTCCCGGAGGACTGAAACCGGGGAAACGAATATTAACAACTCCGGAGAGAAACAAAAACATTTCATTTTATCATTTAATTTGCCATGTCCTAAAGGTAAAATGTAATGGAAACAAACAGTCGCTTGAAAGTTTACATGTCAGTAGATTTAATAAAGTCATGAACTGAATGGAATAATGGCCTTACCATATTACCTTTTTGACCATGAATATATATTTTAAATTTGCCAAAGTAAATGAGACCTAATGAAGTTTAGAGTAGTTTAGTAAGATTAACAATTATTTAAAAATATAAATACTTATCATTGATAAATTGCGTAAATTAAAGGTGCCCTCTAATTATACTCCGTCATAAAAACCATTAATGAATTACTCCCTAAATGGATATATGTTAATCTGAAAAACTCCAATTAGAAACGTTTTACGAGACAAATAATGGTCTCAATGGTGCAACCCTGAACAGAATATATATAGATTTGTGGTCACAAGCTGAAAGAGCCGACAAATGGCATGGCTAATGCTGTCCATGGGTTTCGCTTATTTATTTATAACATTTTTTGATCGGGTGCAAGAGCGTAACGTTTGAACTTACCCTCGAAAAGGGCCACCACATAATAGAGCGATTTTTTTGTGAGCTGCCTAAACTTAAGTGCTGCCTATTTTTACGTTTTGAATAGTAGCTATTTTAAAAATGTATTAGCTAACAAACAAGGCAATAATATTCGCTTAAAAAATATAATAAAGAAAAAATAATAATTCTTCAATATTTAATACATGCAATATTTAAAAGATTACCTGAGAGCCGCATATTATATACCTTTTTAAAAATTTTAATTTCATCTCACAGTTTGGGATGGGAATATATATATATTTTTAACAAAATATTGTGGTTTCAATACCATTATATTTTTATTACAATAAGCTTAGCTTTGGAAGACAAATAACCCTTTTTTATTTTTAATACCATTTAAGGGGCTGTAAGTTAAGTGTTAGATACCTAAACATTTTTTTTAATTATGGGAAGACATCCTGGTTTGGCTATAAAATAGCTATGACACCACTGGTTGGACTAGCTAGGATTGGTTTGGGTTCGGTTTTCCAAAGAACCGGCATTGAGTCACTTGGCTGCCTTCCCGCTTTGTTGCCGCTCCCCTCTTTTTTCGAGTTTTTCCTGTGGGGCACGCGCACGCTCTGGCACTTCCTTGCGCCTTTTTGGCCACAGAAGTGGAACAAATGGTCGCAGGACGAGAAAATGCCCCGCACAGCTGCCTGCTTTGCATAACTTTGCCACTTTAAATCGCCCTGCTTCCCTATTCCCACCATCTCGCCATCGTCGGCGGCATTTTCAATTTCATGGTTAATTGTTTTGCACGCGGCATTTGGTCCGAGTTCAACATCTCGGCATTCAACAACGTCTGCGCTGCTTGATGGCACATTAAGTTTCATAATTAGCACACCGAAATGATTGGAAACTTTTTGCATGGCGAAAATAAAAAAGATTCGTATGGCGAAAAATTGTCTCTGCTGTGCGCAAATAAGCAACATATGGATGAGATCGTATTGGAGTGGCACACATCGAGAAAATATGGGAGCGAAGCTAAAAGAACCTGATTTCAAAAGGATTTCAAGGGATTTTAGGTTTTATATATGTTTACAAATATTCAACTTTTTTTCCAGACTTAGAAAATAAACTACAAAGTCATGTTCTAATACCAGTATATAAAAAAATAAATATTTGGAAAAGATCGAATAAAAACGAATAAAAGTTAGTCTTTTCTTTTTTATTGGATTAAAAAATATGTTTACAGAGCTTAAACCAGTAGCAGTTTTTAACAAACTATTTCATATTGCTGGAATTTTTATTTAGCCATTACTTTACATATAATGGTTTTCTTAAGGTCCGTAATATTTCAGAGAATGCATTTTGGGGCGCATAAATTTGGCAGCAGTGTAGGCGAGCGGCAAGTGCATTCCACACCATACGATTCCATTCCAATCCGCAGACAACAGCCGCCAGTTGTTTCACTTACTCAACAATTTTACATTGGACCGGCAGCTGCAGACCGAGGAGCACTTTTATCTTTGACATTTACTAATGACAAATTTATTCACGCTGTCACTTGGTCGCCTGTTCCTCCGGCTCACTGTCACGTACTCGGGTTTTCCTTTGCGAGGTTCCTCAATTTCGCCTTTGTCTCGAGGACCATCCTTTGTGCTCCTTTGTGCGGGAAACTAGAGCAGGACTTGTCCCAAAAGCCGCGACTCCAGATTTCGTTTGCACTACTTTAATTAGGAGTCGTTCCCGTTCTCCTCATTTAACATTTGCCATTGAAGTGGAGCTCTTTGATCTCCTCGGGCCACGGATTGATTGATTGATTGATCGACTGATGGATGGGTCCGAATGCTTGGAACAGTAGCCGAGTCTCCAAGTAATTAATCAAGTTCATGAGCGTACAAATAAATGACATTAGCGACTGCAGAAGATGTGAAAAACATAATGGAAACGAATATTATTTTTGGTAATTGAATGCCCCACATATGGTAAATAAACAAATAAGGAAATAAAATAGGAGAGTGTCTCAAATGAAAGATGATTTATTGATTATGTCTTATTGTATTGTTCCGGTATGTTAATTGACTAAATATTTAATTATTTATTATTTATTTTTAGCAGTATTGAGTAGCAATCTGGATACGTTCAATAAACAAATTTCAAATTGCTTGGTTTTATTGATGATGCAATAAAAAATGTCTTCAAAAATATTTAGGTACAGCAGAAAACAATCTTAAATTAAATAAAATAAATAAATAAGTTTTAAAAGATCTTTTAATTTAATTTGAAGATCGCACAATAATCCATATCATTTGCACAAAATGACTTCCAATTATGATCTAATACAATAGCAAAAATTGAACCTTCAGCTCGATGAACAATTAAAATCTCAACGATTTCAATTTCTTAGCCACAATTATTCGAAATTAGAATTTCACAAAGGCCAACTTCCGGATATGCGCCCTTCTGCCAATTCTTTAATAGATCAACTCCCAGGAGGCTCTCGAAACGACGTTGATTGGTTTGGAATCCAAAGAGTGGGCCAATTATTTGCGTAGGCCTCGCGGTAGACAACAGAATCAGAAATCTCTCTAAGGGAAGACAATGCCACATTGGGGGAGGAAGGGGGCAGGAAGTGGAGGCGCCTTCTGATGTGGCATTGTTATTGGAATAGCGACGTTCCCCCAACTCTCCTCCTGGGATAACAAACCATACTTCAAAATGAAATTGCGCGGAAGCATTTGCAGGCGGTTTATTGGCTTCATTGTGAACCCTTTCAGCCTGCCACATAGCACACATATATTTATGATTTTTTCCCTGATTAGCATGGGGCGTGTTCGGAGAGCAGCCATTCAAGCGGCAATAATTCGCTTCGCTTTGCATTGTTTAAATTTTACAAATTTATTGCATACACCGAAATATATATGTTTATTCGCAAGCCAAATCGTTGCCATTTCATGTTTCGTGTCTGGCGAACATTAAAGCGAAAAACGAAATGAATTGCAAATTGGTCGAGTTCCAGCGACTTTTGCAGGGCGATCCAAAGAACAGACCATCCGAGCCATCAAGATCGTTTCGGTTTCGTTGAGTGCGAGAAGTTTAATGATCGCCCAGAGTTGATGATTTTCCAGAAAAGATAAATGACAACGACCACCGAAATCGCCCGGAGGTTCATGCATATATATGCATAATGAAAGCAAACAATCATTTGCACATCGTGTTGAGAGCAGCGAGAACAAGAAGTAAGTTCAAGTATTAAAATGGAGAGGGGAAGCAAATAATTTTAAAATTCAAAATCGTGTGAACCAAAAAATATGGACAGTAATAATGGCTTCTGAAAAATATTAATTTTTAATATTATAGTATTATAAGCACCATTCCAGATTGAAACTTATAAATATAAATGCGAAACCTAAAATATTATTTATTTCTTCATATTGTAGAAGCTATATCAATACAATATCTCAATATTGTATAAGCTATAACGATGAACCTATAACATAATAAATAAGTAGATTATATATTTTTGGGGATATTATCATTATTCATTTTATTATTGCGAATAAACTTCCGAATTCTTATATAAATCCTTTGTTTACCAACGAGAAATGCTGAGAATATTTGTATACTATAAAAGTCATCAACTCCTTGCCATCTTAAATATTCCTACACCATCTTTGAATCCATCTCTAGAAGTAATCAACCTTCAGTAAGGTCTTGAATGAATTCCTTTCATATGGGAATTTCAATGGCAAGTCTCCTATCGTTATGCCTCCCTTCTTGAAACCAATTAAATATGTATGAACCCAATTTGCAATGTCTTGCCTTGTTTTCTTCCTGTCCTTGGCCTAGGCACAACAATCTTGTAAGATATTTTTTAATCAAGCCCAAGACACAACACCTTTCGCTTTCATTGCGCTTTTATACCGCCAACATAACGAGCAGATTGTGCCCGGCACGTTTCATCATTAGTCGGTGCAAATATTTGCATAATGTCCGGGCAATATTTGCCATTAAGAGCAGCCGCCGGAGATTCGGGAAGAAAAGAAATGCCTTGGCGGGGCTTACGGACCACAATCCTGACAAACTGCCGTCCATTGAGGGAGATAATCGCAGCTGCCGGGCTGACCATAAACATCATTAGAACCGCACTCAATTCCCGGCTTCCCGAAGGGGGAGGGGCGGGGAAGTGTAAAACCCCGCCCCGCAGAACGCTATGCTAATCATAGTAATTCGAGTCGAGAAATGTGTGACAGTTGTTTGGTCTAATCCCCGCACAAATGTCACGAATCGAGCCCTCGCAGCGCGATCTCGTTTGTCTTTCTGCCCGGAATGCGAGGCAAAAAGGTGTCAGCAAGCCAAATGTAATAATTTTAATGATTTTTCATAAGTTGAAAACCCGGGGAGCGGGGCACACACGCCACAACAGAACAGCAGGAGAGCTGGCTGATAAAAGGGTGCTTACTCGAATGAAAAATACCCTTTAATTTAAATTTAAAGTCCTATTTCATGTATACATCTATATACATTAATTTATTATTTTCCTATTTATGCCACTAACATTTTTTTACACAACTTTTATTATTTTATTATTATTATTTTATTCTGAAGTCTCTTAATATTCTCTCCTAATAAATCAAGTATTTGTTAAATAAAGACTACAAATTAAGACTTCTCATACCTAAATAAAATTGTACCCAAAACACTAATATACCTTTGAGTAACAGCCCATCTAGGGTATCAAAAAACACTTAAGGGTAGCACTTCCCCCAATCTTTAACCCCCCTGTGCCCCTACGTCCCTGGAAAACCTCCTTCGCCTGCTGTTGTGACATCGCCGCTGCTTTTCTACTGCACCCCTTTTCGGCTTATTTAACACGAAGACTTACACACCACTGAATGCATTGTTGGGATGTTATAATTGCGCATATTTTAAAATACAAATTAGCAACGCTGTAGCTGAATTTCAATAGCATCTCTTGAATCTCGAAAAAATGCCCGCCGGCAATTCAGTGTGCACATTTTTTGGGAGTGTGCCTGACTTTAGGGTTCAGTCTCGGTCTGAGTCTCGATCTGAGTCGCAGTCTCAATTCCCCAACTCCGCTCCTGTCGCTGACATTGCCTTGAACCATGCATCAAGGCGTCAACAGTCAGCCTGTCCCTCAGTCTGCTGGTGTGGCATTCGTTTTGGCATTTCATGCATAAAACACCGAAACCCAGCCAAACCAGACCAGAATCCACATCTCAGCCGAGTAGTTTGTCAAGTCATGCAGACGAAAAAACGATTTTCAATCGGAATGGGCTCTTTAAATGGTAATAAGGTACATTATACTAAAGCTCACAATGTCTTTGTTTAATATATAACTATATTAAAACAAAACTTTGATAGTTGCTTAGCTATAAATATCTTAAACTAGAAATAGATCATAAATGTTCGGTTTATTGCCTTTCTTTTGTGATCAATAGAAGATTGTTCTTCTGTAGAGGATCCGAAAGAATTCGCGACTCAAATATTTCAGGCCGTATGGATTTCCTTTTTAGATTTTATAATAAAAGTCTGAAACTTTTCAAAGAAAATTTATTATTTGAAGACATTATTAAACGACAATTGTAATTAGAAAGTTTTGTTACTTTCTTTCATCATATTTTCCCCAGTGCATTGCTTTGAGTTTTTCTTTATTGTTTTCATGTTTTCGGCTACCTGCGCATAAATAGCCAAAACACTTTTTGGGATTTTCCACATGGCATCTGGTTTTCGGAAGGGGCTCTACATTTATCACTGCCAAATTCGTCATGACATTGCCATTGCCATTCGCATTTCCCCCGTAACCAGAACAAAGCTCTCGAGTGTAAATGGAATTTCTTGGAAAATGAAATTGCCAAGCAAAAGAAAAGCGAAAACTATGAAAATGCAGTCCATATGATTGCTGGATTTTTGTTTTTGAGTTATTGGTTTTGAATTGATGATGTGTTTGTGGGTATGAGATGAAAAGGGTTAGATTGGAATGGTTTTTGAGGCTAAGCGAAGGGCAGTTTCAGTCTCAAACGAAATGAAAAATCCAACCTTTTGATTTGTCAGTCGAAGCACTTGTTTGGCTGCAATTTCCAACCAGCAATTTCGCATTTTATTGAATTGATGGCGGTTTTTAAATGACATTGACAGACCTAAAAAATTCTTTTTTATAATATATGTAATTTTAGTTCATATTTATAAGATCAAACAGGTGGACAAAGCATTATCTTTAAGTCATTTAAAATATAAGCTTAGCCATAATAATTTCGGTATAGCTTGATTTCCTTGCTTTTTACATAAGTCTTTATGAATCTACTTTATTTCTAATTTTTGACAAATTTGTCGTTGCTCCGTTTAAGGACCAAATACAGATCCAGACACCCACAGACAGTCAGGCTGACATATGTAGAGGGACTTTTAACAATGCAACAACTTGCCGCAGTTGTTACATGGTCAGAAAGTTGTGAATTGAAATTGAACAATCGCTGTGGCAACATTTCGCCGAGCAAAATAGGAAGAGAGTTGAAAATGCTAAGATAAAATCTTGAGCTATTTTTCTTAAATAACTTTTAAGGAAATCCAATCTTTCTTATTGTTTATCTTGAAAATGTTTTAATATATGTTTAAATGTTTAAATATGTAAAATTCCCTTATAAAAATTCTTAAAGAAAACTTCGCCCAAAACTTTTTATGAATAAATAATTTTGAATAATTGTTATCATAATATTTCCTTGTAAATATCAGTATACTGTCTTAAAGGTAAATTTAATGGCTTCAAAATAACCTTTATCTGAAATAAAATGTAAAATTGCCATCAGCAGATTTTATCTGGATTTATTTGATACATTTAATGGCCCTTTATCTTATTTATTTTCTCAACGTGAACCGAACGAGTGTTGGGCTTTTCCTGCCAACTTTGCCTTTCCTTCCTGGATGGAAAGTGGAGCGGGGGAAAAGTGGATTGCCCGTGTGTGCATTTTAGCATTGAGTTTCCGACTCCCTCTCAATTCCCTGATAACTTATCTGGAGGCAGCCGCGTTGTCTGTTACAAATGTTGCAATATTTATGCCCACACACATAGGATGAGGAAACGAGGGGATAAGGGGGAAACCGGATGGGAGGGAAATTCGTATTATGATTTGCACATTATGCAAATTGGCGTTATCGTAAATATTTCGTTTCATTTTTCTTGCCGTGAAGAAAAGAAGCCGCTGCCGTGTGCTAATGATAAATGTGATAAGCGATATTAGTTCGAAGGAAAAACAATGCACGGAAAACACATAAATTAAGGCACTCGTTTGGGGATTTATGCGTTTAATAATGTAACAATATATTACACATGAATATGTGGAGTGTATACATAAACAACTTTATTTGGCTTAAAAAAAGATTAAGCCTGACTCATTTGAAATGAGCTATCAGTTTATAAAGTGATATATTGCTTTTAAAACACTAATGTGTTTAAAATTTATTTAATGTTAATATTAAAAGGTCAAAGCTAAAAGAATAAATATTTCACTTTCTCACATTTCATACAATTTTATTTTGGTATATCTGAAAAGGTTTTAAATTAGCATTTTCATAAGAAAAAGTCTTCTCATTCCCAAAATAGAAACATCTAAAATAAATAAACAGGAGAACGATCCCCTGACATTAATTGAAAGCCATCCGAGTACAAGTACAACCAAGGCTAATCGAACCCACATCGCAGATAATGATGATGACTCCATTTCGTTTTAACCACCAATCGAGGCTGTCAAAGTTGGGACTGCGAATGAAATTGATTTATCTGCGATATGTGTACCCGGCTCAAGACCGCTGTTAACATATGATGTATGCAAATTGCCAACAATTTGATTTGCCATTCCTTGGCAAGATAAGTATTTCGTCAAGTGCCAATATGCAAATGTCGGTGGAATCTGTGAGTGTGCTCCAAACTGACAATGACACTCACATTGGATACCGGCTCATCTTCTGGCCATTCATTGAATGCAAATGAGTAAATCGGTAAACAGCCAGATATGCATACATTGTTTACACAAAAGCCCGTCTTTGTTCGGGCCAAGCATAGTACCGAAAAATATGACTCACAAGGAGGTTCGGTGGTGAAAACTTCCGTATGAAATATTTATAAACGCATAAATGCATGACTTGTGAAGTGAAGGTGAGGCGACATTTGAAGGATGCACTGGGAAAGCAGCCAGCTGCAAGATCATCATCATCATCATCATCATCATCATTCCCCCATCATCGACGACTTCAAACGAAAACGAAACGTGTTGCCACTTTAACTGCCATTTAAATATATACAAAACGCAGTGAAACACATGAAAGCCAGCTTCCCTCCCCTTCCCCCTCCCATTACCTTGCCCTCAACTCATTGCATTGACATTTATTGGCCGCATTATTTCAACGCCGTCAGTCAACACTCAAGGGATCTCAATCGAAACGAGCAACTCCTGCACCTCCTTTACCCCCTGCACCTCCTCTTCCTTCCTCACTTTTTTTCTTTAAGAGTGTCTTTCTCGAATGGGCAAACTTTTCATATCCAGCTTGGTTTGAGTGTGCCTGGGAGGGTCCATTGGTTTCTAGACTTAGAATGGGACTCAGGAGAGCTTTAAATATGCCTAATAAACTATGTAAAATTCATACATTTTATTCGAAATTATGAATATAAATGCAGCCAACTTATGAAGAAGAAAACTTATATAATAGCAGATAGTTAACTTAAATACCATAATTCATTTAGATACAATTTAACATCTATAAAGATGATTATTTATTTGTTTTTCATATAAATACTTGCCTTTTTCAATTAAAGAATATTTATATTATTATACAAGTCACATTAAAACCCTTTTAAATGATGACTTATTGTTAAATGATCATGCTACATCAAATTATTAATTTTTTAAACATTTACTGGGTATTTTACTAGTCTCCACCCACTGTTCGCAGCTTAACTTTACCTTTTTAAAATGATTTTTGCATAAAATCCGACAGCGTGAGGGCGCGGGTTAAGGCCCAGGCAATTTATCAACATGCTGCCTACTACTTGTCTGAAACTTTTTGGTACCTCGGCTTTGCACCTTTGTTCCCGCTCAGTTGTAAAACTTTTGCCTTGGCACCGCAGGCGTTTCGAGGATCTCAGTGGGTGGGGAAGTGGGTGGGGAAATGGGGGTTAAGGGGGGTTAAGGGGGGTTAACGGGGGAGGGCGGAACACGATGCGGCGCTAACGAGGACAAGCGTTTATGTCAAAATCCAATACGTGATGCATTTAGCGACTCTTGGCACTCGCTGTGTGGATTTTACTGCACCGAAGGGCCGGGTGGAAAGTGCAATCCATTGGGATGAGAGGGGGGAGTGGAGGACAGGATTTGGGCCGATACGCCATTCTTGGCCTAATTGGATGGGCAAATGTTAAGCATTCCGTTTGAATAGCAATCTTGAGGGCTTAAAGATTACAGGACAAATTCGAGGAGGGAGATTGATGATGAAGTGGTCCAGGGCAAATTGCAATATAAATTGGGTTGCAATGGGAAGAAATTGACTGCTGAAGTAGTAAGCTAAAGTGTCTTTTAATGTTGTTTAACTTTATGCTGGTGAAATTAAGTCATAGACTGAATAGCACTTTAATTTATTTCATTTTAGGGTGATCTTTTTGAATATACTATTTTGATTATATTTTAAAAATATAGTGGAATATTGTATAGTAAGTGAAGAAGATCCTATCTAACAGCACCTAAATTTACTACACTATATTCCACAAAATTTTTTCTAAAGATTTTTAAGCTAAGCAAAAAAGAGTGTTTAAATGGAAATAAAAACTGATACCTAGGTTTTAAATAATAAAATAAATATAAATATAAAATATATATAATATGTAATAAATAATATAAAAGACTACATATTTCTTATTGCTTTCATTGAATTTCATCATTAGATATCCTTTTTGCCATACTTTAAATTTGACTTTTAACAACACCTGTCCTAATCCCCTGGAAATTCTCTCCCCAATTACATGAGCACTCTCCATAACCGAAATTATAATTGGGGCGCTGATTGTCCGTTGCAAAGCGAGCAAACAAATGAAGGAGGACACCGGAAACTCACCTGAACCTCGCACAACCCGATTTGGTCCTTTTCCCAGCCCCAAAAAAGGCGGCCTATGGATCCTGTCCTTCGTTTGGTCACATGTCCTATCGCCATTTATCTTGATTTGTACAAACCTAACGACGTTTAAATGCTTGTTTCAAGCATTTTCCACCATTTGCAGCTTTTGGTCTGCCATCACGTTTCCACTTGCCCCGTTTTCCTTACTTTCCATCCCCCTTTTTCCGCTTCTTGCAACCATTTTACCCCCGTTTTTGGTTCGTCATCGCTTTGGTTTGGGCCATGTTTATGCTTGAATAATGTTGACAAAATCGGACCGCGGAAGAGAAAGGGTATTTCGGCGGGGGAGAAAGGAAGTAAGAAACGAAGAGAAATAGCTGCAAAAAGATACAAACCAGTTACACGCCATCATGGACATGCAACCGAAGACCCCCCTTCCGCCCCTGGAAAATCCACACCCCACCCCCCTCGTGGCACCTCGCGAATTCGCAGACAAATTGTCCAGTTGAGCTGCCTTTTGGCCTCCTGGTCCACCGTTTTCCTCTGTCTTGGGTGTGAAAATGTTAGCAAAGTGCCAACAACAATGCCCAGCCTCTGTGTGCCTTTCATTTGCACGGGGAGGGGAGGGGAGTGCTGATAGATCTAGAGATGGAATATATAGATATAGATAACCCGGCTTAGTCGTGACTTTGATTCTTGATACCTTTTGTGGCAGATCAAAGGGTTAGTCTATTGATAGGTTGGTATGATTAATAAAAATGTCCATTGTTATAAAATAGTTTTCAAAATAATTATTCAAACTATTAAATATTCTGGATTTTCAAATAAAATTGATTTTTACTTCCTTTGAAAAGAAACTTCGTTACCTTGTTTGAAATTGGCTTTAATGAAAGGATTTTTTTCAGTTGTCTGTTTATATTTTCTTATAACCAAATTATTTATTTAATTTGTGTGTGAAGTACTTTTGAGATACTTTCAAATAATAGAAAATTAGCTCCTGCTAGTTCAATAAAATTAGTGCAATGGTCTAAAGGTCTTCACATGAATTAAATTAAATTAAATGAGATAAAAATCTTAAATTTTTCTATCCCTTTTTTATAAATACTAGTTTTCCTATCGTGTAATTTTCCACTTTCTGCCACCTCTAGCCAGGCTGGTGCATTTAGTTTTCCTTTTTGCCGTTGTCTCTGTTTTCCGGCTGATGGCATGGGTAAATGTTTTAGCAAAACGGTAACGGTAACTCACCGCCGTGTTATGACAAGTGGCTGCGTTCCATGTGGCAGCCATTCCGGGCCATAAACCAAATTGATGATGAAAAACTTGCCGCCGTGTCATGGCCTGTTAAATGTTGGCAATAAAAGTGAAAACTCCTGTCAGCTTGCGGTCACCGTTTGTTGGCCAAAATCCGCGCACTCTTTAAGTGTTTGTCTTGCATTTGTATTTACTTAGGCTTATTTATGTTTATTCATTTCGATATTATTGCCCTGATATTGGTTTGTGTTAAGCACACCTGCGACACACTCATAACCATAAAAAGCTGCTTCGATTTATTGAAGCAAAACGTGCGGTTTTTAGGGGGCATAAAATTATAATAAACAAAACCATAAAATGCTAGGCTCCGAAAATGCGATATTTTCCTCTTATAGTTCAAAGCTGTGCAATAAATTAATTTTGAATTTAGTTTTAGTACTCTAATCAAGCGTTTTATATTTCTTGTACAGTTACTGGCAATTATACATTAAAAGAGATTTCTTTTCGCAACTTCATTTGCATTTCTCTTAGGGAATTTGTCGATTTTCCCGCTCACCAACATTCCCTCGACATTTATTTTCCCAGCTCCACTCGAACCATCTAATGAATGATAAATTGCCACTATGTCGGCAACAGGAAAATAAAATCCAAGTTGCTTTTTCCACCGCAAATAATCAAAATCAAGTGCTCCCAAGCCACGCGTCGCTTTCGCGAATTGCTCTGCTGATTGAAAAAAGTTGTAAATTCTGTAATGGCAAATAAAAAAAATAATAAGAGCAGCAGCCACAAAAGGTGTCAGCCAGTGGTGTGAAAGAGAGGGCAGGAGGGCGACCGAAAGAGACAGAACGAGCTCTTGAGCGAGTTGAGCAATTGATAAATTTAATGGCGTTACGCATGTCAAACTCTGCAAATCCTTAAAAGTGTCAAATTGCCTGGCCCAAATAAACAGCAAAACAACAAGAAAAATGGCAAAAACTCGACTGGCTAATGAACACAACAAAATCTTGAGGGAACTAATGGATATACAAACACACTTATACATAAGTATGCAAAGTGCCAGGTGACGTTAATAAATTGCCACAAAAAGTTAAGAAAAAACACTTTGATAGATGCGAAAATATAAACCGGAATTGTAGGGAAATCAATCCAAAGTTGATCCCCGACTTTCCGCAATAATCCCTGAGAACAAGTTTTTCCTGCAGATATCATTAATTTATGTTGTTGTTGACAAAAATTAAATTAATTGATTTTCTTTTTGCTCTGATAGAGGAATGGCAACTAAGAATTTGTCAAGGGTTTGAAAGGTCATCAATTTTTTGGGTAAATTATAAAAAAGGCAACCTTTTTTGCCTGCCTGGCATTAAAATAATCTATGTATTTACATGCTGCAAGCAGCAAAAACCAGGCCATTACCTCTGCCCCAAAAACTTTGTGAGAAAGTTGATAAGACGCTTTGGCAAACACACTCTTAAGTGATAAGCCCGATTGACAATCACTTTGCCCCCGACATATGCCTAGTTAAATATTAGCATTTAAGACTCGATCTGACTGCCGTCTGTCGGCCCAATTTAAAGTTGGCAGGCCATAAACAAAGTTTATAGCTAAACAATTTCCGGCCACATGAGTTTACATTATTAGCATATTGACGGGCCAGGCCAGAAGGAGAGTAAATCACTGACAAGCTGGCAGGAATCAAGAGGCCGGGGAACTCCCCGAAAAACTGTCTAGTCATAAAAGTTTGGGGCCAGGCTTATGCTGGTTTGCTCTGTGTGTTTTTTGGGGAGTTTTGAAAGTTTGTGCCAAAGCACATTATCATCGCCCGAGAGTCCTTGACAGACATCATTTCAGATTTCAGACGTCAGCGGCATTAATCCCTGGGAGAGCCATATTTCGGGGAAATGTAAAATGAAATTACGTCACAGCTGGCTAAGCACAAGGCTTTAAAAGGGAAATCTAGTGCGTGCAGTCAATCCAGATTAATAAGCTCCATCATTAAAGTTTGCCCTGGGCAAACATCAAACGACTTTCCAGTCGAGGCCTCATTTGCAGCATAAAATGCACAATTTACTCCGCATTTATTAAAACAAACATTTCAAGAAGTCATCAACATCGTCGGTCCACTTGACAGACTGCATCAATCTGAAAGCGGAAGAACTGCAATAGCGAGTGCGATGCAAATGCAAATGCAAACATAATCAGATTCAGAATCGGATTTGGATTCGGATTCAGATTCAGATTCAGATTCAGATGCTGTAGACAGGCACTCGAAAGTTCAAATGCGTTTCGTTGCTGCCGCAAATGCAAATATTTGGATATCAACGCAATTAAGGCAATTATTAGCATTTTACAAAACATCTGCCGCAGTCAACTTCAAAACGCAGGAATATCCCACACAGAACTCCGAGGCAATCGAAAGATTATGCAGATACTGAGCGGGTGAATTTGCAATCTTTTAACGCACCCAAAGAGCTGGTTAATGCAAAATGTATTGCCATGGTGGCTTTTCAGTCGTTTGCTGGAGAGGTAAAAAGTTTTGGTACTTATGAATAGAATATCACAGAATAAACTAGAATGCAGTGGAGGTATTTTGACTGTAAATGCTTTTTATTAGGTATAAATAACAGAACTGTATCAATTTATAATGGCTTATATTCGTATTGTAACCACTCAGGGATTTAAATTACTGCCAGACGAACTTGAATTTGATTTAATACTTTCACAAATCGTTTCATTCATATTTAAGGAGTGCCTCCGCCTCCAAAACAAGGATGCCATTGTGCCAATTGTTCCATCCTCTTAGGCACGCTCAAGTGAAGTTCAAGACAATGAAACGCTAATACGGCAATCGATGGCAAATTAATTAATATAATCGCATTGGTCGAGGGGCCATTATAATACCGCGCCAGAGGACTGCCGACTGGGATCGGGATTGGCATTGGGATTGCATACAATTTCATGCTCGCCCGACCATAATGGCAACCGCTAATATTTTGCTTCAAATCCTTTAGCAATTAAATTCCAATAAATTAGAATGGGAAAGCTTGGGGGGATTACTAAGCTTAATTTGCAGTTCGAATTGTATTTGTTATGCGACTCGCGAAAGGAAATACTACGGGTGAAACCTAAATGGCAATAAAGCGGTGCCATTTAATTTCCTTTGCCATACAGGTTAAAGTAAAGTTTGCTTATAAATTTTATTAAAATTAAATGGTATATTTTATACATCATTTACTCACCAATGCCTTAATTTCAAACTCATTTACTGCCAATCAAGTTTGAGCAAATATTTATTTTATATTTTAATTTCTGAAATTTGATATCAATAACTTCGAAATGTTGGAAAATTGCGCATGAAACATTTTTGGTCAAATCAAAAGCCAATAGTTCGGCGTTTATTAATTGGGAAAAACTATTTGCCAATCATGATTTACCTGACACAGGCACAAATATCCATGCAAATATTTTTGAATGGATGGTGTGGCTCTTTGGGAGTTGGTGGGTTGTGTGTCAGAAACACAATTCCACCCACTCTCAATCACACACTCGGATTTGGATTTGAAAACGGAATCGGAATCGGAATCGGACTCGGACTTTGGACGAGCTCTCAATGACGGTTAGGTAAATGGCTCAAATTGATTGAATTTTGCACTTTGGCATTCATGATGGCCAAAATGAAATTTGCATTTCTGGCCAACCGATGGAGCAGCGATTGTGTAAATGTCAAAATGGGAAATTAATGGGCCAAGGAAATGGTCGGGAGTGAAACGGCAAAATGGGAATAACTTGGCCCTCAAACTTTTTTCATTTTGATTCATTAATAAAAAGTTCGCAACAGCATCAGAAAAAGAGAGTACGAAATTCATTTAATGGATTTTAATTATGCATTAAGGCGTGGCAAGTCGGAAAGTCGGGAAGTTGGCCACCGCCTTGAATATTTGATTGCACTCATTGAGTGCCACTTGCCGGCGAAAGTTGTTGCATACTTGGGGGCAAGTTAAACGAAGCAGAAGACACCAGAACAGAACCAGAAATAGAGCTGCAAGATATTTCTTGGCCCCTCGGGCTGTCTTCAATTCAATTTGTCCGCTTTTCAATTTCCTTTCATTTTACGCTTGAATCCGCCGCATCCAGGAAAATTGGCCCATCAAAGCTCTAACCGCAAACCGGCTGACATATGTTGGTATCACTCCTCTTTTTTTCGCCATTTGCCTAGGAACATTTTTATATATCAACCCATATATATTTTTGGTGGTCTTACTCGCAATTTGGAGTTCATTGTACTTGGCTGGACTTGACAAATGAGCATCGCCTCCGGAGTTAGTTATGATAAATTATTGCCGGCTATTTGAGTGTGAGCCAAGTCCTTCGCCAAGACAAATATTTTTCTATCTCGCTATTTATTTTTGTAGATTTATGCAAGACAAACAATCAGAAATTTTCAAGATTGCTTAATCTTTATATAGTTGGGGAGAGCTATGGGGGATTATTGATTAGAAATTTATATTTAGTTGGCAGAGACAATTCTGGAATTAGATAAGAATTTATATGAATATGAAAATCTTATTGTGTATCTAATTTGTAACTCACTTACACTAGTAACTTTTATTTTTATTAAAAAGCAAATTACTTTAAACAAATGGGATAATACTTTGTTACATTTTCTTTATTTCACAGATATTGCACACTATTATAATTGACACTAAAGTATTTTCCCACTTTAAGCCACATTCAAAATCTGGCCATATATCTTCTGCATTTCATTCCCATTTCATTAATATATTTCAACTTTTTTGCCTCGGCCATTCCGCATGTATTCATCTACATTAACATTTTAGCTTGGCATTTTAGCATCTCGTTTTTTAGCCCTTTCTCTTCTGACTTGGCTATTTTTAAAATGAGATTTTGGCGAAACAAATTGCTGCTACTTGGCCTGGCGGGAAAAAATCCCAGTAATTAGACAAGTAATTAGTGAGGATTTTTCAAACGAGCTGCAAAGAACAGGAATGAAAATGGAAGCGGCAAACTTGGCAAGATAAATTCGCTTAGTGCAGTTACTTAAACCAGAAATGTCTAAAAAATGTTGGTAACATGTGCTACCCCACACACAATGTCGAAAAAAAGAGTGGGATAAAGAAAAATCTTGCCATAATACTCGACACTTCTGCACCTTTCGGTGGGGCACATATAATGCTAAAATATTATACCGATATTATGCAAATTTTTATTGTTTTCCAGACGAACCAGACGCCGTGGAAAAGGCAAAGGACGAAGGCTGATGGCTAAAGGGATTTGGTGCGTGATGAAATTAGGATAATTTAATAGATTACGCCCGGCGTTGATTTTTCATGGCACTCTCTCACTTTTTCGGAGGGCGGGATATGACATCATGCATTATACATAATACATAACACATAATACCTATACCTGCTATGAGCCGTCTGCGCGTATTGATTGCATTTACCTTGTGCCTGGGCATTGTTGTCTGGCTTTCGGGCCCAAAATCCCCCCTTGGGGATTTTCCCTTAATGTGCCACCCCCTTTGGATTTTCGGTTTTTCGGTTTTCATGTTATTTTTTTTAACTTTGCCGTCTCGGAGTTTTCGCCTTCATTTTTGTGGCTTTTGGCAGGCAACTCACGTAGTTTGCAGTCGCATTTCGTCACCTTAACAAAAGCCTCAATGGCTGCAGCTCAGATTTCCACGCCGAAGAGGTTTTGAAGGGAAAGCAGGGAAAGTCCTTCAAGTAGCCATTTACGTGCTGGTCCAGTAATGCTTGTTAAATTGCTATTCTATGCTAAGTACATCCAATTGTTCATACTTCGACGTTGGAGATTTTTTGGGGTTACATTTTATTGGTTTTGAATGCTGGGATATGGCTAAAGGGATTATCTGGTTAAATATATTTTATTCAAGGCTTATTTTCTTGAAAGATTACAGTTTAACAAGATTTGAGAAAGAGGTATTTTTGATTTATTTTGGTAAGAATGTTCCAAGTTATTTTTGGGGCTAACAAAAAAATTATACTTTTAAAAAATGTTTTTTCGTATCGCATACTCTGGATTTTTTTCATGTTTATATGATTTAGAAAATGATTTTTTATTATCAAAGTCACTACACTTTGTATATATTTTAGTAACCATTAAAATTGATAAATTATTCAAGTGTTAAAAATATAAAAAACGTTAAAATAAATTTGACCAGTTTTGTATATATATACACTATTATATATCTTAAATATTTTCCCATTTAAGCCAGACCAATGAAGTGGAAAAAAATCATAAAACGCAATTCAATCAGTTCCATAAGTAAACAATCATACACATATATTTCATGCATTTATTTATTGGCAAGAAGTCCTCGCTTTTTCCAATAGTTATTTTTATTAATCTGCCTTACCTGTTGACTTTTTGTTCATTTCGAGCTTTCGGCTTCATGTTTGCCTTTTTTCAGTTGGCAGCAAATTGCTGGCATTTCATTTTCGTTCTCCCTGTTGTTGTTGTTGCTGTTTGTTAATATTGTGCCTAGTGCGGCCCGATATAAAGTCAATTTATGCAATATAATGAACTGTAAACCGGTAAACTGTCATCACTGTCTCTGCCGTCCTTACATATTGCCATTTAAACGTGGCCAACTGAAAAGGATGGACTGAAGAGGGGGCGCAGGGGCCGAGGGGATTGCCACATGTATTTATTGATTTAATATCTGGCTGCTGGTTGCCTGCGGCCAATTTAATCATCATTTGTAGGAAATAATTAAAATTTACAATGCAGACAGAGGCGGAGTCCTGGACCCCGGACTCGATCTCTTGTTATTTGCTATATTTTAATAACCAGCAATAACAGAGGAGTCGAGAACGCGGAGAAGGGACAAAAAACAGACAGCTCAATGAGGATATTGGGTAAATTGGACATATCTTTGAATACACTGAACGTTCTCTATACCAGTTTTTAATTTTATTAGGCATTTTTGGAATATCATATGATTCAAATAGTAATATATATGCATTGTAAATCTTTTTAATAAAGTAAGAATGTTATGATCTACAAAATTAAATAATTACTTGGATTTAATTAAAATTTAATTTGAAATTTATTTTTATTTTTCGTTTTCACAGTTTTGTTTTTCTTACAATTTAAATGATTCTTCCCCTTCGAGCTTTATTTTGCACAACTTATCGAGCCACTACTGTACTCAAACCCCTTCATGTCCCTAAAATGTATTCCTACTTTCATAAACTTGTCGCTAATTTAGTTGAATGGCAATTGTTGCGTTTTGGATTTGGCTACTTTAATTTGAATTAGTGCTTTACATTTTCACACTTGCTGCCACTCATAAATAACGAAGCTGGGGGATGGCTGTGTATTTATTCGACGATTGTCTCCCCTTTGTTTGTTTTTGCCTTTATGGTGCATTCAAATATCTAAATACACACAGTGCTGTTGCTATTGCTGTTTCTGGTAAGTGCCATTTCAAGCTCATTAGTGGCCATAATTAGCCAGCGGAGTTTATGGCCCGCAGACACTGGGCGAAATGCAGACACATTGAAGGCACAGACGAAACTACTTACAGTGCGCACTAAAAATACTCGGCATGTGGAGTTCCTTCGGTTCGGCCAGGTTGATCTCCACATGCTCTGCTCAATGTATTCTTTCTTTCTTCCCAATCCCAATGGCTTAACACCTAAGCACAATACATTCCCGCAAAACGCCATTCAGAAATCGATTTTTGTTGTGACACTGACACAGTTCAATTTCACACGGCTTACCTAGCCATTATCCTCAAATGCCCTATGAGTACCACATGTTCCCCATTGTCAAATGTAATCTCCTCTGCAAAAAGAAACAAAATAAAGGGATCCGGGAGGGGAATGCGTGCAAAAGTTCGCACACACACTCGAAACATAAAATAAAAAGGGCATGTGTTCGCACACAAACAAACAGAAAATACCCAACAATAACAAACAGGCAAACAAACTGAACTGTGAAGATACTTTTCGGCTACCCTCGCATTAAATTCTGCTTCCCTCTTTTTAATACCCTAAAAAAGGGGATTTCGAGAATTTAATAAAAGGAAGATAGATCATTCTGCGAGTATTCTAAAAATTGCATTACGTTCTGATCTTCAAATATATCGTTTAGGTGAATATTTCGAATTTTTGTAAATAGATTTAATTACTATACTTAAATTATATAATTCTTGTAAAAATATGTGTACAATCACAATGATCTAGCTTAAGTTGAGTGTCTATTTAAAGTATTTCTGTTTTTTTCATTATGAAGTACAAAACTAATTTTTCAATGAATTCGTCTTAGAGTAATTTTACATTAAATTCAATTAAATTAATAATATTTTTTGGTCATCCCAAACTGTATAATATTAAATATTTTAAGAAACATACTTTTGTCGAATAGATAAAACTCATTTCTATATTAAAATAATATTTTAAGGGTATTCGAAATGTGGTTTACCAAATTAAGTCATTTTTTCCACTTTCCTAAAGGTAATTCGGGGAGGAGAGTGAAGACACTGGGAGGGACTCGCCAACTTTACGGCCCGCGTATTACAAACTGAAACATGTGTTTATTGTCCGACAGACTTTGTGGGCTCCCTGAGTCGTCCTCTTCTCCTGCGGAAAAAAAACTCTGCGAATTTTTATTTTCGTTGTCAGCGCGGCGACTGCAACACTTCAAGTGACACTGCAGACACTCTGCTTTTCCCCCCTGCGGAAATGCCCTTTCCCTTGCCCTCACTTGGCAAGTGTGTGAAATGCTTTTAGTTCGCTATTTTCTTTTTTGCCGCTGCTCAGACTGCTGTTTTTGTTGCTTTTTAGCCAGCTTTGTCATTAACAAATGGCAAATTAAATTGCGCTTAAATTTGCTTGTCAAAATGGTGGGGCGAGAAAAAGGTAAAGACTTCGGCTGAATTGTTGCAGTCAAAAAGTATATAATTTGAATAGGGCTGGGGTAAAAAGCTAAAACATAGGTTGACGGTTTTTAAAAAGTTATATGTATTATTAAGAAATTTTCTTTTAAATAAGGAAACCTCTTATTTTTGCAAAGACCAAATGTACTCAACAATGTTTAACATAAAGACTTTGAATTTATTGACGGACCCTTAAGTTGTTGACTTGGGTGGGACTTAAAGCAAACCCCAAGAATATCCCTGCTCATTTTCAGCTTGATCGCACTTAACATTGCAGCTGTCCGCAATTAAAAACAGAAGCCAACTTTGTCACTTGAGGTCGTTAATAGGCCTTAAGCTGATTTAATCCAGGCAAAAGGAGAAGTAAAAGTTAAACGAGAAAGTGCCTCCGTCACTCCTTCCTCAATTGGCTTCGTTTGGATCATTGTTTCTCCTGGGGGAAGTCCCATCCGTTTGTGCAATTTGATTTAGCATTTTCTGCTTCGATTTCAGTCCGTTTCTTTTGCCAGTCTCCGTGGTACACACCCTTGTCAAAAATCTTTGTGACAGGCCAAAAACTTTGCGCTTAAAAATAAATCAAAACTTTTCATTCCAGCATCATTTTCCCACTTCCCAGCCTTTTTTCTCCCCAGATAAATGTGCTGATAATTTGTATATATATTTTTTGCCTCTCATTTTCCGTATTTTTGCATATGTCAACTTTTGTCAATGGGCCAAAAGCTAAAAGTTTCTATCAGACTGAGACATTGCAAAGTTTTTGCTTCACTTTGGCCTTTGTTCTTGGCTGGGATTTGATAAGGATTTCGTGTGTGTTTGGCTTAGTCTGTGGGTTAAGCTTTGATTGCCGCTTATCAGTAGTCAGCAGACGCGTTTTCCTTAATCTGCCAACAAAAATTAAGGAATGGGAACAGAAGCTCAGAGATTGACAAGGGCAAACCAATTATTATTGTAATCTTGTGATATAATTATTTGTATTTGTTTATTAATAGAAATTGCTCATGTTAAGTTGGTTTACCTCGTTTAGATCTTTCTATTCTTGGAACTAAATATTTAAATATTTATTTATAGCTTTATATATGTTTAGAATTCATTTTTCTAAAGTTTGTTTGCATAATTGGTATATTTAAAATCTCCCCTGATTTGCCTTGAATATCAAATACCTGCTAATTTAAGAGATCTCCATCAATGTATTTTCACTCTTGTTCGTCACAATTTGCCAACCAAAATATTGCACCCATCGAACTCGAATTCATCAATGTCGTTTGACTTTTGGATGTCAACAAACTTTGCAAAACTGAAAAAGCTTTTAAGCTGCCAATGGCACATGCAGAAAGTCCCAAACTTGCGAACCCTTCGAAATCGTTATTTCAATGTAAACAATTCAATTGCATAAATATGCCAAAAGAAAAATACAATAAACTTTTTTTTCGGGGTGGTTAAGGCGAGAAATAAATTCTAACAATTTGATTCAATCAGAATCGTAACGATATTGAATGCTGGGAATCGGAATGCCTTTGTCACCTTTATAAGAATGGAAACTTTGCCGAAAAGTTATTTAAAACATTTTCTCTTTTCCCCTCTTTTTCAACCATTTTCCATCCCAGACTTTTCTTTATTGTTTGTGCTTGAAGAGAAATGCGTTTTTCATGCTAATGTCAAACCTTAATAGATGGCTCCCTCCCATTTTGAGCCTGGAAAAATCCTTGTAGAGAGGCGTGGCACTCCCACCTTTTCCAAACATGTGTTCGGAGATTTCCTGGTGGCATTTCCATTTTGGGAATACCCAAGGAGTGGGGGGTCATCGTTGCCTGAGTTATTTCCCTCCAGAGAGTTTCCGATTGGACTGGTTTCACTTTGGGCTTCTCCATTTTATTGGAGGGGCGTGGCTTTGGGGGATAGGCTACGTAAATGTGGCCAATATACAAAGTTTTCTCGTCAGGCATTAAATTGGCCTAAATAGATGAGGGGGACAGACCTAGTTTTAACAGAACATTATTTTTAGGTGACTTACTTTTAGCCACATTTTAAGTTTTTAGGACACTTCCAATAAAAGATTAGCATATAATACATTTAATTCTCCTGATGCAGAATTCACACAATCCCCTTTCGTCAGCCTTATTTACTCAAATGTAAAGTAAAACTAAACTTTGCATTCACCGTATTGACCAATTAATTGGGATTTACATTCATTGCCCACCTTGTTTATCCACAATATTGGCCACTGCTGAGGCCTCCAATAACGAAAACAATAAACATAACTTGGCTCTGAAAATGTGGCCATTTCAAAGGCCACAAATAAGCAAATAAACACAGGGAAAAGACCTCAAACAACTTGGGAGAAATGCAACAGCTGCGAAGCCCATAAACCGACAGCCAAACAAAGATCATTTTGAAATATATTTACCATACACTGTGATGACGTCTTTTTTACGGTATATTTACTTTGCTCGTTGATGTGGCATAAAAAATATTTATTAACTGACTCGGAACAGAAATGTTGACTTGACCCCGACCGCAGAAGGGGGCAAGGATTTGGATTCCAGCATGTTTGCACTGGCTTCGAGTTCGGACAGGACAATTGATGGACAAACATATTAGAATATATCTATATATATGCCGGCGAATGTGTGTATTTGCGTGTGTCCAAACGCAGACACTACAACTATAGTTCAGTTAACTAAAACACACACCCAAGTGCACACACACGACAGTTATTTGCTTTTATGGCAGACTGAGCTGAGCCGAGCCTTCGTCCTGAAATCTGGACATGCTGTGTACGTCAGTTGGTTGAACAGTTTATCCTGCATATAAACTTCAACAACATACACAACATGCTCTCCGGTTTAGGCCCCCATTCCATACCCCTGTCGTATTGGCCTACAACTATTTCCGCTTACTGCTAAACAAATCCCAGCTAGCAAAACATTTCGGTTCGGGAACAATGGACGTACAACGCTACGTATACGCAATATTGGCAGTTGGCATATTATTGGAGTTTCGTCATTGAATTGACGGATTGAAGGGGATGGATTGAATGGGCAATGGTGTAGTTGTATTTTTGTGTTTGGCAGAGTTTGGTATGGAGCAAAGTCTTTAACCCAGTCTCATATAATATGTTGACAAGTTGATAAATTGTTTTGCATGAACGTATTCCGCCTTTGGGTGAATCGTTTAATTGGACTGAGAATTCAATGGAATGACATGGAATTGGAGCTGACAAATGACTTTTTGACAGGTTTTCTTATGGAGTGGGTAGTGCTCATGATTTCCGATGAAAATGTATTATCCTTATTAGATATGCCTCCTTATTTAAATTGATTAATGTTATTTTAGGGTAATGATATAATCTTGTTGTGAAAGGATTCATGAAAAGAAGCTTAGCTTAGATTAGATTATTATAATATTCTAAATTATACCTATGGATAAAAGTTAAGCACAAACGAATGTTCTAAAAAATATGTGAAAATTAATTTTAAAATAAATATTTCATCTTGTTATAGCTACCTACATTACTTTATTTTTAAGAGCCCATTTGTTTAGAAATGTATTTAGGCTTTTTTGGTGTATTATAACTCTGCAACTAGATCCAGAATGTTTTTATAATAAATCTATACAAAATGGCTGTCCACACGTCTGAGATTTTAACAAGAGGGTGATAAGTGATAAAAGATATAACGAAAAAAATGGCAAGTGTGGCATAAAAAAGTATGCGTAAAAAAGATGTCACCAGCTGTCGCAGGCAATCTTAATATTTGATGTTGAAACACGCAGCGAGGCAGCAGCTGTGACCCCAATACAATGTTAGGGATAAAGCAAAACCCGCACCCATTCCGAAGTTCCTCACAAAATGCCAAACATTAACAATTTAATGCATTTGGCAAAATAAAATGCATAAATTTGAAATGCTAAATTAAACCTGCAAAAAGGATCCCACTTTGAGGGGACTGTATGGTCCTGCATACGAAATCAGTTGCGTATAGTTGATTATAATGATGATGGCGATGGACTGGGCTTGATTTTCATGTGATTTACAAGGGTCCTAAATGAAAAGTAGGGGTTTTCGGCAGATGAGATGCCATTGTAAAATGCCAGAAACAATTTAATGCTTCATTGATAACCGCACATATGCGACCCCTGAGACTGACAGCACAGACTTATCACGGTTTTCCTTTCTTTTCTTTACTTTTCTTTTCACTTTTTAGCTTTCCCCATCCAAAACTTGTCGTCAAGCGGAATCGATCCGAAAGAAAGAACGGAAAATACATCGCAACTGTGCGATAAACATACGAAAAATGCACATGCGGTGAGCCAAGTTCAATTCCAGAGGCCAAAAGTTTACGCCACTTAATGGAACTTGACGCAAATTCAATTACAACATGGGTCTCCACATCCTCGAAGTCCTCACCCACGGAAACTCACAGCCGGATGGCGGAAAAACTTGCAAAGAAATTTGCGGAAAAACGATGCCAGTCAACTTTTACCCCCAAAACCGAAACAGGGCAGTTCTTTTTTGCACTTTTGGGGTATTAGTTTTGCTTTAAAAACTAAAAACTGGTATTGTTAAAATTATATAAATGTATTTATCTGTTAATTACAGATTGCAGAAGCAATTTTGGGATTTTATAAAGTAACTTATTCCTACTTTACTTTTTACCTTAAAAGATATGTTATTAAAGGCTTTCAAATGTGAATGTTGTTGAATTAATTGGCATAAAAAAAAATGTTCTATACCTTTAAAAAAAAATACTTTTTCATATAACTTAAAAAATCTTAAAGGTGATTTGAGAGAGTAATTGAACATAGAGTAAACTCCCTTTGTTGGGGAAAAATTTTTGTAAGCGCTGTCAACGCCAAAGGCAGTTTTTTCGTAAAATAGGAAGGAACTCCAATTGAAATCGAAGTTTTTCCCGAGCTGCGGGCAGACTCCTCACTTTGGCTACACTTTTACTGCAATTAGCAAATAAAACTTGGTTTATTTTCGGTGGGTAAATGAGGCGTGGTTCGGTCGGTGAGCGCCTTGGAAAACTTTTGCAATCACTTTCGTTTGCATTCATTATTGGCCAAAGGAAAAAGGATTTGACTGCCAGCTTTCTTTAGGCTTGGGTCAACTCGAAAGTCAGTGAAAGGATGCGGAATCCTCCTCCTATCCAGTTGGAAAACTTTTTGTTTCGGTCATTGATTTTAGTGAGGGAATTTTGGAAAGGAATTCATAGGAACAATGTGTATCAATTATTAAAAGTAGCTAAAGTTAAATGCTAAAATGAATTTAAGTTTAAAAGAATCGCACGTACTTCTATTTGAAAAATATGAAAATTTTTGTATGTTTGGTGATGTGCTTTGTAGAATTGTAATTTTAATTGATTGAAAGACTCGATCAGCAGGACAATCAAAAAATTAATAATTTAGCTGTGCCAATTCTCCATGATATAAGAATTACAAGACACGAGAATTTCAAGACTCAGAAGTAATAATTGTCTTAAACCACACCAGACTTTTCCAAGACCTTACGGGCAACAAAAGCATAAAAACTTGTCAGGTAATTTTAAAACTTCCGATTTGTACACACTTTAAATATATTTTTTTAGTTTTTAAATAAAAAAATCTACAAGATATGAACATTTTTGACGGGTAAGTTAAGTACTGTGTAATTTTGACACTTAATTGTTTGTACTTCTATTTATACTTTATTGTCCGACTGGCAAATATAATGACGTTGAAATTCGCACGGGACGTCATTTATTTTCCCGTTCCAGATGTTGACACAGTCCTCCTTGCCACCGGCATTGTTGGGTTCTCCCCTATTCCAAGTCAAAAATGTTGGTGGATTTCCGGAGGCAGTTACAAACTCGCCTTCCTTTTCCCGATCACTGATGCCCAACCAGTATGCAATATTATGATGGAGTTTCGCAGTGACGGCGTTGAATTCTTTTTGATTTTGGAAAGCTGCTAGATGACCTCCCATTTTACGACAGGTGTCCTCAGCATCAATCCAAGTTTGTTTAAAATTATTTTCTATATAAAAATATCGAGACTCGATCCACTGGAAACCCATCGAGATGCTCTTGACCTCTTGGAAAATCGTCTCCTGAGTCTCCAGCGTTCCTTTTTCGATTCTGTCCATCGTGGCCTGAGTTTCTCTTTGAATCCTTTCTATATTTGCCTCGGTAACCAGTAATCCGTTAGCGATTCTCTCCATTTTGGCCTGATTTTCCTTTTGGGACGTCTGTGCATCTTGTAGATTTCTTTCAAAATTACTCGGAGAGTCTTTTTGTCCCGCCAGTATAGCTTCTTCAATTCTGTCCAGCCTCTTCTGGATTTCATTTAAAATTTCAGAAATGGAATCCATTTGTCTCTGCACTTTGTAATTGTGATCGATGAATGGCCGTTGAGCGGAAAGGCAGAATGCCCCACATTGACTTGGGGCATCTTCCAGGATACAAACCGAATTGGAATGGTTCTGAGAGTAAGCCATCCCGTATAGATTGCAAGCAACAAATGCGTATAACAAATATATTCCGAACTTAATCATTTTGAAGATTTAATAAGGGGTGAACCATCAACGGCGACTGTTGCCCATGAACTGATTCTTAAAATATTTGGCGACTTCGTGTAGACTTTCAGAACAATATATATATAATAATATATTTTTTTTAATTGCTCTACTTAATGACGTTCAAATATAATGAAGCATCATGCAAATTTGTAGTCGTTTACCTTTGAAATAAATGAGCTTTTGCCCAAAAAATATTTCTACATGAGCAGCGGAATCTTACACAGTATTATCTACATTTATATGTCAAATTAATGTAGTTCGCTTGCTCGCTGCGCAGATGGCGCTCATAACAGCTGTTTAATATCTGATGTTGTAAAATTTAAAAATTAAACAAAACCATTGACACCTATTGTTTACAGTTTTATTATACATAATTAATTGCCTAACTGGCATATATAAGAACGTAGCGATTCACACTGAATATCGTTCATAATTCCGTTGTAGATGTCGACGCAGTCCTCATTGCCACCGCTGTTGTTGGGCTCTCCATCATTAAATGTCAAATATGGGAATCGATTGCCGGAGGAAGTTACAAAGTATCCCTCATTTTCCCGGTCGCTGATACCCATCCAATAAGGAGTATCTCGATGGAGTTTCGATGATACGGCATCCAATTCTCTTCGACTTTGGAAAGCCGCTAGATGACCTCCCATTCTACGACAGGTGTCCTCAGCATTAATCCAAGTTTGTTTAAAATTATTTTCTATATAAAAATATCGAGATTCGATCCACTGGAAACCCATCGAGATGCTCTTTATCTCTTGGGAAATTCTGTTCATCGTGGCCTGATTTTCTCTTTGAATCCTCTCCAGAGATGCCTGAGTCTCCAGAGTTCCTTTTTCAATTCTGTCCATCTTGGCCTGATTTTCTCTTTGAATCCTCTCCGCAGATGTTTGAGACTCCAGTTTTAGATTTTCAATTCTGTCCATCTTGGCCAGATTTTCCTTTTGTGCCGTCAGTGCCTCTTGTTGAATTCTTTCAAAATTACTCGGAGACTCAATTTGTCTCGCCAATGTAGCTTTTTCAATTTTATCTAACATTTCAGAAATGGAATTCATCTGTCTCTGCACTTTGTAATTGTAATCGATGAATGGCCGTTGAGCGGAAAGGCAGAATGCCCCACATTGACTTGGCGCATCTTCCAGGATACATACCGAATTCGTATGGTTCTGTGAGTAAGTAATTCCGTATAGATTGCAAGCAACAAATGCGTATACAAAATATATTCCGAACTTAATCATTTTGAAAATTTGAAAAGGGGTGAACCACCAACGGCGACTGTTGCCCATGAACTGATTCTTAAAATATTTGGCGACTTCGTGTAGACTTTCAGAACAATATGTTATTTAATATATATATTTTTTTAATGGCTCTACTTAATGACGTTCAAATATAATGAAGCATCGTTAGAATTTGTAGTTGTTTACCTTTGAAATAAATGAGCTTTTGCCCAAAAATATATTTCTACATGAGCAGCGGAATCTTACTCAGTATTATCTACACGTATATGTCAATTAAATGTAGTTCGTTTGTCTGTTGCGCAGATGGCGCTCATAACAGCTGTTTTCTATCCGATGTTCTAAAATGTAAAAATTTAACAAAAACCATAGTTACTTTAAGTGTATATAAATATTTTTAAAAATATATTACATAGGCCGAGTGTGATAGATATCGTCACTCTTCTAGAACCTTTGAAACTTAAAGGCCTGAGAACCAAACTAAACAATTTGTTCTTGAGTAAAACCTAAAGACTAGTTGCTTGAAACCACATTCGCGCAATGTCACACTCGATCAGCAGGAAGCTCAAAATATTAATAATTTAGTTGTACCAATTCTCCATATAAGAAATAAGAAATTCGATTGAAACGTGAATTTCAAGTTTTAGGAATAACAATGGTTTAAAACCACTCCAGACTTTTCCTAGTCTTTTCGAGCAGCAAAACCGAAACATCTTGCAAGGTAATTTTTAAACTTCCAATTTGTACACAATTTCAATATATTTTTGAAAATTTTTAATAAAAACAATTTTTAAAGTATTGACATTTTTGACGGATAAGTTAAGAACTGTGTAATTTTGACACTTTTTGTTTACAGTTTTATTTATACATAGCTAATTGCCTAACTGGCAAATATAAGAACGTAGCGATTCACACTGAGCATCGTGCATAATTCCGTTGTAGATGTCGACGCAGTCCTCATTGCCACCGCTGTTGTTGGGTTCTCCTTCGTTAAATGTCAAATATGGGAATCGATTGCCGGAGGCAGTTACAAAATATCCCTCATTTTCCCGGTCGCTGATACCTATCCAATAAGGAGTATTTCGATAGAGTTTCGATGATACGGCGTCCAGTTCTCTTCGACTTTGGAAAGCCGCTAGATGACCTCCCATTCTACGACAGGTGTCCTCAGCATTAGTCCAAGCTTTTTTAAATTATTTTCTATATAAAAATATCGAGATTCGATACGCTGGAAACCCATCGAGATGCTCTTCATCTCTTGGGAAATTCTGTTCTTCGTGGTCTGATTTTCTCTTTGAATCCTCCCCACAGATGTTTGAGACTCCAGAATTAGATTTTCAATTCTGTCCATCTTGGCCTGATTTTCTCTTTGAATCCTTTCTATATTTTCCTGAGTAACCAGTGCTCTGTTTTCGATTCTGTCCATCTTGGCCAGATTTTCCTTTTGTGCCGTCAGTGCCTCTTGTTGAATTCTTTCAAAATTACTCGGAGACTCTATTTGTCCCGCCAATACAGCTTTTTCAATTTTATTTAACATTTCAGAAATGGAATTCATCTGTCTCTGCACTTTGTAATTGTGATCGATGAATGGCCGTTGAGCGGAAAGGCAGAATGCCCCACATTGACTTGGGGCATCCTTCAGGATACAAACTGAGTCCACATTTTCCTGGGAATTAACTATGCTGTACAGACTGCAACCGACAAAAGCGTACACTAAATATATTTCGAACTTAAACATTTCGACAGAGTTTTAAGAGCTTTGAACCGCGAAAGGCAACTTTTGCCTGTGAACTGATTTTGATAATGTTCGCCGATCTCTTTTATAGTGTTTTCCAAATATATATATTATTTAAACCAATGCCCTATGTAAATGCTTAGTTCCAAAAACAAATTATTTACAAAGCCGGAGGCCCATGCCCGTTTTTAGAAACTGCATGCGTACATTCTGAAGATACGAACAGTGCAAACCTAAATAAACACTTTATGTTTATATAAAGAAATGAAAAAAATTGCAAACCAATTTAATCCGCGTGTTGCATTTTTACAGTAGTGAAACAAATAGATGAACAAATAGTTCTTAATAAACATTGGAATCTTACACAGATATATCTACATAAATATTTTAATGACAAAATCGTCGTTTGTTTCCTGGATTAACCAGATTTTAAAAAATGCATTGCTTAATTTATTATTTAAATGATTCTGTAAAAAATTATTAAAACTTCAAAAACTAATACAAATTTTTATGAAATACATTTTACATCATTTACATTTAATTCTATTACAATTCACTGGATAAAATCACGTAACTAAAAAAACAGCAACTTCCGGCCACCTGACCTCCTTTCCTACTAATTTAGTTTGAAGCCAGTGCAATAAACCGAAAATACCTCAGGCCAAGCTGATTGCAATGGAATTTTCGCTTGGTTTTCTATAAATACGTGACCTATTCTTAATTTAGGGCCAAAGTGACGACGACGTACGATGCAGTCTTCAAAGAAACTCGGACTGGCACTGACCTTAGTGCTGATTTTGTGCCTTACTAAAAGTTGTGTGGAATCGAAAAGATGGCGAAAATCCGTGCAATTGAATCTGCACAGGGAGACCAATCACACCAAGATTCTCAGGAGTTTCCACAGTCAAAAATTGAGGCTTCAGAATTTACTGAAAACATCTACAGATGTAGTGCTAGAATCGTTTGCCGTGAGCAAACAATCTGTGTCAGTAGATAACTTGACCAACTCCCACAACACCGAATACTATATCAAAGTCAGTTTTGGCCAGCCCAAAAGCCAGCAGGTAACTCTTCTCGTAGACACCGCCTCATCAAATCTGTGGGTTTATTCGTCGGACTTCACAAAGCAGTCTTGCCTGCAACACAATGGATACAACTCCAGTGAATCGCAGACATATCAGGCTAATGGAACGTCCTTTCAAATACAGTATGCCTCGCAGGACAATCTGAGTGGATTTCTCTCCACGGACACTTTTACCATTGGCGACTTGTCTGTGAAGAATCAGACATTCGGTGTCATTGACTCGGCCCCTCTGAGTCTTTGCAAACGTTCCAACTTCGATGGCATCCTTGGACTGGGACTTTCCCAAATAGCGCTCGATGGAGTGATGACCCCTCTGGATAACATGATAGCCCAAGGACTCATCGAAGATCCGATTTATTCCCTGTACGTCAACCGAAACGACTCAGATGCGAGTAATGGTGGAGTGCTGCTGCTGGGCGGTTCGGATCCCACTCTTTATAGAGGGTGTCTGACTTATGTACCCCTTTCCAAAGTCGGTTTTTGGCAGATCACAGTGGGCCAGATTAAGATAGGCAGCAAAACACTCTGCAATAACTGCCAGGCCATGTTCGATGCGGGAACATCTCTGATAATTGTTCCCTGTCCGGCTCTTAAAATCATAAATAACAAACTGGGCATCAAGGAATCCGCCAAGAGGAATGGCGTCTACACCATCGACTGCAGTAAGGCGAAAGGTCTGCCGAATATTGTCGTGAACATTGGATGGAAGGACTTCACATTGACCCCGTCCGACTACATTCTCAACTACAGTGGAACCTGCGTATCGGGATTTGCGAGTCTCTCCGACTGCACTGGAAATACCAGCAATGATAATGGCGATGACTTGAACAATATCTGGGTGTTTGGCGACGTGTTCTTCGGCGCCTTCTTCTTGTTGTTCGATTTCGGGCTTAAACTTATCGGCATAGCACCGAAAGTGTAAGCAATCACTTCTGTAGTTCCTACCAAGAAATTTTAAAAGAGTAAGATACAATTTTGTATGCCGCTTTTTAAAAGAAAATATTTATATTTGGTGGCGGGCAGAAATATATTGAATATTTCTAAAAGTTGAAGCTAAAAATGGTTGTGGGAAAGAATAAACATATCGTTATTGTACAAAGGTATTTCTATTGTAACCGAAATTTCGCTGATTGTAAATTGCTAGATAACAAAATAAACATTATCATATAAAAAATATTATCAAAACAAAATGTTCCATGATTTGTTGACATCAAAATTAGGTTTGTTATCATTGGGGTGCAAAATATGCAATTAACTGCCAGAAATGTTCATTGAAAGTTGGCTGAATTACCGGGAAGTTTATCTAAAATCCCATTTATGCACGACACCAACCCGTGTAAACAAAGGCCAAGATCGATAAGGACTATCGATCATGAATGGTGATCAATTTTGGGCCAGTTTGCGACTTATCACCGACCATATAAATAGCAGTGCTTGCCGATGTTTTCTTCAGTCCAGCCCCAGACAATAAAAAGGGCAAACGTAAATAATTAGACAATTTTACAAGAAGATAGCCAAGTGAAATGTTCAAGTATCTGGTTGTGTTGACCATCCTGGCTTTGGCCAGTGCTGAGATCCAGCGGATCAAGATCCACAAGAACCAGGATCACAAGAACACCCTTAAGAATCGCAAGCAGGCGATTCGAGCTCTGAAGCACAAGTACCATCAGACGGATGATCTGATTATCTACGACGATGGAGTTCCTATTTACGTGCAGCCCGACTACGACAATGACTATCCCAGTCAGAATACGGACGACTACACCACCGAGGAGCTGGGCAACTCGATGAACATGTACTACTACGGCCAAATCACCATTGGCACTCCACCGCAGTACTTCAACGTGGTCTTCGACACGGGCTCGGCCAATCTCTGGATCCCATCTGCCCAGTGCCTCGCCACCGATGTGGCCTGCCAGCAGCACAACCAGTACAACTCCAGTGCCTCCTCCACGTTCGTGTCCAGTGGCCAGAACTTCTCCATCCAATACGGCACTGGCAGTGTCACGGGCTACCTGGCCATAGACACGGTGACCATTGATGGCCTGGCCATTGCCAATCAGACCTTCGGCGAGGCCGTTTCCCAGCCCGGCGACAGCTTCACCGACGTGGCCTTCGATGGCATTTTGGGCATGGGATATCAGCAGATCGCCGAGGACAATGTGGTGCCACCGTTCTACAATCTCTACGAGCAGGGACTGATCGATGAGCCGGTGTTCGGCTTCTATTTGGCCAGGAACGGCACCTCGGAGGAGGGTGGCCAACTGGCATTGGGTGGAACCGATCAGAGCCTCATTGCTGGCGAGATGACCTACGCAGAGGTCACCCAGCAGGGTTACTGGCAGTTCGCCGTGAACAACATCACCTGGAACGGCACCGTGGTCTCGGATGGCTGCCAGGCAATCGCCGATACTGGAACCTCTCTGATCGCCTGTCCCCCGGCTGCCTACTCCCAGGTCAACTCCCTGATCGGAGCCGTCCTCATCCAGGGCGAGTACTATGTGTCCTGCGCCACTGTGAGCTCGCTGCCGGTGCTGACCTTCAACATTGCCGGCACCAACTTCGACCTCCCCCCTCGGTATACATACAAACCTACACCGAGGGCAACTACACCACATGCATGTCCACCTTCACCTACATCGGCACCGACTTCTGGATCCTGGGCGACGTCTTCCTGGGCCAGTACTACTCCGAGTTCGACTTCGGCCAGAACCGCGTTGGTTTCGCCAATCTGGCTTAAATCTTCAACGAACGAACGAACGATCTGTTAAATACTTTTTAAACTTAAGTGATGATTAGAAAAAGTAAAAAAAATGCAAGTTTTAATTATTATTTGAGTTTAAATTGATGAACGGGTAAACTGGGCAAAAACTACTACTACTACTAACTACGATCCCAAGATAACAAAAATTTAAAACCAAAAGTAATAGAAATTACATTTCCACAATAATTGGAACCTCGAGGCATTACTAGACATCAGCGTTTTTGGCAAAAAACCATAATGTTACTTACCCCTTATGAAAAATGCAAAAATGCAATAGTTTAGGTCCACAGCTGCACAAAACAGTCATTCTGTTGGCTTTCCATCTTATTTTTGCTAAGTTGGAACAATAAACTTAAAAAAAGGTTGTGTAAATTTATGTTTTTGATGGCCAAAATGTGGAAAAATTCAAATAAATTTTCGGTTTTTTTTATCAAAACCCGTGGAAATAATGATCAGATCTTAGAATGTCATACCTTGTTGAATTCGCTACAAAATTTCCAATCCATTGGTATTCTCACCTAAAAAATTTAATTTTGGTCCAGTTTTTGCAAAAAATTATAGTGTTACCCCTTATAAAAAATCAAAAAATAAATTTTAACAAATCAACTTGGAATTGATTTCATAGGTTCTTAGATGCACAAAACTGTCATTTTCTTGGTTGTAAGTCTTTTTTGGCAAAGTTACAACAAAAAACACATAAAAATGTGTGTTAAAATATATGTTTTTTATGACCAAAAGACCAAAACATTAATTTTCAGTTTCGTTCTTTTGATCAAAATACCGGAAAATAATGGTCAAATATTTGAATGTCATACCTCGTTAAAATCATTAAACAGTTTTTAATCCACTGGCATTCACAGCTCAACAACTTATAAAATTCATAAAAGTAGAAACATCTTTTTGTGAGCCATTCAACCTTTTCGTTCCACTGTATATTTACTCTACGCATATTTAACGATAGCCGACACCCCCAAAAATGTGTGAAATTCTCCGCTTCTCGTGTGAAACGATCGACCTCAGCTGCAGTGCTTTAATTATCTGAATGAAAGAAGCTGAAGTCAAGCTGCAGCGCTATAAATACGTGACCAAGTAGGCCTCAATTGGCAAATCGAAAACTCGGACCATGAAGGTCAAGTGGAACTGTTTCAAGTTACTGCTGTTCTGGCTAACAGCACTGACTTTCTTGGCTTTGAAAGTGGACTCGCGCAAACGTGTAAAAATTGGATTACACAGGAATCCTGAACCAATTCACCAAAATATAAAGAACGAACTGAAGACCCTGTCCATCAAGCACAAACTGACGGTTGATGATTCAACAACAGTAGCTCCTTCGAAATCGGAAACAATTGATCCAGGATCAGGGGTGGCCAGACTGGGAAACCTCTATAACACGGAGTATTTTCTATCCTTGGGCATTGGAAATCCCCCACAGAAGCAAAACGTACTGATCGATACGGGCTCTGCGAATCTGTGGGTTTACTCAAGTAAGTGCCCAGACACGTTTAAACCCTGTGCGAGTCAGCAAAAGTACAACTCAAGTGCATCCACAACTTACAAGGCTTTGAATGCCACATTCAGTATCCAATATGGCTCAAATAGGGACGGAGAAATTATTGCCCTCTCCGGTTTTCAATCCCAGGACACAGTAAACATAGCTGGATTTTCCATAAAAAATCAGACATTTGCTGAGGTCACCAATGCACCAGAGGCCGCCGCATTTCTCAAGTCGGAGTTCGTTGGTATAATGGGCTTGGGATTCTCCAACATTGCCATCGACAATATTACCCCACCATTCTTCAATTTAGTAACTCAAGGTCTGATTAAAAAGGCAGTGTTTTCCATTTACCTAAACAGAAATGGCACGAATGCCATCAATGGTGGTGAGTTGATTTTGGGAGGCACAGATTCGGGTCTTTATTCTGGATGTCTGACCTATGTGCCCGTTTCAACGCCAGGCTACTGGCAATTCACAATGAAAAGTGCCAAAGTGAGTGGGTTCAGCTTTTGCGACAATTGCGAGGCCATACTCGACGTGGGCACTTCTCTGATTGTTGTGCCTGAGAAACTTCTGACCTCAATCAATCAAATATTGGGTATTCTAGACAAGAACTCTTCGAACAGCGTCTTTTTTGTGGATTGCTCTAGGATCAGTGATCTACCGGACTTCATCTTCACCATTGCCCACAGAGAATTTCGCTTGAAGTCCACCGATTATGTGCTCCGATATGGAGACACTTGTGTTTCGGGATTTACCAGCTTAAAAGGCAACACCTTGTTGATTCTCGGCGAAGTATTCTTGGGAGTTTACTACACGGTGTACGATACTTTCTATAAGCTAATTGGAATAGCCCCAGCAGTTCACTGATTTACATAATATTATTCGGCTAACATATTATTTCCACTAATAACTTTTTAATCAAAACCTATTGTTCATAAAATTAACCACTTTTAATATGTAACCCACTTCGTAAAATAAAGCTACTCCCAGATTAAAATTAATTTCAACAATATATCACATATTTCAGTTCAAGTCCAATGCATAACCAACTTTACGTGTAAATTTAAATAAATGACAAAAACGTAAAGCTATAAAACAGTTGGATTGACTAGGAGCTAAATCAGTGCACCACCATGAATTTACGTGTGATTATCCTACTTCTCAGTCTGGTCGTGTTTGTGGCTGGTAAAGTTCACCGATTTAGACTGCAAAGGAGATCCCATCGACATCACAAAGTGCCCCAGGCCCATCAGCACCTACAATTCCGCAATGCCCTGCGAAGAAAGTACGGATTTACTCCACTCCGTATAAAAACAAGCCAATCAAGAGCTTCCAAAGGAGAAGTTGTATCAGAGAACTTGATTGATGCCTACAACACCAACTTTTTCGGGGAAGTTTCGGTTGGAGGACAACCATTCACGATGCTCTTCGACACAGGATCCTCGGACTTTTGGGTGCCCAGTTCTCATTGCCAAGTTTGCATTACAAAATGCGGCAATAGGTTCTTCAATGAGTCCAAGTCGAAAACCTTTCATACGAAACGAGTTCCCTTTAGCATACAATATGGATCTGGAGCGGTGCAGGGAATTGTGGGCTCGGATGATGTCGGTTTGGGGGATCTAAAAATCCGACAACAAGGGCTTGGTTTGGTCAACATTACCGACTCCTGCGACGCTTTCGATGGAATCGGGGGAATGGGCTTTCCACCACTCTCCGAAACGAGGTCCAAACCTCTATTCCAGCAGATGATTGATCAAAAACTGGTGGAGCAGCCAATCTTCTCGTTCCACCTGAAAAGTGGTTCCAGCGACGGTGGGTCAATGATTCTCGGTGGATCCAACTCCAGTCTGTACTACGGTTATTTGACCTACACCAATGTGATCGAGGCCACGTACTGGACCTTTAAAATGGATTTCATTGAGGTCCATGGAAAGGGCTTAAGGGGTTGCGTTGGCGGATGCAAGGCTATAATGGACACGGGAACCTCCCTAATAGTTGGACCTGCTCTGGATATTCTCCTTCTGAATAATGCCATTGGAGCCCGGCATAATTCAACCTACGATTTATATATCGTCGACTGTTCATCGATTCCCAAGCTTCCAACTATTGTGCTTGGAATCGCTAACAAAAAGTTCTACATAACGCCACAGACATATGTGATTGTGTTTGAGGACATGTGCTTTACTGGCTTCAATGACTTGCGTGGTCTGACCTTCTGGATAATCGGCGATGTCTTTATAAGGGAGAACTATGTGGAGTTCGATTGGGCCAGAAAAAGAATCGGCATAGCACGAGCTGCTGAAGTGGATTAACGTCCATTGGATAAGGCTTTGTTTGCCATTTATTAATTTTTTGATTTGATTATTATTGTATCCAACTTTTGATTTTGAGGCTAGACTTTAGTTTTGTTAAAAATTTGTTATAAAGAATTAGTTCTTGCTACAAACAGAGCAAAAAATAAATTGATGGAATAAAAGTGTTAAATGTTATTTATTATTTTGGATTTCTGACCTATTTACTCAATCAAATATTGGGTATTCTCGACCACAACACTTCAAAAATGGTATTTTTCGTGGATTGCTTAAGGAACAGTATTCTATTGGATGTCATCTTCTTGAAAGGCGAAATCTTCTTGGGAATTTACTAACTGGTGTACGATGCTTTCTATAAACTAATTGGAATAGCTCAAGTCCTCTGATTTACATTATGTTAATAACATATTAATCTACTTAATAACTAATTATTCAAAACCTATTGTCAATGGAATGAACCACTTTTAATAAATGATCCCCGTCGAAAAATTAAACGCCGATTAATTTTGTTTTCATATTAATTCATTTTAACAATATATCACATATTTCAGTTCAAGTCCCATGCTTAACCGACTTTACGTGTGAATTTAAATAAATGGCAAGAACGTAAAGCTATAAAACAGGTGGATTGACTAGGAGCTAAATCAGTTTGCCGCCATGAATTTACGTGTGATTATCCTACTTCTCTGCCTGGTCGTGTTTGTGGCTGGAAAAGTTCACCGATTTCGCCTGCAAAGGAGATCCCATCGACATCACAAAGTGCCCCATGCTCATATGCACCTGCAATTTCGCAATGCCCTGCGAAGAAAGTACGGGTATACGCCACTTCGTACAACTATAAATCAAGCAAGTGACTCCAAAGGAGTAGTGTTATCGGAGACCTTGATTAATTCCTACGACACCAACTTTTTCGGGGAAGTTTCGACTGGAGAACAACCTTTCACTATGCAATTTGACACAGGATCCTCTGACTTTTGGGTGCCCAGTTCTCATTGCCAAGTTTGCATTAAAAAATGCGGCAATAAGTTCTTCAAGGAGTCCAAGTCGAAAACCTTTCATACCGACAAAGTTCCCTTCAGCATCACATATGGATCTGGATCGGTGAAGGGAATTGTGGCCTCAGATGATGTCGGTTTTGGGGATCTAAAGATCCAAAACCAAGGCATTGGCCTGGTCAACATTTCCGACTCCTGCTCCGATTTCGATGGAATCTGTGGCCTTGCCTTTCAACCACTCTCCATGACGGGGTCTACTCCTCTTTTCCAGCAGATGATTGATCAAAAACTGGTGGAGCAGCCAATCTTTTCGTTCCACCTGAAAAGTGGTTCCAGCGACGGTGGGTCAATGATCCTTGGTGGATCCAACTCTAGTCTGTACTATGGTCCTTTGACCTACACGAATGTGACCGAGGCCAAGTATTGGACTTTCAAAATGGATTTCGTTGAGGTCCATGGAAAGGGCTCAAGGCGTTGCGAAGGCGGATGCAAGGCCATAATGGATACGGGAACCTCTTTGATAGTTGGACCCGTTCTGGATGTGCTTTCTCTGAACAACGCCATTGGAGCACAGCATAATGCAACCTATGATCTTTATACCGTCGACTGTTCTTCGATTCCCACGCTTCCAATTATTGTGTTTGGAATCGCTGGCAAAGAGTTTTACGTGAAGCCACAGACATATGTGATTGTGTTTCAGGACTTTTGCTACTCCGGCTTTATGGATATGCGTGGTCTGACATACTGGATAATCGGTGATGTCTTTCTGAGGGAGAACTATGTGGAGTTCGATTGGGCCAGAAAAAGAATGGGTATAGCACCGGCTGTTTAAGCGGCTCTAAGTTTGAAAAGACTCCTTTTTTTGTAATTTGCATCAGTGTTTAAATGGCCATTTATTAAAAATAAAATTCAATATAATAAAATATAAAATTTGTTTAGTTGGTTTATTATTTTATCTACCATATCAATTGTTATTTGAGGTTAGACTTCAAAAACTTCACAAAATTGTTATTAATTAAGTAGTTTCAAATCTAGCAAGTACAAACAGAGCAAAGAATAAACTGATGAAATAATAGTGTTAAAATGTTAATTAGATGAATTTAAAATTTAATTTAATTTAAATTCCGTTTGGTTATGGAGTATTTAAAGTCTGACCTTTTTGGGGACTCCCTTGAAATCCGTTTGATTTGGAATGTATACAGTCCTATTTGTGATTTCCTGCTGGAGGTTCCTTGCCTGTTGGTGGAGTTGATCCCCCACTTGACTGACCACCGTTGTTACCAAAAATGCCACGTGGCAAACGTGACTGTTGCTGTTGCAGTTGTTGCAGTTGCAACTGGCGCAATTGCACCTGCTGCTGACGTTCAAGATTGGCAAAAATCATGGCAGCAGTGGCGGCAGCACTTGATGGTGTTTGCTGCTGCTGTTGGGCTGCCTGTTGCTGCTGCTGCTGCTGATGTTGCTGGTGGTGCTGCTGATTGGAGCGCAGATTACGAGCCATCAGTTGCTGGTAGATCTGCGTTATGGAAAAATCATTGGGATTGGAGTGACCCAATCCCACAAAATCCCCTCCATTTGGTTGCTGGTGTTGCTGCTGTTGATGTTGCTGCTGCTGCTGATGTTGCTGCTGTGGGTGTGGAGGCCCTGTTTGCTGCTGGGGCTTTTGGATCAAGTTAAAATTCTGCTGGTGTTGAGGTGGGTTGAGATGTGGTTGTGGCGGTTGTTGGTGGTGCATCTGATGATAAAATTGTGGAAACGGAATCTCATTGAAATTGTTAGTCAAATTGCGATTGTTGTTGCTGTTGTTGTTATCGGAGCCAGGTGGACGATGTTGTTGTTGCTGCTGCTGATGTGGCTGCCTTTGTTGTTGCTGATAGCCGCCCTGAAATATGAGAAGAGCGGAATATGTAAGCTCATCAAATTTACTTTTACATTAATAGAACAATCTTATCCGACTTGGGTGCTAAATTGACTAAAAACTTTCGAAGATGAAATAATAAAAATTCAGACATTTTTTGATGATAGAATGGATGTCGTCAAGTTAGCTTTAATAGTTTTTAGATTCTTGTGCTTAAACCAACGGTCAAATATAGCAAAATATTTATGGATGTAGAAATATGTGCCTTTTACTTAAACCAACAGAACCAAAAAGAGAACTAATCAACATTAATTAAATCGAAAACCCCTTACAATAACTTATAGATTAGTGCCGCGGCTGCTTAAATATATCTTACCCCCGAAAAGTTGGATCCCGGAGCTTGTCTTCTATCATAAAGAGCAGACAATCTGGCGGAGCGTTCGAATCCCGGCGCTGGATTCGAGGCATGACTCACCATCGGTCCCAAGCCGGCATAACAAGAAGCGGTGTCCTTGGGAAAGTCCAGAAAGTTCTCGCCAAACACCGAGTAATTCTCGGCGGCCTTGAAGTAATTGTGACTGCCATTTTCCGGATACCCAGTGGTATCTCCATAGAGAGCCCGCTCCACCTCACTTATGTAAATCGAGGCGTGATCGTTCACCGGTGGCTTACTCGAAGATCCCAATCCCGATGCACTTCCAGTTCCAGTTCCATAATTGGGCACAGATGGCTCGGGCGGTTCCACAATTCCCAGGCAAATATCGTTGGGCGTTACGGCCCAGATTTTCTTGGCCAGTTGACTGGATATATTGGCTGTAAGAATGTTGCATAATTTATTATTCCCTCAAATTTAGAAGAACTTTTACCCAGAGTGGCCGCCGCTGTCTCCTTGGCATCCAGATCGTCAGGCAAAAATTGGCACTTATTGGTATTCTCTGACATCGTTAAATTAACTACGATTTTTTTAGGAATAACCTCTTTCAGCTAACTTTCGCAGCTCACTGAATAGAATTAAAATAAAAACCTTAAGCCGGTAAGGGAGTAATTGAATACTAACCCAAACAATTCGCACTCTCCGCTTGTTTATAAACCAAAGGAATTCCGGCTTGAATTACACGTAAACATATAATTTATAGCCTCTGCAGCACCAACTAATGTCAATTTACTTCCAAGAAATTGCAGGAAAAATGAAAGGCACATGTTAGTTGAAAAAAAAATTTTGACATAAGATAAATGGGCAGCATTGGACAAAACTTTTTGCAACACTACTCTGTATAATCATTAATATTTTTTCTATATTGTATTATAAATAAATAAATCTACTATTTTTTATTTCTTTTTCACTTTTTTTTTTAATACTTTCCAATGATTTTTTTTTGGCAAATGTTTACCCACCTTTGCAAATTCCATATTATTCGACTATAAGAAGAAAAGGTTGTTTTTTTAACGCGTTAACAATGCTATAAACAAATATTTAAATATTTGTTTGCTAAATCCTTTTGGCACTTTAATAATCTCCGAAAACTGCGCATGCGTGAATGTCAAACATCCGTAGTGTGACCGTAGAACAAAAAAAGCAATCCCTATTTCGCACACCAAACTTTGCAAGTCAGAATTTATAAAGATTATTTTGACGTTTCTTTTAAAGCCAAATTATTTGTACATTTAAAAGCAAAATTTAATGGGGTTAATAAATATTTGACCGCGCTATAAATAAATTATTTTTATGCCCGTTAGTCGCAGAGTAAAAGGGTATATTTTATTCGCTGGAAAGAATATAGCAGTCTTCCGACCTCGTAAATTCCTCTCCCTGTTTATTATTATTTGGTGCGCTATTTAATGGGTCTTCACCAAACAAATGTTCGAATCTGGCAATTGTTTTTATTATCAACAGTATTAACTTTGTTTTAAAATTGTTAGCAGAGCGAAAGTCCACAAAAGCTTAAAAAGTCAAAGTCCGTTTACAGGCTCTGTAATCGCATAACAAAATCCCGCTCCAGCGCCGCACAACTTAACTGGGGGCAGTTGTAAAAGCGTTGGGGTGGATCTGAAAATATATTGTAAAAATACATTTAAATTTACTTAATAAAATTTTGAGCAAGCCATTATAGGTTCTTTAGAATCTATTATAACCATATTCATCTCTTTTCTGTCTTCCGACGCTTACAAATTTTCGGTGCTGTTGTTGCCGCAATTTCCGTGCTCGTTCCATCCCCAGGTGTAAATCTCTCCAGCCGTGGTTCTAAGTAGCCCGTGCTCGGCTCCCATATGAATCCTGGCTGGGCTCTGATCCTCCGGAAGTTTCAGGCGAAGTGGCGTGGGAATAGCCTGCTGTTCGGTGAACGATCCGGTTCCCAGTTGTCCATAGCAGTTGCGACCCCACACGAGGATCTCGCCGTTTCTCAGCACAGCCGCATTGTGGGTCCAGCCCACGGCCAATTGTCGCACATCCTCCTCGAATTGAAAGGCATTCGACTGTCCGAACTTGTTGTCTCCCAGGGTCAGGATTCTCTTGGTGTTGCCATTGCCCGCCTCGCTGAGATCGACGCACTTGAGCAGCATATGATTCTGGCCACTCGAAATGGAAACTATCCGCAGCTCGTTCGGATTGTGGACCTGTATCTTCACCGTATTGCACCGGTGCAGGCAGGTGGCCGTGATATCCAGTTCAATGGGCGGTGGATCCATGATTCTGAGTCGTCCGAAAACATAGATCTTGTTGTCCTGCGTGAGGACGGCACAGTGCCGCATGCCAAAGCTGATCCTTTGAGCGGGCTCCTCACGCGGCAGTTTTACTGGCATCGGTCGTCTGACTGCAATGAATCCGCGCTGGCAAATCCCCAACTGCTGGAACGCATTCGAGCCCCAGACATATAGACGTTTGGTTAGCGTTATTGCTCCTGAAATATCCCATCCACAACTGATGGTTTCCACAGGTACTTCCTGGAATATAGGAAATTAAATCAATTAGTCCTGGCATATAAAATATTTTTTATTCTGATTAAATATCAAACTAAAAATGGTCCAATGGTCTTCAGTTTTGTCTTCGGTCTCCAAAAAGTGATATATTTGAAAGGGATTATATTCATTAAGATCTTTCTGGTTTCTTACCCCAAAGTACTCGGTGGGAATCATCTTGAACTCGTTGTGGCACTCCTCCGTGGAGTCCAGTCCCAGTTGCCCACGATTATTCCAGCCGCAGGAGTGAACCCTTCCGTTCGTGTCGAGGATGAGGACGTGGCCACCACCTCCGCGAATGAGGCGCACCTGGGAGACGGCGAAGGAGCATTTGGTCACCCGCTGCGGTGTCATGCACAATTCCGACTCAAAGCCAAGGCCGAGCTGGCCGTGAGAATTGGCACCCTAAGACATGACAAAAAAAAGGGGAAAACCCAACCGAAGGAAATCACTCATTAATTTGCAATGCAAATTCGCCAATGCGATGTCTCTGGAGTTTTTTTTTGGCATACCCTTGCAGAAGGTGGTATAATTTTAGCGCAAAGTTTAGAACAAAGAGTAGGGGACTCTATAAAATGCAGTTGGTAGGCAAAACCTGAAGACCTAATGTTTCTAACATTCGAACATATTTATTGGGAAAGCAGAGAACAAATTGTCTTTCAAAAATCTAGCTTTTAATTTAAAGATTTTGTAAACTTAGTTTCCCACAATTTTAAAATATCAAAAATTAATTTTTAGAAATCCTAGATCCATTCCTGTGGCTATATAACTATGGTATTAATCGGAATATTGTCTTTTTTTAGGAATTTTTAAAAGTTAACCTTTTGCCAATGCCTTTCTATGAATTATAGAATGAAAACTGAGCTAGCGAATGTTGCTAAATCAACATAATAGTTATCTATTATTTGAAATCCTATCATTATTGTGAGTTCACAAATCGGATTAAATCGGATGACAAATAATCTATAGTTTCCACTGAGAATACTTGGTCTGCAAGGGTGTTCCAATCTTCGGTTGCCGAAGATATCCAGTGTTTCTTGGGGTGGATGAAGGGGGCTTCCTACCCAGGCGTAAACCTCCATTTGTGTGACCACCAGTTGCTCCTTTCGCGCTGCACTTCCGGTTGTTGTTCGTCGCCGCGATTTGGCCGGTGATTTAATGCGCCGCAGTCACGCCAGAAATGTGGCTGCAAGCCCGCGATTGCGACTCCTCGATGGCCTCCAATGGCGCTCCTTGGCCCTCCGGATACGTACTTCTGCCGTCGGCAGCTCATGTAAAACTGAGGCTTGGCTTTGCCACGGGAATTACTTTTATATTCACCGAGTTTCTATTAATTTTCAGCCTGCGAAATAATGTAAACAATGCGAGTCATTAGAGAGGGTACTCGGGGCTGTCGATACTATCGGGGCTTAGTTTCGATAGTAAGCGATGGCGGTTACACGGAAAATAAATGTTAGTACTCATATCTGTAGGAATACTTAAACTTCAATTAATTTTAATTTTGGTTAACATTCCTATTTATCATATAACAGCATTTTAATTTTAACATTGCGAAACAGCGATAGTTGAATGTAACGAAAATATGAGCTATGATCGATAACTATATTTTGTAACAGCCATTAAGTTAAAATTAAGCTTTTTAGGTTTTATTTAATTTAAACTCGCCAAAAAATAATAAAGAATGGGAATGACTTAAAGAGGAGGCAGATTTTCACAAAGAGCTGATTTATTAACATGGCTTTGTTGACTAACAACAACATATGTTGTATGGTTAGTGCTAACAGGGTTATGTACATTTTTTAAAGTTCCCGCCAACAGAACATTTTGAATGAAAAAGCTAAACAAACTTAAATCACTAATTATTTTATTAAAACAAGTTTTTAATTAAGTTTTAATTGTCGAGCTAAAGGAAGAAACCCACACTAGTTAGCCACAAAGTGTGTTTGCTGAAGAAGAAGACGGGAATTAGTTTAGAAAAATTAAAAGGAACGAATTGCTGATAGCCTAAAAAATATAATTTCAAAAATATATTGAAATGTTTTGTTCCATTACTAAAACTAAAACCATTATTCGTTCTTTCTAAATTCTTAGCCAAATCTAAACCAGAAAAATTAAAGTCAAATTAAAAAGAAAAATTAATTTTAAAACGACCTCCAAAAACCCAACTAATAACACTTTGCTTCCATTTAATGTCTCATTTGGTTATGGGCTTAACGATTATATAATCTGGGCAGGTGGGCGTGAAAGTCGTGTTAAGCGCATATAAATATATTGTAATTTAAAGCAATTAAAGTTCAGGGCGAAGGTTAAAGTGCATGCAATTTTAATTAAGTTTTAATTGTCGAGCTAAAGGAAGAAACCCACACTAGTTAGCCACAAAGTGTGTTTGCTGAAGAAGAAGACGGGAATTAGTTTAGAAAAATTAAAAGGAACGAATTGCTGATAGCCTAAAAAATATAATTTCAAAAATATATTGAAATGTTTTGTTCCATTACTAAAACTAAAACCATTATTCGTTCTTTCTAAATTCTTAGCCAAATCTAAGTTTTCTGTAAATATTATTACTTAACTTTTAGAATAAATAAACTAAATTGAGGTATAAATTCTAAGCTTGGGCATTAAACCTCAAGGAAGATTTGTTGATAAGCATATTTAAATTGCGTATACGCCATGAAGTCCATTCTAAATCCCCTGCTTACAGCTGAACTGGTTTTTAATTACCCCGAAACCACGGCGGTGAAAAAGCAGAGCAACACCAATGGGCAACTGGCGCTAACAGCAGGACATTATAAAGCTGCAACGTTCGACTGGCATGCGATGGCCAGGACCTCCCAGGACCTCCTCCTTTCAAAACTCATGTGAGAAATGCACTCGCACTGGGGGTCCGCATTTGCAATTCAAAAATGAGCCACACATTCAAATGGCGAAAGGGTGGCCGTCTCTAAACGCTAGAAATGAAAACTGATGATTTTCACTTGATACCGGCAAATGAAGAAAATCCATGCAAGAAAAGACGGCGACTCCACATGCAATCGAAGGTGCCCAAAGGCAATGGAAATCTCTTTTAAATTGCCATGGCAATGGCAGTCAATTAAGACCACAGGGAATTAACATGTTCACCGTCGAATTTGAATAGAGAAACTACACCCAAAAAAAAATAGTCATAGAAACGAAACTATTGTTACATGAATTCTACACTATTCAGTATAAAAAATTTCTCTATAAGATGAGTATTAAATAAAAACTTCGATAGTATTAAAATACAACTTTCGATGTTATCAATTTTATACTGCCGAGTATAAAATTTAAACTCACTCGATATACTCATACGGAATCTCCTGGTTTATTTTTTATACTATTTAGTATAACAAAAATACCAAGTAGTATACATAGTATACGGCATGTAGTATACATTTCGTACTACTTCGTATAATAGTTATACTAATTTCTAAGAGTTGCAGTATAAAAATTATACTATTTGGTTTCCTTGTAGTATACATATTTCTCCCAGTAAAAATGCGCTGAATTTTTTTTTCTTACTTATTATTTATTATATGTTTTTAATATTATATATTATACTAATATTTTTATAATTAAAATTAGAATTAGAATGATTTAATTCTTACATAACTAACATTCGATTTTTTATAAATGGTAGTGGGGGGTCCCTTAAAAATATTTATTTTATTAATTTGTAGGAAATTTTCTTTTTGACCAAGTTTATAAGATTGGTAATGCTCATCAAACTCAAAAAGATTATACTGGTCACTTAAAATAAATATTTCATCTTCATGGTTAATTAAAATGTATCTTATTTTATGCAATTTTATACCCTCCCCATATTTTTTTAGAGTTAAACAAAAATCATTTTTATATATAATACCTTTGTACTCTAAGCTATTTATTACAACGTCTTTAAAATTATTTTCTAAGTTATTTAATGTATTGATAAAAGTTGATTCAATTAAACTAGACACACAAGAATATTTAACATCGAATGGAGTTTTTATATTAAAAACAAAATCCTGTAAGAAAGTCCATATCTTGTTGGACTCCTTTGGGTAGTTAAGGCCGAATACCTGATAGACTTTAAAACAAATATCTAAAGCTACTATAAACGAACTAAATTTGTACAGGCTTTCCCCAAAGCTTACATAAAACTCTGTCAAGTTTTGGATATCTATACCCACAACAATTATAAATGGTTGAATAGGCGTATTATTCTCCACATATTTCCTGTTAACCTCTTCCAGTTTATTTTGCAAGTCATTTATGGCTTCAACATGCAAAATAGTGCTGCTCACGCTGTCTTGAATTGTTGCCTTACGACAAAACTTCTCGCTGACTTGTGTTACTGTATATCGGTAAGAGGGCTTTACAACAGCGTGCAAAAGCATAAATATTATGCAGTCTTTTGAGCCTACAATACAAACATTAAGTTATTAAATTTCAAACAGAAAAATATTATAAAAACTACTTACTTGGAGAAACAGAAAAACTTAATGAGGTAAAGAGATTTTGTTAAAATTTGTCCTTGACGTTAATAGAGTAGTACGATATAAGCTTCGGGACTATTTCCTCCCCCTTAGTTGTTAAGCAATATTTTCTGTTCGGGTACAGTATATTAAAATCGTGTTCCAACTAAAAGTAAAAGTAAAACGTTAATATATAAAGAAGAATATAAATGGGTTTAAACATATAATAACATTACGAAACATCACAAACAGTTAAAACCCCAAAACTGGGCATCATGCTTACAAATTTATGTCCCATGGCCTGCTTAAACAAAGGAAACTCCTTAACAATTGCATCCAAACTATTTTCTGAACTACAGATGATGTTTTTTCATAGGTATAGCCACAGTCTATAAATTCATTTTATAATTAAAATAACTTAATATTTACTATTATATTTAAAGTAACTTACCAATTAAATGTATAAGGCAAACTAGGTCCAAATCATTTTCAGTTACAAATTTTTGTAGTGCGTCCATTATTTGAAAAGCTGAAATAAACTAAATTTGTTTGTTATTGCATTACATTGAAATTTAAAAAACAAGACAATATGTTTACAAGTTTTGGGCCACTCGTACAAATGTACATACATATGTATGTAAGTATGTATGTATGTATCTATCGCAAAGCACAACAAAAAAACAAAACAACTGCGCACTTTTCCGTTTTCATCCCCCAGTTTCCATGGTAACAAGTGATTTGCGCATGCGAATATGTAAATATGTACATACACATATATGGAAATGCGACTGCGCAAATCACTTGTTACCATGGAAACTGGGGGATGAAAACGGAAAATAGAACATTTTAAAGTAAATGTACGATACTTTAATTCCGATTATGATTATTATACGAGATCAATCTGGCCACTCGATTACTCTTACATATTTCCACACAATCAACCAATAAGGATAAAATATGGTTGCCTTTATTTTTTAATAATTTCACTTTACTTACGTCTTTTTCTCTTCACGAATTTCACCAGAATGCAGGAACCCGATGACGGCAATTAGGCACTAACGCGACGAAAACCACTAAGATGTGGTAACGCGTTTTGAGATCGAACTGTCGCATTCGACTTGGTCTCACACCAAAGACAAAAATCGAAACTCCGGTTTAAATTTTAAACTACAGAGTATTGGCCTTATAATATGTGGTGTTGAATTACTACTACTGAGTATAGGTTTCATATTATTTGGTAATAAATTAATACTGACTTCCTGTATACTGCCTGTAGTTTTTTCTTGAAGCCAGGAGTATTAATTTTAAACTGAAAAATTATTTGTATGTGGTATAAAAATTACACCACATATTAGAATTGTAGACTCTTCGGTATAGAATTGACACTAAAAAGTATAGGCGTTATATTCTTAGGTATTGAATTAATACGTATACTTTAATACTGTCGATAGTTTCTTTTTAATACACGTTTATTAAAATTACACTTTCGGTTTTTTTTTTGGGTGTAGGGAGAAATCAAAAAGTAGGAGCTCTGATTTGATAATTCCACTGGAAAACTCCAGTTAAGATATCAAATTTAATTTTCAGGGCATTTAAAAGTCGTTTAGGTAGGCTTAACTTCGCTATGCCTTTGTTTTTTGTGTCCAGTATGAATTGTTATCCCTATTTCTTGGCGCGAATATGACGGGTTTAAATGGTGCTTTTCCGTTTCGCAGTGGTCAGCTTTGAAATATATGACGGGAAATCCCCATAAAACTATAAACAATCAAACGAAATGAAAAATTAACTTCTGAGCGGACGTTTATTAATTTGGAGTGAAATAAAACCAGCTTAGCTTCAATGTTGCTGAATAATTGAATTATTCACTGATCTTAATTGAATTTTAATCGTTCAAATAACTTAATAGCTTAAATACATTTTCAGACAAAATAGCACACAAATTCTGAATAGTTAATTTTAATGAAATAATTTGATTTAACAATGCTATTTCACTTCACTACTTATACTTATTTATTTACTTATACTTATTTTCACTTCACTTTCTTTTATATACTATAAATGTACTAAATTTTAGCAGGAAAACAAATGTTAACTAACATATGTTAACAGGGTGCTATAAAACAACAGTGAAGGTGTTGCTAAATTCTTGCTGCCCAAGAGTATGCAACACTTGCAAATAGTGCCCGCCAAAAATTCAAATTCGAATGTTGTGCTGTCAATAATATTGTTTTCGGGTCATTCAAGAGCCTCGCGAAGGATCCTTGTAAGGATAAGTGTATTTCGAAGGACCTCCTATAAGGCTTCACTTGCATTCGCGCCTGCATGTGTGTGGGTACATGTGAGTGCGAGTGTTCCCAGTGGAGTAATTTAAACGTAAAGGACACGTGACTCCATTTCCTGTGTGTTTTTTGGCATCTTTACGACATTTTGTCTGTGGGTTGTCACATTTTTCACGTTTTTTGTTGCTCCTGCGTGTTGACTTGGTTTCGTGTGTTCAGTTCTCCATTTTTGCTAACGCTAACTTTGTTGTTCTTTTCCTTTTTCTTGCTAAAAAGAGACATTTTTTGTGCTGTTTTCGAAATTAAATCTAATTTGATGTGCAAATGTGTTGTGTCGGCACTGTCGCTCTGTTATTAGCCACACTCTGGCACGTATGCCCTTTCAAACATTGCAGCTACAGTGATCACTCGAAAATTATTTTTAAATAAAATAAATCTTTCTATTTTCATCTAAAACAAACCTTTCATAAATGAATTCCATTTAATTTGCATGAATTTTAAGTTAACCCTAGTTAGTATCAAAATTAGTATTACTATTAAATGAATATCCTCCGGATATTTTTGGAAATAGAAACGTCAAATTTTAATCTTTAATGGTATATGTAAGTATTAAGTACATTTTTTAGGAACTGTTATGTGATTTAATCGTTGAAATATAGAAAATATTTGTAAGCTCCTTAACGTTTTTCAAACTTTATCAAATAAGGATTTCCAAAGTGTCGAGAAACCACAGTGTTTTTTATGCCCCTCTTCATTTGCTGGTTCTGAATTAACAGTTAACGAGTAAATGGCTTACGTTTTTTCTCCTTGCCCGCCCTTATGCCCCGCCCCCTTTTGTGGTTTCATTTTCATTGCAAGTTGCATTTTGTTTGTTTTTCGCTTACGCTTTATATTTGTTTTTTCCCCTGTGGTTTTCACTTCGGCAGGAGCACAAGGACAACGCCATCGTGTGATAAGCCAAAGTGGCGAAACTGTAGTGGGCGCGGGGGGGAGAAGCGGAAGGGGAAGTCCTGCTGATCGGGGAAACTGCCGATTGGCACTTGCAATTAAGCGTTTGGCTTTAAATGTCATCGGTTGGCCAGCGTTTTTTAAAATTAAGTTATCTGTGGGACACGGTGGTTTTCACGGCGGTGGTAAACTGATTTTGCTTGTTTAAAATGCCGGTGGAACTTAAGTTTGTGAATTGTTATAGGTGTATAATTTATCAGGATTCTAGAAAAAAATTGTTAGGTAAAAATTATATGGTTCTTTATAGTCCTTTAATATCAATATCCTGTAATATCATCCCTAGCTGAATAAAATCTCTTCAATAGTTAAATGTCAAATTACCTTCTGCAATAAATACTTTCACATTTAAGGAATTAAGCTAATCTGGGCAAAATTAAAGAGAAATTGAGGAGAAATGTTTGAGACGAGAAAGAAAGAATATTGCCAAAAATAAGCAGTGCAACTAAGAAAGCTATTTATGGGAGAAATGCCTTTAAATGAATGTTGCCACTCGAACGAAAAACCTTTGTTCTGAAACCAACATAACACCCCAAACCACCACCCCCTCCATTTGCATTGCCCTGTCCAAAAATGTTTCGCATTCCATATTGTCCGACCGAAACGGTTTCGAATATCAGCGGGACAGAAGTCATGGCGACCACTAATCATGAGTGCGGTCCATTGCAGTGGACAGTTGGACAGAGGAGCCCAACCATTTCCTCTGCGGAACAGCATGAACCACCTGAAACTCCATTCGTTGGCCGAGCTGACATAATCGAAATACAATGCCAAAACTGTCCCGCAATGGATGTCAAATTATGAAAATGGAATAGTTTCTCTGGTGTGGCTGACACTTTAAATGAAATTTGAAAAGCAATCAGAACCGCACAGAACCCACCAACCAACCAGGTTTCGGTGTTGCCCTAATTGCTCAATCAAAAAACGTATGCAATTCCATGGGGTAAATCAAGCTGACGCTGGAAAATGCATTTTCAAAGCCAAAAGAAACTTAATTTTATACTTAAACTTTGCCACAAAGACATGGCTTAAAGGGTGGGTGGGGGGTGGAGAGGTGCGCGGAAGGGCGGAAGTGTTTGGCGGTTTTTCTGAGGGGAAAACGAATGAAAGTGATTGCCACAAGCAACAGCCAAAGACAACAATGCCAAACTTTGGCCGTGCCAAGGAGCTGCTCGAAAAGCGGTGGGAAAAACGGTTGGAAAAATGGGGGGAAAAGCCGGGAAAAATGGGGAAAATGGGGAGGGGGAAAACTGGGTAGCGGAAACGGAAGCGCATTGAGCAAAGTTGCAGTTGTTGGCTTTTGTTTCGCCATCTCGACAACGCCAGAGCAAAGCAATTTAAGTTAAACAAGCGCTCAACGTCCCCCCGCTTTTCCTCCACTGAGTTTCCCGCGCCATTTTCCCCAATCGTCAGTGTCCTTTTCCCCGCGACCCGCACAATGTAAATGTCAAATATTTTTCAAAATCCTTCGTTGCGCTCGGATTTGCGAGCACTTTTCAAAAACTGCTTTTCCTGATTGACTTAAAGTTTTACTGCTTTTCGCTCCTGACGAATCTTAAGAACTGAGTTGGAACTACTTAGCAATATATCAAATGGCGAACATTTTCGCTACAAATTGATTTACGAACGAAAACTTTATCTCGACTAAAAATAATTAGAAGCAAATGTTGGATATTCTGTGACAAATATTAAATGATTGCAAACATTAAAGGCTTTTAAAGAAAAAGGAACTTATTATTTTATTGCGATAAAAACATCAGAAAAGTTAATTGTATTTAATCAGAATTAATTTCGTGAAAATCCAATAATATTGTAAGTGTTTCGTGAGAGTTCCTAAGCTATTGAATATTCAATTTCAATTTATGGCCTGTGAAGCCACAGACAAAGCCCAGCCTCGAGTTGGGCCCAAAGTTTTGTTCGATAATTGCGGGCGGAAGCCCTATTTGGCTTGGTTTTCCTCCGCTTTCCAACAACTTGCAGCGTTGCCTCGATAATTATTATGTAAATTGCTTAAAAATTCACCGCAGGTATACCCAAAGGATTCACTTTGCCTCAGTTTTCCCCGACTTTCACCCACCGCTTTCCCCCTCGAAGACGTCGTCTGGCAGCCGTTGCGCTGCATTAAGCTTGATTGCATTAAGTTTGCTTTCCTCCATCCAAAAGGTGCAAGTCGGGGTTTTCCGGGGTGAGGAGTGCGGGGAGGGAACGGGTATATCCCTTCAGTTTCCGGCGGGACGCTTGCACATTGCCCTTGCCCGATTTCATTGCGCTTTAATCTATGCACTTTGAATTTCTTAGCCTGCATTCCGTATTAGCCAAATTTTCGCATGCTTCGTTGCATGCCTCTCGGTTTTTTAGCGGGGTTCGGGTTTGGGGAACACCTCATCGAACTATCGCCGCACTGTGGATTTAATGAGGAGTATTGATTATTTTTCAGATGTTTTTTTTTGGGTTAACATCATCACAAATCACCGGAAGCGCGGCGTTTAAACCATTGTTCTATTTTTATTATATTTATATTTAAATAAAATGGAGCTTTCAGGTGACAAGCATTTAATTTTAAATATACCACAGCAAAAAATTATGAAATGCAAAGAAATCAAATCAAAAGTGAATCAAATGACTTTATAAAAATGATGACAATGATGGGAACTCGAACGTAAGCAATAACCAAACTTGTCATAAGCTACAAAATATTTTAAAACTTATTTAAAAATATTAAAAAAATGTTAAGCCCACTGTAAGCTGCCAAGGGCCTGTGAAAATTTGCCTTGTTGCGCTTGACAGGATATTGATGACCTGCACCTTCTGGGGATTCCCCCTCTCCTCAACCTCAACCTCCGCCATCATCATCATCATCGAACATGTCTGTCGCTGCAAAACCAATTTAATCTTTAGAGATTTTAACACATTCTACTACACTATACTATACTATACATACATGAGTTGCTTCCGTTTCCTATTCCGACTTCTTCCTGTTGAGCATGATGTGATCACTATGGCTTCCATTGTTTTTGTTTGTTGCTAATAATTAATTTGTGTGCATTACAGCAACTTACAGCAGCCACAATTCATTGAATTTAAATTAATTTTTTATGGCTGCCTGCACTTTAATGCTTGGCTTTGACTTTTTATAAATCCTAGAAATATCAATGGTTTATTTGTAGTTTAAGCTGTTAAGGTTTCTATTGAAACAATAGTTTTCAAATTTACAGGCTTAAAAATGAGATCTAAAGAAATCATTTATTGTAACTAATTTCTTTTAATTTAATTTTAAGCATCTATCAATTCTATTCTTTTTTGGGTTACTCAGAATATAAAATAACTCAAAATTATTGACAATATTATTTTTATACTTTTTTGTAGTGTTTTTCCAATGAATTTTTCAACTTTTAACAAAATTCTTTTGAGTATAAATAGAAAACTAAAATCGATTAATTCACTTTATGTTTCTGCTCTTACTTAATTTCTTTGAATTACTAAAATGGATTTTCCTCGACAGTACAGTTACTTATCTGTGAATCCTTGTAGTACCCGAGTAGAATCCTGCACCTACACCCCCGAATATATATCTTAATCCGCTGATGTTACTCCAACCGTTGCTATTTCTCAATCCGCAGTTGGCCTCAAGTGCCGCAGCGCAGTTTATGCAAATGAGGCGGTGCCGTCGCTCCTGCGGTTCGCCGTCTGTCTAACTGACAGGACCTCTGTCTTCAGTTGGATGTGTGCATTGTGTCCTTGTCTTGGGTTAAATTGCTGCCTTCGAGGCCACGCCCCCTCAGTCTGCCCTTCGTGCCCAGTGGGCAACTAATTATTTGTTAACATAACACGAGTGGCAATTTAAATGCAATTAGGTTCGGCCTGGGCTTCCCCTGCAGGACCTCGGACTCTGCTCATTAGGAGGACTTGGGTCCTTCGATTGAGTGCAGATTTCAATTGGCAATTTAAATTGTTTCAATTGCCAACTTGGCAAGAAACTTAATGAGCATTTCGGATTTATGAGGGCGACTTCAATCGATTTTAAAAGGCATTACTGCAAATATCTTTTAAATAAATTAAGGCTGGCAAGGGAAATACTAGTTGTGGGTGTGGAATAATAATAATAATTCAGAGAGATTAAACGGAAACCAAAATAAATATAAAATAATATGGAATATTTGCTCTAAAAGTTCAAAAGTCATGCAATGTATCATCACACTATTTACGTTTAAATATTTTTGTTATGTTCAACAATCATTAGAGAATAACCTATGAAGGATTTATTTTCGGTATTCAACCATATCATTGTGTAAAGAATTCGAATCAGAAAAATAAACGAAAAAGCTTTTCTGGAAATTATATAGCCATCTCGTTAATTTCGATGGGAGCACATAAATAAAATCCAACTACCAATGCCAACCATTCACTTTTATGTCAATGAATTCAATTTGTAATCAACAATGCGTGTCATCCAATTGACAATTTAATTACAAAGCCAGCGAGTGACACAGAAAGCTAAAAATTATGTCTGGATGCCAAAAAATCCTCAACCTGATGTCAGGAAAACCCCAGGAAAAGGCACTTAATTCCCAAACCCGCCTCCGAGCTCATCTCCATCTCAAACTGCATTGTTTTTCGGTCCAGTCGAAATCTATTTAAACAAGTTCCTCCTAGCAAATTGCATTCGTCTCGAAGCCGACCAAATGCGATTACATGGGCCACAACACAAAAGGCGGAGGACAGAACTGAAGGAGCAGGGCTTGGCAGATGGTGTCCTCGTGTTTTTGGCATTGTCCTGCTAGTTGGATGGTTGGGTGCAGTGACCAGAGATCAAGCTGGCAAATCTCTGCTTGTTTGCAGCATGTGTTTTACTCTGTATCACCCGGGTATAAGGTATTTGTTAAGGGGATTACCGAACACAGACTCCGGAAGGTGAGGGAAATTAGTGCCGACAGAAGGATAATAGTGAAAATAGGAGAAAGTAGCTGTGGGCCAGCTGAAGCTATTCCTTAAGCTTATAAGCTTTCATAAGATAAGGTAGTAATTATGGCATTCTTTTTGTCTAAAACCACAGCAGACAAATGCTTTCTTTAAGGTTAAAAAAGATATAGTTACAGATCCCTAGAGAAGAGTGTCCCCAAACTCCAAGGACTATCTTTCATTTACTCGAATCGGATGCAAAGCCGTAATGCATTTAAGCCACAGGATTCTTTCTGCCACAATGAGAAATAAAAGTACGCAAAAATGAAGAAAGGAGTAAATGGTAAATGGGAAAAACATAAGTAAAGAGCCCGAAGAGTGGACAAATGTGTGTCCTGCAATGAAATGCATGCAAATGAGCTGAATAATGAGCACTCCCTGCCGCATCGCAATCCGTTCTTCCGACCTCTGACCTCTGGACAACCCTTTTGTGGCACTAATTTCCCCAGCAGCCAGTGCGATGTTCCCTCCTCTGTCAGGGTCCAAAGTGTCAGTAAGTCAACAAGAATGCACTCTGACACCGCCTGAAGGAGTCGAAGGAGGGAAATCGGGAGACTGTGGGCCATACTGTGGAACACTGACAAAACAAAGCGCTCAAAATGTTTTCTATACAGGGGTGGTCAAAAGTATTTACACATTTCTTATGAGTAAGTACGTGTAATTTAAGAATACAATGCTGCAATTTACTGAATAAATATATAAAGGAGAACGAAAAATATTTAAAGAATTCAGCCATTCAACGCATATTAAATGCCATTTCTTAAATGTTTTATAAATATTACTATATATAGGAAATGTAATTATTATTTATATATGTTTTCTTGTACTTATTAATCAAATCATAATAAACAACGATGAAACACAACGGTTAAGAAAAATTAGTTGGGAATTTTAAAGATGTACCTTTGCTTTTCTGTTTATCTTTCACATAGGATATTATTGTCCGTGCGAAATATATTTTGAAATAATGTCTGAAGAACTAATGTTTTTTTTAAGGATATATTGAAATTAAACTTGTAATCATATTATATGTAATATTCTAGATAGAGTATATGTTTTAACATACAGTTTGTTTTCTCCAGTGAGATAAACCTTTATCTCTCAGTGAAGCAATCTCTGCAATGGTGGCCTGTGTTGGCCAGTCGGAGTCCACTCGACACTTTGAATGTCATTAGGCTGTCCGTCCAATCTGGAAGCCAGAACCCGTGTCGTCCCTGCTCCTCCCTGGGATCCCCCTGCTCCTCCCTTACCTCCTTTACCTTGTCCTCCGTCCGGACACTTAGTCAATGTCTCACTAACAATCGTCAACAGGCTCAAGCAGCGTAGGGCAACAATCATGGCTGTGCTCTCGTTGTCACCCCACCATTGTGAAGTCCAGAGTCCTCCCGAAAGGACCTCGCTTTGTTTGCCTGCCCTGGTATATGTTGAATGCATTTTGGCCCAAGAACGTTTGTCAATTTTACGCTTGTCGACTCTGTGAATTGCCCTTTTTTGTCCGGGGCGGAGACTCCTGTATTATTGCTGTATGTAAAACGCGTGCTGCGTGTTGTAATTGTCCTAACTCCGACACTGCCGGTCAAGTTTCGGCTCCCAGATGCTATGTAAAAGTGAAATATGCTCGGAAATACCTGGCAAACAGGTGAGCCCGATGACAAAGCGTAGCTGGAAAAAGTATTAAAAAAAAAGTTAACTGGCAGATGGCAGGACAAGTGACTGATATGTAGTGAGGTTGCTTCAGGTTCTTTTTTTTCGGATGCAAGGCAAATCTCAATAAAAAAACATCAAATAACTCGGTATATACCGTGTCAACAAAAAAACAAGATTATTATATAGAATGAAAATTAAAGAGGCTTTTAAATTAAAACTTATATCTTTAAATATAATTTTAGGCTCGAAAAAAATCTGGTTATACTTAAAATAATCTTTGTTAAAAGGCAACAATGTTTACTACATTTTATATTACATTTTGTAAGAATGTTATTTTACTAAATATATTTTATTTAATAAGTATTAAGAAACCTTTTATTTGTTTGTGGTTTTATACACATTTCTTGATGTATTGATAACTATAAATATATATAATTGCTATTGTTATTTTAAAAGAAAAATCTGGCATATCAAGATCATTAGTTAAGCGGCTTAAACATCTTTGATCTATTTATAAATAATAAAACTTATTTCATAAATAGATCAAAGATGTTAAAGCCGCTTAACTAATGACCTCGATGTGTCAGATCAGCTAGTGGCAAAGTGACCTCCGAAAGGTAATCCCAATCCCGCGGCTCTGCGAGAAACTTCACCCGCGCTGGTGACCCCGATGACTTGGCTCCGCTGACACGGAATATCCCTAATCGCCGATGGCTGAGTGCAAAACGCAGCGCCCGGGGCGACAGTAGCATTTAGGGGCTTATTAAATTGCCATTACCTAAGCCGGACATCATCACCATTTTCGCCCAGGGCCGCTTGCACACGAAGGCGAAGGCTCGGCATTTGCCACTCAAGTGCGGGATTAGCGGCGATGATGACAACAGCTTGACAGGCGGCAGCTCCATTAGGGAGGCGTTCGAGGAGGGGGCGTGGCCAGGCGGTGGCGCCAAAGGTACAGGTAAAGGGGATTCAGGTGAGTCGAGGATGCCTGACGAGCTTAGCTGGCCAGCGAACAGCAAATACGGACACTACACTTCGAAAAACTTGCTATCTGTACTGCACTAAAGAGAATAACCATAAAGTGGATAAATTAAAATAATAATTACAATTTCATTAAAATAATAAGTTACAATTGCGCCTCCTTTTCCTCCATGAAAAGAAATTATTTTAGAAAATGTTTAAGGGATTGTAGTTTTATATTCAGTCAGTCAAAAAGTTGCAATTTCTTTTAAAAAATATTTAAGGTATGATGCAAAATCGTATTCAAATCACAAATGTCTGACTTTGGACCTTAATTTGAAAGACCTTATGCGAAAAAAAATATTAAATTAAAATGTAAAGCAACGGCATAAGAAAATCCGAACATTCGTTTTAAGTTCTATGACTTTTACTTAATATAATTATACCATTTTTAAAAATGCAGATAATATTTTCATTTCATTTAATCAGAAATATTACTTTTGAAAATTTTAAGTTATTAATTCAACAAAATATTCCCTATTCCTTTAAAGTGCCTACCTTTTTTAATACAATATCTCGATATTTTTAAGTGCCTTCTTTTCTTCAGTGTTTGAAATAAATCCCCACAAAATATTTAACATTTAAATGTGCCGAAATTAACTGAAACTGTCAGGCTGGCCGGAAAGTGGGGAAAAAAAGGTCCGAAGTGGGATGGTTCAGGTAAGTGAAAGAACTTGCCACACAGTAAATGCGAAATAATCCACAAAAGCCGAAACGACAGCCCCGAAACACACAATGTGCAGTAAAAGTCGGGGAGTTGGCGACAACAAAGGCCGGGACTCTTGAATGGCCACCGCCAGGACCCAGCTGCTCCAAATCCCGCAAAGAGTCCGAAAAATATATAGAGACCAAAGGGCCAGAGCCTTAATCTGCTTTAAATGGCAAAGAGATTTCTGCGTTTGCCCACTCCATCAACATCCAACATCCAACCTCCAACCAAGCCGCATTCATACGGCAAGTATCAAGTGCATCATCATCGTCGTCATCGCTATCAAGGAGCAAAAGGACAGGACAGTTTGGAGAGGACGGGACAAGGACGAGGCCAAAACTGCATTAAGTTGCCCCCGCAGCAAGTTCTCTAAAAACTTGACAAATACACTGTTCCGGATTAATATAAAATAGGTACTTCAAAGATTTTCTTAAAGTATATTACATAAATTTAATGATAAAATAAATAATGATAAAGTAAATAGTTTTTTAATTGATAAGAACAATAATTAATATTTTCTTTACCAAACACTATACAACTTTTTATTATTTACATTTTTACCATTGTATCAAAGTACATAAATAAATAACAATTTAAAATTAAATAATTACAGTCCATTGTAATCAGACCATTGTATCGAAGTACATAATTTACATAATATATACATTGAATAACAATTTCAAGTTAAATAATTACAGTCTAAAACCAAAGTTTCTTCTTATATTACGCTCAGTGCATCGGCGATGTCCTTGCCTCACAACACAACATCGTTATTATCGCACTGAGCGCTGTAAAGTACCGAATAATCTACAGGATAATGAGCATGAATCAACGAGAACGTTTTCTTTTCTATTTATTTTTTTCTATTTTTTTGTTTTGAATGTGAAAAACCGTTAAAAGGGAGATTCTGCACCCAAGTGCACTCAACTGAAGCAAGCCAAATCTGTTGAGAACTCACTGAATACTTGTTTAGGGTAAAAGAAATTAAAATAAAATACATACATAATAATCAAGTAGTGAACCTCAGTAAGCCACATCAAAATTAAAAGCACACAAAAGACCAAAAAGAAAAGTTAAGTTAAGTAAATGATAATAAAGCTTAAGTGAACTTGCCATTATTATTTGGTAGGTCAAAACACTGAATACAAAGAGATTTTAGACTCCTTTCATAAACGGAAAAACTTAATTAAAACTAATTCAAGGGTTTTCCATGCTTTTTCTAACTTAGCTAGCCTTTAATTATTTTATTTAAGGACTTGTTCCCTTTCACCCATTACTCAAACTTACCTTTATGTTCTTTAATAAAAACTGACACTAGAGCTGTAAACAACATGATTTCACATGACTTACCTTCACTTCTGGCACTTAATGCCGAATGTTTTATGCCAGTGAAAAAGGGCGCAGAGAAGCCCATTTTCCCACATCTTTACCTCTTCTCTTACCGTATTTTTCGCTCATGAGTTTAATTTTATATTTCTCATATTTACATGGAATATTTATGGTGAAAAACCCAGAGACACTAACATAGAAGAATTGCCAACTTTTTGCCATTATACCATTTTGTCAACGTTTTTCAGAATTTTTCCATATTTATTTTACTGTTTTTTGTTTATTTTTGTGTGAGCAGCAAACCAGAACGAGGAGTTCATTAGTTTTCAACTGTGTTTGGCTGGAGCTATTTCTATTTTGCAGCTGTATGTGGCCAGAAGCATCAAAGCATCGTTCCGGGCCATCAGCTAGGACTCCTATTCCTTTCAGGACCTGCTCCTCCTTGCTTTTCCATTTCCCAGGCGCCCTCTGCTTTTCTCGTGGCACAGTAATGTGAACAGACTGCGGCTGCTGCCACTGGCTTTTGTAATGAAAAGTTGTGGCAACTTGTTGTACGTCATGATTTGAACCCATTTCCCTTCTCCATTTCCAATTCCATTGCCGACCCCATGGCCTCTGCACATTTTTAGTTTCGCCCTGAAAGTTACACATGCTGATACCTATTTGGATGCAAGTATAAGTATTTTAAAGTTGCAGCATTTCGAAAATATAACATTTTCTCATTAATTAACAGAGCTGCAGCCACAAAAATTGTTTAAATTTAAATAAAGTTATACAAATATTTTCGTAAAGTATTTGAGGGCTACTTAAATCGTCTTGTGCCAAAAGCAGAAACATGGTGAACTAGAAATATTACAATTCATTTATAAAATTGTTGAGAAATATTTATTAAAATGTAGGTATGCTAGGTAGGATGCTAATAGTTATTATATAACTTAGTGTATAAACAATTTAGGACAGATAAATTCTCAACATAAAAATAGATATTAATAAGAAAAGAAATTTTCCAAATGAGGAGTGAGTAAAAAGATACCATATGTTTGACATCCTGAGTGATTTTTCATGTTTGTTAATCATTTTCATGTATTTCCTTGCTCCACCAAAACGAAGGAACTAAGACGATGCCATAGATATGTTAAGTACTCTGCATCCGGGGAAAAATGAGACTGACAAACGCATTAAGCGTACAATGCCAACAAATCAATATGTAATGCGAATTTGACAACCTTTTCAAGGGGAAGTTGGTAAGAATCCGTTGAGATTGCCACTGCCATGGATGAGCGTTTAAATACTGATACGAAGACACAGCTTTAACTGCGCCCAAGAGTTTTCCTGCGAGTTGTTTCACTTTGCATTCGATTACAAAAGTTTCGGCATCCTTAGTTCAGGGAAATGCCGGTTGGGTTCCGCGGATGTGCAGTTCACAAAAGTCAAAAGTTAAGATGTGATTCAATGAAGTTGTAAATACTTCGGTTAGTTTACAGTCAGTGTGTTCGATTTGTAGTGGCCGGAATGTGTACAATCATTCAGTATCGAATCATAAATTTCGAGCTACCGCAGTGCCTCATTGGACAAATTGCTGAAGCAACAGCAGCCACTAAAATTGGGGAAACTACTTCATGGGATACACGTTCCTGTTTCCCCTTCTTCAACAGTTGAGGACATCAATTTACTTTTATTTTCCCCCATGTTCGTGGATATGTTTTTGGGGTTTTGCAAAAAATAGGGTTGCTCTCGAAAAAAGTAACAAAACATATAGTAAACTAAGTGTTACGGTTGTTCTAATATCCTGTACCTTAGGAGTGATCATTTAGCACTATGAAGTGGTTGCTTTATATTTAATTGTATTAAATAGTAAATCAAATGCTCTACAAAGCATATAATATACAAATTTTATTTTATATGCATTTAAATATGTTTCCATTTACGTTTAACGAGAAAATGTTGGTCTGTTACTTGGCCATTTTAATATTTTAAATTTCATTATACCCTTGCAGAGGGTATTATAATTTTGGTCAAAAGTGTGCAACGCAGTGAAGGAGACATCTCCGACCCTATAAAGTATATATATTCTTGATCAGGATCACCTCCTGAGTTGATATAGCCATGTCCGTCTGTCCGTCTGTCCGTCTGTCCGTCTGTCCGTCTGTCCGTCTGTCCGTCTGTCCGTCTGTCTGTTTCTACGCAAACTAGTCTCTCAGTTTTAAAGCTATCGGATTGAAACTTTGCACACACCCTTCTTTCCTTTGCACGCAGTATATAAGTCGGAACGGCCGGGATCGGCCGACTATATCCTATAGCTGCCATATAACTGAACGATCGGAAATGCCATAACTCTGCTGTTTGTAAAGTTAGGAAGCTGGGATTTTCTATGTGTTTTATATTTGGCTAATCAATCCGACCTACCAAATTTCATAAGGATCGGCCGACTATATCCTATAGCTGCCATATAACTGATTGATCGGAAATGCAATAACTTTGGTGTTTGTAAAGTTAGGAAGTTTGGATTTTCTATGGGTTTTATATTTGGCCAATCAATCCGACCTACCAAATTTCATAAGGATCGGCCGACTATATCTTATAGCTGCCATATAACTGATTGATCGGAAATGCCATAACTTTGGTGTTTGTAAAGTTAGGAAGTTGGGATTTTCTATGGGTTTTATTTTTGCCCAATCAATTCGACATATTAAATTTCATAAGGATCGGCCGACTATATCCTATAGCTGCCATATAACTGATTGATCGGAAATGAAATAACTTTGGTGTTTTTAAAGTTAGGAAGGTGGGATTTTTTATGAGTATTAAAAATGCATCATATGAATAATTTTGGAGAATATAATTTGCAGAATATTCTGCAAGGGTATTTCAACTTCGGCTCCGCCCGAAGTTAGCTTTCCTTTCTTGTTTTTAGTTCATATAATATTTCATAAATACAAAAACATTTTATTTAAAGCAAATCTAAAATAACCTTTGAATTTTTCAATTGCAAGGTATGAAAACACAGTAAAAAGCAAAAACATTCTCTGCCTTTTTCCCTTATCCCGCACATCCGCACATCGATAAACTCAAACCTTTGGTTGGCGATTCAATTCAATTGATTCAATTGGGATTGTATCGGGCTTCGTTTTATGCTCGTTTTGGCCAACACATATTACGAGTTCAGTTCGAGCCACATGCCCATCCCAAGTGCCTCATTTATCTGTTGGCAACAGTTCATGTCTCTATTTTACGTGTGTGTGGACCATTTTCCCGAGACGTAATTTTAGACGGCTGTATCTTTTTTATTTTTCAGTTTTTGGGTGACCGCTTTTACGAGCCGATAATGTTATTGGCGCAAGAATTTATGAATTGACCATTTTCATTTGGATATTTGATATCTTCCCTATGACTTGTGCAATTTGCATAAGAAATTGTGTCACGACTAGTTTCGATACACTTCATTCCATTTCTTTTGTGCATATTTCAACTGGGTTTTGGTGGGTGAAGTGGAAGGTGGAGGGTACGCTTTGGATCGACTGGAATTTTTGCTCATTTCTAGCCTGGCCTTTTCTTGCCGGTTCATAGTCTCCTCTCCTCGGGATTCCTTTGTTGCAGGACAAAATATTTTGCGATTTTGTGGATGGTTCCCACAGTGGTTGGGGAATAAATGGCCATGGCAGCGTGGCTAGGATGGTATGTGGCTGGAATTTGATATGTGTTTGATGATGAAAAGCTGTTAGTCGGATCAGGTAAACTCGAATTTATTTGGAATATTTTGCATAGTATATATTTGAAGTAGTTAGGCTTTTTAAATAAGAAACCATACAGTTACAGAAATTTCTTTAATAGATTTTAAACGTTTATACTACTTTAAAAATAAATATTTGTCCTAAAAAATTGTCCATCAAAAAAATGTGGTTTATAAAAATAACCAACATATTCACAACAAAATAAAATGTTCTTCCAAAACCAAGAAGTTTTCAAGTTTTTATAGTGAAAATTTGTGTGTGCTGTTTCTCCTCTATTTTTCTAAGGTAAATAACAACCCAAGTCGGCTGCTGAAACTTTTCTCGGTACTTAACCCTCACAGACCACAGTGCCTCGATGCAGGCCTCATGTGTGGGTGTACTTCTGTGAGTGACTGTCAGCATCGTCTGCACTTTGACACTCGCACAGAGTTACATTCCAGCCATTGAGCTGTTTTGCTCGAGTGGCAACCGAAAGTTTCGAGCCAAAAAATAAAAACTTCCACAGAAGAGGAAAACTTCTGCGGGCGGCGAAAACTTTCTGTTCTGTTCTTCGGATTAATATTTTCTTTGCCTGCCTTCCTTTTCTATTTTTTAGTGCATTCCTTAACGTTACTTCTTTTTCCCCTTGTTCTTGTTAGTTATTTGTTGTTTTGTTCCTGGGTATTTGAAATGCAATTTCTAAGAAAATTCCTCTCAAGAGTATCAAAATACACAAAGACGTGCTTTCACTGTGTTTGCTTTTTTTGTTAGATTTTGCTTTTTTAAGTCAGCGAAGTCCATTGAACGTCAGTTTACATTTGGTTGGTACTTTAAGTATGGGTCACCTTTTACCAGACATCGGAAACTTCCAAAAAAAAATGACATGAAAATGGGTCAAAATTTGGATGATGCAGATTTTTAGAGAATGACATAACAAATCTTTAGAGGTATGTCACTTTGAAATCGGTTGAAATTTGGTAAAGTTATGCACATGGGAAGTCCAATTGTGGGTGCCCTTTTTACAAGACATCAGAAACTTCAAAAAAAATGACATGAAAATGGGTCAAAATTTTGACCAACGTTAAATCGAAAAATTTTGATGCAGATTTTTAGAGAATGACATAACAAATCTTTAGAGGTATGTCACTTTGAAATCGGTTGAAATTTGGTAAAGTTATGAACATGGGAAGTCCAATTGAGGGTTACCTTTTTACAAGACATCGGAAACATAAAAAAAAATGACATGAAAATGGGTCAAAATTTTGACCAACGTTAAATCGAAAAATTTTGATGCAGATTTTTAGAGAATGACATAACAAATCTTTAGAGGTATGTCACTTTGAAATCGATTTAAATTTGGTAAAGTTATGAATATGGGAAGTCCAATTGAGGGTTACCTTTTTACAAGACATCGGAAACTTAAAAAAAATGACATGAAAATGGGTTAAAATTTTGACCAACGTTAAAATGAAAAATTTTGATGCAGATTTTTAGAGAATGACAAAACAAATCTTTAGAGGTATGTCACTTTGAAATCGGTTTAAATTAGGTAAAGTTATGCACATGGGAAGTCCAATTGTGGGTCACCTTTTCACAAGACATCGGAAACTTCAAAAAAAATGACATGAAAATGGGTCAAAATTTTGACTAACGTTAAATCGAAAAATTTTGATGCAGATTTTTAGAGAATGACAGACCAAATCTTTAGAGGTATGTCACTTTGAAATCTGTTTAAATTTGGTAAAGTTATGCACATGGGAAGTCCAATTGTGGGTCACCTTTTCACAAGACATCGGAAACTTCAAAAAAAAATGACATGAAAATGGGTCAAAATTTTGATCAACGTTAAATCGAAAAATTTTGATGCAGATTTTTAGAGAATGACAAAACAAATCTTTAGAGGTATGTCACTTTGAAATCGGTTTAAATTAGGTAAAGTTATGCACATGGGAAATCCGATTGTGGGTTACCTTTTTACAAGACATCAGAAACTTTAAAAAAAATGACATGAAAATGGGTCAAAATTTTGATCAACGTTAAATCGAAAAATTTTGATGCAGATTTTTAGAGAATGACATAACAAATCTTTAGAGGTATGTCACTTTGAAATCTGTTTAAATTTGGTAAAGTTATGCACATGGGAAGTCCAATTGTGGGTCACCTTTTCACAAGACATCGGAAACTTCAAAAAAAAAATGACATGAAAATGGGTCAAAATTTTGATCAACGTTAAATCGAAAAATTTTGATGCAGATTTTTAGAGAATGACATAACAAATCTTTAGAGGTATGTCACTTTGAAATCGGTTTAAATTTGGTAAAGTTATGAATATGGGAAGTCCAATTGAGGGTTACCTTTTTACAAGACATCGGAAACTTAAAAAAAATGATTGAAAATGGGTCAAAATTTTGACCAACGTTAAAATGAAAAATTTTGATGCAGATTTTTAGAGAATGACATAACAAATCTTTAGAGGTATGTCACTTTGAAATCGGTTTAAATTAGGTAAAGTTATGCACATGGAAAGTCCAATTCTGAGTCACATTTTACAAGACATCGGAAACTTAAAAAAAAATTACATGAAAATAAGTCCAAATTTTGATCAACGTTAAATTGAAAAATTTGGATGCAGATTTTTAGATAATGACATTACAAGTCTTTAGAGGTATGTCACTTTGAAATCGGTTTTAATTTCGTAAAGTTATGAACATGGGAAGATATACATAATGCATAGTGTCGGTAATGTGCCCTTCATAAACTTTTGACTGGCCTTATTCGGTATGGCCCTAGAATGTTTACAATTGTTAATTCTTTAAAACTTGCCTTTACCGAGGAAATGGTAAGAAAAGCCCTTGAAAGTACCAAGTGCATGTATGCATTGTTTTGCAAGTTAACATACTCCTCGTCTGCCAGATCCTTTCTCTCCCTAAAGGATACCAACCGCGCCCCAAGAAGAGACATTTTGAATGGCGCACTAAATTACTGAGACTCACCCACCCACATATACAAATTTACATGCTTGCAGCTTTTCTTCCGGTTAGGGAAAATTATAGTATATAGTCAGGTGTTGTGACTAGTAAATACCCGGCAGTCAAAGTATTCGTACTTTATTTTATACACCTGCATGTTTGAAAATAAATTTGTAAATTAATCGTCACGGAGAATATAATAATTAGGAAAAGAGGAAGCCATCATTTTGTAAAGCTTACCCTGAAAATAGGAATAAATATTATTACTAAGGAATTTGTTTTCTGACCCAAAGCCTAAAATTATTACAAGCAAGCCTTGAAAATCATACAAAAATATTATTCAAATTTGGTCAACCACACTTTTGTTGATCCCAGAACTTAACGACTAGTGGGTATAAGTGGAACTTACTGCTGAGAAAACAATTTACGCTTTTCCAGACATTTTTCATGTGGTTTGTTGCTGCCATTGTCGAAACTTTTTATGGTCGCTGCAGCACCCAACAAATATGTTCTTGGTTTTTGTTTTTTTTCGCTTTTAACCACCCACATGTGTGTGCTGTTTGCATAAAATGTGCAATTAGTTGACAAAAGTTCTCTAAAATAATTAAAATGCGTTTCTTTTAATCAATTCGAATACTTAAATTAAAGACTTAATATAAGTGAACAAACTTTCTATAAATAAATAAATATATTTAAACCTAACCAAGACATTTAGTACATAAACATGATCACACCTCTCGTCAAAGCAAAAATCCAAGAAGTATGAAAATGTATCGTTTTTGGAGAAGAGTTAATGGTGTCATTCGCCCTATTCATTTTGAAAACAAATTTTTGAACATCCTCGAAAGTTAAGTCTCCATCATATCGGCTAACTTCAAATCCATTATCAAGCCATATTAAATTCGGTTCGTAGCGTAATTCATAGTCGTTGCATATAACTTTAGCATATTCACAATTCAGTTCGGCAAAACAAATATTTCCCTTGGCTTTAAATGATTTGGCCAAGTCAGTCCAGATACTCTCAAAATTTTGGCACCCAATGCAATTCGGTTCGTAAAACTTTACGAAGAATATACCGCCTTCAGAGGTGCCATAGAAATTTTCTGGAGTCAGCAGAAAGACCTTTCCTGGTGAACAATCAATAAGGGATCTTTGATTTATCTTCCATTCAGTAACTGCGGTTATGTTGTCTGATTGTTCCGCTGAAAATATTTCTGGATGAGCTCTAAAAATAAATATTGCTATTAGAAAGTAACGAATTATGTTAGCCATATTTTTGTTTGGCAATTTTCTCAACGCTAATTTGGAAATAATAAATCTTTTCTCACACATTTAGGTGAACTATTATAATATTTCAATTATTAATGTTCTTGTCAATCGTTTAAACTTAAATACAAAACCACAAGCATGTTTGATTTTCGTTTTTATTTCTTCAAAAAATTTATAGACTTAAAAGAGTTTGTTCGGCTTATTGAGTTTTAAAAACTGAAGGAAAATTAGCTTACAATTTAGTTTCACATGCTCAGAGTATGTATGAATAGTGGGTGTGTGTATGATATACGTCAGAGTTTTAGTAGAGTGTCCAAAGATCCATTAAATCAATATTTAGTGCCATTGGTCACTCTCCAGTTTTCGGGGATCGATGTTGAGGCCGAGTTTCTCCAGTTTGCGCACCTTTCGCATCTGTTTGGTCAACCGCCGTTTGAAGTTGATCTCCTGGTTGAGATTCATAATCTCCATGGTGTCGTACTGCCGTATGTTCTTGATCGTCTGCAGAATCAGATTGTCCGTGAGATGGAGCTTAATGGTGGACATCTTCATGAATGGAGCATCGCGTCGTCGCAATTCCTCCCTGTAGGCGAATAGAGTATAGTGCAGCGATGGCAGTGACGGCAAAGGACGCTCCAATTGTGGAAAAAGTAGCTCGGCCATTGTGTAGATTCTCTAGGAGTAACTAATGTATATCTGAAAGATAGATCGGAGTGCTGCGACAAGATCTGTTCGCTTTGAGTGTCCAGAGTGCAGTGCTGTCTGAGGTCAGAGGTGGCCGATTCTTATACCATCGCAATCGACTACCTGCTCCTGTTTACAGGGAAATCTCTGAAATCCCGGAACCCAAGGCAGCTGGCGCTAAATAGTTTTCCTACCTGCTGCGACAGCTGCAAGTGACGTTTTCTTTTGAGCACGCGATTAGGCTGGAATTTCCACATCTTGCAAAAATGTATTTGAAGAGAATAGCGAATTTTCATAGAAAGCAACTGTTTGCATTGCTTAATATTTGATAGAGTCATGTACAAATTAAGAAAATGCAAAAGACAATCACTTAATAACCAAAACCACTATTAAAATAACAATTTATTCGAAACTACAATTTGACAAATGCTATTCGAATTAGTTAAAAATTAATAATAATAAAGTTGTTATTTAAAAGTTAAGGGGCCTGTGATCTCTTTGGTTATTATTTGATCGAATGGTTGATAAAGTAATTTTTTGAGGACAATAAATAGCAATATATAATAATATACAATTTATGAAGATCATAATAGTTAATATTAATAGTTTATAGTGGAATTCAATTGGGTTAAGAATTAGCTGGAATTTCGTTTGCTGTCAGTGCTAAAATTTTAATGGGCTCGTGACCTAGAAAATAAAAGCAAGACAGGCAGAAAAATAAATAGCGAAAACAAAATTTTTCTCCATTCATTCCATTCGTTTTTGGCGTAATTTTACGGCCATTTGAAATTGTTTTCCTTTACGTTCGTTTGAGCCGTGACCTGCTGCCTGCAATTAAAATAAATTGCATTCACTCAAAGGATTGACGACAACTGAGGGCAGCATTGCCATGTGAGGACTGGTCAAAGGCTTAACTCGAAAAATATTATATAGAATTCCACTTTTATTTATTTAATTAACATTAACTTGCTCGAAAGCAGTCCAGACTCAACAGCGAAATAAATGCAATCAGTAAAGGGATGAACATGAAAGAAATTTCATCATTTATTTGAATAACGCGGTTTGCGGTGGATTTAAAATTATATTAATTTGATTTACCTATTTTCAAATTGCACAATTTCGATTGCATTTTTAACTGCATTATTGTATTATATTAAGTTAAAATTTAAATAGTTAAATTCCCAGTTTTTCATTATTTTTAACCATATTGCTTTTTTAATTTGGTATTTTAGATATAATAACCATTAATTAGTGTGCAATTTTAGCTTTCTAATATGTTTCTTTCTGTTTTTGTGGATCAGCCAAATTAAAAGCTTTATTTACTGAACACATTTTTATTTATCAACGCAATCTTGTCATCATATTTGTGTGATATTATATTACGAGTTTTAACGCGCAAATTGGTTGCAAATTGGACGAACACATAGCAACAAATGAGACCGTTTAATTATGAAGAATATTTCAATTACGCGAGTGTCAGAACTACACACAAAACACTGCAAATGTTGTCATCGAGAAGCAAGCTAATTAAATTCGAGAATATAATTTATAAATTAGATATTTCGAAGCTTTGTGTGCCACATTCGGTGGTTTGTTTTGCTTATGTTAAATTTATAAGGCCTCAAAATAACCATCAACTAATGAGACTTGGTCAGTGAATTATTTGTAAAACCACTCAATACATATAAAGAAGCCGATTTTGGGCGAGGATACCACCGCTTTTCCCTAGTTAAAAATTCAACACTTCAAAGAAAAATTGTAAGTCTTAAAAATGAAGAATTAAATGGAAGAATATTGCTAAAGGTTCTAAAGGCCATTTAGATGAAATTAGAAGACTTCATTATTTTAAGGGTGACAAATGGTTTATTTTGTCTGAATTAAATGTACTCATTAAAATGGTTCAAATACATCCAATACAAAATATATTTGTGTATAATATAACCATGTCTTTTGCAATATTGTGTATGCCTACAATAATCAAGATATAAAATGCAGTCAAAATTTTGGTCGGAAAAGTACCATATGGTAAATTATATAGTATTCGTTATGTGCTGTGATATTATTGGCCACATTGACCAATTAAAAATTATACACAAATACTATAGACTCTTCTTCTTGTAAAAACAACTGCAACGTAATGTGAGAAAGCCATAACAGACTTGGGCCTATAAAAGGTGATTTTGCCGGACTAACTTCATATTCAAGGAACAACCGCGGACAAGATGTTAAGTAAATGGTTTCCACGCATCAAGGAGCAGCCACTGAGTGAAGTGGCTCAATCGCGCGATGCCTTTATCTACAGACGGACATGGCTAGATCGACTCTCCTGGTGATGTTGATCAGGAATATATATACTTTATAGGGTCGGAAATGTCTCCTTCACTGCGTTGCAAACTTTTGACTGAAATTATAATACCCTCTTCAAGGGTATAATTATAAAGAAGGTACATTTTTGAGCGATTTTAGGCGAGGATACCACCGCTTTTCCCTGGTTACAAATTCCACACTTCAAAAAAAATTTGTAAGTCTTAAAAATAAAGAATTAAACGGAAAAACATTGCTAAAGGTTCTAAATAAAATATGCCATGTAGATGAAATATGAAGATTACATTATTTTAAAGGCGACAACTGGTTTATTTTGTCTGAATTGAATGAGTACATTCATTAAAATGGTTAGAATACATCCGAGTTTCTCTGGCTTAACCAGTAATTGGAAATAAAAAATATAATTGTGTCTATATTTAAGTCCGATTAAATTATCATAACCATGTCTTCTGCAATATTGCGTATACGTACAATAATCAAGATATAAAATGCAGTCCAAAATTGGGTTGGAACAGTACCATGTGGTAAATTATATAGTGTATGTGCTGTGTTATTATTAGCCATATTGGTCAATTCAAAATTATTCACAAATACTATAGTCTCCTCTTCTGGTTAAAAATGTGTGAAAACCATAACCGACTTGGGCCTATAAAAGGTGATTTTGCCGGACTAACTTCATATTCAAGAAGCAACCTCAGACAAGATGTTGAGTAAATGGTTTCCACGCATCAAGGCAAGTCCGTTAAGTGAAGTGGCTCAATCGCGCGATGCCTTTATCTACTTTGAGAGGGTTATATGGTACCTCGGATGGACAGAACCCAAAGACAAAAGGTGAATGAAATCCAATAGATCAGCAGTCCATAGACAAATATCTTTTTATTCGAAGGTGGAGCCTGGTTTACAATGTATGGACCCTTATTATAAATTTTGTGGTTCTCATCTTTATGCCGATTTCGATCGTCGTGGAATACGTACACAATTTCAAGAGTTACTCGGCGGAAGAGTTTCTGAATACCCTGGGTATTGGGGTCAACATGTATGGATGTTCCTTTAAGTGCACCTTCATCGTGCTTGGATACAGGAAGCTACAGGCGACGAAAAGGATTCTGGATCAACTGGACAAGAGTTGTGTTCGGGATGCGGAGAAGTCCGTGGTGCATCGCTATGTGGCCATGGGAAATTTTTGCCATTTCATGTACCAATTAATCTACAATGGCGGAGTGATCACAAACTTCGTGGGCTACTTGGCAATTGGTAGCCACGCCTGGCGCATGTATATCCCCCTGCTCAAGCCCGATGACTATTTTTTTGTCCAACCTTCTGGAAGGCTCACTGATGACTGCAGTGGTGATAATGCAACAGTGTTCGGATGTCTGCCCAATGGTCTATATGCTGATGACTAGGTGTCACATCAGCCTGCTCAAGGATCGGCTGAGGAACCTCCGATCGGATCAAGGAAGAAGTGAAGATGAGTACTTCAGGGATCTTACGAATTGCATCCGGGATCATCGTTTGATATTGGAGTAAGAGTTCGAACAATTATTCATTATTTATAATTTGTGTAAATTAGTACGTATGTACAAGTCTTTTTTAATTTAGTAAAAAAATATTTTACAGTTACATCATTTAATTATTTTGGTTTACTTTCTAGCTATGTCAACGCCGTGCGACCTGTGTTTTCGCGTACCATTTTTGTGCAATTCCTGTTAATCGGTATTGTCCTGGGTCTCATGTTAATTAACCTTATGTTTTTCTCAACATTTTGGACGGGACTCGGAATTTGCGTCTTTATTTTATGCGTGGCAATGGAGACGTTTCCCTTTTGTTACCTGTGCAATATGCTAATCGATGATTCCGAGGAGCTGGCCGATAATCTATTCCATTCGAATTGGACGTCCGCCGACCGTCGCTATAAGTCCACTTTGGTATACTTTCTTCACAATCTTCAGGAACCCATTAATCTTACTGCTGGTGGAGTGTTTCCTATCTGCATGCAAACCAATTTGCAGGTGAGTTGGATCTATATTTCATGATATGTTTATTGTAATCACTTGTTTCATTACAGATGGTAAAGTTGGCATTTTCTGTGGTGACGATTATTAAGCAGTTCAACTTGGCCGAGAAGTTTCAATAAGAGAAATCATAAAAAAGATTTCGTTAATACAATGTAGTGCAACCTAATTTCACAAATATATACTTACTTTTCAATTTTATTCGCAACTAAAAATTGTACGCACTTAGTAGAACTAACAAGTTGCTAATAACACAATAAGAAATCTTAACATTTCATTACGAAATTTAAATGCCCTGATGAGTATTCATAGAAAGAAAGGGTAAAAGACGAAGCACGCAGAATTAGAGTTTTACATATTAATAGTTGTTAATAAAACTTGGCACTCAAAATATATATTTAATATCCTTTAACTGAAAATAACATCGAAAAATTCAAGGGTAAGAAAAATGATTAATTTCTTAATACGGAATGTGATAAAAATATTTCGATTAATTAACAGAACTGACAAAAGATTCTAGGGGACATGAATGGCTTGTCCCCTGCGAGTGCATTTAATTTGCATATTTGTGGAGGTCCTTTTGTGTGCCTGTGTGTTCGTTGGTGTGTGTGTCTGTCCTCAATGCCAATGAGTCAATATTATTACGGTCGACGCTTCACGCTCGCCGGGAAATCGGCAAAATGAGAAGCGGCCGCAAAGCGCTGGCAAAAATGCTTTCAATTAATTAAACACCCGAAAAGCAAGGATACAATGAGAATGCCGTGTGTTGTGCAAAGAGCGCTATGGAGAGATATTTGGGAGAGGAGAAGCCACAGCAGTCCTCTCGACCAACTCAATCAACCATGATTCCAATGAACAGGACACACAATACACTCAGAGAAAATTGTAAGCTCTTATTTTCAAGAAATTTTGAACATTTTAAAAGCGCATGTCACTTTTTCTTATAAGTGGATCTCATTTTTAAATGTTTATCTTTGTTGCAACTTGACTTTCCACCGATCTTAAAGATAATCCTTTACTCAGTTAATATCAAGCCATAAGCCCATAACTTAATCAATTGTATTTCGATTTCAAAGTGGCATACCTGTAAAGGTTTGTGATTTAGTCATATAAATTCTTCTTCTCTAATACATTTGTAAAAACTTTTTACTATGTTTAATTATAATGTATGCTTTATTTCTTAGCTTAGAGTTATTTTCTTCTATTATTTATGTCCTATAGAATTTTGTTTTTAATTATTAGATATTTTAAATATTTTTAAAAACAATTTAGTTAGTTTCCTTAAGAAAATTTAATGGTCTGTTTTTGCCTATGAACTTGCATTTTATTTAAAAATTGAATACCGTCTTTTGAAGAGTGCAGTCTGCGGCCTGCAGCTCATTAATAACACAGATAATGTGTTTGGCGGCAATCATTTTTCGGTTGCATGACATCGCGGTGGCGCTGATTAACACCGCCAATGGTCAACGCAGTGACAGACGAAATGGCAATGAAAGTGGCGAAAAAAAGGGGCTTTTGTTCTCCATCGCAGAATGAAGCTATACATGTGAATTAATGTCGATTCTGGTAATGTTTTACTCGGTTAATGGCATGTTAAGGTCGCTCTCGTTTAACGATTGAAGAATGGTTTACGGTTCCCAGAATGCCGTATATCATAATTGCATTCAGATGAAAGTAAATTGCGGTGGATTAAATTGGCATCTGAATAAAGATTAAAGATTCAAGATTTTAGAATACTGTAATGGAATTTTTAATATTTCTATTAAGCGGCGGTTCGAAAAGGTTTTTTAAAGAATTGTTAAACAGCTCTCACATGTTTTATTCGTTTAAGGTCAAGTTCTTTTTTAGTTTAAACAAAAGTGTCAAGTCATGTGAGACAACCACAACAGACATTTTTCCATATAAAAGGCGATAGTGGCCGGACTAACTTCAAATCCACGAAGGAACCACGGACAAGATGTTAACCAAATGGTTTCCGCACACCAAGGAAAAGCCACTGAGTGAAGTGGTTCATTCCCGCGATGCCTTCATCTACTTGGATCGGATGATTTGGTCCTTCGGCTGGGCAGAGCCTTCTGAGAAGAGGTAAATTAAATGTGCATAAATCGGTGTAAAAATGTTATTCAGAAATAGTCAAACCTCTAAAGGTTTTCAATTTGAAAAATTTGAAAGAATAACACGGATCATATCAATTTATTTATATTGAATTTTTTAATAAAAACATTTCAAATGAACGATGATTACTTCCAGCATATTTATTAAGTGTGTTCTAATGTGTTTCTACTTTTCAAAGATGGAGTCTTGTCTACAAGCTGTGGTCCGCATTCATGGTTTGTTTGATGTTAATCTTCATGCCTATATCGATAAGCATCGAGTATATTAAGCGATTCAAGAGCTTCTCGGCAAGCGAGTTCCTAAGTTCATTCGAGATTGGAGTGAACATGTACGGAAGCTCCTTTAAGTGCGCCTTCACCATGATTGGATTCAGGAAACGGGAGCAGGCCAAGCTAATACTTAATCGACTGGACGAGAGTGTTCGAGATGCGGAGAGATCCACTGTGCATCGCTATGTGGCCTGGGCAAATCTTTGCTATGTCATGTTTCACATTTTGTACACCACGTTCGTAGTCATGAACTTTCCGTATTTCCTGCTGCAAGGACGACACGCCTGGCGAATGTACTTCCCCCTGATCAACACCGAGCTCCATTTTTACCTCACGAGCATCGCAGAGTGTGTACTGATGCTGGAGTGCATCTACATGGACATGTGCACGGATGTGAGTCCCCTGGCCTATATGCTGATGGGTCGTTGTCACATAACCCTCCTCAAGGATCGGCTGAGAAATCTCCGATCGGAGCCAGGGAAAACTGAGGATGAGTACATGGAGGAACTGACCAATTGCATCCGGGATCATCGTTTGATACTGGAGTAAGTTCTAATTAAACATGGTGTACCAGAACTGCTAACTCACTAAGAATACCTTATTTTGATGTGGTAATATTTTAAAGCCCTTAAAATAGCTAATAACTTGTCCTAGGGCGTGACTTAGTATTTATTAAAAAATAACTTATCACCTAGCTATGTCAACGCATTGCGACCTGCCTTCTCAGGCACCATTTTCGTGGAGTTCCTGTTGATCGGCACTGTATTGGGTCTCTCGATGATCAACTTGATGTTTTTCTCAACCTTTTGGTCAGGAGTCGCCACATGCCTTTTTATGTTCGACGTGTCAATGGAGACGTTTCCCTTTTGTTACCTGTGCAATATCATAATCGATGATTGCCAGGACCTGGCCGACAGTCTGTTCCATTCGAATTGGATATCCGCCGACCGTCGCTATAAGTCCACTTTGGTATACTTTCTTCACAATCTTCAGGAACCCATTACTCTTACTGCTGGTGGAGTGTTTCCTATCTGCATGCAAACCAATTTAGATGTAAGTTGAAAAATATTATTTAAATGATTGTAATCACTTGTTTTATTACAGATGGTGAGGTTGGCCTTTTCTGTGGTGACGGTTATCAAGCAGTTCAACTTGGCCGAGAAGTTTCAATAAGATGAGGAAAACAAATAAATGAATTTAAATTTCACTTAATATTATTACTTCGACTCATAAATCGAAATTGTAATGGCACATACTCAGTAGGGCAATGCAAATATGTAGCTTTTAATCTTTGATTGTTAAAAAATTAAATAAATCACTTTTGCACTCGGTAGAAAAGATAAAAGCTTTGTTTTTTTTTAATATTGAGTCAACAGGGTTTAATGATTCATTTTAATAATTCTACTACTTGGTAATATTTGTTTAAGTATTTCTTTGACACTTGCATTAATATTCGTAAAGGTTAAGAGTGTCCTTTGACTGCATCACAGCAATAAAAGCGTTAAGCAAAGGGCTAAAAATGAAAACTCCATCGCGTCCCGCATTAATTCACTTCGTTCCGTAAGCTCGACAATAAAGCGCGACTTAAAGTTGGGTCAGTAAATCTACTGCTGCCATCTCTTTCGCCCGGAGCGCACTGTCTCTTTCGCGCCGCTGTCCACTTAATAAAGTGCAAACAGGCAAGTGATTATTTCACAGCTATTGTTCGGAAAGGATGCGGGCAGGACCAAAAAGGGGGCGTAGTTTGGGGAGGGGCCGGCAGGGGGATTTGCGTTATAGCCAAAGAAACGAAGCAAAGCCCGAATCATATAAAAGCAGCAAAAAATACAATAGCAAAAACGAGGAACGCGAAAAAAATTGTTCAACGCGAATAAAAAAAGTAACTAAGAAAGTGTATACAATGGTGTGAGGAAGGGAGATAGCGAAGGGATGCGCGAGTGAAAGGGGGAGATGGGTCAACTGCAGGAGAAATTTACGAGCTGCTTTATTGCACACACACACACACACAGAAACAACCGCGGAAATGGTCACGCACCCACACACACATGCAGACCCCTTTTTCACACCCACACTTGCAAATTTTACTCTCACTTTTATGCTGAATGATACCCTTAAAAGACATTGTTCTGATTTCGATTGATGCCTTCAATAATTTTGCTTTGAAGATAATTTCTGAAGATAATTTATTTTCATATATAAATTATATAATTAACCAGTCAAAGGTATAAATGAAAGATTAATATTTATTTTTTCCAGAGAAATTATAAATACAATTTATATACATTGTTGTGGAAATTATATGTTCAATAAATATTGGAATAATTAAAGTACGGCTAGAAAATTTAAGATTTAAGCACTATCAACTTTTGTTTATTTAAAACTACAATTATAATAACTTTCTTCTTCGCCTTTCATTGATCATTAGACTAATGTCGCTAATCATTAGACCACTTGCAAAATGCAAAATATAGTTTCTAAATTCCGAGATCGAGACCGCAAAAAAAGGTCAGAAATTAGCGTTCATCATCAATCAAAAGCTGAGCTAGCAGCTCCAGTCGAGGTCAATGGGGTGAAATGCTGACGCTAATTGCAATTTGTGGTTTCAGCCAGCTGCAGGAGTGGCACAATGTACCCCCATCGCAGTCCCCCTTCATTTGCTCCAAACATCGTTTGCATTCGAGCAGCCTGATGATGGATTTCAGGCTGTAGTGCCGCGAAGCCGAAAAACCGCATCGACATCATCAGCTTCTTCGACGCTCTATTCCTGGCAATTCGATTGAAGGAAGTTTGACGGGACTGGCTCGTTCCCAAGCCCTTCCAAAACCAGGTAAACTCAATCATCAGAAGGCCAGGTAGCCGACATCAGGTGCGCATATTCAAATCAAGTGCTCAATGTTCAAATGGCCTCGGGGTCACATTGCGGATGGATTCTGCCTGGCTCATGTGTTTTCTTTGATCTGCGGCCTTTAAATGTGTTTCGGGGAACTCTCATAAAATATTCAATAATTTCCTTCATCCGAATATCATCATGAATCGAGCAGGTAATAGCAAGTTGGGGATTTTAAATAAGCAATTTGTAAGGAAATATTCAGTTTTCAAGGTTGTAGAATTTGAATTAGATTTATAGGTACACTTAAAAATATATATAGAAATATTTACTAATTATAAACATATTGTATTATTTTCTTGAAAACTAAATAAATATGAAATTCCTAGAAATCATCACATCCGCGAGGTTCACAAGTGACTTGCATTTTAAGTGGACTAACTTTACCTTTTGTTTTAAATTAATAAGCGATATGTGCATCATATGGCTCCCAGATATCCTTTCCCATAGAAATTAGCACAGCCTGAGCACTCCTGTAAACATTTCTTTTTTCTCGACGAACCATGTTTAATGTATAAATTGGAAAATAAGCAAGTGCATAGACTGAAAGTGGCCAAGTCACGGCAGCTGCCAAAGGAAGTCATGACTGTGGTATACTTTTCCACTGACTTTGCGACTCTTTGCTGCCCTTCTTCTTTATTTAAGCAGTTTTTGTGGCATTTGAGGCATGCAGCACACGCTGCGTATGAGCTATTTTCTTAAGCCAGCTCCAGTGGCTTCCTTCAACCTTTCGGGCTTCTTTTGTTCGTTCTGTCTGAGTGAATGTGTGCCATGTGAGGCATGTATAGTATGCAATGTGTCCCCTTGGCCCGCTTCTGTCTTATTGAAAGCATCTGTGAGTTATTTTTATAGAGCTACTTTATGCCCCCTCTTCTGTGGTGCAAATTCAAGCCGCAAGAACGTGGCACAAAAATGTGCCTTCAACTTGGCTGCTTGCTTTTATTTATAAGTCTGACTAACCTATTTTAAGACGCTTCCGCATTACCGGTTATTGAGAAAACCACTATAAATAAGTTTCCTTTTTAGGAATAAATGCTATGGGATATTTTGGGAATAGGCCGCTTCTGCATTTGGCTAAGGCCAAGGCCTTAACGAAATTCAATTTTATAGGCTTTAAAAAATAACATTAAAATCTAATACTATAAATATTAATGGCTTAATTAAATATTTAATACTTTTCAAAATTGTTTATTAACTCCTGGTAAAATACAGCAAGTAAAGCGCTAATTTTTCCATTGAAACTCTTAACCACTCTTTTCGATTTTTAACCAAGCAGTAGTAATTTATTTTTGCGCCATAATTTATAGCTTGTTACGAGTAGTAATCAAATTGCTTTTGAGAGCTTCAATCTAGACAAATTACCCGGCCACTCATCTATTTTAGTTTTTTAATTAAAGCCAAGAGCGAGGCGGCAGCCACGGGAATTGTGGGAGTGGATCGGGATGTCCCAAAACATTTGCCAGACGCATTGGACATAAATCAAGTGAACGAGAACGGCTCCGACATGGACATGGCAGGACAACAAATCCAGCAAAGCAGCTGCCCCAGCTTGATAGTCCTTTTCCCTTTTCCCATGGCCATACAGAAATTTGTGAATTGCAGTTGCCCCGAATCGGGAAAATGGGGCATCCGGGGGCGTGTTCCCAAGCGAAGGGCAAAGGCGAAGGCAAAGTTTTTGGCGTAGAACTAACGAGCATCAGTGTAAACTGTCGTCGCTGCTGTCGTCGTCGATGGTTGTTGTCGCAGTGGCAGTTGCCCTTCTTGTTGTTCATCTAGTTTCTCATTAAACTTCAAAAATTGTATACAAAGTTTATATAGGGACTGCATTAGTCAGTGGGCTCAAAGCCATGTCAAAAACAATGCTTAGATTGGCTAATCAATTGAGCAATTTGATTAAATCACAATCAGTTTGCAGGAATTTTGGTAGTTTGTAAAACTAAGTTATTAAGCGTGAAAACAGAATGAACTGATATTGTTTTATAAAATGTAGTCTTGAAATGGTATATTTTTTTCATCGCAGAAAATAAAATATTTTAGAGTTGTTATAAAATTTGTCGGATTTTAGACATTTAAAACATATTTAAACTGATAAACTGTTTTGTGCAGTTGAGGCCCTAAACTATCAATTCTAGGTTGATTTGGAAAAATTATTGTTTTTCCTAATTTCGTCTTTTTTATAAGGTATTAATTACATTATGATTTTTTTCCGAAAAATCGACTCAAATTAAAATTTTTATCTGTGAATGCCAATCGATTGAATATTTTATAACGAATTCAACGAGGTATGACATACCAACATTTGACCATTATTTCACAGGGCTATGGTCAAAAAACCAAAGCTCGAGTAAACGTTTTTTAAAGATTTTCGTGAATAAAATTAAATTTTAAACCATAAATCTACAACATTTTCCAAGTGCATTCAAATCCCATTTAGTTTTCATGTTAGAAATATCTTTTGCTCATTTAAAAGAAAACGATATCCCTTTGTGAGGTTCTCTCGAGACCAAAACATTCAACTGACGTCAACTTGCTCCTTTTAGCCAAAGCAGTCCCATTGGTCCAATGCCCTACAATACACCACATCCGTAAAGTTCTTGGTGGAAAAATCGGTCCAACTTTTGTTTTACGCACAAGTCCCTTTGTTTCTCGCAAAATATTCCCCAGAAACGGCAGCCGAAAAGTATGCAACTACACAATGCAACTAGAAATCGCATCTGCAGGCGAAACAGGAGATGGGTCCTTCTTTTCGTCCTGGGGCGTGTTGCAAGCAAACTTTCGCAACATTTATCTTCGTTATTATGACGCTCGAATGGGCTATCAGCGCAAAAGTGGAGCGGCTGCTAAATATTTGGCCAGGCGACGGAAATGCATAAAGGCTAAGGCAAAAGGACGATGGGATAAGAATAAGAAGAATGTCCTTAATGCCGCGATTCCACCACTTTTCTTCCTTTCTCCCAATGCGTAGTGTCTGAAAATGTTACAAGTTGTCAAACGTGCTGAGCTAACGGGACGCGAGTTTCCGGTGATGCGAAACTTTTAAAACGAAAAACTATTAAATGATTAAAAAGTGATTTTTAAATTAGTTTTTATTGACGATCAGGAAAAGATAACATCATATTTTGGTGTGGCATTTATAGTTTTATTTCGGTTTTAGTTTCTAGTCCTGGATTTTATATTCAAGATAATGTATTAAAAAACAAGAGAGAACGCTATAGTCGGGTGCCCCGACTATCAGATACCCGTTACTCAGGTAAAGGGAGTGCGAGGGAGATGGAGATAGAAACTTTGAGCACGCATAACTTTTTAACGAATGGTCCGATTTGAAAAATTTCTTCTACATTTCGATAGGTATTGATAAACACAATAAAACTGCATTTTTACTTTTCCGAAATATTTAAATTTTTAAAATCGTATATAAGCGATTGTGGGCGTTAAAGGGGGCGTGGCACCATTTTGAAACAAACTTGCGCTGCGTAGGAACTTCTAAAATCTACATGCAAAATGCCAATCTTCTAGCTTTTATAGTTTCCGAGATCTCAGCGTTCATACGGACAGACAGACAGACAGACAGACAGACGGACAGACAGACGGACAGACGGACAGACGGACAGACGGACAGACGGACATGGCTAGATCGACTCGGCTAGTGATCCTGAACAAGAATATATATACTTTATAGGGTCGGAAACGCTTCCTTCTAGCTGTTACATACTTTTGCACGAATACAATATACCCTTTTACTCTACGAGTAACGGGTATAAATACGATATATTTTATTTTGGTATTTTTATAAGATTACTCATTTTCTTTTATAAACTATATGAATTCATTTGTACAATAACATTCTGATCTTTAAAATGTATATTATGTACTTTATTAAATTTAAATAAATTATTTTCCTTATCTTTGTCATAGGTTCCTGCCAGTAAAATTAATTTATTAGTTGAAACATTGAACATTGATTGGCTTTACTTCTACTTCTCAGAATATTATGTTTTTTTTTAAATTTGCAATCATGAGACTCTTGTCACTGGCGCATCTCTAGGTTCGCTGAATTTAGCAATATTGGAGCAGACAATATCCCAGCTGAGAAGACAGTGGAAACGACAGTGCAGCTCGGCAGTTGTGAACGGGAAGGCAGTGGCAACTTTTTCCTGCACTTAATTAGTTTGGGCATAAGTGGGGCAGAAAAAGTTGTTCGCCAAGATGACTGCGGGGGCGGTATTTTCCAGTGGGCTTGTCAACTGTCCCCGAGTCCTTCCCATTTTCTCCTCCCTTTGGCTGTTTTGTGTGCGTTTGTAGCCAAGGAAATTGCCTCGTAAATGTTCATTACCCAAGCTGTGTGTGTGTGCTTTTTCGGGTTCCGAATTCGAATGGATTTTGTATGGCATCATGTGCGCAATTTCCCCTTTTCCCAAGCCGAAAATTAAGCTGCATTCATCCAGGAAATGTTGTGCAATAAATTTGTGTTTAATTTTAGGAAGTGAAGGAATAAAAAAAAAGGATTTCTGCTGTTTTGTACGGCCCAACAGGCACTGGTCATTTCCCACATCACCTAAAACCTAATCAGTGCCCATTAATCATACGCACAGTTGGTCACATTTTGTCCGACAAATTGCCCCTCTCCCGGAATTTCTTACAGTGTCAGATAATGGTGGCACAGTCCACGACCCAGCCTCATTCTCATTCTCCGCCAGTGGTAGAAACACACAAACATCTCCCATACGCGCACCAATTCAAAAATATTAAGTGCCGCAGTTAGGCAAGTACTTAGTGGCAACAACAGAAGGAGAGCGAGATGGCGGCTAAATGCCAGTCAAACAATGGGCAAACAATGGGAGCCCGGCCGAAAGAAAAGCTGAAGGCACTGCTGAAAATGAACCCGCAAAATATGGCTCACAAATAGGGGACTCTTCTGCAAGAGGGGCAGAATAATGCGGGGATGGAGAGTGGTAAAGTCTTTCGATGACACAACGGAGATGAACGCGTGAGAATGAGTTTAAAACGGAAAATAGTGGTTATTTAATAAAACTGTTTACCGATATAATCCAAAAAATTCTAACCATAGTTTGTAGAGATATGATGGTATAGTACTTCTTTAGACCATAGTTTGTAGATATAGGATAGTATTTCGATGATTTCAATTCTAAACAAAATTTACTAGTTTCAGCAAAATCCTTTTCTTAAAAAATAAAAATTTTAGAAATAAAAAAAACCCACAATACTGCTAGCAAATGGATTAATTGTTAATATTTTAAGAGGTGTACTTTGCCTTGAAAACAATAATATTTACTAAACTTTTTTGGTATTTTTAAAAATATATAATTTTTTAGTTATATCATGAAAACTAGCTTTGTCCAAACTCTTGTTTTGTCACATTTTTTGAGCATTATTACGGAGATCCCCAACCGAATCACGTGCCCATCTCACAGCTGATGGCACTAAAGTCGAGGACCGGCAGTCCAAACCAATTGAGACCCGACTTTGGAAGAGCAGCATCCAGAGAGCTGTTTTTGGGGCTACGTTTGTCGGAACTGTCACATTAAAATGGATGATTTATTTGCGCCCCTAATTTATTGCGCCACAGTCGCAGTCACCGGCCGCGTTTCGTCCTGGCAAAGGACAGGATATTGAGTACGCGTAATGCATGAGCGAGTGAACGCCGGAACGTGGGAATTGGGGAGCGGAAAATGGGAAGTGGGGACTGGGGGAATGTGGAACGGAAACGGGAACAGCGGGGGGTGGCAACAGGAAATGGGGGGTGTGGCAAGTGGCAGTGGGGCTAATATAATGAATTTTACACGACACCAGCGCACTTGGCACTTAATAATCGCATTAGGGTGCTAAGCAGCTTGATGACAGGGCGGAACGAAGGGAAACCGCAAAGCGGGGAATCCCCCAACTTACCCAACTTCCGTTTCGTTCCGCTTTGTTCCGTTCCCCAGCTTCTTATCGGCCTCGAAATGTTTTATTGTATTGCTTATTGCTACAAATGAGGCCGTACTTTCCTCGCCTTTGTTGGGTCCTTTATTTGGTCGTTCAAAGGCCCAATGCTGATTATACAAATAAGGATTCACGATCATGGGAATGGCCTCACGATAAGAGCAGGTGTCTGCAATTTACCTCAAGGGTCAGCAACATAATGGTCAAGATAAGCGAGGGAATAATGTCAGCAATTGGGTTGGAATTACCTTCGAAAAACACACAAGTTACCCGGAATTACACATGCTGAGTATAAATAATAAGTAATAGAATAAGAATAAGAATAAATAAGTGTTTTTAAATAAATTGCTTATTATTAGTTTACAAAACTAAATTTAACATTTAACATATTGAAAAGCACAAATTCAATATATTTAACTTATAAACCTTTTAAATCAATATTGTTCTTGTCACCTTAAAATATTTATTTTAAGATGCGAGTATTAGATTTAATCTATTTGAATCCCAAGTTCCTTTTAGCTGCCAATATATTCAATCTATTCTGCTGTTTCTCAAGTATTTTAATCTCTATCCACCAAAACCAAGTAACGTTGATTCGGTTTCAAAGGAAATATCGCAAATGAACTGCCACAAATACCTTTTGCCCTTTCAAGACATCTCCTGAGTATCCATTTCCCCCAAGAATCTTTGCCGCTTTCCTCTAATTTTTACCTTGCAACACATTGATAGCAAAGAGCAAACGGAGAAAAGTGAAAGAGACAACTGGCCAACCGAAGAAAGAGAGGCAGACAGATGGAAAGCTCATCAGTTGACACCTCATATCCTTTGAACATTTTCCAATCGAAGGACTCTTCTTGCCTTAGTCCATTAGAAATATTGCGCGCCCTTCGTTCAATTTCTTTATTACAAAAATCGTTCGTTTCTTTTTTATTTGTTTAGCTATTTCGTATTTCTTTCTCTGTTGCATTTTGTGGGAGAAAGGGGGGAGGGAAGAGGACCAGGTCCAAGACCAGGTGAAGCCGTGATTGAAAAACACTGATAGACTCTGTAAATAGATGAAATGCTGGCCCAGATGTGGACCAGTATGTGAGGCAAAGACGAAGGAAGCGGAGTGGCTGCCACATCGCCTATTCAATTGGCTCTCCCCATTGCACTTTGCGAATTTGATCGAGTGAATGGCGTCACAAAGCAGCAACTCGAAATTGAAGTTTTTTTTAGATTCTTTTTATACATTTTTCAGTCCATATATTTCACTTGCTCTGAAGGGTATAATGGAATTGATTATGTTTACATAACAATATATTTTTGTTTTGATTCACTAAGTTTGAATAGAATTAATCATAAAATATATTTATTTTTATATATCTTATAAAGAAAATTGCCAAAAGAAGGAAATTAAATATTTGTATTTTATATTATTTATTAGGCATTAGTATTAAGGCAGCAATTATTAAAAGTATTTTTATGCAACGATCAATAAATACATAGTTATTATTGAACAGTTTAAATGTATTTATTTCTGTATAAAAAAAATATTTTAAAATAAAAGCGTTTCTTATACTAAACTGGTCAGGGTAAAATAAAAAAAATTATTCAGTATTTGTTTGGAATAGTAATAGAAAACTTATAACAATTAAAGTGTATTTATCCATCTGCTTGCTAAAACTTCAAAGCTTTCCCCCAAATATAAAACATTTTCATTTTGTTGCCAAAGCGAATAAATCAATTCAAGCACATAATATGGGAAAAAGGACCAGTAAAAAAGATAAAAATTAGAGAAATAAGAGCTGCAGCCAAACAGTGGCAGACAATTGAAAATGTGGCAGTATGATAAAGGGAAAACCAGGATCAGGACACGTGTGAATGCTACACACAGCCCACAACCACAGCCCAGTTCTCAGGCCCTAATCAACATCAACTGCCGTTTTGGCCTCGTCTGCGGCTGCTGCATGATATTTTGTAATTAGCGAAAAAACATTTTCCGAATTTTCCGTGCTGAAATTTGCAATGCAATGAGGTAGTTGGCCGGCCGAAAAGCAAACAATACGCGAACATGGTAAAACTCATTAGTGCCAACGGCAGCTGCAATTGCGAAAAGACAAGCATTGTGTGGCTGTTCGATTAAAATTCACAAATTTCAGGATGATTCTATGCACCCGCCACGCTCAAAACCAAACATATTATTGTTAATTAGTCCTAGGGGATTTGAACTTTGTGCCGATTGTTTTAGGCCAGTGCATAAAATTTGATCCGTCATGGCTAAAACGCCATTTGCTTGTACCGAATTATATTCGTAATTTACATGCAACATTAGGTTGAATGGAAAATGCGCAAATTTATCGATGGCATAAGTCATCATCAAGCTGAAATCCTGCCAGCAAGCGAAGGAAAATCAGACAAGGATTTCAATTGAAAATGTGTCACTTCGATTTAGTGCTATAGAGTGCACTAAATTATTGGGGATTTGGGAAATTTGTAAACGGAAATGATTATTAAATGATTATTAAATGTATTTAAATGTATTAAATGTATTTATTTATACCACTTCTCATTTCAGATAAAAATCTTTAGAAAGGAGATGTCCATAATATAATATGTACATATTTTGAAATTCAAATTAATTTTTGTTTCAAGTTCAAATTTAATTGTAAGTTTTCATTTTATTTCTTCTTACTTCAACTTTGCCCTATTTAAGGCAGTTTTAATTGTGGGTTCCACTTAAGTTTTAAATGTAAGTTTGCATTTTCTTCACCACCTTCAGATTGAAGACGATCCCTGGCGAAACAAAAACAAAAGCCGAGCAAAGGAGCCCAAATCTCATTTGCCCGCATCTGGTGAGCATTTGGCAAATAATGCCGTGAGTTTCACACATTTAATTAGTTTAATTAGTCGCCCGCGCACACACAGACACACACCCGCACACACTGGCCACGCCCATCGAGCCGCCCTCAGCTCGCTTAATCATTAATCAGCTTTCATTTTCTTTGACTGCTACAAACATTCTTTTCGCCGCCGCCCTTCAAACGCCTTGCGCTGCTCGCTTAATTTTTAACTTTTAACACAGATGCCAGCTTGAATGGCACTTTGCCACGCCCCCCGCCCTCTGGGAGCACCACCGCCCCCTTTTGGCTAATTTGCTTTGAGAGCAAAGTTGGAGGAAAACAGGCCACTGACGTCATTACCATCACGACAGGCTAAATATAGCAGATGAAAATCGAGGTGCAGGGCGGGGAAAACTTTTCCAAACTGTGTTGTGTGGCATTTTGTCACATCCAGACATAGAAAATTCGGATAATTGAATATTTTTCAGGGCGTCGGCAACAAAAACGCTTTCGAAATTGGGTTAATTCTTAAATTTCCCACGGCGAAGGAGGAGGGGAGCGGTGAGGGGTGGCCAAATCCAATCCCAGCCACTTGGACTCGCGGAGAAACGGATGGAAGGCGAAATCATTAAAATTAGATTACGGAATCCCTCTCACATTTCCGCCGGAAATTGCACTTTGCGTGCGGCAGAGCATCGCAAGGATCCTGCGAAGGATCTGGAACCGGAGTGCAGACCTGGTGACGTCAATCGCAATCGTCCTGAGCTCCTCGGCAAATGACAGATTAGTTAATAAAATCTTTTTTCCGTCCGCAAATGACTTAGCCAGGAAGTGGGGACGACGCCGGCAAATGCAAGCCAAATCCCGTCTAAATTTGTCATCCGTCATGCTAATAAAATATGCAAATTTCTTCTGACACTCCGGCGGGTGTTAAAGCAGCTTTTTTCGCTCCCTTGCTCGCTGTTGTTATTGTTTTCATGATTATGTTGCATTTTTTATTTCAGCGCAGTGAGGGAAGTTTTTCATTCTTTTACCGTTTGACTTCCCTTTCTGGTTTCCCTTTTTGTACTTTATTGGTGACTTAGTAATAAGCTTAGAGAATAACATTGAAATGATTTATCATTTATCAAAGTGCGTTGAATTTATTTTTCAAACTCATAATATTTATACCTTAGAATTCTTTTTTGTTTTACTATTTATTTCTTTAAATAAGGATCCCATAAATTATTTACGCCTTATATGGTGGTATTACAAAATGGTAAATTATAATCTATTTTAGCAGAAAGAGTTAATCGGTTTTATATTATATTTTAAGTCCAAGATAGTCTATTTTATATTTAATTTAACTCGGAAAGAATGCATACATTTTGTATTATTTATTTACTCTGAAATACTTAAATATTTAAGTATAGTTCTAATATCATTTAATATATTTTAATAAACTCCCTCTGTCCACAACAAAGTGCTCACTTTTCCACCACTTCATATCTAAGGGCAACACGAAATAATTTTCTAGACCTGACTTGTTGCATGTTTTTTGTGCAGTTGTTGTTGCCACACATTTTTTCCTGTCTGTTGTTCTTGTTTTTGGGTTTTAGGGGAAATACATAAACATGTTATAAAATATGCACATTATAAAATGTGAGAAGAGCTAGACAAAAGCCGAAAGTAATTTGCACACTCATGGCCACCGAAAAAAAATATGAAAAAAGAATGCTGAAAGGAAGGCAGTGGGGCTCACATTTTATACAAGTTTTTGCTGCTGTCTCTTGGTTTTCTGTTTTTGTTGGTGTTTCGACTGGGTTTCATAATTTCCTTCCTGCTTAGGTTTTGTGCTGACAACTTGCTGCAAAATATATTTTGGCATTTATTTATTTGTGTCTTGCATCTTGACAGTTTTCTTTTTTCGCTCTCTACTTTTCCTGTGCACTGCAATCGCATAAATATTCCAAAGCACGAAAAGCTGAAGTAGTTTTCAAGTGCAGTCAACGCTGCGTATGCGTAATAAAAGCCAATTTCGTGGCACAAGAGAATAAGTTTGGTATGAGGGGTAAATGGCCAGAAACTATAGAAACGTGTTGACTTGTACAGCAAATTTATTGCGTTGTAAATTTTATTGTATTTCTGAAATGCAATTTCAATGAAATCAAATAAGATGCGAAACCGTTTAATATTTTTATTGCGATTTTAGTTCATCATTTGGTTATCTTGTTCAATATAATTGATCGATTGATGCTCAGCAAAGTACAAATTTGTTTAATAATTGTTTAATAGACAACAAAAAATATGAAATTTAAATGCCACTAAGAAAAGAAAGTTAGAGGGGAGAAATCAAAGAGATCGTTAGATACTGATTAAGTTGTGATTAAAAGAAAATACTTTCATGACATCTAAGAATATACACGAAATATTATAAGTGTTACTGCTTTTAAAAAAAAACATATTATCACTAGTTTTTAATTTGAAGTGGTGCTGCTTCTTATTTAATATTTGGATTTTCTGTCTGCATCCTAGCTGAATATATTATTTTTACTTTTAAATTTTACCAAATACTTTATTATTTTATTTTTTATTTCAAAACTTTTAATCACTCTTTTTAATTTCGAGTATGATATAATTATTTAATTCCATATTGAACTTGGTAAACCACTTATACAGGGTATTAATACCGAAGAACGTAGCAGAAACACGAAGCCTCAGGCAATATGAAGTGCAGTGAACTGTGCACTCTACTCTCATGCCATCTCCCTCCATCCATAGCCCCATCTCTCTTCCTCTCGCAGTTCCAGCCAAATTGCAGTTGAAGGCATTGCCTGCTGATGAGATGAGCGCGAGCTGCCAGCCAAGCCATCTGCGTTCCACATGGCGTATGTGTAATGCTTCCTTCTCGATACTCGCGTTTCTGTATGTGTTGCACACAAAATGCACCCGGGTATCCGGAACTGCATTGCTCCTTCCGAAACATTTAGCTCGGGCCAAAGTCACAGCTGAAAATCAGTGGAATTCACTACATTCGAGTACTGAATTCCACGACATTCTCAGTACCCTTAAGGGGATTTGTTTTTCTTTTTATATTTGGTGTATTTGTGCCAGTTTTATTGTTATTGTTGAAGGAGTCTGGAATTGTCAGTTGCTTATATTTGCAGAGAAAATGTTGTGGCAAATTGAACGGACTTTAAGTAAAGAGGACAAGTTCGTTATGGTTATGGGGCAATTTGTTAGTTTGTCAATAATACTTCCCATTATAATTCTTGATTTATGATCGCCTTTCTTCATAGCCTTCTCATAATGTAGTGTGTATTTAATAGTCTTTCAATTAGTTTTCTTATCTTATGTATTTGTATTATCATATTTTAAATGCTGCAGATGTCGCTTGTTCAAGACTTAAAAAACTTGTTTGACCATCAACTGTAGGCTTATGCAAATAACAAGTTTTGCATCTGCTGCCAATTTACGACTGGTTCAACAATTTGACACAATGACTTTTAACATCATTTTTGCTTACACAGTGTCATGTTTATCAGTAAGATTTGACTAAAAATTAAAAAGGAAAATATGTGCTCAAATAAAAAGAAAACATTTGTAGAAACAAATCGAAACAGAATAAAGTAAAATGTAAACCTTTCATTTAGAAATTAATGTTTATTTATAACAGCATATTCTACTATTAGAATTCCAAGTTATCAATGTTTTTTATATTTTTTAATCAGTGTGTCTGCTTGGTGTTGCCCAACAAGAGGTAAATAAAAAAAGATGAGCCTGCAGATGCTGCCGAAACCGCTAATCTACGTCAGCTGAAAAACAACTCCCAAGATTACCATCACCATTATCATCAGCCTCGGAAAATGTGAATATTTCGGTTGACTCTTCCGCTGATTGATTATTTATGGGCACTTTGTTTTGTGTGTGTGGAAATGCGGAATGCCTTAACCCGTGTACCCAACGGGCTTACAGAATCGAATCTGGTTTTTTGTCTGCCGCCATTCACGTAGCCACATAAAAAGCCAATTTCGTTTTGTTTTCTGACTGGGATCTCTGACAAATCGTGCCCCAATGCCCAGTGTCGTGATAAACGTCAGTCACTGTCTCTGGCTGGTTTTTGTCTTTGAATTTTTTTTCGGAACAACATTTATTTCAAATCAAAGCCATGACAGTGAAAAAAACAATGACTTACAATCTGGGCAGGGAATCCCTTTTGTTTTTGGTGATAGTTCTCTGCCCCAAATGGCTTTTTTTTTGCATAGGCTTTTACCATGACCTTCCATTAAGTCATTTGTAATTAACCTGGCTCCAGTTGGCAAATGACATTAAAGCATTATAAATAAAATTTAATAAAAGTCAACTTTTGACTCGGCGTAATTATAATTTACTGCAATGACACGCGCTGACTCCTGGTCCTTATATCCCCCACTCCCGCCTCATATTTTACGCCCTCTGTGGTGCAGGTGTAATTGTAATTACTCCACGCACCAACCGTCCAGAAATCCAACCAAAAACAACAAACAACAACCAACTGGCAGCGGCAAAGTGACTCGAAGCTCGCTTTTCATTGCGAGAAATGTCCATTTAAATAGCTTGATTTATGCCATCGTCGAGCTGCAAAACGGTAAAGTAACCACAGAACAGTGGATGATATTGAACTTATACTGGTCATAATCTCAGATACTATGTGATAAATTAAAAAGTATTTATTCCTTATTGATTTATTCTACAAAATGTTTGTAAGTTTGATATATAAGCTAAGCTTCCTAAAATCATATTGCAAAGTTCGAAGATTTTTTTCTTCATCTGAAGATTGCATTATAAAACTTAAACATAGTTCACAACAAATTTTTTTTTTTTTTAATGTCGTTATCATTGAAATCTAATTGCAAACTTTTTTGTTGGATATTTCAAATCATATTTATTATTTACTTTTATTCTAAAGTCAATATATGTTATTTATGATTTAAGAAAAAGAATTTTAAAACACTTTTTCATATTATATAGTAGTTCTTTATAGCTTGAACTTAACTTTTAATATATTTTTAAAGGAAGGAAATCTAGATGCTAATTAGTTTTAAAAATTCAATGTATTAGTTTTAATTAGTTTATATTTTTAATAAAATCCTTTACCCTACAGTATCCCATTTACGACCACTGTTTTGGGTATGTCCTGACCTAGTAGCAGTCCCTCATTTTCGGCTTTTGCCACCGAACTTTGTCCATTCCGTGGGAGAAAGGGGGCGTGGCGGGTCGACGCTTTCCTCTCGCTTTAAGTGTATTTATTTGCGCTTTATTTTTATGACTGGGCCCCGTGTAATTGGCGCTGTGAGCGCTTGCTCGCTCCGGAGCGCATTTTGATGGCCATATACAAGTTGGCAGGAGGGGGAAGGTCCTAGGGGGAGGGTCATAAAGTGCACGCTCCTTGTGTTTTATACGCTTTATTTAAATTCTCCCGTAGCTTTGGCCCACTTCCACGCCTTCGTTTCTGCGAATCCGCTAGCCTCCACCCTTCATTTATTTTTCACAGTGTTTGCTGGTCCATGTGTGTGTTGTTTGGAGTCAGTTGAGAGTTTACTCAGTTTTGCGCATTTAAATTTTTAATTAAATTTAAAAAGTTCAATGTGTGCGGAGTAATTTGTTAAATATTTATTTATTTATTTTCCTAGCACTCTGAATGGCCACCGAATGGCATAACTCAAAGTGGCCGGCAACTAAATGCCAATCTTAATTACAAACCATTTAAATTGCATTTGCAACAAGCCACATAAAAGTCATTCGATTATTTCTGAAATAGAGAATGAGAATGGATGAGACCAACTGATAAGCTCTTAACGATCCATTTGACTTTAATTGGTTTCTAGGCTAAGATGACTCTTTTGTAGGTAATTTTTGGTTTTGGATTTCTTAATTTGAATTGTCAATAAACAGTAATGAAGGAAAACTGTTTCAGTTATGATGATCGAATTGGTATAATATTCAAAATATTTTCTTTTAATTACATTTTTTTTTTACAGTAAATACAAATTTTATTTTGAATTTATAAATTTATAATATAAATATTTTGATAAAAAACATTTTTTTTTGTGTATGAGATTCATCATAAGTTCACAAAATTCTGCTTTTAGTTTGCTTACCATTATTTAGAGCTTTGCCCTCATAACTTTGTTTAATGTTGATAGCTTATTGCTATTAGTGAAAACCATTTTACATTTGCTAATTAGAGAAAGATTATTAATTGCATTGTTCAGAAAATTATCACATAGTGTTATTTATAGTTTTATAAATGGAATAGTAAGCTTATTTATATTTTGAAATAAATGCCTGTTGTTTTTTATTGATTCAATGCATTAATTTAAAATATTACATAAATAAACATATTTTTATTATTATGTGAAGTCTATGCAGTAAATTAATTATTTAAATTGTGTGAAAAAATTTGATCCGTTATTTCCGCTTCGGCTTGTTTATTTAAAAAGTTCGGAGCAAAAAAAATAACAACAAAAGCTTATTAAATTAAATGTGCTTTATGGATTCATTTAAACCTTGACGCAGCTTAATTGGTAGTTGTTTACAAACATATTTCGGGTAAACAACATTTCAATCTCTGTCCGGAACTGGGTTCAATGCATAAAACTCGCTGAAATCATGCGTGACCAGAAGGCGGCGACAATCGCAATCGCCTGGCCACATAAATCACGGCCAAAAGCACTGAATGGGATGGCAGCAGACAACAATGACAGCCGCCGCCGAAGAAATTCATTTGCATGCAACACGTTGCCGTGTGCGCAAACAAGAGTGGGTGGGATGGATGGGCGGTGGGTGTTTGGCCAGGGGGGCGTATGAGCGACGTGTGCAACGCGGCGTATGTGTAACGGTTGCAGCGACAGATGCAGCTCCACAGATGCGACAGTTGCCACCCGGACGGGTCCAAAAGCAACAGCAGAAAGCAGCACCGTTGCAGTTAACTAAACAAGACCCGGTCAGCGGGCAAATTGTATTTGTGTGTTGACCAAATTGAACAGGGCTGCAAAAGAGGTTTCAGAAACGTGCAAGCCACAAAGAGGCACTTATCAAAATTAAAAGCAAAATTTAGGCCTTGAATTAAAAAAAAAATAATGTATTATTTTATTGTAAATTACTTTTACAATTATTTTCTAAAACAATATTTAAAAATCTATTTTATTTGTTTGTTTACTTTCGTCATCCAGTTAAAAAGAGTAGCTTATTTTTTAATTTACAATATTGAAATGATAATGATTTTATTTAACATTACTTTAGCTATTTCCAAAATAAGCAGTTATTTAATTTAATTGTATTTAATTGTATTAAATGTTTAAATTAGTAATAAACATATTTTAGACCAAATTTTAAAGCAAACAAGACTTTTTAAGCCACTAAAATTAAGAGAAATGCTTGGCTCTGATTTTGAAACTCCTAACCCACTTTGGCTGGCCATCCCTGGTCGCCACAAATCACGCACAATCGCACACCAGCACGCCCAGACGGTCGCAAACACACTCGGTGTAATCTAATTGCTGACATGGCCAGACGACAGCGAATGGGCCAGACCAGAAAGCAGACCAGAATCGAGATGCCAGCACCGGCCAGCTTGTACCATCATCAATGCTGTGGAGCAGAATCGAGAGCCGAGAACCGAGAACGGGACCCAAGCCAATCCAATCCGATCCGATCAGAACCGGATGCTGGTTGTGGAATTATTGTCACCCAACCACATTGCATGGAGCGTAGAACGTGTTTCGCCTGAAATGGGCACAACTTAATCCAAACAAGAAACTGTGTCAATTCTGGGAGGGAAATAATTAAGTGGAATTTGATTTTAGCTGCAATTTTAATTTTAATGCGCAGGGAAAAGTTGCGGAGTGGCTAAAAGGAGGAGTACTTACCACTTACCACCTACCACCTACCACTTGGTAATTGCGAGTGGGCTGCGCTTTTACTCTGTGTGGGCTGCAATTCATGAGCTGAATTTATTAGAACCACTCGTTCTATTTGTGTATGCCCCTCCATTTTTGCTCTTCTCCACTTTTAGTTAGTTAGTTAGCTACCGCAAAGCAAACACACACACACTCGCACACGAAACGCTTAAATGCACTGCGACCCTGTTGACCTTGCCTCGATTGTGTGTGTGTGTGTGGGTGTGTGTGTGAGTGGGCTGATGGCTTGTATACATATGCAGTACTCATGCTGGTTTAACAGCATCCAACCAACTCGATTCCGTTTGCCATCATCTCTTGACTGGAAGTTAGTTACACTAACAGGTAATCATGTCACCACCCGAGGTGAGCTGCAAATGCCAATTCAACGGGGAATTCAATAACAATTCCATTCCATAAAGCGCTACAACATGATAACTGAAAACCAATTTCGGCTAAATTAATTTACAAACTAACCAACTGGCGAAATAAAAGAGATAACTTGTATCGTTTAAATCACATTTTATTGCACGCACTAGGGGTTAGCAAATTACATTTCATTATTCCTTGAATTAAATTATTTTTTATTTATTATAAACGTATACGAAAGCCAAATGTAGTTATTAACTCACGGATTTGGTCAAATAAAAAATACTTTATTTAATAAAGTAATGGGGAAAATACATTTATTGGCCAAACAAAATCAATTTGAAGTTTCGGGAACTTGAGCATTTCACATAATCACATATTTTCGTATTATTTGCAATAAAAAGTTATAGTTAAAGTAATAAAAGTTATAATTTTTACCTGTTTTTTCCAATAACTACTATTTGGCATTACAGCAACCAACAAGCTGAAATAAACTTTATCTAATGTAACTGCTGACTACTTTTGCCACAAATGCTCATGTGTTTCCTAAAGTTCCAAAGATTTTTGCTGCCAACTCACTGTGGGAAGTTGATGCCTGGATTTGGCATCTAATGAGAAAACTGACACAGACTTCAGAGTTATATGTGTTACATGAACCACACAGGTTATGTCACAGTGATGAAAGGCAGGCAAACCCTTAAAAAGTGTCATAATATTAAGAAAAAATCAATGAATTCTAAAATTCATTTTGATTTTAAGGTAGTTAACTTACAATATAAGTAACAGATTTATTCATAGTTTTTAAATCAGGCTAGATAAATAAAGATCTTGAAATAACAAATTAAAGGAATAAGGAATTATGGAATAATAATAAAATATTTTCCACATTGTAAAGTCTTTTCTCTTTGCATTTCATATTAAGTTCAAATTCATATGCAATATTATTTACAAGTAGTAGGTACTATTTATACAACCACTAACCTTTTTTTCCTTTCGCATCACTGATCCGACAATCCCCGCACTTTTGCCTCCACTTCTGCGGAATGTTTCTCCCACACTTGTTTTAATGGCAAATGGTTATTGCATTTTATGCTTTACTTTTGCTTTCTCACCGAGGTAAGGAGATACTGTGTACTGTATACGGGTGACTATGTAGCGAAAGAGCCAAGGCCCCGAGCTCATTACAGCAATGACAAATCAGTTTTCTTGTCAAACGCAACGATGATGTCAAGTGTGGCTGTGGATGTGGGTGTGGGTTTACTACTCTGTTCCTGTTTGTTGTTCGTGTGCAACTGGCGTTTTCCAATTTTCCAGCCAAACTCGCTGGCCAGAACCCAGGGCGGATTAGGATCGGACTTAAGCCCGGGATGAGGATGAGGATGAGGATGCGGGACGTGTCCCAGTTCATTTCGTTTGTCTGCAGACATTTATGACACGCTGCCGGCTGCAGCTGAAGTTTCCAACAAATGCAATTTAAATTGAGGCATTACTTTGGTCAACACAATCATCTGTGGGTTGAGAGGGCTTTCAGGATCAACTCGAGAAGATGCCAAGACAGTAACAGTTCTAAATGAAAAGTATTTAGCTTGCGCTATAAATTTAATTATGTGGTGATTACATAATTGTTTAAATGTGCTCTTTAATGGAGTGTTAAAATTTTAGAAAACAAAGCCATGGTAAATCATTCTAGATAATAAGTAAAGGTATAAAGGTAAAAGGTATTTATCGCACATCGTTTTATAGTTTAATTTGTTATACCAAATATAAATGTTCCATATCAAATGAATATCAGAGTTATTTCTTTATTTTTAGATAACATCAATTTATGTTGCCTATGAAATTATTCAAATATTAAATTACCATACAAGGCAACAAAATCAGCTAACCGAAAATATAATTAATAGCCGAAAGCATAACACACAGAACTTAAAAAACAAGAAGAAAAAAATATGTCGCTTCAAGTGCCTAATGTAAATTTCACTTTCATGAGATATTTATGAACTTCTCATTATGATTATTTAAATTCACTTGGCTCTCAAGCACGAGTCTAATTGCATGGCCCAGCTTTCCGCTGCTTTCCATTTCATTACGGTTTCAATTTACTGGACAAAAGTCTCTTCTTTAATTTTATTTTTCCGTGGTCGGGCCCCGAAAATTTCCATTTGATTTTCCTTCTTATTTACTTGGTTCTTTCACTTGCTTTTTTTGGCACAACTTTTATTCGCATTGAAATGATTTTAATGACAGCAATTTGTGTTTCGAAATCGCGCAACATTAGCTTTGGAACCCAGATATTCGCCGCGGGCGGATGAACTGTTTTTGGGGGCTGGCGTTAAATGAACGTGTTTATAACGCTTAACTTTCAAATTAAGGCTCGGCAGACATGAGGCGGAAGTTTCGATTTGTTGTCTGCGGCTAGCCGGAGGCTTTGGGAAATTGTCTTCGTCTCACAAGAAGGATAAAGGGCCCCGAAAATCCCCACAGCCGGGTCATTACGTCAGCAAAGTCTTCCCCTCGAATTTTCCATCCAAAAAGGGAATCCTCTTGCGCTATTATTATCCCCAAACCGAATTGTGGGTTAGTGGCACGGCACTCGCTAGTTGAAAGAAATGCTTTGTGATTTCTCCCGCTCGTTATTATCACACTAAGATTTTGATTGATGAGATTTCGCAAACGCCTGTCAGCCGGAGCACGTGACCCGCCCCGAAATTTTTATGTGGGCCCTGATTTTGGCCAACTTAATGGGGGAGTTGCGGCCAAAAGCCGCGGGCCTCGATTAGTTTTTCTTCGTTTTTCGGGCTTAGTTTGTCTGCCGGCAAGTGGCAGCGTTTAAAGGCTGAAAGTGACGCGAACTTCTGGGCAGGGGTTTCATTTTCTCCGCTTTGTCTATTAAATGGTTCGGCAAGTGGGGCGAAATTGCTTTTGTGGGATTGGGAACCCAAAAACAGACAAATTTTCTGCGGATTTTAATGGTAGTATTTTTATTCGGGGATTTAAGAGGAAGAAGAATATTTAGAAAAATTCTTCTCCCGCCAATTTTTTCTAAATATATAGGTAGATTGAAAACGATATCTTTACATGCTGAATTTAATTTAAAAAGTTTTATTGCACCATTTGTATATAATAATTTATATAATATTTCCATTCCAATTTTGTCATTACATTTCTTTCATTTTATATCCTTAAGTAATGTTCATGATACAAATTATCTGACCATAAATTGGCAATGCTATCTTCATCCAGCCAAAAATAGTTTTTATGCAGCCACTCCAAAAGTTTCCTGTTTTCGCTGGCCATCAGTAATGCTGTCTATTACGCCTGTTGGCTAACAAAAATAAAAACAATAAACAAGTTGCTACAAAAGCAACACTTGTTGCCCCATCAACGGTGCCACAAACACACACACACACAGAAATTTAACGAGGCTCGGGGCACAGGTAAGTGGCAAAGTCAACACCGAAAAAAGAGAGGTGAAAAAACAATTTGGCGATTATATTGTTCACGTGTTGCCAAATTCTCCCCTCTGCCGCCACAAAAAGCGTCCCTTACTTTGTGTCTCTGCATCTGTTTTCATTGCTGCCTCCCTGCTTTTTTTGTCATTTTACAAGCATTTTCCCATATTAAATCATAAAAGTATAAAGGTGAGATGTACAAGCGGCGCGCGAGTGCTTGTAATTTATTTGTACGGCTTTTTTATTTACTTTTTACCTCTATTATTAGTATTATTTGTGTGACTCGTGCTGCAGAGTGCTTGGAATGAGAATGGCGGTGAAAATACCCTGTACAAGTTTGGTTTAACTTGAATGAATTAATAAAAAATTCTTAAATTTAATACAAATATTGAAAAACTCTAAATAAAATAGATAACAACATCATTGACTTGTCTGATAAGTGTAAAATGTATTTATATACCTTAAAGTTACTAAATTTTATAAGTTTCTTATTTCTTCTCTTAAAGGTTCATGATAAACAATTTTAATAGTATACAATCTGATTATTTTTTATTTTGACAATAATTTGTAGGCTGTTTTACAGAGTTCAAGCTTCAGTTTAGTAAGTAAGCCAAGTAAGTCCCCGCTGTTGCAAATTCCTTTGGGTGTTGCAAGAAACTGCGGCAAGCTGTGTGATAAGTTGTTATACCACCGGCCATAACAATTCCACTTACATCTCTTTTTCCCGCCTGTAATTTTCGAGGGTGGTGTCTGTCAAAAAAGACAAACGAAAATATTACCATTTTTTATTCGTTTATGTTGCCAATTTCAACCGAATGGCTGATTTTGCAATCAAGATGCGTGTGAGCCAAATTATGCAAATGGAAACGGGAGAATCACCAGAATGATTAAATTTAATTGTTGAATGCATTTCTGATTTTAGTACTACATCTTTTGCAATTATAATTAAAGCTTGCAAATATTATGTCCCTTAAAAATTTCATTAACAATTTTTTTTAAAAATCTACATTAAAATAGAAGACTTACTTAGTGATACCTCGACAATTGGTAAATTTGAACCACGCTCTTGAAATATAATCGAATTTAATTTGGGAAATTCCTGCTTCGTGAGATGACATATTATTCACTGCGAGCTTTGCATTTCAAATAGAAGAACTGAAGAAATATTTATTTATTTATGTAGAAGATGTCGACTGGAGGCAGCTGCCCAACCCATCGAAAGATTTATTTGGAGGAAGACAAAAAGCATCGAAAGAGGGAATTCGAGTGCCCACCCGACGCAAACTCATCAATGAAATAATTTAGTGCGCTCTTCGTGGGCGGGGGATTGGTCAACCACGCCCCTTTTGCCGTGGCATACTTAAATTTATTGAAGCTGTGCGTGGAAAATATCTCTTGCTTCTGACGTTTTCATTGCATTCATTTGTGTAATTGAACACCTTGGCAAATGGAGGAGTGTCCAAGAAAGTGTGGGCTCCAGAGTGAGATATACAAAGATGTACAAAGATATAGATATATATAGAGATGGCCCGAGACTAATTATACAATTGCCGCGCAGAAAACGACGGCTGCTCCTCTTTTGGCGTGCGAATTAATTAAAGCTTCAACCTTGAAGAATTTTGCATACTAAAGAGCCTCAGCTCTCTGGTTCAAGGTGTGTTCACTTAACTAAGAAATTCACTTCGAGTTCTTCGGTAGGCCTGCTCTGCGATTTGTCAAAATTGAAGTCACCCCAGAGACCATTTCTGGCTTAATGACTTTGACAGCTAATAGCTCGTACTAATTGCTCTGATCCCTGACACGAAGCAAACTTTCAGCCGGGTCTGAGCTTTGAGCAATCCAGACAACAAATTAAATTATATAAATTAAAACGCCTTTTTTCGTCACCAAAATGACGAGCAAAAAAGTGAAAACATGTTTAAAGAGTTTTTTTTATTTAATTTAAGGGTCATCCAAATGCTTTAAGCTGTAATTTTTTTTAGTAAGCACTATTTATTAAACACGACATATTTTTATTTGATTTTAATTATTCACTATTCTTACAAATCAGAAGAAGTTGTGTGCAAACAGGGCTTGCAGTAGTAAAGGTTTATTGAATTACTTTTTTTTTGGCTATTTATTTTAAAATGTAAAATTATTTTCTACTACTTTCCTTTTGCAATCAGCAATATCCCCCTTTATCCTTAAACCTCACAACCACTGTGCTGCATCAAGAAATCAACAAACTTTTATTTTGGGTACGCCTTTTTCTCTGTGGGCGACATTCCGTCTCTGGCTTAAACTGCCAGTTGCCAGTTAGCAGGCAAATTGCGGTCTGGGCCAAGACGTTTGCTGGCTGACTCTTGACGGTAATGATGACGCCCGACTAAGAAAACAAAGAGCCAGACAAAGTAGTCGATGGTGATGTAGTTTCACAGAGAAAAACAAGAAAGGAAAGCTAACTTCGGGCGGAGCCGAAGTTAAAATACCCTTGCAGAATATTCTGCAAATTATATTCTCCAAAATTATTCATATGATGCGTTCTTAATACTCATAAAAAATTCAAACTTCCTAACTTTAAAAACACCAAAGTTATGGCATTTCCAATCGTTCAATTATGTATATGGCAGCTATAGAATATAGTCGGCCGATCCTTATGAAATTTGATATGTCGGATTGATTGGGCAAAAATAAAACCCATAGAAAATCCCAACTTCCTAACTTAACAAACACTAAAGTTATGGCATTTCCGATCAATCAGTTATATGGCAGCTATAAGATATAGTCGTCCGATCCTTATGAAATTTGGTAGGTCGGATTAATTGGCCAAATATAAAACCCATAGAAAATCCCAACTTTCTAACTTTACAAACACCAAAGTTATGGCATTTCCGATCAATCAGTTATATAGCAGCTATAGGATATAGTCGGCCGATCCTTATGAAATTTGGTACGTCGGATTGATTGGCCAAATATAATACCCATAGAGAGTCCCAACTTCCTAATTTAACAAACAGCAGAGTTATGGCATTTCCGATCAATCAGTTATATGGCAGCTATAGGATATAGTCGGCCGATCCCGGCCGTTCCGACTTATATACTGCGTGCAAAGGAAAGAAGGGTGTGTGCAAAGTTTCAATTCGATATCTTTAAAACTGAGAGACTAGTTCGCGTAGAAACAGACAGACGGACAGACAGACGGACAGACAGACGGACAGACGGACAGACGGACATGGCTATATCAACTCAGGAGGTGATCCTGATCAAGAATATATATACTTTATAGGGTCGGAGATGTCTCCTTCACTGCGTTGCACACTTTTGACCAAAATTATAATACCCTCTGCAAGGGTATAAATATACGCAACTCTGACTTTATTATAGGAAAATGAATTTTTATATATGGCATTGATCATGGTTTTCCGATAATGATTTTTAAAGTATTGTTGCTTGCATTTAAAAAGTTGTCGTCAAACTTACGTGAAATTAAAAAACTGTAGCATAACAAGTAAATTTAAATATAATATATGCATCATTTTATCATAGCTCTAGAATTTATAGTATTTTAATAATTTTTGGATTATGTGAAGTTTTTAATTAACGGAGTAGGGTCAATAAGAAATAGGATTTGTTTCTAAAATGCAATGAGTGAAACCTAACATTTGGAGATAGTTTAGTTATAAAACAATTTATATATTGTTGCAAAATTTGTGGAAATTTAAAAGAAGTTTTGTTAATCTATTAAGGACTCTGAAATTGTATTTTGTTTCGAGTGAATTCCTAATATTTTTCCAAGTTTAGTAGTTATGGTGCACACACCCAAAATGGGCCCAAAAACGGCTGCTGCTGCCCTCCAAAAAGCTTCTTTACTGACCCTATTTGCGGGGGCGGCAGGGATAGGGGGTGTGGCAGTCGCGTACAGTGCGTGCTTAAGTAATGAGGCCCAAAAAAGAAGACCGGGCCAAGAAGATGAAGAAGTCGGCGGCAATTAGAAGACGTGAAAAACGAAACTGAAAACGAAAACGATGACGAGGGCGACAGAAGACCAAAGACCAAAGACGCTGACGAAGTCTGAATGACTCGAGTCATTTGCTGGTGGGCGTGGCAGTGATTGCGCTGACACAAGGTATTACAAGGGGGCGTGGCACCCGGCCCTTTAACACCAGTGTAAGTGCATGTAAAGGTTAAGCTTTCAATTAACTCGAGTGCAGCGGGAGAAAAAACTGAAGAAAAAGCCAGAAGACGTAAGCGATTCGAACTCAAAACTAACAAGAATAAAAAATGGGGGAGAGTCAGAACAAATAGAGGCGGGGGAAAAATCATCAAACTGACCAAAGTAATAAAACGAAATGAAATGAAACGGAAATGAAACTTAACGACTTCCAAGTAAATACACAAACAACAGGCAAAGGAGAAACTTTTCACATACCGTTGCCATGCACCCGTTTCTCACTACCAATTTATAGTGCTGCCCAAAAGTTGGAGGTCCTGCGAATACTAGCCCTTACAAATTTAAAGATCAGAGGATCTTAGAAAAAATATACCTCAATATCTGTTAAGCTGAAATTAATGAAGGGAAAGTCGATAATTTAATAATAAAATATTTTAAGCACAATTTATTTTGTAGTTGATAAGATTAATACCCTTTTGACACTTTCAAAATGAATAGAAATCAATAAAATCGGTAATTTTTTTATAATCCTTTTATTATTACGTTTGTTCTTATATTCCAAAACAATTGACTGTCGAATTCAAAGGTTTTTAAATGATTATTGAAAAATGTAATAAATAATATCAAAAGGTTATGCTCATACTCTGCTTCGTAGTACACTAATATATTTTGCTGTAGACAAAACTATTAAATAAAATGTATGCTGAAATGATGAAGAGTATTACCCATCAAGAATCCTGCCAAATTGGCATCGCTACTCTCGTGGCTTATTGCATTCCATCAGCTTCTTCCCACTTTATGCGTAAGTGTGTGTTGTGTTTGTGTTTGTGTTCGGCGCTACTTAAACTTTATCATGGCAAAAGGACAAAAGGGGAGATCGAGGCGGCAGAGGGAGATACAGCGCCAAAGTTTGCGCTCAAAACAAGCAAGGATTCCTCCTGCATTTCACAGCGCCTTCTACTCTCTTCTCTCTCCACTCTCCTCTCTCCTCCCTGCTCTCTCCTCTATCCACTCTCCTCTCACCATTCTCCTTTCTCCTCTCACCTCTCTCCACTCTCCTCTCTCCCTTCTCCGTTTCGCATAAGTCCTCTTTGGGAGTTTCACTTCTCAAGTTCAGACTACTTTCCCTCTCCCACTCGCGTTTAATGCCAAGTTTTATATTAGTAAGAAAAACAAAGGCATACATTGACTCGCTTTTTACTTTCGACTCCATTCTGCGATGTGTCCCCTTTCCAGCACAGAAAGTCAAGTTAACTTTAGTTTATTTTATTCGATGCAACACATATTTTCCTCCTTGTTTTTCTTCCACTACTTCCACTGTCTCTAGTTTGGCAAGAGTGCGTAAATTTTGTTGGCCAGTCCAAGTTCTGCCATATAAAGTTGCTAATGAATTGAAAGGTGCCACAAACTCGGCTGGTACAACATATAGTAATCCAGGCATACACATTTCCCCCCCGCCCGAAGCTAAAACGGAACTGGTATTAAAAGTTCATAAAACAGTCAGGTCTCGGATAACTTCACAAAGAACTTAATCGAATAACTCTTAACACTTTTTAAGTAAATTTGAGAGTAAACTTTTAGTCTCAAATGTACTGGCTGATAAAATAACTAACACATTGCTTTGCAAACAGATTAAATGCCCTTAAATGCATTTCAATAAATTTAAACCATTAACGAAACCTAATCTATTAATCTCCCATTTATCCATTCAATTTTTAAATTTATTTTATTTTTCTATTTCTTTTTTTTTAAATTGGTTTTCTCCATTACACATAATTTGCTATTTTATATCACACAACCGACCATAATTGTTTAATATGTGTCGCACACAAGTAAAAATCAAATTAAATGTTTTATTAAATGAATTATTCAATTTATTATACGGAACAATGACAGTGTCGTTTATTATGCAAATCGAATTTGATGTAGATTGTTAGACAATAAAATTTCAAAGTCAACAAACTGACAAATGAAATTGGTTTTTAGTTCAGTGCTTCCGGTTTTTCCATAAAGAAAAACACAGTGGAGGGGAAATGTGTTTAACTGAATTTGCATGTAAATAATGCAACTCTTTAAATTGTAATAACATTGGGGCTGAATGATTGTTAGGTTTTTGCTTGTTTCGCACAATTTTAAAGCCAATTTATAATGCGTGTGACATCTAGAAAAGTTGTGGTTATATTTTAGTATCAACGGCTTTGCTGTCCATGTGTGTCTGGCTAAAAATAAACCGAGACCAGAAGTCAGTTTATGGGGCTAAATCCACTGCACAATGCTGCCCCGAAGTACTGGCCATTACTTTGCGAGGAGGGGGGGGGTGAAGTGCTGGCCAAGATTATAGCACACTTTAAAGGGCCCGCAACCTTATATTGCACTTAATAGCACATAAAACTAGGACGTGATAATGCAACGCACCAACCGAAAGTGGCCATAACAGCAACGAGATGGAAGCCAAACCAAAACAAACACAAAATAGGTGAGCCAAGGAAGCTGGAGATAAAAATTCATGAGTGGGGAAGAGTGGCACCCAAAATTGTATATTCCTGCGCTTACATAATTGGGGATATTAACATACAAGTTATGACCTCCACCGCCAGCTGTTTAAAGTAGATAAAAGGAGAGGAGGGTGCAGAGGAGGTGGTGAAGCAAGCACGGGATCCGTAAACAGAGACTTATAGATAGAGATAATATTAGTGGTAAGGGAAATGTCAAGGAAGAAACTATCCATAAAATTACAAAATGTTGTAAACACTACTAAATAATCTTGCCGTGTAAAATATTTTAAATATATTATTATATTTAGTACCATAACTATTGTGTATATTATCATCATTGATAATGTTGAAAAATTACAAGGTAGAAAATAACTAAAGTTAAAAACATTTCAAACTATAAAATACTTCTTAAGCAGTTTTAACAACACTGTATTTATCCTTAAACAAGAAAGGAAGGGTATTTCGAGATCGATGAATATGCTAGAAAATACTATATCTCAAAGTATAAAGATATATGTTAAAAACAACGAAGAAAGACTGTTTGCAAAGTTTCATCCAGACGGACATGGCTAGATCGACTTCTCTGGTGATTCTGATGAAGAATAAATATACTTTATAGGGTCGGAAAAATAATAATACCCACAGCAAGGGTATAAAACTACTATTCTTTTTTTCTTAAAGTTATACTGAAAACCTTTATCCTTGTCATTGCCACTAAATCTGTTTGTCCTTTAAGTCATCGAGCCAAGAAGTTTACAGTTTGAAAGCTTTCAATTAGTTTGTTTACACAATATTTTAATTTACTTAAGTCAAATTGAAAAATCGGAATGTAATCCCAATCCTTATCCAAGCTCAAGTCTGAAGCACCCACTCACTCTGATTAGTTTGCCATGGTTCTTCGATGGTCGTCAGCCACAAACAACATTTCAGGGTCCTTTTTGGCACCCATCCCCGAATATATTTATACATCTATCGCCCATCTATCATCGGTTGTAAGCCCTGAACTTTGGCCACAGCAACCACATCATTCATTATTCGGGCGGGGGTTCTTTTTGCTTAATTGACAACTATTTCGTTTTTTGTGCTGCGCTGGTGCTTAAAACTTCCACTGGCATGTCAAATGTCAGAGTGTCCGTTCGGAAAATGGCAGTGGGGAAAACAAGAGCCAGCAAAACAAATTGTCAGCCAAGAAGAACCGCAAGCAGATCGACGTAAACAAAAGAACGGAAATCCAAGACGCATTGCACACATCAGCAGTTCAAACAGAGCTCAATTGGGCGTAACTTATCGGCTGAAATGGGCCCTCCAGCCACGCCCACCATCAATCACGCCCACACAGTTTTGTGGAACAAGACTGGTAAATACACATACAAATTGGTCGTTTCGATTGAAATTTTTGCCACTTGCCGAGAGCAAAAGTTTTGCAAGCAAACAAGAGTGCAGAAATGACCAGAAATCAAATCAATTTGCGACTTGAAATCTGGTAAACATTTCACTCCACAACAATTGCCTTGCACCTTCTCTATCCCCTCACAACTTTAAAGTTGTCTGATTGTCAGTTAGACATTCAATTGCAGTCATTCACTCACTCAGTCACTCACTCAGTCAGTCAGTCATTCATAAGAAGTCATTCGTACGCTTTCCCTCCGATCCACAGACACAAAAACCATTTTACTACCAATGTGAGCACTTGTATCCATCCTCCTACTTCCGCTTCTTCATTTGTCTGCTTTAAAATGGTCGCTTTGTTGTGCTTTTCAAGTGCTCACTGTGGCAGGGATATAAGGATTACAGAGTGGCTTTCTATATCTGCACTATAAGGCAGAATGATATACTATCCTTAATTCCAGATTAATTCGGTTGAATTTCCTAATAATAATATTTATTTTTCAACCCTATAATCGATGGTTCGAAGATAAATTCTATTTAAAAGCGACTTTGAGCAAAGATTACCATTTCATTAGATATTCTTTCTCAACCATCTTTTAATCTCCACATATCCTAACCTTAATTCCAGATACATTCAGTTTAATATCGAACGAATAATTTCCTAAGAATGATATTTATTTTTAAACCCAATAAACGAAATTTCGAAGAGAAATTCTATTTAAAAGCGACTTTGACCAAAGATTACCATTTCATTAGATATTCTTTCTCAACCATCTTTTAATCTTCAATCTCCACATATCCTATCCTTAATTCCAGATACATTCAGTTTAATATCGAACGAATAATTTCCTAAGAATGATATTTATTTTTAAACCCAATAAACGATAGACCAAAAAGAAATTCTATTTAAAAGCGACTTTGGCCAAAGATTACCATTTCATTAGATATTCTTTCTCAACCATCTTTTAATCTCCAATCTCCACATAAAATCGGAATCGGATTTTAGAGAGCCACACGAAATTCATGGAATATAAAATGCCAGTTCCTCGATCCCCTCACATTGGTTTTTCATTTTTCAGGTTACAATACAGTTTTGTGGTTGAGCCCTTCCATTGTTTCGCCCAATTGCTTTGGGGGCACAGGACCAATTCCCTCACTGAAATTTTCCGATGTGTGTCAATAAAGTTTAGAGGAGTGGGGGAAGTGGTTTGGAAATCCTTTAATTGACTTTGGGGTTTCGTCCTGAACATTTTTGGAGAGGGAAGATGAGTGGCAACACGATTTCTTTGCCGAGTATCCCTCGATGAGTGTCCACATTTTGCTGTTCAAACTTTGCCTTGATTTCTTTTTTGTTGTACTCTTGCTTTCTGCTTTGGCAAGCGTTTTATTCTATTCCATTTTATTTTTGCATAATCGATTAGCAGAAGCTGAGCGAAAAGCGGGACTAAGCCGAGGCTGTCAGCTTGCCATGACACATGGAAATCATCTGCGGAGGGGCTCAGCACACAGAACATGCCCACAATAATCATCATTCCGCTCATCATACCATAATGACTGGTATAAAAATCTATGCAAATTCCGGAATTGGGCAACATTCGTTGACAATTATAGATACTCACAGTGATGGGCTGCATTTGGGGGTTATAAAGATAGAACAGAATGGAATCCGCCATGAATATGCTGAAATTTTATTGCCGGGTTAAATACTCGTGGAACAAAGCAGCCACAAAATATATCATAAATTCCGTCACTCATTGTTCCCTGGGATACGAAAGTGTGAAAAATCATAGTAAACTTTATAAATGAAAGACCCACTGTTTGTGATATTAGGTGTTATTTTGAATTGCCAACTGTTAAATGACTTTAAGTTATAAAATTAAAAAGTTTTTAAACTTTTTTGATACCTATACATCTTTAATTATACCCGTAAATGTATATATTTTGTAATACTGAAAACTGTTTTAACAATTTAAAATGTCAGCTATTTATTTATGCCTTATGCTGTTTTATATTCACCCACATATGCCAGAAATGTATTGATGAGGTTTTCTTTTGCATGCCCATTGTTTGCCTCTTTTAACTTTGCTTCTATTTCTAGTTCATCCTATTGTTCAGGAGATTTGCTAAAGGGTTCCTGGCACTTGGCCCCCTAATTTATGGGCAACAGCCAACACTTTTCTTGACCCAAAAATTGAAAGCGTTTCTGGTTTGGCAAATTGAGAGCTGGCCATTAGCCAGTTTGAGTTATTGTGGGTTCTATGGATGGGCTTTCAGGTAACACATTTCTGCTTGGGAGATATTACCCACAAATGAGAGTAAACCCTCAAATAAATTAGACCTTATATTGAGCTCAGATTTTGTAAAACTACTTCGTTTATTTTTACTTTTGTGAGTGCCTGCATCAATTATTTTTGCAATAGTTTACTCCGTTTACAGCTCTCTCCAATCTTCATTAATTTGAAAATATTACTTAATTAAATTACAATTTAGTTTGAAATTCAAATTGATTAGCACTCCACTTAGTTGGACAGTTGCTTTGCATAATTCATTCATATTGCATTGCAATTGCTCAATTATGTATACGCCATGTTGGCCTGCAGTTTATTCATAATTTTGCGCATTAAATGTGACAAGGAAAAACAAAGAACAAAAAGAAACTCAGCAATAATTTATGTACAAATAAAACACATTACCAGCGACAGGCGTTTCACTTTCATTTCAATTGACATCAGCCAAAGCGAAGTCACTTAAATCGTGTGCTCAACATTTAAATTAATTTCATTTTATATGAGGTGTGCAGTGCATGTCATAAAGGTATACAAAATTATTAAACAAAAGTTGAACATTAATTGTCAATAGTGGAGAGCAGATTCAATTAGAATTATGGAAAATGGTACTTATCTTTTTGAAAACAAAATTATACAACTTTTTTTTCGGCTATGAAACGCACTGTTTTTTGCAGATGACAAGCAGCAAATTGAAATCAAATGTTAATGTTCGTCCTGTTTCGCTTGAAAAAAATAAATAAATAAGTCACTTCAATTGGCCAAATAATTGATATATATACGCATGCACACAAATACAAACGCAAACTGGCACGTGTGCCTGCACATTAAATAAATATACATTTAAATAAATAATTGGACAGGATTTGTTGCCATTTTTTTTAAGCCATTTACCATCAACTTTCTAAATATAATTGGCAAAATGTGTAATTTTTAATGGCCAACGGCTGTGTGAATATGTTTGCGGTTTGTTTAATTATATTTGCATTTCAGCGCGAAATTTCCGCCATCATCTAGGCAATGTCAAATAATTTGTGGGATGTGAAAAATGCAGAACACAAAGTAAATCAGAATTACTGCGGAAATAGCGCTGAAAAGTTGTCTGTTCAAACATTGTTTATGGCCCAAAATGTTTTATTTAAATTTGCATTGCATTCATATGTGGCCATTAAAAATGGGGTAAACAGAAGGCGTTTAATTAGAGTTGATTTATAATGCAAAGTATCCCTAAACTTGTTTAAAAATTACGCCGAATTACGATGCTTCGGCTAACTTCTGTCCATAATCCTTTATAATTAGTCTGCGCATGAGGAACCCTTGATTTCCAATCCCTTTTCATTGTTTCCGTTGAGAAATGATGCAATGGTCCTGTTACTGAGTCCTGCAGCTGGATATTGATGCCTGCCACTCAGTTTGCTGCCGGGGCGAGTGACATTGATATGCCTAATGAAGTGATGCATGCACCACCTCACATGGCCATAGAGGATTCCCTTGTTCTCGCTAATAATGCTGCACGAAAGGCGCTACAGCCAAACACAATCTAAGACTGGATCTTTTGATTGTTGTGCTTTGAGGCCCCGCGAAATCCTTGTTTAACTCAAAGAAGACAAAGCCCATTGAACGAACGCTGCACTGGTCAAAATGAAAAGACAATTTACACATTTTTCGTGCTCTACACAATTTTAATATCCGCTTTTGATTAACGTTAACGAAAATGAATGCACATTAACCAGAAAATGTAATAGTAAAGTGATTCTAAAATTACTCCAACAAAATAGTTTTCCATTATCTTGAATTTACCAGTTTACACAATTAAAAATAATATATTCTTTCTTAAAAAGGTTTATGTTTAAATATTACCACTGTTACAAAAATAAAATGTAATTAAAAATAAATTAAAAGGTGCCTAATACCATACCTTAATAAATTTAACAAGAAAGTTGCAACTTAATTTTTAAATAAATTGATTATTATTATCTATATTTAGGACTACACTTAAAAACAAATGTTTATTTCCTGGAATATTAAGTTGCTTATTCCCTAGTGTATTTGTGGACTTGGGCAAGGATAATGAAACTGACCGCAACATTATTGGCCCGAGTGTTGCAAGTGTCAGGTGGCAAGGGGTGAATTCGGTTGGGGGGCTTAAGCAGGTGTAAGTGTAAGCTTATTGTGGGTTTGGCATGTGTGTGGGAAAAGGGGGCGTGGCAGGGGGAATGCGAGTCATGTAATGCAGGTTGGGCTTTAGTTTGGGTCCCGTGCGTGCCGCTTGACAGAGTTAACATTTTAATTGTCATGAAATATTCATCAAGCGGGAGTTGCGGCCAGTCTCCTAACATGGAAATAGTTTTGGCACGGTATGCAAACCCTTGCTGAAAAGTGGGTCGGTTTCTTTGTAATCCATAAAATATTATGCGAGACCAAAAAATGTTTAAAAATATTTTAGTTTAAACTAGTTGTTTAACTAATTGTTCAAGAAAATTCAAGGAATTTCGTGGAGTTTTAAGAACATAATAACAAAATATTCATTTGGAATTATTTAAAAGGTCACCTTCATAACTGTTAGCAATTTTTAAAAATGCATTATAAATAAGTAATACACACTTCTTATATTTTTGAGTCTATTTAAGCTAATTATCATTAAATATTTTTTAAGTGCTGTTGTTGTAAAATCCTGCTAATGGAATTCAATTAAAAAACTTCATAGCAAATTACATTTCGTTAAGAAAAAACATGTTTTTGTCGAGTCTGCTAATGTGCTAATTAATATTGCAGCTTGAACTGTAATGACCAGCTAACAAATGCCCTTAAAAAACAAAACATCAAAAGCAACCTCACAACTTTTGGACCTCCCCTCGGGCCGCCATTACTCCCTATTAACTATTTAAGGCGTGACAATAAAGGGGCACGGCATGTCCGCAGTCGAATAGCCGAGCAGTCTTTAAAGTGACTTTGGGTCGCACATTTAAAACTTAGGACAGGCATTATCTTCCCCGCCCCCCGAATTCCCCCATTGTTGTTATTGTTGTTATTGCTGTTTATGTGGGGGCGTCTGCTTTGTTTGTCAAGCGATTAAGTTGTAATTATGCGATGCTACGTGTCCAAAGACTTGGAATGGTTTTTGCTTTTTTGGTTTTCTTTGCCCTCTCTCCATTTTATTTGCCGGTCGGATTGTCCTTCCAAACAAGAAAGGAAAGCTAACTTCGGGCGGAGCCGAAGTTGATATACCCTTGCAGAATACTCTGTAAATTATATTCTCCAAAATTATTCAAATGATGCATTCTTAATACTCATAAAAAATCCCAACTTCCTAACTTTAACAACACCAAAGTTATGACATTTCCAATCGTTCAGTTATATGGCAGCTATAGGATATAGTCGGCCGATCCTTATGAAATTTGGTAGGTCGGATTGGCTGGCCAAATATAACACCCATAGAAAATGCCAACTTCCTAACTTTACAAACACCAAAGTTATGGCATTTCCGATCAATCAGTTATATGGCAGCTATAGGATATAGTCGGCCGATCCTTATGAAATTCGGCATGTCGGATTGATTAGCCAAATATAAAACCCATAGAAAATCCCAACATTCTAACTTTACAAACACCAAAGTTATGCCATTTCCGATCAATCAGTTATATGGCAGCTATAGGATATAGTCGGCCGATCCTTATGAAATTCGGCATGTCGGATTGATTAGCCAAATTCAAAACCCATAGAAAATCCCAACTTCCTAACTTTACAAACACCAAAGTTATGGCATTTCCGATCGTTCAGTTATATGGCAGCTATAGGATATAGTCGGCCGATCCCGGCCGTTCCGACTTATATACTGCGTGCAAAGGAAAGAAGGGTGTGTGCAAAGTTTCAATTCGATATCTTTAAAACTGAGAGACTAGTTCGCGTAGAAACAGACAGACGGACAGACAGACGGACAGACAGACGGACAGACAGACGGACAGACGGACAGACGGACAGACGGACAGACGGACAGACGGACAGACGGACAGACGGACATGGCTATATCAACTCAGGAGGTGATCCTGATCAAGAATATATATACTTTATAGGGTCGGAGATGTCTCCTTCACTGCGTTGCACACTTTTGACCAAAATTATAATACCCTCTGCAAGGGTATAAAAACCAGAGAATGGGATTATGGTTAGCGGTGCCTAATGACTTGACATTAATAGGTGTGGCACTCCAATTTATCTCAGATATACAAGAAAAGATTCATGTGCAAAGAAATTTCCAGTTGTTGAAGAGCGGAAAAGTGTTGAAAAAGAGTAAGGACAAAGAAAGGCTTGTTAAATCCCAATTAGAAAGAGGAAAAAATGCAACTGACGACATCCATAAGTCAAAAATGAAGAAAAGAAGAACAAAAAAAATAATGAAAGGGAGCTAAATAGACAATGGTAAATTTCAGGAAAAAAGGAAGCCAAAAGAAAAAATAAATGGAATGAAAGAAAGCTCACTAAAAAATGAAACTACAAATAAGAAGGAAAAGCTAGAGTCTTCACAAAAAAATATGCGTGTAAACTGAAGACCGCATGTAAAAAAATTAAAAATCGAATTAAAAAACTTTGACAAGTCATGTATGCTAGCGCATAAATATGTTCCCAATTAAAAGTGAGCATCAAAACAGGAAGAAAAATGAGATTAAAACAAGCGAATTCTGTATTAATTAATGACTGTAAAATAATATAGCATACTTTTTGGGGATTTTGCAGAGTTATTGCAAGTGCTGCAACCTATTTCAACAAAACGATAAATTATTCAGCCTATAACGTTGAAAACCACCATAATGGTGTAAATATTTAAAGTTTGAACCAACACGAAAGCCGATTATCAATTATCAAAATTATTCACATTTAAAACAACAAAATACGGACTAAATAATTACGAGTATTTGCGCTTAAATCAAATCAACCTCTCCCCTGTGTTTTAGATTAGATGGTAAGTAAATAATCCACTGGCTAATTAACATATGGACAATGCCCCTGATAATAGCACGTTTGATGGTTCAGAATACCTGGCTTTAAGTTCTGAGTAAACAATTTGCGCAATTAAATGTGAAAAGTAAATATGAAATCAGCTTTATGTCGGCAGATTAGGGAAATTATTTTCATTTTCCAGCGGAGGAAGGGCTCGTGTCTGCCTCACGTTTGCCGTATTAAGATATCGCCCCAGTCGTACACACACATATACATATTTAATGTGCTAATTTTTCAGCCATAATTTCCCGCCTGCGTAATCTAGCGGGGCAGAAAGAGAAGAGCCTGTTAAGCTGCATGCCCCACGTGCTGCCAGTGGCATTTTCCTGCCGGCACTGCTCCTTCAGGCGGATATCCTTTTGTTGTCGAGCGCCTTCGACTTTTATCGCTGCTAATAGGCCACGTCACCTGCGAAAAGCGGAAAGCAGGGATGAGGCCAAAAAGCGGCCAAAACGAACGGCAAGAAAGGCCAAAAGAAGAGACAATAAAAAACCAAGTGCAGCCTTGAGGCCTCAACTCAACAGCAGCCACAACTCACTCAGCCCAAAAGGAGATAACCGAAACAAAACCAGAAACCAGCCAGAAAAAAAACAACTGCCAAACAGAAGTACAGTGTTTGGATGCATGGCTAAAAAATTAAATCAATTTTCATTTTTTTAAGCTTTTTGCTTTGAGTTCTTAAAGTAAAAATTATTATAAAAAATGTTTTATTCGTTATCATAAAGCTACTTAAAAAATGTTTTATTTGTAAAATATTTTCTTATTTAATTTTAGCAAGTTATTGCTCTTAATAAATAAAATAAATTATACTGTCAATTTCTAGCTCAACAATTTCAAGTAAACAATTCTATATCCTTTTTTGTTCAAATAATTCTTTCTAAAGTCTGAAACATTTGGGTGAATATACTTATTTTGCAGTTTGATACATTTATAGATATATTTTATATAATGCAACAATCCTTTCCTGTACGTTATTTCTATAAAAATTTTCAAAAGCGGACAACAAAGTATATTTATTTATTTTTATATTTCAAAAATAAGCGAAGGACTTTTGTTTACTTCACAAATCACTGCAGCAAATTCCATGCATTCAAACTGCAACTTGCTAGTATGAGTGGCATATTTGAAAAGTTTCGGAGTAAGAAAGTGTAAAAGAGGAAGTGAGGTGGCGAGTTCAAGCTTATGGAAAAACGCATTCGCATAACTTGCACATTCTCTCGAAACTTGCTGAATCTTTGAAGCCCAACTCGAACGTGAATGGGAACTCGGGAGCATTTCAGGTATTTCAGGGACTTGTCTTAGCACCCAACTATTTAAAGCTGCAGAAGCGCTCGTATATTGCCCCACATAATTAGTTGCGCTTAAAGTTTGGTGTTCGTTCCTCTTTTTTGTTGGCTTGTTAGTGGGTGCTCATTCCTCGAGAGGATGTTTGGCTTGTGGGTGGAGGGGGGTGAGTTACGGCCCTTTTTTGTGTTTTTCGACTTTTGTTTGGGCGGTGCGTGGTCTCTGTTAAGTCTGGAGTTGGCCAGCGCTGTAAATCAAAGCCGGCTGTTTAAGTTGGCTGTTACATTTACGACATTGAGACTAATGTTAGGCAACAGAATGCAGTTGTGAATCGAACCAATTCATAACATACGATATTACATACGACGACTACAGGATATTACATATTTTTCTGTTAGTTAACAGAATTTTGGCAACGCCGGGATGGGGAGGGTCTTGAGGAGGTCAACGCTGGCAGTCTTGAGGTTATGATTTCGGTCGTGAGGCTTTCCTGCGCTTTTCTGATGGGGTCCCAGGGTCGTGGCGGTAAAGATCAGTTTCACGGTCTGGCAGCACTGTATTTTGCACATGGGTAACACACGCGACGGGAAAACAGGTGTATTTGATCACTTTTCACGGAAAACTGTTCGCGGCGACCTGCCCCCTACCCCCGGCTACCGTCGACAGCACTTTTTCTCGCGGAAAATGCGGCGGAACGGAGAATTTCGCGACACACAGATTTCAGGTACAGGCAGTGTGACCAACTTTGGGATTAACGCAAATATTCTGCGTTTTCTCCAATGTGGTCATACAGTTTTGGCGCCGCTGTCCAAAGTTCTTAAGTTACGTAAACAATTTACGTAAATGTAAATGTATTTGAAGATGGCCCACAATAAATAAATAAGTAACAATAACTTTAATTCATATATCTAAACAATACAATTAAATATTAGAATAGTGTATCTTAAAAGATTATCAACGGTCTTTTAATAAATATTATTCTTATTTTTTAACTGATATTCCATATTTGAGATGATCTGATCTCACTTTTATATATCTTTCTCTCTCTTCCACCTGACCACGAGCTGTCAACATGAAATAAAGTGTAAATTCTTATTGTGAAATAATTATATTATTCTATCAACCCAATTTGAAAGTGGTCTTACAAACCATTTAGCGTGATCTATTCACCAACAGCTATTTATATTTATTGCTATTTGGTATTTAAAATCTGCACAAGTCTGGTGTACATTTTCATAACTTCCGAAACTAAACAACTGGCTCATTAAGATCCCATTCAGTTGGTAATAACCATGTTTGTATTAATTTTGCATCATCTTCAAATGGCTGGCCGCTTCCTCCAACCTTGCTAACTTTTGTAGCTAATTGAAACCCAATAAATTGGCCTGCATGTCTGGCCAACTCAAGCAAGGCGAAAGCAGAGGGTTTAATGCACCCCCGAAAAGGCCAAATAAATATTAGCTTGGCATGCAAGAAGATATGCCAGTTAGCAGAGGGTTAAAAGCCGGTTAACACTGAAATAGAGTCGCTGTTTGGTGTTAACATTGCATGAGCTACCATTCTTGTCCCTCTCTCAAACCTGTTAGGATTTTAACATTGCGCTCTCTCAAACCTGTTATTGCAAACATGAGCTGTAGGACGGTCGTCGCTGTTAGCTGTCAACATTGTGTGGAGCCCGACTTCAGAGCTCCATGCTTGGCTTTCAGTCGCTTTCAGTCACTTTTTAAGGCCCAAACGGTTCGAACGTTTGAACGGCGAATAGCGGAAAACGCGGAAGAGAATCGCGTTGGCAAGCGGTAAATTCAAAAATAGTGTTTCGAACAACGAAATTAAATTAAGATTCCTACACACTGCGTCTCCGATTCTTGGCTTTCAGTCACTTTTTAAGGCCCAAACGGTGCACACGTGGACGGAGTTTTTCCGGAAAACGCGATTGGGAAAAAATCACGATAGTGCGTACGGATTTTTGTGTTCTTGTGCTTGTTTGTGTGTTAATTTTCCTGCATGCTTTTCCGCTTATCATTTGCACTTGCGAATATGCATTCTATGCTACCAACAAACACCAATCCTGTTCGAAAACCAGTTTTCTGTTTTATTTGGCTTTGATTTGGCGGCGATGGCGAACAACGGTTTCCAGCTGGTCCAGAATTCTTGAATGCGCGCCGTGACGTCGCCGAGATGAACGCTGGTTTTGGCCAAGAGGAGACTTTGGCCAACCGACTCGACTCGACTCGACTCTATCAATAGAAGTTTTTCATTTGGTTTACCGTTAGTCGGCGGCAAGTCTAGAGCTTGTTGTTGTTGCTGCTCTCGAGTGGGCAGCGCCAGCGGAGCGTGCATCACCTGGGTTTAGAAAGCCAGAGAATCGGATCGACTCGGTCGTCTCTCCATCTTTGGCTCCTAAACGAATCAAGAAAAATCAAGAGAAAAATAGTAGAAGAAAAAGCACACAGAAAAACACCAAAACACAAAAACCAGTAACAGCGGCAGAAGGCTTAATTAAATTTAAAGCACACACTTATGGCCAGACTTCACTGATTGACCGACTTCTTGTAGCGAAACCAACTGAAATGTATTGAAACCGTTAATTGATTTGTTTATTTGTTGTTTAAATTGTTGCGGAAAATTGGACAAATACTTCAGTCGGAAGTGTAAATAAAACGAAATAACTTTGGCGGCTTGTTTGCATATAATTATGTGGCACAATTTATATCTCAGCAATTGAATATAAATTTAGTCATATTTTAAAATAACTATTCTTCATATAAAAATATCAAATATTTTTGTATTTAATAAATGCCACATAATAAACAAAACAATTTAATTTCATACATTTTGTTCGCAAGAAAAATCAGTTAAGACTTGAAATTTAAATAAACTACAAACCAGCACTAATTGAAATTTAAATAAAATTTTGTTTTAATTAAATTTTCACAATTCGAATAATCACATTGAATACCAAATTCCATAAACGAACTAAAGAATTCCCTTTGATAAATGCGCAGCAACAGTACAAAAAACGACCAAAACGAGAACGGAAATTACAAAGATTTTCGAATGCAATCATAATTATAACTCGTAGCATTCCAGCCGAGTTTTCATTCTTTGGGAAAACCACACGAAAACATTCCGGTGGCAAACAGGTTGCCATGAGCCCGAGAGCAACAACAACAACAGCAACACCAAAGGGGAAAATCAAACACGTGCACAGAAAGGAAAAGGTTAACAACACAGAAAACGCCAGCAAAAATAAAAACAGCAAACAGCAGCGGTAACAACATTACGTTCTCCCTTTTTATTTTGATCAAACACAGGAATAAACCAAATTTTAAAACCGCGCGCTAACTGAAAAAAAAGAAAAATTCGAATATAAAACGGGGGAATATAAAAAACGGATATAAAGGAATTTCAAGCGTTTGGCATTTTGTCAACCAGTAAAAGGGCCAAGTGACGAACAAAAAAAATATAAAACAGGGAGAGGCGCACAAGTGGCTGCAACAAAGGTTTCCCCTGAACCACCAAACCTGCAACCTCTGACACCCCGAAACAAAAAAAAATAAAAATCTACCTTCGGCCGGAAAACGCTTGTTTCGGCACGCGAGCGAAAGAGACGGGACGAGAGCGAGGGAGGGAGACAGGGACAAGAAACAACAGCAGCAACAACAAAACAAACAGGTGAGAAGAACACTTGCACGAATGAATGAATGAATAAATGCCGGGGTTGAGGGATTGAGGAATTGAGGGAGGGCGAGTGTGTCGGAGTGAATGAATGAAAGCCACAACTAAGAACTACAGTGATCCCCCGGAAATAATCATATATAGGTGGAACCCTTTTTTCATGTCTTTATTTTTACTTTATTAGTACTTTTTTTAACCACCATTAGCCATGATTCACCTTGCTGAGACTATGTGCACTAAAAGAAAGATTATTAATTGCATTAAAATACTTACTTAGTTGAACTTAAAAAAAAAACTTTTACAAGAAGATCTAAATTGTTTTAAAATTATTTTGATTTAGAGTTTTTCATATAATTCTATATTAAAATTTGTGTCAGAAAATATTTAGATCTATTTAAAAATGTTTGTTTCTATTTATTTCCTTATATTAAAATATAAAGGATTAATATTCCCTGACTTGTCTTAGGTATTTAAATAAAATTCTGGTTCTCTTAAATATATAATATCCATCAACGGCAGTGCCCACCGTCTTTTTTTAGTGCTGGATGCGATGGAGTGATTGAATCTGATAAAGTACAATAAAAAAAGGCTTTCCTCGTGCACGAGGATTTGCCCAAACAATTCTTTCCCGCCGCGGTGCTTTTTTGTTCCATTTGACTTGCCCTCGTGGAAAACAGGGAGGCCTGCTCAATAAGCAATTAATATGCACAAGTGTCTGCCCAGCGAGTTCCACCCGAAATCTCCGAGTGGATTTGGGCCCCGAGTTGTGTCTGTGTGAAAATTGGGAAATAAAAGAAAAGCCGAGCCCAGCGTGGCACATTGTTTCGGTTTTCCACGCAGTGTTAAGAGCTTAATTTAATTCCGAAAAGGTTTTCCAACTTGAAAATGGAGTCAGAGAAATTACAGACACCGAAAAATCAGTGGACAAATTGAATTAGAGATATTTATATGTTTATTTCGCTTCATTTTTCAACGTGAAATCGAAGAACCTTTTTCCTCCAATTAAAGGAAAATTCTTTCTTCGAATACAGAATTTCCATGTGCAGCTCTACCATTAATTTGAACGCAAATCTGGTTCTATTATCTCAATTGAAATTTTCCTTTGAGTAATTTGATACAAAATTTGATTCGCTTCTCGCCGGTGACTACCATTTTCCCCTGCTGTTTCTCCATTTCTCCAGCTTACCCCAGTCACGATTGCAGCTTTAATCTATGGCAATTTATATTTGCTTTTGTTGGTACTAAGCATATTCACCCTGAAACACACACATAACTATTATTGAGAACAGGAGCGTAGTCTACAGATTTTAGAGGGGTATTTTTGGACCAAAGGGAATTATAAAATATCACAAAACATGGAGAGCAAACGTCTTCAGTTCCTTGAAATAAGGTAGAACCCCTCCCATTTCTAAGCCCCTGACCTTGGTGGAAATTCTTCTCAAAGTAGCAACTAAAGTTAACCAGGAAAAGTTGGAAAAAGCGTCAGAAGGAATGCCAAAAATACGCAAAACAAAGGAAAGAACGCCGGCGAAAGAAAAACGAATTTCGAAAAAGAAAAACAATGCCATAGAAGAACTGATATAATGCGCTCCGTATTGTTGTAGCCAACTCGATTCCGGCGAGACCCCTGTGAAATATCGCACTTTGCTTATAGAAATGCTTGGTTATCTATGCTGGAAATAGAAATTCAGGAAAAGTCCGAATAAACAAAAACACAAACAGTAACAAAACGTATGGCAAACAAAACGACCGACGAGCGGGGAGGAAAACCAACTCGCACACACAAAAGTAATGTGAAGCACAATAAAAGTGTCTAACTGTATGAAGAAATGAAAGTCAAAATGTGTGTAAAGGGAGGGGGTTTTGGCCAGAACACATATACGTATTTGTATGTGTATTTGTATATGTATTTGTTTCAGTGTTTGAAAGGGGACCCCCCACTTCCGCCTTACTTCACACAGCATCTTCGCCGGCTTCATTAGCGGCAATACAGTTTGTATTCTCTTTCGTTGATCTTGATCGTGAACTCGAAGATATTTAGAAAATGTGTTAAAGCCAAGAATTTGAGCGGCAAATAATGGAGAGTCGGTCTAATCGAGACTCGTGTCTGGGTTTTGAGAAGAAAGCGTGCAAATTATGGTTTCTACGAAACTGGGTGCCTGACTAAAGAAGACTGCCTACCACACCATCCATCCACCACCTGTTCCATCATACTCCCTAGATACAGTGGTTGATATAGCAATTAATGTATTAAATTTTGATTGCTCGGTAATTACTATATTTCTTCTTAAAGTCTGCACTGTAGATCACTTCTTTCTTTATGATTTAGCGGGTAATTTTAGGGGCATAACCATTTATTTGCACACAATTAAATGATGAAAATTTAATTGGAAACTTTTTATGAAAGTTGAGCTTAGAGTTTCCAGAAAACTAAAATAAAGTATTTTAAATAGACTTTATATCTAACTAAATTTTGAAAAAGAAGGTAATGTTTAGACTTTATTGCTTTCATATTGCTTTATTTAGTTATTTATGCAAAGCATTCCATTACTACTTAAATTCCCCACAATCCATCATATTGCACCTCTGCACTTCAAGAATTTAACAATCCATCTAGCTGAAAGTCAAGCTGTTTCCTCCGCGAGTCGTAAACCATTTCCTTTAGCCATCTGGGTGATTTGGCCACCGAAGCCGTAACCGCTTCCTCGGATTCTATTCACTCCCGAAAGAGGGGTTCCCTTGCGGATAATTGAATTATGATCGGGGAGTGTGTCAAGAGTGGGGAAAAAGGGGGGCTTACAAGGCTAATGAACACAGGCTGAAGGGTAGTCGAGTGGGCCAAGAAGATGGGGCCAACACTGAGGTGATAATGATTTTCGTGTTCATTATGATAATAATGATTATGCTGCCACTCAGAAGCGAGTGGAAAATGTTTGAGACATAGGAGAAAAAAAATAAGTCGCGGCAATGAACTCGAAAGAAGAAATGCAGACAAACAAACAAAGAGAAGTGGTAGAAGAAGCATGCATAACTAAGTAACTGCCACAAACAGAGAAAGAGACAGCAGCAGGGGGAGGTCAAGAGATAGCAACAGAGCGGGAGAAAGAGATAGCACGGCACGCAGCATGCAGTTTCAGTTGTCAGTGCATCATTATCCAGCTGAGATTTTTGTTGGCCTATTAGAAGGATGGCCAGTGGCAAAAAAAAAGTTTTCATCTCTCTAGCTGCAAAATGGAACTGACAAACACTGAGGAAAATATTGATAAAGTAATTTTTAGATAGTTTACCTATATATTTAAGCTAGGAAATATTCAGATTTATTTCTACAGTATTTAAATAAATGACAAATTGAAGTTTAAATAACTTTTGTTAACTACTACTTTATAAGATAAGATAAATTTTCCTTTATCAGTAACCATTAACATTTTTCTTATTTCCCAGAAACGAATACAATTGAAAATAATTATTTTACCCAATACCAAACTTTCTAAAATGTATTAATAAGCTTTGATAACAAAATGTATTAAAATATATTAACAAAATCATTATTTTAGCCTTGATTTTTTCTTCAGTGCATCTTTAAGATGCATCTGCGTCATCTGTTTTTGACTAAAATGTAGTTGGTAGAGGCGAACGAAAAAAATAGTTCGTTTATAAAGAGAGAGGTCATTCATCCAGCGTTTATCACGTTATGCTATGCCTAACCCCCTCCCCCCGTCTTTATTAACATATTTCTCTTTCCCTTTCTAACTACCTGCTTTTTGAGTTGCCACTCGTGGTGTTACCAAGTGTGATTATGGCCTCAGTTGTTGTTGATCTTTGTGTTATTCTACTTCTTGTTGCCAGTTCTTTTTATATTTACTTTTCTGAGATTTTAGGCAATTATTTTAAGTACTTAGCTTAGTTAGGATAACAGATATGTGTTCTTAAATGGCTTTATTAGAATCTTTAGTTTTATTATATAATTCTGCAATTGTAGAAAGTTTTTATAGAAATGTATGTACTTGAACTTTAGTTTCGTTTTATTTTTTATTTTTTAAACCCATTAGTTCATTGCCACTTTTGTAATGAGTCCAAAGTTTTCGAAGGGTATTCCCTGGACGATTCCTTTTGACTTCTCTTGAATTGTTGCTCCTTTATTCTGCGGGATTTTCCTGTCCTCATTTCCTTCGCAGCGCCCACCACTCCTAGTGGCTAGGGAAATGGGAAAAGTGGCGGAGAAGTGGAGGCTGTCGGGAAAAGAACCCAACTCGAGTCCAGACTCTCCCCTGACCAAATTCTCGCTGTCGTTCCACGCTTCTTTTACTGCTGCCGGTGACGCTTGCTTTTATGCATGCCTGTTTTCCCTGCCTTTTTTTTTTTGGCCTACGGTTTTTGGCCAACAGGAAATAGCCGACATTAGACTGGGCTGGCACGTGTTTATGTTGCTTTGCTATTTTATTTTATGCTCCACGCTGGGGCAGGAAATGCGACAGAAAAATGCATTTTCTGTTTGGCATGGAATTCAGGAAAAACTGTTGGCAGTTTCGCATCTGCTTTTTGTTTTATTTTGTGCAACCAGGCTTTTTTTAAGCGATCTATGCTTTCGGGTTGCTTTAGATTTTATTTTCATTCCGGTTAAATCCAGAGGAGAAATACATCTTTTATATGTGAACATTGCTGCAGAAAATTACGTTTTTATGCCAAAATAAACGAGAGACTTAACTAAATTTTTATTTTTCAAAGGAAATTGAATCTTTTATGGTAACTATAAAGTTGAACTAAACGGTTTTTTTCTGCGCTAAATATTTAATGAATGTGAATAGTCTACTGAAATACGTTTAAGCTGGATTAACCATGTCTTTTTTATGGGACCTATTTTAATATTCTGCAATATTATACTCAAATCCTTTTAAATTGAAAAAACAATGCATTTTTATAGGAACTTTAACAAAAACCTCTGAAGTACTTGGCTTAGTCAAGAATCCATTTAAACCTTTTAGTAAAATTTAAGTAGTAATAGTAGTAAACTATAACTAATTAGTTTTACCCAAAGTCCAAGACAACAATTGTTTACATTTTTTGTATCCAAGAGACTAAGATATGGTTCAGTTTCCTTCGTTTCCCAATTTATTCGAAGCCCTTTAAGAATATTTTATACCACTCCTTCACTCATTAAAAGAAAATTCTGTTGCCGGGGGCTACTTCAAAAGTCACTCTTCCCGAAACAACAGCAGCTGCACCATCCATTTATCCAACTATCCATCTACACTGTGCTGCAGGGCATTTTCCGTCATCGAGGTGAGGAAAATGAAAAATGGTAAAGAAGAAAAGCTAAATGAAATAGTTTGAAGCTTTGTTATCTCCGTTCTGGTCTCTTCCACAGTTTATATTGTTTTGCATTATTTTAATTCATTTCATTTGGGTAATCCCCCAAAGAAACGGGTATAAAGAAAAACTCTAAATTGATGTTCTGTATCAATAAATCAGTATGAAAATGAAAGCGCTGTGGTGAAAATTGTTACGGTTCTTGGGAGAGCAACCGTTATGCTGACTGCATACACTTAATTAATTTCCAAATAAAATGAATAAGAAAACCCACAAGAGGGGCCAGCAGCAATCCATATGGCAAAACTTTTAACTTACAATTCAATTTATATTTCAGCAGGAAAACAAGAAAAACTGAAAGTAGAACAAGAAATAAAAGGAAGGCAACAAAGGCGGCGATAGAGCAAAGGTAAAAAGACAAATTGCAACTTTTTGAGGCACAAAAATCACAGTTAGCAGATAGTTTTACCCCCTCCCTCGCCCACTTCCTTTTCCATTTCCCTCCTCCCCTTCCAAGGACATAAGAAGAAACTTTGCCCTGCCGCCAGGACACTTGAAACAAATTGCAATTTGTGCCTTTGCCTACGGAGCGGGGTTTAAATGGTCCTCCCCTTTAGTTTTGTGGGTGGATGTTCGTTGGGGTCTCCAGTGTTGCCTATAAATTAAGTGCAGCAATTAATAATTAAAAAAGCGTGTTAATTAGATGGCCACATACAGGGCCTAATAGAAAAGGGGGGAGAGTGCGGGAAGATAGAGCTGGCGGAGTTGGAAATGTTTCGGCTAATTGCACTTTCAATTAGCCGCATTACAAAAATCCTTTTGGTAAATTTTGTATAATCTGAAACGAATTTTAATGGCATTTTAAAGTAGGGAAATTAAGTTTATATTGCTTACAATGAACTTTATTTTAGTATAAATATTTAAGAACAATTTTTAAGTTGCAAAATTCTTTCAACTTTGTTTTAATTTATAATTTGCTTTCATAAAAAGCATTTTAAAAGATACAGCTGCTTATATGGACACTATACATTTCTTTCTTTCTATTTTATTTATTTTATATAAACACAATAAAAATTAAGTCTTACTATGTAATAACAAATATGAAGTCCCTATAAATAGCCAGTAGACAATCTTAATATTAAAATCGTGTGAATAAATCGAGCATGTCACATCAGCAGAACTAACTGCCTTTGTTATGGTTACTTATCCGTGTTCATCGCTTTGTCTGCCCGCAAAACAGTCAGCGGAATAAGTTTTCCCGCACCTACAATGCTTTCCAGCATTATTCGAAGGTGTATGCGAACTTTTGGCCAGCACTGTGCTGGGTGTTTTGCCATTAAGGTGGTTATTTCAGCTTCCTTCCGATTTTTTTTGCCCTCTTTGCGCGCCATTTCATCTCCAAAAACATTTTTCGCTGACAATTCGCTTGGCCAACTAACGGGGAAATCCCCGTTCCCATATTTCATTCCATGGCAAGCCATTTCTCCACCGCTGGATGGATGCACCCAGACAGAATTGGCGACTGCTGACTGCTTAATATTTCACCGGACTTCGTCGACTCTTTTATTACATAACTCGGATTAGGTTTGTCCAGAAGCAGCAGCGTGTTCTCTACTCTCCCAAATCTGAAATGCCCCGCACGTCCGTGGCTTTGCCTAATTTAGTTATGCATCCAGAGGCACTATTTGGCCCCCCGATTCATAACCGACTGCCCATTGATTATTCACAATCAATCAGCGTATTGAGTCGGGCCTATTCCCGTTACGATCCCATTTCCCGTTACGCCTCCTATTCCGATTACATTTCCATATCCATATATCCACTTGAAGACCACAATTAGATGGGCAGGCCAGCCACGGAATTCCGTTCTTGGACTCGCCGAATCGCAATTGGATTTGGCTGTGCCAATTAGTTAATTAGCAGATAAGTGAAATAGGGCAGCCGAGTGCTGGGAATACCAAATAAATAAATAAATTAGGGGAGGTGCAAGAATCCATTTTAATAAACTGCTCACAACTAATGAAGATCGGGAAAAACTATACGTTGAATACATTGGGAAAAAAACCAATAAGGTAAGTTAGGTAAAAGTCAACAAATCGTGGAAAAAAGTACAGTAAAATATTTAAATAGTAAATAGTTTAAATAGTAACAAATGAAAATGATTTTTTTTCTATGTAGTAGTTATTCAGTAGAATAGTAGTAGTTTACAAAATATCAAAAAACAGGTTCAAAAAATAATAAGCTCGACTTTAATGAAAATTCCAAAAACTAAACGACAGCGCGTGCTTAAATCACCAAACAAGTAGCAAACTAATCAAGCCAAAGCACATAATTATTTGCACTTATTATGTGCGAATTGGAATAGAAAATTGCAGACTTGTCCGCAAAGTCCACAAAGACCCGAATCGAATGCCAAATGCAATTTATGAATACTGTATAAACTGAACCAACGACATTTAATCGAGATCCAGAACAAAGCACAACAATGCCCAATGCATATCGAACCAGTACCAATCCTAACCGAATCGACTAAAACCGTTTCCGAATCACAAGCCAACAAACAAAATAAAATAAAGGCTAAGCGGCTTTTGTTGAACCGCAACCTGCAGTGCGTTGTGCAACGCTGCGTATACGCAACAATTAAGTCAGCAATTCTCTATGTCTTTTTCGCATTTAATTTATTTCCTGGCTCACCTTGCCACATAATAAAATCGAGCAAAAACAGACAAAATTTAAATAAGTACAAATACCAAAAAGTTAGCAAATAAAACAAACTATTTGCTCAGATCTGGACCATTTTAAATGAGTTGAATTCGGTTTTAAAGAAAAATATTATGCGAATCCAAACTAAACCGAATGGAAAACCGCTGAGCACAGCAGTAGCGAAAAAAAGGCCACAAAACATAGTTTCTAATGAGGCAATTTGAGCAAACGTCAAACAATTAAAGCAAAGCCAACAAATGAGCGTGTAATTATTTTATAATTAAATTCCATTTAGCCAAGACTCATGTCTGAAAGACCACGACAGTTGGCCTATGTTGGCCTGAAAATTTGTGTAAGCTTTGTGTGCACTTACTGTTTGCAGCAGGTGCAACAGGTGTAAATTACGACAGCGGGGCAAAAAACAAAAAGGGTGACAGCTGTAATCGCAGCAATCAACTCGAAAAACAACAGCTAAAAGCACAAAAAATCAAAATCCGTTTCCGCCACTGAAAATTAGTGAATTTTGTCGGCAGCATTGGGTCAACAAAATGCCTTTTGACCAACTCGTCAGTAACCAAGAAAAAAAGCAGTAAGCTAAAAAATAAAGACAACAGCAAAGCCAAGTTATGAAATGCAATTAAGAGAAGGATAAAGGAGAAAACTAAAGTTGTGCAAGAAAAATATTGAACTTTTTTATACACTTTTCTTGGTGCTTTAAATAATAGTGTAAGTCATTAAAAAATATATATTAGAAGGTTGATATAGGTTTAAACTATTAGTTCTTAAAGATCAAAACTTCTATTTAACTTTTTTTTGTTTTTTAAGCTACGGAAATGTAGTTTTTGGTTTTTATTTTTAAATTTTCAACTTTCATTGTACTAAAAGTCAGCACAGTTCACGGTTTTGCTTTCTACATAAAGCCAATCGTGCGAATAATACTCCACGATACCAAATGTTAAAAGAAATAGTAAAATAGAAACGACCAGAGCACGTTTTCAAGTCAGGGATCAAAGACGATAGAGATTTCAAGGACTGCCACGAGTTAAATGTGATAGAAATAGTTTTCAATTTAAAGCTAGAAATAAAGAAGAATTAAATCCATCACCTTTGCTTTACTCTCACTCATTTTCTGTACAATAAAGTTTTATAGTAAATTCGAACTACTCTCTGCAAATAGAGTAGAGCAATTAGGCAGCCCGCTGCACTTGGTACTTTTCCCTTTGTTGTGTTTATTCTGAGTTGGCAAGACAAAGTTATGATTTGTGTTATTGTTTTATTTGCCGTCGGGTTGCCAGTTTTGTTGCAATCGAAGCGGGCTAAAGATTGGTGAAAGTCAGTCGTGTAATTTTACTCATTTTCGCAGTCACTCGTATGCGTGCAGCGATTTTAGTTGTATTTTATTTCAGATATTTGCTGGCTGTTTTATTTCGTTTTATTCGGTCTATGCCTTGTGGGAGGTGCTGGCACTCGATTGAGCCTTCTAGAGTGGAGTGAACTAGTTTCCATTTAATAGTTATAGCCCAAGAGGCACTGGCCAAAGAGAGCATGAAATGTGCAACGAATTGTGCAGCCGCACAAAAAGATTTATTGAAGCCGTTGCTGCTGGTGCAGCTATTAACAAAATTACTTAACAAGCGGCCGAAAAAAATCCAGAAAAAAATAGTATAAAACTACGTACAGCAGCAGGAACTCCCTGAGTTATTGCCAGTCGGCTGGGTTTCAGTTTTGGTCAGGTTAAGAGGACCGAGAAGGGAGGCCAAAAACCACAGGAACTCTGGGCGACAGGGAGCAGGCGACGACCTTGTGAGGCGGCGATATATTCTATTTAATTGCATGCGCGGTGCAGACCAAAGAAGACCAGAGAGGCCACAACTCTAAGCCGTTGTCAGTATTTTCGGGGCTGGAAGCCGAGGATTCGGGTTCCGCCTTCACATGTGCTGGATGGCCTGCAAAACTCCCAGCACAATGGGCGAATGTTAAGCCCCGGATTACAACGGACATCAAAAGTGGGCGGTCCCTGGGCGCTCTGATTTATGATTGCACAATAGAAAGATAGTGGGGCTTACACACATATGAGTGCCTATATTCAACAGTATTTAGTTAGGCTCTGCATGGAGTGCAATCCAGGGAATATTCTAGTGGAGTTTGATCAAAAGAGGCCCTAAGGAGGCCGAAGAGTTGCTCTGTTTTAACCTTGTTAATACCACCAATAATACAGTACAGTGGTTGATGTTAACAAGCTAAAAAATAAATAATATAATTTTGCATTTAACTGCAAAGCCGTTTTGGAAAATTTAATCGGATTTAAAAACCGTACCTTTTGCACACCATAATTTACCAAAATGATGTTAGACTTCATAATCCCATAATTTCTGAAAGTCAGTTTTATATTCCATTACAAATTGTAGTTAAATTAAATTTTGGAAATTATTAAAGGAGTAATGGCATCAGCGAAAAACAAAAGTATTAGTACATATTTAAAGAGAAATAAATTACAAACTTTTGGGGGAATAGGGAATGGTAACCCCGAAAGCCTATCCTTTTGGTGCCAAATTGAATACCCTTGCAAATCTGGGAGTTTAATCGAATCCCCAGCAGATCTTGGGGCAAAGAACCCATTCGCAGCACCTCACAATTTGCCATTGATTGGAACTTGGCCGCCCATCGAACCCTTTGCAGTCAGCCGCAGAAATGTTATCGCCTGCTTGCCTTTTCTATGTTATAAATTTCCGCTAACGACGCCCCTGGCACTAAGAGGAGTTGCTTTGTTTCGATGGCTATTTTCTACTCCGGGTTCCCCCCCCTTTTTTTGGGGGGACTATCGTCCAGTCGCAGCTTTGGACAGCAGCAATGGCACGGCAGCAACATCGCAGCGACAGCAGCAACATCGCAGCTACAGCAGCAACATCCTAGCTACAGCAGCAACAGCAGAACCAATTGCGGTTGCCGCCTGCCAATCGGCAAAAGTTGACGACCGCAGCGCAGCTATTGCAATGGCAGCAAAAACAACAAAATCGAAGGGGGAAGGGGGAGCGATATTGAAGGACATTCAGTGGCGATCCAATTTGTTATTTTGAATTTTGCAATTTTCGAGTCGGAACTATTTTTGCGCACCAAAAGCAATCGGAAACCGGCACAAAGCGATGAACTCGTGATGGGGGGAAAATGGCAGCATCCAGATTTTCCTCTTCTCTGTCTGTTATTTAATTAAATGTTTCGCGAATTTTTGGTATGGAGTAGGGGAGTGATATGTTTCCCAGAAGAGAGAAGAGGGCGAAGAAGGGGAATGGGCGTGGCAGCGGCATTGGTAGCTCTATTATTAGCCACCAAGAATTGTTAATGATTATTGGTTCAATGGAAATGCAAAATTATGCATTTTCTTCAACTATTTTTAGGGCCCATCACCGCCACTAACCTTTTTGATTGTCGTTTCTTACTTGGTTTCCCGTCAAGGACGCAGTGGCAAGCAAAAATTCAAAAAAAATCCGAAGTCAAGGGCTAAATAAACTTTGTCGCCCGGGCAAAAGAGCAAAAGTGTTTGACAATCGGACACTCAGAGAAAACTAAGAAAAGTTGCAAAACCAATACAAACATACGTAGCATTTCCAATCGAAGTATTTTAATAAAAATAAATAAAAGCTTGCCAGTTTCTATCGTGAAGTTTTAATTTACAAGGACCTTGCAATTTAAAAAATAGTTTTAAAGTAATATCAAAGATTTATTTATGTAAGTTTAAATTACTTAGCTAAGCACACATTTATAAAATATACAAAGGGATTTATTTCTAGTAATAGCAAAATTTCGCACAATCAAAAATCGAAGTAAATTGGCTTAGTTTCGTTTATATAACCCAATCATTCTGACAATCAACTCTCGAAATGGATATTTTAAGTGCCTTTTACTGGATTTTTATTCCCTGTGCAGAACAGCTCAGAAAATCGCATTCCACTTGAAACATCTATCGCTTTTCCCTCTTCACTACATATAGATGTCTATCAATTTGAGCTGCTATCCTTGTGCATATCCTTTAGCCATGGCTCACTGTCGACAGCTTGTCTGCCTCCTTTAAAATTCCCCTCTTTGTTTTTCCCCTGGCTTTCTGTGTAGAAAATTTATTGAATTTAATATGCATATTGCACGAAAAATGCATGCACTTTTTTTTTGCCATATGCCGGTAGCTTTCTTCTGACGAACCATACTCCTTCCCTTTTGTCATTAAGCGTTATGCAACGTCAAATTGTTTTCATTGTTGTTGTCACTCTGAGAAGGAAATTTCAATTTGGATTGTTGATGGCAGTATTTTCAAGTGAAAAATGCTCGAATGGCTGAAGCAATTTTGATGAACATTTTGGGGCTTTTTTAAAATGTATAAAACAATTGAAAATTTTGGTAAGCATTCTGAATATTTAATTTATTTGCCTATTTTTAAAATACAAAAACACTCTTATGTGTTTTTAATACATTTTCCTTTCTTTATAATCAAATCAACTAATTTGGTTTTCCTTTCTTTCTTTCTAGGTAAGTTTTTTTAAGAAGACACGAATGTCAAGGTAAACCCTCTAAACAAATCTATTAAATTGGAACCTAAATTTAGTCACAATCTCCCAAAGACCCAAACTTTGACCCACTGCGATCCCATAGAGGTTTCAACTAATTACGCGTGTGTGTGTGTGTTGGTCAGTGTGTGTTGGACACTTTTACGAACTGCTCTCAAATGACCCATTAAGCTGGGTCATTAATTTTTAGCCCAATGACCCCGCTAAGACGACGAAAAAAGCGAGAAACCAGAGAAAGAGAGAGCAAATTAAAATTAGAAATATTTGAGCGGCACACAAATGAAACACTAAAATTGCGCATAAAACAAAATAAATAACCAATTAAGGCGGCGACGACGGGATTGCGAGAAAAATTCCCCCGGAAAATCCAGTGCGAAATTCATTAATTAGCCATAATGGTCGCCTCGCCGCAGGGGGCGTGGCCTTCAGGGGGCGGAATGGGTGGTGGGGGGTGGAGGTAGAACGGAAATGTCTGTTGGCTATTGGCTATTGGCATATCAGAAACACATGTCTCTTGTCATGTGTGCCAAATGTGGCATGCAACATTTAACTGCGGAACAACAACAGAAGCTGCGTCAACTGGCAACAAAAACAGAGCCATAAACGCGGCTAATTGCCAGAGGAATGCCGCCAGAAGGTCAGGTCATGTCACTGCGGAATGGCACTTGGGGGATTCTGAATCCAATACAGGCAGCCACATTACACTCGAAAAAGAATCTATTAAAATGAGAAATTATCAGAAAAATGTTCTAATGTAATGTATCCTCTTGAGGCAAAATTGTATTAATAGCAACAAATGAATATATTAATTGTAATATTAATTATTTATTAATTGTAATAGGATTGATTATACCACATAATTTAAAAGCTACAAAAATCTACTGTACTGTATGCAGTATTGAACCAATCTAATAAATTTGGTCTGTCTACGGTAACGTAGATTATAAACCTGTACAGAAATTGCCACCGAAATGACCAATATCAAGTCCAACAGATTGCTCTAAAAAATCCATTCGAAATGCTTTCGATTTTCCTCCTATTTTGCCTCGTTTCGTTTTTGTCGAGTGTAGAGAGGCTGGCACATAAGTAATATAGTTTGGTATGTGACACGGATTGGCAGTTTCGAGCGGCGTATGGTGCGTAAATTGGTGAAGAGCCCAGATTAACCGTTAATGGCCAAGAGTGTTGGGATGCCACCGATGTTTTCAGATGTTGTTGCTGTCTGAAATTGCCACGCTTTTTGATTTTCGGTATTTTTCGGCATTTAGTTACGCTTCCCAGCAACGTTTTAAACTTGTTTGTTGGTCAGTTGGCCGGCGATATTCAATCCCCGACAATCGCCCAACTCGATTGACTCGTTTTTTCGGGTTTTCTTCTCTCCGACTTGGCCAAGACATAATAATGATGTTTGATGATGCGGTAACTGAGATGAGGCTCTGTGGATTCCGTGCCGCCGTTTAGACCATTGGCAATTTGCCGATGTTTATATGCCTATTTGAGGCCGTTTTTCAACTTGGCTTCATTCTCCGCTTCCAATTTCAATTGACTTCGACTTCGTACAGTTTGCCATTGGCAATGCGAGTCGAATATATAAACATAGTGGTGTCGTCTGCTGCAGAGTTGGGCATTTGGAACCTGCCAGCCAGCCGACTGCACTTATTTCTGTGTATTTAGGACAACGGGAACCCCAGAGACAAACATATTCCGGAACGAAATGAGCTCGGGGAATGCAATTTATGTGGCACTCATTAAGGATCAATTGATATGGCCCACAGTCGAGAAATAAACAATGTTAGGAATTAGTAAAACGTGGTCTATAGTTAAGGCTTGGCAGATACATACAAATGCACTCTATAGCTATTAGAATATTCTTTAAATAAAGGATTCATCAATTAAATGTCTATAGCAATAACCAGAAATGTATATATTTTTTGTTGAACTTGAATTTGTTTTTACAATGTCTCATTAAATCTCTGAAACCTGTTTGCATTACAGAATTGTAGCAAGTGGACCTAATAATTAAATGTTGATAAACAAATATAATTATTTATATTTACATAGATACAGAAGATGATTCACATTTTTTGTTGGCAATTTACTACCTTATCAGAAGGAAAAAGAGTGATGAAAAAGATTTATTAAATGCATTTTTTAATTACATTTTTTTCACGCACACATCATAGATTTACATGCAGTTTATTTGCATACTTAATTATGTTTTTTAAAGGACACGGATTTAAATCTAACCTGTTCTCAGCCTATATTTTTACAAAATCCCAACGATACCAAAAAAAAAGGGTCCCCAACGCTTAATACAGAGGCGACAGGAGTTACAACATACTCGTAAATAAATAACAAAGCCAAAGCCAACGAAAATTCGAGCTGAAGTCATGCGTATTAAATACCATGGAAAACGAACAAAAATCAACCAAAATCAAATGCAAGCGGGGATAAAAAAAGACCGAAATCGACTAGCACGAACTAAATTGCAGGCAATCATTTGGAAATACAAAAGCAAGGCACTAAAAAATAAGAAAAAAGTTCAAAAATCACAAAACAAACCAGTGTGTGCAGTCACGATTAAATGTTTATGTGTATGCATGGGTATAACTAAGCGTAAACGGTTGCAGTTAGTGATTCATGTTACTAAATACAGCTATATTAGAGCCGGCACATTTATCGCCATCGATATCTTTCACTCGCGAAATGGGGGGGAAAAAATTGTGCCACTTGTGTAATTATTCCATTTGACATGATCCATTTGGAGGGGGACACTCTTTGATTTACGGCGATCAGCCAGCGAGCGAAATCAGTGCAACTAACAGTGCAACCTGTTTGCGCCACGGAAAACAAGTCCCCAACTGCAGCAGCCTGAAAATTGGCCTGCAAATAGCCACGGAATTCCCGCCAAGCCCCGCGTCCCTCGAAAAATCCTTTTATTTCTTCTGCAGCTACACATAAAATAATAATTGCATAGTTTTCTGGTTTCAAAATGTAAAGTTCAGATTTGAGAAGTGAGGTACTCCTATAAAGTCTTATTTCACATTGTAACATTCTTAAATCATCTATTGATTAATTTGACTTTGCTTAAATACACTTATACTATCCCAATTAGAACCAAGTAAAACAATTTTATAAAAATTTCCTTGAAAGTAAATCTTTTTGTTTTGATAATTTGATATAAGACAGAGTTACTTCCTGTTTTCTCCAGTGGTTTTCTTCCTGAACTTCCACAGCAGTCGACAGCGAACGGGACACTCAACGTTTTGGCCATTGACAACGATTAAAAACAAGTTTCCCCACCGGCCACGCCCTCCGCCGCCCGACGCCCCCTTTTCGGGACCATGGGCACACTTGTCCACTTGTTTGCTTAACCGTTCTCGGCCGCAGCCGCAGTCGCTGCCTCAGTCGACGTCGACTGCATTGCTGACCCACATACAAAAGACATTCAATCGAACTGTTTTCTTTTTCTCCCTCCCTCTCGCCCGGCCCCCAGCCTCTCCCCCTTCCACCCCCACTCGCACACTGCCGTCTCTTTCTTTTGATGGCCTTGAGTGGCCGGAGTATTATGATTTTGATGGAGAGCCGGGCTCAAGTGGGTCCAAAGGAGCACTTCGAGGGGCAGCTAAGGCACTAAAATGATAACTTTATCTGCTGGGAATTTAAAGTTGCTTGGGAAAATAACAAATTTGAGTAACTAAATTTAACAAGTTACCAAATGTCTAATTTGGGTTTTAATTACAATATGATATGTTATTTTAAATAATACAAGTTGCTTTATACTATAAATTAATTAAATTGTTATGCTGAAATTTGCATTTGCATATTATAAATCCTATTGGCTGTGACGTTTTCCTCTGGTGCTCAGGGTCTCGAGTTGAAATCCATGGCGTATGCTTATTTTTTTGAGCAAAAACTTGTTAAGTATTTGAAGTGCAACTTAAATGCTTGAAATATTATTTATGGATGTATTCAGACTTTAACTTTTTATGTAAATTAAAAGAATTTCATAATATCAAACAAATATTGTTATTTATTTTTTGCTGCAGAGTAGACTCTATTATTTTTATTAATTTTTATTAAATTTAACTGCTGAAGAGTATATCGGATTCGTACTGCCCTTCCTTAATCCTTTCATTGCTGTTATAAATAAACATTGAACTGTGCCGAAGAGTATGTGAAGGAGACAGGGATATTCGGTGGCAACTGGCGAGTTTTGTCGTCATCAAACCGCGAAGCTTGTGTGTGTGCTCCGTGTGTGCCACTGTGTGTGTTTGCGAGTGTCTGTGATGATTTACCGTTGTGGCCTCGTCTACACACATATACACATGGCCATTCTGCCGTTGAAACAGAGCCAAACTGCGAGGGGTTTTGGCCAAAAGTGGGAGGCTGCTGACTGCCACTATCCTCCTCATCCTGCAACCCATTCTGCTGACATTGCTGTTACTACTGCTTTTGCTGTTCTCGCTGCCTGTGTGTGCCCATTTGAACGTTAGCTACACATAGTTGGCTTGTTAGCCAGTTGCAGAGTGTACGGTACTCTGCTCTCGCTCAGGTGCAGAAATAAGAGATCTGGAAAAAAAAAAACATGCAATACGAGGAAAACCCAAACTCTCTGTAAAGTGGAGAAATGTATCAATTTCCAGCCAGAATAAAGAGTTCATGGTGTAATGGCTTAACTAACGAGAAATGTTAACTCGACTTTAGAATTAATTTATGAATGCCCGTTTTAAAGTGGGTTTTTAATCTCTTGCTTATTTAAAAAAGAAGCATAATCTTTCATGGCATAATTCTAAATTAACAGTTTAGGTTACTGAATCATACTTTTTTGTGACCACTATAACATATAAATTTAACTAAAATCTATATGACTTTTACAGTTTTTAAAATGATCTTAAATCTTAATTATACGGTTGTAGTTTAAATTTCCTTTTTTTTGCTCATATCGTACCTCTGGTCACTCGAAGTACTCCTTAATCTCACCTGAGATTCACCTCTGGGCATTAGCTGAAGTCAGAAATTTTCGTTTGTTCCTCGAAATGATGATGTTGGACCGTTTGGAGCCTTCAAACGACCGCAAGGGGAGACGGAGTAGCTTCATCTCTCACAAAAGAGCAAGTTGGCGAAATGAATAAAATGGGAACACGCACAAACAAAGCACACACACTTTGTTGGGCCGTTGAATTCTCATGTGTTTGCCACGCCCACACAATACACCGGAGGGCGTAAACAATAGGTAACAGCCAAATGAAAAAAGTATGATGTGGATGATGATGTGGAGCCCGCAAGTCATTGCAGGTGAGGGATATGTGTATAAAAAGGGGGCGTTCGAGGGGTCGGAATAGCCCTAGTTGCAACATAAGTATTAGCTTCATTTTTGCAGCATTTAACTTGGCTTCCCCCCTCTTTCCCCCACTCGTTACCCTTTTGCCTTTGTAACTTTGTTTGCTGTTTTCTTCTTCTGCTGCTGCTGCCATGGCAATTTTTTTTTGTGCGCTGCCGAGCCTCAAATGAATTGAATGTGAAAAATTTAAATGCAAACAGCCGCAGTCGACGCAGCAAAAAGAAGAAGCAGCTTTGACACTATGCGAAAAAGTGGAGTCAATTATAAGATGAATATTCTAAAATAGCCAATAAAACATTTTTGGATAAAATACATTTTAAGCTAACTTAAGTGTGAGTGTGACTTTTTCATTTTAGTAGTTTCATTTTGAATATTTATTACAGTATCTATATCATTGCTGATATTTCTTAGCTTATATCACAATTCTTGTTCCTCTATCTTGTTCCTCTAGTTTTCTCAACTTATATAAGATATATTTTGTTAGATAATTTGGCTTATTAACTTCTTAAGTAATAAATCTAAGACATGAATTTTTTTCTAAGTGTACTGGTTGCACCGCTCGCGATTTTCGCCTCTTTACCCCCCTTTTCCGCTGTGATGTTTCTGCTTGCCTTGCATTACACAAGTCGACAAGCCTTACGGCTCCTCCAACTAAAATCCTCCTGCCACCCCCTCAAAATCTCCCACTCAGCTCAGTCTAGCAGAGTTCATTGTACCATCTCGCTTAGTTGAAGAGTCTATGAGTCCAAAACAAACGATGCTTTTGATTGCCAACGAGGGGTGGACCAAAAAAAGGGGGGGAGATGTTTGTTAACGCCGCCAGAGATCGGGTCAAAGACTCGACTTTAGGCCTACGTTGGGGCTTTGGTTGGGGGCCAACGCATTGCTCTGAATTTCATGTTCCCATATTTGTTATGAGTTTTTTATCTTCTCATTATTCAGGTGAGAAATAAATTGCTGGAGATAAAGAGACTGTTTATTTTATTTTCTATATGGGCTTAGTGATTATCATTACAATAATTCGTTGTTTTGTTTTTAACTCAATTTAAAAAGACTTTATAAAATTGCAAATTATAATATATTTTTTATTCCAATCATTATACTTTGAATCGCTGATTTTGCCACTCCTAACCTTTTCTAAACACTTTCCTTCAGCAAAAAACAGTTCATTTGCCAATCAAATTAGTGAAATCACTTTGAAGAAATGTTGTCCACCAGACTTGACAACCAAAGATCTTTTCAAAGATCTTTTACTGCGATGCTCATTAACGAGACATTTTTGTACGCTGAATAGATTTCATTTCGTTTCACCTCGCGAATCCACTGAGTAAACATTTCAAAGCGAAGCTTTAGCACCTTCACAACGATTTGCTTTTGAGAGACAGTTGTGAAACTTTCTCAAAGAATTGTGAATGGCCAAAGAGTTGGCCACAAAAATTAGCACTTGTAGATGTCGACGAAGTACAAAGAAGATCTACAAATTAGCAGGTCGCATTCCACCCACTCAGTGGTAAAGTGCGTAACATAATTATAAATTGTATATACCCAGCAAGGGATTATCCAAGGTTAAATGTGGGTATTATGAGGATTTTATTTTGCATTTAAGTTACCTTTGCACGAGTGTGTTCCTCTTCAGACAACTGACGACTGTTGGCAAATAATTTCCCTCTGCAGTTAACCCACCGCAACCCCCTTAACCCACTAACCACCCCTCAAAACTCTATTCATTATTCTAAGCACGAATTCGCCATGAGTTTGTGGCTGGGCTATCTGGGCGCCGTGCTCTAGTCCTAGATAAGGACCCTCCTTCAGCCCCGACCCCTTTGGCGTATTTACTTTTTTACAATGTGTGACCCCAGTGAAAACGCGACGCGACTCATTTATGGCTCGCCAGTAGGCTATTCATAACTATTAAGGCAAGTGTTGGGTTTTAAAATATAACAAATTTAGGCAAATGACCAAAACTTTTACTTAAAGCATTAATGACATAAGTAATAATATTTTGTAATATTTAAGCAATTTAAATATATATATCTTGCTAAAAATATTTATGGTGTTCTGAATCAGTATTTAAAACATAAATTCGTCTCTTTTTGATTAAAAACAAATACTGCCTGAAATTGATATCTAAAATAAGTTTAAAACTCTAATAGAAACTATGTTTGTTTATTTCGATATTTCCCAATTTTACTACGTCAATACGCAATGTACTTGTTAGTTTGCGAAAACTCTCGCACAACGCAATTTCCATCTGCAGTTTTTGGTCCAGGACATAAATAACGTATACGCCGCATTGGACAGCAGCCTCATCTTTCTCCCTTTTTTTCCCCGGCACTATCTCCCATTCATCCGCCCGGTGTTCTCCCATTTCCCAGCATATTCCTTCAGTCATTTATCATTTTCCATGGCGTTGACACTTTCACTTGTTTCACACAATAAACTGGAAACCACAACAAGACAAAAACGAAACAAGGAAAATAAAAAACCAAAATGAACCATTGACAAGTCAATTTTTGTATGGGTCTCCGCCCAACTCGAAGCTCGTTATGGCCTGTCAAATTTATTAGTTTCAATATAATTTGACAACAAGAAAATTTGTTCGCTTACATTTACCTAGTTTGGCCCCAAAGGCATGGACATTTATCAACGGTTTTGACCTCTTCTCGACTTGTTTTTGTTTTCCCGATTTTTTGCGTACTTTTTTATGTTTTAAATGTTGGCTCTTAGCAGAAATTTATGTTTATTGCACGCCGGCCTTGGCCAGAAATTATCATAAATTGCACTGTCATTACAACAGCAACAACGAAAAAAAATTGAGGCAAAATGGTACCATAAATATGAAAATACTGTTATTCAGCGTAATTGCGGCTTACTTTGGTTCATTTTCAGTTCACGGCAGTTCATCGCTAGATCACCGCAGTTCATTTTCAGTTCACTCCAGTTCATTTCACTGCCATTCAGTGAAATTTGCTTTCATCTTCGAGCGGCGGCGGTAAAAACAAAAGTAAAGCAAAAAAAAGAGCAAAAGTGAAGTTAAGTGCGAGTCTGTCCGTTTGCTCCGCTTTGTGTTTTCTGCTATTTTCACTGCCTTCGCATCTTCTTTTTATTTCGCTGTTACATTTTTGTAATCTTTTTGATGTCTTCATTGTGCGAGCCAGCTCGCTTTTTTTATTGGGTTATTATTTTTACGTTACTGATGAACTTAATTAACATTTGGCACGACTTTCAATGTCAATGGCAATCTCACTCTGCTCTGCCGCACAAATGCCAGCAAATTAGTTAATTTCTTTGATCGCCAGATAAAAGAAATACTTTGCACTAATGATCAGACATAAGTGCGGCAAATGATGAGAGAGTTGCAGGTTGAAGAAAGTGATTTGGGACATGCAGATACAAATTGCAGTAGCTTTTTACCCATACCCAAATGCACAGGTGTGAATGATCAGAGATGGTGAGTGCTTGACATTAGTTTCATCTCAAGAAATCAAGATTAGACAATTATAAATCAATAAGAAAATGTTTCCTTATATTGTTGTTATACCTTGTTCTAGGAACTGCAATCTTCAATTCAATTTTGTTGTCTTTACATTCACTCAATTTGTTTTCTTGCTCACTTCGCTCAATTTCAACTTACATCGATATACACTCTTACGCACTTCAGAACCAATTTAGAAACAGATAGACAGACCGAAATTCAACAACTCCCCCATCAAATGAACCCGAACACATTACAAACTCTAAAATATCTACGTACATATATACTTTACATTTAACAAGCACTCAAGTCGAGCTGAAGCTTACGAGCCAATGCACTTAAGTTTATTTGCTTGGGGACAGGACGCCGACCAAAACGGGATGAAAAGAGTTGAGATGACGGAGGGATATATATAAAATGGAGAGCCCGAAAATAGCAGGAACCGGAACATAACCCATTGGGCAACATCAATTCAACAATGCTACTTATCGTAACCATAAGCGGCAAGGTATGCGCATTTGTTTACAACTCACTTGGCTGGTCACACTTGACCCAGCAGGCCATCTTTAACCCAAAACCCCATTTCCATCCACATCTTCATCGATCCCAGTGACACTTGAAGACACACGAGAGTCGCTTGAGTTTGAGTTTCCCCCTCAAGAGATTTCACTCAACGGGCAGCATAATTTATTTGCTATTTTCGTTGATGCCTCTCCACAGTTTTATATTGATTAGTTGTCATTGATGCTTCATGCTTGATGCTGACCTTGGTGCCGTCTGCTGAGCCAATAGATAAAAAATTTGAAAACTCACGTTTTAAGCACTTCCTCGAACTATTTTGGATACAGTGTGAGTCGCAAATTTATGTTCAGTAGAGATCTAAAGTTGATGTTCAGTTTATTTTATTAGAAGGTGGCCCATAACTGGACTTCCGAAGTCCATAACTTTACCAAATTTTATCCGATTTCAAAGTGGCATACCTCTAAAGACTCGTAATTTGATTCTCAAAAAATCTGCTTCAAAATTTTTCATTTTAGCGTTGGTCCAATTTTTGACCCATTTTCATGTCATTTATTTCCAAGTTTCCGACGTGTTGCTAAAAGGTGGCCCATAACTGGACTTCCGAAGTCCATAACTTTACCAAATGTTATCCGATTTCAAAGTGGCATACCTCTAAAGACTCGTAATTTGATTCTCAAAAAATCTGCATCAAAATTTTTCATTTGAGCGTTGAACCAATTTTTGACCCATTTTCATGTCATTTATTTCCAAGTTTCCGATGTGTTGTTAAAAGGTGGCCCATAACTGGACTTCCGAAGTCCATAACTTTACTAAATTTTATCCGATTTCAAAGTGGTATACCTCTAAAGACTCGTAATTTGATTCTCAAAAAATCTGCATCAAAATTTTTCATTTTAGCGTTGGTCCAATTTTTGACCCATTTTCATGTCATTTATTTCCAAGTTTCCGATGTGTTGTTAAAAGGTGGCCCATAACTGGACTTCCGAAGTCCATAACTTTACCAAATGTTATCCGATTTCAAAATGGCATACCTCTAAAGACTCGTAATTTGAGTCTCAAAAAATCTGCATCAAAATTTTTCATTTTAGCGTTGAACCAATTTTTGACCCATTTTCATGTCATTTATTTCCAAGTTTCCGATGTGTTGTTAAAAGGTGGCCCATAACTGGACTTCCGAAGTCCATAACTTTACTAAATTTTATCCGATTTCAAAGTGGCATACCTCTAAAGACTCGTAATTTGATTCTCAAAAAATCTGCATCAAAATTTGTCATTTTAGCGTTGGTCCAATTTTTGACCCATTTTCATGTCATTTATTTTCAAGTTTCCGATGTGTTGCTAAAAGGTGGCCCATAACTGGACTTCCGAAGTCCATAACTTTACCATATTTTATCCGATTTTGCATCAAAATTTTTTATTTTAACGTTGGTATTTTTATAATACCCTCTGCAAGGGTATACAAATATTAAAAAACTTATTCCCAATCAGCTTTAAAAATGTGAAATGCGCTGTACTTACCTATTTCTTAAGATCTACCCACATCATTTCGGTCGTCATCGAAACTGACCAGCATCACAATCTGAATAACCATCTTATTTATAAGCATTAACATCGCATACCGGAATACGTGCCATATTTTGGCTGATGTCTGTTTTTTTTTCTCTGGCCCTCTGGCATTTGGTCAACTTTTAAATCGGTTTTAGTGGCTTAATTAAATGTGATTTTTTTTCGCTGTCAGCTTGGGATACGTTTTACGCTTCATTGTAGATGTTTTTCCATTAGCATATTTTTTGTTTGTTTGCGACTTGCTCAACTCTTCGACATTAAAAGTTTCTGCGATTGCTTGGCAAGTTTTCCCTCCCTTCTTTTTTATTAGAACTCTATGAGTTCCGATTGGGGAAAAAACTTTGTCGGTTGTGTTGCATAAACAGGAAATCGAATGCCGAAATGTCAATTCGATTGCTGGTAAACATAACAGTCTGTTATGATTATTTATCATTGCCTGATGTGTATTGTAACGTTCTGCTGCGGGCTTGAGGATCTGCTCGGTTAGATGGCCTGTTTATTTATAGACAGATGATTATGATTGTGTTATGCATAATTTGGCACGAAACTGGTTAACCGACGGAAATCGGACATCAAACAGTGATTGGGTCTCGATGTCTAAGGCCATCAAAATCTTTAAGATGGAATGGCATAGGCTGAGATATGAAATTTGAACTTAACTTTCGGAGAACGTTAGCTTTTATGGTTACTGCTGGCTGTTTGCTTTATTGTTATATATTACACTAATGAAGGAGAAGCATTGTAACATTTTATTTGCATAAACTTTTACTTTTCACGAGCTAGATAATTTGGGTCAAGGTTTAAACTTTCATACTTTGGTTTATTTGGTTTGGTTACAGAAATAAATGTTTGTAGGATAAGAGTTTTCTCCTTTTAAACCTAATTTGATAGTTAATTTTCTGAAATTATTTTCATTAATTCTTATTATTCCATGTGAATAAGCTGAATGAGACATTGACAGGGTTTGGAGCCATTTTCAGTCCAATCTTGCATTTCAAATACGCTGAAGTTTACAAACATAACAGGCATGATTCCCCATGGGACTTAATTAGTCCAACAACAAACTGCAGCATAAATATATTCATGTATTCTATTTCGGACAATGCCACGACGAAAATAATACATCTTCTGTCACATGCATTATATTAATATAAATCATCTTTGGCTGTCCATGGACTGACAACAAATCTCTTAATGTATACAAATCATATTTTCCAATTCTGAGGCAACCTTCATCTCCACCCAAAATACACCATTTCCCTCGATCCCAATGGCATCGCCCAATTCACGTAGCAAATCACTTTACAACTGTCAGACAAACAATGCCAAAAACTGATGGCCAAGAGAGGATTGAACACGGAGTGTGGCCAAAATGGTTGAAGGGGCGAAAGGTCCAAAAGGGGCGGGGCAGTTCGGTTGAAAGATATCCTTCACCGGATCCTGTCCAGGCATTTGACTTTATCACGCAAATTGATTGCTTTGACCCGAAACGATTGACGAAATTTGATTGATAACTTATTAAGTTGGCCATTGTCTCTTTTTTGCCTGTCTGTATGGGCGTGGCCCGCCCCTATCTAATTTTTGCATGCTGGCAAAAGTTTTGTGTGCTTCATGCTCTTTTTGAGTCACGCATGAATGAATGGCTAATAAAGATAAATATACAAGATGCCAGCTGGAAGACTTCCCCCAAATTTCGCCTCTCATTCCTCCATTCCTTTTTATCTGCACTTGCCCAGCAGCAGGTTTTCGGGCTGAATAATATATATATGCATATATATATAAAACACAGATTTAAATTTACGAATATATCACTTTTGTAGCGGCTCACATAAAAATATAAAAATAACAAACATTTAAGTTAGCTCGTTGAAATATTTTTCTTAAAAAACCGCCCAAAGGCCAGATAAAATACCAGAGATGAGGAGGCAGAGCCAAAGAAATTATAGGACGGACTTGAACAACCGAAAAAAATATAAAAAAGAACCTCAGCATCAACAACAAAAAATGCTAATTCAAAACAAGCAGATTTTGCGGTTTATGCAAATGTCTCTCCGACCAGAAAAATACCCAAACAAGTCATAACAGCAAGAGCAACAGCCACAAAGATGGCTCTCGTTTGTATATCTTTGTGTTAGAAATATACAAATAAATACAGATTTAATGTTTGTCTGAGTAGAAGTGCAAGGCGACCAAAAGTAAATTACAAAGTTATATAAAACCGGAGTGCAGTAATTTAAGGTTATTTCCAAAATTAAACTGATAAAATTTTGGAATAGGCTTATGCATTTAATTAAAGATTATATCAGCTTACCCATAATAAATCATATAAAAATCCTTTGTTTAGGTAAGAATATTTATAAAAAAAATATATATATTTATATTGGCAAGAAAACAAAACAAATTTTTGAAGGAAATACAAGAAAAACTTGAGTGAAATATGTTTGTGCTTATTTGTTGCTCAGCTGCGTCAAACTGTGCAGTTCAAGGCTATTTCGTCTTAGCCCCAAGTCATTTTACTTCGGGCCAAAAAAAGTTGAAAATAGCAGGCAAGATAATGCCGAACATGCCTTTCTTTTCAACTACGACTTGTATGTCTGTTTTTTTTTGGTCCTCTTATGTTTATTTAACACACTTTTGCACACACACGCACATAAAAGCCAAAATGAGTTTGGCCCAAGAGCAATAATTCATTTTGACTTCCATTCTTGGCTGACTCTGATGGAAAACCTTTCTCCTCGTTCTATCGCCTCCAAATTGAATTCCAACTTAAACATCATTTGGCTATTTTGAAATGGAAACGATTTCGCATATGTGAGAGTGTTTGTGTTTGCTTATGTAAGCTGCCCCGCTGAGCTGCGATATTGATTACATTTTTTACCAGCCAACTTTGAATTTCTGTTCATTAGATTGGTTTGATTTATCTTGGGTTTTTGCTTTTTTTTCAATTTATTTGTTTCTTCAATTTAAAGTATGAAACTCTTAGTATTTGTAAAAAATGTATACATATTTCCATGGAATATTTTCGTTGTAAAAGCTTTAAGAAAGAAAAAACAATACTGAGCTAGGAAGCCTAGGCTAAGAGCAGATTTTAACTTGAGTACAAAAAGAAATGGTAATATCGAATTTTCATGTTATCTTCAATTTCATGTTCTCAGTCAATATTCAATTTAATATCAAAATAATGCATTAAAGATGACCATTTTCTCTTTCTTTCAAAACATGACCAATTCAGGTCAAACTTCATCATTACAAATGTTTCAAATTTTTTACTTTTGGTGGACCACAAACATTCCGCACAAATTATTTGTCTTTTATTATTTATTTGTATATCACCATTTAGCTACAAAAGAACTTTTCCATCGAGTTTTGTGTAGAAATGTAGAAATATTGTTGCGAAACTTTTCCTCAGCTTTTTTATTTCATCAAGGGGAGGAAGAGAAAACCGCAGAATGGAAATGCGGACTTCTCAGCCCCACATGCAATAAATAATTTCCATGCGCAACTAAAGTTTTCCCCTTTTTCGGCCGGGCAAATCAAAAAGTTACTATTACCCACTATCAATATTAATCACTGCATATATGTTCTTTTCTTTTTAGGTGAGTCTGCAAAGTTTTAAAGCTCGGGAATTTGCACAGAGATAACAGAGTGCCGCAATCGATGTTGGTTATGGGGTAAGTGAGACGTGGAAATTGGCTCAACAATTTGGCTCAAGCTCAACACTTTCCTCGGCCCCCGCCCACCCGATTTCCCGCCCACTCCAAATGTGACCTTCAAAGAGCGACAACAATGGCGCATCTTCTTCCCATGCATACTTTTTTCCGGCGCAGTGTCTGTCTCTACCTTTTTTTGGGTCATTTCCGCGACTTGGTTTTTGGTTTTTGGCTTTTGCTTTCCACGATGTCGAGATCGAGAGACTTCCGTCGAAGCCTTGCACTCAGACCCCAATCTGAAGTGTTTACTGTTTACACTCATTTTCGTTTAAATTTGCATTTTAATTTATTTGCCCGATGTCTTTGTTTTCCTTTCTGTTTGCTTCTTTTCCCTCGTTGGCCATCTGCGGTGTCCGTTGCACAATTCATGGAGTTGCAGTTGACATTATTGCCGCTTTTACCTAAGTCGCCTGTCATCGATGCACAAAGAAAAAGTTAAGATACTAAGAAATATTACCTTCAATGATTTATGTTTAAACCAACCTTTTAAACCAATTAAAGGGGTAAATGGTATTACATTTTTGACAATTTGGTTATTTTTTTACATTTAAGATATGTTTTTCCTTGTGTAATTTTTACTTAGTTATTTCAATAGCTGTTATTGCTACTGTTTTGCCAACTGAGTCCATTTCTGTTTACATTTGGCCTTTTTTCGCCTTCCGGCTTCGCCCGTTTTACTTGCAGTTTATGCACTGACCTGTTTCCATTTAATTTTCGTTGCTGTTGTCTCTCTTTTACATTGCTGGCTCTAATTAATTTCAGCGCTCACTTATGTGGTCTTAATGCCGAGCACTTGTTTTTACCATTTTGGTAAATCAAAACATCAAATGAAAGTTGTTTGCCACAGTCAATTCAGTTTATATAAAAGTTCTTAAAGGCCTTGCTAATGCTTCATATAATAGTATATAATAATAACTGCTGACTTCTTTGTAAAACTTATTTGTGTATAATTAATAAACAAGATAAATAACAATTTCTGAATTTTTTAATTTTAATTGCACATATGTGTTTGCATACTTTCCAATTTAAAATTTATGGATGTTTAAATCATAGTAAAGATGTTTAAATATTCTCAGCTCAATTATTCATGTTCAATATGTAAATGGCAGCCGACTAATATGATGAATAATTTAAAATTTATATGGAAGGAAGTGCGCCTTTGTAGTTAACATTTGAACAAGGGTAAATGACATTTTTGCCATATTTACGGGTCTCTTTTTTTACATTCCGGCTGATGGCCTTCGAACAACCCCATCAGGATTTTATTTATATTTATTCCTGTCATGTTTTGTAGCTGTTTGCTTGTTTCAATTAATTGCAAATTTATGCATTTAATCGTTAGCCTATTAAAACGAGCCCTGACAGTCCATTCAAGTTATTCATATTAAGCCCAGAATCCGTAGCAGAAATAAACTCACACCCAAACGGGACAATAAAAAAATGTTTATCAATCGCTGCCACAAGCACGCTTCGAATGCTGCAATGCGAAGTTAAATTTAAATGAGCCGCAAAACGAAAATAAATATTTTAAAATATATATCCGTGAATTTGCGACTGCTGTAGGTAACGGCGTCAATTAATATCTCACAGTAAAAAAGTGCAATCAATGACAATTTTAAAGTGTCGCACACAGTCATGGAAACTTGAAAATTAATGCTCTTGGCCAAAAAGTCCATTAACATAAATCGCTTACAGTCAACATATTTTATTTAATTCTCTTGTAGTATTATACGGTGATGCAATGAATATTAAATTGAAGTGTGTCTTGTGTGTTCTGAGATTATAATATGTGGATATGGGATCTAGAGTGTGGATATTACATATTGTGCATATTAATTGTTTTTTACAGGGTGGCTTTATGTTTTAAATATGTAAGAGTTTCGTAAACTGTTATTGACAGACACAAAAGAAAATTAAATCTACTTTTGAAACTTTTTTCATAAGAGCACACAAATACACACCATACTATTTTTATTATGACTGAATGTAATTTTTAGATGTCGCCTGATCTTAATCTTTATGAATATCCATTTTATTGTTTTGCACACTGCAATATATTTAATTTTGACAAGTTATCATGTGTAACAATGAGATAACTACAGTAGTTAACTACGTGTAGATAAAGGATATATAAGTGTTTCTGGTTTTATGTCCATCCAGTGTTCTTCTTGGAGAGCACGACCTTCTGCATGTGCTCATCCGCGGTGTGGGTGGTGTGGCTTCCGCCCGCATGTCTAGCCGTGCACTTGACCATGGGAACTCCGGTGGCTCCTTTGGTCCAGGCACTTGTCGAGTGCGGGAACTCGTCCTTCCGATAGTATCCCATGATGCCGGACTTGCGGATCTGGCCCAGTTCGTAGGTGACAATGGGACCCAGGCCGGTGGAGCCCTTGGCATTCGGCAGGGATGGCACCTTGGAGCGCTCCACTGTGCGCATCACACAGGTGGTGTCGCAGGCCAAACAGGCCAGGTCCTGCATGACCTTGACCCTGCCAGCGGCAGCGGCACAATCATCGTTGGTCATCTCCATGTACTTCTGCAGGGCCTCGGCTATCATTTGAACCCTCCTCTCGATCATCTCCCGAAAGTCCTTGAGACTCAGCTCCAGTGCATCGATGCCCAAGGTCATTCGCAGGTTGTCGATGATCTGCAGCACATTCTTCTCGTTCAGACTTACGATATGCCGCACTTCGCAGAACATCTGCTCCAATCTGGACTTGTACTCCTCGAGTTGCTCCAGCGACACTTTGGTGGCCAGTTGCTGGAAGTCCACCTTCTCGGCGAGCAAAAGTTCCACCTCCGTCTTGTCAATCTTCACCTCATCCAAATGGGCAGCCGACTTCTTCAAGATTTGTATTTGATTTACGCAATCATTGAGGCGAGTCATCATGGTGCTAGTCGCTTCCTTATTACTGGCCATGTAGAGCTTTATTTCGCGCACTGTATCGGAGAGATCCTTCATCATGTCCATGAGTCTCTGGGAGTCCTGCTTCAGGAGAGCCGCGGCCAGTTCATTGACCTTGTTGGTCAGGGCACAGAACTGGGACTTAAGATCCAACAGCTCACTTAACATTTTCTCGGGCGAATAGCAAAGTGGCTGTTCCAAGCCCAACTCCTCCTCCTCCTCGGGCTTCTCCACTTCGGTGGGTGCAGATGACTCCTCCTGGACCTCCTCCTCCAGGAGACCCTCCTCCTCATCACCTTCGACTATGTCGCCACTGGACCAACTAACTGAAACCTCATCGCCAGTCGTACCCATCAGCACTCTCAACTGCTTGGCTATGTGACGGAGTATCTTTATCCTCTGCGGATTCGGTTTCCTATCGATCAGCATATGGGTCACATTGTTCACCTGCTCCATGGTGATCTTCAGTTGTCCAGTGAGATTGCTCACAAACTGATGCATTTCCATGCTGGCCTGCTCCTTGTGCAACTCGATCTTGGAGAGGCGTCTCTCGAGACGCGTGATATTGTTGACCAGCGATCCATCGAGTCGCGAGTGGGACTTTTCCCGAGTGGAGGATCTCGAAGAAACCCTGGAAGCCTGGGGCGCCAACTCATCTGCCTTGCCATCCGCCTTTGGGGATGCTTCCCCGGCTTCAGGGGCCATCGGTTCCTCGGGAGCAGGAGTTGGAGCAGGAGTGGGTTCGTGGGATGCCACTGCCTCTGGCGTTACTACGGCAGCTTCCGAAGGCGCTTGTTCAACCGGAGGTGGCTCCACCGGTGGTGGCTCTTCTGGAGCCGCTTCCTCTGCAGCAGGAGTCGGTGCAGGAGGCGCTGGACCGGGCGTTTCTTCGGCGGGCGGAGAGGGAGGGGCTGCCTCCTCGGCTGGCGGCTCACCCGCCGGCTCAGCGGCTGCGCCTTCTTCTACATCCTCACCAGCGAACAGACGGAACTTGGATGTGTTTCCCAAGGTCACTACAAAATTATAAAAATAAACAAATTATAAGATATTAATATTTTAGCTAGCGAATAGTCAAAGTGTATTAAAACTTTTGTTAAATAAAATAATAGACTAATAGATTAGATGGAATACATTTTATTAGAATTCTTACAGTTTGACTCCTATTTTGTGAAATTTAAACAGATTTTATCTTATCCTAAAAATGTAATAGTTTTTCAGGGTCGCGAGTTATAATTTTTTCAATCTTAATTTAAGAAAATACTAATAAAAATGGCACTCTAGCTTTTATATATGAAAACTCTCATTTCTACTCACATAAACTGCTTTGCATGCGGACATTGGCCACCATGTAATCTTCCTGCTCGACGACCTCATCTAGGACCTCCAATCGCTGGGCAAAACACGTGAGCAGCACATGCAAGGCGTAAAAGTTGACATGTCCCGATTCCGGGGACCCAATGGCCACGTCAATTAATTCCTTGTAGGTAAACGTCATTTTGTTGGAAGGAGTCAGTTGTTCAAAAGTGCTCGAATTTAGTGGCAGTTCTATCAAACAATTCCAATAATTTTTCGCCTTTCGAATGTGGGCCAATACCGAAACAATTGTGAATAAATGAAATGTGAACTGAACCAAACGAGCTTGTGAAATGGAATAAAAAAGTATATAAAGAGTTGATGGAAAAATCAGAGCCTTGTGATTTTGAGCTGCTAGTCTTTAGAGTTTGCTGAAATGTGAGAGATTATTTTACTTTATATAAATGACACGAAAAGCCTACATTTTTGGAAACCTTTTAAAATTATAATACATATTTTCAATGGGGAATGGCATTTTCAGTCCCAGGATCATTAAATGAAATGTTATGGCAGCCACTAAGGTAAACCAAAATTACTTGAATATAAAAGAAATAATGTTATTAATTATGGTCTCTTAAATTGGGTTTCTCAAATTCGCTTTAACTCCGCAGAAGCGATTAAAATTATGCATTATTAGGTCGGTGTGGGTAAATACGGAATGCGTTTTACGCAAGCTTCGTTTCGTGGCTGCGATAAATGCTTCACAGCTATTAGGGCTTAATTAATTTTTACACCATTTTGTGTTTAATATTTGTTGCCCTGGCAGCTATTATGGTTGCTTTCGTTTAATGAACATCATCAACACGGTTAAGTTTAATTTTATGAAGCTGCTTCTGTGGTTTTTCTTTTCTGCTTGCCCTTACATTTTTTTGTGTGAACCAACGCAGATGCAAAATGATTGGGTGATTGTGGGTGAAGATGATGCAATTAAGACAAATCGACGAGAAGTGGAAAGGCCTTGGGCGATCAGGCAAGACGTTGTCATTTCAATCCGATTGAGACATTTGGCCAAAATTAATGTTTCAATTAGTGGTAAAAGCTGCCAGATTTGTGGCCCAAAGTCACATTCGGTTACCTTTTCAAATGCACGAAAACTCTGCACATCCTGTGAGATAGTCAGGAATGGAAATCCCATTTGTCATGCCTGCACTCGACTTCACCCGATGGGTCGGGCAATCGACAGCCCTCAAATGGGAGGTAGTCAATGTTTGTGGCCTCGTAAAATCTAATTTAAATGCAAACGCAAATGTCAAAAATTGTAGAATTAAAAATCACATTCAGCTTGATTCAGTCAGGCAGCCACACATACCCCACCATCCAGTGCAACTATTGCTCAAGGGGTGTGTAGTAGCTAGCGGTAGACAGGGCGTATACGCAACATATTTTCAGCAAACTGTCACATCGCGTATACGCAATCAGTCGGCAGTCAGTCAACAGGATGCCACATATTGGTAAAAATTCACACGGATAGTAAAGTCTACAAAAAAAACAGGCAATCAGAAAAAGAGTCGTCTTTGGGGAATACTCTTTAAAAAATGAATACGTTGATTGAAAAAAGTTAACAGGACTTGAATTGATAAATTTGTTTGGGTAAAACGAAAAAGAGGATTTATAATAAAACCTTTTTTATATTTTAAGTCCGCCATTCATTAATATTTATTGAATATACCCCACTTGCCAGTAGAGTATCATGAAAAATAACGAAAAACCCTGGTTATCTGCGAGATGCGTTTGAAAGGTTTTTACATCAAATGTCAACTATGTTGATTGAACTGCCTGAAAGCTGTACACCTCCACGGAAAACCCCTACCAATCATACATATATATTTACCCATTTGTGTGGCCATCAAAAATAACAAATTTTTTACCAATGGCAAGCTAAATTTCATCAATATCAAATGCCGAACGACCAAAAAAGTCTGAGCCAAATATTGAAAAATATTAAAAAGTGTCAGGTTTTTGCTGTCATCAGATTATAAGCTTCATGATGTCGGACAACCGGTTTAAAGTTGAGAAGTTATAAATAAATTTGTGGACGAATAGCCCGTGGTTACTGCAAATATTTCATTACAAATTGAAATTCGTAAAGTTTCATTTATATGCCATGCGGCTCGTATGTTTAAAATATAATAATACCCTTAATTTATGCGCAGGCATTGGGCGACAGAAGGGCAGCCAAAACTGCAGCTCAGGTCGCAAAAAGAGTTGGCAAAAAGTGCAGACAGACACCCACACACATACACACACACACACATACGCTTTTATGCAGGAAACGGAAACGGAAATATGCGCAATTTCTCAACAAGCCAATGTCTGCAGCTAAAACAAAAAGAGCTCGAACAGGAACTTCTCCTTGTCATTTTCGTTTCTTCAACTTTCCCCAGAAACTGCTGAAGTTTTGCTCACTGTTTGAGTTTGCCTCAAATGTTTCTTTGTCTTGAGCGCATTTTTAATATCAAACAGGATTTGCCGAATGGAAAGTAAGTCATAGAGAAACTTTATATAATTATGCAAGTGTCTGATAAAGCTGCTGGAAGTGTGTGCGAACAATTTATGCATAATTAAAACTTGATTATGCGGTTTGCGAGCCTGGACTGCTTTGCCGAGTTCCTTAATACATTTTAAATGCGTTGGGGTACTGAATTTTGGATTTTAAATTACAAGTTTTTTATTAAGCTATAATTATAGAAATATTTCAAAAGATTTTACTTACATATTTGCTTTGATTTGTCTTCCCCTCCACTGAGTTTTCACTTAAATTGTAATAAAAGTCTTTTTGCGAATCATGCCCAATTGTTTGCCCTTCCACTTGAGCAAATTAATTTAATTTGTCAATTGCACTTTCCTAGGATTCATGATTTTATGCTTTTGTCAGCTAAGTAAAATTTTGCCATTCAAGCATTGTGAGCAATAAATAAATTGAACACCATATCTTGTCAGTTATTGTGCAGCAGTGACTTCTTCGGCAGAGAGATGAACAATTAGAGATGATTTGCTAGCATTTGCATTTAGCACTTGGGTCAAACGCACAGTGAAGCAGTTAATTCCTCGGCTGGCTTTATGTTTTCTTCTTCCATCTTTCGTTTCAATGGGTCGTAAAGTCAAGTCAAACGCTTGACTTTCTGTTCACAGCAAGTAGCCAGAAGCAACTCAAAGTTGGCTGGAAATCTCAGCTTGTGGCGAACAATGGCCGGCGATAAATGGCAAAGTCGCAATAACATTAACCGTTAGGCAGGGCCTCCCCCTTTTTCCCGCCCCATTCTGCTTCCTCTTCTTCGGGCCAAAAATGCGCCAGTTGACCCAATTCGTATTGAAGCGCGTTCCCAGCCAACTCAACTCAACTCTCAACGGCAATTCCATTTTGCCTCTGCTCCCATATTTGGAGCAAAAACACACAGAGATACGCACAGAATGTTGGGGAGACAGTACACTGTGAAAAAATATTAGGTACATGAGTATTCATCACTAATTTGGGAACTTTATTTATCATATCACTCATATCTTAAGATTACTTAAGGTTACTCGTAATACTTAATCGTATCGATATTTAAGATGTTGTTCTATAGAAATATATTTCGATTTTTACTCAATAAAATAGTTTTAGGTGGTAGTGAAAAAATTACCTTTTACAAATTTTAAAATAGATTTATTAAATGATTTATTATATGAAAGGCCTTTTCATTGTCTTCCGTTTTAATTTTATAACCACAATTAAATGGGGCTCATTTATAAGCCAATATTTCTGATGTCTTTCGGAGTTTTTCTCTCTGTGCATTGTTGTATGCTTTAAGCAGCCCATGTTGGCACTTATTCCACATTGTCTCTTGCCGTCTCTTTCCCTCGCCCACTGTTTCTGCGGCAAGTCGCTGACGTAATTTACTTGAACATCGCCAAATGCATTTCCTATTAGAGATGGCCAAGTGCCTCTGGTAAATTCGCAGTAAGGTGCGTTCGGCGTTACGCAAAAACGTAAATGGCAAAAACTGAAAATGGGTCAGTGATGGAACGAGTTATGATGAGGTGGTCGGTGGAAGTGGGTTACCAAACCATTATAGGCTTTGATGAATGGATTTTTAAATTTACAATTTTAAGAACCAATGGACTTAAGTTGTCAATAAATATAACTTTCCATAAAATAAACTCTTTTTTTGACCGCAGTTAACATGCCCCAAATGTTTGAGAGACCAAGTGTTTTCTTGGCCAACAGTGCGTATGTGTGATTTTGTGCAAGCACATATCTAACCGAGTCTTTATTTGTCCACTGCGGTTGTTGCCTTGAAGTTCAATTTTTGTTGACCTGCCGGCCACTTTAAATTCTTTGGCCAATCTGTTTCAACTTTAACTTCTGCTTTTTGCTTGCCAATTTAATTAGCCATTAAAAATGAAAAAGCCGCGTTGAAGCGGCAGAAAAATCAACGGACACGCGCCGAATATTTACCATAAATATTTTGTCTGTTCCGCTGGCACACATTTACAATATTTTTTATCATTAAAAAAAAGAAATGCCCGTCTTGGCGGGTAATTTATATTTATGCCACATCGGTCGGATGGTAGCGAAATTTACGCAGATTTCTTTGTGCCTCCGCTCGACACTTAAATTTATTTATGCTGATATGTGAGATTCGCTTCATCATCATTTCGCCCCTCGTCTGGATCTGCCACTTAACACCTTTCTGGCAGCATCTGCCCTTCTGCCACACCCAAGCCATGTTAATAAATGTCCGCCCCTGAGCCCTCAGACTTCAGGCACCCATCTTCATCCCACTTTCCTGGCAACCTCCTGACAGATGAGTTGATCTGCGCTGCCTTAACTTCGTCCTCATCTCGGTGGCCATCTGCAGCGATATTACAAACTTTTTAAAGCTTTAAGCTGAGCGTACGATTCCCCTCCGAATTGCAAATATTTGCTTCGGTAGGGGCAAAGAAAAAAACAACCAAACAAACAAACAAACAAGCGAACAAGGTTTACGAGTCTCATATCAATAATCCCATTTTGGCAGATTCTCTGGTTCTCACTTGAGCTACTGGAAAATCGGTTGAACAAGAGGAAAGTTATTTTTCCAACAGTCAAACCAAATTAAATTTGTTTTGCACTTTTCCCAACGTGACAGGAAAATAATTGTGCGGAAAACTTAATCTCACTTAAATTGGGTGATGATTTATTAAAAAGTTTAGAAATCCAACTTAAATAAGTGACCGATAAGTAAATGTATATTAAGATTAGATATCAAAAACTCTTTTTTACTAAAAACATATTATATGATCCCTCAGATTTGTAAACACAAGCTGCCAGAAAATTATTTTATGAGAAAAAAACGATTAGTCCATCCACGATTTGCATATTAGTTAAGGTCACTTAGCGGATATTGCTTCAAAAATATTAGTAACCAATACATTTTTTTGTTTAATGGCCAAACCCTGTTTAACATATTGCCATATAAAGAGATGATTTCATCGCAGCCACAAAAAATGTACGAAAACAAAAAGCGATGAAGGCGTCAATCAGCAGCCTCCACAAAAATTCATTATTCAGCATACATCATTTTATATACGCAAAGAAGGGGGCTAATTGCTGGCAAACAATTGCCATCTTCAATTACAATTATTTGCTATCACTTTGCAGAGCTCAAGTGCCAATAATCTGGTGGGAAATGGGGAATTTCGAGGGCAGGTGAACCACTTGAATCTGCCTACGAGCATTCATAATTTAAACTCATCTGCTTACTTATGCATACAACAACTGAAAATTTGTAATAAGCCGCTTAAGACGCGTGCTCCCCCAGATTGCAGTTACAAATATACGAGTGTACATACTACAGGATGATTTAAAGGCGAGACGAGGCTGCAGTTGACAGGGGAATATGAAAGAAGACATGGAGTAATCCCACCTGCCTTCACCTGAATTCGTCGCCACTCCACTTGTTGTCATTGCTGATGATGCTCTGCCACGATTTAAGCTTAATTTTTCATTTAATGGGAGATTTTCATGCATGTGTAGCTAGGGTTTATCCGACGGGATGCTCTGATTGGGGAATAAACAAATTAAATTTACAAAATCTGATTTATAATGTAATCGTTAAATTACGATTTATGTAGACTAACGATAAAAGTGGTGGAATACTAATGTTTTTTTTCAGATTGTGTTTTCCAAATGTAAATTACATAAATATACTAAATTGAATAAAGTTAAATTTATAAATATTTTACAACATAATATTATTCTAGTAAGCAAAATTAAATTTAAAAGCATGGTACATTTTAAATGCAGGTTTCTCTTATTTTCAGGTAATATGGAAATAAAAGAGTATTAAAAGTTCCATCACTTTTAACACCCTCTTGATTTTTAAACACGATTTTCATTTTATTGCTTACTTTTAATTATTGAGTTGTGAAACTTATCTGCCTCGGTTCAGCCAGTTTTTTTCAGTTTGCTTTCTGCAATGAATATGCAAATTTGTGCAGCTTAGCGGCGATAGTAGATGGTAGATGGGCTTGGGCCTTACTTACTCCCATGGATATCTCAGTATGCCCTATTATTATTTAAGGTCTCTGGCACTTGGCGAGGCCTTTGCATATTTTATTGTGAATTCGAAAGAGAGGGGAATCCAGCTAAATTATGGTCTGTGGGTGGAGCAGTAGAAGAGTGCTTATCATTGCAGTTTGTTGGCTGAATAATTCATGGTCCGGGTAGAAATGCAATCGCCTCCGGTTTCTCGAAAAAGGACTTGAAGAGTTTTACTTTTATGATTTTTTTATACTCCAGTTTTCTTTCGTTTCATTCAGACTTTCCCGTCAGGTCAATAGAAAATTGAAAATCTCAACGAGCGACGACTCAGTGGGAGTATATGTGTGTGTTTGCTATAATTCAATTTTCTCCACAAAATAAAAAAAATAGGAAAGAGTTTCATTAAAATTCAACTGCATCAGCAAGATTGTAACATCCACACGAAAACACACATAGACAAACAGAGGTGGACCACAAAACCGCCAGCAAATCAATTGGAAGCGAACTTCACTTTTCACTTGTCCCTCTTCCAAATCGAACCATTTCATGCCAAATTGAATGCAAGAATTTAATTAAGCTTCTCTTTGCCTTTTTTGCAATATTATTTTATTGAATATAGGTAGATATATAAAATACATATCTAGCTGCGTGTATGAATATCATTTCAAATATGTTTTCCTTGCTTTTGTATGCACAATTTATTCTTTGATTTATGGAATGGCCACTAGCTATGAATTCGCATTCAGCAGCCAACAATAAATTCATTGAGTGGGGTCCTTGGTGGGATTCGATTGATGGCGTCATAAAATCATCCGCTAGGTGTCATTGGCAGGAAAGGGAAAATGCGTCAAAGAAATCCGAGAAATAAGAGAGAAGTCGAAAAGCTTATTGGCAGACTAATTTTAGTTAAATCTGCAGAGGCAAAGAGAAAATATCAAATGTTTTCTTGGTCTAAAAATTCTTATTAACAATATTGCTATTAAAAGTAGCTTGAAAATACTTTCTTTATGGATTATTATTGCTATTAATGAACTAAAGTGAAGTGAGCAATTTTAAACAAAATAGTAAGCATTTTTATTAAAGCCTTATATTTTTATCAAAATTGTTGATAAATTGTTGATAAATCGTTAAATCATATAAACTTCGGCTTTCCAAAGTTAGCTTCCGTTCATATGTATTCGACAATCCTTGAAATATTTTCATCACTGAAAAAAGTTATCCGCATTTTCCAAAAATAACCTTACCTTACCTAACTTGAAACTATTTCCCATAAAACTCCGACGAAATTTAGTAAGCGATAAGGTTGCAAAGTTAATCTACATATACGCTATTACCACCAAGTTTAAGCCTTTAAATGGATGTGAATGGAATGTGGAAGCCGGTTAGCCTGGGCACTAACAGTCTGCCGATCCCCTTCTGCATTTAAGCACCGGGGCAAGTGCACCGAAAAGCCCGGGCACTCACATAACTCCTGCCCTCAAATGCAGTAAATACAAATTTATTTAACACTCTTACATTTTTGGTTAGCAAAAGGGGCGAGAACGGGGATAGTGCTTCAACATTGTTGCAGGCTTTACGAGGCAACAACAGGCACAACCGACATGTACACAAAACAATTATTGCCCGTAGGTAATTTAGTGGAGAAAACATTACCAGCAAAACCAGAGGAGCAGCGACGAGGAGTGTGAGCCCAGTAGAGAAATGTTTTATGTCTGGTTGGGTCCTCGTCTCCGTCCCCCAATTCCGCATCTTTCTCCTGGGATCTTGGCCCGAAGTGTGCGCTTAAAATAATTCCAGTTAAACATGGCCCACAATTTGCTTATGGCCCAGACTGAACTGGGCACCGCCTCCTCGCATTTCGGCAACTGCCTGGCCAAAGTTTGCTAGTTTAAGAAAAGCAACTCGAGAGCTTTCCTCGCTTTTCTCGTCTGTCATTCAAGTGGGGTTTTCATGCGGATTTCTTTTGGCCCCGAGACTTGCGGCTGGCAAAGTGATTATGTGATTATATGTGGCCCAAGATCTCCGAGGTCGATTCTCCAAAAAGGTTAACTAGAAAGGATGTTCTCAAATTAAGTTGATTAATTGCATTTTTTATTTTCTTCATATAGCACCAATAACACCAATTTGAGTAGCATAATAAATTATTCATTCTAATATTATTTTATAATATTTAAATATTTTTTGTGCTGCCTGGAGTTTTAAGAAGCAAATGCATGTCTTTTCCAAATAGTTCTATTCAAAACCGTAATGGTTTCTATTTTGATTCATCGTTCAGTTTACTAAGCATTATTCTTGTCCTGATTTGCTCTTCAATGATTAAATCCGTTAAAAGATAACATTTATCACTTACACAATAGTTTCCCATTCTTAAACAAAAGCTGTACTTTCGGTAAAAGCTCCACAAAGTCTCAGTTTCTCGCCGGTGACAATGGCCCTCATAAACTGCGGACCCAAGTACAATCCCTTCTCTGTGCTATTCGTATCGCCATCCAGTCTGATAATATAATCCTTGCTAATCAGCCGATCAGCCATATCCTGCTCCAGCTTGGGTATGAGTACATCGTATAAAGTGCCATCTCCAGCTGCCGTCAGTCTTCGATTTACAATTGTGCAACAATTCTCATTGCGAAGGATTTCCTCGAACTGAAGTTTAACTTGGCGAAGAGAGCTCTTTTTTGGATATCCCGAAAGCCGTTCGAAGCATTTGAATTGGTAGAAGCGACGTTCCAGTTCAGCCAAGTCATCTAGTAATGGTTTTATTGGGGGAAGTTGATCAGAATGTGAGCGTGACAGTCGACACAAATCGGTGAGAAGTCGCTCGATCTGTGAGCAAAATAAATCCTCTACGTCGGCATTGCTTAGAATGTCCTGTAAGAACAATGTTTAAGGAATTTGTAAATAAAGATTTCCTGAAAGAGTTTAAAAATACTTACTATAAGTTTCAATATAGACGAATGTAGTAAGGGAACTATGGTCAGATTGTAGATCTCGTGCATTTTACGGGTCTCCATATAGTGAAGTACCTTTAAAGCTTCGTTGGTGTCATCGAATAGTCTTTTCTGTCTGGTTATAGGAACCGCTTGGGCCTGTTCCCAGACTTTCTGCCAGGTATTGCCCTCAGTAGTCATTCTTACGCTTAACTGATGTTTCACCTCACCCAATTCTGAAAGAAAATGTAGCACATTGATTAAGAGTTTCTAGGTAAGATTAATATCCCCTACCATCAGTGACCTCCTCCCAATCTTTGGGACTGTACCAGCGAATAAAGTCCTCCATTATGCCCCTGGGATTGGCGGCCTTAAAGGCTTCCATGTCGGATAGCAACGAAGTGCACATCATTTGGGTGGTCAAGCCGGAACCGGGTCCCAATTTCAGCATGACCTCGGCATCGTCCTGCAGCTGATCTTCGGTTTTTGGCACAGGTTCCTGGGTCTGTGGGACATATATATACTCCTCCGGTTCCTCCAGCAATCGCTCATTGTTTAAACGGCTCAGTCGACCCTCGGGTTTTAGGCTAAGAACTGCCTTCGTGGGAGCACCAGAACCGGCAGTCAGATCATCGCAGTCGAAGAACTCGCCCTCGTCCTCCTCGTCGTCCTCCTCCTCTTCGGAACTGACTTTTCTCACCATCCCCTCAGATTTTAGTTTGCTATTCGCCTCCCGTTGCACGCGACGTTTCACGCAAACGTTGAGCATCTGCAGCTTTTGGTGGAGGAGGCAGGTGCGCGTGTCGGGAAAGCCAGCGGAAACTCTGGGGAAATTCAGAGGAATTAGAAGTGTTAGCATGTTGAGAGCACAAGCAGGGGTGTTGATACATACACCTAATTAATTAGACTTATGTTGTTCTGACGCGATTTATTCGCTTTAATTGATTTCATTAAGTATTTTTTTTTAATATTTAAGTATATCGTATTTCTTCTCTAATCCCAACTAAAACTAGCTTTTTGTTACGTTATTAAGCCTAGTCTACATTTATTTGACGTCTGTCTGATGAATTCTATGACCTTATCATATTTATTATCTTATAAAAAGAAGAAGTTTAAGTCCTTACACATATCATATCGTATCATCTTATTATTATAATATTTTCAGTGAGCTTCAGAGTTCACTTCTTCTGCGAATCACAGTCTTCATCTTGGGCATTATGCGTTTAAGATTTCATCTGCGTCTTAATCGTTTCAACCTTTTCATGGCTGTCTTGCCATGCCCTCACCTGGGCCAAATCATCCTCCGCCTCGCGGGCATATCAGTCACATTCTTTGGGGCAATCTCAGTCAGCTTCTTGACAATAAACCCGACAAAGGCGACAAACGCCAAGCTGCTATGCATACATCAGGGTAAAACTATGCGACTGTATACCCCGCCTGCTCAACCAATTGATATTCACGCTCATCATGGCTGTCAACGCGTGCGTGGCCCTATGGTCTTGCATAGCCAATGAGTCCCGTCCCGAAGTGGAGGTGACTCAGTCGAAAGAGTTCGCTGAACCCTGGGAGTGGAGTGTAGAGTGTGGAGTGTGGAGTGGGTACTTGGGCTGCATTGGACAAGGGGAAGTGAGTTATTTGGACCACGACAGCGGATGTTGGCCAACCCGAAAACGGAAAAGGGAGCTCCCCTCCGAAAAAAGGGAGCCTCGGAGCTGCTGCACTTGGCATTTGCATAAAAGTTGCCTTATTAGTGGCTGCGTGGACAGCTGCGGGGAAGGAGCAGCTGCTTAAAAGGTTTTTAAAGTGGCTAAAATTGCACTCAACAAGGCAGCAGGAGACCGGAGCTAGCTGACAAATGGCTCTTGGCTTTTATTGACCTAATGCTGGCCACTTGATAATGCCCACTCTCCTCGACACTTTCGTTTTAGCTGCAATGAAATAAAAACATCGTATGTTCTCCAAGTCATTAGTTCTATGTCTATGTTTTCCGGCATCACCATTTTCATCTAGTACAATAAACTAGCCCGTATTACGTTTATTTTTGTGTGGCAGACATAATAGTTTGGGCGACTTTCATGGCCAGAAGGATAAGCTGCGGTTAAATGGAAATTGTTTTTTGGCCTCCCAACGAAAGTGAGTTCGCAAAAAACTAGAATGTTTAAGTGTACATTTTAGCTAGCTAGGATTTTCAAAGAATTTATTGGATAATTCAAGCAGCTTGTGGTAAGGCAATCTAGAGGATTCGATTTAATATTTGCTTATATAAAATAAACTTTTCAATCATATCAAATGGCCATTTGACTTTTCAATGTTCAACACACTACCTCAATCTCGACCCTCTTTGAATATTCCTAAATACCTTTATAGAACCTTTTCAGCACCAAGGGAAAAGTTAATTCTCCCCTCAAAATACAAAATTAATATGCCCCAAAAAAGCGTTCAAACTTCATTGGTCGAAGCTCAAACAGCAACCCAGTTTTTTCTCTGTCGGTCACAATTTAATTCCTGTGGCTAAGCTGACCCAAAAGATTATCAACCTACGCACTCACACCTAGCCACTCACTCCAACCCAAAAACCAACCAGTTCTATATATAATCCCATCTATATATAAACTTTTCAGTTGACAACTTTTCCCACAAGAGCGAAAAAAAAGCAAATTCACTTTTTCCAACCTCAGAAATTCTAATCCACTTAAATGCTTAACAGCATTATGTGACCTTAAGCCCAGACACCCATGGTCGCCCCAAATCCACGCCCACAAGAAGTATGCCCGGCTTTTGTTAAATAAAACTTCAATTAAAACATTTTTGTGCCTAGAGGTGTGTGATGGGAGCAGAAGATTGCCCAACTTGGCCCGAAAGGCAGGTGGATAACAAAAAATCTAGCAAAACAAAAACAGAAAGAAAAAATTAACCGCTGGACCATTGTCTAAAAATGCAAATTTGCCAAGCCACCGACCACCAAATAAAAAAAAAAAGAGTGAATAATTATGCGGCCACAACAAAAGAAACAACCACTGAGTGAGTGGGATAGAAAAATCATTTGCACCTTTCAAGTTTTCGGGTGGGAAAACAAAAAGTTGCAATTTTGGTAAATACCCTGGGGAAGAGTTGAAAAATGCCAGAATAAAATGTTAAAGGATCAAAAGCTGTTGTTCCAAACTTGAAACTTAAACACAATTAAAATAATAATTGAAAACTTATTTTTTGCTTAAGCCGTTTTTAATAAGGAAAAATAAAAAACATTTAACAAAGTTTTAGAAATGTATTTTCATTTTTTAAGCTTGCTAATATTTTTGTTATTTTAAATACAAATACATTTTGAAGAACAATCAATTTTGTATTTTTAAAGGGTATTTAAATAAACCGAACTTTTAAAAATATAAATTTTTTTAATTTCTTTTTTTGCTGCCCAACTGTACCCGATTCGTTTTTCATTTATTCACTCAGTCAGTGCTGCAGTTCTTCCTTTGTTTTCCCGCTGCAATTTTCGCACTTTTCGCGCATTAAAAAATTTAGTGATGCAATTAATACGCAGAAGAAAAACAACAAAAGGCGACTCGGCGCGAATAAAAGAAAGGGAATAAAATGGTGCAAGAATTTTTTAATTAAATTTGTGGCCAGACAGTTGAGTGAGAAATGAGAAATGAGAAGCGAGCATAGGGCATAAAGAGAAAGAGCTGGAAAAAGTGGGGAGTGCACAGTGGAGCTTGAAATATTTTTCTGCCTCCACCTCCTTTTTATCCGATTTAGCCACGTAATGCAATTTATAAGTTGAATTAAGGAAGAGACAACCCAACAAAAACCCAAAATGCCATGAAAAATGAAGTCAGGCGCAACGGACAATTGAAACATCAGCCTCGGCAGGGGAAGTATCTTTCGGATTCAGGGAGGCGTGACACAGCTGCCGAGATGAAGAAAAAACTATCAATCAAAAGACAAAATGTTGATTATTATTTGGGATGCAGCGAAGCGTGCAGTTTAATTATTATTCTGCGGTTTATCTGGGAGCCGCAGAGGAGCGATAAAGTGGACGGGGTACTTTAATTTGCATTCGAGAGAAATCTCCACAAACTTTGCTTTGATTTGAAATTATACAGGAAATTTGTACAAGTAAATTGGATTGTTTAATTGATTAGGGCACGAATTGCAGCATTAGTTTACTGATGAGATTATTCAACTTGAATGACTAATAGTTTTTTTCACAATTGAAAGACATTTAAAAAAAGTTTTGTTTAATGATTTTATTTATGGTTACAATACAATTAAATTAACAAAATGTTGCTTACCCATTATTTTAAATCAAAATCTATTAATCTTTATATTTAATCTTTATCTAGATTGATTTGCTTTAAAAAAATAACCGAAAGTCCATTCACCTGTTCTTCTTCCTCCTTCAAAATTTCTGCTTGAAATCACATAATAGAACAATGATCTGCGAGAATAAAAAATTGTCTCAAACAATAACAACCGAAAAAGGGAGAAAGGCGGCGAAAACTGTGTGTCATCATAACTCATGATTATGCAAAAAGGTCAACAGCTTCTTTGCTGACCCTTAAGTTACTAGCCAATGTTTGCATTGTTGTCGAAAAAGGGGGTAAAGGGGGTCAAAGTGGGGGGTTAAAGGGGGTCAAAAGCCTACTGGTTAAGCAGTGAAAAGGGGGAAATATCACGTGCTTGGCTTTTTTATGACTCGGTCAAATTAAATTAAACGCCTAACAAAAAGCTGCGCCGCGTAACACTTTTTATTTTTTTTGCGTTTGGCGGTTGGTCCTTTGAAAGAGTCCAGAGACCCAAAAGGGATGCAAAGGATTAACTTTCGCTACGTCTTGCTTTTCATCCTGGCATCCTCGTTTTTATGCCCATTTTATGGCCTAAAGGAGGAGCGAGAAAAGTGACTGGGAACTGAAGCACCTCGTTTGACAGGCGCAGCCAGGCAGACGGGCAAATTAATCAAAACTAAACTGCCCCAAGGATAACGAGGAAGGGGCTCTCCTTTCACGCACTGTTTGTTGTCTAACGAGCATGAAAATGAAATTGAAAGTAGCCTGCCAAAACTGATTGATAAAGCTTGCCCACTTGCACTTCCCATGAGGAGAAAAAAGATGCTGTATTTTGCTATTAAAATACTTTTATATCTCTTTTTCGCTATTAAAATTTCGTTCAGAAAATCTGTTGTCTTGAAATCATTCTTATATTTCTTTTATAGAAATATTTTAGTCTTAAAACTTGTAGATTTAAATATTTACTATCATTTGATAATAACAAATTAAATTGTAATCCTAACTAAATAATAATTCATTGCCAGAAAAATATTTCGAAATTATTGCGAAATAATAATATTGGGAATGGGGTTATTATTTTTCTCTGTGCACTTCCTGTCTTATACATTTACCTCAATCCCAAGTGTTGACCAACTGACCAATGGAAGATACTAGAAAATAGGGAAGGAGATTTGCCTGCCAGGCGACAGTATTAATTGGGTAATTTATGGCCCGACTGGCCCAGACAACCTTCACTTTTTCATTGAGCCCCGAGATTCACTCTCTCTAACTGAAACGCTGTCTTCTTCCATTTATTTGCAGCTCTATGCCGGCACCAAGATGAGACCAGGCCGAACGACAAAAGCAACAACAGCAGCGACCACGCCCCTGCTCCTGCTACTCCCACTAATCCTGGGAAATGTCCACTTGGCCCACGCCCAGTGTCCTTGGCAGAGGGATGTGCCCGACCTGCAGACGAGCTGCATCTGCGCCTACAACTTGGGCAGGGAGCTGTCCGTGCAATGTGATCAGGTGAGATTTGGCAAATGGATATCGATTTCATGTTCGATATTAATGAATTCTGGGAGCATCTAGGGCCTTGATTAAATTGATTTCATTTACATTGGAAAGTCAAATCAAGAACTTCTTCAATAATAATACCTATTGACAACCATTTTTAGATTTACCAATTAAATATAAGTGTTGATGTTCTGTTAGCATCATTAGAAATGACCACATAAAGAACTATAATTTAAATTTACTCTTTTACTACTACTTGTATACAAAAGTAAATTTAATATACTCAAAATTGCTTAATCTTAACTATGATTAAATTAATTAAAAAACTGGTTAAACACGTGCATCTTGATTTGTACATATTAAATTTTTGATAAATCTTTAGTACTGACAAATCTTAGGCATTTTAACCTAATAACTAAAAATAGCTTCTAAGATTTTTTTTATTAAACTGTAAACCTTTTTCAGGTGGATTTCCCGCAACTCCTGGAAGCGATGAACACTCATGCCAGGCTGAAACCCGTGGACTTGCTGTACGTAAACAACTCCACGATTGTGGAGCTGCCAGAGGCCATTTTCAGCAATTTGAGCCTGCACAATGTGCAGCTCTCAAGTTGTGGAATTCAGAGGATTGCGAGGGGTGCCTTCAAGGGCCAGGAGTCAGTGCTGCGGAACCTCAATCTGCAGGATAATCTCCTAGCCGATGTGCCAGTTGAGGCGCTAAAGGTGCTGGGCAAGCTGAACCTGCTGGATCTGTCCAAAAATCAGCTCAGCCAAATACCCGACGATGCCTTTGTGGGTCTGACAAAGCTCTCCACGCTCAAACTGAACGACAACAATGTAACCCTGGCAAGCAATGCATTCAGGGGACTGGAACCGAGTCTCAAGAACCTGAATCTGAAGGGAACCAAACAGCGAAAGGTGCCGGAAAGTATTAGGGGACTAAAGAGTCTGGCCTTCCTCGATCTCTCACAGAATGGCATCAAAGAGCTGCCAGGTTCGGGTGGAATTCGAGTTTTCGATGGTCTGGATGCACTGACAGCCTTGAATTTGGAAAGGAATCTCATCCAGAGCATCGGCGAAACGGCATTCGCGGGAGTGCGAAAAACATTGAGTTCGCTGAGTTTGCTCAACAACCTGCTGGCCGAATTTCCCATCGGAGCGGTCCACTCGCTGAAGGAACTGCGAGTCCTGGACATTGGCTTCAATCTGCTGACCACTCTGCCGGAGGCCGCCTTCCGGGGCAATCCCGGAATCACGCTGCTGGCCCTGGACGGAAATCCCCTGAGCAGCGTGCCCGAAGGCGCCTTCTCCCATCTGAACGCCACCCTGCGAGGACTTTCGCTCGGAGGCCGATTCCTCCACTGCGACTGCAAGCTGCGATGGGTGGCCGAGTGGATTCGCAACGGCGACTTGCAGGTGAGTGGATCCACAGATCCGGGGTACAGATTCAAGCATCTGGGGTGCCACTTTAATTATTTTCAACTTAGGAATTATATTCAGTTTTTATTAGCTTTATAAACCGAAAAATGGGAACGTGTTTTATTTACAAACAAAAGATAATGAATTGGCAATTTAATTTAAAATGTTTGGTTTGAAGATTTAAATACAATACTATAAGTAATTATAGATTGTTAAATGCCCCACAAAGTATGACTTCTTTTTAACTTTATACTTCCATTGCAAATGTTATTAACTTGTAACGAAACCAAAATATTTATTGAAAACGAAATATATTCACAGCTTTAGTGATTATTTTCATAAAGTATGTAAATAAAAATTTAGTTTTATTAATATACTAAAGCAAATATATTCCCTCTTATAAATAAATACAGTCCCCTATTGTAATTCAACCCATTTTTAGTTTGAAGATTAAATTACATTCCCCTATTTCAATAAAAATATTTACAACACATAAATTTACAAGTTGGAACCCCTATTTGTCGAAGGACTTTAGTTGCGCTGATAAAACCTGTTGTCAAATGGCGCACTTCCGATTGGATCTTTTGCAAACTCGCTAACGTTGTTTCATTGACTTTGGCAACTGTGTTTGGCTTTCCTCTCCCCAGGTAACATCACGCGAACGGAATCCGCAGTTCTGTGGCACCCCACCACGTTTCCGGGACCGGGGCTTCTACTCAATTCAGCCCGAGGAGCTGAGTTGTCCGGACATTGCCGATGCCGCCCTGCGAGGACCCGTTGGCCTGGCCGACAACCTGAAGCCAACTCTGTCCTCGTCGCCCGACTCCGTGGAATATGAGACGGGTACGGGCACGGAAACGGGGACGGGTACAGTGGGCACTGGCACGGCAGCCTCTGCTCCGGTGACCAGCAGTGTGAGCAGCTCCACTTCGACAACGACACCCACAACAACGACCACGACAACCACACCAGAACCAACAACCAAACGGAGCACGGTGAGTGGGCAGGTGATAAAACAGGTATAAAACACGATGGGATCGTTAAGTTAAAAATTGGGGGGAAAATAAAATAAAAACCCGGGGAAAGTATATCATGGCGGCATAAAGTGTCCGAACATTGGCGGTTCCTCAGCGACACTTTGTCAAATAAAACATGAGTGAATCATGTTACTCATACTTTTTTAAGGTAATAAATTAAAGTTCAATGTTTAAATGTTGCTTTTGAAATCTTATATAATTTGAGAAAAAGGTTAAACAAATTGAATTAAGTTTTAAGTATAAAAACAATTAAAAGAAATTTTAATTTGTAACACCAAAGTTTAAATTAAACATTAAAGCTGACTTTAAACTGTGAATTAGACATAAAAAATTCAAATTTCATACTATAAAAATGATTGTAAGCAGAAAAGATACAAAAAATCCAGATGTATCAATAAGACCTTTTCTATATTTTTATCTCCCCAACAGACTCGTCCACCGACCAAGTCAACTGCAAGTACATCGGCCACCACAGCCTCGCCAGCAACGAATCTCTCGGTGAATGGAACGGGCACAGTGCAGGCCACCTCCATCACCACGAGCAGCAGCTCCTCCTCCTCCTCGTCCTCTTCGTCTACGGGCCATGGGAATGGCAAGCAGGCGCCAGGATGGCGCCAAGGAGTGACCAATGGCAATGGCAATAGTGGAGGAGCAGGTGGCCTCCACAAGCCGCAGAGGCCACCACTTGTCCTGGGTTATCCACCGCAACGGGGAACTCGAATCGACGATGCCAACGAGGTGCAGGTGAAGCACGCCTTCCGGCAGGACAGTTCCGTGATCATCCAGTGGGATTCGGACACGGCCAACATCCTGGGATTCCGAGTGGTCTATCGTCTGTTTGGCGAGAAGGCCTTCAAACAGGGTCCGCCATTGGAAGCCAGCGAAAGGGAGTTCAAGATCAAGAATGTCCCGGCCCAGGAATGCATCATCGTGTGCGTCATCTCGCTGGAGGAGCTCCATGTGACCCCGGAAACAGTTCCCTACCAGCAGTGCCGCGAAGTGCGGACTGTCGCCTCGCAGGCCTCCAACATGGACAAGATTACGATTGCGGCCAGTGCGGCCATTTGTGGCACCATTATTGTGGCCGTGATTGTGTTCATCGCTGCTAGCAGGTGGGTTTCCCCAGTTACTCCTACTGCTCCTTTCATTGTGCCTTCCAAAAGTTATGGCCAGCAACTGAGCCACCGACAAAGCCAATGCCTGTGCAAAGTGGCTGCCTGATTTATCGCAGGTCCTTAAGTCATTGCCACTTTTCTACACAGTCTATTTTCGCCCTATCGCACTGCGTAGAATTTGTTACGCTTTATGCTCTGCATAGTATCTACACACTTCATCATCTTCAAGGGCTAGCCCCATTGTACTCTATTAAAGGATATTGTAATTTGTATTGCTTGTTTATTGTGAGCTAGCCTTGGGTTATCCAACGAACAAGACAAATTCGTTAAATATCCAAGAAAAAGCTTTTTAGAAATAGTTTACATATGCCACCACAAAGTTAATTAAATCGGTAATATAAATTTATGTTATTATATGTAGGTTTTATACACCTTCGCTTTATTGAAAAAACATCATATTTAAATGCAACACATCTCAAATATTATAAAAAGATTTCCTTTAAAGTTTTTTCTTAGAACTTACCTAAATTTTTTGAACAGAACATTTTTTTTCTTTTTATATCAAACCAAAAAAGTTTGGTAAAGGATTGAAAAAATCCTGTTCTCCAATTGTTACAATTTAAATGATGCAATTAACTATTTGGCAAGGGTGTTTAGGCCCCCATTTCGTAGCTAAACTCATCCTTTTCCCCAATTTTTGCAGACGTTCCCGCAAACTTCAGAACAGCCAGCAAAAGAGTCCGCTGCCAATTGGAGGTCTGCCCGTTAATTGCTGCGGTCCGACCGGTTCACCGGGACCACTTGGCTCCATTGCAACGCTATCGGCATTTAACAATCACAAGGTGAGTTGCCCCAGACACCCCGCACGCCCCCCTTGGCCTGGCTTAACTTGCGGAGGAGCTTGCCAAGAAATTGTTGCCACTTCTGGCTCCCGGCTGGCTGGCTAACTATATAAATGGCTGACTGTCTGACTGGCTGACTGGCTGTCCGGATTGTCAGATTGTCGGAATGTATCTGGGAATGGGTGACTGTGGATGGTTAGACCATGACTACGGGAAATTGGCAGCGCTGCGATTTGATGACTGTTGATTGTATTTATGGGGGACAACAAATTAAATGGAGCGAGGCATAGATAAATACTGCGAGTGCAAAAAGTGTTTCAGATTTGCAATCTTCTCATTACTTTTTTGGCAAGGCTGCTATTGCACCAAATTTTAAAGTATATTTGGCGATAAGTGGAATAAGGTGGGGAAAATTCTTAATTAAGCCTGGGATTAGAAAGTTTATTAATTTAAACGAAGTGTTATTTAAAGTGACTTAAGAAAGATGATGAAGAGAAAGAAAAGTGTAAGGATTAAGGTAATGGAATTGTTTGTTCTAACTGCCACATGAAATGCAATTTTATATATTTTTAACTACAAATAAGTTAAAATAAATAAGAAATGATTATTTATAAACTGAAATTAGAACAAGTTAAAATTGGAAATCTCAGGCGGAAATTTTTTAAATTCCTGACGTTTTCCTAATGATTTTATGATCTTTCTTCTTTCAGGAATGGGATCAAGTGTCAGCGTACAGTGGTCGCTCGATACCTAGGCCGCGTATCTATCCTGTGGAACAGCCTGACGATATGCGAAGCCACTTCTCCGGAATGCCCGGCAAGGTGGGCAAGTCAAGGTGAGTCAGCCCCCTTTTTTGTGAGTTTTTTAGCCTTCAGCAATCGAACCTTTGCTTGCCCTACATTCCGAGCTTGCTGCATTTTTTCCAAAAAGCCTTCTCGTTTGTTTTCGTTATTATTTATTTACTTCGTTCGTTTGTTTCATTGTTTAATTTTGCATCACACACACACACGCACCCACCATGCAACACACAACACACACACACGAATGCAGTAGATCCCTGGCGGATGGACAGTCGCAGCACAGTTTTTCGAATAATTCGCATCGCGGCTATTTGGGCAGTGCCTTCCCCTCGAACTTGGTGAACTCCCGGCCGGAATTGCGACAATCGCGGCAATCCCTGGCCGCCGCCTCGGAGCGAATGTCCCGGGCTTCGTATGCGGGATCCATTCACGGGGGCGGAAACGGAGGAGGCGGTGGCCTTGGCGGCAACGGAGGAGGAGGAGGAGGAGGCGGCCTCCCGGTGAGCAGCCTGATGGCCATGAGCGGCATGGTCGGCGGCGGCGGACCGGCGAGCATCGCCTCCAGCGCCCGAAGATCGCGACCGCGTTCCAGATCACGCGAACAGCTGAACGCCACCCACATACATAACCATCGACCGGGAAGTCGGTAAGTAGAATATCTCACACACACAAGAAAAAAATGGAAACCATAAAAACAAATTAAGCCGCAGACAAACTAATTAAAGCCAATCCGCACCCACTCAAAATCTCACACTCTGTGATATTTTACTACGAAAAGGTGCTTATCGCGGATCACAAATCACACATCCTAAATTACACTTTCAATTCTTTCTTTTATGTTACTCGATTTCGACTTTTGCGTTGAAAGTTTCTTAATTCATTGGTTTATTTTTATGGCTTTCCGTTGGTCATTAATTTAATTAGCTTTTTTATGAATGGGGAGGGACTTTGATTTATTGGAGACTGTCTGAAAATTCTCAATGTCAAATTTAACTACTAATGATGATTTCTTTTCGTGGGAAAAAATACAAGTATTTAATTATATTTCGTTGATTTAATGATTTATTTTATTTAATTTTTTGTAGGTATTTAATGCTTTTTAAGTAATAAAATACAAAATGTGGGGTTTCTGGCACATTTCTAACATTTATTTATAGCTATAGATTTATAGCTATAAAAACCGATTAATTAAAGATATTTATTGATCTAATTAACATTAATTGCCATTTCTATTTAACAACTCGATCCAATAAATGACCCCATTCATTTGCTAACTTTTCGAACCTCGAACCAAAACACTTTCGAACAACTTCCTCGCTGAGCTTTATTTTCAGTTGCCTTGATTGGCAACTATCCATCGCCGCAATCAAATCAAACTTTCATTCATGTACAAAATTCTGTAACTACATTGTATACATGCATTCCTTTCACCACTAACCCAAAGACCCCCCCTCCACCCCTGTGTACGCCACCCCTCTGTATAAATTTCCACTGATTCCATTAATTTTAATTGCGTTTCGCTTGGTTTCAAGCATTTTTACTGCACAAAATCCATTGGGCAATGCGTTAGTGTTGCACTGGTGAATATCTGATATAATCGATACAAACAAGTAAACTGGTAAACTGGTACAATGCAATTGCAGATACTCGCAGGCGGGATCGACGCACACGCTGAACAACTACTGCGACACATCGGACAATTGGACGGATCACGACATGGACATCTACATGGCCCGCAATCCGACGACGCGGAACGGTTTAGTGCCATTATGAGGGCGACTTACGTTGTCCTGATATTTCAATGTTGTATTAAACTGGGACGGCATCTTCTGACAATATCTGACGCCGGCCATTGAGGGGCAGGAGGGCAGGGGGCATGGTCGGCGTCAGCGGCAGCAACAGCAGCGTCAGCAGCAACAGCAACACCAACAGCAACATCAGCAGCTGCAACAGCAACTGCAACATCAGCAGCAACATCAGCCTGCGCAGCATTTGAGGAATGAGCGACATCAACAACGACATAGAAACAATCAGCAATTGGAGCAGCCATATCAGCCAGCACAGCAGCAACATCAACGATTACACTACTATATGCCGCAGACACAACGCTGCACCTCGCCCCCCGATGTGGTGCCCCGCGCAGCCAATTTCCATAATAGCAATACCACTACTACTGACAACAGCAACATCGCCAGCAACAGCAACAGCAACCAGCAGCAACAATCGCCGCTGGCCGCGTTGACAGCAACGCTGGAAGATGCAACAGCAACATCATCCACAGAGGCATTTGCAACGGCAGCAGCAACATCAGCAAGTGGCATTGTTGTCGAGAACTATTTTAACGAATATGAACGTCAGGAAATCATTTATCATCATCCCACTAGCAACAGCAGCAGCAACAGCAACAGCACCAGCACGGCAGCAACACGCCAACTACCCCGCAGCAATGCCTTCCGTTTACAGTTACCCGCAATGGCAACGGCAACGACTAACAATATTTTATATAATATCAGTAATAACCATGATGCAACCGGCAACATCGGCAATTATAAGGCGCATACGTTTAGTGATAGCTGTAATTGTACATGTAATTGTAGTCTAAGCGAGGAGGAGCAGCAGGATGTGGCCACTGTGACAGCAGCAGCAGCAGCAGAAGCAGCAATTCGAGTGGAGGACGAGGAGCAGACCAACTCATCCTTGGCGGGCAGCACCTCGGTGTCAAGCATAGAACAAGTGCACCGGCAGGAGGAAGAGGAGCAGGAAATGTCCTTGTCTCTGAACTTGACATTGGCTGACACTGGGGAGGCAGAAGAAACAAAATCAGCAGACACATCTGCAGACAGGGCCAAGCCTTGAGTGGAGCTACTTCAGGCTGCTACTGTTGTCACTGGGGCCTCTCAGAATCTGCATAATGCATAACAATTGCACGGCAGAACGTTAAAGTGTAACACAGAAAAATAGATATTTTTATATGCTGTTTAGAGTGCAATAAATACAACTTTCCCTAGTTCTTTTTGCAATTAGTTGAACAGATATAATGTTGAGCAATCAAAGAACTACAACTTAAGTCAATATGGTACTAATTATACTTAATAGCTATTAAAACTGATTAACTAATGTTTAGCGTGTAAGGAGGCAAGGTCGTTTTAATGCTGGGATAGACAGGCATAGAAGTCGCTGAGAGAGCACAAAAAGCAATATGTAAATAAATTAGAAAGAGCAAAAACCAGTCCTATAAGATGTAATTTACACATACTGCAAGTTTTAAAAGATTCAATACGTTTATGAACTAAATAACCAGTTTGTAATAGGTCAAATCAATATTTCACATACTTTAAAGCATTCCCAAAACATTCTCTAGTCTGGGCCTTTTATCATTTTTTCAATTCATTTATATTTCTCTCTATGTTTGTCTATCCCAGCCTTAAGCTGATTACCCATTTCAGTAGTTTTTGAGCCAACCAAACCATTTTACTGCCTGAACAGTTTTAATTTAACTCATATTGAAGTCCGTTTCAGTTCGAAATCGATTTTAAGTTTCGACTTGTTTCACTTCGTTTTGTACAGAAGCTTCAATTGAAACATTTGCGTGCTAAGTTCTTTCTTATGTTTATGATTTCTACCTTTTAGTGAGATTTTAATAAAAACAAATATATTAAAAATGTTTCGTTTTCGTTTTATTTTTATTTTGTTGGCTTGCATTATGTTTGCTTGTTGGTCGAGCACCTGTACATCGTTGTATATAGAAATTCGTAGGCTTAAGCGTTTGAAACGATTTCAGTTTTAGCCTTATCATTATCAGTATCATTATCGTGGGAGGGACGAGTCCGGATAAACAGTCCGGACGAGTTCGGGCGAAACACAGTTGACAGTTAACAATATTTAGTGCCCGTGGGCCGGATTTCCTTCGAAGTCCACAACACGCCCATGTCTGGCACTAGATACTTAGTGAAGTAAGCTAATATCTATCTATATTTACTCTGTACTCTATCCCTAAGGAAATCAGTTATAGACAAGGCTTTGAGCATTAGAACAGTAAGCACAATTTAGGTGGAAAACGGGAGCAATTATTTAGAACAAACAGTAAACAAATATTCCAATAAAACGTAGGCAATAAATTCGATGAAATTCCGTTAAATGTTTCACTTGTAAAGCAAGCAAAGGAAAAGTAGAGGAACAAATATCCGAAATTAAAATAAGAAACCTTAAATCAAATTTAGTGTTAAGCAATTACAACTTAATTAAACTGCCTTAGCACATTGATAACGATGAAGAACAACAAAACGAAAGCACGTGCTTAAATTTAGTTTAGCTGCACTTGAAAAACACAAAAGAAGAGATGGGCATTTAATATTATATTATCGGTGACACCAAAACTGCCAGCCAACAAAAAAATACTTATATCTTAAACTGGAGGAAGGAATCGTAGAGGAAGTCCTTCAAAAATGCTCATCTCAAGCGTCACACTGAAAACGAAGACACCAACCGATTTTGAGGAAGATAACACCACCAACCCAAAACAGTTAGACTTATAGTACACGATCCCATAATAAATGTGCGTTATATTGTTAAATAAAAATCAAATTCAAATGTTAACTTTGCGGCTTCACAGATTAGCAAACTAAATTTACTAGAAAATTTACGAAAAGTTCTGTTTTTGGTTTTTAGTTCGTACGCATCAAGTTTCAAATAAAGCATATTTTTGTTACTATTCGTGGGGTGATATTGTGTTTTACTCACCCTGGAACTGTTAAGGAATTATCCCACAATAATCGAAGTTGGCGGGTGAAGGCCGCCCACACTTGTGCCATGCCCTCTACGCTGCCCAAGTGGGCGTGGCAGGTGGCCAAAAGACAACTGAGACGGCAAACCAAAGAATTGGGAACGGCGCTCTTGATTCTCATGGGATCGAACTGAAAAGGAGTACAAATTCATCGTGAAATAAAGTTGAACTTTAAACTTTTTAGAATTTTAATAAATAACAATTATAATTGCCATTGTTTGGATTTACAAATTTGAATACCAAAAAAAATATACAATAAAATTATTTTGCAAGTCACTTGTTAGTAAAGGTTATATTTCAACCAAACCACAAAGTTATGTTAATTTTGCTAACTACATCCAAAAGTAGACAATTGGTCAATTTAAGACTTCAATAATAGTATTCACTAGAAAATCTATAAGAAACATAAAATACTTATAATATTGGTCGGATAAGTTCAAGGTTTGGGTAAGTTATGATCTCTATTATCTAGTCTAAACTCACCTTATCCTTGAAGCTCTTTTTGGCGTAGGGAAACAGCGCCATTTCTGGATGCATGTCGGGGAAGAGATAGGCCAAAAGTTCGCTCAACTCGCTTTCAGTCATGGGACCTGGCAATCGTTTGGTTAACCCCGCCTGTGAGGGCAACTCGTAAGGGCGATCTCTGCGCGTGGTGAGCTTGTGTTCCGTGATTCGATCCAAAGGATTAGATCCTGCTTCAGCTCCGCTGCTAGTGCCCGAGAAATTTCTGCCCACAAAGGACTCCAGGGATCTAGTAACTCCGGCCACATGCTGATAATCCCGCAGGCAGCAGGATAGATATGATGAGGCCTCAACCGAGAGGTAAATCTTGCCGAGCGGAGCTTTGGAGGGCACAAAATCTGTTCTCTGCTCGCTGTCGAAGGCCACGTGTTCGGATAACTCCGGCCAGGTGTAAACCAGATAGATTTCCGTGCAGGACTCAGGTGTGTAGCCATGTGGTAAGGCATAGAACTGTTGAAGTTCCAGTGGCGAAACCTCGCCGTCGACCACAATGTCCTCAGAGCTGAGACCACGATCAAAGGGCACATACATGGGCATGCGGATGCGCATGGTGTCCAGAGCATAGGTGGTGCAAACAGAGATCATGGCCGCCTGGGAGTACGACGTGGGTACCTTTTCCCTGAACAAAGTGAGCAGACCCATCAGAAACCGACACTCGGACGGGGCCTTCTCCAGTCCTATGAGCCTGAAATTGGTCCTCAAACCAGGAGCTAAGGCCACGCCCGTGTAGAAGTTCCATTTGGGATCGTAGATCTGCACAAAGATGGGAACCACGCTCTGAACTTCAGCGGATACCACGGCCACGGCACTGAGAAAGAAATTGAACTCCGAGGTGGACTTCATGTAGTTGAGATTGGGATTCACGGGATGCAGGACGATAAAGCGTCTGAGGCCGTAGATCCTGGCCAGGATGTGCAGATCCTGGGAACTTCTGATGGGAGGACCAAAGCTATTTTCATTCGATATGAGGTCATGATGGCAATTGGTGCGCTGCAGGCAGGGATTCTCCGTGATCTCCTCCTTGGTTAGTTCCTCATCTTCTAGGATGGCCTGATGGTACTCCACTTCTATGCCATTTTTAAGCATGTCCAACGTTTCCATCTCCACTTTCCACTTGCAACGAAAGATTTCCTCAGATTTGAGACTCCTGCCCACGTCAGATTCAGCGCAGTCCCATTTCTGCAGGATTTCGCCGAGTTGGGCGTTGAATACCTCCCAATCGGAATCCGCACTGAAGTTTTCCCGGTAAAACTCACTGTCGTCGATTTCCTCGGCCATTATTAAGGGTTTTAAATTCAATATCAATATCAACAAAACACAACAAACTAAAATCGCAGACAACAATGGACTGGGCTGCCAGACCTTTTGCTTATCAGCTGATGGCTAGGCCACCCTGGATTAAGTGTTGAGAAGTGCAAAATTTGTTTTTTGTATTTTATTTAAAAAGGTTTAAGACAAGATTTAATAACATTTATTCAGTAATTTGTATATAGTTCAATTAGTTCAATTAAACAGTTTAAACAGTTATCTTTCATAATATACCAATGTGTAGTTGCCTTTTTTAAGTTTTCCATCCCTGCAAAAACTGCAAAGGGTGGCAACGCCACACAACCAGCTGGTTTTTGTTTGTGGACTTAGTTTATATTTAGTATTTACCATGATTGGAAATAGCAAGAGATCTCGTGCGAAAAACTTCACCATGGGGGAGGAATTGATACTGGAATATCTGATCCTGCAGCACAAGGATGTGATCAGCACGCAGAAAAGCGGGGCGGACGTTTGGCGGCGAAAAAAAGACGCCTGGAAGCAGATCGCCGCAGATTTTGCAGTTCAATCCGGAATTGGTCGTCCATGGCAGGCTTTACGTGAAAAACACATAAATTCGCAGCGGTTAAAGCGACTAAAGATGCCAATGAAACGGAAAACCACGGGCTGTCCATTTCAGCAGTCTCATCGATCAGTGGAGCTGTTAAATGTGAAGAAAGTAAGACACTGGCTTGGAGGAATAAAGCTTTGCTTTTGACTGATAACTTAAATCCCTAGGTAGCACCGACTTCGATCCAGAATATGAACACCAGAACACTTTAAGCAACACCTCCAGCGAACCTCAGTTCGAGCAGGACAACTCAAACCATTCAATTTCAAAAATTAATGTTAGATCAGTCCATGAACTAAGAAAAGAAGAGGCCTCAAACGACCTCATAGATGAAAAATTGAATTTACTAAAAGCCCAACAGGCTTACTATCGAAATCAGAACTCCAGGGCAGCCGAGCAGCACGAAGTTGAGATGGAATTGCAGAGAACCGAACTCGAACAGCGGAAGATCGAGCTTGAGAGGTACAAACTGGAATTGGAGAGGTATCAGGTGGAGCTGCAGGGAACACGCCTGAAAAACCAACTGCTCGAAATGGAGATCCTGGAGCGACAAGGAAGGATTAAGGAAAGCGATGGGACTTCTTAAATAGGTACTACATAACTTTCTAATAAGGTAGCTAAATAACTAAACGTTGGATTATATGTAAATTCATAAGCTTGACATTTGATTCATTGCGATCCTTTTTTTCATAAAATCCAATGAAGACTTTATCAAAAATAAAGATCGCTGTGAACTAAATGTTTAGAATATGATTTTACGTATAATCATATTTAAACAACTCAAATTAATATAGGTTCTTTAATTTGGAATTAAAACTGTTAGGGTTATCACTTCAAATTTAAGATTTACAGGTTTTATTATGACGGGAATATTTAAATTTTCATGAATCTTAAAATCTGATTCCACTTTCTAAAATGTTGAACTACATTTTAACTGTTGCACATCTCCATTGTCCTTTACTAAGATTTATCCCTTCTCAATTCGAATGAATGTTTCATTTATGCTCAGCCGTTTTGTTTGGTAGTTTTTATTAATTTACATCGATCCATTCACTATGTAGTTCTGGGGCTTAAACGATAACAACGCTACGGGTGTTGCTCCTCTAGCCGACAATGAGGAGGCCCTCGTTGGGGAACTCGTGGGTGGGCACCTCCAGATTGAGGGGCGCCGGTCCCTTGCGGATTCGTCCAGAGGCGTCGTAGTGGGAGCCGTGGCAGGGGCAATAGTAGCCACCCCAGTCACCGGCATTCGCAATGGGCACACAGCCCAGATGCGTGCACACACCGATGACCACGAGCCATTCGGGCTTGATCACACGTTGCTAAATGAGATTAAAAGGTTTCATTTTAGTAAATTATCATAGTTTTCGTAAAGGAAATAGAGAAGGTAGATTTGTACTATTGGGTTTTCTTAAAGCTTTTAGGAAGCTTACACTCTATTTCTAGACCTAGCAATGTTACTTTCATTTAAGTACATGAAAATAGCATTTACTCTAGATGGATATTACCAATTTTCCAATACAAATCGACCCACTCTATGGTACCTACATCATCGGTTTCCGGGTCGCGCAGTGTGGATGTGGCCACTCCTCGCTCGGTCTCGATTTCCGCGGAGGTACGGTGGCGGATGAAGAGAGGCTTTCCGCGCCACTTGAACGTCACCGACTTGCCCTCGGGGATGTCGGCCAGCTTGATCTCGATCTTGGCCATGGCCAAAACTTCGGCGGAGGCGCTCATCGATCCAATGAAGGTGTTGACCAGACCCTTGGCCGCATAGGCACCGCCCACAGCTCCAGCTCCCACGAGCAAGTAGGAGAAGGCCTTGCGCTCCTCAGCGGTCTCGTTGCGGCGACGGCTGTCCTTCACGGAGTCCCGTCGGTACGCCGAGAAGTCCGGCACCTGCAGATCGGTGTGTGCCTGGCGGTTAGCTGGAACACATGAGGAAACTATTAGATATGTTATAAAGTTTTGGAGGAGTTTTCTTGGTTTTCCTTCTGCACCTTTTGATTTGATTTCAAAGTGGATGTGTAACGTTAGAAATAATAACTCTAATACCGAGTTTGTATCGACTATCCTTAAGATTTTGTGGAAGGCAGTTAAATAGGTTCAAAGGTAAATATTATTTATATTTACTGGTAATTTTACCTTTTGTCAACATAACTTTTTTCAAATCAACTGCAATTGGTTTGTTTTTCAAGATAATTGAATGACACTAGGCCTAGTCTAGTTAAACTAGATTGTAAACAATATAGACTAAGTTTGATCAACATAAAAATACTATATCCTATAACTTCCTCAGGATTAATCCTCGTAAATGGGTTATGCCCATTAGTGGTTTTTAAAGATATGTTTACAAAACTTCACAGAGTAGTGTTATTAATCTGCGAGATTCTATATCCCAAGTTGGATCAGATTCGCATGTCTTTAGCCCATAGTTTTGATGAGATTGTTTGGAGGGTTTGAAACTCCTGCTGATTGTTGTTATTGTGCGAGGTTATGTTGAAATTACGTAAGGAAATTTGCCAAATCTCCTTGACGCTGACTGCAAATCGAATCCTGGTCGCCTTTCATAGCTTTTGGCCCAGTTAAGTGCGGTTTTTCCTGCTCCAATCGTTATGTAATGGTTGTGTTTTTCGCTGGCACCTCCTCAGAATCCACCTCGCAGAATCTTACCCATGGAATTCACGGCCACTCCGCTCGCCTTCAGTCCCGTGGAGAGGACCTGGGCTCCGCCCCGGACGTAGGCACGCGACACGACGTTCATCATTTTGTATGTTTTCCTTTAAATTTAAATGATCACGTATAGTTTCCTGTCGAAAATTTCGACGTTCGTCGCTGTCTAGAGGTGGAATAACATCGATGCTCACATCGATACCATCGATTTTTTCAAAACATCGGTGATATCGGAGTTATCGATGTTTTTCCCTTACTAACACTGTTGAGTAAGTCATCCATCGATAACATGGATGTCTCCGCTACCGGTTGTTGTCTCTGCTAAGGTTGCTAATATCAATGATGTCCCACCTCTAGAAAATGGAGTAAGTCCCGCTAACAGTGGTGTAAGTCACCGCTAATATTGCTCACTGACAAAAGCTGGTAGATATTCCATTATCACCGGATGGGCAACCTTTTCATAACGGTTCTGATTGAAATTCAATTTAATTTTTAAAAATCCAAAATAAAAAATGAATTAAATATTTATTTTTAATAAAACAATAAACTAGATCAATGCCCTAAGTCCAACTCTTTGGTTTAGCTCTAAAATGTGAGTTACGGTAAACCATATAATATTTGAATTCTTGACAAAATTATAGTAAAATAATCAGAACCTTTGTATATAGTAAAAAATAACTTATTTCTGATAGTTATTGTAAATATCTTAACAAATTTGTATTTGGATTTAGGCTGCTTACAATTTTATTAAGTAAGTAATCAATGTAGGTAATCAATTATCCAAACATACAAACTTCTAATCAGAAATTGAATTTTTCAATACAAATAATTAGTTTTTTAATAAGAGCATTAGTACCTCAAAGTATTCTTCTATTCTAATTTCAATTTTATTTTCAATGCATTTAATTTTGAATAGAAAATCCAGCGTGCATATAAATTGCATTTGTTTCACCTTGCCAATCAATCCCGTTTCATCCCCCTTTCGCTTACCCCAAAAGGTGAATCTCAGCATCCACCCCGGTTTAAGTGGAAACTACCTTTTGAATTAGCCACTGCAACGGCTTGAATTTTCTCCGGATGAAAAGGGGTTTCCATGGCAAACCGGTTGGATCACGCACCACCAACTTTTAGTGAAAGATTATGTCCAACCACCGGACTTCTACAATCCAGTTTTTCCACTGCACTTTTCCATTTCCCCCAGCAGCATCGTGATGTCATTGATATAGTCCTTTTGATGTTCCTAATCTTTTTCAGGGTGGTTTCGCTTAGCCTAATTAATAAGGAAATCCTTAAGTTATTATATTTCCTTCGCTGATCTCATCCAACGCATAAAACACTAGTAAAAAATTGCATAAAAAGTGGCTGGAAATCAGTATGGGAATTTGTTATGCGCATAAAAGTAGGCAGCCCAAACTTGGCCAAACTTTAAAACCGAAAAGGCAGTAAAAAGCGTGGAAAACTCTCCCGCAGCCTGCTGAAATGTAATTCCTCTGGCGCCAGTCCTGTGATTATCGAAAGTAGTTCTTTTTGATGTCGAAAGTTTGCTGCCACCCTCTCCCAGCCCCTCCCCCTCCCCCTCCCCCTGTCCCTTCTGCCACCCACAGTAGGTGGCAAGTGAAAGTGAAAGTGAAGGCGAATGTATGCCCATCGTCTATTTTGCAGCCGGAGGAGGAAAATCTGCGCACATAAAGGCGCCTCTATGTACTTGGCCAAAAAACACGCACACAGGCATAAAAAGGCGGGCACTACGGTAAAGTGCGTGAATTTTTGCCAAAAACAAAAACAAACTTGAAATAATAGTGAATGTGTCGACAAGGAAATACTCTTACTATTGAAATTATTATGGGTTAAGGACTTGGAGTTTTAGATTATTAAAGTGTGTGATTATAAAGAAAATTATACATAATAAATACTGTTATCAAAACAGCAAATGTATTTTTTAAGTAATTAAAAAGAAAGACAATAAAAAAATGTCACTAGAAAGAGAAAAAACTAAGTTATATAATTATGATTATGACAATGCGGTTAAATGCATATTAAATTACAAAAATATTTCCTACTTTTATTTAACAATTACAGAAGTCCACAGACTTGTATTTTCTTTTCCATTTAAATGTTGTAGATTAAATAGACTTAAGAAGCTACTTAGATAATTGCCCAGAAATGACCAAGCATTATATTGTCAATTTTCTTAAATTTACCCATACCTTAACGACCTTATCTTAAAGTCCAGACGGTCTTCTTTTTGGCAGTGCGTAGGAAAGTGCGTAGGAAAGTGCCAGGAAAGTTGAAACTATGCCGCGTAGGCGACGTGGCAACGGCATCTGCCCTTTCCCTGGATTTTCCTCCCCCTCCCGAATTTTCCGACCACCAAGCCCCCAACCCCAGAAACCCAACCGCATCCCCACTCCATTTTAACTCTGTCAAGCTTCGACTGCGTTACACTTTTCAGCAACTTTTACATGGAAAACTGGCGCCAACTACAACAGCAGCAGCAGCAACAACAACTTTCTGCTTTTCATCCCTGCCCCAGGGCAGCCCCTCCCCCCTCCCGCGCCTCCTTCTAACTCCCCACCCCCTTTTCACCCATTTCTGTGCGGCGTGTGCAGCGTTGCGGCTGCGGCAGCAACAACAACAGCAGCAGTAGCAAGAGCCAAGAAACACTGAGCGAAATATTTAACTCCATTTTATGCTAGATATTGGTGCAAGGTATTTGCTAAAAACTAGTTTACCTCAACCTTAAACTCACATAAATAAAAGAATGGTTCAAATATTAAAAGAATATACATTTTAATACAAACAATAAAACAAAATAGTTGACAAATTTGGAATTCCTTTCATCAGTACTTTTTATTTTCATTTTTTTTTTCAAAATAGAAATAGGTTCACTCAATAATATGCTATAACTTGTTTATTGCACTTTTGGTCATTCTAAAATAGATTGTTTAGTTGTTAAAAATATATTCACACCGTTTTTAGAGTCTTGTATTATTTGTTACATAGATTTTTAATCATTAACTTTCTTTTCCCAAATTAAAAATGCACATTCCCTTTTAACACTTTAATTAATATGTTTTTTAATACAACAAAATATTTTAAGTTAATCTCCATCTCTATTAAATAAATAATATTAAAAGTATAACATGTGTATACATTTTATACTAAATCAAGATATAAATATTTAAAAATATTTTGAGTTCTGCTGTGTAGCAGCGACGACATAGCCAGCTTATCGCAACATCAGCCAAGCATAAAGCTCAGCCCACCCAAAATTCACCACCCCGTTGGAAAAGTTGAAAGTGGAAAATTGTGCGTGGCAGGCAAAAGTTTTCTGAGGCCCCTGACTGACAGTCCTTCGCAGATGCGGAGGCGCAGCCACGCCTACTATCCCTATACACCCCTTCTCCGCGATGCCTTTACCCATTTACAAAAACGAAAATTAAATGAATCAGAATCAGAATCAGAATCATCTGTGCAGCATCAGCGAGGCGGGAAAGCCGCAAGGAACTCGGAAACTCGTGGAAATTTCAGAGAGTTGTGGCATGTGCAGCGGTGCTTGGATCCAGGAATTTGGCACAGCTGGCGGTCATTTATGTGCTTTTCTTCTCGACTTCTTTATCTTCATCTCCTCCGGTTGGGTTTTGCATTTGAAATGATTACTTCCCAGCTCAGCCTTCCGTTTTGGCCAAACGGGCTTAAGTTTTGGGCCATTTTTGGGCAGTCGGATTATTAGGTGACCATGACAATGGGCTCCTGTTTTGTTTTCATATTTTATTATGGGATAGCCCAAGGAACGTGGCTTTAGGGTTTTGTAAATAATGATCTCTCATCAGGTATTTATATCAGTCAGTCACTTTTCTCGGTACTGCCTTCTGGTATTTACTGTCTTTTTGTTGATTGTGGATTAATAACATTGAATTCCTGAAATTCCTGAAATAATTCAACATTAGAAGATTTGATTGTATTTGTTTGCCGACACTTTGCAGAAAAGTGTCCAAAAACTGCACTTCTAAGATCATAACTTTTCTTACAGACATTCGATTTCAAAAAGGCATACTTCTAAATGATTGTGGTTTAATTCTCTAAAAAACTGCATATTCAGTTTGGTTTGTAATTTTGGGTCGATATTTCGTCATTTTTTCATGCTAACCCTTTTCCAAATTTTTGAAAAATGGCCTTGCCGAAAAGTGTCCAAAAACTGCACTTCTAAGCTCATAACTTTTCTTGCAGTCATCCGATTTTAAAGTGGCATACTTCTAAATGATTGTGGTTTAATTCTCTAAAAAACTGTGTATTCAGTTTAGTTTGTAATTTTTGGTCGATTTTTCGTCATTTTCATAATTTTCGAAAAATGGCTTTGCAGAAAAGTGTCCAAAAACTGCACTTCTAAGCCCATAACTTTTCTCACAGACATCCGATTTCAAAAAGGTTTAGTTCTTAATGATTGTGTTTTAATTCTCTACAAAACTGTATATTTAGTTTGGTTTGTAATTTTGGTTCGATATTTCGTCATTTTTTCATGCTTACCCCTTTCCAAATTTTGGAAAAATGGCTTTGCAGAAAAGTGTCCAAAAACTGCACTTCCACGCTCATAACTTTTCTTACAGACATCCGATTTCAAAAAGGCTTACTTCTAAATGATTGTTGTTTAATTCTCTAAAAAACTGCATATTCAGTTTGGTTTGTAATTTTGGATCGATTTTTAGTCATTTTCATTATGCTAATTTTTGAAAAATGGCTTTGCAGAAAAGTGTCCAAAAACTGCACTTCTAAGCCCATAACTTTTCTTACAGACATCCGATTTCAAAAAGGTTTAGTTCTTAATGATTGTGGTTTAATTCTCTAAAAAACTGCATATTCAGTTTGGTTTGTAATTTTGGGCCGATATTTCGTCATTTTTTCATGCTAACCCCTTACCAAATTTTCGAAAAATGGCTTTTTCAAAAAACTGCACTTCTAAGCCCATAACTTTTTTTGCAGACATCCGATTTCAAAGTGGCATACTTCGTAATTATTGTGGTGAAAGTCTCTAAAAATCTTTTAAATCTTGGTTTGAAATTTAGATTCGAATTTTTGTCATTTTTATGCAATAGCTTGTTTAAATGAATGAATTATTTACTAAGGATTCTGTTTTTTTATTTTTAAATAATTTTATTACTCCAATTTTGGATTTCATTTTGCTTAGTGCTGTTGTCGACGTATTAATCGACCTAAATATCACGTTGTTGGGATCTTTCTACGCAATTTGCTGGCATTAAAAGTGGACCGAATCTACTCCTGCCCATATCCATATCCATTTCCGATGCCTATACCCAAACCTATGGCCTTCTTTATCTTTTTCTCGGCTTGAAAGTTTGTCAACAACTCTCGCCTTGCCTTCGGCTAAGTAAAAATACCAAAGTTCCTCCGGCAGGATTCGTTTTTATTTTGGGTTTAAGCGCGAATGAAACCTGCCCTAAATTCGGCCAAGCGGCTTAAATAAAAAGCAAGCGGGGGAAATAAAAATCGTGTGGCACGCGCAGCAGGAAAGCATCCTGGAAAGGGAATGTAAAGGAAACGACAACGTTGCGTTTTCCCCATCCGAAGGAAGTGCGGCGGTGTGGGGGGAAATTCTCTGCCTCTTGCGGAGGCGCAGCACGCATAAATCTACGGCCAAATTACATTATTTTGTCATTTTCGTTCGGGCGCCTCCCTTGGCGTTTTCCTCGACCCGCTGCAGTGTCCTGTTTGGTCCTGTTTGCTCCTGCCCGCCAGGCACATAAAACTCTGTCAAAAATAAACTTTCAAGAAAGCGCAAAACAACAAAAAAAAAATGCAAAAGCTCTGGGGCAAAAGTTTTCCCATAGCAGAGCAGCATAACAAAAAAAAAAAGGAAGAAGGCAAGTACATTATATGCAAGCAGTAAAGTAGGGGGTTTATTTTGGGGGGCGGGGTGGCATTATAAATGGGTTTGGGGTCTTAACTTTTTGCCTGGGGTGTCGGCTAAAAGTGAAAGTAAATGCACGAAGCCGACTGCGCTGCTTTGCGCCACCCTCCCCACCCCATTTCCCCGCCCAACTCCCCCTGCAAGTAGCCAAGGACATTGCGGCCATTAAAAATGTAGCAGCGAAAAGCTTCGCTTCGTAACCAACTTTTCTTGAGACAACTGCAACTTCTCTCTCTCTCTCTCTCTATCTCTCACACTCTCGCAAGGATGTGCTGCATTGTTTATAACTATTTTTGGGGGGAAATGCGCCTGCGTTGGCGCTCTCTCGCTTTTGTCTCTCCCACGGAACTTTCACTTTCCTCGGCTGCCTTGTCCTTTGCCTTCAACTTTCACTTTCACCCTGAAAGTTCGCCGACATGGCTACCTCTCCCGCTCTCTCTCCCTCTCCCTTTCTCTCCGGCACTCCCTGTCTCTTTCTCGCTGAGGGAACTTCCTGTGTGGGCTTCCGGTTTTGTTTTTACAACTGATAAGGCCTCCTGCCGGCGCTTTTGGTCCTTCGAGCCCGCACCTCCCCAAAAAGTATGCTACGCTTTTCTCTCTCGCTTTTTCCAAGGCGACCAGCAGGCGCCACTCTGCTTCTTCTACGCCACTTTTATTATGGCTGTGCGTTGCAAGGATCAAGGACGTTCAAGAAAATCCACGGCCAAGAACGAAAACAAAAACAAACCCAAAAGGGAAAAAGTAAAGCCAAAGTAAAGTAAATAGAAAAAAATGCAGGGCGGCGTTCGTTGGAGTTTTCTGGGGAGGATGACTTTGACACGGGTTTTCTGGGTTTGAGTGGGAGGTACACCCCCTCCACCCCTCTCCCCTCCCCCCTCCAATCCCTTGAAAATGTTTTTTTCGGCTGCAGCTTTATGTACTTCATCATACATATATATATATATATTTTGGCCAGATGTGCGTGCGCCGGCGCCTATATAAAACTTTCTTTTCAACGGAGCCGTAGGAATGGGGTTTTTCGGTCGGATTTTTCGGGGGGACGTGGAATTTACTGCAGTCCTTTATGGGCGAAAAGAAGAAGAAGAGGGCGCGTAGGAAAACTCACACCCATTAGCAGTCGACCACTCGCTGCGTTTGTAATTTTGGCGCCTTTGTGCGTGTGCAGCGGTTGAATTGGGGATAAGGAATAGGGCAAAAATAAGGATGGAGACATGGGCAAGATGGGCTGGTGGAAAAAGGGGAAATGGGAAATGGGAAAAGGGAAAAGGGGGTCCTGGCAGCTCGGGGATTGTACAGTGACAGAATGTAATTTGATATATTTTTGTGTAGGCATTTCCGAGGCGTAATGGCCTGGGATATAGTCGAAAAATTTCAGATTACTTAGGGCTGAATCAATAGCTAATAAAGTAAGTGCAAGTCGCAAAGTTAGTGAGTGGTTATTAATTACAATTTCAAGAAAATAAGGAAAATCAGAGATTAGTTAAGACTTTTATTTAAGCTGTTCAATGTGCTCTTGGAAATTTTTTAATAACTATAGAATAAATGTTTAACAACAATAATACTTTTAAATAAATAATTTCATTCTTCAAGAAAGCTACATTTATATCCTTTATTTTTTGAGAGATTAACCTTTTTTTAAAATAGATATTTTATATACAATAACTATATTTGATATAATTGCCTATTAATCAAAAAGAATTGTAAAAACCATACATTTTTTAATTGTATACTTACAACCTCGAAATTTAATATTAATTATATTTTTCCTTAAAATATCTTCTTGATTATCTTCTACAAAGGTTTTAACTTTTTAATGCCTTTTAAATACTTTGAAAGTTGCTTTTGAGCTTACATCTGTGGCATAAAATATACTTTAGAAATTACATTGGCGTATGTTTAACAAATTGTTTGCCTAATTTTCTTACAGTGCAGCAAGCTCATTTTCTTCAGTGTTATGTGAGTGACGTTGCCTCCACTGCGGTTACTCTTGGTTGGGTTCTATGTGGCATATACTATATATCGCAGGGAGTTGTGGTACATAGAAGTTTGGGTTTCTTGATTCTAGGCAGTAGGCTACTCCCACTTTTTCCACTTCGTGTTGCAGGCCTGCTTTTCACCAAATTGCGTAGTTCGGCCGTCTTTGTTGTTTCCTCTGCTGGAAATGCAAGAAAAGCGAAAACATTTTTCCCGGCCCCCAGGTTTCTTTGTTGGCATTTTCCGCCCCCGGCTGTTTTTCGCCTTCATCAATGTGGGTCGACTGCTGCTTCTTCTCTGTATTTTCCTCATCTTTTTATACCGTTTTCCTGCAGTGCATAGTGATGAGTGTGTTTGTGTGTGTTTAGTTTAAAGTTTTCTGTTTTTTTGGAAAATGGGGTGACGGTTTGATGGTGGAATTTTCCGAGTTGTGGCCGGAGCCTTCTGGTTTTCTTCTTTTTTTTTGCGGCGTCCGTTGGTTTTCCGAGGAGCGACGAAAATTCCCTTTGAGGTTTGAGGTTTTATGTTGTCAGTTTTCTTTCCCCCCTCCTACTTCCGTTTCCTCTTCATCATCTTTGCTTTTTTCCAAACAGTTTCTACGGTTTTCTAATAAAGTGCCTTCCTTGCGGCAAAGTGGAATGAGCTGTAGGCTTGGTTAACTCGAAAATTAATTGCAATTTTAAAGCTTTAGTGGTGACTACGCTGGGGGAAGTTGAATAAATTGAAGTGGAAAATAACATTAGCTAGTGTATGTAGAACCAAGTAAATATTTTATGACTCTAATTTTATAAAATAAAATATATTAAGGATATTGTCTTAACTTACAACTATGATTGTTCACAGGTAATACATTTTTGATCTTTTGGGCAAATACTTATTGTTTTTTAAAGGATTTAAAGTGCAATTTTTTATACGTGATAGTGAGTTATTTTTTGCATAAAAAAAGGGAAAGATTAATTTAGATTTAATATTTAAGGACCTGTTTTATCTTATTTTTAAATGCTTAGGACTACATTTTTTTGATCACATATTTTTACTGATCAGTAATAACCTTTTTTAATTCAACTAAAATTTTGTTCAAGACATTTGTAATTAATTAAATGAAGCTGGCTTCTAAACTTGCTGCCACTTGTACAAATGTTGCATTTTCCCTCCACCATCTCCATCCCAAATAAAGCCTGTCAGTCCAATATTTCAGCCCTTTCTACCTTTTCACTTTCAGTTTCACGTAAAATGTCAATCACAACATTACCTGCTGTCTTTTCGCCCCCTTCTCGCTTTTAATCTCAACCCTTCCATCTGCAAAACCAAGGACAATTAAAAAACCGTCAGGATTAAATGTATTTGTAATTATGTATTAGCTGAAAATGCTGTGCGAGTTTTCCGCTGTCTTTGGGTTTGCTTCTCCTGTGAGCTTTGATGCTGCTGCTGCCGTAATTGCTCTTCGGCTGATAACAAACACCAACACAAATGCAGACGCACAAATACATTATCAGAGTGCTTCAACACATAGAAAATCCCACTGTTATGTAAAAGGTTCGGGGCATATAGAAATGAGACGGGGAAAGGACGCAGACAGGAAACACAAGGAGCAGCAACATAAGCGGCGTCTTTGGAGCCGGCTTGCATTGACAAGACAGTACACTCAGAATAATATTTTTATACTAAATATTATACTTCTCATTGTGTACTCAACAAAATTTAAGTAGCACAAGTTGATAACTTTTCGGTAAATACATTTGTTACAAATATGTGTTTGTTTATTTTAATACACCATTGAGTGAAATTATCAAATAAGAAAATATTTATCGATAAGAAAACAGTTTATGCGAATATAATCTTTATAAACGCTTAAATAAAAAAAATTACATATAAATGAAATATTAAAGCTTTCTTCTTCATCTTAAACAATTGAACTGAGATTATTTTAAATTATATAATTAATATTATTCTACTGATTTTACAATCAAAGTAATTTTATATTCATTATTGCATTTAATTTTGTTAAAGCCCCAATTTTCTCTCGGTACAGTGAAGCCTAAGTTCGGCCCACGCACTAACACAGTCACATCCACACCAACACGGGGCTGACTTACACAGATGCAGAGTAATTATGTTTCCCCAGCAGCTTTCTCCTCCCACCACACACCACCCACAACTCCCAACCCACCACCCCCTCATTTAAGGTCCCTGGTATTTTTAGTTCGGCTGCTTCTTCCTCTTCTTCGCCGACTTGTTTTCAGTGCATATCTCCTGCGAATGCCCCCCTCTCTTTCTCCCCTCCAGAGAGGGCTGCCGTCTCTTTCGCACCCACTGGCCGTATTGACAAGCACCGCCTTGGCTCAATTGAAATTTGAGGATTTTTGTCTCAGTGCCCTAATTAATTTTACGTACCATGAAAATCATTGTTTGTTGCTTTTGCTTCTATTTGGTTGTTCGTCGTTGTTCTTTGTTATTTTGTTATTTTGTTGTTGTGCGTAGCGTACATGAGCATAATGCAAAATTGAATGTGTGCGTCTGTTTTTGTGAATGTGAGTGTGGGTGTGGGTGGAAGGGAAAGAAGTGGGAAGGAAGGTCAAGGGTGAGACGTGATAATACTATATTCAGTTCTATTGTGATATTTATAATGGTTGACTATAATAATAATATATATATATATATGTATAAGTTTTTACCGATCTTTGAAACAAATGTGAGATTCTGTCAAATCCTTTTCAATGATCTTTTTTATGAATTATAATTTCTTTTAAACGCATTTTTATAATTTCTTTCTTAATGTGTAATAATACATAAATAATAATAATAATAAAATTAATTACAATTAAAATGACTTATTTCTTTTACTTAACAGTTTACACATTACTTTATTTGAAAATTTAAAGATTACAATCATGGTTTATAAGCTTTTAAGTATAGGATTTCGTATAATACTATAATTTCTTATCTTCCCACAGATTTCATATTTTATTTAAGATTTCATTCTTTTCAATGATCTTTCAATCTTTCTCTTAATCCCTTCTTTTGTTTCCTTTCCATCGAAATCGCCATTCAGGAATTTTTTGTTTGTTTCTTTTTTTGAACACACAGTCTTCTTCCTGTTGAATATTCATTTGGTGCATTTGCATTTTTAGCACCCCGAACACACTGTTTCAGAGATTTTGCGAGAAACCAAAACTCTGAATCAGGAATTTCTAACCGGTGACCCCACCACTTTCCCTTTTCCCTTTGGCTGTCCACATTTGTTCGTTGCTTGGGAAATTCGAGAAAATTAGGTTATGCCTTTGTTGCCGCATTCGTTTTCCTCGTCTTTTCCTCACCTGAAGCTCTCCGCTTTTTTCTCCAAGGTAATTAAATGCTGGCCGGCTGGACCGCAGTTACCAAGGTGGAAAAGGGGGTGGAAAATGGGAGGGGGGGTTGCTTTGGTTGGGGACTGCTAATTAGCAATCCCAGTCGATCTGGCTTCGCCCTTCGGTGGGTGGTGGTGGGAATTATGCAAATACCCAGCGACGGCGTAAATTTTCTATAATAAGGAATTTGAAAATTGTTTTTTCATTGCTGCATTTGGGAAATATGTTCCCAGTCCCAGCGAAATTTTAATTAAAACTTGGTGAGTCGAAAACTTGAGTTGCATTACAGATTAAGTTTGAAATTTATGTTTGGATTACATTTTCTAACTATGTTTTCTCCTTCCTCCAAACTGGTAACAAGAACTTTTTCTGACTTCCTTCTTTTCTCAACTTAAAAGTGGTTTCTATGACAGCCATTCGAAGGACATTTTTGTGGCTAATTAATTGGATGGCCTGAAGCTTCTTCAAAAATGACAAATTCCTTTTAATTTGCTTCAGTGGTCAGAAGTGGTGAGCTAAATTTATAGTTGATTTCTTTAAAGTTTGGTACTCATAAAAAACCTACCTTTCATAACATTCCACTGCAGCATCTATGATTTATTCACTAGCCATTTCAATTGTTGTCTTTTTCGGTTGGATGTCGTTGTGACCATTAAATTAATTGCAATTTATCGATTTTCAAATTGCAATCTCAACGGGCCATAAAAAATATCAGCCCCAAACATTGTCCGTATAAAGCTGCCGTCTCAAACTCCATCGCATATCATCACGCAGCACGACCAGATAAGGGACCAAAAAAAAGGGAAGTACAAGAGGTTGGGAAATGAAAAAGGACGAATGGTTAGGAAGACAGGACTCTAACTGAGACTGGGTCAGGATCTGGGTGCGGGTGGCGCTTTGCCTGCGGCCTCGATGCGTTGCATCCACATCCACATCCACATGGAAGCTGGAAAAAAGTCGCGGCCTCTGGTGTATAGAAATAAATTGTTGGTCCATGCTGCAAACGGGCGACAGAATCAGACACTGCGTATACGTAATGCGCGTGGAATGGGAGAAGGGCAGCAAATCAGAGAGGGGAAAAAAGGGGCTAACAAGAGTATTACTTTGTGGATAAATGTAGGGTGTGATTGGGGTATGTTTGAATATGGCTTATATTACTAAACAGCTTATTTGGGTTTAATATTTTGTATTTTTAGTAAATAACACCCTCTTTTTTATTCGTTTATCTATTTTAAATTTATAAATTAATAGTGTAATTAGTTTTCTTAACAATATTTTAAAAACCTTATATTTTGTTCAATACAAATAAATAAAAATTGGGTGAGAACACTTTTCTTCTTGAATTCCTAGTTCTTTTTCTTGAGTTCCTAGCTTCTATAAAACAGATTTTAAGACATTGTATATATATATTTGTTTAATACTATATTTTTAAAGGGTAACCTGTTATTCCTTCATTTATACCTTCGTGATATTTCTGCCTGCTGGTCAACAAAGCAATAATGAAAAATATATGTGAGCACCATTAAAATACATCAGATAGGCATAGATCACATGCTCAGCGGGTCTTCCTGCGTGCGTCAGTGTGTGTGTTGTTGTTGAGTGAATGTGTGTTCCTGTGGGTATGCGTGTGTGTGTGTGTGAGGGAGGTCCTTTTGCTGGTCATTTGCTTGCCACATGCATTGACATTGCTGCTGTTGTTATTGCGTTATCTTTGCTGTCACAGCAACGTCAGGCGATGTCCGTCCATCCTCGTTTTTTTCCTGTGTGTGTGTGTGTGTATGTTTGTGTGTGACAGCCTCATGGGGGTGCGTGTGTGTGTGCGAGGGGGGGAAGAAGGGGGAGTTGAAGCTGTGTTAGCCTTATATGCAGGCTGAAGTGGATGGCGCGTTACTTAGATGTGAGATGGCTTCAATTTATCTTTAATAAGGTGTTGCCAGCATTCGGGAGAAATATCTATAACTTCTATCCTAAATAATTATAAATCCTTTAATTAGATTCTAGTAATTTCATGCTACATTATCAAAATTTTAAACCAATAAAAAATAGATTATGATGATTTATAAGTGGTACTTTGCATAGCTTTTGTATACCTATTTGTGTTTACCAAAGATTCAAGTACTAGGTACTTCCCATATCATGCATTCAAACTCATAAATGGTATTTAATGTATGAATTATTTATTTAATTATACTGGTATTCTATTACCTTAAAAAAGTCAACATTTTGTAAAAACTTCTTTAATTTTTAAAGAAAATCTTTTTTTTTTTTGCCGTAAATATCTGACAACTTTGTAAAGAATTAACCTACTTCCCCTGTTTATAATACATCCTTAAAGGGAATATCTACTCAACCCACGGCAACCGATTGCACTTGGCCATAAATCCCGATCCCTTAAATTGCCATTGGCCATTTCCTTAGAACACAGCCCATTGGCAGACAAATTTAAGTAGCTTATCTGCCGGAACTTCATGACCCCTCATCCCTCGGCATCCACTTTAAGCCAGGTTCGCTGCGCAATTTAAACTTGTTTCAATGCGGGGAAGCCAAGCTCAAGGGCCTCTTGACGTGTCCTACTTGTTACCAAGCGAAGAAGCCAACGGAAAGGGGGCAGCAAACCCCTGGCCAGAAGTAACTTTAGTTCGCATGTGTTGTGGTCTTTCATCATGAAGGAGAAAGGGAGTTCTGAAAAAAAAAAACTAAGGGAAGTGCGATGGCTAGGACCCATCAAGTATGCGCACTGTTGGCCCTGCCAACCAAACCAAAACCTACGGAAAAAGAGCAAAAAAGTGGGCTACGGGGAAAAGTAGCCGTTGTGTTGTGAAAAGTGCCACGTTACTTGGCTCCAAACATTTTCCCCATTTTTGCTTCTTTTTTTTTGGGACCCCAGCGAAGTGCGTGTGTCTGCATTGTAAAAACTTTTAATGGCCAAAACAGGCAGGGCTCTCGACTCGAATCGAAGTCTCCTTTTTTTTTTGCTTGGGACCCTGGGCTGCTGCATGTGTGAACCACAGGTGCTTGAGTCTAAAAAAAGCCCCATCTCCTTTTCTCATTTTATATTTCGGTAACAACTTTACAGCTGTTACCTCAATTCCCGGCCATAATCATTAACATTATTGCTCAGATTGCTGAAGCGAATCGCTCCCTTTAAGCTTCATTTTTTTCGGCTTCCCTTTATTCGTTTTCCTCTTTGTTACTTTCTCTTTTTGGCGCCCAATGCATTTTCGATATACAGTTGACAACGTCGACAATTTATTTGTGCTGGGCCCATAAATCAAAAATGCGTAAAAATTTTTACTTCGTACGCATTGGACAGGATGGGGCACGCCCACAAGCCCCCTGCCACATCCTCAGGTCCCAGGAAAAAAGTATGTATAGGGGAAGGCCCATTATCATCATCAACAGTCAGCAAAATGGCCCAGAAGGAGGTGGGTTTTTTCTGGGGAGGGACAGGAGCAGGCGGAATAGCAACAAGCAGGCGCACCTGAAGCTCACAGCAGGCAGTGCGGGCTTGGGCCAGTTTGGTGGGCGAGGGTAGTTACAAGAGTTTTCGGAATTATTACAAATAAATCTCTTAAACAAGGTTATAAAAATAATATACATATTTACATATATACATACAATATACATATTTTCATAAACGATTAAAATATGGAATCGTAAATAAAAGCCCATATTTGACCTTGAATTTGGCAAAAACTCTTACTCTTAATAAACCAATACAACATTAGGTTCCTTTAAGAAGCATGATTTTGTATAAAAACAAAAAAAAACCTAAAGTAGTTTCTAAGAAATTTGTTTATGTTTATAAATAAAGAACAAAAAAAAACATTGAATTTAAAAATAAAACAGATTAAATCAATAGAATTTCATACATTTATTTAAAGTTTGTGATTAATTCATTATTCTTAAAATTATTATTAATACAATAAATTATTTTGTGTATAATTTCTAGACATTTTCAATCCACCCTCGCAATGCCACCCCTTTTTGTGAACATTTTCGGCAACAACGTTGCAATAACAACAGTGGCAGCAGCAGCAGCAACACGCACACCAGCAGAGAAGCGACTCCTGTGAGCAGCAGAAGCTGCAAGGAAGCCAAAGGACGAGGATTCGATGAAGGGAAAGCTGAGAGAAAGAGAAAGTAAAAGGGGGCGTGGGCAGGAGGCGGGCGAAAGCAAAGGGCAAGGGCCCCAAAGGTGCGTACAATCATTTTATTGATTTATATGCCGAAGCTATTACAACTGACATTCGAATTTTCCAACGAACTTTTGGATGAAAAGGGGGGAAGGGGGGTCAGAATGGCAGGGGAAGCAAAAGTTGCGTGTGGCAAGTGGCAACCCGAAAATGCCGAATATTGCCCGTTGTTGCTGATATTTCAACTCATATTGCTGGTATTTCTGCTCATGTTGCTGCTGTGTCTGCTTATGTTGCTGCTACTTCTGCCGTTGTTATTGCTGCCCGAGTTGCTGTTGTTTTTGCATTGTTGAGGCGGACTCGTGGCCGAATGTCCATGTTGCCCCAGCAACGTGCAACAGCAACATGAAGAAGGAAAGATAAAGGCGCAGCAGCAGCAAAAAGCAGGAAAAGTGGCAGCAGCAACCGAAGACATGGCACTGGCAGCTTCTTTATATACTTGGCCATAATACCCCCTCCCCCTTGCTATAACCACCCAGCCACCCCCTATTTTCTTTATGTGTAGCACACTTTTAGGCGAGGCCTTTGTCTTTTTAGTTTACTTACTTCTGACAGGAGGGGCGACTGAATGGTAGGCGTTCTGCGAAAGATGGGGCAAAAACAAGAAGGCAGGGGAAAGTGGAAAGGATCTCGGCAGAAAGGAGGGAGAGTCCTGACAGTCTGACAGCCCACTCGTTACTTTGACAACAACTACCCACGCCACTCTTGAAAAGCAAAAACCACTCGACTCCTCTTCATCCCCCAACTTTCGGTATCCGTGAGATACTTTTGCGCGCTGCGCTTTTGCACTTTCACTTTCATTTCCCGTCTTTTGTACATAATAAGGAAAATCAATTCCCTACCCTCCTTTTGCACTCCAGCAATGTCACTGGGCCAAAAATTAATTAAGGTCGCAAAAGGGAAAGTATCTGTGCTGCTCCTGCTGCCTCTCTTTCTAACTTTTCAGCGGCGTCTGTGTGCGCGAGCTCTAATTAAAATTTATATATTTATATATGCGCGATAAGTTTTTAGTGGCTTACTTCGACTTCGACTTCTACGCCGTTTCCTTCATCTTCCCTCCATTAGGATTTTCTGAATTTGACAGGGGACGACAAGTGGCATGTGAGTGTGGAAGTCCGGAATCAAAGTGATATAGCCTTAAATATTCATCATCGATCTAGGTTGGGATAAGATTTTGCATAGCTTGAAATGATTTGTGGGCCAGACATAAAACTATGATTATCTCTATATGAAGTTAAAGTACATATATTTATAAATCAGATTAAATAAATAGTTCAATAAACGTATAAGCATCATAGTTTGGATAAAACTCAACTCATTAATATAAACCATTTAAGTGTTAATCAATTAAAAATGATACCAATTGGCTTATATCTTTTACCACCTTTTATACATTTCCAAATTAATTAATAAACGATTTCATAAACGTGATAATCTCATAAATGTTCGCATCACGTTCCAAATCTCTTACTGAAATCTGTCCCCTTGTCGTTAACCGCTTCCAAAAACACATAAAACTGTCGTGAAACAAGTATGACAAATTTTTAGCAAATTGTAAGCCAATTTCGGATATTAATTACATACATCGTTAATTTGTGGCATTACAAGCACGACAGCTACAACTACAACTAATGATGAGGAAAAGGCCAACCCTTAAAGAGAAAAATACAGAAATAAAGGGGGTTCCATAGCAAAGCACAACTCCAACTCGAAAGTAGTGAAAGTTGTAGAAAAAAAAAACTTTCTGACACACTTTGCCACGCACAAATACAGAGAAAAGAAAGGACGAAGGGAGAAGACAGGAAAAACTGGGATAAAGGACCAAACACCTACATGTGTGTGAGTGTGAAAAAAGCGTTCAAAGTAAAGGGGATAAACATGTTGAAATTTATTATATTTAGTTGTAAATATGCCTGTGCGTGTAAACCCCCCGAAAATCCAACCGTACTTGGTCTGGCGTTAAATGAGATATTTAAGTCATTCGGATGCTGTTGGCTGATAAGCAAATTCAGGTCAAGCCTTTTCAGCCCTTACCACCACTTTTTCCTTTGGCTGTGTGTGACCCAAAGTAGGTGAATAATAATGGTCCAGGTCTGTTTATAATTTGTTTTTATTTCGGTCAGCAGAAAGTTTTATTTTCCCTCGCATTTTACATACATTTTGGCAAGCGAAAGGATAATTACTTGCTATTTGATGTGTATTTTTGTAATCTGTTTAATTTAAAAGTTTTATTATGTAGCCATATTAAGTTGGTTTTGGTTTTTGGGTTTTCTGTGTTTATAAATAGTTTTGATTGGCTGTTGTGCTTAAAGAATTCAATCAGGTTGGGTTGTAAAAAAATCTGTAGCAGACTTTTAGGGTTCACAAAACTGAACGAAGAATTGAATTTCTTAATTTTAAAGGCATGAAATATATAAAGAAAAATATAGATTATGGGAAAACCATAATTAACAATGAACATTCATTTACATTACAGATTAATAAATCATGATTTATAACATTAAATGAAGGTCTATTATATCATGAAGGCAAATAGTTTATTATTGTAAAATAATAAAACGAGATATCACTAAAAATATTTTTTATTGTACCAAATAATTTTGTTAAAGACTTTTATAATCATATTATCCCTCAGCATTGTTTTTCAGCTGTCTAAACTCTTTTACATAATCTATTGTTAATTGCATACAATTACCCCCAATTTATCGTTATCTGTCCTCCTGTCTGCCGTCCGTCTCTGCCAACTCAACCTATAAAAATGGTTAATATATGTCAAACCTAAACAGAAAAAAAACGAAAAACCAGATAAAAATAACCAGTAGATGACATTCGCCAGCGAGCATACGCATAGTTGGTAGGTGGCCAGACCTAGACTAACATAATTATCATCTTAGATTATATAGAATCAGCCACACGCTTCGCCAGCCAGCCCCGAAACAAAAAAAATAAAATAAAAACTGAACAAACTATCAAAAAACACACACATTTGTGTACATATAGACACATGCGTTTGCCCGAGAAAAAATCGTAGTATGTTGTTGTCGGCGAAATAGAACGCACGATCGGCCAGATAAGATTCGGTCGCTTAGTGTGGGCCTGTTTTGTCAGACGTTTTTTATGGGGGAATATATACTATAGAGAATCATGGAAGTGAGACATAGTCCGAGCTGCGATCGAACCACGCACTTTTCTCTCTATTCTCAAAGTTTCTCACAAGCTCACGCTACACTAAAAAAAGTATTTCGAAAAATATATTTATACGTAATTAAAAAAAAAGTGCGTATACGACATGATGTTCTAAATATCATGCGATTTAAAAAATGTAACTCTGGTCTAAAAATGTAATTATAATTATCTAATAATAAAATGGTATATAAGAGTGCATCCCTTAATAAAATATAAATGATACACTAGAAATAAGTATTTTGAAAAATACATTTATAAACAATTTAAAAAAGTACGTATACGTCATGATATACTAAAAATTATCCGTTTTAAAAAATGTTACTCTGGTCTAAATTATAATTATCTTATTATAAAATGGTATATAAGAGTCTATCCCCTTATAAAATATAAATAAAAACCTTAAAAATTTGCACTTTATCGCACGCACATATCAATGGGTTCTTCTGTCTTTATCATTCCCTCTTTTTCACACTCCTCTAAAAAATATATAAATGCTTATACACAATCTAATCGCATACACATGAATAGTTCTCCCTGCCAACAATAGTTAAAGCTAATTTTTCGTAGTTCTCTGGTTGCCTTTTTGCTTGTTTTGTATTTAATGGCCCATACCTTGAACTTCACCGTATTTTTGCCATTTGTTTTGAACACTCGCAGATGTTGTTGTTGCTGTTAATTTGTGTTTTTTCGCATTTCTATTTTGCGAATGCCGATAGTTTGTTATTGTTTGGCTCTTCATGCGTGGGGGTGTGCGAATTTTTTGTATTATTTTCTTTGGCCTGGAACGTAATCAACTTTGTTGCTGCTGCAAAATAGTTTTTGATGATTTATGTCGGATGGTTGCCTATTTTAGAAAGGGGGAATTCGAAGATTTGATTAGCGTGACTCATAATACTTAATTAATTAATAGGACAACTAATTGCAATTTAAAAATTTAAAATTATATTAAACATAAAATATTTCTATATAAACTAAACCAAGAAAAATTTAATAAATCCAATAAGATAAAAGTCATTTATTGAAGTGTATGTCCCACTTTAAATTCCCATACTTAATATCAAAACCTAACTATCCCAGATCTTGCATCTAATTTTTGTTTGTCTTAAAGTTCGCGGCTATAAATCCTGAAAGTCGAGACTAGTTGGCCACAACAAAGAATATTAAATGAAGCCCAACTAATTCCGAGAACCGAAAGTGTTCTTACTACCCCCGGTTTTAGGTTGTAGGTTCCAAGAGCTTCTAACTTTGCCGAAAGGCAAATAAAATAAAAAGTGGCCATAAATAGTCAAAAGGAATGGCGGCGCAAAAAATGCGTATATATTTGCATTGAAAATGTTGACCATTCAGGCCCCATTCCCTCTCTTTCCCCCAACTATCCATCTCTTTTACTCCATTCTGATATGCGTGTGTGCGGTTTCTTATTTTTTGTTTTTTTTTTGCGTGCAGCCCAAAATTTTGGGGCCTCGAAGAGTCCGGCGAGAATTCTGCGTCCAAATAAATTATGTTATTTTTGTGCAAGTTTTTTTGGACTTGGGACGTTGCGTTTGGCGTGAATGAACTTTTCAAGGTGAAACTAGAAAGAATAGTCAAAGTGAAAATAAAGAGAACGCCGGCAGAGGCAACTTGCAAAAAGAGAACAGGAATTGCCTCGATGTGTGTGTGTGTGTCTGTTTCAGCATTTGTGTGTGTTGGTGTGTGTGTGCTGGGGAGCGTGTGATTGGGATTGAATCAACAACAACAATCCATTCACGCATGCGACGTTACACAGTAAAAAATATTGTATAAATCACCTTCTTGTACATAAGGCAAATCAATGAAATAAAACATTTTATGGGAAATTAAATATTAAATCTTAAATAGTTAAACATATTGATGATTCGTAGCATTTATATATTTAAAGATTAATATTGCATTATCAAATACGATAAAATATCCATAATAAAATTTGTGTACTTTAGAATTTGAGGCCCCACTGCGTATGATTTATTTTTCTACCAAGCGACCACACTGCGTATGATATTTTTTCAGTGCGTTGAATTTGTATCTATTTTTTCAGTTGGCGATTAGAGGAAAGAGTCATCGCTTGCAAGTCGACTTTTAGAGGATAGAAGTTGATGGCTGAGACCACGCACAGAGCAGCAAAAATAGAGAATTTCGAATAGAAACTGAGGAGCAAAGAAGAAACCAGCTAAGAACTGCTAGAAAAACTTTGACTTTGGCTTTCGGCTCGCTTTGTTTGGCTTTTGCTCCGACTCGGGCTTGTTATTCTTTTGGTTGAAAAGTCATTTTTGTGGGCTCTGTTGTTTCTGCGTTTATTCTTGGACCTGAGCTGCCCCATTCCCCCCGTCCAGTATCCCCCGATTCCTATCCACTGGCTTTGACTGGTTGCCGATGCTTTGCACTGCCTTTTTTTACATTTTAAAGCCCCATCAGCAGCCAAAGATTCTGTTTTGTAATTTAGAAAATCATTCACTTTAAAGTCGATATGGAAATTTAACATGAAAATAAGCTAATTAGTTTAATACAAATACAAATTACAAATATTACACTTTATATTGCACTTTATGCTGTGGAAATTTTTCTGATATTTTAATCTATAAACTTTTGTTTTTTTATAAGCATAAAAGATGTTGGTCTTGGATTGAATTTAATTTTATCGCACATTAATTTATCTATGCTAAGTTAATCTAAACAATCTTATTTTCTCCCAAAATTAAATGAATTGCTAATGATCCAGTTTTATTGATCTAGCCCAACATTAATTGTCTTTACTTCCAAAAATATTCATTAATTTGAAATAGCGTTCAATGAGTTTTTGTGCTTGCCCCTTCAGAACGAAAAAACGAGTGAATGGTAGGGCCCACGCATCTGAGACTTCCTATGGCCCCCACTTTTTAACCAACCCCCTTAAGCCCCCACCTTTTCTTTCGTTTTGCCAATCAATTTGCCAGCGTTGAAAAACTTTTGGTTAATTAATTGCTTAACTGCCGAAAAAACCGAAACGCAGCAACAAAATTTATTCAAACTTCACGCAGTTTCGAATATCGTAAACCGCGATTGTAGTTGGTATGCATAGAGTGGAATGATCGCTTGTACAGTTTTTCAAGGTTATCGCATTCGAGACGCGTTCGTCTTCTTCATCTAGGCCTATAGTTTGCCAGAGAACCATTTATCTATATGTAAATTAGTAGGATTTGTATGCAGTATATGGAAAAATATTAATCGTTTTGTCTACTTCCTACGAAAAGAATGGGTGGGGTTTTAAAATATATATAATATATTCATGTTTTGGGTTGTTTAAAAAAAAGTAAAAGTTATAAACGGGAACAAATTAAAATTCGAAATAGTTTGTGTTACTTTTTTATTTCACTTCTAAAAATGAAGAACATTTTTGAATTCCTCAAACTTGGCTTTAAAATAATTTACGAAAAATTATACGCAAGCATTTAGCATAAATGTGCGTGAAGTCATCTGCGGCCAAAACTTTGTTGCCTTCTTATTGTTTTTGTGGGCGTCGCACATAAATTGAAATTTATGCTTTGCTAATAGCCTCCGAATGAATTTATCTGCATAATGAGAGGCATTAATTGAATGCCTGTTGAACGTTGAGTGGGTGGAAAATAACGAAAAGGAAATGCAAGAAGTTTTTGAATCAACATTAGAATATTTAAAAATGTAGAAAAAAAGATTCTTTTATTATTAAAAAAAAAATAAAAGGTTTTTGTTTCAAATGAATCATTTAGCAATGATCACCGACTAAAGAATTTTGAGCTGCCAAATAATACATATAATGAAGATAAGTAGTTATTATTTTAATTATTTGTTTATTTATTTACTTAAGTATAAGTTCTTAAGGTCTCCATTAAATACCCGACTTTTTTGCAGATCGTGTGAGATCTTCAAAATGGGGACAAGTTAAGAGAACTGAAAGCCCGAGATTAAGAGATTCGCATTTGGGAAAGGAAATGCTCTAATGCTGATTGGTGCAGGGCAGCAACAACAACGTTAGCGAACCCATGGCAAAAAATATAACAATGTACACCATAGAACCCATATTCTGGTATGTGTATATAGAGATATGGCCACACAGACTGGTGCAAACACATGTGCTGGATTTATTAGAAGTCGTTGAACTTTTCTATGCACGATGCGGTAATTTTTTTGCCTCTGCTTTCGCGAAATTTCGCTTTGAGTATTATCTTTTTTCAGCGCCGATTTATTATTGCCTTTTTGGCGTTGCTTTGGTCAGAGTGCAATGACTGCTGACACAGCATTAACAATGATCACCATAAATTAATATTTTGACACGAGCGTGGGAGACAATAAATTTAAATTAGTAGCGGACAAATTAAACAAATATAGAACATATAGAACTATAGATAACTAGGTAGTCTTTAAATCTATAAATTAGTTCTAGATATTAGTAAGCGAATATCAATGAAAAGTGACAGTATTGTTATACTTTTCATTTTTCATGGCACAGAAAGGGGTCATAAAAAAAAATTAAAAAAAAACTTTTTGTTTTAGATATAAACAATCTTACCTGTAGATCTTTTTTATATGTTCGGTGTTTTTTTGTGTGCGTGCGAAAAGTAAAATTAGAATTTATGTGCGTACGCCGCGAATGGCTAATCATAACAAAGAACCCGAGTAAAAGTTGTTTTCTATTTCTTATACGTTCTCTTTCTCCCCCTCCCCCTTTTTATCACACTCTTTCTTTCTATTGCTACCTCAACATAAAATTCGGGGGACTCCATAGCTATTCAAGGTCATGGGGTGATCTTGTCAGGCATTAAATCATGTTTCGATTCACAGGCTTTATAAATAAGTTTTTTGGATCGAAAATATTTTAATAAATATGCGACAATAAGTATCTAACCTATAAAAAGCTATTAAATAGTTAATTGAATACGAAAATGAGAATTATTAAATTAGTTTTTCGTGATTATAATTTCGATGATATCATAACTATCATATTACTTTCATATTAATTTTTCCATCAATTTCTCAATAGTTCTTCCATCTTTTAACCTACACCATCTTATTCTCCTTCCCTTTATAAATTCTTGATTCTATTGTCTATCTTTCAAATGCAAAAAACTTGTTCAGCTCGGACTTTGATGAATCGCCTTCGTTTCTAGTGCGTTTGTTGCCCATCACGGCTATTATTCATGCTAACCAGTCCCCCAAATGTTTTTTTCCGCACCCACCCCCTTTATTTTCATTCCCCCACTTTTGGTAAACCCAATCCCACATATTTCGCTGCGAATTAGAATTTCGGAAACAAGAACACAAAAGTCACAGAAACCAAAGTGCAGAGTGCGTGTTAAGAAGGCAGGAAAAACAGAAAAATATAAAGCAATGAAAGAGTTGGGGAACGAACAAAGGTGAAGAAGAAATCAAGTATAGTGAAACATATTTAAAAAAAACCTAAATCAATTAATAACTCTCAAGTTTTCTTGCTTATAATGTATAAATATTTCAAAGGCTCCCCATAAGCATGCTACAATAAATTACTTTAAAAATAAGGTATTCCCTTTAGCTAAGCTCCACTGTACTTAGAACTCTGTTGCTGACTGGGTGGCGTCGTCGAAATGCGTGTATTGCATCATCAAATTTAGAAAAACAAACTACACACACCGAAAAAAAAAGCGTACACTCTCACACACAGCCAATCTGGAGAATTGCCGAAGGCGTTCGTCACTCGGTAAAAAAAAAACAACAGAACTTCGGTTCGACTTTCGTGCGTTTTTCGTTGCGCTTTTGCTGCTTTTATTTATTTATTTTCTGTTTTTTTTTATTCTGCCCAGCACGTGTGTTGGTGTGCGTGCGCGTGTTGCGTATTTATGCTGATCATGGATGGAATTTTTTTCATACATTTTGCACCAACACAGTGGCAGAACTTTTGCCGCGCTTAATTGCGCTGCGTCGCCTACTGACTTTTTTCCTTCTTTTTTTTTGCTTATATTTTTGCCTTTTTTCCTGATTGTTCTATGCTGTATTGTTGTATTTCTTTCGAGCATTAGAAAGTGCAATAACCTCGTGGAGGGAATTTTTCGGCATTCGAGCAGTCAGCGCTTGACATTTGGCCAAGTGGTTTGTTATTTCCTACATTATCGCTAATTTGTGTGTGCAGCCGACGCGGCGTATGAGTAATTTTCTGTGGACCCTTTGTGTTGATAAATTTGCACGCACTTTATCAACATAGTTCTTAAATTCTTTAAGAATACAAAGTAAGTTTTGTTAATTTTGTAACCAACAAATTTTAAATTTTGTTTAATCTTACACATGCTTTACTATTACACTTATTTAAAAATTCCCACTTTATCGGGCTGTTACCATGTCGTATGCGTGATTTCTGATCTGTGTAATTACTCATACGACATGTAAAACGATTTTTTCTTAATTATGTTACGACTTAGTAGCTGATTCTTGTATATTTAATATCAATAATTATTAGTTGGCTTTTGTTCGATGTGTTGCCACATAAATTTCATCTGTTGACATTAAACGCATTAAACATCGCCATTTGTTTTTAAAATGAGCTCACTCCGATTCGTTTTTGCCGGCACGCATTCATCACCGTCACATGATGCCCAGCAAAAAAGAAATAGTAGTTCCCCCTGCGTATTCCATTCCCCTGCACATACATAAAGTTAGAACTCGGCAACCATTTTGCACTAAACAAAAAAGCAATAGCCAAAATCTGGTTCCAAAGTTGTTTACGAAAGTGCGTGTGAAGGTAGGGCAATGAGAATTATTCCAGTAAACAACAACTGCTGCTACCTGCAGCGTCCCAAACCCACACACTTTTACAAAAACTCATAGACGAACTACCTGTCATTATTATTTGTGCCTCAGTTTGAGTACCCTGTAATAAATAAGCTGTAGAGCATATTATTTTCTGTAATGACTTAGGGAAAGTGCTACTGAAAATTCAAATAAATATCTAGTCTTCAACATATATAGTTAAAGTTAAGGGCCTATCTAATAATAATATCTTATACAATTTACTTTTAAAAAATGATGTAATATAAAACAAAATGAATGTCCTAAATTCATTTTTATAAAAATGAATTTTCCCAAATATTAAATTAAATCAATCATGGTAAATATTATGTTAAAAAGTTATTTCAATTCCATGCTACTTTAGATTTAAGGACCCCAGCCTGATATTTCAACACTTTTCGGTAGTTTCCCTTCATTTTGCTCGATTCTCCCCCACTTCCCATATCTTTCTGCTCTATGACATTTCGTTGTTTTTATTTCTTTCGCCTGTTCTCCACGCACTGCCACTGAAGAATCGAAAATGCGAAAAGGCTCAATTAAATTGTTGTTATTTCGGTTGCTGCTGACACAAGGCAGCAACAAAAAATTCAAATAAAAATGTAAAAAGAGAATGAAATTGCCTCTATCGCATTTTCAAAGTCAGTAACCCTCTAACCTTGAATGTGGTTCTATGAGGAAGCCGAGGCCACAGTGCGTGTGATCCCATGATCCGCGTCTGCGTCTATGCTGTTTTGATAATGGAACGCAGCGGGGTGCTCTGAAGCTACAGTGAAGATAAATATATGTATACGTATACATACATATATCGCATATGTGGTATTATTACTTCAATGGATTTGGGTTCGACGGAAATTGCAACCGGATGTGAGTCTACATCGGATAAAAATTATCACCACTTTTGTAGGTTTCTACAAGTGCTTAATGCAAACAAGAATGCAATGAAATATACATAAACGAAATGAAACTAAATGTTTAAAAGCTTGAAGGACTTCTGAAATCTAAAAAATGTTCTTTACTCTTACTTTTAAAGCGTATAAAGCACTCACAAACGAATTAATACAAAAATATATTTAAAACATATACTTATCATTTTTGTTTTGAAAAATATACAACCTATATTCATTTAAGAAATAAGTTATTAACATATTATACAATTTTTTTTATATTTGTAAAAAATGACGATAATTACACGTTCTTATTAGATTCTATTCTTATTAGGTTCTATATCTTTAATGACTAACGAATGATTTTGAAATTGTCATTGTTTTTTTTTTTTTAAACTTCCGCTTAGCTAATGACGAACAGGTTTAATTTTTTCAGGTTTTCCATTACTGCGTGCAAAGTGCGTAAGCTGCATAAAAAAGACAAAAAAAAGATGCGGACTTAAAATAGTGAAGAGGGAAATGGAAGACACAAATGCGTGGCTCGAATGACAGCTGTCAAATGTTTCGGTAAGTTTTGGTTTTTGATTAATGCTTTTTCGGTTTTTATTTTGCCTGCCTTCAAATTTTGCCATATATTTGTTGTATATTTTTAAATATTTATTATTAGTGAACTGCTTAAGTGGCAGACACAAGTGACAAAATGTTGTGGTAAGAGCAGAATTGAGGTGGAAGGTGGACGGCATTTGTCTACTGGGTGATCTGATCTTGGTCTGGCAGTTGTTTATTTTGAAATATGCGTGTGATTTATACCGGAAAATTTGTCTAAATTATCTCTAAATTTTCCAAAAAAAGGAGGAAGTGCCCATACTATTCTATATTTAAAGATTTGTATGTTCTATAATTTCTAATTTAATTTTAAATAGAACCAAATCAGATTTAAGTTCTTTAAACTCATATTTTCTGATCTATTTAAATCATTTTTAGATGAACTACTTATTTATTTACTGAAAAGATCATTTTTTATTTAAATTTACTAAACTATTAAACAATGAGTTACCAAGGAACGCTATAATTTTAAATATAAAATCATAATTCAATAAAATATATACTAATGGCGCTGTAATTGCAGCACGTCCATAAGGGGAAAACACGCTCTTATTTACATACGTACCTACAGATACTCATTAAACCGCTCTTATTCAGTCCGCAATCGTATATCTCCCTGGTAATAGAAGACTTTGGCGGGCGTGCCAAAAGTCGCGGAATGAATTGAAAAAGGTTTTTGGGGGAAAGGGGGAAACCCACGAAATTTCAAGGGGGAAATGTGGGTGGAATTAGACGCATACAGAGACGACTGTTTCATAAAATTTAATTACACATTCACACTTGCCTTTTGTTTTGCATATTTTTGTAGGTGTGACAAGCACGCGATTTTCTTTTCCCCGTGTCTCCGTGTATTTGATCCCCCTTTTGTCAGTCCATGAATCCCACTTTTGAGCTTCTGTTTGCGGCTACTTCATTTCTGACTTTGATTTGTTGAGCTCCGCTTTGGACAACGACATTTAATGGTGACAAATGAACGCATATATATGCTCATATTTATATTCATGTACGTGGGCGGATTTCTTTAACGCCGGGACCTTCGTGTCTTGGCCCAAACAAGTGCATTGTTTTGGCCCTCTTGCTCTCGGCCTTTGTTTACAGCTTAATTACGGACCCACTAATTACGGGCCGAGTGTCTCCGTGAGTTATGGCATTTTGATTTACAGTTGACAGTCGTGATGGAGTCGCAAATGGGTGGGTTCTGAATTAGAGATTGTAGATTAGCTTTCAGCAGTCGAGCGGTAATCATATAAATCAGGAAAGTATCTAAAAAGTTAAACGCTGTGATTAGAAATCTTGAAAGGTGATCCAGGATTAACCACAGGCAATTGTGTTCAGTTTCGATCAATTTGTTTAGTATAAATATACGAGCATTTAAAAATTTAAAAAAGCTATGTAATAAAATCATAATGTAAGAAAATCATTTAAATTATTCGATTTTATTATTCATATTTTATTAAGGCCATTAAAAAACGTTTTGTTTAGAAACCTAAAAGCAATAAAATTTAGTTGTCAAGATTACAATATGATCTAATGATCTAATGACTATTCTTGCCATTTAAAAAACGAGCTCAGAAAACCCACTGACCTTGCAATGAAAAATATTTGTAATATGACTTCATCGATGTTTGGGCTGCAAGTTTTTCTTAATTTAGCTTGTTGCCTTTCTGTTTGTTCGTAGAGCAGTTGAAAACGCAGCTAGAAATGAAAAACGAGCAACGAATCGTCAATGGAGTGACCTTGAACACCAGCACACACACTCAAAAATACAGACACGAGCATTATTTTTCTTAAGGGCCCCCAATATTTAGCCCTCTCGTTCTCGCTCACCAAAAGCCCTATAAAAATGCCCTTCACATCGGAACTTCAACAACGAAATAAAATCAACAGAAACAATCGACAGCTTGCTGTTGTTGTTGTTTCTATGCTATCAATGCGTATATCAATTAAACTTTTTTTTGTTATTGCTGTAGACCTTAGGCCCTTCAATAAAATGTGTGTGTTTTTGTATTCGGACCTACTCATTTCCGCACACGAACACGTTTTCAAACACGATCTTTTTGTTGTGCGAGATTAAGGCTGTTGAAAAATTATCAACACAATATTTAATAATTTTCGATGGTTTTTCATTGGAAAAATGCCTAAAAAGGTATCGTTGAACTTGCCAAGGCTAAAGTAGTCCAATAGATAGGTTAATCAAATTGAACTTTATTTAAAAAGGGGTTATAATCCGTTTCACCCGGCTGATCAATTTTTGACATTATATCCTTTTTTGTTTGGCTAATTTTTCTATTATTTTACAATCCTTTAAATCCCCCTTCAACATGTTCAGCATTATAAATAGATGTGTTCAATTAGGAATGTACAATATTTCACATTATTTCCCTGGGAGTCTGAACAGCTGACTTGGATACGCCTTAAAAATATTCGGTTACCTGTTACCAAAAATTTGTAGCGTGCAATGATTTTTGAAGCCCCGTCCCTCCATTTCTTGGGCTGTTAAAATATTTAAATTGAGCCGTAAACTTGTAACCTGTCGGCTGTTTTCAAGGTTGCCATTCGATTGGCCCCTTGATGGATTTTGGTTTCGGTTTGTGACCTCTGGCGGTGCAGGGCCATTTAAAAACCGTTGGAATGTCCAATGCACGTGAGTCGTTTTTCGGTGTATCTGGTATCTAGTATCAATATCTAAACTTTACTAAATGCGCCATTCGATTAACTGAAGCTTTTGTTTGGCCAGGTTTTATGATCTCATGCATTTCATTACACGATGATTTGGAATTCGATTTATGATCGAGGAAGGGAAGCCAATCTTGGTTTATGCACGACTCAAGAGGCACTTTAAATATTCAATAAATTGCGGGGTCATGTAAACAAGATTTTAATTACCGTAATTAGGCCTGTAAACTTTAATTGGAAATGGGAGTATTGGAAAATTGTTGAAAGTTCGTATTGGGGAAAGTAAGTCAAAGGAAATACTTGGAATATATATAGATTTAAAAAGGATTGAAGTTTAATAATGAAAGTTTAATACTTTGCGGGTAAACCCCCACTAACTAAAGGTCGCAAAGACATTAATAATTAGATTTCAAAACCTTTTAACTAAAAAATTAAAACCAAATATAATTGATCCAATATTTTCCCCGAATCATTCCAATTAAAAGTCAAAATGTAATTAACCCCGCCATATGTATTTTCAATTGTTGCCCTTATAAATTAACATATTAATTGTAAAGCTAATTAGATGGGGTTTGGTATGTGCATATAACATACGATATGAGTTTGTATACAAGTATATGTATACTTCCATATTTAATGCCAGGCAATGTATATAGTTTGCACTGCAAATACAAATCAGTTGCGTAAATAATGCGTATCGCTACCTCAAACCCCTTCCCCTCCCTCAAAAAAACAAGCTTGTTGGCATTTATAAATTACAGCCAAGCATTTTGATTAGCAGCTGCAAAAACTACACAAAAAAAAGGCAGCAAAAATATATCTATGTGTGTAAAAGCTAAAGTCGACGAAAAATGCGTAAACGCACTAACGAAAAATCCGACTGCTAACGAAAAAAAGCGACTGAAATTCGTTTGTCGATGCGGTGCGTATAGCCCTGAACATAACCTTGAGTTGGGTTGACTTGTGTTTTTGTAGTTGTAGGTGTTGTTGCTCTTTTTTATTTAAAGATTCGTTAATTTTTTTTCATAAATTTTCAGAGCTTTTGTCGAACGAAATGCGCTAGAGCGGGATGGTGAGTGAAAAATGCGTTACGCACATGAACAAAGCTATGAGATAGAGGCGAATCGCACAACATACAGTATTCGGACACAGATACAATTCACACACACACACAGATACAATCCACACACACACAGATACAGTCGCAGCCATAGGCGCATGGCACTCGAAGGCAACCGAAAAACTAGCAACAGCAAATACACCAAAAATTATGCGCCGATAAAGATTTTTGTTTGGGGTCATATGGAATGTTCAAATGCGCTTCAAAAATATTACGGTTTATAAACCGGATTTTAAATTCTCTCAAGAAACCCAAAAGTTATTTAAAAAAAATTATCTTATTTTATCTCTATAAAAATCCACTCAATTTCAAATGAAAATTTTTTATTTGTTAAATTGTAATATTTACTTTAAATATTGCCACTATTCAGAACATGGTTAAAAAGCCAGAAAATGTGTTAATAAATTTGAAAAACCAATTTAAGAAGAAGCAAAAGACAAGACATATAAATAATCCAAAATGATTTGACTGCTTAGACATAAAAATTACATATTATTTTTAGTTTTTTTCTTTGTTTTATTCAAATACTTTAAATAATTTCAATAACATTTTGGGGAGCTCATTCCCCAAGCCCTTAAAGCCGAATTTTCGGAATAGAAGCCTATGACCAGATCTACGAAAATGAATCGCAAAAGCAAATGGCGAATGACGAGGGGCCAGAAGACACAAGACAAAAGAGAGAAGACGAGGGGACAACGAAATCGAAATCTTTTGCCGAGCGCATAAAATTCTGCGTGCGGTTTTCTGTTTCTTCGACCTGAAACTCAATTCAGGCCCAAAATACTAGACCCCCGAAAAACCAGAAATACATTTTGTGTTCAAACATTTGTGTTGCCAAGCGTCAGTGAGTTTGTCTATGTGAGAGGCCCGAAATCTGTTGGCTTTATGTGGGCTTGAGATTTAGTTTTTTTCATTTTTTTTTTTTGTTAACACAACACGCATTTTGTGCGTAAGGTCGACGCAGCTTCAGCGTACAATAACCGGTAATTATATAGCGAAATATACACACACGCATTTACTTAGTTGCGTATGACTGCAAACTCGGGCCTGAGAAAATCTCTGAAAGACATAGTCATCAGCACATAAATCTCCAGACATTTCCGCATTTCAATTGGCCAACCACATACAATGTTAATTTAAAGCTTAAAAATTCGCTGCAATTTATTGCCTCTGAAGATTTTTGAATTCCCAACGACCAAATTTATTCGAGCTGCAAACCAACTTAACGAATGCGCAGCACACTTTTGCTTTCGTTCAACTTGACGAAATTCGATGCACTCTTAGATACTTTTTCTCTCTTCTCTTTTAATTGGCCAAAATAAGAGATTTTGGCAGTTGATAAATCAATTTTTTAAAATATAATTTTTGATTTATGAAGTTGACATTGAAGACATGAAAATATTTAGAATATTAATAAATCAATGGAAAATCAATCAATATAAATACAAACAAATAAAACCTTTTCAATGTTAAAGAATATTGAAATTAGTATTGATTGATAAAACTTTTCTATTGCCGTTAATCTTTTTTAAAGTAATTAAAATCAAAATCTGCAGTAAGCACATGCCGCTTTAATTTCTATTCCCCTCCCTCTAAAAAAAAACTCTCAAAATATAAAGCCCCAAATTCATTATCCTTATTGATCAGCTAACATTTCTTCTTCCCAACTTTTTAGGGGGACAAGTTTCTGTCAATTGTCCTTGTTGTTTGTAGTTGTCATTGGCATTATTAAGGCGACAATTTGTGAGGGGATGGACACGAGAATTGGGGCTAAGTTAGTCCAGAAAGTACTTAATGTATTGGCTACCATAACTGCCCCCCTTCCACCATTTCCGCCCCACCCGCCAAAAGAAAATCTCAATTGAAATAAAGTCTTTTGTATCCCTCTGGTTTATTTTGTCATTGACTTTCGCTTCCTGCCTTTGGCTTTTGGTTTGCTGGTAAATGTGTGCCACATGTTAATGTCTTTGTGCGATTTCTGCCAGGACCCAGATTCCAGATCCATGAGAACTGTCAGTACAACTTTTGCCTTTGACAGCCCTGTTTTATTGCCATTTTATATTTTTGACATTTATTGGCAAGTTGTTTTTTGAAGTGTCCCCTCTCCGGATGAAAACTTTTAAAAATATCCAAGTGGAGAGGTTCAATCTCCCATTTCAGTTTATTTTCTTGGGGAAATGGCCTGGGTTAATATATATCATATTATAAAGTTCCTATATATGTAGTACTAAAGGAAAATATAAATACAAATGTACATTAAATTAAATAATTTGTAAAATATGTAATTAAATAATCAATGCAGACAGAGATAAACCTTTTTTAAGTTGTCCTTTTTAATGTCTTTTGTAATATAGCTTAACTTAATAAAATAACCTTTTGTATGCTCTTTAAAATATTTTAGAGTGCTGTTGACGCAATATAATATCTTAAAAGTAAATAAGATTTTTTCTTAGCTGTTTTGTTATTTTTATCTTCCTAATGGCAGCATTTAAAGTAGTGTGACTTACATTTACACCCAACTGAAACTCAGCTTTATGACCACTTCTTATTTACTCCCATTTACACCCCTCTGGAGAAGAGTTCCCCTGTTTTTCCTTCGTATTCTGACTATCAGTCGACTGGCATCGAGTTTGAGCCACCATTTCTCCCCCTTTTTTGGCCACCCCTCCATGCAGTTTGGCCAAAGACAAATTCTTGCTGGCTCTATATTTTTTGTTTTGGCCTTTCGCTTATCAATTTAATGGGCAACTGGCGTCGGCGGGGGGAGGCCGAAAATAAGGAGTCTCCCACAAATGTCACAAACAGAACGCGGAGGGCAATGTCAGAGGACACAGTGCACCACAGACACAGATATATGTACATTTTATTCGGGCCGTGAGTTAACCATTAAACCCCGCCTAACCAGACCCCAAAAGTTGTCAGCGTCGCCAGAATGCAATAACATTGTCTGGGGCCAGAAAAGTAGGCGAAAAACAAGTCAAAGATTAAAAACAAGCGCATGAAAAAAGAAAAAAAAATACGCACACAAAAATGTATATAAACTATATAGATGAGATTTGTGCTGTGTTATTTTTATGGGCCGTCAGTAGGCGCCAGGATTCCTGCTTCCTAGCTCCCTAGGCTCGATAGTTCCTCGCTCCTCCTCTTCGGATCCCCAGAATTTTTCTGGCTTTTCCCCCAGTCAGCGATTTTCGCCTTCACTTGCACATTTCATTCCGTCTGATTGGATTGGTTTCTGGTTCGGTTTTCGGCTTGGATTGCCTGGCACTTCCTTTCCCTTTCACTGGCTTGTTTTTCACATCATTTGCTTGTTTTCCAGCTCTCCTCTTGGAACTAATTTGAATGAATTTTTTTCCTCGAATAGGCATAAATATAGCATTTTTTTCTTAACTTTATTATCATATTTTTGTTTGGCAAGATTTGGTAAGGGAAGAAAGATGTTATAAACGTTAAATGTTCAAATATGGAAGAAGGAATCAGCAAAAGGGAAACCTATAAAATTATGATGGAAGAAGCCATAAAAACTATTAATAGCTACAAATTTTACCATAATTTATAACTAAATTTTTAGTTTTATTTATAAAAGAAGTGTAACCCGTTTTAAAATATTACAAAATAATAAAAGTAAAAATTCAAGGAACTTTTAACAAGCTTGTACATATACTTAGATATTCAAATTATAAACGTTTATGTGATTATTTTTTACTTGATTGAAACATTTCCGCTAATAGAATAAAGAAAATATGCAATTCCAGCCAGACGTAAATCGTTTACCAGACAATTAGCTTAAAGTTAATTTAACCCTTATCTTATCAATAGACCGATTAAAATCTCATTTTGATTACCTTTAGCGATAAGGTGTCAACAATTGCTCAGACTTAATACTATCTTTTAGCATTGAAACTATTTTCTTTTTACCAACCGGCAATCAGCTTTGATGACCATTAGCCATTGCCACACCTCCCTTAACCGAAACTGATGAGACACGGCAACAAAAAATTGTAACTGAAAACGCAATTTTCCTATAAAAACATCCATTGAGCCCAAGACAAGCCCTAAAAAACGCAGCAAATAATTAAAATATTAAATTTTGGTAATGAAATTTTATTTCACTTGTACGCATTAACGCAGAAGGAGGCAAAAAGAATGGCAAATTATTTCATGCATGTTACCAAGAAAATTTCCATTAAAATGCAATAAAAAAAGGAGGGTAGCGTAAAAGAACAAACTAACTACAGTCGGGGCACACAAAAATTTATGTGAAAATAATAAAATTAAAAGGGAAATTTTCGTGGGCTGGCCGGCGTACCACATGGCGTATGTGTGCCATGATTTTGAATGCCATTTGGCCATTAACTAATAATGTGGGAGAAGGGGCCAATGTGGATGTCCTGCAGCAGCAGGTGACCTGCGTGCTCAAACAAAGAATTATATTGCGTATACGCCGCCTTGGTTTTGCTTTTGTTAGAGTTTTGATTATAGTTCGTGTTATTTTTGTTGGTTTGTGGGCGCAGCTACATATGTGCACGTACTAGAAAAACCTTTTGCTGAATGTTTGATATATGCTTTGTAAACTATGCGATTTTTTACGCATTTTAGTGCCTTTAATGGGTATGTTGACTATGCCTCAAAGTTGATAAATGCACTTCAAAGAAAAATTAAATTAGGAAGCAACTTATAGTTCTATAAACTCGTGACAGAGAAATATTTAACCAAATTTTGTATTTTAATACAAATGAAATATGTACCATTATATTTAAAAAGTTACGAATTATTCCATAAAAATTATTGTCTTATTTTGAATATGAATAATTATTTATTAATCTTTGTGATTTTATACCAAAATGTTCTAAGAGTAACATTTATTCGTTCCCTAAAATCTACATTCGAATTTTCCCCACTTGTTTGATTTATTATTACAATAGGTTTTACGCACATTTTCCACATTTCATACTCCACCTTCCTAGAAATGCAAATTAGTATAATTATGTTATACTTTCCGCGTTGCGTGAAAAAACCGAAAAGAGGGCCTGATGAAAGGTGGCCAAGGAGTGCAGCTTACTTACACACACCCTTTGGTTTTTGATTTATGGGATTTCTATGCCACCAAACGTTTTTGATTAATTGCCACTCGACCGCAAAAAAACAACCAGAAGTAGTAAAATGCAAAATGGTCAAGCCCAGGCGAATGTAATTGTGGAACTCCGTCTTGTAATCAAAAAATTACAAAACTAGCTACATTTCCGGCATTTACAAGGCAGGCAGAATGACCTACCCCATAGCCCCAAAGAAAACCCAAGAAAAAACATAATGAACTGGCACAAAACGTTGAAGAACAAGAAGCCGCAGCGGCAACGACAATGGATCATTAATTCAAATGCTGCCTGGACCAGTTCTTGGGCTCCAAAACTTACAACAAAGCCAGAAAGCAAAACGCGAAACGCAGAAGCGACCAACATGGAGATCGCAGCAGGCAGAACATACAGAAGAGGCCACAAAAATAGTTTAAAAATACTCAATAGTTTAAAGGCCAAAAAATGTAGTTGATTGAATTGGAAATCATCATATGCTTAAATTTATTAAAATAAGCTAAGGAAGTATTTTGATTCTTTAATTTTGTAGACATTGCACCCAACAAATAAAATCATCTAAAATTGGTAAATTAAAGGATATGAATATATTGGCTTGGCTAACCTCATAGCCCATTAACTTGTTAGCTACTTCAGAATTTTCGATGAATTGCTCTTTTGTAGCACTAATTTGAGATTGGCCTTTTAAAAATTGTTGGTTATATTCTATATTTTAAAAATCCATTAAAAAAAAAATTTTTTTTCCATGATTTTAATGATGTTTTCCAGAAAGGTGATCCAAATCTGCGCTTTAGAAGCCCATAAATTGACCAACTAAACAATCCTATATACTGTAAATTACATTTTAACTTAAATTAGAAGTTAGGATGGCAATTTGGAGAGACTGCATCTAAAATGATGTGCAGTGCTGTAGGCATGGCCTTTGAGCATGGACCCCCCTCCCCCATTCCAAATTTAATGCGCACGCATTCCAAGCCTGTGCTTTGCTGCTGTTGCTATTCTGCTTTGCTCTTTGTGCTTTATGCTGCCATTGCTTTTGCTTTTCCTTTTGTGCTGACATTCGCTGCGATGAGGTAATCGGCAAAGTGCGTGCGTGTGTGCATGTGTGTGTCTGTGGGAGCGGGAGAGCTTGAGTGCGTGAAAAGAGTGCGGCTCTCGTTGCACGCGCCAAAATCCAACGCACCCTCTCTTTCCCCCCCGTCTCACTAGCTCCCCAGCAGATTATACGGCCCTTTGACATCCCATAAATTTCATGTCCACGCGGCTCGTCGACACAGATTAACAAAAAAAGCAACAAAAATAGCAACAAGCTGGTACATTAAAATACCCAGATTTTATTTTTCTACAACGTCGAAAACGTGTTTGTTTTATTTGGATTTTTTTTTTGGGGCTCAACACTATTTTTGCATTGCGGGAAATTCTGTTTAAATTTTGTTTGTGGAGCTGTTCACGCATCTGATTATGTTTTTGGAGATCGGCTCGTTAAATATTCAATTTTTTACGGCGAATAATATTTGTTTTTTCTTGTTTGATTGAAATCATAATAAAGTGTTTGATAAATGAATTTAAATAAAATTTTAATAGGCCCGCCAATAAGGCATTAATTTGTTCAATCGATTAAGTTGTAAATTTCTGCGGGGTTAAGATCATGGGTTCAAGGTATTTTTAATTGCTTATCGAAAAGAGTTTTTAATTTGCCAACAAGATAAATATTATGCCTACTTTTATCATGTGATTTTAATTCTCATTCTGTATTTATGGTAACAATTATAAAAATGTTTTCTTGAGAGATAACTATGGTTAAAAAATTGTTTCACAACATTTGTTTTTATTGTTATAATACCATAAATTTCAACCTTAAAAAAAAAATAATTTAAATATTTATTATCATTAAAATTGCATTACAAATAAACTATCTCTGGTCTACTTAGCAATTTATATATTTTCTTACATATTTTCGCAACCAAACTGATCGCCATTTTTGCGCATCCAATGAGAATCGTTTGTTGTTGCTGAAATGCGCAAAAAGCTCGTTCTCACACAGATACAGTGCCACACCAATACACTCGTGCTCAATTGGCGCATACAAATGCAATTCTTGAAGAGATAAGAGAGACAGAAAGAGATAGCAGCTGTGTGCAAAAAATTGCAATGTTTTGGAGCCAATTGCCGTCCTTTTCTAGCTCTTGTAGATCGCTCTGAAAAGAATAAGCAAAGTAATTAACTACAAATTGACAGACATATGATAGAAATGCTTTTTTTTTGTCTTACTCGAGGCATGTAATAGACAAAATGATTGATTAACCTGGGCCCAAGGGCTCTAGTATCTTTGAGATGCGCAAATATATGTATATATCTCATAGTTCTGCGTTCGCCGAAAGTCATTAATTTGCAATTAGTTCGCAGGCGTAAACTGTGCACGCGTGGGAATCGAAATTGCCTGCGATTTTCCCCAGTCGCGGCGAAACTTTTAGTGAATCTTCGGAGGTCTCCACCCCAGAAAATATTAAAATGAACGAAGCCTTGTTAATCATATGGTGCTTGAAAAATTAATAAAGCAATTTCCTCAGTAGGTTGCGTTTAACTTGGCTTAAAATGGAAGTCATTTACCATTTGCCTTACCAAAATATTTTTTGGCATAGATTTATGATTACATCTTAAAACATAATCTAGGTGTATATTTTGCTATATTAAAGTAAATGTATTTTGATTGCTCACATTTCATAAAGAAAAAAAATAAAAAATGGTACATGTATATGTATTTATTCATTTATTTTGTTCAAAACTATGTTTCTCATATTTTAAAATGTAGTGTATTGAAGTTCCAATCTGTTGCAATATTTATAAAAAATTAATTCAAAGTATAAATATGTTAATGGGTTTATTTCTTCAACTCCGAATCTATAATTATTTGATTGGCTCCAGCATCTTCCGTTATTGCGTAAGAGCATGCAAATAATATCTTCCTCAGCATTATTTCCCGCACAGATTCTAATATTCACAATTGCCTTCTTGCCCCAACCCCTCGCCAATATCTTAAACATCTGACACACAATTGAATTCTTCCGGTTGCTGTTGCAAGCACAAAACTTTACGTCATCCACCCCCTCCCCCTCTTTAGACCCAGCAATTTGGCTCAGCATTTACAATTCATGCATAATAAACAAATAAAGAAAATGTTGAGAATTGCCTATGAACATTTGTGTGTCTCTGTCTTTGATTCGGAATTTCTGTTTTCCTCTGCTGCTGCCTTTTGTGCCTATTAAATTGTGCAAGTCTTTTTTAACTTTTCTTCTGCATAATATAAATATAAATAAAGGAGAGGAAAGCGGAAAAACAAAAACAACCCACAAAAGAACTGGAAAACCTTTGACAATTGTGGCTACTAAGTTCTTTTCGGGGTTATTCGCTGGTCTTTCATATTATACAATTTTTTTTTGTTTCGTCCTCTTTGCGTTTTTAGTTAATTTAATTTATGGTTAATTGGGTTAAAGGTCCTTGTTTTTGGCCACTAAATGTGATTTTATTATGATGTGACAAGCCTGAGAGGACTTTCCTTTAGCTTTTAGGGTGTTAGACAAAATTAGATTCTATATGAAGTGTGAACTTAAAAGGAAATTCACAGTTCTCTTTACAAATTTAATTTTATCGAGAATTTTCTGTCACAATAAGCTCAAATGTTCTTAATTCTTAATTATATTCAACACAATAATTATGAATTTTTTGAGTGTTTGACAATAATTACAATTGTATAATTAATTTGTTTTTGTTATATTACTTGGATATCTTTACTGGTAAATATTTCCAATGTCTTAATTGAAGATATCTTTCTGCTAAGAACCACAAGCACATTTTATTGAAGAGCTATTTTACCCGCTGAAATATAGCTCTTACATAACTCGCTCGGTGGTTGCACACAGCAGCAAGATCACCAGCGATTGATAGATTGCATTCAGAACATTTCCCAACCCACCCAGTGGGAGGCAAGGGCAAACACAAAAGGAAAAACAATTATCGGGGCGAAGATCAAAGAGGGAACAGCAGCAACATCAGCAATATACGAACTAAAGCGGCAACATCAGCGCCATCATTGCAACATCCACCGAAAAGCACACGCACTCGCATTTGGATTATATGCAGTGACCCAATTTTCCACTCACCAAAAACGACATCAACAAAAAACCAGAAGCGAACTACAAATTTGTTGTTCAAGTTGTGCGTTAGAATTGCATTTGAACAAGGGGAGCAAGTGAGAAAGGTAGCGAATGAGGACTGCAGCAGTCACAAACGCTCAAATTTGAACTACAGTGGGAGCAACATAAGTAAAACTTAACAGATTAGCAAAAAAATATATAATTTACTTAAAAATTAAAAATTGCTGGGCGTTTAAAAGAAATTTTTACGTTTGAATATGAATAAATAGGCTTAAGAAAGGTGTATACATTTTAAAAATATTTCTACTTCTGTTTTACTATAATTCTCAACAGGTTCTAACTTTGCTTAGAACGAAATAAGCATAAAGGGCTAGGTAAACTAGCTATAAATGATGTAAGCTGTCTAGCTTTCTTTTCTAGTTTTATAAATGTTACTATTTTCCACTTATCCTTACTTCACTGTACCTCAGTTCTAGTTTGCATGCACCACCAGTCGACAAACTGCTCACCTCTGCACCACCCTCCACCACCTTCCCCTCTGTCCACAATCGCGTCGCATTGTCTGGGGTCTTTCGGGTTGGCTTTAGTTCGTAGTTCGGTAGTTTGGTAGTTTGGTAGTTTGGCATTGCTGATGATGTGTATCTGAACGTCTAACGTATCTCTTCATCTAGTTGGAGTGTGTTTGTTGCTGCAGCGACAACATGCGTGAGTGACCCAGTTTTTCCCTGACGCTCATCATTAAATTACTCCACCCCAGCTCTGTGGATCCATCCACCCGCTGTTTGCTCTAATTCACATAGCCCTGTGTTTCATTCAGCAAATTTCGAACATATTGGGTGTTCTCTTCGGCACAATGCTTGGAATGTATGTATGGTGGTAAAAAGAATGGGTATAAGAAAAGAAACCTTCTTAATATGGGTAAGAGTCGAAGGTGAAAAGGCAATCAAAGTCGTCGTCCTAGAACTTTGCCTTACATCCTGCTTCCTTCTCCATTCGCCATTTACCGTCCCCTTATTTTACTACCGATTGCGGGTAATAGAGCATTCAACTTGGTCCCAAAATCAGGACAAGAGCAACAGGAGTTCCCCTTTGACAAAAGCCGAGCGCAAAAATTATTACATTAGCCGGGGCTTTTCCTTTTCCCCGTGGCCGTCGTGAAAGGTAGTAAAAATTATGTGTAAAATGTCCTTGAAACCCTTTTTTTATCTTTTGTTGTCTGTCCTCCCTTTTTCCGCATTGTTTGTTTTCCTTCGCTCATTTTCGCCTTACTTTTGAATGAATAAGTGGATTGAATGAGGACAAGCTTAAATACGCAATAATTCTTGGGACTGCGTCACAGTTTTTCCTTTCTAATGGAAAATCGAACAACGAAAGTTGTGCTGATTCCAGGAATAATATTATATAGCACAATATTTATGAACTTTGAGCAAGCAAATGATTAATAATTTAGAAGAATAGAAAAACTATTGTTTTGGAGAAACACTTCTGATTCCTGAATTTCCCCATAAAACTCATTCCAAAGTAGTTAAATAAAAGATGAAAATATAGAATGTACGACGCAATCAATGCAATGGCAAAAATTAAAAATTCACAGCCCCAACATACATAAATAAAATGAAACAAAAACAAGAAAGGAAAGCTAACTTCGGGCGGAGCCGAAGTTGATATACCCTTGCAGAATATTATGTACATTATACTCTCCAAAATTATGCATATGATGCATTCTTAATACTCATAAAAAATCCCAACTTCCTAACTTTAAAAACACCGAAGTTATGGCATTTCCAATCGTTCAGTTATATGGCAGCTATAGGATATAGTCGGCCGATCCTTATGAAATTTGATAGGTCGGATTGATTGGTCAAAAATAAAACCCATAGAAAATCCCAGCTTCCTAACTTAACAAACACCAAAGTTATGGCATTTCCGATCAATCAGTTATATGGCAGCTATAGGATATAGTCGGCAGATCCTTATGAAATTTGGTAGGTCGGATTGATTGGCCAAATATAAAACCCATAGAAAATCCCAATTTTCTAACTTTACAAACACCAAAGTTATGGCATTTCCGATCAATCAGTTATATGGCAGCTATAGGATATAGTCGGCCGATCCCGGCCGTTCCGACTTATATACTGCGTGCAAAGGAAAGAAGGCTGTGTGCAAAGTTTCAACTCGATATCTTTAAAACTGAGAGACTAGTTCGCGTAGAAACAGACAGACGGACAGACAGACGGACAGACAGACGGACAGACGGACATGGCTATATCAACTCAGGAGGTGATCCTGATCAAGAATATATATACTTTATAGGGTCGGAGATGTCTCCTTCACTGCGTTGCACACTTTTGACCAAAATTATAATACCCTCTGCAAGGGTATAAACACACTAGCACATACAAGAACACACACACTCACACAAGTGAATTCAATGTGTTGGCAATGTACAAAAACAAATGATATCATCTTATCTGAAAACGCAACAACATTGATATGGTGAAGGGGGGAAGAGGGGGTGTAAGAGGTGGGAGGAGGGTGTAAAACGGGGTGGGGTTTTCAAGTGGGTGGGATGTCCATGAAAAGCAAGCCCAATGTGTGAGCATTTGTTTGTTTGACAGGCATTACAAACACAAATGCCAAGCCAAATGTCAAGCATAACATTTATTTTTGTGCAATGTTTTGGAAAACCCAAAGGTCCCAATTTTCAATAACATAATTATCTGGCAGACAAATTTCTGCATTGATTTAAACGAAAGATATCTGAATTGTAAAGAACTGTTAAATAAATGTCAGATACTTTGACTATCTTTAATTCTTAACCTATGCCTTATTTGCTTTATCAACAAAATAATTCTTGTCTTACTGATTTTAAATATTTTAAAGATTTTATTTTGCTGTTTCAAATCAATTAATACTTAAAAACTTGATTCGTTAAAAACTTCATAGTTTCTATGTTATTACTCCAAGAGTTTGATTTAAAAGAACTATTGCCTACTTTATAAAGGATTTTCTACCCTGTGCAGTAATATCGCATAACCCCAAAAAGTAATACCCTCAGCATGGGCATAAAAATGCAGTATACACACATAAAACAGTGTGTTTTTTGTTGTTTTTTTTGGCGGCCCCAAAGCAAAAGCGAAAAGCACAAACAAGCAAACATATTTATGTACAAAATACACAAACAAACAAATAAATATAGACGTGCAAGTGTATAGGTATATAAGCGAATGTAATTGCCAAATAGTGTACATAGGCGAGCCTACGCACTCACGCACACAAACGGGCGATGGAGAAAGAGGGAAAGAGAGAGGGTGAAAAGGCAGCAAAAGCAGCGCAGCAGCGGCAAAAGCAAAAGCAACTTTGCAGCGACGTCAGTTTGGGTACATAACAAATAAATGCTAAAATTTCACGAAATACCAAAAAACGCACACCCAAAAATGCGCGCACACCAATGCAAACACACACACACACACAACAGCAACGCACGCGCCCCACACAAATACAGTATCTGTGTGTGTATATAGAAGAGCATACAAACGCAAGCTGCAAAAGTGCGTTCAAAAACAGAATTTTGGGTTGTGGTGTGGTTCGGCAGACCAAAAAGTGGAGCATATAACGCACAACCACCCCCTCCCTCTGCCCCATTAACCAACCGCTCTCCCTTCCACACCACCCAACCACCCACAATGCACAGAAAACAAAGCAAACGCACCTATTATTAAATATTTACATTTCTTTAAATTTTTAATAAGTTTATAATGTTAAATAAAAACTAGTTCTATATATTAAATTTGAAAAAAAAAATATTCCAAAAATATTACTCATCCGCCTGGTTGTTTCAGTTTTTTTCTGTGTGTTAAACCAAAAGTTGCGTAGCTAAGCAAAAAGTTGAGTGACGAAGGGATGGGGAGAGATAGGCCCGAAAAGTGCGTGCAGTACTGCAAAAGCAAAAGCAAAATGAGAGCCAAGATGAGAAGCAACAACAAAGAAACAGGGCGGATGCCCAGGGGTGGATTTGGGGGGTGGGTGTAGGTTTCGGGGGGCGCCCAACCAAAAGAATGCAGTGAATCTTCTGTTAACCAAAGGGTTTTGGGCTAAGCATTAGAACATCTTAAAATAACGGAATATCTTTCTAACACTTTGCAATAGAGACCATATAAAAACTTTTCTTTCAGAAATAATATTAAGGGGAAAACTTGTTAAGTTCTTGAGGGCCTAGTTTCTAACTTTTAAGTGTATTGCATTTTAGTTTCAAAGTTGAGCAAATATTCATTTTCAAATTTATTTCTTTTAAAAATGAATGCTTATTAACTTTTTAAGTTTTGGATAAAATCTTCATATAGCAGTGCTCGACGAAAGATCTTGGTTTTTAAATCCATTTTTATTAAATGAAGAAAGGATTACCTTTTAAAAATCTAAATTCTAAGTTTCATGTTTCGAAAAATCTTCTAAATCAAACTGGGAACCTTCAAGTTTATCACAAAAACTTCATGTTGGTAATTAATTAAATGGATTTCAATCAATTTCATTATTAATTGCCCTGCAGTTAAAATTCCGTCCCTGCGACATGCGTTGCTGCCGGCGGCGCAGTCGGCGTCGACAGAGCGGCCATTGAATGCTGAATGCCAAAAATACGCAATACACGCACTCTCACACACACCCGCCGAAACGCTTGTATGCACATAAGCGTTGCATTGGTGTGCGGAAGAGGCAAAAAGCTCTTGCTTATTGGATTTTTTGGGCAGCAGCATAACAGCAGCGACGTTGGCAGCGCAGTCGGCACTCCACGTGTTTCTTGAATTGCGTAAATTTTTGGTTGCCCCCTCACCACCCCGCCCCGATCCCTTTGCGCCGCACAGGCTTTCATTGTCATTGTGTGTGCATAAAATGGCAGCAGCAGCTCCGCTCTCTTAAAGAGAGTGAATGAGAGTGCGACATGCGCTCTCCATTCTTTGAGATTTTGTTGGGGCATTTGGTAAAGGGGGGAAATTCTGCCGCCATAAAAGCTTCGCTTTTTTTGTCTCTCTCTCTCGTTTTATCTCACTGCAAAACGAATGCGCATTGTTATTGTTTTTCGCATTACTGCACTGAAATAAATATATGAATTAAAAATTCATTTTATAATTTTAAAGTTCTCACTTCACACACGTAATAATATGTTTGAGTCATAGTTCACGTTTTAATAAAAACAAATATACTTTGATATTTATTCCAACATTAAAATATTGATCTATTCCTTTGATATTCTTTTAGCTCTTTTTCTGAGTGTTGTTACTATAACTTTCCTTGCTTTTGAACAATTTTGTTCTGCCTTTGTCGCCAGTTGAGAACCCACTTTTAATTAATCGAAATAAAGGAATAGTTTTTCAACTCTTTTTGATTGAAATTAAATTGTAATTGTTTCGATTGTGCAGGAATTTGATATTTTTGAATGGGAACTGCATTAGAAAAAGGGATAGTGACACTTGTGGGAATAAGGGAAGTTTTGGGCTAAAAATGTCCACATTTTGAGGGTTTTTGTTCGGATTTCAATGGTTTGATCTCGAAGATCTCAGGGGATATATTTGCATATCAAGTATTTTGATATGAAATTGCGGAGATATTGTTCTTCTTTGAGAAAATTAAAAGTGCATTGTTAGGGTAATTTTATTTGAAACTAATTGTATTCACTTTAAAGAATTTTTCAAAATAAATATAGAACTACAATTTATATGTTATTGTTAAATAAAAGTTCAAGAACCCTTATAAGGGGAATTTTATCCGTTAGTGCATCATTAAGAAAACCCATAAAAAAAACCATCAGGACATGCAATTAAATTGGTTTTGGCATTCATAAGCCCTTCTTTTTGTACTCCCTTCTTGAAGTGGTTTTCCTATTATATTGCATCTAGTATTTCAAGACCACCTGGATGGAAATACCCCGCAGCGTAAATAGGTTAAGACCAAGTTTAGGTTTGCTTTTGCTATTTCTGGGCAAGATTTCCCTAAACATTTTCCACTTGAGCGGAGTTCTCCTAAATTACCTCATGTCCTATGCCTTATCCTTATGCAATTGCGCCTGCAAAAGAGAGAGAGAGAGAGAAGGAGAGAGCGGAAACTCACCCCCGGATTATAAGGATATATGTAATTTTTATCCTGGGGCGGCAGTGCATACACACAGAAAAAGGCATGCAAAAAAGCGATTGCAACGGGGATTATTTCCATAAGCCCAAGTAAATATTAACCATAGATATGGTTCGAAAAATATAAATCAAAGTTATCCTTTCGTCCTTTTTAATGTATCCTTATTAGAATCCTCCTATTTCTCAATTGCAAGTTGCTCGCCTGCATTCCAATTGGATTAATAGAGCAACCGCAACCACTTCCTCTCGGAGAGCGAGAGAGCGCCACACACCAGTGCTAAACTTTTGCATTTGCAATGGCAAATCAAAAACAAAAGCACACACACACTCTTGCATGCTCACCCACACCAACGCACTTTTATGCGGCGGGGGCGAGGGATCCAATTGGAACCAATGCAAAATGGGCGCACTCTCTGCGGCAGCGAAAAAAAAACAACAAAATTCTCTGCTCGCTTTTCTTCCTCCGCAAAAGCAAAAGCAAAGCACGCAGCCGAAACTTGTTTGGATCGACTGCGACTGCGACTGCGACACAGCTCCACTCAATGCACAGTGGGGCTAGTAATACATAGAAAGTACAAAAAACATTAAATTAAAAAACACTAATGGATAAATGACCCTTAGGAAAATACATTTATTTGCTTTGATACATGACTTACAGGAAATTATGGAAAATAGTTCTAAAAAACAATGAATTAATTAATAATTGAATATATATATATATATTTAGTAACAATTAGACTGTTTTGTGGGTAATGGTTGTATAAAAATTATACACTTTATTGTTAAACACGATCTACATACTCTGTTCAATACGTGAAAAAAACGTCTTAATAGTCTGATTATTTATTGTTACTAGTGTTGTTGATATTTAAATTTAAGGTGGTTTAATCCCACTTTGCAGAGAGTGTTTGCCTTGCTGCGTTTTTGCGCTCGCTCTCTTTTGGCCGCCGACTGTTGCTTTGCTTGGCTTTGCTTTTGGTATTGGTGGTGGCTCTCCGCTGCGCCTCTGCCGTCGTCGCTGCCTCTGCCGCGGCCGACGCCGCTGCCCGCCGGCTGATAGGCCATAAACGAAATTTTGGAACACAACGCTCGTCTATTCGGCCCTAGGTTTCGGTGGTGCTCGCAGCTCGAAGCAGCAGCAGCAGCGTTTTGTGTGCATTTCGCATTCGCATATTCGCCTCGTCTCTCGTGCAGCAGAAATTACAGCCCCAGGAAACTACAAACTAAAACCTTTAATTTCGAAATTGAAATCCGAAAAATCGAACGAGACCGCTTAAAAAAACATTAATTCTCATATATTTTCTCACTCGGAAAACTGCAGCGGTTAAAGTGCAAAAAAAAGCAGGAAAGTGCGAAAAAGTTTGCGGCATTGAACACTTTTTAATTATTATTTACGTTTTGTTTGTGTTTCATCGAGCAAATGCATCAAATAACTGTCCAGTGTTAATGTTAAGTGTATGTGCGTCGTGAGTGTTGCAAAATCATTTTTCGACCAGTGATTGGAAGGTAATTTTGAGTAAAACTAAATAATCACACTAGAAAATGTGCAAAGTAAAGTGCTTGTTAAACAGCGGAGTTAAATAACTAAAGGACAATTGCTATTAGTCAATTGCGAGTGCGTACTTGATGTTTCACATTTTGAACGATTGAGTAGGCAAAAAAAAAAATGAAAAGCCAAATGGCAAAAGCAAACTGGAAAAAGTGAAGTAAAAACTTTTATGCATATCGAAACGTCTGCATTTTTAATCAAGCAACAACAATAGAAAAATAAGCAAAAGCAACAAAAACAACAAGGAGAACATGGAACAATAAACAACCCTCCCCGTTTTCCGCCTCCCCCTGAAAATAAACAAGGCGAAATCCCAGTGAACTGAACCCCTTTTTGCACTGTGTTTTGGTGTTTGAGTGTGTTTGTGTGTGTGTGTGCGAGTGTGTGAAGGAGAAAGAGCAATTAAAGGAGAATGGAGGAAAGTGCAAGAAGTGCAAGGAAGAACGAGAAATGCAATTAATCCCCAGGACACTTGCTTAAAAGCAAGGAAAAAGTGTAGAAAAACTATAATGTCAGTGTTGAAAAACTGTGAATAAATCTTAAAAGTGTTAAAATTTTTCTAAAAAAAATTGTTCTTGTAAACAAAATATTTGTTTGTTTAAGACCGTAAACAAACTCCCCAAAGAAATTCAATATTATAGATGACATAAAAAATCAAGAAATTAAATTTCCAATTAAAATCCCAAATATTTTCAAACTCGTGTCCGGAAACCCCGAAATATGAATCATTAAAACTCAAACTCCGATATCGGGCGTTATGTTTCTCAACGGATTTGTGCACACATGTTCCCCCTGCCCCAAATTATCCGATTTCCAACGCCAAATAAAGTGTTTTTGGGTAGCCTGGGGCATAAAAGACATTTGCCAGAAGCCAAGTGGGAATTCAAATCCGAAAACGAGGCAATGGAATATGCAAATTAACTTTCTCCTTAGTGATTCGGTTAAAAAAATTTATTTTTATTTAATTAACTTCACTTATCACTAACATTTCATAGGTTGCACTTAAAATAGTTCACTGCTCCGATCTTATACTTAATTCACTTATATGGGTCTTTTTCTTTCGGATATCAAAAACGGACTGCCGCACTTGGGCTGAAAGATTAATAATCAAACCTCGGCTTAAGAGATTTTATCTTCAAAAATTGATTAAGAGATTGACTCAAGAGAGTCGGAAAAATAGGATGATGAAATTTGGCAATTAAATCTGAAATCGAGATTCTGCCGGAAATCGGTGTTTACATTATCGAGCTTCGAGGGTCGCTTTGGGTCTCCGATGTTTAGAATATCGGCTGAGGATGTTTACAGAATCCGTTTAATGCGGAGTGTGAAATGATATGGGTGGGAACCAGTCGAAGGCGTAGTTGAATGAAATAGCTGACTACGGGTTTATCTTGGAGTCAAATCTGAATTATTTGGAAATTGGGCTGGGCTCAAAGTTGTTTATAAATCGGGTAAGTGGCCCTAAGTAATGTGCTATATAACTCCCCCCATCCTAAATTGAATCGTCCCGATTCATTGGAATTGAAGGGTATATTGACTGTAATTGATTAGTCAGTTCGACAATGATATTTTCTTCTAGGGTGTTTTCATTGTCGGGAATATTGGTATTTTCATTTTCGGGTATAATATTTTCTTCATTAATTTCTACATGGGTTTGCCGTGGTTTGAATATTAAAAAATTTCTGTATTTAATTATAAGCATAATCATTAAATATATAAATGTAAGTATTACCAATATTAACGAAATTGGTATTTGGGTTTGTTTGATTTGAATAAAAGGATTTAGTATGTTAATATTATCGAATGAAAGTTCCGAATTATTTGACATTATATATTCGGTTACTAAAAAATTGGTATGTTTACGAGCAGTGATGTATTCCAATATCTTATTTTCTACATTAGTGTAGGTTACATTATTAATTATAGAAGTGCCATTAAAAGTTACTAAATACGACCCTTCTAAATGGGTGTTATTGATTACATTTTTTCCGTTTACAAAAATGGCTCCTTCTTGGATTACATCTACATTTTTATTTTTTTCTCTGATTTTTTTACATTTTGTTTTTTCTCCATTTAATAAATTTGTAAAACACGATCCTTCTGGATTTATTGTGCAGTAATTATTAAACAATTCTTTCTTAAAATTAGACATTACATAATACTTGTTTTTACATTTTGCGACGTGATTGTCGATTAATAATTTTCCATCTTTATGTGAAATTGATCTTGAATTGTATACTTCGCAACGATCGGTAATAATGGGGTATTTTATGTATATAATAAAAAGTTCTTGGTGCAAAGCAATTTTAAATTCAGATATATCCAATAGGTCAGTTATAATTACAGGCTTTTGTTCATGTTTATAAATTTCTTGTAGGTCCTCATTGTTTAAAATTTTGGTGTTAAAAACATCAATTTTTGCAAGTGTAATTGTATCCATTAAATTTGTAAGATCGTAAGTAAGCAAACGTAAACGATATTTTCTAAGTGGATTTTCTTGATTTTTAAATGCAGATTTGAAATCATCAGATAACGTTTTTATTTCTTTAAATAATTTAGAGTTAATAACGAATTGATCGTTGTTATTTTGTATTAAATCATCAATTTTATTCTGAACAGCTATGAAATCATCATGATCTGGAGTGCCAGCTAACCATTTCCAAATAGTGCCTAATTCATTAATTCCTCGCTTTGATCTATTGGGTATAATTTGTGCGATAAGTATTTTAATTATTTTTAAATCCTGTGCTATTTCCCAATGTAAATTCTGGTCAGTTTTTATAAATTCAGATTCAAGATTAATTATTTCTTTATAAAAACTTATATTAGTAATATGAAATAAATCCGCGTATGATTCATAAATAAGAGCATCTTTGGTATCCTTGTAAAGGAAGAAATCATGGTTTGTATAATCCATAATTTCGGCTTTGGATATAGCCACCATCAATAATAAGAAAGTTAATGATATCATTATCTGGAATTTGAAATTAAATATTTTTTATTTAGCATTTAATATTGTCTTTATGAATCGTACGGTTTCGATTATTAATAATAACCTTATTAGGATGATTCTCCTTTACTACTTGTTTTTTGTATCTTGAATTAAGTTTGTTTCTTTCCCCGTGTTTTTTTTCAAAAATTACCTCACCTACGTGATAGTTTTTCCCTCGTTTATTTTTATTGTGAAAATCTAACATTTTTTCCTGAGCTTGTTTAAGCAGTTGGGGAGTTGTATCATGCTTAATTTTATTAAATAATATGTCATATGGTCTTTGATTAGTAATTGAGTGTATGGTTAAATTATATTTTTGTGCTGCTCTAATAATAATTTCTGAATAATCGACTAAATTAAGCTCGTCTTTAATGCAACGGGCAATTTCTGTCAGTGTCGAGTGTGCCCTTTCAATTTGTCCATTGGAGGTACTATGCCGTGGGTCGGCGAAATATAATGATAACCCATTTCTTTGTGCAAAAGATTTAAATTGGGAAGATGAAAAACTTGGCTCGTTATCTAACATTATAGTTTTGGCTAGTGGAAATTGTTGTAAAATTTCCGAAACTTTATTTTCTATATTTAATTTATTTTGGATTTCTTTAACTATTAAATATTTTGAATAGGAATCTATACAAGTAATGAATATTAAATTTTGAGCATAATATATATCAATATGTAAATTTTCACCCTCTCTTTCTGGAATAGGAGCCTCTCCGATAGGAATTTGCACTGGGTGTCTATCGTATTTATTCTGATTACAAATTTGACAATTTTTAATATATTCTTTAAGTTTCTTGTATAATTTTGGCCAATAATATAATCTACATATTTGCTTATAATTTTCATCAAGCCCTCTATGAGCTCTACAATGAGTTTCCGTGATAATAAGAGCCTGGTCTTCCGCATTTTCAACATCTTGGACAAATATTTTCGTATATAAAAATGTATTAATAAAATTATCTTTAAGTGGTTTTTGTATTCTATATAAATCTTCTAAAGTACAATGAATTCCTATATTTATATTTGGTGGAATATATTCCCTTAGAATTGATACCAAATTTTCTGGAGTATCATATTCTATTATATGCCTTGTATTTCCAAATGAGTTTATCGACTCATGTATTGTATTCCTCCCCGTTGCTATTAGCAGTTGTTGCTTAACCTGGTTTAAGGGCTTTCGGGTTTCTTGTATAACATTCTCAAAACTACTCTCTGCTGAATGCTGAGTGTTTTGATCTGAGACCGATTCATTACTTTCTGTCAAGTTATTTATTTGGATTCTTGATAAGGCATCTGCGACAACATTTGTTACTCCTGGCTTATAAATAATTTTTGGTGAATAACTTTCAATAAAAGAATACCATCTCTTCATTTCAATATTTGGGTTTTTTTGAGAAATGGAAAATGATAAAGGTTGATGATCTGTATAGATCTCAATGTTATTAACTCCATATAAATAATTTCGTAAATTTTTAAATGCCCAAACTATGGCTAAAAGTTCCTTTTTATTAGTAGCATATAATTGTTCAGTTTTGGATAAAGTTTTAGAAATAAAAGTAATTGGTTTTCCTTCTTGAGAGAGAACAGCTCCAATTGCTAAATCAGATGCGTCAGTGGTTAAAGTAAATTTTTTATTATAATCCGGTTGTACTAATTCTATTTGTGCGATTAAATTATCTTTGAGCTCGTTAAAAGCTCTTACAGCTGAATCATCCAACTGTATGAAAGTTCTACGTGAAGCTTTTTTAGATACTTTGCCAGTTTCGCCTTCCAAATATTTGGTTAATGGTTTTGCAATTTTGGCGTAATTTTGCACGAATTTTCTGTAATATCCTGTTAGGCCTAGGAAGCTTCTAAGCTCTCGGATATTTTTTGGAATTGGGTATTTTAAAATGGTAGAAATTTTTTCGGGATCGGTTTTGATCACATTGTGAGATACAACGTAACCAAGAAAATTTGTTTCTAATTTAAAGAACTTTGATTTTTCAATAGAAATTTTCATGTTTGCGTTTAGCAAAATTTTAATTATGACAATTAAATCTTTGTAATGTTGTTCAACAGTATTTGAAAAAATAATAATGTCATCCATATAGACATGACAAATTTTACCAACTTCATCTCTTAATATATCATCCATTGCTCTTTGGAAAATTCTGGGAGCGTTAGTTAACCCGAATGGCAATCGAAGGAATTCGTATTTACCATTATTTATTGAAAAAGAGGTTTTTTTAATGTCTGTTTCTTTCATTAGAATCTGATGAAATCCAGATTCTAAATCAATTGTTGAAAAGTATTTTGCCTTTCCTAGGTTTGACAAAATTACTGAAGGATCCTGCATTGGGTATCTGTCAGGTATTGTATTTTCGTTTAATTTTTTAAAGTCAATTACGAGACGGAGTTTTGCAGTTCCATCTTCGTTGAAGCCCTTTTTTGGTACTACTAATACAGGGGAATTATAAGGACTCCTACTTGGTCTTATAATTTCTTCGTTTAACATTCGGTTTATTTCCGAATTTACAAAATCTGATGCTGACAAAGCATAAGGATATTGTTTACTATATATGGGTCTATCATTTTCTGTATTTATTTCACCTCGAATATCAGTTCTAAATGGAATCTGCATATTTATTTTCGAGTGTTCTTTGTTGATAATGTTTTGAATCTCATTCTCCAAATCATTTAATTGATTGGAAGATGATATTTTTATATTGTTAATTAAATCTTTGTCGGATACTTCTACGACGGCGTGTTCAGGATTTTTGTATCCCAAACTGTTTTCACTTTGATTGCCCACTTCAGAATCGGATCTGACTTGAGTCTCTTTATCAAAATATTTTTTTATGATAAATTCTCTTAACGGAAGAATGGTATTTTCTTCAGATAAAGAATGTTGATTTAAAAAGTTCCCATTATCGTAATTCAATTTTTCTTCTTTTCCATTATATTTTAGTATTCCCTTAGCTGTATCGATTACAGCTCCAATTTTCTTTAATAGATTATATCCTATTAATAAATCTGATTCTAGTCCCTCTATTTCATAAAACGTGTATCGCATATTAAATATAGTTATCATATGATAATATTTAATTATTGAATATCCATTCACGGTGGACACCCTTTTATAAATTGGAAGTTCATTCTTATTTTTATATATTCCTGTCTTTATATAACAAGAAGTTGCCCCCGTGTCAATTAATATTTTTAATTTTTTATTAATTGTTTTATCTGTACGAATTAAGTAGGGTAAGCCTACTCCTGAGCTTCGCCTAAAAAATGATCTTCCTCAATATTGTTGAGCCTCATTGTTTTGTTAACCGGTTGATTAACAGTTCCTGCGGGCATTCTTTTATTTTGTACTTGTTCCTGCTGATTGTATGGTTTCCTATTTTGATTCCATTTATTATAATTATTATTCTGATAATTATTTCCCTGATTAAAGTTATTATTGGGCCTATTCTGAATCTGCAAGGATTCGTCTATTTCCATAGGCTCTGGCTTATTCTGAGGTTGTCTGTATGAATTCCATTGATTTTGTTGATTATAAAAAGGTCTTCCCTGATTGAAATTATTATTTCGGTTCTGATTAAAATTGTTTTGATTTTGCCAATTTTTATTAAAGTTATTATTTTCCTGATTAAATCTAAAGTTGTTATTGTTCCTTTGATTATTGTTGTAATTGTTTAGTTGTCTTGGTTTGTTGTTTAAAAATATTATACCGTTACCACCTTGGTTGGGCTCGGTAATTTTTTTCTGTGTAGTTGTAAACGAATTTGCAAAATGTGCTCTCATGCTATTACTTTGAAGTTCCTGTACTATAGCCATAGCATTAGGTAAATCTTGGGGATTCATAGAAAAGATTGTGTCGGAAATTTGACCGTTAAGGCCAGATATAAAAACTCGAAGGGCGGTTTTTCTATGTTTTTCATTCATTTCTTGAGTAATCGGTTTGTTTCGTCCGTAAGTCATAATTGTTTTGTTAATTAATAAAGTCAATTTACTATTGACTGTTCCATAATAGTCCATTATGGATAATTTACCCTGGCTGAGAACACTTAACTCCTGTTCAATAATATGGATAGGACGTTTGTCACTGTAGACAAAGTCTAGTCTGGCCATTATGGCGTCGAAGTTTAAAACTGTACCGTTATGGGTTAAGGCGTCATTGGCCATCCCTGTTATTTTGTTTCTTAATATTGATAATGCTGAATAAAATTTTTCGCTACCTCTGGTATATTGACCCATAGCTATTTCAGCTGATTCCCTCCAGCTAACATATTTGTCTTCTTCACCCCTATACTCTCTAACAGATTTGATGATCTCATAAGATGTTTCGCAATTAATATTTGGATCAACTATTTCTACTTGATAATCTTCAACTTCCTTTATTTTATTAGCAAGCTGTAATTTTAAACTTGCTATCTCTTCTTTTAATGGATTCAATTCACAATTAACAATGTGTTTAATTAATTCTCCTATATTTATCATTGTGTTATTTGCATTTGTAGGCTCTTGAGGGGTAATTACGTTGTGAGGCCTTTTATTACTTGGACCAGCTTGTTCTGGATTCATTTTTAAAATATTTTCAAAATCTTTAATTAACTCTTCCACTTTTGTATTCTTATATTTCTTATAATTTTTCTTTATTAATATATAAAAAAAAAAAATATTCTCGCTCACGACTTGTCCTTCTTCTAGCCGATGATCCTTGTTGGGGTCTTCTATTAGTCTTCCTTCTAAATTAATTTGTCTTCCTTTTTTATTTGGCGAGGGATTGCCCTACAGCCTGGTATTTTTTTGTTTTTTCTTTTTGATGATTTTTTGTAGATTTTTGTATTCAACTTATTAGTTGAATTTTTTATTTTGTAGATTTTCCTTTTGTATAATTAATTGTTCACTTTTTTGAATTGTTTGCTGATGTTGGTTCTTTTTTATTTTATTGTTCACTTTTGTAAATTTTTGGTTGGTAATTTTATTTTTATTAATTTTATAAATTTATGTGTCCGGAGCAGTAAAAAATTTTTTTGACAAGCACTACTTTTATTAGGGAGATTTTTATATTTTTTTTTTTTTTTAAAAAAATAGATTATAGCATTTATTGATTTCTACTTTTAAAGGTTTATTTAGATCAACACTCACTTTTTTTGGTTTTCGTTGGTTGTTTTGATTTAAGGAGGATTATTACATTTACTGATTTCCTGCCCTATTTTTTATAACACAACTTTTTTTTATTTTCAGCGGGTTGTATCTGGGTTTTTTTTGGCCGCACTAAATTCCTTTTTCACATAAAAACTTTTTTGAACTTTTTTTAATTTTTATGCCTTGCTTTAGAATATGTTTTAACTATGCGGCCCCACGTTGGGCGCCAATTAACTTTCTCCTTAGTGATTCGGTTAAAAAAATTTATTTTTATTTAATTAACTTCACTTATCACTAACATTTCATAGGTTGCACTTAAAATAGTTCACTGCTCCGATCTTATACTTAATTCACTTATATGGGTCTTTTTCTTTCGGATATCAAAAACGGACTGCCGCACTTGGGCTGAAAGATTAATAATCAAACCTCGGCTTAAGAGATTTTATCTTCAAAAATTGATTAAGAGATTGACTCAAGAGAGTCGGAAAAATAGGATGATGAAATTTGGCAATTAAATCTGAAATCGAGATTCTGCCGGAAATCGGTGTTTACATTATCGAGCTTCGAGGGTCGCTTTGGGTCTCCGATGTTTAGAATATCGGCTGAGGATGTTTACAGAATCCGTTTAATGCGGAGTGTGAAATGATATGGGTGGGAACCAGTCGAAGGCGTAGTTGAATGAAATAGCTGACTACGGGTTTATCTTGGAGTCAAATCTGAATTATTTGGAAATTGGGCTGGGCTCAAAGTTGTTTATAAATCGGGTAAGTGGCCCTAAGTAATGTGCTATATAACTTGCACATATATGCTTTGATAAGTTTGCTGATAACAAAATTATGTCAGCAACAAAAAGTTCTGGGAACACTTCGGAAACAAAGATTTAATTAAAACTAAATCAATTGAATTCATGGAAATTGTGACAAATGGGTTTTTTTATAATTGAGAAATAAATGCTTTGCATGTTAATGTAAAAATTTGTATATTTGTTCTACAATCTAGCTATATTTTATAAATAATATTCAGTTTATAAAAATATAGCTACATTATTCAAATAGCAACTAACTTAACATGTTATATGCATTTGAATTACAAATTATATTTCTTTAAAAAGAAATCACAGAAATGTAGGCAAAATAACCTTTTATAATTTTTTCCACTCTCCACTCTTCCAAATTTTACTTAAATTTTTTAATAAATATTTCCCACCCGCTTTTATACTTACAGGCAAATGTCACTGTGAAAATGCCTCAACGAGCCAATCACAACTCCAATTTTAGCAACGCCAAGAAAAACATTCAACGACAACAAGACCGTCAAATGCAACAAAATGCAACACATTTTGAACATTTAACTCTCTAATTAATTCAAAATCAATCAAATTGAAAATAATTTGAGAAATTATAATAATTCAATTTCAAAAATGAACTGAACAAAAACATTTTCGAAAAACAACGCAAAATTTTAAAATTGGCAACATAACTTTTGGTCTATAATCAAATTCAACAAAAATAAATCAACAAAAACGATTTTTGGCAAAGCTGCGTGCAACATAAAACATAAAATAACATAACAAATTTAAATTATCTCAAACGTCCACACGTGAAAATGTTTTGCAATTAAGATGCAAATTTAAATAAAATCAATGTAAATTTTTTAATCAACAAAAGTATAAACCAAAACCGTCAGCAAAAAACCAGCCCAAAATCAGTTTAAAAAGCAAAGGGAAATCTTTTTAGAACAAACGCAAAAAACCGCAAAAATTTAAGCCACCAAATTGGTAAACTCTTCAAAATTATTGGTTCGGACATACGCAATACTAAACACAGCAACACAACAACAACAGCAGCAGCCATAGCAACTGAGCAACAACAACAACAGCAGATACTACAGTGATCACTACAGTAAAAGCAACCTACAGTAAAAGCAGCAAAGAAAACGTGTGTGTTAGTTTGCATAAAAATTTCGTTTCGATAAAAATCAAAGCAAAAATATTAAACAAAAAAATTACCAATCGTAATACATGTATTTATAAAATATATATATACCTATACATATATCTATGCTTACAAATTATATCGAAGAATATTTGGTAAACAATTTTTGATAAACAAATCGAGTATATATACTTAAATAATTAGAAACAAAACTGAAAAATAAAAAGAACAAAAACGTTTGGCCCACGAAGTGCAAGAAGTGCAGTTAGATAAACTAAAAAAAACTTATAAATTCAAAATTAACATTTGTGAAAAGTTTTACAATTGAGGATTCTGGATTTGGATTAATACGAAAATTTGCAATTGGATATTAAGGTGAGTTTAAAACTTAATTACAGTAAATATAAATTACTACACATATTATATGGGTAAAGAAAATACAAATAACTGCATTACAATAAATCAAAAAATTAAGTGTTTAATAAACCATTAATACTTCAGCAAATCTTGTTAAAAAGTTAATAATTTTTAATTAAATTGTTAGTTTTGCATAATGTTATCAACTACTGATTTAAACAACTTTCTGCCTTCCTTAATGGCTCCTCAAAGTTTCCCCACGCACGAAAAAATGCGTAAAAATGGAAAATGTTGTTTTAGAAAGTGTCCACAAACATTTGCAAACAATTACAGGTAACCGCTCAACAAAAAAAAATAAACTCTGCCTCTAATTACAATTATAATTTATGCAAAAAAAAGAAGGAAAACATTTTTTGGTCAAGAGAAAAAATTGTCTACGCACTTTGCGTATGATTTATGACACTCAAAACTTGGCGTTGCATATTAATAACGAAAAAAAGCAAAAGTTGCTGGCTTGACATTTCTACATGTGTAGATCCAAACACACACACTCACACATTTACCAAAGGGGTGTAGATACTTTTTTAGGGTTGTGCATAAATTAAAAATATATTATTTCTGCTTCTTGGCGCTGCACAAAAAAAACCGAAAAAAATGCGTCGCAGTTGACACGCAATATTTTTTGACTGCGCTGCCGGCGCCGCTGCCACTTTGACCTACTTTAGCAAACGCAGCGTGTTCCAAATTTTGTGCGTTGTGTACTTTTTTGTACCGCTCGCCCCCTCTCGATCTGCCACTCGCCCCGTCCTGCTCTCACTCGATGGGGTTGGCCCGCTATTGCGTGCGCTTGAAATTGTAGTTTCGGTTTTTGTTGCTGGGGGTCTTCCGCATTTAATTAAATGCACAACAGTTTTTTTCTCTATTTTTTGTTTCAAGTTTATACACGGTAAATAGTTTTTGAGGTTTATGCCATCAAATTGGTGAGGTTTTATCCAAAATGGTGACTGAATTATCTTTGAGCTATTTTTCTTTAAATATAGCATCTAAAAAAAGAAAAAAAGTTTGAATATAATAGGGAACAAATGTTCTATTAGTAAAGATACATTTTCTTGCACATCTTATAAGACTCTAGTTGTATCTATAAGATACATATCGCAATATTTTATCAAAGTTCTACAAGATACTTTTCTTTTTAAAAATAAATACGTAATTGCAAATCTTGTCTGAGGGTTAAATGATTTAATAATACATTAAAAATTACGCATTTGTATAATTTATTTTCTTTGAAAATCTTGGTCTTGAAAAGTATCTGTAAGATATTTGTTTGGATTTATAAAAAATTTAGTAAATATTCGAGTAATACTAAAACTATTATGAAAATCGTTTTTATCTGTGTAGTCTTTGTCATAGCTTTTGTTTTAGTTTTTCGTCTGCTGCATTTTCCCTTGTCGGAAGTGTTTCCCCCCGCCCTTCTCCATTTTCCTCTGCCTTCTCACGTGCATTTGCACAATCGTTATGTTTTTTTCTAAGAATAAATTGTCTTTGGGGCAGACTGCGCGGCTTCTCCCTCCTCTTCTTCTTTTTCTCTGGCGGTGTTGTAACTGACGCAATGCAACCGACTTCATTATTTTCTTTTTTTATTTGCTGTTTTTGTTGTTTTTGTCGGCACTTGCGCAAAGTGTCTATGATATGCTCTTAGCCCCCCGCAATAACCCCTTGGATTCTCCTACAAAGGCGAACGCATTTCGGTTCTCCTCTTCAAATTGTTTAAGTTTTATGACTTGCCACTGCAGTTGCTTGAATTTTAATGCCACCGATTACCAAGAAGGCGAAACAGAGCAACAGCGTTGCAAGAAATTGTCAGTTGTCCGATTGTTATTGAAGTTGTTATAGCCGGGTTATTCAGGGGTGCCGATTGAGATGTCCAAACTGTGTAAAAAAAACCACTTTAAAAAAAGGACGCAACGTAGTTTTCCTAACACTTTAAATAATGTGTTTCTACTCTTTATTTCCAAGAAAACTATGTACATAGATTGATTAATATAAACTTTTAAACAGGAAAGTTGCAGTTACAGAAGTTCGACCTTACAGGAGTAATTTCCGAATTTAGTCAGCCATGCAGAAGTCAAAATCTCCTACTTGTATCTATTCAAATCCTAACATCATAAAGCTTTGTTAGGTATAATTTTTTTTTATAATTTTATGAACCATTAAGGCCAAGACACGCACTTGCGTTTGCCAAGGGCTGCAAAAGTCTTAAAAAATAAGCCAAAAAAAATGAAACTTACACGAGACTTGACCATAAAAATTCATACGAAATAATCGCTTTTATGAACTGCTAATTAGGCTTATCAAAAAAGAGTGAGCTTAGTTTTTCCCTGCCGAAAAATGTGGTAGAAGGTATGGCTATAAACTGAGTAAGGCGGCAAAGGGGGCGTGGCGGTCTGGAAACCTGTCAGTGTCAGTCAAAGTGACAATTTTTTTCTTTTCTGCGTTTCCATGGCACTTAAATGTTCACTATTCATAGAGAGAAAGAGAGGAAAAGCATAGGCCTAACTAAAGAGCGAACGAGATAGTGGGAGGGCTAACACATTTTTTTTGGGAACTTACAGTTGCGGTCAAAAAATTATATTTTGATTTGTTAAATAGTATCACTAACTCCTTATATCAAATCTACATTTAAATATCTTGAGTACTTGTTTATTGTACTAAAAATATTAAATCTCTTTGAACAGGTTTTTTTTCAGTTCTGAACATATGTTAAAAAAACATTATTTATCTGAAATCTGGATAATTTATAGACCATTTAACAGACCATGTAAAAAGGTAGTAATTCCTTAGGCATTGTAACTCTTATTTTGAACGCTACTGTATGTGCAATGTTTATTGGGGTTTGGCAAAGTCAATTCGTGTTTTTTCTACCGTTTTTCGCTAGTTTTGTGAGGTTTTTTCTGGCCATTCCCCAGTTGCTAATTGCCAGTTGCCTTTTGCTCCACTTCGCCACTCACGCACACACTCACACACGCAGTAAAAAAAACGAAACTTTTGCATGCAAGCGACGTCTTTGTGTGGGTGGTATCTGTGTATGTATGTGCGAGTATCTATGTGAGTTTGGCCGAATGAATAGTTTGCACAAATAGAAAACGCATTTCATGGGCGGACATCTTTCGCCCCCTATCTCTTCCTCTCTTTCGCACTCTCCTCCACTCTTCCTCTCTTACAGCTCCTCTTTTTTGGAGCTTTGGTTTATCTGCATTGACCAGTTGGAATGTGTAAAGTTTCATTGCCATTTTTTCTAGTGTGTGATCTGTGTGTGTATGTGTATAAAACATAGAGGGTTCCACTATAGCCCTATAAAAAACCATATTGCACATTGTTTTCTCTCTTTTTGTTAAGTTTTTTTGCGGTTTGTTGATGAAAAATGCAATATTGCTAGGTCCATGAAATATAAGATAGATTGTTTCCAATTTTTCATATCTGTGCATTTTTTGCTTGGTGACACCGTGTTCTTTTTCTTTAAAATTGTAATATCTCTGAGATCTTAAGTTAAAATTCGGTTTTCCACCATCTTATACATATTCCCTGAAAAGATTTACAAACTTCTGCGAAATCTTGAAGGCAAGCAGACGACGAGCAACAAAAATTTGTCAATTTAGAACCTATTACATCACAGTACGCCAGAACGAAATGCTGATAATTCAAAAAAAACAGAACAAACGCGTACATAAATACAGACACACATGCAGAAGGGCGCAACAAATAAATAAAATACAATAATAAAATTATACACAAAAGCACTAACAAATGGAAGTTTGTGCTATGTACAACAGAGCAAACAAAGAAGTAAGCACATATATATGTGCATATAAGCATAGGCCTATGTACACTTGTCATGTAGGAGTGCCATTGCCATCTCTTTTCCGCAATGCTAACTATCTCTATTCCGCACTCAGCAAAAAAATTCACAAGTCGCATCCAAATACAAAAAAAAAACGAAAAATATATGGCGTGGCCTACAATTAAATTGGCTCAAAGTGCGTAAGGGGCAGCCTGCACAGCAACAAAAAAAAAACTACGAAAAAACGAATAAAACAGCAGCAGCGATAGAAAAAACCTTGAGCTGGCACAACATAATTAAAAATGTGCGTATACGCACACAAAGATAGGCCCCCAAAAAAAAAAACTCAGACTAACACACCGAAACTTTTGCAGTGCGTAGAAGCTTTTCCCTCTTCATAAATGACATTCACGCGCAACAAATATCAGACTATACTATACTATAGCAGCCAACCAAAAAAAAAACATGAAATCAAAAAAGCTCCACTGCAAATCCAACAACAAAACGAGGAAGTCTAAAAATGGTCTCAGAAGCACTAACAAAAACCTATAGTTCGTAGGCCTAATCTAAATGCAATGGGAGCAAGGGAGATGGGTAGACATGGGGAGCTTTACATCACGCATTTTTTGGAGCTTTTCTAGGCGCCACGCTCATTGGGGAAAAAGCTTCTCCATGATGATCATAATTCAAGATACAGATAGATTGAGGATCTTTAAAGTTATTAGTTCTAATGAAGAAATGTATTCTTTTTGGCATAATATTACGAAATCTTGGTTAAAAACCTTGTTAAAGTGGTTAGTTCCGCTTAACACAGATTTATTGACGATCAAGGAAATATTTAGATTTAAATGACAAAAATGTGAATCATTATTTAATGTCATGAACTTCCAAATCAATATTAATCATTTTACAATAAAAACACTAATATTTTAAAAACAAAAAACCCAAATCTTAAAATTCTTTCAGTTAAATATTTACTGATAAATGGCAAAATTTGCTAATGACAAGTGTTCCAAACGAATTTCGTTATCAATGTTCGATTAATAATAAAAATTGACCAACAACGCAAGTATAAGACTAAATCCAAACTTAAATACTTCCTCCTTCATCTATGAAAAATCTAATGATTGTGATTAAATAACAATAAACCCACCATTTCAATCTTTGAAATGCAACGGTGACACAATTTTCATCTCCCTCCATAAAAAAAAACGGAACAGAAATGATTATTTAATTGGAGAACCTTCAGCCTCCCCAATTTCTTTTTAATAACAGCTAATTATGTCAAGTATAATACACGCAAACACTCCAAAAAAGAACACTCAAGACACATGCAACCCATACATAATTCCCTTAAATTGCCGCAATCTGTATAAAATCTGTTACTGTCTCTGTCACACGAGATGTTGGTTTTTTATAATACTTGATTTTTTTTTCCCCTCCCTTGTCATTACATTGTTTTTGATGCGTTTCCACCTTCGATGCTTCCACTTCCTCTGGGTTTTCCTCCGGGATTTCCCCCTTTCTAGCCATCTCTCTTCCTCCAAAGACGTTTGAAGAGTGCACTCGGCGGTGGAAACAGCGAGAAGTGAAACAAAAAGCACAAAAGAAAAATGGTTAAGGAAATTAAAAAGCATAAAAACAACAACACAGCGCCAGCTTCCGTTAAAACAAAGCGAACTCAAGTGGAAGAAGGAACAAAGAAAGCAGCAAAAAAAGGGTTACCAAAAAGAAAGAGAGAACACATATGCAGCATTTACCGTTAGGGCCCTTCGAGGGCGTTCTTTCTTCCTCCCCATTCTTGTGGTTTAAATTTTTTTTTTTAATTTTTTTCTTTTTTTTTTTTGTATATTTTGTGTGTGCTTCTTGTTGCTTCTTTGGCTGTTTCTGGTTCGTTTGATATGCAGAACTTCGGATGGTGTGATGATGCACTTGGCTCCATGGGAAAATAATCAGTCGAGAAGAACAGGTAATTTGTTGTCAAGTGGAAGTTAATTCTGAATAGGTAGAAATAAAAAGATATTTCGTTAAATGCTTAATAAAATTATTAAGACTCTTAAATACTTAGATCAATTAATAATGTTTAGTCTATAATTTGAAATAAATTAATACAAAGCCCAAAACCAGTTTTGGCCAATATAAACATTGCTCTTTGCTTTTTCATAAGCATGCTTTGGTATAAGAAGTGATTGGCAGGCAAAAAATTACTTATCGCTCCCAGAAAATCTAGCTTTTTGTAATTGCCAGCTTAGTATAATACTCTTAAAAGTTAGTAATTTAAAATTTTACTGGCTTAGTCTAAACCTATAAACCTTTTATAAATCAACAGAGAAGAATAGTGCGGTTATCAATCCTAATATCTTCATTTGAAACTTTGGGATGCAACATTGCAATCGCTTGTTGGCCCTATAAAGTGCAGTCAAGCAGGAATTCCACCCCCAAAAAAACGGAGTCTTACATTGTCTTTTAACCATACGCTTCGTTGAATCATCATATGTTGGAAGTCACACTTTCGGGTATAAGTTTTTTCGGGTGTAGGTTTTTCCCCGCACAAAACTCACACAAACAATGTAACAATGCATTTACGCAAGTCTTTGCACTTGGCCATCCGATGATGATGATGTTGTTTGCCGAGCTTAATTTATGGATTTTCTCAGACTTTTATTTCGGGGGGCTCTTCATTTGGCGTTATGCGTGGGTGATTCTCGCTACCTCGAATCTTGTGCAAGGTGTTTCATTTACATTGCGATGACCGCTGATAAAACACATTCAAAACCGACCGTCTGCAGTGAAGTCTGTTTCTTTCTTCTTTTGCCTTAGTCTAATTAAAATGCACCAACTGGAGTGCAACAATTTTATGGACGTGATTTACACAGGAACAAGCCACGAAAAAGAGTAGATTTTTTTTGTGGTCTTTTTTAATCGGGGAGGTGGAGGCGCAACCATGAAATTGAATTGCTACTTTGAAGTGCACTCGATGTCAGTGGATGGGCCCGAAAAGGGTTAACTGCACACATGGCTGCACGGCTGATAGACAGACCCCGAAAAAGGGCGAGGGGAGGGGGGTTAAGGCCGAGGTGTTGGGGCCTTCACAACCGTCGGGCCACCTAGTTACCCACACTAATTACGGGAAAATGCAGCCACGGCAACGTCGCATGTGCAAAGCGGGGTTTTCTATTTTTTCAACCTCTTTTTTTATTCACTGGATGGATGGACCAAGTTCATTAAAAGTGTATACAAAAGGCAGTTGCTATGGGAGTTCTTAGTCGAGTTAAATTTTTTACTATACAGCTGATTGGAAGTAGGAAAATCCGAAGTGATTCATCAAAAAACTAGACTAAGTAAAAAGTTTAATTAAAGAAATGGTTGGCAGAAGCTAATTGCTTACAGAATTGATTATTAAAAGCCTGATAAAATATAATATATTTTTAACTAAGGAATATCGTTAGTTATAATCATTTTAAATATTTTATAATATAAAATTATGGTGTTCTAATTAACACACTTAATGATGTATTTATTGCACACATAATAACCTAACAAAATGTACTATAATTTAGTTTCTTCTCTATTTTTTGCAGGTAAGCCTTTGTTCAAACTAATTGGGCCGTCGTATGGCTTAACGTAAGTTCCTTCCCACGATATAATTGCATAAAAATTTCTCATTTCTATGGCGCATTTATTTTTTTCTGTCGCATTTGTTTTGCATTTAAGTCCAGCAGCCCCTTGAGGCATTTTCCATTTGCCAGGGCTTTTCTGCCCCCTCTCCGCTTTTCTCTCGGATTCCTGACCATAAATTTTGCAATTAACGACAAATGTCACTTTGTCTGGCCGATGGCGACGTAGTCGACGACATCCGACCGTTGCAACCATTTTGCAGAAAGGGGGAGTCCTGAGTTCAACTCTTTTTCTATTTCATTTTATTTTTTTCTGTTTATTTCTGGGTGGCCAGAAACGAAGAGCTGGTTGAATGCTTTTAGCCCGGACCAACGGAGCATGGCATGGCCTGCGAACCACCCAACTCCTTGCACCACCGCCCACTTACGGTCTGCTCGTCCTGCAATTGCATTAAAAAGCATAAATTTACTTTAGCCCAGGCTCTCGGAACGTTATAAAATCCATTTATGCACTTCACTTGCTCTCTTTTTGCCCGACCCACCCACTTTTTGGGTGGTTGCATGCTGGTCAGACTTTGGGTCCCAGGTCCTAGAGTCCAGGTCCTCTGCAATCTACAATAATTTCTGATTTCTTTTTTTTGCGCCGTTCCCATTTTATATTTTTGCTGCCAATTTCTGCAGTCCACGCTAGCGTAAAAGCGAAAGAGATGGCACTATATAGTTGGGTGGTGGTTGGGTGGAAAAAGCTATGCAATTTTTACAAAAATTCCCAACCAAACACGAACCCACTTTTCCTTTTGTTTTGTGTTGTGATGATGATGAAGTTTAATTTACACACGACCCTAGGTCCGAGCCTCCGTTTGTTGGGATTTTCCCCTTTTTTGTGCACCACCCGCATGGCGTTGGTGACCCATCCACCAATTCCCCGTGTTTGAGCCACTGCAGCCACTCTGAACCACCCACTTTTGGGGTCGGAAAACGGCCGGTGCATGTGCTGAAGAGTTGGCCGAGGAAAAGTTTCGCAAATTGTTTATGGAGAATGTTTTAAATGTTGGTTTTTTGTTGAGGAATCTCGTTGCATTCTTTTAGGCGAAAATCAGGAACCCGAATTTACGAGTCCTGTTATAAATGTATTACTGAACTTCCAGTAAAAAACTTATTCTTGATTTCATTTTTCAGATTGGCTGTGTGTAAATGTCTTTATACACATACAGCTTTTTAAACACCTCCAAATATGTTTTGGACCTTTTAAATTCTTATAAAATACTTTTGAAAGTATAATAGTTAAATTATAAACAGCATTTGATTTGAAGTTCTTTAAGAGATTTGAAATCCCCTGAAATGCTCTTCTATACATTTTTTTAAAACCAAAATAAATATATTACAATAGATAAGTCGTGTTCAGAAACGATTAAACATATTTTTTGAACCCTTAAAATTATTCAAATGTTTATAATTTGATCTGTAATTATTTTCTATATCAAAAAAAGAGTTTTTAGACTTCATTGTCCATCTTTCCCATATTTTTTCAATTGTCCAGTGGCTTTTCTAGTTCGAAATGATTTTTTGTTGGATTTCCTATTTTTGTTTTAGCAGTTCCAATGGGCGTTTGCCCATTCATTAATCTTGCTTTCTCGTCCTTTCCCGGTCACATCTCTCTATATTTTCCACCTCTGCCTATGTGCACTTTTTGTCCATTTCCGTTTTTTGCTCCTGCTCTAATATAATTTCGATTTTTCAACGCTATCCCAAACCACTCAGTCCACGTATGTGTTGCCTCAAAACTTCATTTCCTCTAGTTTTTGGGGCGTGGCAGAAAATACTGCAGTTCCCCGCCGCCTTTCCATTCCTCTCGTTAGATAAACAATCAGCAAACTGCAGCAGCAGCATAAAATAATAAAAGGAGCAAAAATTTAATTCCCGTTTTTTGGGTGTAGTATTTCCTCTTTGAAAGTTTTTGTTTGCCGATTTTTCTCATTCCTTCTATGTGTGTGTGTGTGTAGGATGTTTTTGTTTGCATGCGCTTTTCTGCAGAATTTTCGGCAATATTCCATTAATACTTTTCGGACCACCGGGGAAATCGGGGGGACTTTGTTTGCTTTGTCAGTTGCGCCAAAGTTTTGTTGATAAATAAATTTTTTAGCGATAAATTTCCAGAATGCAGAAATCAATTTTTACCCTTTGTATGTTCGCTGCTGCATAAATAAATCATCAATGCACTGGGGGAATTTCGCATTTTGCCTTTCAGGGATCGAATTGCAGTTGGGACTGGCCAGAAAAATAAATGCTGCCAAGCGTGAATAAAAATCTAAATGGAAAATCCACATGTCAGTCTGTATTTTTATCTAAAAAATAGAGTCAATTTGGGTTTTATTTTTGCTAAAGGGGATTTATTCATCAAATGGAATTTGAAATGGAATTGCATATTAATTTTGGTGAGTGATTGGTATGGTAAAAAGTTTTAAAAATGCATCAAAAAATTGTGTATGATAAAACATAAATAAATATTGAATTGTTTTAAAGTCTTTTACAATTTATAAGAAATTAAAGAACTTAGCTGAAGAAAAAGCCACCTTTTATCTGTAACAATCTGATAACATAAAATAAGAAGTTTAGAAAGCTGTTGTTGATTATACAAATTGGCTTATTCTCAAAAGCCTATATTTATCTGTTCTAAAATCAAACTTAAGTGAGCTGGCAAAACTCAAATGATCATCAGTTTTTTCAATATAAGAACCTTCTAATGCTATATCAAGCTCAAATGTTTTATTTAATTCTATGTCAATTGCAATTGATTCAGCTGAGTGGTCAACCCTTGTACTTTTACCCAATCAAAGCTCTTTAGAACGTATGGATTTCCGTTACATATGTACAATAGATCCGTTTGCCAGAATTTGAAAAAACAAAAAACCTTTTAGTCTGAACTATTGATGGATACCCAAACTCCCACAGACAGAAAACTAAAACCTTTTATCAAAGATAAATAAAATGGAAAACCATGGGGTGGAGTGTTGGTAAAAGCTGCATGCGACAAATGCAGGCAAAAAGGGCGAAATGAAAATGGGAAAACCCAAAGTCGACAGCAGCATATGTGAAGATGGAAATGGAGGGGGAGTCGAAGGGAAAGCCTCTCGCTGAAAAAGCCAATGTGCAGTGTGTATGCAAAAAGGGGGTGGTGATAGTCTGCCTCCCTTATGCCATCTCCTCCTCCCTCCCTCTCTTTCTCACACTTTGCTCTGTCTCACTCACTCCCAACTGCAGTCGGCGAATGTGAAATAAATTAAAATATTTTTATCTACACTCGTGCACGTAGCCTGCAATGGAAATTGCCAAAGTCAGCTGCAAAAGTTTTTCCCAAGCTTTGGAGTTTGTACCAACCCTCTGCGGCAGTTTTTCACCACCCACCCCCTCACTCAATTTTCCCTCCTTCTTCTTCCTCTTCTCTCGCTTTTCCAAAGTTTTGTTTTTGCAGGGTTGCATTTTAGCTAAGAATTGTTTTTTTCGGCTTTTCCTTATTTGTTGTTTGAGAATTATTGCTGCATCGTGTTGAAAAAGGGTTGCAACTGCAGTTGCCTTTTCTCTCTCCCTCACTCTGCCTACATCCCTCTCTTTCATTCCCCGATTTTCCTTCTCTTTCATACGCTCGCTCTGTCTCTGTTTTATGGCTTATATGTACATATGTGTTGTCTGCTTTTTGGCGCATTGCACTAACCGACTATAAATGAAATGCCGCATGACGGCGACCCCCAAACTTCGCCCCTTTCCTTTTTTTTCCCCCTTTTGGATTTCCTCTTTTTCCATGCAAAAAAGTGAAAGTTTGTGCTGCTCCTTTTTTGGATTTCCCTGTAAAAGAGAGAGAGGAACAGGGAAGGGGAGAGAGAGAGAGACAAGAAGCAAGAGAGAGTGGGTGGAAAAGGGGGTTTTTGTGTGCTCTGCACTTTGTTTGGGGGTTGCACACCCCCCTTTTTTTGGGCCAAGTGTGCTGCAGTCGAGGGTTGTTGTGTGTTTCATAATGATGACAGCCCAAGCTCCTGATGCTGCCCCATCATCATGATGATGATAAGAGGATGACGATGACGATGATGATGATGATGATGATGACGTTCCTTGCAGAGGATACAACCCTCATGCAACGTTGTTGTTCATTGATTTTCTTTTTTATTTTTTGTGTTCCCCCTTTTGGTTTGCTCCTCTTTCTTTTCCACCCAGGAAAAACTTTTTTCCAAGCAACAAAATGCATTTTTTGTGCGCCGCCTGCAGACAATGCGACAGACAGAAAAATGGGGAAAAAGGGGGTGGAAAATGGTTGGGTGGGTGGAAGTGGGAGGGGGTGGTGTGTTTTGCCTGCATAGAGAGAATTCATTTGGCTTGTCTGCGTCTGGTCGAAAGTCTGGGAAGGAAATCACAGACGATAAGGAAATGAGTGAAAATTCATTTCAGCCTGCAACACCAACGAACCCCCTCCCTCCCTCCCTCCCTTCCACCCTACTGCTGTTGTAGTATTTTATAGTATTTTCTCCATTTTCACCATTTTACTACGACCCAAGCTTCTTGGCTTGACACATTCAGCCCGGGTTGTGGCTATAATTTGCCTGCATTTTGCAAAGCCATCCCCTACATTTTCTCCATTTGAGCAATTTATTGCTGGAACGTCATCCTTGTCAATGGTTGGCTCTTCCTGTCTTCCTGTCTTTTTTTCTTTTTTTTTTTTTGTTTTCTGCGGCTTGCACAACTTGAACTCAAATGAAATTTCTTATCCTCCACTCGTTTCCTTTTTTTCAAACAATTTTTCATTAGGATTTCTATGCTGTCCTGCGGCAGTTTTCTCTAGTTAATTTGTGTGATTTGCTGCATTGACCAAGGAAGGAGAAAAAAGGGGTCGGATATACTAAAGAAGAGCGATAAATCATCAACAGAATGGGAAATACGTGGATTGGTATACTGCATGAATTAATTGGAAATTGCAGGGGAAGCTGAACAACGTCTAGGGAGATTTCTAATCGGAAGTCTATTCAGTAAAATAAATAAATAAACTTGGGGGCTTTTAGATTTTGTATGTACTTATCAAAGGAAAAAGTTCAATAAAACAAATTTCAATAACCTGTTATATTAACGGAAATATATCATAGCGACAAAAGTCGGGAACCATTTTTTTAAGCTAACGTTTTGTAAGCTAATTGGTTTAGTAGTTATGTTTAGATTTACATTTTGGCAGACTTTTGCTAGTTTCATAATAGTGATAATCTAAGTAAACTAAATATCCATTTCCGTTAATCTTTTAATCCTTTTAACTAGATCGAAACAAACTTTTTAATGCTAGCTTTTCCAATTAGTATTATGGCACTAAGCATAACTCAGTTATTTTAAATAACTATTACACATCCTTCAAAGATTTTGTTTGATAAAATAATAAAAAATTTAATCTTTTAACCCCTTTTACATATATCAAATCTAAATTCACATTTCTTGTGTTAAATTTTGGTTATGCCACCTGCAATTTGCAGATACGAATCTCGAGGTGTTACACTCGAGAAACTAAAAGGGTGAAAAAGAAAGGTAAGGTGGGGGCAGCAGGCCACCCACACACCCACACTAAACACTTTCGATTTGGCTGCCAAAATGTCATAACTTTCGCTTTCTTTTGGGCCGCGAGTTTAACCCCAGACAGACCCCGATTCCGATTCCAATTCCACTTCCAATTCCAATTCCGACCCAGTCCGAGTCTCGAGTCGCGGGTTCCGTCGCCATCGTCGCATTGTCGCATTTCCAAGTTGTTGCACGCAACCAGCAGCAAGAATAATATATATAAAATGTGTAGACGGGCAACCCAGTATAAAGTGTAGCAAATAAAAACATGGAGAAATAAAAGTAAAAGTCATGGGACAAAACAAATTTTTTTGCAGTAAATTGCATGCGACGTTTCATTTGTTTTTCTGTTACTTTTTTTTTGTTGTTTTGTATCATTTTGCGCCTTTTGTACAAATGTCAACGTCGTGACAAACACTGTCTGGAACAATTTGAGTGTGACTTTTGTGCACACACACTGTGTATATGGTGTGGCATAGTCAACCTCTTTGTTGCGACTTGTGGGCGTCTTGAAGTGCAAAAGAAATTCAATTTCTTCAAGCCTTTTTCACTCACTCGTCTGTTTTCAGCTTATTATTTGTTGTATATCAATTGTTTTTATAATCATTTGACATTTTGTGGGTAAATTAATAACATTGTTTTTTGTCTTATTTCAATATTTGGGTGGGCGATGTGTAATAGTCACGTTAAAAATAAAGAGATATAAGTGCGGGGGCTTGTTATTGATGAAAGTTGTTTGAATATTTCTATAATTACTTTTGCTTTATGATTAATGAATAATATAAAGTGTAATAACCACATTTTTAAGGAAGTCTTACTGATATTTAATATTTATTAGTGCTAATACTGAATTCATATTAATAGTGTTTAGATGTGCCTTAAATTGCAAAATATCACTTTAAACCTCTAAAAAACTTGTTTAATCTGTTCGCTTTATTTTTAAATTCTCCCTTTCAATAGGTTCATCTTTAACAAAAGCCATAAATTTAAAGAAAACTCTTCCTCTCTTTTGTTGAACTCGCTTTTATATGAATGAAAATAATTTTATGCAAAACCCAGATACGCACACACACAAAGAGTGAGAAATCTCCCAGCTAATGTGTCTGTGAGTCATGTAAAAAAAAAGTAAAAGAAAGGAAAAAGCAGACGGAGAAAGAAAAAAAGAAAATAATGTAAAACGAAATCAAATTTATTTTGAACTTGAACTTGAAAAATGAAAATGAAGACATCGAAGACTGTCGGCAATGTTTAACGTTTTATGGTCGTGGTTGGTGTAAAATGATGATGTCGTTATTTAAAATTTATTTGTTTAAGCTGGAACGTTTAATCGTTTATTTTGATTTTTTATTTTGCTTATACTTGTGTTTACAATTTTTTAACGACACATTTGCTTTTGATTTTTGTGGAGCAATTACTGCTGCACAGCTAAAACAATACAACAAAGGCGAAAAATAAAAGTTTTCAAAGCGATACCATTTTGCGGTAGGATACTCAGCAATTAATTTGATGCTATTATATTATTTGCATTTCATTTTATTATTTTTACTGTGTCCGCTTGTGAATGTCAGCTGGCTCAAAGTCAGCAAAAATGTATTTGCGACTTTGAAACGACACAAACTGCAATAACAAATATTAATAATAACTTGAATTTTTGCAAGGGGGGAGTCGTCAAGGGGTTAAGTGCGCAAAAGAACATTGAATGCACACAAAATGTGTTTTAATGAGATAATCGTCAAAACAACAAATGGATGGAAAAAAGTTAATCGTGACACAGCCGCAGCAACTGAATTTAGTTTCTAAAAATAACCAAGAGTACATATGAAATATATTTCCATATATATATATGTCTGGGAATCGGAGTGGATAATGCATGTGCGAAAGGTCGAGTTGCAATGAGAATGAGAGGTATCAAAGTTAAGCGCGATTTTGAATGGAAGCTCGTGTCATTTAGCGACTTTTAATTAGTCTAACATGGCCAAGTTTAATTAGAAAAAATATACGATTTAAAAAAATGCTCAACTCGCGCTTGATTTATTAAACAAATATTGTTTATAGCTGTCTGTAATAATTATAAGCAACAAAAAATGTGTATGGATTTCTATTTTCTCTCCACTAAGTATCAAACCAGTATCAATTAAAATCAACTAATGCATTCATTATTAAATGTCAAATATCGTAGAGGCAAAAACAACAACAACAAAATCACAACGCTTCCGTAAATAAACAAATATCCAACAACAAATTCGACGTCATCAGACAAACTCAAATGAATTGTGCTTAAATAAATGTACGTATAAAGAGCCGAATAAAATGACATAATAGAGCAAATAAATTTATATACTAAAATACAATATATATATTGTATGTATGTGAGAGATAAAATATTTTTCTCTGACGGGATTAATGAAGTCGAATGCAAGTTCATAAATTCAAAAAGACGACATTTATTGAACAAACGTGCAAAAAACCAAGACAAATAATTTAAATCAATTGTAGAAAATTAAATGGGAAACTGAGTCATATTTAAACGTGCACTAATATTGCTAATATAAATATAATCTTTCAATACAATAATTAAGACAAAAAAATAAGAAACAAAGAAAATCATTTGCATATTATTTTTATTTCAACTATCAAATTAAATTACTCATCATGAATTCAATTAATAAAATATAAAACTATTGTAAACATGAATATGATAATAAAAAATACATTAGTTCCTCGAAATTCATAATTTTTTATTTACTTTACTAAAGCCAAACTAAGTACTTTTCTAAGTAAGCTGCTAATGTATCTTTTCTATTGTATCCCAATCTTTATCTGTATCCGTACTCGCACTTCGTATCTGTATCTGCCGTCTAACTGTTTGTTGGCAGTTGCCGTCGCCGTTTATTTTTTTGCAACTTTTGCTCGCCTCTTATTATTATGTATTAGCATTATTATTTACCCGCCACGCCGTTTTTTTTTTATTTTTATGTATTTATTTTTTGTGGAAGCAGCGTGGAATGAGAGATTCGTGGAATTGGGACACTTGTGTGCAGTGCGAACGAATTTGTTGTTGTGTCTGATTCGAATATTTTTTTTTGCTACTTTTCGCCGCTTGCTTCCCCTTTTTTCTCGGCTTTCTTTCTTTCATTGCAAAAAGTCTCCCAAACTTCTGTTAGTTTTTTTTCTGCGCGTGTCCGTCAATGTCAAATGGAACAATATCTTTTCTTTTTTTTCTTTCCATATCTCTAATTTTTTGACAATTGCGTGTGCAAATATTTTGGCTTAGTTGCACTTGAATTTGCAGTAAATTTCCACTTGTCCCATGCGGCGTATGATTAATATTTTCTTCGTCACTCATCCGCTTCCGTTTTTTTTTTTCCAGTTGCATTATATCGCAGTAGAATATATATTAATTCGAATAACTTAAAATGCAAAAAAGAACAACAAATCTTGGTTTTTTTTATATACATCCACCCAAAACTTGAAATGCGCAAGCAAAAATACCCAAAAAAAATCGCACAAAAAACTGAATTTGGTGAGCAAACAAATACACACAAAGATTGCAACCAAGGTCAATGATGAATAACAGCAAAATGCGCTGTTCTCTCCATATATTTTTTACCAGTCGGAGATCTTCACATGCAGACTGAGTGAGAGGAAGAGAGATGGGGAGCAGTGTGCGACAGAGAGAGGTGGAGCCGAAATGCGTTCTTTATTTTTCCTCCGCTGACTTTCTGGGGTTTGGCATACAAAGTAAATAATTTGTTTGACATGGAATTTTTAGTCGGGTGGTGTTCGGGGGTGTTCGACGTCAGTCCCACACATAGATCCGCCTTATATACACCGAATACTCTCTGTATTTTATTTTAGTTGAATTTATTTGTGCATTGTCGTTCTGTGAGTGCGAATTCGACAAGAGTTTGAGATCCGCGTTGAGTTTGTCAAGTGGTGAAAAAGTTTTGCATTTCAGCAGTCGTGGTTCGTGCAGGTGTGCTTATATAATAATTATAATTCACGGGTACTGCAGTAATTTAAACCTTGAAATGATGTTTAAACCTTGAAACATTGTAAAAAACGAAGAGTTTATAAGATGATACACTAACATTGCATTTTAGGTTGTTTGATGTAAATCTAAAACTTCACTACATTTACTACTTCATTTTTGTGGCAGGCGTTGCACTGATAATTTAACTGGCGCCCAACTTGAGGCACATTCGAATCCTTTTAATAATTAATGGCGCCCAACGCTTTGTCAAATTCTTTCATCATCTAAAACTTTTTTTTTAAGATTTTTCGTTTGTGATTTTTTAGTTTGTGATTTAAAATACGTTATGGATCATTTAAGGAGATTATAAAGAAAATTTTTCAACTGTTAAGGGTTCTTGAAATCATAAAATCTATCTTACATTCCATTACAATATCTTGAAATAATCACATTTCTAACCTCTTCTATTTCCTTGCCCAAATATTTCCCACATAATCTGAGGTTCCGCAACGACGATTCCCATCAGTTTGCATACATGTGTATGTACATATGTACATCATGTGCATTAATTGCTTAATTGATTCACATTTTATTCAATTCACTCAATTTCGTATTCACTGCCAAACACTTGAACACACACACTCTCCCAAATATTCAGATCCAAATTCGCAGAGATCTCCAGAGTATTATTCTCACCTTTCATGCATGCGCGACTAATTCCTGGAATTCCTTTGACTGACTAACCCAAAAGTTGTTGTTCTCACACGCGCAGAATACAAAAGACAAGAAATGGCGCCGAATATCCTTGAAAAAGGCAAAGGAAATATACAACAAAAAAAATCAACCAAAGCTGCCGGCGCAGTCGCAGGCTGCAACAAAAAGAGCGAAAAATACAACTAAAACGGAAAAGATAAATCAAAAAGTAGCCAAACACACTCACAAATGCAGCCGAAAATAAAAAATAAAAAAAGTATAAAAGATACGAACTGAAAAAAGAGAGCGAAAAAGCTAGCAATAAACAGTTTGATCCGTTTTTTTTCGTCTTGTTGTTGAGCAAATAACTGCATTTGACCTTGTTTCGATCTGCCTTTGTATGGGTTAGCTTAGAACAAACAAGATATGTGCACATACATATATATACTCTATATGGACATGAGCCAGAGAGAGAGAGCGCGATATCGTGCTGTGTGCATGTGAATTCATATTTGCGAATTTTTCGGCTTGTTTGCTTTGCTTTGAATTTTCGCTGCGCACGAAAAAGGGGGAACAGATAGAGAGAGTAAAAAAAACGACAATAGAGACAGGGTGCAAGTATTTTATTTGGCATTAAAAAATACCTTGACTTAAAATATAATGTCTATAATATGTATTTAAAAGATTAATAATCTTAAAAAAATGATCTACTCTTAACATCCTTTTATAGTGTTAATTTCCAATCACAAACATTTTGATTTTTATTGATTAATAAATTATTAGGGATTGTACAAAACCTATATTTATATTTAAGTTATTAAATTGTGAACAAAAATCTTTCAAATAAAATACAAGAATTTTACTAAAGAAAATAATTGCAACCAAATCTGCGTTTAAGGTATGTATGTACATGCTTGATTAAATTAAAAAAAAGGGTATTCCAATAATTGCTTTAACTAAAAACTTTCATCTGCGTTTGCGTTCATATTCTTTGCTTTTAATTCAGCTGCGCATGGCAGCAACAAATTCAAAAGAAAACGGAAAGCAGAACTCCCACCAGAAATTCCCCCGAAATGGGAAATTTTCTGAAACATTCCCCATATCTATCTCACATTTTCTCCCACTCTCTTTTTTTTATCGTGCGATTTCTGTTTTGCTAATTCTTGTTGTTTTGCCAAAAAAAAAATCGGAATCAAATGTAGGTTAAATTTACGGAAATTGCGACGAGGGCAGACATATACAAAAAAAAATGTATACGTATGCGTGATATAAAAATATAAAATAGCTATAAGGCAAGAACAAAGCAATACAGATACGTGTTCAGATAGCACACATACACAAGGGAATAAATTTAACGTGCTTGATGTTCTGTATTTAATTTCAGCAAGTGTATATGTGCATTATGCAATAAATGAGCACAGAGACAAAGTAAGATAGTCCCAAAATGGATGACTAATGATATGGAATCAGCTCCAAACAGGTGCTGAAAAGATTTTTTTGTTAGTAATTAACTAACTGCGAGTGGTAAACAAATTCTTAAAAGTCAGCAGTCTTTATCTCTTATAAGAGTGTGCAAGAGTTTCGCCATTTCTGCGCATCCAATCAGAATGCATGCACTTGAAAAGAAAAAGATAGCTGCACGATCGTTGCATTTTTCTCGTTCTCTCTAATTGGTTTTTTTATCGTTGCAATTTCATTTCGCATGCGCTTTCGGCTCGTGTCTTGAATTTTAATTCGTCGGCAGATTATTTTTTGCATTGCACGAAGTGGCTTCGTGATCAAAACGTTTTTGTTGTTCCAGCTGTTCGGATCTGCATTGCTCTTATTGGAGAAAATAATCGGAATGCAGTTCAGTGCAAAAATATTTAAACAATAAGAAAGTGACTGTTGTGAAGATAGTCATTTTAAAAATGTTTAAAAAGGCTGTTTTGCTTACAAAAAATAAACCATAAATATTTTAAATTTTATTGTGAAACTTGATTATAACTACTGACCTTTTAGTAATCTTTAATATATTGAGTTCATTAATATTTTTTTATTTTTGAAGTAAACAAGAAAACGATAAGGAGCTGGGATCACCACATATTTAATGTTTTTTATTTTAAATATGGCATATAAATCATTTTTGAAATACGATTTTCTAAGAATCTTTTATAATTAATATGATACACCTATATTTTAAAATGCATAACATATTCAAAGACTGTTAAACACAAAACTAACGAATTTTTCGATTTTTTTTTCCTTGCAGGTAAATATTTTTCTCCTCCTGGACCAACTTGAAATACCCACCCTAAGTAAGTGCTTCCGACCCAATGAGATACAGTATCTTGCGAATCTTTTGCTAGTCATGCCAGTCAGTTGCACACAGGACCTGCCACGTCATGGCCAAACAATTCCGTAGTCCAGAGTGCGTTAACCAATTTGAGGAAACCCAACCCTCCCCATAACAATGGAATCCAGATCCATCATCTAAACAGATGGATGAGGAAACTTTAAGCCACCACCACTTAAAAGGGAGTGCCACACCCACTTAGAGAAACTTCCCCCAGTTTTTGGGATGCCTGCTTTTGCGTGCAACCAAAACAGAAATGCAATTTCTGAAATCTCGGCCGGAAAAAGAGGAAAAACGTCCTTAGGGCACGTGCTGATGATAATGAACCCGACCTCTGGGTGCATGCACAACCCCCTGACGGAGTTGTGGTGTTAGGGGTAACTCTTGTTTCTGGGTCCTTGGTCCTTGTTCCTTGGTCCTTGGTCCTAATCCCCTGACTGCAGCCCAGCTGCTGCATCAAAGGATTTCAAATTTCAATTCGCGGCGCCCAACCCTCGAGTGCAACTGCAACAATTTTTCGGCCTGGGTTAATTAAGCGTTGCGTCTTTGTTGCATTTGCCACGAGTTTTTTAAGGGTTGCACGAAGCGGTAAGCTGTCCAAATTGCCGATGTGACAGACGCTGCGCGTGTGCCGCCTCACAACTAATTGCAGTTCCTGTTCTGGAAATCAAAAAAAAAAATAAAAGCGAAAGGATAATGGAAAGAGGTTTGCCGGAAAACGGGTTTCCCTTACATTGTGTCCGTTGTGGGCAGCAGTCTCTCTACAAAGTTGCTTTGAGCTGAGGATTTGCCTTTCAGGTTGGCAAAATGTGGGAATAAACTAAAACATGACTATTTATGTTAAGGGATTATTAGCGCTTAGATCTTGTATTTCCAAGATTTTCAAATTTAAATGCTTATTAATAACAACTTTTAATCTCATAATCCGATTTTAAAGTCAGTCATGCTATGATTTAATTTATGTTGTATATAAAAATACCTTGTGAAGATTTAAAATACCTACAAATTTTAGATCCAAAAAGGATTTAACAAATTATAATATTGGAAATATGGCTACTTAAATATTAGAAGTTCAATTTAATGAGGAAAATAATAGGATAAAGTTTTCAATAACGACTACAAACTTAAATTCCTCTTCGTTGCAAGTTCTCAAGTTAGCACCTGAAAGTTTTTCTTTTATTTCGATACCTAGGCCAAATTCCTGAAGCAGTAAATAATTTGTTGTCAATCCCAAAGAGTCCTTTTGTTTCCCTTTTAGTGTTGTTGTGTTTTTGCCCAGGCCCGAAAATGACCAAAAGCAATCCTGTCGAATCGACTCGAAATGTTACTGCCTCAATTTGACACATTTTCAATAGTCACCCTCTGGGATCCTTCCTCCCCCCTCCCCCCGACTTTCCGCACCACAGCTGCAGCTCCCTCATCAATCTGCAAGGGAAAAGCAAGCAAAAAGAAAAACATTTATACTGCTGCCTATGTACAAGAAAAGGAAAACAGAGAGGAAAGCCAAAGGAAGAAAGAGTCACGCCTTTGTGGATTGAAGAGGGCTTTTTCGGGGAAAACTTTGTTGCAACATTTCGTTGCCGCCTGTGCTCAATTGCCCAACAACAACATTGGGAGCCCGGTGTCCTGGACTTTTTTAATAACGCAGAAAAAGGGAATTTAACTTTTGTTGCTTACGTCATTGGAAATGCTATTTTTTTTTTGGCAAGTGCGTGACTTTTTGGGGGGTTTTCGGTAAAGTAACTTTAATGCCATTTTGTTGTAGACTCATGTAACAAAAAGTAAGGATAGAAGAGGGCAACAATAGGGTGAGAAAAGAAGTCCTAATTAAAGTTAAGCCTACTGAATAAAAACTTTATTTATTTTAAATAGAAAGTTAACAATTGTTTATTACTTTGTTTGTTCGTTGTTTTTTGCTATCAAATCTTAACCATGTTTTCTACCTATTTTTTAAAATATACAAAATTCCTTAGATGTTTTTGCAAGTGTACCCATCTCCCCAAGGATCTGCCTTCCACTCGTCCTTTATTTTTTGGGCTTTCCTCTCCGCCTTTTGTGTTCCTCTCCTCATTCAATGCACGTCCAATGAAAATGATTGTGTATACGCCTCAGTGCCCCGCGGCAAATGCGTGCGGCATGAGTAATTAGCAAACGCAGGACACTCTGCAGGATACACACACACACACACACACAGGGCACAACACTCTCCCACACACACACACACACACACTTTCTAATAATTGCCTAATTGCGTTAGCCCAAAATTATACTGCATTTTTGCACTTCAAAGACGACAGGCAACATTTTCGGCCATCTCGCGTTCACAACTTTCTCTTTCTCGTTGGATATTTTTTTTCTGGCTAAAACTGGGTGACAATTTGCTGCACAAGTGCGTGACAAGGAGTGTGCCTGACTGTGTGTGTGTTGTGCGTGTGCGTGTGCAACCCCCAAAAAACGCACAACATACATATATAGTACACATCCCACCCTTAGTTGGAAATTGGGCTCGCAAGAAAATTGATTTTTCCGCAGTTTTCCGTTTTCTGGCTGCAGTCTGCGTTTTATGTGCGCTCCTTTTGGAGTCCTGCGAGTGCTCTTTGGGCTCTGGATCCTTTTTAGCTCATCTCCTTGGGGTCCTTGTACATAGGCATAAATTATGTGCGTGTGTTTGAGTCGGAAAGGGGGGAAGGGAATGGGTGAGGAGGGGGTGTTGGGGGGCAGGACACTGCGCCTGTGCGTTTTTCGTATTGTTTTGACACTTTTACTCGAGGTGATTTGCAGCTGAATCTGCAGGAGCGAAAAGGGATTCGAAGTGGACAAATGTATTCTCAGTTGTGAATTTATGGAAAGGAAGTCAAAATACAACCTGTATGGGTTGATCCTTGCACTGATTTATATTCTTAGACTGCCTTTCTTTGCAGAACTTAGTTCAGCTTTAAAATGAATTCTAAAGCTTCTTATTCTGTAAACTATGAACATTTTGTCTTTAAAGAAATCTTAAAACCCTTAAACCCAAAGCAAGTTTTCTTTCTTATAGTTTAAACTTGAAACTAAGCTATTTATTTATTAACTTGTCTTCTCAATTGTTTGATTATGAATCTAATACTTAAACTTCCAAGTAAACTTTTGTTTAAAGCTGATGGTAAATTCAACCTCACCATTTTAATACCCCTCCATTAAATATAAACATAATTTCTAAAGTATTCATAACATGTTCGTAAAAAAAAATGTTTTCCCCAGTTTTTTTTATATTCAATATTTCAAATAAATTTTTTTTTGGTTCGAACAACCCCAAACGAGTTGTGCGTGCGCTGCCACGCCCACTCGCTGAATGAAAATCACTTGACTTTTCATTAATAAAATTGGCAGCAGACGCGAAAGGAAAGGGGAAAGTTGGAGTTTGTGGAGTTTGAATGGGCGACCATATATGCATCTGATACTTGGTTTGCACAGAGCCAGCATTTGAACCCTTTTTTCATTGTTAAATTTCATAAATTTTTTTTTACGTCCAGTCTTGTTTTTTTTTGGTTTTTTGGTCGCGTCAAGTGAGACACGCAGAATGCGGCTTACCGAAAAGTGAAAGGTTCCTCGATCCGCGAGTCGCGCATTTCCAAAACTTCTTTTCAAAATGGTAGACCGCACTCACACATCATATACTGCAGCAACCCCAAACGAGATTCATTAAAAAAAGAATCGTTGAAAAACATAAAAAATTGTTTTCCATACGCATTAATGCAGCAATGCGTAAGTAAAGAACTGAGTGACGGAATGGGAAGGTGTGTTGGCCAGACTTGGTTATGATTATGCCATGTACGTTGGAATAATATGGGGTAGTCCTTCTTGGGATTTGCCAGTCTTTGATATGCGACAAAGAGTACGCAAATTATTTATTACTCCTTTTTTTTGAGGGGGGATATTTCAAGAGATTGATTAACGGAAATGCTTTGTTTCACGGCAATGGGTTGGCATAACTTGTTTACGGTGTGGGATTCGATTCGATTGCGGATTGAGATTGGCTTTAACTTTAATTTCATAAAAACATTAAGTAAAAATGTATAAAAATCACATAAAAAGAAGCTCACATTCTTTTATGTTTTGGTTGACATAGTTTAATCATTATTATAACAAAATTGATGATGATTGGTATTTTAAATTAGTTGTATTAACTACACATTTGGTAAATAAGCATTTGTTAGTATTTCTTAAATACCTTTCAGCTATGCTATCTTTCCCATTCATTCATAAGACAAATGTAGATGGATTTTTGTTAACTCCTTCAAAACCCATTACCATTGTTTGTTTTCGACTTTAGGCCTAGCTCCGCGGTCCATGGCTCCACCTTTCCATTCCCCTGAGTTTCCCGGCATTTATACCCACTCCCCTCAGAGATCGCTGTTCAAAATTCAATGAGCAAAGTGCCGCATGGACGTTGAATTTATTGAAAAATCATGATATGTAACCATCACATAACCGCAGGAAGGGGTTCGCAAGGAGGGATTGTGGCTGATAGCCGGCCAAAAAGAGAGTCTGGGTCCTGAATTTTGGGGCCCCAGTTTGAGTCCGAGTTTTCGATTCTGGACTGGCATGCAAAAGCGTCGATATGACAGCTTGACTGAACTAAAACCGCGTTGCCAATGCCTAGACAAAGGGCCAAAACACACACAAGGAGGTAAGGCAACACACAGGAAAAAAAAGGGGAAACACACGCATGGCCAGGACCAGGAAATATGATTTTTTCGTGCTTGTTGAGCAGCAGTTTTTCCGAGGAGGAGGAAAATGGCCAGAGCCTACCATGCCACACGCTGATTGACGTGCCTTTTATTGATGCTCTTGATTGGTTTTTACCTTTTTACACAGACATGCGGGCGCCCCTTTTCCACCCCTCCAACCCCCTCCTCCCCCTGGTCGTTAGTTCAATATGTGCGTCGGTGTCTGGTGCCACGCCTCCCGGTTATGATTTTTATTACAGGTGGGAGACGAGTTGAGCCCAAGGATGATACAAAAAGCGTCGCTCCTCTGATGAATTGCTGGTGGTCCGTATTTGCCTAAAAAATTTCCGCGCTTTTCAGTTTTTCCCTTTTCTTTTTTTTTTTTTTGTTCTATATTTTCTATTTTTGAGCATCGTTGTTGGTTAATTTTTTATGCACATAGAGGATTATAGAGGTTTGGGCTTCAAAATCTATTTGCGTTTTTAATCAAATGTTCAAATGTTGAACGCATATCGCCGAGCATCGGATCGGATGGGCTTGTAAATTCCTTGGTTTGTTTAACTTTTATATCGTAATTGCATATCTCCAAAAAGGAGAGAGAGGGAAATTGGGAGGCCAAACAAACTAATCAAATGTCTGCCATCGTCCTGCGTCTATCGCCACTTCCGCTTCCGTTTTTTCTTATTTTTTGTTTCGCTAAGGATAATGCTTTAATCCTTGCCGCGTCCGCCGTATCCTGTTTTGCCGTGTATCCTGCTCCTGTCCGCGTGTATTAAATCGATGAAGTATTAACGACTTAATTGCATGTTTGTCAGACATTTTGCATTGACCCTCGCACCCTCCACATCATCTGAAGTTTATGAGAGTTTCGTTGTTATCCTTCGCAGGAGGCGTTGCAGTCGAGTCCTGCGGCCGTTCGCTCATTTCGGGAAATGCGAATTCGATTAAAGTAATGACTTTTTGAGTAGCCTCTGGGGTGGCGTCGTTTAGCTCAGGTGCGATGGAAGAGATAGAGGAAATTTCGTAAATACGGGGGGAGATTGGGATAATAAAACGAAGGCCTAAAAAGTTTCCAAGAAAAAGGTTATTGATTTTCTTGAAATCATTTCGAAATTACCCACCTAATGTGGTTGTTAAAATTATCTATAAATAAATATAGGTGCAAGTATAAGAAATATATTGTGTTTTAATAGAATCACTTGGATATGTGTTACGAAAATGCAAAGGATATTATTTTAACAAGAGGCTACCCCAATTAAATAGTAATTTCCTACATAATATTTAATAAAAAAACATTTACCCAAGAATAGATTTTACTTAAAATTTTATAATATTTTTTACAGACATTTAATTTGCTAAGCATGATTTATTCAAGTTATTTTAGTTTTGTGTTCAGAGAGTTTCAACTGCATTTCCCAGACCTTCTCACTTCGAAAGCCAACCCAAAAAAGCCCACAGTCTTTTACTTTTCTATTCCTAATTCCAATCCAATCTGCTCCTGCCAAAGTACAAAAAATGCAGCAGCTTAACGTACTAATTGACAAGCAAGCAAAAATATTTACGTACTCAAGTCCAAACATTCTAATCAATGCATTGCGAGGGACAAAGGATCGGCCTAAAAAAAATGAGGAGGGAAGCCAGGAGATATAGTCCCCAATCTAAGGGCATAGCTGCCAACTGGGGAGGTCTGGAATATATGTATAAAAGGGGGGTGGCAGTGGGCAGAAACAACGAGAACGACGAGCCTTTCGAACAAACAACAATCGTTGGGGCCAGTGAAATTCATCAAAGCGACTCAAACCAGAAAGTGAACAGAACGCTTTCGGTCGAGGCAACCTCCTCTCTGTCCAAATGTCAAAATGCGTCGAAGCGAACATCATTGGATTTGTGATTGAACAGAAATTTCCATACATTGAGGCTTTTTCCCTTTTTTCCTGCCCATTTTCATTTAGAAAATGCATGCTGGAGTGATAATTCCGAATCGGCAGTTTGAGTATGGACAACCTTCATTAGTCCACGTGCTCTGTCGTTTTTTCGCTTTTATTTTGCCACAGAGAATCGAAAATTTATATTTACGGAATTGTAAGTTATGCACTCGAATGATTCTCGCACTGTGAATTGTCTGTCAAATGTCGCGACAGGCGGAATTTTCCCGTTCGCATTTTTTTCCCAGAGTGGTTTTCCCTGTTACAACAACCCCCCCTCCCCCAAAAAATTTCGTCCATCCTCGTCGAGCGTTCAATAATTGTGTAAAACGCTTTCAGTTTTACATTTCAATCTTAATTTAGTTTCTGGCATAACGTTTGCTTGCCATTTCTGACGACCGGACAAGACCTGGCCAAAAAGGGGTTCCAGTCCGTCGAAAAAAATGGGAGGAGTTAGGACAAAGGGGTATTTAAGGATTTGTTCCAAAGGGGTAGCCAAATTGTTATTTTTGTTTTTCGGCATTTGGCCAGTTGATCTTTTGGCTAATGAAGTTTGTCATTGAGCTTTATTTAATTTGGTGATGATGCGAATAAAACAACAGAGAAAAAGGGAGAGACAATAAAACCGAGGGCTTAAAAAAGGTTCGATTTTAGATTGGTTAATGATTTCTAGTCTTTTTGGCTCTTAAATTTGGATATTAAAATATTTCTGGGATATTTTGGAAGTTTTTGATATTTAAAAGAATTCCTTTAATAAGAGTTTTTCAAAGTTTTATTTAACAAAATGTATGCTTTTACGGGAGTTGGGAAATTAGTTTGTGAAAAATAAGTTTCCAACTTGATATATTGTAAGGCCATCAATTTTATCTACTCATCAAATATTCTTCTTAAATCTCCACACTCTGCCCATTAGGTTTTTGTCCCCTGTATGTTTCCGTGAAAGTTTGACAGTTTTCGAATTCAAGATGACAATTTGAGCTGTCACACGCAAAAGGTAGCAAATGGTGTGGGCTTAAGTGGGGGTAGAGGTCAATTCTTCTATTGCCCACCTGCAGCTGTCATTTCTGTCCCCTCTCCATTCTTTACCAACTTTCGATTCGATCTATGTGCAGAATTGCTTAAAACAATTGCGCATACGACGCGTGGCCTGCGTGAAAATTGCAACATTACAACGTGTAGGAAAATCGTAATGTTCATGGAGGGGGGGATGTTGATGTTCCAATTTAATGGAGGGTGGGTCTACATTCTGTCCATCGCTTGGACGTTCCTGCCAGTTACCTTTTTGACATTTGATTGAGATTTGTTATCGGCGAATTCATCAATGATATATACAATAAAAATACACACGCAATGCTGCCAAGGGAGGATGCTTTTTGGCCAGACTGAGACTGAAAACCACCCAAAAAAAAAAGAGAGCAGGAGGAGGGGGCAGTGGCCATTCATCCTGTGGGTCTCTGTTGGTGTCTGCTCTTGGCCCAAAGTGGGTGGAATGGGGTGGACGGGGCGGAGGGGGTGGCAGGGCCATAGTTATCGTCCTGGACCAGTGACATTGCTGGCCAGCCATTCAGCTCCTGTGTGTTACTTCTATTAGATTTTCTCTGTATTTCCTACCTCCCACACCCCTCCCCAAAAAAAAAGGAGGAAAAACTGCACAAGCAGCTGTTGTTTGGACCAACCCCCCACCCACCCACTCGCTTTCCCATAGCTTGTTGTGTATTTTTGCAATAAACCAAGGCAAAACGAGGATGGGCCTGTGGAGCTGGCCATGCGTACCTTTCGATCCTTGTGTGACATTTGAATTCGGCAGTGAGAAAAGTGGGAAAACTGGGATGGAGGACTTTTCTTTCATATAACTTTTTGCCGAACTCACCATCACCCCACTTTTTAGGCCAACGTTTGCGTATCTATTTTTTAATTTTGCTGACGAGGCACGAAAACATACAAAACGCAATTGTTCCAACGTCCACAATGCATTCCAGTAACTCTGTGGATGTTTGGCTGCTCCTGTGGCTCCTGCTGCTCCTGTTTTTCACCCCCCTCCCCCCCTGACATGTGTGCGTCTCATGCTGATAAGCAGTGGCCCCCAGTAAAGGGGGTTTTTTCCCCACTCCTGCAGAAAAACAGGCAACGCCAAATAAAAAGTTAAACTGTGTGACGCGCTGAAAACGCAGTAGATGGAGGATTTTGGATTCGACTTCACGGAGAAAACCAAAAACCCCACGGATACTCATTCCCATTCTTAAAAATTTTTGCGTTGGCATGGCGTGATGAATATTTACTGCGTGCGCTAACTGCTAACTACCTACAGGTATTCCCCATTTTTTGACATTTTTAATTGGGTTTGAGCAGTCAGTCCGCCGGCACCAAGGGGTTAAAGCGATGGTGCCACACAGCCGACAGTTTTTGCCACTTTACGCTTGTCTGTCCAGTCTTGTTCCCCATGATTGAATGCCCGCCAAATCTGAGGGTTCGATTTCAAACGTAACATAGCCCTCTATTAAAGGTAAACTTTTGAAATGCCAACGATTCGAAATAAGTCATTAGGCAACTCTTTTGACAACTCTTTTATTAATTAAGTTCCTTATTCTATACCATTTTCTATTAAGTTCATAAACTAATTCTATTTATTTCTTCTTTTTACTTGCAGGTAACTATGCGTTCTGAGATCACCCAAGCGTTTACCAACTGGGGTCAAAGTTATCATGTCATTGTAAGTTCAGAAAAGAACTCTAATTATGTCTCGCCAACAATTAATTTGGAGGCCTATATGTATTTTGGAAATCTAGAAAAGGAAACGTAACCAAAACAAGAAAGGAAAGCTAACTTCGGGCGGAGCCGAAGTTGATATACCCTTGCAGAATACTCTGTAAATTATATTCTCCAATATTATTTATATGATGCATTCTTAATACTCATAAAAAATCCCAACTTCCTAACTTTAAAAACATCAAAGTTATGGCATTTCCAATCGTTCAGTTATATGGCAGCTATAAGATATAGTCGGCCGATCCTTATGAAATTTGGTATGTCGGATTGATTGGCCAAAAATAAAACCCATAGAAAATCCCAACTTCTTAACTTTACAAACACCAAAGTTATGGCACTTCCGATCAATCAGTTATATGGCAGCTATAAGATATAGTCGGCCGATCCTTATGAAATTCGGTATGTCGGATTGATTGGCCAAAAATAAAACCCATAGAAAGTCCCATCTTCTTATCTTTAAAAACACCAAAGTTATGGCTTTTCCGATCGTTCAGTTATATGGCAGCTATATGATATAGTCGCCCGATCCGGCTCGTTCCGACTTATATACTACCTGCAATAGAAAGACAACTTTTGGGAAAGTTTCGAGCAGATAGCTTTAAAACTGAGGGACTAGTTTGCGTAGAAACGGACGGACATACAGACGGACAGACGGACAGACGGACATGGCTATATCAACTCAGGAGGTGATCCTGATCAAGAATATATATACTTTATAGGGTCGGAAATGTCTCCTTCACTGCGTTGCAAACTTTTGACTGAAATTATAATACCCTCTGCAAGGGTATAAAAATTACAATTTGTAATTGCGACAAGGCAAGCGTATCTTGAAGATATATATATTTTCTGTACTTGCACTGCATTAACACAACATTTTTGTTGTTGTTTTGGCTGCCCAGCGAAGCGTATTAACCTAACTGTCAACCGTATTTGTGTTAACTGCTTTTTCTTGCCCCTTTTTTGATGGTAACTCATTTGTTATTCGTGGAGCTGCATTTCAAGCTGGTTGCACTTACGTGCATAGCTAATTACCATCGCAACACTTGACTCTTCTCATTGGGAACTAGGTGAAATGTTTGGTAAATTATTCACTAATTACGCTGAGAGAAGAGGGAAGATTTGGGGGTAATCTAAAGCAGGTTTTCTTATTCAGTTTTATAAGTTGCAGACTCTCAGAAAATGTTTACTGGTCTTAAATCACATTCGGCTTAATTTTATATCATCTTTTCGTGCGAAAAGTTGTTACAAATCAAAGCTGTTGAAGTGCTTACTCTTCCGTAAAGATAAATGAGAATTTTCCGAAAATCAGACGGGATTCCACCGCAAATCCCACTGCAATTACGTTTGGTAATAACCGCTGGAAAGCAGCGGAAAAGCAGCGGAAAAGCGAAATGCCAAAGATGTTACTCAATTGCGCTGTTTTTCCCGATGCACCTGATTGCCGCCCGCTGGGCTGCTTAACTCAGCGGGCTGCACAGATATGTCATAACTCAGCTATATGTATCTCCGACCTGCCACGCCCCCCTTTCCACTTATTTATGCAATGCAAGGCGGGTCGCTTTGATGTGCCCCGCCCTCCTGTGGCGAAGTATTTCACAATTTCCCCAACTGGTGCCTGTGAATTATGCGACATTTATTCTTGGATCTTTCGGCTGCACATCTGCCAGGCGATTTGCTATTATGCGGACATGTGTAATATTCTGACGGGGATTCCCCATCCAAGATCTTCTCCCCTTTGGAAGCTGTCATCGCCAGAAGGCTGAGAACAAAAAGGGGGAGTGGCAAAAGTGCCGACTGCGAGTTTTCTCAACTCTGCATTCCCAGCTGTCATCGGCAACTTTTGCAATACGTTGCGGTAATGTTATCAAATCGCTGTTCTTGGCTGGATTTCAATACCAGGGTTTTTGTTTATATTATATCAAAAGCAAAGGTGTCAGCAATGGGGTTAATAGTTAATAGAGCTTGTAGGAGTACTAGGTATTTAATAATGAGCAACAAATATATTCCAAAATAAAAACAAGAAAGGAAAGCTAACTTCGGGCGGAGCCGAAGTTGATATACCCTTGCAGAATATTTTATAAATTATATTGTCCAAAATTATTCATATGATGTATTCTTAATACTCATAAAATGTCCCAACTTCCTAACTTTAAAAACACCAAAGTTATGTCATTTCCAATCGTTCAGTTATATGGCAGCTATAAGATATAGTCGGCCGATCCTTATGAAATTTGGTAGGTCGGATTGATTAGCCAAAAATAAAACCCATAGAAAATCCCAACTTCCTAACTTTAAAAACACCAAAGTTATGGCTTTTCCGATCAATCAGTTATATGGCGGCTATAGGATATAGTCGTCCGATCCTTATGAAATTTGGTTGGTCGGATTGATTAGCCAAAAATAAAACCCATAGAAAATCCCAACTTCCTAACTTTAAAAACACCAAAGTTATGGCTTTTCCGATCGTTCAGTTATATGGCAGCTATATGATATAGTGGCCCGATCCGGCTCGTTCCGACTTATATACTACCTGCAATAGAAATACAACTTTTGGGAAAGTTTCAAGCAGATAGCTTTAAAACTGAGGGACTAGTTTGCGTAGAAACGGACGGACAGACGGACAGACGGACAGACGGACGGACAGACGGACATGGCTAGATCGACTCTCCTGGTGATGCTGATCAAGAATATATATACTTTATAGGGTCGGAAATGTCTCCTTCACTGCGTTGCAAACTTTTGACTGAAATTATAATACCCTCTGCAAGGGTATAATAAAGAAGAAAAAGAAAGAATGAATCATAAGATTATTAATAGAGATTCTTCTTAACTAAATTATAATATAATATAAATTTAATTTGGATATTATTTAATACTTTAAGGTAATAACTAATACAACACTTGTTGAAAATTGACAAACTACCTATGTTTTTCTATTACCTTCAAATATATAAACAAAATAGTGATGACTTTTTCCGGCCCCCTTTTCCTATTTGATGATGAAAAGGACCAAAGAATACATGATTTAAGGACCTTCGCTGAATACCTAAGCCGATTGATGACACTTATATGGGTTCTAGTATTGTCTTGTCTATTGTTTTTGTTGCTAATGCAGTTGGGCATTTTCAGGATTCCAAGGCGAAGAACAAAAATTAAGCCAAGCTCAGTGTAAACCTATATTGTTTTGTCATTTCTTATAATAAAATGTATGGTAACTGCATTATGTTGGTGGCTCAAAACGAAAAAAAAAGACAAAGAGATTTCATAATTATATGCGTCATTTGTCGGAATTAATTGCCATTCAAAGCAAACAAGAATGTCGAAAAAAGAGACACGTAGTTGTATCTACATATTCGAATGTATCTTTGTATCCACAGCTGACCACTTGAAATATGCTGCCCAACTGCACTCAACCAAACTGAGCACACAAAAAAACCAATGTGAATCACGGAATTGGATTGACGTTTTATCTTAATAGTGGACAAGGTCAATTAGTTGAAATGCCATCAACGAAATATAACATTTAAATGGCAATTCAATGCTGTTTAGATGAGGAAAAGTAGAATTAGTTAAAAACTGATCTGCCTCAATGGTTTTGATTACTTCGATGAAAAGCTATTATCTTTTCAGATATATCTTTAAATGCTTTGTGGTGCATTTTATTACGTAATTTAATTTTTTACTGAAAATGCGTTGCTATTTTCGACTGAACCTGAGGATCAACCCTCAACCTCCCCTTTGGGCTATATATTCCCGATCCAAATACTTCTTCTTCCTGTTCAACACAAAGACAACTTTGAAGGAGCTAACAAAAAGCAGCTTTTATTTCATTTGTATTTGTTTGTGCGTTGTTCCTGGAACGCATATCCTAATGTATCTGTGTTTGTGAAAAGGATTTACGCCTGGTTTTTTTTATTGTGTGAGTGCTTGGTTTCTTGTACATTTCGCACATATCTCCGCCTTTGTTGTTGTTTGTTTGCAGGCAGATAGGTTACCAGATACCTGAGCTATGATTTCGCCTTGAGACTTAGACTTCATTCAGGTGCGTTTCGTGTGTACAACTTGTGTATCTGCGAGTTCTTCTGCTGGACAAAAACGAGACGGGTATATACTATGTTTGATCTATTTTTCGGCTTTAGCTTTTTTTTTCTTTTATTCTCCTTTCACGACGTTCAGCATTTCGTGTAATTGAAAAAGCATTTCAAATGCAGCTGCGTAAATTTCATTGCGTATTCCCTTTTGACAACAACAACAATGGTAGAACAAGGATAAATGAGGATGTTTCTGGAGTACAGTTGAGTTCGAAGCTCCCGAAGTGCAGAAATAAAGAAGTTTTTTTTCGATGAGGATTTGTAAAAGACATGTTGGGGTTGCTCTGGAGTAATGGATGTGGAAAGGTGGTTCCAAATGACAGAGGTGGTAAAAGTTTTCTAAATGATTTATTTCGGAAAAAGGAGTGTGGGTAGGAAGTAGGAGATGTTTGAAGTAGGCATTCCCTTTTTTATAAAGGAGGTGATATGAAGAAGTGATGGAAGTTTCAAAAATACACACATTTCAATCTTTTTAAGTGTATTACGTTTTATATTGTATTAAAGGCTACGTAAAATAGGCAATAGGTATTAAAATATTCAGTATTTTCAGTTAATTATTAAAGACATTAAAGCTACTCAGTCACAAAATAAATTAAAATTAAGATAAAACTAAATAACCACTGAAAAGTTGTTAAATTACCTATAAATTGTCTTACCATTCCCATTGGTAAACAAAAGTAATATATATCTCAATTAAATTAAGCAACTCCTGCATTATTTAATCGAACCACTAACTCTCTTTGTGAACTGCTCCATATTCCGTGAATCATCTCGATCAATTTCACCCAATCTTTAAATCGTTCTTGTGCCCCAAGGGCTGTTCCCCTGCGAATGAATTCCGGGCTCAAAAACTGCAAACTTCCCAGGAATTTCTTAATAGCTTTTTACCGATATCTTTTTTTTATTCCCCCTGTTTTTTGTTGTTGTTGCTTCCAAACGAATCGAAACGAAACCGTTGATTTTGGTGGTCAAGAAAAAAGAATGAATAAAAGAAGGGAACTTTTGCTTCCACAAAAGTTGCGGGGCCACATTTTTCTAACGATTAAACAAATTCGAAGAAAACAAACGCATCCCATGCAACGAAAGGCAGTCTCACCTGCAGTTTCCAGGAATCGAAAAAGGATAATGGTTAAGAAAGGGGAGGGGGAAAGGTGAGGGGGGGATAAGAAACCGTAGACGAGGCCAACAAGTCAAGAAATCAGAAAGTTGTGTGCTCGCGCGTTGCATCAAAAACCTTTCGAAGCGGCGGCATTTTTTTTTTGAGTTGGCCAGCCCCAGAATTCTGAGAATTGAATCGTATATCTTGTGATTTTTTCCCCTGTCCTCTGGACTCGACTGTTTTCGCTTCTTTCTAAATGCTCGATTAATTTCTAATAAATTGGTCGGAAATGCTGCAGGCCAAAGATAGAGTTACCAACACAAATGCGATGCATTTGGCGTTTTTGAAATTTGAGTTAGTCGGCAGGCAACGTATTTCTCGGAACTACTTGGATGGGGAGTAGGCACTTCGACCCTATAGACTGGGTTTTTGCAACCTGCATTCCCCCCCTCGTCTAGACGTCTGTTTTCGTTTTTGAGGCAGAAAGCAGGCGCTGGATTTGCCATCAGGTTTTCTGTCAAACGCATCGAAATTGAAACTAATCGCCCAATATTATTTTCATTCATTCTCGTTGCAGCATTTGTCGTGTTCGGATTCGGATATTCAGATTTTGAGATTCGGTGCTCTCTACCCAGTTCGTTGAATTTTCTATGCCAACGCCAAAAAACTTATCAGCAACGATAGCGGCAGCGGCGGAAGTGATTAGGAAACCGGAACAATTCGCAGCAAGAGCGAACGTGGCGAGAACGACACACAAGAAATTAACTAAACAATTGCAAAATTCCCTTTGGCTAAGGATTTGCAGCGGCCGAATTGCTTTTATGCTCTGCTGGCAGCTACAAAATTCCACGAAATTCCATTTTGGCAACACGAAAACAAACAAATCAATACGCGGCATCACTGAGAACCTACAGGAGCAGCGGCAATACCCTAAAAATATTGGCAGAAATCGTAAACAACGTTGTTGTTGTCCCCGTCGTCATCATCATCATTGCCATCGGGATCATCGCCGTTCTGGCGCCGTTCAAACAACTTGGATCCTGAGAGTTAGAAACACCGATACGGAAACGGATACGGATACGGCTACGGATCGGGATAACGGTATAGATATAGGCGCAGCCACGGAGGACGCACAACTGCCTGCAAAATGGATCCGCAGCAGCAGTTCTGCCTCAAGTGGAACAGTTATTCGTCGAACCTGGCAATAACATTCTCCAATCTGTTCAAATCGGATCTGCTGGCCGATGTCACATTATCCTGCGATGGTAAGTGTTGCGCTTTATATAATTATATACTTACATTTATTATTAAACTATTATTAAATACCAGAAATGGTTATAAGACCACCAATATATACCTACATACATATATTATTAAATTATTATTAAATACCAGAAATTGCATTGACAAACAAAAGAAATAATAGTCGGTCATTTCAGTCCTTTTGAATTGCATTTTTCTAGTAAATTTATTAATAATAAATAATGCATTTAATGTAAAATAATTGACAGTTAACTCTGTGCTTTAAAATCATATTTAAACAGCATAATGTAGTAGTTAATATGACATTACTAAAACAGTTGTTAGATAATCTATTGCAATTTATCATATCTTTATAAGAAATGGTTATAAGACTAATCTTTGAAATTCCATTGAAAAACAAAAAAAAAAATAATATAAAAAGACTTCATTGCATTTTTCTAATCAATTTATTAATAATAAATAATGCATTTAATTTGTAATAATTGACAGTTAACTCTGTGCTATAAATTCATATTTAAACAGTATAAAGTAGAAGTTAATAAAAAATAGCCAAAGCAGTTGATATATGTACATTCTATTGCAATTTAAGATCGTATTATATAGTATTTCCTAGATGTATTGTTCTGATGTAATAATCATAAACACAAAACGTGCAAATGTGCCAACAATGAGTGTAGATAAGCCGTCATCCGATTGAGTTATTCCTATTTACCTACGACTCGCTTCCTTTTATGTACATATTCCCTGCTGCTCATGTTTATTTTTATTTTTCGCTAATAAGCCGGCAGACATTGATTTCTTTTTGCCTTTTCGCCGGTTTTGTTTGATGGGAGACGCGAAGTGGAAGTGGCTTTTATGGCCTGTCTCGTCCTTGTCTGTCAGCCACATCCCAACCATCCACACCATCCCATCCATCCCACATCCCCCAGTTATTTCTAGTCCTTGTCTGCTAGTTCATTTACGGCCTTTTACTACAGTTTTTATGCTGGCTTATTAAATGGCGTATAAATGCGGGCAAACCTATATAACAGCTTTACATACAAGGCATATACTTTTGTTTGTTTGATATGTATACTATATATATTTATTCAGGCTTTGACTGAGGTCAGTTATTTGGGAGCTCCATTGGGTGTATAAAATGTGTGTGCGTGTGTGTTTTGGGACCCTTGTTAACCTTATTTTCTTTCTCTTTTGATTTGGGTTTAAATATTTTCCGTCGCCGGTTGCTTTTCGGTGTTTATGTGTCGGAGCATCTTGGCTTATTTTTATGATTATTATGCAGAATATATATACCATTTAGTGTTCTCCTTTATTTCATATACTCTGTAGCTTAACCTTGGCTTAATATCAGTTTGTTAGCAGCTTGTTTTTCCACTTTAAATATTGCAAGTATTTTGAGCTATCTTTAGGCATATTTCATACGCCATGTGTGCGTAAGTATGGATTTTTTGCATTGATTGAATGAGTGGGAAAAGCAAGGGCTGACTGGGATTATTAAGGGGGGGATTGGATAAAGTGGAGTGGTTGGAGGACATACGCAGACAGCTCCCCAAAACAAAAACAGAAAAACCTAGACAAATCCTGAAACCCTTTTGGCTTCCTGTTCCTCAGTTTCCGTTGTCATTCATTCATATCAATCGAAGTGGTACTACTTTTGATTAAAATTTTCAGAGTTACACCCCAGCACACATACAATCCCCATTTTAACCCTTTGCTTTGACTGTTTTTAATTGTGGTTTTTAATATTTCTTTGGGGGGATAGGGGGTTTTACATGGAGTCCATCCAAATTCTGCATTTGTTATGTTTGATTTGGCTCTACTCGACTCTTTTGTCCATTTGGAAATGAAGCATTAAATATTTGTCCGTCTGCGAAAACAAAAGCAAATAACGTATGTTTTTTATTGTTTTTAATATTCATGTGGATATATTTGCTTGTCTTTTTTTTTTGTTTCTGATTGAAAAGTATGCATTGATGGAGTGTTGGTTTAGGTTTTGGGGGCATATTTAGCACTTGAGAAATGAGCATTTTTACCCAAATGAACATTTGCGTAGCCTTGGGCTATGTTTTTAATGGGGTAAATTATGGGGTTTGAGAAAAGGAGAGGTTTTAGATTTTAGGGGTTGCATTTAAAGGGGCTGAAAATATGCATTTTTGAAAGGAAGTCGTAGAGAAACATATTAAACAGGTCTACTATTGCCAGTTCTTGTAGTAAACACCACGTGCTTCTCTATTCATGATTCATTTGATTAGATTATAATCAACAATTATTGACCATAAAAAACCGAAAGTACTTGTTATTGGCAAACTGCATAATAGCAAACCGAAAAAAAACCCAAAATCAAAACAAATTGGGGAGTAAACGAAAAAACGAACGCAAACGCAGAACGTAAACAAGCAAAGCAGCTGAAAAATATATATATTATACATAATGTCATTTCTTTATCAAGGCCAGCTCATACAGACATATCGAAGTGAATTTGTATGGCAATATGTGTTCTCTCTTTTTTTTATTTTTGCCTTTCCTTTGTGATGATTGTGACCCAATTTTTGTTGTATCAAGTGTTAGAAAATCCAGCCAGCGAAATAATACAAAAAATACTTCTGGTAGCAAAACAAGAACGAATAAAAGTTTTTTTTTGGGCGGAGGGGTAAACAATAGAGTGTGTGTGTGTGTATGGCATATGTTAAATGCAATTTGCGTAGTAGTCTGGTACATTAATCAACCGATTATATAATACATTTGGCGAGATCAGCTAATCAGTGACGACGTAAATTGCGCATACGCCGCGTTGCTTAAATCACTTCCGAGTGTTTTTTTTTTGGGGCTCGCGCGATGCGTTCGATTTTGACCTTGATTTTGTTGTGTTTTAGTTGACTTGCCCCACGAACTGAATGTTGTTATCAGCCCTTATCAGCTGGTAAGCGCTGAGGCAAGACTTGACACAATTCTCTTGAATTCCAAATAGAAATAGACTGCACTGGCCGATAAGCCAGCCAAAAAAGAAATGAAATGTTGAGTGAGGAAATGTCTTAATGCATTTGCGCTTCAGCTGCTACAAAAATTTCACAAAGTGCCACCGAGAAAGTGTCAAACTTGAAATATATTTATGAACAATGTCGGCGGTAAATATTAGTAGCCATCTCGCTTTTCTCTATATTTTTTTTTGTATTTAGCTCAAAACACCGCTGTGCAAGTGTCGTTTCAATTTGGCTTAAGTAATGCTCGCAGCTAACACAACAAGTGCCCCATAAAGAAAAAGACATAACTTTCAGTGCCACCAAACATCCCCCCACCCAAAAAAAAAAAAAAAATATAAAAGAAGAGGAAAAGAAAAGTCGAAAGAGAGACAAGGAAACCGTGAAAAATGGTAGCCAAAAAGATTATATATACATACAGACACCACCAGAGAGCACATCAAAATACACTTCGTTTGGGAGTAGCGTTTTCCCAACATTGCGTATACGCCGGGTGGGTTTTTGTGTGACAGGTATTCGTGCAGTGCCGGGACACAAAAGATTGCCAGGACACCAAGACAAGGAGCAAGACCAAAAGCGAAACCAAGACGCCGCCCCGACATTGATGTTGAATAATAACTCAGACACACACATAGGAAAATGGCGAATGCGATGAAAAGCTCTTTGTGTCTGTGTAGTCAAGGGCGAGGAAATCATTTCCTTGCTGCGGCTTTTATTGTCCTCCGTGTACGTGTTTATGTGCGAGTGCCCGTCGTATATATTTGACATGATTTTTTATGAGTTCAAGGTCTCGGTTAGCGATTCGGCGCCACCTGTTGGCAACCTTTTATGGGTCGGGATGTGGCCCAGATTAAAGCATCTTAATCGGAAAACCCTTGCAGAAATATTATACAAAATATAAGCTCGCCATAAGTAGTACTACATTAGAAATAACTCTTTAAGAGTTAGCTAGCTGACTTGTTCTTTTAAAGTATTTGAATGTATCTTATAACTTTGAAGTTATTTTACTATTAATATATTAGCTTAAAATAGAGGAATTATAGATAATATTATCCATTTGTTATTTAAATTTGATGCTATCTTAAATTGTATCTTTTAGCTTAATATACCTTCCTTCTATAATCTTTTCTTTCACATTTTAACCTATAATTTCCATTTCTTCGCTTTCAGGCGTAGTATTCAAAGCACACAAACTTATATTGGCGGCCTGCTCGAAGAAGTTCGCCGATCTGTTCGAGAACACGCCCACAAATGGCCAGTGCGTCATCATCCTGGAGGCGACCACGCCGGACAACATGGCCGCTCTTCTGGAGTTCATGTACAAGGGCGAGGTCCACGTCTCCCAGGAGGCACTCAACAGTTTCCTCAAGTCCGCCGAGAGTTTGCAGGTTGGTTAAGTACTTGATAAACTAATATAAGAATAATAATTGGACATTGGATTATATGTAAAATCATTTTCTTTAGATTTTTGCGATTTTAGAGATCTATTATTTGCCTAGTTTTTAAACAAGAAAAATAAGGATTTCCAAAGCCAAGAAAGTATATATTTCTTTCCTTAGCAACAGCTAAATAAAATATATATATAAAAGACAACAACAATACTCTTTAATTGTTTTGCTAGCAACTACTTTTCATTAAGAGTAATGATATTTTCCGATATTCTTTTCATTTTCTGCCTTCCGTCAAAATGTGGTCATTATTTTTTTTTTAAATTTTAATTTAACAATTGCTGATACTTTGTCTTCCCTCTCCCAGGTCAAAGGTCTGTCCACGGAGACGGGTCGCCTGGCGGCGCAGCAGGCACAGCAGCACATGGGCGACTCCTCGCCGCTGGACTCGCCGACCGGTCGAAGGAGCATACGGAACAGCCTGACCGGCGGGAGCAGTATCGTGCCCGGAGGAGCCGGAATCGGACTGGGAGGAGGCGTGTCGGGGGCGAACGCGATGCCGGGAGGCATGGGCATCGGCAACGGACTGAGTCTGGCCGGGATGGCCGCAGCCGGAGGAATGGCGGCGGCTGCCAGTGTGGCGGCCAGTGGCCTGAGTGCCCTGGCGGCCAGTGCGAATGCCCTAGACAGATGCGGCAGTGCCGGTGGCAACATCATCGGCGGAACGGCGGCAGGGATCGGGGGACAGCATGGCGGCGGTGGAGCGGGAACCGTCGGCGGAGGAGTGGGAGTCGGCGGCAACGGAGTGGGCAGTGGTGGTGGTGGCAACAACGGACCCATCAGCCTGGGAAGCGGCGCTGGCGCTGCTCACCACCTGGGCGGATCCACCGGCAGCCTGAAGCAGGAGTGCGACTCGCTGATGCACCCCGGTGGCAGCAGCTCCTCCTCCGGAATGGGCTACGTGCCGCCCATCTACCGGCCCATCTCCTACGAGCCGCTGCGCAAGCGGCCGCTCCGCAGCCCGTATCCCGAGCAGGAGCAGCGCGGCTCGGTGCTGCGCGACGGCTCCAAGTCCTCCGAATGCCCCAGCCCCATCAACAAGCCGCCGTACCATCGCCCCTCCTCCAGCGCCTCCTCCACGGCGCCCACCGAGGCGGACACCATGCACTCCGAACGCGCTTCGCCGCAGTCCAGGTGGGTCCTCTAAATGGAATTATTTCGGGGGGTTTAAAAGGGTTTGTTACGGGGGGTTTAAAATATTTAACATTTATTTATATATTATATATATGTAAATTTAAAATTTAGTTTGCAACTGCTATTAATAATTATTATTAATTATTTTGAAACTGACACCATTTCTTATCTCTAATATTTCTTAGTTTAAAGGTAGAAAAAGAATTAAAGCTTAGCTTATTGCTATATTGTGGTTGTTTTACAAACCTTTTTTTGTTGATTAAAAAATTAAATTAAAGGGGAAGTACTTTTTATGTAAGTGTCTATAATTAATTGAAAAGAAATGAAATGTACTTCTGTTTACAAAACCATATGCTTAAAAGCAAGCAATTCAACGTGAGCTCTTCTGAGTTCATGAGACGTAGATGGTTCCCAATTAAAATCGGATTTGGTATAAGCTGTGACTAACTCCTCCTCAATTCCGCAGTCGCTACGAGAACCACAGTCCCAGCACCACGGCGGGAAATGGGAATGCCACCAGTGGCCTGGATCGCATAGTGAAATCGGAGCGCAACAATGGCAGTGCCAACGAGGCTAATGACGACGACCGCGAGCTAATGGACGAGTCCACAGATGTAAGTAGTACTTACATAAATTCCCTTAAAAATTGTAAATATTTGCAATTGATTTACCCACAGAACGGAGCCGAGGATCTGCGCGTGAAGCTGGAGAACTTGAAGTACTCCCCGCCACCGCCGCCGAACTCGAACACCTCGTCGACCACGCCCAACGCCCTGCTGGAGAACCTGAAGGCGGACGGAACGCTGTCCAGCAATCTGGCCGCCTCGATAGCGCCGGCGGACATGCTGAACGTGTGGAACGCCACCAAGATGAACAACAAGAACAGCGTGAACACGGCGGACGGCAAGAAGCTGAAGTGTCTGTACTGCGACCGCTTGTACGGCTACGAGACGAATCTGCGGGCGCACATCCGGCAGCGCCACCAGGGCATCCGGGTGCCATGTCCCTTCTGCGAGCGCACCTTCACGCGGAACAACACGGTGCGGCGTCACATTGCCCGGGAGCACAAGCAGGAGATCGGATTGGCGGCGGGCGCCACCATTGCACCCGCCCATCTGACGGCGGCAGCGACGGCGGCGGCGTCCGCCAATCACTCACCATAGGAAGCGGCCGCAACAGCAGCGGCATCAGTAGTCATGAACGCCCACAAGGAGGCGGCGAAGCAGCGCAAACGTAAATCACTCAAGATGGCACTGGAGAAGTGCATGCAGCGACGGGATGCATTGGTGGCGGAGACCACAACGGGCGGGGTAGGAGGAGCAGGGGCAGAACAGGGAGCGGATGAGGGAGCGGATGGAGCGGAGGAGGGAGGAGGAGCTGGCTCAGCGGGCACTGAGCCTATGACCTACGAGCAGCAGCAGCAGCGGATGCACCAGGAGCTGACGCTGCAGATCAGGGCGGCCATGGCCGCGGAGCAGGCGGCCGAGGCCATGGACTCGACGATGAACACCACGGCCAACACCACCACGAATACCACCACCACGACCACGACGACCACCAACACCACTGGGACCACCAGCGATGGATGCAGTGATGCAGAGGCCAGCGATGGCAGTGATCGACCCATGGAGGTGGACGAGGACCAGGCGCCGGAACCGCAGCCCGGATCCGAACTCGTGGTGGTGGAGCCCAAGATCGAGGTGCTATCGGAGTCCGAGGACGACGAGGAGGATCGCCTGCACATGTCCGAACCGGATGCGGAGGCCATGTACGATCATATGCCCCACACGCCCACCAGCCCCCAAGCCACAATACCGCCCAACGACACGCCCACTCTGACCTCCACGCCCAAGGTCAATGTGGAGCAGTAGGAGGAGGAGAAGGAGAAGGAGAGGAGAGAAGCCCCCATTAGATGCCCCCCAAAGAAGCTGCTTAGATTTAGGCTAAGAATCGATGAAGAGAAAGACGAAGAGTGATTTACAAAAATGATTTACGCGCGCAAAGAAGATGAAGTAATGACTACTGTTGCAACTGCTGTTGCCCTCGGAGACCATCTACCAATCTAAAGAAAAGGGAGTCCCTCAACTGGACCCATTGATTACTATATAAAACTAAAACAAAGAATTACTAATACGATAAGATTTAAAACAATACACAACAAAACACCCACACACAACAAACAGACGAGACAGACGAACACACACGAACGGAAGGCAGTATTTGATGCCCAACTTTTTGCAGAATTTAAATTAGAAATTTGTGTTTAAAGCCACACCACCATCACCACTATCAACAATCATACAAAGTTAATGCAGACAAACACTAGGAAAAGCAACAATCCAAATGGCAGTTAAAACAGAGTAAACACAGAAAACAGAACATAATCAAACAGCAAACAGAACATTGAAATAAATGCAATCCGGCTGAAAAATCGTTTTCAGGGTGCTAATCAAACAACAACACTCGCAACAATGCAATGAAAAACAAATTAAAACTATAACTAAACGAAATAGTAAATGCAAAAAGTTTGAACGTTTTTGATTGGTACCGCCTAAAAAGTGTAACAAAAAAAACAAACGTCGAGAATTTGTTTATTCGTGTGTGTTGAAAGGGAGGAGAACGATGATTAGATATTATTGTCGCATATATTTTTGATTTCCTATAGAAACGTCATAGAAACTGCAAGTTGCCTCAAATCAAAGCGAAACGATAATGCTAACAAAAACATAAAAAAAAACAAACTGAATTTAACAAAACGTGAAAAACTAAGAGTAAACACTGCAAAACAAATAGCTGCAACAAACAAACTACAAAGCAACAATAGCAACAACAAAACCGCAACCACAAGTACCTGCAATAATAAAATAGTATAAACAAAAGAAACAAATTACAGAATAGAAGAGAAACGCTGAGTAAAAACCTAGGGACGATGAGGAGCCGGGTGTCCAGAATCCTTGACAAATCCCCCAGTTTGGCCAGTGGGTCCTCACTTCCCCGAACGACTGCCCATTTGTCCGGTTTTTTGTAAATAATTTTATTAAATTAATAATACGAAAAGGCAAATCGGGCCGGGAGTAGGACGAAGTGATGGGCCGCTTTGCCACGGGACCAAGGATTCCAGAAGGACGGACAAAAGATTTGCTTTAAACAAGTAACAATTTTGTTTTCCAATTTTTCGTATTTTTTGTATGATTTATTCCTTCAAGTTTAGGCCTCAAAATTTCATTCAACTGCTTTTCGGCTAACCAAATCTAAAACAAAACAAAATACAAATTCAATTCCGAATTCAGAAGTTTCTAAAGAAGTAAAAAAACAATTGGTAAATTGGGTGCCTATAAGAAATATATAATTAAATGACTACTAGTAAAATTTTATAAACAAAGAAAAAGTATATTTAACGACGAGAGAGAGAAAAGCAAATAGCAAAGAAAACGTAAAGTAAATATAATTATTTTTTAATTGAATAATTCTAGCCAAGTGTGAAACATGTTAATTAACAAGCGAAAATATTAAGCAAAAACCACTCAAAAACGTTCTCAAAAACTTGACGGCAACAACAACAACAACAACAAGCAAATCGCAATAATTACAGCAAGAAAACGAAATTCAAAATCAAACTTTTGGCACACCTTTGGAAAACATTTTTCGTACAAAAGAAAATTCACCAAAAAATCCAACCAACAAAAATTCAAAATTCATTTTTTCGGCACTTATAATTTCGATGGCTACATCAGACCCCAGAATAAGCTGTAAAATACTAAAACAGAAGAGAAAACATTTGTTGTAAGCGAAAGAGAAAACTAGAATGGAAATCTAAGGAAAATGCAATTGAAAATATTGAGAAAATCGACCAAGGCGACCAAAGACCTTGGCTTGTAAATACATTTATTATTACTGCATATATATCCATAGCATATATATGTGTGGCCTCAGTTGTATAATGATAAAGCCTAGATCTAATATATATATATATATACTGTAAACATAAACTACTAAGCGCATATGTAGGAACACATTAGGCTCGCCAACAGAGAGGAAAAAAGAGAAGGGTTTTATTTGATTATAAGCTAACTGAATTTCAATTGTGAAACTGTCTTAATTTGTACGTTTTCCGTTAGCGAGGCAATACAAGGGGTGATCCACAATCCATAGAACCGTAAAATAGCCAAAATGTTGAATATTAAACTACTTTTATTAACTGTTGAATCACAAAACACACAACACACGAAACATTAGACATGAGACATGCAACAGGAAACAGAAAGCCGAGTTAAAATAGGTCTTAACCCATTGAAGATGCAGACTACCAATGTCACCCCGACCCCCAGTTTGTTCTGTGATATCGTTTTGAAGTTGCAAACGAATAAAGCGTTTACTTTCGTTTAGTTCTTTTTCGTTTTATGAATAATTTGTCCTAATCAAGAAACGACAACTCGAATTTTATTTAGCATTCGTGTTGAGCAGGAGAACAAGAAGAACAGAAAGCAGCAGCAAGGCAACCGCAAAAAGCAATAGCAATATTAAACCATTAAAGTCTGGCAATATTAAAACCAAACTACCTCTTCACACCCATGCAGATTAACCCCTGGCTGCCCGAGTCCCCTTTTGGCCCCCGTCCCCATCAACGTTCGCTGGAGTCTGAATTACATTTTATTTTTAAGTACGTTGATGGGGCACCAAATCGCGGACTTGGCCCAGGGACAAAGCCATCAGTCAGTAATTCAATCCGTCAGTCAGTGAATCAATCAAACAATATACTGTTTAGTAATCAGGGGTTATAACGATTAACCGTATTTTTTAATTGATACATTTACGTACCTTTAGTTTATGTTACCTTAGTTCTTAGTTTCGACCTTCGTTTCGAGCTTCGTCTTACAATTATTAGAGTCTAATCAAACTCAGGAACTCATATACCTCAGGAAAGAACCTACCTCTTTGTGTTTTTACACTTGTTTGAACTATTTTTATTATTATTATTATTACGATTATAATTTTTGGTTTGCATGGGACAAACAAACAAAAAGGACGAGAGAAGGAACACACAAAACACATTTTGTTGTAATCGAAGAGATGCTATCAAGGAAAGCTTTAGTTCTTAGTTCGATTATCGGTTAGTTAGTGGCTAGCAAATATGTTTAGTGAGGACTTACGTTAAATGCAAAAGACACAATCACACATGAACACACAATAGCAATAATGAATGGGAAACCAAGACCAGATCGAACTGCAATAGTAAACTGAACTACCTCAATTAGCCATAGACTGCGCAGTAACGAGATGAGCATGATGATATAACATACATATTTTCCACTTACCCAATTCATTTTCTTCTTTTTGTAAAATGGTGACACACACACAGAAGCACTCATACCCAGCTTTTGCAATTTGAGCCAGGATGATTCGGTTGAAAACCCCTTACAGATTTTCTTTATAGACGTTTTCATGTAAATATGCGCTGACACCAGAGCCCACGAAATTCAGATAAAAAACAAAAACATTTAATGTAAAACTACAAGAATATACTTTTGGCTAAACTCTAATTATACGAAAATACCCAAAACTTTTACTATGTATGTGTAGAGAGCAGATGTAGGCGATATATGACCAGGATTAAGATCATTTGTATACATCAATTTCGGCAAAGCAACTAAATGAGGCAAACCAAACGAAAAAAAAAAAACACGAGAAAACAAACGTAACTCTTTATAATCTAACTATAAACAAAATACAAAGAAATTATTTAAGGCTACAAAATTTACTCCAAAAAGGAATGAAAAATCCACAAAAAAATTAAAGAAACCATCCCAGTTAATGGTATACTTTTGCTTGAGCCAAGTCCAATGGCCAAATACAAGTTATGAGCAAAGAAAAAATTTAAATTAAATTAAATTCAAAGCAAACCCAAAACGGTTATAAAATTAAAAAAAAAATGAGATGGAAAACATTTTGCTAAACGAAGAGGAAAATTTTCTAAAAGAAACTTGCGTAAATAAGCAAAACTTTACAAAACAAACATTTTAGGCTTAAACTTTTGGCTAAAGAAAAAATTAAAATTATAACAAATATTAGGCACGAGCACAACTCTATGCAAGTGCATCAAGTATACATAAATATTTATTTAAAAAAAGAAAACGCAAAATACTTTTATCTGTAACCAGATTTTAGGCCCAACTTTTCGACAAGCGGCGTAAAATAATTTCTTTGTAAAATATGTTTGCAAACAAAACAAATCGAAAGAAAAATCCCAGAGAGCGTAATTAACTTAATCTAAACGTAAAAAACACAAATGTCGCCATTTTGCATTTAGAGCGTACAGTACAGTAAAGCACACAAAACGTCGACTAAAGAAAAGTCACGAAATCAAACAATTAATGTACATAAAATAAATTAAACAAAAAGAATTGTGTATTGTATATTCGTAATTTTTCAGTAATTTTTAGTTACCTTTACCCTTGAGTTGTATAAATTAATTATTAAGAGAAATCCATAAAACAAAATTGAAGCTGTAACAAGAATACAAATATAATAACTATAACGATATAAATAATAGTGTGCACAGGTACAAAACAAAATTTAAGTTCAATTTAATGTGAAATTTAGTGCACTGAACATTTTGTAAGAGCTCGATGTAATTTTTGTTATATATTTTTGTTAGTAATTGTTTTTCTATTAATATTTAGCGTGAAATGTCAAGAAGCAAAATAACACGAAAATCCCCCTCAACAAGCCAATTGTACTTACGACTACTTTTCACTTTTGATATAATTTTGCGACAATAGAACCAATATTCCCCTCTTTCCCCCAACCATTATGCTTACTTTACCTAAGTTATTTCAAATAACTATAAAATAAAAAAGGAGACAAGCACAAACCCCAGTTTAAGTTTAAGAGGCAGAAGAATGTAATATATATTTTTGTATAATTTGTAACAGTTTTCGTCATGTTCTGTTCGACCGCAACAAATTGGCTTGTTTACACATTTTTTCTAATTTGTAACAATTATATGATAAAATCTAAATTTATAATATATACACACGTAAATGCTAAAAACAAAATGCAACTAAATAAATGTTAAACCCCAGAAAAAAAAACAAAACAACTCATAATTGGCAATTTTTATTGGTTAACCAAATTAATTAAACACCACACAAAATTCTTATCCCTACAGTACTGACAACGTTTTGGACTCGATTGATTTTGCCCCCGATTTTAACCCACAGCCCCCAAAAAATATAAATGTAACGAAAATATGTATACTAAAGTTTACGACTATCGAAAGTAATTTGAAATGAAAAATAATGTGTTTAGGCCTAAGCAACTTTACAGTTCAGTTCAATGCGAAATTTGAAGATGAAAATGCTTAATGAAATTAGTTGTACGACCATATAACTATATATCCCCCCTATATAGTGCATTCCCCCACGCCTCCCCCCCTCTCAATGTGTAAATCAAGTTGTTGTAAGTTTGTCTATCACGATAAATCGAAGCAAGTACAAATTATATTTAATGTATGTGTGTATTTTAATTGTTTTTTATTTCGTATTCCCTCAGTTTTGTTTTCAAATTAGAGTTCGGTTTTAATTGTGTATAAAGTCACACTTGAAAACATACAAAAACTTTTGGAACAATGACGAGTACAAAATTTCAGGTAAAACAAACAAAATTTAGCAGATAAATTAAAATTAATTAAATATATATAGCGACGAGGTAACGATGAAGAATAAAATCGTACAAATTTTTCGGCATAAAGTATAAAGTTTAAATTTTAAGGACACCTGTCGGTTGGAAAAAAGAGACAGTTGGTGTGACTTTTAGGATTGATTGAAATTCAGTTTCCACACGGTTCATCCTCCTTATTTTACCTACATTTTGGGTTTTTCATTTTGAATCTGAATGCAACAGAACTTGAATTACACATGACAAATTACCAAGAAAAACCATTCGATTTACCTTGTTCTGAACTGAAGAGTTTTCGAATTACCCAAACGAAGTTTTAACCATTTAAATTCAATAAAGACAACGGTCCACTTGAGAAAAAAACTCGATATGCATGCCAAATGTGTATTGAAATGTACTTTACGTGAATATGTATATGTAAATGTAAAAGGTTAAACAAAAAATAGTTTTAAAAAAACGCAAATCCGTTTGGAGCAAACTCAGGGCATTATCAAGACTCACGACGATGTATACATGCATTTAATACAAACAAAAAAAACGTTTTTTCGATATGTATTACGATTAAAATAATAATAAATGCAACCGAAAGCGGATGTAATAATCATGCGAAACGATTATGAACAACTCAGGTATTAAATATTAAATGAAATATTTTTAAAAACTTATTACTAAATGAGAACGGCAGTCAAGTCAACATTTTCACAAGTTGTGCAATATTCTTAAAGTTTTCTAAATACGTAATAGTATTAATAATCTAATAATGCGATCATGGAAAGCGAAAGCGCAGGATCAGAGAGTTGAGATGTTCATAAGCATGGATCCGAATGAAATGGGATTTGGATGGAGATTGAGATTGAGGATTGAGATTTAGATCGAAATAGGAGATGATTGAGAGGTTAGGTGAGTTTTTGAAGCACATGAGGACTAAGCATGTACTTACCACTCTTTTAATATTTTATTTTTACCACCCACACAAAATCAAGAACAACTACAACAAACAAACATACAGACACACTTACAAAAACACACAAAAAAAAAATAGTGAAATAAATAGCTAAATGAAAATGAGTTTATATAAAGAAGGAAAACATAAAACTGTGATTACATTTGATTGTCGAAGCGTTGATAAGCGAATGTTGCATAATTATTGAGCGAAAAAAAACGAGAAATACGATTGAAAAAGGAGTTATTTATTATTATTATCTAAAACCGCTTTTGATTTCGAATATTGGCACAATGTCTATGAATGCGACAGAGCATAAGTAAATAAATATTAAATTAGCCGAAATATTAAACTTCAAAAGAACAATTAAGAAATACAAATTATAATTATCTAAGTTATTCGAGATTAGTAAAACCTGCCCTTATTTAACAAACACCTGTAACAGTTTACCCAGGCGAAATAAAAACTTAAGCTGCGACAAACAAGAAACCTTCGATTTAGTTCACATTTCTCTGAACGATTTCTGTATGTAGTGCACCTTAGTTAAAAATTAAAGTCTGAGATTTTACATTTATGTATATGGTCGAAGTATACACCTTAAAAGCGTATTTAAAGCGGAAATCTAAAACCAAAAGCGATTAATTAAGTTTATTGAACTACTTACTAACGAAGCAAAAACCCACACGCATATTTGGCTAAAGCTGATGTAAAAAATCAAGAAATCTAAGGATCGAGGCAGAAGAAACGAATAAACCACATTTTCTAAGCAGGCATATGATTTCTAAATATGTATGTGTGTATATCTGAAGGATACGCAAGCGAAGCAGATTGAATATATTTTAAACATGAACACTCGGATAAAAAATTTACGATTATGCCATACATTTTTGTGTAACATATTAAAAAACTACGAGTAAGCTAAAACCAACAGTCACAGAAAACGAAAACCAAACGCATTGTAACAGAAACTCACAAAACACGGAATGAAAGTGGGCAACCAGAATGGAATTAAGCATAAAAAGTATATGAACGAAACTAAATTCAATAAACTTGTTGCTAAAATATAATAAAAACAAAGACTTCGCATGGTTTCATTTCAGCGGAAATGGGTATTTTGATTTTTGTGTTTAATAAAAATTAAATCAGCTTTTATTTTGGTTTTTTGATCAAAACCCTGGGAATTAATGCTCAAATGTTGGAATGTCATAGCTCGTTGAATTAATTATAAAATTTCCAATCGTATGGCATTCCTAGCTAAAAAATTTATTTTCAGTCGACTTTTGGCAAATATTCATGATGTAACCCCTTATAAAGAATGCCAAAATCCCGAGATCCGGAAAAACCGACTTTTATTTCGGTTTTTTGATCAAAACCATGGGAAATAATAGTCTCACGTTGGAATGCCATACCTCGTTGAATTCGTTATAAAATTTCCAATCGAATGGCATTCACAGATAAAAAATTTAATTTTAGTCGATTTTTAGCAAATATTCATGATGTAACCCCTTATGAAAAATGGCAAAATCCGAAAGATCCGGAAAAATCAACTTTTATTTCGGGTTTTTGATCAAAACTCTTGGAAATAGTGGTCAGATCTTGGAATGTCATACCTCGTTGAATTCGTTACAAAATTTCCAATCCAATGGTATTTTCAGCTAAAAAATTTAATTTTGGTCCAGTTTTGGCAAAAAATCATAGTGTTACCCCTTATAAAAAATACGAAAATCGGTCAAAAAAATATTTTTTCAAATTATCCAGGAATCGATTATTTAGATCCTTAGCTTCACAAAACAGTCATTCTTTTGGCTGTGCGTCGTATTTTGGGCAAGTTATAACAAAAAAGGGCTTTTTTATGGCCAAAATCCGGAATAAATCCACTCAAGTTTTGGGGAACAGTAGTCAAATGTTGGAATGTCATATCTCCGTGGATTCGATTGCCAAAATGCCAAAATCCGGTGATCCGGAAAAAACTTTTATTTCTGTTTTTTGACCAAAACCCTGAGAAACAATTGTCAGATGTTGGAATGCCATACCTCATTGAATTCGTTATAAAATTTCTAATGGGGTGACATTCACAGCCAAATTCAAATCAGTCGATTTTTGGCAATAAAATTTATTTTTACATTTTAACCAGTTTAAAAACAAACATTTAAATTTCCGTTGATTCAAAGAGAAGAGACTTCCGATGTCGGTTTGAGTCTCGGATGTGGGAATGATTTCTGGTATTTTAAATAATAATTACTAATTTTTTGTGGGTATATTCGCGTAGATGGTCACACCCGACCACCACAGCAAAAATATAAAAGAAACCAATCCTAATAATAAAGAAAAAAGTCAATTTAGTGCAATTACTTGCAATAAAAACGTCTAATCCTAGCTAGAGTTAAGATCGGCTTGTCCCAACGAACTAAGTCAGAGCTAAGAGAAGTTTAAAGTCTATCGAAACAAAGGGAAAGCAAAAAGTATCAAAATGGTGAGTAATACTATAGTAAATGGTAACAAAAAAAAACGGGCCAACAAACGGTGGATTTTAGTAGGTGCCGCCCTTTGTAAAAGAAAAATTGGTTTTATGCTGAAAATATCAAAAGGAAAACATTTATTTAGGGCGGCGGCCTGTGACCTGAAGTAATGCCCATATATGGTAATCCCCTTTGCCGGTTGGCAGTCTGAAATCCAAGGCTTTTGGGGGCTCTCTTATCGCCGCAGTGACTCAATTTGAAAACCTATGTATCTCTTTCAGTCGGAAATGCAAATGGATTGTGCTCTGGATCTAATGCGACGACTGCCGCCCCAGCAAATCGAGAAGAACCTCATCGATCTGATTGATTTGGCTCCCGATCTCTGCGAGGATTTGCTCTCCTCCGTGGATCAGCCGTTGAAGATAGCCAAGGACAAGGAGCACGGCAAGGACTACCTGTTGTGTGACTATAACCGAGATGGGGACTCCTACCGGTCCCCCTGGTCGAATTCCTACTATCCCCCGTTGGAGGATGGCCAAATGCCCTCGGAGCGACTGCGAAAGCTGGAAATCGAGGCAAACTATGCCTTCGATCAGTACAGGGAGATGTACTACGAGGGCGGAGTCTCCTCTGTGTATTTATGGGATCTGGACCATGGATTCGCCGCTGTTATACTCATCAAAAAGGCCGGCGATGGCAGCAAGATGATCCGTGGATGCTGGGACTCCATACACGTAGTGGAAGTACAGGAGAAGACCACTGGCCGGACGGCCCACTACAAGCTCACCTCCACGGCGATGTTGTGGCTGCAGACCAACAAACAGGGTTCGGGAACCATGAACCTGGGTGGATCCCTCACCCGCCAACAGGAACAGGATGCCAACGTCAGTGAGTCCTCGCCACACATCGCCAACATTGGCAAAATGGTCGAGGAGATGGAGAACAAGATCAGGAACACGCTCAACGAGATCTACTTCGGCAAGACCAAGGACATTGTGAATGGGCTGAGGAGCACACAATCGCTAGCCGACCAGCGCCAGCAGGCGGCCATGAAACAGGACCTCGCAGCAGCCATCCTGCGGCGCAATGTCAAGCCCGAATCGAACTAAGCACTGAGCGGCTAAAGGCTGAATTTCCACATAAATCAACCATGCAGAACTAGGCTACGAGGTCCTTTAATACACGACTGTTTCCTGAAGAGAGTAAAATAATATGCGAATTGTAAGGCACTGCTGCCCTCGAAATATTATCTAAATGAATGCCACCATTATCATTTCCATAATATTTAGGCTTCATCTACCCAATTCCCTACTATTCACACTCTTTCATACAGTAGGTGGGACTTCGCTTAGCCTGGACCGAATTAAGCAGACTAAAAATATTATATACGCATTTCTAGGCAGTAAATTTGTTACATGAGAAAATTGTTACACCACGAGAAACATATTAATGTAAATTTGCCCGCCCGTTTTCAACTGTCCTCCCACATTGTTGCTAATTTAGAGTCGCGCTTCATCCAGTAGTTCAGCCGAAAATGCCAACTTCGCCGCCCTCAAGACAGTATCCATAAGTATTTGTATCTTATTTGTAATATTGCATATTTGCACTGAAGTCGAGGCATTTGAGTTTCGCATTCATTTGCAGCCCGTTCTTAATTCTAACGCGAATAAATATTGTGTTTCTTAATTGTGACTTTGTGTATGTGTGTGCTCTAACCATTAAGGAGCTCGAAGCAAATATAAACTGAAATCGCTTTGTGATTGTATTATCTGAGGAAATGCACATTACCTTCTCTTCTTTACTTAATATTTTTTTAACCAAAATTTGGAAGGCAAAGAGAAATTTTATACAAAGAGAAAACTAATAAATATTGAATTATTACTTTTGGCGTTTCAATTTGGGGGGAATACACAAATGTATATTCTTCAAATATTACATTTAGGGGAATTTCCATTCCTTCAATTGCTTTTATCTAATTTACCGGGACAAACTTGTGTTATCGGTCTTGACAAAGAAAATAGGTTCTTGTCACAAGAAATACGAAAATGGTATGAAGAGAGATAAGGAGTAAAAGAAAACATTATTTTTTTGGTTCATGGCTACCTTTAAGATACGATTGCATTTATTTATGAAAATCTTAAACCGTTTGATTAAAAATATATTTAAATACGTTGAGGTGTGTGTGACGCAAGTGATCGTGTGCTTACTTAGACATCTACTCTTTAATCTTTTCAATTATCAGCAAAAAGTTCAAGTTAAAGTTTATCCCGACATTGCAAAGTCGCATTTTATCATAGTTATTACATAATACTCATACATTTATATAGATAGTTTAGTTTGTTTTGTTTTACCAACTATATACAATGAGGCGACAACAACTTACTCGCTTATACACATTAGCAAGTGTACTTAAGGGATCAACAGTAGAATCGAAATCGAAGTTTATAAATTAAGATTGGGGTTCGTCGCGTAGTTATCTACAACTTAGGCTAGGTATTATGAATAAGTTAGATTTATTTAGAGGGGAGGACGTGCGCGTAGAAGGAACTACAATTACATACAATATTTTACACGGGTTCAGAAGGCGTGACCGGACAAAGTGTCTCGAAATTGGAAGATCAGTGTCAGCGCAGCACGGCAATTTTGTCCAGCAGTAAAGGTTCCCCTCTACGATGGCGAATATAAATAAAAAATACATAGCACATGGGGAGCTTTGCTGCTGGCGGGTGACACGGATGTGTGAATGTGCAAAAATATGCGTAGAAAGTCTCTTCGGTCCAGCGAAAGTCACAGCTTATTGCATTTTCGAAACCTCGAACTTGGTGTTGATGATCTCCTCATCTGAGTCGAGGATAGGTAGAGCCGAGTCCGCCATTGAGGAGGGTATGTTCTCCTCCACCCAGCGCAGGTCGTCCTCCTCGGTTGTCGTGGCGTTTCGCGAGTTGGTTGACGTCCTCGGCGTTCCATTTTGTCCGCGCATTTTCACGCCATAGGCATCAGCCACAAACTGATCCTCTTCGTCTGTCAAAAAACAAAGAATGATTTAATTAGTCACGGTTTACAAGAAATTTCCAAACTCTAACTTACCCTCGTCGTCTTCGTCTTCTGGATTATCCAGCAGGGGTGTGAATGCATACCGCTGGTTGTTATTCGTGGGTCGCCATAGTATCATAATCACCAACAGCAGCACCGAAAACAGAATGTGCCAAAAGCCAGTGTCCACCCAGATGTCACGCCAGCCCTAAACGAAGCGTGAAAATCCATTTTAAATCAGTAAAACCCAGTTAACCATTTATGCTAATCAACTCACAGGCGTACAGTTCTCAGTGCTACGCAAACGCAACGCAAAGAGCATGAAGATGACGGAAGCGATAACAGCAAAGATCAGCGTGTTGGTAAAGTGCCTATACAGCGATAGCTTAACCATATTCCTGGAACATATATATATATATTATATTTGTTTTGAGTGTCAAATCTTTCACTTAGTCACCTCCTTAGTCTGAGTGTGCGAGTGGTTTGCACAAGAGATGTGAAGATCCACCAGCATATTCCCGTATCCAGAACAGCCAGGGGAATGCTGGCCACCAGCAGTTCACTGCGGTCGGTCTTCACATTGGTGATACGCAAATAGCTTTCCACGCAGGCCAGCACAAAGTAGAGGGTTCCAATGCCCACAACCCGATGCAGCATGGGTCCCAAACGGGGTCTAAAAAGATGGAGTAGAGTAAGAAATATTATCGAATATTATCATGGAAAACCTAAAGTCTCCCTGTTTTACTAAGGTTATCTAAGTGGGCGCTAATACTGTAATTGGATTTTCCAACTAACGATAAATAAATTAAAACTGATTTAATCGTCCACTATCTGCAACTGCTTCTGAATTAATTAATTAGAAACGGGTTTTGCTGTTCCGCAACAGATGAATCTGTTATTTGTATCACTCACTTGACAATTCCAAAGCCCAGACTCATAATGATGACCAGCATCCTGGCCAGAGTGCGCTTCGCGCAGGACACAAACTCGGCGACCAGCTCGGCATGCTGCACTGCTACTCCCTTGTTCGTCAGCGTTTGGTACTCGGCGTAGAAGAAGGCCTTCTCGAGCATTCCGAGCAGAATGACGCCACCAATCCAGAACTGAATTCTCAGTAAATCCCGCCATTGCGCGAAAGAAACAAAGAGCCAAATAATTCCAAATATCACGTAAACAATGCACATGATTAAATAGAACTGAAGGGGCAATTAAACGTTTAGTATAAATAGTGAACATATTAAACTACCCATCACTTACCGGCAGGAATGGCCAATCTATAGCCGAGATATAACCGTGCGGTCCCAGGAACTGGAGGTGCACCACCGCACTGAACTGCGCGGTCGGCGGCACTGCAATGAGCACTTCGATCTCGTAGATGCCATCCTTCTTAACGCTTGCAATCGGGTTTGTTGTGGGCTGAAGGAAAATGAAAAGTGGGTTAATAACAGCGTGGTGTTTTATCTGCATTTTGGCTTCCCTTAATAAAGTAAACCTATTTTAAAAAGCCTAAGTGGACCTGGTGATACCCATTGATACTTTAGGGGATATAAAAAAATGTTTCTTTTAAAGTAACCCTTTGTAATAACGTATTAAGATAATAGGCTTGTAGCTGCTACAAAATGATATGTGAGATTTATATCAATTTGTCTTTCTGTTGAATTTTTTCTTCAGTGCAGAAATTTCACCGGGAGTCTATTTACTATGGTAAGTGAAAGGTTTCAAGCAGGCTCAAGATACCATATGCCCTACATCGCTTTAAAGTACCCTGTTTTTGGAGAAACGATAAGCTGGTACTGATAAGAAGGAAACCACAAATGTTTTAGCTTGTCGATTGCTAATTGCTGTCTACAGCAGGTTTCGCTGATTCACATCGCATTTACCGAAAGTGGATGTTTGTTCTCCAACATGGGATGTTTGGGTTCCGGCGTTCCAGGTGCTTCCCCTCCTCCGGCAGGTTTTCCCTTGTCCATCGCCAGGACAATGAGCCCATTGCAGGGATACGTCTTGGTGACCTCGAACTTGGTGTTGTTGCTCTGCAGGGCACTGTCTTTGGCGATCACCTGGAGCTGGATGAGGTGGTTATAAATAGACATTTGGAGGGATAGAAACACAGTACTCACCATGCGGTCGTCGAAGATGCAGGGGTGCTCCGTCAGCCGGAAGGTAACGGTCAGATTGGTTTCCACTTGCGACTTGCAGCCCTTGACTGGAACCATTCAGAACGGGTGTGGAAAGGGGTTAATAAAAATCAAAAGCATTCGTCACGCGTTCTCCGTCGCAAATACTCACTTTGAGCGTAGATTTTCGTGTCGGCCAAAAGTGGACGCTGCTCCCGGATGCTGGGCATGTCCTGGAAGGATAAGGCAAAGGGATTGCACCACAGTGGTATTTATTTGCTACACTACATATGTGCAATGTTCTTACCGTGGTCACCAGGATTTCCACAATGCCCGGATCCGATTTTCCGGCTGTCTTATCGGGGCCAAAAAGTAGCGCCAACGCAACTACCAATATCGTTGCCGTTCCCTGCATTGTGCCGATCCCGAAATGAGCGACTACTACGTGTTTTGTGTGCGTACAATGGGACTAAGTAAATACAACAATATTTCTCTTCAATTCGGCTGGCTGTGTGGCCGAGTGTGACCGTACCTAGATTGAGATTAAAACCGCGGACCGCCCTTCAGTGTGGCTGCACGACATCAGCTGGTGATATAACCTGACTTTGACTGCCAATTGGAAACACCAAAAATGTTACGCAGGGTAAATAAACATACAATTTTATTAAATTATTAAATAAAATTATATTATTTTGTGATTTCAGCTGATTCCAAGTGTGCGTTTAACGCTGCAAGTGCCGAAAGCAACAACAACGGCAGTGAGGAGCAACAGCGGCAATGTTTATGAGCCGGATTATCTGGAGGTGAGTTCCTCATTCATATATCTTTTTACATTTGTTTTAGTTCTGTTGCAGGCTGTTTTATATATTCCAAAAATAAGGAAATCAATTCGAATCTATAAACATTGTTTGTAAAGAACTAGGCCTCTGTTCTTCGTTAGCAAGTGATTTCACTATGACATCTCGCTTGTCTCCCATTTGATGTTTTTATTTCTCTGCAATCTTGATAATAACCAAATTAAGTTTGGAAGATAGTCCTTTACAATCCAAATACTTAAACGGATCTGCTTGATTTTCAGAATCTCCAGATGATATGACAGTAACTCTAAATACACAACCCATAAATCCTATTATTACCTCATTAAAACCATCCTTTTCCCAATTACAGTCCCTCAAACCGAAATTCCCGCAGTACGATAGCCTGAATGTCCAAATCAAGGGCTACGACTATCCGCAGTTGGAAAGCTACCAGAGGTTCCTGCATGGAGTGGCCGAGTACCTGGACCTGGACGTCTCCGAATGCTATGCCCTGCCGCCTCAGCAGACGCAGGTGCAGCGGCTGAGACCCAACTCCACGGTCATCGAGTCCGAGTACAAGCTGACCACCTACGAGCGCAACCTGCAGCTAAACAACGTGGATGCACCGGTTTATCCGCAGTTCCTGCGCCTCGCCCAGGCAGCCCTGCCCGAAGGAGTCAGCCTGAGGGTCCAGGAGCACACCGACGACTGCGAGGAGCGACGCTATGTGCCGGATAAGGAGCTGCTCGACCTCAAGGACGAACTAGAACGCATGGGCGGGCCCACCACCTCCAGGAAGAAGTAGGTGGCGTCATTCCGATTTGGCAAACATTTATTTTAATAAGTAACCTGTGTAAAGTGTAGAGAGAACCTATGAATAAAAACTTTCCTATTTAAAGCTTTGCACTAACTGGGACGGCAATGGTTACAAACTAGTGGAAGACGCTCTTAAGCAAGAAATGGTGTTAGACTGGGAATTGCTCTATGGAGTACTATACCACACCGAAGTGGACCACTTTGATGGAGGACGAGGAGGAGGAGTTGGCGCTCTTGCTGCTGCTCTGCTTGGGTTCCTCTTCGCGCCGTCGGATTGGTGGCTTGTTCACATCTTGGATGAGTAAATTTTATTAAGGGTACAGCATATATTCCAACAATCAACTTACTTGTGGTGATGGGATTAAAATCCTTTAGATACTCATCGTTGGGATGACAAAGCGGCAAACTGTCGGCCAGTTCCTTTTTAGGATTGGTCAAATGCCGTGGAGCAGGCCTGGAATAACCATTTCTCTTCGGCGGCATGGGCTTCTCCTTGCGAGGAATCTCCTGTGGGGGTAATAAGCACTTTAAAACATATAACTTTATTATTTAAAGGTCGTCTTACCGGCACCACAGCAACTTGTATTGTATCGGAGAATTTGACTTTGTTCTTTTCGGCCGTTTGTGACTTGGCAGTTGGCGTGACTGCCTCTCCATTCGTGGGAGCAGGATTTGCCGGGTTGGACAATATGGATGCCGTGGGTTTCTTAAGCAGAAGGCGCTTCTGGTAGTCCTCACTGGTCACTGAGGTCAGCATGGCGGGTATATTGCCAGAGACAAGCGGGTGCTGGTAAAACTTGGGCTGATAGGCTGCTGCCGGTGGAGGCGATGTTGGCATTACATTGAGTTGACCAAGTTGGGTGCTTTGATCCGGGTTGTTTGGAGGCTGGAGACGAGGAATCGGACTGCCGGCCATCGGCAGACCCACTGTCTGATCGGGGACATCCTGGGACCACACATTACCTGTAATCATTAACGTTTTTGGAGGTTTTATAAATGTTTTATCGAACATTTACTTACCATTTGAGTTTATACTTTTCACAGATGCCTGATGCTGACTATTGCTCTTCAAGGAGAGACTAGCCAGCGATGTAATTGGTGGTGCTATCGAAACTTTCGGCAACGGCGGCCTCAACTCCGGTTTGGGAATGTTGATCTTGATCATCTCAGCATTGAAGACCTTCGACTTGAACGAGGGCAGCGGTGGCACATAGTTCTTTAGGACCTGCTGAATCTGCGGCTGCACTGGCTTTAAACCTGTGGCTGGTCCTGATGCCGCTCCCTGACCTCGCAATAAATCCGAGCAGGTGGACAGCGAACAGGCCGACTCCGATCGCAGGTCGCAAGTCAGGCTGAGATTGCCATTGGCACGATCTTCTTCATGAATTATGGCAGCTGCCTGACTGAACGCCACCTGGGCGAATTCACCCAGGCTAGAGATGCACTTCGTTAGATTGTACAGGTCCATGAAGATATCATAATCGGCCACATCCTGGGCAATTTCAAGGGCCTCTGCGAATAGGTTTTTGCTGAGGATATCCAAACAAATTAGTACCAATCTTAAGATATGTGGTCAAGCTAAACTCACCGCAGCAGAAAGAAGCAAAAGCGACGTTTCAGGTCGTACACCTGGTCGCTAAACTCATCCTTCGTTTCCTCAGAAAGCGTGTGGGCGAAAGTCTTCAGGGCTCGGGCCATCAGTTCGATGCGAGGCCTTCGCTGATCCCCGCCAAAGAACACGTAGTTGGCTATCTTGTGCAGCGTGATCAGACACATGGCTCCGTATGTCTCCCAGTTGAGGGCGGCCAGGACATTCACCGCCCTATCTGGCTGCTGCAGCCGCAGATACTTGTCCGCAATCACGTCCGCAGTGAGGCCGGAGTTGTGGATATCCCCGCGCATGCCAGTGCCGCCAAAGATGCGCATGCAGGCGAGCGGTCCCTGCTCGTAGATCAGCAACAGCAGGCAGTCAGTCTGGGCGTAGGTGTGCTTAAAAGTGGCCAGATCAGGCTTCCGGCTGAAGGCGACGCTCAGCAGCGTTGGCTGGGCCACAAAGTAGTGCGACAAGTCCAAGAGACTCGACGGAGTCACTGTCTCGCTGACCAGCTGATGGCCAATGGTCGCCAGGGCCAGATCAAAGCACTGCAGCACAGATCGTTCGTTGGCCACGCACAGCATGGCGGAGTCGCAGTGCCAGGCACACTGGTTGGGCACGATCTCGATTTGGTTGGCGTACTTCGTCGACTGCTGGACCAGGTCGTGCAGGCAGATGTTGCGATCGATGCTGCCCAGGAAGAGCTTCTCCTGGTCGGGACTGAAGGCGAAGGAGCAGATCTGGGCGCCCATTGGGATCGAGGTAATGGCGGTGCGCTGCATTTTGCCGGCAGCCAGCTCGTAGGAGCAGATCTCGGCGCTTATGTCGCCCTTGCGGGAAACCTTCTGCTCCAGGGTGATGATCTGGCTCTCGCTGCTTCGCAGGAAGTCCACGCACAACGGGTCGTTCTCCGACCAGCAATAGGCAATTGATTCCAGCTGCAAACTAAAGAAGCCGATTAGAGAGAGCTTTTGATAAAGGAATTGAGATACTTACCCCTTAATTTTGAACACATGTATGTTGGCTCGATCCTGATCCCTGATCGTTGGCCTCCAGGGATACACCTCGTTCTGCGAGGACTGCGTCCAGACCACAAACAGATCGAAGCTGCTGTTGACAGTGAGGTGGCGGGATAGCTTGCGCTCCGTGGCGCCCGGAATGATCACGTGGAAGATCCGCGGATCCATGTTGGCGATCTTCTCCGGCCCCTGCGATCGCGCATTCGGCCGCTGCAGATGCACCACCGTCAGCTGGTTGGTATTGTAGGCCAAGACGATGTGGGAACGGGTGAAAAAAGCTGACGAGCACAAGACCACAGCGGACAAAAAAGACACAAGCGACAAAGCTGAATGAGTGCCTCGAACAAAACATGGAAAGCTGGCGGTTGGGGGATTGGGGAATCAAGGGGCCCGGCGCAGAGCGGGGTTCGCATATTTACAGGCAACAAAACAAGCAAGCAGATTAATTAAAAATTACAATAATTGCATGCCCCTGCATGTGTGCGTGCGGCTGTGTTGGTGTGGGAAAGTGCAAATCAAGTCGCACTTGTTGCCAATGCAAATTTCTCCATAACTGCACAAGCAGCGAGCAGCGGTCTGAAGTGCAAGGCCAAGATACTATATAAAAGTAGCTATACCCTGAAGTACACATTTGGGCTGCTTAGTTTGATAGACTCGCAAGCAAGTCTTTGAAATTGGGGACTTTTACATAATCCAATAGTTCTTGTAGATACTTCTAAATTAATCTCGGAAATAAATTGAAGAAACATTTTCATTTAAAAAAGGGTTTTGTAAATTGTTGTAAAGAAGGTTACGAATTTAAATGAACAAGTTGGTTATTTAATGCATTTTTAAATACTTATTTTTCGATTATTTCTTAATCCTTAGTATTGCAACGAGTAAAAATCATTAAAAATTGCATTTAATAAAAAGTTTTCAAGAAAACCATACAGTTTCTTAGTGATTTACTCACTCAAGTTACTTTTAATGATGGTTAAGAGAACACCCATAATTTATGCGTAGAGTAGACATTAAATGTAGCGTGTTAACTGGGTTTTGCAATAAAAGGGGTTCATATTTAAATGAATTCAAACGATTTTTGAGTCTTTTTTGCAAATGAGCTGGTGAGATTTACAGCCAGAAATGAAGATTAATGGAACCCCCTTAAGTCATGGATAGGGTAGATATGAAAATGCGCGAGATATTTGTGGTTTTCAAAAGGGAAAATAATGCACATGTGATATACCCCACATGCATGATGTGCTCACCATCTGTGATGACCTCCGAGGCGAGTTTGCCCACCAGATACTTCTCGAAGACCATCCGCAGGATGTCCCCCGTGTATATATCCACGCAGATGTGGGCTATTAGTCCATGGGCGAACAGCAGAAGGACCTGCGCTGCATCCTGCCACTCGGAGTGGATGATCCTGTGCTGCCGCAGCAGATCCTCCAGTTTCTTGAGGTTGTCCTTCAACCGTCCGGCCGCCTTCCTGCTGCTGTTCTTCAGAACCGCCAATCCATTGCGACGCTCGGTGTAGTCCCTTTTGGCCAGAAAAGTGAGGTCCTGCTGCTCCCGATCCTTGTCCCGCTGGCGAAGATAGCGAAAGGCCCCCAGATCCTGGCTCTTGATGCGCACCTCCTCCCGCAGCGTCGTCCAAAAGTGGGTCTCGCTGAGCAGCATGTTTCCGGACCTATTCGATCAGCTCAACTCGATCGCTTCGATTTGCATGGCCGCGGAATGGGTGTCAACTTAATTCTCGATCTCGATCTCGATTTGTTGGCGTGTGCCTCTTTCAGCTGCTCCAGTTGCAATTCCTTAGATCCGGGTTAATTACGCTGTTCTTTAGATGCTCACTGTCGCGCAATCAAAGGGGCACATAATACATGCCACAAAACATCACTATATCCTCGCTTTTAGCCTTTAAACGAACTTTGTTTATGAAAATAAAATAAACTTGTTGCTCGAAACGTTAGAGCTGGGCTAACCACTGACGATAGTATCGATGTGTCGAAACGTAAGCGACTTGCTTACGCTGCTACGAATGGGGCATAATTACGTTTGAGGATGGGTTACGTTGCTGGAGATGGGGAATAGGTTCGATTTTTAGAGTGGTGGAAACCTTCACTCGAGGTCGTAATGCAAGAAACTGCTTGCATCTTAGCTTTGACTCACACCATAAACATGCTCGATTTCTCAAAAATTATCTTTGCAAATTATTTAAATATTTTATTAGTAGGCTGAAAAAATAAATGGTATTTCGATTGATAAGGGGTTTAATAATACCTATTAGCAAGTCTGTGCACTTAGTTCCTGATAGACTTAATATTAGTGGTAAAATAAATAGTCATCAACAATAGTATATATATATAAAAAGTATTACTATACTATATAAATAGTAACTAACTAAAAACCAACACCACGAAATTCTGTAAAACTCCCCAGAGTATTAAGAGCAATTTGTATCGACCATATATTATATATTATATATTACTTAATGGAGGCAGTTAAAGGCGATTATTTATACAAAAATATATTTATAGTCGGTTAAAAAACTACCTTTTCCAACTGTCTATGTCAGTCAAATCTCATTTCTGATAAATTCTGGGCTGGGGGAGGACTTTGGATGTTATCTGGAAACACGGCGGTGTAATGCTAACGTTAGCCCGCAATTACAAATTACAAATTTTTTATAACTTCAAATTAGATTAAATTACTATAATCCAAAGTTATGAATCATACAAAAGCAATACAATGTTAATGCAACATAAAAGGGGAAGTGATAGACACACATAATTAAATGGGTATCATTCCAATTAAAAGCTTCATCGTTTTAACAACTTATTTCCAACTATATATATTTACTTAAAATTACAAAAAATGAATTGTCAAAGGCAAAACATTGGCAATGAATGTATTAAAACTTAGCAAGCATAGAAAATAAGCATAATTATGCTTGCTACGATTTAATTTATAAAATTGGGAATTGTTTCTTATCCCGAATTAAATTAAGACGAGAATGAAAATAAAAATGGCTAGACAAAATATAAACAATAAACTTGACATTTTTAATGTATTATTCATATTTGATATAAATTCAAGGCCTTCAAGATTGGCCATTACATGTCTCAATTTTTTTCTTTCGCTATCAGCAAATGAGGCACATTTAATTGTAACTTAGTCGTAAGCTCTTAGCGCTTGAATTCTGCTCGTTGATATTAGTTTCGGATGGTTTTGAGCCTGTAAACATTACAAAACAGGAATAGGAAATGTGAGAGATTTGAGACTGAGTACTTAAGCAGTTGATAAGCGCAGAGTGAAAATAATAAGACTCACCGCCAATTTGTCTATTGCCAGTGGCTCGAGACACCACAAACAGTCAGGACCAAAACGCCGATGGCAACCTGCATGCCAAGAATTGATCCCGCATTCGATTTGCTCGAGGAATTGGTTTGTAAGACGTCCTCAATGACATTCTGTTTCTGGATCCCACCATGCATGCCAACAATTGATCCCGCTTCCGAATCGCCATCCGAATCGCGGCTCGATGGTTTGCTCGAGGAATCAATGACATTCTGTTTCTGGATGCCACCATGCAACGCTTTATCAAAAGGAAATTGTGGTAAATTTGAGACATAAATTAAAAAATAACCCAACCCCTTTCCAAAACCAACTTAAAAATGGATTATATATGTATTACCAAAGATCAATATAATCTACATATTTTTATATATTAATATATTTTTAGATTTTTACGGAATTTTCGTCGCCACCAAAAAACAAGCTGCATTTTGCAAATCCAACGTATGGCCGTTATGCATCTTAGACATTATATTGGTCTTTCAAATATTTATAGCCCTTAAATTGTGCCACCTTCTTACTAAACTATTGAAACGATCTTATTTATGCTCCATATTTAAGGTGTTTTAAATATACTTAAACATTGGATATTGGATTGCTCAGCTTACTTCAAAATTGGTTGGCAAGCTGCTAAGCCATTAAATTAACTTTCATTTGTGAATAATGCCTCCATTTACTACTTTTACTACTTTAAAATTATAAATTAAAATTAAACATCGTGGATCACTTACATTCCACATTGATAATAAATTGGACCATCAAATCAGGAGAATCCGATTGCGAGCACATTATTACCATCTTATTGTGCTCGGGCGTCAAGTGAAACTGAATTTCCTTTGTTTTAAAATGTAATAAGAAAGTATCCTTGATCTTGATTTTATGCTGCGGTTTGCTGAAGTTCCACATTGGCTCTCCATCACAAACGACGCATTGGGCTTCAAACTCTGTTCCCTCCTTGAAGTAGCCCTTGCTATTTGGTTCCGAAATCAATCTGATGAAGGGCTTCATTTCTGCCAGAAATTCAAACAGAACAAAAGTATTTATTTAGAAGACAGGAAAGGTCTGTGAGATATTCGTTACTTGGGCGTAATATTTATAATCTTATTAAAAAATAAAGTTTTCTTATAAAGTTTTTTCGCAAACATTTTTTTTATTCCGTTTACTAAAAATTGGGTTTTAAAGAAGAAAGAAGGCAAGACATTTTTGCAGCATTTGTAAGCATTGGATCAGGATCCCAATATTTATCACCCTCAATATTTACAATCAGATAACTTTCGTGAAAGTGGTTAGATTTTATATTACCAACTCCTCGAAAGAGTGATATTTCTGCAAAGTCTGTGGAACCAAGTGTGATCGGATTTTTTAATTTCTCTGTTGTGGGCGATTCCCTGTGCCTCGATCCTTCCACATAATCGAAGAGCTTATAATCCTTATCCTTACTCTGATTATTGGCCAGGACATCAATCACAAAGCCGCAGATCAGTGCACAAGCCACAAACTTTTTAAAGAACATTTTCGGTCAACTTTTATTAATTGTTTCTTATCCCGGATTTATAATTTGTTTTCAATTTTAGGCAGAAAAGCTAGTGTATTTAGGCGAACGCCTCAATGAAGACTGAAGTAAATTGAAGTCTGCCGATCAGGCTGGGCGGCAAAAAGCTCTGCTCCCTTGTCGTAAATTAATTCTGATTTGCGACAAATAAGCGTTTGTGATTTAGCAGCGATGCCTGAATTTGGAACATGGGGGCTGCTAAAAAATTGAATTAGAAATAAAGTCCTTGACAGAGCGTGTGCCAAAATGTATATGTAGGGATACTTCAGTGATGTTTCTGGAAAATTTGATAAAATTTGTATTCACAGTTTTTGAGTAAATCGCATTACAGTTTGCGCAGTTTAAAGGGATTTAAAAGTGCCGCCCGCTCCATTACATAAACCAATTCGTTAGCCATGACATGAACCAACTTATTTTCTGTCGTTTAAAATACCAATCGACGCTAACTTTTGAAAAATTCCTACGCCCCTCTCAGAGCGTGTGCCAAGTCAAGAGATATTTAAAAAAAACTTCTAAGCAATCGAACTAAGTTTATGGAAAGTTTCAATCAAGTCCTATCCACAATGTTCTTGGAATCAATACTTGCTCCACACTTGAGCAGTTCCAGACAGCAACCATCACAAAAATATCACGTCCATGACAACAACCATCACAAAAAAACATTAATTCGACGCTAACTTCTGAAAAAATCCTACTCTCTGTGAGGGGGCGTGTGTCCTGTCAAGAGAAATTTTAAACTTTGGCAAGCCGAAGTTTATATATCCCTGCAGTTATCACAAATCAACTACATTTCGATTTTTATAATTTAATTAAGATAATAATTAATAATTCCACATTATCTAAATACTACTAAATCCCAAAGAACATCAACAAAAAATTAAAAACAACAATGTTATAATTTTTTTGAATTTTTGTTTCCGATTGTTCCTATGGGAGCTATAAGATATAGTCGCCCGATTCGGCTCGTTCCGACTTATATATTACCTGCAATAGAAAGACAACGGACAGACGGACATGGCTAGATCGACCCTCCTGGTGATGCTGATCAAGAAAATATGTACTTTATAGGGTCTGAAATGTCTCCTTCACTGCGTTGCAAACTTTTGACTGAAATTATAATACCCTCTGCAAGGGTATAATGATATCTAACTAATATTTCATTGAAAGCTTTACTTTATTGTCTTTAAAGTGTATAATTATCATGAATTGTTATTCATTATATTGGTAAGATAAATAAATTGCAGTGAATTTTAGACTTACTTTTCACGTCAAATGAATCTCTAAGCTATAGCTTTACCTAAAAATGTTTTTTTGTATAAAAATAATTTATAACTTCAAATTAGATTAAATTGCTATAATACAAAGTCATGAGTCAATACAATGTTAATGCAACACAAAAGGGGAAGTAATATTCACATATTATTAGATCTGCACACAATTTACACTTCGGATCTTCCAAACCCAGTTGCTCGTGGTACACTCCTGGCCACATGTGCAGATGACACTGCATTTCTTGCAGCTGGTAGCACCACTGCGTCTGCCTCCCGACGGTCCAGACATTCTTGGACCAATTTGAGTGCATGCCACATTTGCTCTCCCGTCTGGCCGTTCGCATAGCCTTTACATTGATGGAAATAGGCTCGAGCACGGAGATAAGGTCACGTACCTCGGAGTTACCTTGGACCGTCGTCTTTGTTGGAAGGGAAAAATTGATCGAGTTTGTGGATCAGCAAGACCAATACTTGACAAAATGGACTGGCTCCTTCGTCCAGGTAGCTGCCTGACAATTTGTAAATCCATTTTACTAACAATTTCTAGAAGGCACATTTAGTTATAATTGATTTAAGAGAAAAAACTAGAGTATCAAATCATTTAAAATCATCATCATGTAATCAGTCCACCTATAGGTGTATACTAGTTTCAAAGATAAGAGGTAATATTAGTGGTATGTCGAGGCGCTATTGAATTCATTTTAAACGTTACTTAATCGTAATTAAAAACAAGAAAGAACGCTATAGTCGAGTGCCTCGACTATTAGATACCCGTTACTCAGCTAAACAACTTAATATAAATATGCCTTCTTGTATATTTTTCGCCGCTCGAAATAGCACCTTGGCCAGCTGTTCCAAAGTCATCCGTTAGATGGCGCTACGGGCCATGAAAGGCGGAAATGTAGGCGCTAGCCAGGCTTAAGCGTTTAATGGGTTTTTCGGCGTTAGAGTGGGCGTGGCAAACTTTTATTAGGCCAATCGATATTTATTGACGAAACAAATACATATCAATTAAAATTTTCATAATATCATCAAAACTGTGGCCACAGCTTGTGGCTTGGGGGCGTCAGAGGGGGCGTGGCACCATTTTGAAACAAACTTGCGCTGCGTAGGAACTCCTAAAATCTACACGCAAAATGCCAATCTTCTAGCTTTTATAGTTTCCGAGATCTCAGCGTTCATACGGACAGACAGACAGACGGACAGACAGACGGACAGAAGGAGAGACGGACAGACGGACATAGCTAGATCGACTCGGCTAGTGATCCTGAACAAGAATATATATACTTTATAGGGTCGGAAACGCTTCCTTCTACCTGTTACATACTTTTGCACGAATACAATATACCCTTTTACTCTACGAGTAACGGGTATAAACATCAAAGTTATGGCATTTCCGATCGTTTCCGATCGGCTCCGCCCGAAGTTAGCTTTTCTTTCTTGTTTTATTTTATTTTACTGGAATCACTTGTTATCAGGCCAATTTGATTGTAGTTTGACATACAAATTAACCATATGGTTTCTTTTCGCTTTCATAAAAAATTAGAGATTAAATTTATGGAATATTTGGGTAGAATATGTTTTGATTGGCCTGGTTTATTATTTGTATGTCAAATTAAAATAAAGTGAAGAAATCTATACGCACATGGCGCAGTTTTTATAAAAGCGAAAAAAACCATAACAAATCATAACTGATAACAAGTGATTCCAGTATAATAAAGCCTGAAATAATTTTATTTTTATACCCTTGAAGAGGGTATTATAATTTTGGTCGAAAGTGTGCAACGCAGTGAAGGAGACATCTCCGACCTTATAAACTATATATATTCTTGATCAGGATCGCGACCTGAGTTGATATAAGCATGTCCGTTTGTCCGTCTGTCTGTCTCTACGCAAACTAGTCTTTCAGTTTTAAAGATATCGAATTGAAACTTTGCACACACCCTTCGTTCCTTTGCACGCAGTATATAAGCCGAAACGGCCGAGATCGACCGACGATATCCTATAGCCGCCATATAACTGATTGATCGGAAATGCCATAACTTTGGTGTTTGTGAATTTAGGATTTTTTATGGGTTTTATTTTTGGCCAATCAATTCGACTTACCAAATTTCATAAGGATCGGTCGATTATATCCTATAGCTGCCATATAACTGATTGTTTGGAAATGCCATAACTTTGGTAAAGTTAGGAAGTTTGGATTTTTATGAGTGTTAAGAATGCATCATATGAATAATTTTGGAGAATATAATTTACAGAATATTCTGCAAGGGTATTTCAACTTCGGCTCCGCCCGAAGTTAGCTTTCCTTTCTTGTTTTTCACTGGAATCACTTGTTATCAGCCCAATTTGATTGTAGTTTGACATCAAAATTAACCATATGGTTTCTTTTCGCTTTCATGGGCTGGGGGAGGCCTTTGGATGTTATCTGGAAACACGGCGGTGTAATGCTAACGTTAGCCCGCAATTACCAGAAATTTCGCTATATAAGGTGGATGGGGCGATCGTTGGCAGATGAAAATGTTTCGAGTGTTACTGATCCTCCCTTTCAGGCCAGGTTCCATGTGATGAAATTCAACCGCGGCACCTGGGAACCCACGATTTACAGCATTCTTTCGCCGGACTTCTGCACCATAATGTTCAACGAGAATATATATTGGTTCGTGAATTGGAACAAAAACATTGCGAACCGCGCGGAGATTGAGCGGAAGTGCATCCATACGAAGGACGTGGGTGCAGTGGTATAATTTATTATTTATTTTTCACTTATATTTATCCCTGCTCTAGACCGTTATTACGTACAATCCCTTTCTGATGAGCATGGAGCTGGACAATGTGCGAATCCCCAATGTGCATGGTCGCTATAAGGTGGTGTTCACCTTCGAGGCATTCGACGAAAAAAACGAAAGACGCCCGACATCCTTGTGCTTCGAAATTAGCGGCCAGTCCGAGAAGATAAACTGATGACAAAGCGTTTCTAAATGCTCATCATACATTCCACTGCGCAAAATTCTGACCTTGTCCTCTATTCGCAATTAATCAAAGCCAGAAAAGCCTTGGATTTCCAATAAAATAATGATATCTAACTGATTTTTCATTGAAAGCTTTACGTTATTGTCTTCAAATTGTATAATTATCATGAATGAGAATTGGTAAGATATTTATCTTGCCGTAAATTTTAAGAACTTAACATACTGAAATGAATTTCCAAACTGTAACTTTACCTACAAATGTTTTCTGTATAAAAATAATTTATAACTTCAAATTAGATTAAATTACTATAATCCAAAAATAAAATTGACATTTTTAATGTGTGTATATATTATTCAAAGCCTTCAAGATTGGCCATTACATGTCTCAATTTTTTCTTTCGCTATCAGCAAACGAGGCACATTTAACTGGAACTTAGTCGTAAGTATTTAGCGCTTCAATTCTACTCGTTGTCATTGGTTTCGGATGGTTTCGAGCCTGTAAAAATGACAAAACAAGAAGAGGGAATGTGAGAGATTTGCGACCGAGTACTTAAGCAGTTGATAAGCGCAAAGTAAGAATAATGAGACTCACCGCCAATTTGTCTATTGCCACCAATAGATGGTGTCTATTGAGACACCACAAACAGTCAGGACCAAAACGCCGATGGCAACCTGCATGCCAAGAATTGATCCCGCATTCGATTTGCTCGAGGAATTGGTTTGTAAGACGTCCTCAATGACATTCTGTTTCTGGATCCCACCATGCATGCCAACAATTGATCCCGCTTCCGAATCGCCATCCGAATCGCGGCTCGATGGTTTGCTCGAGGAATCAATGACATTCTGCTTCTGGATGCCACCATGCAACGCTTTACCAAAAGGAAATTGTGGTAAATTTGAGACATAAATTAAAAAATAACCCAACCCCTTTCCAAAACCAACTTAAAAATGGATTATATATGTATTACCAATATAATCTATATATTTTTATATTTTTATATATTAATATATTTTTAGATTTTTACGGAATTTTCGTCGCCACCAGAAAACAAGCTGCATTTTGCAAATCCAACGTATGGCCGTTATGCATCTTAGACATTATATTGGTCTTTCAAATATTTATAGCCCTTAAATTGTGTCACCTTCTAACTAAACTATTGAAACGATCTTATTTATGCTCCATATTTAAGGTGTTTTAAATATACTTAAACATTGGAGATTGGATTGCTCAGCTTACTTCAAAATTGGTTGGCAAGCTGCTAAGCCATTAAATTAACTTTCATTTGTGAATAATTCCTCCATTTACTACTATAAGAAAATTATAAATTAAAATTAAACATCATGGATCACTTACATTCCACATTGATAATAAATTGGTCCATCAAATCAGGAGAATCCGAGTGCGAGCACATTAGTACCATCTTATTGTGCTTGGGCGTCAAGTGAAACTGAATTTCCTTTATTTTATTATGTAATATGTAAGTATCGCTGATCTTGATTTGATCCTGCGGTTTGCTGAAGTTCCACATTGGCTCTCCATTAAAAACGACGCATTGGGCTTTAAACTCTGTTCCCTCTTTGAAGTAGCCCTCGCTATTTGGTTCCGAAATCAAGTTGATGAAGGGCTTCATTTCTGCCAGAAATTCAAACAGAACAAAAGTATTTATTTAGAAGACAGGAAAGGTCTGTGAGATATTCGTTACTTGGGCGTAATATTTATAATCTTATTAAAAAATAAAGTTTTCTTATAAAGTTTTTTCGCAAACATTTTTTTTTCATTCCGCTTACTAAAAATTGGGTTTTAAAGAAAAAAGAAGGCAAGACATTTTTTCAGCCTTTGTAAGCATTGGATCAGGATCCCAATATTTATCACCCTCAATATTTACAATCAGATAACATTCTTGAAAGTCGTTAGATTTATATTATACTCCTCGAAAGAGTGATATTTCTGCAAAGTCGGTGGAACCAAGTGTGATCGGATTTTTTAATTTCTCTGTTGTGGGCGATTCCCTGTGCCTCGATCCTTCCACATAATCGAAGAGCTTATAATCCTTATCCTTACTCTGATTATTGGCCAGGACATCAATCACAAAGCCGCAGATCAGTGCACAAGCCACAAACTTTTTAAAGAACATTTTCGGCTTTTTTTTTTATTAATTGTTTCTTATCCCGAATTTATAATTTGTTTTCAATTTTAGGCAGAAAAACTAGTGTATTTAGGCGAACGCCTCAATGAAGACTGAAGTAAATTGAAGTCTGCCGATCAGGCTGGGCGGCAAAAAGCTCTGCTCCCTTGTCGTAAATTAATTCTGATTTGCGACAAATAAGCGTTTGTGATTTAGCAGCGATGCCTGAATTTGGAACATGGGGGCTGCTAAAAAATTGAATTAGAAATAAAGTCCTTGACAGAGCGTGTGCCAAAATGTATATGTAGGGATACTTCAGTGATGTTTCTGGAAAATTTGATAAAATTTGTATTCACAGTTTTTGAGTAAATCGCATTACAGTTTGCGCAGTTTAAAGGGATTTAAAAGTGCCGCCCGCTCCATTACATAAACCAATTCGTTAGCCATGACATGAACCAACTTATTTTCTGTCGTTTAAAATACCAATCGACGCTAACTTTTGAAAAATTCCTACGCCCCTCTCAGAGCGTGTGCCAAGTCAAGAGATATTTAAAAAAAACTTCTAAGCAATCGAACTAAGTTTAAGGAAAGTTTCAATCAAGTCCTATCCACAGTGTTCTTGTAATCAATACTTGCACCACACTTGAGCAGTTCCAGACAGCAACCATCACAAAAATATCACGTCCATGACAACAACCATCACAAAAAAACATTAATTCGACGCTAACTTCTGAAAAAATCCTACTCTCTGTGAGGGGGCGTGTGTCCTGTCAAGAGAAATTTTAAACTTCGGCAAGCCGAAGTTTATATATCCCTGCAGTTATCACAAATCAACTACATTTCGATTTTTATAATTTAATTAAGATAATAATTAATAATTCCACATTATCTAAATACTACTAAATCCCAAAGAACATCAACAAAAAATTAAAAACAACAATGTTATAATTTTTTTGAATTGTTTTTCCGATTGTTCCTATGGGAGCTATATGATATAGTCGCCCGATTCGGCTCGTTCCGACTTATATATTACCTGCAATAGAAAGACTACTTTTGGGAAAGTTTCAAGCAGATAGCTTTAAAACTGAGGGACTAGTTTGCGGAAAAACGGACAGACGGACATGGCTAGATCGACTCTCCTGGTGATGCTGATCAAGAATATATATACTTTATAGGGTCGGAAATGTCTCCTTCACTGCGATGCAAACTTTTGACTGAAATTATAATACCCTCTGCAAGGGTATAATGATATCTAACTAATATTTCATTGAAAGCTTTACTTTATTGTCTTTAAAGTGTATAATTATCATGAATTGTTATTCATTATATTGGTAAGATAAATAAATTGCAGTGAATTTTAGACTTACTTTTCACGTCAAATGAATCTCTAAGCTATAGCTTTACCTAAAAATGTTTTTTTGTATAAAAATAATTTATAACTTCAAATTAGATTAAATTGCTATAATACAAAGTCATGAGTCAATACAATGTTAATGCAACACAAAAGGGGAAGTAATATTCACATATTATTAGATCTGCACACAATTTACACTTCGGATCTTCCAAACCCAGTTGCTCGTGGTACACTCCTGGCCACATGTGCAGATGACACTGCATTTCTTGCAGCTGGTAGCACCACTGCGTCTGCCTCCCGACGGTCCAGACATTCTTGGACCAATTTGAGTGCATGCCACATTTGCTCTCCCGTCTGGCCGTTCGCATAGCCTTTACATTGATGGGAATAGGCTCGAGCACGGAGATAAGGTGACGTACCTCGGAGTTACCTTGGACCGTCGTCTTTGTTGGAAGGGACAAATTGATCGAGTTTGTGGATCAGCAAGACCAATACTTGACAAAATGGACTGGCTCCTTCGTCCAGGTAGCTGCCTGACGATTTGTAAATCCATTTTACTAACAATTTAGTTATAATTGATTTAAGAGAAAAAACTAGAGTATCAAATCATTTAAAATCATCATCATGTAATCAGTCCACCAACTAGTTTCAAAGATAAGAGGTAATATTAGTGGTATGTCGAGGCGCTATTGAATTCATTTTAAACGTTACTTAATCGTAATTAAAAACAAGAAAGGAAAGCTAACTTCGGGCGGAGCCGAAGTTGATATACCCTTGCAGAATACTCTATAATTATATTCTCCAAAATTATTCCTATGATGCATTCTTAATACTCATAAAAAATCCAAACTTCCTATCTTTAAAAACACCAAAGTTATGGCATTTCCAATCGTTCAGTTATATGGCAGCTATAGGATATAGTCGGCCGATCCTAATGAAATTTGGTAGGTCGGATTGATTGGCCAAATATAAAACCCATAAAAAAAATCCCAACTTTCTAACTTTACAAACACCAAAGTTATGGCATTTCCGATCAATCAGTTATATGGCAGCTATAGGATATAGTCGGCCGATCCTTATGAAATTTGTTAGGTCGGACTGATTGGCCAAAAATAAAACCTATAGAAAATCTCAACTTCCTAACTTTACAAACACCAAAGTTATGGCATTTCCGATCAATCAGTTATATGGCAGCTATGGGATATAGTCGTCCGATCCCGGCCGTTCCGACTTATATACTGCGTGCAAAGGAAAGAAGGGTGTGTGCAAAGTTTCAATTCGATATCTTTAAAACTGAGAGACTAGTTCGCGTAGAAACAGACAGACGGACAGACAGACGGACAGACAGACGGACAGACGGACAGACGGACAGACGGACAGACGGACATGGCTATATCAACTCAGGAGGTGATCCTGATCAAGAATATATATACTTTATAGGGTCGGAGATGTCTCCTTCACTGCGTTGCACACTTTTGACCAAAATTATAATACCCTCTGCAAGGGTATAACAAGAGAGAACGCTATAGTCGGGTGCCAGACAGACGGACAGACAGACGGACATGGCTATATCGACTCGGCTAGTGACCCTTATCAAGAATATATATACTTTATAGGGTCGGAAACGCTTCCTTCTAGCTGTTACATACTTTTGCACGAATACAATATAATATCATATATATCATAATATCATCAAAACTGTGGCCACAGCTTGTGGCTTGTGGGCGTCAGAGGGGGCGTGGCACCATTTTGAAACAAACTTGCGCTGCGTAGGAACTCCTAAAATCTACACGCAAAATGCCAATCTTCTAGCTTTTATAGTTTCTGAGATCTCAGCGTTCATACGGACGGAAAGACGGACATAGCTAGATCGACTCGGCTAGTGATCCTGATCAAGAATATATATACTTTATAGGGTCGGAAACGCTTCCTTCTACCTGTTACATACTTTTGCACGAATACAATATACCCTTTTACTCTACGAGTAACGGGTATAAACATCAAAGTTATGGCATTTCCGATCGTTTCCGATCGGCTCCGCCCGAAGTTAGCTTTTCTTTCTTGTTATACCCTTGCAGAGGGTATTATAATTTCAGTCAAAAGTTTGCAACGCAGTGAAGGAGACATTTCCGACCCTATAAAGTATATATATTCTTGATCAGCATCACCAGGAGAGTCGATCTAGCCATGTCCGTCTGTCCGTCTGTCCGTCCGTCTGTCCGTCCGTCTGTCCGTCCGTCTGTCCGTCTGTCCGTCTGTCCGTCTGTCCGTCTGTCCGTCCGTTTCTACGCAAACTAGTCCCTCAGTTTTAAAGCTATCTGCTTGAAACTTTCCCAAAAGTTGTCTTTCTATTGCAGGTAGTATATAAGTCGGAACGAGCCGGATCGGGCGACTATATCATATAGCTGCCATATAACTGAACGATCGGAAAAGCCATAACTTTGGTGTTTTTAAAGTTAGGAAGTTGGGATTTGCTATGGGTTTTATTTTTGGCTAATCAATCCGACCTGCCAAATTTCATAAGGATCGGACGACTATATCCTATAGCCGCCATATAACTGATTGATCGGAAATGCCATAGCTTTGGTGTTTGTAAAGTTAGGAAGTTGGGATTTTCTATGGGTTTTATTTTTGGCCAATCAATCCGACCTACCAAATTTCAAAAGGATCGGCCGACTATATCTTATAGCTGCTATATAACTGATTGATCGGAAATGCCATAACTCTGCTGTTTGTTAAGTTAGGAAGTTGGGACTTTTTATGAGTATTAAGAATGCATCATATGAATAATTTTGGAGAATATAATTTATAGAATATTCTGCAAGGGTATATCAACTTCGGCTCCGCCCGAAGTTAGCTTTCCTTTCTTGTTTTATTTTATTTTACTGGAATCACTTGTTATCAGGCCAATTTGATTGTAGTTTGACATACAAATTAACCATATGGTTTCTTTTCGCTTTCATAAAAAATTAGAGATTAAATTTATGGAATATTTGGGCAGAATATGTTTTGATTGGCCTGGTTTATTATTTGTATGTCAAATTAAAATAAAGTGAAGAAATCTATACGCACATGGCGCAGTTTTTATAAAAGCGAAAAAAACCATAACAAATCATAACTGATAACAAGTGATTCCAGAAAATAAAGCCTGAAATAATTTTATTTGTATACCCTTGAAGAGGGTATTATAATTTTGGTCGAAAGTGTGCAACGCAGTGAAGGAGACATCTCCGACCTTATAAACTATATATATTCTTGATCAGGATCGCGACCTGAGTTGATATAAGCATGTCCGTTTGTCCGTCTGTCTGTCTCTACGCAAACTAGTCTTTCAGTTTTAAAGATATCGAATTGAAACTTTGCACACACCCTTCGTTCCTTTGCACGCAGTATATAAGCCGAAACGGCCGAGATCGACCGACGATATCCTATAGCCGCCATATAACTGATTGATCGGAAATGCCATAACTTTGGTGTTTGTGAATTTAGGATTTTTTATGGGTTTTATTTTTGGCCAATCAATTCGACTTACCAAATTTCATAAGGATCGGTCGATTATATCCTATAGCTGCCATATAACTGATTGATCGGAAATGCCATAACTTTGGTAAAGTTAGGAAGTTTGGATTTTTATGAGTGTTAAGAATGCATCATATGAATAATTTTGGAGAATATAATTTACAGAATATTCTGCAAGGGTATATTAACATCGGCTCCGCCCGAAGTTAGCTTTCCTTTCTTGTTTTTCACTGGAATCACTTGTTATCAGCCCAATTTGATTGTAGTTTGACAAAAAAATTAACCATATGGTTTCTTTTCGCTTTCATGGGCTGGGGGAGGCCTTTGGATGTTATCTGGAAACACGGCGGTGTAACGCTAACGTTAGCCCGCAATTACCAGAAATTTCGCTATATAAGGTGGATGGGGCGATCGTTGGCAGATGAAAATGTTTCGAGTGTTACTGATCCTCCCTTTCAGGCCAGGTTCCATGTGATGAAATTCAACCGCGGCACCTGGGAACCCACGATTTACAGCATTCTTTCGCCGGACTTTTGCGCCATAATGTTCAACGAGAATATATACTGGTTCACGAATTGGAACAAAAACATTGCGAACCGCGCGGAGATTGAGGAGAAGTGCATCAATACGAAGGACGTGGGTGCAGTGGTATAATTTATTATTTATTTTTCACTTATATGTATCCCTGCTCTAGACCGTTATTACGTACAATCCCTTTCTGATGAGCATGGAGCTGGACAATGTGCGAATCCCCAATGTGCATGGTCGCTATAAGGTGGTGTTCACCTTCGAGGCATTCGACGAAAATAACGAAAGACGCCCGACATCCTTGTGCTTCGAAATTAGCGGCCAGTCCGAGAAGATAAACTGATGACAAAGCGTTTCTAAATGCTCATCATACATTCCACTGCGCAAAATTCTGACCTTGTCCTCTATTCGCAATTAATCAAAGCCAGAAAAGCCTTGGATTTCCAATAAAATAATGATATTTTTCATTGAAAGCTTTACGTTATTGTCTTCAAATTGTATAATTATCATGAATGAGAATTGGTAAGATATTTATCTTGCCGTAAATTTTAAGAACTTAACATACTGAAATGAATTTCCAAACTGTAACTTTACCTACAAATGTTTTCTGTATAAAAATAATTTATAACTTCAAATTAGATTAAATTACTATAATCCAAAAATAAAATTGACATTTTTAATGTGTGTATATATTATTCAAAGCCTTCAAGATTGGCCATTACATGTCTCAATTTTTTCTTTCGCTATCAGCAAACGAGGCACATTTAACTGGAACTTAGTCGTAAGTATTTAGCGCTTCAATTCTACTCGTTGTCATTGGTTTCGGATGGTTTCGAGCCTGTAAAAATGACAAAACAAGAAGAGGAAATGTGAGAGATTTGAGACCGAGTACTTAAGCTGTTGATAAGCGCAGAGTAAAAATAATGAGACTCACCGCCAATAGACAATCGTCCGGTAGCTCGAGAAACCACAAACAGCAGGACCACCAGGACCAAAACAGTCAGGACCAAAACAGTCAGGACCAAAACGCCAATGGCCACCTGCATGCTCGGTGCTTTGCTCGAGGAATTTGTTTGCAAACCGGGGTCCACCACGTCATCCGGTACGTCATCAATGACAATCTCTTTCTGGATGCCACTGTCTTCCCACGCTTTATCTAAAAGGAATTGTGGTACATTTGAGACATAAATTAGAAAATAATCCAACCCTTGTCAAAACCTACTTACAAATGGAGTATTAATGTATATCAAAGGAAAATATTAATGGGCTTTGAATTGTGTCACCTTCCAAATGAACTATTTAAAATTATCTTGAGCTGGCCTGCATATCCATGACTTAAGGTGTTTTAAATATACTTCAAAGTTGGATTGCTAGCCGTTCAGACATTTAAATAACTAGGGTTGTGAGTTTATTCCACCGTTAAACCGTAAGAAAATTAAAAACTAAAATTAATCTCTAAGATGACTTACAAACCAAATCGATAATTAAATTGGCCGTCAAGTAAGGGAATCCCCCTCCTGAGCACGTTAGTTCCAGTTTATCGTGCTCGCGCGTTATTTGAAACTGAATTTCCTGCATTGAATATAACTTTTCATCTTTATAGATACTTTGACTGTGCATATGGAGATCCTTGATTTGATCCTGCGGTTTGCTGAATATCCACCTTGCCAGGTCACTACGGAGGAGGCATTGGGCTTTGAACTCCATTCCCTCCATAAAGAGGTTTACGTTATTTGGCATCATAATCAAGCGGATGATGGGCTGTTTCTCTGCCAGAAATTCAAACAAAACGAAAGTATTTTATTAGAAAACAGCAGAGGTCTGTGAGATTAATCATATGTAAAAAATAAGGTTTAATAAAGTTTACCAAGTAACAAATTATAATATCTAATATTGAAGTATTGAAATTATAAGTATAATCAAGTTTTATGATTGAACTATCATATAAATTTTGATGATGCTGACAAACATTGTCTCTAGTTTTTACAAAGTGATCGGACTATCCTAATTTGTGCCACTCTAATTTATTTTAAGTTGGTTGTAAATTGGAGTAAAAATTTACTTGTAAATGGCAGTTTTGTATGCATTTACTGTCCAGAATCACTACAACGTATTTATAGAATAATATGGGATTGATTAATAGAAAAAATGGGATTGATTTTATTTTACCAGTTTCTTGAGAGGAAAATATTTCTACGAGGTCGGTAGAGGTCGTTGTGGACGGGCTTTTTGATGTCTCCGTTGAGGGCGATTCCCCGTGCCCCGATCCTTCCGCATCAAAATCAGAATCATCCTCAAGGGTTATCCTGTTGGCCAGGACACCAGTCACAAAGCCGCAGATCAGTGCACAGGCCACAAACTTTTTAAAGAACATTCTCGCTCAATTTGTTATTAATTGTTTCTTATCCCGAATTTATAATTTGTTTTCAATTTTAGGCCGAAAAACTAATGTATTTAGGCGAACGCCTCAATGAAGACTGAAGTAAATTGAAGTCTGCCGATCAGGCTGGGCGGCAAAAAGCTCTGCTCCCTTGTCGTAAATTAATTCTGATTTGCGACAAATAAGCGTTTGTGATTTAGCAGCGATGCCTGAATTTGGAACATGGGGGCTGCTAAAAAATTGAATTAGAAATAAAGTCCTTGACAGAGCGTGTGCCAAAATGTATATGTAGGGATACTTCAGTGATGTTTCTGGAAAATTTGATAAAAATTGTATTCACAGTTTTTGAGTAAATCGCATTACAGTTTGCAGTTTAAAGGGATTTAAAAGTGCCGCCCGCTCCATTACATAAACCAATTCGTTAGCCATGACATGAACCAAATTATTTTCTGTCGTTTAAAATACCAATCGACGCTAACTTTTGAAAAATTCCTACGCCCCTCTCAGAGCGTGTGCCAAGTCAAGAGATATTTAAAAAAAACTTCTAAGCAATCGAACTAAGTTTAAGGAAAGTTTCAATCAAGTCCTATCCACAGTGTTCTTGTAATCAATACTTGCACCACACTTGAGCAGTTCCAGACAGCAAACATCACAAAAATATCACGTCCATGACAACAACCATCAACCATCGGCAAGCCGAAGTTTATATACCCCTGCAGTTATCACAAATCAACTACATTTCGATTTCTATGCCTATAATACTAAAAACAATGAAGCTATGACGATTTTGCGCTGCATTTTGTCTATGTTTCTATGACAGCTATATGATATTGTTGTCCGATTTTAATTTAATTAAAGCCGTAATTCCACATTATCTAAATACTAACAAATTCCGGAGAACATAAAAAAAAAAAAAAATAAATAAAAAACAACAATGTTATAATTTTTTTGAATTGTTTTTCAGTTTGTTTCTATGGGAGCTAAATGATATAGTCGCCCGATCCGGCTCGTTCCAACTTATATATTACCTGCAATAGAAAGACAACTTTTGGGAAAGTTTCAAGCAGATAGCTTTAAAACTGAGGAACTAGTTTGCGTAAAAACGGACAGACGGACATGGCTAGATCGACTCTCCTGGTGATGCTGATCAAGAATATATAGTGGGGAGCAAAGGTGATTCCACGATCAACATTTTCGTGTTTGAGCGCGCATAAAAAAGAAATCATTCGTTTATTATTAGTAAATGACAAAACCTTTTTTTTCTTGAATATCTATATTTATTTGTAACAATTATGCGTAAATAGCAAAATAGAAACAGAGGCAATGGCATAGGTATAATTCAAAAACAAAAAAAAAATGGCATGTACTCAGTTTTGTACTATCCGTGAAAGAATAGAAGAAATGCATTATTAATACTTTGTCCATAGACCCTTATTTTCTATGACATTTTTTATACGTTCTGGCATGCTCGCAACTAGATTTTCAACAATTCCTTTCGGAATATTATTCCACTCTAGTTCAATACGCCCCCAAAGATCGTTTAGGTTGGATGGGGCTGATTGATACAGTCCGAGCCGTCGCTTCACAATTGACCATAGGTTTTCAACTGAATTGAGGTCGGAATTTTGCGCTGGCTTAAAATTTTGGTTTCCAAGCCATTCTTTTACATTTTTCGCAGTGTGCTTGGGATCCCCATCTTGCTGAAAAGTTTTATGCTCTGGATACGCACACTGGTCAAGAAAATTGGGAAGCTGGGCCTGCAAAATTCTTAAATAACCTTCCTTATGTAATCCCGTCAATTTTGTGCAACGGTCCAACGTTCTAAAACGTGAAGCTCCCCCAAGCCATTATATTGCCTCCTCCATGTCTTGCCGTAAATTTTAAGAAATCGTCATACTTTTCATGTCAAATTAATTTCTAAACTGTAAATTTACCTACACATTTTTGTTGTATAAATATAATTTATAACTTCAAATTAGATTAAATTACTATAATTCAAAGTTATGAATCATACAAAAGCAATACAATGTTAATGCAACATAAAAAGGGAAGTAATAGACACACATGATACCCATTTATCACTCCAATTAAAAGCTTCATCACAACTTATTTCCAACTATATATTTTTACTTAAAATTACAAAAAATTAATTGATTCAAACTTAGCAAGCATAGGAAATAAGCAAGAATAGTTTCTTATCCCGAATTAAATTAAGACGAGAATGAAAATAAAAATGGCTAGACAAAATATAAACAATAAAATTTACATTTTTAATGTATTATTCATATTTGATATAAATTCATGGCCTTGAAGATTGGCCATTACATGTCTCAATTTTTTTCTTTCGCTATCAGCAAACGAGGCACATTTAACTGGAACTTATCCGTAAGCATTTGGCGCTTGAATTCTGCTCGTTGATATTAGTTTCGGATGGTTTTGAGCCTGTAAAAATGACAAAACAAGACGAGCAAATGTGAGAGATTTGAGACCGAGTACTTAAGCTGTTGATAAGCGCAGAGCAAAAATAATGAGACTCACCGCCAATAGACAATCGTCCGGTAGCTCGAGAAACCACAAACAGCAGGACCACCAGGACCAAAACAGTCAGGACCAAAACGCCAATGGCCACCTGCATGCCGAGAATTGATCCCGCTTCCGAATCGCCATCCGAATCGCAGCTCGGTGCTTTGCTCGAGGAATTGGCTTGCAAACCAGGATCCTTCACGTCATCCGGTACGTCATCAATGACAATCTCTTTCTGGTTGCCACTGTCTTCCCAACCGAAAACTTACAAATGGAGTATAAATGTATATCAAAGGAAAATATTAATAGGCTTTGAATTGTGTCACCTTCCAAATGAACTATTGAAAATTATCGTGAGCTGGGCTGCATATCCATGATTTAAGGTGATTTAAATATACTTCAAAGTTGGATTGCTAGCCGTTCAGACATTTAAATAACTAGGGTTGTGAGTTTATTCCACCGTTAAACCGTAAGAAAATTAAAAACTAAAATTAATCTCTAAGATGACTTACAAACCAAATCGATAATTAAATTGGCCGTCAAGTAAGGGAATCCCCCTCCTGAGCACGTTAGTTCCAGTTTATCGTGCTCGCGCGTTATTTGAAACTGAATTTCCTGCATTGAATATAACTTTTCATCTTTATAGATACTTTGTCTGTGAATATGGAGATCCTTGATTTGATCCTGCGGTTTGCTGAATATCCACCTTGGCAGGTCACTACGGAGGAGGCATTGGGCTTTGAACTCATGTCCCACCCAAAAGCGGCCTATGCTATTTGGCTTTGAAATCAAGCGGATGATGGGCTGTTTCTCTGCCAGAAATTCAAACAAAACGAAAGTATTTTATTAGAAAACAGCAGAGGTCTGTGAGATTAATCATATGTAAAAAATAAGGTTTAATAAAGTTTACCAAGTAACAAATTATAATATACTGTACATTATTTATATTGCTTACATTATTTGCTTTGCTTCGACCTAATATTGAAGTATTGAAATTATAAGTATAATCAAGTTTTATGATTGAACTATCATATAAATTTTGATGATGCTGACAAACATTGTCTCTAGTTTTTACAAAGTGATCGGACTATCCTAATTTGTGCCACTCTAATTTATTTTAAGTTGGTTGTAAATAGGAGTAAAAATTTACTTGTAAATGGCAGTTTTGTATGCATTTACTGTCCAGAATCACTACAACGTATTTATAGAATAATATTTATAACCAAATAACTGTCTTAAAAATGGGATTGATTTTATTTTACCAGTTTCTTGAGAGGAAAATAGTTCTACGAGGTCGGTAGAGCTCGTTGTGGACGGGCTTTTTGATGTCTCCGTTGAGGGCGATTCCCCGTGCCCCGATCCTTCCGCACCAAAATCAGAATCATCCTCAAGGGTTATCCTGTTGGCCAGGACACCAGTCACAAAGCCGCAGATCAGTGCACAGGCCACAAACTTTTTAAAGAACATTCTCGCTCAATTTGTTATTAATGGTTTCTTATCCCGAATTTTAAATTTATTTTCAATTTAAGGCAGAAAAACTAGTTTGTTAAGGCGAACGCCTCAATGAAGACTGAAGTAAAGTTAAATCCGCAAATCCGAATGGGTTTGGTGTTCCCCTTGTCGTAAAAAAATGTTGCTCTCTAATCTTTAATGTATTATTGTTGCCATTGCTCGCAGTTTTTTTTCGTAATCTAGGCTTGCGAGTGCTTAAAGTCCCCCAAAAACCAGAAAGCTGCTGTATAAAATGGCATAATATTTGGGGATGACAATATTAGTGGTGAAACTAAGTAGTTTAGTTGGAGAACCTAAAGTCCAAAAAATTGAGAATCCTTGGGAGACACCATAAAAGTTCAAGGAACGATTACAACCACAAGGATTTTGTATTATAAACTTTAATATAAGAGTTAAAGGGCATATTGTAAAGTAGTTTACAGATTAGAATCAGACGTTATTGACCCTTTCAATTGTTATTTTCTGAATCAGCACTAAGCTAGTAAAAAATAAACGTCGATAATAACTAATCATAATTTATTCATGACCTTGCTTTTTTATTTCTTTTTTTTGTAGTGAGAAACATCCGGTTACAATAAGTTATTCTCGACTAGTGATATTATCTACATTTTTTTATACCCTTGCAGAGGGTATTATAATTTTGGTCAAAAGTGTGCAACGCAGTGAAGGAGACGTCTCCGACCCTATAAAGTATATATATTCTTGATCAGGATCACCTCCTGAGTTGATATAGCCATGTCCGTCTGTCCGTCTGTCCGTCTGTCCGTCTGTCTGTTTCTACGCAAACTAGTCTCTCAGTTTTAAAGCTATCGAATTGAAACTTTGCACACACCCTTCTTTCCTTTGCACGCAGTATATAAGTCGGAACGGCCGGGATCGGCCGACTATATCCTATAGCTGCCATATAACTGATTGATCGGAAATGCCATAACTTTCGTGTTTGTAAAGTTAGGAAGTTGAGATTTTCTATGGGTCTTATATTTGGCCAATCAATCCGACTCACCAAATTTCATAAGGATCGGCCGACTATATCCTATAGCTGCCATATAACTGATTAATCGGAAATGCCATAACTTTCGTGTTTGTAAAGTTAGGAAGTTGAGATTTTCTATGGGTTTTATATTTGGCCAATAAATCCGACCTACCAAATTTCATAAGGATCGGCCGACTATATCCTATAGCTGCCATATAACTGATTGATCGGAAATGCCATAACTTTCGTGTTTGTAAAGTTAGGAAGTTGGGATTTTCTATGGGTTTTATATTTGGCCAATCAATCCGACCTACCAAATTTCATAAGGATCGGCCGACTATATCCTATAGCTGCCATATAACTGATTGATCGGAAATGCCATAACTTTCGTGTTTGTAAAGTTAGGAAGTTGGGATTTTTTATGAGTATTAAGAATGCATTATATGAATAATTTTGGAGAATATAATTTACAGAGTATTCTGCAAGGGTATATCAACTTCGGCTCCGCCCGAAGTTAGCTTTCCTTTCTTGTTGGTAGCTTACTCCGTCAAAACAGAATAATTCAAAAACATGGTTTTGATTATATTTATCTTTAATTTTAATGTATGTATGGAGTGTATGGTTAAATCAAAACAAAGATTAATTTTTGAAGTACACTACCCAGTCAAATTTAAAAATTCCAAGGGAGCATTCTTTAAGAACAATTTATTTAACAAAATAAGGCTGTGCCTTAGGACTATACAAACAATTTAAAAAATTTATTGGGCTTACAACAATCGCATTTCAAAAGATTTTATTTTTTGTAATACTTTTATAATGCTTGTAAATAAGTTAAATTTTTAATTAAGTAATATTAAAGTAATTTATGCGCAATGTTTGCTTCTTCAAACTTTTTTTTCCCCTCATTTTTTTTTTAATAATACAATTTTTTAAATAATGCAAAATATCTTGTTAGTACATAAAATAATATATATTACTTTTTATTAGTTACGTTGTAAGAGATAAGGGATGCTAACGTTGCCTGAGATGGGTACAGTTCTGATTGTTGAGAAGTGATGAAAACTCTGCTAGCAGTTTAGCCTGGACTTAAGCCAAAAAATGTTAAGTGTAAAAAAAATGTATTATATTTTTACTTGTAAAGTAAAATAGTTTGAAAACTATGTTAGACTTTTAAGTACAAATTTGTCTATAAATTCAATTGGGTAAATTTGTACCCGACATATATACTGCGTGCAAAGGAAAGAAGGGTGTGTGCAAAGTTTCAATTCGATATCTTTAAAACTGAGAGACTAGTTCGCGTAGAAACAGACAGACGGACAGACAGACGGACAGACGGACATGGCTATATCAACTCAGGAGGTGATCCTGATCAAAAATATATATACTTTATAGGGTCGGAGATGTCTCCTTCACTGCGTTGCACACTTTTGACCAAAATTATAATACCCTCTGCAAGGGTATAAAAATAGCTAAGTAATTGAACTAACTATAAGGGAACTATCAATCAATTCGTATCCACACCTCAAATCTTACATATATAGTTCGAATTTTCCTCTTTTAATATTATAGCTATTATAAATAATGATATCTAACTAATATTTCATTGAAAACTTTACTTTATTGTCTTTACAGTGTATAATTATCATGAATTAGATAAATAAATTGCCGTAAATTTAAGACTTACTTTTCACGTCAAATGAATCTCTAAGTTATAACTTTACCTAAAAATGTTTTTATACCCTTGCAGAGGGTATTATAATTTTGGTCAAAAGTGTGCAACGCAACGCAAATTAAAATATAACCAACGTATGACCTTGAGTAATTCAATAACACTACAATTATTGTTTAACAAGGTCGATACAAAACCAACATAGATAATCTATAACTTCAAATTAGATTAAATTACTATAATCCAAAGTTATGAATCATACAATTGCAATTCCCACATGATTAGATGGATATCACTCTAAATAAAAGCTTCATCGTTTTAACAACTCATTTCCAACTATATATATTTACTTAAAATTACTAAAAATTAATTGTCAAAGGCAAAATATTGGCAATGAATGGAGTCAAACTAAGCAAGCATAGGAAATTATGCTTGCTACGATTGAATTTATAAAACTAGGAATAAGAAAATGCAAAATGAGAATGAAAATAAAAATGGCTAGACAAAATGTAAATAATAAAATTGACATTTTTAATGTATTATTATTATTTTATATAAATTCATAGTATATAATTCAAGGCCTTGAAGATTGGCCATTACATGTCTCAATTTTTTCTTTCGCTATCAGCAAACGAGGCACATTTAACTGGAACTTATCCGTAAGCATTTAGCGCTTGAATTCTGCTAGTTGTCATTGGTTTCGGATGGTTTTGAGCCTGTAAACATTACAAAATAAAAAAAGGAAATGTGAGAGATTTGAGACCGAGTACTTAAGCAGTTGATGAGCGCAGAGTAAAAATAATGAGACTCACCGCCAATAGACAATCGTCCGGTAGCTCGAGAAACCACAAACAGCAGGACCACCAGGACCAAAACAGTCAGGACCAAAACGCCAATGGCCACCTGCATGCCGAGAATTGATCCCGCTTCCGAATCGCCATCCGAATCGCAGCTCGGTGCTTTGCTCGAGGAATTGGCTTGCAAACCAGGATCCTTCACGTCATCCGGTACGTCATCAATGACAATCTCTTTCTGGTTGCCACTGTCTTCCCAACCGAAAACTTACAAATGGAGTATAAATGTATATCAAAGGAAAATATTAATAGGCTTTGAATTGTGTCACCTTCCAAATGAACTATTGAAAATTATCGTGAGCTGGGCTGCATATCCATGATTTAAGGTGATTTAAATATACTTCAAAGTTGGATTGCTAGCCGTTCAGACATTTAAATAACTAGGGTTGTGAGTTTATTCCACAATTAAACGTTAAGAAAATTAAAAACTAAAATGAATCATCTTGGAGCACTTACAATCCACATGGATAACAAATTTGGCCACCAAGTTAAGAAATTCCATTCCTGAGCACATTAGTTCCAGTTTATCGTGCTCGCGCGTTATTTGAAACTGAATTTCCCTCATGAAATAGAACTTTTTATCTTTATAGATACTATCTATGTGAATATGGAGATCCTTGATTTGATCCTGCGGTTTGCTGAATATCCACTTTGGCAGGTTACTACGGAGGAGGCATTGGGCTTTGAACTCAGTTCCCTCCCTAAAGCGGTTTACGTTATTTGGCATCGAAATCAAGCGGATGATGGGGTGTTTCTCTGCCAGAAATTCAAACAAAACGAAAGTATTTTATTAGAAAACAGAGGTCTGTGAGATTAATCATATGTAAAAAATAAGGTTTAATAAAGTTTACCAAGTAACAAATTATAGTTTTTACAAAGTGATCGGACTATCCTAATTTGTGCCACTCTAATTTAGTTTAAGTTGGTTGTAAATAGGACTACAAATTGACTTATAAATTGCAGTTTTGTATGCATTTACTGCCAGAATCACTACAACGTATTTATAGAATAATATTTATAACCAAATAACTGTCTTAAAAATGGGATTGATTTTATTTTACTATTTTGTTGAGAGGAAAATAGTTCTACGAGGTCGGTAGAGCTCGTTGTGGACGGGCTTTTTGATGTCTCCGTTGAGGGCGATTCCCCGTGCCCCGATCCTTCCGCACCAAAATCAGAATCATTTTCAAGGGTTATCCTGTTGGCCAGGACACCAGTCACAAAGCCGCAGATCAGTGCACAGGCCACAAACTTTTTAAAGAACATTCTCGCTTAATTTGTTATTAATGGTTTCTTATCCCGAATTTTAAATTTATTTTCAATTTAAGGCAGAAAAACTAGTTTGTTAAGGCGAACGCCTCAATGAAGACTGAAGTAAAGTTAAATCCGCAAATCCGAATGGGTTTGGTGTTCCCCTTGTCGTAAAAAAATGTTGCTCTCTAATCTTTAATGTATTATTGTTGCCATTGCTCGCAGTTTTTTTTCGTAATCTAGGCTTGCGAGTGCTTAAAGTCCCCCAAAAACCAGAAAGCTGCTGTATAAAATGGCATAATATTTGGGGATGACAATATTAGTGGTGAAACTAAGTAGTTTAGTTGGAGAACCTAAAGTCCAAAAAATTGAGAATCCTTGGGAGACACCATAAAAGTTCAAGGAACGATTACAACCACAAGGATTTTGTATTATAAACTTTAATATAAGAGTTAAAGGGCATATTGTAAAGTAGTTTACAGATTAGAATCAGACGTTATTGACCCTTTCAATTGTTATTTTCTGAATCAGCACTAAGCTAGTAAAAAATAAACGTCGATAATAACTAATCATAATTTATTCATGACCTTGCTTTTTTATTTCTTTTTTTTTGTAGTGAGAAACGTCCGGTTACAGTAAGTTATTCTCGACTAATGATTTTATCTACATTTTTTTGGTCGCTTACTCCGACCAAACAAAAACATGGTTTTGATTATATTTATCTTTAATTTTAATGTATGTATGGAGTGTATGGTTAAATCAAAACAAAGATTAATTTTTGAAGTACACTACCCAGTCAAATTTAAAAATTCCAAGGCAGCATTCTTTAAGAACAATTTATTTAACAAAATAAGGCTGTGCCTTAGGACTATACCAACTATTTACAACAATCGCAATTCAAAAGATTTTATTTTTTGTAATAAATGTATAAAGCTTGTGAATAAAGTTAAATTTTTAATTAAGTAATTGTAAAGTAATTTTTTTTAATAAAAGAAGTTTTTGTTTTTTCTGTTTGCAGCCCATTGAATAAAAAGAAATTACAAGTTTTCTGTGATTCTAAACATTACACAGCTTAATTAATGCTTCGAATATTTTGAGAGCCGTATGCGTAATGTTTGCTTCTTCAAACTTTTTTATCCCCTCATTTTTTTTTTTAATATTACAATTTTTTAAATAATTCAAAATATCTTGTTAGTACATAAAATAATATATATTACTTTTTATTAGTTACGTTGAAAGAGATAAGGGATGCTAACGTTGCCTGAGATGGGTACAGTTCTGATTGTTGAGAAGTAAAGAAAACTCTGTTAGCTTAGCCTGGACTTAAACCAAAAAAAGTGTTAAGTGTAAAAAAAATGTATTATATTTTTACTTGTAAAGTAAAATAGCTTGAAAACTATGTTAGTCTTTTAAGTACAAATTTGTCTATTAATTCAATTGGGTAAATTTGTAATTGCGTATAAAATAAATATAATCATCCTAATACCTAAAATATTTGAATGATTTTTAGTTTTATTAAGATTTAATACAAGCCAATTTTTCTTTAAATTCTTTAAAATGTATCCCATAATCTTTATCCATCTATGTAAGTACAGATTAAGGTCTTAAATCGAATGATTAATAAAAAATAACCGACTTTAAGCCCATAAATCACTTTTCAGCTATGCAGAAAAGTATTATCTTTGCTGAATCGGCTTATCGCATCACAGTTTTTATTGGCGGCAGTCTGCTGCTACTTAAAGTTGAACTATGTTCGAGGGTCTGCAGACTGCGTCGATGATAAGATTGTGGTGGACATAAAGGAACCATTCGATCGGCAGAGCCGACGACCGGCACATTGAACAATAAACGACTGAATTATTTTTAAACAAAAGTGTTGTATTTATTGATTTCTCCATTAAATCAGATTGCAATCAATTATTCACAGTAGTTTTCTTCGTTCTTTGCTCGTTATCAAGAAATACGTTTTTTGGAGGGGGCACTACGGCTCTAAGCGGAGCTCACTAACTAGCTAGCTAATGGACTAAATAAACAGCAATAATAATAATAATAATATTCATAGTTATAATGGTAGAGTAATGGTAACTAAAATGTATATCGCATTTGAGGAAACTTAACGGAAACGATTACAAATTACGGTTACAGTTACGTATCGGATCCGTTTCTATATATATATATATATATCTATATATAGCGGCATCTACTGGCAACTGCGAGCCGATTCAACATTTTTGTGCTTAAAACTAACAAAACTAGGGGAGCCATATTGCAACGCCAGTCGACTCAGTTCATCTATTTACAATACACTCTGAGCGAATCGAACCTATTTACACACTATATCAAAATATCAACCACATTTATACATTCAATATATATTGTATTTTTAACTAAATAGCAGCCTTTTCAAATTTTGATAACGTTTTCTTTTTTTGCGAATCCATCGAACCTAAGTCGTTGTTTGGCCTTTGCACAGCTAAATCCTTCTAAAGCAAATAGCGAAGTGGGTTTTTCGGTTTTGGATGGTGCATTTAGATCCTTGGTGCGTGTTTGCATTATTGGCCAACGTTCAACGTCTAACGTCTTAAGTCTATCGAGTTCGTTTCCATTTTCTGTTTTGGTGTGACTTAGAAGCTAGTTAACTAAAGAATTTGCGCTCGTTGGTTTGGATCGTCTAAAAAGGGGTACAATTACAATTAAGTTGCAGCAGTCGCGTCTACATATGCACAGATTGGGTTCTCCTCCTCGTATGTTAACTAGTCCTTAATGGGGATTCTCTGACTGGACTATCTGACTCCCTAAAAGTCGTAGAACTCGTTCGATTTGTTGTTGAACCGCCGGGTGAGCACGTACACGACCGCCTCGTAGGTGGCCATCATGATCGCCGTGTTGGGAATCTGTCGCACCAGCTGCGTGGCCAAGCCTCTGTGGGTTGGACAATAAAAACAGATGGTTGAGTATGGTTGGCAGTGGAGGTATTAGTCGACACTTAGCCATAATAGTAATATAAAACACCCCGAGTGAGAGCACGCTGGCTAGTGATAATCAAATTAAGGTAAACAAATAAAAACAAGAGAGAACGCTATAGTCGGGTGCCCCGACCATCAGATACCCGTTACTCAGGTAAAGGGAGTGCGAGGGAGATGGAGATAGAAACTTTGATCACGCATAACTTTTTAACGAATGGTCCGATTTGAAAAATTTCTTCTACATTTCGATAGGTATTGATAAACACAATAAAACTGCATTTTTACTTTTCCGAAATATTTAAATTTTTAAAATATAAGCGATTGTGGGCGTCAGAGGGGGCGTGGCACCATTTTGAAACAAACTTGCGCTGCGTAGGAACTGCTCAAATCTACATGCAAAATGCCAATCTTCTAGCTTTTATAGTTTCCGAGATCTCAGCGTTCATACGGACAGACAGACAGACGGACAGACAGACGGACAGACGGACAGACGGACAGACGGACATGGCTATATCGACTCGGCTAGTGACCCTGATCAAGAATATATATACTTTATAGGGTCGGAAACGCTTCCTTCTAGCTGTTACATACTTTTGCACGAATACAATATACCCTTTTACTCTACGAGTAACGGGTATAAATATGCGACGCAAAAGAATTTAAATAGACTTCACGATGGGGAGACGGCCACGAATTCGTGGGTGGCGCATTATAATTCATTAGCGATGAACAAGCAAAAAATTCGGCATCCGTGTTAAATGTTTGTTTCTTTTTAAAGGTTGAATATTAAAAGTTTAAAAATACACATTATGAAAACGTAGAGAGAAAGAAAATATGTGGAACCCCCTTTGAATCAAATGGGACTTACTCTTAAAGATTAATATAACATAAAAACCCAGGTGCTTATAGAAAATTATACAAAACAAGAAAGGAAAGCTAACTTCGGGCGGAGCCGAAGTTGATATACCCTTGCAGAATACTCTGTAAATTATATTCTCCAAAATTATTCATATAATGCATTCTTAATACTCATAAAAAATCCCAACTTCCTAACTTTACAAACACGAAAGTTATGGCATTTCCGATCAATCAGTTATATGGCAGCTATAGGATATAGTCGGCCGATCCTTTTGAAATTTGGTAGGTCGGACTGATTGGCCAAATATAAAATCCATAGAAAATCCCAACTTCCTAACTTTACAAACACGAAAGTTATGGCATTTCCGATCAATCAGTTATATGGCAGCTATAGGATATAGTCGGCCGATCCTTATGAAATTTGGTAGGTCGGATTGATTGGCCAAATATAAAACCCATAGAAAATCTCAACTTCCTAACTTTACAAACACGAAAGTTATGGCATTTCCGATCAATCAGTTATATGGCAGCTATAGGATATAGTCGGCCGATCCTTATGAAATTTGGTGAGTCGGATTGATTGGCCAAATATAAAACCCATAGAAAATCTCAACTTCCTAACTTTACAAACACGAAAGTTATGGCATTTCCGATCAATCAGTTATATGGCAGCTATAGGATATAGTCGGCCGATCCCGGCCGTTCCGACTTATATACTGCGTGCAAAGGAAAGAAGGGTGTGTGCAAAGTTTCAATTCGATAGCTTTAAAACTGAGAGACTAGTTTGCGTAGAAACAGACAGACGGACAGACAGACGGACAGACGGACAGACGGACAGACGGACAGACGGACAGACGGACATGGCTATATCAACTCAGGAGGTGATCCTGATCAAGAATATATATACTTTATAGGGTCGGAGACGTCTCCTTCACTGCGTTGCACACTTTTGACCAAAATTATAATACCCTCTGCAAGGGTATAAAAACAATATGTGGGGTTCTCGGATCAGCAGGGGAAATACTTTTGAGGGCCATCAGACCGTAAATATTCAGTCAAGTGTCAACCCAAATTAAAACTGGGAACCCCTAGCAAATATGAGCTTAATTAAGACATAAACTGAAAGGTCAATGTGGATGAGTATTATGATGAGATGAATGTTAATAGAAAGTGCTCATTAAATGGGATTCCTATTCATGTGATTGGAATTTCTTTTTAATAGCTCACAAAATGGAAGTCCCTTAGTTTAAATCGATTGTTTTGATAACTGATTAAATAAGAAACCACATCAATAATAGATTTAACGCACCTATAGAGTCCTGCTCTGCCCTCCTCCTTCCAAACCGTGTGCAATGTCTGCCAGAAAGAGTTGTACTTGTTGCCCTCCTCCCGCAGACGAGTGCGAGCCACTTCGTGGGGATAGGCGATGCAGGAGGCAATAGTTTTGGAAACAGCCCCAGCCATCATAAACTCCAGGAAGTCTCGAGAGCCCTTTGTGTCCGTGTGCCGCTGATTTCGTTGCTCCAGCTGTGGTAAAAATAAATTGGAGTTTAGAAGAGAACCAAATGAAAACACCATAAAATACCCCCCACTTACCAATTTAGACTTGATAAACTCGTAGATGACAAAGTGAACCATGGTCTCGCAGATTCCGAAATAGCTTGCCGTGATGCCCTTGTAGAAGGCGGCAATGCCACCCTGGGCATAGACCCTCTCGATGCACTGCCTCACGGTCATTTGCACCTTGGAGTTGTAGTCCAGCTGCATCCGCGTCTTCACAAACCAAATGGGATTCGTGGCCGTGGAGGAGACGAAGCCAGCACTTGCGGCACTCATTATGTGCACCAATGGCGAGTCACGTTCAACAAATCTGAGGATTAAATTAAATTTTTATTAGGGCACTTCAAAAATGGTTTTGTAGGGGAATACCAAAAATTTCGGTCTTCTTTTGGGATGCCTAAATCGTTCTAACTGATTATATTATTCTTATTATATTATTAATTTGTATTACAAGTCGGTTTTTTTTAGTAAATCAACTCTATCTTCAATATATTTATCATAGGTTCTTTAGTATAATAAGGTGGATCATTAAGCCTTTAATGTTTTAAACTTTTAAACCAACGGAATTAATTAACTTTTGAACAATTTTCCGCACCTTCGTTTATAATAAACTTACCCCAAACTGTTGAGCGTGTTCTTGGTTTGTGAGTAGGTGCAGAAGTATATGGCACGGGAAGGGGCCACGCCCACGAGATTCGGGCCCAAACCTTTGAACAGAGCGCGGGGTCCCTCGTTCTGAACAATATGCCTAGAAATATAAGAGCTCCATCAGCAATTGTGCTCTGTATAATTCACAACCACTACTTACCGTAGGCACTGCATAATGCTCATGGATTTGGGGGTTGTGGATGAGATGCCGCAATGTGAAATGGCCATGATCTGCAAGGGCAAAAGACATAGATTATTAAACCATGTAAACTAAAGTCGTGGCAATGGAGATGAAGGTATCGAAGATGTTAAAGGCTGCTCTTTTGATTGGGGCTTAGGGCTTGAGCTCAAGCTTGTTAGGATGCAATGGCAATGGCAATGGCAATGGGTAAATGGGTATGAGAGAATAGGTAAAAAGAATTTGGTACTACCCTACGCACACCCCCAATCACCTGTGGCTGTGATCTGTTACGTAATATCGTTGTGCTTAGCTTACGTCGTTGTTCCGGCCGCAAAAGCTCCGATTGGCCACCGTTCGCCGGTCCTCCGGCATTCTCGACGAGACGCGACGGCGTCATGAAGGCCGTTGAGCTCTGCAGACGCGTCTTCACCACCTCCAGCGGACATGTGACCACGGCGCCCACTGTGCCAGCGGATCTGGATGGAGGAAAATAAAGGGAAAATTTAAATATGAGCAATCTATTTTAAAGGGGCATCTAAAAATAGTAGCAGCTATTAGTTAACAGCGGGAGAATATGTGAAATATGTCGCACAGGTAGAAAAACTCATTTTCCAATTGGCTTAAGAGCTTACATAAATATATTTTATTAATTTACAAAAAAGATTTAAAAGAGTTGCCAAATATGTCAACTTATCCAGTGATTGCAGGAATCTTTAATTTAAATACATTTGTTTCTTTAAAATGATCTACGCCTCCTCATTTTTTCCCTTCTTTAATGGCAAATATTCAACTTGTGAGCAACACAAAAATAAATCTCATTTGGCAACCGAGCAAGCAGAACTTGCATTTCTTCGATTTGCGCAATTCCTTGGCTAAAAATGTGTTTCCATTCTGTGCATCTAGTATAGCCAACTACTTGAATGGCATGTCCCATTCCATTTCCATTTTGATTTTAAGTGGTGGGCATATTTGATTGGCTGCATCGGAAATGAATAGCTTTTCTCATACTACAAAATGAAAGGGTTGTGGATTGGAAAATCATGGAGCACGAGGAATGAGGCGTTGTTCATCAAGTGGTCAAAGCAAATTATAGAAAATTTTATATTTCAATTCATTTCAAATTCCAAGTGCATGTAAGGCAAGGTCAGATGATTGTTTACTGAATTGTAAAATTTATTAAGCAGATGCAAAAGGCATATATGTGTGAATAAGAAAATTTGCAAGCGTCAGTCATCAGGAAATTTAGAGAACATTTTTGTTAAATTTATGATGGGTGAATGATTTTAGTGGCTAGAAATAAATCATTTATAGAGTATCGTAAACAAAATATACCTAACCTTGACTTTAAGTTAATTGCAGATTAAAAATGTGTTTACACCTACGCCAAAGAGTGCCCCAAAAATTAATTATACACGACCTTTCCCAAATGCCAACACTGATTACCTCTATCAATATAAACAGCACCTGCGAACTGCGTTATCTAGGAATATATTTGCAGAAGCATAACTCGTGATCGCAAACTTGTAAATTGGCAGTTGGCAACCGGGAACCGTGAAACCAAATTATTATAATCGATGGCAATAAACTTACGAAAAGCTAGAAAAGGTTATGCAACCAAGAAGCGGACAAAGCTTTGCAAAGTTTGATCGATTGAAATTCTCTAGAGACAGACACGAATGTCTCCCTTAATCCTAGACAAAAAAAAAAAATTTAATCAACTGATTGGTAGGCGAATGGGGAATGCTTTTCCCTCGTTTAATTTCGCAAATCTGGCGACGATTGCTGTGCGGCCAGGCATTGGATTACTGGTGCAAACTGGTTGGCGATTGACCCGGCTTCATTCCCGATAACCTTTGATGCCTGCCAGCGGATGAATTGCAATGACCGGACAAAACAGCCTCGCTTATCAGCCACATTAGGACTGCCTATCAGTGGGCTACGTCCATTAGAACATATAGTACTTGTATGGTTGCTCGATCCGCTTCGAGTCTGGTATGCGACTGTGACATAATTGCCCTGGAACATTTGGTTAATTGTCCCGAAAAGAGAACACACCACCATATGCTGCCTTTTGGTAATATAATCTGGATACTTTTTCTGGCTTTTACCCCCCTCACAGGTCAATAAAACTAAATCACATTTAATCAATGCATTAACGGGAAGCTCGACTATTGAATTTCAATTAGCATCCGCACGGCACATCACGCGAAAATAAAGCAAATTGTGCGCCAGACGAACAGAAAGTAATTCAGACAAACAATTGGACAAACAATGAAAGGATAAGTCGGACTTCAGTGGAATACTTGACGGACTTGGGAATGAGGTGATATATTGAGGTTTACAATGGGAGCTACAAATTAATTGAAAGCTTAAATGTTGCAATACAAAAACGAAAATAATAATGAATACATTTATTATTGCTGAAATATTAACCTGGCTTATAGTGCTTGGTATTCTCAACTTAAGATTGTTTTCACTAAGTTTTGTATAGTTTATTTAACGATATCATATTAATTTCACAATTATTTATAAAAGACCCCCAGAACTTTAAAAATACTATATAATTAATACAGATTAAAGTTTTCTACAGGGCTTAGACTTGATAAGCCAATCATTTAGAGCAAACTACATTGCAATACATTTTTCCCAGCAATAAATTAAAAGTCAAAAAGCAAGTCATTCTCCTGAGTTAAGATTAAATCCAATGCAAACTAGATCGCAATATACATTTTATTAAATTCTGTGTAAATATTGTTCGAGCGATCAAAATAAATTCTGCTGCTCATGTGTGAAACATGTGAAGTTCTCAATTAGCGTTTGCATGTGGAGCCAAGTACATTCAGACCGATCCGCACAGGTTCACATCTATATAGATAGCTATTCCCGATCGATGGCCTTTAACGACGCTTGTGCGAAATTCGTGCGATTTGCAACCGGTTAATGTGCGATTTATCTGTTCTTTGACATTGTTCGGGCGGGTACGTTTGTTCCCCGAAAGAACACACGCGTTTCACAGATAAGAGCGGAAATTTTGGACTCTGCAGACACCGTCTATGGGGCATACAGATATGGAACACATGCATTTGGTGTGATAATTTCCATTGGCAATGCGTCAGCCTCTGCTGGGGTGACTTTTGTCCGGCTGCTCGAAGAAACTCCCCCCACACACCTCAATTTATATGGCTGATAAGGACGTCCTGGGGGGAGACTTTGCTTATCAAACACCAAGAGTATAGTACGCATATTTCAATGGCTTTTGCGTTTCGCAGACTTAAGTTCCCATCTTATCAATGGCGTTTTTATTTTCACGTTTTTTTGGCTCCTGCTTCTTTTAGCTTCTTTTTTAGATTACGAAATCTATGGAAAGTTTTCAATGTTATTGTTTATGGGTCAAAGCAATCGAAGGTTAAAAGGAGGACTAAATTTAGTTTGGCTTGCATGGAGTTTAAACATTAAAGATACCACAATCATTGAGCATTCCTAGGATATGAATTAAGTGTTTTGAAAATCGTATTATTTTCGAATAAAACTTGGCACGCGACCTTCTACGTTTTCCCTGATTTTTCGCAGTTCTCACAGCTTGGTATTTATATCCATTTAGAATTTGTGTCTAGATCAAGAGCATAATAAAACAGGCGCCCTTGACACAATTTTAGCTTTGGCAAGTGATTCACAAATGAAAATATATATATTTATGATTATAAATACAAGTGGTAAGAAAAGATTATTTTTCACTAATTTGCTGGCCCATTAAATTATTTCCTTTCATACCGGAAAACACCTTCCGTTTTGAAAAGACTTTTTAGTGGCCATTTTCGAGTTTCAAATAAGATTCATGAATGCATATACAAATCTAAAAATATGCGTACGTGCGGGGAAACACGAACGGAACAAAAAGTCAAAAGCGGAGAAAACATTTTCGATATTTTAGCCTGGTCAAGCAAGAAACAGCCATCAAAAATGTAAACAAATCGCAGCTGATGGAAAAGTTTTGCCTTCAAAAATTAAAGAGAAAACTCAATACTGTGCTATAAATAACTGGCAGACAAGGAAAGGCAAGGGGATTATTTCCAAGTTGCAGCTTGAGTGACATTGTTTGTTTAGCCATTAGCCCCCTGTAATATCCCCCTGAAAACACCTTGGTCGCTGTCGTTTGTTGCAATCTATTCGCCTTCAACTGAGTCAGTGTGCCAGAAAAAGTTTATTTGCCCGGTCTGTCGTCTAGTTGAAAAACCAAAACAAATTCGAAATCGCTTGCCAAGCTCAATTTAGATTTGTTTCTAGACAAATAACAGCAAAATATGTGGGCAAAACACAATGCAATACAGTATAGGAGGTTAGGGAAATGTGCACACCATATTGTGCCAAATCGAAAACTTATAGGGAATAGATCTCAGCTGTCTGAACCAGTTTCGCAATTGGTACTAATTGCCGATTGTCAGGGATAACTAAAATACATATATTATAATTTTTAAATGTCAGAAAAGTAGACCCATATTTAGAAATGCTCAACTAATATGAAGTATATTTCGTATTATATCATAAATATTTCATACATTTTTTTTCTAAAAGTATGAAAAAGATATACATTTTCTTAAGGGGTTCTTAAACACTTACTTTATTATATTTTTTGCACAATACATTTCCAAACTAAATTTATTTGTACCCTGTTCTATCTATAATCCTGATATTTTCTGGTTATGTAAGACCCCTCTTTGGAGGCTTCTGATGCTTGATTAGATGGATGTCGCTTAATTGTTTGCTTTGCGACTTATTTATAGCGATAACAATGTGCGGCAGGCAAGGTTGTTTCTATTTTTTTTTTCATTTTCAACGTGTACCAACACGAGATACCCCAGAACTAACGACAACTAGAAGGCGTCTGCGACAAACTGGGGTATTAAGACAGCTCAAGTTGCAACGTGCATTTCATTCCTCCACTTTTCCCCCAGTTAAGGTACATATTACGCACATATGTAAACAGCTCACATGCATATATAGATACGGATATACACTCACTCGCATATCTCTGCGTACACCCCAAAAAAATTTCAAAATCTAACTTTAAACCCTAGCTGTTCGGCCATTTATGCATATATTCAACCCATTCTTTTTTTTAAACATAATTATAATTTATTGTCTTCATTGACGTATTTTTTTTTAAATTATTCAACAGTGTTTTATATTTTATTTTTAATTTTAAACTTAACACTACCAAAAATGTACCCGCAAAAGTCTGCGTACACCTGTTTAAAACACAAATAATATTATTTTTAGTAACTGGTAGGGTATCCTTTTCTCTGCAAATCTTCCGTAAGGCGTCTCGGGATGGAATCCACTTTTTTTTTGTCTCATTTGCAGTTATTTTCCCCTACTCCTCGAGAATCACATTCTTGAGCATTTTTTAGATGTTATCGTGTGTCTTCGGATTTTCCTCTCAAGAAGATCCCAAAAATGCTCATTTGGGATTTATGACGTTATACAGCAGCCAAAGCTTGGTATTCTGCGCCGTATGCTTCGGGTCGTTGTCTTGTTGGAACCAACATTCACTTTCGAGCCCTAATTTTTCAGCACTTTCTTCTAAATTGTTGTTTAATATGTCAATATAGATTTTCTGATCCATTATTAACTCGATAAATGCCAATTTTCCAACGCCACTTGCTGCCATACACCCCCACACCATTATTCCGCTTCCTCCTTGCTTTACTGTGCCAACCAAATTTTCTTAATTTGAGGCTTCTCCGCTTTTCCTCCATACCAAAACCTTTCCCTTGATTCCAAATATGCAGAATTTAGTTTCGTCGGGAAATATAATCTTATTCCAGAAGTCTTGGTGTTTGGAAATATACTCATTAGTAAAGGTTAGGCGCTTTTGTCTATTGACTTCCGATATGAGAGGTTTTTTGCGGGCGACTCTGCTATGGTAGTCAGCCTTTTTTATGGTCCGGCGTACAGTATCTTCGGAAACTCTTTTGGAAAATCTATCCTCGACCTTCAGCTTTGCCTGGTGAGCTGTCGTCCTTGGGTTGAGCTGAATAGATTTGATAATATTCCTCTGCTCGCGGTTTATAAGCAAAGGCGGACGGCCAGAACGAGCCTTTGGCAAGATACTTCCAGCCGAGTTGTAGTTATTTATCACTCTTTGGATGGATGAGTGGGTTCTAGCAACTAAAGCACCAATTTCTCTATAAGATTTTCCATCCAAAAAACCTTTTAATATAATTTTCCACTCCTCAACAGAAATTTCCTTGCCTTTTTGTTCCATGTTGCAATATGCTCGTTATTATAATGAAAGAGTTTCATTTTAACTGCGTAATGTCTATTTTTAGACATTCTAAAGTAGATCGGCGACAACAAAATTAACGGAAATCGCACAATCCTGCATTCCTCAAAGTTGAAAACTGCTGTACGCAGACTTTTGCGCGTACACTTTTTCGTAGTGTTAGGTTTAAAATTAAAAATAAAATATAACCCCCTGTTGAATATTTCTAATATTTCTACGTCAATGAAGACAATAAACCATAGTTTTGTTTAAAAAAAGAATGAATAAAATACATGCATAAATGGCCGAACAGTTAATGTTCAAAGTTAGATTTTGAAATTTTTTTGGGGTGTACGCAGAGATATGCGAGTGAGTGTACTTGGGTGGAAGAAGTCTTACGACAATTTGTGCACATTGAGACTGCATTGTTGTCGTTACTATTTTTTGCTGTTGATAAGTGGGCTTACGCTGCCGGCCGGCAAATTGCCCAGTGACTTGATTGCAGAAAGTTTTGAGGGGATTAGAATTGACACTCTGAGGAAATATTGGGGCCACCTGCTTTCAGAGGTTATATAAGTACAAAGAAGGCCACTGTCAAGGTAATTTTAATCAGAGTTCCGAGTATTAAACCTCAAAAAGTATTTGAATGGATTAATAAATTGTAATAAAATAAATTTTGTAAACTTCTTAAGATACAGTCAAGCGAAGCCATCCCAAACTTGAAGTACGTATAAGTTTTAGTTTAAATTTAATTTATATGTGTAAGTTGTTTCTACAAAGCCTCACAAAAATTTCACAAGAGGTCTGGTTGTTAAATACACAAAAAAATTGGCTTAGATTGGATAGATTTGTAAGATTTGGGTAGGGTTTTAAAATTCAGATAGTAAGCTAACACTTTCTAATTAATTTAAGATCCTTATTTTAACACAGCTTATGTAAAATAAACAAAAATAAACAGCTTTTAAGAACGCCCAACAACAGGCCCCCACTTTGATTTAAGCCCCATTTAAATTTACATTTCCCGAAAGACCAGGGGCTCGACTTTCCGATTCTTTATCTCACTTCCCCCCCTCTCTAACGAAAACAGGTTCTTCAGAGGAACTAAAATGCCGGCAAGTGTGTGTGTAGGGTGCAGGTAAAAACAAAAATAAATTCAGATGCGACGCGTCTAAAAATAGCCCCAATAAAAGCAACAATAAAAGTAATAAAAGAAACAACAACAAAATAATTGAAGCTTGTCAAGCGTGTTGAAAAATCCAATTGGACATTGCCTGGGAAATGAACCGAGAAAATGGAATGAGAAATAAAGAAAGGGACAGAGCCACCGATTCGCTTTGTTTATTTGTGTTTGTTTGTTGCAAGGAGTATAATTTATGTTTCTCTTTTTTTCGTTTATCTCCGTTGTGATTTCGCCAGCTGTCGTTCCCGTATAATAAAATATAAAAGAACACGTGAACAGAGCGTGTTTCCTGAACAATCAGGTTGTTATTTTTTTACTGCTCTTTTCGGCCTTTCTTTTTTTTGGCAATGGCGCCAAAAATGTTCAATTCACATTTGGTGAACTAAATCTAATCGCAATTGCGACGTTTTCGCCTCGAATTCACTACTAAATCCCAGCCAAACTGGTTTTGCCTTAATGGCATGACCTGCGATAAGACGCAATAGGGAAAAAAGTCAAGAATTAATGGGCTTTACTTACCCGCCGGCAATTAAATGGATGAAAGTATCTGCTGTGTTTTGGGCCATTTTATCTCTTTTCGTAATCCCACACTCGTATTGTATTTTTATGGGCTTAATCAAATAACTTGGGAGTAATTAACGCGCACTTGATTTGGTTTTTTTTTGTAGTTGAAAAGCAATCATGAATTATGTATTTTTTTAAGGCACGTTGTGGGCAGGGGAGGGGGGATGGCGGCCCCAGGAGGAGGGGCTCACGAACGACACTCTCCTTCTCCCTTATCCTTCCCACTTTCTTTTGTCCTTTTTGAACTTTTTTGCGTTTCCGAAGAGAACTTTTGCTTTGGTGTTGTGATTTTTTCCCTACTTTTTTTGGCAATAAGTTATGCAACTGCAGTCGAATTCACTGATAAGCGTTATCTTAAACAATGGTCGTTATGCGCACGGCGCCAAGTTCATCGAGCACTGGTTGGATATAGTCAATTGGCGATCTTTAACGTTTGTTGAATAATGCAGTAATCCGGGTCCGATTTCGTTTTTTCCTCCGCTGAACAGTGTTACCAGTTGGCGAAACGGCTTTTACCCCACAGACTTTTGACCAACCGTCAATTCCCTAAAAAATCATAAAAGTCGTTTTCCGCTAAATTCAAACGTGTAAAAGTATGACGCTAGCAGAGGTTATTAACTCAAACATTTGTTATTCTTTTTATTTTCTTTTATAACAATAAACTTTCGGAGCATATGCTTAACAAATTTATGGCATTTAAAAATAAACATATCCGGTAGCACTAACGCGCGGACAGAACATTTCAATTTCAAATTGGGTTTTTTTTATATATTCCAGAGCAATACAATTTACTTAATTTTTTTGTAATATATTTAAATATTAATAATTACACGAACAGTTTTTATATAAATTTATAACTACTAAAAGTACCCTATCATTTATTGAACATTTCCAAGGTAATGTTTAACTTGTATCTAAAATCTTAAAATGATAAAACAGGTATTAAGCATGTTGCTAGTTCTAGTAAGCTTTTTTTATAGATGAAATAAATAGGGACTACGAATTTTAAGCTAAGAAATTATACTTTCGGATTTGAGGAATCTGTAAAGTAAATGTATTAGGCAAAACAAAGTATAAAGCTAGTCCAAATACAATAACATAAAAAAATATTCTTCGGCCGAAAGACAAAGTAGCTATGTCTGCTTTCCCTATCTGTATCTTAAGTACAGCCTGTAAATATTTATATATATTAAAAGTTATATTTTGTACAAATCAGTGGATCCCAGATGAATTCTACACTTAATTTTTCCAAATTTTTTACATAGCTCGATCGATCCATCTGGCAACGCCATATTCTGCCATACGATTTAAAAAACAATTTAAAGTGGTTTTTAATTATTTTTATTTCACATCAACTAACAAATTGAATATTTGTACGCACTCTCCATGTGTATAATTTTATGTGTGTTGATCTTCCCGTGGGATCTCGATTATTGAACACCGTTTGCCCGATGTGAATGATTTCAACGGTTTGGGTTTTCTGCTTAAGTTCTATGTCTCAACAATAATTTAGTAACCAGTGAATAATTGTGTGTAACTGTCTTTTTTGGTTGTGTGTAGATCAATATATAATTTCAAAACAATTACAGCGACTACATTAAAGATATTCCAAGCTGTTGAAGTTTTTTTGTTTTATAAATAATGATTAGATCATGGTTTAACATTAATAATAATGTCTAATTACGAAGCATAGAGACAGCAAACGGTTTTGGTAAGTTAATTCTGATTCATTTGTGCGCCAGACACAAATTCCGAAAGTAAAGGGTTGACGAACACGTGCACCGCCTCCTCCTTTTTGGATCTTCCTCGTCCAGCTACCGTCTCCAAGATCCAGATCTCGTGCGATGGGGCTGGTGTGGTTGGAATTTTGAAGTGGCCTACGCTTACTGCGGCTTCCTGAAGGACTTGCCGGCGAACTTGACGCCAGCGCCGATCTCCTCCTCAATGCGCAGGATCTGGTTGTACTTGGCCAGACGCTCCGAGCGGCAGGGAGCTCCGGTCTTGATCTGGCCGGTGGACAGACCGACGACCAGATCGCCGATGAACGAGTCCTCGGTCTCGCCGGAACGGTGGGAAACCATGGTGCCCCAGCCGTTCTTCTTGGCCAGCAGATGGGCGGCAATGGACTCGGTGACGGTGCCGATCTGGTTCACCTTCAGCAGCAGGCAGTTGCAGGCCTTCTTCTCCACAGCGGTGGCAATGCGCTTGGGGTTGGTCACGGTCAGATCGTCACCCACGATCTGGATGGTGGTGGAGCCGGTCAGGTTGGTCCACGCCTCCCAGTGATCCTGGTCGAAGGGATCCTCAATCGAGACAATGGGGAAGTCCTTGATGAACTCCTGGTACAGGTTGGCCAACTTATCGGCCGGCAGCCACTGCGCCTTGTCGCTCTTCTCGTTCTTGAAGTCCAGATCGTACTGGCCATCCTTGTAGAACTCGGAAGCAGCCACATCCATGCCGATCTCGATCTTGCCGGTGTATCCGGCCTTGGCGATGGCATCGGTGATCAGGCAGAGGGCCTCCTTGTTGGACTGGATGTTGGGGGCAAAGCCACCCTCATCGCCCACGGCGGTGGCATCCAGACCGAACTTGGCCTTGATGACGTTCTTCAGATGGTGGTACACCTCGGAGCCCATCTTCATGGCCTCGGTGAAGGTGGTGGCGCCGGTGGGCAGGATCATGAACTCCTGCATGGCCAGCTTGTTGCCGGCATGGCTGCCTCCGTTGATCACATTGAAGGCGGGCACGGGCAGGATGATCTCCTTGTTGCCAGCCAGATCGGCAATGTGTTTGTACAGGGGAACGCTCTTCTTGGCAGCTCCGGCCTTGGCGACGGCCAGGGAAACACCCAGGATGGCGTTGGCTCCGAACTTGCTCTTGTTCTCGGTGCCGTCCAGCTTGAGCATGAAGTTGTCAATGGCGGCCTGATCGACCACATCCAGATTGGCCTTGATCAGCTCGGGTCCCAGGGTGTCGTTGACATGGCCCACAGCCTTCAGCACCGACTTGCCATGGTAGTTGGCCTTGTCGTTGTCGCGCAGCTCCAGAGCCTCGTGGACTCCGGTGGAGGCACCCGAGGGCACGGCGGCACGGAAAAGTCCCAGGTCGGTGGTCAGGTCGACCTCCACGGTGGGGTTGCCACGGGAGTCGTAGATCTGACGGGCCTTGATCGCTTTGATGGTCATTTCGTTGCTGGCACTGCAAAAACCAAAGTCCACAAGGAAAGCGAATTAGTGTCGATTATTTATTATTTTAATCTAGGCATGGATTTAAAAAACAAGCTAACCGCAGATAAGGGCATTCAAAATTGGCACTGGATGAACTCCAGAATATTCCCGAGATCCCTGCCATTTTTTTATTTAATGACTACTTAATAGTGTATTAAGTTTTTCTTTATTTATTGTATTAAGACTACTTTGTTAAGAAATTTAAGAAGGGAACTTCGGTAAACTTTGTTAAAATAATCATGAAATAATCCAACAAATTTTGAAATATTGGTTTGAATTAAAAATGTAAATAAAATATATTTATTTGAACCTAAAACTATATTCATATATTTAATGGTATAAATTGTTTGGTTTTAGTTAAATTTGTATTAGTTTCATACTTAAGAAGTAGAAGAACTGCGATAAACTGTATAATCAAAAATTTAGATTTCAATCTGAAAATGTTTAAAAATATTAAAAATTGCATTGTTTTCAAATGGTGGGAAAAAATGACTTTGAATAACTGTTTAATAAAAAGTATGACATTTTTTATTGTTAATAAACTATTCAATAATTATTCGGTAAGAAAGTCGATTAATAAACAATCAATTACTTTACACACAAGATACTTTTTTTTAGATATCCGCTAAACAATATCCAATAGTTGGATATTAGTACAGGTAAATTGTGCACAAATTTTAAAAAATAATGAAATGCCTACGGAAAATAAGCCATAAATTGTTTATTTTTCCACAAAGTATTGTTAATAAATTAGATTAAGATAGCAGCAATATGTACGCCAAGTGGTGTAACAAAATGTATTCCCGACTTTTGTGTGACTTTCTCCATGGAATTTTCTCGCAAAGTCCCACCTCTCTTTTCTATATTTAATTTGTCTTCAGATTTCAATTAAATATTTCTAAAATTATTTAAAGTCACTGACACGCGCGGCATTTTCCGCAAACGAAAATAAAACCGCTTTTCCGTCGTCTCTGTGGGAGAGTTTTTCAGTTTTCTCTCGGCGAACAACCGAATGACCTCTAAGCTGCTTTTAAAGGTCAAACCCAAAGTGAGGCAAATAGCAAAGCCGGAATACGTGGAAATGTTGCAAAAAAACGAAAGTATTTTGTTTATTGCGATATGACAATTACCTGTCAATTGGCATTATTTGATTTGTGCAATTAATTCGATTGGAAATGTACGAAAACAAAATGGCCCCACTTGAAAATTTGCACACACAATTTGTTAGATAATCGCAAAGAAAGTGGACGTATTTAATTGTTTGATTTTTAAGGCTTTCAATGGGGCATACTATAATATAATTCTCAGATTAAAATTAATAAAATTTTTTTAAGCTGGACCCTCGCACACACTCAATGCACACTTATACATACCAAGTACTTTTACTGAACTGCACAAATTTAAATCCAGATGAGAGCTGGCTGGCTGCTGATTTGCTTCTGAGGGCGACTGAAATCGCTGAGAAATCGCTTGCCGTTCGCGACGACAGAATTTTGGGGAGAGCCCGGAGCGTCAGAATTTGCGCCATTGTGTGGAACTTGAGGAGCGGCTGGGATGGCTTAGAGCTGCAAATAATATCGATTAATTCTTTTTTTTAAATAAAAAATATATTTTTCATTTTTTAAATTATCAAAAAGAAATTGTATAAAAATATATAAAAGAAGAATTTGAAAATTGTTAAATATAAACATTGACTTTCAATAATTCGACTGAACGAGATATTTGTTCAAACGTATTAAATTGTATCTTTTAAAATGTTTTAGCTAACTATATAGACAAGGAAACAGGTTAGATCTTAGCACTAGATTTAAAAGGTTTAAATTCAAGTACGTTTATAAGTCGATTTATTTTATTTTCTTTTACATCTTTTATAAGATATAAAGATTGCTGATGTTTGTTGGCTAAAGTACTTGTAATATATTAAAAATGTAAATTCAAAAAATTAAATTTCATCGATGTTTGTCTAAAAAAACCCACCTCTAGGGAGAGAGGGAAAGAGAGCCACTTACTTTTACTCTCTATTATATGTATGCGTTTCCAGGTGCTCGCCGGCTTTGATTGTGATTGTGGGGGTGCGTTTTCCCTTAGTTGTTGTTGTTCTTATTGGAATAATTCCTATTTTTTGGGGAAAAATTGACCTTCGCACAAGGTTAGAGACATTGGCTTCCACACGCAGCCGTGGATCGCATGACTATCTAAAAGAGAGCCAGAAATAATGTCAAAGTTAAACATTAATTAAAGCGTAAACAATAAAGTGACAGGAAAAGAGGAATACTGAAATCCATGTAAAAACATCTTCCAGCGGTTTCTGGACGCTCAGGTCATTCAAAGTCACATACTTTTTGAGATTTAAGCTTTTTTAGATGCCATAAATTAGAGAACATTAATGGCATGGTTTTAATAAAACGAACGATTGTGTTTATAGCAGAACAGCTGATGGGGCTATAATTGTACATATGTTAGTTAGCATTGCCTCCCACTCACTAATAAAACTTTTAAGATTCAAAAAAAAAAAAACGCTGTAGAATATAGAATCAATATTTAAAGATTCATATTCAAAAATATAGTTTTTCCTTTTTTAAAAAGGAATGGAAAAATTTACAAAATCTAAATAATTTTAAATAATTTCTTTTGAACCCTTTATTTTGATTTTTAACCGAATATTCCTTATAAAAGTAGTTAAATGTTTTTTAAATGATTTTAAAGTTCATATACCCAGGAAATTGAACGCTATATACTTAAAAAATGTTAAATTAGTTTATACTAATTCAAATGTTAAGTTAACAGAAGCAGACCAACCGATGGTTTAACATAGATAAAATCAAACTGTTAGGACCAAGCTGCTAAAAACAGGGCTACCAAACGACAGTGCTGGCTAACGTTCCAACTTCCCATATGTTTTGAACGAGCACACGCGGAATTTTTGTTTGGATTTTAGTTTCATTAACTTCGGAAAAGAAGCCCCCGAAATGACGACGACCAGCACAATAGTGATGCCCGGAGAGCGGATTACGGCCATTGAGGAGTTGGCTAAGAGCAAGCGGGTGATTTTGGGACCAGGACTGCGCCGACAGGACGAAACGGTGGTGGCCAGCAAGGCGGGACCTCTGCGCCACAAGGAACCTAGTACTTTTTGGGTGGACAACTATCAGAGGCGATACATTCCCGCCCGTGGAGATCAAGTCCTGGGAATAGTGCGTTCCAAGGCGGGTGATTTATACCGCGTTGACATCGGCGCAGCAGATACGGCATCCATTTCTTATCTAGCCTTCGAAGCGGCCACCAAAAAGAATCGACCGGACTTGAATCCCGGGGATCTGATCTACGCAAGGGTCCTCAATGCCAGTGCTGATATAGAACCAGAGCTGGTGTGCGTCAACTCCGTGGGCAAACGTGGCAAACTGGGAGTCCTGGCCGAGGGATTCTTTTTTAAGTGCAGCCTGAATCTGGGCAGGATGCTCCTTAGGGAAAACTGCCCCGTCCTCGCCGCTCTGACCCGGGAATTGCCCTACGAGATCGCCGTGGGAGTCAACGGAAGAATCTGGCTGAAGGCCCATTCCCTGAGAGAAACCATCGCCCTGGCCAATGCCATTGTGGCTCTGGAGCAGTCGGGCTATGCGGAAATCGACAAGATCTGCGACAACCTGGGCGACTTCCTGCAGGCTTAGGATTAGTTCTTAGTTTACTTACATTTTATATTAAAAGAAACGTAAAGCTAAAATGTTTCAGTTTAGTTTTCATGCGACTGTTGGCGCAAAGGTGGAGTGTTGGTAGACTTATTTCGTTTACGTAAAGGAAACTATCAGAGATGAGCTGATAAAAGAGCTTTTAGTCATTGTGGAATCGGAAATACATATTCTATGTGATACCTATTACTATTTGAGGATGTGTTGCCCCTTATATTATGCCTAAACTCAGGATACTATAACTAGAAAACGTTAAAAATGTGAAAGAAAAAATTAACTAAAACTTGTTGTAAGCACAATAAGGAAATTAAAAAAAAATATTAGTAAAAATATTTTAAAATATAATTTTTTTTGTAGATGAAACTGAAACTGTTCAAGACAACAACAGATTACAATAATCTATCATTTCAATCATAACTTAATTGCAGATTTAAAGCAGTGGAATACATTATAATTCAAGAAGTAGAGTAGTGATATTATTGGGATTTTAAGCTCCCAAGTAGGTGATAATAACCTCGTCCACAGTCACAGCGCCATCTCCGATGCCCACCAACAGCTGATCGATCGGACCCACTTTGCAGTGATTTTTCTGATAGGCCAACACGAAAACCAGCTTTCAGTGTCTTCCGTTGCGGCAGAGGACAAAGGTTTCTTCGACCCACCAGCGCCACCCAAATCACTCGAGATGACCTTCCTGGAGTTTCTGCTGCTCTTGCTGGTGCTGTACTACGTGGGCTACGTGCTCCTCTGGATCCTGCTCGACTGCAATGTGGCCCTGTGGTACAAATCCCGCTTCGGAGTCTCTTTGTCGTCGATGCGCGGACAGGTGGTTTGGATAACAGGTGCCTCGAGTGGCATTGGCCGGGCCCTGGCAAACAGCTTGGCCAAACATGGAGTGAAACTGGTGCTAAGTGCCCGCAGGGCGGAGCAATTGGAGCAGGTCAAAGAGGAATGTCTAGCTGCGGCCAGGGGACTCCTGGCCACCAAGGATGTTCTGGTCATCCCGATGGATATGCTTGATGTAGATGAGCATAAAGTACACTTAAACACGGTGCTTAATCACTTTCACCGACTCGATATCCTGGTCAACAACGCAGGCAGATCGCAGCGAGCCAGTTGGACGGAAATAGAGATCAAGGTGGATCGGGAACTGTTCGAACTGGATGTCTTCTCCGTCGTCCATCTCAGCCGACTGGTGGTTCGCTATTTCGTGGAACAGAACGGTGGAAGAGGTCACATTGCGGCCACGTCCAGTATAGCCGGCTTCAGTCCGGTTCCATTCTCAGCCACCTATTGTGCCGCCAAGCACGCCTTGAATGCCTACTTGCTTTCCCTGAAAGTGGAGATGCGAAAGCTGGACATATCAATCTTTGCCCCGGGACCCATCGCCACCGACTTCCTGCAGGAGGCCTTTACAGGATCGCAGGGCGGAAAAGTGGGCCTGAGTACGGCCAATCAAAAACGCATGACTGCCCAGAGATGTGGCGATCTCTTCGCCGTGGCCTTGGCCAATAAGATGGATCTCACCTGGTGTGGTCTGTTTCCAGTCAACGTGTTGGCCTACTGCGCCAGGAATCCCACGTTGACCAAGATCCTGGCTCAGTTCATGACCGAGAAGACGCTCAACAAGATTCGCGAGGGCAAGCTGTGAGATCTATCGTAAGACGCCTCAACCCCTGCCTCCTCTTCCTCCCATCGGTTCTCAGACAACTTTTATACAACACAATGCTTAACTATATCAAGTTTATAAACATTTACACAAGATAAATCTGAGTGTAGAAATATGTACTCAAGATAAAGCTGAGTGTGTGTTTGAATTGCAATAATCTGGGCAGGCACAGTGGTCGCTAAAAAGTTTTCTTGATGCGATTGAAAATTGTCGTAAATATCTGAATATTAATTTTGACAAGCTGTTTTTGAGAGAATAAGCTGAGCTATTGGGGATTAAACAAACGATTTAATTTAGTTTAATCTAGTTTTCTAAACTATTTAAATGTCAATATATCTGAAGTCATTGTCAAGCTATTATTAACCTGGAATTTATCGTTATTAGAATTGGTTAAACATCCTCTTCCCCATCTACATTTGTTTGATATTTAACCAGAATGCAATTTACTTTTCTTTGTCTTATATTTATCTACGAAATTAAATCTAATCTTTTGCTAACGCTGCCTTTACATGAGCGGGTAACTTTACCCTTTTCCGTTTCGCCTTGGTTATTGTGTTCTGCTCCACTCCCTTGAGTGGCTGTTTGACCTTCTCCTTTTTGCTCTTTTTGCACGACAACGGATTGGGGTTTTTGGGTCCTTTGTGTTTCTTGGGATTTGGAGCAGTTTCGGCTGGCTTTAGTCCCTGTTTCTCCTTCATGTAGTCGATTTTCTCGGCCTGTTTGCCCAGCATTAAGTTCTTGGCGCGGCGTTGCACCCACTTTTTGGAGGCTTTAGAGGGGGCTTCTAAAACGGGCGTGGCTTTGTGCAGATATAGTAGACAACGTCCGGGAATCTTGCGAAGACTCTCCTGCAGCAGACGATCCTGCGAGGCCACTATATAGCGATTGTCTCTAGTCTGAAAGGGGAAGTTGAGAACTTTTGAGAACTAGTTTTACATTAATTTTAACTCCTTAAGAATGATCTGAAATAGTATTTTCTATATACTCATGAGTGCCCGTATAAGCACCATATTTTCTGACTGAATTGAGTTACATTTGAACATTATTTGATAGTTTCATTTTAGATCCTCTTTGCAAAATGGAAAGACAAATGGTCTTAGACTGAATTAAGACTGTAGTTATTTTAAGGATAATGATAATTCCATTTTTACCATTGTTTTAATGCATTCTGCAGCAGCCACTGGTTTTCCCTCGTGTCCGCATTTGTGGACATGGAATCGCTTGACAATGGATGTGGCTCCGGTCAGCGGACCTCCCAAGGATTCCGCCTCCAGGATAACACACTGGGTAGTCAGTAGCTTAACTCCACACTGAAAGTACTTCCTTATCTGCTCATCTATGCCAATTTTTTGCTAAAAATTAAACAATTCTTTGAAATTGTACTACTTTGGTTATGGCAAAACCCACCTGTAGAGCGGCCTGGCAAAAAGTGGCATCAATAAGCACCTGGTAGGGTTCCCGGTAGTCGAAATTGGAGGCAAAAAACACCAACGTTTTGTGGGACTTCTTAAATCGAGATATTTTCATAATTATTTGGGATATTTACTATTTCTGAATGAAAACAAAATCAGCGTGCATAAGGCAGTGCTGCATAGCGCCAAAACTCAGCTGTTTTGAGTTAACATCTCTACAGCGTCTAACAGCACTCTTAAGATAACAGCGTGCTTTTATTTTAATTCAAATTATTTAACATTTGGCGCCCAGTCAGAGAATGCATTTTCAACCCTCTTACAAACCAAATCACCCCCTACTCTCTCTTTTGCGGCTATTAAGCGTTTTGTTTTCATTTCCTTTTGTATAGTATGATGTTCTTCCGCTGCAGTTGCAGGCGCATCAAGTAGCGCTTAGGTAAAACTTATATTTAATGCCTGTTGTGCCTACTGAAAAGTGTAATTTTGTACTGGAAGTGTATAAGTTAATGTGAAAGTCATTAGTAACATCAGTCAGTGGAGCAAAGCCCAAGTTTTAGTGATTAAAGTAATTAACTAGGAAAATATATATATTTCTGTGTGCGAGGACTTTTGAACTGTTTGATACGTATTGCCCTATTTATAAGAATACCGGTACATATTGCGATGTATATATACAATAGTGCCGCTTACGATTTCAATATTTCGGTTTTCTTTCTTTTGTCTGTTTTTGTTTACGGCGCATATAAAGTTTTCCCCACACCCTCTGCGGTTTTTCTATTTTTCCCAGTGCCCCTCCCTACCCACTAACCCTCATTTGTTTTCCTCTTTGATCATTTTCTTCTGGGTTTTTTCAATCTGCTCAATTGGCATTCAATTGATGGATTTTTTTGCTAATCATGTTGATTGGTTTTACCCGAGAGGTTAAGCTTAAGTTTTTTTTTATATTTTTTAAGCTTACACTTATAAAAACAAAAAAAAAGAGGTGAAAAGATTTAATGTAATATTTGCAAAATTAATTATAAAATGTAAAAAATGAAAATTGCTTAAAATCATAAAACTTTATTTTAATACATATTTGAAAATCATGTAATGAACCTATCAAAACAAATATATTAAATAGTTATCTTTCATACTTTGTATTTAAAATTCGAATTACTATTTGCAAATCACACATTTTTTCTCGCCCTTATTTTTCCGTACACGATTATGAATATTGGTCAAGTTTGCCTATAATGCCATGTCGATAAAGCCGCCAGTTGCAGCAGCTGTGTGATCCAGAATTGTTTTTCCTCGCTTTTCCAGCATTAATCTCTGAAGGTTGGGCCATTGACAGCTGTCGTCGACTGAAGGTTGTGAGCTGTGGGTGCAACCACCTCGGTGATCTGGATGGATCATCATCCATCTCTACCAGTCCCTACTTTACAGTTTATTCCTGCAGTTTATTCAACCTGCCGGGGGTTAAAGACAATGAAATGACCAAAAGCATAGAGCAATTCATATGCAAATCGGTTGCGTACTCATATTCCTTTCAGAACACACCTTTCGCTATAGGAAAAATTGGATTTATTATGAAGTTCTGTCATGTCCCGCGTGTCTGGCATTTTGATATTACTCCTCTCCTTCTTTCGCCGTTTCCGGTGGATTTTTCGGCAGTTTTTGTTCGCCTTGTTTTGCGTGGTTGGAAAGAAAGTGACGCATTATAATTAACCCCAGAAGGGGGAGCTAGTTGGAGGAAGAGAAATAGGGGGGTTGTGGAAAGAACACAACACAATTCGCATTGTGCTGGGTTAAATATAGTTACTGAAGTTCCGAGTAATTTGGTTTGGGGGAAGCACCAATCAGAAATTGATTTGTCGTGATAAATGTTGTGAGAGGTTTATCACTCTTTACCGAACTTTTTTTTAACTTAACTATTGAAATTATGATACCAATTAAAGTCATACATCAATAAAGAAGACAACACAAATAAAGGGTAAAGTTAAAGTCTGAAAAAATACTTTTAAACTGAGAAAAGCTCATTTTTAGTTACCAAACTTTTTATAACGTAACGCATTATGCGTGATATATCATAAAACTTTATTTTATTGGGAGTTATGTATAGGATCTCTCTTAATTTTAAAAAATACGATCATTACCGCCTTTTGATCCACGGTTCGTTTAATTCTGATCTCATAACATTTTTGGAGCACCCATCTCCAAGTAGTGAACTACTTATATAACTTTGATAATTCATTCAACTGTGGTCTACGTTACCATCGACACGATCATCGTAGAATCCGCAATCCAACGAGATGGGAGTGGAAGCAGACCAAATTGCCAAGTAGCCGTCGCACTTCATAAACTTATTCATTCATTGATCCATTCACATTTGTCTAACGTCACGCCAATCCGGATCCCTCCTGTCCCCCATTTGTTGCAGTGTATGCATGTCAATCAGGCTGAGAAACGACATCCAGACTTTTGTCTCCGATTCGTTTCCCCTTCGATCCCCCAGAACCTTAATTAGTTGCCAAATGGTGTTTGCTGTGCATTTGGTACGTAATCCGATTTGGTTCTGTCTATATATCTTTGAATACATATGTATATATCAATATATATAAATATTTATCGTGGGTATGGGTGTATGACTCTCATTAGCAAAACATTTGGCGTCCAAAGTGGACTTTTAATAATGCGATTTTATTTTCTTGCGATTTCTGGCCCGGCATAAAGAAAGACTTCTCATGTTCGTTTGTTTATTATTGTCTGCCTTTCACAATTTTAAGATTAAATTTCAAATTTTGCTATCAGCTTGGAATATTTCTTGAGATGAAAAAAAGCGTCGCCCTGAATATTTTCTAGTATGCGAAAAATAGATGATCTTGAACCTAGATTGAACCCTTGTTTAAAATGGTTTTTACCGGGAGATTCGGTACGTTTGTCACATGCTACCGCATCGTGTCGGTTTGAGGCCTTTGGGATTTATATAAATTTATTAAGAGTTTTGAATATAGAAAGCTAGAGTACACCCAAAAGTTTACGGCGCGAATGGGACACGCGATGCTTAATCAGTTCGCGGGACATATAGCGCGACTCATCATTATCATCAGTGTCATCATCTTCAACGTGATCTGCTTACGTAGTTTGAAATCTGTCAACAAACCGTAATTTGTTTTTAAGCTTATTCAGTTTTTTATATATTTAATAAACTTGCGTTTGTGTTTCACAGCACAGAGAATAACTAAAGCTCAAAATTTATTCAAAAGTGCGGGACTTTATTATTACTCAGTTCGAATTAACATGTTTCTAGTTAAATCCTAACTCATAAACCAAAAATGTGTAGGTGTCTAATGAGTAGTTTATAAACCATGCGACAAATACTTATAAATGATTAAGAACTTGAGACCTATAGTTTCTAAACAACATCTTTAATTCGATTAAAATATTGTTTGTAAACAATTATTATGTGAAATACTTTAAAATTTGTTTATACTGATAAGGAAGCTATAAACCACTGAACATAGTAAAGAACTAATTTGTTTTAAATACAAAAATAATTGAATAACTGATAACGTTGTAGTCTGTTGGGCATTAAAATTTTTCACTAGTCAGATATCGACACATTAAATTTCATGTCCATATGTAAACATAATCATAATTTCCCACCAGGGAAAAAAACGTGACGTTGTCTGGCGAATTGCGAGTTACGAATAAAATTTAAATTAATCATACGTGTGTCAAGGGAATCCCCTTAAATATATAAATATGAAGGGTGTTGACTTAGTATACATCATTACTAAATTCTTACCTGGCTCAAAGTTCGTGGGAGTTGCAGCAAATGTTTAGGACATAGTTGGTAGCCTAATCACTGGATGCACAAACAACACTTTATAAACAACATTATCAACGGATATTGTTGGTGACAAAACCCCTCATAATTGGGTGCTGATAAGCAGGGCAAATAACTGCATTTTCAGGGCTTCGGATCGCTATCTTATGTATCTTTATCTCAGGGAAATTAATTACTCCCTGTGTGAAGATATGACAACTGCGCCATTTATTTGAGAACCTAACTAAATCACCTCTATTTGTGGCTATAAAAGTTTCATATTTTTTTCCACTTGCAGAAAACTAAATAACCAATTAACGTTTATATGACCCATTTAACGATTTTTCATTTCTAATTGCTTGCTTCCAACCCTTAGAGAAAAACAAAGTAGTTACAACAAGAAAGGAAAGCTAACTTCGGGCGGAGCCGAAGTTGATATACCCTTGCAGAATATTTTATAAATTATATTGTCCAAAATTATTCATATGATGTATTCTTAATACTCATAAAATGTCCCAACTTCCTAACTTTAAAAACACCAAAGTTATGGCATTTCCAATCGTTCAGTTATATGGCAGCTATAGGATATAGTCGGCCGATCCTTATGAAATTTGATAGGTCGGATTGATTGGCCAAAAATAAAGCCCATAGAAAATCCCAACTTCCTAACTTTAAAAACACCAAAGTTATGGCTTTTCCGATCAATCAGTTATATGGCGGCTATAGGATATAGTCGTCCGATCCTTATGAAATTTGGTAGGTCGGATTGATTAGCCAAAAATAAAACCCATAGAAAATCCCAACTTCCTAACTTTAAAAACACCAAAGTTATGGCTTTTCCGATCGTTCAGTTATATGGCAGCTATATAATATAGTGGCCCGATCCGGCTCGTTCCGACTTATATACTACCTGCAATAGAAATACAACTTTTGGGAAAGTTTCAAGCAGATAGCTTTAAAACTGAGGGACTAGTTTGCGTAGAAACGGACGGACAGACGGACAGACGGACAGACGGACAGACGGACAGACGGACAGACGGACAGACGGACGGACAGACGGACGGACAGACGGACAGACGGACATGGCTAGATCGACTCTCCTGGTGATGCTGATCAAGAATATATATACTTTATAGGGTCGGAAATGTCTCCTTCACTGCGTTGCAAACTTTTGACTGAAATTATAATACCCTCTGCAAGGGTATAAAAATGAAGGGTAATTAGAGGTTTAAAGGTAGGGCTAAGGGTTATATGGTAGTTTGAGCTTTGAATAATTCCTACTGAATTTAAAGGTTGCTGCGAATTACAATTAAAGGGATTGCTCAGGCCTGTGTGATCAGAAAGCTAAATAGGCTTTTGGGGAGCAAATGCACTTAGTATTCCAATCGAAATATTAGGGTGAGGACGAAGTTTATTAAAATCTATGTATTTTTATTGGACAGTCGATTCCATAAAATCTGTTGAAGAACATTAATGCTTGTTTATTCTTTGATTACAGGTAATAAAAAAATCGATTTTAACAATAATTGGCTAACAATAAATACCCTAATCTTTGTACGTAATAAGATGTGCATAATAAATATCTACAATTAAAGCATTTTCTATGTCTACTTTTTATACAAGTAATAAAGCCAATGGTATTTAATCGCTTAAATCAATGCCTAATCTCGTAGATAAAGAATAAACCCATTTAAAGTACTTACACAGCAAACTTATAGAGCAAGCTATAGATCTAGCTTATTTAGAAACCAATTTACTCGGCTAATCCTAGCCCAATTAAGTATTTCCAGCTCAGCATTCTCCCTTAAATCACACAAACCCTGTTCAAAGCCAGCCCTGCACAAACCTATAATTATAAAGTCAATACCACAAATGTATTATACCAAAATGATTTATTAATAATTGATGCCAGTTCCCGTCAATTGCTCCGTAAAACCCGAATAAAACCGACCGTGATAGGAAAATGGCAAAAATACCATAGAAACCGCAAATTTCCACTTTTTGTTAAAGCCCACATATTAATCAATGCACACCGCAAAATGATTCACAGTAAAAGAAAAATTGTAGCGGGTTTAAAAAGCAAGCTACGTCACAGGGAAAACTTGACTTTGACTTGTGCAAACCACGCAACGATCGTTAGGCGAAAAAAACCAGAAAGAAATCGGGAAATTTACCCAAGAGAGCTGTATCTCTTCCAGTACGTAATGCTTAACGGGACCGTAATGGGGGTCAGGGTTGGTACTTTAAAATTACCATTAAACATATGCAAACCACTTGTGGGTGGATACGTAATTCGACTATTTGACACCCGGTTTTTTGGCTCACAGAAAAATGAGCCAGTAAAAAGGATATTATTTTAGTAGGATTTCATTAAAAGTGCAGATCTAAAAAGGAGGATCTATTGATAGTAGCTTAAGAGATCATGGCATCTGTTATGCTAAAAATAACATGAAAGAAGAATTTTTACAATGATTAGGAATTAAATAATTAAATAATATTTTTAAGGGAGAAGAAATGACGAAAGCAGAATGTTGTATCTACCCATTTCTCGGACTACAATACAATTTTTTTTTTAAGGTACTTCTGCCCCTCAGTTAGAATTTTCAAAGATGCCGATAGCATATACCCAAGATCTCCGTGGATTACCGGGTGTTTGGAGTCCGGAGTAATCACGTATCGCGATGCAAAAACGTAACGAAGCCGGCCAGAGAGAGAGAAAGAAAGAGAGAAGAGAGTCTCCAGGGGAAAGAGAGATTGGGAGCGATCAACAGCTGGTACGGTGGAGCAGAGCAGCTGAGTCGGGTTCGGACTGTGGGTCCCCCATATAAAGGCCTCGTGGAGAGCGCTTTGCTGTTTAGTTGATCGGCAGCGAGCGTAGCGAACGCACGTGCAGCGGATTATATATATATATATATATATATAGTCGAGAATCGGGGGAAAATCGAGACAGGCAAGACAGAAAATCGAAGCACATTATGTATAACACACGCAATTGAAATTAATTTACGCGTCGCTACCCATCTGCATAAGTTCAATGGAAGACGAAGCAAAAGCAAAGCCCACAAGCCGAGGAGAAAAGTGTGAAGAAAGTGCAACAAAATCGAATTAAGAAATCAAGAAATCAAACCGAAGAAGTGCGCCTAACAACAATATAATAAAACAATCATCGCGTGTTCGTCCGCACAAATGTTAATCAAAGGTTAATTAAAGAGACTGCAATTATTCCGAGTTGCAGTTGGATTGACTTTACCAAAAAACTCTTTGTGATTATGTGTATTCCATTCATAAATTACATTCTGTGACAAGTTTTACGTCCCGATTCACAAGAATAACCGAAAATATTTGTAAATTTTATAACCGAGGAAAGAAATAAACGGAGCTCAAAATAATCCAAATCCGAGGAAAGAACAGCTGAAGAACTTGCAGCGAACAGGTTCGTTAGCACCGCTGATTATTACCTTTTGACCCACTAAAAGAGTAAAGAAAGAAAGCTTTCGGAAGAGTGGAGTGCAGGAGCGAGTTGAATCACCAGAAGAATTGTGTAGACAAAGAACAGAGGAATACTAATTGCCTCTTCGCCACTGGAAAAAATAGAGATATAAATAAAAATCTAAAATTATTGAAAATTGAATTAAGGAATACATATTTTCTTGTGGCTAACAAAGAATTCAATTTGCTTTTAAGAATCGTTTAACTCTTAATATCTTATGAACTTAAATTACAATTTATTAAGGTCTACATTTGAACATGTTTTCCATGTCCTACTTCCATAAACTTTTAACTTTCAACAAATTTAAATAAAAAATCCTTCAAAAATAAATTTGTTTGATTTAAAAACAATTACTAACTATACCTTTAATAGAAAGGAAAATGAAAAATACATAGCAGAAAAACCAAATAAGTTAGCTTTTGTGGGAAAATAATAAATTAAAAAATAATTTAAGTTAAATCGGGTTCTAAAGTGGTTATAATTCGTTCACTTCAACAAGTAGTTTTCAGAGTTCGCCTAATTGGTTCCGCATTGTTTATTAGATAATAAATATTTTTTAATTTGTAAAAAAAATTTTACATTTGTACTTATAATAAAGATGCAAGAGAAACCAGAATAATTATATAAAAACAGGATGGTAAGCTAATAACGACCATTAGGTAAACTAATAACGACCATTAGGTAAACTAATGCAAATGGGAACTATTTGAAAAAATGAATAATTCAAATTTCTTTATGGTGTATAATTTTTTAGAACTTGAAATTGTTAATATTCTTAGTGTATGGCTAACAGCTGCACAATTTTGTTTCCCTTCATAGACGAAAAGCATTCCCGTTCAGACTCTATGTTTGTCTTTTCGATTCGATTCCCTTCTCTATCGCCGCAGTCGGAACTTGAAACTGGAAAATGTAGGCCATCGCCTGAGAATCGACTTAATCGGTGGGTTTTCTTTATCGTGCGACCCACTCCCACTTGATTATGCGATCCTACCACTTACAGCATTTCTAGTTATATCATTCGTGATTCGGCTAACTTATTCATGACTTGTGCATTGAATTTTAAGTCGTTGCATTTGGAGATGCGGTGATTGTGCTATGCTAATTTATTCACTTCTGTATCTAATCTAGCATGTGTTTCTAATTTGTTTGGAACACAGCTGGAGAAATTTGTATCGATCGGGAGGCTGATTTATATCTCAGTTAAAGTTTATTATGAAAGCTTTTCCCCTAAAATTCAGATTCAATCATCTTAAATTTGCTCAATACCTGAGCAAAACAATATAAAAGATGGCATGAACAAATGAAAGCAAATGGCCAACAAATGCACTCGTAAATTATAAGCAAACCAAATATAGCGGTCATTGGCTGACCGACTCTCGAAACGAGAAAAAAAACAGACGCTCGAAAAAGGCAAAGGCAAATATTGGAAATCAAAACAAACTTATTATTGTGCCGGCTACTGCGACGTTCTTGTGCATATTTGTTTGGCAGAACAGAATCGCAGTATGGCTTTCTGAGATAAACCCTGATCCATTAACATTATTTAGCTTGCCACGTGCTGGCCTTGGCGATGTCACTTTTCTTTATCGCAAGGCGAATAGTGGTTCCAGGGGTCGTATACGTAATGCGCGGCTTAGTTTTTTTTTTTTTTAGTTTTTTATCGTGGCTGTGCAGTACCCAAACCGAAACGATCAATTGCCTCATTCTATTGTAGTTCTCTTATACTTTTATTTTTCTGCTGAAGTTGTTCATGATCTCTCAGTTTCGTGACTTTAATTGAAATGGCGAGCGTTTTTCGATTTTTGTTCGTATTTTACATATGTGTTTGCCATACGAGCCGGCAAATCAGCAATTTGCATTGTCTGAGTTATGAACAGACCGAAATGTCTAAAGGTCCCAACGACCTTTGCGCCGAGAGCTTTCCAAATTAAAATGAAAACCCGGATTCCCATAGTTTCGTTTCGGTGTTTCTGAACCACTTATAAACGTATGTCACGATCTTTGTAGCTTAAAGTGCATAAACAATTATTGTTTGAGTCATTAAAGTAAGCTGAATTGAAGTTTTTGAGATATAAGACATTTTTATATAAGTATTATCTTAACTTAAACCGCAAAGACCATTTTTACATTGAACCCTGAGTCAAACAAACAATAATCAAAAGAAATAATGTGAATTATATTTATAAAAATATTTATATTCACAATTTTTTACAATCTAAGCAAAAACACAAGTGAAAATAAAGTATTAAAAAGTTTACAATTATGAATGACCGCAGCTCAGTGCCTACTACAATTTTTCCACCAGCCAAAAACGAATCGAATTTAATATGCATAGACATACCCAGTCTAAAAATGTGTACATATATAATTATGTCATTCGCCCAATATCATAAATTAGTCGACCATATGCTGAACTCAATTGTCTGTTCGACCGGCTCCCAATCAATGAAAATTGTCAACTCAATGAAACTGCACTAGAAATGCACTCAAGATAAAACCAGTTGAACTTCTATTTCGCACCAAGATCAGATTGCACCTCTAGACATGATCCGCTTTACTTTTGGCTAATTTAAATCTGCAAGAAATATTGAAAATGATTTTGCAGTTTTTATACCCCGTTCTTTTTGTAAAACGGGTTTCTTATGGTTTCGATGGTTTGTTTGGCTTGTCATTCAGTTAACAAGCCAGACACAAACTCTTTACATCAAAGTCAATATCAGTTAACTACTCGAAACTTGTTGGCCAAACATAAACAAAAAATCCATGTATAGACAACTTGACTAAAAAAAGAGCCGCCCAAAGTTAATGTTGTAAACGGAAAAACGTATTGGAAGTCTGACCGAATTGTAAGAACTTAGTAAAGCTAATTTGCATGTTGGCAAATATGTGTGAAACCCCATAGCCCAGATACTTATTCTTGAGTTGAAGGTTGAAGGCATTAAGATAGTTATTATTACCTTAAACATTTACCAACATTTATAGATCTATTAATATCAAAACAAGGTTCTAGGCGCTTCCTCCGGGTTTATTTGTTTATATAACTAATTGACAACCTTAAATCGGGCAGAAAAATACTGACCTAAGTCAAGGGTACATAAAATTAGCAAACATTAGCTAACTGGAGAATAATCAACTATTAATTAATTCTAATTTAATTTTAACTAAGACTTTAATATTTGTTGTTAGCACCGTGATTTTATTTGATTTGTTTTGAATTTGATTTCTTTTGTGAATAGTTATTTTTGCATAATGTCGAGTCATTGAAAAAAAGAGAAATTTCAGGAAAGATGACAAACAGAACTTTGTTACATGCCTTTATTTTTGGAACCCGATTGATAAATATTCCCGATAGAAAAGCCTAGGCGTTATTCAAAGTTTAATGGACTCTACAAGAAATTCATCTGATATAAGTAATCTTCAACATATTGTCTATCCATCAGCCTGACAGACTTTACTTAATGAAGCGCACTCATCTTTCAAATATGCTTTTCACATTACAAAAACTTTCTTTGTTCGAATCAGGCTTAAACAAAAGCCCAGAAAACAAAACAAATATATGTATGAGATATATAGAGAATATTTAATGACTCATTTGTCAATTTTTGCGATAGGACTCTACTATGTAAGTACTTTGTATGAGTGTCCGGCTAAGTTGTGCAAACAAAGTGTATACGCCCCCAAAAAATTAATTTGCCTGCAACAAATTTGTTAGTTAGATATCAACAATAAATGAAGTTAACGCCCCAACGAGCAAACAGGTCGTTAGTTCTAGAGCTACTATTATTATTCTCTACATGTGGGGGAAATTGTTGAGAGGCCCTTAATTATGAATGCACAATCTGATTACAGATATATGAAATAATTACGGGGAAAATTTTCAAATTTACAAACATATACGCAGATATTAGGCCAGTAAGAGCTGTGATTAAACATATCGAGACATCAGCAGCAAATAAAATAATACAAAATACAAGCCTCCGCCTTTGCTTTTAAAATAGGATGACTTTTAAACACGTACTTATTATATTTAAACAATTCTGCGATGATAAGCCTAATCTTCCTTGTTTCTTGAACTTTTTTTCGTTTTGCAATGCATTTAAAAATATGTATTTCTCCGTCTTTATTTTCAGCCTTTTTTCCTGACTAGAAAACATAGGAATTACCTGAAAATATGACACTCTTGCCAGATATCAAGGCTTCAGATGCCGCCTGCTGTGTTGGTGGGGAAAACAGTGATGCGAGTAGTAGCTCCGGTGGCAGCCACAAAGGTCATCATGGCAATCACGACAGTGGCTGCCTGGGCATCAATTGTTGCACCACAGCAGCCAGCTCGGAGTTGTCCATCGATGAGACCTCGTCGACCTCGTCCAGAGGATCGGGAGCAGACTTGGCCAGCAAGGTAACCAATGATCTGAATGGATTCCAGAAGCCAAACTATCACCAGGCAGTGGCGCATGCCAATTTCGATCACTGCGATCCGGTGGACATTGAGTTCTCCGATGTGCGATACACAGTGCGGAAGTTCTCCTTTCCGGAAAGGAAATTCGGTAGGTTTTAAAAATAAATTATGCTACTAATTATATTTAATAACATCTTAATTTCTATATCTTCCAACAGTCACCAAGGAAATCCTCCATGGTCTCAATGGCAGCTTTCGCTCTGGCGAACTGACTGCCATAATGGGTCCTTCGGGTGCCGGCAAAAGTACGCTTTTGAATGTGATGTCCGGTTTTTGGTGAGTGGCCCACTGTTTAACTTGAAATATCACAGACTGCACAGATTTGCATTTAATTTATGGTTATATCGCTCAATATTTAAGCTGGTTTCATGCAGTTTAATTACACATTGAACATCGGGTATGCATATAAACTGCCATCGTTCAATCAATCAACACATTGTTCAAGTGACGGCAAAACAGCTGCATTGGCTTACTATATAATTGAATTTGTATATAGAGGGCAAAAGATTAAAGGGTTTTCAAGTGGTCATTATTTATGGAATTTTTTTCTTAATTCTAAATTGGCTGTTTATACAATAAATACCCCTTTTAAGAAGAGATTGTTAAAGCTTAAATGCACTTACGAATATGAAGATGGAAGGATGCGATCTTTAAGTAATATGATATAAATGCTGAAATATGAATGCTAAAATATAAATCACAATCGTATGATTTAATTGACGAATAGAAGCAAGTGCTTGTTTGATTTGCATTCCATCCCGGACATAATCTCCATCACTTCCTCCCGCAGTTCAAGTTCTCGCCAGTTGCATAATTAGGACTTCAGACTAAGATCGTTTCTAATCTCTGAGTCATTGGCCGCCAATTGACGTATCTTGAAGGAAATCGATGTTTAATCGCATCGTTTTTTTGATGGCCAACTGACAGTTATTACAGCATTTTCTTTTGTATATAAACATTTTAGTAATCAAATAGTTTTTATATACGCCGCACGTGTAGGGTTAAATCTTTTCAATCATGTTTGTGAAATAAAACTTGCAAATTGCTGCTTCTGTGTAATTATCATGATTAAAGTAATGGCAATATGTAGGCCCCAAGCGGTACACGAGTTTCCATTGCTAAACGTTATCGGTCACTAAACTATGAACTTGAAAGTCGGGTACGTATACATAGTTCGGTTCACTTGTCCGCTTCAGACGTTTATACGGCTTTTTTCCCAGTCCCAGTCTCAGTCTCGGTATATGCTGAGCTCGTGTACATTATAATAATTATTTTAATTGCTGTGCTTGCTTATTATCTGTTGAGATTTCTTCGACACATTTTCACTCTTTATTTCCCTCCTTTTTTTCGCATTCTCTACAGTTCCACTGGAGTGTCGGGCAATATACGGGTAAATGGAAAGCCAATGGCTCCCAGTTCGGAGAGATTCCGCCAAATGTTGTGCTACATCCATCAGGATGATCTGCTGCGACCTCAGTTATTGGTGGGGGAGATAATGCTACTCGCAGCCCACCTGAAGTTGGGCTTCAAGGTCACCAAAGCCTACAAAATGGATCTGGTAAGATATCATTTCTAATTAAAATTATAATATAAATTCTAATAAAAAAATCAAAGGGATTGTATTTTATTTAAAACAATACACTTTTAAAAGCATTCAAAGAAATGCTTTGTTAAGCATTAACTTTGACTAGAAAAAACAATTAAATCTCTAGAAAACAAACTTTGGTATTGGAATTTCCTTTTTCTTATAAAAATATATTTTTAAGATCTGTTGACAAACATTTTTCCCCACAATCTTATCTAAAACATTTTGCTATCTTCTCTAGATCAAACAGATCCTATCGCTTTTGGGTCTGGACCATCGCTACAATGTGCCGACGGGGAAGCTTTCGGGGGGACAGAAGAAGCGACTTGCGATTGCCCTGGAGCTGATAAGTAATCCTCCCGTACTATATCTGGATGAGCCGACGACGTGAGTGACACTATATGAACACACTTATGTAATTAGAGTAGCCATGATAATGATCGTTGTTATTATTGCGATGATGATGATGATGATGAGGAAACTTTGCCTAGCGGAAATTCAGCGAAAAGTAATAGCAATCCCATGGCTGACCCACAAGTCAAGTTTGTCAACGTCTTAATGGCTTTAGGTCTTATCAATTGTCTATATATTTTTTATATATTCCGTTTAATAGTTTTGATTTGATTTGATTGGTGGTGTTCAATAAGCAGAAAGCGGTTTTTTATTTAAATTTTTGTATATTGATTATTCTTCTAATTACTGTATTATCTTGCAAATAATCCAGCAATTAATTGAATTGTTCATTAGTCGGGAATTACTTTGATAGGAATGGATGGGAGAACGAAAAGATTGAGTTTAATCGGTTTTAAACGGCAATTAAGGGCTTGTTATTTATAGCTTACATCGTCTGGGTGGAGATAAAAAATCTTTTTTCACCCAGAATGACAAGGTAAAACCTTTGAAAGCAATATGAATAAGCACCCCATAAACCTTAAATGAAGCTCATGACTTGATATTTTAAACAAAGGAAATTAGCAATACAACAAATATAACGAGATCAACTGAGAATGACTGAGAATTACTGAGTTCTATTTACACATCACTCAGATATCATTTTAATTCTTGAAACTATAACTATTTTTAGGTAAATTCGACTATTAACATGTTTGTTTTTAGCCCTAGAGCTTAGTTTGTATCACTTGAATGACATTTAGTAAGCTCAGACTCTCATTATCAAAAACATTGTAAATGCACTTTTCAGTAATTAAACGACCTGTAAAGTTAAATTTTAGGTATATACACGATTCAAAAAAATCTTTAGGCGTTAATAACACTTAAATAAACTCGATTGTTGACCCTGCCTAATAAATTGTATACTGTAAGTCAATCAAATTGTACAAAGCCGCTTGACTTGCATCGGTTAATGGGTTTTGGGAACAAACACGTTTGTTACTTTCATTTCATTTGTTTAATTTCAAGTTCAAGCCGCAATCTCACCTACCATTAAAGTTTGAGATTGCCCAATTGCTTAATGTTCTGTTTTGTCATTCCTACCTTTTTCTCATTATTTAATGGGGGTTTTTGTTTCGTGAGCTTTCCAAAGGTTAGGTCAGCAGCACTTAAACCATGTTGAGTCATTCTGAAAGTTTAACTCATTTTTTGTGGGTCGTTCTTGTCTGGTATTTCAGGGGTTTGGACAGCTCATCGTGTAGTTCTTGTGTGGCTTTGCTGAAGAAGCTGGCATCGCAGGGTCATACGATAGTCTGCACTATCCACCAGCCGAGTGCCCTGATCTTCGAGATGTTCGACAAGCTGTACACGGTGGTGGATGGTCACTGCATGTACCAGGGACCTGTGAGGGAACTGGTTCCCTTCCTGGCCGATCAGCAGCTCGTCTGTCCCAGCTACCACAATCCAGCCGACTACCGTAAGTGCAGATTAAATATTATTTATATATATATATCTTCTATATCTATGGTTCAACTGTTGAATTTAAGTGCTGGAAGTGGCCGTGGGCGAGCATCAACGTGATCTGAATGAACTAATCCATGCGGCCAATAAAAAGTATTACGAGGATGTCGATCGCTATCGCTATATGAACAGTGCCGATATGTCACGCCTCGTGGCAACAATTAAAGGTGAGTTTTGATCTGTTGCCATGCCACAGGTAATATAGTTCCCTAGATCTTTACTTTAAGTTTTAAATGAAACTTTATGGGAATATTTTTATAGCCCAAAAGCAGATAGTAATCTTTATTTGGCCACACTTTTTACTGTCTCATTAAAGTTTTGGTTGTTAAAGTTTAGGTGTTTTGGTTAATTTCTAAGTGCAGTTTTTTGATTACTTGAGTGATTTAAACTAGATACTACAAATGTGTATAAACAAATGTTTTCATTTTGTCAAGCTACCCTTTAATAGAAATACTATTTGCATATTGAATTAACACTTTCACAACAAATACAGAAAGCACATAACTACAGGGAAAGAGCCAATTACTCCCAGCGAAATAGTGCAGAAATTTCCCTCTATTAGACCAGTCTACTACTATTATATACTTTCTCTAACCTCCGCTTCCGCTGCTCCCCGAAATTGCAGACAAGATTGGCGGCAAGACGCTGGGAAAATCCAGTCCAGAGTTGCCGGGAGTTGCGCTGGCGCAATTCTCCAGCTTCGATTATGTGAAAGCTTCGCCGCAGGAACTGGCGCTGGAGGAGATCAAGGCACTCAGTGGTCCCACGGAGATTGTGGACCAGGATCGCCTGGAGAAACACCATCCACAGCAGCCACTTGCCAATGCCAAGGAGCTTGCCAAGCCATCCAGTGCAGTCAGATCGGCCTCCTTCCTCATGCAATATCTTCTCCTGATGCAGCGCATCCTGATCTGTGCCAAACGAAGCTATGTAAGTAAACCGAAAAATATAATAAGAAAATAAAAGATATATTTCATTTATTGATTTAAAAAAAAATTATAAATGAAAGTGAGCACATAAATACTCAATTTAAATAAGGCATTCACCTTTATTTAAATTTCAATTTTCAAAGTCCCGAGCTTAAGTTATTCCTAAAATATTTAATTAATTCAATGCAAATGGTAGTCAATTTTTTCATATTACCCAAAAATTAAACTTATAACAGCTTTACTCAAATTATTTGAATGAATTAAATGTGTAAAAATTTGTTTTATAAGCCGGGTTTAGGGCAGTGGCGTTAAACGTTGATGGGCTGTCAAGTTGATTTGGTAATTGGTGCGGCGTCCTCCAAAAAACTGAATCCAGTTACTGCTGATCTCGTTTTCTGCGCAATTCTTAATGGCTAAATAACCGCTTTTTATTTTTTTTTCATTTTTTTGTGAGTAATTACGGCTGAGCTTTGTTGCCTTAGTGTACATTAAGTAGTATAACTTTTTCTGGGAGGTTGGCCACTTTGCCACGCTTTCGGATTTTGCAAAAAAAAATAAGATCAAAAGAAAATGGGACTTATGCATGCTTTTAATGGTGATATAAGATCATGCATGTGGTGGATAATAGGGCTCTTATTAAAATTTCAAATTAATATGGCTGAAGGTTTCCAAAGCTTTATGCTTAAACATATAATCATTATAAAAAGTGTTATGTAGGGCATAAGTAAGGTTTTTAATTGTGAGTTGCGTCTTTATAAGTTATTCATGAACAGTGTTTTTTGGTTGCTCTGAACTTGTCCCATTACAAAACTAAACACAATTGTTTGAATGAATTTTTCACAACTGGGTAAGATTTCCCCAGGCAATTACTAAGTATTTTAGCTTAGCAAATATTATTTTAACTGTGTTATTTTATAATTGACACGTTTTCCAGCTCGTTCCAAATATTTATTTACCTGTTGGCACCACCAGCATGAAAATGACTCAGGGCAAAGGCTCAAATATTTACCATAATAAATACATAAATAAATAAATTACTTTGGAATCAGAAATGCCACTGAGATTGATGGCTGACGTTTATCATTTGAATGTGCACAATTAGCACTTGGCATATGTTTGAAATAAGGAATTGAACAATTTGTGAGACGACCAATTAGCAAGTTAAGTCATCTTTATGTGCCTGCACAAGATTAATGTGGATCTGCATATGAGACTGCACCCGGGTACTAGATCTTTTAGCACCTCTGCGTCGATATTGACTTGTCAGTGTCACACAAACTGGCCAAACAGCGCCATCTAGAATCTCGGACCCACTCGAGCGGGTCGTAACTCAAAAAGTAATGCCACCGCTCAGCCTTCACATAGATTTGGTTTTAGAGTGTTCTAATGACCAACATCCACGACTGCACGAGCGATTGTTTGCCTATTGCCGCCACTCGAAGGTACAGTTGAGGTCAAAATAATAGCCACACAATATTTAAGCCTTGAAATTATTACATAGAAATAGCACAATTTAATATATGTTTACCAATATTTCAATCTAAGCCAATATGTTCAACTTTCTTCTCTTTTAGTTAAGGATAGGCTATCGTTTACTTTAAGTTAGATAAAAATCGACTATTTACTGACATTTGTCAGTTTATCGACATGACCACTATTAACAACACATTGAGAAACCGGCTCTTAAAATGTCTTTTAAAGTGAAACCATTTATCTTTGTGTTACTATGAAGATAAAGACTTTTAACAGGGACATTAAAAAGCATGATATATTTAAAGCGGATAACTAAAACTAAAGAAACACTCTTAAAGGCTTTACAAAGTTTCCAAACAAATTAGTTATTTTAATACACGTTAGACAAATAAAAAATCAAATTGTAAATACGATAAGGGTGGGGAAGTCAGCTTACTTTAGTTGAAATCAATTATCAAAGTTACCACAGGTGTTTGTCATATATCTAAATGCCTCGTATCTCTTTCAGTTTCTTCTGCTGGCCCGCATCTTTTCGCACATTTTCATTGGAGTCGTCTTTGGATATCTGTACATGAACGTGGGCAACAATGCACAGAGTGTGCTGGGAAATTACGTGTATCTCTATGGATCCACTCTGCTCTTGGTCTACACCGGCAAAATGGCTGTGGTCTTGACATGTAAGTAGCTGCTGGATACCTCTTTTATCTCCAAGATACTTATCCTCCCATTGCTTTTTTCCAAGTGGTTCTCGAGTGTTTTCGAGTGCCTCCGACTTGACCACTCCTAGTTTCCATTCAATAGCTTTCGTGGCTAACAAAATTATGCAAAAAATTTGTCGCCAAATTTGGCAGAAAAGACTGCAGCTGCTCTTGTGCAATGCGCATTTATTTTGGCAACTTTACTTTGTCTCCGACTTGCTGCATTCTAAACTGCCAACGGTTTTATTTTTGTCGATTTATTTAATTTTGTAGGAATGCCGATTGGCCAATAATTTTTTTTTTGTCATTTGCACAAAAGCTTTGTGGGTCTTAATTGGCCAAAAGGCAACAAGATTATTAGCTTAGATAGTGGATAATTAGCTGGTATAAATCGAAAGATTAAAGCTTTGCGATTTGAACAACTTTAACGGTTTGGCGAGATTTTTGAGTTAGAAAAAATGATGATAAAACACATGAAGCAGATTAAATTAAAAATTTGCAAAGCGGTTAAGATCTTAATCTCACATTATTTATATACAAAATGGGTATATTAAAAGTGGTTTTGTGAATGAACTAATTAAAATTTAAGTTTTAAAGCGAGGAAGATTAAGGTTAACGATTCAGCGGCTAAGCCATTCGCATCAAAAATATTACCGACTTTATATACGTGAACCTTTTTTTAATTTATATTCTGCCCCTTTCCATCCTAATTTACTTAATCAAACAAAATGATAAGGAACATTAACCTTGCCAACGAGGCCAGTTTAAATTTGCGATAAAAGATCTTAGTCAAGCCACTTTGTCAATTATAATTTCCATGTAAGTTACTGAATATCTCACACCAATTACCCCCGAAAAAATGCGATCCTGAGCAAATAATTAATAAACAGAAGAAATATGGACAAGCGACACAAGCTCGCGATTATTGTATAATAAAACCGGTTGGCCAGCGATTCTCGTAGCATTTTACAATAAATTGCTGCAGACAGGAGATATCGGAGGAGCTGGGGTAGTCGATCTTTACCGGTTTCGGTTTACTGACCTGACCTACATATGTATATAATGAACTCACCTTCGTGCTCACACTTCGCATCGCATCGAAATTAATATTAATCGCATTAATCAATTAATTTTATTTGCAGTTCCGCTGGAAATTGACATGTTGACACGGGAGCACTTCAATCGCTGGTACAAACTGGGCCCCTACTTCCTCTCACTGATCTCCTTCGAAATACCCTTCCAGGTAGGCCTTACTTCAGCCCACAAATAACTATATAAACCGATCAGAATCGAAAGCAGGCATCATTAATCATCATTTAAAACTAAGTTGTCATAAATGGCTGCGGTTTAATGAATTGCGGTTCGGTCATTAGTCAAATTAACGATGTGGAATCGCTGATGTTCGAGTTTGAGTTTCATTTGCGTGACAGAATCGCGTAAGCTACCTGTAATTTTGCAGCGATTGTGTTAAAATTCTAGTTTCCATCTATACAGAACTATTTAATGTTTTCGTGTGCCTAATACAAAGAAATTCTTTTGTTTGTCTTTGAAAATTGAGTTATGAAAGCGAAACATTTCTCTGTAAATTCTGTGAAATTATGAAAGCTCAAATTCCAAAGGCATGGGTAATTTGTTCACTTTCTTTGTTATGAAACTTTCGAATAAACAAAATTTACTGTTGAGTTAATTGAGAAATAAAACTGTTTTATGATACTTCTATAAATTCTAGATAGGGTAGTGAGATCAAAATAACTATGAACTGTCATTAATCAATAGAAATATGATTGAAGCTATTCATATCCAATATAAATACAATTAATAATAATTTAAATAATCACAATGTAAATTCCTTGAAAATTCCATTTATCAAATCCATATCCCGATTTTTTTCCTGAGTTCTCATACTAACTTTCTAATTTGATTCCCCTCATATTATAGAGCCTCTGTACCGCCATGTACATCATCATAAGCGTACATCTAACTGGCAATGATGCTGTGGAATCATTCCGGATCTACTACTTTATGTTGCTCGGGATAATGGCCTCATTAAGTGCCCAGGCCTGGGGCTTTTTCGTGGGAGCCACGCTGCCAACTAAGGTGGGTGTTACACTCTATTATTAAATTTCCGAAATAAATAAATAATGATCATTCTACCTTAGCTTGCCGTATTTCTCGGACCCATTCTGGCGGTGATGTTCTCCGTTTTTGGATTCTGCACACGCTATATTGACATCACGCCCCTTTTCCGATGGATGTGGCACTTGAGCTATTTCCGAGCTGGGTTCCATGGGGCGTTGAATGCCATCTACGGGATGGATCGACCTTTTCTGGAATGTCCGGAGACTGCGATGTACTGCCACTTCCGCAGTCCAAAGGTGTTCCTCAAGTACATGATGATATCGGATGTGCACATGTCCGACTGTCTGATCCTCATGGGAACCGTGATTGCAGTCATGCACGTGCTGACCCTCCTAACTCTTTGGCACAAGCTTAACAGACGATAGGATGTCTGTGATCTTGTTCTCAAGGCTAAGCCCCAGTTTTAATCCTACTGTACATAGTCGGGTGTCTTTAAATCTCTTCTTGTTTTAAGTTCGAAACTGAATTTATAATTTTTCCTTTTTGTGTTTGTTTTAATTGATCGACTAGCTTAATTATTTATTTTATTTTTCTTTGAAATTGTATGCGAGAAGGCTTTAGGGTAGCTTATTCCAGTTTAAGTGCTGATATACCAAAAAAAAAAGGAAGATCAATCATAACACAATTTAAATACCCCACTTTCCATCTTGCCCTGTAAACTTCATCAACTGAGCTGGGTTTCCCGCAAGGAATTCAAGCTATGCCAAATCTTGAATATTCATCTACATTATACATTAGGTTCGCAACAAAGATTCATTTGTGATCAACATTTTGTTTTGTCTCTTTAGTGCATAGTTTTAATCTTATTCCTAAGTTCGAATTATTTGTATATGGCATATGTATGTTTAGTTTTTGTAGCAAATGTTTTAGATTATTTTGATTTTGTAATAAATTGTTTGGTAGATTGATCATTTATGCTTACTATTATGATTTGGGGAGATTTATTTTGCAGAAATTTAAAATAAAGGTTCCTAGGTAAATTACATATAGTTCCTGAACTTTTAGTTCAAATATGTTTGAACAAAAATATATAATAAGCTTAAAAGGATGGTACAAAACTACAGCAGGTGGTTCAGGGTAAAAAAATGGATAAAATGTAAATAAAAGTAAAGCATTAATCAAATAAACTTTTTACTTTAGATTTGTCTAACAATTAAATCAATTTTATTTGTTCAAAATGCTGATGCCATACAAATAAGTTAACTACATTGATGGAGGTGATGCAGGCTTAAAAGCCCCGATCATTTAAATGCTTAAAGACTAACACAAAAAATATATAAAAATATATATTGGAATCTTGGAGATATTGCACATTACACCGATTCCCTTACATAGTGGACATGCGTGCATATCGAATGATTTGATCGTGGTTCAGCGGGCTATCAGTGGACAGTTGAACCCTTTGCCACTGCCTGGTTTCGTTGGACTTTCGGATGGCCTCCACCACAGCCTGGACATAGAGGCCATCTTCAAAGGTGGCCGCTGTGGAAACGGGAGCTTTTACCCAGGAGGACTCCTTGCTGCCAAAGGCTTCTTTTAGAGCGCCCACCATCTTGCAGAGCCCTTTGATATAGGGTCGTGGCAACAAAGAGTTATTGGTGGCGAAGTGCAGATCCTGGACGTCCACATAGACAGCTTCCTCTTTGGGTTGTCCCTCCTTGAGGACAAACAGATCGCCGCCACGAACGACCAGGTGACCCTTGCTGCCATAAATGAGTACCTCTTGGGAGAAGGCTTTTGCAGGCACTGTGTGACTATGGAGCGCTACGGTCACCAGAGTTCCGGTGGACAGTTCCATTTGGAAGTTACAGAAGTCGGGAGCCGTGATTTGTCGTATGCCATTGATGGCCGACGTGGTTTTGGTGTAAGATCGCAGGACTCCATGAACCCTGATGGCCTGCTGTTGCAGCAGGAAGGTGACCAAATCCACCACAGAACCCACGAGATTCAGGGCACCTCCGCCCATTTGGGCATCGCACATCCAGTTGTATTTCTCCGGGAAGAGAGTGCCCATCTGAACGCGCACATCCATGAGGACCACGTCGCCAATGGAGCCGATCAGCTCCTCCTGCAGACAGCGACGCATGTGGGTGAAGGCGGGCAGGAACCTCAACGGATGATTGACCAGGGAAATCAGAGTGGGATAATACTGTGAGGCCCGCACCATTTTGAGGGCGTCCTGCTGGTGCAAGCCCGCTGGCTTGTCGCACACCACATGCTTCCCGATGCCCAGAGCCTTCACCGAGATCTCCGCGTGCAGAAAGGGCTGGCACACGATGAACACCAGGTCCACGTCCTTGCGCAGCAGGACATCATCGATGACGTTCGTATGGAACTGCACATTCTGCGTGGCCGCCGTCTCCTTGGCCTCCTTTAGGGTCCTGCCCCAAATGGCCCGCACTTCGAATCCCTTTTCTCGCAGCAGCGGCACCAGAACATTGGCTATCTCTCCGGTCCCGAACACTCCTACGCCCGGCATTGCTTTTCGAATTTATCAAATTAATTAATAATATTAATGGTAACTTCTAAAATTTAAGCCAAAATGTTTTTATTTGGTGGCCGACCAGGGCTGCCACATCGATCAAACTATGGGCGTTAACAGCTGGCTGGAGGTGGGAGTTATTCACCGATATGTATACTTGTTCTTATAGCCATAATATATATAATGTATATATATCTTACAAAAATACTTGGACTAAATATCACGTACATAAAAGTAAGAAATAATGTTAAGGAAAATTAATATAACTTAATTCACTTGGTATTTTATAAATTGATGTGACTGAGTGGCAACATTGCTCAAAAAGAGTTAGCCATTTGGTAAAAAAGTAAGTATTGGTTAACGCCAATATTTACCCGCAAAAAATTTAAAAAACTATGACTGCTAAAAATATTCTTTCAGAATACAAAAAAAATAAAAAACAAAGCAATCGAAAATCGAGTTCGAACTATCCAAATTCAGTTTCGATTCAAAATCAAAGACGAACACAAATTCAATGATTTCGATTGCTCAGTGGCTGACCTCTTTGTCAGCTGGATTCTTAGCCACCTCGCAGGCGATTCGTTATTTTAAGACTGCAAACGAAAAGGAATCGCCGGCCAGGATGTCAAATCAGCGGGAAACGGCGGCAATAGATGTATCAGCCGCGGAGGAACCGAAGATCCTGGGATCCGAACAGATCAGCAGTCTCCTACAGCACATTTTCAGCAGTGAGCGGAAGTCCTCCCCCGTTTATATAGATGCAATGCACAATCGCAGTGCCCGCAAACAGGAGTATTCATTGGGTTCCGAATCCCTTGATCGAATGTTGGAGGACATCATGGACCCCGTGGGAAATGGGAACAGCAGGTCCTTGGCCATGGAGCCTGCCGTTGAAGTATAAGCTATTCTTTTGAGCCGATTAAATTCAAGTTACATTTGTCCCATTAAATTGTTGCGCTTTTATAAGAAGACAAATTATTACACTTTGTAGTCAACAAATGATTATTTATATTTTTATCTCAAATTAAAATTAAGCACTCTTAATCTTGTAAATTTAAAAGTAAATGTAAATGTTTTCGGCTTAACTGAATTATTAAAATGATTTTGGCATTGTTAAAAAATGGGCGTACATCCGATCTAGGATAACAGCTTAACAAATCATTCTAAATTAAGTGTAATATGACTTTTAAAGACCTGACTACTGTCCACTCAATTAACTAAGCCGGATTCCGTTGGGCTCCATTTCGAGTGCGGTCTACACCAGTTATCCATCTCACTGTGCCCTTTCACCCCGCCTCACCCGCCTTTACCCCCTTTTCGGTCCTTTGAGCCATGTGTGGTATTGCAGCTGTCAAAGCAGCCGGCATGCGGAAAATGATTCTGCAGCTTATTACAAGCTGGCAACTGCGAATGCAAACGCTCAGTGGAGTGAAGGACTTACTGGCGACCGGGCTTATGGTACACTTGAAAACAAAGTTTTGGTATAAAGTTAAAAAAGCTATCAAATCATCAGCTAGAATAACTTGATTTTAGAAATTGTAGTTTTTAACAATAGAATTTTTAATAGAAAAACCAAGATTGATTTTTTAAAAGTATGCAATAAATTTTTTTATTTAGGATTGTGAATGGTAGAAACAGAAGTACAATGTACAATTTAGTTCAGATAGAAAGAGTACCATCCTCGTCAGAACTTTAAACTAGATTTTTATGCTGAGTGTACACCAACACCACCCATTTCTGCGGGTTGTTGTGTGTTTGTGTTTGTCTGGGCGAAGGATGTGGGCGGACATAATGCAAGCATTGGCAAGCCATGGCAAACAAATGTCACAGTCGAAGCATTGCCCTGTCATATGGTAACCCAATTAGTGTAATTTGGTTTAAGGCAGCTGCCGCCTGTCTGCCATCTCCCCACACTCCCCGCATCCCACATGCATGTGTGTGAGCCCCATTCTTGGGCTTTAATTAAACCACAAAGTGCACAGCAGCAGATGGCAAACAATCAACTTTAAGGCAAACCCAGCGGCTCAAGCAAACAGCTAATGAATGTTGCTCTTTGTGACCTCAGGGCATATAGCCACTAAGTTATGGCGCCATCAAAGGTGCAATCGAAGGGGGTTTCCCTTAAATGGGATGTCGGGGATTGGAGGGCAAACTCCCTGCAGCGAAGAACTGGATATTGAGACAGCAATTGGGTTAGTTACAATAGGGGATAGGTTGCCTGGGAGAACCATTTAATATGGGTTTTCAGTACAAAATCTATTAATGCTAGATATCCGTTTAAAATTTAACCAAACGATAAACACTAGATTTTACAAGCCCCAAACCAAAATTCAATTTTCAGAAGTTGGCATACAAATTCCTTAAGAGCCAAACTCAATCATTAAAATCTCCAAAGTGGATAAATAAAACCTAATTAAATTGATTTTCATTTTGCAAAGACACGCTGGTTTCAAGTTTCTCCAGCAGCAAGATAAGAATAAATGATTTTAAGTAGCTGCCGCAAACTAGTTTTCACTAACCCAATTAAAATGTATCAGAAACAACACCCAAATGACCAAAAGCTCCACAGACACAGCTCCTAATTGAATTCTGAATGTTAATGGCAATATTGATTACACTTGCTGATCCCGGATTAGTTTATCTCCGACTTTGCCAGACCGCACGACTCTTGAGGGAAGCAGTAACCTTTCTGCAAACCAGACATTAATCACATTTAAGCCAGATTAATACTAAATGCAGGGTCTGGACGAGACCGAAAATGTCTGCAATTGGAGGCAGGACAACTAAACATTTAATAAGCCAAACAAGCGGACGTCGACGCAGTTGTACGTGACCTCATCTTGAGGTCTGGAGCACCAAGACAGGATGAGTCTGGAACTGAGACTGAGACTGGGACTCGGGGCTTGGGACTCGAATGAATCAGACCGCACATAGATCTCTGTCAGAGGCATTAGCATTAGCAGCGAAACAGGACCAGCGGAGCAGCCAAAGATAGTTCATCAAAACTGACAAGCCCATTTCGCTGTTGGGAGTCGCAGCCCGCTTTCTCTTCTTGGCTCGTCTTTTACACTGCCCAAAAAAAAGTTAAGATAATATGTACAAATTTCATATACCTATGCTGAGCCTTTTTCAAGCCCAGAAAAAAAATGGAAAATGTCTCTGACAGGCATCTTTTAGGACGTTTTAGTTTGCAACCGTTTGGTATGAATTGTATTTTGCGATTAAATGTATTATATTAAACTATTTAAAAAGAAATAACAACTGCACTAATTTATATATTTTTATTTATTTCAAAAGGGTGACCTACAATTGGACTTCTGGAGGTCATAACTTTACCAAATTTAATCCGATTTCAAAGTGACATACCTCCTAAGACTTGTGGTTTGATTCTCTAAAAATCTGCATTCAAAATTTTCATTTTAGCGTTAGTCAAATTTTTGACCCATTTTCATGTTAGTTTTTTCTAAGTTTCCGACGACTTGCAAAAGGGTGACCTACAATTGGACTTCTGGAGCTCATAACTTTTCCAAATTTAATCCGATTTCAAAGTGACATACCTCCTAAGACTTGTGTTTTGATTCTCTAAAAATCTGCATTCAAAATTTTCATTTTAGCGTTAGTCAAATTTTTGACCCATTTTTATGTTAGTTATTTCTAAGTTTCCGACGGCTTGCAAAAGGGTGACTTAAAATTGGACTTCTAGAGTTCTTAACTTTACCAAATTTAATCCGATTTCAAAGTGACATACCTCCTAAGACTTGTGGTTTGATTCTCTAAAAATCTGCATTCAAAATTTTCATTTTAGCGTTAGTCAAATTTTTGACCCAGTTTCATGTTAGTTATTTCTATGTTTCCGACAAGTTGTAAAAGGGTGACCTACAATTGGACTTCTGGAGCTCATAACTTTTCCAAATTTAATCCGATTTCAAAGTGACATACCTCCTAAGACTTGTGGTTTGATTCTCTAAAAATCTGCATTCAAAATTTTCATTTTAGCGTTAGTCAAATTTTTGACCCATTTTCATGTTAGTTATTTCTAAGTTTCCGACAAGTTGTAAGAGGGTGACCTATAATTGGACTTCTGGAGCTCATAACTTTTCCAAATTTAATCCGATTTCAAAGTGACATACCTCCTAAGACTTGTGATTTGATTCTCTAAAAATCTGCATTCAAAATTTTCATTTTAGCGTTAGTCAAATTTTTGACCCATTTTCATGTTAGTTATTTCTAAGTTTCCGACGGCTTGCAAAAGGGTGACTTAAAATTGGACTTCTAGAGTTCTTAACTTTACCAAATTTAATCCGATTTCAAAGTGACATACCTCCTAAGACTTGTGGTTTGATTCTCTAAAAATCTGCATTCAAAATTTTCATTTTAGCGTTAGTCAAATTTTTGACCCAGTTTCATGTTAGTTATTTCTATGTTTCCGACAAGTTGTAAGAGGGTGACCTATAATTGGACTTCTGGAGCTCATAACTTTTCCAAATTTAATCCGATTTCAAAGTGACATACCTCCTAAGACTTGTGATTTGATTCTCTAAAAATCTGCATTCAAAATTTTCATTTTAGCGTTAGTCAAATTTTTCACCCATTTTCATGTTAGTTATTTCTAAGTTTCCGACGGCTTGCAAAAGGGTGACTTAAAATTGGACTTCTAGAGTTCATAACTTTACCAAATTTAATCCGATTTCAAAGTGACATACCTCCTAAGACTTGTGGTTTGATTCTCTAAAAATCTGTATTCAAAATTTTCATTTTAGCGTTAGTCAAATTTTTGACCCATTTTCATGTTAGTTTTTTCTAGGTTTCAACACATTTTTCCAAGTGCAGATGAGCTGGAAGCAAACTTTGGATATCCAGGACATATACAAAACTGCAGGGAAACCAGCCAGCTCATTCTCCATCCACTTCAGCCAGAGAACCACAGCCAACAGATGAGAAATATTCATCAGCATTTACGTCACGCAGCGCGCAAAAGTCGCTGGGGAAAGCGGCGGAGAAATGGAGAAAATGAGAAAGGAGAAAGCAGCAGGACGAGAGAGAGTGTACGAGAACCTGGCTCTGGATGTCAGTAGATTTATGTTGACATTTCAATGACAGTTGTGAAAATGCTTCCATTTTATGTGTGCGTTTCCGTGGCTGTTGCCCGTCTGTCGCCTCTTTCATCTTAAATTTGCGCAAATTGGTTTATCGCAGCAGCTTAAATTATTTCCAATCACGTATCACTCACGAATTGGGGAAAGTATATGTCGCGGCAGTCACGCGGATGTCACGTTTCTGGCAGGAAAATCACAATGCCATTCATCAGCCCAATGGGAAATTGTCATGGAGTAGTTTAAGAAGTTGGAGAAATGTATTTTAAGGGAGTTCAGTGCAGTTTCGAATGCCTTTAATAAACTATTTATTTAAAAGGGTATGAGACATCTTACAAATTCATATAGTCAAACTGAACTAAACGAACCAAGTTAGGAAACTGATGATGGTCATTTGAAAATCCATGCTGTAGTTAACCTTAAAGAGTCCGCAAAGCTGAAACTGAAAATTGTGGTGACTGCGCAGCTATGCGAAAATATTCAACTGTTGGAAAAAGTATACAGATATTTACTATAAGAAAATTACCATATTTCATATTCTTTTACTCTTTTCCAGGTCAACATACCTTTGAAGATCAGACATCGAACTTCTTGCTGGGCAGCAACATTAATCAAAGATAATAATATTAAAAAAATTAACTTAAATTGCTAGAAGAGCAAGATGGTATAAACTCGTCACTTATTTTAAATTGACACATTGCACAGGGCCCGACTAGCTAAAGTATTCTGCCGGCAGTAAAAATACAAATCGTTTGCGCTCCAGCCATCAATTTTTATTAACTTGATTAAGTGCTTTATGGCAGACATTGGGGATTTCACGTTATGCAACAAGTTATTAGCAACGAAATGGAAATGCCAAGGGGGCGGGGGAAAAGGGCCCTCAACCAACCCAGATATATACATATATATATACATATATATATATAACCAAGGGGATCCTGTGACAGCAGCTGGCAAGTCGCCTCTTCTACAGCTGGTGTCAAGGAATAATATTTGCATTGTTGTAGCTGAAAAGGGGATGACTTAAGTGGGCCTGGGGTGGATTGGGTGGGTGGAAAGGCTTCAAGGAGTGGGTGGCCGAGGTCCCCGATGTTCAGCATTTCAATAAGCTAAAGCTCAGCCTTGGATGAGGATAAGGACGAGGGGTGAGTGGTGAGGGGCACAGGCAGTACTCTGCTGACGGGGGAATTTCATTAAGCAAATAACACGAAGTTATGAAGACGTTACCTTAACAGTTAACTGCAGGGAAATTTCTTCGAGACTTTAAGCTATTTTTGACTGGAATAGCAGTTTATAATTATTTTCTTAAATTATTTCTTATGAAGGGTTTTTCTTGTAATAAATAAGAGCATTCATTAAACTTAAATATTTAATTAAATATATTACATTTGAATTCGTATTTTTGTATCTCAGTAAATAAGGAATTTTTAATATAATTATAATACTCTTTTCTCAGCCGTTTTGAGGTACCAAAACCTTTTTTTGGTTAGAAATAATGTATTTATTTTTTATCTCTTGTAAAAATGCACTTCTAATAAAAACCCCCGGCAATCCTATAAGATTTAAATCCCCTCCAACAAGGCAAATTTGATTACATTTTGTAAAACAATTTTCCTGCAGACAGATCCATTAAATAATTAAGAGAGAGTAGAAGAGGAAGTGTACGGAAACCAATATTTATGCCAAAATACAGTGTCTTCTCCTGGCAACTATAAAATTCCATTTACACAGAGACACACAAACATATCAAAACAAGAAATTTCGCAGTCGAATGAATTCCGGATTGTCTGGGGGAATTCCATTAGCAGGGATCTCGTCCTGCAAATGAAGTTGCCCTGAACAAACCCCACAATTGCACACAAAAACACGCATTTGCATTTGCAGGCGAGTGTATATATAAATAAAGCTGAACATAAAGCTGGTCACTTGCCTTAATTAAGCTTGAAGGTGGGATCCCTTTTGTGGAGCTGAATGAAGAGTCAGAATGCAATGCACTAATTGAAACATATGTATATGAAAGGATCCACTCGAACACAGATATGGTCAACAGGATAGGAAAAAACAAACTATTAACAAACATTTTGTAAAGTTAATTTAAAAATATAAATTACTGTTGGTACATTTTATTCAAAATGATTTTTATGCTATTTAATAAACTTTAATCATAAACCTTGAAGAATTTGGTCTATGAATTCTATTCCATTTTGAATATAAATGTTATAAATTAAAGTCTTATTTAAGTAAGAGGTTGTGTTATTATTACTATTATTTCGACCGCGTCTGTAAGTCCTTGTTTGTGTTTGCACGCACATATACTTGACTAAATGTCAGACAGGACTGCCATATAAAATGTGATTCAGAAATGAAGATTCATGTTGTTTTCCTCTCCCTTTCTCGACTCCTGCTGGACATAAATCAATGTATCCTGACACAAGCTGAACATCCTGACATTCGACTGTGGAAATGCATTTCCCCCCCGCTTTCCCAACATTTTCCATAAGGCAATTTGGCAAGCTCGTTAAATGATTTCAGCAGGCTCGACTGAACAATTGTGAGTTTTGCATTTAAAGTGCTTCATTGCCTTTGCCAATATGACATGGTAATATTGTGTGTGCACAAGTTAAAACTCACTTAATTATCCCAATGACGCTGCGCAAATTGCAATTACGTTTGGCACTCACCTGTTAACAATTAGTCAGCATCGGGACAACACTAAGTTGGCCATTGTATTTTAATTATAATATTTATGAAAATGGGTTTAAATATTCCATGTGTTTAAGCATTTTTTGGGCGCTACGCTTCCATTTCATTTGCTGTTATTAACTTAGCTTGATAAAAATATTTTCTATGATTTGTGGCTACAAAAAAACATGTCTTTGAGTTTACTAATGTTTTATTAGTTTTGTTCAATGGTGCACATATTAAAAGGAGGAGGAGGTTCCTTCATGGCCATCAATCAACGTTTTCAGGGTTGGAAAGTGGCTCTTCCTACTGGAAAAATATATTTTCAGGACTAACACACTTAGTCTCAACTAGACTCAGGTCTCTATTTGGATCTCCAGAAGATTGAGAGTGCCAAATTTCCTCGAGACGTTTTTGGTGATTGCGCTGCCAATCGAGGACTTTTCTGCGGTTCACTGACGTCAGACGCAGTTGCTCGCGAATGGAAACATTCGGCAGTGGTTGACTCAGATCGGGAAAATCTAGAAAACCAGAGCTATAAGATGGTTCATACAGTCCGCTGTTATTTTGCTCCTGTAAAAAAGCCACAGTTAAAAAATAAAGCAAAATTTAAAAAAAAAACCGACATTCAAAATACCATGAATACCACATGTTAGAAAGTTTTTTAAAGAGCTCTGAAATTAAATATTTAAAGTATTTGCTCAATTGTTCTGCCTAACAAAAATCATTTTAAGCCACATTTCAGCTTCCTGTTTTGGCAATGAAAAAGTTACAAATGATATATGTGTATACCCATTTGTTTAACCAGAAAAAAACATTATTATTTTAAGCCGCAGAAATTGAAATTTTAATAAGTTATAATTATTGCAGTTAGTAGGAAAATCCGGGAAAAAATAAAACACATTAAATAAATATAATGCATATGCAACTGCACATATTAAGTGAAAAAAATAATTAAAGACAAGGGAATTTGAATACTTAATTACATGTGTATATTCACGTATATATGATTTATGCATTTTATTACAAAGGTTTCTAGAGCAAGCGTTTGTTTAATACAAATATTTCTGATTGCCATCTGAATGGTTTTTAATGTGTAGGCGGGTTCAAAAAATTACAAATTTCATATGGAAAAATATATAATTATACGCACCTTAATGTTCTGTAGGCTGACCGGAATAGAATCGCGCAAAGGTTGGTTTCGAGCATCGTAGTGCTTTTCTATAACCAAGAAATCTTCAAGAAAATGGATATCCACAAAATGCTTCATTTTATTTTGAGATGATTTTGCAGACTGCTTCTCCTTGAATTATATTACAGGCACGTCAAAATACCGGACTGTAAATCCAAAGCCTGCTGAGGGATTTAGATTAATAGGATTGCCAAACTCATGCAAAATGCATGTCCATCAATCCAAAACAAATTAGCAAGGTCCACTCATCCCGAGTGCAACTAAAAGCCTTTTCACCTCCCTAAAATCCTCGCAGCGAGGACCTCGATTATTTATGTACTAAATGCAGATAAAGTTTCGTTTTTAAGGGTTCGGCCCGCACTTTTCTATCCGGGAATCCAAACCCGGACCTTTCTATGCACTTTGCTGGCGGACCGAAAAATAAAATTTATTTACAGTTTCCCCTAGCCGGAGGCTGCGGAAAAACGGAAGCCAGTGGGCGGGGATTTTTCCAAAAGGGGCCGGGTTCGGAAAACTCAGTCACGTTTTGTGCAAAATGGAAATGGTTCGGAATTTACGGCAAAATACTCGCCCAACAAGTACTACAAAAAATGTGAAATGGGCGGGAGCCCTAATCGTAGGAAAAGACTCTTTGCTCTATTATTTTCCAGGCTCTTTTTTTGGGTAGGCCTAATGAAATTTTCGTTTTATGGCAAGTGCAAGCGGGTAAATTGCAGGTGAAAGCTTTTCCTGCCAGCCCGGGAATTTCGTTTCGAAAATCTCATTTTTTGTGGGTCCTTTAATTTGAGTGGTGTCCCGAAATGGTAGGTTCCCTGTTGCCATCATAAATAAACAAAGACTGTAAACCATCCGATATTCGAGCTGACCGAGTTTGTTGATGTTTCGCCTTATTGTTTTTACCTTCTCGAATTTTATTGCCACCTCTGGTCTGTGTCGCTTGCATATTCGTTGCGTAAGTTTATTTGTCTTCAAGAAAAAACACCGGAATATTTCGGAGGTCAGAGATGTCAACATAAATTACGGCCACAGAAAAGGGGTATAAAAACAAAGAATTATTTACCATGGATGCAAGGATGTAAACTTTAATGGTGGGGCCTTTAAATTTGTAAATAAAAATTGTTTGACGAAGTAGCCAATGATCAAGTTGGTTTATATTTAAACTATAATACTTAAAACAATTGGATTTGGTGGTAATAATAATTCTAAAGGGTTTCCCCAAAAAACCATTCTTTCGCAATATCCTCAAATTTGGTTGATCAATTGGAGACATTAAACCTGAGGTATTTTATTTGGGAAATATATACACTTAATAAAGATAATTTGTTTTCAATTCACTTTAAACGTATCCAATACTATTTAATTGGTAAAATGTATATATTTTCAATTGGAAACTAAATCTTCCACCAATTGTTAAATTCTTGTATTTTGAATTAGAAACTAAATCTGCCCCCCATTTGTTATTGCCACGGAATGCTGAGTTTATTTAGTCTGTAGAGCATTTCCGTCTACAAAACTATTTATTTTTAAATGATTTAATATTCTTTGTGTACCTGCTTGAAAAGTTTGGGACCTACAATTCCCACAGTAAAGCCACTGTTCATGGCAACAATGAAAAGTTCAACTAACCATGACTTTGGGGCTGCAAAATGCCCCGGACAAGCTGTACACATTAAGTTTCAACTTTAACACAACACTAACACACTGACACAGGTGTGACCTAAGCATCCGCCCCCCCCCCCCACACACACACACACACACAAACACCCATTACCCCTCACCACTGAACTCTAATGCACACCAAAACATACACCAAACCAGAGCCACCAACAAGTCAACAAAAATTGTTGCTCTCTGCTGGTTTCTATTTTCCGCTTTTGTCGACGCTTTCCAACTTTTGCTGTCACTTCTTGTTTTTTTTTTGGTTGCCAGCATTTTAATTTCATACTTTATGCAGAGAGATTCAAGCTGCTCTATAATGAAGCCAGCTTCTTGCAGCGGCTAAGCTGGAAAATATGACAAAATGTTGAGCCAGCGGCGCATATTTTAGGCCTTTCTCCAGAGCTTAGCAACTACCAGTACCACAAGGACACTTAAAAAAGTCTTAGACTAAATTCAAAATCAGAAAACCATTTTTTTGAAGGAGTCCTTTTCGAAAACATAACTTTTCTAAAAATAGATTTATAAAGAATTGTAAATTTAAGGAATCCGAAAAAATTCATTTTCAAATATTATCTTGAAATTTAATGAACTTATTTATAAGCCTTAAGAATTAAAATTTAAGGAAATGTATGTGATTTCCGAGTGCACTGATATTTGTTCGTTGAGTGTAACACCCATCAAAAACCCCGTTCGCCTCTCCAGAATTTTCCGCGTGCTGACAGCGGAAAATGTCACAAAATGTTGGCGGCGCTGACTTTTCTGCATGAGTCTGCTGTTTTATTTTATTTGAGCCATTTTTGGGAACCAGCTCAGACTATGACTATCGCATTCATATTTTTGGCCTTTTACGACTTTTCATAATCTTTATGGGCGGGTTGCCCGGGGGCGTGGCTCAGCGCTTTTTACAGCTCAAGGAGTTACGACGGTTATGAGTGCAATTTAAATTCAAAAGCCGCTTAAATTTATTTCGAGCTGAAGCTCCTGCACTCACTTAAGTCAATTTTTGTGTAGCAAATTTTACATTTATGACAAGCAATTTAACTTTTGCCTAATTGCGCGACATGCAAAATTGCAAGTTAACTTCTGGGGATTGTCTTCCCCCTTCGTCTTCCAGGATCTGCAGGATGCCCGGAGTGGTGTGGCCTGATGGTTCATTAAATGTAACTTTTGCCTCCGTCGGAAGGCGGCGTGGCAAAGTTTATCCTCCAGCAACAGGATGCGGAGCTGGAGGAACTAGCAGGAGGAGGATCAAGCCCAACTGGGGCTCGAGCAAATAGAATGGCTCATTAGGATAGTGCCAGTGGAACTTATTGGATTAGTTGCGATGACAGCCTGCGGGCTTGAAGAGGATTCAGTCACTCGATGCCATTCGCTGTGCATTTCTCTTGCTATGGCAATATTGGCATATCCTCCGAGATTTCAAAGGATAAAAAAACGGAGATTTTTACATCCTTCAGAAGAGGTAAAAAGGGAGACAAACGACTTTGGTAGTTCAGGAGGTCCTTGGATTAAAACTCACTTTTAAAACCTGTTGCTTAAATTCATTAATAAATGGTTAAATGTTGATGATTAGTCTTGCTATTCAGAAAAAGGGAAAATACATTATAACATTTAAAAAAGTATAAATAATATACTTTATATAATACTTTATAATATAGTATATATTAAAAGTATATAAATAATATACATTATTCTTTAATATAATCTTACTTATGCCTGTGATCAGAAATTATTGGTAAAATAAAGTTGTAATGCCAATAATTGCGAAGTGTAAAGTACAATTTGAAAGCATTGTAAAGATTCCTGAATGCAATTCGCATTTACTCAAACTAAAAAACAATATAAAGCAGACTTAGAAAAATGGGGGCGAATTTATAGAAACACATAACTTCTTTGAGAATAATTTCTTTGTTTTTCTAAAGTTCGCACTTGAACACTTTTGCAACTAAAATTTGCTAACCGCTTTTTCTCAAACAATTTCTACCCTCTCAAACTAACTTATGAACATTTTATGCTGTATAAAAAATGTAAGCTTCTGCAATAAGCTCAAAGTTCGGCTTAAAAGTTGCTGCAACCCAAAAAGCAACTTAAAACTCAGAACTAAGCTAATCTCATTGGTAAGACTTAAGTTTGTCTATCCGCCAATTAACAAAAAGCAATTTCGCATGCAAGTGGAGATGTCAAAGTCTTGGCTGGGAAAATGGGAAAAGATTTTTCCGGCTGCGCCAACAAGCTGCTCTTCAAGTGCCCAAAGTGTTCAAGCGGTTCGACAATTGTCTTAATTTCTCCCCACGGTCTCTTTAGCGCTTCGAAATGCTTGAATTGGGAGAAAAGTGAAGGATAAGCCCGCCCCGAAATGCTGCAGGAAAATCCTTTTTGCTTGGCGTAAGGATTTGCATTACAAACTCCATTTGTAGTTGCATAAACTGATTTATTTAGCGACTTATCTTAAGCACCACTCTCTGTCAATCCCTGCTCGAAACTAAAAGCTTAAAAAACATACAAGAAATTAGTTTAGATTGCTTTGAGTATGCACAAAGGATTCGGAAACACTTTTATCTAAATGGAAAATATAAAAAAAATATGAAATTTCTATTTTCATAGGAAAATAGAAAATTGACAGACAAAACTTTTTTGTTTGGTTGAGCGTAGAATATCCGAAATCACAGGGATTTTGTCAATGGCAAAATTTTCATCCAAACGGATTTTAGTTATTGAAAATTGCAAAATAACATTTTTGTGAAGGGATTTCCTGTTGATTTCAAATTGATTTTTAAACTGAAGAATAGTAAGTTCACTTGCTTTTTTAAAGTTTGTTTACTGCATTGAAGTTCATTAATGATTCATATTTTGATGTGTGTTTATTTTATACAAATTGGTTTAAAGGTGACTTAAAAAAATATATATTTAAAAATAAATATATTTTATCAGTAAATGAAAATACTTACAAGAGCATACTAACTTTAAAAACTTAACATTCGACAACTTTGATGACGGTATTTAAATCTTCGTTAGGTGTGATTATTTTGCCCAGCATTTAAGCCAAATGCAACTAAGCATTTTGGCCAACTTTTCCTGCTGGCGACATTTTCCCAGCCGCAACATGTTAGCCCAAACCGAAGTTTTCCCGAAGTTTGAGTTTGTCTTGGGTCTGGGGCTCAAGTGGCTCGAGGGGCGACCACAGCCCGACTTTGAGCCCACTCTGTGGCCATGTGGCACTTGCTCATCCTGGAAGTCCTCCGATCCGAGGACCGCTGACCTCAGGCCCAAGTGGAGGAGTAATTTAAACGCAGACAGGACAAGACGTTTGCATGAGTTGGCAACTGTAGTTTACCATTTTTATTTGGCTATCATTTGCCTTTATGACTGCTGTGGTAATCGTGCCAAGGATGTCCTCAAATTCCGCCATGATTTGGCCATTTTATCGAGTTCATTTCGAAGTTGTTGAAAAGTTGGTGCAAGTGTTGCAAGTTTTACTGAGTCTTGGGCCAGGTTTTCGGGGCCAACTTAATGACAGCCACGTGGGGCATTTTCTTCGAGGAAAATTGCTCATTAAAAAGTAATAAATGTCATCCCTGGGAAATTAGCTTCTCTGGCATTTATTTTTAGAAAATGGAATTTGTAAGTATGAATAAATATTCAAGCTTATGATTAAGTATAAAAAATTATGTATTATTAATCCAGAATGTTAAAATTCTTTTTTAATTAAATGAGTAAATAATCGCAAATTAAATACGATATTATAAATATAGAGTAATAGTTTTTTTTATCACTTATGTTGATTAAAGCAGTAAATGTTAAACTATACTCCTATTTTCAGGCAAAGATAAAAAGCTAATTAAATGTGAATTTATAAATTAAATTATGGCTTTTGTGGCTTTATTTATTGTATAAAAACTTGTTATGGTTATAATATTAAAACAATAAAATCAAATCAATAAAAATGTTCAACTAATTGCACAAAATGACCTCTTTAGCCATGGTCAAATTAAATTTCCTAATTTGGAGCTTCGTTTAAATAAATTAAATAGTTCCCTTTGATGTATCAACCACATGCATAATATGAGGCAATTATTTCCATCAGTTATTAGAAAACCACACAAAGAAGCAACTCACTGACGCAGACAAGGACAATTACAAGGAGTCCAACTGAAGTGGAGTGTCAGGAATGGAAGTGAAATGGCAGGATGACCACAGCAACCACATCAGTTCATGAGGATGCTGAAAACAGGAGCAGGTCAAGTGGATCTGTTGGTGAGCAGGAAAACTAAAGGAGAATTGGAGATGACAGTGCGGACCCAAGAGCAAGCCACAGATATCAACAAGGCAACTAATTGTCCAGGTTATAGCCAGAATAATCTATGTGATTGGTCAAACATTTTCAATATTTCCTGAAAACAGCAGTTTTGTCCCTCGCCTAACTGAATTTCCCAAAGGAAAACCTCAGGAATGAAGCTCCACCCACCTTTTCTTTGTTTTCGTGGCAATTTCGAACAATAAGTTGCCATTTTACTGCCGAATGCTTAACCTTGCCCTCAATCGTAAAGGGAGCAGTCGACTCCTGATTTCCCCCGCTTTTCCTCCAGATGTTGCCCAAGATTATTTTCACCATTTTCTTTGTGCCTTTGTTTGCCTCCCAAGAAAAGGAAAAAATTGAGTAGGAAAATGAGGAGGAGTTCTTGTGGGCAGGACCCTATTCAGTATTTTCGCCACAGGCGGTGGCTCAAAGTAGAAAAATGTCCAGCCAAACACATTCCTTACACCATAATAAAACAAAATGGTTGTATATTAGCTAATTTCTGAAAATTAAATATTTAAGTGAAATAAAGTATTCGTTTTAAAAAATAAAAATGTCTAGTTGCTTTAAAAAATGTTATTTTTATGGGAAATATTTAAGTGAAAGCAATACATTCAATTGCCAAACCGAAGTTTATATACCCTTGTAGTTATTACATACATTAAATATTACAAAGAACACTTTATTTCGCTTTTTATGCGTATAGGCAGCAATATGATGAGGTAGTACTTTTATTAAACAAAATAGTATACACATATGTGTATTTCTCTCTGTGTACTTCCATTACATTTGAGCTTTGGGCTTTCGACTCTCGCTGGGTGTTAAAATAAATGAGGAGCATTTAAAGCCAAATCCCCATGGCTAACTTCATCCAGAGTCCGAATCCGAATCGGAATCGATATATGAGCCTTGTATTCCACCCCTCCCTTCTTCCTATTTTTCTGTTTCCTGGGAAATCCGATTCCTGTCAAGCTTTCCCTTAATTGGCAGCATTTATCAAAAAATTTCACAGCTATGTGGCTGGTAAATTCTGCATAAATTCTAGAGAGGTGGTTGGGCTCAAATCGAAGGCAAAGTGTGTGTGGCATAAGTCCTTAGACAAATACATCTGCACCAGAACGTGTCCAAGTAGGAGAAGCCCAGGAATCAGGTCGCAAGTTCCACTTTCCCTTGACTTGGAGCTCCTTTGTGTTCCCCGTTTGATGTGTTATGTGTGGGACAAGAAAAGTGGGAAAATGGTAGGTTGTGCGAAAGTGGAAAGTTTATAGAGCGCATTTCACTTGACCTGTTTGGAGGATTGAGTTCCTAGAGAGCGAACGGAAGCGGCAAATGGGATGGAAAATGTTGGAGGAGTGCATAAAGTTTGCTTAATATTTCCATTGTAGGCCAAGGCAAATATAACATAATAGTTGAGGTTATGGATCGAACTGAGAACATATCCCCCTAATTGACCCTCCCCTCCAATTAATTATCTCCCATTATGAGCTGGGATCAACACTCGATTGCATTTGAGGCGCTTTAATCGCTGCTCAACCGCAAATTTCCTCCATTCCCCTGCAATTGCACTTCCGGTTCAATTGGCCAACCTCGAAAACGGAAGGATATTGCGCCTACTGCACAAATTGGGGGCGTGGCCAGTTGCTGTTCCTGGTGTATTGTTAATGAAAAGGCAGTGTAGTCGGGCTTTTCCTCCCTTTTCCTCTTGCACTTGCACAAATGAATAAATTATTGATATCAAAGAAATCACTTCGATGTGGAACTTGGTTCTGAAAAAGGGGGAAGTCCAACATATTCCGCAAAAATGCAAATATTGAAGCAGTTATGAATGTGAGTGCTTCCTTGAATGCCCGGCATTAATTTGCCCACCAACCACATGAGGATTAAAGGGGGGAAATGCGTTCTGGAATTTATAGAGAGCAAGTATCCCCAACTGATTCCTGTTTTCGCACTCTTTGGCATATTTAAAGTGTGTGCAAATCACGGCTATGGGAATTAGCAGGTGGTTTAATAGGGAAAAGTGTGGAGGAAAGCGGTGCATGGGAATTTCATTTGGTCAGCTGCTCTATTTTTGGCCCTGCTGTTTGCCAATTTTGTCGGACGGGCAAACAGCAGGGCCAAAGGATTAAGGCCTTCATATGAGGCAGCACATATGAGATATCATGCGGGCTTGCATTTAAATTGGAATCAGATAAAAGGTGAAATAGCAAGGGTTTTAGGAGGGCAGTAATGGTTTTACCAGCAGAACTGTTTACCTGGTAGCAAGGTGATATGGTTTTTAAATTTTGAAAAATACTTTACCTCCTTAAAAGTGTGTTTAATCCCTATCAATGTTGGTCAGACATGGTAATTAAAGCGATGGTAGGTAAAGGGATTTAAAATGTCAATTGAAGCGAAGTAATCTTTATTGAGTGAAGGAGAAGCTACCGAACAAAGCACAGTTTTCAATCTGCAGTCGCCACAAGAGGAGAGGACGATGCAGGACATCCTGCCAAGGCAACCACGAGCTATTCACGTCACAAACAGGAGCAGGACAAACAGCGCAGACAGCCGACAAGGACGATAATCAACTGGTAAACAGCCGCAGAGTCCACCGACCAATCTCCTCCTCCTTCAAGGACCTCTCTCTTCGCTCCACTGCACCAGCAATTAAATTTCCCTGATTCAGTAATTGCGTCAAGAACGGACAACGAAATCTGCCACGCCCCATTAGGGCCGCCCTCAAGTTCTTGGTTTCCTATTAAAATATCATAAATTAAGCAGGGGGAATTCGTTTTATCCTTTTTTAACTTTTTCTATCCCCAGAAAACATTTTTGGTGCCAATAAAGTGTTCTTTGATTGCTGTTTGTTGTGAGGAGCGAAAAGAAACGCATCTGCAGACTGTTTTTCATCCATTTTTATTGCATTTTCATACTCCCAATTGTTAATTAATTTCCTCTTCTTCTGCTTTTCCTCTCCGTTTTCTTTTGGCTGTGTTTTTGTGGTTCTGTTTGGTTAATTGTCTTTTTGCAGCTGCATTTCGCTTGCCAAAGGAAAATATTTTCAAACTGTTTGCACTCAGCTGATGAACTCTTTAAAGATTCAGTCAATGCTTAAACATGAAAATGATTTGGCCAAGGGCAGTCCTTTCTTTTCCTCCCTCCTTGAATTCCTGATTCTGGCAGCCTTGAAACAGGATTTTCCTTTATATTTTGTCATAAATTGTAAATCAACTCGGGAACCGCAGTGAAATCACAAGATGAGTCATAAACTTCCGAAAGACAAACATAAAAACGGGGAAAACACGAATTCCATTTTGATATTTATGAAATGAAAAAAAGAGTTTCCCAGGACGTAATATTTTAAATCTAAGTGAAATTTACCAGATTAAATAAAGTTTAGAGAATAAGGGTTTTCTAAGTGTACAATATTTTGCTGTTTTAATTTTTCTCTTCGGTTTTCTCCTCCAAATATTTTGGTAACCTTTTGGCCACTTTTTCCTATTCATTAATCAACTCCTCATCCCTCTTTTCCACACTCGTCACTCCCCAAAGTTCAATCGGAGCAGAAGGAAATTTTGATATATTACTAGGGGAAAACTCCCCTTGATTATTTCTTTAATTAAAGCCCAGAAAACTCACATCCCGCTGAGAGGAGAAAAGTGGCGGAAATTTAATAAAAATGTCACAGCTGAGCTGTGCGAAAGGACCTTCTCGCTCTCGTTTTCAATTTCCCCAAGGACCAGGGCAACCTCCCACGATAATTATGAAATGGAAGTCATTTTTTCAGCTGTCGCCGGGCGAAGTTTTTCCAGCTGCGAACTGACCACTGGGAAAGCTTTAAGGTGGGAAATGAGGAAAAGAGCAGAATGAAAAGATGTGAGTGAGTGATTTGCATGATGATACTTCCCTTCCACCAACCACATGAATAAATTCGAATGGCCAATTTTGGACAAACTTTGTGGCCTGCGGAGGGAGTTCCTGGGAACTTGGTGGTTTACACGTGGTGCCAATGTCATCCCGGCAACATTCTGACAATTTGTGGAAAACAAATAGGAAAAGCAAGATGAAAACTCTTCCCTGCTGAATTATTCATAAATATGCAACGCATTTCCATCTGGGTTTAGGTTGTGTGGAATATTCGCCTAAAACCAATGACAGGCCAGGGAAAATGCGAATACATTTAGTCATTCAAGAATATCCTGCGAAGGTGAGCTTGACATTGAACACTCTTTGGCTTTGGAAAAAATGAAAGACATTTTCCTGATATTTACTGAGTCCTTGGGCTATGCAAATCGGACGAAGTCAGTTGGAAAGGGATATCCATTAATGGGATTATGTTTGTCATAATATAATGTAATTGGGGATGTGGATAGCTTCTCTAGCATTTCAAATGTATATGCAATCCTAGTGTCCATTGTAAAAACTATTTGAAGGTTCTGTTTAGTTTCTCCTTTTAAAACCCGCATTATAATTCATTCTACCATCTAATTTCCCTTCCTCGCATTTTATATTGTCGGATTTATCCAAAAACCAAACTGTTTTCCCTCCACCCATTTTCCTTTCCCCTCTTCTTTCCTCTTTTTTTCTCTTCACAGCCGTTTTATGGTTTTGCACTTAGCAATTAACGAGTTTACTTTTTTTAGTGCTACTCCCAGTGCCCGCATCAAGTGGACATATCCTTCTCCACTCCTCTCACCACTTTCCCCACTTTCTCCCAACCTTTCCACTCTTTTCTGAACCCCCTTCCTCCACTCTTTACCACCCAAAAACACCTCCCAGTTGGCTCGTTGCTCTCAATTAGAGTGTCACTTCCGTTTGGAATTTAGTTCGCTGCTGGACAAATTTACCTATGTGCAGGTTCCATCACCTCCGCTTTTCCTCCCCTCTTCTCCCTACCCCTCCTAAGCCACCCTCTGCTTTTCCACCCACTTTTCCGCCTTTTCCGGCTGCCATAAAAACGGAACTCGGACACGAACTGCATTGCGGTCTTTTCCTCTTCGGGGGATGCTTAATGGAAACAGGATAAGGACGTGGATGTGGATGCGGATCTGGATCTGGACTCCGACTTGGAATCCTCTTTGGGTTCATTTGATAAATTATTGCAGCTCAGAGAGTTGTTAATTTAGAAGAGAAATGTGAAGGGTTCCACTGAAGTTCAAGGTCCGAGAAAGAATCTCGCCTCCCAATTCGCTTGAATAACTTTCGTCCTTTGAAATTGCCTTTTGAACTTCATTAAATTATGTTCGCAGACCAAAAGGAAACTTCTCACCATTTTCTCCTGAGTTCTGACTACAAAGTAAAGTACATTATTCTTGCGAGTTTTCCACCTTTCTTGGACCTCTTTTTCCATTCTCTTATTATTTGCTTTCTTTGCGGAAAATGCAGCGGAAATTATTTCTAAATAAAAACTGCAGAGCAAAGAAAATGGAAAAATGTCAAAGAAATTTAAAAAGTGGAAAGGAAGTTGAATGTTGGGAGAAGTCAGGAAATATTGCAGTGAAGCCTCAAATTGAATTGGTGTCGAGAAATCGAAAAATACAAACAGGTGGGAAAACAAAATTTGAAAAGGTGAAAGAAAGAATGAGAGAAGCTTTTCTCCGGAATATCTTTCATTTCCGGAAAAGATTTCAAACACATGTAGCTCCTCACCTTTCACTAGCCTTTCCACTTAAATTTTCTTTGCGGTTTGCCGTTGGGCTTTTTATCTTCCTTTTCTCTCCCCCTGGTTCCTTAGCAGGAAGTTAACATTAATTATAGGAAAAGTGCCTGGGAACACATTTTCACATCATTAAAAATTATTTATGTGGGCCAAGGCAGGGATAACAGGAAGCCAAGGATACAATTTAAACAGAATTAATGTCTGTCTTCGCCTGTCTCGCCCTTCAAATATGGTATAACAAGAAAGGCTTCTCAGAATTATGAATTATCTGCCAAGAGTTTGCGAATCTTCAGGATCGTTTTGTCCATTTCATTGCGATTTGCATAATTCGTTGCGAATTTTGTGGCCACCGTTTAACGAGCCAAACAATTTGTCAGCGGACAGCCTCGAATTATTCATGGGTAGCCAAAAAGACAAAAGGCAGGACAGGTGTGAAAGGTGTGAAAGGTGGGGAAACTCTGCCTGTGGGGCAATCAACTTTTGAGTCTATGAATTTGTAATTGGCAAGAAGACCAAAGTTAAATGGAATGGAAGCAGACGAGAATGTAATTCCAAGGAAAGGAAGGGGGGATGGTGAAAAGTGTGTGGATAAATGTCTGGTATTCTTTGATAGGTGAGTGGAGTTATTCATAATCTGAATTGCTATAAAAAAGAAGAAAATAGTGGCCAGGTATGTTGGTATGGGTTAAATTTTTACATGGGTAAGTCCGCTAACCGCTTAATAAAGTACATTATTATTTACGAGCTTAAAAACTTACACGTTGTAATGCTATATTTGTAAAACAAATTGCAGTCGAATATTATTATTTGTAAAGTAACGATACAATCGGAAAAGGGTGTACATATACATATACATATTACCAGTTAGGAAAATAATTTCCGAATTAATTGGAAAATACGCAAAACTAACAGAAATAAGAGGAGTATCAGGGGAAAGGAACATTTAATTTGCGGTCATCGGTAAATAATTTATAGCTGCTGCAGTAACCACTTCCACCCCGAATTCCCCCCTTTCCCTGATGAAATATCTGTTACCCCAATTTCCAGAACTGAGCTATTTAATCAACAAATTATACAGGCAAACAATGTGGGCGGCTGAAGCGGGTGGGGGCGTGGCATTGGGCAATGACAATTGAAAATGACAACGTGGAAAATAGAAATGACAGCTTTAATTTCGCTGATAATAGTGAATCCTGTGATGAAGTTCTGGTGATGGATACAAATGAAAACGAAGCGCATATTGTGCCCCAGGCCTTTCAATTTAATTTGATCGATTTCGTTGTCACGACTCGAATTTCGTTTCGGCATATTTGGCAACTTTTCAGATAGATTTTTCTGTCGCTTTACCAATGCTTTTCACAGAATTTTCTGTCAAAATTCTTTTAGCCGATTTCCCAATTTGGCTGCGGGTTTTGTTTGCTTTGCTATCGATTATTATGTGGTCTGAGCTGATCAAACGAAGAAAAAATAGGAGAATAAATTGAAGAGAGACCTCATTAATTTCACAATGATTTTATAATATTTTCATGCTCATTGGCAGAATTACAACTTTCGATACTAATGAGGTCTTATTCTTTATCTCTAAGCGAAGGTTACGAATTTCTCTTTAAGCTTTGAATAATTTTCTTAGGGCAGTCGGCATCTCAATCCACGAATTCTTAGGGATTCCAAGGATGCCCATCATCTCAACCATCTCCATCATCCCCTTGATCATCACCATCCTCATCGATGAATTCGCACGTGACCCAATGCCACACACTCCCCTTCTCCTCGATTTCCCCCAATCCTTCGCTGGGAAAACAAAGGAGTCGGGAAATGTCAACAAACACAAGCGGAGAAATCGTGAGCAGGATAAGAGAAGAGCGAGACGGGTATAGGAGAAAAGCGAGTGAAAGAGAGGGTCTTAAGTCAATTCGCCAAGTGAATATTTTGTGTCGCTTTCGTATTTTGCATGCGTACTTTCCAATCCCACTGTCAATATGCTAAGGCAGAGAAAGAGATGGGGATAACAAAGGGAAAGAGACAGACACACACATGTTGGCTTTTCCCGAATTCTCTTCTCACGTAACCGTAAACCATTTCGAGGCCAAAAGCGAAAAAACGATAAAAAGCGAAGACGAGACAAAGCATGAACTACAAATTTTGCATGGGAGATGAGAGATGCCAGGACCACGCCCCCTCTAGGCCTCCTCCCCTTTTCCACCCAAGGAGAAAGGCGACTTTATTTCGGGCAATTCTTTTTTGAGGGAAATATTGCGACGATGGAGAAAGCAGACCAGAATTGAGATGCACGCGACATTTCAACGAAATTAAAAGAAGGCAAAATGCTAAGAATGTCCTTAGGAAAAGTCAGAAAACGAGAAACCATCGAGCTTGCCAATTTAATTCGTTTCTGAATTCCAAATTTGCCAGTTTTCTGGCTTGTGGCCAAAATCATTTACAATATTTATTGGGGCAACGAGAGAAGATGGGGAGGAAAACTTGGCCAAGAAAAAGTAGAGCAAATCGGGTGGGATGACGGAGTTTGAGGGGATAAAATTAATATGGAATATGGAAACATTCAAATACAAATTCGAATACGAATGGGAAGTCAAGCGAATTAAGAATCAAATAAGGGAAAATGCCAATAATTCAAAAGTCAGTTTCATATTTATAAGCCCATGAACTAATTCCTATTAAACAGAAGCGGAAAACTTGATTTTCTGGCATCTTAGAATGTATTACAGGCCTGTCTTTATTCTACTAGGCCATATGAAATGCATGAAACTACAATATCCGCACCCAAAAGCCGTGGTCAACACCCTAGTTTCTTGCCTCACGCATTCCATTAAAAAGGTACAAAGGTTTCACTTAAGTTCATTTGAAAACTTTTACCCGAAGTACAGAAAACTAAAATGGTAGTGAAACCAAAGTAAAAACTAATTTGGATCCTAAAAGAAGACAGACTATTTTAACTTCCCCCATAAGTTCCTCCTTCCCTTTTCACCTGAACAGATTGTTTCGGCCGGAGGCAGTTGCTCAGGATTGGGATTCCTTAAGTTATGTGAGGAGAACGGAGGAAGTGGAAGTGGAAGTGAGCCACATAATTCCTGGACAACTGACAAATTTGAAACTTGCACCGCGAAATTACGCGGACTGATGAGCAAAGTTGGTCCACAGAGACATTCGACATTCTCCGTTTGCAGTCACATTCATAGAGAAGAGAAATTACCAACAGAGAAGTGGAGAGAGCGAGGGAGATGGACAGCTGGGAAGTGAGGAAGAGGGCTTCTCTATAGAGGGCTGCTCAAGTATCGTGTAAATGGCAACAATTTCTGGTGAGTGAGCAGCATATTTTGAATACCTTCCGCATTAAAGTACATTATGCACCGGGAAAATATCCTATTTTGTTTTATTGAAATATATTATGATCCGCCTAAAATTGATATTTATTATTCTTTTTGTTGCGTATTTACTAATCTTGCGTATTTAGGCTAAATGCGCCTCGCATTATTTAAATTTTTATTCTTTCAAATTTATTTCGCCACAGACTCATAATTTAATACAACTTTTTCTGTGGCATCTCCCCCTCTCTTTCTATCTCTTCGTCCATCTCTTTCATTTTGTGTTAATATGTGTGTGTGTTTTAATGTGTGTTACTTTCCTCTTGGCGGAAATTTTAGCTTCCTTTTTTGTGGCTTTTTTGGTGCTTTCAAATTATTCGGTGGTTGAAAATAAGTCAAAGGGAACAAGGGAGAATCTCCCCATATCGCCCTCTCTTTTACCCCGATCTCCCTGTCTTTTTCTCCCCAGCTTAGTTCCCTTGTCTCACTTCCATCGCTGTAAGCCAAACGCACAGCATACAAAAGCAATTACGATGGGTGCTCCACTGACTGAGGCCTTAAATGGGTCCTACGTCCCAGCTCCTCGCTTTCCCCTTTCCCCTCTCACTCGGAAAACGCGAGACACAAAGTCAAGGGATTGACAGATGCCCCGCCCCCTTTTCTCCTTTTCCCGCCCCTTCAGTCGCTTCAATATGTCAAAGCAAGAGGAAAATCACTGCAGGACCTACGGAAGTTTTCCTCGCCAGAATTGTGGTTAAACTGAAAGCTGGGAAAAGGGAAGGGGAAAGTCTCGCCAATGCAAACAATGGAAAACTGCTGCCCTTCTCCCCCCTGTTTCACTCATTCACTCTGCCTGCATTTCATAATTAAACAGAAGTGGAAGTTTTCCTTTTTATTTGGGGAACTGCCACAAATCTGTTGCCTGGGAAAACTGTGACACGGCCTCAAATCGGAGGGGAGGAAAACCCATTTAAAAAAGTTAAAATAAATCGGAATGGAAGTGGGCAAAATTTACTGCCGACTTTGTTTTCATTTATCGCGAACTTTTCTTTTTTTCCCCCATCTAAGCTGCAGTCTTTCCTTGTCTCCGAGTCCTTTTCTTTGTGTCTTGCGTGGGAAATGAGGGAAAGCGATACAAATCATGACAAGTGACCCAGAAGCAAAACAAAACTGAACTCGGATCTAAGCTGCTTAGCGAAGAATCAAAAGAAGTCTTTGGAAATTTAAGGCAATTTCTCAAAGGTGCTTCAAATTTTATTTACGTTGAGATATACAAATTCTAAAAATAAACATTTTTAAGCGTTTGCCCCCTCCAATTTGATCCACTTCTGCAATTAAACACAAACAAATACTTAAACTAAAAATAAATTTAATTTCCTGAAAAACTTCAGTCATCTCACAATGCTGAAAATATGATGCCAGGCAAATGAAAATATTTATTTACGAACAACTCAGTGAAGGACCGAAAACTTTGGCTTACAATCAAACTAAAAGTTACTAATTTTTTTGGGCAAGCCAAATACCAAACTTTTTACGAAGGAAAAGGATAAGCCAAAATATTAAATACAATTACCAAATTAATTTACATGACTGCAGGACTTGAAAAACAATTAAAAAGTTAGCAAAGTTTGAGCCCAAACAAGCAAAGATAAAACCAACTAAAAATCAGAAGTTTGCCAATAAATCGAAATGTTTTTAGACCAACTAATCCTGAATTCTTTATATCCCTTTGTTTGTTCAGATATTTCAATCGAATATTCCGTTTGCTTTGCGGATTCCTGGAACCGCAACGGTTTGTTTGTTGAGCAGTTTTCCCCGCGGTTTTCCTACTTTTGCCAAACGCATTTCCTAGGGAAATATATTTGAAAATGGCGCAGTTTTCCCTTCTGCTTATCTGTTGATTCATCTTCTTCGTTGTCTCTCCTATTCTGTGGTAAACAAATTAACAGAAATGTTGTACAATGTTCTTCGAGAGATAGATGGAGAGAAAAGTTTTCCTGCCACACAAATCAATTAAAAGTTTGCCAACGCTCACACAAAGCTCTTCAATCTTCCATCTTCATCAGACTTTAAAGGGAATCTCTTTTTTCCAGAAGAGGGATCTGCACCCATGAATCAGGATGTTATTCAAGCATCTCCTACATATATATTTAATTGCAATTCGAGCATTGATTGATGACAGGCTCAGATCGGCTCATCCTTATTCCCCGATAAACATTTCTAATTGATATTTAAATTGAGACTTTTGTTTCCAGCTTCCGCAAGGCAAACAAACTCCAAGAAGTTTGCCAGCCCCCAAACCAAATAAATTTAAATTCGGGTGTCCTGGGTGGATTACCTCCCACTTTTCCTCGCATTTTAAATGTGTGAGTCGTTGACATGGATAATCAGAATTTCGACCACGCACGGAGGACTGTCTACGAACTGCGGACTAAGGACTACTGACCTCCCCCAAATTGTGGCTCTCAAAGGATGTTGGACTCGAAATTATGGCAACAGAGTGTGGGAAATGGCGAAGGAAAAGCGAGAGCGAGAGCTTTCCCCGAGAATTATCTGGAGTTTGCATCCCAACATTGAGAGTGTGTTACTGGCAACATGTTGACAAAGTCTGGCAACATTTGATGACGAGGAAAACAGGCAGCATCCTTCGTCCTTTGGCTCTCCCTTCACTTCTCCCTTTTTATTGATTTCTCGTTCTGTTTTGGCTTCGATTTGAGGTTGGAAAACGAGAAAGAATCGGAGGGTGGGTGGCAGATGAATTTCTGGGTCAATTGCTTTCGGGTTGCCTATTTTGCCCATCTGTTCGTGTTTGTTGGTGACACTTTTCGAGGTTCCCCTCACGTAACCACAGACATTCAACTTCAAAGGGGGCAACCATATGCCGCTCTTTAAACCAATTACGAACTTGGCCCACACGACAAACACTTAATTGGTTTAAAGGCCTTGACACAAAGTTTTCACTGGCAATTTGTGATGGTTGCACATTTCCATTTGGAACTACTGACATGCCACGCCCACTTGAATGCAGGGCCCACAAAATTTATTTGTTTTGGCATGGGAGGAAATTGGATGGAATTCTGCGAACAAAGCCAAAAATTAATGAGCGGATGCAGGTCAAAGTGCATGCATTCCCCTTCTGCCCCTTTTTCCACCCTTTTCTCCACCTAACCCCGATCATCGCAACCTCCTTTTTTGATAGATGATGCTGCCTGATTCTGTGCCTGGCACCCGTTTAAAATTCCGCTCACGCAGGACTTCAGCTTGGATCCCAATCCCCTTGCCCCTGCTCCTCATCCCAACTGTGGTCCTGCTCCTGGCGTCGTCCTTCAGCAACGCGTTGCGGTTGCCATGGGCGGAGCAACAGGGCTTCAAATCGGGGGAGTGGGGGGAAAGCCAGGTGCAGTTGCAATTTGGGGCTCGGTTCGGTTTACATTGTCAGCACTTTCATTATTGCCCGCATTTTGGACCCAAAAGAGGTAAAAGGGAGGAGGATAGCGAGGGGGCGTGGCCGTGCAGCTGAGTTCAGTTGATTGGAGAGCATTTTTCCACGCTACTCGCTAAAGTTCCGATGAGGCAGCAAACAAAGCATTTTTCAAGTGTTTTCAGTCATTTTCCGATATGCGGTGAAGGGCAACTAAATGGAGATGAAATCTGAGAGGGCTAAAGCAATTGCAAGGCTCTGCCTCGCCAGAGGAATTTAAGGATGTACTTACTTGATTAAGTTAGTTCAAGGTAATTTCTTAAAATTGCCATAGCGACTTGGATAAATTTATTGAAATTTTAAATCAACTTACTATGTTGTGTAATAAAGAAGATTAAAAATCAATATCAATTACAATTTAAATAAGTCATGTAACAACTTACAATTTGTTACTGACTTTACAAATTTCTCTTTTTTTGCCCTATTTCATTTTCACAAAAATTTCAGACTCTCAGCTCCTCTTTAAATAGTATTTCCCATCTCCTTCCCTGCTTAAAATTCCATTACTCATACGCAGCGTTGTTCGCTCTCGTCTCCTCCGCTTGTCTTTTTTATCCGACAGGGGAAATGCTTTTAGTTCCGCTTTCAGAATTTTTAATGAGTTCACAGTGCGAGACAAGTTCGGACACAGATTATAGAAATGTTTTCCCTTTACTTTTAAGCCGGTCAAGGTTTCTTTCTGACCTTGAACTTACACATGAAGAAACTCGAATGGAAGCCGCAATGAGAAACTAAGGCATTTTGTTTCCTCTTTGCTCTGAAATGAGGGCATTCCACCACTTGCTAATCCTTCCTTTAACACATTTCTTTGCCTTGTTTAAATTTCGGAATTCCTTTTGACCTACAAATGCAAATGGAAACACTCGGATAAAGTGAAAAATTCTTGAGCTATTTCACCCACTCCAAGCCGCTGTTTTGCCGGGCAATAAAGAGTTTCCTCACGATCTTCTCCTGACCCCAATGCATCACAAGTTGAGGTTCTTCTCTTCACCCAAATGGAGATAAACTCACTCCCCTTCATCTTGGGTCACTTCAATTTGAATGTTTCGCCTTGTTTGAGATGCTAATGCTGCGGGGAACACGAATATCTAAGTTGTCGGGAACAGAGAGGTTAACCGAGGGCCAGAAGGAAAGTCAAGTCACAGCCACCTCCTCTGTTATACACTCTCAATTGTGCGACAGTTGAACACTCGGAAATGGTTCGAAGGTGTTGCATGATTTATGGACGGATGAGGATGAGGATGAGAATGCAGATAAAGGAAGGGTTCAGAGGTGGAGGAGATGCACTTGCTGCTGCTGTTTATGTTGCAGGTGGTTAACAATAGCGAACTGGAAGAGGGCAACCAACTCGAAGGAGTCATCATTTGCATACGGATAACACAGCTCTCTTCCCTTCCTCCGATTCTCCAGTGAGCTACTTGTCGCGACCCTCCGCTCAACAATCCGGGCCATTCGATAGAGACATCTGCCATACACCCAACCAACCCAGCCACATTGTTCAGTGGGCGCCCATTGAGGCATGCATAAAATATGTTACAGGCAACCGACCATGCCCTCTTTACGGAAAGGGGTGTTCGATCCTGGGCGATGCCATCCTGCCATCAATAAATTCGTTTAAATCTTCGCTTCGTTCAATTAAAAGAGGAAAACAAAATAAACCGAAAACACGTCGCCAGAAATGAAGGAAATTTAATTGGCGAGGAGTAAGGATATGTAAACTGAAATGTCATCCGTGATGAAAAACAGGAAGGATATTCCATGGCGGCAGTGGGGAATCGATCTGAGCTGCCATAATGAAGAAATAAAAGTTTCGATTTACTCAAGGTGAAAGGGTAAAGTGGATGAGTGTGTAAGTGAGGGGAAAACCCAGAAGACCAACTGTTGCAATAAAATCATCCTTGGGATCGGGATTCCTCCTTCCATAACTTGTGGCTGAATGTTAATTAAATGCAATTTCAGCGCAAGTTGAAAGTTTTCAACGGACCACTGTTGGAGTACTTAAAGTGGGTAGCAAAAGAGGCAAGAAGGGGAAAAGTTGCACAGAGTTAATAACTCTACTTGATTTTCATTGTAAATTGCATTTTCTTTTATGTTCTCCCTTTGATTTACTTTGGAATTTCTTGACCTTTTTCCTTTGAGGTACGAATTACCTTTAGTGACTTCAACAAATCAGGAGTGTGCCCCTAAAAAATCCCGTAATGGCATCTTCCAATAAAAATTCCTTTCCAGATCACCTTTTTCTCATTTTCATCACTTTCAAAGAAATAATTCACGGGAATGCTTAATGAAACTAATGTCCAAAGTGAAATTGTAGTCTTATCTGCAGGCGCTGAAGAGAGTGATTCATTAACGAAATCAATGGGAGCCGGTGGCGTATGAGTAATTTTAATCCGATCTTATTTCTCATTACTTCGAGTGCCATGTTAAATTCCCTTCTAAGTTTCAGTTTTCACTTGCTAATGTGTGAAGCGGTTCCTAATTAATTTTGTATGACTACGCAAATGAAGAGAATTCAGAATGGAGTTCCTGGTGGGAATCCGAGGATGGCAAGTCATGTGAACTAATGATAAACACTCTCGACAGGGATGTGTGGAAATGGGATGGAAAACTAAGGAAATGAGAAGGCTCAGATAACACACAACTTCAGACCGGAAGTGGGAGTTGGTAGAAAATGGAGGAAAGAGCAGGAAGTGCAAAGGACATCATCCGATTGCAGTTGTTCAGTAAATAAATCCAAATTTTGTATTACGAAGTCGAATATTATGGCACAAGCTTTTATTGAGAGTGAAGTGCAGTTAATATTATGACAGGTTGAAGGTGTATAATAGTATGTAGAGAGAGAGATTCAAGTCTTTTCATTTCAATATCAGACAATGTAAAATTTTTTTTTTGGGCTAATGAGGCATTCAAATCGAACACAATCAATATGGTTTTAGACAATTAAGAGGAAACCAAATGAAATTACTGGGAAATATAAACAAAGTTAACAAGGGAAATCTGAACAATCATAAGTGCAAAATTAAGCTGTCAATTATCAATATGTTTTATTTCAACATGGAACTTTTTTGATTCTGTGCTCTGAATGAAATTGTGGCAAACTTTGCATAGGAAAAACCGGTTGAGCTTTGCCAAATGAGACGGAGGAAAATATAAGAAAAAGGGCAGAAAAGCAAGCAAAGCAAATGCAGAGAACATGCCGAACTGCCGCAATTTGTTGCAAAAACAATGAAAGTTTTCTTTGCAGAAAAGGAAATGCAACAAAGTAAAAGGAAGGGAACTGCAGCTTGGGAAATATTTAAATCCTTTGCCCTCTATGTTTTTCTCTCCTTTAGTTTCAACTGCAATCAGCCACACCCCCAGTTATTTACCACCCACTTTGATGACGCTTAATAAAAACCCACAGAAAAATAGAGAAAAATGTTGGGAAATGAGGGGGAAAAGTTCATGTTTTTTCTTGTCAACTCTTTCTTTAGCTGACTTAAAAAGAGAAGAAGCGGAAAATGTGGGCGATGAAAGAGGTTACGAATGGGGAAAGGAGTAAGCGAAGAAGTAAGGACACTTGCTGCCTGCATTTGCGTTGTTTACATCTGGGTAGTGACTTTTATTGCCTCCCATTTCGATTTGCATTTCAGGGCAGGACTGAATGCCAGCTAATTGAAAGTAGGGCAAAATGTGGACACAAATCAGGGATTATAGAAAAGGGAGTAAAACTGATTTAAGAGACCCCTGGCGATGGAATATTCATTGAAAAACTTCCACTCCAAAAATCTTTGGGATAACATTTCCCATATAAAAGAAACGAAAGGATTCCCTAGTCGCTTAGTTTCTACTGCCTCATTTTCATTCTCGCCACATTGAGCAGCAGTTCTGAATGTGAGACCATAAAACTAAGTGCTCCCTTTCAGGTTCTCTCCCTGCTCAGTTCCTATATCCTATATTTTCCTTCCAAATTCACAGCCTGTGCCTTCCTGAATCCTTTCATTTCATGTTTAGCCAAAGGGAAACGCAACAGAAAAGAAAATGCGGCTAGACAAGAACAAGAAAAGGGAAAAAACCACAACTAGAATGCGAAAGAGAGAGGAACAGAGGGGTAGAAAGAGAGGGGTGACAGGACAGCAGTCAACATTTGCTGACTTAGCTGCAATTATGGCAGATATCTTTATGAACTTGATGTCAGCACAAACTCACACTGAGACACATCCTCCGACACATGGCATACACACACTCACACACACTCACATGGCTATATCAGAGTAGATAGGGACATTAGTCTACTGAATGGAGGAAAGCTGAGGGTTAAAAGGCCAAACGGGGCATGGAAAGTGAAGATGAAAACTGCAGTTGGAAAATCATCGGCAAGAGGTTTTAAAAATGCTGGAGTGTTTTGAAGAGTGTGGAATCTTCTTTTAGTTTTCCATAGATGATCTGGGAATCAACTTTAAGGCTCCTCATTTGTTATAAGGGAAAACAATGCTGCGACTTAAATTGTAATATAATATGAACAACTAGAAGATTTACAATTTGTTAATTATTTACATAACATTTAAATGTTTGACAAATATTAAATGTTTATTAAAGACTATATTAAAAGAAAAATTCAAATTTTCAGAATTTAAGTTAACATATTTCTCTTATTTATGTTTTTTTTCATTTACTAAAAACATGGATATTTTCCAGCACGCACTTAAAGCCCTCGCATCATAATTAATATTACTTTGTTGTTGAATTTCCGGGTGCCACTTTCAACTGAAAACGTGTCCACGACGAAAAACCACACGAATTTCCGCCAGAGGACAGCAAAAAGCAGAAGTTAATTGTTCAAATATTTCCAGAGCACACATGCACACCCTTTGACCCCCACGCCCTCATTCCTTTTGTATTTTCCTCCCCTTAAACAATGGGAAAAGGCAGACTGAAATCGGAACACTGATTTCCTTTTTCAAAAAACTCGCTCCCAAATAATTAACGGCGCAGTTAAACATGCAAGCATTTTTGTTATTAATTTATAGGGTAAATAAGGGAAAATGGGGAAAATCCTGTTCCATTGTTGCACTTTTTGCACGCATTTCAGGATGGCTTGCCGGCGAATTTTCCATCACTATTTCGTCGCTTTTAATTCGAGACTCAATAAAAATCATGGACAATTCATTTCCAGTTTCATTGCGTTCCCATTTGGCGGAATTTTATTCCTCTTTAAGAGTCTTCCAAGAGAACGATGAAATTCCCTGTCGTAAAATTAAATTTCTCTGCAATTAATTCCGATCTCCCTTTCTCTTTGGTGGAAAAGTTTGCTGGAATTTTTATCGCTGACCCGGAATGACCTTCGCATCGATTTCATTGCCTCCCCCCTCTCTACTATTTTATTTTCTTTTAATTTATTTATCTTTTTCGGAGATGTTCTCCTTGAAGTTGATTTTATGCTCCGCTCACTCTGTCTCTGTCTTTGTCTATCTACCTCTCTCTTTCCCTTCGACTGCCACTTGTTTTTGGTCGCTTTTCTTGTCGCCATTGAATTGTGTTTAAATTAATGCGGAGAGGATGGGGTAGGAGATTCGATTTCTGTTTATCTTCAGCAATTTCAACTAAAACTGGAATGAATTTTCCTTCAAATTTATTGCTCCGGAAATTAAAGAAAGTTTACGAAAGAAAATGGCTTCGGGGAATGTAGTAACAAGAATAATATTACGATGGATAACAGTGAAGAAAGCTAACATTCGGTTTTACCATTGAGGACCCCATTAAATTATTATTTATTGGCTTTAATCTAGAAAAATTAAATTATTAGAATCAACTCAGCAGAAAACCAGTAATGATCAATGATTGTTAATATTTATAATCCATTTATTGACCTCCTCAAAGGCCTTTGCCATATGAACTTCACCCGGGAGTTGAGAGAATCGTAAAACTTTCATAAAAAGAACAACAGTCTGAAGTTTTCTCCGAGGAGGATTTTCTATTATGTCGCTGCGTTTTCATTGCTGATTTTTATCACGGGCCACATTGAAAATTTACGAGTTTTCACAGCGCATAAATTCTGCGCCGTTTGCCAATTTTTATTATCTGCAAAATACTTTATGCGCATCTGAGGAATATTCGAGAGTAGGGAGCATCTAATGGAAACATGAACCCAAATTGAGACACTTTGCATAGACCAAAGCAATCATCATACCCTCGACTGAAGTCGGGAAACTTCTCCAGGGAAAAACGCGGAAAATGAGTCAAGAAGTACTGATAAAAGGTGAAAAATGCACTTAGCTGGGGGAAAAGCAGAAAATACTAAGCGTAACTTATTATGGAGGATGGAGGAAGGGAAAGCCCAGGAAAAGAAAACTTTCCGCGGAAACTTCAGTTGCATGTGTTGCATACTTTGTGGCGCTCCAAAGAAAGCATGAGAAATGAGCAAAGGGAAAATGGAAAACATTGCGAAATTTCATCCCCAAGTAAACGGGAAAAACAAATTTTTAATGTCCCTCATAGGAGAGGAAAAATAGGAAAAAGTTTCTTCTCCGATTGCGATGCAAAATGTTGTCACTTTGTATCCTGACAGCCAGGATCATCAATCGCTGCTCTCTTTTCCTCTGTCACCAAAGGATCCCTCAACAAAAACTTAAGAAAGAGAAGACTTTTTTGTGCCAATAAATTTTCAATTTCCGTCCTGAAATTTGCAATTTATTTTACTGCAGCAAGCTAATTTCACCAAACTCACAACACTTTGCTTTTTTGTAAGTCACTTTCAGGGAGTTTCCCAAGGTGCAGTTTTCCACACAAGAGCTTATCGAGAAACATAAATACCCAGCAAATTGCATTGTCTGCTCCCAGGATTGCACTTTATTAGATAAGCAAAATAAAAGGTAAACATCTGCCGGGATTCCCTGCAATCCTTTGACAAGTAAACAACTGGAAAAGTTCGCCCTCCAATTTTCCCCATAAATCAGGGCATTTTCTCTCAATGGGGCTGTCAGCAATTTGATTTGATTTGCAGACCCTACGAAAATATTTCATAAATATTTACTCACAGTTTTTCCTCGATTTTGAAGCACTTTTTCTGGTTTTTCCTCCTTATCGCAGAGCGAATATTTGCAACTGTGAAAATATTTTCGCGCTTTCCGTTTGTTTTTCTCCTGCTACTTTGTAGTGCAAATATTTTCCACCATTTTTTCCCCTCATTTGCCTGAGTGGGCGTGTCCGAAATGGGCGTGGCTGCTTGTTTTCCTTTGATGTGCTAAATTCGTGCACCGATTGCATTTGAAATGAGATTTGATCGCCTTGAAATCAGGAGAAGTTAACTTGAAATGAGGTTATGAAAAAAAGGGATTGGAAGGCCCTTAGTTTGCATACTTAACTCTCGGAGCAGAGATTCTTACTTGCTTTCCCCCTTTGGGACAATATCCATTTGATTTTAACGACTTGCCAGCAAAGTTTCCCCACAGGCAACTCGAATCCTTTTCCAAGTGAAACATTAAACTTTGCCCCATCAGAGAAATAGGGATAACAATAACATGGCGAAGGATATCGCAGACGCGAAAGGCAGTCAGGATAATGGCCAAACAAGACATGACAGCAATGAGAGAAAACATTTTCAATAATCCCAAGGAAAGAGTTAAAGGCGCGACTTTTTTGTAGCACTTTGTTTCCTTTTTTGGGGCATTACAAAAATATATTTTCATGGCCCATTATAAGCTTTGAATCACTTAGCAAATGCTTAACCAAACCAAAATGCCAAACAGTAAGAAAAAGAAAGGGCATTTCAGGCAGCCATGACCACTCTTTACCCAGTCTGTGTGACTCCTAATAGAATTTGTCTAATTAACTCATTCTGGGTTTGTTCTTTAACACCCACTTCCTATTTCCTTTTTTTAATACCCTTTTGGAGGGATTCTGCCAGCTCCGTTTGAACTTGGTAAAGGGAATCCTTTAGAGCCTCTAATTATGCCAGTTGGCTAAAAATGCGAGTTGCGTTGCCTAATTGCAGGCGACTGGTTCGAAGGCGGCTCACGTGGCGTATGCGCAACTTGGGAGAACTTTCACGTTTTTGCCTTTTAGGTGTTGTTTCTTGGCGCTTTATTTTTAATGAAATCACGCACGTTCCTTGGGGGAAGAAAAGAGGAACGGGAAGCAAAGAAAATACGTGGAGAACAAGGAGGAATGCCGCCAAATTGTGCGTTTGACGCTTGAACTCTGCGTTTAATCAGCGATTAAGTTAGGGGTGAAAGGCATAATATAGAGGGTGGATTTACCACACAATGAAGAGTGGAATCTGCAGTAACTTCTCCCACAATTATAATGTCCTTGTCTCCTTGTTCGTCTGCAATCGTTATGTGGTTTCCAAGTGCCTCCAAAGATGAGGAGAACTTAATTCAACGGAAACGCAAATCCACAATTGTCGACCATTTTGTGCTTAATTAAGCTCGAACTACAAATGGTTAAAGTCAGTTTTGCTCACAGTTGAGAAGTCATGCAAATTGGATGAGCCGCAGGACGTCCAAACACCTGAAAGGATCCTCGCAAAACTGCATTGTGCCCTTCGGTTTACTCCCAGTTTGTTTGCTGTGGTCAGCAATTAAAAATTCAAACTACAGTTGTGCCGAGAAGTGTTTCACTAATTCTGATTGCATACTGTGTAGCGAATGTCCCCGAAGGACCCACAAAGGACACCCCGAGGATGCGGCTGAGTTGCTCTCAATTGTTATGAAAATGCGGTTTGATAATGGAATGAATCTGCTTAGCAGTTTACAAGCAAGAGAACAGGGAAAGTACTGAATATTAACTAAAATTTGTTTGGGCAGCAATTTAATTCGGACTTAGCCTTAGACTCTTTATACTTGGACAGGGGATTTTAAAGGTAGTCAAAACCTCGATTCCCAAAAGAGGAAATGCTGAACAAAACATCTCCTCTGTTGTTTTTCGCAATCTGCCAAAACCAAACTTTAAGGCGTGGCTAAACAGTAGCTCCAATAAAAAGGGGGAAAAAGAAAGAATTTTCCAGGGAAAGCCAGTTACAGGTGACAGCTGCTAAAAGTTTAAAAGCTAACATAACTGCGAAAGGGGAAGGGAATTGCAAAAGTGTTAACTTTGCAACAGTGTCAGAAACTGCAGGCGCATCGGGAAAACAAGTTCAAACCATTGGAAAGTTTTTTGGGAAAGGTAAAAATATTTCCAAGCAACTGCCATTTCGATAAAGAAATTAAGTGCAACAATGCGGATACAATTTAATATTTTCTAGTCATTTGCCTGATAATACACTTCACCCTTAAATTTCAGCCACAAAGTCCCTATCCTATGCATAATTAATTTTCTTATCTGGCTGGCGGTCATTTTCCTATCAGCACTCAGTGTTCGCTTGGCTCCGATGGCTAATTTCTGTGCCACAAATTATTCCGAGTTGAACTTCAATAATGTTACAACCGAAACGCGAACGCCGCTTTCGCCAGAGTTTGGCCCACTACACCCTGAAGGCGACCCTTTATGGATCTTGGGTGCTCGGACTTTTTCCATTCACCTTTGACCCCAGGAAACGGCAACTGCATCGTTCCAAGTGGCTTTTGGCATATGGCTTGATCCTGAACATAAGTCTGATGGTCTTGTCTTTGTTACCGGAAACAGATGATCACAATACCGTGAAGGTGGAGGTGTTTGAGCGTAATCCCTTGGTGAAGCAATTCGAACAACTCGTGGAGGCTATAGGCTTCGTTACCACTGTGGTGACCCATCTGCGACTTTTCTGGAAAAGCAAGGAGTTGGTTGCGATTCTCAATGAGCTCCTGGTGCTGGAAAACCGTCACTTTAGTAAGCTAATCCTTGCAGATTGTTTTCAATCCGATAGGTATGTGATCCACAAGGGTATTGTGATAATCCTGGAGCTCGGTTCCTCCTTGGTGTTATACTTTGGAGTCCCCGAGAGTAAGTCCGCTGTGCAGGAGGCTTTCTGCATCTACATTGTCCAGCTGGAAGTTCTCATGGTGGTGATGCACTTTCACCTGTTGATGATCTTTATTTATCGCTATATATGGATAATCAACGGACAGCTTTTGGAGATGGCCAGTCGGTTGAGAGGAGGTGGAAGTGTGGATCCTGAGCGAGTGCGGCTGCTCCTTTGGCTATATGGTCGCATTCTGGACCTTAATAATCGCATCGCCTACATTTACGACATCCAGATAACTCTTTTTATGGCTACCCTGTTCTCAGCCAACATTATTGTGGGCCATGTCCTCGTCATCTTTTGGACCAACATCAATAGATTCTCGCTTTTAGCCACGGTTCTGCTCTTTCCACAAGCATTAATCATCAACTTTTGGGATCTTTGGCAGGGCATCGCCACTTGCGATTTAGTCGAGACTACAAGCAGAAAAACCTCAATGATCTTAAAGTTATTCAACGATATTGAAGGAATGGACACCGAACTGGAAAGAAAAGTAAGCTGATATATATTTACGACTGAAACCTAGCTGATTTACCTTTTTTTTACTCCTAGATATCTGATTTTACTTTATTCTGCAGCCATCGCAGGCTAAGAATTCGTCACTGTGGATTGTTCTATATAAACTACGAGATGGGCTTCCACATGATCATCACCAACATTTTATATGTGCTTTTCCTGGTACAATTCGATTATATGAATTTAAAATTCAAATCAGATGATTGATAGAATGAAGATCTATTAACAAAAATGACTTTTATTTTTCCAGTTAAAACGAATATTCACAAAAAAATTAAAACCCAAATAAATCGATTCAATAAAAATGTTAGCAATCATAGAAAAATAGTATATTTCTTCATTTACCAGGGAGTTTTTCCATTACTCTTTTATTTTCTGCTTCTCCTTTATTCATATTCAATTCATTCATATACATTCCCTGTTCGCCACCATAGTAATAACTCTAAAAGGGTTTTATAGATTGGTTAACTTTCATAGCCATCAGTACTTTGTTAAGTGGTTTATTATTGTTCCGGACTTTCCCTTGCTTTTACATACATTCCATATGTCTTCAGTTAATTGAACCATTTCATTTTCCTCTCGTACTCGAAAATGTTTGGATCACGTCGCGAATTCTGTCCACATTTGGTGTGGTTCATCCTAAAAGCAGATCTTTATGGATCTTGGATATTTGGACTGTTCCCCTTTACCTTTGATTCCCGAAGAAAACAACTGAGATGCTCACGATGGCTTCGACTGTATGGTTTGATAGCGAATTATTCCTTTATGTGCCTTATATTTTACATGGGTAGGGAAAATATGAAGTTGCACAAACTGGACGCCTTTGAACGGAATCCGCTGCTGGAGAGGATAAACATGATAATTGGACTATTGAGTGTATTTTCGGCTACTGTGATGCACTTTATGAACTTTTGGGGAAGCAAAAGAGTTGAAGAGATTGCAAATGAGTTAATAGCCTTGGAGTATCACTCTGACGGTCTGAATCTAAAGAACTGCCCCAAATTCAACTGCTTTGTGATTCAAAAGTCGATGACTATGATGGGACAGTTTTTATCATTCTTGACGGTAAACTATGGAATGCCTGGAAATAATTATGCCATGTACTTGGTGATTCTGAGCGGCCTAATGCAAATATCCCTCAATCTAAATATCATGCATTGTTTTTTTGGGATCCTGTTGATCTATCGATATGCCTGGATGATGAACGAACAACTTTTGGGTCTCGTAAGACAATTGAAATTGGATCCAACATCAGACTCATCAAGGACTAGAAACTTTCTTTCCCTATACACCCGCCTTTTGGAGCTTAATAAGAAACTAGTGGCGGCCTATGAATATCAAATCACACTTATTTTAACAGGTGGTTTAGCTGGCAATATTGTGATCATCTATTTTTTGATTGTGTTTGGAGTCAGCATGAAAAAAAAGTCGATATTCCTGATAGTCTTTCCGCAGACCTTGTTCATAAATATTTGGGACTTTTGGTTGACCATTGCCGTATGTGATCTTACTGAAAGAGCCGGTAAGAAAACCGCAACTATACTGAAACTATTTACCGATCTTGAGCTTAAAGATGCGGAACTAGAGAAAAGTGTGAGTATGTACTTATGAAAGTTTATATAAAAAATAATAATATTCCCTCTCCAACAGTTGAAGGAATTCGCATGGCTGTGCAGTCACCGAAAATTTAGGTTTCAATTGTGTGGACTCTTTTCAGTAAATTATAAGATGGGTTTCCAAATGATCATTACTAGCTATCTATATTTGCTCTATTTAGTTCAGTTTGATTATATGAATTTGTAGAATGGGCTTGACTTGAAAATAACTAAATAAATAAAACTTTGTTTTTAAAATCAGTGTCATCTAGCGTGTTCTTATTGTTCTTATTGCCATTTCAGTGGCTTTAAAAATTTGATTTTTACTTTTTGTTATAATTATAATAATATAAATTTTTACAATTTTAATATAATATATAATGCGAACTGCGAGAAAATATATCAGCAAATGCCAATTTGTTAAATTTATTAGCATAAATTGTTTTGAAAGATGTCCTTCTTACTTATGTATTACTTATGTATTTATACAAATTTAAAGCATCGGACGTTATTATTTAAGTTAGGAGTGACGTTTTGAAAATATAATCAAATCCTTCTATTGGAATAATAGCAATTAACTAATATGTGGCAATGGCAAGGCTTTTTCTATACTGCTAAAAATATTTCCAAGGTTGACGATATGTTAAACTTCTACTTAATAAAATTAGTTCATGAATGGTTCATTTTGTGATGAGTTGTTTGTTAATTAACCCGTTTTCAAAGCGCATTTTATCTTGTGTTGTTACTTATCATCCATTAATACCTTAATAAATTGACTTTTTATTGATTTTCAGCAATGGTGGCCATTTGCCAGGCACAGAGTCAACAGTCACATAGCGATGTTCCGACCTCAGTGTGGTTTTCGACAAATGTTAGTCTACTTTATCCTAAATTCTATTCTCTACAGTTCCTGGCTGCTTGGCATATTTCCATTTAAGTATGAGCCTAAGACCAGAAGATTACGTCGCTCCAAGTGGATAATCGTCTTTGGAATTGCCCTGAGTTCTAGCCTGATTTTCCTCATGTTGAAACACGATGGAGAGGCCCAGGAAGGAGAGGAGAAGTTGGATGTATTTCAGCGGAATTTTGTACTGGATCAAATTAGTTTGCTATTGGGAATTGTCGGAGTGCTGACCATATGTGCCATGTATGTGCGAACCTTCTGGAGAAGCAGAAATCTGGAGGAGATATACAACGAGCTGTTGATACTGGAAGTGAAATACTTTGGCTCTGATTTTGTGGAGTGCCGCAAATTCGATAGTTTTGTGATCCAAAAGGGATTCCTCATTGTCGGAGGAGTGGCTTCCACATGGCTGGTGCACCTCGGAATGCCCAATCAAACGATGCCAATAATGAATGTCTTGGTAATTTCGTTGGTCAAGTTCGGAACCGTTCTCCTTTCCATACACTTTCATCTTGGGCTGGCCTTCATCTACCGATTTGTATGGCTCATTAACAGAGAACTCCTCGACATGGCTAACTATTTAAGGGTCAATCCTTCGGCTAGCTTCTCCAGAGTTCGACTTCTCCTCAAGCTCTACTGCAAACTGGTGGATCTCTATGGAAGACTAACCGATTGCTATGACTATCAGACGGCCCTGATGATGGTTCTCTATCTGGCAGCCAACATCATACTTTCTTTCTATATGATCGTCTACACAATCAGCTTGAGCCAGATGTCCATATTCGTAATGCTGATCATGTTTCCTCTGGCACTGCTCAAAAATTTTCTAGACTTTTGGATGAGCATTGCCGTATGTGATTTGGTGGAAAAAACTGGCAGACAAACTTCAATGATTTTAAAGTTATTCAATGACATTGAGAATATGAATAAGGAGCTAGAGAGAAGTGTAAGTAGAGTTATATATGTAGTTACAAAAGTCATTCCAATTATACTATTTTTCTCTTAGATATCAAACTTTGCCTTATACTGCAGCCATTGCAGATTCAAATTCCTTTACTGTGGACTGTTTCATGTGAATCGTGAGATGGGTTTCGAAATGCTCGTCACAAGCGTTCTGTACCTGCTCTTCTTGGTGCAGTTTGACTTTATGAACTTGTGATTCCCCAGGCTTTCAATTAGTGGGGATTTTCTCAAGAGCTGTCACTAAGTTTGCCAGGCAGACACAGTCGAGAGATGCAATATTAAGCAGGTGACATCATGGCAATAAAGGCTGAATCACTGGCCCTACAAACTGTTGTCGTCAAGTGAATAAGGCGAATGACTTGCAGCTGGAAAATGTGAGGAAAATCGGAACAGGGCCGCAGGGCATCTGCTGCAGCGGCAATAAAAGCCAAACTCCTTTGCCATTCCATCTGGCTTAAACGAGGCTATGCAAAAAGCCAAAAGTAGAGCTCACAAAAACACACACACAAGTCAAAAGCGTCTGAGGAATGGAGAGGCTGTGAAAAGAAGTGCAATTAAGGCCAACAAATGAACGAGTTTTGTGCTTTCTGGCTGGCTAAGAATGCTGGGGATTCCCCCTTTTCACTATTCTGCAGCAAACAATGGCAGATGCTTACATTGAGATTTCTAAGTTTCGTGCATCCAAAAAAGTACACATGTTAAACGTTTATCATATCACCATATAAAATAACACAAAATATAAATTAATAAATAACAGAGTAAAAAAGATATGTACAATTATTCTTTGCAAGAAATATAAATTTTCAATATTGTGAGTATAAGTTATAGTTAAATCTCAGCTTTTCTCGTTGTGCACTTTTCTTTGTCTGTTCATTGAATTGTGTATGTGCCTTCTGCTAATTTCCCTTGCCAAGCACCTGCGCTTGATTTATGCCTATATTTCTATTTTATCTATTATTCGTTTGTCCAGACATCGGCAACATTTAGGTTACCCGGTAACTGCACGAAACTACAATCTGACAGGCAACAATTAGGGCAACAAAGCGGGGCTCGGAGGAAAAGTCAGACAAAAGATGCTCGTCCTTGGCATCCTTGGCTGTCAGAGGCAGGTCCTTTTTGGCCCTCGTCGAGGGAGAGCCCCATTATCTTCGATTATCGAGAGCACAAAGCGAAAGCAGCAGCGATAACAGGCCCAGCACAGCAGCCACACTCGACACAATCGCGTAAATTGATTTTTATTATCCTGTGGAGGGGATTCCCCCACCAAACCCCTCGAGTTTCTGGCAAATTTCCTGCTCATCTGCACGGCGGGCAAACAAATATAAACTCGAGTGTACACAAGCATTTGATTTATTGCCCTGGCCCAGGACATCCGCCAATTGTTTGGGCCACGTGGCATACCCCGGATCCCTTGGATCCTATGTTTACACAATAAAATTCCAGCAGTGAAGTCAGCATTAGGTCAACATTCTTGCCATTGGCGACTCGTCAACGTTTACAGATAATTCGATTCGCTCATCTCGATTTGTGCCAGCTTTCAATATATTTTTATTAAAATTACGCCATCTGGCCATCGCTTTTGCCGAGTTCGGCACATTTTCACCATTTTGCACGGAGGCCAGCAAATTCATAAAAATATTTCCATTTTATGATGATTCGCCCTGTCAGCAGAAATAGGCTCGAAATGGATTTTCTTTATAGTGATAAGTTCGGTTATCTCTCCCTTATATTCCCTTCGATTATTGGATCATCTTGTTTATTTTATTGCCTTTTTGGGCTCTAAACCGATTTCAATTTAGCAACACTACTTAAATATTAGCTTGAAAGTATCGAAATATAAACATATTGGTAAATAAGAACCACTTTAGGGGTGGTTACTGAATATAAATCAATCTGTTTGCTTGTTAGCTTCGTTTTTTGCTAAACTTTAGCTAAGACTAAAGAATAGAATAATCTGATTTAAAAGTAATTCAAAGTTCTAGTTCGACGTTCTGTCAGCATCTTCTGCATTTCTTATTTCTTATTTCTTAGCCAAGTGTAATTAAAGTTTTGGCAAACTATATATTCTGCAGATACAATATTTAGACAGACTTTCCACTAATTGCCCGGCTTTTCCTGGCTTCCTTCCATCTTCTTTTCCTCCTTCCGAAAGTTGAATTTCAGCCTAAGACACAAATCGGCTTTGCTCGTCGCTGAATTGTTGTTTAAACTGCCAGCAACTTGCAGCAAATTGGCAATTATTTAATTTCGCAAACTTTTCTAAGCCAAAGTTTTTGGCAAGAGCTCCTTCTCCTCGACCGGCTTATATAAATTAAGGGCTGGAGGCCAAAATTATAACGCATTGGCAAACTAATTAAGGCAGTCGGCTCGAATCGATGGAACAATTGGCGGGCATTTATCGTAATTAGGGAAAGGGCTGAGGGTTTCCCTTTCATTAACTGCTTCCCTTGAAGTTCAAAGTCTATCAAATTTACTCCCCCAAATTGCGGCTGCTGGAAAACATATAAATTTAAATTAAAAATCTGCTGATAAACTTTGACCCTTCATTTGCAGCCGTTGGCCATCCTTTGGGTCATTGAACGTCCTTTACCTAAGGAGAGCAAAGAAAAAGTTTCGACCGCTCCCTAATTACAACAAATGAATACTCAGCCCAATCTTGTGGAAAGCCTGGCGGCAAATTTTAATTAATTTGCTGAACAGGTTATAAATTGAGGTGAACTTGATGTCAGAAAAGTGTAAAGGGATGTACGAAACTCTTATCTGATTTATGAACAAAACGTTTGCCCTTTAATAATGTTTTCTATATAATATTGCATTTTCCATTAAAAAAGAAAAACATCAGGAATTTCCTAAAATCACTTACAAAGATTTCTATCCCTAAGAACATAGGTCCAAATGACTGGATAATTTGAAAGCTATTACACATAATTTAATTTAGGTGCCTAATAAAATATATATTCCTCTCCCTGAGTGATTTTTATATTCTCATAAAATAATGCCTGAACAAATAAATATTCCGCCAGACAAAAACAGAATGAGAGCGGAAATTATCGATGAAATTTACGAGCCCAGCTCATGAGCATGCGATGGAACATTTTGGCGAACTAATGCGTCCATCAGGATTTTTATGGTGTAAACAAAGCAATGAACAATTTGCGCGCATTCCGGATAAAGCCAATAAATCAAATATATTGGCCCAAGGAAAAAGGGAGGAAATGTGGCCCGAAACTTTTTGCTGAGCCAAGCTGAATGGATATAGGAATCGGGTAAGTGGTAAGTGGCTAGGGGGAAATTGGTGGATTGGAGTGGAGTGAAGTGAAGTGGAGGGGCGGAGGACTAGGGATAATAAAAATCAATTTACGCACTTTTGCTGTGAGCGACGTGTGCTTTGTAGTTGTTTTTATTACCGCCGATGGTGATGTCCCCCTTGGCATTGTCTTCCTCCCATCGACTTCTAATCGAGGCTAATGGCCGCGATTCCAGGGTTTGCTGAACTTTCTGGCCTTGACAGCGGTTGACCTCTGTCAATAAGTGGCTAAGTGTCGGATTATCCGCAGCCTCAAGTGTTGATTTTTATACCCTTGCAGAGGGTATTATAATTTTGGTCAAAAGTGTGCAACGCAGTGAAGGAGACATCTCCGACCCTATAAAGTATATATATTCTTGATCAGGATCACCTCCTGAGTTGATATAGCCATGTCCGTCTGTCCGTCTGTCCGTCTGTCCGTCTGTCCGTCTGTCCGTCCGTCCGTCTGTCCGTCTGTCCGTCTGTCCGTCTGTCTGTCCGTCTGTCTGTTTCTACGCGAACTAGTCTCTCAGTTTTAAAGATATCGAATTGAAACTTTGCACACACCCTTATTTCCTTTGCACGCAGTATATAAGTCGGAACGGCCGGGATCGGCCGACTATATCCTATAGCTGCCATATAACTGATTGATCGGAAATGCCATAACTCTGCTGTTTGTTAAGTTAGGAAGTTGGGACTCTCTATGGGTATTATATTTGGCCAATCAATCCGACGTACCAAATTTCATAAGGATCGGCCGACTATATCCTATAGCTGTCATATAACTGATTGATCGGAAATGCCATAACTCTGCTGTTTGTTAAGTTAGGAAGTTGGGACTCTCTATGGGTATTATATTTGGCCAATCAATCCGACGTACCAAATTTCATAAGGATCGGCCGACTATATCCTATAGCTGTCATATATCTGATTGATCGGAAATGCCATAACTTTAGTGTTTGTTAAGTTAGGAAGTTGGGATTTTCTATGGGTTTTATTTTTGCCCAATCAATCCGACATATCAAATTTCATAAGGATCGGCCGAATATATTCTATAGCTGCCATATACATAACTGAACGATTGGAAATGCCATAACTTTGGTGTTTTTAAAGTTAGAAAGTTGGGATTTTTTATGAGAATTAAGAACGCATCATATGAATAATTTTGGAGAATATAATTTGCAGAATATTCTGCAAGGGTATTTCAACTTCGGCTCCGCCCGAAGTTAGCTTTCCTTTCTTGTTTAACTGGATTTTATCCAGGCGCCTAGCACTTTAATGGCTTTTGTTCCAAGGGATTTTAATGACTCTGGAGAGGCTGGATATTATAAAGTGGGCTTCGCCATTCTCTATAATTGTTTAAGTCCTAAAGATTGAGGGCAACATTTATCAGGAAATATTCAGCTTAGAAATTGTAAAGTAGAATTGGAATTTTTGGAGTTTTCTAAAAACTATTAATCTTACAAAAGAATAGAGCATTTTTATTTATTTGTGGATTTATTATTTACATAGACTTAATCTATTAGTAATAAATATAAAATATTATTTAAACATAGAAATAAAATGATTTACCATGCAATATTTTTTACTTCATGATAAATGCTCTAATTTATTGCAATTATACTCCCCGCAATTAAAGTGAATATACGCTCTAAACAACATGCATTTATTTGAATGGAAATCCGCGGCAAAAGCATAATAAATCAGAAAAAACAAGCAGTTAGAAAAGGGAAGTGTGGAAACAGCTGGGAAATCGCAGTCAGTGAAATTAGCAGAGCACACACTGAGAAACACACAAGAGTCGAACAAAGAAAATACACCAAAAGCTGCTCGTGCTAGCTGCTGCTTTATGCTTTTCTCTATTTTCTCCGCAGCCATTGTTCGCCGGAAAATCCTGCTGCATTCTTAGCTAGCCAAAAAATAAAAAACTCGTTCATTTGTTGGTCTTAATTGCGCTGCTTTTCACAGCCACTCCATTTCTCCGAATCCTTTTGACTTGTGCATATTCTACTTTTGGCTTTTGCATAGTCTCCTTTTTGGGGAGGATATAAATACTCCTTCTTTTATGGCTGCATTTCTTCACCCTGATGTCCTGCGGCCGTGTTCCCGTTCCCTCAACGGAAAAGTCAACAAGACTTTTACTCAGACACGAATCCTTGTATCCCGGGGACATATCCCACTTGTTCTTTCACCCTTTTAAAAGTCCCCCAACATCTTGAGCTGTCACTCGTAGGTCCTTTGAGTTCCCCCTTCGAGGACCCTCGACTCCAGACGACACAAGAAAGTGCGAACCAATTAGAGGACTCTTCCAGCAGGGTCTCTTTAATATGCCTGCTTCACAGGTTCCTATAATCAAACTGGATGAGAAACAGCAGGTACAGAAAACTGGTGATGGCCATGCGGAATCCCATATCGTAGTTGACGTAAAACAAGCCGCAATGATGGAATCTCAACCTGCGGTGAGTGCAGAATAGGGCAAAATCGGAGATCTAAGCAAAGTAATACAATAGAATTTCAAATAAGTAAGCGTAAAGCAGTCAGACTTACACTTCTTTCCACCATCTCATCTAGTTGCTCGATATCATTGAATAACTTCAGTATGGTGGAAGTTTGCCTTGCCGTTCTCTCCGCCAAATCACAAGCTTCAATGCTGAGCCAAAAATCCAACATATTGATAATCAATGCCTGGAAAAAGACCACTGATCTAAGATCCAGCTCGTTATTGAGGGTAATTGAGTAGATAATGAAGAAGTAGATGCCCAGAACGTTGGCGAGCAGGAAACTGATCATCACCAGGACCATTTGGTAGTCGTAGATGGAGGCCAGTCGATCGCTGAGTTCCAGAAGGCGATGGTACAGATCGAGCAGGTAGTCCACCCTGGCAGACTCCACAGTTTCCCCATTCGCCAGGTTATTTACCAGCCGGAGCAGTTCCCTATTCACAATCCACACATATCGGTAGATAAACATCACTGCCAGGTGAAAGTGTGTGGCTCCCAGGAGAACAGCAAGTAACATGAAACACAAGCTAGTTACTCCTACGAATAGCTGACGACTGAAATTTGGCGACATTCCCAGTTCCAAAATCAACATGGATATAATTTCCAGGATCACAGCGACACCTTTAATTAGGACTGATCTGTCGAAGCCCCTGCACTCCTCCAAAGAATAATGACGAAAGTGGCGATGTTGGAGATCCAGCAGTTCGTTCAAGGTCCTTTCTATATCTCCGCTTTTCCAGAAGGCTCTTAGCAGCACCAGGGAAACCATTGAAAGGCTCTGAACATCGTGAATCCCATTGATCTGCTCTGCCAGGGCATTCCTGTGGAACACCTCCATTTTCATCGGCGTTTCGCTCTCCGTGTCATTTGTAACCACCAGCAGAATGAATGCCGCATTCAAGACAAGGCCATACGCCATTAGCCACTTGGAACGATGCAATTTCCTCGTCCAGCTGTCGTAGGTGAAGGGGAACACGCCCAGGATCCACGAGGCATACAGAGCACCCTTCAATGTGAGGCCAGCCATCCGCTGGCGGAAGCCACTTCCACTGGGGCGGAACATTCCGGGCCGGGGATTCAACCTCGAGTGTCGAGGAGTGGAGTCCACCGACGAGTGCAAGCGGCGATAAGGTTGGTTGGATGTACAAATGTCTTGCGCCTATGGTGTGGGAATTGCTGATGAAGGGATTACGCATACTGACCAGCAAACATATCGCCACCCATACACTGGGAAAAACAAATTAAGTTCGAAGACTGCAAAGTGGTATCACTTCGACCACTGCAAAATTAATAACATTTGGAAATGCAGCTTTGCAAAACAATATAATGTTAAATATTACTAACGAAATTTGTAATAGAATATATAAGAATCATACACTTTGATCAAACAAAATTTATATCAACTAAAAATTCTTGTTTTAATAAAATTGCTTACAGCTAGTCCAATTCAAACATTTCTAGATAAATATTATAAAATATGCTTAACAACAAGCAGTAGATTGTAAAAATACTTAATTTTTTACTTATCTATATTTTATTTATATTATATTAATTCAGGAAATTATTTCATGAACAAAACCTATAAATTGGAATAAACGAGCTTAAATATAGATTGCGTAAGATTTGTAATATTTCCTTTAAGTATTTCGAAGCAACATGTTCTGCTACTTTACTAAGTGTAAGGTTTTAGTGTATGCATAACCTTGCCGATGTTTGTTAACTAGTGTACAAGCGCTTCATAGGCTTTTGTGCTCATAATGCGAGCAACATTTGCTGCGATTAAATCATTTAATTAATTGGATGGACATGGAGTTGAAGTTCAGTTGAAGTTTTCTGCCCCCAATTCACCCCACTTAGTTGGGTCATTTCTGATGGCAGGCTCGTAAAAAATAATTTGGAGAGGCCGAAAAGGAAACCTGAAAACAACCTCGAGAACGGCCTCTCATTGCAATTCAACCGAAATCTGTGAAAAGCTTCGAGTGCGATAATATCCCCAGCACATTTCACTTCATATCTGGAGAGTTCTCGTGGAGATAAAAGCGGAGTACGAGTGTTTGACTTGTGGGAAGAAGTCCTCTCGAAAGCCTTTCAATCTGATGGCTAGTGCAGGCCCTGGAAATCTTCCCAAGTTGTGCAAATGAAATTTCATTTAATTAGTGTGGCAGACGACAAGTTTGATGCTTCAATGAGCTGCTGAAATATGAACGCAGAATCCGAGCTGAGTGGTGGATAATGGTTGATGTCCAGCCAGGCGTTCAAGTCCTTGTACTCGAATGGCTGATAGACCCTCTGATTAATTAGGTTGAATTGATAACTGATACTTGTCAATAACCGAGTTACCTTTATCGGAGTGGCAGTCTCTTGGACATCTATCTCCCTTGACATCCTCTTTTTTACCCCAACTCTAATGGCCTCAACAAACTTTCGAATGGTTTTAACTTGTTTTCCCGATGCGCCTGCAGTTTCTGACACTGTTGCAAAGTTAACACTTTTGCAACTCCCTTTCTCTTTGGCAGTTATGTTAGGTGGTAAACTTTTACCAGCTGTCACCTGTAACTGGCTTTTCCCCTGAAAATTTCAGCTTTTCCTTTTTTTAAGAAGTGCTTTTTAGCAACGCCTTCAAGTTTGTTTTTGACAGAATGCGAGTATTTTTTCTTGAACGGTTTCTCTGTTGGGAACCCACGCTTTAAAGGAAGCACCTTTAAATCTGATTACGTGGAAAATCCACTGTCCATGTTTAAAGACTTAGTTCCAATTGAATTGCTGCCCAAACAGATTTCAATTAATACTCAAGCACTTTCCCACTTCTCTTGCTTGTAAATTTCTAAGCAGATTCATTCCACTATCAAACCGCATTTTCATAACAATTGAGAGCAGCTCAGCCGCATCCTCGGGGTGTCCTTTGTGGGTCCTTCGGGGACATTCGCTACACAGTTTGCAATCAGAATTAGTGAAGCACTTCTCGGCACCGTAGTTTGAATTTTTAATTGCTGACCACAGCAAACAAACTGGGAGTAAACAGAAGGACACAATGCAGTATAGCGGGGATCCTTTCAGGTGTTTAGACATTCCAATTTGCATGGCTAAACGGATCTCCCTTTTCTCCATTGTGAGGAAAAGTGACTTTAACCATTTGCAGTTTGAGCTTAATTAAGCACAAAATGGTCGACAATTGTGGATTTGCGTTTCCCTTGAATGAAGTTCTCATCTTTGGAGGCACTCGGAAACCACATAACGATTGCAGAAGAACAAGGATACAAGGATATAATAATTGTAGGAGAGGTTACTGCAGATTCCACTCTTCATTGTGTGGCAAGTCCACCCTCTATATTATTCCCTTTACCCCTAACTTAATCGCTGATTAAACGCAGAGTTCAAGCGTCAAACGCACAATTTGGATGCATTCCTGCTTGTTCTCCACGTATTTTCTTTGCTTCGCGTTCCTCTTTTCTTCCCCCAAGGAACGTGCGTGATTTCATTAAAAATAAGGCGCCAAGAAACAACACCTAAAAGGCAAAAACGTGAAACTTCTCCCAAGCTGCGCATACGCCACGTGAGCCGCCTTCGAACCAGTCGCCTGCAATTAGGCAACGCAACTCGCATTTTTAGCCAACTGGCATAATTAGAGGCTGTAAAGGATTCCATTTACCAAGTTCAAACGGAGCTGGCAGAATCCCTCCAAAAGGGGATTAAAAAAAGTAAATTGGAAGTGGGTGTTAAAGAATAAGCCTAGAATGAGTTAATTAGATAAATTCTATTAGGAGTGACTCAGACTGGGTAGAGAGTGGTCGTGGCTGCCTTAAATGCCTATTTCAATACGATTTTTCCCCTTTTTTTCCTTACTGCTTGGCATTTTCGTTTGGCTAGGCACTTGCTAAGTGATTCAAAGCTTATAATTGGCCATGAAAATATATTTTTGGGATGCCCCAAAAAAGGGAACAAAATGCTACAAAAAAGTCGCGGCTTTAACTCTTTCCTTGGGATTATTGAAAATGTTTTCTCTCATTGCTGTCATGTCTTGTTTGGCCATTATCCTGACTGCCTTTCGCGTCTGCGATATCCTTCGCCATGTTATTGTTATCCCTATTTCTCTGATGGGGCAAAGTTTAATGTTTCACTTGGAAAAGGATTCGAGTTGCCTGCGGGGAAACTTTGCTGGCAAGTCGTTAAAATCAAATGGATATTGTCCCAAAGGGGGAAAGCAAGTAAGAATCTCTGCTCCGAGAGTTAAGTATGCAAACTAAGGGCCTTCCCTTATCCTTTTTCCGTAACCCCATTTCAAGCTAACTTCTCCTGATTTCAAGGCGATCAAATCTCATTTCAAATGCAATCGGTGCACCAATTTAGCACATCAAAGGAAAACAAACAGCCACGCCCATTTCGGACACGCCCACTCAGGCAAATGAGTGGAAAAAATGGTGGAAAATATTTGCACTACAAAGTAGCAGGAGAAAAACAAACGGAAAGCGCGAAAAATATTTTCACAGTTGCAAATATTCGCTCTGCGATAAGGAGGAAAAACCAGAAAAAGTGCTTCAAAATCGAGGAAAAACTGTGAGTAAATATTTATGAAATATTTTCGTAGAGTCTGCAAATCAAATCAAATTGCTGACAGCCCCATTGAGAGAAAATGCCTTTCCTTATGGGGGAAATTGGAGGGCGAACTTTTCCAGTTGTTTACTTGTCAAAGGATTGCAGGGAATCCCGGCAGATATTTACCTTTTATTTTGCTTATCTAATAAAGTGCAATCCTGGGAGCAGACAATGCAATTTGCTGGGTATTTATGTTCCTCGATAAACTTTTGTGTGGAAAACTGCACCTTGGGAAACTCCCTGAAAGTGACTTACAAAAAAGCAACTTTGTTTTTTTGTGAGAATGGTAAAATTAGCTTGCTGCAGTAAAATAAATTGCAAATTTCAGGACGGAAATTGAAAATTTATCGGCACAAAAAAGTCTTCTTTTTCTTAAGTTTTTGCTGAGGGATCCTTTGCTGACAGAGGAAAAGAGAGCAGCGATTGATGATCCTGGCTGTCAGGATACAAAGTGACAACATTTTGCATCGCAATCGGAGAAGAAACTTTTTCCTATTTTTCCTCTCCTATGAGGGACATTAAAAATTTGTTTTTCCCGTTTACTTGGGTATGAAATTTAGCAGTGTTTTCCATTTTCCCTTTGCTCATTTCTCATGCTTTCTTTGGAGCGCCACAAAGTATGCAACACATGCAACTGAAGTTTCCGCGGAAAGTTTTCTTTTCCTGGGCTTTCCCTTCCTCCATCCTCCATCCTCCATAATAAGTTACGCTTAGCATTTTCTGCTTTTCCTCCAGCTAAGTGCATTTTTCACCTTTTATCATTACTTCTTGACTCATTTTCCGCGTTTTTCCCTGGTGAAGTTTCCCGACTTCAGTCGAGGGTATGATGATTGCTTTGGTCTATGCAAAGCGTCTCAATTTGGGTTCATGTTTCCATTAGATGCTCCCTACTCTCGAATATTCCTCAGATGCGCATAAAGTATTTTGCAGATAATAAAAATTGGCAAACGGCGCAGAATTTATGCGCTGTGAAAACTCGTAAATTTTCAATGTGGCCCGTGATAAAAATCAGCAATGAAAACGCAGCGACATAATAGAAAATCCCCCTCGGAGAAAACTTCAGACTGTTGTTCTTTTTATGAAAGTTTTACGATTCTCTGAACTCCTGGGTGAAGTTCATAGGGCAAAGGCCTTTGAGGAGGTCAATAAATGGATTATAAATATTAACAATCAATGATCATTACTGGTTTTCTGTTGAGTTGATTCTAATAATTTAATTTTTCTAGATTAAAGCCAATAAATAATAATTTAATGGGATCCTTAATGGTAAAACCGAATGTTAGCTTCCTTCACTGTTATCCATCGTAATATTATTCGTGTTACTACATTCCCCGAAGCCATTTTCTTTCGTAAACTTTCTTTAATTTCCGGAGCAATAAATTTGAAAGAAAATTCATTCCAGTTTTAGTTGAAATTGCTGAAGATAAACAGAAATCGAAGCTTCTACCCCATCCTCTCCGCATTAATTTAAACACAATTAAATGGCGACAAGAAAAGCGACCGAAAACAAGTGGCAGTCGAAGGGAAAGAGATAGGTAGATAGACAAAGACTGAGACAGAGTGAGCGGAGCATAAAATCAACTTCAAGGAGAACATCTCCGAAAAAGATAAATAAATTAAAAGAAAATAAAATAGTGGAGAGGGGGACTTGGGGAGGCAATGAAATCGATGCGAAGGTCATTCCGGGTCAGCGATAAAAATTCCAGCAAACTTTTCCACCAAAGAGAAAGGGAGATCGGAATTAATTGCAGAGAAATTTAATTTTACGACAGGGAATTTCATCGTTCTCTCGCAAGACTCTTAAAGAGGAATAAAATTCCGCCAAATTGGAACGCAATGAAACTGGAAATGAATTGTCCATGATTTTTATTGAGTCTCGAATTAAAAGCGACGAAATAGTGATGGAAAATTCGCTGGCAAGTCCTCCTGAAATGCGTGTAAAAAGTGCAACAATGGAACAGGCTTTTCCCCATTTTCCCTTATTTACCCTATAAATTAACAACAAAAATGTTTGCATGTTTAACTGCGCCGTTAATTATTTGGGAGCGAGTTTTTGAAAAAGGAAATCAGTGTTCCGATTTCGGTCTGCTTTTCCCATTGTTTCATGGGAGGAAAAGCCAAAAGGAATGAGGGCGTGGAGGTCAAAGGGTGTGCATGTGTGCTCTGGAAATATTTGAACAATTAACTTCTGCTTTTTGCTGTCCTCTGGCGGAAATTCGTGTGGTTTTTCGTCGTGGACACGTTTTCAGTTGAAAGTGGCACCCGGAAAATCAACAACAAAGTAATATTAATTATGATGCCAGGGTTTTAAGTGCGTGCAGAAAAATATCCATGTTTTTAGTAAATGAGAAAAAAACATGGATAAGAGAAAAATGTTAAATTAAATTCTGAAATTTTGTATTTTTCTTGTAATATAGTCTTTAATAAACATTTAATAAATGTCAAACATTTAAATGTTATTGAAATAATTAACAAATTGTAAATCTTCTCGTTGTTCATACTATATTATAATTTAAGTAGAAGCATTGTTTTCCCTAATAACAAATAAGGAGCCTTAAAGTTGATTCCCAGATCATCTATGGAAAAGTAAAAGAAGATTCCACACTCTTCAAAACACTCCAGCATTTTTAAAACCTCTTGCCGATGATTTTCCAACTGCAGTTTTCATCTTCACTTTTCATGCCCCGTTTGGCCTTTTAGCTCGCAGCTTTCCTCCATTCAGTAGACTAATGTCCCTATCTACTCTGATATAGCCATGTGAGTGTGTGTGAGTATGTGTATGCCATGTGTCGGAGGATGTGTCTCAGTGTGAGTTTGTGCTGACATCAAGTTCATAAAGATATCTGCCATAATTGCAGCTAAGTCAGCAAATGTTGACTGCTGTCCTGTCACCCTTCTCTTTCTACCCCTCTGTTCCTCTCTTTCCTATTCTAGTTGTGGTTTTTTCCCTTTTCTTGTTCTTGTCTAGCCGCATTTTCTTTTCTGTTGCGTTTCCCTTTGGCTAAATATGAAATGAAAGGATTCAGGAAGGCACAGGATGTGAAGTTGGAAGGGAAATATAGGATATAGGAACTGAGCAGGGAGAGATCCTGAAAGGGAGCACTTAGTTTTATGGTCTCACATTCAGAACTGCTGCTCAATGTGGCGAGAATGAAAATGAGGCAGTAGAAACTAAGCGACTAGGGAATCCTTTCGTTTTATTTTATATGGGAAATGTTATCCCAAAGATTTTTGGAGTGGAAGTTTTTCAATGAATATTCCATCGCCAGGGGTCTCTTAAATCAGTTTTACTCCTTTTTCTATAATCCCTGATATGTGTCCACATTTTGCCCTACTTTCAATTAGCTGGCATTCAGTCCTCCCCTGAAATGCAAATCGAAATGGGAGGCAATAAAAGTCACTACCCAGATGTAAACAACGCAAATGCAGGCAGCAAGTGTCCTTACTTCTTCGCTTACTCCTTTCCCCATTCGTAACCCCTTTCATCGCCCACATTTTCCGCTTCTTCTCTTTTTAAGTCAAGTAAGGAAAGAGTTGACAAGAAAAAACATGAACTTTTCCCCCTCATTTCCCAACATTTTTCTCTATTTTTCTGTGGGTTTTTATTAAGCGTCATCAAAGTGGGTGGTAAATAACTGGGGGTGTGGCTGATTGCAGTTGAAACTAAAGGAGAGAAAAACATAGAGGGCAAAGGATTTAAATATTTCCCAAGCTGCAGTTCCCTTCCCTTAACTTTGTTGCATTTCCTTTTCTGCAAGGAAAACTTTCATTGTTTTTGCAACAAATTGCGGCAGTTTGGCATGTTCTTTGCATTTGCTTTGCTTGCTTTTCTGCCCTTTTTCTTATATTTTCCTCCGCCTCATTTGGCAAAGCTCAACCGGTTTTTCCTATGCAAAGTTTGCCACAATTTCATTCAGATACTGGTCTTTCCATGTTAAAAGAAAAAGGAAGCAATCTTCGGGTAGCCGCAATTTATATACCCTTGCAACTCTTATAAAAAGTAAATATTCTATATTTTGATTTAGTTGCTTAAAAACAATAAAGCCGAAGGTATTTTAACATATGTAGTACCTGCTACAGAAAAAAGACTATTTGCAGATTTGCTATTTGAATAGCTTTAAAACTGAGGGACTGGTATCTATAGAAACAGACAGACAGACGAACGGATCAAGATCAAGAGTATATATATACTCTAAGGGTCAGAAATGTGAACTTAACTGCATTGTAAACTTTTATCATAAATTATAATACCCTCAGCAAGGGTATAAAAATGACATTGATAATTGACAGTTTCATTTTGCACTTTTTGTTATCCAACTTTAATGGATCGAATCATTTCATTGTTCAGATTTCCCTCGTTAAATTTGATTACGTTTCTCAGTGATTTTCAATCGTTTTCCTTCTTGATTGAATAATTACTTTTTAAAAAGTATTCCATTTGAATGCCTCATTAGCCAGAAAAATACTACATTTGGTCTGCTATTGATGTGAACTGGTTTGAAATATTCTTTCACAAATAATAACTCATTTCCATCCTGTCATAATATTAACTGCACTTGACTTTCAATTAAAAAGGAAAATATTTGTATGTTTAATTAAAGTTTCGAATTATTCACTGAAAAACTGTAATCGGATGATGTCCTTTGCACTTCCTGCTCTTTCCTCCATTTTCTACCAACTCCCACTTCCGGTCTTAAGTTGTGTGTTATCTGAGCCTCCCCATTTCCTTAGTTTTCCATCCCATTTCCACACATCCCTGTCGAGAGTGTTTATCATTAGTTCACATGACTTGCCATCCTCGGATTCCCACCAGGAACTCCATTCTGAATTCTCTTCATTTGCGTAGTCATACAAAATTAATTAGGAACCGCTTCACACATTAGCAAGTGAAAACTGAAACTTAGAAGGGAATTTAACATGGCACTCGAAGTAATGAGAAATAAGATCGGATTAACATTACTCATACGCCACCGGCTCCCATTGATTTCGTTAATGAATCACTCGCTTCAGCGCCTGCAGATAAGACTACAATTTCACTTTGGACATTAGTTTCATTTTCAATACTAAGAGTTCTAAGCTAAGCATTAACGTGATTTATTTCTTTGAAAGTGACGAAAGTGAGAGAAAGGTGAACTGGAAAGGAATTTTTATTATACGGGGATTTTTTAGGGGCACACTCTTGATTTTTTGAAGTCACTAAAGGTGATTCGTACCTCAAAGGAAAAAGGTCAAGAAATTCCAAAGTAAATCAAAGGGAGAACGTAAAAGAAAATGCAATTTACAATGAAAATCAAGTAGAGTTATTAACTCTGTGCAACTTTTCCCCTTCTTGCCTCTTTTTCTACCCACTTTAAGTACTCCAACAGTGGTCCGTTGAAAACTTTCAACTTGCGCTGAGATTGCATTTAATTAACATTCAGCCGCAAGTTATGGAAGGAGGAATCCCGATCCCAAGGATGATTTTATTGCAACAGTTGGTCTTCTGGGTTTTCCCCTCACTTACACACTCCTCCACTTTACCCTTTCACCTTGAGTAAATCGAAACTTTTATTTCTTCATTATGGCAGCTCAGATCGATTCCCCACTGCCACCATGGAATATCCTTCCTGTTTTTCATCACGGATGACATTTCAGTTTACATATCCTTACTCCTCGCCAATTAAATTTCCTTCATTTCTGGCGACGTGTTTTCGGTTTATTTTGTTTTCCTCTTTTAATTGAACGAAGCGAAGATTTAAACGAATTTATTGATGGCACGATGGCATCGCCCAGGATCGAACGCCCCTTTCCGTAAAGAGGGCATGGTCGGTTGCCTGTAACATATTTTATGCATGCCTCAATGGGCGCCCACTGAACAATATAGCTGGGAGTCGGGGTGTGTGGCAGATGTCTCTATCGAATGGCCCGGATTGTTGAGCGGAGAATCGCGACAAGTAGCTCACTGGAGAATCGGAGGAAGGGGAAGAGAGCTGTGTTATCCGTATGCAAATGATGACTCCTTCGAGTTGGTTGCCCTCTTCCAGTTCGCTATTGTTAACCACCTGCAACATAAACAGCAGCAGCAAGTGCATCTCCTCCACCTCTGAACCCTTCCTTTATCTGCATTCTCATTCTCATCCTCATCCGTCCATAAATCATGCAACACCTTCGAACCATTTCCGAGTGTTCAACTGTCGCACAATTGAGAGTGTAAAACAGAGGAGGTGGCTGTGGCTGTGACTTGACTTTCCTTCTGGCCCTCGGTTAACCTCTCTATTCCCGACAACTGAGATATTCGTGTTCCCCGCAGCATTAGCATCTCAAACAAGGCGAAACATTCAAATTGAAGTGACCCAAGATGAAGGGGAGTGAAGGTGAATGGAGTTCATCTCCATTTGGGCGAGGAGAAGAGCCTCAACTTGTGATGCATTGGGGTCAGGAGAAGATCGTGAGGAAACTCTTTATTTGCCCGGCAAAACAGCGGCTTGGAGTGGGTGAAATAGCACAAGAATTTTTCACTTTATCCGAGTGTTTCCATTTGCATTTGTAGGCCAAAAGGAATTCGGAAATTTAAACAAGGCAAATAAATGTGTTATAGGAAGGAATAGCAAGTGGAGGGGCTTTTCCTATGGTGGAATGCCCTCATTTCGGAGCAAAGAGGAAACAAAATGCCTTAGTTTCTCATTGCGGCTTCCATTCGAGTTTCTTCATGTGTAAGTTCAAGGTCAGAAAGGAACCTTGACCGGCTTAAAAGTAAAGGGAAAACATTTCTCTAATCTGTGTCCGAACTTGCGGAACTAAAAGCATTTCCCCTGTCGGATAAAAAAGACAAGTGGAGCTGACGAGAGCGGACAACGCTGCGTATGAGTAATGGAATTTTAAGCAGGGAAGGAGATGGGAAAAACCCACTTAAAGAAGAGCTGAGAGTCTGAAATTTTTGTGAAATTGAAATAGGGCAACAAAATTAGAAACAAGTTGGGAGAATACGAATCAGTAAAGTCAGTAACGAATTGTAATTATTTATACGACTTATTTTAATTGTTATTGAACTCACATGGATATTGCTTTCTAGTCTTCTTTATAACACAATATGTTAAGTTGATTTAAAATTGCAAAAAGTTTATCCAAGTCGCTATGGCAATTTGAAGAAATTACCTTGAACTAACTTAATCAAGAAAGTACATCCTTAAATTCCTCTAAAGAGGCAGAGCCTTGCAATTGCTTTAGCCCTCTCAGATTTCATCTCCATTTAGTTGCCCTTCATCGAAAGTCGGAAAATGCCTGAAAACACTTGAAAAATGCTTTGTTTGCTGCCTCATCGGAACTTTAGCGAGTAGCGTGGAAAAATGCTCTCCAATCAACTGAACTCAGCTGCACGGCCACGCCCCCTCGCCATCCTCCTCCCTTTTACCTCTTTTGGGTCCAAAATGCGGGCAATAATGAAAGTGCTGACAATGTGAGCCGAACCGAGCCCCAAATTGCAACTGCACCTGGCTTTCCCCCGTTCCCCCGATTTGAAGCCCTGTTGCTCCGCCCATGGTAACCGCAACGCGTTGCTGAAGGACGACGCCAGGAGCAGGACCACAGTTGGGATGAGGAGCAGGGGGAAGGGGCAGGGGATCCAAGCTGATGTCCTGCGTGAGCGGAATTTTAAACGGGTGCCAGGCACAGAATCAGGCAGCATCATCTATCAAAAAAGGAGGTTACGATGATCGGGGTTAGGTGGAGAAAGGGGTGGAAAAAGGGGCAGAAGGGGAATGCATACACTTTGACCTGCATCCGCTCATTAATTTTTGGCTTTGTTCGCAGAATTCCATCCAATTTCCTCCCCTACCAAAACAAATAAATTTTGTGGGTCCTGAATTCAAGTGGGCGTGGCATGTCAGTAGTTCCAAATGGAAATGTGCAACCATCACAAATTGCCAGTGAAAACTTTGTGTCAAGGCCTTTAAACCAATTAAGTGTTTGTCGTGTGGGCCAAGTTCGTAATTGGTTTAAAGAGCGGCATATGGTTGCCCCCTTTGAAGTTGAATGTCTGTGGTTTCGTGAGGGGAACCTCGAAAAGTGTCACCAACAAACACGAATAGATGGGCAAAATAGGCAACCCGAAAGCAATTGACCCAGAAATCCATCTGCCACCCATCCTCCGATTCTTTCTCTTTTTCCAACCTCAAATCGAAGCCAAAACAGAACGAGAAATCAATAAAAAGGGAGAAGTGAAGGGAAAGCCAAAGGACGAAGGATGCTGCCTGTTTTTTCCGTCATCAAATGTTGCCAGACTTTGTCAACATGTTGCCAGGAACACACTCTCAATGTTGGGATGCAAACTCCAGATAATTCTCGGGAAAAGCTCTCGCTCTCGCTTTTCTTTCGCCATTTCCCACACTCTGTTGCCATAATTTCGAGTCGAGCCACAATTTGGGGGAGGTCAGTAGTCCTTAGTCCGCAGTTCGTAGACAGTCCTCCGTGCGTGGTCGAAATTCTGATTATCCATGTCAACGACTCACACATTTAAAATTCGAGGAAAAGTGGGAGGATATGGGGGTAATCCATCCAGGACACCCGAATTTAAATTTATTTGGTTTGGGGGCTGGCAAACTTCTTGGAGTTTATTTGCCTTGCATAAGCTGCAAACAAAAGTCTCAATTTAAATATCAATTAGAAATGTTTATCGTGGAATAAGGATGAGTATGAGCCGAGCTGAGCCTGTCATCAATCAATGCTCAAATTGCAATTAAATATATATGAAGGAGATGCTTGAATAACATCCTGATTCATGGTTCCAGATCCTTATTTTGGAAAAATGAGATTCCCTTTAAAGTCTGATGAAGATGGAAGATTGAAGAGCTTTGTGTGAGCGTTGGCAAACTTTTAATTGATTTGTGTGGCAGGAAAACTTTTCTCTCCATCTATCTCTCGATAAACATTGTACAGCATTTCTGTTAATTTGTTTACCACAGAATAGGAGAGACAACGAAGAAGATGAATCAACAGATAAGCAGAAGGGAAAACTGAGCCATTTCAAATATATTTCCCTAGGAAATGCGTTTGGCAAAAGTAGGAAAACCGCGGGGAAAACTGCTCAACAAACAAACCGTTGCGGTTCCAGGAATCCGCAGAGAAAACGGAATATTCGATTGAAATATCTGAACAAACAAAGGGATATAAAGAATTCAGGATTAGTTTGTCTAAAAACATTTCGATTTATTGGCTAACTTTGCCGTGCAAAACAACTTTTTATATTCTGATTTTTAGTTGGTTTTATCTTTGCTTGTTTGGACTCAAACTTTGCTAACTTTTTAATTGTTTTTCAAGTTCTGCAGTCATGTAAATTAATTTGGTAATTGTATTTAATATTTCGGCTTATCCTTTTCCTTCACAAAAAGTTTTGGTATTTGGCTTGCCACAAAAAATTAGTAACTTTTAGTTTGATTGTAAGCCAAAGTTTTCGGTCCTTCACTGAGTTGTTCGTAAATAAATATTTTCATTTACCTGGCATCATATTTTCAGCATTGTGAGATGACTGAAGTTTTTCAGGAAATTTAATTTATTTTTAGTTTAAGTATTTGTTTGTGTTTAATTGCAGAAGTGGATCAAATTGGAGGGGGCAAACGCTTAAAAATGTTTATTTTTAGAATTTGTATATCCCTACGAAAATAAGATTTGAAGCACCTTTGAGAAATTTCTTTAAATTTTCAAAGATTTCTTTTGACTCTTCGCTAAGCAGCTTAGATCCGAGTTCAGTTTTGTTTTGCTTCTGGGTCACTTGTCATGATTTGTATCGCTTTCCCTTATTTCCCACGCAAGACACAAAGAAAAGGACTCGGAGACAAGGAAAGACTGGGGAAAAAAAGAAAAGTTCGCGATAAATGAAAACAAAGTCGGCAGTAAATTTCGCCCACTTCCATTCCTATTTATTTTCACTTTTTTAAATGGGTTTTCCTCCCCTCCGATTTGAGGCCGTGTCACAGTTTTCCCAGGCAACAGATTTGTGGCAGTTCCCCAAATAAAAAGGAAAGCTTCCACTTCTGTTTAATTATGAAATGCAAGGAGAGTGAATGAGTGAAAAAGGCGGGAGAAGGGCAGCAGTTTTCCATTGTTTGCATTGGCGAGACTTTCCCCTTCCCTTTTCCCAGCTTTCAGTTTAACCACAATTCTGGCGAGGAAAACTTCCGTAGGTCCTGCAGTGATTTTCCTCGTGCTTTGACATATTGAAGCGACTGAAGGGGCGAGAAAGGCGGAGTAAAGGGGGCGGGGCATCTGTCAATCCCTTGACTTTGTGTCTCGCGTTTTTCCGAGGGGAAGGGGAAAGTGGAAAGCGAGGAGCGGCGACGTAGGACCCATTTAAGGCCTCAGTCAGTGGAGCACCCATCGTAATTGCTTTTGTATGCTGAGCGTTTGGCTTACAGCGATGGAAGTGAGACAAGGGAACTAAGCTGGGGCGAAAAAGACAGGGAGATCGGGGTGAAAGAGAGGGCGATATGGGGAGATTCTCCCTTGTTCCCTTTGACTTATTTCCAACCACCGAATAATTTGAAAGCACCAAAAAAGCCACAAAAAAGGAAGCTAAAATTTCCGCCAAGAGGAAAGTAACACACATTAAAACACACACATATTAACATAAAATGAAAGGGATGGACGAAGAGATAGAAAGAGAGGGGGAGATGCCACAGAAAAAGTTGTATTAAATTATGAGTCTGTGGCGAAATAAATTTTAAAGAATGAACATTTAAATAATGCGAGGCGCATTTAGCCTAAACCGCATGTCTGTATTTTACAGTGAAAAAAAATAATTACACAAATCTTTATTTGGGCAAAGAAAAAGGGCAGCAAAAATTAAGATATTTAGATTAGTAAATACGCAACAAAAAGAATAATAAATATCAATTTTAGGCGGATCATAATATATTTAAATAAAACAAAATATGTTATTTTCCCCGGTGCATAATGTACTTTAATGCGGAAGGTATTCAAAATATGCTGCTCACTCACCAGAAATTGTTGCCATTTACACGATACTTGAGCATCCCTCTATAGAGAAGCCCTCTCCCTCACTCCCCAGCTGTCCATCTCCCTCGCTCTCTCCACTTCTCTGAGGGTAATTTCTCTTCTCTATGAATGAGACTGCAAACGGAGAATGTCGAATGTCTCTGTGGACCAACTTTGCTCATCAGTCCGCGTAATTTCGCGGTGCAAGTTTCAAATTTGTCAGTGGTCCAGGAATTATGTGGTTCACTTCCACTTCCACTTCCTCTGTTCTCCTCACATAACTTAAGGAATCCCAATCCTGAGCAACTGCCTCCGGCCGAAACAATCTGTTCAGGTGAAAAGGGAAGGAGGAACTTATGGGGGAAGTTATCATAGTCTGTCTTCTTTTAGGACCCAAATTAGTTTTTACTTTGGTTTTACTTCCATTTTAGTTTACTGTACTTCAGGTAAAAGTTTTCAAATGAACTTAAGTGAAACCTTTGGACCTTTTTAATGGAGTGGGTGAGTTGGGGGGTGACCACGATTTTTGGGAGCGGATATTCCAGTGATAGTTATAGTTGAGTCTAGTCAATTGAAGACAAGCCTCTAAGGTTTTCGGGGATGCCTAGCCTTTCCGCTTCCTTTTTGCACCTTTAGTATAATAATAATATATAATATCTCATAGATTGGAATTAGTATTTGGGTTAATAAATCTGAAGCACATTCTAGATTATTACTCCCAATTTCAATGCATAATTCACTTGACTTTCTATACGTATTTGTATTTAAATGTTTCCATATCCCGTATTAATTTTATGATTCTCCCCTCACCGAAACCCCTCCTTTTCTACTTACTTTGCCCCACTTTTCCTTGGCCAAGATTTTACTTCACCTCCTTCTCTCGTTGCCCCAATAAATATTGTAAATGATTTTGGCCACAAGCCAGCAAACTGAATTTGGAATTCAGAAACGAATTAAATTGGCAAGCTCAATGGCTGGTCGCCCTTTTCTGCCTTTTCTGAAGGACATTCTTAGCATTTTGCCTTCTTTTAATTTCGTTGAAATGTCGCGTGCATCTCAATTCTGGTCTGCTTTCTCCATCGTCGCAATATTTCCCTCAGGAAAGAATTGCCCGAAATAAAGTCGCCTTTCTCCTTGGATGGAAAAGGGGAGGAGGCCTAGAGGGGGCGTGGTCCGGGCATCTCCCATCTCCTATGCAAAATTTGTAGTTCATGCTTTGTCTCGTCTTCGCTTTTTATCGTTTTTTCGCTTTTGGCCTCGAAATGGTTTACGGCTACGTGAGAAGAGAATTCGGGAAAAGCCAACATGTGTGTGTCTGTCTCTTTCCCTTTGTTATCCCCATCTCTTTCTCTGCCTTAGCATATTGACAGTGGGATTGGAAAATACGCATGCAAAATACGAAAGCGACACAAAATATTCACTTGGCGAATTGACTTAAGACCCTCTCTTTCACTCGCTTTTCTCCTATACCCGTCTCGCTCTTCTCTTATCCTGCTCACGATTTCTCCGCTTGTGTTTGTTGACATTTCCCGACTCCTTTGTTTTCCCAGCGAAGGATTGTGGGAAATCGAGGAGAAGGGAAGTGTGTGGCATTGGGTCACGTGCGAATTCATCGATGAGGATGGTGATGATCAAGAGAATGATGGAGATGGTTGAGATGATGGGCATCCTTGGAATCCCTAAGAATTCGTGGATTGAGTTCCCGACTGTCCTAAGACAATTATTCAAAGCTTAAAGAGAAATTCATAGCCTTCTTTTAGATATACTGAATAAGTTGTAATTCTGTCAATAAGCATGAAAATATAACAAAATCATTGCGAAATTAATGAGGCCTCTCTTCAATTTATTCTCTTATTTTTTCTCCGTTTGATCAGCTCAGACCACATAATAATGGAAAGCAAAGCAAAATAAAACCCGCAGCCAAATTGGGAAATCGGCTAAAAGAATTTTGACAGGAAATTCTGTGAAAAGCATTGGTAAAGCGACAGAAAAATCTATCTGAAAAGTTGCCAAATATGCCGAAACGAAATTCGAGTCGTGACAACGAAATCGATCAAATTAAATTGAAAGGCCTGGGGCACAATATGCGCTTCGTTTTCATTTGTATCCATCACCAGAACTTCATCACAGGATTCACTATTATCAGCGAAATTAAAGCTGTCATTTCTATTTTCCACGTTGTCATTTTCAATTGTCATTGCCCAACGCCACGCCCCCATCCGCATCAGCCGCCCACATTGTTTGCCTGTATAATTTGTTGATTAAATAGCTCAGTTCTGGAAATTGGGGTAACAGATATTTCATCATGGAAAGGGGGGAATTCGGGGTGGAAGTGGTTGCTGCAGCAGCTCTAAATTATTTACCGATGACCGCAAATTAAATGTTCCTTTCCCCTGATACTACTCTTATTTCTGTTAGTTTTGCGTATTTTCCAATTAATTCGGAAATTATTTTCCTAACTGGTAATATAATGCTTGTATCTGTACATCCTTTTCCCATTGTATCGTTACTTTCACATTTTTGGTCCATTTGTGTTCTAACTTTTTTGTGATGTTGTTTCTAAATGGCCACTAATCTCTTTTTATTTGTTTACAAATAACAATATTCGACTGCAATTTGTTTTACAAATATAGCATTACAACGTGTAAGTTTTTAAGCTCGTAAATAATAATGTACTTTATTAAGCGGTTAGCGGACTGACCAGTATAAAAGTTAAGCCCATACAAACATACCTGGCCACTATTTTCTTCTAGTTAATAGCAATTTAGATTATGAATAACTCCACTCACCTATCAAAGAATACCAGACATTTATCCACACACTTTTTACCATCCCCTTTTTTCCCTTGGAATTACATTCTCGACTGCTTCCATTCCATTTAACTTTGGTCTTCTTGCCAATTACAAATTCATAGACTCAAAAGTTGATTGCTCCACAGGCAGAGTTTCCCCACCTTTCACACCTGTCCTGCCTTTTGTCTTTTTGGCTACCCATGAATAATTCGAGGCTGTCCGCTGACAAATTGTTTGGCTCGTTAAACGGTGGCCACAAAATTCGCAGCGAATTATGCAAATCGCAATGAAATGGACAAAACGATCCTGAAGATTCGCAAACTCTTGGCAGCACTCATAATTCTACAAAACCTTTCTTGTTCTACCATATTTGAAGGGCGAGACAGGCGAAGACAGACATTAATTCTGTTTAAATTGTATCCTTGTATCCTTGGCTTCCTGTTATCCCTGTCTTGGCCCACATAAATAATTTTTAATGATGTGAAAATGTGTTCCCAGGCACTTTTCCTATAATTAATGTTAACTTCCTGCTAAGGAACCGGGGGGAGAGAAAAAAGCCCAACGGCAAACCGCAAAGAAAATTTAAGTAGAAAGGCTAGTGAAAGGTGAGGAGCTACATGTGTTTGAAATCTTTTCCGGAAATGAAAGAGAAAAGCTTCTCTCATTCTTTCTTTCACCTTTTCAAATTTTGTTTTCCCACCTGTTTGTATTTTTCGATTTCTCGACACCAATTCAATCAGAGCCTTCACTGCAATATTTCCTGACTTCGCCCAGCATCCAACTTCCTTTCCACTTTTTAAATTTCTTTGACATTTTTCCATTTTCTTTGGCTCTGCAGTTTTTATTTAGAAATAATTTCCGCTGCATTTTCCCCAAAGAAAGCAAATAATAAGAGAATGGAAAAAGAGGGCCAAGAAAGGTGGAAAACTCGCAAGAATAATGTACTTTACTTTGTAGTCAGAACTCAGGAGAAAATGGTGAGAAGTTTCCTTTTGGTCTGCGAACATAATTTAATGAATTTCAAATAGCAATTTCAAAGGACGAAAGTTATTCAAGCGAATTGGAAGGCGAGATTCTTTCTCGGACCTTGAACTTCAGAGGAACCCTTCACATTTCTCTTCTAAATTAACAACTCTCTGAGCTGCAATAATTTATCAAATGAACCCAAAGAGGATTCCAAGTCGGAGTCGAGATCCAGATCCGCATCCACATCCACGTCCTTATCCTGTTTCCATTAAGCATCCCCCGAAGAGGAAAAGACCGCAATGCAGTTCGTGTCCGAGTTCCGTTTTTATGGCAGCCGGAAAAGGCGGAAAAGTGGGTGGAAAAGCAGAGAGTGGCTTAGGAGGGTAGGGAGAAGAGGGTAAAGAGGGAAAAGCGGAGGTGATGGAACCTGCACATAGGTAAATTTGTCCAGCAGCGAACTAAATTCCAAACGGAAGTGACACTCTAATTGAGAGCAACGAGCCAACTGGGAGGTGTTTTGGGGTGGTAAAGAGTGGAGGAAGGGGGTTCAGAAAAGAGGGGAAAGCTTGGGAGAAAGTGGGGAAAGTGGCGAGGGGAGTGGAGAAGGATATGTCCACTTGATGCGGGCACTGGGAGTAGCACTAAAAAAAGTAAACTCGTTAATTGCTAAGTGCAAAACCATAAAACGGCTGTGAAGAGAAAAAAGGGAGAAAGAAGAGGGGAAAGGAAAATGGGTGGAGGGAAAACAGTTTGGTTTTTGGATAAATCCGACAATATAAAATGCGAGGAAGGGAAATTAGAGGGTAGAATGAATTATAGTGCCCGTTTTAAAAGGGGAAACTAAACAGAACCATCAAATAGTTTTTACAATGTGAACTAGGATTACATATACATTTGAAGTGCCAGAGAAGCTATCCACATCCCCAATTAAATCATATTATGGCAAACATAATCCCATTAATGGATATCCCTTTCCAACTGACTTCGTCTGATTTGCATTGCCCAAGGACTCAGTAAATATCAGGAAAATATCTTCCATCTTTTCCAAAGCCAAAGAGTGTTCAATGTCAAGCTCACCTTCGCAGGATATTCTTGAATGACAAAATGTATTCGCATTTTCCCTGGCCTGTCATTGGTTTTAGGCGAATATTCCACACAACCTAAACCCAGATGGAAATGCGTTGCATATTTATGAATAATTCAGCAGTGAAGAGGAAAACCTCTTGCTTTTCCTATTTGTTTTCCACAAATTGTCAGAATGTTGCCGGGATGACATTGGCACAACGTGTAAACCAACAAGTTCCCCGAATTCCCTTCACAGGCCACAAAGTTTATCCAAAATTGGCCATTGGAATTTATTCATGTGGTTGGTGGAAGGGAAGTATCATCATGCAAATCACTCACTCACATCTTTTTCTTCTGCTGTTTTCCTCATTTCCCACCTTAAAGCTTTCCCAGTGGTCAGTTCGCAGCTGGAAAAACTTCGCCCGGCGACAGCTGAAAAAATGACTTCCATTTCATAATTATCGTGGGAGGTTGCCCTGGTCCTTGGGGAAATTGAAAACGAGAGCGAGAAGGTCCTTTCGCACAGCTCAGCTGTGACATTTTTATTAAATTTCCGCCACTTTTCTCCTCTCAGCGGGATGTGAGTTTTCTGGGCTTTAATTAAAGAAATAATCAAGGGGAGTTTGCCCCTAGTAATATATTAAAATTTCCTTCTGCTCCGATTGAACTTTGGGGTGTGACGAATGTGGAAAAGAGGGACGAGGAGTTGATTAATGAATAGGAAAAAGTGACCAAAAGGTTGCCAAAATATTTGGAGGAGAAACCGAAGAGAAAAATTAAAACAGCAAAATATTGTACACCTAGAAAACTCTTATTCTCTAAACAATATTCAACTTTTCGTACCATTTACCTTATCTAACTTTAGTTAATCTGGTCAATTTCACTTACATTATTTTACGTAATATTTTACGTCCTGGGAAACTCTTTTTTTTCATTTCATAAATATCAAAATGGAATTCGTGTTTTCCCCGTTTTTATGTTTGTCTTTCGGAAGTTTATGACTTATCTTGTGATTTCACTGCGGTTCCCGAGTTTACTTATAATTTATGACAAAATATAAAGGAAAATCCTGTTTCAAGGCTGCCAGAATCACGAATTCAAGGAGGGAGGAAAAGAAAGGACTGCCCTTGGCCAAATCATTTTCATGTTTAAGCATTGACTGAATCTTTAAAGAGTTCATCAGCTGAGTGCAAACAGTTTGAAAATAATTTCCATTGGAAAGCGAAATTCAGCTGCAAAAAGACAATTAACCAAACAGAACCAAAAAAACACAGCCAAAAGAAAACGGAGAGGAAAAGCAGGAGAAGAGGAAATTAATTAACAATTGGGACTATGAAAATGCAATAAAAATAGATGAAAAACAGGCTGCAGATGCGTTTCTTTTCGCTCCTCACAACAAACATCCAACAGCAATCAAAGAACACTTTATTGGCAACAAAAATGTTTTCTGGGGATAGAAAAAGTTAAAAAAGGATACAACGAATTCCCCCTGCTTAATTTATGATATTTTAATAGGAAACCAAGAACTTGAGGGCGGCGCTAATGGGGCGTGGCAGATTTCGTTGTCCGTTCTTGACGCAATTACTGAATCAGGGAAATTTAATTGCTGGTGCAGTGGAGCGAAGAGAGAGGTCCTTGAAGGAAGAGGAGATTGGTCGGTGGACTCTGCGGCTGTTTACCAGTTGATTATCGTCCTTGTCGGCTGTCTGCGCTGTTTGTCCTGCTCCTGTTTGTGACGTGAATAGCTCGTGGTTGTCTTGGTAGGATGTCCTGCATCGTCCTCTCCTCTTGTGGCGACTGCAGATTGAAAACTGAGCTTTGTTCGGTAGTTTCTCCTTCACTCAATAAAGATTACTTCGCTTCACTTGACATTTAAAATCCCTTTACCTACTATCGCTTTAATTACCATGTCTGACCAACATTGATAGGGATTAAACACACTTTTAAGGAGCTGAAGTATTTTTCAAAATCTAAAAACCATATCACCTTGCTACCAGGTAAACAGTTCTGCTGGTAAAACCATTAGTGCCCTCCTAAAACCCTTGCTATTTCACCTTTCATCGGATTCCAATTTAAATGCAAGCCCGCATGATATCTCATATGTGCTGCCTCATATGAAGGCCTTAATCCTTTGGCCCTGCTGTTTGCCAGTCCGACAAAATTGGCAAACAGCAGGGCCAAAAACAGAGCAGCGGACCAAATGAAATCCCCATACACCGCTTTCCTCCACACTTTTCCCTATTAAACCACCTGCTAATTCCCATAGCCGTGATTTGCACACACTTTAAATATGCCAAAGAGTGCGAAAACAGGAATCAGTTGGGGATACTTGCTCTCTATAAATTCCAGAACGCATTTCCCCCCTTTAATCCTCATGTAGGTTGGTGGGCAAATTAATGCCAGACATTCAAGGATTAAAGGATTCTACAGCAGTAGGGAAGCACTCACATTCATAACTGCTTCAATATTTGCATTTTTGCGGAATATGTTGGACTTCCCTCTTTTCCAGAACAAAGTTCCACATCGAAGTGATTTCTGGGATATCAATAATTTATTCATTTGTGCAAGTGCAAGAGGAAAAGGGAGGAAAAGCCCGACTACACTGCCTTTTCATTAACAATACACCAGGAACAGCAGCTGGCCACGCCCCCAATTTGTGCAGTAGGCGCAATATCCTTCCGTTTTCGAGGGTGGCCAATTGAACCGGAAGTGCGATTGCAGGGGAATGGAGGAAATTTGCGGTTGAGCAGCGATTAAAGCGCCTCAAATGCAATCGAGTGTTAATCCCAGCTTATAATGGGAGATAATTAATAGGAGGAGGAGAGGGTCAATTAGGGGGATATGTTCTCAGTTCGATCCATAACCTCAACTATTATGTTATATTTGCCTTGGCCTACAATGGAAATATTAAGCAAACTTTATGCACTCCTCCAACATTTTCCATCCCATTTGCCGCTTCCGTTCGCACTCTAGGAACTCAATCCTCCAAACAGGTCAAGTGAAATGCGCTCTATTTTCCCACCTTTCTTTTTCCACACACAACACATCAAACGGGGAACACACAAAGGAGCTCCAAGTCAAGGGAAAGTGGAACATGCGACCTGATTCCTGGGCTTCTCCTACTTGGACACGTTCTGGTGCAGATGTATTTGTCTAAGGACTTATGCCACACACACTATGCCTTCGTTTTGAGACCAACCACCTCTCTAGAATTTATGCAGAATTTACCAGCCACATAGCTGTGAAATTTTTTGATAAATGCTGCCAATTAAGGGAAAGCTTGACAGGAATCGGATTTCCCAGGAAACAGAAAAATAGGAAGAAGGGAGGGGTGGAATACAGGGCTCATATATCGATTCCGATTCGGATTCGGACTCTGGATGATGTTAGCCATGGGGATTTGGCTTTAAATGCTCCTCATTTATTTTAACACCCAGCGAGAGTCGAAAGCCCAAAGCTCAAGTGTAATAGGAATACACAGAGAGAAATGCCAATATGTGAAACGAATTTTGTTTAATAAATATGCAGTATTCCTTTTAGTATCGTTATCACAATAAATATTGAAAAGTTACTCTAAATAAATCATTCGGAGGATATAGAGAATTTCACTAAACTGCAGGAATTATAATATTTTAATTATTAATATAAGATTTTTTTTGGTGTAAAAGAAGTGTTTTGCTTGATATTTTTCTATTTCAGCCACCTCCTGTGGCGTAAATATCTGATTAGGCTCCAGCCCACAAAAACTCCTCCTCGTCCTGCTACTACATTTTCCTTTTCTAGAAAACAAAGGGCACAAAGAAAATGGTGAAAATAATCTTGGGCAACATCTGGAGGAAAAGCGGGGGAAAACAGGAGTCGACTGCTCCCTTTACAATTGAGGGCAAGGTTAAGCATTCGGCAGTAAAATGGCAACTTATTGTTTGAAATTGCCACGAAAACAAAGAAAAGGTGGGTGGAGTTTCATTCTTGAGGTTTTCCTTTGGGAAATTCAGTTAGGCGAGAGAGAAAACTGCTGTGTTCAGGAAATATTGAAAATGTTTGACCAATCACATGATTATTATGGATATAACCTGGACAATTAGTTGCCTTGTTGATATCTGTGGCTTGCTCTTGGGTACGCACTGTCATCTCCAATTCTCCTTTAGTTTTCCTGCTCACCAAGAGATCCACTTGACCTGCTCCTGTTTTCAGCATCCTCATGAACTGCTGTGGTTGCTATGGCAGGATGACCATTTCACTTCCATTCCTGACACTCCACTTCAGTTGGACTCCCTGTAATTGTCCTTGTCTGCGTCTTTTGTCCTGGTTTGTTTCTTCTTTGTGTGGCTTTCTAATAACTGATGGAAATAATTTGTTTATTTCATGAAAGCCATTTTCGGATGTGGTTGTAATATCAGAGAGAATAGTTTAATTTAGTTTGGTGAAGGCCAAATTGTCAGAAATTGGTTAGCTGAATTGTTAGAAATTAATATTCAGCTTTGATGGGCAATTATCAATGGCTAATAAAGGATTTATATGGAATTTTCCCATTTTCATTTATTCACCGCTTATTTAGAAATAGAATACTGAAAAAATAAAACTATTTTAGCTGTTGAAAAGGGAAATTAAATCAAGTATATATTAAAGAGAAATTATATATTTTTTTCTCAATTGATAAAAAGGTTTCAATTTTTGATTAAATGAACATTGTGTTCAGTAAAGCAATCACGCAGAGCTTATTAAGACGTTTTTTTTGGATATGTTTGTCGATTTATGTTCATTTTCTCAGATTTCATTCTCTTCCGCTTGCATAATTTAAATCGCATTATTCGCAATCTGTTTGAACAGGCCGAAGAGGAGCCGAAATGCTTCCAAACGAATGCACAAAATGTATCCTCTTGTGCCCAACAAAGCATCCGTTTGGCAAATTTATATCTATACATTTTTTGTTTGCTGATCCCATTCCTTCCCAGTCAACCATAAATAACATAATCCACATAAACATAGATTTATTTATTTTTTTGGGGAAATTTCATCAATTGAAGCTTTGAATGCATTTTATGTTTTAGTTGCCAGTTGCCAGTTTCCATTTTCATTTTCCGCTTTCCAATTCGATTATCTGTGAACATTTTTTTCATCCGGAAGTCTGTCTACTTCCTGACCATCGTTGAATTTTTGCGAGTTCTGCGAAACATTTAAATTTGAATTTGTTGAGGTGCAATAAACAAAGTCGGCTCGTAAATCATTTTAGCAGCAACTCAAGCACGTAAAATGGAAATGGATTCGCCGGCTATCTTCAGCTTCACACCTCAAAATGGAAATAAGGTAATGTCAAATAGTCGAAGCTTTAAATACTCTAATGTTAGAAAAAATAAATAAGATACAAAAATATTATAAAGAGAAAGATTTTAAAGAGTCAATATTGGATTAAAAGTTAGCTATTCAAAGCCTTGAACCAAATGATTCAAGCTAACTGAAAGACAAATAAGAAGAGGGTTCTTTAGCACAGCTTAATAATTAATTTTTTTTAATATTGTCTCACAGTTTTTATTCGATGCTGAAACAAACTTTTTTAATTTTAAATTTCTAATTTATTAAATTCCCTATAAAAGAGACCAAAGAACAAATTGACTGACCTAACAGATGCTGCTCGTGAATTTCACATTTTATGGTGATCCATAAAACATATTTAACTTCCTTTTGGTCGACGCCAAAGGATCCGAAGGATACCCTAAGCCAGTGTATATAAATTTCGCTGGGCTAAGGACACCTTGGGGAGAGATTGAAGGCGATTGCCGAGACGGGTTAGAGACCAAGACTAATTGGGCAAAAACAATAAAACTCAAGAATTTGACTCGACTCTGTCTGTCTGCCTCCTTTAAATCCTTTCTGTCTCTGTTTCTCTTAAAGTTTTGGCCAAATGTTTGCCAGTCCATTTATAAATTCCTTGCAGCGTTTGCAGCTCTATGTGCCAAGGGGATTTTCCCCGAACAGGACAATGCAAATATTGAAACTATAAAGCGTTCGCTTTCTGCTCTCCTTCTCCCTTTCCGTGGCTATATGTGTGCTGTGGAAATCTGGCATAATCCTAAAAAAGTTTTTGCTGGTGAGTGGGTTAAAAGTAAGAGCAAACTGCGAGTACGAGTACATGCTACATAAGCGGCTTATGCCATTAGTTCGGAATCGCAGTTGGACCACCTGCATACTATCTGCGGTGCGAGTATATCGCCGTATCCATCCATTCGATGCTGCCCCATTGGCATTTGCCAACTCATGCGGCAAAGTTTTAAGGACTCGGCGGCTGCAGCAGTGGTGGCTACTAATTGGTAGAAGTTCGACGTGCTAAATCAAAAGTTCTAACTCACAAATAAATGGAGGGAGTGGCTGCCACGACCAGAAGTTATTGAAGGCGGTTTTCCTTTGAGAGGAGTGAAGAAAAATTTGGTTAGCAGTAGATTAATTTTTAGATTGCTAGGAATCAATGTGTCTAAGATATAGCCAAGTGTTGGATTGTTGACCCAGTTTTCTTACAAAGTTTATAACAACTGTTGGAATTGTAAGACATTTAAAATCATACTTTTAAATGTCTGGAGGATGTCCAATTCAGTGTTTGTATCTACAAAGTTTAAAGTTTACAACAATATATAAAATAAAAAAAAGACAAACAAAGGAATTAACCTGAAAAATCCATAATCCATTAGTTTTTACATCTTTTTTTGGGACCATCTTGTAAAAAGTTTATGTCAAGTTTCCTGCTAGACTTTAAGTTACAGTTGATAGGTTTTTTTTTCTAATTAATCGATCTGAAACTTTAAAATCATTAAAAAACGAGACTATTGCTTAGGCAAAAAGAGTACTAATGTTTTCTTTTTTTAGAGTAAAGTGACAAAACTACAGAGCACAATGACAGAATGGTTCCAGCAAGGGATTTTCGATACAGTCGTTGTTCTTGTTGCCATCGTCCACAACTCGAACCACTTCTCCAACGAGGGAGAGTTTACTTCCATGCCGGCGGGTCATCCCCTCGAAATAGGCCTTCCCCGGCTTGGTCTTCAATCGCACCACGATGTCCTTGTCGTCGTACCTTTGCTTATCCCAATAAGGTCCCTGCTCAGGATACGCGTTCTTGTGGCCCTTCTCGATGTAGAAGTCGTTATCCCTTTCGGGAGCAGCGAAATAGGCACTCTCTATGGAATCCAATTCCAGGGGAATGCAAACGGGATACTCCTCCAGTAACTTGTTGACATATTCAATTATTATGCTGGCCGATTTCTTGACCACTCGGTTATTCTCCGGAACGGAAACTTGCTTGTGGCAGAGACAGAATTCACTGGGAATGTTCGACGAGTTGCAGGTCCTCCAAGGCGGAATGGGAAGGAAAAGGCTGACAGCCCTTGGAGTTTGCGCACCCTTGAGCTTCCATAACTCTTCAGACTTCTGGGTGATACCTTCATCCTTTAAAGAGTCAAGATCCAATATATGTTTCAAGGTCTTGTGAAGATCGTAGGTGGTCACCAGGCTGTGAGCATTGCCAGCCAGGTTTCTAATGGCCATGGGGTACTTCTTCCTCAGCCACGCGGGATATAAAACGGACAAAAAGGGCTGACTGTCCTCTATCATTCCCTGGAAACTCCTACGGAAGCGACCCCAACGCAGGCCATGATCCGACATGAAGAATATGATGGTGTTGTTGGTAATGCCCGCGTCATCGAGGCTCCTCAGCAATCGCTCGAACCTCCCATCCGCAAGTCGGGGTGAATTGAAGAACTCGTGGAAGCCATTGGCCCACCAATAAAACGAGAAGAACGGATACCGCTGTTTGTGGGGCAACAGTCTGTCATTCATCTCCAGCAGGAGATCTATGAAGGTCCTTTCGCCCACGCAATGGGTATCTGCCACCGAGCTACTCTGCCTTAAAATGTACATCGTCGCCATAAAGTTGTGGAAATTGTGATCTGTGGTCGGGCGCTTAAAACCCGGCTTGCCATAGTAAAACATCGAATAAAGGGCCATGTCCTCGGCGAAACTGGTATTGTACCCGGCCTTCTTGAAATCCTTCCAAATCAGTGGTAAACCATCCATACAATTCTGTTTTACCCAATACTTCATGGACTCTGTCGCACTAAGGCCAGTCAGCAAAGCGATTAGGTTTGGATAGGTATTATGGCCGATCTTGTTGAAGCCCCAGTACTCCACGTGCGACATATTATGGCGCATATATCGAACGGTTTTCGGCATTTGGCGAAGCAAGTTCAGATGCGAAACTGAATCCAGGCCCAAAATCATCACGGAAATGGGAGAAGTCTCATTACTAGAATAATTCTTCTCATCCCAGTATTTTAAAGTCATCGGAGCTTTCTTTAGCAACTTCTCGGGTGGCGGCTGAATGAAGAAGAAGGCATCTTCGTTCAATGAGCTATTCGTCAAGGTACTGAGGCACCTCACTCGCATTTGCCTCAAACCCTTGGGAATTTTGAGGGCATATGGAAACTCCAAATAGAACCTGGTTTTATGGCTCAGTTGTGCACGCCATCGCCTAGTTATTTTCGACCGGAACCAAAAGCACTCTATTTGCCAGTCGTGTGTTAGATCGTTCTCCTCCAGGATCTTATCGATGTCACGGGTCAACTTCAGATACCACTCACCGTTCGCCACCTCCGTTCGAAACCAGGTCTGATGGGGGCACTCCAAGTGGAACCTCTTGTCCTCCCACTCCCAATTCGTGTACTTTGCGATGGTCGGGTTCATCACATCCATGGCTATAATACGACATCCAGCCGTGTTCACGAAGAATGCATTGTGTATCTTTCCGCCAGCCTCGTAAATCAGCGTGTCCATAAAGAGTAGGGCATACAGGACCAGAGCCGTCAGGATTACACCCAAGCCTAGCTTGCGAAAACTTCTCTCGCCCATCTCAAAACCAAGTAAGGCTTACAAAACTGCAATAGAAATGTGTTTAATTTTAGAAAATAAAATTAATGGGAAGGGAATGTCACAGCCTTCTTCGATTCGGAATAAATTTCTGTTTACCCAACACTACTTTCCTGTTTTGTAAACTTAATATCACAATACTTTTTACAATGTCTTATATGTTTTTTGGTTAATATTAAAATAGGGATAGCATTTCCCCTCAAATGTTATGTTTCCCGTCAAATATTTTTGAAGAGTGAGCACGGTGAACTTCCCATGAGATGCCGCAATATTTGCCGTCAAATAAAATCCCAACTCTCGCATCCACATGCACATGCACATCCACCTGGTGGCTAACCAGGTGCCAACAGCCGTTTCGTTTGGCTCCACTGCAGTTGCTAAAGTCTGAAAAGAAATGCGACAGCTGCAAGTCATCAACTCGACAGAGCCAAGAGAATTCGCAACAAAGTGCCAAAGAGCTTCGAGGGGAAAGTGGCGGGGGAAAGTGGCGGGGGAAAGCGGGGATTCTGCACTTCTGTCTCTCATATTTTTGTCATTTTCCCAGGCGCCATTCGGTTGGCTAGCAATTTAATTTCATATTTTATGCAGTCAAAATCCGCGCGGAGCATGCGACAAAAATGGTTGTTCTGCTCTTGGTTCCTGAATTTGGCCTTTGCTTGCCAGAAGTCTTAAGGGGTTAAGGGAATGGGTTAAGGCTGGCAGTGGGTTAAGGTTCAGGCAGCTGACTTGGCTGGGGTCATAATAAAGTCAGACCTGATGGCGGCATTCACTTTTTTTCTCGGCGGGTTGACACCAAATGAATAATGAGCTGCCCTGAAAATGTTCACTTTCGAATGAAGAAGGAAACTTTATTTGGCCTGCACTAAAAATTAAAATTGAACTATCATTGACTTGTGTAAAATTATTAATATTATACTTATTATTAAGTACATTAGTAAAATCTGACCTTCCCAAAAGTTTGAATTTTTGTTGCAGGTATTATATAAGTCGGATTGGGCCAGAACAGACGACCATATCATATAAATTTCATTGGAACAATCGGAAAAATATTAAGAAAAACATATAGTGCATAAGCATATACACAAACATATAGTAATTTTACGCTTCAATTCATTTTTATTTTCTTATTATATTTTAATATGATTGTTTGATGTTAAATAGTTCATCCTTCTCTGGGTCCTCCAATTAAGGTTACGCAGATTCCCACTTGGGCAGCTGGACGTGGGGCGAGAAGTCATAGGTGATTATCTTCGGGGCCAGGAAGCCACCAAAGCCATCCCGTCCTTTATAATATATGCCAATGCCGGAGAGAGGAACCGCCGGCTTCGAAATCACGTCCTGGATGTCGATGAAGGGCACAGTGGTCTGGCCAGCATCCTTGTCGAATCCCGTGTTGGTAAATTCGAAGAACTGGTTGTCACTTGGATAAGGTATCGATGCAGCTAAGGATCGCGTTGACACTTGGGGGTCCTTCAGGGGCACTTTACCCCTGTAAAAAGAAGAGATATGGGAGTACTATAACTAATAAGAGTTGTCGAGCTGAGTAGAAAATCACCTTCGTTCATCGTCGCTCCCGGACATCCAGTAACTCGTTGTTTGCGGCTCGATAAGCACTCCGCTCTGGAACTCAAATCTGCTGAATTGGGCCTCCAGATGAAGATGGGTTCCTTTTACTTTGAATCGCAATCCTGTTACCACGGAGTTGTTGTTGTCTGCGTTCAGGTCATCCAGATCTATTGATCGCTTCTCGTAGCTCAGCATGTGGTAGTCGATGTCCTTTCTTACATCTTTGTCGGATACGCTGTAACTGTCCACAGGTACCCAGTACACTGTGGACTCACTAATGACTCCACGTGGCAGAAGTTCGCCCTCCTGAATCTGCAGGTGGAAAACGCGATTGCGCTTCACAAAACGAAGGCCTGTCACGACTCTGTATATTAATTTCAATCAGAAGAAAAATATTTAAGATCATATACATGGTTGGTTATTTAGAGTTCCAATTTAAACTTAACAAATGTTCATCTTTCATCTGAACAATAAGGATATACTCGGTAATATCCTTTAAATTTTGACCGTCAATCTCACCTGTTTTTTTCCACTTCGGCGATCACAGGTCTCAGGTTGAAATAGCGATCGGAATTATCACCCTGATCATCGCACAAGCAAAGGCAGTAGCTGCATTGCATGAAAATCCATCTCCTCCAGCTTTTTGCATCGCATAACCACGTGTGGCAACTGCCTCCATTTCCGAGGACACGTCCACTTTCGTACTGGATGAACTCGTACCGCCGGTTGGAGTTCTTCGCCGCTTGGCAGACCTTCATATCGGATTCCACAAAGCGACAGTCGTACACGCCACCGGAGCATTTTGGTTGCTCGGAGCAGAACTTTTTGTCGGTGCAGCCCTCGGACTTTGTGGATTTGTAAAAGGCGCAGTCACGACTGCAGGATCCATCCCTGTTTAGGTCCACCTCGTTCTCAATGTAACCCTGCAGGAGGCGAGTGACCTCTTCATAGGTGACCCCGACCTTGTGGTTGCTTGGGTCGCAGCGCCAAACAGAGCGATCTGCTCCGTTCATCAAGTCCTTGATTCTAGATAGAGTGCTTGGCACTCTTCGCATGTAGGCGTCTCGAGATCTTTCCTCCTGCTCAATGGATCCTCCCTGTCCGAACTTCCTGAGGATCATCCATGACCACACTATCAATGCGTGGGCTTTAAGTTCAGCAAGGACGTATTCCACATACATGGAGTATAAAAATTGCTGGGGGGATTGTGGTGATCGGCAGGAATAGACATGGAACAGCTTAAAAATAAAACTATTAGATGATTTTCATTTTTAGGGGAATTTGTAATAATATTAGTTTACCTGGTTTCCGCTGGCTAATTGACCAATAATGTCCTCACTTCCGAACAGCTTGAGGTGAAGATTTTCCATATTTTGAAGATTATCATGATCTTTACTTGAAACCTCGTAATTAGCTAAATTTAGAAGCGTCTCATTTTCAAAATTGTCGATAAGGTATCTTTTCAAATAGTCGTAATCACGTGAGATCAAATCTATTAAATCAAAGATTTTTATAAATTCCCTAGCAAGCGGAATTCCTTCATCTATATACTTGTTGGAGCCAATGATAAAGGCAACTGAATCTCTGTGCTAAGGTGAAAAAATATTAAAGTTGCGAAAATAATTAGCATAAACTTGATTCACCTTGACCCTGTTCAAACCCTCAACAGCATCAATTTGCTTATAGATTTCTTCCAAATAAGGATTTGTCTTCTCTTTCTGTGCCACTGTATAATGTTCGTTGGCATTTTCTGCCGCGAGATTTTGAAAGGCCATCGTCGTGACCAGGATCCACAAAAGTCCGCATTTCATGGCTGCTTCTGAGAAACACTCACAAATGGGACCGATGTTTACAAATCACAGATTTTACTGCGGCACCTCCACCTCCAAATATTTTAATTCAGTATTGCGCTAAGAGTGTAGCCTCTTCTCTTTTCCGATGCCTTTTATTTAATGAACAGAATCAGTCTGTGGCGCTGCTCGATTATCAATTGAGGCTCTTATCTGCTAAATTTGGCTTCTGCCCTTAATAAAGAACAGTTTGTTTTTATTTACAAACATACATTGACTGAGTAATCAGATTTTCCATTATCAAGCAAAACACTTACTCACGAGGTCTAAAACAGCTTTTGATTAATTTAAAAGAAGAGGGAGTTAGTATTTGGGACATTTAAAACTTTTTAGAAGCCCTTAAAGATCGCAGAAATGGTGTATATGTGTTTAGCTTAACTTTTGTACATAATTTAAATAGTTTAGAAACTCAATGTATTCATAATATGAAAAACATCATGATATTAGTAATAATATATGTAATATTAATTCTAATTTTCCAATGACTTGTTTAACATTGACCCAAAATTGGACTTCTAGATTCCATAACTTTACCAAATTTAATCCGATTCCAAAATGGCATACCTCTAAAGACTTGTGATTCCATTCTCTAAAAATCTGCATTCAAAATTTTCAATTTAACGTTGATCAAATTTTTGACCCATTTTCATGTTAGTAATTTAAGACGATAATGCAGCAAAACATAGCTTCATTGCTTTTAGTAATATAGGTATACAAATTGAAATGTTGTCGTTTTGTAATAACTACAAGGGAATATAATATTCGGCTTGCCGAAGTTTGCTTCCTTTCTTGTTTTTGTTTTGCCTCTGACTGTTGTTGTTTGCGATATTGTGGCTAAAACATTTTGGTCTTGGCTTTTGGCCTTTGGTAACTAAATTATAAACTACATTAAAAGCGAGGGAGTTTCCGTTCCAATTTAGATGCTCCGACTGACTGGACCAAACTTTGAGCTGAAACTAATTTACCAGCAGTTGTCTGAGGAGGAAATTAACGACACCATCAAAGGACATCCACTCATGACTTAAGCTACGTTTAATACTGTTTTATATAATTCTGCTAGCGGCAAGAATGATTTTGTTCTGTGGCAGAAACTTGTTGCCGTTTGATAAGTCACTTTATTAAGTTGATTAGAATTTATGCCAAGGGAATCCAAATCAAACAAAATGAGAACCGGGTAATGTTTTGACGCTGAGTCGATTTATTTAAATTAAGTACCCAAAAAGCTCACTAATGAGCCCCACTGCGTATGAGCAATATTTGTCGAAATTATGCTTCTTATTTTTATACCCTTGCAGAGGGTATTATAATTTTGGTCAAAAGTGTGCAACGCAGTGAAGGAGACATCTCCGACCCTATAAAGTATATATATTCTTGATCAGGATCACCTCCTGAGTTGATATAGCCATGTCCGTCTGTCCGTCTGTCCGTCTGTCCGTCTGTCCGTCTGTCCGTCTGTCCGTCTGTCTGTCCGTCTGTCTGTCCGTCTGTCTGTTTCTACGCGAACTAGTCTCTCAGTTTTAAAGATATCGAATTGAAACTTTGCACACACCCTTCTTTCCTTTGCACGCAGTATATAAGTCGGAACGGCCGGGATCGGCCGACTATATCCTATAGCTGCCATATAACTGAACGATCGGAAATGCCATAACTTTGGTGTTTGTAAAGTTAGGAAGTTGGGATTTTCTATGGGTTTTGAATTTGGCTAATCAATCCGACATGCCGAATTTCATAAGGATCGGCCGACTATATCCTATAGCTGCCATATAACTGATTGATCGGAAATGCCATAACTTTGGTGTTTGTAAAGTTAGAATGTTGGGATTTTCTATGGGTTTTATATTTGGCTAATCAATCCGACATGCTGAATTTCATAAGGATCGGCCGACTATATCCTATAGCTGCCATATAACTGATTGATCGGAAATGCCATAACTTTGGTGTTTGTAAAGTTAGGAAGTTGGCATTGTATATGGGTGTTATATTTGGCCAGCCAATCCGACCTACCAAATTTCATAAGGATCGGCCGACTATATCCTATAGCTGCCATATAACTGAACGATTGGAAATGTCATAACTTTGGTGTTGTTAAAGTTAGGAAGTTGGGATTTTTTATGAGTATTAAGAATGCATCATTTGAATAATTTTGGAGAATATAATTTACAGAGTATTCTGCAAGGGTATTCAACTTCGGCTCCGCCCGAAGTTAGCTTTCCTTTCTTGTTTGCACTTTCTTTGCCCAATTTGCTTGCAGTCAATTTGTTCAAACGCTTGGCTGCTTCTCGGCCATTACGATAATGTTGATGATGATGGATTTATGTCTGCCATTTGTTTTAGCTTGCCGTTTTTTTCCAACTCCCTTATTTGGGTTTTGCCGCTCTGACTTTGGTTTTTGTTGGCTGTCATGCGTTGGCTGTCATCGGCAGCAAAGTGAAAAGTGAAGAGTGAAATGTGAGATCCCTGTGCGAAAATGCCATAAATCAATTTTCACAATTCACAAATTGCCCCGGTACAAAAAAGCAGACCGACTTTGTAAGCCGAGAACGCTTTTTTTCGAGGATTAATTGAAACGACGCCAACTCAGAGTCTGCTTTAAGGTGAAAACATTTTGAACAGGCCGGAAATTGAAGTAAATTGATAGATTAAGTGCGGTATAAGCTGAATTCGTAAATCATTTCAGGACTTTGATTTTTAAAGGATAATATGAAGTTATTTCAGTATCAACATGACTTTAATAACATAAATATGTAAAAACTAAAATAAATATCCATTTATTATTTATCAATAAATACAAAATAAATTCTTAACGTCATTCTATTCTACAATGATATGACCTATAGTTCGTAAATCCAGATAATGAAATCCAATCTTGATAAGAAATGGGAATGTTAAATATTATAAAATTATAAAGAAGAATGCATATCATCTGTTCAATCCCATCTTGACTAGATTAACGTTATCCATTACAATTTTGGTTAAATCCTTCAATTGCCTTGTTGACAACCTCCAATGAATCACGGGCATCTCATATATTTTTTACATACTTATTATTGAAACCAAAGCTAGGTACTTAAAAATGTCACCAGTCGGGCATTAATGCGACTTTAAACATGGCAAATAAGGGCCACGCCTATGGGCGGCAGCTAAAGTAATAACCGCAAGCCGGGGCAAAAAACAACAGCAATCAGGAGAGTGTGAGGGAAAACAGGCAGCGACGCCAAGAACATAAAAAGCCAAATTAGCAATGTTTCACATCAAAGTGCGCATTAAATACGAGACGATAATCACACACACGCAGCACACCCACACACACACACACACACACAGGCGCATTGAAAAGACGTCGTCCTTTACCTCTTGGTATGCGTAAGGACATACAAAAAACATAATTAACCGCGACCTGACGACAACAACAACAGCAGAAACATCGAGTGAGCGACGCCGACCTACAAAAGTCGCCTGCCTAGGGGATCCATCGCAAATACTGAACAAAATGGTTACCAACTAAGCACACTTTGCATTGTCCCTTTATTATAAAAGTTAAAGATTTCTTAAGGACATTTTTGTATTTTAATTATTAAGAATAACCCATAATTTTACGTTCAATCACTCAAATTGTGGTTCTCGAAGCAGTTTTAATAAATTATTTCATTATTCAAAGATATAAAATATATTTTCTTTAGTTCTTAAATTACTAAGTTGTTAATCATAGTAACAGTAGGTTATAGGAAAATAAAACATCATTAACTAATTCTTTTTTTCACATTAAAAATAAATTAAAACTACTTAAAGGATACATTATGAAATCAGTTTTTCTTAACTTCTCTGCTTAAAAAAATAATGAATTCCGAAAAATTATTTGTTAAATAGACATAATTTTTATAAAAGCTTAGTCATAATAAATCTGAAGAAATTTTGTATTCTCGATATTACTTCTTGTATTTCATTGGAATACCAGTAGGAAATGTTTAAGAAAATGCTACAACCTTAGAACATTTTCCTCAGTGTAATCCGCTGCGCACTTGGCCAGCGTTTTCCGCCCATTTCCCCCCTTTTCCGCCCCTTTCCCACCACCCTGTGGCATCAGGTTAATGTGACGAGCCCAGCTGCTGCCTCTGGGTGTCGCTGGGGGGCGATGCCGACGGAGCTCGAGCCGACATTTTTGCAAATTACACACTTTTGAATATAAAGTACTCGCATAACGCACCCGAGACAGCCCGTCTGTGGCCACTTTTAATGGGCCTAGCCGGAGTTTGGCCTGAAATTTATTTGCGAACTCCCGAACCCAAGGCTGCTGGGGCTCGCAGTCTAGACGAGGACGGCAAAATGCCTTTGGGTCAACTCTTTAGCTCGCAAATTGCATGCCCCTCTCCTTCAGGCCTGAATTGCAATTAAGCTTGAAATATGAGACAAAACTGGTTCAGCTTTCGTTTCGCTTTGTTTCGTGTCGTTCTGGGCAACATGGATTTATGATTTCCAAAAAGCCATTGGGCAATGGGAGATGGACTCCATTTCTGGGCCAGCCCAATGCCATTTGTAAATCAAATTTCGCCCAGCAAAAACATCAAAATATTTCCACACCGCCGTCCCCCGAAAAAAAAAATTATTGCCAAAATGGTTGCATGACATTTGACTTGTCGCAATGCTCGTTGCCAAATTTAAGCCTCTTGCTGGGGAAATATGAGAATATCTGGGAAATGTCGCATAAAGTTAGATGAGTGTAAAGTGTGAGTTGCACTCATATGTTGCACAGAAATTACAGGAGTTTTCATTTGGTAAATGAAGTAATTATAAGATAAGCTTATGTTAGCTATTGGAATATTTCCTTATATAGTTATCCAAGTTTAATTGATGTATAAAATAAATGTAATATAGTTTTCAATATTTATTGCTTAAATTCTTTTACATTGTAGTTTTATTTATGTTAATAAACTAAATACTTGCCAAGCAAGAAAGAAAACGAAAAGCCAATCCTAACAAATTAATTTAAAATTCCTTTTAGTTTCTGTTCTTACAATTCCATTTGTTCACTTATCCATAATTGTTCATGAATAGCGAATCACTCTCGAATGCAATCAAATTAAAGAGCCAAGTGCAGCTTAATCCTTTTACAAACACATTAAAATGTAGCCAGCAGCTGTTGAGCCACTGCCATTGTTCCCAGGGAAAAAAATAGAAGAGATTGGGAGGTGGAAAAAAGAAATGGCAAAAGAATTAAAAAGAAAGCGGAGCATTTAATGATAATTACAGCGACCATTAGCAATTGTCTGGCGGCAATAATAACAAAGTGAACATAAAAACCAGACTGCGAAATGAGGAGCAGGACTCGGATATGCAGGACTCGGATCGACGGGGAAATTCGGGGGCGGCGGAAAATCGAGGGACTAGAGCGTGACGCGCTTTTCAATTACCACGGCACCCGGCTCAATCTAATGAATTGTTAAATTATGTAATGAAGCGTGTACTTTAGATAAATGAAAACTAATTAAATTAACTCCTGCAAGCAGCGAATGGCAAAGAGCAAAGTAAACTTTGCTGCCCCGAAAAGAAACGGAATTCATTCCTTTTGCCAGAATGCAATTGAAGTGAATTTAATTTGTGTTGTTTGCCAACATTTTAGTTGGTAGTCGTAATTGGAAAACTAATTGTTTGCCACACTCACACCCCCATTTGCCTGAGTAAATACCAAAAACCAGATTTCGAGTAGTGTTTTCTGGCAATTAGGCACGTTCCATGGCATAAGCCCTTATGGTTAATTGCCTTTCACCTCGTACACATCTCTTATGGCCACCACCTGCTCCTCCTTCTGCCGGGTGAAAAGCCACCTGTTTTGGTCTATTCTGCATTTAATGAGTCATTCGATTCGATTGCGAATGGGTCACGTAAAACATTAAAATGAATGAATGACAGTGGAAGGAGGTCTCGAGCTGCCGAGAAAATAGGGGTTTGAGCATCGTTTGCACATGACAACCAGATGGTAATAAATTTAGAGTTTGGCAAAAGTAATATAGGAAGCCATAAATGGCATAGTCGTAGGGCGTGGCCACCAGCAAATGGACAATGCACTCATTATGAAAAAACAATAAGAAATGGGGTTTAATTAAAGAGTAAAAAATCATAGTTGGAATGCTGGGGAAATGATAAAGTATCCATTCAATTAATAATTTCCAAAAGGGACATGGATAATAATTAATCGTGTCATTTAAAAGCTGAATGAATAATTACCTTAAAACGTAAGCAGGCGTAAAGGCTCATTAATAATGAAAGAACCATCGCAACAGCTCATTAACATTGTATGATAATTTAAATAAAGATACTTAATACTGAAATAATTATTTTGATTTTTGCAGGTCCATAATTCGCATAAAGTAAGTTCTCTATTTAGCGAGATTTAAAGTTACAAGAACAAAAATTTTAAATTTGTCTTTAGCAATCTGTGATTATAAGCCAGTGCTCACAATCAAAATCAGGAAAGCAGTCCGTAAATTTGGTAATTTATGCAAATGTTCCACTCCAGGACATATCCCGAATTCTTTCAATCTTGGCTTAGCATTCCTTTTACCCCCTTTTCTGCCCTTTAAGGACCGACCCCTTTTTCCGTGTTATTCTTGGCCCCTTGTTGTTGTTAACTTTTGAGCCCTTTTGTCACCTTTGCGCTTGATCAAATTCGACACTTCAAATAACACTTTAGCAAATGTTGTTCTTGGTGCTTTGGAGTGAGTGTGTGTGTTGTCCTTTTGCACATTTGACTGAATTTGAAGTGTGTGCTTAACAATTTCTGGACAACTTTTTTAAATTCCTTAAGCACGTCGACTGCAAAACTTTGCGCTGGCAAAAAGTAATTTTGATTTTATTAGCTGTGTAGCACCTGCCGGCATTCACTGACTTTTCTCTTCCTCTTTGTCACTTCTTGGCTTTCAGCTTTCAATTCAATTTCAGTCAATTGCGTGTTTGGCACAAAGTTTTTCCCGCACACATACCAACACAATGGGAAACCCGAATCACCAGAGGCCCTGAAAATTCGGCGACAACTTGACAAAGTCAACAGCTTGATGGTCCAAAAGTGCCATGGCAAAAAAAAAACACGACAAACAATTTGTTGTTATCGACATTTGCCGTTGTCGATATTTTCCTGTCAAAGCGTCGGGAAAAAAGTGGAAGACAAAGCCGGGAAAAACTTTCCGACTTTTCAAATGCCAAGGGCTCGGTCAAACGGGAAAAAGAAGCGAAGGAAAATTAATTTGATCTCAGCCAATAGTCAACTATTTGTAAGGCAACTTGAACCCTCAGAAAAAAGACTTTATTAATCAAAGTGGCTGTGGCTTTCAGTGATATTAAATTAAATGTACATTTTTTATAACAATTTTATTTTGCAAATGTTAGTTTCTTGATATTCTCTGTTTATTACAAAAGTTTTTTTTAAATGACAGTATTTTTTTTATTTGAATAGTTCTTTAAGAGTAAAATTACATTTAATTTTTAATAATCCTTTTTACTTTGCGCACTAAACCTCCCTCTCGTTTAGTTCAGAAAAAAATAATTCAAAACTATTTTATTGCCAAACTAAAGTAAAGGGACACTTAAATGCACTCAGACTGCTCCGTTTCATCCAAAATTGTCGACTCATCATCGCTCTCCAGAAGCTCGTTTGTATTCTCTATATCAGCATCAATCAGGTAACCTACGATATTGAATTCAGCCTTGAGGCTCTGCTCCCAGCGATTTATTACATCAGCAGCACAAACGCCCATGGAATTGCAGGCAATATTCAGGACCTTATTGGCATTGCAACCGGCTAAAAAGGAGTAGGGTCCGTGGCTGAGGAACTTTTCACGCCCCGGACTCAGATCATATATCAAACCATTCAAGGCGGTATAAATAGGTTGATCGTTTCTCATGCCATCAAAAGCAGTTAGTTCCCCTAGGCTTAGTAACACAACCTCATTTCGTCTGGGCAAGAGTTCACTGTCATCCTCAGGGTTTACTTTTGTATCCTTTCCAGACGCCAGGAATTTGTCTGAATATTGTTTGAGCTTGCTAAAAATCTGTGACAACTTTGTGGTGGCAAAGTAGCCCAGCAAAAAAGAAATTACCGCCTGACCAAGAGGACTCATCAGCAGTCTTGAGGCAGTCTCCAAATTGGGACTTATTTCTATTGGAATTGTGGAATTAATAAGGAGTCTACATAAATTCTATTTATGATTTAACTCACTTGTTGTAAACATTTGACCCAGCAGCTTCATTTCTTACATTTACACCCTTTTTTCTGAAATCATACGTTAATTCTGTTCATGAAGTATTTCTTCACAAATTTACCTGAATTTTAAAAATTCCTGTCAAAACGAATTTGAGTGCAAGCTCGCCAGCCATTTGATCATTCTCAATTAATCCGAGTTAAGAACAATTTACCGCAGTGCGGAGCGAATAAAAATGTTAAGCCACCTGCTGCCAAGCTCATTTACATCATTCAAATAAATTACATGCACCAAAAGAAAATGCATTATTAATGGTAGTTTAATTCTTTTGTATTAATACTAAATGTGTAATAAAATTAAAACCTCTGTACGGGAGGAACAAGTCCAATTCCATGCGGAGACTTTAATTAATATTTAAAATATTTCAATATTAGTTTTTTTTTCCATTATTTATCTGATAAAAGTTAGTATTTTTAGAATTCAAAAGTTTTTAATATACATGTTATAAAAAATTTTGTATTTTAACCCTAAATAATTTCTTATGCTGGTTTCAAGAACTGTTAATCTGTGCTTAATCTTAATATTCGTTTATAAATTTCCAGTTTTTCTCCGAGTGTAATACACTTGTGCCAGCGACATTTGCTATTAACATTAATGCCAAATGCTATCGTAAAAAATGGGCGCATAAAAACATTTTCATGTGTGTCGCCAGTCTGCTGTCAGTTGCTGTTTCTATCAAATTGGTTGTACTTGGACTTTAATATGACTTAATAAGCTCATTACAATTTTTTGCGCTGCGAGTATGGGAGTATGTGAGTGTGTGCGGGTTGCCAACAAAGTGTAATTTCGCGCCAGGAGAGTGCTCTGGCAAATACACATACGGACGCATATGTAAATACAAGTACAAGTGCAGGGCGAGGGGCAGGACGAAGAAGTCCTGCGCCGATTTGGGTTGGATTTATTCGATACCCTGGTATTGTTCAATTGCTCGGAAAGCTGAAATCGGTTTGTTATGGCTCAATTATTTGGTTGGGCTTTTATAAAAGTTGTTTATATAAATGATTGCATTTATTTTCATGATTTTTGCAGTAAATATATCATGCAATTCTTTTGTTCGCTGGGCCCTTAAAAGTAGGCAATGTTTTTTTAAAATACATTTTCATGGTTTACACAAACACAAAACAAGTTAAAAGTATGTATATATTTATTATTTGTATAAAAAAAGAAACTTATAATGTTCGTATTTTAGCTTGGGAATGCGTTTGTCTTCCAGTTTTCTTTGAAGCACATATTTATTTAAATAAGGTTGATACTGTTAGTACCTGTTCAAAACAAGAATAAGTTAAAAGCTCAAGATAGAAAACCATTATGCCCAATTGATACCCTGGCGATGGCCGTAACAAGAATCAAGAGAAAACTGGCAAGCGTAGCGCCGTTTCGTTTCCGCCTTATGCTCGCATTAAAATTTGCATAACGTTGATTTTGTTGCGAGCACATTACGCATACGCCGCGTGTGACGCTGGCTCAAATTGCTTTGGGCACTCGGTTTGCGGCTGGCTGCTTCCTTTGCCTGTTTGGTTTTTGTTTTTTTCCTTCTTTCCGGTTTTGTTTTCGCTTATTTTAATTTAATAAATTAAAACATATTTCGCATGCTGTTCAAACATAATTACATTTCCTTCAGGCCGCGCTCGCTTCCGCTCAGCCTTGCCTTCTTTTAATTAAAAATAAAAATCAAACAAATAAAAAAAGAGCAGGAATCTGTTTAAAGTTCCTATGGCTGGCACTGCGGTTTCTGCTGGTTATTAATAAACTTTTCAATTGCCCACCAACTGCGAGGGCAGCTGTGTCGTATTAACTTCGTCTGCAAGTCCCGCCCCCCATTTTCCATAGCCCCGTTTTCCACTGTCTCTTGTTTGGCTTATTAGTCCCGCTCCGTTGAAATTTGCTTTGGCAAATGTCGGAAATCCGACTGCAAAAAAAAGAACAAAATTTCAACCACAAAGTGCCAAAGCTTATAAGCCCACAAACAGCATAAAAAGGCTGCGAAAGAAGGGGAGTCCAAAGTATGCGGATCCTGCTTATTATTCGAGTTAATTAAAGCAAATTTCAAAAGGATTAAATTGCCAGCAGATTTGCTTAGTTTACTTTGCCGCAAGCCTGCGAGTGGGACTAGGACTTCACTAATGGGATGGACTCGGAAAAAGGGGGAAAACGTCAAAGGGCTTGAATACTAACATCTTAAGATAGGTTTCCTTGAAGCTTTTGCAAATATTTGCATTGCTGTGACAGTATTCTTAAAGTCTTACATTTGACACTTTTTCTGGAAGATATTAATAGATATATAAAATTAAATAAAATGTGTTAGCATTGATTTGTTAATATTTGTATCTTAATATTTTCATTCTATGTTGGGTACTTAAATTACTTTCATAAAAGTTCTCTAAAAACCCGTTTCTTCGAAATGGTTCCTTTTCGTTTTGATCAACTCTCGTCGCATTTATGCAAAACCCAAAAAAGGGGCCAAACATTCCTATAAAATATTATCAAACATTACCAGAGCGGTCTCACTACATTTCGCGAAACCCCAACCAATCCCCGGTAGTCCAATGATTTATTCATTGAACAGAAGGGGCAAAAAAAAAACCCAAAAAATCAAATGGCTCCACCATAGTTTTTGGCCCTATTCCACCCCCACACTCGGCACTTTGGTTTTCCGCCTGATGCTGAAATATTTCGCTGCACTAACCATAAATAAAAAGTACAGAAAAATAGAGGAAAACCGAAAATAAAAATCAACAAAAACTGGCCCAAACAATGGGGGCGCACACAAACAAATTGAGCAAGAATAACAACGGATGAAAAAATATTTTCATGCGACAATTGCAAAAGTGTCAAGGTGCAGGCGGCGCCAGCCACAAAAAAAACCGAGAAAAATAGATAAAAAGGGCTTGCAAAACTGGGGCAATAAAGCGGGGTGCCAAATTTGTAAAAACCCCACAACTACGCCCACAAAAAATCGAAAGTTGCCCAACTTTGTGTGCTAAATTCACTGTGTGCTAAATTCACATTTTTTATGCCTGACATATTTTTAATGCATTTTGTGCGGTGTGTTTGGTTACTGATAGGGAATTATCAGATGTATGCCAGCATTTAGCAGACAAAGTTGCCCGGGGAACGACCGTCATTCAGAGGATTTAAAGGCTCCAAGCGAGTGCACTATCACATAAAAATGTTTTAAAAATTGAATACAAAATATATAATAAATTATCCTTGAAGATTTTAGATCTAAGATCATACAAATGGGGGTTTCCGAGGTGTTTCAAAAAAGATTTTTAAAGTGAAAATAATAAGCATTATTTCTACGAATTAACTAGAACAATATTATTTACATAATCTTTGCTATTTAAGAAAAATTAACTAGAAATGCCAAATTTCATTAAAGGATAAATATAAAATACTGTGAAATAAAATATAGTTTTATATAATATATCATTTTTAAGTCACTAGGTGTTTATATATCTAGTCTTCCGAATCAATCTGTTACCAAATATTTCTCTCTGTGTAGACCGACAGTTGCTGCCAAACTTTTGGGAGATTTCGCTGCTCACTCAGGCAGCCAAAATATAAATCCGAAAACTCCACCGTCGAGATCCGGCAATGCATTAAATCAATATCTCACCCACTGCCAATCGGTTTGTTTGTCTGTCTAACTGTCGGCGAAAAGTTTCCTTGCATAATTGCGAACGAATCGCTGGAGAAAAATTAATGAACTTCCCAGCGAAATGAGGAGGAAAACCCAAACGCAAGGCATAAATATCATGCGTGCCTGGCAAGTTCCCATCTTAGTTTCGAATTGATGAGAAGGAAAGTTTTGCGTGGGAGCTGGATGATTTTGCGAAATCATTTTCCGCCCAACACGCCCACCGGAAAAGTTGCTCATTAAGGTGCCGATGAGAATTTGTGTGAAATTCCCAAAACGATGCCAGATTATTAATAACTGTGGTGCGTGTAAATATTTGCGCTTTTCTCATTAAAGTTTCACGTATATATCACGCATACGCGGCATTGTGCACAATTAGTTGCAATTTATATGCTCTTACATCGCAGCCAAGCACTCGGCTTAATGATACTTAATGTGTAAATCATTATAATAAATTACATGCACACCCGATGATAAAAATAATCCAGCACCAAGAAAAGCACAAATAAACCAACTCAATCCGCATAATGTGTGCGCCAACATGCCCCTATATGTTTATATTTATATATGGTATGTACGCAAAGCGCAGTGCAAACAGAGGCAAGTCGGGATTTAAGAGTGGGTCCTTATGCACGCAATAGACATAAAGGCCATAGACATTAGTGCGCATAATGAAAAGCATTTCGCTGCCAAGAGTGCGTCGCACGATAATGATGATAATAATGGGGATAGCAAGGCCACCGCAACATCAAACAGACAGAAAAGCCGGCAAAAAAATAAATACATAAGGATAACTTATTCGGAGAGCAAACGTTCCACAAGTTATGAAAGCTTTGGCTCCTAACCATCCTCAAATTATCAGCTGTTGGCCAGCTGTTATGGCATCCAATGTTTTGGGTAATTCTCAGATGGAACCTCTTCACTCGACGACAATATTTCCCATCGAAAATAAAACCCAAACATTTCTCTCGGATGCTGAGTGCGCATGTGGAGAGCCGAGAGTTCCCAAGAGCAAGATAGACACTCTCGCAGATTTTATAGCAAAGCTCCAGGACGTTTATCTGAACATGGCCAGCATCCTTTCGACCAGTAGCGGAGTAACTTTGAAGCGTTACGGTTGGTCGCGATTTGGAATCGGAAAAACGTATAGCACCGGTCGAAGTGTGTTTACATTGTTTGCCAACTAAAGTGAGTGCACAGTCGACCGAACGAATCATCATGATTCTGCTCAAGAGCTTGAATCGCTTTTGGTTTTAAATTTAATTGCCCAAGTGCTTGCAATGTTTTGGAAATAGTGAAACTTCATGTCATTTATGTTCAAAAAAAGGCATTCAAAGCATTTGCACTAAGGATTTTATCCTTTTTAAATTAAAAACACCTTTGAGAGTGCATAAAATATTAATCTAGAATATATGTTAAACAGATAAAAAGCTCAATTAATTTTCTGTTCATTGGTTATTCCATTTGAATTTATGATCAAGCATCTTTAAGGCTACATAATATTTAATACAATATGTCAATAAAAACTTTACAATCATAAAGTTTTATTGTTGAATTTAAACTTTAAAAATTCCCTTTGCTAAATATTTTCTTTAACGGAATTCCTTATTTAATGAAAAAGTTATGAAAATATATCTTACAACCACTACGATTTTTCCAATAGAGTATATATTAAAAGAACACACATTAAAAGATAGTTTCTCTGGCGGCTATCTTTTTTTGGATTACCTTTTTTATTGGGGAATTAGAGGCTAAATGCACAAGCAGGCCACATAAAATAACAACCAGTAAGGGGGTTGTCCACCCAAAAGCTAACAATCCATAGAAGTCAACCACAAAACTCTACTGTGCAAACAGAGTAAAATTCATGAAAAACAAACAAAAAGCAACAAAGTGAAATTACCAAAAAAAATAAACACAAAAACGGTAAAGTGCAAACAGTGAGCCACAAACCAAGGCCGAAGTAAAAACGGTGAACCCAAACAAATAATTTGAAATTAAAACTAACACGAAAAGCAGAGCCATCGGCGCGGATCGGCGGCAAAGGGAGTTTGGCCGGAGTTTGTACGTGATTTTGCTTTCAAGAACTACATTGAATAATATTTACCGGCAGATGTGCAAGGTCCTCGCCGCTCTCGCCTGATACTTTCACCCCCTTTTCAGGCTTTCAGCACTTGAACTTTACTTAGCTCCTTGTAGCGCTCCCCTTCTCGTTCGCTTTTCCCCGCTTTCCCAAGTCCACTTTTTTTCCAGCTTAGCTTAGCGCTTCAAGTGCTGCACAAGAGCTTCGATTTTCCAACTGATGGTATGGCACTGGATGTGTGCGGTTGGCTGATGTTGTCACCCCTCAAGGAAAAACCTTAAGCGCTTCACTTTACATAGCAAAAACTAGAAGATTGAAGAGATTAAGCCCTCCACCCGCCACATTCCACCCACCACCTGCCCCCAACGACCTACAACCTTCTGGCCAGCCTCTTTCTGTACACTTTTAAAATTAAATCAGAGAGCAAAATGTTATTTTGGCAACTAAAAAATTTTAAAGCTACCGTGCAACGCAAGAGATAGATTTTCAAGAAAATATTTTATAAATAATAATAATACATAGATATATTTATCATACAGACATACTAAATAAATCTCTTTTCTAAAATGGAAAAAAAATCTTTTGAATAACTCTTTCGATTATTCTGTGACAATTTACTCAAACTAAGAAGTAAATTCATTTTTGTATCTAAAAGATACAGATATATAATATTACAAAATAAAAACTCAATTTGTTCCAAATTTTAAAGTATTGGTATGCGTGTAAAATATTTTTTGAGTGTCGTTTTCGCACTCGCACCTCCTTTGCTCTGTGATTTGTATGCGTTCGCCGCCTTCCACGTGGCCCCAGCTAATGTTGGCTTTGGATTTGCCCTCGAGGAAGGGGCCGTTGGGTGGAGTGGGCTGAGTGGGCGTGGCAGAAGGATGCGGGTGCGAAAGTTAACTCCGCCATAACCCCCATATGCCTCGCACTAAGAACCTTGCCACGTCGCCCTCTTTTTCGCTTTGAGCAAGACGGCGTGTTTGTGGCATAAAAATAAAGATAAATGCGAGTTCTTTACAACGCAGCGCCGAACACTTTGAGTTGGGCGCCACAAAACCCCTCAAACCCCCGTCTGGTTACGCCCCTCCATCCATGCCAAATCCAAGCACTGTGGCCAGTGCGTGGAAAAGTTAGCTAAAGTTTGGAAGTTCATTCTTAATATTCAGTTTTAGTAAAATAAAAGTTTATCTACTGAAAAGAATAAAAATTTACTAACAGCTAATAAGATTTTCTAATAATAATATTTATAGGAATCATTCATAAATCCTTTCCAAGAACTTGTTATGTTCAATTAAAAACAAAGCTTATTAAAAACAGAAGAGCCTTTCAAAAAAAGGAAAAATGATTTTTAGTAACTATATTTTTTAGATTTTAAAATATGAAGTCAAAAAACTTTCATATTTCCTAACTAATCGTTATTATTACGGAGCTAAGCTTGGAGATCAAAATGTGCACCAGTAAATTGTTGTTTCCAAATTGTTCAAAATCAGTTCAACAACTTGCACTCAACTCGTCGGTAAATGAGGCATCACTTCAATTAGGCAAACTGCTTTCCCAACATTCTGGCCACCACTGTGCAAGGACACACCTTGTTTTCGGGTCCTGTTTACGGTGAATCAAAGGGGGTCGGTAGGGGGTGGTTACTTGGGTGGTCCTGTGGCTGCTATCAAAAAAGCGTCACCAGCAGGCCAAAAACTTGTGGATGGAGTTGGTCTAGGAGAACAGGGGAGTGAAGTGGTTTTTGCGGTTGCGAGTTTTAGAATTCTTCTCTTATCCTTTTTCGGTGTGTATGTGTGTTACCCCAAAAATGCGACCAAAGGAAAGCTACAAAAAAAGGCACACACATTTCTAAAAATACAGGGGCAAAAATGAAGGAGAAAAGTTGCTTTGCATAGAGCGAAAAATGTTTTTCGCTATGTTTATCTGCAGCGGCCCATCTACATCGCCTTTTCCCCGCTCTGTTGATATTAGCGCTTGTTTATGGCCCCAGTGTATATGTATTTTTATACCCAGTACTCGAAGAGTTAACGAATAACATTTCGTAAAAATTTGAATGCTCACGAGAAGGTTTCATCTCTGGAAAGTAAATAAGAATTTTAAAAAGTCATAAACGGGCATCCTTTTAAAAATGTACACTGCTAATTTGTAAAGAAAATATTTGTTGTTTTTAATTCTTTTCACCGACAAAATTTTAAGTCATTCATTCATATAAACGAGTTACCATAATTATTTTATCACCTACATATTTCCCTTACCAAGTCCCAAAAAAGTATGCAATACTTATTTTCCGACAAAATGCCAGGTAATATTTGTTCGGGACACTCTTTAGATCTTTTTTTGTGTGTGTGTGTGCCATGCTTCGTCGCATTTTAAATTAAGCTTCATTTTTATTTCTATTTACATTTTGCTCTTTCACATCGTTTTTTATTGTTCCTCCTCTTCGTCGGCTGCTGCAACTGTTTGCCGAAGAAGAAGCGGCAGAAAAGTTTTTCCAGACATAGAGGCCACGCCCCCTGCCCACATTTTTTATTTGTTTTTCATTTTCACTTTTATTATTCCAGCATTTCTACAATATTTTTGTTGATGCCCTGTTGTTGTTTTTATTTATTTTTGGCTGTGCCAAGTGAAATGTTTGATTTATTTTTTATTTGCCATTGAATGTGTTTATTTATGTGTTTCGCCCTACGTTTTTGCTACTTCGCTCTTTTACAGGCTTACTTCACTCCATTTTTGTATTTATTTCCTTACTCCTCCGTTTATTTGCCATTTTTGTATGCCTCTTATTGTAAGCTTCAGTAAATTGGGAAATTTTTAAGTGTTTTTATACCCTTGCAGAGGGTATTATAATTTTGGTCAAAAGTGTGCAACGCAGTGAAGGAGACATCTCCGACCATATAAAGTATATATATTCTTGATCAGGATCACCTCCTGAGTTGATATAGCCATGTCCGTCTGTCCGTCTGTCCGTCTGTCCGTCTGTCCGTCTGTCCGTCTGTCCGTCTGTCCGTCTGTCTGTCCGTCTGTCTGTTTCTACGCGAACTAGTCTCTCAGTTTTAAAGATATCGAATTGAAACTTTGCACACACCCTTCTTTCCTTTGCACGCAGTATATAAGTCGGAACGGCCGGGATCGGCCGACTATATCCTATAGCTGCCATATAACTGAACGATCGGAAATGCCATAACTTTGGTGTTTTTAAAGTTAGGAAGTTGGGATTTTCTATGAGTTTTACATTTGGCCAATAAATTTTACGTACCAAATTTTATAAGGATCGGCCGACTATATCCTATAGCTGCCATATAACTGAACGATCGGAAATGCCGCAACTTTGGTGTTTGTAAAGTTAGAAAGTTGGGATTTTCTATGGGTTTTACATTTGGCCATTCAATTTGACGTACCAAATTTTATAAGGATCGGCCGACTATATCCTATAGCTGCCATATAACTGATTGATCGGAAATGACATAACTTTGGTGTTTGTAAAGTTAGGAAGTTGGGATTTTCTATGGGTTTTATTTTTGGCCAATCAATCCGACCTACCAAACTTCATAAGGATCGGCCGACTATATCTTATAGCTGCCATATAACTGAACGATTGGAAATGCCATAACTTTGGTGTTTTTAAAGTTAGGAAGTTGGGGTTTTATATGAGTATTTAGAATGCATCATATGAATAATTTTGGAGAATATAATTTACAGAGTATTCTGCAAGGGTATATCAACTTCGGCTCCGCCCGAAGTTAGCTTTCCTTTCTTGTTTCTGCTCATTTTTTCGTAAGCCGGAGTAAGATTTGTTTCATTTTGGGAATTAGCTTTGTGAGCATGATTTATGACAGGAAACAGTCGGTGGAGGCTGAACGTTGATCTCATTCTGGATTACAGAAATGAGTTTTTCTATTTGAATATACAATTTTCGCAGAAAGAAATGCCATGGACTTAGATAAGCTTTATCAAAAAGAATTGAATAGAATTCACATATAGATATGAATACATTAAACCACTTTTTCGTTGGCCAAAATGAGAAAGCTTTAAGTTTTATCGAAAACAGCTATTAAAAATACAAAATAACATTCTTTTTGTATAAATTCTTACCACAAAGAATATTTAATTAAATATAAACTTTTTTTAAACAAACCAACATTTTGAGTAAAGCAGTTCACTAGCATTAAACTTTGTTTTAAGATATAAGAAAATATATGTTGGTTTTTTATATAAGAATATAAAAATGCCTGTTTTATTAATAATTAAAAAGTATGAAGGTTTTAAAAATTCAGACATATTTTTTTCGTTTTATCTGTCAAACAAAATTGAGCTTCATTCTCGAAACAACTTAATTAAATGAAACGAAAAGCAAAGTCTGCTCTTATAATTAAAGCATTTGGTCTTTAAAAAAATAAAAAAAAGCGTTTGAAGTGAGACCGGTCAGCAAAAAATGGGCTCTTGCGTAGTATAAATGCATTTCTCAAGAAAAATATGAAAATTTCCGATGTTATTTTTCTTTTGGGGCTTTTTCTCATTTTCTTGTGTTTGACTGTGTGCAACTCAACTGCTGAAAGTTGAGGAAAAATCTGAGAATAAAGAGGTCCTGGAGATGCGAAAAGTTGGGTTCAGTTATCGGATCCTGCCACAGAGTTGAATTTAAGTAGACTTTAAAATATAAGAGGGACAGAGGAGTCAGAACTAAGCGGATTTTGATTTGTTTTTGCTTGCTGCTTCCAGTTAAACAAAGAAATGTGCTTAAGTTGTTTGTGCCGGAAAGGTCACTGATGCTCTTAACTTTTACCCAACCATAAAAAGTTTCCCCCTGTTAAACACAGAATTGACATCCATTTTGAGAGCTGGATGTAAGTTGGACCTACCTGACAGACCGCAGAACATAAATATTTTTTCAATATGGCCTCAGCCGCAGCATCAAATTGGATGAGTTTTAATTAATTTCGTCATTACAATAATTAATTGAATGCCCGCTGGGAGGCGCTCAAGGACATGCCGAATTGTGGGCGGGCAGGATGCGCAGCTGCAACAAATTGCAATATATTTTACAGCTACTTAGTCGGCATTACACATGCACCGCAGGAGGCAACTTTTCGACGCCACTGTGTGCGACTAGGTTTGATTTATTGCCAGCCATCGGAGCTCGTAAATAAGCAAAACCGAACCCGGAATGGGATCACATGCGAGTGCAGTCCTTGGGGCTGGGAGTGAAATAAACTAATGATTTTTATGGTAGCCACATTACTTGATAGTTTATATAAAATTGACAAAATCTCATAGCTTCATTCAAATATATGCCATTTTTCTATGGCTTTTTCAGAGTGTTTTTACGGTCTCATTTGTTGAGATAAAAATACTTCAATAGTTGTTCATACGGCTATTTAAGCTATTACATTTAATCCTGAGAAAGCCTTACGATGCACATTTAATTACAGATATTCAAGCACCTGGTTGCATGATAATTTTTGCGGATTTATAAAAATAAATAATTCAGGATTCCCTTTCGTAATTAAAAATAATTGGTTTAATACCTTAATACGGGTTCCTTTAATTTCTTTGTAGTTATGTACTGCAATTAATAATGATGATATTATCGATTGATATTGTGATTGCTTCTTTTCTATGCATTCAATTATAAAAGATTTAAGTCAAGTGCAATTTCAAGAAAGATTTAAATCAGTACCATATTGCTATCAATTTATCAAAGTTTAATGAATTTTACCCTCTTAACAGCACTTGCTCGGGCCAATTTAGTTAAAGCTTTAGTTGAAGTTCAGTTGCCTTACGGTCAAAGCCAAATTCAAACAGAAAATCTAAGATGGCTCATCTCATTCGGACTGGTCAAATGAAACCATTTCGCAGAGCGAGCACAAACTGGTTTAATCTGGGAAAATGTGCCTATAAATAGCTCAAGAAATCTCCACTTCCCTCTCCTTTGCAGCGCTTCCTTCTTCAGGATTATGGCTTTTCCTGATAAATCTGTCGCACATAAAGTACCACAACGAACGACTGTTGAACTAGATTCAACATTCATGCCCGTGTACACATGAGGCTGCACTGGGAGAAACACTTAGATTATAATATCATGAGATGCTAAAAAGAAATTTAATGCTTTTTACATAATTTAAGATGACGAGACCATGCCGAAAATACACATTTAAAATAAGTACTTAGCACCAATTCAAGGGGTAGAATTTCAAATTTAGGAATAATAATAACGTCAATTAATAATATGACTGAATAAATAATAATCTTAAAAAAGCAGTAGTCATAGAAATTTTCTCAACGGAAGGTATTATATCCTTTTAAGCCCAAGCAAACTGGTCATTTATATAATCTTGAAAATTTCACAATTTTTGTATTAAATTTCCAGCAATCCTGACAATATCCCTAAAGATTTTTTTAATTACCCTTGGTAGGCATATTTTTTCCCACTGCACCCAAGTAAATTATGGGGCGACGCTGCGTCTTCTGTTCCGTTGACAAACTGCAGAGATAAGCGTGCGAAAGGGAGGACCGGGTACAGAGCCAGTCATGAATGTATGTCCAGCTCGAGTTCACTCAAGTTGGCTCAATGGGTGTCCCGTCCAGTCCACTGGGCGCAATCAACTGTGAGTTGTCAGCTGCCACAGGCAGTGGCAGTGGCAGTGGCCAATGAAGGGGCAAGAGTGGGTTAAGCGCGGTGGGCCGCAAATCAATCGGGTCCCCTTGAAATTCCCAACTGATTTCGGGCTCCAGTGCCCCTTGAAATGCTTTGTCAATTATATATTTGCAGTCTTACTTTTATCAGGCAATCAAATTCAATTGCATGTAAAAGTTATTTTACTTTGTCATTTGTTCAATTTGACCATTGAATTATGAATTGGCTGACCCGTATAATGAAAATCATTTGATTAGCTGACAAAAACATTCGCCCTGCATTTGCCAAATATTTCCAAAGTGTTGAGTTCACAAATTTGTTGCATACTTTCGCACAACTCATCGAGCGAAAAATCTTGTTCGAGGGCCACAATTTTGCTGAACAAGTGTATTTACCAGTTTATTGTTGGCAAATTCTGAAATGCGTGTGGAATTCCTGCAAATAATGTATGGGTGGTGCGGGGTTTTGTATGGACTTTTAATTAATATGTTGCCAGGCATTATAAATTCTATTTGTGCCATCAGATTTTCAAACGAGCAAACAAATGTTGTAAAGCGAAACCCGCTGAAAAAATAAATGCGATTAAATGCAAATATATTTGCCAGAAAATCCAAACAACAGAAAGTCAGTTGGCAATGGATTTATACATAAAATATGACCAGCATGTTTTTTTTTCTGGTAAATTGATGGTTGTGGCCGAAAAATAAAAGGGAAACCAAAAATAAATTTTCCTAATAAAATGTATTTTTTTCTATTTACAGATTTGCAAGCGCCATGAACGGATATTTATAAAAATAGGAATATCCAGCGAAAATCAAAATAAGAATTTTTACCAGCGTTGGTATAATTTCCAAAGGGAATTTCAAAGTCAGAAAAATGTGGAAAATCTGCATTTTTACATTGGTAATTGCGGTGGTGGCTGCAACAACTAGTGAAACCATAACAAATGACTTCACGGCAAAAGGCAACCGAACGCAGTTGAAAATTTCCACGGAGGAATCGCGGGAAATTTCCGCTGTGGGCGGGTCAACCTCAACGGCCACGCCCACCACCACGGCCACAACCAGCACAACAACAACACGGGCGACAACTTTGGTCGAGGAAAATGGGGAAACACCAAAAGACGGGCTAATGACAACCACCCAAAAAATGCTGCCAGCCGATTTGGGTGAAATAGGCGGCATCAAGGATGCACTGCATCGCATTAAATTGAGCGAAAAGCCAGTGGATGATACAACCACCACAGAACAACCAGAGGCCGTGGATCAGGATCAAGATGAGGAGGAGGGGGAGGATGTTTCGCCCACTATTTCGCCGCTGCAAATTCAAATGCAGGCAGCTGCCTCATATCAAGTAGCCGAAACGTTGGCCGACCTGAACGAGGAGGAGCGAGCCCGATACGACGCCATGCTGGCCCATCAGCCCACGGCCAGTAAACTGAATATAGTGGATCTATATCCACTGAAACTTGAGGATTTTCAGCCAATCATACAAGACGACAACGATGAGTTGATCAAGCAGAGAACCATTTTCACACAGCCCGAAAATGCCGAGGAATACAAGCAGAATCTGATGCCCAATGAGATCGAGTTGATGGTCAATAAGGAGGTTAACGGAGTGGGGGAGAGAATTAAAATAAACCAGGAAAAGTATGGGACTACCAGCACAGTAAAACCCACTACAAGCAGACCGAATCTAGGAACCACAGCTGATTTCACGGGCAAACTGCTGGCCGATCAAGATGATCTGATAACGGAAATTGAGAGCAAATTCCAGCTGCACGACACTACGACCATGAAGCCGATAACTACCACAACTACTGTGCAACATCCGGGCAACACTTTTATCGATCGAAGGGTGAAGAAAAGCTTCGAGTTTCCCATGCAACATCGGGCCAGCGATGTGATGGCCATGCCGCACATAGACTTCGCCAACACCAAGTTCCAAACGGATGCCGATGCACCGAATCCCCCCGCCTCGCATCCCGAGTTCTCCACCACAAAGTTCTACAACAGCAAGGAGCTGTACAACGAAATGTTGCTGCACAATAAGCGCAAGTTAATGAAGGCAACCAAAGCTGAAGGCAGTCCGATAAAGTCAGCGGAGGATACAACTCGAGCCACAGCAAACTTGAACGTGATGCCAGAAGGGAAAACTTTTAACCCAACCACAAGTACAACGACTGGAACCACCACTACAATAACACTGACTACGACTTCTACAGAGTCACCTACCACAACAACAAAAACAATAACAACAACAACATCAACAACAACATCTGGCAGTCCGACAACAAATGCTGGAAAATACCAGAAGGAGCTTAGGCGTGCCAAATTATTGCTCAAGGCCTTGACACCGCCGCCAAAGTCCAGTGACAAAGCGCCAGTTGCCGGGGAATCCCCATCATCGACATCTCCATCGACATCGACATTGAGCACCACAACGATGGCCACTCTGCTGGCCACCGCCAGGACTCGTCCTTCGGCGGCTAATCCCACTAAGACCGCCTCAAAGCCAATCGCCAGGCCGCGCATCCTGAGTCGCCTGCAGGAGAAAATCAATTCGCTCGAATGCGAGATCCCGGGAGTGCCGCAGGATTCGCATCTGTGGCGAGGCAATGAAACGCACGAACTTCTGCTTCCCATTGTGGTGAGTTCACTCGAAAACTATTTGCTCGAGAATTTAGTTCACAATTACTTACTTGATATTAAGAAATGAATGATAGATTATTTTAAGTAAACATTTTGACTTGGTTTTTCCGTACTGAACATTGGTAATATTTGTTTTCACTTTAATAGCAATTTAATACTTTGAAAGTTAAATTAGTATTTTTAACACATTTTAGCTTATAATAAATTATTAATTTATCACTTGCTTGGTATTATACAAGAAATATATTTAGTGAATAAGACAATTCCTCTCAAAAACTATATTTATTTTAATGCCTAAGAGTATATAAAATGCATGCTAAATTTTATATTTATGTTAGGTTTTTAATGTTAAGTTGAGTATAATCAGTTGGGTGTAATCATCAAAAAAGAAAATGACTTAGCATATATTTGAAGTTATTATTTAATACATTTTTTTTACCGAATTTCTCTCGGTGTAGTGCGTTTAAGGCTTTGTCTTTCCGCCTGTTATCAAAACAATTGAGGCCTTATTAAGTTCTTATCATTAGGCAGACAAAGGGACACATAGGATGCGAATGAAAAGACAGCTTAACAACTGAATGGAATGGGAGCACACGGCGTATGCGTGTTGTTCGAGTAAGCGGGTTAAGCAATTAGCTGGTGGTTAAGAGAATGGGAAAAGTTAAAGGGAGGGGGAAAAGAGAAAAGGGAGGTGAGCGTCTAACTAACGGACTCCATTTACATAATACGCCTGCTGACTGCTGGCTAATTAGTATGGAGGAAGCTTAGTTTTCGGGTTCTACGAACCTACGGATTAGCCAAACGGAAACGAGAATCCTTAATGAACCGCTGAAGTTCTTCGAAAAGATTGATTAGGGATTGAGTTCACAGAGCAGCCACGGAAAGCAACCCAAAAATTCTTGAACTTTGCCAACGACAGCCGACATTCGATATCCAATTTCCCTTCGAACAACAGAAACTTGTTAAAACTGTTTGCTCGGCTAATTGAAAACCTTTTAGAGCTGAGACAATTCGGCAACCGAAAGAAATCAATGTCGGCCGGAGTCACATAAATAAATCACAAGCACTTTTGGAGTTAACATAGACGGAAACAGTTCAGTGGACAAGAAAAGGACATCGGCCAGAAAAGGATTCACCGAAACGAACCCTGTAAATTTAATCCTCCGATAAGTTGGCCAACAAAAGGAAATTATTGATCGTCATTTTATTTGGCCATTTCCTTAGCAGCATGTGTGTGAAGGGAATAGAGGGGATTGAAGACCCCAAACAAGTTGACCGGATACATGAAGGTTCTACCCTAGTCCTTATGCAAAAAAGGACAAAGCCTGAGGGTATGTTTACAGTCCGGTTCGGATGTGTAGACTTCATTGAAGACAGGTGTAAGTGCTAGCCATAAATAAATATTTTTACTATGAGTAAATATTTAAATTAAATAATATTTCCATATGCCATTTTAAATGGTAAAATAGTTGTATAAATTAATTTAATACAAACAGTTTGATACACAAGCAGTTTGTGTTTTTTACGCTTAAATTACTTAATAAAAGTAATAATAATAATTCATAATAATTTAATACAATATTCAATGTGTGTTCCTTTTAATGCTTTACCATATTCGAAACGCACTGTCCGCCCAGTTGAGAAAAGGGTTATCCATTTCTTTATTAAATCGTATTTGTTGTTAAATCACGAATAAACTAGACAAGGGACTCCGACCGAAGCTCATCTGGCAAATTCATTCTGGGTCTGGGCTTCAGTTTGGAGTCAGTTTTCCGTTCTGCACATATCCCTTTCATGTCCTGTTTATATTGACGTAAATCAAGCCATTTGCCTGGCCAAATCACAGCTGCTGCCCCTTCGGCAAATATTTAAATTCATTTCGTAGAAAATGTTCACCCTTTTCATCGGCAGCTGGAGTTATGTGTATGTGTTTTTAGAGCAGAACCTTTGACTAAATGACTGAGCACCGAATGTTTAATTAACATTTGGTCAGGCTGTCTATTCAACTGCTTTCTGTGTGTTTCCAACCGAAATACCATTAAAATTGATGGCCATTTGAAGGCTGTTTGGTCGAGATTCGTTTCCTTTGTTGGTGAGAAAAATGGAGCGGCCAAAGAAGGCAGTGAAATTGATTTCCTGTTTACTTTTTGGTCCGCAAATGTCCAATGGCAGCTCGGCCATGAATTTAATTAAGAAGCACTGCAGCATTATGCAAACTCTGGGCCACCTGAAAGGAAAATACATATACATTAAGCATTGGCATAATGTTTACCTTGCATAAAATTAATGCTGACTTCCTTGGGCAACTCGAGGTCCATTTTCCCAGAGACCAGGTTCAGAAAAAAAGAAAACAATTAAAGAAAACAATTTTTGCACAAAAGGTGAAGGCATTTCCTCAATGTTCTGTGTTTTCTCATTTTTTTTCTGAGGAGGTCAGTGAAAACATTTCTCAACTGAATTTGTTTATTCTGCCGTTTGTTGTTTTGGGACTCGTCTTCGTCCTTTTCTCCTCTCTTTCGCTTTTTATTTAGCTACTTTTTAAGTCATTTAAGCCTAGTTGAAAGTTTTTTAGTTTTTTCTGTGAGGCTATTATGTTAATGGTGAAGTGCATTGTTTTGAAGGCACTCTAAATAATTTAAAATGGATTTAAAACTTGAAACAATTTGTCTCTGAGTTTTAAAAGCTAGACTACAAATCATTTAAGTCACTCCAAGCGTGAATTTTGTGACAAATTCTATATATTTGTGGTTTTAATTTCAACAAACAGAAACTTTTAAACATATACGACAAATAAAAATGGAAATTTATGCCGTTACCAATTGCGGTGTTCATAAAAAAAAGAGCTGACCACAAAACACGCATGAAATTCTATGTGACCCAAAACTTGGACATTTCCCATTTGGGGAAACATTCCCTTTTAGATGTAAATATGCAGCTTTTTTCGAGCTAACCAACGTACAATGTAGATTTTTATGTGCGTAGAGACCGGCCATTAAAATGCCATAAATTTGGAGCTCCGACAAATCCCCTCCGAACCGTACAAAAGCGGCATAAAAAAGCGACAGGCAAACTAAACCTCTTCAAATTGCGCAAAAATATGCTAAAATTGCTGGACATAGAAACATAGCATACAAAAAAAAAAGGACAGGGATAACCGCAAAGGCCATTTTTGTTGCTTGTGGATTATTTTTTTATTTGTACACCGATTGTGATGTGCCTAACTGACGGCTTATGTATGTGGCTTAACCCAAATTAATAAAAATTTGGCAACATCAAGTGGATCTGGGCATATGTTAGAAACTTTGCTAATATCCACCCCAAATGAACCTTTTAGCTGGAAGTTTATTAGGTTCGGGTTACTACTTATGTAAATTTGTTTCTGCCACAGAACTAAACTGGCTTAAATGGGACGGCTATCGCCAGACCGTAGACAATGTTATAAAAGTGAAATTAGAAAACTTGCTAAATAATTAAGTTTTGTCCGGCTGTCAAACCGCACCAGACAGACAAACCTTTTAGGCCTCTCCTGCGATGAGTTTAATAAACAATTTCCACTCTCAATCTGTTTTTCCTCAGACCACGGAACACTGTAAACCGGATGAGCACTGCATACCAAATGTTTTAACCTGGCGTGGTGAGGCGGAAATCCAATCTGGTGACATTTTAATTGTGGAAATCAACGATGCCATGTTAAATCCATCGCATGAGCCCAACAACACAAGCAGGTAAGTGGCAAGGAAATTAGCATTAAAGAAAATGTCCATCAAATGTTGAACATGGTTTGTATTTTTCATGAACCGATAGAATATTTGTAGTCATTCAAATTTAATTGGACACTAGAATTAATAAGTCCCCTGAACAAATATAGACTATGAAAAGAGCGAAATAAATGTATAAATAACACATTAACAATAAAACAAATCACTTTTCAGAGCTTCAGTTTTAATTAACAAACAAATGAGAACAATTTAAAATACAATTGTGTCGCTGTTTTTCACAGCTGTGCTCACAAAACTTTTTGTTTGATCCTTTTGACAGTGACAGGTTTTTAAATGCTGAAAAATATTCATCCCCACTTCCATGATTGATCACAGATTTTTTATTTGAAGCTAAAATAAATAAACTGTTGTTTAAATTATACTTAACGCTTTTGTTAAACTTAAAATTCAACAATAAATAAGGGTAAACCAAACAACTTTTTTAAAAATTCTAATCCAATCTTTTAGATAGAATTTTAAGTGAGTTATTAAACGTTTTCCCATAATGCAACTTAGTTACTATTATTCTAATCAAATAATGGCACTAAGAACAAGTAATGACGTAAATTTTTGCAAGATAACCATGACACCTCTAGTTTTCTGTTCTTTTGCTTCAAACACCAAAAGTATCAATTTACCTTAGATAAGGGATCCAATTACAAAATCCCCATTTTTTGCTGCCATTACTTGTTGAAACCGTTGGCTGCAAAACAAAGTTAACCTGACGGCTGGCAGTGATGTATGTAGTTGATCAAAGCTAGTGACTTGGGGTCCCGGGAAAAACTGTCATTATGTGCCATCAGCAACATCATCAACAGCAGCAGCAGCAGTAGCAGCAGCAACAGCACGGCAGCAACATCCGCATCACGGCAGCAACAGCAACAGCAACACTTTCAGCAGCAACTGCTGCCTCATCATTGAGCTCATCATGTAGCGACCCTTTCACCAGACACCTGAGCTCCATAGAAAAATGGGGGAAGCCCCTAAACTCGCCCAGAACGAAATATAAAATCACTCCTTTATTTTTACACCTAGTTGGCAGGTTGAGGGTGTGGCTTGAGCTATTTTTTGTTTTTATTTTCAGTTAAGCGCTTTAATGCGCACTGAAACGTGTTTGTTTGGGGGCTTATTATATAATAACGTCCATTAAGGACCTTTATTGATTTTTTCTTCAGCACGTCTGCTCGGGAAAAGAAGTCAGGGGGAATAGTTACTGGTCCCAGACACGTTTTCCCATTATCATGGCCCTTTTACAGTTTATTAAATTGTTTTCTCTTACTGCTCTCTAACTCTCTTTTCTGGCCCTCTCCTTTATTTCTGTTCGCAAATTTTTATTTCGGTTTTGTTTATTTTATAATGCGGCACAAAAATCCCCTTACAAACTGCGCATATAAATGCGATGCCACACAGTTGTCCGAGCACAGGGAAAAATCCCCTCTTAAAAGTATTAATATGTTAACTTAAATGTTTTTCATCATTTGCCAAGGTGTAAAATATTTATAATACTGAAAATGCTTTTTTATCGAGCCATGTATGAATTTTTAAGCCGATTTTACATGGCATTTCCTTACTTACAAATAATATAATACATTACTAAAGCTTTATGATTCAATATGGTGTGTTGGTTTCTTTTTCAACTAAATTTAGACCACTTAATCACAGTAAGAGAATGAACCAATTAATGCTAAATTTAAGTTAGATATTTTTTTTAATGTGTAGTCCTAGTTGTTGACCATTTGTCATTGGGCTGGACGTACACACACCACAGCTGGCTGACCCTTTTTGCCATGGCAATTATCACGTTTCTCTCGGTTTTTGCTATCATTTTTTCCCCGGCTGCTGCGCACATTTTTGTTCTTTTTAATTTAGCTCGGTGGCTGGTTCTTATCTTATCGCTTGATAGATGCCGCCGCCACCCATCAGAAAGTTTTTCACCCCGAAAAAGAAGCGCAAGAAAAATTAAAATTCATTTGTCGAACTTTTGGGGCAGACATCAAACGCGACCGCGTTGGCAATTTTCCGCTTTTCCTTATACTTTTTTCCCTCTTATTCAGCCCCGCGGCACTGGCAACTCGAAATGCCTGGCATAAGTTCCGATTTCGTAACTTTCCTTGGGGGCAAAATAAGACCGCAAACAATCGAGTTAGTTGAGGAGTGAAAGTGATGCGAAGTATAGCGTACAATTGAGCGCAGGGTCCGCAGAGAAAAGTTCCCGCCAACTATGAAAATGAGATGTCAAAAAAGTTTTTATTATCGATTTAATATGTGTGTATGGGTTTGTGTGTGTGTGTGTGTACCAGCTAAGTTAACAAATGCAATAGCAACAAATAATAATGTGACGGCGAAGCCAAGGAAAAGCGAGTGGGTAGCAAATAGATTGGCAAAGCTCGAGGTAGTGAAAACTTTCCGGTCTCGCAGTTTTCTAACAAGTTTTCCATTTTTTTCACTCCGCCGACTCGACTACGTGTTGTTGAAAAATTGCAAACTTGGATACTATTTCAGGGGTCTCCCTACGTTTCTGTCTATGCTTTTGCGTGGGAGAACAAAGTTGAATAAGATGGCTTTAGATAAACAAAAGTGGGAACATGGCTCCAACTTTTTTAAATCTTCACTAAATTATGGCTTTTCTTAAAGAAATTCACTGGTGAAAACACATCATTTAACTTAGAATAAAAACATTTGAACTCTATTTTATTAGTATATTTCATAGGTATTAGAAACAGAGAGACGGAAGGAAATAATACAATTTGACGAACAATTTATATCATATTTTAGATAAATAAAAGTTGGTTTTTTAGACAAATCTAGTAACTTTTTATCCTTAAGTGCCTTCACTCCCTAAGGTTCCTAATTTGCAGTTCATTAATATCTAGCCATATAGTGAACTCCGCAAAAAATAACCGCAATATCCGCTTGGCAACAGTGAAATTACAAGGAAATCCTCGGGCCAGAGAATTTCCAGAATAAACCCTTTTTCCGAGGCAGGCAGCCAGGCTCGACTAATTTCATTTCCGTTTTTGTGCTATTTAATTTCCGCTAGAGCAAGGCAACCGAGAGCGCAACTGCTTATAAATAAATTTCAATTAATTAAGCACATATACAAGCAAAATACAAGGAATATAGACTAAGTTCCTTTTGCTGACGTCTTCGGTCATATTTATAACTTAAGCAAGCAAAAAGCAGCCATTTAACTTGGCGGCCTCCCCCTCCTCTGCATATATATATTTATATCTATTTTTCCCCGTTTCATTCTCACCTGGATTCTGGCCCAATAAACGTCGACGAGCAGCGCGGTACATGCCACACAGGTGTACCAGGTAACTCGTTCCGGCCACGAACACTGCGACGTCACCGAGGGCGTCCTGTTGGATATCACGCCGCTGGTGGTCGATGGCAGGAAGCTGGTTACACTGTACGATAAGGACCTCACCGAGGGAGTTAACCTGCTAATTGGTGAGTAGACGAACGCCCGCCACTCTCACCGCCTGCGGCATGTACTAACTTTGTGGCCGGTGTGGCTTCGGGCTCGGGAAATTCAGTTAGATGGTCAATGAAGAGGGTTCTTAATTAGATCTCACTGCTCAGTGCTCATTGGTACATCCAAGTTAAAGCAGGCTTTAGCTACTTGATGCTAAAAAAATATATTTTTAAAACATTCAACTTTAAAAACCATTGAGACCTTTCTGTTTTAAAAATCAATCTAAGTTCCTTGTGAAAAAATGTCACACAAAAATATAAAATAAATTAATATAATTTTATATTAATATATTAAATTAGTTGAGCTTTTCTGAATTGAATGATTTTACATAAATGTTTCATAGTTCTTTAAAATAACACATTTTGTTAGTCAGTAAAACCACTACTAGCTTAAACAGGTTACTGTTAGAAAAAAATAATACAAAGATCACATCATTAAATTTTAAATTCATAAACTTATCTACAAAGATATGAAATGATAAATTCACAAGCTCAAGCAATACTGTGCCTGGGCTCAGAAAATATCATCTTGTTGAATATTAAACTAAAATGTTCCCCGAAGAGCTATCAGTATATTGTGATAGGCTGCTCAGTTTCCCAGCTAGGGTATTCCATCTTCATCTATGCGGTATCATTTCCATCTCCTGTCAGAGGATGCCGCCTTGGGGGAGCAATTTTTCCCCTGTTTGTGGTTCCCGTTTGGCCTATTAAAAAATTGTTTTTTGCGAATCCTTGCCTCGCAGCCTTCGTGTAGCCTTAATTAATATGAAACCCCTTGCCTTTGTTTTTCGTCCTGCCCCCACAGTGGTGTCCGAACTGTGGGGAGCGCAGTGTGTGCGCCTGAAGGTGACCACCAAAACCGACAATTGCGGCGAGAACGCCGATTGTTCCGGCAAGGGAGTGTGCTACTCGAATTCGGGAATGGAGGAGTACGAGTGCCAGTGCTGCAGCGGCTTCGCAGGACCCCATTGCGAGGAGATCGACGCCTGCAACCCGAGTCCTTGCACCAACAATGGCATCTGCGTGGACCTCTCGCAGGGTCACGAGGGCAACTCCTACCAGTGCCTCTGTCCGTACGGTAGGGTCATTAGCCTAGTGCCTCATTAGTGCCGTCCAGCGATAACGCCATTAATATCCTCCCTCTTTGTCTTCGCAGGATATGCGGGCAAGAACTGTCAATACGAGTCGGATCCCTGCAATCCCGCCGAGTGCATGAACGGCGGCAGCTGTGTGGGCAACTCCACGCATTTTCGGTGAGTCGAAGCCAAACAAAAGATGAAAACAAAAGAAGGACCGCAATGGCAGAAAGAGGAGCATACGTTTGCTTAGAGACACTTTGAAAAATAGGGAGTAACTGTGTCGATCACAAACATTATGGGCTTCAAAAGTACCCGAACAAATTGCCAGATTGAAAAAAGATACTAAATAGTAAAATAATGTTTATAATTCGGCTTTCTTGCCTTAAATATTTATCAACAATATTAAATTTAAACTGAATAAAAATTAGAAAAGAGTTACTGAATAGTCAAGTATAATAAAAAAAGAGGCTATTCTATAACTATTAGCATGTTCAAGACTAAGTAACCAATTCGAAAGAAATATTTTTCTGAATCACCTAAATTCTAGAAAACAACACATTTCTAGAACTACGAAAGTTTTTTTTTACCTAAAGACAACACTTTTCCCTGAGTGAATTTCTAAAATGTAGCAATCATATTCAGTTTAAGTGCAGAGCACACATGCAGTTGGAGGAGCAGCAACAGCAGCTTTCATTCAATTATCCTGGCCATTGTTTTGCGGTTTTGTCTAGCCGTTTGCCGTCTGTGTTTGCTCATAAATGTTGACTTTTGTCGCATGTTCAAAAATTCCTTCATTTCTCCTTTTTTGTTTGTTGTTTAACTCCCGACCGTATTAACCCCCCCTTTTCGCCGCCCCTGCAGCTGTGATTGTTCGCCCGGGTTCACAGGACCTCTCTGCCAGCACAGTCTGAATGAATGCGAGTCCTCGCCGTGTGTTCATGGTATTTGCGTGGACCAGGAGGACGGGTTCCGATGCTTTTGCCAGCCAGGTGAGTAAATGGGGCCAACAATTCCAGCCAAATAAACGCAAATTGCCTTCATTCTTTTGTTGATTCGCTGGCGAAAATCGCTCCCATAATACCAATATTTTCTGAGTTATCATCGTGGAAATTTCACACAACGATTGTTGGCTTTGGCCGAATCTATTATATATTGGATGTTTATTAAGCTTGGTATTGGTATTTCTATTAAATTTTCAATTGTTTATTGTATTTGAAGGAAATTTAATGTATAAATAAAGCTTTTAAGATAAAAAGTAAGAATTATTAAACAGAAAAATTATATAATTTAATCTACTCTTTACAAAGTGCAAATGTTTATTATTCCATTGCAATTTCCTTTTGTCTACATGGGTTTCCGTGCATTTTACCTTTCTAAAGTTACATTTAATCGAGCACACAAAAAATCCACATTCTTTAAGGCAATCAAATTTCGTTTTTGCGATTGAATTGAAATTTGCGCAAATCAAATATCTACATCGGAGCTAGCTCATAAATTATTTCATTGGCACAAACACAATTTGCATAAATCGCACTCAATCACAATGAAAGTAAATGTATAAAAAATCGCTGAGACAGAGACAAGGGCAATTCCGGGAAGTCGAGACAGCGCGTCTCCGTCTCAGTCTGTCGCCCAGCCAAAGCATTTCCCATTTCCCATTGAAATTTCCATTTCATTTACCTTGCACATTTACATTACCCACAACCTTTTGAACTCTTCCCCCCCTTTCTCTCCCTTTTCGATTCCTGTCTCGCAGGATTCGCCGGCGAGCTGTGCAACTTCGAGTATAATGAATGCGAATCGAATCCGTGTCAGAATGGCGGCGAGTGCATCGATCACATTGGCAGCTACGAGTGTCGCTGCACAAAAGGATACAGCGGCAACCGTTGCCAAATTAAGGTGAGTGAACAATGCCAAATAAATATAAAAAGGTCTCACACTTTTCCCCAGACCGAAGATGGAAATACTTTACAAAAATAAAGAAAGAAATGGAAATAATAGTACGGAAAGTTCTACCTTGCCTTTACATACTTTAAAGCAGAAGCTTATACACCCTTGCAGCTATAATAAAATGTTTAATATATTGTGAAATAGGATAAACCATTTAATTTTTTGTACAATTTTTAATTTGTGTTATAATTTGTAGTGCAGAATAATTTTAAAAATTACTTAAACCGTCGAAATGGTATAAATACAGAAATAAATCTTTATTTACATAAAACTTATACCATAATTGGCTTATATTTTGACTTCTGCTTCTCTACTTAGGAGTCCCTCTATTTTTATGAGAAGTCCTTTTTCGCGGTGAGAATCTGACAATTATCGTTGCAAGTCCGCGCCAGTAAAGACCGCAATATTAACATTTTCTTTAGACTTTTTCAACAAACAGACCCTGCGCAGTATATTCTTAAAATTCAATTCGAGTAGTTATAATTATTAAAAATAATTAAGATGGTATCTTAGAAACTCGAAGATAACTTTAAAAACATACTGAACAATAACATACAAAAGTTTTTTACTTAAGAATTTAAAATGATTGCAACCAATCGAATCGAATGTTAAAATGTACTAAACATGATTCTGCACAGATTTGGTTTGTATTCTCCAATCGTCAGAATTCTCTTATCAATTTGGATTTATTCTTGTCGCTTTTTTTGTTCTTACTACCAGGGGCATACAAATTTTAACAGACTTAAAATTCTAATATTTTCGAAAGAAGAGAGATTAAAAAAATTTTAAATAAAACAATTTTGACCACATAGCTCTTATATTGGCAAACTGATGTATAAGAAAAACACTTAACATGAACGAAGCAACCCAAGAAGTTAGCAAACATGACTTGAAAATCTGCAATGAAAATCGAACCCCAAGAGTGCCCATTAGTTGATTCTCGCTCCCCAGAATAATCAATATTTTGTATTGAAAACAAATCCCGCGACAATTCCCCGATGAGAAAGTGGAAGGACTCCAGCCAGCCGGCAGTTGTCTGTGGGTCCTGAATGGATATTGATTTAATTTGCTCAGGCCGACAATCGCGAAGGATACACTCGCCTCCGCCGCACACACACACAGGCATTTAGGAAATGGGATTGCACGTGTGTGTGTGTGTGTGAGGGAAAGGGAGTGTATCCTTCGGATACGAATGCTGGGAAAATACATTTTTGAATACGTAATGAAGTTTCAGCTCTGGCCCGCTTCTATTCCGACTCTCTGCTGCCACAATATGCTTTGATTTGTGCCCGTTTTTCTGTTGTGCTCTCTAGGTTGATTTCTGCGCCAACAAGCCTTGCCCCGAAGGACATCGCTGTATTGATCATGGAAATGATTTCAGCTGCGAATGCCCAGGAGGTCGCAACGGACCGGATTGTAATCAAATGCCACGAACGGTAAGTCATGATTTATGCAGTTATGCCTTTGTTCCTGTTTTCGGTTGCTTTTGGTTTCGGATTCCTTTGGCAGTTGCTAAAATTTCCAGCATTTAGCCACAGATTGTTCGCAGTGGCATAATTGTAGCCAATTTTCCTAACCAACTGCATACACAATCGCTGTGCATTTTTAAACTGATTTACGACTTCGGCTTGTCGGCCTCAAATGAATAGTCCATGCTGGCCTCACATTTGAAATTGATATTCCGTGTAGAAGTTGTGCGCCTGTTTAGCATTGCAAATCAATTTTTATTTAGTCAAACTTGGTTCATAAATTGAGTTAGCCTCGCTGGCAGGGGGCTGAACTCACTCAAAAAGAATTTAATAAACGCTCAATGGACTTGATAATTTGTGGTGCTAAAATAAAACTTAACAAAATGAACATAAATTAAGCGTCAAGGCGCCATAATTAAAGCTTTGTGAAAATGATGGACACGCTGACTAACCGCGACTGCTCCGAGGACCCAAGTATACGCAGCGCACTGTCATTATATGGGGCGCGCAGGGGCATAGAAGGAAATTGTGGCTGGAAATTGCGGCTGCCAGTGGCTCGTGGCTCCTGTTGGGGAAGGCAGCAAAATTAATTACATTCTACATGCCAGGCACACACACCGCCCCAAAAGTGGAGAAATGGGGCAGCTCCTCCATTCTAATTGTTAGTTGGGTGTGGTTAGATAAGACCAGTTTTTGGGAGGGCACAGATATAATACCAAAATTTGTTCTTTTTGCGAAGCACAAAAGTATGCTATAATAAATTTAAAGACTGTTTCCATTCTTTGGGAACTCAAAGACCTTTTAAAATGTTTTGGTTTTATAAATATTACTGATGTCTATGCACTGATACACATAGCAAATAAGTAGCCAAAAATGTGGGAACTAGTAAATACAGTAGCATTTTCCCAATAACATTCAAGACCCCAATAAAAATATGTTACTGTAAAATTTTTATTTAAAATTAAATTAAAATAGAAACTGTAATTATCATTGTCTGATGACTATTAGTAGTTTGAATTTAAAACAAAGAAAAAAAGTACAAAACCTTATTCGATACATACTATTTAATTTAAATTTTTTAATTGAATGTGTAAAGCAAGTTTTCGGCTAATTTAGTAGCAAAAAAATTAAACTTAGATATTCATTTTTATTGAGTTCAATAATTAAGGAAACACTCTTATACTGAATAAGAAACCATTGTTTTTGGATAATACTTATTTTATATATAGAGAACCATTTTTAGGAATAAAGAAAATTGTGGGTTAAAATAAAAGGAAAGTAAAAACCTGAATAAATAATAACAAGCAATCTTAGCTTTAGAAGATCTGTATTCTGTGAGTTCATCTTTCTCCTAATTTTATGGGGGATTCCCCACCCCCTTCACCACTCTATCCACCACCAACGCGTTGATAACTTTCAGTACTTCCAGCAATGCAGCGTGAATCCCTGCACCCACGGCGGCACTTGCTGGTCCAGCGGCGATAGCTTCTACTGCGCCTGTCGACCCGGATACACGGGCACCATGTGCGAAGGTGAGTTTGCCCAGTTCCTATGCCCCAAAGTCATTAACTTGATTAGGGCCATCAGCGTGGCCAGCTGAAAATATGTTTCCCTCGGTGGCTATCTAACTTTTTTCGCCTGTTTCTTTTCCGGCCTTTTCGCAGATGAGTTTGTGGTGGAGACGGTCGTTAGTTCCAGCGAATTTATTGTGGACGATGCGAACGCTAGAAATTTTAATGACAAAACTTTCGGTTCATCGGTTGTGCTTAAGAGTCCCATTGAATTGCATAATGCATATTTTGCGGCCGGAGTCCTGGCAGCCGCCATTTTCATCGTTGCCGTTGTGGTAAGTTCCCGATCCTTCCCTCCCCCGAAAATCCCAGAGTTCCCATGACCGAGCGGGGGAAATTGTACTCTGCGGTTATGCAAAGTGCGCGAAATGGCATTGCATATTCATTTCGATGTCGGCAAAATGGTTCGAGCTGCAGTCGGAGGCTTTAACCAAAAGTTACCCAATCGCCTGGACCCGGGACTTAAAGTAGATGCAAATTTATACAATTGGTGTCCGTTCACAATGTGTGCTCCTTCGAGTGGAGAGCCGAGTCCATGCCAATTTATTGGAAGCCGAGAGCGATTCAGTATGGCTCCCTTGCCACAATATTGCTAGCTTATAAAGTCCTGTATTGGACAGGTTAATGTCCAAAGTTTAATTTGGGTTATTTAGTGAGCAAAGTTTGGTTATCTTTTAACTTTTGAATCTCAGCATAACTATTTTATTTTCTGCAGCCTAATCCGTATTTTAACTGGTAATAAATAAGTGGATAAGGTTAGAATTGATCTGAACTCAGGCCTTAATTATTAGTATTGGTCAGAAGTTAGTAAGGCAGTAAAGAAGACATTTTCCTATCAAGTATATATATTCTTAATCAGCATCACTAAAAGAGTTTATCTTCAGTTCAAAGTTTAAAAACTAGGGACTTTTATATGTCTGTTTATAAATGGATTTTTTATCTTATAGCTGCCATAGAAACATTAGGCTAAATTGGTTAAAAATTGTATATCATCTATAGATATATTATACAAAGATGCAATGCACGCTGTCATCAATTTTCGGTGCAACTGCAAGAGTATTCAAGATGCCAAACTTAATGGGTTTTTGTAGTTTACTTATAGATTATAGTTAGCTGGACTTTAGTATAGAGCTTTCTAGCAAATAACATTTTTTTTTGGCAACCACGACTCTTCCCCGACCATTACAAGCCAATCCATAACCATTTACCTAATCCCTCGTGCACATTTCCCTCCGTTGCAGGTCACCATTTGCCACTGCAAGGTCAATCAGACGTATCGGAAATTCTCGACACGTTCCACCTCGTTTATACCCATTCTGGGCTTCAGTCGCCGGCCGAAAATGCAGGGCAAGCTGAACAAGCACTGGCTGAGTGGCAAGGGGGCAAGTGCCACCGCCGCAGCAAGCGGTGCCAATAATGTGGCGCCCGCGGGTGGACCGAGGGGCTTGGCAGCCGGAGGCGGGGCAGGGGGGCAGCTGGGCACACGGCATTTGCCAGGACAGCCGCAGACGCAAACGCAGACCACGCTGGGTGGCCAGCTGCAGGAGCGACCTTTTCAGCGGCACCTGGCCATGAATCTCGAGAATGACATGTACTACACGGTGGACTTTAGCGAGAACTCACAGCACTCGCCGTTGATACAGTGAGACTTGGATAATAACGGCAGCGGCGGATGGTTAGTCAAATTCACCCCACACAAACAGGAGTGAGAGTGGAGTGGGTTGAGCAGAACAAATATTGGGTTGGGTTCGGGTGATTGTGTAATTATCTTTGATGCTACTCGTTGAATATTCCAAATATTGAACAGTAATCGATAATAATAAACTAAAGACGTGTGTGAATTAACTTTATTGATTATGATTCCGGCTCATGCTAAAACACAAAAATGTATGTATGATTAATACATGTATTTCTGGCATAAATAGGCTTAGCATACTTGTTTATCAAGGTTTATTTAGGCTAAGCACACACAAGCACACTGACACAGAAAGGAAAGTGTTGGATTACAAAATGCACCAAAGAAAGGAAGGAAGATCATTTAGAATTATGTAAATGCTTTATGTGCTGGCATTAAACCTACTTTAGCCTATGTTTATTGTATGAATTTTGAACATTTGTCCGAGAAAACCAACATGTATGTTAGATTTCTCATGTGGAATTGTTTTATGTTTGCTCTGAAGGAGCAGATATGGCAGATTGCCTGTGCTAATTGTGGCCATAAAATCTCCATATACTTGTTATGCAAATGTCCGGTTTAAAAGTTAACTTGATAGGTTAGCATTTGCATATAGACATTTCAAAGAGATTAAATGATTTGGCCAGCCAAGAGCAGAAAATATTCTCTGTAATTTAAATTATTTAGAGTTGTCCTTGTTAAATTCAAAACTTTTCCCTCAACGTTAAAGAGAGTCGAACTAATTATGTTTGCCAGTCCGAAAATATGACACTCTAATGAGAAACAGAAAATACAATTTGATGTCATTTAATAAAGCATGGTTTTCACCGCGTTTTCATTTGCAAATGTTTGCAATTAGTTAAATAATAATAAAGCGAAAACAGAATTCTATTGTGCGTCGTTTTCGGTCACCATGAAATCAATTTTCTCCTGAATGTGTCGCAAATATTGGAATTATATCAACTAATTTCAGGAAATTCTGTTTAGTTTAGTTTTAATTAATTTTGCCTTACCAATAAATTGAGCTGCGAATGGGAGGGTGATTTAAATTGAATATGGTCAGGGCAGATATCAGAGATTATTGCTGCTCCTGGCCCCGAATGTTCGACCGCAGTCGAAAGTTGTTAGTGAAAAATAATTAGCATAAATTAAAATTGTAGCCACAAAAGTTAATATGTTTTTTGTGCATAAATAATATTTATTTTGAAATCATTTCCATAAATGAATGTGTGGTGTGTGTGTGTCCGGGTGCTGGCCACATTTAGCATATTGCTGTTGAAATGTAAACATTAATGCTGATCGAATTGCAAAAGAGGTCGGCCCAAAGTTGAGCTCCGCTGCGATTTAAATCAAATGAAAACAAACCAGAAAAAAAAAACATAAGGCAAATAAGTGAAATAAATTGAGACTTGATGCATCCATTTTTTGCATCAATAGATTTTCGTGCAATTTGGTATGCAAAGAAAAAAGAGATTGTAATTAAAACGCTATATTAAGTAATTAATAACGATAAACTGAGGCAAACCAAAACGAAAAAAACACAAACGGAAAACAAATAATATAAAATTAAAGCCTTAGCCTAAGGAGAAAAACACAGACACAATGAGAGCAAAGCAAATGAAAGTATTGTAATGAAAATGAAATAATAATAATAGCAACTTAACCTATGGCAAAACACTTGGCGTTTTGGGCAATTACAATTTAATTTTTAAGCCAATCAGCAAAATAAAGTGGAAAATTCCAGCGAAACATGAAAAGGCTTGATTCAATTTGAATGGGAAAACAATTACCAGTTTTGATATATTTTTTTTGTTTATTCAGTTTTTCAGTTTTTGCATAATTTATACATAGACATATACATTTATATAACATAACACACACATGTACAACTAAACAATAGGTTTCGTTTATCAAATTTATGTTTCTCTTTCTCCTTTCGCATTTTGGTTTATTAATATCACTCATACGCCACGTGTGGCAGGTCAGAGAATTGGGTTGGCAGTCCATCAAGTAGCGTCGGACGTTTCGTCAACCAGCTGCTGTGGCGGACTTTTCCCATTCCCATTTCCATTTGCTTGTTGTTGCTGCTGTGCCGGTGGTTCCGCCTTCTCCTCCCCCATATTGACGGTGGTCTTCGAGGCGTGCAACTCCGTCTCCTCGGGAATGACCTTGCGACCCTCCTGATCCTAGGAAATAGTAAAAAAAATGCAAATAAAACACACATGTGAGTGACTTTTTTTTTAACAAATATGCTTTTGCCATGCCAAATGCTAAATAAATAGGGTAAATACAACAATTAGGTCATGCCAAAAACAGTATAACTACATATAGTAGTAGTAAAAATTTGGTAAGTATGATTTAGTGAAGTTGTACTGTATTCGCTGCGGCATAAGTAAATACACAAACACACACATCCATTCGCATACATGCAATTAGCAATTAAAAAGGTAAAATGCATGCAAAAACCAATTCCATAACGAGCATAAAAATTAACCAACCAATTCCAAGCGCAATGAAAACAAAAGCACCAAAAAAAAAATGAAAATGAAAAAAGGAGCGGATAAAACCGCCATCGTGTTGTGCAGTGTAGAGTGCTATTTACAATTTACTCACTCAACTTGCTTTTAGTTTTTCCCTTTGCGCCCTCAATGGATTTCCATGCACATGCGGGCAAGTATAATCAACATGCATGCTAATTTGAGTTTGAACATGAAATTTAAGTGGCCGATAAATTATATTTAATGGAGTTGTTGGCTTGGTTCGATGGTTTAAAGAGGATTCTAGATGTATGCGTTTCACATAATGAACCTGTTTACAGCCGTGCTTGTAAATCCCGTGAAAAGCTTGCTAATCAAACAGGATTCTAAAGACTCCATTGATTTCAATTAATCAGTTTGATTAAAATATTTGATATTTATATTTTATAAATATATTGCGAGATAGCTACGCTAAATTAAATAGCACAATAAATTTAAAAGAATATTTGCCTTATTTTTAAATAAGAAAATATAAATAAAATATATAAAATTTTTTAATTAAAAAAGCCCCATCCAATCATTTGAGAATCGATACATCTAAATTACAAAAAAAGTACAGGAACGATTTATTTTAAAGTAAACATAAATCATATGTTATACTGTAAATATAAAGATTTCAATATTTATTTTCAATTTAAAACAAATCTTTTATGGTACTATTTTATCTTGATTTGGCCCTTTAAAACCACTCCATAATTATTTCCTATCGTGTCTTTAAGAGGGTATGTTACTATTATGGTCCTCAGCGCCCCCATTCGAATTTCAAATGACGATTTCGTTATTCCCCTACTCAATTCTCGATTCCATAAGCATTCTGCCTGAGTTCGCTTCACATATGCACGAATAAACGAATAAACGCAGCAGTTGCATTGAAGTTGGTGTTTTTCTTTTCTTTCCTTTTCTTTTTTGTTTTTGTTTTATTGTCGAAAGGCATTTCCGCGTCATCAAACTTTTTGGATAATTCGCCAGGCATCGAACGTAGTTTGCTCGTTGTTTGGCTTTTTATTAAAAAAGTGTTGGGGTGGGTGAGTGTGGTGGTCTGAAAATGCACCGGCCTTGCAGTTGAATGCACAAAAGTTTTCCAACAAACTCACCCACACAAACAAGTACACCTCTGTATAGAAATGCACATCTTAAGTGCCATGTGTGTTGAAGAACGGGAGGAAACTCAGAGGAAAATGGAGGCAACATAAAAGGATGCACGCGACGAAAAATTATAAGTTTTTTAAGCTTAAAGGACATTAATTTTTATATTTTGTTTCAATTGATATGCAAGTGCTTTAAAAAATTGTGTTCCTAATAAATATTTTAAGATTTTGTAACTTTATATTCAGCTTATTGAAATTTAACCATTCTACTGTTTTGTTTACAAAAAGTTTATATTCATTGGTTGAATTCATTTTCATATTCAGTTTTTTTAATTTGTTCATGCTTTTTGCATTCCATGTGATTCAATACTTATATGAATTAAACAAGAAATTTTAAAAGAATATTAAATTACGTATCCGTTTCTTTTTGTGTGTTTTTGAAAGTTTTCCTGTGTGTACCTAGAAAAAGAGGGGCAAGAATTTCTATAATGTTCCTGTTCAGTTCATTTTGCGCTGCTTTTGTTTCCATTCCTTTGTTTGGCTTCGAATTGCTCTGTCCTTATGTATTTTTAAGCCCCCCTCAGCCACTACTTTTCCCGCCCCTGTCCTTTGAAGTCGCGTACAATGGGCATTACTTACGCGCAATTTCGCGTTCACTTTTTGTGCGTAATGCTGAAGAAGTTATTGGCCTCGACGGACGAGCTACGTATATGGCTGGCTATAAAGTCGTTTCTGGCCAAAATCAACAATGACAAATGTTGCCAACAGCATCGAATTACGTGGCATTCATTCTGCGATCATTCCCATAAATATTTCTATTTTTTCGTTGCAGTCCTTCCTCTCACACATCGATAAATTGCTTTCATAGAAAAAGAAATAAAAATAATTCCAGCACAAAAAGTGGAAGCAAGAGAAAAGTCTGTATGTATGTGTGTGTGGAGGAAAATGGGAATTTTTCCTAGCTAGAAAGCAGGAGGTAAATAAAAGAGAGGGCAAACCGGAAATCGTCGAAGGAAGTGGAAACATACATTTGTGCAAAAAACACATACACAAAGACGTGTGCCTTGGCAATGCTAAAATATTGAGCATGCGATTGGGATTCATTTCATTCTGCCATATACAAGTTACAGTGGTGCAAAACTAAGGAAACTGCAGACCCGTAATTCATGTATTAGCTTCGGTAAATAAGCCTAAAATATTTAGTTTTCCAATTTACTAGTTTCTCTCTATAATCCACAATCATATTAAATATTTAAAGGGCAGAATATATATTATTAAAGAAATTGTATTTATAATTAATACTTTAAAATAAACTTGTCAGCTGTTTAATAACCCTAAAAAAGTATTATTCTGTTTAACTATGCCAAAAATGGTTAACTTAAAAGAGCTTAGTCAATATTTAAGTAATTTACGTTTATCTTAAACTGTTTACTTTTTTTGATTGATTCCTAAATTAACCCTTTTATTAACTTTTAATTTCACCGAAATGTTTTACCAATGTCGATTGAAAAGTTTGAAATGATTTGCCACATTCGAACAGACGTTGCCTTGCTTCGCCTTGTTTGTTTATCCTATGGCATTGTTGTTCTTTTGCACTCCCCCACCCCCATTACCTGCCACCCAAGCCACCCCCTTTCCCGCCCCCCAAAACACAAACCCCTCCCGTGGTAGGGCACACATTGTTGCTTTTTGCAACAGCTGCCATTGTTATTCCCTTTTTGTCAACTTGTATTAAGTTCAACAACAAATCATTTGGCGTAAAACGTAAACAAAATCAAAGCGCATGAAAAAAAAAACCTTTTAACAATAGAAAATGGGACACTTTTCAAGGTACACAACTTTAAAGGAGGCCAAAAGCGAATGCTAAATGGGATGTGAGTTGATGTGAGGAACCAAGCTCAAATTGCTCGACGAGTGTGCAAAATTAAACTAAACTCAACTAAGCGTTCAGCGAGGAAAAGCCAACAGCGACGGCGGCTTCAGGGGGTTAAGGGGGTCGAAATGGGAGGTGCTTGGTTTTGTGGGTTATGCACATAAAAACAAGTGATGCCCAAAAGTCAAATGGCGCAAGTGCGGGCTTTAATTCAACGAAATAACTTAATGCCCGGATGGCTTGGCAAACTGCGACGCCAGAACCACCATATCCTTCTCCTACTTGCCACTTTCCACCCACCACCCCTCAAAAAAAGCAACCGACTAAAGCTGCAGCGGCAATGGTAGCTGTACATGCCATTGCATTTTTCAGCAGTCCTACACAGAGAGAAAATAGTTCTTTGAAATTCACTAAAGTTATCAAAGATTAAGAATTTTCGGATTTAAGACAAAAACGGATCTCATCTAAATGTAAAAATATTTATCAAATAAAACATTCATACTCCATTTGAATTTCAATTTTACGTAAATAAAATTTTGTATTTTAGAGTTATTATTTATTATTTATATGAGACTTTATTCTTTACCTCCTTTTTAAAAACCAAGGCCATTAAAATACCATAAAAAACCCAAAAAGCTGACCAATTGCTGTGATTAATTTTTCCCAGTGTAGTAGTGCAATATCTTGGCGAACGATGCTGCTGCCTCAGTTGCTTTTGCCACCGCCATGGCCTCTGTTTGTTCGCATTCAGTGCTGCATGCTTTCGGGCGCTTGCATCCCAGAACAAGCGAGTCCTGAAGGACCCAGGACATGCCATGCAGTCGCAGTTACATATGTTTGGGTGCCGAATTACCCTTTGCAGAAGGGTCGCATCGATTGGCTTTAGATTTTTTGCCAATAACATGCGTTCAAAGGAAAAGTACAAAAATTAAGTCGCTCTATAGTTTTTTACGACTTAGTTTTAAATCTTATTAAAATGTTCCTCACATTTCTTAAGCGTTTAAAATTTGAACCAAATGGACATTTAGAAATAACATCATCAAATTGCTTCTAAAAATATCTTTCAGTTAATTTTACTTTTGAGAGAAGACATTAGACTATTTTAAAATATTATTCTTCGCAATGTTTTCTATCAGCTATATTTTATGAGATTATAAATAATAAATACAATTTTATTATTTTTCAAATATTCTTTTTTTTTCTTTTTCATATGTATAAATATTTCTTCAGCAAAGGGGAATTCTGCATTCGATCTTCCATGCTCTCGCTTCAATTCATTTTGACTATTTTTGGTTTTTACTTTTCGTTTTTGTTTTTGTTGGATTCTTGTACATTACCATTAACATGGAGCTGGGTATTACGGATAAATCCACAGCGGGTATTGAAGTTAACAAACCACTTGGATACTTTTTCATGCGGCTGGGAAAAAATGTTGATTCCACGCCCTGTTTGTATGCGAATGGCATTTTTGGCTATAGCATATATTATCCACACATATAGTAAAGGGAGATGCACTCACACAGATACAGACACAGACACACACAAACACCCCCTTTCTCACACATACGAAAATCGAATAGAAAGCTCTCAGGTCTCTCTGGTTTTGGCAAATTTATTTTGCACAAAGCGAAGTTTTGGTTCTGGTTCGGGATTCTGCCGCCGGACTGGCCTGCAATTTGCAAGCTACGGGTGTCACACAGAAAGAAAAAGGGTATGCTAAATGATAAATCTCCGTGTTATTTAACTCCACTCATGACGCCAACTTTTGCTGTTCATATGCCAAATAAAAATTAAGATTTTCAATGCTGATTAATAGATCTCGATGAACTTTATCTATAATATGATCGTTGCATTTTCAGTTAATATTGTTATTATTCTTTTTAAAATACTCTTTAGATGTATTACAAATTTAAATTATGAAAATATTATTGTTATTATATTATATATTATTATTTTATTATATTATATTATTTTTATGAGTGTCCTAACTATAAACTCCTCGCTGAGGCTTCTCCTTTTTAAAAAATACTGTAGTGAACTCTTGGTCTTCTAGGGCTTGGTTCTGTTTTGTTTTATTTCATAGCTCGGTGATGTGTGGAGGCAGAACTGTCAGTTTGGACTGTTTCGCATCGGAATGTTTTTGCAAAAAGCGAAAGAGCAATTGCCAGAGGAAAACTTTGTCTTGTTCATAAATTCATTAATTTGTTGGGTTTTTCTGCCTCTCATTTCTTTGGCTGCAGCAAGCGTTTGATTTATTGAATTATGGTTGCCTAGTTGCCATAAAAGCCTCGCCCCAAAGCATTGAAAATTAATTACGAAATTAACTTTGACAAGCGGCTTTGAGAGTGCAGCTGAATGGGGTTGAGAAGGGTGGTGGGGGGATAATCAATTGCCGGACATATATCATGGGAAAGTTTTTAATTAAAGGAAAGGTCGGACGAAACTGGTTGCTCGATTGCAATTGCAGCTTGGAGCTGCCAGTAACCAATGCAATAAATTATTAACAATTTTTAAAGAGCTTGCCAATAGGTATCTTAATGTATTTCTAACGAAATGTGTAAAGATATTTTGCAAGATGAGTTGGAACAATTTTTATACCCTTGCAGAGGGTATTATAATTTTGGTCAAAAGTGTGCAACGCAGTGAAGGAGACATCTCCGACCCTATAAAGTATATATATTCTTGATCAGGATCACCTCCTGAGTTGATATAGCCATGTCCGTCTGTCCGTCTGTCCGTCTGTCCGTCTGTCTGTTTCTACGCAAACTAGTCTCTCAGTTTTAAAGCTATCGGATTGAAACTTTGCACACACCCTTCTTTCCTTTGCACGCAGTATATAAGTCGGAACGGCCGGGATCGGCCGACTATATCCTATAGCTGCCATATAACTGATTGATCGGAAATGCCATAACTTTGGTGTTTCTAAAGTTAGAAAGTTGGGATTTTCTATGGGTTTTATATTTGGCCAATCAATCCGACCTACCAAATTTCATAAGGATCGGCCGACTATATCCTATAGCTGCCATATAACTGATTGATCGGAAATGCCATAACTTTGGTGTTTGTAAAGTTAGAAAATTGGGATTTTCTATGGATTTTATTTTTGGCCAATCAATCCGACCTACCAAATTTCATAAGGATCGGCCGACTATATCCTATAGCTGCCATATAACTGATTGATCGGAAATGCCATAACTTTGGTGTTTGTAAAGTTAGGAATTTGGGATTTTCTATGGATTTTATTTTTGGCCAATCAATCCGACCTACCAAATTTCATAAGGATCGGCCGACTATATCCTATAGCTGCCATATAACTGATTGATCGGAAATGCCATAACTTTGGTGTTTGTAAAGTTAGAAAATTGGGATTTTCTATGGATTTTATTTTTGGCCAATCAATCCGACTTACCAAATTTCATAAGGATCGGACGACTATATCCTATAGCTGCCATATAACTGATTGATCGGAAATGCCATAACTTTGGTGTTTGTAAAGTTAGGAAGTTGGGATTTTCTATGGATTTTATTTTTGGCCAATCAATCCGACCTACCAAATTTCATAAGGATCGGCCGACTATATCCTATAGCTGCCATATAACTGAACGATTGGAAATGCCATAACTTTGTTGTTGTTAAAGTTAGGAAGTTCGGATTTTTTATGAGTATTAAGAATGCATCATATGAATAATTTTGGAGAATATAATTTACAGAGTATTCTGCAAGGGTATATCAACTTCGGCTCCGCCCGAAGTTAGCTTTCCTTTCTTGTTAAATATTATTTAGCTCATGAGTTCTTGGGAACATTTTTAAGTGCTTAAAACAGAGTGACTTAAAATAACTTACATAATCTGTTACGATTAATTTAAGCAAATAGAGATTTTTGTTAAGAACAAGACTCTATAAAAACCATCTTAAATTGCATTTACATTTTTTCCACTTCTAATTGAATTTAAAAGCTTATTGTTTCATAATCGACCAAAAATGATGCTTCCAATGCGATTTTCCCCATTAAGCCCCGAGCTATTCCCGGGTTTTTGAAAGTCTCTCTCTCTTTGGAACTTAAATTGGCAAAAATGGTGGCCAGCGGCAAATATGCTTGCCAGGAAAACAAAAACCAATAAACCCGGCTCGAATTCGAGCTGCACGGTTGCAGGAATAGAGGAGCAGCAGAGAAACCAGAGAGAAATCGAATCCACTAGAGCGGCATCAAAAGAAACGACCGCTCGACAGAGGCAACCAAATGCCAAACACACAAAACAACCGCCTCTTTAGCCCCATCTCTCTCTTCTAACCAGGGTACACTCAGAAAAAATAAAAAAAAAACATTTAATTACCCTTTAATAGTTTAGTTAGCCTAAATACAGTTTTAAAACACTGCATTGCATAGATATGACATGATCAATGTTGATTATACCAATCAAATTTAACTTTAGACTTTTGAAATGTTAAAAAAATTCATTTATATTTTTTAGTATCAGATTTAGAATGGCAGTTTTATTCTTCATGTATCTTTTTAAGATTTTTTCTTAATGTGGCTGCCCATTTTTCTGAGTGGATGTGGAAAGAATCGAAGCAGATGCGGATGCAGTTGGCTCGTGCTTCCTGTTGTCAAGGCAAAAACCAGAGACAGGATACAGCCGGGCACAAAGGACACGCGGCAGCATGCTAAAAAGTTATTGTGGCAGCAGATGTTGGGCATTTAAAACCCAAACATACGACCGCGGAGAGAGCAGCTTAGGTTCCCATGAAAAAAAAAAAAACAGAAATCAAAACAATTGACAGCAATCAGGGAGACACACATACGCACACACACACACACTCATTCGGGAAAGGTCCTTAAACAGATATTTACTCACCTCCAGGACCACGCCCTCAAGGGCTGGCTGTGAAATATTCTTCAGATTGCTGTGATTCAATTTCGGGGCACTGTCGGCCCGATTGCGGCCCAATGATTGATTCGACGTCTTGTTATCGGCCTTGCTCAGCATCGAATTGTTCGAGGACTTGTGATTAATCTCCAGCGCCGAGCGCAGGATATCCACTTTGGAGGCACTCCCGATGTTGCTGTGCCGGGGAACCCCCCTCAAGGACTCCACGTTGTAGCTGCTGCGACGCACCGACAGATGGTCATGGATATCGGCCTGCAGGCAGGAATAAAATTCAATTTAAAAGCGGCCTTTTCTTGGATCATTAACAAAATAATATCAAGATAGCACTCTGACAGATGGACTTTGGATTTTGGGCTACGAAAAAACAAAACAGTTCAAAGTAATCAGGTTAATATACTCAATAATACAAATTGTAGACATATCCAAAATATGAAAATTATGTTAAGTTGCTACCTCGTTATAATCGTTAATAAATTTCCAATCGATTGGCATTCACAGCTTAAAAAAATGTATTTTAGACCGATTTCGGCAAAAAGTTATGGAAAAATGCAAAAATCCGGAAGATCCGAAAAGCCAACTTTTATTTCGGTTTTTTCAAAACCGTGGGAAATAATGGCCAAATGATGGAATGTAATACCTCGTTAAATTCGTTGTAAAATTTCCAATCGTTTGGCATTCACAGCTAAAATATTTCATTTTAGGCCGATTTCTGCAGAAATTCATGATGATTACTCCTTATCAAAATGGCGCAAATTGGAAAAAAAAATTTTTTTTAAATTAACCTGAATTCGATTGTTTAGGTCCTTGGCTGCGCACAACAGTTATTATTTTGGCTGTGCGTGGTATTTAGGCTAAGTTAGAACAAGAAAACGCTTAAAAAAAAGGTGTTTATAGCCAAAATCCGAAAGAAACCAACTCGAGTTTGTTTTTTCACAAAACCCTAGTAAATGGGGTAATCAAGAATAGGGTCTTCTTCAGTGGGTTTCAACAGTCCATTTATAGAGCCTTAACTTAAACTTTAAATTAACTTGTTAATTATATATCATTTTGTTAACTGGTCGCAAACAAAGGATTCTTGATTATGCCAAACTCACCCGCGATCCCCTGGGCAGCGATGACAAACTGCCAATCTGATTGTATTTAATCATCAAACTCAGCCGCTCCAAGGACATCGAAGTGCCCTGCTCCTTTGTGGCCGGTTCCGTGAGCTTCTCCGTTTCTCCGGCCTCCACGGCCTCCACCTCCTCCTCGGACTCCTCCGTCGTGTGATCGAATTTGCGCAGCCAAATCAGATGGAGCAGCCCATAGGCAATGCCGCCCACCACGGCCAGCAGACCCATGTACCGGAAGGCATCCCGAGTGCCAAACTGGCCAATGAGGAGTCCTCCAGTAAAACTACCACTGCCGCGCCCTTAAATTGAAGACACACCAAATGTGATTACATACACGTAAGTGGCTCATTAGGAAGGTGCACTGAGAAAAAATGTTTAACGGGAATTCGATATCCTTATTTATCTATTTCACTTAACAAAGTGTTAGCGTAAGTTTTTCAAATTCTTTTACTTAATTATGATGGTGCTTTAGATTATAAAATAATTATAGATTTCAATCTCATAAAATATTTTATTTACTTTGAAAATATAATATATGTATTGTTATAGATCGATTTCATTGGTTTCCTTAAGAATCAAATACTTATAAATTTTAAAAATATCACAAAAATATATTTGATGTGCAAAGAAAACTATTTTCAAGATAAAACTATTTGATATTTTCTCTTACTGTAAGAAGACTACTTACCCAAACTGAAATGGGCCATGCCCAGGACACCAATCAAAGTGGCCAGCAGACTTTTCGGGGCCAGAATCGAGCAGTAGGTCGCCGCTGCCACCCACATAAGATGGCAGGATAACGACTCCATGGCCTCGAACGGAAAACACCACCAGGCATTCCTTAATCGAAGGAGAAGGGAATTCAATTTGCAATTGCATTAGGCCGACATGTGACCAGCATTATTCGCACTCACTCGATGAAGGAGTAGCCCACCAGACGACCGGCATGCGAGAAGAACGCGATGATAATCAGATTAACGTGCCCAAAGATCCGTGTGATTTTCTCCGCTCCGTAGAGAAATGGAATACTACTCACTGTGCCCACGGTGATGGTGATTCCTACTCATAGCAAAATACACCTGCATAAATACAAATTCTTTCGAAGATCCAAATGAATCGAAACTCACCCAGAAGATAGTTCGGGGCACCAAGTTCCTTGAGGTACAGGAACAGGAAACTCTCGATGAAGCCCCAGAAATTACCGAGCACAAACAGGAAACAAATGAAGGCAATAACATGCGGCATTTTTAGCAGATTCCAAAGATCTCGGAACACATTATCCGCCGGCAGTTTCTCGCCAAGAGGCATCATCAGCACCGACATTGTGGATATCACCAGCAGAACATCGTACGTATAGAAGGCTGCCGAGTAATCCGTATAGCCCAATCCCCTCGAGGAGTAATCAATCATAATGCCCGTTATCGGAGAGAATATGGCCATGCCAATGCTGGAGAACAAACGCTCGCGTCCAAAATCGCCGCCATACTTCTCAATCATTGTCAGGGCAATCGGATCCATGATGGTTACTCCGGCGGACAGCATTGTGGTGGCCAAAAATCTGTGAAAAAAGGGGAAAATCTAAGCGAGGGCACAGATAATGATGTCGAAATAATGCCGAAAAATAATGAGGTACACTGGCTATGAATAATGAAAAATGAATAAAGTTGAATCGTGACAACTGGAATCATTTAAAAAATAATCAAAAGTATTCTGTTATCTAACAGACTATAATCTATAATCGTAGAAAAAAAAATATTTTATTTTCAGTTTCTAGTAAGAATGTATTATTCCTCTTTTTTAAGTATTTCGTATTCCAAACTTATTAGAACTCAACTTTTATCGGAAATTTATTTTTGGGTAAGCTGAAAAACTCACCTCAGCAAGAAGTACACCCAGAAAATGATCTCATCGGTTTCTTTATAGTCCGGAGGACATATTTCGGGAGCATTCATCGTGAAAGTACAACGCTGCATCATGCAGTCAACAGCTTTGGATCCCAAAATGGACATATTCGTGCGACGAACCAAGCCGCCACACCTCAAGTCCAGATCGTCCATATCGGTGAGATTGATATTACCCCTGACCAAAACGTCCTTACCAAATCTCTGAAGGATGTCGGTAACCGTCTCGTTGGCATCCTGTTCGATCTCCATGCCCAGTTGCTCGGTGGGATCGGCGAGATCGGGATGCATCTGCAGCATAAAGTAGGTGGCATCGTCATTATCAGAGTGCACCCAACTGGTCCAAGGCGCCTTATTCTGACTGCTGCTATCCGTCACTGAAAGAAAAATAAATACATTAATGTTTATAGTACATAGAAATGTTGTACACTGAAGATAGGTGCTTGCCCAACATTATGTATCTCAAGATATTTCTATAAATCAAAGCGACCTAGATAAAATATTTTTTTTTTGCCTTTTGTGATTCTTTAAAAATTTCTTTCTTGTTTTGGCTGTTTTTATTAATTAACAAGAATCTCAAAAAAAAGTTTATTTGTTTTCCAGCCTTTTAATAAATTAAAAGCGTCCCTAATTTAATTTCTTATCTCCTTTTTAGGTATTATTCAGTAATTGAAGTGACTTACCAAACAAATTTCCCTTACAAAACTAAAATTGCAAGTCTTTTCCCTCTTTTTACATTTTCTCCGCTGTGTTTGAGTGAGATTTTCTCATAATCAGACAGACAGTGGCTGGAAAATTGCTTTTTCACTTTTCCTGCAGTTTTCTGCACCCCGAGAAGAGCGCAGTCGGATTCTGATTCCAAGTTGTGTCCTGTTCTCTCCCGTTGTTCCCTGATGTCCTGTGCTGACCATGCATGACCAATTTCCAATTGTGCCAAGTGTCAACTGTACAGTCGAGTGTAATGCCATCATGTTTAGTTAGTTATGCACTTTTGTCTGCTGCTGTAGTGCCCCTTTTTCGGGGACTGCCCACATTCTGATTTCTGGCCAGGACATTAGCAAAGTTTCTGACTTTTCTGAGTTTTGTGTAGGTGAAATGCGGCACGGGGGAGTTTTGGCCAACATTTAATGTTCATGTGGCTTGTTAGCAGGCCATGATTTAGGACTCCCACTTTTGGGAATAGGGCAATGCCTGTTCTCTTATACGATTTTGGGGAGCCAAGGTGAGGGATAAAATCATATCGATATTGATTGTTTATAGTTATATATTTCCAAACTTTGCAACTCAAATCTCAAACCAAACGTTTCAATAAAAATTATCGGTACTCTAAAGTATTCTACTAAACAGTTTAGTAATATAAATAAAATTTTCTTTCTTTAAAAATGAAATTATGCAAAATTGAATAAAAATCACATTCTCTTATCTATAAAAATACCCATCGCACAATCTCTTTCTTTCCAAAACTAAACTGTTTACCTAAGATATTATCCCAAGTGAAAGCACTCTCTTTTCCATCTCCATTGGAAATATTTTCTTATTTCTTCCCTGCGTATTTTCGCCGCCCACTTTTAATAATGTGAAATAAAAACGCCTTTTTGTGAAGTTTTTCCCAGGGAATTGGAAAAAAGTTTCCCCGTAAACTTTGGCTCCACACAAAACGTCAGGCTTTAATGACAACCACCAGCCATCGCACTAGCACGCACTCAGACAGGTAGAATTATACTTATTTTTTGTAGTTTCATAGAGAGTCGACTCGGTCTTTGGCTTTTATGGAGCAAGTTGTTCTCGGTTTCTGCTCCTGTTCCCGGTTGGCAGTTCACAAAAGATGGAAAAACAAACTAATAAAAGTAAAACACACACGGACAGGGACAGGAACACGGACACGGACAAGGATACGGACACGGATGCGGATACGGACATCGACACGGACACGGACGTCAATAAATGACAGGGGAAGAAGAAGGGAGGAGAGCATTGCTAGTCGACAACAAGTAAACTGACTGGTAGAACAAAGGAGCGACTATATAGAAGAAAATTGCAAACGTACACTGAGAAATTACATTGAATTGGCCAAAAAAAACAATTCCTAACATTATTTTTAAAAGTTGAAAAAGGTGTCGGTATAAGTTAGAACTATTTAAATGAACTGAGTTTGTTAATGTATTAATTTATATGAAATACATTTTTTTAACTTTTATTACAATATCATTAATTTAAAGAGTAGTTATTTAAATTGTTTTTGCTATGCGTTGTTGGGCCTTTGTTTTATGTTTTTTTAAGCTTGGTTCTTATTAATAAGAACTTCCTTTGAAAAAATCCCCAAATAAAAATTCTGATTAGACCATAGTTTTTTTTTGAAGTGTATATCAAACTGGCCATGATAACAACGCTGTGGTCAGTCGGTGGTTGGGCAGGGGGCAGTTGGGCAGGGGGTTCGTCACGTCACTTACGATTCAATCCCTGCATGGACATGGCCGACAGTTCGGCTGACGAGGACTGGCCCTGGTCCGGAGCCACCTCCTTCAGCTGGGACATTGGCGGGAACATGGTCGATGACATATTAAGTACTTCTTGGTATCTGCTCCTCGTTTGCGTTGCGAATAATGCTGGCAATGATGACGCCGGCGAAGTGGTGGTCGATGTGGTCGGGGCTGGCGAGGATACCGAGGGGTCCATTGTGGTCGTGGTCGTGGTCGACCTTGTTGTGGTTGCTGTTAGCTGGGATCTCTGGGTGGTGCTGGTGGTGGCTGCTTGGCGCACATCATATGCCGGGGTATTCGTGTAAAGCTGAGGATTAACTTGCTCCTGCATCAAACAATAGTCAACGCACTGATGCACGGCCAATTCCAGCTCCGGCTCCTCCGGACATTCTCGACTCGGACACGGAGACCACCAGACCTGCGGTGAAAAATACGGGGGGGGAAACACAAAAGAATGTATTGGGAATTAGAAATGGGAAAAGGATTTGTGCAAGCAGAAGGAAGGCTAAACGATGTTCAGCAAAAGCTTCAAATATCCCAAAACATTTGCACGGATTCTTTACATCGATTGGTTTGAGCTAACAGTAAGCTGGGTTCACTGGACTCGCTCAAAAATGGGATTATTGTAAGCGATGCAATATATGAAAAGAAACTTTGGCAAGGGTTAATACTTCTGTTATTTTGAAAAACATTATTCTTCTATATTTTATATCCCCAATGAAGTTCTAAAAGATTCGAAAATGGCAATAAAGTAAGGTAAATAAACATGTTTAATCAAGTAATGTATGTAATATTTGGAATCTGATTAGATTTCACATGGTAGGGTGGGTATAGAACGAGGCCAATCTTCGATAGGCGCACTGTTTTGTCCGATTTTAGCTATTGAGCTGGCTATCTGTTGCTGGCGTTTCTTTGTCTACTACTATTAGTTTTGTATAACATCTTGATCTCTCTTAACATAAACCAACCTCACTCTCCCTGAGCAAGCTGGTCGAAAATGTAGACAGAGCGTGTTAGGAGGGACAACGTTGGATGAGTGTACTCGTTACAAGCTATAGATTCCCCGATTCATTTACCGCATCCAGTCGTTACACGCTATACAAAATATTCAATTTCAAGCAGTTCGAATTTTCCATCTAAGTATATTTTTGTCGTATTACATATAATAAACACACCAATAACTAGAAAACAAATGAAATGACGATTACTTATCTTGTTTTCAAGATATATTATCAAAAAGTTACTCAAAAATTGTGTATTTCTTAGGACCCCAAAAGCCCGAAGGTTTCTGATACAGTCGTTTTACAGAATAATACTTTTTATTATTGTTCGTGTAGCTTATAAATAAATAAAACTTTTCCAAAATACTGATATTCTTTTTATACATTTTTTATACCGCTTTTAACATTTTTTTTGTTGTCTAATCTGTCGTCGTATGGTTTTAAAGAATTATACATGGTGGACATAGTAATATTCTTGCTCTTATACGTGGTTAAATATACATATATAAAACTACAAAAAGTGCAAAGAAATTAAAAAGTAGAATTATTGCTTAGAGTTTGGTCCACTATTGTGGAATTGGCCCTACGAAGAGTAAAGTTCCATCGAACACATTTTTTTATTCCCTTGATACCCAACTATTATGGGCCTAATGTGTTTAATGGGTGCCAAGGGACTTGGTCGACATCAGTGATTGTTTTTTATGTTTTTAGTTTTTCAAAGCTACATATGTTCTATTCCGAAAACTCAGCTGCGAACTCCGTTGGATATAAAAGGGAGCAATCTGCAATCTAGGGGCAGTCGAAATTGAGCTATGATCGTGCTTAGGTTGATTGGTAGAGTTCCTATTCGAATTCTCGTGAAATTTACGCGGGCGAATTTCCAATATTACCGGTTTATCACGTATCAAAAGGAAATCTGAATTCTTTATAATCTATTCACTATTTCTTGAGTTTCAAATCGCGAGTGAATTGCTTTACCCAAGCTTAAAACAGGACTGCCACCACGATCAATAAAATCATACCACGCTTTATAACTCATCCAGTTAACTTTCCGTTTCTGTTTCTATTTGTACAGAACGTGTGCTATCGATGATATGCATGTCCCTAACGATCGCAGTGTATCTTTACATACCAACGTTTCGAAATGTGACCGGAAAGTGCATTATCAGCAACCAATTGTGCCTGCTCTTCTCTTATCTGATATCTATTCTTACTAATTTCGATCTAACTTATGATTTTGTTGGTAATTTATTAAAAAAATGCGTATTGCAAAGATTCTTAAAACTGTTGATGATATACGATGTTAATATTCATTTATCCTCCTCAGTCGTTAACATCGTCGCCTTGTATGCTTACTTTCTCTGGTTCTCTGTAATAAGCTACCATTTGTGGAAAGTGTTCAAGTGTTCCCTCGGTCGCTATGAAAATCCTAATGAGTTCCTGGTCTACAGCGTCTTTGTCTGGGTCACTTCTGCTATTATGGCCGTAGGGACTCCCATGATAGTAATCGTTTTAGGCTGCAGTTTTGGTGATTTTTAAATGAGATTCAGTCGAAATTTCATAACTTGATGGCATTAAATTTTGTTTTTTAAATTTTGCATTTGAAAGCCTAAAAAAAAAAAAGAATATCTTTGGCATTAATTAAACGAAATCTATTTACTAAAATTAAGTCCCGTGGAAACATTACTCATAGAAAACAAAAAAACTAAACACCTCAGTTTTGCTCGAGTTTGGGATGTTCGAGTTATGAAAGATTGAAAATTTCTTTATGATACTACTGTATTTATCCGTCCAATTTCTTCTATTCACAGGTACTCTATGTATACTTGTTGGTTGCTCTTTGCTGGTTGCAGTCATTTTTAATGTGATTATGTTTACCCTCACTGCTGTTAACATAAAGAAAGTAAAAACAGAACTGAATACTTTTAAGGAACAGGAGGAGTCGATGACGATCTGTCTAAATTTTGACACTGAGACGTAAGATATTTTAACTGTGCAAAGTTGTAACAAATTACGATACCCATTCCGTTGTTTATTTCAGGTTTCTTCAGTTTACGCGGATCTCTGTCATGATGGGCTTGAATTGGATCCTGATAATAATTTGTTTAATTGCCAACGTGTTTTTGTCTCCACGAATGGATGTTGTTGTGCATCTGATCAATTGGAATGGTGTTATTGTGTTTGTTGTGCTTGTCCTCAAGCGCAGCACCCTGAAGATGCTGATGGATAGGCAAGTCCTCAATTATTATGATAGTTCTTCGATTAACTTTGTTACTGTCATTTCAGCTATCGACAAAGACAAAGGGATCGTCTGGTCCGTGCTCTGAGGCAACTCCCAGTTTAAATAGGCCAAAATTCGTAAAATACAGAACTAAACATTGAAAAAAAAATTGTGTAATTCTTTCTTTATATGCCTTTTGTGTATTATAATCTCTATTTTCGATCAGGACTGTAGTTCGTGATAATATAGTTCTCGCAGAAAGAGCTGAGTTACTCATCAAAATATATAAAACTACGGTTTGCTGAGTTTTTTATAAAAATATATTTATTTTAAAGAATGTCAAAAGAGTTTTGAATTTAAGTCTTCTTCACCATCCCCAGTAGGCCGCAAGTATTCCATCAGAGCGTTCTCTGTTCACTTTGCTCAGTTCCCAGTTGTCAGGTTATAGGTAGGTCATACTATCGCAAGCAGAGTAGCCAAAAGGATAATAAAGGAGAATCAACAATGTCCTCTTTGCTGCCCAAGTCCTGGAGCATTCAGTTTCGCGAACTGGTCAGCTCGCCCTTCGCCATCATAGCGCTGACGTGCGTCCTGGGATATGTGGCCTACATGAAGACCCGGCGTCAACATGGCACCTACGACGATGAGGACTACGAGAACGAGGGACACCGCAAGCTGCCGGCTCCGTTGACGGGTCTCCATCTCACCCGAAAGCAGTTGGCCAAGTACAATTCGAAAAGGCCCGATAAAACATATTTGGTGGCCCTTTTCACCGTGATCTATGACGTTTCGAGTGCCCCCCATGACTTTGGACCCGGTGGTAAATACGCCAAGCTTTCGGGCACCGAAGTGACAGGTTTCATTAAAAAACAATCTGTTGTCGAATCGCGGGACTACGAATCCTATTTGAGCGAGTGGAAAATAATGCTGGAGGACTTTTTCTATCCAGCTGGAAAGCTAATCGATGGGGAAAAACTTTCCGAGGCAAATGAGTTGATACTGAACAAAAAGAAAATGGATGCAATACCGGAAGAAAAGGAGAAGGAGGAAAAGGAGGAGGAATCGTTTCAAGAACAAGAAACAGAACCAGAACCAAAACCAGAACAAGAACAAGAAACTGAACCTAATCGTGAAACTGAAACTGAAACATATCCAGAAGCAGAGCTCCTCATTCCGGAGTTTTCCAAACTGGATTTGAGTCCACCAGATGAGGGCATTAATTCCGACTGCGATTCCCTTCGCACGGCCTATGATTTTCCGCCGGGACAGGACGATCGCCTGGAAGATGTGAATGATGACAACGACGAGGAGGAGTTCTGTGAAGCTGGACAGGGGGATAATGATGGCGATGTCTGCGAATATGTGGCACCTACTGATGAAGACTCCAACCAGAGCAATTGGAACGATGGAGATGTGACCATGGTGCCCAATTTATAAATAATGCCTCCACCTTCACGCATCGCCCTTTGAAATCCAGCCAAAAGTGCCACTTAACCCATCATAAGCCCCCATATATGGGCGTAAGCCCTTAGCCATAATAACACCGACATAAATAAATATCTCTCGGATTTTATGTGTATCTGCATTTGCAGCACTTACACCGAGAGAAACATAACATCATCAGCCGTAATTAAGGCTGTTATTACATTTGCAATTTGAAAGCATTGTCAAAATTATATATTGTTCAAGATTCAATGGGATGCACGTGGATTTGTAATATATTAATATGAAATATATGAGTTAATGTGTCAAAAAATTGTATGTCTTGTGCTTTCCTCTAACACTAATAATTTCCGTTCTGTTTTATTTTTCGCTGTGCATTGCCTGCGGTTATGTGCTCGTGTTTCTGCATATATCCGTTACCAATTTTAATGCGAATTCAATAAGGCTCTGCCAAGGGTTGAAAGGGGCTGATTGGGCGGGAGTATCGAGCGCTGGCCTGCAATAATAAAATGGTAATTTCCGTTCACTGCCGTCGTCGGCGGTCGATGCCAAATAAATTTATGCCAAACGGCAAACCGAACTCGGCTCTATAATGGCATAAAATAGTAAACCGCAAGCAACAGGACATGGCCAGTGTAACAGGACACGGTATATGGTACATTCTCCAGCTCAAAGGATGTCGAAGTCCGGCGAACGTGCGGAATGAACGCAAATGTAGCAGTAAGATGCGTTTGCATGCTCTTATGGCAGCATAATGCCCTTTAAATCGGTATATACGGCTGGAAGTTGAGATCATTTCCACTAGAGTTTTCTTCGGTTTTCCTTTATTAATGGAAGTTATCACATCTTCAAATAATTTTTTAGTTGGTTGGGATTTTTCTTTGATTGCATATAACATATATTTGTTATCTGTTACACTGGTATATTGATTTAAATTTAAATATATCCCACCTCTACAAGATTTGTTTCTAGATAAATAGGTATTCACACTAAAATGGTTTAGGATATTATTTTAAAAAATTGTAATATATATTTTATATTTTATATTTATATACCATTTAAAATTCTTGTAAGCAGAAGGTGAATAAAGTAACCCAAACCTTCACCTTTTGTAGGGTATTTATCTAGGGTATTTACTAGTCGCCTAGACTTTTCCGCTACTTCCCCTGTTTGCTGCAGCTATTTTAATGGTGTTATTGTATTTTATGGGCACATCATAAATACAAATTCAATATACGCCCGTGCCAAGTGGCGAACACTGGGTGGGATTGGCCGCCAATGGATGCGTGTGTGCGTATCCCTCGGATACGTGCGTGAAGTGGGTTGAGAGCTGGGGCGTCTTTTGGCCAAGGGCCAAGGACCCAGGACCCAGAACCCAGTACTCAGTACCCAGGAACCAGGATCTCCCCCAAAATAGCAGTTCCATTGCGTTTCATTACGACTAACGGCAATGGCTCGAGCACAAGAAAGATTTTAATGTGTGTGCGGGTGTGCAGTCGTGTTGGTGTTTTAGTGCGGCTTAAGTGCTGGCAAAACGACACTAAGATAAATGTACGTGATACACAGCCACGGACACGAAACACTCACACTAGCACTCGGAAAAATCCACAAGAAATGTCCCTAAATAAATAGTAAGAAAATATATTTTCCTTACTTAATACTACAAAATACTTAATAATAAAAGGAAAACTATTAAATTCTTCATTTTTACTCCACTATAAATAATTTGTTTTTCCTTAAACCTTAAATTAATTGTTTTTAAAGAGTTCGTTAAAACTGTTTCTCCTCCACGTTCTTTACTTAAAATAAATTACTTTGAGCAGGGAAAAGCAAACTTTTACATTTTCAGTTGCTTATTAAATTACTGAAAACCTGGTGCAGTTGAGGGAATTATTTTGTTTTACCATAACAAGATTTTCTGCTAGTGCTTGTAAACCTGATGTGCACTCGGCTTAAGTGGATTTTTTGGCACCGACTAGAAGATTCTGGTGGGGCCCCTGCTCTGGAAAATCTTGTAGTTGCTTCTGGTGAGCTGTTTCTAATGCGTTCCATTCGCTTGCTAGCTGTCTGGCTGCGTTGCTGCTTCTGTCATTTTCTATTTTCCATTTTCCATTTGAATTTGTTTAGCCCCAGCCCCGCTCTCAATCGTAAGGGCCCTTTGGCTCCGTTTTACCATAATATCCCAGCCATGCAGATGTCTGCCCCGCTCCCCCGCCTACTTGTTGTCCATAATTCGATTTATGTAAAACCCTTGTAGTAGTTCTGTAGTCCTGCGACTGCTGCAATTTGCTGCCACTGCTCGAGAGCTGCTTGTGTCCAAATGCAATTGCCAAAAGGTGTGAGACTGTCAGCCAGCTCTCTGCCGACTTCATAAAGAAATGCAATCTCGAGAGGATTGAACGGAGCTGAACTCTGGTCGAACACCTCGGGGAAAAGCTGCTGCCGTCTGCCCCGAAATCCCTTTCTGCCATCCATAAAGCATGTACTCAAATTTGTTATGCCACATCTGACCGGCTTAAAGGACCCCCAGGACCCGACACGCAATAACATCCAACCCGGAGCCAGAGTCGTTTGCATTGATATGATCATAAGCATAAAGCGTCCACATATATATATCGATATCAATAAAAAGGAAACGCTGAGGGAAATCACAGAAATTCTGGTACAACAAATTTCCCCCCAAACACCGCCGTCCCTCTCAGATGGTATGACATTTATTTGCTTTATTTCGATGATTTTACATGACGCAAATTTATGCACAAATGCAGATAGAACCAGGACCAAAATCGAACCGAGGACAGCAAAATGAAAAAAAAATCGAAAAAAGGAAGCATGATTTTCACTGCTGCACTCGCGCAGGGTGACAGAAAAATACGTGCACTCGAAAAATACATTTATCTAGATTCGGCCAAAAACTAGACTATATTGAATTTATTATTTCAAGTAACAACACCCTAACCATATATTATCTTACACAACAAATGTTTATGTCTGAATTTTATTAATTTTCTTATGAGTTAAACAATCTGATTTTATATTTACTTGTTGTTTCTTTATCAAAAATATATATTTATAAAAAACGTATTTTAATTTATGGTTTTATATTAAACCAATTTGTTTTCAAAACGATTTAATTTGTATTATTTTTATATTTTCTTTTAGGCTTAATCCACAATTTATCGATATAAGTTCTTATTTGTTCACCTAAAATCATTCCAAAATAAAGATTAAAGTGTCTTTAAAAAAAATAACGAATTCGCTTAATTCAAAAATATTTCGTTTCAAAAAGTACTTGTTAGTTAATATCGTCGATTTAAACGTGAGTTTTGTGCGCTTTTGTCGAGTGTCTAGTCACTTGAATACAGGAATAACTGCCAAGTGTGGTACTCCACGCGTATACGTAATATTTGCTCTGTTCTATCTGTGTGGGCTCCGTCGCATTGCGTATCCGCCGCGTGCGCGTTTGTGTGTGCGGCAGCATGTGGCATGCTGCTGGGCGCTCAGAAGCCGGCAGGAAGTTGCCAAGCGGAACGGAGCATCTACATGTTCTTTCACCGAATCGAGCAACGTGCCACGCATTAGATACTCAGAGTTTCACACACAAACACACGGCACGTTGGTGTGGGTGCCATTTTGTACGTGCAAAAATTGTGTTGGTGTAGGTGTGTGTTGCATGTGGCAACATTATGTTGCCGCTGCCTCAAATAAATGCCGGCTTTTATGTAGTTCTCTCCCGCCACTTCCCTTGCTCCTTGGTATTCTCTCCGAAATAGAGACATGCCGTGACTGAAGTGAAACCATTGTGGAAAGTGGAAAGAGGGCTTTGAAAGCAGTTTCGAATGGCCACGAGGATGGCGAAGATTTTTGGCAACTCGCACGCAACAATTGCCATTGAAAATTACTGCTTAAAATGTTGCACAATTTAAGGTCGATTTAAGGTTTGATTTAACCCCAATAAATATATATGATTACAATAACTGTAGTACAAAATTTTAAATTTGTTCTGAATACAATTCCTTTTTCTTACTTTTTACTACACTTCATAATTTTGTTCTTCTATTTTATTTTGAAAAGTCTGAATTAAATGGAAAAGTTAGCTGTTATGTTGATACCTAAGATATACAAAATTAAATGGGGATGTTTAAAAAAATTAAATCTTGAAATGTGTATTAAAGAAATGCATCTGACATTCGAATTGAAAAGATAGTGTTCCATACTTTTTTACCTTACATAAATTTGTAAAAGCCCTAATCTTTGCTGTGTCTCACCCAAAATTCATATTTTTATTCTTATCAAAAAAATAAATCAACCCATTTATTAAAGTTCAAATAAGGATATTCAATGTTCCCCCGTAATTTATTAACACCTTTCTATAAAAGACAAATTCTGATCAACAAAAACGAAAGTGAAACTTAATATTTCTATGACGATAATTTTAATGGCAGGTTGAAACTTGAAGCGTTTTAAGCATAAACCCCGACGCACCTCCTAATTTCGAACTATTCAGACACCCCCACTTCGCTCACAATGTAGTTAAAGTCATCAAGAATGTGAGAAAGGGGGGTAAAACTGGCGGAGGTTGGGGAGAATGCTGGGTAACCATGAAATAAGCGCATTAGAACTGTTCAAGAGCAACAGCTGTTTCCCATGAGCAGGAGAACAATGCATTCGGGAACCATGCCCGCAAGGGAAAACTCAGAGGAGCGAGGTTGGAAAACCGCAGCCACATTATTTTTAGCTCTTAACTAAACAAGCGTCTAAACATATTTGCCCACGCACCTCAACCACAGCACCCAAAGAAGATTACAGCCTTTTCCAAACATTAAACCTGATTGAATCGAAGTCAGTGGGCTTTAGTCGATTGAAGGAAGGAATTTTCATCGCTCTAGAGTGTGCACAGCAATAAAATTTAAATATTCTCAATATAATTTCTAGGAAGGTGATATTTGTTTATTTATTTAATAATTATCAGCAAACTTTAAATAACAATAAAAAAAACAATGTTAAATGTATGTTAAGGACTGAACACATTTTTAATTGTTTTTTGAACTAAATATTAAATTAAAATCGACCCTTCCAAGTGTTATTATTAGATTAATTTTAAAATTAATTTAAGGATATATCTTTTCTTGTTCAGTGTGTGGCAAACTCACCTCAATATCGCCGCTGTCTGGATGTCTCAATACGAACGCCGATGGCACCACGCCCGGAATCTCCTGCTGCGGTATAAAGAGCAGCGAGTGATGGAAAATCGCATTCAGGAGCAGACTCATCACAACGACCGGTTTGTATTTGCCAAATTTGTCAACGAGGAAACCTGCAGATGGGGAAACGAGGGAAAAAGGATGATTTTGTGGAAAATGTAAGCAAAATGGCAGCAAGATGTTTGAAACGGCATCGTTGGGTGTGGAAATCGTAGAATGTGCAACTGCAACGCTCCTCAAAGTAAGTTGTCTACAATTCGGCTGGGGGCTTTGATTGGTTGCTGAGAGCTTAAATTCAGTTTAAGCTGGATTTGCCACACCAACGAGAAAAAGCTGAAAATTACTTCAAGAGTTTTTCTTTAATTTTTGAAGGGCTTGGTGGACTACAAAAGAAAAACAAATGGCTTTCTACTAATAAGCTTATTATACTGTTTTGCCTTTAAATAGTTTAAGTCCTTAGAAAATTAAATTTTTACTGCTGTAATGGATATTTTATTAAACTTCTTTCGTAACTATGACACCACTCTTAAATAATTACTATTTCAATTTTAGTTTTATATCTCTGGAGCTCTTTTTTATCAACGTTCTTTATTTCGCTATTATATCTTCAACTCGTTTTACTTTTATTGCTGCACCACTTGAAGCTTTCGAAGCCATTAAATGGGACTATCAAGCATTATTATATCGCAAGTTGGATGATCGAAATTTTGATGTCGCAACTTTACGAGAGCGTTTTCACTTAGCTCACATTTTATATTTTTTCCAAGCTTTTATGTCCGACAATTTGACCAGCTTTATGCACTTTTCTCTGCCCCCTCGGCTCTTTGTTTCAACGTGCATCTGCCTGAACATTTATCTGCAGCGAGTGTTCACATAAAATGTTTAAAAACCTTCGCTGTCGCCAACATTCCATACCGCAAATGCATTTTAAAAATGCAAAAGCAAATAATAAGAATGCATAAAAAACAGTGCACAAAAGGAAGAGAATGCAACCACACGATGGGGGCACTTCACATGCAGACAGTCAAAGGAGAACAACAAGAACTTTGTTTAATTGTCATTTAAACTGCAAGTGAATTAAATTATTCGCACTCGTCCGGAAAAGTGGCCTGGTCTAAAAAAAATGTTATGCATTGAAAAAGCTTCCAGAGAGGTTGAATAAAAAACCAATCAAATGGGTGCAGTTTGGTGAATAAATATATATTTACGATACGACGAGCAGTTTTTAAATCTTTGTATTTTTGGTACCAATTTTATTACTACAAGTAAAAAATATTGATTTGATTAATTTTTAAACAAAGTATTTTATGCAAAGATTTTATTGGGTTCATTCAAATTAATATAAACAATTGAACAACATTCAATTAACTAATGGTTTTTGAAAAAAGTTATGCTATTTTTAAAATTGTATCGATTTCTATGTTGTTTTTAGTATGTAACGTTTTAAAAAAGCCGTATTTAATTCAAATATATTTTTTAATTATCCAATTACGACATGCATTTGCAATTCGTGACTTTCTCAAAGAATAACATACGCCTCTTGGAAATTTTTGCATGGCTTAATTTTCGGTTTTTGCTCTCGTTATAATGCACGGGTAAACACGGAAAAACTTTAAATTAAAATCGACACACAGCGCTAATTAGATGCATTAAAACAATTAACCGTGCTTCTACTCACCTGTTATGGGCGGGCTAAGAAAAGTGGTGAAGGGCAGGGCCAGGTAGATAATTGCAATCTCCTCCACCGTGAGGCCAATCGACTGCATGTGAATCGTCAGGTAGGGCAAAAGGGACGAGGTTGCTGCAAGGAAAAAGGAGTACAGATTATTGTGCGAATTATTGAGAATCGAGAAAGAGAACTTAATTACGAGCAGGAAATGTGAAAGAAGGGAAATTGCTCAAGCGAAATGATGGAATTTCGTTGAGGTCAATAAAGCCAGTCGAGGGTAATTAAAAATGGTGAATGAATGAGCGAAAAAAGGATTAGTTTAGCCAGCAAATGTAAGGCTTCACTAAATCATCCCTTTTCTTATTTACTTTTACATTTTAGTAATGTCATATTTAATATTTCGTGGCATAACTTTCCATTTTTTCACTACCGCTCAATTTAACTACATTGTCATTACTATTATGTAATTGATTGACATGGAGCAAACACAAGGGAGTAATTAAATCAGCAAGTGAAATTAATTAAAACCAAAACACCTGAACATCAAACAAAAGCAATTACAACTTATACCAGTTTAATGAATTTTAATGGAGGTGGAATCTCACATTTTGTTGGAACACATTTTGTTGTAAAACTAAAACCTAAATATCTTTTAGACTTTATGGACTAATGGCCATGCAAAAGCCTTTGACATTCTTTTAAAGTTTTCCGTTGTCTTGCAGTTTTATATTTTGAGTATTGGTCAATTGGAAATTTCGTAAGAAACTTAAAAAAATAGGCAAACAAAAAAGAGACTAAAAAGAAATGAATTGTAATTGAGCTGTAGATTATTAAGGGCAATTTTATTTTAGCCTACTACCCACTACCTTCCTTCGAAAATAGCCTACAAAAAAGGGTCGAAAATTAAATATGCACTTCAATAATTTATGAGCATTAACGCATCCAGCACGCATCACGTGTCTGCAGTCAAAAAAGGAGAAAAGCGGAGGAAAATTAATGGCAACAAATTGGGCGAAACAGGGAAGCAGTCACATCCCCAATTTTCCCCTGCTACCAATTCAATCCACAGCCTTGACCAATTTAAATGCAAACACGTCAAGGATCCCGGGCACGTAGACTTGTGCGGCTGTGTGTGTGTGGGTGGAAAAGTGCGTGTCCAGAATGAAATTCGTTTGTTAAAGTGCAGTTAACACTCGGCCTCGGCAAATGGCGGCTTGAATTCGTTTTTACAGCTCCTGCATCGCCTCAGATAATTAACAATAATACGCCGTGTGTGTGTCTGTTTGTATTTGCTCAATGCAATAACAATTAATTGCTCGTATTGCCGCTGCCGTTTCTTCCCTTTCGTCCATCGGAAACGGAAACGCAAGCATGTCAGGGTTGTTTGGCTTGGCGGCCATTCATGTTCGCTCGAGTTTTTTCACACAGAACGAAAAACGTAAGCGACACAAAAGGAAAACAAATTAAAAACTAAGTTTCATAAATGTATAGAGCCAATGGATAGTAAAATTGGTTGGAAAAAATATGAAATTTTTGTTACGTTCTGGAAAAGGATTTCCTTTCCCTTAACACAACAGCCTTTTCTCTATTTATGGACAAATTATAATACCTCATATGTATATTAGTAAAAAGCTTTTATTTTTCCAAGTTATCTTTAACTAATCAGTCAATTTTGGCTTCTTCATTTAAGCAATTCTGCGTTTTTTCCAATTCCAGAGTATAATTTTATTTAAAATCATATTCCAAAGATATATTAATTTAAAATCGGCTTCAATTTTGTCGGTGCAGATGGCTGTGTAAAGTTTCGCCTCAGTTCCGTTCGGTTGGGATCTGTTCCTGCCACGCTGTCATTCGTAATTAATGTCCCTTTGCACATTTATACTCCCCTTTCTTCCCCGTCCCTCTTTAATAATTATTATTCCGTTTTTCGCTTGTCGCACATACTTTCAACTATGCACAACGTTTTGGTAACACGTTCAGGCCATCTATGCAATTTGCAACTATATTGCACTTTATTTGTGAATATTTGAGGGGACAGATGAAAGACACTCACAACTGACACCGACAAATGAAAAATGTGCTGCCAGAAATATTAATTGCAACTCATTTTGAACATGTTTTTATTTCAGAGTTTCGTTGCGTGCATAGTGAATTGACATTTAGGGCAACAGTTTCACTGGGTAATTTAATTTCGGGTTTCAAAGTTGATTGATGTGAAACTGGTAAAGCTTTAACCCTTAAATTAGATAAAGTTATTGAGATTCAAATTTTTGTTGTATTATAAAAAGTAAATTTACTTTAAATCTCTCGAAAAAAGAAATTTAATAAATTAACCACAATAAATTCGGAATATAAAAAGAGAAAGAAGACAGAACCACATTTCAAATTGATTATAACGAAATACATAATGAACAAATAATAAAACATTTAATTTAATGCAAAAGGATTCTTCTGCAAACAAAAGACATTTTTCAGTAATTTATTACAGTTTATTATGCGCATTCATATGCATAAATGAATTTCCAACAGTTTTTTTTCAGGTAATTTTTCAGTTCAGAAAGCATACCTATTTTTCTAAAAACATATAAACAATTTAATTATTTAAGCTTAAAAAATTTAGGAATACCAAATTTAAATAAAGATTTAAATTGGAAAAAATCTTAATTTTATATGACACCAAGTTTGCATTTAAAAATCGACATTTATGGAGTTAATTACAATATTTTCTATCGATAAGAGACGTTTTTAACCTAATTGAACCACAAAGAGCAAAGCAAAAACAATATTTCAATTTGAAAATTGACGAGAACGGCTCTTAAAGAATTAAATTTTTAAATCATGCAGCACATCAGAGAAAAGTGCGATTCCTTTGTCTAGCCAATTAATGGTATTAAATTACACTCTATACGGGAATAAATGTGCTGAGCCAATTAAATTATTTTGTGAACTTTGCGCTGCCCAAAAACCGAGACGAAAATAAAAGAAATGCCGAAAAAGAATCCTCGGCTCAACTTTAGCTAAATAAAAAACGCATTAATACTCATTTTAGTGACAATTTGAGTTTGATGGCAAAAGACAAAGGGGGTGGATGGGTAGCGAAATGTTTTTGCCATTGACCGCCAGCAAAAACATTCAGAAAATGGCGCACGGTCAGAAAATCGGAGGCAGCTACATACATATACATACTAGTCCAAGGCAAATCAAAGTAAACCTTTCTCAAGCTTAAATCACATAAGCTAGATTTATTTACAAAAGACGCACACACAGGCACACATTATGAATGCCTAATTGCCACACGCTGGGAAAATCTGCTCAATGTGCATCAGACTCTAACTGAATTTATACAAATGTGTTACATATTTTCCCCAGCCTAATTGATAACTTCCGACCAGCCCAGTCCCCTACATTCCGGAGAAGGGGATTCGGAGAGTGTGATAATGAATTCAGATTCACTGCCAGAGAATAAGTCGGTCCCCCGGACTTTGCTCAACATTTTTCCAGCTGCTGCATCGCCTTTGTATATAATAGGGTATCTACATTTGTGTTGGTTTTTCTGCGAGATGGATAAAGCTTATATACTCTCATTTTGGAATCTTTAGGTTTAAGGTCTTTGGGGTTTTGGTAGGCAATCGGTTTATTTAACCTAAAGAAAAGATTTCCTAATATTTAAGATTGAACACTAAACTTGAACTAAACAGAATTGGCTTGGTTTAAATAAACACCAATGTTCAATTAATGCTAGGGAAATTTTGTCTAAAAAGTTGCCCTTTTTAAACCAAATAATTATCTCTCAATTCAGCTAATATATTTTTACAGCTGAAAAAAACCCCCTCAGACAACGTGTCGTATGCATGATATCAATTAAAGGCAAGGCAAAAACCAAGTGTAGGAACGGATTTCTATTTCGTTGGCAGTGGTGTGGAAAAACATTGATGAGAGTGATTTCTAATTAGTTTTTAATTACATATTTTACACATTACTCACCGCCATACATCACGAACAGGGTTATTTTCAGCATTATCAAGTTGGGATTGATGCCTCGCCGCTGGCAGAATTCTCCGAATCGCGTCAGTTCCACCTTTTCCGTTATCGCCGGATCCGTGGCCATTTCCTCGCTGACCATTTTCCCCATTTTCCCGACTAACACTTGGCCAATCGCATGCACTCGTCGACAGTTTTGAAGTTCGTTTCAATGAAAAGCGGCCAGCGGGGAGGGGAAAATTGCCACCGATCTAAGTTTCTCGGTCACACACAGATTCACACACAGACTAACACATTGCGAGGCACTCAAAATTAAATCCCTAGTGTATTTTGCTTTTTATGATTTCTCTCGCTGACTTTTTCTTGTGATTTTGATTAAATTCAATTGAAATTTGTGATCATCAAGGCAGACCCATCCAGTTGTTGTTGCTATATATATATAGATATATATTACACACTAAATTTCACAGCACAATTTGGTTGAGTTTGGTTTTTCAAGACTTCTAATCTCTCTTGATCTTTGTTATTTTCAATTAGCTTTTCCGTTTTCCTCACACTTTTCAAGGTTTCCACTTTTGCTCCACTTTGGGAATTTCCTTTCAATTTGTTATTCCAAAAATTCACAGCGCGTTTTTGGTCGCTTTCATGTGCTTTACTTTTTTGTTTTGTTTGCCGCTTGAACTTTTCCAGACGCCGTTCGCTTTGCTACTGAACTGCAGGGAAATGAAAATCTCTTATCAACCTCTCAGCTAAATCTCCAGATCCCCAGATATCCCCCAGATCTCTGAGCACACTGATGATCATAATGATGATGCTGATTCTAACTTAAATTGGTCCGCCTCTCAGTGTGTTGGTGCCAGATCTTGAGCTCTTCTTGTTGGTGTTTTGTTGATGCGACAAGATCGCCGGGAGATAATGTCTCCCGTATTTCTTGAATGGAGATAAAAAGCCAACGAAACCTGAGCGACGGCTGACGTGCGACAATGTCGCGATCTCCGCAAGAGTGACTGACAGTCCGGAGAACGAGGAGGTCGGGTATTTGTCTAGAATCTAGCGAAAAGCCCACTTGGTAGGCCAAGGTTCACCTCCCGGAGGGGTTGGGGTCCTCAGATACACCCCCTGAGATAGGAACTCAGTGGGGATTAAAGACGATGCAGACACACAGAGGGCAACAGAAAAAACAGTAAAAAATAACAATTATTTTTGATCTTCTAATCAATCTGGGCACTACACTATATAGTAAGCTGTAATCTTAATTATTTTAACTTACTAAAATCAATTTTTAATATACCCCATGCAATAAACGATCAACGAAGAAAGATCTGAAAATTAAAAATTATTCCGCTGTGTAAAAACCAATGAAGAGTTGTACCATTTTTGCCGATAAAAGTTGTTATCAAGTGAAATATATATAAATCTATATATATATAAAATTTAACATTTAAAGCAATTAATTTTTTTTTGAACAAGCTCATTATTAAAATCTTCCCATTTAACAATTAAAAGTGTTTGCATAATGTGTAAATTATTTAAAATTTTTACAATTGCCTTTAATTGTAATTCAATGAGAAATACCAATAGTTTCTTACTTTATTTTGTTCACAATTTTACATCAGCCGTATTCGAAGGCGCTGAAAAAATCTCCCCTCCACTCGAAAATTCCACCAAGAACACTCTTGGGGCTCTTAAACGGATTTGAACAAGAAAATCGTGCCCGAATCACAAAAGTTGTAGGCATTTCCCTAAAGAATATTTTTATAAATTTTATCAACGTTCCGAACCGAAGCAAAGAGCGAATTCAACTGACCAGAAATGAACATATTTTTTGATAAGACCGCGACATGGATTGAAAAAGAAACACATTAACTGATAGGGAAATTACATGTGCAAAACGATTGATTGATTAGGATCAAAGCACGTGCCATTGGCAGATATGCGTATGGCCTGACAACCGAAGAATTTTCACCACGACTTTTCTTCGCGTGCCTCGGAATATTTACGCCCCACTGACCCGGCCTAACCTCCGTATAAAAAATGGTATAAACCTTTATGTGTGGAGCTTAACTGATTAGCCGCGCTTCCTGAAGGGAGTTCATAACTTTGTTTTGTTAGTTGACAGATAAGATAATACGATTCCATCTCGTGTGTCATGTGAGTGCAAAGTAAAATATTTAAACTGTCTCGGCACGAAGTAAAAAAAAACAACAAATATATCTAATTCGGGGAAAGGGAATTGTTGGTCGATGTTTATAAGTCACCTGGGTGTCCTTCTACCACCTTATTATCTCTCTTAATCTATTTAGCTCAGCGTCCAGAAGAAGATGCCAAAGATAGAGCGATTATCAGATACTTTTATATTTAGCACGCATCTATCTGAGATGGATGTGGGATATCAAAGGCAAACACAAACATGTTGTAAAACAAAATACGTAAGCAAAAGTTGTGCCAGACTGGAGCACTCGTTTTTCGTTTATCAGCAGTGAAATCGTGGAGAGGCTGAAACAAAAGTCTAAGAACTCAAGAAAAAGGTGCAGCAAACACAGATCCCTGACCATATCGGTATACACTAATTAAAGACCGAAGATTTGTCGTTTCTTCATTAAAGTTTAACAGGTAAAAAATTTGCCTATATATTTAAGTTATAAACGTTATATTCGAGGCTCCTTAAATTATTAAAATAAGTGCACAGTTATGTATATATAAAGAAATAAACAAATAATTCCAGTTTTATTTTCAGTTTTTGTTCTATTGCAAATAATTTTAATTTTTTTAAAATTTTTTTACTACAAGCCTGAGACATTATACAGTACTGAAACACATTAAAATTTATATAAAATATAAATAAAATGATAGTTATAAATGATAAGTCAGAAATATTTTTGTTAGTTGACTAATATCAGTAACGGACATATGAAGCTTTTTGTGCTTTTACAATGGGACTTTACAAAAAGTCTGCTTCACTTTTTACACTTTATTTAAACTACTCTTTTTTAACGGAAGAGATTTCCTATAACTTATATTACCAGATTCTAAAATATAATTAATAAATTAAAAGTTAACAATAAAATACATACTGTTAGTAGAATGCAAAAATAGCTATTTTTCCTACTTTAAGTTAAAAGTAAAACATTTACTTGAATTTCACTTAATTGTATTACATATAAATTAAAAAATCATGTAAATGATATTACATAATTGTAATATTTATTAAAGTAACTTATTTTCGCATTCACAATCCAAATCATCTAACGCTGTCATAATGTGGTGCTAGAAATTTTTTGTAGAATTAGTTATTAGTTTTCTAGGTTTTGGTGTGTTTTTTAGTTTATAATACGACAACAATATACTTTGATGCAACATTTTACCTGTTTGAAATAATGTTAAATAAGACTACTTTCGAAATTGAATGGGGTACATCGTTCGTAAAATCATGTTATAGTTCTTAAGATATATGATTTTTATTTTAAATTTTGTAATCGACTTGAATTACAAATTCAATTTTTATACCCTTGCAGAGGGTATTATAATTTTGGTCAGAAGTTTGTAACGCAGTGAAGGAGACGTTTCCGACCCTATAAAGTATATATATTCTTGATCAGTATCAATAGGGGAGTCGATATAGCCATGTCCGTCTGTCCGTCTGTCCGTCTGTTTCAATACCGTTTGCGAGCTCAGTTTAAAAGCTAGCGATCTGAAACTTTCACAGTCGTCCTAAAACAAGTGTACGCAGATCAAGTTTGAAAACCGCCCCGATCGGATGTCTATATCCTATAGCTCCCATAGGAACAATCGGATATAACTTGCAAGAATGGAAGATATTTCGCGCAGTGTAAAAGCTATTGACATAAATCTTTCCAAATCTTATTTTTTTATGCGTACCTTGATCAGAGTAAAAGCGCGTGACGATCGGACGTCTATATCCTATAGCTCCCATAGGAACAAAAGGGTAAAATCGGTTAAAATTTAATGATTTTTAGGATATTTCACGCAGTATACAAGCTATTGACATGAATCTTTCCAAATCCTATTTTTTTATGCATACATTGATCAAGGTGAAAGCGCCGATCGGACGTCTATATCCTATAGCTCCCAGGGTGAAATCGGTCCAAATTTGATGATTATCAGAATATTTCGCGCAGTGTGTAAGCTACTAACATAAAATTTTCCAATTCTTATTTATTTACGCATATCTTGATTAGGGTAAAAGCGCTTGCCGCTCGGAAGTCTATATCTTAAAGGAGATAGGAAAAATTGTTAAATTGCTGCGAAAGTATCTCTTTTTTTCTATTTGTATATGACATTTTTGCAGTATAAAAGCAATTGACTTGAAACGATGCAAATCTAGTTTACTTATGTATACCTTACTCCTTTCGCTACTTTTTCACTTTTAGCAATTTCGTCAAAGTCTGCAAGGGTATTAAAACTTCGGCTTGTCGAAGTTAGCTTCCGTCCTCGTTAAAGATAAATTTATTGTATGTGAAATATGAACCCGAAAACGGAATTACTAAAAAAATTGACCTGGACTGTCCATAAAGTAAAAAAATTAGAAGAATAAAATGTTTAAAGCAAAAGTTTTATTTTCTTGTAGAGTTACTTAAATCAGCCTGAACTATCTCACCAAGAACTACACTCCTGATCGAAAATAGAGAATATAATACACAAAACCCAGCACATCGGCATATAAAGAAAGAATTACACAACTTTTTTTAAATGTTTAGTTCAGTATCTTATGAATTTTGGTCTTGCCCTATCATTTGTCGCATTGAAAGCAAAGCTATATTTAAACTGGGAGTTGCCTCAGAGCACGGGCCAGCCGATCCCTTTGTCTTTGGTGATAGCTGAAAGGACAGTAACAAAGTTAATCGAAGGACTATCTTAATTATTGAGGACTTACCTATCCCTCAGCATCTTCAGGGTGCTGCGCTTAAGGACAAGCACAACAAACACAATAACACCAATTAAATTTTCCACATGCCCAACAACATCTATTAGTGGAGACAAAAACCCGTTAGATTCGGAAATTTTACAAATTATTATCACGATCCAATTCAAGCCCATCATGACAGAGATCCGCGTAAACTGAAGAAACCTGAAATAAACAACGGAATGGGTATCATGATTCGTTACTACTTTGCAAAGTAAAACAAGAAAGGAAAGCTAACTTCGGGCGGAGCCGAAGTTGATATACCCTTGCAGAATACTCTGTAAATTATATTCTCCAAAATTATTCAAATGATGCATTCTTAATACTCATAAAAATCCCAACTTCCTAACTTTAACAACACCAAAGTTATGACATTTCCAATCGTTCAGTTATATGGCAGCTATAGGATATAGTCGGCCGATCCTTATGAAATTTGGTAGGTCGGATTATCTGGCCAAATATAACACCCATAGAAAATGCCAACTTCCTAACTTTACAAACACCAAAGTTATGGCATTTCCGATCAATCAGTTATATGGCAGCTATAGGATATAGTCGGCCGATCCTTATGAAATTCGGCATGTCGGATTGATTAGCCAAATATAAAACCCATAGAAAATCCCAACATTCTAACTTTACAAACACCAAAGTTATGGCATTTCCGATCAATCAGTTATATGGCAGCTATAGGATATAGTCGGCCGATCCTTATGAAATTCGGCATGTCGGATTGATTAGCCAAATTCAAAACCCATAGAAAATCCCAACTTCCTAACTTTACAAACACCAAAGTTATGGCATTTCCGATCGTTCAGTTATATGGCAGCTATAGGATATAGTCGGCCGATCCCGGCCGTTCCGACTTATATACTGCGTGCAAAGGAAAGAAGGGTGTGTGCAAAGTTTCAATCCGATAGCTTTAAAACTGAGAGACTAGTTTGCGTAGAAACAGACAGACGGACAGACGGACAGACGGACATGGCTATATCAACTCAGGAGGTGATCCTGATCAAGAATATATATACTTTATAGGGTCGGAGATGTCTCCTTCACTGCGTTGCACACTTTTGACCAAAATTATAATACCCTCTGCAAGGGTATAAATATCTTACGACTCAGTGTCAAAATTTAGGCAGGTCGTCGTCGACTCATCCTGTTCCTTAAAACTATTCAGTTCTGTTTTTACTTTCTTAATGTTAACAACAGTGAGGCTGAACATAATCACATTAAAGATACCTCCGACCAGAACAGGCAAACATAAAACTACATCTAAAGTTTCTGCGAATGGATGAAAATAATCGTAAGTATAAATACAGTATCACGATAAAAGTATAGTCGATCTTTTATATCTCGAACATTCCAAACTCGAGAAAAACTGAGGTGTTTAGTTTGTTTGTTTTCCATGAGTACTCTTTCCACGGGACTTAACTTTAGTAAATAGATTTCGTTTAATTAATCCCAAAGATATTCTTTTTTTTTTAAGACTTTAAAATGCAAATTTAAAAAAAAAAATGTAAAGCCATCTACAGTTATGAAATTTCGACTGATGCTCATTTAAAAATCACCTTCACTGACGTTCAAAACGATAGGTATCATAGGATTCACTACGCCCATAATAGCGGAAGTGACCCAGACAAAGACGCTGTAGATCAGGAACTCATTAGGATTTTCATAGCGACTGAGGGACTTGAACACTTTCCACAAATGATAACTTATTACAGAGAACCAGAGAATGAAAGCATAGAAGTCGGCGAGCATAAAGAGATCTGAGGAGGATAAATGAATATTAACATCGTATATCATCAACATTTTTAATAATCTTTGCAATATTCATTTTTTTTTTTATAAATTACCAAAAATTTCAGGAGTTTTGTAGAATATATTAAGGATAGCTTCCAGATAAAGGATAAACATGCACAATTGGTTGCTGATGATGCACTTTCCGGTCACATTTTGAAACGTCGGTATGTAAAGATACACTGCGATCGTTAGGGGAATGCATATCGTCGATAGCACAAAGCCTGTACAAATAGAAACAGAAACGGAAAGTTCACTGGATGAGTTATAAAGCGTGGTATGATTTCATTAATTCACTCGCGATTTGAAGCCCAACAAATGGTGGATAGCAAAAAAAAGCGGATTTCCTTTGGATGTTCGCACGCGTAAATTTTTGAGAATTTGTATAGGAACTCTACCTAGGAACACTGTATTAAGCTCGATCATAGCTCAATTTCGACTGGTCCTTGATTGCAGATTGCTCCCTTTTATATCCAACGGCATCGAAACTGAGGCGATTATTAAAATTCGCAGCTGAGTTTTCGGAATAAGAAATAGGTTTGAAAAAGAAAAAAACATGAAAATCACAGATGTCGATCAAGTCCCTTGGAACCTATTAACCTATCAGGCCCATAATAGATGGATATCAGGGGAATTAAATAATGTGTTCGTTATAACTTACACTCTTCGCAGTAAACCAAACTCTAATCAGTAATTACATTTTTTGCATTTTTTTAGTTTATTATATATTTTACTACGTATAAGAGGAAGAAACTTACTTCGTCAACCATGTATAATTCTATAAAACGAATGGATCTGTCGACTGATTGGACATAAAAAAGTTACAATCGGATTAAAAAAAAGTATAAAAACCAAATTAGTATTTTAAGCCACTTTTATTTTACTAGAGAATTCATTCTTCTGAAAATGTTAGTAAACGAACAATAAAAATTAATATTCTATTAAACGACTGTATTGGAAACCTTCTCCAGTTTTGTGCTATGTTGATTTAAATTTCCATCTTAAAATCAGTCGGTGTCACACGAAAATAACTAGAGACTTCAGTTTTTGGGCAATTGTTTATAAAATCATTTAGGCTTACTTAATTTGACTAAGATTGAGTTTTTAAATTCCAAAGAATGAATCGCTTGCCCGTTTATAAAATAAAATATAAAACAGAAATGATTTTTAAAATTGTGAAACCAAAACTTACTTAGCTAAGTTCGCACCCGGCCAGAGTTGCCAGATGTTTGTGTCGTTCATAAGAAAATTGGCCTTTGCTAACGGCTTTCGGAGTTCCTAACCTCGGGCGTTTTTAGTGACCCCATTTTTTTAGAAAATTGTTCCCGATTTTGGGTTCCTAAGAAACACACATTTTGCGAAAACTATCTCACCACGAACTACAGTCCTGATCGAAAATAGATATATATAGATATATTACACAAACGCCAGATCGTAAGCATAGAAAGAATAAATTATAAAAATTGTTCGAAATGTTTAGTTCAGAATCTTATGAATTTTGGTCTTCCCCTATCATTTGTCGGATTGAAAGCAAAGCTATATTTAAAATGGGAGTTGCCTCCGAGCTCGGGCCAGCCGATCCCTTTGTCTTTGGTGATAGCTGAAAGGACAGTAACCAAGTTAATCGAAGGACTATCTTAATTATTGAGGACTTACCTATCCATCAGCATCTTCAGCGTGTTGCGCTTAAGGACAAGCACAACAAACACAATAACACCATACAAATTGTGCAAATGTCCAACAACATCCATTAGTGGAGACAAGAACCCGTTGTATTTGGCAATGACACAAATTATTATCAGGATCCAATTCAAGCCCATCATGACAGAGATGCGCATAAACTGAAGAAATCTGTAATAAAATACGGAATGGATATCATGATTCGTTACTATTTTGCAAAGTTAAAATATCTTACGTCTGACTGTCAAAATTTAGGCAGGTCGTCGTCGACTCATCCTGTTCCTTAAAACTATCCAGTTCTGTTTTTACTTTCTTTATGTTAACAGCAGTGAGGCTGAACATAATCACATTAAAGATACCTTCGACTAGTATAGGCGACATAAAAATTATAAATTTAGTATCTGTAAATGTAAGAAAATGGTCGTATAAATACAGTATCCCCTAAAAAAATAGTCGATCTTTCATAGTTCGAACATCCCAAACTTAAGGTGCTTAGTTTTTTTGTTTTCCATGAGTATTATTTCTGCGGGACTTAGCTTTAGTAAATATATTTCGTTTAATTTATGCCAAAGCTAGTCTTTTTTCTTTTAAATACTTTAAAATGCAAATTAAAAAAACAAATTTTAACGCCACATCTAGTTATGAAATTTCGACTGAAAAAAATCACCTTTACTGCACTTAAAAACGATTATCGTCGTAAAATACACTGCGGCCATAATAGCAGAAGTGACCCAGACAAAGACGCTGTAGATGAGGAACTCATAAGGATGTTCATAGCGACCGAGGGCCTTGAATACTTTCCATAAATGACAGCTTATTACAGAGCACCAGAGAAAGTAAGCATAAAAGTTGATTACATGAATGGCAACTGAGGATGATAAATGAATAAAATGATTTTAGAATCTTTGCAATCCGCACTTTCTTAATAAATTACCCAAGTGTAAGGAAATGTAGTCCAAGGCAAATAAAACGTTCATCAGAATAATGTTGAACAGGCAGAATTGGTTGCTGATAATGCACTTTCCGGTCACATTTCGAAAAGTCGGTATGTAAAGATACACTGCGATCGTTAGGGGAATGCATATCATCGATAGCACACGGCCTGTACAAATAAAAACAAAAAGGGAAAGTTAACTGGACGAGTTATAAAGCGTGGTACGTTTTCTTTATTTGAGTGGCGGTCCTGTTTTAAGCTTGGTTTAGGCAATTCACTCCCGAAATACAAATTTCGGATTTCCTTTTGATACGTGATAAATCGGTAATATTGGGAATTCGCGAGCGTAAATTTTACAATAACTTGTATAGGAACTTTACCGATTAAAGTTAATGTCTCGATCATAGCTTAAATTCGACTGACCCTCGATTGCAAATTTGCACCCTTTTATATCCAACGACTATTGGAGTTTTGAAATATAAAAAAAACATATGAAACGCAATCTTTTGGCACCACTGATGTCGACCAAGTCGCTTGGCACCTATTCAACACAGAGTTATCCACATTACGACCATAATGTGTTCGTAGGACTAATTGCACCCAGTGGACCAAACTCTAAGCATTGATTTAATTTCTTTGCACTTTTTTCTTCAATGGCGTAAATATACATACATATATAATAAACTTAAATATATAGTTAACCACGTATGCGAAGAAGAAACTTAATTCGTCCACCAAGTATACTTATAAAAAACGACTGTATCCTTCGACAGTAATCTGTCTGACAAAAGAAAAAAATGTTAAAAAAATTAAACAATATCAGTATTTTATCTCACTTTCTTGTTTAGAGAATTCAATTTCCCGAAAATTTCAAACAAAAAATAAAAGTAATATTTTATAAAATGACTGCATCAGAAAACTCAAGCTGTTTTCCGCTATGTTGATTTAAGCCTCCATATCAAAATCATTCGGTGTCACATAAAAATAACTATATATTTCAGTTTTCAATGTTTTCAAAAATTTGTGTACTTAATTGAATTGAATTTTTAAAATTTAAAGGGATGTATAGCTTGCCGGTATTATTTAATTATTTAATTGGAAAAGATTTTTTTGACACCCCAATAAAAAAAAAAAAAACGAATTAATTTTAAATAGTGAAACCAAAATATTCTTAGCCAAGTTCGCACCCGCCAGAGTTGCCAAGTGCTTATATCGTGTATAAATGAATTGGCCTTTGCTAACGGCTATCGGAGTTCCCAACCTTGGCGTGCGGTTGCTATGTAGGCGTTATAGCCAAATTAGTGGTATTTTCTAGTGCATTTAATATGTTTTCATTTTCGCCCAACCATCTCGCGTTTGCCTCACAATTCTGCTCTCCTCTTCAAAATGTTTGGAGCAGAGCTCCACGGCAATTCGTCGAGTTAATTTCGAGCCGAAACTAAAGTTAATATATTAAATTTGTGATTAATTTTGGAGGTTCTGCGAAAACATCTCGATTCAGCGATATTGAATTAAAATTTTCCAAAATTTTCGATTCCGTTTGCCACTGAAGGTGTGCACGTGTGTGTGTGTGTTTTGTGTTTGCGGCATTTGTCAAGAAGAGGAAGAGAAATAGCGGAGAAATACAAATAGTATTCAATTAAATTCAAGTGTCGCGGCTATAAGGCATTATCTAAAAGCAGAATACGAGATTAGATAAAATACACGGCGAATATATAAAGTGGAAAAGGCAGAAAAAGCTGAAAAAGCAAAATAAGGCACAAAAGCAAAAAGGAAAGAAAGAAGAAGTTCAAAGCCATCGTATACGTGTATGTGCGCTTGTGTGCGACGCTTGCAAAATTTGTCTGTGTGTGCGTGTGTTGTTTTTGTTAGTGCACCTGTCTGCGAAATAAAAAGAGATAGCAACAAAAACCATAACATCAAATAAGGTGACAAATAAATAAAATTAAAAAAAAAACGAACAGAAAAATCTAAAAAAAATAAAACAAAAAATAAAACGGCAAGTAAAGAAAACTAAACAAAGTAAAAGAAAGGAGAAAACAAGATAAAGGAAATTGCCTCAAAAAAAACCGGAGAAAGGAAAGTAAAAAAAGATTCAACGAAATAATCCTGTTTTTAAAGGAATTTCTCTATAAAGGTAAGTTTTGAAACGCCTGACAAACTTTTATTCAATGAACTTCCACATTTCCGGGGGTTGACGAAATTCCTCTGGATGCTGCGTATGTGTCGAAATTTCCGTGATTTAACCTAGACCAGAAAAACACTTTTTGGAGGTGGACGAGGCTGTTCAGAACCACCCCCTTTTGGGGGTGGTTTTTCGCTCTCAGCTGAGCATCCTCGCTTTTCTCGATGTGTACATATTTTGAAGGACATCCCGCAGACAGATCCCAGAAAAAGCAACAAATTTATAATTCCAAAACATTAGAATTTTTATGTAAGCTGAAACTTGAAAATGATCCATAAAAGTAGTCTTTGGAAGCTGGTTTTGGGTTTTTAGAGTTGATACAATCGCATAAGCCTGTTTAAAACTTTTTCTACAAAAGATAATTTTAGAAGTTGGTTGTTTTAAATAACTCTAAGTTTAATGTTTCAGCATTATAATACCATTTAAACAAAAAATATTTGCCTTTTTCACAACTACACTGCTAAAAATAATTTTAAATTCTTCGCTTTAGTTTTCCAATGCAACTTTCTTATTGGCCTTGAAACTATATTAAATTTAAAAGACTCCTTGTTAAAATTAAACATTCTTAATATTTAACAAAAGCATTCTTTTAAGGTTTTATTACGTTTTTAGACTAAAAATTGGAATAAAATCATCTGGTTGAAAAACAGCTTCCTAGACAAACGAACTGTTAGGCCCGGTAAGCCCATAAATGCGCAAATGCAGCCACAAAACAACTGAACTTGACCCAAACTCATGCATTCAACATTGGGATCCAGCCCCTTTAACGCTCTGCTGATCTAGATAAATGAAGAGGGGCTATCCAAGAGTTGCTTAAGGCACCCCCCTTAACCCAGGGCTCCTTAATTTAGACACCTATAATCTTTTTCGGAAAGCTCACACGAATTATATTTTGTCTAGAAGGAAAGAGATAGCAACGTTGTCTTCTCCTTCGTTCATTAATCACAATGACTAATTTGTGAAGTTTTTTCTTTACTTTACGTTTCTTTTTTTCGAATTTTTGTGGTGTTTTCATTTTGAGCCGACGTTTAAGCTCATTAAAGTTACCCAAGGGTTAAAAATAAATTGCGACGGGAACAACATATATGGGATGAAAGAGATGGAGAACAGGGAGCTGTGAAATAAAAACAAAAAACCACATGCCAATGGAAGGCTTAAAATGTAATTTAATTTATACGAATTCAATGCCCTTCTTGGGTCAAAAGCTGATAGCACAGACGCTGTAAAAATCAAAAAAGAGTGAGGAAATCTTATGATAAGAACGCTGTAAAACTCTTCGAATGTTTAGAGTAGGCATTGTCTGAATTTATTTTCACTCCATTCAACAAGTAAAAATACTATACGAATAGTTTCAAAAGAAAAATAAGATTATCCCAAAAATTCTACAAACATTAACAAATTTGTTTGTATTTTGTAAGATTTATCAAAGTCTTAAATTTAAAAAAATAATATATTTCAACTTCAGGGAGGTCTTAAAAATACCCTTCATTCAATACTAATCAGAATATTGCCCTGAACTATATTCCCCATAAAGTGTAGAGCATGAAGAAACCCAAAACTCACGATCAAATGCAAAGCCGCTTAAAAAGAGAAAAAAACGAGGACGGAAGCTAACTTCGGCAAGCCGAAGTTTTAATACCCTTGCAGACTTTGCCGAAATTGCTAAAACTGAAAAAGTAGCGAAAGGAATAAGGTATACATAAATAAACTAGATTTGCATCGTTTAATGTCAATTGCTTTTATACTGCAAAAATGTCATATAAAAATAGAAAAAAAGGGATACTTTCGCAGCCTTTAACTATTTTTCCTACGGAAGCTATAAGAAATAGACGTCCGATCGGCAAGCGCTTTTACCCTAATCCAGATATGCGTAAATAAATAAGACTTTGAAAAATGTATGTCAATAGCTTATACACTGCGCGAAATATTCTAAAAAATATGAAATTTTGACCGATTTCACCGTATTGTTCCTATGGGAGCTATAGGATATAGACGTCCGATCAGCACGCGCTTTTACCTTGATGAAGGAATGCATAAAAAAATACGATTTGAAAAAATGTACAGCAATAGCTTTTACACATCGCGAAATATTCTGAAAAACATCAAATTTGGACCGATTTTACCCTATTGTTCCTATGGGAGCTATAGGATATAGACGTCCGATCGTCACGCGCTTTTACCCTGATCAAGGTACGCATAAAAAAATAAGATTTGGAAAGATTTATGTCAATAGCTTTTACACTGCGCGAAATATCCTAAAAATCATTAAATTTTAACCGATTTTACCCTGTTGTTCCTATGGGAGCTATAGGATATAGACGTCCGATCGCCACGCGCTTTTACCCTGATCAAGGTATGCATAAAAAAATACGATTTGTAAAGATTAATGTCAATAGCTTTTACACTGCGCGAAATATCATAAATTCTTGCAAGATATATCCAATTGTTCCTATGGGAGCTATAGGATATAGACGTCCGATCGGGGCGATTTTCAAACTTGATCTGCGTACACATGTTTTAGGACGATTGTGAAAGTTTCAGATCGCTAGCTTTTAAACTGAGCTCGCAAACGGTATTGAAACAGACGGACAGACGGACAGACGGACAGACGGACATGGCTATATCGACTCCCCTATTGATCCTGATCAAGAATATATATACTTTATGGGGTCGGAAACGTCTCCTTCACTGCGTTACAAACTTCTGACCAAAATTATAATACCCTCTGCAAGGGTATAATAAGAATGGTCGGATCGGTGACAGGTGGATTTTGATTCTATATACTGGATCGCCTGTTCTCACTCTGTCTTATTCTACATTTTTCCACTATGCGTTTAAGATCTCCGCGGTTTTTCTACTTTTCCCATTTTGTTTGTTTTCCTACTGATTCATTTCTACCTGCTTAGTGTGTTTCTGTGATTTTTCTAGACTTTTGTCTTTGAGTTCTTTTTTGTTTTCCTTTACCTCGCTGACTAAGACATTTGCCGGTTGCGTTTTCTTACCTGGCGACAGGTGCGCATCCAGTATTTTTGTATCCGTGGTGGCCATGTTTTCTAGTTTTGGAATTCAACTCGTTCCTGAGCAATTTATCTACAGGCGGTTAAAGGAGGATCCCATACCCCTCAGCATTTTAAAGATTTGCTTGGTTTTTTTTGTTTTCTCACGCACGTTTTATTCTCTTTTTCACTGCAAATGTGACTGTGCCAAGGGGTTCACGTATCTCATAGATGCAATATGAGAAAAATCTGAATATTCCTACTGCGTCGGCAGTGTCAGCCCCTTCCATTTCCATTTTTCCTTTATCTACATCATTGGCTCAGTGCCTCGTCTTCTTTTATTGCCTTTTGGTCGGCCTGCGTTCGTTCTTTTTTATCTCAGCCGCTCTCTTATTGGCCTGCAACTTTAAACTGGGCCCATTAAATATTATGCCGTATACTCCAACTAATGGGGCATGGCTCAATTGGAAGTCGGTTGGCTGCAATCAACTCGGAAATACGGGGAAGGCAAAAATTACACCAAAGGAAGCTGCAAAATGTTAGTTAGTGCATAATCAAAGAACATTTGTTGGATTTGATGATTACTAAGCGTGGATTTAGATACTTTTAATCTTGTTAAAGTTTAAATTTGTATTTTTGGCCAATTTTAACATTAATATTGATTTTGGCAGGTACTTTTTATTCAGAATTAATTAATTTCAAAGTGTTCAAAGTTAAAAAGGAAAAACAATTAATAATAACAGTTCTACCTAGAAAGGAAAACACATAAAAATAAAGGTTTAGTTCAAATTGTAATATAAATTGTAAAACAATTTAAATTTGCATTTTTAATAATCCAGATCACAAAGAAAAGATTCAAATATGTATTTGCTATTGATTTGTCAGTCTAGATAACTATTTAAAACAAAGGACATAAAATAACTAAGGCACTGTGAACATCCGCTCCTGCTATTTCAAATATCAAATTTATCAGTATTTATTATCATTAAGATAAAAGAGAACAATGCTTAGTATTTTCTTTACCTTTCCATAAAAAACTTTTAAAACAAGTTTTCACCTTTCCGAAAAAAAATTCCCCATTCCACATAATGCAACTGTAAATTTGCCAAGGCAACAAAACAAGACAAACAAAAAAAAGGAAAGGCTCAAAATTATGGCAACTTGGGGGAATGTCTCGACTGAAGTGTGGCCTGTGCACTTTGCTTCGTGTTCACCTGTGAGTTCTGCCTTTCTGCCTTTTTTTCCCCCCTCAACACTCTTTTGGCCAACATTTTTGGATAATTTGCAATATGCGTTGCATATCCATTAAGCCGGCCCAAGTCAAGAGTTGCCACTAACAGAACAGCAGCAGAAACAGCTAACAAAGGTGTAACATTTTTGCTGCTGCATTTTCCTGGCTTTTCGCCCTCACCCTCCACTTGTTGTTCTGGTTGGAGTTGGCTGCTGCTGTTGAGTTTCCACTGCCTTTTCCTCTCCTCTGCCACTTCCATTTGTTATACTCTTTCTATGGGTATTATTAGTTTGATACCCATGATGAAATTTTCCACAAAATGCGCCTAAAAAAGTTTACAAAAATAAGGTTATTTAGATGTTTTATATAATAAAAAAAATAATGCAAATATAATGCAAAAACCTAAAAAAATTCAACAGAAGATAAAATCGCTATAATTTTATAAGGGACTAGATAGAGTATTTTAAGATCCGATTTTAAAAACCAGCTTTTGTTTTATTTTTGTTTTGTGTCTGGCCTTCTGGTGCTCTTCAAGTTTATCTTAGCACAGTGCACTTTTATTGATATCATGTAACTTGCCGGCGCTTCCTCAACGTGGCAGAGGTGGAATCGGGAGGGGGCGGTAAAATGGCGAGGGGTGTGGGGATGGAAAGCATGCGAAGTGGATGGAGCACAAGGAGATGTATAGGAGGAGTTCTGCTCGCACTTGAGTATGGCTGGAATGCAGTTTACTTTGGTTCGGGCCAAGTTAATGGCAAACCCGATTCGATAAGACTTCACTGCTGAGTACACAGACCAGGCCCTCGGACCCCTCCCTTTCTCGCCCAACTTTGTATTTATGCCCGAGGAACTCCTCCTTACTCCCAGTTCGATTTTCTCCTTCAGCTTTCTTTTTTTTTCGCATTACTCCACGGCCATTGTTTGAGGTCGTTTCTAATGACTTGAATTGCATTGTACTGTAGTTTAATTAGAATGTGTTGCCGCATTTATAGCCGTGGTGTGGTTAGCGTTATAGCTACTATATTTGTGGCATTTCCGTAACGGTTTATTTTTATGTGGGAGTCTTGGGATGAGAACTAGTTTTTGGGGGTGGAGCTGAACCCCCTGCAAATTATAGAAACTAATTTATGGTCTGGGAATGTGAAATTGGTAACTAAGTTCTAAAGTTTATGGTGGGAATAGAAAGGAAGAAGTGCGCAAAATTAATTATTTGTACTCCCTACTGTCATAGCAAAAGCTATTATTTTAATTATTATTTTGCACAAAGTGGTTATTTTTTATAGTTTAATTATTTGGGTACAAAAAAAAATTAAAAGTAATTTTTTTAAAGTGTTATTTTCTCAAAATTGTATTATTTTCTGACCGTTTTTGTTTATTTTCTAAAGGTAATAATGACTGACTTACAAATACATATTCCTTTCCATTTTCTTTACAACATTTCAATTTCAATACACTTTTTATTTAATCGGAAAAGTTTTATAGTTAATGTTTTTTTCTCTGTCATACCATTGAGATAAATATAGATTGTGGGATGAGGAACTATCAATTCATGAACGTAAACCACAATCCCAAACCACTTTTCCCCTTCATCCTCCCGAAATCATTCCCGTTCAGTTTAGTTTATTTACTCAACTAACGAACTATTAACGAACAACTTAATTTGGGAAAATTGCGGGATTACAAGTTTAAGCCAGATGCCGCTCTATGTGATGATTTGGTCTTGGGCCGTGCAACATTGTTGCTCGAACACCCCGCTTTTCCCCCCAAACATGCCATCGATGCCATAACCCATTAAGTGGGATTGGAATTCGGTCCGCAATGCTTGCAATTGGCTTTGGCCGTGGCTTGTGCCAAGTTTGAAGAGGAAGTATTATGCAGTCGCCCAAAAAACTGGCCAAAGTTGTTTTTTTTTTGTGGCCTTTTTGCCTTTAATTTGTTTTCTTTTTTTTTGGGGTGACAGACTGGCAATAAAAAATAAAGTAAAAAGAGAAACAAACTTTATGCGTCTCGTTGTTGTCTGTCCTCAAACTTGTCGTGTTGAAGAGGCAAAATAGGGAAAAAATGGAGAAAAATGTTTCAGAACCTGCAGGAGGGGATATTTAAAATTTATTTTTTGAATTGCAACAGCTGCGATTGCTCGGCATCTTCTACCAACGGATATTATTGCCTTTGGCCAACTGCCAGACCAAAACTAACTGGCAATAATTATAATTTATTGTTCCAGCCTAGAAGGGAAATAGCGTAGAATTTGTCAGAAAGTTTGTTCAAAAACTAATCAAATTAACAGGAAATGTTAAATGCTTTAATTTATTTAATTTAATTTTTTTCATTTTAATAATGATTGTGGAATTCTAAAAACTATGGACATTTTAATAACTCAATAATTATTAATAAATTGATTAAATGAAAATAATATAATTCTCCAAGCTTTTCCAAACCCCTGTCATAAATAAACAGCTGATAAATTTGTTAAAATATAAACCCAGCAAAAAACACTAATTGCTCATCACCCAAATTAAAATAATTTTTTAGGCGCAATAACAGCCGCTAGTGACAAGGAAAAAATAAAAACAAATTGGCAAACAGATAAGCTGAAGACGTAACGCAAAAAAAAAAAGGGGAAAGTGAGCGTCAAGTGGCTGAATCAGAACCAAACCAAAACAATATATAAATAAATTGAAAACAGAAGAGTCCGCGTAAAATGCTCAAGTGTTTTTTAATGCTCGAGGCTTTCGGGAAAAATAAAGTAAAATAGAAATAAATGTACAATGTAAACTCAACCTAATAAGGATTGACATAATTACCATAAGTAGAAAACAAAGCCAAAACATGAGTATAAATCTTTATAATTTTGAGGTCAGATCAGGACAAAAAATGGACCTTTTAGGATAGTTTATTAAGGTATCAAGATCAAGGTTTAAAAAAAAACGAAGTCAAATTCAACAACAAAGTGCTTGCCAAAACTTGTTTCCTTGCCATTTCGTTGGCCTCTTTCTGAGGGAGTGTTTGCTCAAAGAACCAAAATAAGCAACATAAATAGCTGCAAACCCAAAGAAAAAAAAGCATGGCAAAAAATCAATAGAAAAAATAAACTAATTAAGCGAAAAGCTCTGGGAAAAATCGAATGAGATAGGAAAGAAAAAGAAAATGCCGCACAAGGCAAAATCAGCAATAAACCAGAAAAGAGAGGCAAAATAAGAGGGAAGTGTGTTGCGTCTAATTGCAAGAAAAAAAGCTAGGAGGTAATGGCAAATAAATAAAAATCTGCGAGGGTCAGCAAATATGATTGAATGTTGAATATCTGTTGGCCATGGTCAACACAATTGACTCCACGAGTACGTGAATGTGAGTATTTGTGTGAATGAGCGCGTGTTTTTTGTCATTAGACGGAAAAAGTCAGTTGGGTCAGACGTGGAAAGATAAGATACAGCCGAAACGACAAGTCTATCAGATATAAGTTGAATTGGCACGATGGTGAGAGGGAAAGGCAGCGAAATTTTATTTTTGGAAAGCAAGAGATCGTTTAGCTGAGGTTTCGATCAGAAACTCTCAAAGAAAATAATTTATTATACATGAAAATTGAAAACTCAATTTACAAACAATGGGCTAGAACTTAACAACGACTCTGTATAATTTGTGTACTTAGAACCTAAAAAAGATAAAAATAAAATGCTTTCGGTTTTATACTGAATTTAGGTAATATTATTACATATTTGACTTTGAGCATTGAAGAAATGTTTTCTTTCATTCTTTAAAATAAGGTTACAATATTTTTAAAAAATATAAGATCACATTACTTAAAATTGTTTAATCAAAAAATAACTGAATATTAAACCATTTTAAATAAATAAAATGGGGAAAAATTTCGGTGTAGACTTTTGACTCTTTTGTTGCCTTTCTTGTTTCCCAGTGTTAAATTGGAACGAGGAAGTGTGGGTTTTATAGGGTTATGATGTCAGAACATGAAACTACCAACTGTAAAAATTGTCGAATTTATTGAATGGCATTTCTTCCTCTTGTTTGTCTGCAATGCTTTTTTTCTGTTTGTTCTTGCCAAATGAATTGGAACAAACGGAACACCCCACTCGTTATCTCCTTTCTTCTCTGTCTCATTTTGAATCGCTTTTGTTCAGTAAATCAACTTGACCCCTAGCCACAATATTTCCCCATTGTTGCTGTTGATCTCCTTCCATTTGATTGTTGTTTTCTGTGTGTCTTGTTACGCCAATTTAAATATCTACTAACAAAAAAGAACTCAATGAAAAACCAGAAAAGCGGAAATAAAACAAAACAAAGGTAGTACCTTATTTTTTGGGAGTTTATTGAACTTTGTTCTGGCATTCATTTAATAGAGTGTGAAAGGTTAGAGAAAAAATGTTTGCAAAAAATAGTTAAGTTCCAAAAAGTTAAAGTGATGAAATGGATTTTTTTGGTTCTGCAGCAGAGCAGATCAAAATTTCTAAAATGTTTCCCTTCAAAAAAATATTTTCCTCTTGTTGTTTACCTTTCATTTTCCTAAGAGCAAGAATAACAGCAAAGGCAGAAAGTTTGTTCTATATTTAAGTGTTAAAGATTATCCGATTACTCAACGAGGCACTTAAAGCGCCCACGAGAAATTAAAGAAAATAAACACTTTTTCCACACCTCACTTAAAATTAATTGCTTTTTAAATCGAACTGGACTGCCCGGAAAATTTGTTTAATTAATTCGGGTCACTGCTCCTCAGTCGTTTAATTAAAAGATATAGATAAATGCAGATGAAAATGGGAAATGGCAGCTCGCGTGTTTCTCCAAACTTCGTATTTTATTGGCCCACAAAGTAATCGCACTTTGGTTCGGCTAATTGGCAGCACACCTTTAACCCACGAAAGTCAGACCGCAATTAGAGTCGATTGCCGTCCAACTAAATTGTTTGTCCCTCGTCTAACTGGCTCAAGTTTTACTCCACTCCGGCATTTCGGTCTTCTAATCGCAATGAAAGTCGCTTTAGTTGCTCGCTTATCAATTATAATTTGTGTTACATTTTCTTCTTTATGAAAAGAAAGTTTCGATTAGATGTGGTCAAGTTGAAGCTTTTGAAAATTGAAAAAACCGTTTGTTGGCCTAAACTCAAATTTAAAATTAAAAGAATTTTTTTAATTTTTATTTTTTGACATTTTTAAAAACGGACCGCTATCTTTTGTTTTAATTAAAAACAATTTGTGGGTTTTTCAAGTTGAACAGTGATAAATCTGGACTGAATTATTTGACTGTGTGATTCAACTCTTTAATATTTAAATTATTTTCACAATATCCATAGCCTCTACATCTTTCCCTTTCAAATTTCTCCCTCTATTCGCTGCGCCTCGTTAAATGCGTTTAACGCTTTTGACTTTTACTTGTCGACAATATTTATTAAAGTTATGCTTTTTTCTGACTGAGTTTTACTTTTTTCTGTGTCGCCTGTAAGTCGCATTATTATTTTCACATATTAATGAAGCGCACGTTTCGTCGATTTGACTTGGGCTGGGTGCTGTATTGTAGCAATGTTTAAAGTATGATTAGCGGTTCGTCACTGTCATAATCGAAATCATCGCCAATGACCGTTGCCGGTTATTTATGCGTCTCGGCTTTTGTAAAAGTGAACAAATGACCCTCGTAAGCATTTCAAACATGAAAAAACCCATGACTACGAAGATCGCCATTCCATTGATACGACTTGAAGTGAGCAAACGTGACGAACTTTCGGTTCAATCGATTTGGTCTGGCCTTATGGATATATCTTGATCTTCTTGGGGTCGATTGTACTTTCTATCCATCTTTCTCATAAAACTAGCGAAAGTTTTCTAAAAATTGGGTGTGACAAATTAAATATTGATAGAAACTTGAGCTGATGTAGTCATTATACCCTTGCAGAGGGTATTATAATTTCAGTCAAAAGTTTGCAACGCAGTGAAGGAGACATTTCCGACCCTATAAAGTATATATATTCTTGATCAGCATCACCAGGAGAGTCGATCTAGCCATGTCCGTCTGTCCGTCTGTCCGTCCGTCTGTCCGTCCGTCTGTCCGTCTGTCCGTCTGTCCGTCCGTTTCTACGCAAACTAGTCCCTCAGTTTTAAAGCTATCTGGTTGAAACTTTCCCAAAAGTTGTCTTTCTATTGCAGGTAGTATATAAGTCGGAACGAGCCGGATCGGGCCACTATATCATATAGCTGCCATATAACTGAACGATCGGAAAAGCCATAACTTTGGTGTTTTTAAAGTTAGGAAGTTGGGATTTTCTATGGGTTTTATTTTTGGCCAATCAATCCGACCTACCAAATTTCATAAGGATCGGAGGACTATATCCTATAGCTGCCATATAACTGATTGATCGGAAATGCCATAACTTTGATGTTTGTAAAGTTAGGAAGTTGGAATTTTCTATGGGTTTTATTGTTGGCCAATCAAACCCACCTACCAAATTTCATAAGGATCGGCCGACTATATCCTATAGCTGCTATATAACTGAACGATTGGAAATGACATAACTTTGGTGTTTTTAAAGTTAGGAAGTTGGGACTTTTTATGAGTATTAAGAATGCATCATATGAATAATTTTGGAGAATATAATTTATAGAATATTCTGCAAGGGTATATCAACTTCGGCTCCGCCCGAAGTTAGCTTTCCTTTCTTGTTTTAAAATACAATTTGCAATTCTGACTTGATTAAACAATTTGACATTGTACGATTTCCGGAATGAAAAGATAAAGTCAAATTTAATTCTTTTGTATAAGAAATAGTTATCTTTTTTCAGCACAACGGCATATTTTCTCCCTATTTTAAGAAATATAACCATATCATCATTTCTAAGTTTGCCAACATATGGAAACACTCATTCGTGAACTCACTTATTCCATATCGCGTTTTGAAATTCGTTTCAATATTAATTATATTGTTCAATCAGACTAAAAGTTTTGTCTGAGTTGCGTGTCCAGTTGGCATAAATTCCATATCGGACAATTTATTTGCCAAATACAAAATCATTATTTATACGCATCAAATATTTTGGTTGTATATGTTTTTCCTCAATTTTCCCTTGACTTCGACATTCGTTAGCTTTTTTATTCATCTATAGACGTATTTATGTGTTAATAATTTAGCATTGCCATTAGAGGTGAGTAACAAAAGTCTAAACATTTCCGTTATTGCAAGGTGAAATGTATTGCAAATATCTCGAATACTCTTTTGATAAAAATATGAAAACTAAATGCAATTAATATGTATTTATTTAAGATAATATTTTTTAAAATTACCAAATACTGCTCTTTATTTTCGCCTTCTTTTTCCATACAATGTTCAAATTTATAACTATCTAATTGAGCTCTTGAAAAGTGTTAAATTACACTTTCAATTGGTAATCAACAATGTGGCACCAATCGTTAATGGGCATTTGATTATGTAATGTAAGCAGGCCGCAAGTGTCATAAATATAATCCGAGTGCTGTCCGATCTAATAAATTAAGCCCCACTCTTCTGAAATTTGGGGAATGCAATTAGGGTCTTATCTGCACACGGCCAGATGTTTGTCGGTGGCAAAATAGTAACTATAACTAAACTGCGCCGGCAGTTTGGTCTGAAAATTTCACAATTTCACATTTCCGGCTGAAAAGTTTCCTCAGTTGTCTGTGGCAAATTACGGTTATAAACAATGCGACGTTGCCTTGCCACATGGCCAAATGCAGTTGCAATTGTCAGAGGCATTAATAATGCATGTGCACACAAATACACTGGCAGAAAATAAAAGCAAAGACAGGTTGCACATTTTTATTGGCCCGCTAAACGGCCACAAAACGATTTTCGCTTGCTTATGCTTATGCATTTTTCTACAACTCTATGATCGAAGCGGACTTTCTAGCCATAAAACCTCAACAAACGTAAATTGCCTTAGAAAGTCAAAGCCGTTGGCTTTATAGAGAGGGGGAACTCAATGAAACGAGTCGAATCTAAGTGGCATTTTTCATGATTTTTGGCATTGCCGAGGTCAGTGCCTAAGTTTGAAAGTCATTGAGAGTGGCGCTTCCTTGTTAGAAACCCGGGAATCTTGCAAAGTTTGTTTAGACATATCGAAAAGTATAAGAAATTGGGGAGAAGGGGGAAAGACAGGTGGTTTCGACAGAGAAAGTAAGAGGGGAGGAACTTAGTGTCTAGGTTTATTGCAAATCGAGTTGGTTTGGTGGGTTTCTAGTCTAGAAGAGAGCGAGAACGATTTTGAAAGTAAAATGGCTTTGAGAAGAAAGGTTCTTAAACATAAAAGAAAATAACATACATTGCAAAAAATGAAAAGCGATAAAGTCATCTTCTTATCTTGAATTCGATTAATAAATACATTTATAACATCAATTTATAATCTAAATATTTGTTTTAAATATTCAAAAGTGTAATTAGCCTACTTTTTCAAGCTCAAAAAATATTTACTAAATTATTTATTTTGACTGTGAGACAAGAAAGCTAGTAATATAAATATAATTTAAATGCATGTTATTCAAATTACAAATAAAGATTACAGATTTAGAGCACCCGGAAAATATAAATATTTACTATTTGATTTAATAAGTAACCAACCCAATTCAAAAAGAAAGGTTTCCTTAAACAAATCTCATGTTATTTGTTTTTCCCAATTTTTGTTTGCAAACAAATACAATTCAATGCGATCCAATATTTCAGCTTAAACCAATTAACACAAATCGTTTTTTCATGTGGTTCAAAACAAATGGTAAACAAATGCAATGAAACAAAATTAAATAAAAACCGTTTTCGATTTCATAATCAAAAATTCGTTGGCAGTTGTTGATACTGCGAAAGTGGGTTAATTCGCACGAGCAGAAAGAGATGGCCAATGGGCGGGAGAGAGAGATAGGAACATGTGTGAATAGCTCCCCAGTGGGTTTTTATTGTAGGGGAGTATGTATAATGCAAAGCATGACTTGTGTACTCTATATAGCAAATATTTGACCGCTCTAATGATGCCTATTGTACATATGTCTTTATGTTTTCTTTATTAATTTTTAACTTGCCTTCTCTTATCTTTGCAGGTAATAAACAAAGTCCTCTATCAACTTCAAGTCAAAAAGTCAAGGCAAGTTAATGGCCCGCAAAAGTACTGGCACCAAAACGAATCTCATATCATATCAGGCTACGCCCATCGTTTAGCTGCTTGTTTAATTATAGTAAAAATAAGCCGAAAATGACTGCAGTTCTGCTGTGTTTTTCGGGGCGTATAACTAGAATAAAATAGAAAATGGAGAATAAATGATAATGGATACCCTTTACTTTATATAGTTGAAAATACATTTTATAAGAAACTTTTAAAGGAAACGTTTAAAATTATAATTAATTTTATGTTTAATTTTTAATTAAGCATGAGTGTTACTTTATTTTGGAATTAGTTTATGCAAACAAGATCTTTAGAATATTACTTTTTTAAGGGTATAATTAAATCCCACCTACCAAACTCCTTTCCGCAAATAGAGTTATTATATATACTTTCACGATTCTCTGGACAACCCCCGCGGAGTTGAGTGCTCCACTTTGGGCGACGATTTCTTGTTCCAGGTGGTTACACCACCGCCACAACCATGGAAATTAGCCATGATATGCGGTGGTTTTTAGGTGTGTGGAGGAGTTTTATTTTTCGTGTGGGCGCACCTTCGAATGGGAAGAATGTAAGCGTTGCACTTAGAAAAATTACCAGTGGTCTGAGGCTCTCCCAGGTGTCTCCACAACAAGGAGCAGCACTAGCCACCAAAAAAATAAAACTGAATAATAAACATAAGCCCAACTGTCTTCGGTTGAACATGCAACTCCATAAATACCAAAGAACGCACATAAAACACGTCGCTTGGTATGTTTCGCTGGGTATTTAGACCAGACTGAGTTGGCCAGACATAGGCTGCAGTGAACCCCCCAAAGTTCCCCCCTCTCCCCAGAGAACTCCACCCCCTTTGACACACCCATACGTTGTTGTTGTTGTTGTTGGTCACTGGCTTCCGTCTGGGGAGCCACGTGCTCTGAAATGGCCCGAGTTTTCAGTTTGGGGGGCTGACTTGACTGTTTGGTATTTCTACAGTACAGCTTTGACAGCTCTAGTCTTAAAAAATCGTGAAGAGGTACAGAAAATTGAACTTTTTACCAAAGTCTGAACTAAAATCATTGCCTAAAAGGAATACTTAAAGAATTTTATATTATATAAAAAAAAAAACATAAAATTTTGGTAGTTTTAGAAACTGTAGTTTCCTTTAGAACTCAATAATTTAAAATGAAATTTATCTGATTTAAGGTGCATTTAACGGCCTAAGCCCAATTTTTATTTTATTTTTCGTTTTTAAAAATATTTTTTTATATAAAATGGTTTCTCCCCAAAAATGTATTGCCAACTATTTGTTAAAACTACTTATACGATTAAATTCGCACTAGCTAACTTTAAGTACTTGAAGCTGCACTGTAGTCTTTGTTTTTATTACTACTGTGGGTATTGTTATTGCTGGTGTTACTATTGCTGCGGTAGTTGTTTAGTGTTGTTTTTGTTCATGTCTGACTGCAGTCGGAAATGGCATTTGACTGTTTGACTGCGTTTTATGCTCTCGGCGCGACTCAAATTATTCCACATTCGTTGCATGTTACTTTTGTTGTTTTGTTGCATTGCATTTCGGTACGTGGCTTTTTTGTTTATTTACTTCGTCGATTGAACGTTCCCCCAAAGTAACAGAATAACTAGTTTCGTCTCGAATTTCAATTTTATGCCGGCTTCGATTGTTTATTACCTGGCCCCAGACAGCTTGGTAATTTTGCTAGGTTTTTGTTTGTTCCTTAGATTGTCTCAGCTTTTTTTGCTTGATTTATTGAGAATGATTTTAAGGGGCAATAATGCAAACAATTTGTTTAGGAATTTCATGACTGAATTGCTTTAATTGTAAAAGCTTGTTTATATTTCTTCAATACTGGCTTTATTTGGTTGCTATTGTTGCCTTTATTAATGGGTTTTAGTTGTTTATAAATAAAAACTTTTTGTTTCTCCTCAAATTAAAAAATTGTATTTGATTGTTTAGGTGTAGAAAAAGTAGAGATTAGTTAATATTATCCGAACTGCCTTTTCTGGTATTATTTTATATTTTTGACTCCTAAACCACATGTTTTCATTCTTGTTTATTTTTCCAACTCAACATTTTTTGCATGGACAGGGACTGTCTAAAATTGACTTTCCAAACAGTCCAGACAATTCCTTAAGGAAATTTGCACATCATTTCTCTGTATTTTTAAGCAGACGCAGCCAAACAACAAATTGTTTTATATATCTAAACTTTGAACTCTCATTCCAATGGCATGAGAATTTACCGAATATTATGGCGACGCTGTCTGCTGAACAAATGTTGCAGTCGAACAAATCAGCCAAAAAGTTGGAAAAGAAAAAATGTGTATATGTATTTACGAGAAATATTTTTGCCAACATCTGTTCCGATGAACTAAAGCTGGAGCGTGAGAAGCGGCACACGTAGCTGGAAAAAATTTGATATACTGAGCAAAGCTCGGTAGGAAACTTTTCTTTTTTCTTACCTATGATTTCGCTCTTGAGGTGCTTCTTCGCTCCAGACAATCCCCATTGCCGTGAGTTCTGTTTGGTTTGACTAATGCCAACTCAATTTGGCCCAAGCCACTGTCAGCTTTAGTTAGTTGTCGCTTTTCGCCTCCATTTTCCCCGCTTTTCCCGCTGCGGTTGGAGACCGTCTGACAATGTTGACAACGCCCCCGCAGGTCGGTTTCCCTCGCTTTCCTTTTTTTCCCACCCAAAGTTTTCAGACAGGCGAAGGAGAGGGGCTGCACACTGTGGCTGCACTAGTAAAGCTTTTCCAAATAAATATTTTATTACACCAACATAAATATTAAGTCTAAAACATTTAATAGAATGATGAATTAAAATAACTCCAAAAATATGGTAAATGGTAATAATTTTTATTTTAAATACAGTAATATTCTGATTTTTAAAATATAATAGTTTGGTTTGATTTAAATAAGTGGCATTTTGTTTGCATATTTTTATAAATTTGTTTTCGTCTTTAATTTTTTTTTGCTGTGCACCTTGGAAAACCTTGTCTTTGTTGTCTGCATATTTTCGGCTGGCCAAAATCGTCAGCTGCTTCCTGCCAAACTTGCTCAGGTAAACAATGTAAGAAACGATGGTGGAAAAATCATAGGGATGTGAGAAAGTGGGATTGGCAGGGAATGGAGAGAATACCACTAAAATTGTTTACTTTTTGTGCGTGAAAGTTTCTATAGAATTTTCAGTGGTCTTAATTTATTCAAGATTGCTAGTTAAAATTGTTACTCAATCATAAAACTTAAACAGGTAATTAAGAACAATTTCTTTACATGAGGACGCTGTTGAAATGTTTATTTAATTATTTACTAGGTGATTTTTGTTTTTAGTTGATAATATATTATATATAACATGAGACAAATCATTATAAAATAAATTCATCACGTAAATAAAGAATATTTCTGAGTATAATTATATTTTATTGACTGTTCTTTTTAAAACTGTCGGCTTCAATACTTAAACTTTCGAAATAAAATAAATAATGCATACCGAATTAATTTTTAATGATAACTCACTCTCTTGTTGACCCGTTTGGCAACACCGTGAGGCAAAACAAAGGAAATCCTTGATAGCTCCACCCAATTCCTTTTGGCCAAGAGGTGTTTTTTATGCCACACACAAAGAGCCAAGGAAATGCAGTTGTGCACCTTTCTTCTGCTCCTCCTGTGCTCTTCAAGGTGTTTGCCCTTGCCCCTTGAGTTCCGTTGAGGTGTGTGTGGAGTGCTTCCTTTATGGCTGCTTCCACAAAGAGACAGAGACGGGGATGGGTCAGAAGAAAGAGACGGCGAAACAAGACTTCTCAGCCAGCTTAATGACTCACTTGAGCAATTTTTTTTAGTGTCATTCCGTTTCCTGGACTTGAGGTTCGCTTTCTTTTTTTACCGTTCTGTTCATCGAATTGTCAAAAAATAATACAATAATTCTGTGAGCAAGTTCTCTGGGCTTTTTCTCTGTGGTTTTCACTCACCTATGCAAATTGGAATGTCATGAAGCCGAAACTTGTGTTCTATGTAACCCGTTTCCCCCATTTTTTGGTTTCGCTTGCAAATTAAAGTCAACAGGGCCGAAAAACTAGGTTAACTTCGGCATAACTTTCCAGCTACAATTGCACAATTGCTAAAATTTTGTTTAACTTGCTTTGACATTTAATCGGTGTTGGGGAAAGCTTACCCAATTTTTGACCCGAAAATGAGTATCCCCCAAAGACAATGACCTTCACCATGTTGAATGGCTTTTCATGGTTCAGAAATCACTTAAACTTGAACGGTTTCGTAAGTCAAACAAAAGTTCAGTGGCCAAACGTTTAATTGATATTTATGTATGCTTTTAAGTGGATTTTTTGTTTCTTTTTTTTTTGTCGGTTTCACGAGGCCCACACAGAAAGACACATCCATCAAGTTGAGGAGATTACGAGACAAGGCCTGAAGAATCTTGATCTCGACTTATTTACCATTTCTGTTCTCCGAGCTGAAAGTTGAGTTAAGTTGAGTCATTTTGCGGTTGGTTTGACAGTGCTAATGAAGTGGCCCATTCAGCGCTTTGTTGCATTAACAATTGTTACGCCTGGAAATTACTTTTTCCCAGACATAGACGACTTAATGAGCTGATATGGCGACTAAAACACGCCCCCTGTTGGCGCGAACCGGCAGCCTTGTTTCTATCGATAAGAGTTCGCCGTCAGTGGGAGTTGATATTCGTAATTTTTTGCCAGCTGCATAATTAAATGAGGGGTGAAAATGGATTTAATCTGTAGAATACCCCAGGTTAAAAAATGCTTTTCAATTATTTTTTTGTATAAGTTTTAAACATAACTATGGTCTGTGTATATTGATATTTTTATCAGACTTCAATTTAAATTGCAATTTATTCTACTTTGTATATTAAATAAAATAATTGTATTAAAAATCTTTATTGAAGGCTTGCTAACTATATTATTTTAGTCTTTTAAACCAATTTGTTAATGGGACAAAAAGTAAATGGATTTATTATTTATTATTTTTATTATCGGACTTAATGGGATCTCAGGATTCCCATAATTATATAAACGAGTATTTTTACGATCTAGCTAAAGTGTTTTATTTCTAATTCCCAAATATTTTCAAGGCTGAAAAAATATAAAAGACACTAACTATGCAGTAAAGTAAATATGTACTTAATTTAACAAATGTGTTTGTTTGCCAAGTCTAGTCTTTTGTATTGCGTAAAATTCTTTATGTTGGTGGGAAAACTTTGCATGCAAAGTTAAATGAGTTGGCTTTAATGCAATTTGCTCTCGTTAAACTCTTGTTAAATATCTTCCTAACCAATCTTACCCGCAAATACCCTCTAACCAAGTTTGTCAAGTGTCAAGAAATGGACAGCCATCTGAGATTTGCCAACGGCCGACAGCTAACAACTAACAGCTGAGAGCTGAGAGCCAAGCGGCAAACACGGCCAACAGCGAATAGTTTCCGCTCTGTTGCAGCTCCGTTGGTGGGTTGATGGGTTGATGGGTGGTACTTCCTCCTGCCCGGCACCCAAACACCACCCCCCTTCAGGCCCCCCTCGTTTTCTAATTTTATTACGCGACCACATAGCCCTCTCCCATGTGGTGGATATAATTTTATATAAGCAGAGTGCAGGCAACCGGTTTCTGTTTGTTTCCACACGAAGGTTATTTGATATGATATGAAGCTGTCAGCTCGGTTCCGAATCTGAAACTGAGTCTGGGGATTCTGGGCCTGCCATTGACGTGTGCAACCTGCCAGCAAAAACAAATGAACAACCAGAAGTCTGAAGTCTTTCCTGGGCATATTAATTACACTTTACTTATTTGAATTCTAAGATTGCTTTGAATGAAAGCTGTTGCATGCTGATGAGCTCTGTTGATTTTCCATTTCCCCATTTAATGTTGTCATGTGTTAGATTAGACATCACAATGTTGAAAGCTTCCAAGTAGAAGTTGAAATTATTCACAGCTGTTCTAGAATACCCAAACAAGAGATTAACACTTTCACTAAAATTGGTCACAGATATCTTATCAATCGTTGAAGATTTCAAATAGCCCATAAAGTTCTTATCTTATATTTATGTGTTTTTCGTAGTTGCTTTAAGTTCAATTCTGATTACTACTAGCAAACTTAAAGTTCACTTTAGTCAAGACCGCACTTGCCTCTATAACTAACTTTTGTGTGATCAGGTGAGACTAACTCGCACTTTTGTCATAGTTAAACAATACTACAGCCTGTCAACTGTTTGATGTACCAAGGTCCATCTAAAGTAATTGTGTGCTAGAAACTCCCTTTCAATATGGGTAATACTTATTGTGATCTATCTTCAAGACTGAAACATCAGAAAGTGTCTATCATTGCCATTTAAATAATGAAAATTGTATGATATAATTAATGTGATTTATGACATGTTTGCTAAAATAGTTTGAATATTATTAGCATCCTCTAAAACAAACTTCCCCTCGAAATCAATTACCTTTTCAGGTGTATTTCATGATTATGAATATGAACAGGCAATTTTATAATTAATCAAATATTTAAGGTCAACTTGCGATGAACCCACGCAGTATACAACTAATGATCACTAATCTGCAAAAAAAAATAATAGCTCTCATTGGGTCAAGATCATCAGAGATCGATGTTCTTTGAGTAAGCTTGAGTGTCAATTTTAACACTTTAAAAATATGATCTCATTCAAAGCAATTTTCGATTTCAAACTGTAAGGTTCTGCAATCTATCGCCTTGTCAACAGACTTGTTCAACATCTATGTCATAATCAAACCATCAAATATATATGTTTATCGCCACCAGTTGATAACTGTTTATGGCTCAGGACAAGAAAAAAAAAGATAAAAAGAAAAGAACAACTTCTTTAAGAAACAGGTAAACAACAAAAGAAGCCAGAGGCGCCAGTGAAATAAACAAGAGATTTCGAGACCTCATGACACATCTTGTATTTTAACCGTTTGATTCTTTAGTGGTTTCCCCTTTCGACTTTGCGACTTTCCATATCGGTTAACAGTCGTTTTATTTTTGCACGCTGATAACTAATTTCTATACTATATATATGTATATGTAATTAATGCTTTTGATAGCTTGAAATCGGACGACTAGTGACGCCATAATTCACAGAACGATGGTAGTTCTACTTGTTGTTCCTATTCTTTTTCTTGCCTTTGTTTTAACTTTATAAGGCAGTTCATTGCTTCTCATTGTTAGTTAGGTGTGCGAATATTTTACCTTCTTTCTTTTTCTGTTTCTAGCTTTTTATTATTTAAGTTTGCTTTTCATTATGTTCTTTTTTAATGGCTTTGTCTCAAGTGTGTGCAGAAATGTTGCGTACATTGCGGAGTTTTTCTTCATTATGCCAAAGATGAGGTATTTCTTTGGGGAGAGGGCATTGAACTCAGCTTTAGGTTTTCATTGCCCGCTGTTAATTTTGTATGCTAATGTTTTTCGACTTTTTAGTGGAGTACTCTTAATAAGCCCTAAAACATTTCACAGCTTTTATTGTTTTCCATGTGTAAATGCAGCAGCCAATTTAACGCTTATTTAACTTCAGTTCACTTTTCTGTTTGCTTTGGGTTTTCCTTGCACTTTTCCCGGAGATTCACAGGTCCATGCAAAATTGGAAAACCATTTTCATCGCGATTTGGAAATTCATTTTCGTTGTTTTTTTCCCCCCGTTCGGCTTCCGTGTACATTTTTGCGTTGCGTTCGTTTCTGCAGCCTCATTGTCTCGCTTGGAATTATTTCTCCACTTATCCCTCTTCTTATAATGCCTTTTTTATCTCGCCCATTTTCACATGTGTATTTAAATTTTTGCCAGTTTTCTTCACTTAAAGATATCTCAAGTTGTTTTTCCCAAGACAACACCTGAAGCCCAAAAGGGCATAACTTAAGTACTACACTTGGAAAATTGTAGTAACTTTAAAGTTGTAAGCTTACTTAAAAATAAAATAAAAATGTTCAACTGCTGTTCTGCATATTTAATATAAACGTACTACTTTTAAATATTTTTATATATATTTTAGCATAATTTTAACTTCAAAATAAAATGATGAATAGTCCCTTTAATGTCACCATTAATAGTTGTTCGTTTAAAAATATTTCTGGCAGTGCCATGCATTTATTTTGCATATGGCAAGCGCATCATGCAAATTTTTGTTTCGGCTGCCTCAGATGTTGCATGTGCTGGGCCTTAGCTCAGTTTTTTTTTTTTTTTTTTTGATTCCAAGTCGCGTTGCCTTCACACCCTTCTGCCCCTGGCCCCGCCCCCTAATGCCCCACGCCCCTGGGGATGCTGTTTGCCAATCATTGGAAATGGAATTGCAATCATCTTGCGCAACAACAGCAAAAACAGCATTATAATCTGCAGCGGCAACAACTCCATTTGGTTGCAATTCATTTTGCATTCCATTTGCAAAAATGTTTACCACATACGGTGGATGTGCCACGCCTCCCTCGACGCCTCCCATGGCAACTTAACTGTAACATTTTATTAACACTTGAGGCGTCGAAGAAAATAAAACGCGCAGCGTGCAATGTGCACTATCTTCTCGATTTTCCAGCTTCATTTTTGAGTCCAGTTCGAGTTGAAAATTTAGCTTTAGCAACTTGGATTTCAATCTTTAGAGGAGGTTTTTTTTATTGCTTTTCTGCCATCGGGTTCCTCCTGAAAACCCCCCTGAATTTACTCCCCCTCATAAACTATTTGCTCATGGGCGTCTTCGGTTGTGGCCGGTGAATTTGTATTTTAATTACACTATACAGACGAGTTAATGAGAGAAAATGGTAATTTAAAGTGCACAAGAAATATTTACAATACTCCGTATTTGAAATGTGTTGAAAGGTAATTTCAGAGAGTGTACTGATAAAAAATCCTGCCCAAATGGGATATTTTTAAAGATACGACTTGTTTATGTTAACATTAAATTTGTTTGCTATTATAACACTCTAATTATTCGGTATTTATGGTTAATGGCTGTAATACATTTCGTATGGCAACCCCAAGTTCAGGTTATGCATCTAATAAATTTTAACAAATATAATAAATAGATAAATGTGATCACTGCCACATTTCCTGATAATTTGTTAGAGCTCTTAAAGACCATAAACTACCGATTTCCTTTCTCAAACAAACGAATTCGCAAATTAAAATACCTTTTGCCTACAATCAGACGGTTGTAAAACAGGATTTATGAGAGAAATAATAATAATATGGACTGAAAGCGAAAGAAATCATTAAGAAGACTTTTGAAGCGTTAACAGCCAGCTGTGGCTGTCCTGCTGATTCATTAGATAATTTTTGGCAAATAAGGAAAATAGTTGTTAAAACTTTCCACTTCACTAAATTTAGCTTTTGGGTTCAACGATTGCCTAAATCGAGTCATCAAAAAGCGGCGAAATAAATTAAAACTTGCAAGCTGTTGACACAGAAATTCATTGAACTCGTTTCGCACTCGCAAAAAAAAAAGTCAAAGGCCTTAAAAATGAATTTAACCAAAGTTTGCAATATTTTTCACGATGCTTGGTTTTCGGTTTTCTTTTTAAGGGGCCTCCTCTCATTTGCTAAATGATCCATAAAATGTTGGGATAAATTGCAGACTCAGCTCAAAATTTGGGCAAACACAATTTCGTAGATGAGGCAAATGCAAACAAATGTGCGATGCCCTTGAATTTTATTGATTCTTTTGTCATAAACGGATTTAATGATTTAATTCCAAAAAATTGCTTAAATCTTTTAAATTCATGCTGACTGAGCATTAAGTGTAGCATCACTTTCACAAAATTTGTTAAAATTTTAAGCGGTTTCATAGAATTTGCAGCACTTAACAAACAAGCATATCAAGTATTCATTCCCTGAGATTATCATAACATTCTTTATAAATCAAAATGAACCATTCATTAGTTAGTTTATTAGTATTAATTTAAATCCCGCTTGTATCTCATCGAATCAGATAAGAGTTATTTGCAGCCACATGACCAACCACTTCAGCTTTTTAGCTGATCATTTTGGCAAAGTTCAACTGCCTTTCGTTTTAAGACGACCCACTAAAAACAAAAGAACAGGAAACTAAGGGAAAAACATGTATGGAATTCTGATTCAATGTATGGAACTTCAGATGCCCTGACTTTAAAATAAACACATTTTAAAGGTGAACTTTTTAAAAATCGCGATATTAATTTTGTTGACTAATTTATTTTACATTTCAAATCTAAGTATTTGTAAAAGTAAAATAAATTGGCTAGATTCTTGGGATTGTTTATAATATTCGGGAACTAGTTTGGTTTTTTTTAAAAGATCTTTCTGATTTTCTTTATCCCCTGGAATTGCAGGGTATTTTGGGGCCAATCTGAGAACAGCAAAAACGACACGTCTGCTACAACAAGAGAGGCTGCCCAAGTCGATTCAGACACAAAGGCCGGAGCCCAACAATTTGGGTCAATTGACTCACAAGAAGCGAGAAAAAAAGCCAGCAGCCGACAGCAAAAAGATAAAATAAAACTTGTTCTCAACGCTCTGACAATAATAACTGCAAAAAAAAATTGTAGAAGGCACGATGGTCAAAGATAAAAATCCGCCCAATATGTGAGATTCGCTAGTCAATCTAATCAATAGAAAAATAGAAAATAAAAATCATAAAAAAATCCAATTGCCTGGGAAACTGTCGCATAAATCACTCAAAACTGCCGTCAACTGCATTTATTTATGACGGTCACTGTATACAATAGAAAAAAGAAGAAAAGGAGAGTAGGGGCAGTCCCCTAATCGATTTACAACTTGACTTGAACCGAAAGCCAATCCAAAGATAATACATAATTTAATTGCTTCGGGTAAAAAGTGGGCGAGATCTACTGAAAAGTTCCGCGGAATTGGAGCTGACTTAATTGCAGATTACCCTTTTCCCCGCATTTCCACTTGTCAAGAGGATCCAACGGGAAAAGATATCGGGAAAAGGTAGAAACTGCCACATACGTGGGCATTACAGGTCCCCTTACATTTCATTTGTTGTAGCTCGTGTCTGTTGATAAACTACACGTTTATTGTCAATATGTTAACACTTATTTATAGACCGCTTTTTTCGCTTTCGTCGAACCTGACTCGGGCAATTAAACAAGTTAACAAAATGATAATATTGTCAATTTAGTGCTGATTGCTTTAATAATGTGATTTGTTAATGGCGTGTGCTACTGTTTTTAAAGCAGGTGAAATTAAAGTTGTTTTAAATGAGTTAAATAGGTTTATATTTATGGGTTATATAGTTAAGCGACTTGTTATCAATAGTTTGTTTATAATTTAAGAAGACCGAAGTCTTTAGTTTTACCTCCTTTAAGGTAAAGTCTTTTATTTTAAATTCATTTATCCCGTTTGGAAACTTTAATCAATGGACCATTTTCTACTCAACGTTAAATTGCCGAAACTTTTATCGTTAGCTCTCTAGTTTTTCCAGCCAAAGAAAACTTGGTTGGCAAATTAAAGAATTTTCGCAACTTTTGGTCACCTGCTTTGGCATCTTTCAACAAATTATGCAAAGGCAAATGCAGCAATCGGCATCACACCAAAAATAGAGGAAAAACGAAGAAGAAAATTGTTCAACTTCATGAATGAGGGTATCTTCTTTTGTCTGCCGTTTTTCCCGCTGTTTTTCCACGCTTTTCCGCCACACTTTTTTGGATTCATTCAAGCAGAGGTTTTGAGGGTTCGCCACCGTCTTCTACGTTTTTTTTTTCTTTGTAGCCCGCTTTGTATCTGTAATCACTTAGTCATTGTTTTGTTGTTGCTACCTTTTTGCGCATTAATTACAAGTATTTCCTTGTTGTTTAATTAACTTGCCCAAGTGCCGCCTATATACTTATATAAGCAAAACCACAACCACAATCGACCCACTAACATTTATCGCAAGCCTAAGATAAACTTACCTTGGACCTAATGAAATCATTTGAAATTGCACGTCGACATCTCTTATCAATTTGGGTGGGAGTGTATAAATAAGTGAGAATTGCGAATGATTTGTGATTCATTGGATATACAGACGTCACATGGCCATTATTGGATGACAATCGTCAACCGTTTTGGGAGAACAGAACTTCCCCTCTAGCCGACTGCATTTTAAATGATTTGTCAACAGTGGGAAGTGACGAACTTTTCGAATCTGTCGAGCCCCAATGTTGATTCAATTGATTTGAAGATTATCTAATTGCTGCTCTGATTTGTGTCTGACTTTGTGATTGTGTTTAATCGTAGCAGAAGTTAATAGGGCGTGGAAGCGTTAAATAGGTCACCTAATTGATCAATTAGCTAATTAAACAATTAAATGTAATATTTTCTTTATTGTGTGGTTTATAAATTTGTTTATTTTTTTGCGAAGACTACTAAGTATTCATCTTTTAAAATAGTACTGCGATTGATTTATAACCTTATATGTTAACCAACACTGCGATTGATTTATAAACTTATCTGTTAGCCAACACATTTACCATCCTAAACACATTACCCAACACATTTTCCCATAAAAACCTGTATTCATCTTACCAACTTAGTCAGCAATCTTTTAGCCACTTTCCACTCGACAAATTGATTAGGTGGCTCTGGGTTTCCTTCCGCTTTTCCTCTTAACTCTTGACTATTTTATAAGCAGCTGCCCTCCACACCGTCGAAATCAATTTAACAGCTCGGGAATAGTTTGCCTCGAGACAAACAGCCGCAGCTCTTCAGGCAGCAAATTGACATTGTTGCAGTTGAAAGCTTCAGTCGCCTTGAACCTCAATCATATTTTATTCAGCGGAAAACTGAAAAAAGTAAAATCGTGGGGGTAAACTTTGGTTCTATGAAAAAAAAGGCCAAGGAAATTGGCCAAGCACCAATAGAGGGAAAAAGTGTGCTTAAGGTAAACGAGGAAAAAGTGAAAGAGTCCTTCTAATGCATTTTTCAATTTCCTATAGAACTTGGCTTAAGTGAGACAAAGTTTTAATAAATTTCTTTAAGTTGAAATTAAATGGTCAGTTTTTTCCGTAACTGGGTTTAATAAAAAATCTGTTAAATGTTAAGTAACTGGTCTTTCATTATTATGTCTCTATCTTTTTACGAAGTTGTGATAATATTTAATTAACTCAAATGTTTTGCATTATCTTTACAGCTTGCTGCCTGCTGAAACAAGAGCCAATTGCAACCATTGCTTCCAACAAAAAAGTAACTAAAATTCCCGACTTGCCATATAAAAATATCAAAAGAGTATAAAAATATTTTCAAATAAAACTGCCAAATTTTAAAACCAAATGCAGCCAGCCCCAAAGTATGCAGTGGATTTTGTGAGCTCCGCGGAAAGGAAAGCTTTGAGTTGCGCTCGAAGCGATTTCTGAGCAAAATTAAATGCTCAAAGCTGCACTTAACGGATTCACCAACCGTCCAGCGCTCGCGTATAAGTGATTTGCGCTGGTTCGAAACCCCACTGGAAAGATAATCATGGACGCTCCAGATGTGGGACGCATTATAAGAGCGCCGGCGAGGCGCAAACGCAACGATGAGCAATTAATGGATAGGGTGAGTACAATTATTTATGTTGATGAAGAGTTTGTTCAATATACAGAACCCTAAATCTCGGGATCTATTGTGGGTCCCGCCACCATATTTGGTATATGAACTCCTTACGTAAATAAGCATTTACCAGTGATATAAAACATATATCCGCCTTACAGCAATAATATAATACGAAACATTATAATATTTGTCCAACATTTAAAAATATCTTATTTCTTGAGTCTTCGTTTAAAATTTTTAAATGAAAAAAATTTATAAACAAAATAAATATTATTTGTGAAGACTTGTTTACATAATATGCATTCAATCAGGCATATTCAATTCCTTTCAACGACTCGATCTTCGTTTGTGAAGATTGGACGCCTCAAAGGTGGTTTAGTTGGCAAGTTTGTCACTGTCGGATCCCGCTTAAATGAGCGACCGCCTGCAGTGCATGTGATCCAGTTTTCCAAACGGTTTTTGTTTATCTTCTTGGCCTGCAGAGGAAAATGGAAAGTTTCGCTGCATTCATTCGAACTTCGCCCACTAATGCAATACGAATTGGTTGTGTCATTTATTTTTATATATTTTTCCCGATTGTTATAATTTATTTTTTTTTCATCTGTCTGCGATTTGATTAATTTGCTGGCATTCCACAAAAAGTATTTTTCCTTTTGAAATGCTGAGTGGTCATGAGTTGGCGTTGGTTTTTGTTAGATTTTATTTTTGTTTGGGGGTTTTAATTGAAAATAGATGGTTGAGAAAGTTGTAAAATGTATTGAGGCATGCCATTGATGATTTAATGTATTGAGTTTATCATATTTACATATTTAATTTGGCATTATTTCTGTTACAAAATGTTATTTAATTTTGCATCCACTAAAATATATTAAAACCCAAAATAATGGTTTAAAAAATTATAAATACTACTAATATAAAGTACGTATAATTAAAATTGCAATTTGTAAACGTCTCAATGACTCGTATCATTCACTCTTAGTTACACCCAGCTAATTAGCATCATCACAAAAAAATCCTCATCAATCATCTCCAGCGATTGTCTCTCCATCGACCCACATTCCACCCCACACCACCCACCGAGTAAATAAGTTCATTAACCATCCCACCACACACTTCCCAACTCAGGTTCCACAAAGCTAACCCACAATTAAAGACCGCTCGAATTTCACGCAATTAGTAAAACAAAACAATTGCATTGTTTAATGTCAAGTTCAATGCACGCAGCAGACAGACAGACAAACCACCCGACCACCAAACACCACCCACCCACAAAAAATGATATTAAATAATAAACCAAATCGAATGCAATTATGAGTCTGAAAGAGAGGCAGAGATGAAGAGATCAGCAAAAAAGAAACAATAGACACAAAGAGAGGAAGAGAAAGCCTTACTTGCTCTGCAAAAGCTTTCCAATTGGTGACCTCTTCGGATGCAAAAACAAAACAAAATCTACACTGCAATTTGCATTTTGAAAAAAAAAATGATCGGAAAAATTGATTTTTGTTTTAGCCACCAGAATTTCAGGATTGAATTCATTGCCTTTTCCCCTCTAGGAAATCAAAATTTTCGATATTTTGTAAAATTGGAAACTTAATAAAAATATCTTAATATCTGCGTATATTTAAATAAAAAAATATTGCTATTTAGGGATTCTGAATAAGTACATTTCTGACCAAAATAAATGTAACTTATGTTTCAAATGTAAATAAAAAAAATTGTTTCTGAAAACATCAGTTGATTTTGTGCTTATTTAATTTTTAGGAGAGAGTGGGGATATCCCTTGCGGTTTTTTGTTATTGTTAATCAGCTGTTGGGGCTGCTTTTAACCCGTTAGTTGCTTTTACTTGCGCGCTCTCTCTCTCCGTTCTCCTCTCTTTGAGCTTTGCTCCAACTGCGCCAACGACTTTGCCTTTGCGCTGCTTTAGCTTCATTTGCTTTGGTCGCCGCCTTTCAGTTACAATTCGTATTCCAATTGGAACGCCGCGATTTTCCTGCGTGCTCTCTGGTTTTCCGTTTTCCTCGCGCTTTTCTTCGCGTCTCGCCTGGCTGCATTTGTATTGGTATTTGCAATTGTTTCGCATGCAATTTGTTTGTGCAATTCGGAAAATTATGAAAAGTTAATCAACGGAAAAAAACAACATAACAAGCCGAATCGTAGAATAAAAGTAATATTTTGGCAGGCGAACAAATTGCATTTGACCCGCTTAAATCGTGTTAAACTCAGTTTTTAGTGTGCTTTTCATGTTTCTAATTTGCCCAAAAACTGCGAAATGACCTTCGAATGTTGTTAGTTGTTGCTTTTGTCTCTTTTGTACATTTTCGGTGCGTGTAATTCGGTCGACAGAGACGCCGGCTGCGACGTCGACTGCAAGCAACAACAAAAAGAAATAAACACAAAAAAATAATTAGCCCAGCGTCATCAAGTTTTAATGATCGAAATGACGTTATATAATCTGTAAAAGAGCCAAGAAAAACCACACAAAAAATGCAATCAAGCCAATTGTCAGTTTTGAGATTCTTGCGGTTAATTTAATTAAGTGATTAGATCACTGCCATATGCAAATTAGAATAAGTTGTGGAAGAAACAGAACGCCTTTTAAAAGTCATCTTCTTTTTAAGGTTTTAAATTTTTTTTAATTTTAAAATTTTGTTTTGTATAAACTCATGGAACAAAGTCAAAGTGTAATATAATTGGAAGCACTTTCAGTTTTTCTTGGTGTCCCGGTGTCGTATACGCAATTTATCGTAGTCTGCTTTTGCAAAGTGCTTATCAAAAGTCTGATATGCTTGACAGCTGAAAAATAAACAAAAATGAGATAAAAAAGAACGAAATCGAAACTGAAATTGAACATTTTGAGATTTGCAATTGCCTGAAAATGAATTGAATTTCCGAATAATTTGGGAAAAGCTAAATTGTAAAAGTTTCACACAACTACAACGTTCTTATTTTTAAATGATAATAATAATTCCTACGAATAATGCTAGTTAACTAGCAACAATAAGAATAAAAATAACAAGGGTCGGAATTGAAATAGCAGGAAAAAAAGGTGATAAGCGAGAAGCAAAAAGGGGAAACGCAAATTTGTGAGAAGCCAAGGTGATAAAAATAAAGGCAATTAAAGTGGTCAGATAAGGAGAAAAGGGGAAGAGGTTCGAAATCGCAATTCGTTTGCTAAGCGGTAGCGAAAAATGTTATAAACAATTAGGAAGTCGAAAGCAAAGTAAAGGGAAAAACTTATTGTCAATTATAGATTAGATGAACATTTCGTTTACGAAAATATTTTTATCATTTTTCTTTGATTTTTATATGATACCAAATATTTCTGCCCTGTAATTTAAAGCATAATGTATATTTATTAAAAGAACTGTAATTAGAAAACTGACCACAAAATAGAGAGCGACACATTAGAGAGTGAATTGGGCAGAGTGAAAGAGTACTTTTATTTCTGGTATTCAGAACGTAACCCATTTGGCGATGATGACTGTTCCGTTCTGTCAACATCCGCGGCAGCTGTTGAATTAAGCTTATTAAATTTCTGTTGTTTTTAGCAAAATGTTATACCCCACAACGGCAATTGACATTTACAGTGAAATAAAGTGAGACGGGGGAAAATAAAAATAAAGCCAATAAAAAAGCGAATCGTAACGAAAAGCTGACCAAAACAAACGGCAAAAACAATGTAATTGTTGAAATGTAAATCGCCGCCGAGTGCAACGTAAAAACAACCAAGTAAACAAAAGCCGAAAAAAAAACACCAGCACAATAGCCAGTGAAAAGCGGGTGGAGAAGTGAGAAAAATTAGTGGAAAATCGGGTAAAATAATGCGGCATTTAATCATGACCCCGGCGTCGCTGTCGGCGTCGACGCCGACGCTTTCCACGCTGCATCACCAGCGAATGGCGCTGCAGTCGCAGTCGCAGTCGCCGCTGGCGTCGCCGTTAACCCCATCGCCATCATCGGTCTTCGGCTCGCCCAAGTTCCCAGCGAATTACGAGCGCAGCGAAAAAGTGAGTTCAAAACATAAGCAAACAAAAATCAGACAACAAAAAATGGCAAACAAGAAAGTCAGGCAACAAAAAATTGAAAGAAAAAAACACTACAATATATTGCAAAAAAAAAGACAGCACAAAATATTTATTTAAAAAAAATGAAGAAAAAAATGGTTTACCCTCGAACAAAGCGCTAAAAAAAAACTGACGACCCCATCATAAATTACTCCATATTGTTCATGAATGGATCCACGAGTGCAGCAGCCGCTTGTTTTCCATTAATTATGCTACTCAGTTTTTACGCCCCTTTTTTTTTTGCTCTATGTCATGCATTTTCCACGCGTTCATTTATTTTTGATGCAAATGTCCCCTTTGTGGGGCAATAAAAGTTCAGTGTTTTGGGAGTGAAGCGGAGCTTTAGTTAAGGGGACTTCAGCACTTGACATTTCAATGTAAGTTTTTGGCTTTCGGGGGACTTTTGTGTGTTGAATGGGAGGGAAAAGCAAGAAAGATTTTTGGAATTTAAGCTATTTATCAGTATGATTCGAATGATTCGTTCAATGCGTTGTTTATTTAAATTAAAATTCAAAATGTAACAAAATGTTTAGTGCTCTGTATAAAGCATTTCACTGCCATTGTTACTGTTACGAATAAACCTTCAGTAAGCTCTTCAATTATAACTTTAAAACTTATTTATTATTTACAAATTATTTATGCTTTAATTATATAGTTTTCCGCCCATACCCTGTTGCCCTTTATTGGTTCAACATCTTAATTATTATCCAAGTTGGTTTTTCATTTTTCGACCGCGTGCAAGGCAACTTTTTTTGTTTGGCAAAAAAACGCAGCAAAACTTTTGCAAATGTCAGCGCAGCGCAATTTGCGGCAAACAATTTTCTAATTTGTTTTTCCCTCGGCGAGGAACTACAACGGAAAAGGCTGAAAAGTTTACAACGTTCGACTTGCGTAATGCGCAATAATTAATCAGCTTCAAAGCTGGAGGGGGCATTCTGATTTAACAAGTTTGATGTCTGTTTTTTCCATTTCTACCCTTAGCAGGTGCCAAAGTTCAAGGTCACATTAGGGGATAATCAAACAGCATTTTTGCACGCAATTTGCATTTTCCTTTTGATATCTGCGTGCCTTTCGTTTTCATAATGTTGCAGTTAAAATCATTTTTTATTTTGTTTTGCAATTTTAGAGACGAGATGAAAACTGGGAAAAATCATTTTCACAGCCGCTTTGAGCTTTTTGGAGCAGAAAACATTGGCTCGTGAGGAGGAGTTGAGTTTTTCCTGCATTTTCCATGTATGCAGATGGATGCTTTTCCCCTCTTTCTACACGACTGCTGGTCATAATTGCCCCCAGAGCCACGCCCACCACCCGCAGACCACAAAAGCCAGCAACTTCATTTGCAGTCGTAATTGTTTTGGCCCATAAGATTCATCCCCTTCCCCCTTTCCCCTCTTTCCCCTCGATTTTCCACCCGCCCTACTCTTGAACATTGCTCATACGCCATGTTATCTGCGCTGGCTACTTGGCAAATTGAAAGCAAAATGTGCAGCCACTTTTCCTCGTCCCGTTTGCCCGCAGAAAAGCGGCCTCAACTCGTCTCGATTTTCCTCTTTTTTGTTCTACTTTTCTCTCGGCTAAAAAACAAAACCAATGCAAAGTCGTTTTGCCAGTCTTGTCGGCGGTGTTTTCTTCTAATGACCAGCCTCCCAGTTCGCTGGGAAAGTGTTCATCAAGTCTGTCTTGTCGTTTATCATATTTCGCTATTAGTCGCAAACACGACTTTCTAACTGCACAGAAAGTAAAGTGTCGTTTGGCGATTTGTAAGCATTTATCAAGTCGGTATAAATCTGCAGACTTTCTTAGTCGGCGACGGCTTTTCTTCTCTTCTAAATATGGCCTAAACGATTCTCTTTTTAAGGCATTCGAACACAAAGTGAAAACTGCTCTCGCGAGCCAGTGTTTAATCATTCTTATTTAATTTGCTGGGGGAATTGATTTGTCAGCTTTGGATGAAAGAAAGATTAAATGTTTGCTTGGAAATTGCTTACATTGTTGGCTGGTGTTTTCCTGGCTAAAACCGGCTAAGCGGATCACAATTAGCGGGGTTTACTTTTTGATTGATATGTCATTGTGGGAAATCTTTGTTTGATGAAGATAATTAAATGTAAACACTTCATGTTCTCAACTTAAGTTTATTAATTCCGAAACATAGGCAATTAATTTAAATTAAATTAGATTTATAAATCATTACTTTTTCTTATTTAACTTCTATACAATTGAAGGTACTTAAACTTTTTAAAAACCATACAATTTAAATCACGATTCTTTCACTTCAAGTTCTGCATCCTATTTTTACCATTTATAACCCATCATTTACCTCCCTCTTCAATCGTTTTCATCTCTCGATCTCCATAAAAAGTAAACATTCAATTATGTTACCATAAGTGTGTTTTTATAATACCCAATGTACACTTATCTTTAAAAGACCTTCGAACGCGGCTTGTGATTTGTGGCTGACAGTGTGTAATTATTTTGGCAAACGATCGCTTAATGTTTGCAATTGTGGGTAGCACTTATCACGGATTGATAACACAGAGGATCTATAGTTTTTGTGTGCTTTCTGGAGGCGAAGGTGAACTTGTAGTGAAGGTGAAATAATGATGTAGAAAAGAGAGTGTAGGCGTTAAAGGAGTTGCAACTTAATTAACTTAAATCGTGTTTCTGAGCGTCAGGTTGTGGCCATTTTTGGTTTTTCCATTTTCCAAACAGTTTTCGTTTATTTTTTCGACTTTGTGAAAGGAAGCGAGTGCACTGTAAGCCTTGACTTGTTATCTCTTTTCCTTTCGCGTCCACTTTCCACTTTCGTTGGCAAGAACGAATTGAACGCCACGGAATAATTAATTAAAACTGATTTAAGCATTTAAATCATTGCCGTTTTAATCTCAAGCGTCTTTTCCGCTTTTCACTTGACGTTGCAGCAGGAAATTCTGAGGAAAAGCTGTGTCCAGTTCAATGGCTATGAATAGACGGGGTCTTTGTGCAATGACAACAGCATTTTTCACTTCCAGTCTCAGCCCTACCCAACTTCATACATCATTTATCCGGCCGTATGTATTATTTTTTTTTTCCGATTTCTGTGGTGCAGAAAAATAACAGAAAACTGTATCAATATGCGGCATATGCATCATGAGTCAGGCCCAGAAAAACAAAACAGCAGCCAGTTTGGATCGGTTCGGTTTTGTTGTCTGTGCCCCAACCCATGTTGGCCTCAAAATGTAACAAAATATGCTTACCACATACAGTGGAGACTCGCAATTAAAGAAAAGTCTGGCTCTTATGAGGGAAATTGAAGGAAAAGAAGAGAAATAAAAAAAACAATTATTCAATAAATGGTTTTGATGATTGGTAGTTCATTCTGGCTACACAAAATATAAAAAATAATATTTACATATATTTGTAATATATCTACCAATATAACATATAAATTTTTAACATTCATCTAGTTTAATTTAATGTTCCTTCAATACACCGTTTCACTGAAAATTTGATTTACAACCAAAATTCAACTGTATTTCCAATTTATAAAAATGCTCAACGTTACAGTGGTTTATAGTTTATACTGTTGCGGTTTTTTTTTGTCGCTGTCGAACTTTGGCGTTAAAATGCATTTTTTTTAACCAGAAAAAAAACGTGCGGCTCGTTTAATTGAAAGGCTTTTGGGCATGCGACAAAACACGAGGAATATTGAAAGTCAAAGCGACCGCTCCTGCCCCTTTGCCCCCTTCCCCAATGCACCGCTTTTGATCTCCAGATTGCAGACTTCGAGATTAGACAAAGTCAACTATTGAAACAATATCCGAGTCTTAATTTATGCCCCAGCTTTGGGCTTCGCCCGACTTAAATTTATAAGCCGCTGCTAACCGAACAATGAAATCGGCTTTAAAGGCAGCAAAAAGAAACCACTCACTCACCAGGCTGAAACCACCACCCACCACCCACTGGATGTTGACTTCCAGCTACCTCAAACTTGGACCCAAACCAAAAGTGGCAATGCATTAGCCTTCTTCGGCTTACCCTAAAAAATGTAAGGCTCTTAGGAATGTATGTTGGCATATGACATATTTTTCGCAACTTTATAAAAGGCTAAAGTGGTAAACTAAAAAAGTAATTCGATTAAAATAAATTTAGTGATGGTTTAAAATCTTTTCAAATGTAATAAATACTTTAAAATAGCATCCCAAGGATCATGAACAATAAACTTACTAAATATTTGTCTAAGTTGTAAAAAAGTAGCATTTAAATTAGCATTTTGAAATATGATAAAGATTAATATCTGTTGTGTTTTATTAATGTTATAAGATGTTTTATAACGTTTTTAAATAATTGAAGTTGTATTTAGAGTAAACATTCTTCGTTTCGTGGAAATCTCCGCCCTTTTGCCATTTGCCTTTTGAACCGATCTCTTTGGGGTTTTTCTCCCCCTTCGTGGCTTAAAACCCCCAACTTGCATTTGCCGGGGGCGCTAATATATGCTAATCCCCAGTGCGCTTTTGGATCCGCCGACAAAGACACACCCACGCAAAAGCAGGAAAAACCTCTGGGGGAAAAAAAGCAGAGTGCAGACCAGTCTAGAGTAGCCTTTGCTGCCGATTTGGGAAAGTCGCCTTTCGTCTTTCCTTTTACTTTCAACTTTTCCCCGGTCGCCGGTTTCCAATGCTCCAGAGCAGCGGCTTTTCCTTGATGCATTTACATTTGGGCTTCTCGTATTGAAAATCTTTAAGACCGATAGCTACATGTATACGCTATATATAGCTTTTCTTAGACTGATCTAGTTTGCTAATTTTCTGTGCGGCCATGTGGAAAACGCTTGGCCGGTTGGCCGATCGCCTCAAAGACTGTTTTCCCTTTTTTCTCGCTTTTCCGTCCCCCATACCATAGTTATGTATATCCACCTTTTTGTGGGAGCAGTCACCCATAGTGGCGCATTTTCTGGATTGTAATTTCCAAAAGCGAGAGAAAAAGTGTTTGGGCCATTTGCATGATTAATGTTTTCGGCCAGCTCGCAGCGTTCGTTTCAATTTCAGTTTTCTTGGGTTGGGCTCAGTTCAGTTCGGTTTAGTTCAGTTGAGTTCAGTTGGGTTTTGCTCCGTTGGTGCCACTCGAAGTGGATTTTTTTTTTGTCGGGGCCGTAGGGCGTGCCATCTTTCACTTATTAGCCCGACTATTAAGCCCAATTACCGATGCACTTACTTACCTGCGCGGGTGGAGCGTTTCAAGGCTGATGTTTCCGCTAAAGTACGTGAAAAGAAGGTGGCATAATTAAGGAATGGATTTGTGGTGCTGAAAGTGAGATTAGATGGTGGCGAATGGGATGGTATTAATCCATGAATTATTTATAAATGGATTTAGTAGGGTCAAGGAAGCTACTAATAAGATCAGGTGTTTATATCTATGTCAGTTATATACGTTCAAAATATAAGTTAAATATTAAAGTATTAATCGACTTAGGTTTCAATTTATTTCTTATTAATGAATAAAAAGATTTCTAATTGGTCAAGTATGGGCAACTTCGATAACCTATTCCTTATCAGTCTTTTTTTTCATAAGAATTTTAAGCATAATATTTCTGCAGCTCTATATTAATTACAGCAGTTGCCATTCCTTTGCAAGAATTAGCTGAGTGGTTGTATGGATATCATGAATTGACAAATGCTTCTGCAACTTGTGCGTGATATTGATAGGACGCTTACATATTTTATACAAACCTTTCAAGACAACTTAGCTGCCAATTGACACCCACTTCCCATATATCTTTTGTAGCTGTCAAAGAACTCACGATAGTTTTATGCCTCCGGCAATTTCATGCTCGGGGTCCCACAAGACAGCAACTTCAACTTCAACAACATCATCATCACCATCTTGGACAACCTAACGCCCAAAGAACGTGACAAAAGTGGTTGGGCTGACAAATCGCCCAGAGGCTAATTACAAGGGCATTATGTAGAGCACACATAAATTTCCACAGGTTTTTTTATATTTCGTGGAGCGAAAAAGTAACGCACATTTCTTTCATGCCTTACCAAATCAACGAGAAAAGATCGTGCAACTGTGACATTAAATAAGCCAACGGCATTCAGGCACTTCTGTGGTGCAACTTCTAACCCACATGGGTGACCCACACTTGCCCCACTGTACCCGTAATTCCACTGTGGTTCCACACCTTTCATTAAATGGAAACTGTTGCAGCACATCGTGTTCAGTTGGTTTTTTTTTTTTTTGCTATGTGTTGTTTTTATTTTTCTGCCGCTTGCTGGCTGTTTTATTTGATGGCTTTGTTTCCCATGTGTGAACAAAAAGTCAGGCTGACCATAAAACAATGCAAAACAGTTAGAGCCGCAAATGACAGACAGTCAGACAGCGAGAGAGGTTAGATATAGGGGACTGGAGTGTAGGACCCATGAAATTATAACCAGAATACGCTTAGTGTCAATGAACTGAGCCGAAAACAAGAACTATTTGTATCAAAATCCGTTTTATTTGGTAGTATACACGGGTGGTAATGTCAGTTGGTTCTGATTTGGGGTAACAAAGCGTAACAAATTCATTTTGACCCGAACGAAAAAGCATTTCAAGCATAGCGAAGAGATTTTAAGACAAGTTGGCATAATAGAAAGAAGCTATATGTTTATTCAATATAAATTTAAGAGATTTTATTTACAATTTATTATTGCTTTATATATATCGATTATATTTATCGATTATAAATATTTTTCATTGGGTTTTCCTTTTTGTTTTCAAGCCAACTCTTGGCACCCTTTTTAAAGCAATGCCCCAACATCACCACCCCCGTTTTGCGATCTTAGATTTGCATAATTTGCACTTTGGCATTGAGCACCGGAAAAACGTGACTAGTTTTTTTCTCTGCCCATTGCCTAACCAAAGAGAATTATTCTTTATAGTATATACCACTAACTATATCAGAACGGAGCGTGATTTCTTATGCTTATCGTCATTTGTTTATTTTTGGCTCGCAGCTGAATTTAAATAACTCGACTGGTCCGAGTGCAGGTCGGAATGAAATCGAGATTTTTTATTATTTACGATAAGCCACGAAGCTTAGATATGAGGCAAGAACTTTGCCTTGCTAGAGATGACTTAAACATTTATTTTTAAATGGCTTTAAAAATGTATAAATGTGGCATACGGGTGGTATACGTAATGCGAGCTGATTAGATGAGAGTGTATGTTTAAGAGTTTATTTGCAAAACAAATACCAATTTAAAGATTAAATGTTTTTCTAGACTAGCAATATAAATAAAGTCACTTATGAACTAACAAACCAAAACAATAGAAATTAAGGAATTAATTAATTATTAATTTAAACAGTTTGGTTTTATAAATAAATAAAATTATTTTGTGTTGGTTTTTGTATCGACCTGTTATACAATAATTGTATTATTAATTATTTTGATAATTTCTTTTAGCTGAATATTTTATATATTTAAATTGTTAAGCATTCCCTGTTTATTAATAGTAACCTGAACGATAAGTTAACCCAATGTCTTTCAATAATCAATCACTGGCCCTTACAATCTTTTACAGCCTCCACTCAACTCCGCCCACTTGATGGCCACTTGTCAGCTTGACAGTTTTACTAGCGTTAAGTTGGAAACCCTTCACACACTTTGTTGAAGCCGCCAAATTGATGGCTGAAATATTTTGTAACCGCATTTCTTGCCCAATCCGACAGATTGAAAACTTCACTTGACTTTATATCTTTCGCTGGAAAAGTTTTATGCAATCGGGGAAAATGGGGAAAGGGTGAGAGTAGTGTCTGGTTTTTGGCACGTCTTGGCATTTTCCTCTAGTCGCGATCGCTGAACGCTAACCGCACCATGGAAACGTAGTTAACACTTTGCAGTTTAGTCTTTTCTTTCTGCCTGTCGGAGCAATTTTAAAATGCAGCCAGCATTTATTCTCGTTTTATTTTGTGCTTCTTTTTTTTTCCCCCGTTGCGTTGTGCATTTTAAATTCGGTTTTAGCCGGCCGGCAAAAATATTCAATTGTTTTGTCGCCCGTAGACAAATAAATTTATCAAGAGTTTAGAATCTAAAAGTTGTAGGCTGACTGGCTGACTGACAGAGTATCTGTATCTGTTGGGTTGTTTTTGTTCCACATTTCGACACGCGCAATTACATTTGTTTCAGCCCACTGGCAGCATTTGTTTTGGTTCTCTCTTTTTTTATTATTCTACATAGTTTTTGTTAGTTTTTTTGCTTTGTTGCTGTACTTAAACTTGATTTGTGGCAGTCAATCGGCGAAAACTTTTGAAGTTCGAAATGCGAGAATGCTGTTCGACCGGCGAGTGGCAAAAAAGTTGTCAAATTTGCTTAAACTTGTGCGCAAATGTGTTTAAATGTTTCGCATAAATATGTATGCCAAGTATGTAAACAAATGGAAGTTCACGTTTTACTATTTGTTTGGACTGTTGAAAAATATTTAAATTTTTGTTTATGTATATAAATGTTGTAATTGGAGTATCAAGGTACCTGTCTAAATTTAATTAAAATAATCCTCCTTCAATTTCAACACCTTTTCTTTCCCTCGCTTTTTGTGCTTTGTTCTCTAGCGTTTTGTGTTCTTTATTTTTTTTATACAACCCACATGATAGCAAATTGATTGATGTATGGGGGCACTCCTAAATGTTTTTGTTCTCGCCCAGAAAACAGATACTGTATCTTACGAAGCTACCGAAAATCCAGCCAGACAGTCTGAGCTCAACGATATTTATACGAAACACAATTTGCGGCCGCCCACTTTGCGTGCGATTCGTTTTTGACAGATTAACTTTCCCAGGCGGGCAAAAGGTTAAGTGAAGATAAGATGTTCAACTCATTTGCATTTCGACGGTGATAATAGACTGTTTATCTTTTTATCAAGCCATTACCTTTTGACGCCCACAATTTCAATAGGAAAGTTTCGTTTTTTCCTCATTTGTAATAATTTATATGCCTTCCAATATCGTTTTTCTTTCTAGTCAACAGGTTGATTTATTAATTAAAGCGAATCGTATGTCAGGAATCTGTTCAAACTCAATTTTGTTTGACTTTTTGTTATTCAGGTTTTGTTTTCGGCTTTGCAAATGCATTTCTAATGAGATTTGTTTTGACTCTAAGACGCAAAAAGCTTTTTTGCTGTCTCAGCAGATGATGTCAGTTGCTTGAGTGGTTCTTTACTTAACCGAAATTGTTTTTATTTCTCTTCGGCTTTGGTTCAATTGCGTGCTGCAGAAGTCATAAATAAAACATTTCTCTACTTGAATCTGAGCTTTCTATTAACCGTTTTGTTCCATGTCCAGCGGGTTGAGTTCGCCCGTAAATCAAAATTGAATTTCTATGATTTATTTGGGGTTAACTAGGTTGCCTAACATGACATTTTTATTGGCGAAGAAAAATCAAAGGTAATTGATTTTTTTCTTTAGACGCTGAGTATTCTCACCTTGCTGAGCTGCCAAATTGCATTTTGCATTTACCTGGTAGTCATGTCCGACCTAAAAAAAAAAAAATTCGACACTGCTTAACAAGCTGTAAAAATAATCAAAAACAACCATAACAATTTGTTGGCTTTATTTGTCGGAACGCCCACTCAAATGCAGATAAAAAATCGAGGTAAAAGGAGAGCTGCAGCGGCATATGTAAATTGCAAATTGAGGTTGCTAAATCTTGTTGTTTACGGCTCATTGAAGAATTGGTAACTTAATCCCGGCATTGGCTCTTTCTTTGCCCTCTCTTTTGACCGAGATGAGTAATCAATTTATATGACATGGCTTAACATTTAGATAGCACCTATATTTTCCTTTCTTTGTCTTCCAAAATTTGCATAGCTCAAATGTTCTTTGTTTGTTGATCCACAATGTGTGGGGTCTTTGGTTATTTGGGTTTGAATGGGGATAGATTTTTATTAGGATTGACTTGTGGTCAGCAGAGTTTTGGTTGAGTTTTTACAAGTAACGCAAATAAAGGTTTGGCATGGGGTTAGTTTTTTTTACACTCTGATTTAGCCAGATGTTAGAGCAAATATTTAATATAGCAACTTATTAAATTTTTGTACTTGGCTTACAAATACCTTTCTTAAATCTCTTTAACAAATAGTGTATACTTTTGGGATCTTAAAAAAAATAATTATGTAAGCTTTTCATACATAAATATTTTATTAATACTACTAAAAATACAATAAAAATACACTATCATAAAATAAATATATTTAATACATTTAAAACTCCCTTCTATTTATTTCTGCCGCACCACATGCCATTTAAGTGCTATGTTGTAAACAACATTATCAGTTATGATGTGATATCATTTATATCTCAATAGATTGTCAGCAAATCTTAATGATTTAATAGCTTAAAGTACTTGTTGGAAGCATATGTTTATAATTGTTTCTTATGAAACTGAAGTTATTTTGACACTGCTAAAATTTAAGTAGTACATATTAAATTTAATAACTTCCTGTGCAATTCTGATTTGTATTCATAAACTCACCAATATTATGCAAGTTAATAATTATAATTAATAAACTATGACAAGTTTCCATTAAGTCTGTCTGGGTGTGAATTATACAGTTGTTTAATGAGCTCAGGAAATGAGAAAAAAAAAACTAAGAAAAAGTCAAGCACGCAAAAAATCGCGACACACAAAAAAACGCTAAATTACACTTGACCATAATTTATGTAGCTATCTTTTTTTGCACTACAATTTAGTCTGCCGCCTGTCAAGTGCTTTCAAGAAATAATAGATATTTGCCCATTGAGTTCTTGTTTTTTTTTTATGGCTCTTTGTAAGAGATTCTGATATGGAGGCAAAGAAGCAACTAAACTGAGCTGAGGCGTATTAATGTCTACAGTTGTTAAAACGATTCGCAAAGATTTTGAAGTTTGAAATACTCTTTTAAAAATATACTAGAATTAAACAAAAAACAAAAAACTAAATGGATATACCTCGTATAAACCAAGAGTGCAAAAAAAAAAATATGTGGGCAGACATTGGCATCTAGGTGATTTTAAAATTTATGAAATGCCGGAAATGATATATCAATCTCTTCAATGCTTTTGCCGACTTTTAATCAAATTATAAATAATGTCATAAAACCATATTAATACCACAAAATTAAGTACTTAAAATTTATCACCCCAACAAAATTATGCAAAAAACTGCATTTAAATAAAAAAAAACTGCAGAAATGACGAACTGTGGGCAGATATTGGGGGCTGGCAGCTGACAGACTGACACTTGTTATTAGAGCCAACACTTTTGGCTTGGGTGTACTCTGTTTTTTTTTTGGGTTTCTTTTTGTATTTGTCAAATTGTAGCAATTTGGCTAAGTGCGTTGCAACTGCTGCAGCTCCCGAGACTTTTTTGTACAACATATGGAATCGCGTGTATCTGTATCTTGTCTGCTTGTGGGCGTTTCTCGTCGTTTCAATTTGAAACGCATTTTTTTCAAGTGGTTTTCACAACAGCCACCACAACTCCTCTGCAGCATTTAGCAGTACATAAAAATGAAGCACGAAGAAAATGGAATATAAAAATGTTTCACTCTCTATATAATTAAATCTTAAAATGCATTTTGTGACCACACGAAATTGATATTTTTTTTTTCGGTTTTGGCTCGGGCATTATGTAATCAATATCTTGAATGGGGCCATCAGTTTATAATGGGTTAAGCTGTCGGCTGGGAAATTGATATGCAAAGGCAGCAGAAACGACCACAAATGAAGTGAGATAATGAGGGTTAAGATGTGATACTTTAAAAGGGTCAATATGGTCATGCTTGGAAATTCGAGATACATGCTGATTAGGAAAGTTAAATATAGTCACATCCAAACCAATTTGGCACGATTTACATAGGTTTGCTTCTTTATTTTATTTATGAATAAAATGAATAAAATTTAGTATTAATTTTTCAATTATTGACTTTCTAAAAATCAAACGTATGTAATAACAGAAATCGATTAGGTAGGTACTATAAAACATGGCCCTAATTTATTATGAAATATATATTTTTTGAGTAGCTCTTTTTGAAAATTAAAATATTTCTTTAGAATCTGTGGATTGCGGAGCACTATACCCAATCTTCCCACAGTAATTAACCATCTAAAGCCCACACATTGCCATACGATCATCTTCAATTTACGTCAGCAACATTCACTTAGCCATTCAAATCAGAGATTTGTCTGTCAATTAAAGAAAGCTTACATGGAAAGCATTTTAATCCACCTCTCGGATGTTTAGCCATATAATTAACACTTATAATCGACCGGAATAAAAAGACTTTCAACTCTATGCGCATTTAACCCTCCCTCTTTGATCTGCATTCCCAAATTACTTGCACAAATAGCAATCATTATACAAATTGCGCGACCATTACAAAGTGCACTACGTGCCACCAACAACTGCGGAAAAAAAAGAGGCAATAAAAGCACCGAAAAAGGCCTTTTAACTAACACTAATGCTTGATTAAACTTTCAAATCAACTAAAGCCGCCGAAGATGCAGTCGCGAGATTGAAACTCCACAGCCCAGGCACTCCTTCTTTGAAAAGTTAAAGTTAAGAGCCCGACGAGCTGGCAACATCTTTCATCAACTTTGACACCCGAGAGTAACCTGGCCCCCTAAACATATTTTCTTCCTACTTTCCATGAACTGTTTTCCTTTTGGCCGCTTTTCCGCCTTGCCAAATTTATGGCCAAATTTTCCCAGACTTTTCCACACTAAACGCCAAGAGCCATCACGCTTGTCACGTAGTTCAAGTGGTACGAGGAGTAAATTGCAACGCTTTATTATTGAATTATGTTTCACATTTTATTTTACCATTTACGTTTGGTATTTTCTCAAGCACCCCGTATGATTAAGCTTTATGGGTTTATTGATTTCGAATTAATTGGGGAACACGGATTGATGGCCAACCTGTTGTTGTAACACTTTGGATTGCAGCTATAGCTGCAAATCTGTGCAATTAATCAAAATTGTCGGCAACGCTTCAATGGGGCTGCAAATGATTGGCGCAGATAGTCGAGATTTGCTCACAGATTTTCAAGCTTACCTCATCGCGAGCTTTTTTAATTCGAGCTGCCGAGATATTGTCAGATTGACAGATTGACAAAATGCGCATGCGCCACAGCAGAATCGATTGAGTGGGTTTATTGGAGCGCTGATTGAACGGATCGACAGCTGGGATTGAAATGTTGAGTGGTTTTCAAGTCGATCAGTGATCGATGAATGTTTTCAAGACATTTTTGAGAGGAAAGTAGGCAGTTTTCTAACAGTTAATAGTACATTGTTATGTTCACACTTTGAATTTACCTTACCAAAATGACTCAAATCTTAACCAGCAGTCCAATTATATACTTATGTTCAATTATCTTCAACCCTCCAGGGAGACTCCCCACTTGGCAGATTGCCTTGTTTTTAACCCACAAAGATCAGAGATATAATCTGCGACGCCCAGAACAATGCAAATAAATCGTAATAATTATTGATTATAGTTGCCCACACAAATCAAATCGAACAAAGGCTTCATTTCCAGCATTGGTCAGGTTCGAACAAAAGTAATTCGATTGGCCATTTGCATCACAAAAAACTATTTGAAAATTGTACAATCCAAAAATGACAATGAGGCAAAAGGTATTTTAATTACAAATTGCAAGAAGGTGGGATTGCAAAGGCGATAAATAGCTCCCCGCAGACAGACTGTGGATGGATAGTTTGTAATTCCAGTGCAGTCCAGCGATTTTTCACGGCGCAAATCAAAGGAAAAAGGCAGCCAAGTGGCACAGCAGCAAACACCAAACAGATACACTGAGCGAAAACTATATATCAATGACAGAATCTCCTTGTTCTATATACCCTTTTTATTGTCAAACTAATATAATTTCGCACTTTGCAACCATGATTTACTTCAAACATCTAAGTTTGGGTCTAATATTAAGATAATTGGTAGATGATATAAAAAACCAATTAATTTTCCTATTGCTTAAAACAAGAAAAAGAAACCTAGTTATATTTATTTTCCAGATCAAATATATAGTGTTTTTTCATATTTATTTTCCAGGTCAAATATATAGTGTTTTTTCACACATGCTTAAAATAGGTTTATAATTTTCAAGCTTATAATTCTCAAACTTATAGTTCTCATTCTTAACATTTAAGAAATATGATAAATATTTTGATTATTAAGATATGTGACACCAGACTTAATAAAGTTAATATATTAATAATATTTAATTGCAATAAGAAAAGAGTATATTTGTATAATTTTTTTTTAATATGAAACCACATTAGATTAAACCTTTTTTGTTATTTTTTCACTGTGTATCTGCCAACGGCTACCAGCAACAGCAGCAACAATGAGCAGTCTGCATTCATTTGAATATGCGGCGCATGCAGGCGGACCCACAGATACCCCCGAATCCCCGGGAGACCCCCTCCCCCCTACTCCACCCCATCCCCCCCCCTACCACCGTATCCCCCATCTATATCTATCTGCCTAGCATCTGTCAGAGCAAGTCGCTTGTAACTTTCCCCCATAAACTAGCGCCGAACTGCGACTTTGCCATGGCACAAGATAAAGAAATTGGCTGCACAATTTCGGATCACAGGGAAATGTGGATGTGGGGATGCAGGGGGCAGAGGGGGAAAGGGGGAAAAAACTAAAGGTGTCTGTCAACTGTGCATTTTTTCCAGTGTGTGTTTGCCTGTGCTTTGTTTGTTTGTCAATCTGTCGGTGGTGCAGTGCGTTTCAAGTTTGGATTTTGTTTGGGCATTGGTTTGGTTTTTCAGCCTCTGTCTCTCTTTTCTCTCCACAGATGCCTGATTATTTCACTTGATTTGTGTTATGCAAATTGATTTTCTTTTCTGTCGTCTCTGTTTTGTTGTTTGTCTTGGTGAGTTGTTTATGGAAAGGTAGCTACCTTTTTGATTGGCCTTTGTGCAATAGCTAAGCTTATGATTGCACTTGAATCAAAAATTTTCAAAGCGATTGGTTTATGTGTGTCGACAGATGTGTGTGGGGATAGTAGAGGGGTATTTATGAGAAGTAACAAATAATAAAACTTTTTGGACCAACAAAATATTGAAGAATTTCGCATGGGGAACATAGGGAAAAACAAAGAGAAAGACACAAATCTAAAGGAAACTCTGCTTATAATTTACCCAATTTTAAACTACATTTCAATGAGTATTCCAGTATGTTTTATCTCATTAAATGCTCCAACTTTAAAACAGTAAATAAAAAACTGTCAATTACGCCCCAATGTCATAAGTGGCAATTTCCATATTTTCTGCAAATGGCCAGTGCACAATTCTAGGGCTTTATTTAGCCATTGCCACAGTGACTGAATCTTGACCAAAGCACCAGCCCAAACAAACAATCCAGTCCCATATATCTGTATCTGTAGCCATCTGTATCCGTATCTAACTATCTGCATGGCAGTGGTAAATGTGTTCCACTTGGCTGCCCCGATACTCTCATTGTAATTTCAGCTACTGACTCGACTGTGGATTTGCCTAATTTCGTTTTACGGCTTTTGGAGGGAACATGTACGCCCACCAATTCCGTAATTCTGAGAATTTATTGCAATCGGTGGGCAGTGCAGACAGACTTTTAGATGCCATAACTTTCCACTATATGCAGATTATTAAATAATTAAAGCAATCGTGGGTGCCAAAACTAGCGGCAATTGATTAATTGTTTTAGCGTGTTTTAAGTTTTAACCCCCATTTCTTGGCCCTCCCGCACAAAGTTGCAGTCGATTTTGAATTGAAGTATGTAGTTTGCTCATTTCGCGTGTTAGAACAGCGATTGCTATTTTGGACTTGAGGCCAGAAACGTGTTTTTCTGTGTTTCATCGTGAAATATGCAAATTAAAGAGCTGGAAGTCTGAGTATCTAACAGATACGTGTGCGTGTCGCTCAAAAACTCAATTGGACAGGTCTCAAACGAGCGTTTTTCTCTCTATATATCTCTTGCCATATCTCAAGCTCTCCGTTGGCTCAACTCAATATCGGCGGCGTCGTGCTGAAATCGTTGAAATCTCGCCAGTTTCATTTGAGCCGCGCTAAAAAACGATACGCGACAACGGCTGTCACAAAAAACAACGATAATAACAACAACAACAACACAAACAACTACAACCACTAAAAAGTAGTTAAAAACAAATCGCAACAACCACAAACGACCAGCTATTTTTTGAATAATTATAGGGCGACGCTTAATTGTTGTAAAAAGAAATTAGCAAGCAAGCCAGCGAAAAACGTGCAACGAATATCTTATGAAAATTTACACAAAAGTTGAAGAAACGCAAAGAAATAAAAAAAATTAAGAAAAAAAAATATAAAATAATTATAGTTCAGTTTCGGTGGTAAAGCAAAAGATAAATAGATACCGCAGTACTGAAAGATATAACGAACCGAACGGATACAAAAAAAACACCCAACACGACCTTGACAAAGTCGCAAAAAAAAGAAATAAAAAAACGGAGAAACAGAAGACAATATGCTATAAAGACTAGTCATCAGAAATAGCCGAAAAGAAACGAGAAAAACTGTAAAAAGTATTATTTAAAGTGTATTATTAATTATACGAAAAACGAAATCACAACGCCCCCAAAAAAAAACGAGTGGAACTGCACAAAAACAATTACGAATTATAACATTAAGTTTGGGTTTTTTTGGTGGGCGTCTGTCTCAAATGTGCCATATAAATAAAGATAACGAAGAAGCCAGATTGGCAATTAACTAAATAAGTGAATATTTACCGAGGAATGTGGTTTTGTGTGTCCTCGAGGACCAACGAAGAGATTGAACAATGTTCGCCCCCCGAAACTCATCGCCAGTTGCCATTTACGGCAAGGAGGATGTGGCAGCCTACGAGGTAAAGGTCGTCCACTTGGTGGACGGAACGAAATCGGTTCCATTTCAACTTTCATTTGCGTCGGTTAGAAAGCAAGTTCTCGCCACTGGCTTTTCACTGGCCGTTTCCCCTTTTGCATATTGGCCAGAGCAACATCCGTTTGGATAAATGGCTTAGATGTATCCATGACTGAGATTTCTACCCACTCGCGCGGACTTCACCGCATGATTCATTTCGCTACAAAACTTTTGTCTCCGCACTTGTAATGGATTTTTGTGGTTTTTGCCCCGGCATAAATATTCTATTTGAGCCCAAGCTGCCGCCTTGTGCCCCAGGGTAATTATAGGCAATTAGCTTATGTCGGCAGCTTCTAAAACTCAAAGGAGGAATCTCAATAGAACATACCAGTCCTATTGTATTTGTAAAAAATCCAGCTTAATTTGATTTTTTTCTATCGAAAATCTCTTGGCTTGGCTTGGATTTTGGCTTGTTTTCATAGTCATAAACATTTTGCTCACGTAAGCGCCTTGTAGATACAAATGTATCTAAAGGTATATTTAGCCGTCATTTGTATGTATTTCTTTTTCTCCACCGAAAAAAAATCTATAGTACAAGTAAGAATAGCTGAAAAAATCAAAAATACTTTTTCTAAATCATTTAAAATGATATTAAAATATTAATGACTTTATTTATTCAAATGTTCTCACTAAGCTTTTTAACATACATTTTCTAAGAAGACCAAATTAAACCTAGTCTATTTTTCCGCCAAATTATTAAAACTAACCAATAACTTTTAAATACACTTTTCACTGTGTACTTGTTTATATTTCTTAGCTTTGTTATGAGGGCCATGTTCGGTTGTTGAGTAAGCCGATGAAAGCCAATTGGAAATGCACGAAACGTGGTAGGGCGAACAAAAATAACTAACAAATAACACAAACCAGAAATTCTATTTGCCAAAAGAGAACAACAAAAAGATTGCACCACAGATTTAGCATTTTTGTATGCCAAGAATTAATATTCATTTGATAATGCCACGCTGAAAAGTCGCTGACTTATCAGCCTTTCAATAACTCACGCCTTAATTATGCATGAAATTCTTAATAGAAATCTTTTCCTGATTGGCTATTTATTTATTTATTGATTAAACTTGTAGGCAATTAAGCATGGTATTTGTTTTAGGCGCCAGTTTCATTTTGGCTGCTGGACTGTAACCAAAACTATTAATTTACGGCATGCCATGTTTTCAGCAGAGAGTCTTGATTGGATTAAATATAATTATTTATGAACATGTTCAATTATAAATATTAATAAAGTGATGGAGAAATGGAATTTCATATCGTGTAGCCGGATAGTAATCTCCACATTTTGCAGTCATGTTTGGTTCTCACTGGAGTGGCCATTCAATTTGCATATTTTTCAGCATTCTGCTTTTTGTGGCCTTAAGGTAAACATTTTCATTGCGTGATTGTTGGTTGACACCTGTCCGCTGAAAAATGCTTCAGCTTATTTGTGGCCTTTTTCGCTCGAATTGTGGGCAGAAATCCGAAATGTTTCAGACCAAACCAAACCATGTGGGTTGCGTATAGAATTTGGCCAACAATTGCAGCCAACTGCTGCGTGCATTGAACTTGGGCGAAACAATAAACAGCAGAGCCAGTAAAATCAGGCACTTCATTAACAAACTCCGGGCATTGGGCCAAAAGCCACTTGACCGAAAAGTGATTTGCCTCTGGCCTCTTGGCCAATTTTACTGACTGGTCATGGCCAAGATTTCGTCACTCGTTAAATCATAATTAATTATCATTTAACTGCCCCATCTGTCACACAAATTTTAAATTTCAGTTCTTTTCTGCTGGACATAAATTTCGCTACTACACCAAATATGTAACAAAAGAATTTCGCTTTGTTTGGCTTAGTTTTTTTGTGCGCTCTTTTGAATGGCGTGTGTTGACTTCCGTTTGGACAAAAAATAAGTAAATGTGTAAAATAAATGGAATTTAAAGTACCTACCGAACTGCAGCAGCTGTTTGTGGTAGAGAAAATACGTTTTTAAAAATACAGAATAATTGATATACCCGAAAAAAGGCAAAGGAGAAAAGTTATGGTGTTAAATAAGTCTAACTCATACCTTAAGCCATTTAAATCTCCAAAAGCAAACAATCATTTCCGAACAAATCAATCTCTAAAATTATAAAAACCCATTAAATTTTTGTATTGCTTCTGCTTTGCCTAATTATCATTTGAAAACGAATTAAACCCAGCAGTTGAAATCCAAGCTCACGGATTTGGTTGCGCATACGCCCCGTAATTACTCTGCTCCCTCGAGATCTCTCTCTATTTTTCACTTAAATGAAATCGATGCCAGTTGGTCATGATTTCGGAGGAAGCTTTGTGTTTATCAATTTTCAGTCATGGTTAGCATAGTTTCATTGTTGCTTTATTTTAGTCATGCTCAGAAAATTTGTTAACAATTTCACGGCATATTATTGTCATTAAAAATGCAAATATGCGGGAGAGGAACGAATGAGAGAGATACTGAAAAACCGGTTCCATAGATCGACCTTATGCATTAAAATATAGATTTTAAAGGCTGCGTTGGTGTGGCTTGATATTCGCTTAAGTGAAACAAGCCAATAAAGTAATTCTCGTAGTAAACAAACGCTGGAGCTACTTTGTTTTGTTTCTCTGTCCGTTCGAGATGATCTCAACCGGAATGTATTCGTTTATTTTGTATCGCAATCTGAGTTTGCGATTCGCATTTGCGACGCAGAACAAAAAAAAAACAAGCATCTTTTGGATGCCCTCTGCATGCCAAAGCTGACAGGGTCGTCTTATAGATCGCCCACTGTTGGGTTCTGATTTACGTCTGTCTACCATATATTACTTTCGATATTCGTTTCCAATGCGGTAGTGTGTCTATTGACTTGCACTTCCTCTTCACTTAGCTATTTGCTGTTTAGTGTTGTTTTTTGCCATAGCTGAAAAAAAACAACTCAACCTGTTGTGTTCTAAGTTATCCGCCCCTTAATTGTTTTAGTTTTGTTTCTATGGCTTTTTTTAATAACTAATAAGCTGGTTGCTTGGGCAAGATCAAGGTGAAGCTCTGGTGAGGCGTAACAAGGCGGCTTTTAACTACAAAAAAGCCAAGTCGACACACAAAGAGCGATATTTGTTTGGGTTTAATGAATGAAATCATTAGGGCTCTTTATGTAACAACAAAATACGTTTTTAAAGCTACACCCCTTTTGGTACGTGCTAAAATCACAATCTGTTCTACAATATAAACCACATGAAACTATATAATTTAAAGTTGTGACACAGAAATTTGTTTAAATTTGACTTCTTTTAATTTATTTTACTACAATTTATTATTCATTTTTGCATTATTTATTAAGGAAATTTAAAACAAGCTCTCACCCCTTGTGTGGAAATACAAAAATTCACAAAAGTTGTTAATAAACTATTGATGAAAATAGTACAAAAGCCATTGGAAAATCATGTTAACATGCTGAGGCAATTTCTGTTGCTTATGTTTATGTAAATCGTATAAGGCTGGGTTCATATGTAAACACACGGCAACAACATGATAAATGTGCAAATTGTGTGCGTTAACAATTCACACAGCAAGTTATCTTCGTTTGGTTTTATTTTAAGCAAACAATCCGCAAACTGACCTTGCCGAAAGCGAAAAAGTATAAAAACTTGGCAAATAAACTGGAACCCAGAGTGTGATGTGATGTAATATCTAATGTTATGATGTTCTTTTTCCATATTTTTTGCAGATAAAACTCAAAAAGGTCTTGGGCCTGACTGTGTGCAGCAATGCGGCTTTGGATGTGTCCCCAGTCAGCGGCCTGCTGGCCTATCCAGCTGGGTAAGTTCCATATATCTCAAGAATATTGCATATCCAGCAGCGTGGAAGAAGGAAACCATCAGAACAGCCAGCTCATTTCCTTTCTGGCTCGGAAAAAAATTCAATTTTGTTAAATTTGATGCTTAAAGTTTGCCTACGAAAAAAAAAACTGCAATGAAAATCGTTGATTTAATCTCTCTTCCAACTGTCGCACATGGCTGAATTTTTCCATCTCAAACGAGGAAAATCTGTGACAGGCAGAGAGGGAAAATAGGAGAGGCAGAAGTGACATAATGTCAACGCGATTGCTGTTTTTCCGCAGAGGATTTGCATTCCCACTGAATATTTGCCTAGCTCACAATAGGTTATTACGCTGCGTATACGTAATATGCTAATAATTGTAATTATCAATGACAAATTGATTAAACGAAAACTTACAGATAATGGAATGCGGCAGGAAATAATCAGCCATGACAACTGATATTTGGGCTTAAAGAAAATCCATGGCAATTAACTTTAAACAGAAAGTCAATTTATTCCATTTATTTTATCCTCCTAAATCTTAAATCTTTTTTCCCATTTAAAGTCCGTTTCTTTATCCTGACAACATTTCAATTATAGTTAATTAAGCCGAGAAACTCTACTAATTATGTGCATTAACAAAAAGGGCATATTTACGCTTCCATTGCGATGCAAAAGTTTTTTTCTTGGCTCACACATGTATGCATAGTACCATTTGCAAGCATGAATAAATAGAAAATGCTGAGGGAAATTTGTGCAGAGCAAATGCGAGCGTTAAATGCACTTTAAAATCTTAGAACAAATATATAAATTTAAAAGAAAAATAAATATTTAATTATTTTTGTACTGAAAAGAATAAAAAGAGGAAGAGGGTAGGCGTTAAGGCGTTAAATACTTCCTGATCGAATTTAGTTGCACAACAAACCATATATCACAGTACACCATATCCATTTCCAAGTGTATAACCCTAAGTGAAAGATGTGGGCGTGATGCGCTCATTAACCGTGCAACAGTGGCAACAACAGAAATAAAACGGGGAGGCCAAAAAGCAGCTTAATAATGAGGCAGGCTTCTGCCATAAGAGGGTTAAACAGAGGCAGGAAAAGGTTGAAGGTGGCGTGGTGGAAAAAATAAAAGAGATCCAAGCTGAGCAGAACCTACATCCTTGGGCATTTTAAATGTGTAGCCAACTTTTACCGTCTGCCTTGGTCAAGGACGGCTTTAAGTGGTCGGGGGCAGTAGATAAACGGCGTTGAGTGGGAGGATTTCAAACTGTTAACGTGATAGTCCAAGCTGACAGAATAATAAAATGGCTTGACATTACTATTTTCAGGACATGTCTTAAATAGGATTACAATGAAGTACATTTCAAATGAAATAATTAAACTGGGGGCACCAGCGGGTTCTCTTTAAATTCCTTAAACATTAATAATTGCATTGTTTAATCAAATTGTTTTATTAATAACCCACTGATTTTCTCTATTTAGCGTTCCAAAAAGGCAATTAAAAAGTTTCGTGTCTTTTTATTACCCAGTCATGATGAAATATACAGACGATTAAAGTCTTTTGCATGTCGAAAGTCTAATTCATTCGGCATTTAATCAGCACAGAAATAAAATACTCTTAGTGAATAAACAAATGACTTGGAACTTTAAGCAGCTGGCAACAACAATGGCACTAATTAATCATACATTGTTTTTGACTTCTTTTTTAAGTAAGCAATCTTTAAGATTTGGGTGTTAAATTAAAGTATTTATAAATATTTTCAAAGTGGATAAGTAACTGTAGTATATGCTATTAAATTCAGCTCATTAAATCAAGGAAAATATCTCGTTTTTTTTATGTGAAATATTAAATAAATTCCTCAACTTGCTTATTAACTTGGGCATTTCCTTTTTGCAGCTGCACCGTGGTGCTGTTCAACGCGAAGCGCCAGACGCAGGCCTACTTGGTCAACACCTCCCGCAAAGCATTCACCTCCGTGGCATTTTCGCGATGTGGTCGATATGTGGCCACCGGCGAATGTGGCATCAATCCGGCGATCAAAGTCTGGGAACTGGAAACGCCCAACGGAAGTCTGGAGCACTGCACCGGCGGCAGTGTTGTGGCGGAGTTTGTGGACCACAAATATGCCGTCACCTGTGTGGTGAGTCCGGATGTTAATTCTGTTTAATTTTTACTTTATTAAAAATACCTTATGTAATCCGCAGGCCTTTTCGCCGACGGGCAAGTACCTGGTTTCGGTGGGCTCCCAGCACGACATGATTGTCAACGTGTTCGACTGGCGGGCCAACCTCAAGATGGCCTCGAATAAAATCAGCTCCAAGGTGGCCGCCGTGTGTTTTGCCGAGGATGGCAGCTATTTCGTCACCGTGGGCAACCGCCATGTTAAATACTGGTATCTGGAGGGAGGAAGAAAGGTAAGTCCTTAGTCCCTAATAATCATGAAAGTCTTTATTCAAAAATGCAGACTTATACATCAGAACTAATAGCTAAATCATGACCTTTTCTTAAAAAAATACATTTTTTACAACACTACAAAATTAGACCAACAAATGACAAAATTGTTCTAAACAAAATCATAAGACGCATATTTTAAATATTTTATGTAGCATTCCATTTAGAAAGTGAAATTGTTTTCACTACCAAATTTATAGGAAAAGGGCTAACATGTTCTGAAAAATCAATTTTAATTTTAAAAAACATTAAGATGGATTTTTATTCTGTTCCGAATACTTTAATAATCACTTTAAACTGAAGGTCAAAACAAAATAAAGTATAATCATAAAATGACGAAAATAAAGAATAATGTTTAAATTGTAGATAAATTGTAATACTTTTAGAAGGATTTTCTGAAATGCGCTTTGCTGTTCTGAATATTTAATGAATCACTTAATGCTGAAGGTCAAGAGCTAATGATTTATGTCCTTTGCAGTACAAGGATCCCATTCCCCTGATGGGACGCAGCGCCATTCTGGGCGATTTGCGGGACAACGACTTCTGTGCAGTGGCATGCGGCAAGGGAATCGCTTCGGAGAGCACGTACGCCATCACGCGGCAAGGACATTTGGTAGAGTTCAGCTCACGCCGCCTTTTGGACAAGTGGGTGCAGTGCCGCACCACCAACGCCAACTGTATCTGCGTGAATGAGAGATTCATCCTTGTGGGCTGTGCCGAGTCCATCATTCGTATCTTCAACGCAGCCACGCTCGAGTACGTGACCACTCTGCCCAGGACTCACTACTTGGGCGTGGATGTGGCCCAAGGCATCCAGATCAACCACATCATGTCGGTGCCGCAGCAGGCCAAGTTTCCCGACTGCATTGCCATGGTGTTCGACGAACAGCGTTGCAAGGTATGATATAATAAATAATCATTAAAAAAATAAAATATTTATAACCTGAATTTGTTTTTTTCCAGGTGAGCTGCGTTTACAACGATCACTCCTTGTACATCTGGGATCTGCGCGACATCTCACGCGTGGGCAAGTCGCACTCGTTCCTGTACCATTCCACGTGCATCTGGGGCGTGGAGACAGTGCCATATAATGTTGAGCGGGAGCCATCGCAAACACTTCCGGAGGAGTGCTTCGTCACCTGCTCCTCGGACGACACGATCCGCGTTTGGGGATTGGATGGATGCACCAATAACGATATTTACCGAAGGAACATCTACTCCAAGGAGCTGCTGAAGATCGTGTACAGCGACGAGGAGCTGCAGTTCATCAAGGATCAGGGATCTTCGCTGTTTGATAAAGCCGGAAATTCCTCTTATGATGGAAGGAATGGGGTGCGTTGCATCAAGATCAGTCCGGAACTGCAGCACCTGGCCAGTGGAGATCGGTGCGGCAACATACGTGTCTATAGTCTTGTCAATCTACGCCTGCTCACCACCATCGAAGCCCATGAGTCGGAGGTGCTGTGCCTGGAGTATTCTAATGAACGGATCGAGCGAAAGTTGCTAGCCAGTGCCAGTAGGGATCGTCTGATCCACGTTTTTGATGTGGCCCAGAATTACTTGTTGCTACAGACGCTGGACGATCACAGCTCCTCGATCACCTCCATTAAGTTTGTGGGTGCCGGACTCAACTTCCAGATGATTAGCTGCGGGGCCGACAAGTCCATTATGTTTAGGAGTTTTCAGGTGCGTCTTGCGATATTATGTAAAGGGCCAAGAAAATTAATTGAATTTTCTTTTTTTTTAAATAGGGAAACATCTTTATGAGGGGTACCAACACCTCCGGAAAGACGACGCTGTACGACATGGAGGTGGACTCGAATTCCAAGCACATCTTGACCGCCTGTCAGGACCGCAATGTGCGAGTCTACGGAACTCAGAATGCCAAACAAACAAAGACCTTCAAGGGCTCCCATTCAGACGAGGGAAGCCTGATCAAGCTGAGCCTCGATCCCAGTGGCATCTATGTGGCCACTTCGTGCACGGATAAAACCCTGGCCGTATATGATTACTACTCCAGCGAGTGCATGGCGAGGATGTATGGTCACAGTGAACTGGTCACGGGTCTGAAGTTCACCAACGATTGCAGACATTTAATTTCGGCAAGTGGTGATGGTTGCATTTTCATCTGGCAAGTGCCACACGATATGATTGTGACCATGCAGGCGAGGATGTCACAACAGCGTCTCAGATCGGGTCATGCTCCGTTGCCACGCCCCCTGGCGCCCATTTCACCACCGGATGGGATAGTCCTCGATTCTCCTACCAGTGAAATAGAGCAGCCGCAATTGCAGCCCAAGTTTGGAGTGGCCGAGAGGTTCTCCGATGTGGGTCAACTGCCGCAGTGGGCGATGCGTAAAGCAGCAGCGGATTCGGATAGTGGAGCTCTGTCCATACCCACACCCAGTGGTGGATCCACGAATGTACCTGCCATGCACGCCGCTTCATCGATGGGAAATCTGAGCTCATCACCGAGTCAACAAATGCCCGGATTGGCACCCAGAGCCAGGGGAAGATGGGCCCAGAGGAGCACTCAACTGGAAACCGCCGAGGACCTGCGTTCCAACTCAGAAAGTCCCCTGGGAACAGTGTCCTCTGTAGGTGGTCACAGCGGTGTAAATGTCCAGACCTCTGATTACAATAGTGCCTCTTCCAAGGACATTACGTACAATCAAACCTACTTGAGCGAGGACTCCTCCATCGATTCCGGAATGGAGACGCGAAGGGGTGAACTCAAGTTTATCGGCAGCAGCAATAACGGAACGGTGGTCACTGTGTCCTCCGTTTCCGCGATGGCTGTTTCTGCCTCCAATGGTGCCATGTCAACGGGTTCTGGAGCTGCTCAGCAGCGTCTCCAGCTGCCGGATAAGCGACTAAAGCCGGGTCTGCGATTCGATACCCACACCCACGATCACGATGGGGATGTGGAGGATATCTCGGATGGAGAGAGAACTAGCTCCGATCATGGAATGTTCTACAACAACCTTGCGCCCAGCACGCCGACGTTAGTATATGCAAAATTATTAAGGGATTAATGGAAATAATAAATAACGAATGGCAATTTCTTGCAGAGATTTCAAGGTGACGGCCATGAACGAGGATGAGCTGCGCAAGTCGGTGCGCCGTCAGAAGTTCGAGAAGTCCGGCCTTCAGCTAACCCCATCGGCGCTCAGCGGAAATGGAAGTTCGCATACGGCGAGCACCGGAACAGGAACTGGGACCTCCGATACCGAAGACGAGGGCTCTACGCCCAGTGCCGAGAATGCAGAGCGCTCACTGGCCTCCACGCTGGGCGGCAGCTCGGAAAATCTACCCCAGAGCAGCAACAACAGCTTCCTGCATGCCGCTTTACCCGAAGGACCGGGATTAACAACGCCCATGGAAAGGGGTGGCAGCAGTAAGATATTATTTTTAATTAAGGTTTCCTTTATAGATTAAATTGTGACTTTTCCTTTTGCCAGGTCGCCGCAGCATCAGCGCCAAGCACAACACGGAAAATGGGAAAAGCGTGGCTGCCCCGCCCACCATCACCAAGTCGTATACGAGCACCAAAAAGGAGGAGCTGCTGCAGGTCATCAACAAGGTCAAGCAGCAACTGGAGAATGTAAGTGTTGAGGTCACGGTTATTTCATCTCTCTGTGTATTTTTTTTTCGAGTAAGCTGATTTTACTGCCCTGCGGGTTTTCCATTTTCTTCCCTCTTTTATTTGCGCATTTAATTTGTGTTTTTCTTTTGTTGTTCTTCTGTATTTTTATATGTGTCCCATTATTTGTTTTTGGTGTCTGGTCTGTCCTCCAATCTCCAACCTCCCACCCCAAAAACACATGCACCCAAAAAAAATATATCCCTGACCGATTTTGTGTGTTTAGGGTACGCGCAAAAATGGCAACTCAAGGTTGAATGCTATAGCCGAGGTGAGCCGATTTAGGTTGGATTATTAAGATTGTTTCGCCTTTTCTAATGATGCTTCAGATTTGTATATATTCACAATGCTTTGAAACTAACAGGAAAATTTCTTAACGCACTGCATTTACCTTAACAAAAAAATTATTATTTAACAGAAGAAAAATTAATTAACTTTAAATTGTATATAGCCAGAATTCTTATTGCTCCAAAATTCTTTTATAATTGTAATTATAAAAAATCAAAGTTATTTAAGCCAAAACAAATAATAAAATAACTTTCAAATTACTTTTGTTCCAATTATACCATACTTAAATATGTGCTTTATTTATTAAAATAAAGAACCAATAATAATTAATACTAAAAAATAAAAAAAATGTTTTGCATCGGCCGGGAATCGAACCCGGGCCGCCCGCGTGGCAGGCGAGCATTCTACCACTGAACCACCGATGCTTCATGAAATAATCCAAACCAACTTCTTCTCACATTCAACGGTTTCTAAAAATAGCCCATACTAGCGCCCATTAACAAAAAACTCGCTTAGTCAGATAAGCCGAGTGGGTTAAACATGTGCGATCCCCTCACCCATCCACTCCATTTCACACCACTCAAGTAATTTGAGGAAACGGAAAACCACTCACTCAAGTCTTTAACTTCATACATACTTTTAACAAAGTTACTAAAATATTAAATATTTTGATCATAATATATTTTACTTCAATATTTTCTAAATAAATCGAAGGTCTGAAATTTTTTAAAAGTTTCATCATTAATTTCTTTTCTTTGATATCTTACCACACCTTTTATAACTTTAAGAACTATGAATAATTTGTAAGTCCATTTTTTATGTTCTAAATTACCATTTACCCTTCCACCTACATTTAAGAATCATGCATTATTTGATTTCACTATGTAAACTTTAAACATTACTAATTAAAATTGTGAAATAGCCTTTCCTAATGAATACAATTTGTTTTGGACCCACAGGTAGGCCATAGACCCCTTCGGGGAAGCCATAGCATATCGGACCTGAGTCTGGCTGCCAATTTGGATGGCTCGAGGAGTGCGGGCGGAGGACCAGGACGTTACACAAAGCCGGGTAAGTGATTTGGAAAAAAGGAAACCCGGAATTAAACCAAGTTAAAATCCCCTCCAAGTTGGACAGTAGGCTAATGTAACCAAAACTCTCTCTCCCGTTGTTTGCTCTCTTTCTCCGTTGTCTATCTCTCTTTGAATATTGCTCTCCTTTTTTGTGATCTCTGCGGTAAAAATAATGTAATACAATTGTGTAATATTTTTGATGAATATTCCCCTTAAACGATATTTTGACTAACCCCATTAGTTGCTTCCCATGACACTTCGCAGTGTATTAGCTCCCAAAACACAACAGCAAATGCTGCAACTACGAACATCCAGCAACAGCCAATGCAGCAGCCATATCAAATAACAAAGGAGCAACATCAGCTTTATACTCCTCCTGCTTCCCAGCATTTCTTCAATTGTGCTGCCCCAAAGTCCAAATTGCAACAGAATTTCCAGACCATGCGACAGGTTCAACAACATTATCCTCCCTATCCCCATCATGTGGGTGTGCACCAGATTCATCCACCACCTGGCGTTCCATTTGCTGGATCTGCAGGGGGATCCTCATCTGCAATGCGTTCGCATTCCCAGCAGCAACATCATAATCATCATCAGCAGCAGCAAATGCAGCAGCAACAGAGGGTTAAAAGAAATCCAGCTGGGAACAATAGACGCACGCCTAGTATTTTAAAACACTATAAATCCTGTCCAGTATCGCCAGTCCACGAAGAAGTTGAATGGTCTGCCGAGGGAAATGAGAGAGGAGCTCTACTTGGAGAACCAAAGAGGCACTCGGTTTATGCAGATGATGCGAGAACCATTTTGGATATGATCCATGCAGATACGGAAAAGATGATCGATGAGATCACCCGGAAGTATGGAGATTTGGATGAGCCCAGTATTCCGGCTTCGTACTCCATGCCAGCGAATCTGAGAGGGTTGGGAGGACTGGGTTCCACTGGTGATTCCACGCCCACGGGCAGAACCACACAGTATTATGTTTACAGGGAGTTCTATCAATGCGAGAGGAAGGTATCCCTCTCGGATATCCTGCAACCTGAGCAATTTGCGGCCAGTCAGAGGAGATTGGACGAGGCCAGGTTCCTGGAGACCCAACGACATTCCAGCGCCAGTTTTTTCCTCACCGGTCAGCAGAGTCAGGAGTCTTTATCCCTACTTTCCGATGGCGATGGCCCGGGAAGTTGTTGCAACAGTCTGGAGAGCGTTCTGTCGGACGAAAGTGATTGCCAGAGTGCTCCTCTGGAGTATCCCCAAACCCAGGTGGCTGTTCTCCAGCAGCGCCATGCTGGCATCCGGAACTTTATCATCCACGGTCCAGTGTCTAAGTCCTATGGAAATAGCCCAAATGCCTATGGCAGCTTCGATTACTACATGCGACAGCAACATTCAACGGCAACGGATAGTTTCGATGTGACCGGCTACAATCTGGAGCCACTGAAACCACTGCCCAGTTCGAAGACATATCCCAGAATAGCTCAGGTTCAGGCCTCGGAAAATATACCCACTCTGCGGTCGAAGAACAAGCAATATAACTCAGGTGTTAACAAGTCCTTAAGTACGGACTTTGCACAACAGCGACAGCAGCGGAACTCGAATCCCATGCAAACAGGGAACAATATGTTTGTGCGAAAGCCACTGAAACCCAAGCCACCAGTACCGGTGAAGCCACAAAACCTAGTCAGCACTTTGAGCCACATGGAAAAGCAGCAAAAGCAGCAGCAGAAATCCCAGTCCAGAACTGCCAGTGTAGTGCAGCAATTTGAGCACAATTTGCAGAAGTTCGAGAAGGAAAAGCAAAGGGAAAGGGATCAGCAAAGAAGGCCGGCGATGAGGAGTTCCGTGAGTTCTGGTGCTCTGGCCGGAGGATCTGCAACCCAGAGTTGTTTGAAGAAAGTCTCCCGTTTTGATACCAGCGAGAGCAGTCGTCGAGCCACTAGTGTGAGGCAAAAGAGTAGGCCAAAGATCTCCGTGCGCTTCAATACAGTCTCGCAGATCAAGTATACGCCCAGTGCCAAAAGGGAAAGGCAGGCGAGAGAGGAAGAGCCACCGGAAATGGAAGTGGGCAGCCTGCCCAGCGATTATGGAGAGCGCAGTTTCGAAATGTACTTCACTGAAAACGGAAATGCCCCAGAGAATTTGGAAAATATGCAGACCCTAAAACTCTATACCAAACCCCAACTGCAAGCTGTGGTAGACGAGATCCAGCAAGAGCGGGAAAAGTACAGGAAAAACCTAGACAACGCTGGGAAAATCAGTGGGAAAGGGGGAAGTGGAAAGGGAAAGGGAGCAGGCAGCTCCACCAGCCATCAGTGCCAGAATATAGCCAAAAAGATCGATATTATCGAAAAGCTAATCGCCATGGAGGAGAACAAAATGGAGCAAATACGTTTGGCCACCGAATCTCGTCTGCGGCCCTTCAACTGCAATGCCAAAGAAAAGGGTTATGTGAAAAGTTTGACCATGAACTTTGACATGCTGGCCAGAGGAGAGGAACCGACAGAGGACGAGGAGTTGACCTCCAAAGATGCCTCGGATCTGTGTGCCTATGCCAGGAATATCCGCAGAAATTGCAGTTTGCCGGATGTCCTGGAGAGCACCGATTTCACTGGTATCTACAACAGCCATGACGTGGAGTTGGCCAAGGAGGTGATTGCGGATGATGAGGGAGCAAGTCCAGAGATCACTTCAAATAATGCTGATCACGATGACATGGGACCGACTGTTGTTTTGAGGATGGAGCCAGGTTTGAGCCCCATTTCCGCCTTGGTTGTTGTGCCTCTTGAGTTTTCCGCCACCTTCATTTGCGCACCCACCAGTTATTTACTAGTTTTTATTTACCTCCTTTTTTTGGCAACCACCCTCCATATCTCGATATCCTAGCACAGTAATACCATAACCGCATGACCCGAACCGAAACTAATCTGTGACCCACTTTTCAGGCAATCCCAAAACGCTCAATCCCATGCCCATCGAGGAGTCCTCCATACGCCGCGCCTGCTCGCTGAGCGACCTGCACATGGGCAACTTTGGCAAGCGTAAGCACCCTCGACTATATAAATATCTTCTAAATATTAATAGAGATTTAATTGTTTTGGTTCATACCCCTTTTGCAGCTGGAAAATCGAATGGCACACCGCAAAAGCCACAGGCTCAGCACCGAAATGGCAATGTCTCACGTTCGGCCAGCAAAAGAAACAGTCTGCAGGGCAAGACTGGATTGGGTGCCTCCAGCAACTCAATGAACGTCCTCAATCAGGGTGTAAGTTTGAAAAAAAACCTAGAATCTTTTAAAAGTTTTCATAATCTAATTCCCTTTTAATATTTTTTCAGAGCGACTCGGAACCCGAGGACAGCAATCGGTTGCGTAGTGCCAGCAACGGACAGGGACGCAGTAATGGACCGATTGGTTAGTAGAAATAATATTTAATATTATGAAAATTGATTTTATCTCATACTCTACTTGCAGCTGCCAATCGCCAATACAGCAACAAGATCAACAATGTCAATAACAATCGTCGAAAGACACCAAACTTTAGCAGTGGTGAGTGCACTTTACTTAATTTTATTATTAAACCAAATAATAATGATAAATGCCTCCTTAGCCACACCCATGCAGGACGACTCCAGTTCCGAGGAGACGCCCAATAGCACTGTCAACAATAAGCCCATTGTGCCACCGAGGCCAAGGAACTTGGCCTTCGATCACAAGAACAAGCTGATGATCAACAATATTGGCAGCCCCGGCGGAAATGCCAGCAAGCAGAGGAGTGGAGTGACCTCCACGGAGGATTACGAGGGCACAGATCGTAAGATTGTGTCAAAAGCTGTTTAAAATAGGCGACTCATTTATATTTTCTTGCAGCCGAAGCCCAAGTACACAATGTGATCAATAAACTTTACACGACAACCCAGGCAGCCATGCAGCTACATGCGAATCTAAAGAATTCGCTGCTGCTAAAGGAACTGGAGAACGCCCTGATCATGTCCAGGAATATGCTCAGCAGCATCACCAATAGGTAGGATTGATTCTAGCTAAGATTCAGTCCTGCATTAATCTACAGAAACTATAAGATTTAAATAGTTCTGCATAATTCATGCCAGGCTAGAATCAGACCATATTGAAAACAGGTTACTTAACAAAAACTATCCTTTTATTTCAGACAAGCGGAGAAGACAAGCAATGGAGGCGGAATGGGCGGGGGAATGGGAGTGGGAGGTGGTGGGGGATTGAACCACGATCAGCTGAGCGCTGACAACGGAGACTATCTGATGATGGTCAACAACTGTGCCGATCTTTTAAGCAATTTACGCACGAAGCACAAACCCGATGACTGTGAGAATAACTCCTAGTGTGTAGAGCTTAGGCTAGACTAAATGACTAAAAACGATGGCAGCTGATCTGCGGGAGGAACTAACCAACACCTATTTATTTAACTGAAACCACACACACAGGCGAATGGCAAACAGATCAAGCAACCAACCACTAATTTGTAATTAATAACCATTCACAGTTGATGTAAATTTATTCTTTTAGTAAATAGATCAAGTTGCGTAGCGCTAAGTTTTCTGTTTCGTTTTTTGTGCGCGTGTGCATTTCTTTTAACAATAATTTATATGGCAACAAAATGCGTTTAGCTTGAATTAAATTCTGTAAATGTTAAGTTTAATAAGCAGTTTTTGTACGTGTTAAGTGTTATTTGAGTTTAAGGCGTCGATGAAACGGAATGTCCACAAATGGTGTGTCGAGCGAATTGTTACAAAGTGCGCTTAGTCTATGCCTTTTTTCTGTATGATTTATAATCTTTATTTTGTTTGTATTCTGCTTGTGAATCAGTCAAAATGTAAAAGACAGAACTACGAGAAATGTGTGTCAAATTTGAATATTCCAAAATTTCAATTTATACCCTTATACTATGTATGCCTACTCACGTTAAACTTATACGCATCTAGAAATGCCACAAATGATTATCTGAAAAATGATTATGTGAAGAATCGCAGATATTTCAGACTTTTGATCAGAGCGAAAACAAATCTATTCCCAAACACTTTGTTCTGTAATTATTTTGTATTAGTTAATTATTCGATTGTATTTACAACAATTATAACACTACCTATAAATATACATATATACCTAGATATGAACTTGAATTAGTCCTAAAATTTACATTACAATAATTTACAACTAAACGAAATGTATTAAAATTAACTTCAAATAGGAAAAAACCAACATTACGATTAATTATGCTATCTAAACACAGAACTAAACTAAAAAACTAATTCAAAGCGAAAATAATACATAATGCATAATTTTTGAAAACATTAAACTACGTTTCTATTTCTTCACGCCTGTTTTCTGTTAACAACAAAATCGAGAAGCCCATTCCGTTAACAACTAAATCCTGAGGCCCCTTGGACTTATTGCTTAAATATTTTTGTTGATTTGGCAGCCAAGATTTTGGGGCCTTACAAACTAAATTCCCCAGAGATCTGGCCATATGCAATCGTCATATGGCACCAGGATTCCCAAAAAAAACAACTCACGATGTATATAGGATGGGCAGCATCTGGAACCAAATAATATCCTCATATTCACTCGACTAATATAACTAACTGGCAGGAATTGTGTATTGTGTAACATTTAAGAAATATTGAAAGTCGAATAATAAAAAATAATTCAACGTTTACCGGACAAAAGTAAAGTTTGAAGAACCAGGTGGAAGAGTCAATTACAGATCGTTTAAAATTACCTTGGCAATCAGGGTTTATTAAAGCCATCAAAGAGATGACCGCACAGCAGGTAATCGCTCAAAATGTGAGAGCCACCACCCGAAAATCACATTCTTTGGGCATAAGGGTGGACCTTATTGAAAATCTCTGATCTTATTTAATTTTATTAATTAAATATTTATTAAATTGGTAAAATGCGTCTTATTTTAAGGGGCAAAGAATTGTTGTTCAACTCTTTTTTTGATAAATTTGGGATACTATACTTGCCTCTTCTACTTTATAATTCGTCTGGCTTCCTACCAAGGTCCACTCTACTGAACCACCCACTTGGACACACAGTTTCCCCCTTCTTTCCGGTTTCACAATGCGAACAGGCAATGGTTGTTCAATTCGGCGCTGACCCACGGCCAAGGGATGTGGCCATTGATACTTTTGGCAGCCGTCGGGCTTCAATTAACGTGTGTCAATATTGAGCTAGGCCAACAACCGGAAGTTTATGTGGACTGAGGACCACCAGGTGGAGCAAGGTCCTGTCCCACTCGATAACCCAATAAAACGGAATGGCCACGTTCGATGATGGACTCACCCCGAAAACCAACACTCGCCCTCCTTCTCGGTCTCGTCGCTTGGTCTCTTTCTGACATTTATGCTTTATGCATAATTCACGGCAGCGTCCAATCATAAAGCGGGTGAAAAAGTTGGGCACGCAACGCTCCCAATAAGTGCCAGACACGCCCTTGTCCAGTGCCACCCACATTTTCGAGGTCCCATCATCACCTGGCAACGTATTACAAAAGGTAGAAAAATAAAAATACAAAATAAGTGCACAATGAGAAAAGACTTTATTACTTTTCCTTGTCCATTTGAATGTTTGGGAGACGGCAAGGTGGATATATAAATTTAAATAAGTCAAGGACTTTTAGCTTTAATTGGCGAACCACATACATATGTGACATATTTTCTTATCGCATAGGTCGTTCTAAAAACTTCAAAAACTACATTTTGGGAACCAGAAAAATTATATTAAAATTAATTTAAAATGTATGAATTTAAATTGAACATTCCGAAAAAATGCGAGTTTGAGCAAATTCAATTTAGCAAGTTTTGGAAAGATTCGTTGAGTACCAATATGTAACAGAAATGATTTAAAATTTTTGTGAATACAAATATAAGCGTCGGTAAGTCAAATTTGATACTGCAGTCACTAGTAGAAAACATCGCAATCGGTGTAGGTGTAGAAGAAGGTCGATCCGCAGGCACTACTGCCATATGCCCGAACATGATTATATCTCCGAGCCACGTGGACCGTGTAGATGGAGATCAGAAACAGCAATCCGAAACAGGCGGCGATGAGATAACGTGTCCGACCTTTGGATGAGGATGTTGGACATCCGGACTTGATCTTCCGGACATTCTTAAGCCTTGTTTTGTGGCCGCACTCGCAGCAACGCACCTCATTCAAGATCTGGATCATTTCTTGGAGTCGCCTCTTCTTGGATATGTTAAAAGTCTGTACGAGGCCATCCATCAGCCTCTGCACATCGCACATTTTCTTAGTGTTTCAGAAAAATGGTTGATTTTTAAAATACTGATTTTTTTTTACTATTTTCTGGAGTTATTTTGTTTGGAGCACATGTTCCCACTGACAGTGAACGCCCTTTTTATGAGATCGAAGATCTTGTCAGTAATGAACAATTTAACCCATTTTTCTGAACAAAAGACTAAATTATGGATAAGTATAAATACATTTTGATATTAAAGGATTAAAGGAAGGTGATTATAAAATATGGACTTTAAAATAACAACGATCTCATCCAAACCAGATTATAAAAATTTTAATTTACAAGATAAATTTAAGAGGAGGTGCTGCCACTAGCAGGACTAACACTACTTTTGCTCTCACTTTCTGCAGTACTATTATTATCTGTATCACCACCAGTGCAATCGCAACGACGCGAGGCCGTCAATATGATTATAATTATGATAGCTATCCATATAACGTCTCGGTAAACGATCATGGAAGCCACAATGTATTCACGCTTTCCAAACTTGTGCCTTGTTTTATCCCGAATTATTAGTTCAATATCCACCAGGATTATAAGACTCATTAAGAGCACCAGTAAAAAGTTAATCAGAACGTAAACTGCATATTCCCTAAAACATAAATAAAAGATGGCGTGAATAATGGAAATTAATCCGATGGCAAAGAGGTAAGCTAAAGGAATCTTATGACCGATTTGGCAAGGAACGAATTTTGAATACACAATCATGGCCAGAATGACAAAGGCCAGAGTTCCGCAAGGTGCGAGCACCTGATTGGGGAAATATAATTTTAAAATTTTAAATATTTAAAAGCATATCAAGGCCTTACCGTCAACGGATGATACCACATGGCCGACACGGAAAGCAAGGTGGAATGAACAACAATCCATACTATGAAGAAGGTAATCTTGATGGCCTTGTGCCGAAAAATTTTAATCGCAAAGCACAACATGCATTGAACTACTATGAAAGCAATCAGGGCGGGAATGGCCAAGAAAATCGATAATCCAAAGAGATACAAGTGCGCTGGTGGATAGCTCCAAAACAGAATCATGGGAATGAGACTCGTTATCAGGGATACCTGAAACGAGGTCCGGGTATAAATGACTGCAACTTGTGTCCAAGCAATCGACACTTACGTCCAAATAGAGCAATACCCTCCAGATAAACCTACGCTTAACCCGAGGATTAGCAAAGGGATTTTCCGGGCGAGGGCGAGTCAGACATGCTATATTAAAAAAACAACACATTTCTCCTTCTATAAAGTTGCTCCAATTGTATAAATTTGCTTGTCAAAAAATATGTTTGTGGACACAGTGTGACGACAATCTCTCGGAGACTGAGTATCAAAAATGCTTCTTTAATGGTTCATCTAGTTCTTTGTTTTTATTTTATGAATCTATTAAACCAATCAACTCCAGCAGGAATATGAACAGGAATATAATGTCGCTGTAAAGGAACATGGCAGCTAAAATGAAATCCGACTCGTCGAACTGATTCTTGTGTGTCTTTCCGCCAATCAACATTTGAAGGTCAACCACTATGTAAACGGAAAACAGAAGTACGCCGAGAGCGACATAAACTATCCGAAGGATAGGAAAAAATAAGGACAATATACCCATTATCAATACCACTATACTGAGCACAAAAAGAAAAATACAGCATCCGGTGAAGTCGCAAGGAGCAAATCTGGCGAACAGCCCTAGCAATATCACGATACCCGCACAAACAGCCACGGCTATAAAAACCTGATCGGAAGAGAATCTATTATAACTTATACTAGACAATTATCGGGTGACTTACCAATTTCGGATAATATCGAACCGCACAACAGGCCACCAATGCTGCATGGGCTATCACATATATTACCAACAATATGTATTTATAGGGGGACTTCCGAAAGAGGCCGATACAGAAGCACATTATAATGGAAATGATGAATATGACGGCAGTGCCGATAAGCCCTATATACCAGTGTCTTATAAGGAAGTGCCTCGCACCCGAATGGAAAATACAAAATGTCATCACCAATACTGTGAAAAGCAAATTAATCTGCAACTCGGATTATTGGAAAATGTATAAGGCTATGTATTCACTCTGCACTTACGGCCACTATCATAAGAACCTTACTGATGAAAATCCGGCGGGTATAAGGATCGTCAAACAGCATTTCCTCATCTCTGCTCGACCTCCTGTTCCCCGATAAAAACGACATGTTTTTTATACAATGACAATCAATGCCCTGGATCGTGTAAATATATGGGTATGTATTTAATTATTTGACAACAAAAGCCAGTACTCTAAGTGATCACGATCACAGTTAAAAATTGATTCTTAAAACCATGTTATTTATATTTAATTTTATAATTTATAACATTGGTCAGAAAAAAAATTCTGTGATTTTACAATATTTTGGTTTTGCAATTCTGCTGTTTGTTGTGTGTTTCCAATTTGAATGATTCTTATATAGATTCTTTGTAGACAAGGTTTGCGACGCTTAAAAATAAAAATCACAGTAGTTATTGTAAAATAAATATAATAACAACAGAGCCTGCTTCCCTTCGCAATCCGGAAAAGTAATACAATTTCCAAATTGTTAGAAGGAAATTATTAAAAGAACATGTATTAAAATTGAAAAAGAAATAATTTATTATTTATTATAATTTAAATAATTTGAACGTCTGAAATTAGATTAAGCTACTTTTATAGAGCAATTTTCTTAGTGTTACTTCCTCAGAATCCTTAGATTTTGAATAACTTTTTTCTAGCCAAAAGACGCCGAAGCAGGCCAAACTAACGGATACTAATTAATGGAATGTCCTAGCCGCCAGCAGCTTTTCACGTAATGAGCGACGCCTCGCTGCCCGCCAATGTGAAAATGCGGCATGGAAAATGTCGGAAGTTGGCGTCGCATTCGTGACTCCTCAGGCAGCAAAAACCTGCGGGGCGGTTTTGTGCTCAGGTGTGAATAAGCGTGCGAGAGTTGACATAAAGCCAGGCAAACGCAGACGGACAATGGCAGGAGCAGTGAAATCGCAAGGAATCGGCGCAGGACGAGAATTCTGAGGACGGGAGAGGCTGCATTGGCAGCCGCTGAACCGCACTAATTGAGCCGCGTTACGTCGACTCGAATGCATTTGAATGTATTGCCAAGCAGCGCGCCGATCCCATCACATATTGTCATCGTTTTCCGGCCTCTCGCCTCTTGCTGGGAAGTCGAGCAACTGCTGCTCGGAAAAGCAAATCCACCCAGCAGTACACCCACCCAGCCAGAAACTGATCCCAGTCAGCTGCTCTTCCTCCAAAAAGGATCGAGGGGTCAAAACTTAACTGCGATTGTCTCGCAAAGCTCAGATTAAGTATTCGACCCATGAAAAATATTATAAAACGAAAATGGGAGCTAACTTCGGCAAGCCGAACGCTAGCTGTCATCCCAAAAATTAATGAACGATGTGCACTTTTCTTAAGGGATCCATCCCAAACGATATAAAACCATCATATCAAGCAACAAACATAGCGTATATCAGCTAATAATAAATAGTTAAGTAAATAAATATAATAATAAATATAGGGTCGGAAATATCTCCTTTTCTGCGGTACAATTTCTTATCAAAACCTTGGGAAATAATAATCAAATGTTGAAAAATACCAAAATCCGAAAGGTCCCAAAAATCAACTTTTATTTTGGTTTTTTGATCAAAACCCTAGGAAAAAGTGGTCAGATGCTAGAATGCCATACCTCGTTGAATTCGTTATAAAATTTCAAATAGAGTGGCATTCACAGCTAAAAAATTTCAAATCAGTCGATTTTTTGCAAAAATTTATGATGTAACCCCTTATGAAAAATGGCAAAATCCGAAAGATCCGGAAAAATTAACTTTTTTTTCGGTTTTTTGATCAAAAGCATGGGAAATAATGGTCGCACGTTGGAATGCCATACCTCGTTGAATTCGTTATAAAATTTCCAATCGAATGGCATTTACATCTAAAAAATTTATTTTCATCCGATTTTTGTCAAATATTCATGATGTAACCCCTTATAAAAATTGCCAAAATCCGGAGATCCGAAAAAACCAACTTTTATTTCGGTTTTTTGATCAAAACCATTGGAAATAATGGTCAGATCTTGGAATGTCATACCTCGTTGAATTCGTTACAAAATTTCCAGTCCAATGGTATTTTCAGCTAAAATATTTAATTTTGGTCCAGTTTTGGCAAAAAATCAAGTGTTACCCCTTATGAAAAATACGAAAAACGGTCAAAATTTTTTTTTTCTAAATTATTCAGGAATCGATTATTTAGATCCTTAGCTGCACAAAACAGTCATTCTTTTGGTTGAGCGTCGTATTTTGGGCAAGTTAGAACAAAAAGCGGCTTTTTTATGGCCAAAATCCGGAATAAATCAACTCAAGTTTTGGTTTCTTGATTAAAACACTGGGGAACAGTAGTCAAATGTTGGAATGTCATACGTTCGTGTATTCGATTGGCCTTCCCAACTAAAAATATAACTTAAGACTGATTTTCGCAAAAAAAATCATGTTCCCCTTATAAATACTGCGAAAATCGGCAAAAAAAAGAAAAAAAAAGATTTAGTCTTATGATTCATTTTTCAAGCCTGACTTATTTATTCTTGCACCCAAGAAATAATGAACTGTATTGTTTGAATATGATTTTATTTACCACTTAGCCAAGCATTAATGACCAGTTTACACAAAATATCATCGAAATCCGTTATGTGATCTTAATCAAGGTATAGCTGCATTTCTGCCAGTGCATGGAGCACATCCGCCCCCTCGAAGTGGAAACTATAAGTACTCATATAGAATTCTATAATGCTCGCATCTCGGACGCCCCGTGGTTTCCTCTTTTTTTCTAATGGCAGCCAGCCATTGACATGGGACACTTTCGATGTGGAGGAGTGGCAGGAGATCATGGCATAGTTCACGGAGTCGACAATTAACGTGGGTTAAGTGTTGTTTTGTTCTCCTTTTTTTAGCCAGCATATTGTTGGCTGGGGCGGTTGGAAAAGATACACTTATATGGCCATTAAGAGGTGCCGAGGGTGCCTCGTAATTGAAAGGAAAATGCAGCTTTAGCTTTTTAAGAAATTGTAATCACAGCAGATTGCGCTGGGCTGAACTCAGCTGAGCCGAGTGATGCAAGGATACGGGGACACAAAGATGCCCGGGATACAAAGCTGATAGGTCACAGCACCACCATGGGGCAGACAATCCCTCATCCCCTCGCACTTGGCGGCGTAATCATATCCGGAAGAGATTACGCTGCAATTCACGCTCGACTTACATCCCCCGGCTCCTCCGGGATGCATCCATCCATCCATCTCGTGTCCTCATTGTTCTGCCTCTTTTCGGGTGATAAGCGCAGTCGTTGTCTGCAACATTTTCCCACCTCCCACCCCTCGATTCTCGGACAATGGAATTGGATTATAATTTTTTATTGTACCGAAGGGAACGGCTCGAGTGCTCGGATATTTTCCATGTTTTTCCCCCTGTTGCGTGCTCGAGTTGTTTTGTGGCACAATCGGAGGGGCGTGCCACGGAGCCCCCATCCGTTGATAACAGTTATTGATATGCTTAAAACAAAGCACGGAAATATTATGCTTATTTCAGGAGACTATACAAGAAATTATGGCGCCTGCGGAAATTGTTTATGGCGGGTAAACAATCTTTGGACGTATCGAATGGGCGCCGCAAATATGGCGGAAGTTATTATTTTATTTTTAGGGATGGTGGGGAACAGCTTATATTTGTTATTATTTAAGGAAGGGAAACTATTTCTTTTTTCTTTTCAAATCTTATGGATAACTATTAATATTTATTTTTAGGATATCTTAAAAACTCTTTATTTATTATAAATCACATGTTCTTAATTTGTATAAAAGAATTTGACTGTGCAACTCAAACAGTTTTTAAATATTAAGAAAGGGTGGCAAGGATAAATTTCCTTTGGGCGGGAAAATAAAATCTCACAATTTTATTTATAAGTAAGTTTTTTTTTAGAAGTATTGTTTCACTTAAAAAATCTCATCTCTAGGCATAAGTATTTCGTGTGAGAAACATTGGCTTTTTAAAGGATTTTTTGTTATTTTGATCGGTATAATAAATAAAAGTTTATTACATAGATATTTAAACCAAAATTCGAGAGTATTGGTACATAATTAAGAGAAAGGTTTAGGTGGAAACATGTATTTTCGGCCCTCATAAAATATAGTTTTTAATCAAACATTTCTCACCTAACCTTTTCCTTTGGTAGAAAATCGAAAAAGTATCCTTTTCCCACGAATCAATGGCTATTAATTAGCTTAATTAATGTCATCCGGCTGGGTGACCAAATCGGATTGTTCGGAGTGCCGAGGCGTCATGCATAAGCGGGCCGAGAAGTGGTAAAAGTGCGGAATTATCCGGGCTAGATCTGCATGAAGTGGTGCCACCGACCAACCGCGTTCAATTAGCCAAATAAGTCGGTTTGTGTCAGTGCGATTGAAAGGGAGGGGGGAAATGGCAGGGGCGGGGGGTGGTGTATACTTCGCTTAGATGGATAGGTAGATGGATACTCGAATGGCCGACTGGGCGTGCATAAGGCAAACATCAAAAGGAATCGACTGGGGGAGCGGCCAACATGACAACAGCTCAAGGACCATTCACATTCATTTCACAATTGGGGGTTGGCCTTCGGTCTTCGACAATGATAGGAATCGAGGAATCGAGGAATCGGGTTCAAAAGAACGCCGCGAGGCGGTGTCAAAAGTCATCATCAAAAATTGGGCACAAGCAGCAGCGGCAGCAGCTTCTCTACTGGATTGTCAACTGAATGGCACTGCCTTTCCGTCAGTGGGCGGTGTGCTTGAGAGCATATGCTGAGGGCCCACTGTACGTCAGTCGTCTTTGATTATTTGCATAAAAAAACAACGCATCGCATCACTCGATTTCGCTTTTCGTTCCCATTTGGATATTCGATTCGTTTTGAATTATTCATATGGCCAAAGGAAAAGGGGAAAAATGTCAACTCAAGTGGACATCACATGCGTCATCTCTGACGGGGGTATTAAAACATCACAAAAGCCCGATCCCGATGTCACCAAATCAAAGTCAGCAGGATTACTAGAGCACACGAGCCAATGAATATAAATTTATATAAATACTTGTACTTAGTCAGACAATCGAATTGTTTGACTTATATTAAGTTTATACATGTTTAAAAGCTGTCAAATAAAATTATAATTGGAGCCTAAATTTAGTGACATAAAAATGCACTTTAAAATTTTTCAATTAAAATACAGCTAACAACTGGTTCAGGTATTCTAAATATTCAAGATGAAGATGTTAAAAAAGTTAAGTCAAATGCCAAATAAAGCAGATCAGTAGATATTCCCGCGCTTAAAGATTTATCACTGAATATCTGATAGTTTTTGGAATATACTTTTACTCCATAAAAATATTTGTTCAAAAGCATGATCCAAGTCGATCTGATTTGCATTGCCTTTGATTGAACTTAACACAAAAATTTGTTGGTTGTTTATTTTAACATTTTCTGGAACTATTGCTGATAATAGCTTTTATTTAATATATTTAAAATATTTAAAATATTAGCAACCTTTTTTATTTTACTCTTGATTAATTGGTCCGAATGCTTCTTTTGCATTTTTATAAGGAGTCTCCTTCGCTTGTGGACCAGGTGAAAACCCACGGATTCCCGGTCTTTTCTCGAGCCGCAGATCAAAGCGCTATGCAAATGATTGAGGCGTGTGCCTGGTCCTGCCACCTGCGGAGTTTTCCCGAGTGGGCGGTGGAAATGGGAAAGTGGGGGCTGGTCGCCACTAATTAAGTTGCAAATGTCATGCGGCAGACGTGGCGACAGTTTAGAGCCCATTAAACGCGACTCTTGGGCACGAGTAATGCAGCAATAATTGTTTTCATTTCGCATCCATTTGCATTTTTAAGGATCGCAGGAGACAATCTCAATGACAGCCCATACCGTTGCTCAGTTATTTGCATATATGTGGGGAGGCTATCGGGATTTTAAAGGATGTCTAGCACGAGTTTACTTCGGTATTTGAAAAAATGTTTTTGCTAAACTTAATCCTTGACTTTTATAATGAAACACAGAAGCTCCTTAGTTCTGCGTTCTTACTTACTTCCTTCTTTTTCCAATTAAAACATCGCTTCTATTTAATAATTGAAGAATTGATTTATTGCTTAAACATTATCAATAATATCACTTAAGTCCTAAACAAATTCAATGCATTCATCGATCGGCGTTAAAATGTTTCTCAATTTCTTTTTTCATTCGCGTTGGATTACACAGACACTTAGGGATATACGTACAGTACAGATATCTAGTACAACTCTAAGATACATTTCCATTTATGTATGTCGGTTGACAGACCCCAAAAAAGCTCTAATACAATGCCAGAAACATAACTTCCTAAATCGAAAAGCGCTCTGGAGAAACCATGTAGTCGATCTACACAGGACTCAGAGCGATACACATTCGTGACTAACTAGGTAAATCCTTTAGCTACATCTAAACATTGAGAAAAATGCTTAAGTTGAGTGTTTCTATGACTAAGGGGTAACACATCGGGACTTCCTAGGGATATACTATATACAAAATTCTGGATTTCTTGAAGGGAAATGTGTTGAGCGGTTGGGTCTTCATCATCATCATCATCCTCCGAGTGGGATATTGCACAAGTTGAAACCATTTGGTGGCTGTTCAGGTTCTGTGGGCGGGGCGAAGAGGTGGGTAGGTCTTCCTGGGCCTAGAAGAGTCCATTGAGTGCCCGGACAGCACTGCCCAATGCCGTACACCCGAGTTCCGGGGACGGAGACTCGCCGCCGGGATCCTGCCCGGAATTCGAGTTGCTAGCAGCGGCCGCCGCCGCCACAAACTGCAGTCAGTCGATCAGGAGATCGCTCCTCGAACTGGCCATGGATGAGATGGCCGTGGTGGTGCTGGTGGTGGTGGTGGTCACCGTGGAGCTGGTCGTCGATGTCGACGCCCCCGTGGAGCTGTTCAAGCTGTCGGCATAGTATCGCTGTCAAAACACCTTGGCAATGAAGGTCTCCGAGAGTCTCTGCTGGTGGCTCTGCTGATGTGGTTGCTGCGGATTCGGATGCTGTTGCTGATGCGGCTGGAGTTGCAGGAAGGCGGAGCCACTGGGGTAATCGTGGCCAGGAGCCACTCCCAGCTGGTGGTGGAAGCTGCCGGCGGGATACTGGGAAACGGAGGAGGATCTGGGCCAGGCGGGATTGCTCGTCTCCCCACTGGAAAGGGGCGGCGTGGTCACATTTATCGGTGGCGACATGCTCCCCGAACTCGAGTCCGGCGTAAGTTGCCCCGAGGCCTGACCATAGCCCGCGGAGAGGGGCTCCCGGCGCGTGTACTCCCTCCTCCGGTCGTAGGTCGGTGGCATGTCCAGGTCATCCAGATCACCGCCAATCTCGTGCAGCTTCCGCATGTGCTTCTTCAGGTCGAAGTTACGGCAGAATCCCTTGGCACACACCCTACAGGTATAGGGCTTCTTGTCGTTGTGCGTGTGCATGTGGAAGGTGAGATTGTACACCTGATGGAAGGCCTTGTTGCAGATGCTGCACTTGTAGGCCTTCTCGCCGCTGTGCGTCAGCTTGTGGTTCTTGTAGTTGCCCTTCTGGTGGAACCCCTTGCCGCAGTACTCGCAAACGAAGGGCTTGTAGCCGGCATGGATGCGCGAATGGGTGTTGAGGGTGGAGGATCGGTTGAAGGCCTTGCCGCAGGTCTGGCACTTGTGCGGCTTCTCCGACGTATGGATGATCTTGTGCCGGCACAGTGTCGACGCCTGCCGGAATCCCTTGCCGCACACTTTGCACACGAAGGGACGAGCTCCGGTGTGCACGGGCATGTGGCGGGTGAGATTGTAGTGGGCATTGAACACCTTGCCACATTCCAGGCAGGAGAAGGTCTTGGGCTTGCCTCCGCTGGCAGATCCCGGACTGCTGTCCTCCAGGGATCCCTGAGGCGAAGGAGACCTTGATCGTGCCCCAGCTCCTGCTCCTCCTCCATTGGAAGTTGCTCCTGCCGCAGCTGCTGGCGGTGGGGTCACCTCCCCCTGATCCTGCGGCGATCGTTTCCTCTTGAGATTGGCCGGCAATCCCGATCCCTGCGGTGTCCTCTGGGCCACCGGTGACTTTTCCAGACTCTGCTGCAGATTGGGCACCACCTGGGATTGGGCCACAGCCGCCACAGCAGCTGCCGCGGCCAAAGGGTGACCCAAATTCCTGCGCAGCGACTGCGAGTGATGCAGACTGGCATTCAGCGAGGCGGTAAAGCTGCTCAGGTGGGCGGCACTGGCCAGCGATTGTTGTTGGGCGGTCAGGGCGGCGTACTGGGCGGCAGCAGCGGCGCACATTAGCTGATTGGGGGCGTAGTACAGCAGGGGGTACTGGGATAGCAGCTCCTGGTGGCGGGAGCTCACAAACTGTTGCACAGCAGCGGTGCTCGATGGCGACGAGACTGATGAAGTGGCGCCCGAACAGACACCCGGGACATACTTCTTAAAAGCGGAGTCATAGTTCACTGGCGACTGGTCCAAACTGATCACCTCGATGGGACTGCAGGAGCGCTCCGAATCCGCATCGATTTCCGGATCCTCATCCTCGTCGTCATCGTTACTGATGAAGGAAACTGGGGCAGGCTGCGGTGGCGCCACTTGGACACTGGGCCTGTGATCCGGCTCCATGATCTTCGCAATCGAGAACTTTAAAGGGCACGCCCGCTTGGCGCTCTGCTCGTCCTGCTGACTCTGCTGGCCAGGATTCTGGTCGGAGGCGGCGCTCTCCATCACGGGACTCTTCGACGGCGGCATCATGGCGACTTCTCCCGCTGGACTACACGGTTGCATGCCACGCGGACTCTGCAATAAATAAGAACAAAAGGTGGGACCAAATTGAGTATGCAAACTAAGCAACGGGTTATCAATTAATCGGAAGCATACGCCTCCATTGTTTATGCTTAAAGCTATAAATGCAAACAGCGGTGGGTAAGGAAATAGAAATGTCACCCCAGAAAGTCCTTTTAAAATACTTCACTTTCCCACCAAAAATTATAATAACTGGATGTCTTACTTAAAACTTTAGCTATTCTGTTTATAAGTATGAACTAAATAACTAAAGCTATCTTAAGTTGTATTATTTCTCTTAAGAAATATATATTAAATGCCCCTATTGTTGTGACCGCAGCTGTACCTATAACTTATAGCCTGACCAGTCAAGTGCGATTAATGCGTTGGCAATTCGGGAATACAAACAAACGCCGGCGGAGGGCGTGCTCCCAGCGGCAGGACATTTCCGCAGGATAATTCATGGCCAGCCAGCGGGTTGCAATTAAACGCAAACCGCAGTGCGTTTTATTAATTCTTTCCGATTGAATTTAGCATATCCGCATTTGCATTTAACCCGTGCTTGGCCCTGGCTCACGCTCCACTAAACCCAAACAAAAGCCTCAATCCTTTCGTCAGCATATTGGCATCAATCATAACACAGACTCTCGGGAGTATGCGAATTTTTTGGCGCGGGTCTTGGCTTTATTTGCACATCATTAAATCGCTTACACTTGACTGGAGGTGTAAGAACTCCAGCTCCATCTTCCATCTTCCCCATGTGCCCTCGAGTGTGGCTAATGTGCGACATCCGGTGCGATTACCCGACTTCCTTGCCGTTTTTAATTAACTTGATTTGACGCCTCAGTAGGCCGCCGTCGCCAAGTCCCATCTGGATTTGGAACTGGAACTGGAACTCTCCCATCTTGTGTGCAGTTTCCCTCCCAAAGTGCGGTTTAATCTTATTAAGAAGGAGGCGGGTCCCATTTCACACGCTGACCCGGAGGCAGTGACGGTCAGCCCTCGATTCGAAAGTTAGTTCCCGGGTGTTATACTATATGCACGAGTGGTTTAAGTTTTAAGCATCCGAATTATGTTGGTGTTCTAGTGGCCACTTGAAAGTTTGCTTTTACGAGCTGCTCTTGAAGAGTGTGTGATGAATCAAGCTCATTAACAATGTGTGGGGAATAATATTTGATAAACATAGAAAGCCTTATGAACTTTGTCTTAAGTTGAGCAAGTGGTTGGATTTCAGAAAATTTGATTTAATTTAATGAATAAGTAGAGGATTAAGTTAATGAAAAATGATCAAAAGTGTTCTTCTAACTAGTTAATAAAGTAGATAAATACAAGAAATCATTAAATTGATATTGAATGAATTCTCAATAAAAATAAGCTTTTGATATCCTAGAAATTGAGGGCAGAAATTGTTACATTTTAACTTAAATATTTAGTGCATAATATAAATTGAAAATAATGATTTATTTAAATTAATACTTCCTAAAGTTCAACAGTTTCTATAATTTATAATGTTAACTCGCAAATAAATATCTGATATATTACCCAAGTTCTTTCACTTAACCTCTAACAATAAACCGAATTCCCGTCGGTGTTTTGGTACCCCATAAAAGTTAAAAAAATGAATTTCTTTATATGCAAATACGTACAAAGTAAACCATATTTAGGCACTGCCTATGTGGGTATCCAATTCCTTTGGCAGGCAGCCAATCTCCACTTGTTAGATTCGAAACACAACTATTGACACACACAATTTTAACTGGTTTAAAGATGGTACTTGTTTTTTTTGGTCCTTAGAACGGAGTTCACTTGTCTCGTAAAAAGGTATATTATTCAAATGCAAATCGAGGGACGCGAGAAGCAGGACGCGTTCAGCACAGGATCAGCGACCGAAGCGGAATGAAGGCAAACAGCAGACGGTGCGGGCCTTAAGAAATATGAAAAGGACATACGCAGAGGTCTGGGGGTGAATTGCGGTGAATCAACCCCTAAAAGTCCTGTACACATCCTGGACATTTGTCAGAGTGAGAGGTGCGATATGTGCAGAGAGAGACAGAGAGTCAGATATCCTGACAGAGCGACAGAGAGGGATGGAATCAATCCGACCGACAGGCAAAAGGAGAACTTCATCATCACGTTCAGATTGGATGAAACATATCCTGACGCCGACGTCGCCGTCGCCGTCGACTGCATTATGAATGAAAAGACAAAATGTCGAATTGGAATATTACGGTGAAAGAGAGAGGCAGTGAGAAGAGACCGCCCCTAAAATATTTATATAGAGATAGAGCTCAAGAGCCCGGGAAGATGATACATAGAGGAGTGATGTGATGGAGGAGGTTCAACGACAGAGAGAGCTGTATGGTGGGCAGGGAGTGCTAGAAAGAGAGGGCGGTAGAGGGCCACCTTTGGCCGTATTCGGTTCACACTTGATTTGGATGAGGCGCAGACACCAAAAATGGCAGCCACCGGTCTCGTGGATCCCTCTTGAGTTGACTTTTTCACTAGTCCACCCCCTTTTCGTAGCATCTCCCCCCTGGACCCCCTCGAACCCCTGGAAACCCCTGTCTTTTGTTGGGCGTTTCAATTGTCGTTTTGGCATTTCGTTTTATCAGCGTCTTTGTTTGCTCACCTTTAGCCCGCCAGCGGGCAAGGATTCTCTGACTCTCCAACTCTCCTCCCCGAACCCACAGCCTCTTAATTCTCCGTCTATCTTCATATATACACAGAAAATAACTCAGCCGTAATCCAATTAGTTATCCTTATTACAATAAAAAAAGGTGTTGGCAGAAACAATAACAGCAGCCATTTATTCTCGAATGATATTTGATTTAGGTTTCGTTTAATAAGACGTGTATTTTAACAATAATTAAAACTTGAATTTCCTTTTATTATTATGGTTTCAAATTAAATTAAGAACTATAGAAGATCTTAATATTTTTTTATGTGCATCTATTCTTACCCGTTTAATTTGAAACCCCCTCACATCGCTAAACCACCACTAGTTAAATATAATCTCATATTCATTTTGATGCCATCTACAGCGCGGCTTTCTTGACTTTGTTTGCCCATGGAGCTCTTATCGTCCTGTTCCGCTAACCCTACCCTTTTTCATTTTCAGGAGCATGGTCCTAGGACCTTTTCTTGGGCATTGCAGGCGCATTGCTGCTATGGCTGCTTTTACTGGAGTTGAGCAGTTGCAGCTGCAAAATCGCACAAAAGCACAACTCTTCGGGGACTCCGAAAGGGAGCGTAGGGAGGATTTAAGGGATCCTTGAAGGAATATGTCCGCCATTTCCATTGCATTTTCAGGTAAACTTGCTCATTGTGCGGCTCTTGTGTGGGGAAATCGATATGCAAATAGCTGTTCTTTATATTTACTCATTCGAATGAGGTTTTTGGAATAGTGGGAGTTGAAATTGTGTATGCATAATAAAATTAAATAGATATATCTAATTTTGTTTATGCGCTACTAATAACCAAAAAAGGAGCATAATAATAACAATGATATAAAGGTTAACAGTTATTGTCTTAAATCTGTAAAAATTTTGATGCACCGCGAAGTGATTAAAGCTTATATTAATATTGCATATTCACTTCTACAAACTATTTTATAAACCAAACCCACAGAAAACATAAGAACTATAAACGCTTTAATCAGACATATTTATTCCTAAACTGACTTTTTTACGAACTTGCTTGTCACCCATTTAAAACATTCCTATATGACAGATTATTACTCCTTCGCAAAAAGAAGCAAAAATACCGTGATTAACTAAAAGCAAAATGAACGGTAATGCTGAAATGTGCAATCTGCATTTAGTTGAATAAATAAATGCCAACAAAAAACAGCAACAACGTGAAAATAGCAGCACAAACAACAACAAACTGGACATTCAACAAACAAAACGTCAACGGCCTATGCAGCTTTGATACACTAACAAAAAAAATAGGCAATATAAAAGTACTTTGACCTTTTGTTAAAATTTGCTTTAGAGGTAAACATGTTGCTTAAAATGTATTATTTTTTAATACCATTTTTTTACCTTTTTGGATTTACTCCTTTAACATTTTAAACATTTTAAAGGATATTTCTTTCCTTTATCTCTCTCATAAATATTACATCAGGATTCTAAGCTATGATATATATATTTTTTTGGCGACTGTATCTCTGATTTGCCCCTCCTTTTTCACCTTATCTCTCTTCAGCTATATCTGCTCCTTTTTCACCTCTGTTCATTTCCATTCAAAGGACATGCAAGCATGACCAAACACACACACACTCAAAAGAGAGGTGAAAATGGGGAGGGGGTAAGGGTTAAGGACGAGAGGAGGAGAAAAAGGGTGGCAGAGTGGACTAACTGTAAATGCAGAGCAGTGCAGAACGAACTAAACTAAACAACAACAAAAAGAACTTGAAAATCCAGCAAAATGTGCAAAAATAAAATATAAAACAAAAAGTGCAAAAGCTGCGAGAGAAAGAGACCGAAAACAGAGATGCAAATAAAGCTGAGAGCAAAGGTCAGTGTAAAAGAGATGGAAGCAGAGTGCAAGCTCTGCTTGTTGTTGTATGTCCTTTTTAGCCGGTGCTTTTTTTAAATTTTTAATGAGTTTGCAAAATGGTTGCGGTGCTCTTGGACTTCGCAGTTATTTTAGGTTTCTTTTACGCACTCTAGGAGTAGGATAAAAATAATTTCTTTAACGAGAGACCTTTAAAATAATAATGGTTAATTGTGATGGGGCTAGAAAGTTTTTGTTATGAGATATTTCAAAACAGCTTATCTTTTATATCCATTTTTCCTTAACGATATCAAATAGTATTTCAATTTGGTACTCCAACACTTTAACAAATGTGTGACAACTTCAACTTCAAAATTTATTTTAAAATAATTACTAAAAACTAAAAATTCGGGGAAAAATTACTTGTTTTTTTATGGGTCTGATATTCTCAAAATGATTTTATATATTGTATATATTTTGTAAAAATTTTCTATAACGCTCTTAGTGAATCCCACCCACCTTAATCAGAGTAAATCTACAGTTAGTGGACGATCTTACCACTACGCCTCCTGACTGATCTACTAAACCAATAAAACGTTTCGCATTTCTCGCACCTCGCTTAGAAATTAACCTTAAAATTGAAGATTTACACCTTGGAAAGGAACTGGACTTTGGGCTGATGCCAGATTGCAGCAGAGATTTCGTAGAGATTTTCCAGGGAAATGAATCAATGCTATGGGAAAATGATTTTCTGGGGGAGGGAAAGAGAGCGGCTTGCATAATCTGCGGTAAGCCAGGAGCGATTACAAGGCATTGAACAAGGACTCTGGACCCGGCGTATCCCTGAGATACATTTGTCCGCAGGACGAGTATGCATATGTGTAACTAGGACGAAAGCGGCGATGGACAATGGCCGGCGATGAGGACCTCTCAAAGGGAAACTCAACAGCTGCCCGAGGATTCGTCCTCGTCCTCGTCCTTCGTCCTGTGCTTCTTTGTGGCAATGGGCACTGTGTGGGTGAGCGTATCCAGGGGCAGTGGAATATCCGATTTGCGGAGTGAAACAATTGCGGTGTTTGACCAATTTTACAATTGATGTAATCCCCTAAATCGCCTATATTAGCTATGAGCGGCTTCAGCATCCTTGCCTCCATTACGATTGTCAAATTGAAATGTTTTCAGTTCATTCAAGAGTAAACACAGGCACAAGCGAAAACAGATGCACTGGAAAAAATGTGGACTTAATATGAAACAATATTTTATTAGCGATCTTTGGGGAAAAATTCTCGGATTACGAATATCAGGCTTGAGTGGAAAACAAACATGCATAAATCTTATATGGAATTTTAAAAGTAATAAATTTAAATTCTCGTTTATGTTTTGTCTTAAGTTTAAATTGTTCTTTACTTAAGGAAACTGAGAAAAGTATTTTATCCAAATATGAATGAAATTCAGACAGCTAATTTGATAATAAGCGAAACGATTACTATTTGCCTTAACTTTAAAATATTTTTTTGTTATTAAAGACACTTTCATTAGACCCAATTTCGTATTTCTTCTTTACAACTATTTTTGCGAGTGCAGAACTTAATGTTATGTGGGTTACGGTTCCGTAGGTTTATAATAATATTTTGCTAACCTTCTTTTGCGCCCAAGCAAAAGTTCAAAAGGATCTCGGCCGCTGCTTTGTGCTGCGAGTCCTGCGATTTTCGCCGATTACCGATTACCGACACAGATTAAGGGATGTTCCCAAACAATTGGCAGGTTCTCCTCGCATTCTGCATTCAGTACTCTTCTCCGGGGATTCTCCATTCGGAACTCCTGGATTCTTCGCTTCCCTCATAGGCGCGCAATTAGACGAGTTTTGGCCTTTGTCCGCTGCCGGCCATAGACGGATTTCCTTTGGCCATTCGTCCTTTGATCCTTTCTATCCCTAAATCTGTGCACTCGACCAAATACATATTCTGCTTCTGGTGATTTGCTTTGTGTCGCGCGTATTTGGCGCGTTTAAATAGATTAACCGCCTGGCAATTTGCTGGGTTCCTATCTGGAATATAGGATCTCCTACCTACACGAACTCCAGTTCCTGTCCCGCTCTTCCTTGCTCCTTGCGTCCCGCTCTTTTTTACAATTAGCTGCGGCCGCCTCCTTTGTTTGCCATCTTAATCTTGAGTAAATTAGTTCATTAAGAGGTTAATTCCCCATAACACCCACAAATTAGACCAGCAATGGGAATGGGAATGCATGTGAAGAGTGTCCTGTCCTGTCTGGTTCTCTTTTTTTTTGTTTCTCAGGTGAGTCGATGATTGTAGTGGCGAATTGTTTGATTGCTTTAAAGAGATTTTGGTTCTACAAATTATAGACCAGCATATTTTTATTACCTTTATATCATTTAAAAGTAACAATAATAGAAATTATTTGGCCATTGCTTACTTCCTAGCTAGGCATATTTATAAAAAACAATTGGCGAGTTGACTAAAATATTATATTTCGTCACACTTTTGCTCCTTTCTTTCAACACTCAAATGTACATTCATGTTCATCTTTTTGTGATGTTCGATCAACACATATTATAAATAATACACATTTATCTTCTTGAAACTCTCACCTTAATTTGTTCTCTGCCATTGACAATCCGTTCTAGCTTCCAATTCTAAAATTACTTATATCACACCTCCCGGCCCCTAAAATATAATATTTGTTCCCACAATTTAAAGCTTAATAAACCCTTTTGACCATTAAAACCAGTTGACCGAGTAATCGCATTTCCAAAAATGTTCAAATTCAACATGCATTTGACATTTTCCCCGCTTTAAACAAAGTTTAGAAAAAAAAACCTTTTAGCAATATTTTTTTAATTGACACTAATAGGCTTAAGCTGGCATTAACATATTTAGCAGATTGCCAGTGCCAAAAAGATGAGAACTCAGGCGAAACAAGTCGCGTGACCCACAAAACGATGTCACCATCAACTTAATCGGAAGCCCCGGAAAAAGGGAAATGTATTTCCAGCGAACTTTCCAAAGGGTTGTTCGGTTTTTCAATGCTGAATGGGATGCTTGGTCGGTCACCCTTGGAAACTTTTCGGTTATTGTTTGATTTCATTCGGGGCTTCGTTTCGCAGCTTTGATTCGCTTGGGCGGTGTCGGTGGTTTTTTGTGGGTGTTTGTTTGGCAAGTACTTGTTTAATCGGTTTGTTTGTGACATTTCTATTGCCTGCACACCCCCCTCCTCCTCCGCAGTGAACGGCATCCCCAGAGATCTGGTGTTCCAAGGATGTCTTTGTTTATTTAGTGGTAGGCCTGACACGCGTTTAACGCCCACACAGAAGGTGGAAGACCCACAGACACTCAGAGAAAAATGGGAAAGCAACATTATATATTTTTGAAGAGATAAAAGTAATATACAAATTGTAAAGTAAAAACAAAAGTATCGAATTGTAAATCTTACTTAATTTACTGTTTGGATAAATTCTTGATTTAAAGCAAATGTATTCCTTCAAATGTTTCAAAATGACTTTAAAAGACTTTTTAAAATTATAAAATCTTTATAAAAGTCTTTAATGGAATAGTTATGTTTGTGTTCAGATTTTTTTTTTTGTGAATTTTACCCCTTTTTTTTAGTGCATATGAAAAGAGTTTTCCCACTCCCCCTTGGAGAAGTGGAATCACCTCATTCCCACAATCCTGGGTGGGTGTGTCTGTTTTGCGGGTTTTGCCAACTCATCATCATCATCAACCTCAGAAGCAGTCCTCTAAAAAAAAAAGTCTGCTGAGGGGATGAGGGGGTGGATGCGGGGGAGGGAGGCCATCGCTTAAGTGCTGCCAAACAAAAAGAACACATTTGCAGGATGTTTTTATTTCCCCTTGCCGGGATTACACCCCAAAACCCACCCGAAAGGAGTGTGAATTGTAATTACAGTGAAATCAGCTTTTGGCACTTGCTCGGCTTCCTTCGGTGCTTCCTTTTCGGAGTTGGGGGATGACTACTGTACTCGTGCATCTATGTGCGTGGTGGATTTCTTTGTCTGTGGGATGTTTGAAGTGTTTAGGATGCTGCACGGACAAAAACAATTCTAACAAAGTTATTTATTTCGATATGTATTCTAGAAATAAAAAAAAATCATGATGTTTTGATAGTACAACATTAAAAAAGTATTAGATTCTGAAAAATTTAGCACTCAAATCAAGGTATTCAATGATATATAAAACTTCCTCTCTATAAAAACATAAAATAGAATGGTGAAACCTGAATTGTGAGTTACGATTATACATTTTTATACAGTTGGAAATATGATAAATATGTTTGGAAAATAAATACTTTTATTTGGTTTTACATTTTCTCAGTGCATGTACCGTTTTCTATTCCCGTCCTTTCGCATGTGAAGCGTGATTTATTTTTCCCTAATTGGCTTTCGATGCGTATGCTGGCATTTTGTCATACACACATTCGCACACCCACTTTCCAAACTCCTCCCTGCTGTCATAATTTCTTTTTGTGGCCTGCATTTTGACAGCTTCGAATCCGTGATTTGATGTCTGTTGGGGGCGTTGATTTTCGCTTTTGGTAGGTGTCACCGGAAATTGCGGCTTAACCAAATAGGAAATTAAATATCAAGGGGGGTTGCGGAATTATTATTCGCCGGCATTGGCAAAACACATTTATTAGCGAAATTGACTGTGAAGAAGCATTCAGAATTCTTTGGGATTTCGTTATTGTTTGGGAGCATGTTAAGTGGATTGGACTCTATGGGTTTCAACGGGGAAATGGATTGAAAATGGTGAATATTGAGAGGTCTTGTTTTTATATTATTAATATATATGTCTACATCTGCACATTAAATGTTAGAATACGAAAAATATAGGCTGAGCTTTAATGTTACCCATAATAAAAACATATATTTGGCTTAAGAAAATATTTCAAATGTAAACCAACCATAATTTCTTTACAGAAAAAGAATATTTGCCACTTTAACCTCAGGCTGAAAATCTTAAGGTTTCCTATCTCTTAAATTTTGAGTCTTCCATAGCTGTACATATCCTTTCCGCAGGATATGGAAAAGTATAGCCAGAAGCGTGTGTTGTACCCTTTCATGATTTAACCAAAATATTTAAGGCAAATATTTTATAAGCTATGCATACATTTAAGCACAATTAAGCAACTAAGCAGCCCAAATTACAGGTATAATCCTGGCCAGGACCTCTCCCGAAACGGCTTCCCTTTCGATTCGATACAATGGGAGACCCACACATAGGGATTAGGAGATATGGATGCGGGTGTAGGTAGCCGAGGGAATTGTCGGTTCCTTTCAAAGCTGGGAAACAGTTCCCTTTTCGCTCTCCAGGGAACAATTATAACACAAGTGCAGACTGAGATACAGATAGAGATTTTAGAAATGTATTGACAGTATTTTGACATGTTTCCAATATATTTTGATGGGTTATTAGACAGCGGCGAACACAAATCCTCCATCCCTTTTGTATACAAAACTCTCTTTCTATCTTTTTTCCGATGGACCTAAATTAGCACAAATTACTACTCAAATCCTTTAAGCGTTTCCACTCTGTATAAATAATTGCATTGTTTTGATTTTTCAGCTGGCCGCAGAGATTTTTTCTTGTTCAATATTGATTAATGATCTGATAAACACAAATTCCTAATTGTGGTAATTTACTGCGGTTGACCACTGGTCAGCTGCGGTTTGCTTTTGATATATCTGAAAATATGCAACAATTAGCTAATGCAAAATCAGTGAAGGAGACCACCATGAGGGGCAGGAACTCATGGAAATATATTTTGCAAACAATGTTGTAGGATTATTTTCTCCATTGGAAATTTACTAATTTTAATTGGTGAAAGACTTCTGTTTTACATTATTACACTATAATCACACAACATTCTTTCCTTTTTTATTTTTAACAAGCCAACATACATGATATCAAATATTTTAGAGTATTTTTCTGACTAAGTTTTTATTTGAAATGATTTTTATAAATATATTATATAATACATAAAAAGAATACTGGAGAATTGATTTCTGTTTGGGTACTTTAATAAATATTCTATTTGAAATAACTATAAAATCTGCAATAATTTCCAATGGCATGAATATATCCCCAGAAGTCATTACCATGTGTCAGGCCAGAAAAGCGACCTCAAAAGAAAGCCAATAACAAGTGCTTAAACGGAATTGCCCTGTTAAACTGTCCCAAGGACATCGAAACAGCGGACATGACCGGAAATAAGTAAAAGCCAATAAATCAAGCCAAGAGGAAATCGAGTCAGTGGGGAAAAGCACACAGCTAATAGGAAATTCGAGCCGGGGAAAAACAAAGTAACACTCACCCACCCAGCCGACGACAATCTGTTTTCCGAACCACCGGAAGATGAGCCAATAAAGACGCGTGCCACCGCCGGCGTTCAATTTGTTGCAATTATAATTGTATTGGCGAGGGTCGCGTGTCCAGTTTTGATGGAGGATGTCACAATGTTGCATAATGCGCTTAACCGCAGGTTAAGAATGGGTCGACGAAGGTGTGGCCACCGAGCATGTTAATAATTTCCCGCCCAAAACGTTGACACGCGTTCAAACACTTTTTCATATCATATTTTATTTTCCCTTGCTCAACCCTTGATGCCTGCGACCTGCAAATGGTGACCTGTGACCTGTGCTCACAAAAAAAACGGGGTAGTGTTGTTGCTTTTTATGACAGGAAGCGAAGCGACGGCACACGGCAACAATTTTCCAGCGAACACGAAACACTTTTCATATCCTTATGCTAATCAGCCGGAAAGTGCCTTATTTACCATTATGATTTGTCCCCGCTCGTGGGAGAAATATTTTTCCTCTACCGACATGATAGTTAAATATTGTGTTAGGGCTTGTTATTATGCATATTTGGAAGGGAGAAAAAAGGACAAGCGGCGTTAAAAAAGGGGAAATGTGTGACAAGGTAATTAGCTTATGCGAATGGGAAATGGGAACTATTTGGTTATGACACATTGTAAGTGGATTAGAGGTTGCTTTTGAAGTGGTGAAGGGATTATCAAATTTTGATTTAAGTTCTTGAATAAAAAAGAGATGCACCAAAATTGAATTATTTTTTTACACTCACGATATATAGCCATTTAACCTTAAATTAATGATACATTAAATTCATTAGCTCCTGCCAAAACTATCAATAATAATAGCAAACTAAAAAATAGTTGATTTGTCCCTTTTTTTAAATGGGCACTCTTAGTTTTACACAGCTCCTAAAAAGAAAATGTCTTATATTTACTTCTTTATTTAACAATAGATTTTTTTAAGAGTTTTTTCTGTAAAAAAACTCCAATTAATTGAAGGACTTTAAAGGTGATCATCTCTGTTTACTTCAAACCTAACTCTCTGCATTTTTCCCCTCGTAAGCAGTTTATTAAATAGAGAGGCAGCTGCTCCTAATCATAATTTCAGTTCATCACAACCACACCTCTCTCAATCTGAGCCGAATCACAATGGTCTCGAAGGATCATATGACGTTAGAGGTTCAAGGAGCGAATTGCAGCAGGCGCTACGCCCCCTTGAAGACGCCCAAATTTCCTAAGGACGCGAGGCACGCGCTCAAGGACATACGGGTAGTATTTGCACATGTCCTGTGACAAGATTGAGGCATTTTAATTGCTACATATGCGACACACACCAGCGAACACGCCTCCAAAATATGTGAAGTAAGGAATGTAGAACAAGGAGTAAGGAGGATCCTGGAGCAAGGAGCAAGGAGCAACCCTCGGAGACGGCGCTGATCCTTCCGGTGGCTCGCAGGACGACAGGAAGCAATGTGCGCAGTCGAACAATTGTTCAGCCACCAAGATCGAGATCCTTTCTCTGTGCGGCAGCTGCCGGCGCAGATTCTCGCTCCTTGAAGTGGGCAGAAAGGATAATCGAGCGACTTGTTTGCCCTCGCTTTGATTATGGAGTGAACATCGTTATTACATTCAAAAAAAAAAACAATAAATAATTGAATTTAAGACTTAAATTTAAGCGACCTATTAAAAACAAAATCATTTGTACATAACTTTTTGGAACATTACAACCAATAAATCAAAGGAAAACAAAATGATTGGTGTTTGTCTTGATAATATTTCTATTTTGCTTTTTACTAATACAAATCTTCAAGAAAAACATTTTGAATTTTAATTAAAATAATTGATAATATTTGTACCTTACTTTTTAGTAATTCAGATCTACAAAAAAAACCTTTAAAATTTGAATTTCAATATTGAAATAGATTGAGATTTTTTTCTGAGTGTACGATCATCTCTAGCCTTGATTATCCTGCCTGAAAAACCGGTTGCTTCTGCGGGGCGTTGTTCGTTTCGTTTTTTTTCGGACTGGCCTGACATTTGATTTCGCTTTCGGCGGCAGTGGCAGCGGAAATGCTTTTTCTTTCTACGGTTGTTGACACGCGATCCTGCGATACAAGGATCCTGCGTCGGTGTGCCGATCATCCTGTTCGAGTCCTGTTTTTCGTCCTGGCGCGTGTGCCGCGCTTCCGGTTAATTATATTCCGCAATGCGCAAAGTCCCCGCAATGAAAGCGAAATCGTCGCTTTCGGTTCGAGAATCAAATGCATATGCTCTCGGCTTTTTGTACTCCCTATTTCGGCATCGAATTCCTTTTATTCCGGCTGTCAGTCCTGGCATTGTCCTTCGAGTGCTTCGCCAGCCGAACAACTGCTCATTAATTGCCGGTTATGTGCGCTTTTCTTTCTCAAACGCTGACGAATTTGGCATTATAATTTGGCTCGTGCCAGCTTGCTTGTAATGCGAGTAAACGACAGGATGTTGATCCTCAAAGATTTGCCTATCAAGAAGTTGGCTCAATGTGACTCAAGATTGCGCTGATTACCAAAATAAAGGTCCAAGAAATATAATTTTATTTAGTCACCAATATAAACTGTTTGTCATATAAATTTTGATATTTCAAAAAATATCAGACTTTATTTTTATATTTTATTTATGAAAAAACATATAATCGTTTAAGGTGGATGTTTTTAACTGTTGTTTTATGGATTCTTAATTTTAAGCTACAATTTTCAAAATAAGGCAACTATATTCATTTAATTTAATATTGTATTGTTTTGGCATAAAATATTTTGGTCAATGCTAAATGTTAAATTTTTGAAATATCTTGAATTCCTTTAAACTGCCCGTTTACCTTTCCCCTGGGGGAAAAAAATGCATAAAATTCCGCACTGCCATTAGTCCAGGCTAATTGACCGGGCGGCCACTTGAAAGCTCAATTTTGCGCAACAATAAAATCAGCAAGTCCCTCCCTCTCATATTTCCAACTCCAACTCCTTGTGGAAAAGCCATGGCAACATGAGCAATAAAATTTAATATCCGATTCGAGTGCAAGCAGCAGCGACCAGAAATACTTTGCATAATCTGCCCCCAGGTTGGCGTACAATGAATATATGCATGTATTTTCCAGACCGAAATAAAGCCGTCGGAAGGTGTAGATAAATCACGTGGAACGACAATGCCGAACAAGTGAGAAAACTCCCCCAGTAAAAAAAGGGGACACTTTCAATGGGCGAAAACGAAAGGGCAGAGATAAAAAATCGCCAGGACTGCAAATGGGTAAATTACTCTATTTAGGGCTGTCATGGGTTAAGGGGGTGTCTGGTGTCCGCTCGGGTCTGGTTCAATTTGATTAATTCGTTAACAAACTGAAAGTAGCAACAGCGGCTAAAGCGAGTTGAGTAATTGTCGAGAGTCACGAGAGGAAATCCTCTCCACCCGAACCCCTAAAAGAAACCCCTATATCTACCCCTATTCTTGCCCCCCTCCTTTATTAGCTAAAAGCGCATGAAGATCGCAGCGGGTTGATAAGAAGGCAAAGAAAAAAACTCCGAGGCATGTTAAGAAACCAAATTGAGCACTTGAATGCCCCCAACAAAATTCAGAATAAAGGGGGATATTCCCTAAGGGGTGGGTAAGTAACTCCTTGAAGACGCAATCTCCATCGGACGATCTATCGATTAACCCAAAAAGCAAAACAGGCAACACAACAAATTCCAGTGGCGACAATTTATTCATTTACCCAAACCAAAGATACTTTATTGTATCTACACGATGTTCTCTATAAATAATTAAAACTCACACCCGGGCAAACATCGAAACCAAAATGCATACTAAATATTTTTAAACCTCTTTTTTTTTTGTTTGCCGAGAATACCCAAAAGAATTCTCTTTTGTTTCCCAATTTTATGTCTGGGTTTCGTCATACATTGTGGTGAGTAATTTGCAATTTTTTGAATTCGCGACCCAAGTGGGTGCGTTTTAAATCAAGCAATTTTTGTAGGACCCTTTAGCGCAGTGGATAGCGCGTTGGACTTCTAATCCAAAGGTGGCGGGTTCGATTCCCGCAAGGGTCTAAGGATAAACCTGTTGGACTACATTTTTTTGAAAAAATTAAATATGGTTACGTCTTGTCACTTAACTTTAACTTCTTAGCAAAAACAAAACAATTGTTCTCAACATTTAAATATATAACTAAGAAATAATTGTTGCTCTTAAAAGATTTATTTAAATGAGTCACTAGAAATTATTCTTTACTGACCTATTTTTTAAGGGGTTCTTGGAAATTTCTCATCAGTTTTCGAGGCATGTGCTAATATTAATTTTAAATCAAATGCAATTAAGAAAAAAATCTTTTATATTTGCTAAAAAAACTAATATTTTGGTGGTACTAATACTGTTTTCTGTTTGCCTTAATAAATCCCCTGATGGATTTCACATCTGCCTTCGCCACCCACTTTTCAACCTCATTAAGCAAAGCAAATATTTCTCTTTGTGGGTTGAATTTGTTTTGGAAAAATGTAATTTTCAATTAAAAGCAAACTGACAAACTGACAAACGGCAAATAAATTGGCGCCCTCTTCAAAACTATTTGCCCAGTGCAAACAGCGAAAATAGGTATCTGAAAGATACATTCAGGGAACTAGAAAGGCGGAAATCTCGGATGCCGCAATCCGAAACGCAAATAAGGCGCAAATTCATGAATCGCGCAGTTCGAGCGTAAATTGCAACAGCTGTCAAGTATCTGTGAGATACATTGCGAACGCAACTAGCTGATAAACAGCCTATTAAAAGTGTTTACATGACCAGGGCAAATATTGACAGAATGATGCAGCTATGTATACACGTTTACCACCCGGTTGCCCATAATTCTCCACGGATTGCTCATGGCAGGGTTGATTTGACTATCCACGGAGATTCCCGACCTCGGCAATTTGTTGTCGCTTGTCAAATGATCAGCGCACATGCAAATTACCCGCACACCAAGGCAACAGCCATGCCGCCATTTTGTTTCGCCGGGTCTCGCCTTCAAAAGTGCAATCAAACCATTGCACGTCCACGTCCACAGTTCCAGAAACCCCAACCTAGACCCCAAGATGTAAAAATAAATTCCCCATTTGCGAGCACGTAATTTGCCAACAGTCTACGGCACAGCCCCCAATTGGTATTGTGCACTATAATTTACTTTTCATCGACCTCCGTCTGAGTGTCTGACTTCCCGACGAGGGCACTTGCATGTTGGTAATCTTTATTTAAATGATTTCCATGGGCTAAACTTTGTCTGTGCGAACTGCAAATTTCATGGATTGTACAAGAAAGCTGGTTGAATTTGACAGAGAATTATGAAGTGACTTCAAGTGAATGAAGTTGCAAGTTTAACAAAAGAAATCAGTATTGTTACTATATTCATAAGGCTAATAGAATATCCACTTTGGTTTGTTACAAGTATAACTTGCAAATATAATAAACCCTTTTATACTTTTAAATGATTTTTAAAAGCACAATAACTATTTACTTTTTTTTAAATAATAAGAAATAATTTGTTCCCATCCTTGAAACTGAATACTTGCCAAGCTATTCAAATGAGAAACAAGTTGACTGCCACTCAACTGCGCACAAAATATTCCTGCTGCTCTGATGGCGATGTTCACATAGAAGACCCCTACAGATCTGGAGCTACCCCTTTTGTAACCCTTCGACAGATTTTTCCTGCTGCACTCGAAAAATACAAAATAATGTCGCCCACTGTGCACAGCTAAGCAAGTTCTGATTCTTCGGCTCGAAACTAACAATTTTCGCCACATGAAAAAAGCAGAAGCCACACAAAAAAATACGAACCCCTAACGAGCTCTGAAATTATTTTTAGAGCAGTGCCGCAAAAAGTGGCAAGTAATGCAAATATATCTAAGCCTGCAAGTGGCTCGGGGAAACGCCTCGAAAGAACTTGCCTTGGAACATCAAATATTAAGCATGCGCCATGTGGGACAAGTACGAACAAAAAGGACAAAGAGCGAGCAAAATAAAAGCAGCTGCAAAAGGAGCGCAGACAAAAGCGCACAAGGATAATGGTGATGATGATGGAGTAACTGCAATTAGGCATAATAAACAAAAAGTTACATTGAGGGGAGTGAATTTCAGGATTTGAGGAAACTACATAAACGCAGACTTAATTGCTGGTTTTTCAAGCGAACAAACCCCGAGATCCCTGCACTTTTCACGTTGCGACTTCCTTTTTTTTTTTTTTTTTTTGCGCACTTGAATTGAGTCCTTTATAGGGGTTAGTCCCGTTTACAAAATCACGGCTCAAAAAATGGCTACACATGGTGATCCTTAATAGCAACCCCTCGCCAAGCACCCATCTCAAATCGGACCGAAAAATAGAGCAACTGTCCGAGCTGCAAAATGGTCGACGTCTATTTTTTACGGGGGGAGGAAAACATGCCCAACAATTTGTATCTAATAAACTGCCATATGCAAGCCACTGGCTTATTAGACCCGAAATGTTTGATTGAGTTCAACCAGCCGGCGATATGAGGGTGCCCAGAGCAATATTCCCCTGGTGGTGGTTCCGATTTTCCAGCTCTGCCACTGTTGCACTTACAAGTTGATTATGTTGATTTTTTAACCGTTCTTTGTTCGGCTTTTTTATTCGACTGCCGTTCAAGTGTAGCCAAGGGGGAGTGGGGAGATTTTTATTAAATATTGATATCTTATGAAGTCAGCGACACGTAAAAGATACATCAGATAAGCTGGCTTAATTAAGCTGGTTGCGGGGCAGTTAGATAGATAGAAGAGGGTTTATAATAATGGGACCATAATTCAACATATGTTTTGAAATCCGAAAAATTTAGGATATAATTTTTAAAATTAACAAACTTTTTTAAGTCATCGGAAACTTACAAAAAACTGAATGAAAATGGGTCAAAAATTTGATCAACGTTAAATTGAAAATTTTGAATGTAGATTTTTAGAGAATCTAATCACGAGTCTTTGGAGGTATTACATTTTGGAATCGGATTAAATTTGGTAAAGTTATGGTCTCTCGAAGTCCAATTTTGAGTAACTCTATTTCAAGACATCGGAAAATAAGAAATAACTGACATGAAAATGGGTTAAAAATTTTATCAACGTTAAATTGAAAATTTTGAATGCAGATTTTTAGAGAATCGAATCACGAGTCTTTAGAGGTATGCCACTTTGGAATCGGATTAAATTTGGTAAAGTTATGGTCTCTCGAAGTCCAATTTTGAGTAACTCTATTTCAAGACATCGGAAAATAAGATATAACTGACATGAAAATGGGTCAAAAACTTGATCAACGTTAAATTGAAAATTTTGAATGCAGATTTTTAGAGAATCGAATCATGAATCTTTAGAGGTATGCCACTTTGAAATTGGATTAAATTTGGTAAAGTTATGGAATCTAGAAGTCCAATTTTGAGTAACTCTATTTCAAGACATCGGAAAATAAGAAATAACTAACATGAAAATGGGTTAAAAATTTTATCAACGTTAAATTGAAAATTTTGAATGCAAATTTTTAGAGAATGGAATCACGAGTCTTTAGAGGTATGCCACTTTGGAATCGGATTAAATTTGGTAAAGTTATGGACTCTAGAAGTCCAATTTTGAGTCACTCTATTTCAAGACATCGGAAAATAAGAAATAACTAACATGAAAATGGGTTAAAAATTTTATCAACGTTAAATTGAAAATTTTGAATGCAGATTTTTAGAGAATCGAATCACGAGTCTTTAGAGGTATGCCACTTTGGAATCGGATTAAATTTGGTAAAGTTATGGAATCTAGAAGTCCAATTTTGAGTCACTCTTTTACAATTCATCGGAAAATTAGGAATAACTAACATGAAAATGGCTTAAAAATTTGATCAACGTTAAATTGAAAAATGTGGATACAAATTTTTAGAGAATCGAATCACAAGTCTTTGGAGGTATGCCACTTTAAAATCGGTTTGAATTTACAATTCATAAAAATTTAATTTGCCACCTGAAAATGTTCTCATATTAAAGAATGTTCATTCCATGAAGCACTATATACTTTTAAATATTCCTTTCAACAGTGCTATAACTGCCAAGTCCCTCAATCCCCAGAAGACTTTAAGAATTGACCGTAGAAAATACAAAGTGCCCAGCAAAAAGGGGGAACTAATAATAAACAGCAGTGGAGAGCAATTGAAGTGACAACAAAAGCCAAATATTTACATTAACCAATGTACGCTAACCAGTAGCGCAAAGTGGAGGACTCCGCGAAGGACTCTCCACCGCAGGACAGCCCGCGAATTCGATTTCTCAGAGGGGAACAAAAAGAAACTTCTCTCACCCGCAAATCTTCGACTGAAAAAATATATTTGAATGCGGAACTCGAGCACTTGAGTGGGATGCAGGACTGAAAACGTGAATTCGGGATACAGGATACGGAATAAGCGAGGGCAGGCCGTAAGGACTCTGAGCAAATAAACAATTAAAATGTCACAACGATTGCCAACGTACCCGTGTCAGGAAATCAAAAAAGCAAAACCAAATAAAAAGCGAGTGAAACCGCAAAATGGAAAGTAGAAATCGGTAAACGCTTCCCTTATTTCAAAGGACTGCATAATGTGTTTTATTCAAAAGCGCATTTCACAAGGGTAAGAAGGTGAGGGAACGAGGAGCAACCACGTGGCGTTTTCAGGACGCAGCTCCTTGCTCACTGAGGTGAAGATTGACAGCGAGGGCGAGAGTCCTGCGAATCCTGCGACTCTAGTGACTCCAACCCAGCAGCACGAATCCCAATTAAAAATAAAGAAAGCCTACGCCAGCCAAGCAAAAGTTAAACAGGCCAAAATCATCAAGTTAAGTCAAGCTTTTGCACTGAAAAAAAATATTCTTAAACTGAGGTGTTGCCAGGAAAATTAATACCTTTGTAACTATAATACATTTTTAGATAACGTTATATTGGGACGGAGTGTTATTGAAATTGTTTACTAATTAAAAATGTTTAAAAATACATTTTTTTGTAATTACAAAATAAGGATAATTTGTGTAAGTTTTGAGTAATATATTTTATCCACGTGCAGGATCCTTCACCCCCATTCTGGACCACATTCTTCCTTCACGCTGGGCGTCTGTGACATTAACAATTGATAGACGACCGACGACAACAACTGAACATTTGAACATTTGACAGATTGTCGCGCTCAGTTGGCAGCTTCTAAGGACACTTTCCATTTCATTTCACACTCACACACGTCTGATTCTGATCCTTTGCCACCGCCTGGGGCAACTCACTCGCCTCGAGTGGCCCCGTTTTCCACGTTTTCCCCCGACTTCTCGCCTTTCCCGTACCCCTTTGTTTTGGGCCCACGTTCGCCAGTGGGCCAAGTGAAAAGTGGCAAGTGGAAAACCAGTCGAGTGGCCGGCTTAGCGGCTAGTTGGCATTTACCAGGCGCCGGCTTAAATATTTTAGTTCTTCTGGTCGCCACTTCGGGTCCCCAGGGGTTAATGTATTTTAGTGGGGGAACATGGAAGAAAGGATTTTCTTGACTTACAAACATAACTATATTTCACAATTTCAGAAAATATATAATTCAAATAGAGTAATTTCTTTTTAAATGGAAAATGCATTTTTCCTATTATGCCTTCATATGAAGTTTAATGTAAAAAATAACAAATAAACAATAACTAAATAACAATAACTGAAATACTAAATGGTATTTTTATCTTAAAGCTTGAAGCAAACAAACTTGTAGTTATACCAAAACCTTATTTAAACGGAAATGCTAAAATTAAATTTGTAAACTTTGTTAAACTTTGTATCTTATAAATTTGTTTTGTAACTTAAGACTGATAAAAATGGCATGCAATACCAAAATAGAATCCAATTAAAAAGCACCCTGAAATTGCTAATTTATCTGAACCTTAAGCAAACAGCCATTAAGATGCATAGATGAAAATCAAACACAGAGAAAACTTACCAATAAGAGGAGGGAAATGTAGCCAAGGCTTTTCCGCACGCTTTATTTGCCAGGATTCAAGCTCCGAATGTTTACGCACAGCAATTAATATCCCTTTTTTGATGTCTTCAGCTTAAGGTGGTATTGAGATGGAATTTCTTCAGGGAAATTGAATTTTCAAACGTTTCTTATATTTATATTTTGCGAGCTCACTTCAAAGAGTGTTTATTATTTCTGTAACTTTTTGTGTTTCACTAATCGGCTGGAGGTCAAATAAATGTTTATTTTAGGTATTAGATCCTGCACACACATACACATACACACAATCGCGAACCAGGACGAACGTTGAATTTTTGCGACCGCGCTTTTGAGACGTCAATTTCGGAATGTAAATATTTGATTTATGCGCCAAAGTAAATTAAGGCGAAAAACAAAAACGCAACAACGAAGTCGCGATGTCCTTTGGACGACGAATATAAAATATGGCGACGGCGAAGCAACGGTAAATTTTATCAATATGAGAGAGCGCGCGCTGTCTCTCTTTCACACCCACATTGAAATGGCATTATGCCGACGGCAAAGTCAAAAAAGGCAACAACATATAGCCACCCGACGCGCTCTCTCGCTCTCGCTCAACTGACAGCTGGAAATCGGGAGAGCCGCAAACGTCATTATCATGTAATGCGTCTCGTTCGCACCTTTTTTTGGGGGGTGGGGGATGAGAGCCAGTGAGAGAAAGGGGGTGTTTGTGTGTGAGTTGGTGAGTGTGTGTGCTATTAACGCCATCATGCTCATCATCTGCCTCTCTCCTCTCCCTCTCTCTTCATCCTGATTCTGCAGCTGCTGACTGTCCTTTTACTAAGCGCCTTGGCCCTACATAACCTCACTCCAATCTGGTATCCGTAACCCCCGTAACCTCCGCTTCGTCCCCATGGGTGTGTACATATTTGCACTGCAATTTGGCATCGTCGCGGGCTGCTGCTCTTGTGATTTGCCTCTTTTTGCGCTCCCATTTACACAGGTGAGTACAGTGGTAGTCCACATAAATGGAAATCCCTAATTTCGGAGGGCACCCAATTGATAATCAATTAAGAACATTTTTAAAAGAATATTAATAACTTTGCCGTTTAAAATACTAATTAAATTTAACTTAAAATTGTTTTATATTTATCATATCATATGTGCAAAAAAATGCATATCTAAAATTCTAATTTTCTAGTTTTAGCTTAAGAAAGAATTGAAGAATTTACTTTTGAAATTAATCACAGTATCTTAAAATTGCAGATTTAAGCACGCGCTTATTGTCCTGCTGAAAAGTATAGCATATCTTTCGGAGTTTTTACCAATAAAAGCTTGTGTGTAAAATTTGATGACTTAATTATTGCGTTGTCGTTGTTACAAAACGTATTATAATAGAATAATATACATTTTTGTTTACGTTAAGTATATAAGTTACAAATATTATATTTGTAACTTATATTATATTTGTAACCTTTCCTAATTCCCAGCACCTACTGTATTTTTTTAGCAGTAGTTTTCATTTGTTCCTATTTCACTTTTTTGGGTGCCCCTCTCACGCTCTTTCCGTCTCACTTCCCCGCTGGGCCATTATCGAAATCATAGGGCAAAGGAAAAAATGCCCTATGGAATCGAGTTTTTTGCAGTTTCCAGCGCGGCCATGTGAAATATGCTCCGCATCTGAATTTTCACCCGATTCCCTGACAACTAAACACAAATACTCACATGTGAGGCCATTGTTTCGCTGTAATAGAGATGGAGAAAGAGAGAGGGAGAAAGAGGGCAGGGAGAGATGTGAAAAGGTGAAACGGTTCTGCACCCTGGGAGATTTTTAATCAAATAATTACAGTAATTAGATGCAAGGCAAATGTCAAAAGCCTGCATGAAATTCCCATGCGAAGAGAAAACGCTATGAGAATTCACAATTGGCAACAGATCTCGTATTCCTCCACTTTTGGGAAGCGATCTGAAAAGGTTCCTTTCCTTTTCGTGAACTATTTTTGTTCATTTTGTTAAAGCTACAGTTCGAACTAAAGAGAACATTAGTTTGACCTTAGGGTCAGATAAAGACAAATCTATGATACATATTACTATAAAGTAAATCTTAGAGTTCTACTGTTAGATTTTTAAGCAAGAAACTGTTTAAAAGACCATTTTAAATTTGTAAGTATACTTCAGACATTTAATAACTATGGAAGTAGATTTTATAGGTATATACCTAATAAAAGAACCCATTTTACACTTTAACGAAAATATTTTTTAGAAATTACGCCAGCATTCCGCAGGCTGAAGATTCCATTTAATAATGACAACTTTTTCATAAAACTTTTCCGCAAAGCGCTCAAGAAATCAACTTTTTGCATTTTCCACACCTCAAGTGTCTGCAACAATAAAACGGAGGGAAAATAAAAGAGGGATGCTGGAGGCGAAGGAGAGGAGACATGGCATTCATTACAGCAATTGAAATGGACAAAAGCCAAAATTCAAGGCAGGAAAAAAAGACGACAGCACAAGTTGGAAAAGGGATAATAAAATGTTTGCATATAAAATATTAAATAAAAGACGCAATGAAGGAGCTGAGGAGGAGAGTAAGCCTTCTCTACATAGAACGCAACGAAATGAGCGAGCACACTGAAAGAAATTATAGAAAAGACATACACACAGTTCAACTTTTAAAAAAGCTAACATCTGCCAACGAAAAAGTTGAGACTAAGTTATAGGATTCATTTACTATGGGAATTATTAACTATATAAACGTTCCCATCAATGCTTTTAAAATGCAAAGGCTTGAAGTTTTACAATAGTTTTTATTCCAAGTGTATGGGAGTTCCCAGGTTATTCAAATTTTAATTTTATTTTAAAAAAATTGGAGTCTTATAAATTGCGCTCGTCTTTTAGATCAAAAGCTTACATTTTTTATTTTAAATGATTGCTGTTACTTGACAAAGCTTACACCAAAATATAAATAAATTGAAATTATTTCTCGCCATGCACCTACGTCAGCAGCAACAACAAAATGACAGAGTCAGGTGGACCGAGGGATCCAGGTGAGTTTTTGGGTTCCCCGGCAAAAGGCTCAACGGTGGGTAAATAGAGCCCATCTATGTAAGCAATATGTGTTCATGTATGTGTTCACAACATAATGATGAGCATAAAAAACACGGTTAGTGGGCGTATCAAATGGGAAGAAGCAGCGCAGTCGGCGCACAAAATGGCAGCGCATGCGTCGCACTGCTCTTGCACCCATATTTTCGTATAGCCAATCGGTGGGTGTGTCCTCGCTCACCTACACATACACTTCTTTAATTAGCCTCGACATTTTGTTACTGTTGCTCTCTTGCTGTCTCTCTCTCGCTCTCGCTGGAAATTCAACAGGCACCCACACCAACTATTGCCGGCTCACTCACTCTAATAGAATGGCCATTCAAATGCATCGGCACTCCAAAAATTTGAACTTTACTTTTCGCTCAAAAACCGGCTTTTACTTTCGTTAAAAATAATTTAAAAAAAATACGAAAAAACAAAATTAGCAGAGCATATCTTCTTTGTGACAGTTGTGAATTTTTTCGGAAATTAATCAGCACAGCAGGATCCACGTCCACTCGAGAATTCAGGATATTGGAAAAGCGCACAATTTCCAAGTTGATTAATTTCGCACCACTGCATTGCAATCGTGTGCGTTCGTGTGTGTGTGAGTGAGTGGCACACGCTTCTTACCTGTCCAAAATTTCTATTTTTCGTTGGCTAACAAAGGCATCTCCACAAAGATACCACAAAAAGTTGCCAAAAAACGAAGTAACGAAATTTTCGCTATTTATTTGTGTCCTTTCGTCTGTTATGAATTAAGTGTCCTGCATGTGTGTGAGTGCGCTTTGTTGTTGCCCATCGCTTTGTCAGTCCTCAAAAATGTTACCACTGAAAATCACAAATTGCTGGATCAAAGGTGAAAAGTGGAGGGGGATTACCAAAAATAAGAAAGAAAAATAACTCAAATCGATGAATAAGGCTTTAATAACTGAAACAATGCCGTGAAAGTATGATCTCGGTTTAAGAATGAAAGAATATCATAATAAAAGGAACATTTTTATACCCAGTGAATAGATGACAAGGGATAGTTTTTAAAAAAAACTATTAAAAATGAAATATGAATCTCACACTATTTTAAATAAAGTTAACAATTGCTTTAGATTAGTTATTACTTACTAAGTCAATTGCTTTAATATATTAGATTATCTTTATATTTGTTTCATATTTAAATCCCTTTTATATTATTTAGCGCGTAAGATATAAATTTAAAAATAAATACATTTTCTTAAAAGTTTTTTCATTTTCAGTTTTTATTCAGTCCTTTGCTAACAAATGCATAGCGCAAAAGAACAAAAGTGCAGTACTCGCAAGAAGTAGATTCGTCATTTTCTACTTCATTTAATCATAAGGAGAAGGATTAAAAAACTATAGTTTTTCTGAGGCAACCATAAATGATAAATGTCTACTGTAAGTATGAAAATATGATTAATAAAATTTGAAAAATGTGTACAATGATATACATTTAAATAACAATTTGAAAATACGTTAAGTATTTAAGAAACAAGCATTCACATGGAAACGTGTTTGTCCCAAATACGGTCACTCCTAACCGATAGTCTCGACCGCTTGGCATTCGCCCCATTGACCACTTGGTCCATCTCTAAAAAGACACGTAAAGCAACAAAAATATCAAAATCACTCCGGAGTAAAACTATCAAATTTATGAATTAAATACGAATAGATAGAGAACCAAACACAATGGACGCTGGCGTGTGGTACCGATCCCTTCCCAGATTCACCAGATATTGGTTGACGGCCACGGTGGTATTGAGTATGCTATGCCGCTTCGACATAATCCCCATATATTGGCTGCATCTGGACAGAAATTTGGTTTTTGGGAAGCTGCAGCTCTGGCGCTGTGTGACGTCACTGTTCGTCTTTCCGATTTCATCAAACACCGCGTTTCACTTCCTCATCAACTGCTTCTTCATCGTGCAGTACAGGTAAGTCGGATGCGTAGTTAAACCACCTGCAAACTATATCATTGTGATATTACAGCTCAAAACTGGAGAAGGATCAGTATAGCCGAAGTCCAGCGGATTATCTATATCTGCTGATCGTCTCGGCAGTACTGGCCAATATCGGAGGAATGCTCTTCAACGTATATTTCCTCATGGACATGCTCGTCCTGGCGATCACCTACATATGGTGCCAGCTGAACAAGGATGTGACTGTGAGCTTCTGGTTCGGCACCAGATTCAAGGCCATGTATCTTCCCTGGGTGCTGGCCGCCTTTGAGTTAATTTTCCATTTGTAAGTGCTCTAAAGTGGTTTTGTACAAGGTTATATATAATGACTTCGATCTCTTGTAGCTCCCTGGCATCTCTAGTTGGCATTTTCAACGGACATGTCTACTATTTCTTCAAGTTCCAGTACTCTCAGGATTTGGGAGGCACTGCCCTGCTGGAAACTCCTCAATTTTTGTGAGTATAAGGAAGATAACTCCTTTAGATTGTTATTCCATTCCGTATCAAAACACCAACGAATTCAATGTATTTTCTTCGAATCAACTTCAATTTTTCCCGTCTTCTTTCAGGAAACGCCTTGTGCCGGACATTTCCGGCGGATTCGGTGGCTTTGGAGTGCCACCGGAGAGCAGAGCACCACCGCGACAGGCGCCCGAGAGTCCTTGGGGCCGGGGCATGACCTTGGGTCGGAACTGAACCCCCAACTTATCACCGAAACTAGACTAATTCCCTTTTCTATGGTTTGGTTTTCACTTTTTCTTAACCAAACTCTTATAACAAACAAAGAAGCCCCCGTATTTTTCAAACTATTTTTCAATCACCACTCGATTCTCTGGCAACAGCAATAAGTTAACATGTTAAGTGGTAGGATTGCATTGTGCATTAATGAAATTATATTGATATATGTTTGTACATATATAATCATTAAAAAAAGACAAAAGTACCTTGGTGTTTTGTTGAATTGAAATAGATTTTGTTTATTTATTGCCTGCCATTGCAGGGTATTTCCAAAAGATGGTAGACAAAAAAACGTTGTAATTTTGTTACATTTAAATTTATTTCGTTTAAAATTTCTATGCTAAAAATTTTACAGCGACACGCATCGTTCAACAATATATTTTTGTATTACATTATTTACTTTTCTGCTCATTTCTGTGAAGGGGAGGATTCTCTGATTTTTAATGGGGTTTTGCGTTTGCTTTTCATTTTGGGCTTGGTCTAAAAGTTACAACATTCCTCTTAAGATTTGGATTTACAAAATCGACGCATAAAATACTTAACATCTATAAATCGTTAATGGTTAATCATCTGTTTTTATGTGTGGGTGTTGTGTGTGTGTGGCATGAGTTTTCTTTCCTTTAAACATGTGTGGTTCTTAGCCGAACTAGGTGTCTATACATATGTATATTTAATTATGCGATATAGGGATTGCGATTCGAAATTCATCTGATATTTACATGTTCGGGTTGGGTCAACTAGGGTCTATAATCTCATACAATTAAGAAATCTTTCAAGTTGAACATTTAAACAATTTTTCTCACTTTCTTTGCGTGTTTCTCAAATTTTTTTGTGTACAGTTTTGTGTTTTTTTTTCTTTTTCTGGGGATGAACTTAGGCAACTAAACTAGAACGAAATTATGCTAGGCAAAAGATGAGGATTAGGGGGCGAATTGTGGACTCTATTTACAAGCTATACAAAATTAAGGTAAGTCTGCAGAGGCATCTGCCCTATTTACAGGAGAGAGGGGGATCGATTCCAGGCTCCAAAGATTGCAGGCGGATGAAATGAATGGATAAAACTAAAACTAACACAAATTCCAGGGTATACTTTTCACTATACGATAATATGTTTAGAACAGTGGTGGTTGTGTGATTTGGCAACTTAACTATTGCGAACAATACGCTCATCTTTAACTTAGGCTCCACGAATAAGCATAGCGAACGGTTTACGATAATCTTGCACTTTGCTCCAAGGCTTCGGGTTGCGAATATTTAAAAATAAAAAAGAAAAACTCTCGACATTGACGCTAAACTACTAACTAAATCTAATTCAAACCGGGTCTGCTGGGTGTGTGTGTTGTGTGTGCGTTCTCTCACTCGAATCTCTCGAAATGGGGATCGTTTAAGGTAACTTAATTGGCGATTGGATAGCCGATCTAAAGGGTAGCTGCTCCTGCTCCTGCTCCTGCTCCCAGTGGCTGTTCCAATGGCTTCTTTTGCTGCTGCGGAGATGCCGAAACGATGGCCGCCTTCAGTGTGGTTGTGGCCGTCTCTGCCGATATGTTGCTGGTGCTCTCGATCTCGATGGGCTGCTCCAGATCCATGTCCACGTACTCGATGGCACTGTCATCCTCCGGGTGCAGTTCAATGACTGGAAAAGAGAGATAGGTTAATGTTCGTCCCAGAAGCACTTACTAAAATGACTTGAGTTCGATTTGGCTATACATAAAACATGCACGAGTTCAACGACTCAATCACACATTATACGGTTCTCAAATGAATCTCATTGAATTTGCAATAACTAAACTTTGCATTCCAGGAAACCCAACTCACTGCTGTTGTTCAGGTCCAAGGTAGATGCTTGCTCACTCCGCTCCTCCATTTCCTCCTCGGTCTCCTCGTCCTCTTCGATTATGACATCGTCCAGGGCTTGTTTGGAGGGCGTGGTGGCCGATTTGGTGGCCGCCTGATCCAGCTCCATCTCCCAGTCGGTGGCATTGAACACCACCAAAGGCGAATTCTTCACCGAGCCCGGATTGAGCTCCGTTGTGGTGCCATTGTCCGCCACGATAATTGGCATATTGATGATATCGATGGGTGTGTCCTCGGTGATTAGTTGATTGGGCTTCGGCTTCTGGCCTCCTGAGGGATTCGGGGATGATGCACTGGTCGCTGGCGCCGGGGAAGTGGTTGCTCCGATGACCAGCACATTGGACTTGGGCTTGGTGGCCAGAGTGAGCGCCCTCATCCCGCTCGCCGCACTCGCCGGCAGGAAGACCAGGTTGTTCTTACCACCGCCCGCAGTGGCGAAGGTCAGAGTGGTGGGTTTGCTGCCCAAGCTCGGCTGCTTGGCACTCGCACTCAAGCCGGAAATGGTGGTTGTGGTGGTGGTCGGACTGTTGCCTCCGCTGCTCCCACTTCCCGTGGCCGGCTGGAGTATCTGCATCTTTTGTATGCTTATCCTATGCTCTCTCGCCGGCAGATTCGTGGGGGAAACGGCCGTGGTGGTGGTCACCACGCCTCCTGTCCCAGAAGTTCCCGCAGTGCTGCTCGTGTTGTTCAGCTTGTGAATAATGCTTCCAGCCGGCAGTTTGCCTGGCTGCAGGAATACCTTGCCGTTTGGCGAGCAAATCTTGATGTTTCGCAGCGCACTGCTGGGCACCTGCTTGATGGTGGCCGCTCCTCCCGAGCTGCTGGTTAGCTTGATGTTCCCCAGGATTTGGGGGGCTGCACCTGATGCCCCACCTGCTGCACCAATTACGGTTGCTCCACCTGCACCACTCACTGTCCCGCCAGTTGCACCCTTAATTTGCGGTGTGGTCACCTTTGCCCTAAAGAGATTGGCCGGCATTGTGGTCCCTGCCGAGGGCAGCGGTGTGATCAGCGTGTTGTTCAGACTACTGGCCGGTATATTCTTGATTATATTAACCGTGGAGGCACTGCTCAAAGGAGTGACCCTGGAATCCTTTAGCGACGACAGGGGACTGCCGATGGGTTCCGTGTAGGGCAGCAGCCGAACCGCTGAGCTGGGCAGTGTTTTCGGCTTGGCCTCGCCCTCGAGGATGTTGAACTTCTTGGGCGTGATCTTGGAGCCCGGTGGCAGGAGCGTGGAGTTGGTACTGGTGGGTGAGGCCACGGCGGGCCTCAATTTGGCGCCCATTGGCGGAGCTGGGATCTGTTGAACACTGATAATCTGCGGAGCCAGGGGAAGATTCGCGGTGGAGATGGGAGTGGGCGTGGTGGCGGCCGAAGGCGGCGTATCCGGATGCCTCTCCTCCACCACATACTTCTTAACGGGTGTGCTCTGATTTTGCACCTGCACCGGTGAGGCCTGCAGCTTCTCCTTGAAAACTATCGGTGAGTTGGCAAATCCTCGCGAGCCGGGCGTTGTGGGTGAACCGATTTCAGCGGCTCCCGATCCACTTTGCGGCCCATAGACCAAAGGTTTCATCGGCTTCAGGGGCTTCAGCGTGACCAGTGGCCTCAGATCGTTGAGGAAGGTGTAAGGGGGCGTGGCTGTGGACGTGGGCGTCGGCGTTGGAGGCGTGGTGGCCGCCAGCGTTTTGAGCGCCTCATCGAGCACATACTCCACATGCGGCTGTACCACCAAATGATTGGGCACCGTCTCCGCCGATTGCATTAATACTTTCTGTTGCTGGTGTTGCTGCAACTTTTGTTGCTGCTGATGCTGCAGTTGCTTCTGCGCCCGTCGACCACTTTTGGCCGGAGCTGCTATCCTCTTGCCGGGCGAAGCATCTCCCCCTGAGGAGGCTGCGTTCCTGCCGCCCAAAGGATTTCCCGACTGCGTCGATGGCGAGCCGAGGCTGTTGGTCAGGTTCCGTTTGCTGGCCAGTCGCTGCTTGTGCTTCATCTGCTGCTGATAGAAGTAGCGCTGCTGCAGGGTGCGGGGACTCAGCCGCTTCTCCAGGGCCACAGGTTCACCCTCCTCGGCGGCAGGATTGGCAGATGGATTGGGCTGCTGTGACTGCTGCTGGGGAATCTGCTGATGTGGCTGCTGCGGATGTGGCTGTTGCATGTGCCTCTTCTTGTTTGGCTTGCCGTCCACTCCACCCTCGTTCTCCTTGCGCTTCTGGGTCATCTTCTTCACCTCGTTGGGCACATCGGGTACTTTAAACTAAAGGAAGGAAAGGAGTAAATGGAAAGGGTGAAAAGTAGAAAATAATTGTAAAACCTAAAACATAGTACGACTGCTTTCAAAATAACCCCTTTAACGAAACTATTATTGAAAAAAAAATAAATGTATGTTACTATTTTCCATTTAAAATCTAATAATTTATAAACGCCTCATTTAATTCTTAAAATTAGAGCTAAGAGTCTTATAAGCTTTCCCATGTTATATAATCCCATTCAAAATCCAATTTGAACGGTTGGGAATGTTAACCCGCTATCGATAACAGTTTGTCGCCAACAGAACCTTAACAGACAAATTAACAGATACTCACAGTTTTCTGTTAATGGCAGTTAAAGTTAAATGGCTGATTAGCAAAGATATATCAACAAATAATATATAAAGATTGATAAACAGTCAATGTGGCACAAATAAAAGTAAAGTAGTAAATAATATTGAGCCAATCAACCTGGTTTTACTTTTCCCGCCCATTCGCCTTTCCTATTAGCATATAACACACCAATTGGAAGGGGTTTAAATGGGAGATTTTCCATCTTTTTGGGAAAAGTATGTTTTTTAGCTTCTTTTGGGGCATAATTCTCTATTTGGATTTGTATTTAGGGGGGAAAAGGTCTTTGCAACGTTTTTAGCGGGCTTCAAAAGCAGCCACCCACTCAATTTTCATGTCAGGTACAGTCTGCACTTTTGCTTTGGCCCACAGTCGAGAGCAAATTGAATCGCTGGGATTATGTAACTCACCGGCTCCTCCAAGATCACCAGGGGCTGATCCTGGTTCCTGCCGCTTCGAGGATATTTCAGGCTCATCAGCGAGGCCTGCTCCACGAGGGCTTCTCCAAAGTGGACCGCCGTTTCGGCAGGAGCCGCCAATTTGGCATTTTCCTCACAGGCTTTGGCCGCCAGATCATTGGCCGCGATACTAAGAGCTGTTTGCGGACTGATCCTGGGAAGAAGAGGATAGGGACGCCGTCCTTCGCGCGACCACTCCTGCCAGGTGTTGGGGCCACAAACGCTGCAAGAAATTATAGGTGCACACAAAACAGTATTACAGGGCTTTACAGGAGGTCATTCAAGGATTCTCACTTTTCGGCAATGGTGCACAGCTGCTCGTCGTTGGCCGCCCTCCGCACTTCCGCCCGATGGCGCTCCTGGTTGATGTGGAACTGCTGGCGCAGATCCTCCAGCAGTTTCGCCTTGGGTTCACTGAGGGCTCCTTGGGCGCGAAAAACGCTCACCACATGCGAATAGGACTCGAGTTCTGGTGGGACATGCAAGCGGGGACAAAGAGGAAGATGTGCGTTAGATAGGGCAGCTCCATTCGGGGGGCAATCCTCGATAGCTGCCGGGGATTGGGACAGACTTTCGTGGACCATTCAGCTCTCACCAAGTCGACGCAGCATGCCTCGGCACTCGTCCCGCGACATTTCCAGCGTTTGCGGCCACATCACGACTTCCCGTTGATCGATGTCCTCGGCCGTCGGCGATCCCTTGCTTTTCAGGTTGCTTGAGCTTTGGCCAATGCAGGATTAACTAAATCAATCCTGCTTAAATTAAACAAACTCCGAGGGCAGCGTTTCTAATATCTCATAGCCACTCACAGCGCAACGCGGACAGCGATGCGCGCAAGAAGAAGCAGCGCCAGCAGCCAAAAAGTGCGCGCTGAGCAGCACTGCCCGTGATTGACGTTCACTGGGAAACGGCATAACAGAGATGCCCGAAAGGTGTTACTGGATGTCTTAACTTTATTTACATAATTAAATAGAAAGTTGCATTATTTTAAATAAAAAAAACATAAATCAGGGACTTCTTGCTGCGATTTAATAAATTTTAACACATTCCCAAATTGAGAAGGTTAAAATCGTGAAATAAATTAATAAATAATTCATAAATTTATATATTAAAACTCATAAGTCACGATCAACTTGATGTATTTTTTATTATTGTGAATATTAAACACAAATGTCAATATTTAAAATTTAAACAAGCTATCATTTATTCAAAAAATGTGACTAGTTTCAGTTTTATAATGATAAATTTGATTTTATTTTTAATTGGTAATCTCATCCGAAATTTAAATTTCAATTACATTCAAAATAAATGGTGAACATTCATAACATATTTTTTCTTTTTTGACTTATCGTTGTAATCACTGGGAATCAGTCACAGTTAAATGCAACAATTGTCAGTCACAGGTAAGTTGATCTCTTAAAGTTAATATTTACATATATAGTATTGCATTATAAAAGAACAGCTCTTCCATATGAAAAATTTCTCTCACAGCTCCCTTCCCTCCAATTCACGTATTGCATCCTCCGACTAAAAGTAAACAATAACAATCAGTTTGACAACAATAGAGAACATATGTTTTTAAGACCTTTTTAAACCAGAATGAAGACATAAAGCTTATCTGGTTTCCAATGCCCATATCTGATGGTGGATATATTCCATGTAAATGTAGGTGGCGCACTGAAATAAATGGGGGCAAGTGGAATCCAATAACCGCTTTCGTAGGATCTATATTTTTTGATCTGAAAAACTCCATCATGCCCGCCTCCATTCGTTGAACTATGGATAAAAAGAAATAACCATTATTATGGATACCAACCACCTGAAACGTGGCTTATCTTACCCAATCCCAGGTGTGATCTATTCAGAGCCTTCAAGCTGTCGAAGTGTTCCTTGGGAATCGCCAAGTAATGATGCTTTGCCGCAGGATATTTGTCCTTGAAGATTACGTATTCATCCGTTTCCACCTCCAAAACAGGAGGAGGTCCTTTTCGGTGGTGGGCGAAGTCGCAGAAGAAACAATCGCGGATTACGGATACTGATGAACGATTGGATCCACTTTTGTAGATCGACACCAAAACTATGAGGCCCAGGCCAGCCAGGCCGGCTATATATAGTCGCTTTCGTTTCATATTGCTTTCACACATTATATTTTGCGTTTAATTCTATGAAAATTTGATTTTAAGATCGTTTTTGGTTATTGAAGTTAAGTAAATTGATAAGATAGATTGAGTAAATATTTTTATCGGGTATTAACCCTTTAACATATGAACGGTCTTACTTTGCCATTCAAGAGGATTCAAATCAGAAGGCGGGAATTTTAATATTCTCAGTAATAATCAATTTACTTACTAGAAAATTTAAAAGGAAGAAATTATTTAGAACCAGTTATGTGATACACAGGTTATTTTGCTGTATTATTAATCTTTTGTAGCTTATTAAAATGCATTCATATATTTTAGCTTTAGTTCAACATAATTATAAATTTGTTTGACATCGTCAAGAATAGGCAAAAAAAGATATGTTGTCGTTGACCTAAACTAAAATTTAGCCACATTTAAAAACCAAATATAATTGTCAACAAAGTCTTTGCTATAAAATATAATAAGGGGGCCCCATTGCTTAATCGATATCCAAAAAATCGATTTCTGAGGCAAGCTGTAGAACCATCGCTATAGGAATTGCCGTTCACTGGGAAGCGCAAAATGGTCTTGAATTGAAATGTTTTTCTATTTTCCGAAATTTTCCGGCGAAAAAACACTGCTGGAAAATGTTGTTCCGCTCAGCGAAAAGCAAGTTCGATGCTGGAGACGTGGTGCGTCGATTGAAGCGCTTGGCGGAGGGCACAATGTCCTCCTACCGCCGATTGTTCCTGCTCCTCTTCTGCGTTTGTGTGGTCTTCTATATGATTCCGCCGATCTTTCGCTATATCTTCCTTAGTGCCCCCGAACAGAAGGGTGAGTAGATCACTCTCAGCGTCCTGAACTAATCATTTTCTCTTGCAGATCCCCACAGTATGTGCATGGACGATCGGCTGACGCCCTTCATCCTCCAGAACTTTGAGTTCGATGCGAATATCCGTCACGTGTCACCTGGTAAAATGCCCGGCGAACGCGATTTCACGCCCTACGTTGGAAACGGCTATCTGGGATTGGAGATTGCTCACGACGCCTTTCTGAACATTAAAAATGGAAGAGCCATGCAGCTGCCCATCCGCTTCCAGCCAGTGGTTTCCGTTTCTGGAGGATCTGGTGGCGAAAAGGAAGCCACTGTCGTGGAGTATTTGACTGGAATGGTCCATCGATTCCAGTGCTTCGCTGGCTACTTTGTTTCCTACACATACTACGCCCATCGCACGCAGCCGAATATCTTCATGCAGGAGCTGCAGATCACGAACACCAGAAACCTTATAGAGGACATAGAGCTAATCATGCCACGCGTCAATCTTCCAAAACTCACCAAGCGAACGGTGGCTCTAAGGTTGGATTTCTATCTGTTAAAAAAGGCAATAGCCTTATATTTCCTTTGTTTATAGAACAACCTAACGCCCAACCTTTTTCAGTGAACCCGCCTCAGTTGGAATGTTCACCTACACCGAACTGGAGGTGCTGACGGGCGTACTACAGCCTTTGCCAGACAATCCCAGTAAATCCATCGTAATAAGCATAGTGAAGCCCCAAATGGATTCCAAATTGCAGCTGAGGAAGCGTGGCACAGTGCGCATTGTATACCCCATAGTAGTGCAATACTCCAAACCAGTGCCGGAGTCTCAAGTCATGGACCTGAGCGAAACCATCGGGCAGCAGGCCACACAGGCGATGACCAAGCTTCTGCAAAAACTCGGCTCCAAGGCCTCGAATCCGGGCTCCCAGAACAGCATAAACACCTATCGCCAAGAGCACATCGATGTGTGGACGGATCTGTGGGCCACAGGTTTTACGATAAGCACTTCCAAGGCGGAGAACAGCTTAAATGGCGATCGCATTAATGCCACTATGTATGCCGTTCTCTCGCAGGTGCGCAGCTTTGAGTTTGAAGAGTCGGGTGGCTCTAAAAAAGAGGATATAGCAAAGGCTCTGACCTACGCCGAAGGATGCTACGATTCGTACCACACGCTGCAGGCAGAGAATCTTTGGCGAGAGATGTCCAATCTGCAGCAGCTAAATTCCCTGGTTACATCATGGATGCTAACTTTGGAAAAGCAAGGCTGCCACAATCTCATACGAGCTGGAGCATCGGGCGTAATCCAAGGCATGGTCTTGAGCTTTGGCAGCTTTCGTTTTAGCAATCAGCACCTGGAGTGCAACATCCATCCGAAGTTTCTGCACAGGGATTTCCACTTCAGGCGCCTCAATTACGGCAATAAAACCCATGTCAATGTCACCATCATTGTAAAGGATGACAACAAGGCGGTGATTAATGTGGCGCTGGATCGTTCCGATAGGAGCTATTACGCCTGCGATGGTGGCTGCCTAGATGAGCCCGTGCTGCTCACGTAATTTGAATCTATAACTTATCCTAAAGTAATTTAATTTAATTAAGGTTCATTTTCTCAGGCCAAATCGACGACAATTCCCAGTTAAACTGACTGAGCCCCTGACAGCAATATTATACATAACAGAAGACAAACAGCACATGGAAGAGCTGCACCATGCCATCCACGTCAAAGAAGTCGTCGAAGGTAGATATTGGACAAGAATACCAATCGAATATCATTCTCACTATTTTCATGTTTGTTTGCAGCTCCCGCCCATGAGCAGCATCTAATTGCCCTGCATCGGCATGGACATCAACTGGGAGGATTGCCGACGCTTTTCTGGGTTTCCGTGTGTGCAATAATCATAGTATTCCACATATTCCTGTGCAAGCTCATTATCAAGGAATACTGCGAACCGAGCGATAAGTTAAGATATCGTTATAACAAACCGTGATCCTAGTTGTATATAAAAATTGGATGCTAGTAAAATATGAAAACTTAATGAAAATTGACAAAACACAGCTTTCATACCATTGTTAGTCCTTAAGTTGCTTTTGAATCAATTTTGTGGTCCGATCTACTAGAGTACAGCTAAGTATCCCCTTTTTGACTGTAATTAACCATACAAAATATTTAAAAAGTATAATTTTTACATATTAAACTTTAAGAAATAGCACAGCTCAAGTTCATTGAAATCCATTTGTATTTTCTAACATTTTAAATGCTTTACTTTAGAAAAGGCAGATCATTTAGCTTATATACAGAGATATAGAGTGTGTGCAAAATGCATTGGTTTATCTAGAGTTCTTGATTTCGTTGGTGCCGGAAAATTCGTACAGGTGCCGATAATTAGGTACTACTGAAACTCCATCTCTACTTCGATCTCCACTGGTTCACTGGTAGCTCCACCCTACTTGGTGACCTTGTGTATGCTCTCGGCCAGGTACTCGACATTCTTGCTGGTGACTCCCGCCATGGAAACACGGCCATCGTTGGTCAGATAGACGCTGTGCTCCTTGATCAACTTCTGCACCTGCTCGGGCTTCAAGCCCGTGAAGCAGAACATGCCAATCTGGTTGACGATGTGATCCCAGTTCTGGCTGGAACCCAGTTTCAGCAGGTTGTCCTTTAACTGGGTGCGCACATCGATGATACGATCGGCCATCAGCTTTACATCCCTCAGCCACTGGGAGCGCAGGTCCTCGTTGTTCAGGATCTCGGCGGCAATCCTAGCGCCATGAACCGGGGGGTTCGAGTACAGACCACGGATCAGGATCTTGACCTGGGACAGCACACGGGCAGCCTCCTCCTCGTCGGAACAAACCACGGAAAACGCGCCAGCACGCTCCCCATACAATCCCATGTTCTTAGCAAAACTCTGGGCCAAAGTGAAGTCGTGTCCATCAGCCTCGAAAGTGCGAACAGCCTGGGCGTCGCGATCAATGTCTCCAGTGGCGAATCCCTGATAGGCCATGTCGATGAAGGGATAGAGGTTGCGCTTCTTGATCACCGCCGAGATCTCTTTCCACTGCTCCAATGTGGGATCCACTCCAGTGGGATTGTGGGCGCATGCGTGCAGGAGAACGATGCTCTTCTCGGGGATTTTCTGAAAGATTTTGGTAAGTATTAAATTTAGAAACTTGAATGGTAGTCTTATTTCTCACCTTCAGATCCTCGATCAGTCCCGAAAAGTCCAGGGCGCAGGTGTCCTTGTTGTAGTAACGATACCTATTCACCGGCAGACCGGCGTGTTCGAAAATGGCCACATGGTTGCCCCACGACGGGGATGGGATGTAGATTTCGCGGTTGCCCTTCCAAAATTTGGCCAGGAAGGCAGCTCCGATGCGCAGAGCTCCAGTTCCACTGATGGACTGGGCGGTGACATTGTGCTTGGCGGCCAGGCGCTTGGATCCCTAAAATGGCAAGTCGATCAATCATTATATTATATTTCATAGTTATAAAGAAAGTATTTACCTTGCCCAAAGCCAGCTCAATGGCCTTGTTGTAGAACTCGGGAATGCCGATAATGGTGGCGTATTCCTTGTCCAAATTGCGGCTCAGTACTCTCTTCTCGGCCTGGTTATAAAACATACAATGTTATATGGCTTTTTTTGGATATACTATTGATCTGAACCCACCTCTCGCACACTGGGAAGCACAAAGGGCTGAGTGTTATCATCGCGATAGGCGCCAGCGCCCAAGTTGATCTTCTTCGGGTTCTTGTCCTTCTTGAAAGCTTCTGTGACTCCCAAAATGGCATCAGGAGGTCCCATTTGCACCTCTGTGAACCATGATGATCTGAAAATACAGAAGTAATTTTAATAAACAGTAGCCCTTAAAAAACAAAACTACAAATAGTTCAATTCTTTAAAATTGTAACCTTAAACCATACTAAGAGGTTAAAAAGTTAAAAAATTATTTTTTTTAAATTCTGTGTATATATAATTTGTCTCCTTAAAAGTGAAATAATTCACTTTCTGAGTACCAACCTTCAACCTTTGTATAATCATACACCCCACTACGTTCTTATCTGGTATAAATTTAATTGGTAGATTAAAAAACTTCTTAGTGGGTTATCTCATCCCCGTCTGCCACTTGTGGCTATCATTTATCATTTCGCTTTCGTGACTAAAGTTTGAAAGTCATCTGGAGGATTTCTTAGATTTCGCCCCCAATGTTAACACCTCATACCCCCAACGACATTTTGGACCCCCTCTTATCAGCTGTAAACATGTTATTATGGGAACTCGGTCGACGATTTACAAAATACACAATATAGATCCATTAAAGCCGACGTCAGCGATAAGGTCGATGATTGTTTGCTGACGTAGCCGGCTTCCTGAGTCTCTTTCTCATTATTCATAGCCGAACTGAATCGAGGAAATATTCAAACTTAATTAAACTTTTTTAATTAGGTTCCACCTGTCTTCGTATCTGATTTGTTTGATTTCTAAAAGGAACCTTCCGCAGTTCGATAAAACAAACCGAATTCAAGAAGTTCCATAAAAAAAATCAAAACACGCGACAAAAGCGTGATATGACCACGAATACCCTACGCTCTTTTCGTCTGGCATGTTCGATGTCCCGGGTCGTTGCTCCATACATGAAAAATATCCTTCACAGTTTTCACAATGCTTCTGCTCAAAACGCAATGCTGAAAATCGACTATTTTAACTGAATAATTTTGTTTTACTGGAATTTTTGAAGTTTTTTTCGTTGCTGTAAATTTATTTATATTTATTTAATGTTCTTAAAGAAGTCTATGGAAGTCTTTAGGACATAGATAGAATTTCGAATAAAAAACTATTAATATAAAATGTATTTGCAAATAATAGTGAAAAGTCTATTAAATTTTTCTAAAAGTCTATTTAAAATTGATAAAAACTGTTCAAGCTTTCTGTACCGCATTTAGAACTCATTATCTTTTAACCTATTCATCATGTGGTTTCAGAATGTTCTTTCAAGCGGAAGAAAAAATAGAAAAAAATAGACAAATAGCATGGAGCGTCATGAAATTGGCTTTAAAAATAAATTACTCTATATAGTATAGTAGAGAACCCAAAGTGTATGCAAATATTAGACGTCAAGATAAAAAAAACAGCTGGAGAGCAGATATTTCAGATTCATACACCGAAAACGATGATGAAATGTAAAGCCCCTGCGCTGATATAACAATAATCCGGAGAACAGATATAGTATAACGCTAAATCCGGAGAACTAATTCGCAAGGACAAACAAATTATGCAGTGATGGAGAAAACAAACACAAATATACGTATGCGATTTCGACCGGCAACTGTAATGACCTTGGCAAATGACACCGCTGCATCTGCAACGTGTTCAGTGGCTTTTTGTCTCTTTCTACCCCATTGCCACACCGGATTAGCTCCCCCTCTCCCTATCTTACTCACTTGCAGCGGATGGCGGCGGGCGCCCATCGGTTGCTGATCAACAAACCGCGCTTACAGATCTGCGACATTGTTAAATGCACTAAATAGCTGAACTATCTTTCCCGTTAAATAGCAATTGGTAATTGCGAAATGTCGTTGCCAATCGCCGCTGGCCTCAAGAGAATACTAAATCACGTTAGTGCGGCATTTGCAAAAAGTAGCTGAAGTAGGTAAAGCTTTTGCCGGTCGGCTATCGATATTTATCGCGGGGGTGAAGAAAAGCTTTCCAGTGCTCTCTCTTTAGCTTGTATCTAAATTAATGTAGCTACTTCTTATAAAACAATAAATTTATTTTGCTATATATTTTTTGTGAAAATGTAAGTTAATATTATGTGTTTAATAATTACACAACCTAATTATGTTTTATTATTAGCGAAAGGTAAAAAAACATATTAACATATCTTTTATTTTAAGCAATTATACAAATGTAGAAAATATGCCCATAAGTAGGCAATAAAATATTTTCTATTGACAACCATTTTTGTTTGACCATGAAATGTTTTCTTATTGGTTGAAAGATAGATACATTTGAGAAAAATATATGTAGTGGTTGAGAGCCACAATAATTTTACTAGAATTTATAAAATACATATTTCTAACTGTTTTTTTAATGATTATTAAAGAGATAATTTAATTAAATTGTTGGAAAAAAAGGCAGTACATTGGTTATGTAAAAAATACTTCTTGTTTTTTCAGGAAATAAGATGGCGAGGATAGTCATACTTTAGCTTGTATAAACTTGTAATATTCGTATCTTGAAATGTTTGAATTTGAAGTTATTTATTTTCCAAACTTAGCTTATTAAAACATCTACTAATTATACATACTTTTCAATCGATAGTTACCATCAGCGCTAGAAATCGGCGGAGAAAGCTTTCCCTTCTGAGTCGTCGCGCGCAGCTGCTTTTAGTTCCGTAAGAAGCTTTGACTTGGTCTTCGGGCTGTCCAGATTTAGTAGATTCGTAGCGCCGTTGGGGTGAAAAAGGAGCATAAGCAAAAATTCAACGGAAACGTCACCGTCTGTTATTTACCTTGTAATTCAATTAACTAGAGGAAAATGCTGAGGTACGCGGTAATTGCTTGCGCTGTTTTGGTGGCCTTTGCGGGAGCCCTAGAGTTCAGCGATTGCGGATCGAAGACGGGCAAGTTCACCAGGGTGGCCATCGAGGGATGTGACACCACCAAGGCGGAGTGCATCCTCAAGAGAAACACGACGGTCAGTTTCTCCATCGATTTCGCTTTGGCCGAGGAGGTAAGTGGTTCAGAAAAATAGTATGGTTTTGTGTCTCTTAAAAAATATATTATATTTTATTATTTTCTTTTTATAAAAATTGCTGATAGGCTTCGGCGGTTAAGACGGTGGTCCATGGCAAAGTCCTGGGCATCGAGATGCCCTTCCCGCTGGCCAATCCGGATGCCTGTGTCGACAGCGGACTGAAGTGCCCCCTCGAGAAGGGAGAGTCCTATCGCTATACGGCCACCCTGCCTGTCCTGAAGTCCTATCCCAAGGTCTCTGTCCTGGTAAAATGGGAGTTGCAGGATCAGGATAGTGCGGACATCATCTGCGTGGAGATTCCCGCTAAAATTCAGTAGCGGAATCAACCTAATTTAACCTTGAATTACTGAAGAGAGTGCACGACGAGCGACTCAGTTTTCCCTCTCTTATTGTAATGTAATTTAAAATAAAGAAATTTAAATTTAAATTAATATTTTTGGATTGTTTTACTTTCGTTATGTTTTTTTTAATTCAATTAAATTTTTAATCATTACAAAGGCATAACCCCTGCCTCAGAATAAAAAAAAATGAGACGTATTATGAGTAATCCATGAGCAACAGCTTATTTTCTTGCTAATATTTACAATTCTTACAAGCTTTTGAGTAAATTTGGTCTTATTTATGCCCAGTCATTACTACTTTTTCTAAAAATAGTAAAGTAATGGAGAAAATCATAAATGTGCAATCTCTGAGCGGAAACCTCAAGTTCACAATTTTCTCATTTATTGTAATCTAATTGATAATGATCTTTTGTGTGGGCCTTAAGTCGCTCTTTTTGTAGGCCTTTTTTTATTATTGTTTCCTTTTGTTTGCTTTGATTGCATCTTCCGCTTTGATGAAAATGAGAGGAAGATGGAAAAATTAAGAGATGTACAGCAGAAAACTTTAGCTTCAACAAAATCTGTTAACTGGCGGATAACAGAGGGGCTTGGTTAACAGGGCAGCTAAACAGACTAATTTTTTTTTATTAAACGAAATCAAGTTGATTGACCCTCGATCGGTAAACAATAAGCTATGTTTCTGAATCTGAAACAAAATTTCTATTGTATGGTAAGGAAATATTTATATCATGAATCAATTAAAATTAAATCAAATACAACATCATACTCATTTTAAAATTATAGATTTGCAAGTTTTCTTTCCCAATATATGTATTTGTATAAATATGTGTATGGTACGACCTTCTTTGATAAGAAACTGTACATTGTTGTTCTTGTTTTTTGCTGTGTGTAATAAATGAACTAATCATAACGAAATATGCGATATAATGTGCAAATGCGGCGGAGTAGGCTTATCTTTAAGCTGCAGTAAAATTGTGCTATATTTATGCCCATATACATATACAAAACTAATGCACATTGAACTACGGCATTAAGTTAAATCAAAAACAAAACTAAATAGCTGTGTTTTTCTGTAAGGTATAAAATAATCAATACCTGGTTAAGATAAAGACTAGACACATATTTCTTAACCTAGGTAATGTTAAAAGTACCACATTTTGTTACATTGGTACGTACCTGGGTATACAAATCTAGGTACCGTTAAATGCCTTGAACTGATAAGTTTGCTTGAATCAGAAATTCTTAGTTTGCCATATGACATTTTTGCAATTGAAACTTGACTCAGCGACTTATCTTTGCTCTCTTTTTCAGTTATAGTACCAACTACGCTCATTGTTTTCACAGCTCTTTTGAGTAGACCAACTCACTGGCATTGCGAAGATAATGAGTAAGCTTCTCTATCAGAATTGAAAACAATGCTCATCAGTGTTTTGGTTTCGGTTTCGATTACGGTCTAGAGTTCGCATTCGCAATCGTATTCGTATTCTCATTTTCTGTTCTCCTTTCTCCGTTCTCCCGAACAAAGAATAGCCTGATAAGACGCCAAAAACAACTGAAACATCGCAAAAATAGAGGGAGTTGGGTGGATTTGGTGGATAGCAGCTGAAGCCAAGAAAAAACACAAATCAACTGCAGCAGAGCTTTCCATTTCGTTTTCTCAATTTCCATTCCTTTTTCAGCCAAAACACCCACTCACACACACTCAAATTCACAAGCCATATGGCCATATGCAAATAATGCAAGGGGGTGAAGGAATGGGGTGGAGAATGGGGGTGGGGAAGGGGGTGGTGCATCAGATAGAATTATCCGCAGTGCGCCAGCACCGGGATATTTTAGTAAAGAAATCGCTTTATTACATTCACTTTGCGCCACGAATCGCTTGAAATGCAATTCCGACTCTGATTCGGTGTCGGATTTGGATTCCTATTCGAGAGTTCATTTTTTGTGGTCTTAAAGATAGTTTGATCCGGCTTATGTGCATATAAATTGCGGGATAACTTAAAGATTGATGATTTCAAAGTGTCAGATCTTCGTGTGAACCAATTACAATTTTGTTGAATTTTATTATGTGTCAAATAGATTTGGAAAACGATGTTTTTATATAAGGAAAATTACTTTTCAATTGTAGAATTCTTTAGACATATGAACCTACTATATACATTTTTTCCATATATTTTATTTAAAACATTTACTAAAAGTCGTTTTTAGAGTCTAATCCTTTATTTCATTTATTTTAAAATAAAATTTTATCTAAACCTTACTTTTACACCTTAAGATGTTAAATAGTTTAAAAGTTTTTTGTAGAAAATGGTTCCATGTGATAAATTCCACCAGAATTAAGAAAATATTTCAGAGTCTTAGCCAATGACATTTTATTTAACCTTCCGGTTAGGGCTTCCGCAAGTCAACTCTGCGAGAAAAACTCCACTACCCCTGATGTTTTCACTTGATTTACATATGAATCCGCATAAAGCACGGCAGTCCGAAACTGCAAAGAAATGTGGGCCAAGCCCCCGGTCCATCCTCTTAACCCCCCATCCCCCCCACAACCCATCTGTAGACACAGCTGACGTTTAAAAACTTGACACAACGCTGCATGCAAAAGTGGGCGGATGGGGTGGTGTGGAGGAGGAGGAAGTGTAGAAAGGGCGGTGGGAAAAATAAAAATGGGAAATGAAAAGAAATGTAGGCGGATGTGGGTACACTACAAGAACAATATCTCCAAGCAAAAATACGCAATATAGACGTGAATTTCTGAAATATAATTTTAATTTTGTTAGCTTACCCACAAAATATTTAATTTATTACGTTTTTCTGCAAAAAATAAGTTTTAATTTAATAAAATACTTTGGAAGTGGCTCTAAAACTTTTACTCACTTATATGGTAATTTATTAAACGTATGATATAAAACAACTTTTAAACTTTATTTTAATCTCAACCAAGACTTAGGGAATTAAAATGCATTTATTTAAGTGGGTCATGTGAATGCATCCATGGCACTATTTAAATTTACTTTCTGTGCATTTCTTGTATCTCTGCTTCTGGTGGCATATCATATGAGTTAACCCACCGGGCGCCAACGCCCCCACAATCCACCCTTTTTGTGAGCCACTGTGTGTCTGCACAGAATTTCTTGCATAAATAGCAGCATGTGCGGAGATCTCTCTTTGTCTGTGAAATAAAAATAAAAACAATTCTGCCCTCGTTGCATTTAAAAGTAAAATGCAACTTCCGCCCACAATCGAATGTTAATGTTATATGAACAATTTTCGTTGCCATGCGGTTCGCCATTGTAAATAAATTCCGAGCTCCGGTTCTGGCCATGTCATTTTTTGGTCACTGCACAAAGCGAGTTTTCTTGTTTGACTCTGCAGCATTAAATTGCGTTAATTACGAGTGTCCTCTTTAAAAAAAACCCACCCCCTGGTTTTTAAGGGGTGTAAGTGTCCCCCTCATCTGTCGCTGACAATCTGGCCAACTTTATGTTTATTTTCATTTTCATTATGTTTTCATATTATTTTTGGTAGTTTTTGTTTTGAAGTGCTTTTAGTGGTGTCTAAACTTTAAAATTCTGTGGGTGAAATGGTGTGATTAATTGTTTAAGTTCGAAATTTGTTTGTGGCACATGTCATGGCAGCATTATGGCGATAAAAATGTGTGTGAGTTTTGTTTTACTTTGGTTTTGGGGAGATTGCCTTTCATTTTTTACTGTTTCTTTGCTTTGACATTCTTAAGGGGATTTCTTGATTGTCCAAGTTGCTAGCTTAAGGCATGTCCAGTTCTAAGCTGGCCAATTAGGATGATTGAAAAATGAGAAAAAGGGCAAGAACGAGAAGAGTAGGGAAAATCTAGGAAAAAATCAGACAAAAGTTCGAATACCGTGACATAACCGTTAAGCGTAGATTTCCAAAGCATATTAAAGTAATACAGTTTTATAGAAGCACAGAAAAAGGTATATTTTACTTGTTACATTAACATTAAAATATATTGGCTTCTGATGTCCAATTCAATGAAGCATTTGGACTTCTTAAACTGGATATTTATCCATTTCCCAGTTCTCGAACTTTTTCCTCGATTTTAATGAAACATTTGAACTTCTCAAAGGACTCCACGCACTTATCGTTATTCTTGATCGAATCGCAGTTGTGCTTGTGTTTTAAATTTTCCAGTCTTTCCCTTATTTCATCCAAGGCCTTATATCTGTCCAAGTAACACTGTAAAAAGCACTTGACATTTGCCGTTTCGTTTTTGATTTTGTATCTCAATGTGATATCTTCGGCTTCTTCACTGGGAACTTCGTGTATTTTGGCACATTTCCAGGTATAAATATAAGTAAGCGGTGGTAACTATAAAATATTATGTAATGTAGAATTAAAATACCAGGTGATGTCCTACTTACGTCGGCAGCTGCCAGAACTAAGGTGCTAATCAGGAATACCGAAATGAGCAAGACCATTATTTCCCAGATGGTTTTTCAATATATAACTCTCAGCTATCAAAGCTGTGCTTTAAATAGTTTTTCATGTGCCATACTTTATACACGCCTATTAAGGATGTCACAGCTTGTTTCACACTTGTCACCAAATTGATCAATCCATGTTATTATCATTTTGTATCATATTATCCCACATTCCATTGGTTAAAAACCTCCAACGTATGTTAAATTTTAGTTATCCTCTGCGGTTGCCGATCAAAATTGCACGCATATATTTTTAATGACTTTCCACCTCCGATCCACATTTAATCCCCTTGTTACTTTTAACAGTTGCATCTTTTTTGTGCTCCTGTTGCGGTTTTTGCATTTAAAATAAATGCCATTTGCTGTCAGATGGACCTGCAGTTATCTTAATTATTTGCATGTGGCCGGCATTCGTTGTTAACAGCAGGGAAATGCATTGAATGCCATAACTACAAGCAAAGTCATGGCCAAAAAGTGTAGGTGGGATGCGTTCGCCATGAGCTGTCAATTCTTCAGCGGGTTTTTCATGTCCCGCTGTCAACTGAACTATGGAAAAAAATCGAAACAGGAACAATCTGCAGTCGTGACGCTGACAGTTATGATATGGCAGGCACGAGGATGGTGCGGACAAAAAATTGAAATTGCATTGCATTGCAATTAATCAAATGGCGAAACAGATAGCTTAATTTGTTTACGTTCTGCCCTGAAATTCAATCCGACACTCAGAAGCCAACTCCATTGTCCGTTAACTGTCCGTCTTTTGTCCGCCGATGTCATTAGCATCGTGAATTACCTATACATTTTTAATGTGCTTTCATTTGTTTGCCCACATGTGCAAATTATCCTGGAATGCCATTCAATTCGCTGGCTTTACTTTGCCGCAGTGTGCGCCATTAAAAACAAATTAATTTTAAATTAATTATTCGACAAATAAACGAAAGGGCATATACCCTCATACTTACCTTTTTTTAATTTCAAAGTCATTTGATAATAGTCTTATTTGGGTTAAGTTCTTGAATTTACTGGAAAACATATGTCATTTGGTTGTTGGGTGTTAAAGATTTTAACATTTTATTTCCCAGATCAAGTTTCTGTTTAACTTTAAAATGTATTATGCACGCTCCTTTACGATTTCACGGTTTTCGGTTAAAGAATTGTAAAAGAAACGATACTACTACTTTATAAAACAAATATTTAATTTTAATGCAGCACAGAAAAAATATATATTGCACTCTGTTTTTAGCACTTTATCATAGACGTTGTTTGAACAGTTTCGCATGCAAGGGAAAAGTAGATCTCATTAACATTCCAAATTTCGCGAACATTTTCCGCAATGCATATTTAGTGCAGCGGAAAGCAAACTACATTTGAACTTTGTATCAAAATAAAATATTGAATTAAGCACATACAAATGGGCCAAATAAATTTTTGGTTTTGTGCTCTATTGGCACACGCGACGTATGCGCAATATTTAGTGCACTTAAAGAGCAACCATTTGCATAATAAGGGAATGATACAAAAACTCGTTCCCTCCCCAAACCATGAACCCAAACAGACATAAACAAAGTTAAAAAGGGCGGTGGGATGTGGTATTTCTGCCCGAAGAGTTGTTCAATTAATATGCTTTGGTCCAAGCGGCGTATGCGTAATGCCAAAATGCCAAATAAGGTAAAATGAATAGCACAATGGTTTCAGTAAATAAGCGCATAATGCTTTGCTGTATTCAATGTTTATTTGCGGCTGGTAAAAGAGGTTTTGGTTAGTATTGATTCCGCGGGTCGGTTATTGGCACCGAAAAGCAATTAAAATGTGCTCTAAACTATGGGTATTTCAGCTGCTTAGTTAGGGCTGTGTAATGTTTTTTTTTTAAAGCTTTTACCCATTTGTCTAGACAGACAAAGCCGTGAAAGACAGCCAGACGAACTGACATACATATGCAGATTTCCCTTAAATTTAACCCTTGAAACTTAACCCCCTGTTGCCCACCGCATATATGTACATACATCCCAGCGCGAATCGAGGCTTGCAGTTGAAGCGTCCTTCCATATAAATCACATAAATATTCACATTTATTTTCATTTCCAACGCTTTTCCCCCTGTTTTTGTTTCATTTCGTTTTCGTGTTACCATAGAGTCCTAGATTTACATATTCATTTTGCTCCACATTTCATTCTTGCTGCGCTTTATGTAATTTTTTTTCCTGTGCAAAAAACGAGAGGTGGCACTTAAAAAGTCGTTACAAGGTGCAAAAGTTTTCTATGTCAAAATATACAGCCGGCAGCAGCAGAGACAATGACACTGAAGTGCGGGAAATGGTAGTGGAAAATGGGGTTTCATAGTTGCCTGCATATGTCAATGGTCCCGAGCCGAAAAAAAAAATAATACAGGAAAGAACATTTCTGACCCATTTAGGATTTCACAGGAAAGGAGATATTTCTGTCATCAATTTGGGTGATTTGGGTAAGGGAAGAAACTGAAAACAAAAATTCCCATTTAATTGCCCAAAACGGAAAAATGCCAGAGAAAGTTTAGAGCTTTTCCGAATTTTTCCTTTTGCCAAACACTGAGCACAGTTCAAGCATATTAAGCATATTAAAGTAATACAGTTAAGCATATTAAAGTAATACAGTAACATAGAAGCACAGAAAAATATATATTTTACTTGTTGCATTAACATTAATTTCTATTGGCTTCTGATGTCCAATTCAATGAAGCATTTGGACTTCTTAAACAGGATATTTATCCTTTTTTCAGTCCTCGAACATTTTCTTCGATTTTAATGAAACATTCGAACTTCTCAAAGGACTCCACGCACTTATCGTTATTCTTGATGGAATCGCAGTTGTGCTTGTGTTTTAATTTTTCCAGTCTTTCCCTTATTTTATCCATGGCCTTTGATTTGTCCAAGTAACACTGTAAAAAGCACTTGACATTTGCCGTTTTGTTTTTGATTTTGTATTTCATTATGATATCAGCGGCTTCTTTCATGGGAAGTTTGTGTGTTTTGGCACAATCACTGGCAATTTTTGGTCCATCGACATAGCCAGGCGGTGTCGGTGGCGTCTATAAAATATTATGTAATGTATAATTAAAATACCAGGTGATGTCCTACTTACGTCGGCAGCTGCCAGAACTATGGTGCTAATCAGGAATACCGAAATGAGCAAGACCATTATTTCCCAGATGGTTTTTCAATATAAATCTGAGATATCGGAGCTGTGCCTTAAATAGTTTGATGTGCCTTACTTTATACACGCCTATTAAGCATGTCACGGCTTGTTTCACACTTGTTACCAAATTGATCAACCGATGATATTATCATTTTGATTACCTATGCCATACAATAATTTTTAAAATCCCACTTTCCATTGGTTCAATATCTGTCATTTAATTGCCCAAAACGGAAAAATGCCAGAGAAAGTTTAGAGCTTTTCCGAATTTTTCCTTCAGTTCATGCATATTAAAGTAATACAGTTTTATAGAAGTACAGAAAAATATATATTTTACTTGTTGCATTAACATTAATTTCTATTGGCTTCTGATGTCCAATTCAATGAAGCATTTGGACTTCTTAAACTGGATATTTATCCATTTCCCAGTTCTCGAACTTTTTCCTCGATTTTAATGAAACATTTGAACTTCTCAAAGGACTCCACGCACTTATCGTTATTCTTGATGGAATCACAGTTGTGCTTGTGTTTTAAATTTTCCAGTCTTTCCCTTATTTTATCCAAGGCTTTTGATCTGTCCAAGTAACATTTTAAAAAGCACTTGACATTTGCCGTTTCGTTTTTGATTTTGTATCTCATTGTGATATCTTTGGCTTCTTCACCGGGAACTTTGTGTATTTCGGCACAACTCCAGGTATAACTATAGATAGGCGGTTTTAACTATAAAATATTATGTAATGTAGAATTAAAATACCAAGTAATGTCCTACTTACGTCGGCAGCTGCCAGAACTATGGTGCTAATCAGGAATACCGAAATGAGCAAGACCATTATTTCCCAGATGGTTTTTCAATATAAATCTCAGCTATCGGAGCTGTGCTTTAAATAGTTTCATGTGCCTTACTTTATACACGCCTATTAAGGATGTCACAGCTTATTTCACACTTGTTACCAAATTGATCAACCGATGATATTATCATTTTGTTTACCTATGCCATAAAATAATTTTTAAAATCCCACTTTCCATTGGTTCAATATCTGTTACGTGTGTTACGATTTCACAGCAAAAGGAGATATTTCTGTCATCAATTTGGGTGATTTGGGTAAGGGGAAAACTGAAAACAAAATTTCCCATTTAATTGCCCAAAACGGAAAAATTGCAGAGAAAGTTTAGAGCTTTTCCGAATTTTTCCTTTTGCCAAACACTGAGCTCAGTTCAAGCCAGAGATGTGTGGGCAAAGTTTAGACCGAAAAATTTGATAACTTTTCAATGTGGCTAATATTAGGTTACCTCAGCAAAGATTTAACTTCAATCAACTCACACACGAACAAACAGGGGAAAAGTCCTCGCAATCAATTTCAAATTTATCCCGGTCTCATTTGCCAGGGCATAAATTACTTATGAGCCATTCATTTATTACACCTATCGGCAAACTACACAAAATTGACAGCTTAATGATTTGTTCATAACTTTGCCAATGGGTCTTTATTTATGCGAAACTTGGACGTAGAGGCTGCAAATGGTAATTAGAAAAGTTGTACTCGTGTGTGTTCTACTAAGCTCTTGGGGATTAATTCAAGTCGGAAAGTTTCTCGGCCAAATGATATCAGAGCTTGGCTGTGATTGGATTACAGGAAATGGTTATCGTGCAAATGGCCATTCACAAGTATACCTTTAGGGTTAAATAATAAAAGGTTTATAAAGGGCTTGAATAGTATTCAACTCTTTTCTGGAAATCTCATTTGAAAGCTGTTCTCATATTACTTAAAAAACATCACCTATGACTTTAATGATTTTACCTACTCTAGATAAATGTATCTAATAAAATAAATGATGTTTAAAATAATTTCAGTAATACTTTTTATAGTTAGGCCTTATATCTTTATTAAATCTTAATATCGTATCGAGTACAGTGTATATTGGTTAAAAGATTCAAGTCATAAAAGCTCAATTGCATGGCATTATTACAATTAATAATTGACATTCTCCTACTTAAACCAAATTTATCTCAAAAGTTGTCTTTGTCATGGAAATTTCGACAAATTTCCATCTCAATTAGCTAAATATAATTTCAGAGGTTCGTAATCAATTCTGACAATTTGAGCATGAATATTGTATAAGGGAAAACAGATGGAACGATTGTAGGACCAAGAGGAAACTGTCGGCGACTTTCACACTTTTCTTGCATTTTCATCAATTAAATATGCCGACAGACTTCAATTATTTATAGAGAAAGAACCCAAAAATGCGGGTAAAAGAGACGATATTTTCAGGTATATTTATTTAAATACCTGTATATGTGTACATATATTCAATCTGAGCTCATGTGTGTGTGTGTGGGTAGAAATTACTTTTCGGAAAATTATCATGCACATTGGCTGATGCCACATGCCACTCACACAAACAGTCTTATAAGGGAAATTCAATTTGATGTTGCAGCAGTTGCTGCTGTTTCTGCTGCTGTTGTTGATGTCACTCGCCCGACTCATTAAGTATTAATTGTAAATTTTAATTAAAATAAACCGAAACGATTACGGACACAACAGTTGAAAAGAGACGAGGCGGGATTGACCCGCAAACTTTCCCGTATCCCTGCTTCTGATGGCCAGGTAATAATGTTTACTGATTTTATACCACCCACTGAATGCCGCCCAGTGTACACATTACCCATATATGAGAATGAAAAATCCCATTAATTGCCCGGCAAAAGACGAGTCCGGTGAAGTAAAAACAATAATAAATAATGAAAGATTGCAAGTGCAACTGGGGATGGCAGCTGCAACTGCAACTGCCACTGCAACTGCAACTGCCCCTGTCATCTTCCACCATTCTGGCCGACTTTGATCAGTTGGTTAACTTATGACTTAAAGTGGGCGTGGCCGATATGGGCTGGGCTTATATATCGACCATTAAGTGATTGTTGCGGCAAGCCGATTAATTTCATATGTTGCAACAAGACAGACAAGGCCCCGTTGAACTCAACTTTTGTTGATTGTTCTTATTGACTTGTGCATATTAAAGGAAGAGACCATTTAATTGGTGTTAAAAATATGTTGAGCCCAACATTTTATGTAGTTATTACTTTATGCAACAAGTTAAATAAGTTTGGAAATAAAATTTTAACTACAAATCTTTTTTATTTATTGTTAAGTAAGTCTTTCCAAATAATTTTCTTAATTTATAAAATAATTTAATTTGCTTAAAATAACTCCCTTAAGCCCCTTTATACTGGAAACTATTTTTCAGATTACCTCCGATTAAACCCAGAAATGCAGCCTTTCACCATTGTTTGGGTGTGACTGAAAAATGGCCAATAATTCGTGTGTTAATAATCTACAATCAGGCAGATGTGGGCGTGGCACATTCACACAATGAATTGCCCGGCAAACACGAGCGGAATGAATTGTATTTATTTGTGTGGCATAATTTGCTTATTTTTGTTTCACGTTGTCACGTCTGCGGGCAGATTCCCACTGACCCGTAACAATTTCCGGTTTTTTTTTTTTTTTCACACGGAGAAATAAAGGTTAAATAAAATACAATAAGTTATTATGGCCGATTGCGTTAATGATCATTTATAGCTGGGTGAGTTTGTGGGCTTATGTAAATGGCACTCGCATCCTCCCATTTTTTCATACGCGATAACTTCCCGAAGGATGCACAGGACAAAGTGTACGGAAGGACGAGAGATTTATGCTTAAGTGATGTAAATGTTTTGCCATTTGACAGTTTATTGACTTTTATGAGTTAGTTTATTATGTTCTTTTTTTATAGCCGTAAAAGGGGGGTAAAAGGTTGAGGGGGTGGCTGCGAAATATCCTTGTAATTGGGCGCGTGTTTGGCATAAGCAATGAGCCTGCCATTATGTCCAAGGCTTTGTCCTTGTCCCCGGATGTTTATGGGCTGAAGGCAATACAAGATTTGCACTAATGAATATGATAAACATTTTATGGTGCATGATGACAAATAAAGGCCACTAGATAATCATCAAGAGACACCTTAACGGAGGGAAATGCCAGGAAATCATTAAACAAATGGGTTGACAGTTAGTAATAGTTTTTCCATTACAAAGCAGGCGATTAAATTAATAGAAAAGTGTGTACATTATGTTAAAAATTAAACAAAAATACTTTGTTAGCTTTAATACTTTGTAAGCTTTAAATAATTAATTTGTTTATTGCAAAAAAATGTAAATTATTTTAATGGATACAAAAAATGGAAATCAATGCATAAAATATCAAACATTTTTTTTAATTGCCCTGAAACTATATTTATGTTAATTTTAAAAGCTCGCCAATTCATCAAATATTATCCAAATGATTTGAATTTGTTTTGTACACTTTAATATGCTTAAAAATACCCCTAAAAACTTACCTTTCCCATCCCCTTTTTGGCCTAAACTAATTTCATAAAATGTTTAAAAGCCACATCAACATCAAAGTCATTTTTATACACATTCAGTTGAATTTATTTTCATATTACTCATACGCACTGCTTACCTGCTAAACATTTCACTTCGTTTTATTTGGGGGTTCGTTTCTCATTTATGGTTTTCGTTTTTCACTTCAATTAAGCTAATTCAAATCATTTTCTATTATTGATTCGCTTTCATTTAATTTATAATCAGTAATTTGGACTTCCATTTGTGTTTGTAAAATTCATCAAAGTTTTCGTTTTTTTTTGTTTGGGTTTACTTGTATATCGTTTTAGTTTTTAGCTTGAACAACATTTATGTAGAGTTGGGCATTTCATATTTAACTATAAGGTAGAGTTGACAATGCATATGTATTGTATGTATCCTAAGGACTACACCCCTCTCCAAAATCGTTCGTTAATAACATCCTTAGGTCTTTCTCTTAAAAAACGTACAAAAAATGCGGTTGATGAATGAAAGTTGGCAGCAAAAATTGGCAATAGGCTGAACAGATATCGTCTATATATAGCAAAAAGCAATTGGTTTAATAGCTCCCTTCTCTAAACATTCTTGGGTTAGGTTAAAGTGAATTGCACACACAAAGTTCTATCACAGAAGATACAAGAACATAGAAAACTCAGCAGCAACAATAACGAGTTTGGGATGGTATTTGGTATTTGGTATTTCTTTTTGGTTTGGGACAAGCTCTATGTCCAGATCAAAGCGATGATGATTGCGTATATGGGATATAGCGACGGATTCCAGCTGCATCCTGTGGCTGTGGTGAACACCTTCACGGCACTCCATTCACTCAGTCCGGCGAGATTCCGACTGGCCGCCCTCAACAGATACGTGGTGTTCGACTCCAAATGAGCGATAATGAAATGATGGCCTGGAAGTAAACATTTGGTTTTGATATTAAATAACAAAAAAATAATTATTTGTTTTTAGTATAAATAGGGTATATATCAACATTCAAAACATAGTTATCAATGGGATTATTCGATTAAGAAAATGTGGTTTAGGTCTGGCAAAGCCAAATTTCAATTTTTGAGTGAATTACAACTGGGGAAAATTCATACAGAAAGCTTTTTGCCTTTGGAAAATTAAAATAATAGTTGAGTGTCCTTGTGAACATCACTTCAACTTGATAAATTTCCTGGCTCGAATTCTAGAGCTTTCCTTAGATGATGTTTCCTTGCAAAATTATAAACAGAAGGCAAAAAGGTATGCTTCTCTTATACAAATTGTGTTAAGTGCTTTAAAGTAGTCCTTATTTATGTTAAATAAATAGTGCATTAGCTATAGTATACTCACCCCGATGAAGGGAGAAGTCCCTTTGCTTGGCATGGCTCCAGTTGCCGGCGCTGAACTTGAACTCGGTGTCGCTCATGTAGGCCACCCGGTAGCCATAGATCTGCATCTCATCCGAGACGTTCGACATGAAGGGCTTGTGGATGTCCAGGGCGAAGCCGTCGGTGTAGACCTTCTTCAGCTGGAACCGCGAGGGACCCCAGGGCTTGGCCCCCGGGCGCAGCTTGATCACCCGCTCCAGCATCCCCAGCGGATTGGCCACCTTGCACTTGTAGTCCCCGAACTGGGAGTCGTTCCTCACCTGCAACTGCAGCGTGGCCCCGTAGTCCGCCACGAAGATGCGGTGGTTGAAGCCCACGATGCCCTTGCCGTTGTGCAGCCAGGTGAACGATGGTGGCGGCTCGCCCATCGCGTCGCAGCTCAGATTCACGGCCCCGCCCACATAGGCGTACTGCACGGGCAGGGTCTCGTTGAAAAACCAGTGGGGTTTATCTGAAAGATGGGTGTAGGTATAAACCACATGTGGCGAAAAGCGCAGAGAGTGTTTTCTAAAATATATTCAGCATATTTTATCAGAAATATGTTGTCACTGAGGTGCAAAGGGTTAAGAAAAACTATCTTTTAGATCTTCCCAACTTGTTGGCTTAACTTAACCACACTAAATAACTATTTGTAAATAATTTTAAAGTCACATTTGTCATAATTAAATATCCATTTTTTTTCCACCCCAAGGAAGTTGTTACTTATGTTATAAACTTGAATTTGTTTAAGTAAAAGTTCCCTCAGCTTATTCCTGTCAATGAAACATCCATTTTAAATAAAGACGAATTTCCTAAAAATATCCTCAATAAAGTTTATCGGAATTTTGATTCCCAACCCATCAAGGAAAGGCCTAGTTTGAGTATATCACATTATGTCAATGCTTATATTGCAGAAAAAAAAATGTATATATGATTTTAAAAGGCTTGTTTCTCTGAGTGTATGTTTTTGTGCCCACATACTGACTGCCAAAAACTTCGACCTGGTTCTGTTTGTTCATTCACCCATTTAAGCTCCTAAAAAGATAGCGGAAAAAAAGATATGGGAGCAGATGGATATTTGTTGGACTTTTTAGTTGTGTGTGCTAAAATCCTCCTATTTTTTAATGACTTTAGTAGTCTAATTCCCAAATTATAATCGTAGGAAATAGTGATTACTTAACATAAAAGATATTTTTGGAAAAACAACTTCTAAGTGTTAAACTATTACGCCTTTGCCATCTGCTCAAATTGAAGAGCAAAAAACCGAAAATAATCCAATCACAAGAACAATACATTTCCGTCTTTCTCTTACTTTCTCTTAGCAAGGAACTCTTATTCTTCTTTAACTCCTTTAAAAAAAGAAAAAAAACTATAACCTTGAGTCTTGGAATGGAGAGCAAAGAAAATAAGAATATAGTATCTAGAAATTGAATCACACGGTTGCAAATTGCTTTTTTTTAGCTTTCTCTGCCTCTAAAAACTTTTCTTGAATCGTAAGAAGTCTTTTGGCATCGTTTGACTACAAATAAAAGACACACTTTAGTTTTGAACCAATTCCCAGTATCTTTGAAGAAGATGACCTTGAAAATTTGTTTAATTTTAAGGAAAAATGGAACTTGTGACGTAAGGGGCTTATAAGATATAAGAGTTCATTCATGGGTATATGTGAAAACTGCAGAGTCTGTATTTGCACTATTACGTCAATATTAAAAAAAATACTATGCAGACAAAGCAATTAAGTTTGAAAAGCTGCTTTTATCGCAGGGGTTTCCCACTGTCAATTGTGAGTTTTCCGCTATCCCCAAGGACCTCGACCCCTCCTATTTTCCATTGAGGCGTTGGCTAATAGCACATTTTAGCATTTCGTCGTTGTCCCAGTGTCCTTCGTGTCCTTGTCGCCATCGTCGCCGATGCGGTCCATTGAAGTTTATTGCTTGGGAAATGCAAACCTATATATTGCAGCATTTGCAGCATTTCAACTGCTGGCTCTGTTTCTGTTTCAGTTTCTCGTCGGATTCCCCTTCCTGCGATTTTCTGCTGGGCAGCAAATTAGTTTCTGTTTCCATTCGCCTGCTGTTTGCCTTCCAGATACCAGCTGCCCGACGGATTGCTCCGCTTGGGGGGCTTTAGCTGCACTGAGGAGAATAAGGGGTTATCTAAGGTTGCTCTAATATATAACTTCAAGAATTGTCGAAAAAATCTCTTGAAAACTCAAGGAAAGTGTCTAGAGATAACTGCTGCTCTCAAAACCTTAAATATAGCTTTTGATTTTTAATTAGATATTGATTTAGACCTTAAGATTTTGGAACTTATTTTGGCATGTAATAAATTAATATTTATTACGTTATCTTTAATTTATTTTAATATATATTTCAAATATTATATGTGTATGTGTAAGTGATAAAAAACTTTCAAATTAAACTATGCTAATCATAATATTATATATTTTTTAGTAATATGTGAATTTGATTTTTAAAGTATTGCTATTTTCTCAGTGTTCTTTAGTTGGCTTGTGCAAATATTCGAGCGGCAGTCATTAGTAAAATTTTGACGGCAACTCAATTCGGACGAGGAGTTGGGCGAACGAGTCAACTGGAGCTTGGATGAAGTGGCCCGGGCTCCTGCATATTTGGCTTGCCTGGTGTTGGTTTGTTTATGAAGCCATAAGGTTCAATATCGATGGCTGGGCAGCATTACAAATGACTCCCAGGAGACCGTTTTTTCGGTTGGCAAATACGAGGAATTATTAGGTTGTGATAAACAAACTTTTCCTCGTGTTAGGAATATGAAAAGATGGATCATAGTTCTTGTTTCTGGCTTGTGCTGTATAAGTCGAAGATAAACATGGCAAAGGATAAAGTCTAAGACAAATATGAAGTCCTTAATCAATTCAGTTCATTTTATTTTCTGAATTTGATAATCTGCTTAAATTTTGGTTTACTCTTAACCTTTTATTTTAAACACTACAGAATTATAAAGGTATAAATCTAACTACTATGAAATACAATACATTCTTAAGCTGTTTGAACTGGCTACTTGATTTATTGAAATGCAATTAAGGTGCTTTGCTGTCTCTGTATAAGCTTTATACAAATTCTATTTTCTTCCTTGACTTAACTTGAAAATAATATCCATTCCCCTGGATACTCAATTTCATGAGATATCTCTAGATTTCAATCCCCTTCTTCCCAAGACGGGTAATATGTTTATTAGGAAATTTGCATCAATAATTTGCATTTCCCAGCCACTTGACCCTGACATCCGGATGGAATTCCCTTTTTGGTGCCGAGGGGATAACTTCAATTGGGAACTGGAAATCTCATTAAAGCCAACGAAGCTTGCCCACTTCCCAGGGGAAATTCCAAAGGGGGTCTTAAAGAACTTTAAGCTGCCATCAGCAAAAGACTTTGTTGCACAGTCGCTGCTCGTTTCTTGGAAAACTAAAAAAGGGATGGCAGCCAAATGCAATCGCCAACAAGTGGGGTGCAAAATAAATTCTAGATTAAATATTATCGAGTGTGGCACGCCCCTTGCAGAGCTGCTCTCCAAAACTGGATATTGAAAGAGTGGGACAATGACACTTACGTTGTATCCTTAGCAATATCGTTATTTGATCGGAATCCGAAAAAGTCGATGTTATACGCATCGCCCGACACGTGTACTCCCCGGCATCCGCCTGGCTCACATTCCTGATGTACAGACCGTTGGTCAGGCGATTGTGCTTCGACGAGTTGACGGCTGCAACAAAACAAAGGCGAGGGGAAAGAATTAGGGGGCGGGGTCAGAGCTGAGGGGGATATCGTTGCATCGCCAACAAGCTTGCCATGCCAGCGGCAGTCCACTGCACTTTGAAAATTAATCTGTTCTTTGATTACATTTTTTCCAATTTAGAAATTAAAATTTAAATAGATCATATTCGGAGTTTGACTCACACAAAATTTAACTAATATTTTTATTATGGCTTTAAAGAATAGTATACAAATAGGTATTCCAGCCAAAACTGAGAAATTTAATAAGCTGTCAATGAACTACTAATAATTATTGTTTAATTTAAACTGAAACCAAATTTTAAAATGTTCAACAATTTTTTAAAGTTTTTAAATTTCTACCAAACATTTAAAATCATTTAAAATAAAGTATTTCTGTTAAGAATTCGCAGAAAGTTCATAAGGACTTTTCAATGCACATTCTTTAGTTGAGAAATTCTTCGGTTGTGATAATAGCTCCATAAATCATAAGGATAATAATATATAATAAAATAAAGTATTTATGTTAATTCGCCGAAAGTTCATAAGGACCTTTCAATTACATTACATTATTTAATTGAGAAATTCTTGGGTTGTGATAATAGCTCCATAAATCATAAGGATAATAATATATAATAGATAATAATATTATAATAAACAAATATTTTTAATTTTTAGCTACTTAATTATATTATGAGGAATGTTTTGTATACATTTTTCCGAGTGCCAACTTACTGTTTATATATTCGCCATTGTAGAGCCAGGAGACTTCCGGCGCGGGCATTCCCTCCACAAAGCAATTGACCAGTGCATCGCGTCCCTCGCGCACCGACTGCACTTGCTCCGTCTTTCCAAATGAGATTTTCTCTGCGGGTCAAGTCGAATGGGAAATTCCGTGTGTAAATATGCAGCCATGATAGCCCCCTTCCTACATCTATATATACAGTCTATATATATGTATATATAGCTAACCAGCTTCTTTGCTGCTTCTGTTTACTTGGTCTCTCTTTGATTGGTAAGTTGACAGATTGTGTGCTAGTTCATCGAGTTACTTTAAATGTGCCTGGCAAAGCAATCATTCTGATTTGTAAATACATTAAATGATTTGTCAGTCGGAAATTGGTCCGGAATTTCGTGCGAAAAGTGGTCGAGAAGATTGTGGCAAGTGGTTTAATGGCAAATGAAACTGCTGAAACTGAACTTTTTTATGAGCGTGAAAAAAAGGTTTTCATTTTATTTTATTTATTTACTTAAACTTGACTATGATTTTAAGGGGATGCAATTAAAATGGTGGTTTGACTTAAAAGCTAACAAATGTATTTAAAAGTAAGCCCCAAATGTATATGATTTTAAATCTATAAGGATTCCAAACAAAAAAATATCTGTAAGCTCATTAAACTTTTCATTCGTGCTCCGGAATTGGCAGACTTACTAAAGCTAAGTCCAAATCACAACTGAGCAAGTAAACAGATCCTACTGCAGCTTTTACGACCCGGTTTCTTTTATGTTCTTTTAGCCCCCAAAAGCTGAAGTGAACTTACGATTTACGAGCAGCTCGAAGGAGGCCAAAAATTCACGTTCAACATTGACATTCCGATTCCCATTTCTATTCCCGTTCACCTCGCAGGTCCAGTTGCCCCTGTCCTCCAGTGAGATGTGCTCGAAAACTAAAGCCAGAGGTCCTAAAACAAGGACGAATACAGAGACAAAATAGGTTATGAGTTATTATATTATTATTATGAGTTATATAGAAGTTAATACCTATGTAATACAATAAACTTAAGAATTTCAATTATAGAATTTAAAATTCTTTAATTCAGACCTTGCTATTTTATATATACGTTCTTTTTTTAACAAAAATCTATTTAAGAAAGCCAATTTAAATTTTTCTTAAATGTTGCTAAGCTAATAGACTATAGCCTACTTTGCAGTTCATATATAATTTATGTTCTTCCAAGTCAAACATTTTCTTTAGACACTCTTTATAGCTTCCTATTTTAATAATGATTTAATAAGCCAGCCATTATTCATATCCAGGTCATCCGCTTAGCTTTCTCCTTGTGTAAAAACCAGAAAGATAGTTTTGCATGGCAGCCAGTGACTTTATCCACTCCAGTGGGTCATTACTTCACCACTTACCCGTCGTCTTCTTCTCGATGTGGACGCGTCCTTTGGTGTTCTCACGGGTCTGTCCGCGGGGATCACGCCACTTGGTGTCGATATTCTTTTGTACTGTCTGGCAGAAGATGATGAAGGAGTCATTTACAAAATGCGTTATTGATGGCGTTGACGGCTGCAGACTGAGGGGGGAGTGGGCGGAAGGGCGGTGGGCGGCAGGCCAATGCCACTCCCCCCAATGAGGCTACTGTCCAGCTGGCCAAGGATTGCAGCTGAAAAAGGGCAAAATGGAACGCTTTTTGCATTAAATTTATCACTCTAACAAGGGGTTGAGCAGCGGGTGTTCTCGCCAGCTCATAAAATGTAATCATAATTTATATAGACAGCTGCTCATTTTTCCTATTTTTTATTTGTTTTGGCTTGCATTTAATTAGCTTTGCTGTCAGCAGTCAGTGAGTGAATGAATTTGTATATAGACATTTTGAATTCTTATGAAATATTCAAGGCATCAAAATAACCCATCTCTACTGAATTCCTCACTCCGCCTTCATAACCCCTCAACCTTTTGTGGAGCAGTTTTAATAGAAATTCTTATCTTGCATTTTCATTTCATTGTGTAATTCATAAAAATCAAGAGTTGGGGGAAAATATTACAAGCAATAAGAGTCTAAAGAATTTTGTAATAAAATGGGATTCTAAAAACTATCTATTAATAAATGTATTTCCTAATTACTTTTAAATGTATTGACTAAAATGGGGATTGTAACTATATAAATGAATTTGGTACAAAATAAAACAAAATTTGTTTCATAAATTTATATCCAAATTTTCAGTCGCCTAACGAGATAACCTTTTCTAGTAAATTTTTCGTTTTATTTGTTTGAATCTCTGTAAATTATAAAGTTAACTTTTTATTTAAAAACAATGTCCATGTTAAAAACCCAACACATATATTAATTTTTGTTGGTTTTATTAAATTTATTTAAATCACTTTTGTTTGTATATTAGCTAGTATTTTTCAATGATTTCATCATCTTTTTTATGACTGGTCCCAAAGCGAAAAATTCCTCAATTCCCCAAAAGGCGAGCCTATATTTTTTTGTAGTTGTGCCTCGCCTAGCAACCAAAAAACCCTTTAACCCCTGCCTTGACTACTTTTGCTGGCTAAAATTTCAGAAAAACAATTCCACAGTTTTTGTACAGACAAAATTGAAAATAAATATCCAAAACTATTTGCAAAAGGGATCAGAACTTGCTTTACAATATTTTGTTTGTATTTACTTTTTTCGGCATGCTGTTGACGGCTGGCTAAAATAATTATTGGTAATTGAATCTATTGGCACCATGTGGTAGTGGAAACGAAATATATTTGATATTTAATCTGCAGAGAGACTGATATTTTTTCAGCTTTATCTAAAAGTTTTTAGAGAAATTTCTGGCAATGAATTCGAGCTAAAAACCCGAGGTAAATAAACTTTTGATGGATAAACTACACCGAGACTTAATTTACCTAATGGAAGATAAACTTAAATCAAAAGAATCTTTATAATAAAAATAAATATAAGCACGCTTTTATTTGAAGTATGCAAAACTAATAATGTACATGAATAATATGTTATTTCTCAACAAGGATCCACATGAAATTAATCAATTATGAGTTACATTTCAACGAGGCTGCTAAGAACCTTTGGCAAATTGATTTTTAAAATTTCATCTATTATTGGTTTGCTCTTTTCGCTCTCAATCAATAAACCCCATTCCCTTTGCCTTTAGAAATACTTAGACCAGAGTGCATCAAATCCATCAAATTGAATTTAATAATATTTTATTTGATAGGTAGGTAGTCTGTGTGCGGCAAATGTTCAAGTAAATCCAATAAAAATTCAAATTCGCCTTTTTGAATTCGTAAGCAATATACAAGCACACACATAAACGGAGGTACATTTTCTGCAATTGGATTGTTAAGGTTTGCCTCCTTTGTGCGCTGCATATCAATCAAGTTTAAGATGATGAGGGGCCAAAAGGAAAGGGGTAAGTAGGTTTTTAGAGGTAATATATTTTTAGAATGGTAAACTGAATTTATTATGCAGGAGATTCGTAGATTTCGGTTATTTGCGATTGCATTTTATCTAGATGTCTTATTTGGATATTAAAAGAAGAAAATTTAATATGCTTAGAAATTTAATTTAATTTGGTGTTTTTTTTTGTAAATATTTCTTGAGAACAAACTGTAAAATAAGTGCAAATAATAAAATTGTGTAACCATTTCCATTTACATGCTTGAATATTTTACAGAATTTATTAAAAACATACTTTCTCTTCTTTTGGTAACAATTTATAGTAAATATAAAGAAGGGTAAACAAATAGGGTTGGCCCTCTTCTACATATATTAGCATTTTAAGCCAGGTCTGATATGCATCAGTTGTGAATCTATCTTTTAAGATTTTCCTTTATATTTTTGGTCTCCAGACATATTTTCCAGCCTATTTAGTAACTTGTTCCTTTTCTTGACACACTTCAAAGCTTGTCAAGTGACTTGAGTTGGGCACAACCTCTTTTTACCCCATCCCAGGCACGCTTCCGTTGCCGTAATGAATTCCTTCGCATGATTCCCATGAAGCGTTTCATCTTTGAGGGCCACATGGCCATGGGCTAATTTGGGTGAAGGTTCCTCCGACGCTGACAAAGCGCTCACACATGGCTTGCTTAGCATCACTTAGTGCCTGTGCATCTCCTCTGCCGCCCAACATTTTCCATTGCATTCTTTTGGGCTGAGAGCGAAATGGGCGTATGTGTAATATTTCCATGCCACATTGCGTAGCCGCAACAGATAAAAAATGAATGTTTGGTCAGAGACAAGAGAAGTTTGTGAAAAAAGAAAGTTCGCCCCAATGAAATGTTTCCTTTGAGAGGTTGATTCCGCTACATTTGAAAGCAGATTTGCGGCAGCCAGAAAAAGCAAATATTTGTCTTAGTTGGATGAGCACGAAAAGAACCAAAGTTTAAGATAAGAACGGCCATAAATGTTTTTAAAAACGAATAGTTGGAAAAATAAAGTTTCCCTGTTTGAAGAATTTTTTACCAAACCCAAAGTAATCATTTGTACTAAAGTAAAAATAAAAGTAAGCAAATGAAGGTTTATAATATCTAATTACCATTTCAAAAAGCTAATAAACTTATCTTCTGTATACAAAAACTTCAATGTTCCTTTAATATTTTGAAAACTTTTTAAATTTCCAAAAAAAATCCTATTTTTAGTATTATCTGAATTTCATCTAAAATATTTAATCGTTCTTTCGGCATTACTTAACTATTTAACTCATTATAAAAGTCTAAAAGAAATCCGCAAACACATCAGCACACTCTCATAAATACGCAAACAAAGGAGTGCCAAAAGTTTTGCCAAAACAAATGAACTCATTTGGCATTCAGCTATGAATTTCATTATTATGAAGACAAAGAGAGTTGGAAAACAAAATGGAAGTTGAACCAAATATATTTTTGTCCAGAGTGTTTGTTCTAAAGGGGTGCTACTTAATGTGGGAAAAATGAAAGCCGTCTTGGAAGATCCAAGCTTATCCTACCATTTTGGGAGAGGAGCAGCAACAGCAGAGAACAGAGCGCAATCAGAGTATCCATAGCTCAGCCGGTGGTATATCCTTTATTTGACTATAATCCTTAATGGTTAATTTCACTAAGTCTCGCTTCTTTGCAGTGAGTTTATTACACGTTTTTGTTCGGTTGACTTTCGCAGTTAATTACGATGCTGTTCACTTGAGGGATAATGGCACATGACTGAGCCGCTCATGTGTCATCCGTGGCCGGAAAACCGGCAACAACACTACTTTCACTTTTGGCCAGGAAAATGGTATGACATCATCATCCAGCTCAGGGCCAACATTTTTGCTATAAATTATTTTTTTTGGCTATTTTGTTTTGTGGTTCTTGGCCTGCCCGCTTATTTTTTATCTTCTTCTTAAGCACTAGCACTCGACGAGGAAGCACTTGGATGGAAGGAAGCCACCGGGAGGTTGGAGGGACCCGCGTAGGTTGACATATCCGGCAAACATATCCTGCCAGCGATTTGCCTCGCCTTACGTTCAATTCTCGCGCTCTACTTGGCTGATTGTCGTAGCCGCCGATGGGGAATCCCCTGATCCATTGCAGGCGAACGTCGAGATTCGACTGAAAGTGCACCGCAGGACATTCGGCATCCACGGCGGATGCTTAACGAAGTGCGAGTGCGAGTGCGAGTGCGAGTACGAAGTCCTCGGGATGACTTCCTCAAATTGCGAGTCCTTCGAATGTCGCTGCCGCGTTCACGTTCAAACCGTTGCGAAATCAGAAAGTACACTGAAGTCATCGCTCGTCCTGTCGCATCCTTTTTGTCCCATCGCCAGAAAGTCGGCCCGAAAAGGGAAAACTTCATTTAGTAGGTGCTTCGCTATGTTGGCACACTTTTCGTCGGCGCTTCAGTTGGCAACTTATTTATAAGCACTTGTTTCTAAACATTTTCAGTTCGAAATGTTGGGGGAGGTTTTGACAGCGGCAAGGATTTTTGGGGTGAAAAGCATCCTTTAAGCTTTTTGTTGTCAGTGCAAAAGCTTTTATACAACAGGACATGTTTCAACTTTATGAACATTTGCCATAAAGTAAAATGTAAGTTATAAAACTGTGTATATTTTGTACTGAAGTGGAATACTTCTTCTGAATATTGACGAAGAAAAATTTATTACATTAAATCCCATTTTTTGTATTAGTTAAAGATTTTCATTAGTTTATTAGCTCCACTTGGCAGTAGTGTGGCTCTATTCCCGTATAACAGTAATGAGACTGTTATAAAAATTAGCTTTGGCAATATAACATTAAAAATATTATAGCAAAAAAACCAAGTTTCAGATTTCATTTATAAAAAAATAACATTCAAACAGCTTTGCCTTTATGTTGTATTTAAGCTTTAAGTCTTCGAAACTTTTTATTTAACAAATTTCAAAGAAATGTACTACAATCTAAAATTATAATTTGTTTTATAAAGAAATCATACTGCTTTTTAAAAAGAGAGCCAATAAAAGGGATATAAGTCATTGCATCAATATCAAAAGTTTATGTAATAAAAAAGAAAACAAAATTGATTTTCATGTAAATATCGAAAATCTTTATTCAGTGAATCCGGATGTTTTAATCAGCCGTAGTAGACGTACGGGGAGGCGTAGCCCACGGCCGGATAGCCGGCGGAGTAGACAAACTGGGGCACCGGAGCGGGATTGGGTCCTGGAGCGGGAACAGCCATGGCAACGGCCAACAGGACGGCGAACAAGAGCACTACCTGTGGGCGCAAAAGTAGGCGAAGCACTCGTTCAGAGATTACAGGATCAAAGGCGAGTGTCCTGCGGCAAATCAAATACTCACCAGCTTGAACATGTTGATGAAAGGGTTAATTCTCTGACTTGACAAACAAAATCGAACTGCACTCAATGTTTGCCCGACTGCAGCCTTTTATATTCACAAACATTACCTATATTCAGACGGATATAAGCCGCTTTGCCTCATCGCTGACTGCATCGCATTTTTATATTCCGTATGCATTCACGCCGGCCAAGTTTATGGCTCATTACGGCTCTTAACGCGTTCGCCTAATGCCTGCCAAACGTACTGAGCACAAAGAACGTTATTGTTTCTTAATCTGTGTGCCTGACGACATCGCCACCATCATCATTATCATCAGTAAGTATCCCCCTCTTCCGCCCAAAAATCCACTTTCCGTAATAGCCCCTTCCCCAAAAACTCCAAAATGTGTGTCGTTCTTTTTGTCAACTCACTCTCCTTTCGTTGACTCTTTTTTATATCGGCTTTTGGTTTCGTTTTGGCCGCCGGCAAACATTTGGCTTTATTGTCAATTCGATCGATTTGGGAGTTTAAGAATACATGATTTGGCAAAATGTATGCAATACACTTGCAGCCGGAATAGAATTCGATGAGATAAGAGGATTTACTCTAGTTATTGACATGAAAGGCAACCTAAATGATTACGTATCTTTAAAGTAAATTAACGTAAGATTAAGAACTGTGCAACAGTTGTTAACAAAAGTTGGCATTTCTTGTTTTTTCTACAGATAGGATTCCTTGAATTAATTTTCTATCTTTTAAAGGGCCTTTTATCTGATAAGAGCGCTCGAAATCAAAATCAAAAACTCTCAAATAATAAATTAGAAAATAGTATTTAGATACTATAAGAATTGAAAATAAATAACTCAATAAATCAATCATAATTATATACATATTGTCTTACTTTCTTTAAAAAATGCATTTTGAATGCATTCACTTCAAAAATAAATTAAATTACTGATTAAATATTTTTATTATATTTTGTTTATCCAAATAATGTGCCAATTTATTACCAATTACAATTATTAATTATACCTCCAAAAACTTATCTTCTTTAAAAAAACCTCAACAAACACAGTATAATTCCCAATCTCATTCTGACAATGTCCACAAAGCATTAATCACCTGAATGGTAGCCCAAATCTGAGAACACAAATTCCCAATTAAAATGCAATGAGCGTAGTTAGAAATATTCTCCAGTCGCAGGTTGAAAACACGTTCAAGGCCAATCTATATCTAAGCGATTCCATCATCAGAGATCGGCAAAGAATAAGAAGTCATTAGAATGCAAAGGAAATTTTTGTTTTGGGTTGACAAAAACTATCGCAGTGAAAATAAAAACAAATCTAAAGCCGAATGATGTGAGCAAAACAGAAATGGCCATAAATCCGATCAGAGCCCAGAAGTGCGACATCATAAATAAGTCATGAGTGCGAATTTTGGTAGACTGACAGAGGACTATATAAGCCGGCAGAAAAGTGGAGAACAGCATCAAATCACAATTTGCAATCGCTACACAAGCACCTCAAGTCCTCAAAACAAACAAAATGTTCAAGCTGGTAAGTTAAAGAAGAATATAGTAATATCCTTGTTTAAAACTAATAATACAAATGTTAAGATTGAAAGAGCCTTAAATTTAATTTGCTTACGAAACTTTACGACTCTAGTTTGATTAGACTTAATTCAATAAATAAAAATGCTTTTACCACTTTTTACAACTTCTAGCTGGTTGTTGTTTTCGCTGCCCTCTTTGCTGCTGCTCTGGCTGTCCCCGCACCAATTCCACGGGCCAATCCCGCCCCAGTTCCAATTGCTAGTCCCGAGCCCGCCCCGCAGTACTACTATGGAGCCAGCCCGTACGCCTATTCCGGAGGATACTACGCTTCCCCCTACTCCTACTACGGCTAATTGACCAGGACAATGCAAACCAACCAACGACTCGTGATAACGCATCAGAATACGGATTACGGAATATGCGCGTGCTGACAAATCAAATTAGTCATAAGTGCTTTAAAAAATGCAAAAAAAAAGTATTGAGCAAATAAAATGTTGAAGTGCAAAATTTAGCTTGGATTTTTTATGATGGGAGTTAAAACTTTCTCCATCTCATGAAATATTGGTCAGCGCGAAGGGCCAACGAGAATTGTGGACTGCTTTGGACGGCTGAAGGCCAAGCGGTTCCATGGTGTAATGGTTAGCACTCAGGACTCTGAATCCTGCGATCCGAGTTCAAATCTCGGTGGAACCTGATTAAGAAATTACTATTTTTTTTTTTTTTTGTATTATGTTTGTAATTATAAATATTAACAATACATAAGAAAATCATGTTTTTTATATTTTTATATCCTTAGTATAAGACTAGGTGAGCATTTTCTATGTTTTTAGCATTCTTTTGATTGTAGCTTTTTAGATACTCCTTTTACCATTTAATGCTTGCAATTATATATAAAGATTGATTTTAAAGTATTTAACTTTATTGAAATATATATTATATATCTTGTCGAATTCATTCAATACGTTTTGTCAAATCAACATTTTTTTGTCCGTGGTAGAATGTTTGTGGGTTTTGTCAATCAGTATTCAAGCGGTTCCATGGTGTAATGGTTAGCACTCAGGACTCTGAATCCTGCGATCCGAGTTCAAATCTCGGTGGAACCTGAGTTTAAGTAATTATTTTTATTTTTTTATTTATTATCTTAATAAAATACATTCTTCAACAAGTGCACTCCATAGATCTTATAATTGAATAATAATTCATTTTATAGAAATAAACGTGGAAAATAAAGTACTTCAGATGGGTTGTTGTATTTGCTTATTGGTTGGTGTTCCCGCTAAACAGCTGTTTTCTGTTACTTTTGTGAATGGCAAATATGTATTATTTTGGTATCAGAATGACAGTTGCAGCCAAAAACGAAGAAGAAGTGCATTTATTTTTGCTCTCGCTGCATTTTTGCACCACTGCGCTTTTTTCTGCATAAACCATATCATATCGAAAGTAATTTAACACCCTTTGAAAATATGCTCGCTTTGTTTAGCGCGTGTGGCAATGGATAGTGTTTGCTCGGATATTGTTGTCGTTCGTAGCGCCAAAACAAAGATTTAATATTGCTGCTAGAAAGAGACAGTTGCGCGTTTTATCGGGATTTTTGAGATTATGTTGAAACGCTCGTTGAAAGTGTTAATTGCCGTGGTGTTGAGCTTAATGTTTACCGTTTCGCTGGTAAAGATAGTGCTATTGATTTGGTCCTACCATCCCAGCGCCCCCCACACTGCCCCACCCCTCCCCACCGTCGACGAATGGCTAGACTCGGAGAACCTATCAATATACAAAAAGCTGTTTCGCAATAAAGGTGAGTCGGTAGTTAATTGCTTTATTATTGCCCAGTCGATGGACTGCGCCTTATCCTACGTTTAATGTCGTTGTCTTTGGCTTTTGTTTATACTTATTAATTTGTTGTATTTGCTGTTAGGGTCGAGTCTCCCCCTCGGTTTCTTTCCCGCCCACTAAAACTTTTGGTACTTTGTTGACTATTTAAGCTTTGAAAGCTTTCTTAACACACGTGCTGTGATAAAAACTTGTTGTGTTTGAGCGAAAAATTCAGCTAACATCGTTTATTTATAACGACTATTTTATTTACTTATTTAAATAAAAGAAAAAAAAGAATTGCTTAGTCAGGTTCCACCGAGATTTGAACTCGGATCGCAGGATTCAGAGTCCTGAGTGCTAACCATTACACCATGGAACCTCGCTGATCTTCTGCTTTCCCACACAGAAGTAAAAATATTTCCTAAGATAGACTATTACCTGTCTTTAATTAATATATTTGAAAATCTAAAAAATAAAAAATAAATACAAATGCATAAACAAATGGGAGAAAAATAACAAAAAAATCTTTCGTCTAGGTTCTACCGAGATTTGAACTCGGATCGCAGGATTCAGAGTCCTGAGTGCTAACCATTACACCATAGAACCTCTATGAAATATGACAGAAAAGTGGCAGTTTTTTAATGAATATACCTAACTTCTCCACCAATGATCATAGAAGAGAAAGTGGCTTACAGAAATTCCCATCTATTTATAGATGTCTTTGAGTTGCTATTGATAAATTGGTGATGATAAAACGATTCTGTTGCTATGGCTGAAAAAAGAAATTCTTGATAAATAAGTCTTTGAACTTTGGAATTAATTAACCCTATAAAAAACAACGTGATATACACATCAGTAATGAACCTAAAAATGGGTGTAAACTTTAAGGGAAAACAACTTAAAAAAACTATATTTTACCCACATATATTTTTCAGACGTTCTACTCTAACCTTTTCGTTCTGGGTTTACCGTAAATAATAAAATAAGCTAATCAAGCAGATGGTGCCGTGCCTAATGATAATGTAATTTTAATAAAGCGCGCCAAACAGTAAACAACCTGCTGGATTTGGCCTGGGTGTGGGATTAAACGAGGGGAACCAGGATGCAGAAAAAGCTTTTCTTTCCGAATCGGGTCCTCGTCAATTTTCGGCTCCATTCGCAGGGCACGAGCGTTTTCTGTGTCACTCGGCTTCGGTTTTCGGAGTCTGGCTTTCGGTATAAAATCAATCGTAAATGTCCTTAAGTGCTCAGTTTTGGTTTTACTTTGAGACGCGCTGGTTTCACATTTCCAAACGCCTGGGAAATCGCCGCGCTGTTTCCCCGTTTTTCTTTGGTACAACAGCAAACCCAAATAATAATAAAAAAAAAAACAAAACCAACACAGAAATAAACCAATAACAAGCATCATAAATATGGCCGAAAAACGCCAAAGTTAGGATTTGTTGTGCTACATCGCGTTTAGTTTTTACTCGGGTTTTGCCTTACTTTTCCTTTTTTCCACGCAAAAGTTGTCAAAACATATCGTGACAACGAGGACAATACTGCCACGAAAAAACCCTAACCTACATAAGGAAGCACGTGTTTTTTGAAACCTCCCCCGCAGAATTCGTTCCATTGAGACACCCACTCAAAGCTAATGATCCATAGCTAATCTCTGCTAATACGCACTGGGTCCAAAAATGAATGCATGTAGAAAGCAAATTTCGCGGCGAACAATTTTCCACATTTTGGCATATTAATTTTTTATTGTAGGTGTGGCCGGGGAAGTGAATTTTCCCCCACTCGTCCTTACACTTCAGTGCGCAGCTATTTTATAGGTCTCCAACCTCCACCAGGACTTGCCTCCGTTGTGTTTTCGGCTCGTGTGTTCCATTATCCTATCTAAATAAACCGACTGACTCATCTTCAGTTTGTTCAATGTGTGTGCACAGCGAAATATTTCGCAAATAAAGAGTGACAATTATTTAAACTAGATCATTATTTCTAATGACATAATTAAAACTGTTTTCAATTTGATTTTCACTTTTGCTATTTTAATTGCTTGAATTTTGAGTTATAGAAAGTAAAATCGGTATAAGAAAATGTTCTGTAAGTTATGACATATTTAACTAAGAAAATGGGTACTTCAAAAGTACAGTTTATATAATTTGAAGATACAAAAAAAAGGAGTTTAATTAATACGAAAAGATAGTTATTCAAATTTCACAACTCTTATTTGAAGCATAAAACTAGAATTAAAAGTCTTTTATTTAATTAAATGTCTTCCTTTTATTTTAACCAAAATCTAGTTTTAATTTTCTTTTCTGTAATTGCGACTTTAACTGTCATTCGGTGTCGTTATTGTTGCGGTTTCTCCTTTTTTTGGCTCGGACAGATCGGACCGCTCATAAAGAACTAATTGGCAATTAATTTTGATGACAGTCGTCCCTCCCACATTTCTCCATTTCGCACTTGACCATGTCCACTCGAATTCTTGATGTATGGCTATGTTCCTTTTATACACACGCGCTTAACCTTTAAATCGCATTTACTTTTGACCTGCATATTAATTAATGAGTTAACAGCACGAGAGAAAAAGGGACTTGTGCGGTCAATTATGCATAAAGTGGCTTTTGGGGAATGATTTGTATAAGGTATCTAAGTATTAATGTTTGGGGAGCCGTCAGGCAAAAGTTGTCCAACCCGTTCTTATGTAATGCTAAAGAATGTGAACATAAAGTGACAAAAGGTTGTCAGACAAGAATTTATTTATAGAATATAATTTTTTTTTTAATATTTTAGTATTCAACATGCCAAAATTAATAGACTTTTATTTTAACTTAAACTTTGAAGAATAATAATTTCCAAAAGAAAATATTATGTAAAAAAGAGATAATTTCTCAGGTTCCACCGAGATTTGAACTCGGATCGCAGGATTCAGAGTCCTGAGTGCTAACCATTACACCATGGAACCTCGCTGTCTGCCCGCCACTAAATCGATCACTTCTAAAGGTGAAAACAATGAGAGGAAAACATTTGCATATTTCCATAAAGCTAGAAATGCGAGACGATCAAAATTGGCTGCCCAATCGAAAAGGGAGAAAAGGAAGGAAAATACTGGAAAGTGGAGAGCCGGAAGCATTTAGTTTGTGCGACAAAAAGAGGAAATAATTGTTTGGTAAACATTGACCAATGTCCGTCGAAGGCAGAGAAAGCAAACAAAGTATTTCCATTTCTTGGTTTTGCGGACCGAAAACCTTTTTTGCTTTCTGTTTTTTTTGTTTGTTTCATTCCGGCCTGCAAGGAAATTAAAAGGAAATTGCGCTTGTTTTGTCGGGAAAAGGGGCGGCGGGTGGATGGTGTGGGTGTGGAGTATTCGGCTGAGCAAATTAAAAGGTTTTTATACCCCAGCTGAGAGCCTGCGGAGACTCGCAAGCAGTTAAAAATGACACAAGTGCCAAGAGACAGAACACAAAGTGGAAAAAGACAATAAAAACACAAAAAAAAAAAAAAACCCAACAAAAACACCAAGTACAACAGTAAAGGCACCAAAACAACAACAAAAACACCAAGAAACACAACAAAAACCAAATGGCAGACAAAAACAACAAGGGCTACACATGTGCAAATAACAAGAGGCATCATTGTGGGTCCCTCCTTCTTGCTCACACTCAGTTTCTCTTTACTTTCGCCTCTCCCGCCCTCTCTATACCTTTCTCGCTTTAACGCTCGGCCTATCCCTCCCTCCCTTTCTCTCACTGGGGTCTGTAACAGTTGCAACTGTTTTTGTATGTAGGCCAAAGATGTCAGAACGGAAACCCGCCTCCTGCCTGTTCTGCATCCCTCTCGCACCACACTGTCTACGGTGAATCATCGGTAAATCAAATCTCCATATGCCACTTAATAACAAAAATTTAGTTGTTTTCCCGTCCAAACTTTCTATCGGCTTAAATATATTTGAAAACTTAAAAAAATATCAGTTTGTTCATATGTAATATCCATAATTCTATTAAATATATTTAGCAATCTTTTTGGAGCTTTTGGTGGTCCTTTGAGAGTGTCAATGCTCTGTAATACCACTTTAAGTTCTTTATATAGAATTTCAACCGTACCTATCTATTATGTGTCTCCTCAGCGCTGGCGGCGCTCTTCTGCGGTTAGTTATCATTATTGCCATGGCCCTCGACAGCATTTTGTGGTATATCCTTGTTGTAGCTTTTGTTCTTGTCGCATTTGTCAGCCACAATTATTATAATGCAGCAGCCAAGTTTCCCAACATCTCGCACTGGCTTTAGCCGCCTCCTTCATTGCGAAATTATCATATTGTTGGTTGCTTTTGTTGCGTCCTTGAATGAACAAACAAAGCGTATGGGGAAAAAACAAAAAAACATTTGCGCATTTCAACGCAAAAGATTATTTTCAACTTGCATAACAACGTCGGAAAACAACAGAAAAAGTGAGCAAGCGAAAGAAAATGAAAAACAGTTTAGAGCTGTGTTTATGAGAAATGGAAAATGATATCTTATTTGTGATACCCTGGAAAAATAAGGGTTCCTCACTAAAATCCATGATATAAGATTGTAACATGTAGGTTACTTTTTGTATCCTAATTGAAACGAGCGAAGCCTTTTTAGTTATGCACAATCTTAATTTGGTCGAACAAATAATGTTTTAAAAATATTTGTTGCCTACTTTAGGGCATATGAATTTAAAATTTTTTTCGTAAGCACCTCCCAATTACTTATTTTTGGCTTTTTTTAAATTTGCAGTTGTTTGCCCAATATTCCCCGTTATGCAGGGTGGCAAAAAACTTTGCCGCAGTCTCTCAATCTCGCCGCATTTCCATTTCCCCCTTAGTCTTAGCCTTTCTCCATCTCCGACTTTCCCGACCTCAACTCATTCCTGGCCCCCAAAATCCTCGCCCCTTTTCCCTCTTCTCTGGGCATTAACATAAAGTACGCATTTCGACCCGTCTTTGCACTAAAGAAATTTGTAGTCATAAAAGTTTCAGTATCATGCCTATATTTGGCCCTACTCGTATCTTCGACCTGAGAACTCAAGAACCGCCCGGACTTATGACAAGTTATGGTTAGCATAGGCCTGACTCGTCCTTTTTTGTTGGTTTTTTTGGACTACTCGTAAAACAACAAAATATGGCACGAGCCAACATTTACTTTACACGCAAGAAAAGGAAGGGAAAATGGAAAATGAAGGGCAGATTGGTCATGCACTTAGAAAAACAAAATAATTGATATTCAATCAATGTCTTATACCTGAAATTTACTAGGAGAATTGGGAGTTGTTTGGGAATAACATTATTTAAACAAAAATTAAATTTAAATAGTTGAGTTTATGGGAATTGTTCAAATTGCATTTCCTAAATTAATTGTCATGCGTATAGTTAACATATACCAATAGTTTTTAATGCTAATAAAATTGCGGTTAAATCAAGACAATAATCAACTAAATATGAACTATATAAAAACAGACTTGCACATCAAACTTTTACAAATTCATAGCTTAGGTTATACTTTTAAAGGACGAATCTAGTAAACCATAGTTTAAATTTTTCTGTGTGTGTGGGCCATTTGATGACCCCAAAGCAAATGAACAGCTCACTTTCATTACAAATTCCGACAGTAAACACACACGAACGCAGACAAACAAACGCCAGACACACAGAGAAAGTTTTGTCAGCTCGCATTACCAGACATCTCGCACACAGGGGCAGGACCCTCACACATACACAGGAAAGTCGCAAACAAAAACAAAAATGGCGCCATCAATGGCCACCTTCCCAATGATGATGGCGATGATGACGTTGATTATCATCATCAGCGGAGAAACTGCCTTCGGTGGCTGTTACGAAATTATTGACTTCTGTGGAAAAAAGGGGGATGCCGCATAATTTTCGCTCACGTTTTTGCCCCACTGTCAATGTCGAGAGTGCCATCGATAAATATTGGCGTTGTCCATGCTCGGTCAGAGGTTTTTCCTGTCGGGCCCAAGAATCAAGATGGGTGACTTCTCCACATCGATGTGGCAGCCACTGACAGGATTTGATTGCCCATGGGAAAGAGGGAATGGGATTAAAGGAAAGATTGAGATGAGATGGTTGTCCCATTCAAATCTTTGGAAATCTTCCCAATAATCCCATTCTCTTTTTTATTGGGAAATTAAATCCTTAAAAAAAAAAAAATATAAATTAGTTAGAGTGATTTATTTGAAGGTTGTCTGCGTTAGAAACCTTAAATTCATTTATAAAACACTTTTAAGATTTAAAATAGGTCCATAAATATTTGTTCATATCGATATCCAAATATACAAATAAGAAAACATTTTTGTAGGTAATAAATTTGTTATAAACATATAAATGACCTAAATCACTTATCTTTCGAATTCCTGTTCTTTCATTCTTGAAAGTTTATTCCAATTTATCTATGTTTTCTATTCGCATTCTTGTTTTGTTCCGTCTGCAGCAAACTTGCTTGTTTATTATCCTTGTCAAGATGGCACGCGCAAATCGTTTGTAGTTTTTATTGAGCTGTTCTCAGCAATTTTTCTCTTTAGAGAGGACCTTAGCCCCCTTTCTCCACTTTCTCCCTTTTTCTCTCACGTCTCACACACTTGACTGTAATTGAGTCTCAGCTGTGTAAATAAACATCGCGCAACTATATAGAAAGGGGGTAAAACGAGTAAAACAGCACACGCAATGTTCTGAGCTAACTTGTGTATTTTCTAGGTATATACTATATATACTAGATCTGGAATAGTTGTCCTTGTCAGGTCAACAACAGGGAGCTTTTGTCCGATGCATAGAGAAAAATATGGTCATCTTTTAAGAAACTGCAATACAATTACTCCATTATCAAAACTATATTCATTTTAAAATTTAAATAAAAAAATAAAAATTAAACATAATTTTTTATCAATATTATCAACTCAAAATGTTTTTTTTCATTTTGTTCGGTGTTTTTGCTTTAGTTGCTTCTTGCACTTTTAAGTTAATGACAGCAATTTAAGGCGTGACAAAGGGGTGAGTGGGGAGGTGCGAGTTTACAATGCCATCAAATGCTCCTTGTTTTCCCTCGTTTTTCACCCACTTTTCCTCCCTTTTCCCAAGGATGCAGATCGATGGTGTTGTTGTTTCGTTGCCACTGTCATTTGGCACTTGCCACTTGAAAATGTGTTTAAAATTAAGACTGCGGGGGGTGAAAGGAGGGAGACTTTTCCTGCAAGCTAATGGCGGTCATGAAGGCACTGGATTATAGAAAAGGTAGCAGGACGAAATGGCAGGGGAGAAATAGGGAGGAATAAACTTTCATTTTGATTTAAGCTTTTGGCAAGTTTCATATATTTTCTTGGCAGACAAAGATCGAAAATTATTTCAAAATTAGAGGGAAAAATAAAGAAAGGAAAAGAAAACTAAGTAAAGAGGATTTCAGTTATTTATTTTATTTAATTAAATAAAAGGTTGTATTTAAGCCAGTCATACAATTAGTAATAAATATGAAAAATATTTCAGATTTAGAGTTAACGTAATATATCCGGTTGGAAATTGTGTAAAATCTTTATCCCCTTTATATAATTTAAAATTAATAAACAAGCCAAAATTGTTACTTAAAGGAGTGTTACAAAATATTACAAAAATATATATAAAAAACCGTGAATAAGATTTAATTAATTTTTTTTTTCATTTTTGCTCACTCTCAGAGTTTTACGATTTCCTACGGGATTGTCGTAGCCTAATTTAGCTTTCACCAACTTTAATTCTGTTGTTTCCTCGAGGCAAGAGGCACTGCGCTATCCATTTCATTCCATTATAAATTTTTCACTTGTTCCGTTTCGCAATTTGCGTTCATGTTTTTTCTTTTTAGTGAGTGTTTTTCATTTTTTCAATAAAACTTTTACCGAACTTATACGAAAAGTGTGTTGGACTATATATATATATAAAGTATATATGTATATAGAGTTTTGTTAGCAAGAACCACGCCCCCGCCTCTGGCAGCTGCCGTCGATCGTTAGTAATCCGCAGCTATGCATGAAATATGTCAAAACTTTCCGAGCGAAACTTTTTTAATAAATTAAAAATTACAAAATAACACAAAAAATAAAAGGAGGCGTAACGAAAAAAAAAAACAAAAGGCCACGGCAAACATGACTTAGCCATTAAGTTGTGGACGAGCCAGATATATAAGGTGCAATAATTAAAACAAAAAGTGCAAAAGGAAGTGAGATCATAATGTGGTCGCCCGAGTCGGAAATAAATTCCATTGCCATGGCCACCACAATGCGCCATTCGCAGTCCTCGTCCTCAGGTGAGTTCAGTGCTAAAAAAAATGGGTTATGGGTTATGGGATGGGCTGACCCACCAGTGTGCATCGAATTCAAATTCGGTTGCTTTATTTCACTTTGGCTAATGCGGCGTATGCGCAATATGGCACTCATTCTCAAGTGCTTCCGTTTCCGATTGCCCCAAAGCTGCTTACACGGTGCACAGAGAATGTTGCTATATTATTTTGGAAACAAATTTAAATTCTCAGCTATGTAGTGCATTTTAATAGAGTGTTCGCCGATCAAAGGTGTTAAACTTGCAAAAAAAAAAAGCAAAACTTAAATATTTAATAATCTTTAAAAGATTTAAAGTTTTTGAAACATTTTTAAACAAATAAATTAGTAAAATATGTTTCATTTTAGTATTTATTTAAATTAAAAATTCAATACAAAAATGAACTTGTTTTACAAAAAAATTTAAGAACTACATAATGGTTAGTTTTAATAATCATTTTCTCTGTGAACTTTTGCCGTGAAACCTACGTCAGCCTTCACATTGAGCCTCACATGTGCTATCGGTGCTCGTTTTTCCTATTCCTAATTAAAACGAAAGTCAAGTGCGGTTCAAGCTGGTTTTTTTCCGTTCGTCTGGTTGGTTTGATATGGCTTGCATGCGAGTGACATAACCCCCAGAAAAGGGGATTGCGGGGTAAGTCTGGCAAGGACCTAGGACCTCCTGAAAACCAGTCCGAAATGCAAAACGCAAATGGCCAGCAAAGTGCTCTTATGCACGTAATGTGTAAGCGGTTTTCGGGGGTGGGAGAGGGTGGTAGAGGCCTAAGTCTGGCCGCAGTTATAGACAGGAAAATTGAAATGGCAAAGAGCAAGCCAAATGATGCAACATCTGCAGTGTTTGGCCAAAGAAAACTCAAAATCAATTTGTAGTGCTTAGGGAAATTTAAGTGAAGAAAAATTGATTACTTTAAGAACTAGAAGTCACAAATACTTGAAAATATTATTTATTGGATTTATCAAGCATAAATAATAAATAGAACACGAAAAATTCTCTATGGCCAATTAACTTCGAAGCTTTATTGATTAAGTTACATCGAGATAAAAACCCTTTATAAACCGAGTCAGCATTGTGTAAAAATGGATAAGTCTTGCAACTCATTAATGACAGCTTTTAACTTGATTGTCCACTTAAATTCTGATGGCTGACAACTGATTGGATTAATTGGGGTTTTTTTAATTCCATTTTATCGACTGAAAAGGAATGATTGCATTAATGCAGTTCCAGTGTTTCCCTTTCAGGCAATTAAGCGATGTCAATAAGTGTCATTGCGGGTTAAAACCTGGAAATCAATTTTTCCCTTTTTGCGTTCTTATGTACTTAAAGCTTAATTTTAAAGAATTTGAAGCAACTTAAATATATATTACGATAAATGTATATATCTTTATAAATTAATGGAGGTTTGCGGTCTGTGCAGAAAAATCTTTACTTTATTAAGGTGATTTAAATATGGAAGCTTTTGAATAATAAATGTTTGTTTGAGTTATATTATCTCTTATTTTATTCCAAAGTAAATTTATAACACTGTCAGTACGGATTTATTGGCACGAATTCCGTTCACGTGTAAAACTTCTGATGTAAAATATGTGCAAAAAGTATATTATTTCCCATATAAACCAACGCAGGACCTTCACCCACTGCACACAGATACACACGCACACACCTGCAGTGATACGCACACACTCGCACATGAGTACAAATACCAACTCGAAACTCCAATTGGCAAATGCCAAAGTGTTGCACCTATGTGCGTGTAAATTTGTTTATGCGAATTTTCATGTTGCCAGTGCGCGAAAGAGAGCGCTGATGAAAGGAGCAAAGAGAGCGGGTGATATCCTCCTAATGTATGCATGTGTGCGAGCGTAGGAAAGCAAATATTCCATGTTCAACCTGCGTTTTCCGAATTTCCATACCCTCGTGCAGGGCCTTTCAATTGTGAGCAGGTGTTTGCTTTCCACAGAGCGAATCCATTTGAACCTCACAGGAATGCATGCACAAAAGCTTCATCGTTTTACTTTTAAAGAGGTTGTATAAAGAGGTAGTAATATCAATGAGATCGGAACATTGGTAAATTATAACTAATGTCTTTATCAAATAGTTCTATAAATATTAGAATAAACAAATTAATTTTCATTCTAGAAATATTTTTCATGAATTTCTTCAATGCATTTCTTACAAAAACAACTAGTTGGAGCAAAAGCAATTTAATAACGAAAATATGCCAGTTCCCAAAAGTAAGTGACCTAATTTCATCATAATAACAATATCAGTATCAATAGCAATTTATTTCATTAGGATTAAATAGACTGAAATATCCATACGTTTAAAAGAGACCGAAATGTACATCATCATTGGCTTCTCTATCTACTTTATTTATTAAATTTACCATCCTCGAGGGTATTGCCACATCCAACACCTGCAGTTAGAACTTCCGATTGCTACCCTTTCTCCGCTTTGCGTTTTGGGCCATTAATTGCCAGTGCCCCAGAGAAAGGCTTTCTATTGCAGGTTGCAGTCTGTGCTGGTGGCAGCTGGCAAATGTTTTCTGCCATGTTTGCCTCTCACATATATATATATATATATTCAGGTAATGGTTACCTAAACCGGTTCATGTTTGCGGTTTCACCCACTGAAACCCCTTCGCCCACTTAAAGTGCAACATTAATACCTTGGCATTATGGTTTTAACCCAATTTGGCTTCTCGTTACCCAGTTAGATGCAACCAAAGCAAAATATAATCCGAAAAAAAATAGGAGAGCATAGAGGTAAAAGTTGCAGGCTCATGTCAGTGGATTTTTCACTGCTTTTCAGTGGGCGTGTCGGTGGGTTTTCCTCGCCCCCGCGATTCGTGTGTGTGCATTAAAGTTGCAAATTGGTTTTTGTGGATTTTCACATATACGGTGGGGGAAATGCTGTTTTCCGCTTGCCAGCTAGAAACAAAAAGGCGAAGTGCTCAATTAAATTGCCTGAAACAGACCAGAAATCAAATAACGCAACTATGAAAACTACGATTATGGCATGTGCGGGTGGCGGCAAAGTTTGATTAAGTTCTGGCCCGGGCTTTAAATTAATGAATACATAATGGAATTTATGCCATCCCGCTCTGAATTCTGTCTCTCTCTCTCTTTCACCGGAAGTAGGTTAAGGGTTTTTTGGTTTGCGTTCGCCTACGGTTGTTTGCATAACAATTGCGCAAATGCATATTTATCACATAAATTTCCGTTGATGGCCAGAGCTGTAATGACTTTTAATTCTCCAATTGAAATTACATTTGAATTTTTATTTTGACAGAGCGTGCCAGATATTATGTAGAAAATTGTGATTTAATTGAAAATTTAATGTTAATACCGTACATGTTTGCATAAATAAATTCTACAAAGACGAATTGATGGCTTAGGGATTATTAAGTTTATTTTAAAATCAATTATAAACTTTATGGTAATAAACAAGAAACTTCGAGCGGAGCCGAAGTTGATATACCCTTGCAGAATATTCAGTAAATTATATTGGTTGGTCAAAAATAAAACGCATAAAAATCCCAACTTCCTAACTTTAAAAACACCAAAGTTATCGCAATTCCAATCGTTCAGTTATATGGCAGCTATAGGATATAGTCGGCCGATCCCGGCCGTTCCGACTTATATACTGCGGGCAAAGGAAAGAAGGGTGTGTGCAAAGTTTCAATTCGATATCTTTAAAACTGAGAGACAGTTCGCGTAGAAACAGACAGACGGACAGACAAACAGGCTTATATCAACTCAGGACGCGATCCTGATCAAGAATATATATACTTTCAAGGGTCGGAGATGTCTCCTTCACTGCGTTGCACACTTTTGACCAAAATTATAATACCCTCTGCAAGGGTATAATAATAAAGTGTTTCCCTAAGTCGCCCCTGATTTCTAACCATCCAAAGTGCTACTAACCCAGTGTAAGCTAGTTTTCACTGAATCTTAGCATTGGACATTGGACATGGAATTCTAATCTGTGCTCAAACATTAATTTGCCAGACGTATGGAAATTTTGTTTTCGAAATGGGAAATTTTTTTTTGCTTGTACATAAGTCTTTCCGGTCGCTGATAACACTTGGGAAAAGACCAATATATTATATTGGTCTTTGACTTGGGCTTGTGCCGGCACGTTGTGATTGCCGGAGAGCATAAAAGAACCGAGGCGCCCAAAAATTGTGTTCATACCAGCAAGTACAGCCGGAGCATCAACATCATGAAGTTCTTGGTGAGTACTTACAGACTTTTTACAACCGAAAATCGACTGGACTTAAATACTTTCTTAATTTCGTCACAGATCCTTTTCTTCGCACTCTTCGCCATTGCGGCTGCTGGTTTTGTGAGGAGGTGTGGAGTCGGAGAACCAACATACCTGCAACAACCACAGGAACTGGAAGATGGATACGGAGTAGGATTCGAAGGAGGATTCGGGGATCAACAGCGACAGCAAGGAGGATTCGGAGATCAACGGCAACAGCAAGGAGGATTCGGAGATCAACAGATCAACAAACGCAAATGACCAGCAAAGAAAACTCAAAATCAGTTTGTAGTACTTAGGGAAATTTAAGTGAAGAAAAATTGATTACTAAGAACTCAAAGTCACAAATACTTAAAAATATTAATTATTGGTTTTAACAAGCATAAATAATAAATAGAAAACGAAAAATTCTCTATGGCCATTGGACATTGGACATGGAATTCTAATCTGTGCTCAAACATTAATTTGCCAGACGTATGGACATTTTTTTTTCGGGTCAAATATAATTGCTTGTACATAAGTCTGTCTGGTCGCTGATAACACTTGGGCTTGTGCCGGCACGCTGATAAAACAAGGTCATAACATATACTGTATGTATTATCTGATCGAAAGCGATATTTCAAGAAATTATTTGTTTTTTATAGTTTTCAAAAAATTTAAATATCTCATAAGGTTCTTAATGAAAAAGACAACTGTGCATTAAGATTGATTGATAAATTATCGAAATATCTTCTCAAATAATTTTCCTTAGCTGATATCTGCAAATCATAAGCTGTTGAATTTTTGAGCAAACTTTGAAAGTAAAAGTAGTTATTTAAAAACAAGAGAGAACGCTATAGTCGGGTGCCCCGACTATCAGATACCCGTTACACAGGTAAAGGGAGTGCGAGGGAGATGGAGATAGAAACTTTGATCACGCATAACTTTTTAACGAATGGTCCGATTTGAAAAATTTCTTCTACATTTCGATAGGTATTGATAAACACAATAAAACTGCATTTTTACTTTTCCGAAATATTTAAATTTTTAAAATCGTATATAAGCGATTGTGGGCGTTAAAGGGGGCGTGGCACCTTTTTGAAACAAACTTGCGCTGCGTAGGAACTCCTAGAATCTGCATGCAAAATGCCAATCTTCTAGCTTTTATAGTTTCCGAGATCTCAGCGTTCATACGGACAGACAGACAGACAGACGGACAGACAGACGGACAGACGGACAGACGGACAGACGGACATGGCTAGATCGACTCGGCTAGTGATCCTGAACAAGAATATATATACTTTATAGGGTCGGAAACGCTTCCTTCTAGCTGTTACATACTTTTGCACGAATACAATATACCCTTTTACTCTACGAGTAACGGGTATAAATACATGTATGTATATACTTCATTAATTTAAATATTAATTGAATTTTTCGATATTGTTTATAGCTAGTCAATAACAACCAACAGTTTAGTTGCGGGGCAGTTAATAAATTCGTTTATCCTGATCAAGAATATATATACTTTATTGGGTCGGAGATGTCTTCTCCACTGCGTTGCACACTTTTGACCAAAATTAAAATACCCTCTGCAAGGGTATAAAAATAATAACTTAAAATTGTAATCATAAAATAGCTATTGTTACAATTAGAAAGTTCCTATTGGAACTCTATTCTTATTGAGTCTTTTTAGCTAAACAATTAAATAGAAGCACTATTATAGTTTATTTTCACTCATCAATTTCTATTCTAATTCAGTATTTGTTTTCACTTAGTTGCCTAATTCCCTCTTATCTCTGTGCAAAACTTTTACTCAATTTTAAATCGATAAATTGCAAAAATGCAGCAGCAATTTATGTCAGGAATGCTGTGAGAATTTATTCCTCTTTTCCCTGACATTTCTGAGTGTGAATAATGCTCCTGTCTGATGGTTTTTCCTCCCACCCTCAGCATCTGCGGTTTTCTAATGCAGCCAAAGAACCCGCAGTGCCAAATGTTGCCAACATCCTTGCCATTCCGAATCCCATCGGCAACAGCTGCTGCTGCCAAGGGGCACTCAAATTAAGCGACATTTAATGTCACCCCCCTTGACGAGGGGGTGGGAGTTGGAAAAAGGGGTGTGGTTAGGGGGGGTTTTGGGGGTGAGCATACCCCTACCACTTTGCAAGTGAGCGGCGAACATCTGTTTGCCTTCAAAGTTGGCTGTGCGGCTTGTGCGGGTTGCCCGCATGCAAAGGATACAAGTTTGCATCCTTGCCACAAAAATGTAAAGCAGCCAAAAAGGAGGAAGAGGGGACAAAGGTGAGCGATGAAGACAGGTGCAACAGCTGCGGTTAGTTTGACGATGGCCGAAGGAAGCTCCAAGTCAGAGGTGCAAGATGAGACCACCTGTCTAGCTTTAATCCTTTTCACTTTTTAAAAAGCACTGAGAAAAAGATGAATTAGTTTCTTATATTTGCAAATCATTTATTGTTTTATACAACTGAAGTTTAATTTAATAACGATGTATGATGTCTTATGCTAACGATTTGATAGCAGTAACTTAAACATAGCTTAAAAATCTATTACATGGTTTCAAACTCAGCTTACTCTTAAATAATAATGGTAGAATAAAGTTTATATTAAAATAAGAATAAATAAGAAATTTTGTTTGTTTTTTGGTCCATTTCCGACTTTGTTGAGTCGTAAAAATCTTAATCAAAAGTTTAACAAATATAAAAATGTTCAAAAGTTTGTCTCTGTGCTCCCATTTTTTCCTCTTCTTTGTAGTTTTCCCATGTCCTCGCTGATTTTCTTTGCCTTTTTCTGCCTGCTTATTTCCTGTCGCCTGCCAACGAGGTAGTCATCCTTTGCCTGAATTTCTGCCTCAGATTCCTGGCTGTGGCCTCATTTGCAGGCAATTGCCGAGGCAACACTTTTCGCCCCTCATCTCGGCCTTTTTTTCCAAATGCCAGCCCCCAAGTGTGAGTGTTTAAAAATTTTATTGCAACGCTCATTTTGTCTGTCCAGGCTTAGGTAAACTGCACCTTGGGGCGGGACAAAAAGGGCAGGGGAACTATGTGATGATGGCTTCTTTTCCTGCACTTCCGCTGTCTGCGTCCCTGTCACTTTCCCTGACCCTTTCGTCCTGTCTCCATGGCTGTCTCTCCCCGGAGGCCAAGGCTCTGCGAATTGTTGAGTGTGTGCCCAAATGTTTTTCCAAATAAATGAAATTGTTCTCTGGCCAGTGAAAGTTGGTCATTGTCTAGATGGGGATATAGTTAGATTTCAGCCAGATTTGAGACAGATTTTATGGGGTTTGCCCTAGGTGTTTCGACTTTGCCCAGGGCATAATGTGTGTGTGTGACCTAGCATTTTTCCTGAGTACTCACCCTAAGTTGTGCTGATATAACAATTCAATTTCGGTGTTATAGTCCTTAAAAGTAAAAATGTTTTTTAAGAATTATTTTAAAAGAAGTGAATTTTAGACAAATGAAGAGATGTATAATTTGTCAAATTCATTTTAAGTTTTAAGATTGTTATTTGCTTTTCCTGAAACTTATCTTTCTTAAATCATATAATTTATATAACTTTGCCGAAATAACTTAAGTTATAGTATTCTCAGGTAAATCAAGATATTTAAAAAAAATATTTTACCTTTAGAATGCTAAAATCCCTAAGTTTATGCATAGATAGTTCAAGTACATAGACACATCTACAACGTATTGCAATTCATTTAGTAGTTTGGCTACAGATTTCGTCCAAATTGCGAATTTTATATTGAAAGCAGTCAGCGGGGAAGTGAGGCGGAAACGAGGAGGTCCTGCGAACACAGGACCATAAATGAGGGAGAGGTGAACACAGCTTGCCGTAAGGACACTTGGGACCAAACACGGAGAAACAGAGAGAGAGAGAGACAGAAGGATGACTGCTGTCGTTTGTGTGCCTACATTGCGTATACGTAATTTGCCGAGACTGTTGCCAAAGTGGCATTTGAATTTATGCCGCCACTTGAGGCAAGTGTGGCAAGCTGAGGGTGAGTGCTCCTGCATTCGTATGAGTTTCTCTACACTTATGTATGTCTTCTTGCTGCAAAGCAAAGAGTGCGCTTTATTTTAAATTAAATATGCAAATATTCCACACTCCCACGTCCCTTGCTCCTGGCATTTTATTCTTGTTGGGTTGGTTGTCTGCTGCAGACAGGCAACATAAATTATTGTAAGCAGATGAAATATTTGTGGATGAATTTGTTGCAGCTGTCGAGTGCAGCCAGCGGACATTGCTCACTCGCCCTGTTTCTCCATTGCTGGTGGAATATTTCACCAGAGAAACTTTAATCTGCACTCTAAAAATATTTTTTAAAAATAAATTTATTAAAAATAGGAAACTGTTTAATTATTTTTAATATACCTTCCCTTTTCGAATCAAAATTTTTAAATGAAAATATGTTAAAGCGAACCTTTACCTATCTAGTAGTATGTTTTGTATCAATGGGAGCTTTAGGAGCTTTACTTTAAATAAAAAATAATATAAATAGTCCTGAAAAAATTAACTTTCTACAAAATTATAAAATACCTTTAATAAAAAAATTGTTTGCATAATTTTCGCTATTTTTTGTTTTGATAATATGTTTCTAACTTGCTTATTTTTCAAAGATAAGAATATATATTTCTACACAATGCTGTTTAAAGTGCATCCAAAGGGGGTGAATAAAAGCGGGTGAGTGAGGGGACACGGGAATACACACAGGATGTCCTCGGTGGAAGATGAAGCTGGCAATTTTATCATTTTTCACTTTGGTAAACAAACACAAAAGGAGCAAAGGGGGTTAAGGAAAATATTGCGGCTTTTGTTGTGGCAACCTTAATCGCCCCCTCTCTCTCAGTTCATTTTCCCTGCACCCCGCGCCCATCTGCGATCGAATGTCATTCAAATTGTAATTTCTGCAGCCTCCATCATCAGAGAACAATCGATAAAAAAGGATAAAGCAAAGAGCACAACAATGCAGGGATAACAATGGGGCAAAAGCACAAAAAGAGAGGAATTCTGGAGAAAAGCGGATGAAAAGCGAGGGCACACAGTCAAAAGCAAACAATAAACAGCGAAATCATTCCATGCATACCCGTGGAAAAAGCTGGCATTGTGCAATAACAGCACGTTTCGAAATTGTAAAATCCATTCCAAGAAAAAAAAACAGACATTTTCTGTTAAAAAATGTTTATTTATCCTTTAAATCTACATGATTTATTTATTACCTTTTGACCTATCTCCACAATATCTCTTTCTTTGTTTATATAATTTAAAAAATACATACGTTATTGTTTTTAAAACAACTGAGGATGAAAATCATTTAAGAATATTTTACTATTCAATTGAAATATATTTTTCAAACACTTCGATTGTTGTTTCAAGTACGTATTAGGTATTCAAAAACACTTTCATTAAAAGCTTACAAATATCCGGTATTTATTTAGCACTGTACCGTAAAAGTAGGACATTAAATTTTTAGCCCTTAAGCAGCCGTTGGCTAATAGGCCAAGTTGGCTCGTTCTGCAAACATTTGCCCAGCACTTTGGCACGGCTTTGCCTTTGCCATCCCGCCATCCTTGTGCTAATGAGCGAACAAAGGGACTAAGGGGACGTGAAATCCCCATTATTACAGGCAGAATTCGAAATTCAGTAGGTCTTTTTTGAGTTGTTTGTCAAAATTAACAGAGGGAAAAGGAATATTCCCCGTAAACATATGGGTCAGATGCAATGTCGACCCGAAGATGCCGCGCTCAGACCGGATTTAATCCTGATCCGTAGTTATGTCACCTATAAAGGGTTTCCTCCCGATTATGTAAGCAACTACGATATCTCGATAATCGTTGGCCACATTAAAGTGGGAGGAGTAATGAGGTCAACGAGTGGCAAGAGTTTTCCTACAGTCGAAGTAAGATTGTGTTTCAGTGAAGCGATGGGTAAGGATTGAGCTTAATAAAAAAAGTATTCATAATTTGTAATGTGTTCCGTTCAGATTGAATTGTATTTGTATCGACTTTCTCTAAATCAGAAATTTAAATATTATTATGCTATATGCTATATGTGTACATGCTATAGATAAATATTAGCAGGCAAATAAACATGAAAACATCAAGCATACGCCTTGTGGTTCGTATGTCATAAGTAATCGATGCTGTAAAGAAGAAATAAATAAAATGGTCGACTGAATATTCTATTTGAAGCTTAACTTCAAGCTCACTAAATTGAATTTCTCGCATTTATAGAATCATATCCTTCTCTAGGCTCTTTTAATTACTTTTATTTTAAAGTTATTAAGTAACTTTTGATAAGGGAATTATCTTCGTCTGTACTTTGTCCCTTTTGAGTGCTCCGGGCCTCAGTCACTTAGGGCATTTATTTACCTGCCTTCCCCCATCATTTCAGCTTCAACTGTCAAAAGTCGGCCTCATCAGTCATAGCTGCTCTTGGCCCCCTCGAAGCTTTCACTTGACATTTATCATCATCATCATGCCCATTGCCATGCCCATCATCTATATCACCATCATCATCATCGTCATCATCATCCTTGCACGTCGCTCTTTAACCTTCAGAAGGCATTTTCATTTAGCGGCCCCTCTTCTGCTTTGTTTGTCAGCTCGCCACTTTTGTGACTTTTCCAGCTTTTCCCTTTATTCACCCGCTCTCTTGTTGGTCCTTAATTAAAAACGATTAGTAATTCCTGTTCAGCCATCGGGCCCAAAGGTCGTTTGGTGCAGCGCCATTAAATATGCAATGGAAATACTTTAATTATACAAATAACCAGGAATTAAGGGGTAGTTGAGAATGCTAAGAAGAGGGACAAGCGGAGCCCCTTAGAAAGTTACTTTTCATTGTTGGCACTTTGGACTTTTCAGGCCATTTTTCTGCCATCGAAAATATACGTAATTCCTATCGCCTTGGCCAAATCAAACGGAAGTTGTTCGTTTCGCGCGAAATATGAACAAGTTTGGAATTCGGGGGGCTTGGAAATACGAAAGAAATTGGTAACGAAATGAATTCGTTTTCGAATGTCAGGCACGCAAACTTGGCCCACCAACGACCTCCTCCACGAAAATTCTATTATTTGTATTTTTTTTCCTAGGACCTGTTAGGCGACTTTGCCACCCCTCCAAAAACCACAATTGGTCTGGGTTTCGTTTGCACGTTACTCGTTTTGCGGTTTAGTTTTTTTTGTGTATTCCTGCGGTCCCTGGACGAAACTAAGTTGGGTTTTCGCCTCTGGCTTAGCTGGATTTTGTGGTCCGTAGTGGGAGCCGGGCTTAAGTGATCTGGCATCGCATTTCACTGGGGTTAACTAGCCGGGATGTCTGACTTTTCCAGGGGTTAATTTGGGGTTACCATCGGCTGAGGTTCTTGCTTAAATTTCAACAGTGGCTTGTATATCTTTAAATTTTCAGTTTTTATTGATACATTTCTTTACTATACCTTTTTTTGGGAATTACGACAATAAATACTCTTATTTATGTGTGCTTGTTTCCTCTCGCAAAACCATTAACTTCTGATTTGGTTGTAATAAATAATAAAATGCCTTTCCTGTCTTCCGTTTGGATACATCCTTTAAAATTGATATAAGCTATGGTAAACAATTTTTTATAAACGTGTAATCAGCGGATTAGAATGAAAAATTATTATTAATTTATTTTGCACTGCTAAAAAAACTAATAATAATAATAATAATAATTTATTTGTTTGTTATTAAAGAGTAAATGTGCAAAGTAATTTCAATAATCAACAATTTATTTCAACAAATAAAATTTAGCACACTCCAAATAATTAAAGATAAGCCATTGAATACTGACTTAAACTCTTAAAACTCTTAAGATAGGAAATCATATTTTTCTATAAAGGAAGATTGTTTTTCTTGACTTCATTAGTCCCAGAAATGACTTGGCATTTTTTCATGAATATTTTAACTGCAATTTTTTATGGCTGAGACAGTTGCACTTATTTTTGTTCTTGGAAGTTACTTAGCATATTAAATTCAACCGCTGCGTTTCTTATTCTTCCCTTATTCCTGCCCGCTTTGTCTTTGTCACCCACTTAACTTTTTACATGGTGAAAAGTCAAAGCTTACAGCACCAACTGAAACACAATGAAAGTTTTTCACTTTATTGGGAGTGAGGGGAAAGGGAGGATCTCAGAAACTATATTCAAGGAATCCAAACGAGGGGTTTTTGTTGGGGGGAACCCCCTATTTTCGATTTCAGCGAACGATAAGCGACAAACAACGCATTAAATGTCGTTTTCTCTGGCTATTTTCGGTTTGGCATTGGGTTAAGTCATAAAAAATTGAAATGTAATTGATTGGAAGTTTGTCGAAGGCAAATGGGGAGGGCATCACGGCATTGACGTAGTCGCCTGGCCAAATTAGTTGGCCTGTAATTTTAGACACCATCGGAAGGCGTTGAGTCCTGAGCTCTTCTGACGGATGGAAAGCCACCACGTTGATGATGACATCGCCAAACAGATGACATGACGGCAAAGTTTCAAAAACTTTAACCATTAAACTCAATTACCAGGAAAGTTGAACCTATTTAACCGACGCCGCTGTGTTTTTCCCTCGCTGTTTTACTGTGTTGTTATTGACTTTAAGTTAATAAATTTAAATCAGATTGGGAGAGTTAACGTTAATATAAAATATGTAGTTTCTAAGTACTTGTTTATTTTCAAAATGTGTTAGTGACTTTTAGTGGTTTTAAATGCATTCAAATTACATCGCTGATAGAATCAATGCCTAAGTGGTTTGTACCCAAAAACAGTGTAAAACCTTTTTAGGATTAGTTTATTTTGAAACAAACTCTTTTAATATATTAGCTATTAATATTAAACTTAGTTAATGATGTAATCCAAACTTTTTTAAGCTTGACCCAGTGAAATCAGTATTTAATCCAACAAATTTTACATCCATTTCAGGCATCTCCTCCTTGTCGAGTTGTGGCGATCCGGAGCGTCTTCCGGAACTGCCGCCCCTGGACGAACAGCGTCTTCAGCGTGCCGCTTTGCACCTGCAGCAAAAGCTGATCCTGCGCGAGTGGCTGCGGGATCACAGGCTGCAGCACCACTATCAGCGACTGCTGGCCGTGGAGGTCGCCTCGCTGGAGGACGTCTACTGGCTGGAGGACTCGCGGGCCAGCAAGATCCTCGGCAAGGACTGGCAGCTGTGGTCGGGAGCCCGACAGAATCTGCCCACGTCCAAGGCGCAACTGGACGCCCTGAAGGCGCAGCTCTGGTCGACGGTGGTCAAGAGCAGCCAGCACCAGGACGCTTGGACATGGGGTGGAATGCTGGTCGTCTCCGTCTCAGTCGCCGGCCTCGTCACCCTGGCTGCCATGACGCAGCCCTCGCTGGCCCCAGAGGTAAGAAACCGAAGATTTGGCAAAATAAGTTGTTAACTTGATGTTATAAATACATAAAATGAGAAATTAGACTCGGCACGCCGACAGCTTAGAAACCCTTGCAGTTATATCAAAAACTGAATCATAACAATGCAATTACTGTCCAAAAACTGCACTTCTAAGCCCATAACAAAGTGGTTTGATCTTGGTTTAATTCTCTAAAAAACTGTATACTCAGTTTGGTTTGTAATTTTTGGTCGATTTTTGGTCATTTTCATAATGCTAACCCCTTTCCAAATTTCCGAAAAATGGCTTTCCAGAAAAGTGTAAAAAAACTGCACTTCTCAGCCCATAACTTTTGTTACAGACATCCGATTTTAAAGTGGCATACTTCTAAATGATTGTGGTTAAATTCTCTAAAAAACTGTATACTCAGTTTGGTTTGTAATTTTGGGTCGATATTTCGTCATTTTTTAATGCTAACCCCTTTCCAAATTTTCGAAAAATGGCTTTGAAGAATATTGTCCAAAAACTGCACTTCTAAGCCCATAACTTTTCTTGCAGACATCCTATTGCTAAGTGGCATACTTCTAAATGATCTTGGTTTAATTCTCTAAAAAACTGTATACTCAGTTTGGTTTGCAATTTTGGGTCGATTTTTGGTCATTTTCATAATGCTAACCCCTTTCCAAATTTCCGAAAAATGGCTTTGAAGAATATTGTCCAAAAACTGCACTTCTAAGCCCATAACTTTTCTTGCAGACATCCGATTGCTAAGTGGCATCCTTCTAAATGATCTTGGTTTAATTCTCTAAAAAACTGTATACTCAGTTTGGTTTGCAATTTTGGGTCGATTTTTGGTCATTTTCATAATGCTAACCCCTTTCCAAATTTCCGAAAAATGGCTATGCAGAATAGTGTCCATAAACTTCACTTCTAGGCCCATTACTTTTCTTGCAGATATCCGATTTCAAAATGGCATATTTTAAAAGGATTGTGGTTTAATCCTCTGTGTTCTCAACTTGGTTTATATTTTTAGGTCGATTTTTCATCATTTTTATAGTGTTACCCCTTTCCAAATTTTCGAAAAATGGCTTTGTAGAAAAGTGACCTATAACCTGCACTTCTCAGCCCATAACTTTTCTTAGAGACATCCGATTTCAAAGTACCATATCTCCAAATAGTTGTGGTTTAATCCTCTAAAAAACTGTGCTCTCAACTTGGTTTGTATTTTGTGGTCGATTTTTCGTCATTTTTATTATTACCCCTTTCCAAATTTTTAAAAAAAAAGCCTTGCTGAAAAGTGTCCAAAAACTGCACTTCTTAACCCATAACTTCTAAATGATCGTGGCTTAATTCTCTAAAAAAACTGTATTTCAGTTTGATTTGAATCTTTGGGTATATTTATTTTTATTTTTTTCCACCTCCATGCAGATAATGCATGATAATACCCCGTAAATTGGTAGTCTTTATCCTATAGCTGCCACTAATATAATATGTGTTTATATTTATAAACATGAATAAACAAAGCTTAATTCGAACATACTTTGCCACATCCCGTCTAGGCCCGTCATTCTCTTCTTCAATACGTCACCGGGAAGTATCTGCTGCCCGCCAACTGCAAGGTGCAGTGGGATTGGAAGGACCCCGCCAGCGTGGGCGGCACCATGTGCTTCGTGGTGCGATTCTTCCAGCGCAACGGACAGCCCTATCCCATCTGTGATACGGACCAGTTCTTCGTCGAGGTCACCGAGGGCACCCGCAAGGTGGTCACCATCAGCGAACTGGGCTCCTCCACCGATCCCAACAACGCCAACATCGCCAAGGTCAAGTTCACGGTGCGAACGGCGGGTCAATACAAGATATCCGTGCTGATCGGCGCCAGTCACATCGCCGGCTCGCCCTTCCTGCGATCCTTTCTCCCAGGAGCCATCGACGCCAGGCGATCGAGGTTCATCCGGCCAGCCAGCACGGTCATCTGCTGCGCAGGAGCACCCACGCTGATGCACATCGAGCCACGCGATGAGTTCGGGAACTCGTGCCTATTCGACCAGGACCAATCGGATGAGGCGTTGCAGGTGCGTTTCCTATTTTGTTCGATCATATTAAAGAGTAATTTTGGTTAGTAGATTATGTTATAAGGGTTTTTGAGGATTTAAAATAGTTTCTTGGTATATATTTCCACATTCCTTACTATACTTTTAGGGCTATCAAGTGGCCATATACGACTTGCATGGAATTCCGGTGGAGAAGCTGCAACACGCGATTGTGTTTGCCTACGACAGGGTCAACTCCCGGGTCTCGGTGACTGCTCTTTTTCCAGAGCCGACTTGCCTGAGGGCCGTGATCAGTTACCGGGATCAACAGCTGCCCAATGGTGACTTTGACATCATTGTGCTGAGCAGTAAGTGGTGTTACAAATCCAGAAAAAAAGTATTTATTAAGTTGGTAAACTCTTGCAGGCAGCGACACCACCTTGGTGCACAAGAACATTGCCTCCAGGAAGCACAATATCTGCTATGAGGCCAAATTGCTGAGCATTTTCGGAGTGTCCAAAAACAAGCCGAGAAAGGTGCTCTGCTATGTGGGACCTAAACAGGTGAGTGGTCAGAGCTGGAACCCGGTGATATCGAGTGAAATGTGAGGGCTCAGAACTCGCTGATCTTCCAGGTGACCATCAAGGAGATGATCCTCAAGTTTATCCCCAAAAGGATCGCCACCTTCCGGCTGTGTCCGTCGACCAAATTCCATTTCCTGCCACAGTTGGTCTCCCAGCTGCACGGCCCTGTTTTCATCATCGACGACGGAGCACAGCCCAAGATCGAGTTGGCCTCCAAGGATCGGAATATCATAGCTGCCACTTTTACACATTTCCTGCTGAAGAACATTGGCGGATCGGAGACTTTTAAGGATAAGCAAGACTTCTTTTACCACGAGGTTCGCAAATTCCATGCCAGCTATTATCACGAGAAGATGGCTCTGAAGGTTCAGCGGGAGAAGATCCTGGAGAGCAGCATGAAGGCCGCCAAGGGATTCTCGGTGTCCGACTGGTGTGGCAATTTCGAAGTCACCTTCCAGGGCGAACAGGGCATCGACTGGGGAGGACTGAGGCGGGAATGGTTCGAGCTGGTCTGCAGTTCCCTCTTCGACGCCCGTGGCGGACTCTTCTGCACCTTCCACGACAAGCACCAGGCTCTGGTCCATCCGAATCCCACGCGTCCTGCCCATCTGAAGCTGAAGCACTTTGAGTTTGCCGGAAAGATGGTGGGAAAATGCCTGTTCGAGAGCGCTCTGGGCGGAAGCTATCGCCAGCTGGTCAGGGCTAGATTCAGTCGCTCATTTCTGGCCCAGCTTATTGGGCTAAGAGTGCACTATAAGGTAAATATTAGTGATTAATAATTTTTTAGGAAAGAATGATATCAAACCCTTAATAACTTTCCTTTAACATATTTAATTGAATATCCCCTTCTTTAATTCCCAGTACTTTGAGCAAGATGACCCCGACTTGTACCTGTCCAAGATCAAGTACATTCTGGACACCGATCTGGATGCCACGGACACCTTGGAGCTGTACTTCGTGGAGGAGATGTACGACGCCAGTAGCGGGCAGCTAAGCAAGACAATCGAACTCATTCCCAACGGGGCCAAGACGCGAGTGACCAATGCCACCAAAAACCAGTACCTGGACTCCCTAGCCCAGCAACGTTTGTGTAACAGTGTCAAGGAGGAGGTCGATAGTTTCCTGAAAGGTCTTAACTCCATTATACCGGATAATCTCCTCAGCATTTTCGATGAGAACGAACTGGAGGTGAGTTTTATGCAGACACTTAGATAACTTGCTAAAACGCAAGCAAGTAAAACCATCTGTAGCTTTATTAAGTAATTTAATTATATCCCATTAACTAAATATTTTTTCTGCTGCAGCTGCTGATGTGCGGCACCGGGGAATATTCCATCAGCGACTTTAAGTCGCACCACATCGCCAACGGCAATTCGGCGGAGTTCCGGCGGGTTTTGGCCTGGTTTTGGGCCGGAGTAAGCAACTTCAGCCAGACGGAGATGGCCCGGCTGCTGCAGTTCACCACGGGATGCTCGCAGCTGCCGCCTGGGGGATTCCAGGAACTGAATCCGCAGTTCCAGATAACGGCCGCCCCGACCTTTGGCAACCTGCCCACGGCGCACACCTGGTGGGTGAAGTTTTTCCATCGAAACATATACATTTTAATTTTTCCATGCACTAAAAACGAAACTTTTTCGATTACAGCTTCAACCAGCTGTGCTTGCCGGACTACGAGAGCTACGAGCAGTTCGAAAAGTCGCTGCTTTTGGCCATCAGCGAGGGCAGCGAGGGATTCGGCATGGTCTAGATACTATATATAGGATAATGGAGAGGGGAAGTCATCCCCCCGATTTTTGTCTGCTACGCTACTGTGTTCCTTTCTGTGCGCTTTAAATGTCATGCTACCAACTAAGTGACCTAGTCCGTAAGCCTGCCTAGTGATAAATTGCAATTAAATGCAGTCCCCGGCTAGATATATTATTACCCCTTTGGGGAAGATCCCTTAAGCAATAGTATTCACGGATTAGCCGGCGTAGCGAGTGTAGTTATAAATCGAGTCAAGATGCAAATTAAAACCGAATATATATCATCATCAAAAGGAATGTGATAATTGTATTATAGACTAATGCAACCTAAGCGTAATGGGAAACTTTTAAACTACCTATCGGTAAAGCAAAATAAGTAGCCATTAAAACCAAAAACTACTCTAATTAATTGTTAGTTACGCTGTGTAAAGAAACCCAAGCTATTGGGAAACCAAAAGTTGGTAGCATACTATACTACAAATTAATTGTAAAAGTTATATTGTCAAAACATTCACAAAGAGCAATGTTTATATGCATTTTTTCAATTGAAAAACTAAAAAACCAAATAAATATTGCCAAATTGTGGCACAACTCGAATACAATCCCCAATCCTTCTCCCTCGCTGTGCTCTCCTATAAGCAATACGTGGAAGCAAATGTTGAATAGTAGTTTTTAAATGTTGTTGAATCGCAAAGCAAAAATCAAAGATGTCATACAAATTTAAAATTTAGTAAATGTAATGGAATTGTAGTTGTTGAGAGAACTCTAAAAAGCTTATATATCAATCGGTTGGCGGAAAGTTGGTTCAAATGGTTAAAAATAATAAAAATCTACTGTTTAGAACGGATGTTTTGTATCTGGTTTTATTGAGAGAAAGGCGTGGGATCCCTATTTTAGTTAATAAACTGAATATGCTTCATTGCCAAGCATTAAAAATCATTTGTAATACAAATGTGTAGCCATTCACAGAAAATGCAATTCCCAAACAATGCAGTTATATAATATTTTTCTCGGTAAAGTGTACAAGTTAATATTTATTGGTCTAGAAACCGGTGTCATAAGAGTGGTCCTACTTTCTTTCCAAGGTTCCCGGAGGTCACCTGCAGAAACTCGATTTCGAGGCAGGCAATGAACCCAAGGAGGGTTACGCAAGTGCCTGACTTAACCATAGTGAAGAGCCACTGGAAAGGCGTTACTTCTGTGAACTGTACTTCGGTTTGGGGTCTTTCATGACAAAATATATAATGTGTGGCCCAGTGAGAGTTGGGAGGAGCGTGAGTGACAAATTACTGGGACCCGATCAACAATTTCTAGCCGTCAAAACGCGTGCTCATCCAGTCGAGTGTGCACAAATGTGTGTGCGTCGGCATTTAAACAATTATTAGCAACTAATTAGAGTATGTATAGCACGGAAGGGCTTGAGTGCGGTCGAAGGAGAAAGTGGATTTTACCTAGAAGTGTGCACAGAAACTGTCACTTTCTAGAGGGGCACGCGCGCCAAAAACCAAATCTCTCCGGCAGGGTCAAAAGCAGCATCTTCGTGGTTTGTTGGGTAATATCTTTGGGGATGCAGAGATGAAAGTGAAATGCAAGAATCTGAAGAAAGTCCGAAAAGAAAAGTCTCCGAGCCGAAGGTCAATCTTTAAATGATTTTTTGCCCGCTTTTACTCCAAAGATATAATTAAATGCATGGCATATAAAATACTTAAAGTAATTTGTTTGTGAAATAAATGTAAGAATTAGTAAAACTTTAACATAGCTTACAGAAACTTATTTAAAAATTTTGATTATTATATTTTGGGCCAAAGTTTTGTTTTAATCAGTTGTAAGTACAAAATTGTAGGTGCTACAAAGCGTATGGTTATTTAGGGAAGTTAGAATGAGTTAGTGGTGTGTGAAGTTCTCATTTTTCTTAGGATAGGGCTATTTTTAGCCTCAGCCAGTTAAAGATAGTTGAGTGGTAAGGTGAGTGCCGTATGAGTAAAGAGATTAGTTTAGCTTAATTCATTAAGCAGATACGGAGTGGCTCAGTTATCGAAGAATATATATACGTTTAGACATCCCTCTACCAAGCATCGGTGGTTCAGTGGTAGAATGCTCGCCTGCCACGCGGGCGGCCCGGGTTCGATTCCCGGCCGATGCAACGTTTTTTTTTTATTTGTTACTCGGTTACCCAAGATTAAAAAAGTAATTTAATTTGTTTGTGTAAATGCTCCCAGTATTTGAGTGAGGCATCTGTCTCATAGACGACTAAGACCATTTTAAAAGACCGAAGGCATAAGTAATCGTAAATCGCATAAGGTATCGTAAATCTGAAATATTTATGAGTATTTTATTATCAACGAATCAACTTCATAAAAAAAATTATTGTTGTTTTTAAATAAACTCAATATAATAAAAAAAAGTTGCATCGGCCGGGAATCGAACCCGGGCCGCCCGCGTGGCAGGCGAGCATTCTACCACTGAACCACCGATGCTTGGTAGATGTGCGCTCAATCGTCAATATATGCTACGATGAATGAACTATTAAGAAGTTGCATCGAGCTTTTGCTTTAGACCTTTAAATATTAATAAAGATTGTTTCTGCTGAATTCGGTAAACGAACATTTTCAAGTTGTGAAGTATCAAATATTAGTTCTTTTTAATTTGTGAGTTTTAAAAAAAGCCAATTTGGGGATTATTAGCTAAATTCAATTATTAACATTCGCAAAGTTGTCGTACTACCAAATATTTGTGAACCACTGATCAACCAAATAATTTCCCAGTACTTTTGCACTAATTTTTTATGCCACACTTGTGAGTTTATAATTAAACTAGATCTTCAGTGCACGAGCGTAAACGTCAACTGTTTCATGTAATAATGGCCATTTGGGCAGCGTACTAAAAACATAAACAAGTAAAAGCTTCATGGAGACATTAAAAAAGTGAAAATCTTTTTAGTTACATTGGTCGGTCAGTGACCAAATACAAAGGCGGAATCAACTTAAAGAACGTAAATGTTGTTTGAATTAATTTTGTGTGGGAACGTTTAAGTATTTTATAACTTCCCATTGCGTATAATAAATATTATATTATTCCAGTGTTGCAATTTTGTTAACGACACTTTCCTAACAGGTATTTACCAGGCTTTTAACCACGTCGAGTTAAATGCTTTAAAAACGGTTATTATAAACTAATTACTTCGTAGTTAGGTATGTTCTGCACATAAAAGAGATTAAGGCTCGTGTATAAAAATAAAAAAGAAGGCAAGGGCTTAGCCCAATCTTAAATTATTTAAACTTGTCATTTATTATTTGATAACCTCTTATTAGTTACATTCCGCTCCTGAACTATAGTGACCGCCTGGCATATATCACATTTGAAGAGCCATTTAAGAAGGTCAGTTTTTCAAGCTGAAGCCCAGAAACCGGAAGGGCAAGGTCTTATTTGGTCTAGAACAAGCCGAGAAAACTTTCCCAAAAAAAGAAAACGCAGACAAAGGTATTTTTTTGTGTTCTCAGAAGTTTAATGGATCTCGTTTCGGTCTCAACTAAAACTAGAATAAATAACTTAGCATCTAGACAAGTAACATTAGGTGGCAAATTTGGAAAAATTCTCTGCAATTTAGCGTTAGTCGGTGCACTTGGATGCAAGGGTGCACATGAGTGTTTTGGGGCAGAAGAGCAGGCTCTTGGAGCAGCTCATCTTGTGGCCCTTCATCTGACCCTGGGCGTTCTTGTAGCACACGAAATAGCTGGAAATGGAGGTCTGATCGGGGATCTTGTCGCCCTCCTTGCAGTAGTACTTCCTCTTCTTTGCGGGAGCTGATGATCCACCAACCAAACCATCGTTGCTCTGGATGATAATGGGTCTGCTGGTGGTGGTGGTTAAGCTAACCTCCGGCAGATTAACCGCATAGGAGTCGAGGGGATCGCTTTCTATGTTCGGCGAGATGCCATTTCCTGCCTGCTGACTGTTTCCATATTGCTGCAACAGATTGGCAATACTCTGCGCCTTCAAGGCAGCCTCCTGCCTTCTCTTTGCCTCACTCAGCATCTTGATGGCCTCCATCTGGAGGCGTCTATTGCTATCTATGGTATAGCCACTGAAGGCAGGCATCACATTACCGCACTGCGCATAAGTGGGGGCATCGCAGATCCTGGTTTGCTTATTGAATGCCGTGTAGGGAGGACAGGAGTAGGACAGGACCTTGCCATCCTTTTTGCTGCAAACAAAGTAGCGCGTGCAGTCCGTTTGATTGGGCTGCCTTACTCCCGCCTGGCAGGTGATGACCTCCACATTGCCCAGCTCGTTCAATGCCGACGACGACTTGGTCATCAGTGGGAGTATGGATTTCTGGAAGACATCCAGGCTGATAAAGTTGCCATTGAAGTTCACGAGTTGGCCATTTGGGGAGTTACTCTCCGGGTACTTCAGGCTATCCCCCTTGTAGGAGTTTAGATTCGGACCACTGGTGAACATGCTCATCTCCATATGGCCATCCGAATCACTATAAATACTGCTGCTCATCGTGGGCCTGGGCATATATGGGTGATGATGGTGCTGCTGGTGCTGCTGCTGCTGGTGGTTATAACTCTGCTCCAGATATCCATTGCCAGGTGCTAATTGCTGGCTCATGTCGCTGCTGTAGGTCAGTACGTGAGGAAGAGTGTTCCCATTGCCATTCGCATTCCCCGAGCCACCACCACTCTGATAGTTGGCCTTAATCATATCTTCGTCCATCTCCATGCTTTCGATTTTCTGCGAATTGGGTCGTATGCTCACCCTGTCCGCCTCGATTTGTCCAGGAAACATATTCATGGGCCTGGGCATGTTCATCGTGGGATAGCTCTCCGTGGGCTGGTACACCCTATTCGCATTGTGCTCCCCCAGATGAGGACTCGGTGTGTAGTAGGTGGCCACGGTGGCGGCCGAGGGTTGCTGTTCAAAGGGTCGCGGAGTGGTCAAGGTGTAATCACTGGCAAACGGGGACTGGGATCCATACTGTGAGGAATACGTACTGGCCGCAGTCGTAACCGAAAGGGGCCTGGCTGTGGTCATGTACTCCATTCCACTGGGTTGATTGGGGGTGACATGCTTGTCCATGCTGGGATATACCCCCAAACTGTTGCCATATGAGTCCAGTACCTCTTTTTCACCCGAACTTGTGCTCGATAAGTGCACGGGTATCACATTGTTGTGGATGATGGTAGTGCTGGGCTTATTATAGCCATTTCCCGAGGAACTTCCTCCAGAAGAATGCTTCTTGTGCTGCATATAATGTGGATTTAAGGGAGGTGGCATGCCGTAATACTGCTGGAAGGGATTTCCTTGGGGAGAAACAAAAACAGGCTGCAAAATGGGCTGATAGTAGGCTCCATTAAACCCTGGATTGGGCAGCACTTTGGGTAAGTTTTGGGCAGCTATCATCTGCTTGGATAACTCGAGAACAGTCTTCAGCGTATCCTCGGATATCTTGGGTTCATGGTCGCTGTACTCGTGACTTTGAACCGGATGATGATTTGAGTAGGCACCCTGTTCCTGACTCATTCCGTAACTGGAAGGCAGGGCGAACATCACGGAACCCTCGGGACGATTCACCACTATCTGGGAGTTGGCATATCCCTGCCCAGTACTTCCATGCGCGGAATAGGGCAGGCTGTTGGTCAGCATTAGTTTCGTTTCCGGTTCCAAGCGATGGTGACTCAAATGCTCCTGCAGCCTGCTCTTATTCGAATTGGGTTCAGGTAATTTGGGCGTAGTTTTGGGTGCTTCTGTGGTGGTACTGCTGGTAGTAATTGGCGTATTCTGCTCCATGGGATTCATCATCTCATAGCGATTCTTAATGTCGAAATGAGCCAGAAAGGCATTCAACTGATCCGGACGCATTTCCGCCTGGGGTTTATCGGTCTTCTGGTAGGTCTGCTGCAGTCCATCAATCAGCTGGGATAGTCTCTGCAGATGAGCAGTCAAGTTGGGATCGATGGGCGATCCCGGCTTGGCGATTTCGCTGACACCAGCCACTTGTTTGAGCTCGGTTTTAAGTTTTTCGACCTCTGTTCTGTGCTCCATACTGACCGAAGCGATTTCCTCCCGATTCTCAGGCTTTGGGGCAGCTGGAGAGTCCAGTTCCACCAGCTCACCATCGCCACTGGAGTCGAAATTGTGGCTGGAGGAGATGTCGTCGTCCGAATGTGGCCTGCTCTTTGCCCCCTCCTCATCCTCCTCGCTACTCAGTGTGGAGCCCAGAACAATTTCCACTGTACCATCGTCTTTGTGGCTGGATTCGTTTAACAGCAATCCCGCCTCATCCATGTCGTTGACTATCAATATGTCCGAATCTGGTTTGCCAGGCGATTGGGTAGAGCTCATCTCACTGGGCGTGATGCACTCCCAATCCTCGCCAGGCAGGACGCAGCTGCCCAGACTGGGCTCGTATACCAATCCCTCGTTGCACTTCACCGGAATCCAAACATGCGAGTTGGAGGGCAGTTCCCGGCACTTGTAGAAGGCGTCGCAGCGGGTTTTGTGGGGACGTGTCTTTTCAGGGCATGGTTTGCCTTTGATCCAGTCCAGAAATCGAAAAATAGAGCACGGAAAGGAAGAAATACACACATTAACATGGGAAAAACCACAACGCTTTTAATTTCATTTTTTGGACTTTTCAAGATTTTATTTAATAAGAGGTGACTTTAACTTAATCTTGAATTTTTCTTTCTATTTAATTGTAGGTAAGTATTCACATAAAAAAGACTTCCATTTTGATTAAATTTGATTTTAGAAAAAGTTTTTAAGTTAGTTGTTTCTAAAAAATATTATTTAGCTTTTTCAAATAGCTATTTTCCTTTCTAAATATTTTTTTTAAATTGTGCTTTAAATAAAAAACAATGTTTAAAAACCAGATCTAGTAAATTGATTGTCCACACTTCACTCCCTAGCGTATTTTACCTTCGGAAAAGTAAAACAAGCCCATAATCAACGTGTAAACTAGTAGCTGCCTCATCGCGTATCCTTTTCGCGTAATCCTTTCGCCCGTGTTCCGTAATCCGCAATCCGTAACCGTAACTTCCGATCTGCTCCGTTCGAAGCCCGCGACACGAATGACTGAAGATCCAGAGCGGCCGGTACATTAAATTTTGATCATTTTCACTTTGGGCCGAGGTTCTCTGAAACTCGGACGATGTGTGAAATAGTCCGAAAGCGAACAAACAACAAAGTATAAGACGAATTTTCTTGGACTCTCAGCTCTCAATGCTCGCATTTAAAACGTCTCATAATAATTGTTTAAACAAATAGTGCTGCTGGAAACATCGGAGAATCAAGGAAATTTCACTTTTTTGTGCGTAGTTTGTTTGGTTTAAGGTATAATATAATGTGAGGCGTATATATTTAGTAATCTTGAAGAAAGTAAAAAATGGGGTAAAAACGCATAAACATTACAGCATGATCAATGAATATTTATTTTCTTAGAGTTACATATTTATATTTTAGAAATTAAGGTTCCAAAATTCCAAGTAATATTCTTATTCTGTCTGGCAAATAAATCGAAATTTATAGCTACATGAGTAATCGTACATTCCACCATTATATAGAAATATACAATTATTAGTGTTCAATTGGGTGGGACTGCCAATGGCCCATTTTAAAAAGGGAGCTGGCTTTCCTGTAGCAATTGACAAGTAGTCACTCTTATTGAACAAGTCGTTGATTCCCAACCAGTAATGGGTGTCCCCCTTGAGATTCGCCTGAAGGTCGATCAGTTCCTGTTCGTCCTTAATGTCCGCCAGGTTACCTCCCATCTGACGACAAGTTTTTGAAGCACTGGACCAATTCTTCTCAGAGTATTTCTCTATGTAGAAGTACTTCGAGCCGATTTGCTCGAATCCCACATATTTGATTTTGGTTTCCACTCTGGATAATGTTTCCTGTAAGGCCGACAGTTGCCTTTTCAAATCATCATGTCTCTCCGTCAAGTTCTGCTGGTTGATACCCAAAATCGTTTGTTGGTTCTCCAGAGAACTCAGTTGGCTTTCCATCGTGTACTGTCGCACAAGGACTTCATTTGCCTTGTTCGCCTCACTGGTATTCCTTTGATCCTTGGGTAAAGTTAAGTGATTTAGCACCGGCGTCAATACACTAAGACAGAATCCTCCGCACTGATTTGGGGGGTCCTTCAAAAGACAAACGGATTCCGTCTCCGCCAAAGCTCCATTTGAAATCAATGGCAGAAGTGCACAAAGCAACGCAATTCCCGATTTAAGCATTTTTTAATACCTTTCTCCACTGAACACAATTAGTTTAAATGTACTGACTCGGGGTTTTTATACCTAACAACTCTTATTTGTTTTTTAGAATGCAACCAATTTATTTAGAGTTAAGTAAAAGCATTTAACAAAGCAGTCGACTAATGAATATTCATAGACGCGTTTAATTTAATGCAGAAATCACCTTGACTTCATTTAAATAAGAGCGCAATAGTGTAGTGATCCTACCAAAAAACCCATGCCATTCAATACCTAACTAATTTGTTTGTCTCTTTGTTAGAAATTAAATTCTTGTTAAGTTTTGATGATGGTAATAAGGTTTACTATTTACATCAAATAATTTTAATTTTATTCAAAGATTTAAGGGTATGAACATTTTTGTGTAACAAAACAAAGGAATTAACAAAGGATTATTTTGATAAATGTATTTCCCTTCAGTACACTGATAATGTGAAAAACATGCAACACAATCCTGGACACAAAGGTTATAAACCTTCTGTGTTCGTTCTTTTATTTCAAAAAGCTATTCCTCCGTATTAAATAAACGTACTACTTAAATATACTATCTCAGTCCTTTTATTTAAAAAAACTGTTCTTCAGTATTCCATTAACACACCGTACTAAATAAGAATAAATTAATTAATAAGAAAATTCCGTAAGAAAATAAATTCTTTAATGAATACTTATATTATGCACACAGTGCATTTACAAAAATGATAAATCAAGTAAAAATGCTGTAGAAAAAATGAAATCCACTCATTTTGTGTCAGAATATTAAATAGTTTATATGTTATATTTAAATTAAAAATTGTTATATTTTTAATATTTGTTTACCCCTACGCCATTGAGCACACCATGTCTAAAAAATAAGTTGCCAAATAATTTTATTAAATGTCTTTGTCCACTTGGCAAATAAAGCGGTTACTACTGTCGCATGAGTAATTGTACATAAGACCATTGTACAGGTACACGCAGTTATACGAATCGTAGTTCTCCGGATATCCATAACCCCATTTTAAAAATCGAGCTTGCTTGCCGGTAGCCGAATACTTGAACTCGCCGATGTTGACATTCCTGATGCCGATCCAGTACCAAGTGTTTTTCATGAGATAGTGGCTTATGGCCTCAAGCTCGTCCAGGTCCTTAATGCCAGCCAGGTAACCACCCATTTCGTGACAGGTGCTTGCAGCAGTGGGCCAGTATTGCGTGGATGTATTCTCGATGTAGAAGTATCTCGAACCAATCTGTTTAAAATCCGGATATTTCAACTTAAATTCGTGTCTGTCGACTATTTCTTGCAAGGATTTCAATTGGTCATCAAGAAGATCGATTCTTTTCAACTGGCTTTCCAACATATCCAGCTTCACCATGATGTCATTTGCTTGGGTCACAGGCGCCATTACAGTATCCTTGTATCCTTTCAACTGGTTAGGAGGGTTCTGCAATGGTTCGGTCGCTACCAACGATCCATATAAATTTAAGAAAAGAAGTGCCCATAGAAGCGCTGTCGCCGACCTTAGCATTTTCATTTATATTACTACTCAACACGATGGTTCCGTCAAAACTGATTTTTCTCTAATGATGGGGTTATAAACATGCAGCTCAAAGCAAATCGATTTATAAAATGGCATCTATTAAACTCCGAGTTAAATAAATGCAACCAAATAATTGAAGTAATGAATATTGATAGACTCTTATTTTATTTTCATTGGAACAAAAAAGAAAGGAAACTTCGATTTCGATGCTTAAAAAAATAAAGTTAGTTGCACGTAAACTGGAAACTATCAAATGTTTTATTTATATATATATATTTGTATATCATTACATTTTTAATGTCGCGGTCTCTTTTTAAATTTGAGTAGCTACCCCAATCGTAAATAAATTTAGTTTTAGTCGAAGAAAAGCCTCGAAATATGTCTGAAAAAAATATAATACGGATTATTAACTACATTAATAGCAATATTCAATAAAAAAAATGCGAAAAGCAAAACAAAGCCCGACATGAAAGTTGTAAACGTACTTTCTTCGTCCTTTTATTTCTAAAAGCTATATTAAATTAAACACCTCACTTAAAAAGAATTTTGTAAAAGCCGTCAAAAAAATAATTTGTGTAAGAAATATTTATTTTAGAAAAAAAACAGCCACTCATTTTGTATCAGAATATAAATAGTTTTTAAATGCAAAACCAATTTTATTGTTATATTTTCAATATTTGTTTATCCCTTCGCAATTGAGCACTCCATGTCTAAAATATACATTTTAAAATCGCTAAAGCGTAGCCAGTTTATTATTTTTATTAATTGTCTTTGTCCACGTTGCAAATATAGTGGTTATAGTAACCGCATAGGAAATTGTACATAAAACCATTGTACAGGAATACGCAGTTATACATATTCCCGTTACAGGGATAGCCATCGCCCCATTTTAAATATCGAGCTGGCATGCCGGTAGCCCAAACCTTGAACTCGCCGCGGTGGACGTTCCTAATGCCGATCCAGTACCGAGTGGAGTTCTTAAGCTCTGGACTTAAAGCCTCAAGTTCGCCCTTTGTGTCGAAGGATGCCAGGTGACCACCCATTTCTTGACAGTTCCTTTCAGCAGTGGACCAGTTTTCCGTAGATAAACCACCGATGTGAATGTAACTCTGACTAATCGGCTCCAAACTTGGAGCTTGCACCCTCAATTCTCCAACTATTTGCCGGTAGGCTCTAGATTTGTTTTCCTGCGTAGCTTTAACTCTAGATTGGAGATCGGTCATTTTCTGCTGCCCTTCCATTACAGTATCCTTGTATCCTTTGAACTGGTTAGGAGGGTTCGCTACCAATGCTCCATATAAATTTAAGAAAAGAAGTGCCCATAGCAACACACTCGTGGACCTTAGCATTTTAATTGTTAGAATTGGTTACCACTGAACACGATGGTTCTAACAAAACTGATTTTGCTCTACTGATGATGGGGCTTTACAAATACAGCTCAAACAAATCGATTTATAAGATAGCATATATTTGACTCGGGGTTAAATAAATTTAACAAACTAATTAAAGTAATGAATATTGATAGATCCACCTTACATTGAAAACAAAATAGGAAGCAAATTTCGGCAAGCCCAAGTTTAAAACCTTGTAGCTCTTACAAAAATTGCATATTCTAAATTTCGATTTTGATGATTAAAAACAATACAGCTAGTTTTCGTACAAACGTACAAGTCGTCGGAAACTTATAAATAACCAAGATGAAAATAAGTCAAAAACTTGATCATCTTTAAAATGACAACGAATCAAACCACACTTGAGAGCTACATATGTATGTCTCTTTGAAATCGAAATCCTTTCTACAAGGCAAAAAATGTTTCTTAAATATTTTTGTATTTTGTTAATACTTATTTTAGTGAATAATTACCTTTTAAATGTCGCTGTATCTTTTTAAATTTAGGTGGCTACCTTCCGTATTTATCGAGTACAACCACCAATTGATAAAAATTCCTAAAAAATGTAATGGTATATTTTCACCACTAAAATGATGCAAAAAGTATATTTTGTAGAGTCAAACGGTATATTTTCCAGATATTTCCCTGGTCACACTGCATCTATTTCGCTTGTAAAAAAATGAACAGCAATAACAAATAAACAATTAGTGCAGCGATACGATACCGACTTCTCGCAATTACGTGGATCGAAACTAAGGCGGCAGCGGAAAATCGTGCAATATTTCACCCACCAATTTATTGGCCCAGGAAAACTCAATTAAGAATCCCGCACACATACACACACTCATGCAGCCGCGCACAGGAGACAACAAACACACACACAGGCGCAAGTTGTAGGAGCACCCGAGTAAGAGGAAGAACCAAAAGGTAAGGCGCAGGTAAAAAAAGAGGAATAAGCACCCAGAAAATGCTAAAAACAAAAGAGAACACCATTTTTGCATTGGAATTCGCAGCTGTAAAGCTGCGGCAACGGAGGCGAGCAAGACAGAAGCCGCGACCTTTGCCTCAATTACAAACAAACACACACATTCGTCGGAGGAGTGGGAGTGGGAGAGGTGGCAACCTTTTTTTTGGCGTGCGTTACATGACCACCAATATATATACATATATATACTAATAATGTTGTGTGGGTGACTAAGCCCAACGGTCGATAATTCAAGGAAGTTCAAGTTCCCCCTCCCTGGGAACTGCATTCTTGATTTATTGACAGCTGTTGCTGATTATTTCGCTGTGTTTTCGCTTTTCACTGCCCCACAAGATAACTCCCCTTTGTTCTTTAGAATTAGCTGATAAACACTTGAGTACTGGACCCTACGATAAGCGACAGAAAAGCCGGAAAGTGCGTGCTAATTGATCGGATGTGATGTGTCAATTAAAATCCATTGAAAGCGATTCCTAGTCAATTTCAACCTGGCGACGGAATTTGATGAGTTAACAAATAATAAACAAGCTGCAGTTGCTCACGTGTTCTCGCCAAATTAATGCAGTAAGAAACCCAAGCAAAAGGGAAATCGCAACCACTGCACAGGCAGAAAAATTTATAAAATACTCATTTTTGAACATAATATGGTAAGACCAAAAAATTGTCAGTGCAATGACCAAAATTATGTATTAACTATGTTTGATTAGCCCAACAAAAGTCTGCAAATGTTGTGGTCAACTGTGGTATCTTTTATTATTTCAACAAAGTTCATCCAAACATATACATAAATATCGTGCAGAATATAAATATCAACTCGGTTTTAAATCCAATTTTTTGAGGTGTAGACAATCAATATGCAATGCCGCCAATTCAACAAATGAAACTGAATTTATTTACCGTTTTCTTTTTCGTGTAGTTGATGAGTCACAGAGCCACATTATTATACAATCTATTGTTAGAGTCATTGTGTTTGCTATCAAAATTATAGATGACCAGCAATCGGCGGGGAAATTGTAACAAAAATGTACAGACAAACATACACGCACACACCCGTGACAGTTTCGAATTTGGCGAAAATTAATAGCCCATATACAGTGCTTCCCAGAAATGTAATATCAGTTGCCATGGGAGAATATTCAGCTATCAGTAAAGTTATATGGCGGAAGTTCATCTGTATGTCAGCTAATTTTTGGTTTTGGGGTTTTTATATTTTTTCTTATTCACTGTGAGCTGTTGTTTGAGCTTAAAATAAAAACATTGCTCACAATTTTGTAAAATAATAAAGTTTTTTTTATCAGTTTCCGTAATCCTTTTTTGAATTTACTTTTCCTTAGCTCGTATAGTTTGCCCATTATAAATTTCTTTGAAATTTTACGAATATAATTTGCTTTATATTGAAATTCAAAAATGAATTATTAAGCTTCCTTAAACAGTAGACTTCCTCAATTAACTTTTAAATAAATATATGTGTACTAAAATCATTACGTGCCTGAGAAGCACTGTATTTTAGCTACGATAATGGCGAAGTAAACCTGGTGCATTTTGCAGCTCACATTTTGTTCGAGGAGTTTATAACACGAAAAAAGTGAAGGCCTGTTCGCTAACAATTTTGTTGTTATACGTCGTTTACACTATATACTAACAGAGAGCTCAACTGCCTATATCTTATCTGCGGCTAGTCGCTTTCATAATGATATAGAACCCGAATTATCTCGCTACCAAGATTAAACCTTTAAATAGTCAAGAGTTAAATGCGCCTAAAGGGAACTGCATAACATTGTTTTCTCGCCTGCATTGCTTGGTAAATCACTTTTATACAGCTTATGTTTCTATATATGTTTGTGCACAGAAATAAATTATTGTAACTATAGACTGTTGACTCATAGGAATATAAAGCTAATATATATACTTTCCTTTTATTAAGCAAAGGGTGGTAATAGCAAGTCCCCTTTTCGACTGTATTGGTTAATTTTGGTTATTGATAAACCATTTACGTATGTACACTGTGTTCCGGGCTTATCTTATCAGCTCCCGAACACGCAATTTCCTATTCGATACTTTCCACCACCAGCATTCTCAATACTCGCTTTCTCTTTCAGAACGAAAGTTTACCGAAGTGGTGAAGGTCACTCAGAGGAAGGAACACAACGCGGAGGAGAAGGAGGAGCAGCAGCACTCAGCCACTAAATGGCCGATGGAAATGGGCTGCCAGCGGGTGCAGCTTCCGGAGGCATGGAGACCGGACAGACAGTGAATGGAGCCGGGTCCGCCAGCCCAACGCCCACTTCCAGTTCGGGGGCGGGGGCTAGTGGGAGTGCCAATCAAGGATACCATCAATTAAGTGTGACAAGTGAGTAAACAAAAGAAACAGCAAGAAACATTCTGTACAATTAATTATAACCCAAAATCTTTTTAGTCGAGGAGGCTTCTCTGCGCAACAACGGCTTTCTCAAGCCAAATCCCTATGTGGAGCTCCTGATCGACAGCAAAAGCAAGCGGAAGACGGACCTGGTCAAGAACACTTATCTGCCCAAGTGGAACGAGGAGTTCACGGTTCTGGTGAGTAATGAATATATATAAACTGGAGGCACAATTCTCAACATAATTTTTTGCCGTAGATCACACCCAACTCCACTCTGCACTTCAAGGTGCTAGATCACTCCAGTTTCCGCAAAGATGCCATGCTGGGAGAGCGAATCATCAACCTATCACACATCCTGCAGCATTACAACGGGCGCTGCGAGTTCCTCGAGCTGACCATAGACCTGTTCGTCACGAGCAAGTCGGACAATCGCCAAACGAAGAGCGGCGAGCTGGTGGCCATTCTTAACGGTCTCAAACTGGACATGAGCAAGCTGCAAATTCAACCACCGGCGGTCCAACAGAATGGCAATCCACCCGTCCAGGCTGTCAACCCGTCGGTGGTCAGTGAAGCGGCGTCCGGACGCAGTTGCATGATTTACGGTGGAGTGCGAGCACGTATGCGACTTCGCTCAAGTAGTGGCAACAGCAATGGCGAAGAGGGCCGCTCGCCCCTGCCGAACGGAGGAGCGGAAACCAGGAGATCTGCGCCAGCTCCGCCAGTATGGGAACAGCAGCAGCAATCCCAGAGTCAGCCGCAGCCCCTGAGGATGGTAAATGGCAGTGGGGCGGCGGTGCCGCAGACAGCGCCGTATCCCCAGCAACCCCCGGCTCCCGCACTTGCACGTCCCCTAACCCAAGTTTACGGAGCGCTGCCAGAGAACACTCCGCAAGCTGCGCTCTGCCCTCCTATCGAACAGCCTGGAGTTGGACTTCCCGTGAGCCAAAGCACAGATCCGCAACTCCAAACGCAACCGGCGGACGATGAACCACTGCCGGCTGGCTGGGAAATTCGACTGGATCAGTATGGCCGACGGTACTATGTAGATCACAATACACGTTCCACTTACTGGGAGAAACCGACGCCACTGCCTCCAGGTTGGGAGATAAGGAAAGATGGACGCGGACGAGTTTACTACGTCGATCACAACACGAGGAAGACCACCTGGCAGCGGCCGAACAGCGAGCGCTTGATGCACTTCCAGCACTGGCAGGGTCAGAGGGCCCACGTTGTATCCCAGGGCAATCAGCGATACCTGTACTCCCAGCAACAACAGCAGCCAACAGCGGTGACTGCGCAAGTGACGCAGGACGACGAGGATGCACTGGGACCGCTGCCAGATGGCTGGGAGAAGAAGGTAAATCCATTAACGTACCAAATTCAATAATCAATTTTAACTTATAATTTCGCTTATAATGAACAGGTCCAGTCGGACAACCGAGTGTACTTTGTGAATCATAAGAACCGCACCACCCAGTGGGAGGATCCACGAACCCAGGGCCAGGAAGTGAGCCTGATTAACGAGGGCCCGCTGCCGCCCGGCTGGGAAATCCGCTACACGGCCGCCGGTGAGCGCTTCTTTGTTGATCACAATACGCGACGTACCACCTTCGAGGATCCTCGACCGGGAGCACCAAAGGGGGCCAAGGGAGTTTACGGAGTGCCACGTGCCTACGAACGCAGTTTCCGCTGGAAGCTGTCTCAGTTCCGGTACTTGTGCCAGAGCAACGCTCTGCCATCGCACATCAAAATCACGGTGACGCGACAAACCTTGTTCGAGGACTCCTACCATCAGATTATGCGCCTCCCCGCCTACGAACTTCGGAGGCGACTCTATATCATATTCCGTGGCGAGGAGGGACTGGATTACGGCGGAGTATCTCGCGAGTGGTTCTTCCTGCTTTCCCACGAGGTCCTTAATCCCATGTACTGCTTGTTTGAGTACGCGAACAAGAACAACTACAGTCTTCAGATAAATCCCGCCTCGTACGTGAACCCCGATCACCTGCAGTACTTCAAGTTTATCGGTCGCTTTATCGCGATGGCCCTTTACCACGGAAGGTTTATCTACAGTGGATTCACAATGCCTTTTTACAAGCGCATGCTGAACAAGAAGCTTACCATCAAGGATATCGAGACCATCGATCCGGAGTTCTATAACTCTCTTATATGGGTAAAGGATAATAACATCGATGAGTGCGGCTTGGAGCTGTGGTTCAGCGTGGACTTCGAAGTACTCGGCCAGATAATCCATCACGAGTTAAAGGAGAATGGCGAAAAAGAGCGCGTGACGGAGGAGAACAAGGAGGAGTACATCACGCTAATGACAGAGTGGCGAATGACGCGGTAAGCTTTTTAGAGGATAAGCAACAGTATATTTTGAAGAATGATAAAATCACTTATGTCTCTTGTGACAAATTTTTTAAGGCAATTTATTTTAAAATTAGTAGTAAATCATCACTATATACAATTTTTCATTAAACTTATCCACAGTGGCATTGAGCAGCAGACAAAGACGTTCCTGGAGGGCTTCAACGAGGTGGTGCCGCTGGAGTGGCTCAAGTACTTTGATGAGCGCGAGCTGGAGCTGATCCTGTGCGGCATGCAGGACGTGGACGTGGAGGACTGGCAGCGCAACACTATTTACAGACACTACAACCGCAATTCCAAGCAGGTCGTCTGGTTCTGGCAGGTGGGTGGCCTTTATAAACTTAGTGCCATTTAAGTCGCTAAACCGGGTATTTACTTTCGCAGTTTGTCCGAGAGACGGATAACGAAAAGCGGGCCCGTCTGCTACAGTTTGTGACGGGCACGTGTCGCGTGCCGGTCGGAGGATTCGCCGAGCTGATGGGCTCCAATGGGCCGCAGCGCTTCTGCATCGAGAAGGTGGGCAAGGAAACGTGGCTGCCGCGCTCGCACACCTGCTTCAATCGATTGGACCTGCCGCCGTACAAGAGCTACGATCAGCTGGTGGAGAAGCTGACCTTTGCCATCGAGGAGACTGAGGGTTTCTGCCAGGAATGAGTGGCAGTCGATTTGTGGTCGGTTTGTTGATTAATGTTTAATTCCAGTTGAGCGCCTGCGTTACCGTCCCCCCAATCTCTACCCCTACCCCTACCCTTACCCATTCCCCCCTCCAAATCCCCTTCCTCGTTTGACGACCACGTTGCGTTAAATAGTTACTGTTATTATTATTACATACGTATATATTACTACTGTATACTGTAAACACAAAACACACTTTTGTCTGTCTATTCCTATGTTCGCTACAACTAGGCCTTGATTAAGTTTAGTTACCATATTAAATGAAAGGTTTGCCTAAAGTGCGAAATTTGAGAACGATGTATCGATGTATTGAAAGTTTATTTTGAAGTAATGTTTTAATTTTTTAGATATATATTATCTATTACATAATTTCTTTTTGAAACAGGTTTTGAGTGAATCTTTTCTGGTTATAATTTTTTACGATTGTCTTTAAATGTATTTGTCGATAAATTTTTTTTCGCCCATGATTCGTCTGTAAATTATACGCCAATAAATAAAACTACCTGATAGTTCAGCAAAGCCTTGATCAATTTTTATACCACAATTCTCAAAAAAATGCACTTTAAATTCTTTAATAAAACAAACATTAGGCACTTTTGGTATCCCGATTTGTTCAAGGAATAGTTGTGTACAAATAATTTTGTAGCATCCCTCCGTTTTGGCTCACAAAAAGCTGCTCAGCAATCGCAACCAAATGTTACGTTTTTGCCATAAGATTGCACTCTGATTGCTTCTAGTTCAATTGTACAACGAGCCCCGGCTTGCATGTTTTTAGCCACTTTATTGGTGAATTTATATTTATATTTATACGCCCCACTTGTAAATAGTTTACTCAACCAAATTCAAACTGTTAACGAACTGAGTTTGGTTTACTGGCAAACTGTTTTTAACTGTTCAATTGTTTATCACGTATACACAAGAAATCTAAATAGAAACTATATTTTAAATATGTATATCCACACTAAAGAACACACAAACACACACAGGAGATATCGTGAGAACTTGAAACACCGCAAAGCAAACAAAATACGTTAGGATTTTAACAGACAAACAAGAGAATACACTTAAACCAATAATAAATTCAAATAGCAATAATTGTTGTTAACAAAACTAAAAGGTAGCAAAAAAGAGATAAACGGCAGCGATACATATATTAATTATGCTACATAACTGTGCAGACTAAGACAAATCGGAGAATAAGGAGGAGCGACGTATATAGGGTTGATTGTGTACGATTACATATTAAATATATATTATATATTAAATAGATTTTATTTAGTTTAATGCAATGTGTACTGTATTATATAAAATAAATGCAAAATTATTTAGTGATACACAGCCGTGTAATTATTCATGCCCAAAATACTTGAGGGCAATTCGGCTGTGTCGACACTGCGGTTTGTTTTCGCTTAGTCAGCTGCCAATTCGTTGTTGCGGCAATAAATTTAATTACTTTAAGCGCATTTTTGGCAAGCGCATGCATTTTAATGCCCCGCAATTAAAATGTGTATCAAATGTATAAAAAAAGAGTATCGTTTCGGTTAGGTAATGGCTACTGAATATCCAGCCACAATGGTCCACTGATAATATCATCATCATCGTTATCCTCGGATGGGTAACCTACATTTTCCAGCGCTTCTTGTTGGCTGTGCGCTCAAATTTAACAAGCTGCTCCATTATTTATTGCGGTTAAATTGCAAAAACGCAGCAGTCAAAACAAGAAACTATACAGTATTAAAGCACAGGTACACTGAGAAGAAATTGGGGAGCAAAATAGAGTGAAATAAAGTTATGGTATGAAACTTTGTTTATTTATTGGATGTTTTTTCAAAAGGTTTGCGATAAGTAAATTAATTTAAAGATCTAACTACTGGCAAATGGTTATTTTAAAATTAACTATTATTTTCTATGACCTAATATTCTATTATTATTTTCTATGACCTGTTTTAAACAAAATAAAAAAAAATGTTTTTTTAGCCATTTGTTTTTGAAAGTGTTTATTAGCAGCCACGACATAACACCTTCCCGCTGCTTTGGGGATTGGGGGGATTGCATACTGTGTATCGCTGGCCCCCGATCTTTGCTCCGGGCTCCCGACTCCTGGCTCCCAATTCCTGGTCGGCTGCCTGCTGGTTTTAGTTCTGGCACGTGTATTGTTTCGTAATTACGCCACAAATGGGCGGAATCATGAGTCGGCGGAGGCAGCACCTTTCGGAGCCCACCTGGGATCCGGCGCTCGTTGTGGGTGCAAGCAATTTTCACTTTCATCCATGATTTATGTATTCGCGGCTCGTGTTGCCTTGATAGTGCAGTTTTTAAAGTTAATAAAGATTCTATGAGAAAAGGTAAGAAACGTTATTTAAGTCCGGCATTCAAAAAAAAAACGATCGCTTTAGTGTTGCCCACTTACTTTTTTGATCTTTTAGTGATGCTATCTTGACTCAGACTCGGCACTGTGTTATGCCATTCACATTGCTGCGCGTTTGTTGTCATTGGCTTGTTGTTGTGCGCTTATAATTTTAAAATTGGAAAATAAATAATTCTTCACAAATCTCGGATATGAATAACATGGCCTATTCGCCTGACGTGCGGTAAGTTGAAGGACACGCATGCGTATTTAAGCATATTCAAATATACATTTTCTCCTAGAATTCCAGGATTTCTTACCCCTTTGCGCTCCAAAGAACTGCTGGAAAGGCAGAGGGGTGGTAAAAGTGTCCCTAAGAAGGAGTATTTAACCTCCAACAAGCCTTTAGGCCTCGAAAAGCCAGAGAACAAACCTTTGATCATAAGATTGCCAAAAAGCGTACCTTCTATTATAATTACCGATGCGGATTTGGAACGTCCTAAGGAATTGCTACAGCGGCTGGAGAGATCCATAGATCGATCGGCCTCTACATCCAAGATACCATCTAAAAATGCCATTCTAACGTCCCAAACTAGGCAGCGAACCTGGGAAGGACCCAAAAACCACGAGCTTAGGTAAGCTGATTTGATATTTCAACGATTTGACTTTAAATAATGAAGTAAACTGTATTTCCAGACCTTCCAAAATAGTCATACCCTCTTCAGAACCTTGCCCTCTACGATCGCAGAAACTGTTGGAGGACCAGAGGTGCCGGTATCGAGGAAATTCTGCCACCAAGATATCCTCGCAAACTAATCGGGAAACCCAAGATGGTTCAAAAACTCCGGAAAAGCGGTGTGTAAAGAATATTTTTAGAGATATAAATGTATTGGAATGTTAAGTTTTTGTACATTTATACCATTCTAAGCAGTAGTTATACACTACTTTGTTATTTTTCTTATAAAGCTATTCCTCATTTCACCAGCTCCCAATTTATACCTTGCTCGGAACCACAACCAATACGACCAAAAGTGATCCTCGAGCGGGAGCGCCAGGCAGTCATAACCAACCGTGCGGTATCAGTATCGATTGACCGGCCAAAAACAAAGCCACCAACGAGCAGCTTCACATCGAGCCGTCAGTTGGTGCCCTCGATTGGTTTCTCGTACCCCAAGGATCCAAAGAGCCTACCCACATCTAGCAAAGCAACCAAGCTGACCAACTCAAAGCGCAAGCTGGATTTCCACACGGATTTGGGCAAGGATTCGCTGCGGCAGAAGCTGGATAGAATTTCAAAGGAATGGCAAAAAACGACAGAGTACCAGCTAAGTCAGTTCATAGCGGATTTTGTGAAGCAGCTGGTTCGTTTTCTACCCTTTTGTGGTGTAAAATTTTCGCATCTTAGCAGTGATTGCTATATGCAGCAGATGATGGAGGCACTGCAGCAGCTCCACTATGCGAAAAAGGTGAGCAAAAGTTGGCTACGCATGCCAATCACCCAAAAAGCTTTTGGCGATGTGCTAGAAATGCTACATTTCTTGTTGAATGTTGTTGAAACCCGAAGCGAGGAGGGGATATGTAAGATTCCTATTATTTCAGAAAAACAGGCAATGTTTAAGCAGACTGCCAGAGATTTTAGTCCAATGAAAGGAGCCACAGAATATAGAAAAATAAAGATAGAGCCGTCTTTTGATAGCAATTGTAGTATATCCAATGAAATAATGAGGTTGCAAGAAAATGTCCAGAATCTAAAATGCCAAAATGATAAATTAAACTGCCAAGAGGACCTGAAGCCGATTAACTTCATAACCACCAATGAAATAATGGATGGAGTTACTAATCTTGACTACGCAATATTGCTGGATAATCAGGAGGAGCGTTTGCATGAATTACAACTGCATCGTCTCCGTCTCCAGGAGATTTCCGAGCTTGTGAGCCTTGCCAAGCTGAAATTAAAACGCTGTTGTACAGGGGACAAAGAAAGTATCCATGCTTTTAATGAGCAAATTGGAGGTTTGGCAGCCTCCTTACTGGTTTTAAAGAAAATAAGGCCGAAAACCCAGTTACATTTAACTGTGAATTCCACGTTAGATGAGATTAACGAGCGTAAGGAGCAGCTCCAGCAGATGTATGAAGAGAATTACTCAAATCTTTTGCAGTTAAACATATAGCCACCTTAAGTGAACCTTACGGCGAAGTAAGCCACATGTCTCAATGAATCTCATAAGGTTAGAGTTAATTTAAGCAAATATTTGCGTGTTACGTAAGTTGCACACTGAGCCCAGCATTTAAGCTGCTGGCTTAGTAATTCCTTCCTGATTTATTTAATTGAATTTATCAACTGGAAGCTTCGGCAATGTCCTCGATTTAAGTTCCTGTAATTGACATTTGAATGAGTCATCGGCAGCTTGGCTACACTTTCTTAAAGGAAATAGCTGAAAAGTTAAGCTGCTTAACTTCCAACTACATAAAAGTTTACATTTTTCGGGGTTTCTTGGAAGCAATTTTTCGTGAATATAATAATGTCTATCTTAAGATTTAAAAAATCATTTTAGTGTAAAGGTTCTGTTTATTTAAAAAACATCACAAGCAATGTACTTTAAGTTTTGCGTAAAATATTAGCGAATATTTACGTATCAATTTATAGTTATCAGTTTATTGAAAAATTCAGTATTACTTCCGTACTTAAAAAAAAACTTCGTAAATGTAAAAACGAATCAACATTTAGGTGCGTAAATCTTTTTCTGTAAAACAATAAAATAAAAGGAAATTTGTGTGTAACAATTGTATAATCTTTTGGGGTATTAAAAAAAATCATAAAAAAGTATTTAAAAAATGCAAGCCATAGAGTAGTTGCCAAACCAGGAGGCTGCATTTTGATGTTGTGGAAGACTTGTGGATTGGCATTAATTTAGAGGTCCTGCAGCAAGGACGCCGCATAACGAGGGGGAGTGGGAGGTGGCTGGCCGGCTATATGCATGTGCTGGGGTTAGATTTATAATGCGTTTGTGTTTGTGCCCCAGAGTGGAACTAATAATCTTATTACTCAACTGGAAGAGATGCAAGCCAGCGTCAGTCCCCAGCATAAACTTGAACACTAAAACCGCACCGCACCCACAGACGGAGCTGTGCAATTAAACAGTGAACTGCATAAATTATTTCTCTGCAACAAAATGTTTAAAGCCCGCTCGGCAAATCCCGGCTGCCGAGTTGCCAGGGCAGGCAAATGTAATAAAATACATGAATTAGTGTAATGGAAATGCGAATTCCTAGAACAAACAATGCCAAAATTTCGAATGCAAATTCCCCAGCCAAAGACAACACCACATTCAGAATTTTGCGCAAATTAAACAATAACAACACGAACGAAGTGAGGCAAAAAGCACATTCACCTAGAGTGCATAAATGTGTAAGGATGCTAAAGAAAATGTGGTCCAAATGCCAAGATTATGCCATATAGTAGTTAGTTCAGGCCCGGCTCGAAAATAGTTATCTGCTCCACATCGTGTGTCATAAGTTGCTTTCCAACTTCGTAGCCAAAAATACCGAGAGCACCTTTAAAACTTGCCCGAAAACCCAGGCCAAAACAATTACGGTCTGTGGTGGAAAGCAGAATGGGTGGTGGGCGGTAGGTGGTGGGTGGTGCTGTGCTGGTGGTTTTCTTGTACATTATTTTCGTTCATAAAACAAACACTCACCTCGGCAGCCACTCACTCACAAAAGAACAGCATCCGGCTGACAACAGCAGCTTCTCTACATCACAGCATCGCTGGAGTGAAATAATCGCATATCGTAAACTTTGACTTCGAGCTAATGAAGAATTGCGGAGCCCGGAAAAGCTGCAATTGAGTTAATTAGCCGAGCAGGGAACTTCAAGTAAATGGATACTGTCATGACGTTCAGGCAGTGGGACTTTTGGAAAAGGGAGCTCGTTGCAAGGTATTTATACTTATATTGCCTCTATGTCCTACTTAAGCAAATTGGATTTTATTCAAGGTAGTCATCGTACGAAACGCAGTGCACTGTCTTTCTTCATCTCAACTTTTTACATCGTGCTTCAAATTGCTTTTGCTCAATTGGAGAAGTTTTTGACTTATTTGCTACAATGAAAATAGTTATTTTTTTGTAAGCTCTTTCTATTAAGTTTTATTTTTTTCTTTTATTTCGATTTGAATGGCTTTTCAGTCGCACACTTATTAAATTTAGTTTTGTTTAAAGAAATTATACAATAACAGTTCAAAATAATTCCAAAATATCTTCAAAAATTCAACCATCCTAATGTTTTAATTAGCGATCTTCTACTGTACTTTTGCCTGTGTTCATACGGAAACTTGAAATCGTTCGAATGTCAAACAAACAAAAGAAATTCACTGGACAATATGAGAGAAAACGCTTGCGCCAATTTCGCTGTGCGAAGAAAGAATTGCCGAAAATCAAAAGGCACTTTTCCTTCGACATCCTTTGCTTTTTCGTCCTGGCACAAATAGAGAGAAACGACTTCTTGTTGTTTAATTTCAAACATGAACATTCGGCGGGATTCCCCGCTTTAAGTTCGTAGTAAGGTGGCTTTAATTTGGAAACGAATAAAATTTGTATGCGGAGCGGTGGAAACCACTGGATGACTCGCTGACTGAACTGTTTTCTATGTGTCCTCCGGTTTAGCTGCCACTTCTAGCGAAAAGGAAAAAATGTCAGCTGCAGCGTGACCAAGTCCGCGTCCACCAAACCAGCCGATGTCGAGTCATGCGATTGCAATATTTATGCAGTTTGTGCTGCGTTTGCTATATTTGACAGTTGCTCTTCCGCTAGGTTGTAAAAGACTGGGGCCACATCCTTTCGACGGGCTTTGCTGTGTAATGAGCCCAGCCGCACAGGAAACCATTTGATTCTGAACCAATTTGTGCCTATTGTATGAAAGACATTTCTAATGGAACATTTTCACTGAAAAAATTACAAAGTCTGAAAGATTAATTCGTTGAAGTTGTTCCTTTGAAAAGTCTACAATTTTGCTTTTAAAACTTATTTAATTATGCTAAGAATCTCTTTATTAACATATTCCTATTTCTTAAAATTGCGATGAGTAGTATTTCTTAAAAGCATAGGAAAAAACAGCTTAAGGATACAATCAAGCTTAGTATATTTTATAAAGTTATCAATTAATAACAAAAGCACACATTTTAATAACTTTATTTTAAGCTCTGATATCTAATAACATATTGAAAAAGTATTTAAAAAAAAGTCAAGTTAAACTTTCCAGAAAGCCATTTCGAAAGCCCCAAACTTGGCTTCAAAGTGGCATACTTCTTAAAATTTGTGAATCGATTATTGAATAATCAGACTTATTTAATTTTGTTTAATAATATTGTGTTTAATATATTCCACACTACCTTTTCTCTCATCTTCAGTTATTTTTATTGACCATTTCGCCGCACTGGCAAGTGCATTAAAGCTTCGTTGTGGTGGAGCGTAATTGTTATTGCTCAATTTTTTCCTGCGCATTTCAGCGGTTTTCGGCTCTAGGAAGTTGCTTGCTTAGTCGGGCATGCAACAAGGACGACAAGGAGGCGGGGTGACAAGGAGGGGGAGGGAGGAGGGAGGTGGTGGCCAGGACGATGCTGCAGCAGGTGGCGCGTGCGTTTGCGTTTGCTCGAACGGCAATTGCATTATCAGTAAATTATATCTGCGGCGGGCTGTTGCCCCCCATTTGCCGACTTTTCCCAGCGCCGACATGTTGGCCATGTTTACGGGTTGCCTGCGGCCATGTTTGCCATGGCCTGCTCCTGCTTTTCCTCCGGTATTGCCCCCCCCACCCGCGCCCCTTCATTGTTGGACGGAGGGGTTGTTGTTGCCGCTTGTTTGTGTACCATTTTCGGCGCTTTCCTGCTGATTTATGCAAAACTGTGGCATTTTTCAATTGCATTTTACACTCGTCCTGCAAGTTTCGCCACCAGCTCCGGATCCTGCAGGCTCCGTGCTTCAGGACTCCGGGGTCCTGTTTCCTTTCGCTTGTTTGTGTTGTACAATTTTCACACATTTGTGCAACTTTGCCACCGAAATGCGCAACACATTTGCCCCGTCGCATTGTGGCTGTTCCATCTGGAGGAGAACCATCTTCACAGGACCCGCCTGCCACGCCCCTTGGAAGCACACGCCCCCACCCCCTCGACTGCAGTCAACTGCATTTTATTGCCAGAGATGTGAGTGTGTGTTAGGGATCCGTGTATCCACGATATCCACGCTTGGGTTTGCGCATTTAATGCCAAGTTATAACTTTCACGTGGGTTGCTTTAGTAGTTTTCACCCAACCCAGTTGTTGCCCCGTGCCCCAAAGTATTGCCCTCGTGAGTAACGTGGCTCCATAAAAATCTCCTGGCGGGAAGTAAAGTGTCACTTATGCATAGAAGATTTGCGATGCATTTTTCAATGTTTAATAAACATAATTTCAGAGCAGTTTATCATGTGACAGCGCATAAAAGCTGCTGTGTTTACAGCCATTTGTTTATGGCTCGCTAAAAAGGCTGATTGGTCTGGAAAATAGATTGGAAAGGACATGGTAATTTAAATCAGAAAAAATATGGTTCATTGTTCGTCTTAATGGCTGACATTGATTGTCTTTTGTTATTGTTTCTCAATACAATTGAGTCTTTGTCTCATTTACAAATTCATGCTTAAGAAAATCATTTTTATTTCACAGTAAAAAATTAAACTTGAACTATTTCCTTCAGACTTTTCGCAAATTGTGTTCTTAGTTTTGCAACTTGTCAAAAAAAATTGTTCCAAAAAATCAAGATTAAATTTTGTAAGCCCCTTTATGAAAATGAAGAAAAATCGACCCAAAATTACAAACCAATCTGAAAATACAGTTTATTAGAGAATTAAACCACGATCATTTAGAAGTATGCCACTTAGCAATCGGATGTCTGCAAGAAAAGTTATGGGCTTTGAAGTGCAGTTTTTGGACAATATTCTGCAAAGCCATTTTTCGGAAATTTGGAAAGGGGTTAGCATTATGAAAATGACCAAAAATCGACCCAAAATTACAAACCAAGCTGAGTATACAGTTTTTTAGAGAATTAAACCACGATCATTTAGAAGTATGCCACTTAGAAATCGGATGTCTGCAAGAAAAGTTATGGGCTTAGAAGTGCAGTTTTTGGACAATATTCTGCAAAGCCATTTTTCAGAAATTTGGAATTATGAAAATGACCAAAAATCGACCAAAAATAACAAACCAAACTGAGTATACAGTTTTTTAGATAATTAAACCACGATCATTTAGAAGTATGCCACTTAGCAATCGGATGTCTGCAAGAAAAGTTATGGGCTTAGAAGTTCAGTTTTTGGACAATATTCTGCAAAGCCATTTTTCGGAAATTTGGAAAGGGGTTAGCATTATGAAAATGACCAAAAATCGACCAAAAATTACAAACTAAACTGAGTATACAGTTTTTTAGAGAATTAAACCACGATCATTTAGAAGTATGCCACTTAGAAATCGGATGTCTGCAAGAAAAGTTATGGGCTTAGAAGTGCAGTTTTTGGACAATATTCTGCAAAGCCATTTTTCAGAAATTTGGAATTATGAAAATGACCAAAAATCGACCAAAAATAACAAACCAAACTGAGTATACAGTTTTTTAGATAATTAAACCACGATCATTTAGAAGTATGCCACTTAGCAATCGGATGTCTGCAAGAAAAGTTATGGGCTTAGAAGTGCAGTTTTTGGACAATATTCTGCAAAGCTATTTTTCGGAAATTTGGAAAGGGGTTAGCATTATGAAAATGACCAAAAATCGACCAAAAATTACAAACTAAACTGAGTATACAGTTTTTTAGAGAATTAAACCACGATCATTTAGAAGTATGCCACTTAGCAATCGGATGTCTGCAAGAAAAGCTATGGGCTTAAAAGTGCAGTCTTTGACATTTTTTTGCAAAATACATTTTTTGAAAATTAGGATCGTTTTTTGGCTAAGCTATTAGAATATTTTTTTATGACTATTTTGAATATTTTTTTTTGGTCAGAAAATCAAAAATTTATATTTATCACTTTCCTGATGAGAAAACAATTGATTGACCAATTTTCCCACTTTTTAATTGTTTCAACAACCCTCGCTATTTAATGAACTCTGATTTTGAAGCATCAATTTTCCAGCTAATTGCCAAAATAAGCAAAATTATGTGACAGGCCATAAACGCATCGACCAGTTTTTCAATGGCAACCGAAATTATGCACTTTGACAGGGAACGCATTTAATGTTAATCATACGCACTGTTGCCTGGCAGTTGAATCCTGTTTGCTAATTTAATATTCGCAAACGAATGCACAGGAAAAGTGAGCAGAGCGAACGCAGATGCAGTTATATGCAGAAATATTCACACCAAATAATTAAATATATTTAAATTGTGAATGAGGGGAAATCCGATTTAGGTGGCATTTTCAACAAACAAATTTATTGGCGCATAATTCAAGGCGGCGATGATGCCGCTGACGATGATGCATGGCGGGGGCAGGAAGCAGGCCAAGATATGAATGGATGCAGCTGGCAATTTATGGCAACTGGGGGGCTTGCAGTGGGTGGTTGCGGCCAAGGCCGTTTGCCGCTTGCCGTGACTGCCAAAAGCAGCTAGCAAAAGAAAACGCCAGCCGCAGCCATGACGATGGCAGAGCGGAAACGGAAATGGAAATGCGCAAATACAATTGTCACACACACACACACACACTCGCAGAAGCAGCAGCAGGGTGAAATTTTAATGGAAAATTGGTGTACTCGTCGTGGCAATAAATGAAGCTCGCATTTCTATACGCTCGGCTAATAAAAGGCCCGGCTCGCCGGAGTGACAGCCAACAAGGGACTGGACAACAAGGCCCAAAACACTGAAGGGGCAGGCCAAGGGGCCTCATGACCCCCTTAACCCCACCCCCTTTCCACACCCCTGTCGACAGTTGCGCTGAGTGATGAGCCCTGCTAACAGGGTTTTTCGATAGGGGCCCCGATATTGAGACCCAGGTACGCAAATCAATTTGTTAAGTCTTCCCCCGAGCGAGAGGGCGGCGAATATCCTTCAAAGGAGCACCCCTGCTGGACTCCTTCGCCTCCTTGCTGCTCCATCTTTGTGCCTACCGCTTAATCTTTCAATTTGCATATAACATAATAGCCTAAGTGGGCAGGCCAAGCTGGGGGATTGGCCTGTCACTTAGAAAAAATACCTTAAATGATTTATTTAACTTTAATAATCAACATTATTTATTACTAAAACAAAAGTCCTAGAACATATTGAAATCCATGGATTCGCCTTTTGTATATAAATATTTAAATGTTTACTAAGTTAACTTGAGATAAATCCTTTGAAAACATGACATCTATTAAAGACGGAATACCTTTATTAGTGTTTAAAGTTCCAAGTTTATTTTATGAATTTTTAAAAATATAACTTAAAACATTTTGTTTAATAATGCTTACATATATAACTCTTAACCTCTTCTTAAAATAAGTTTTCCCAACGATTATAGGTTCACTCTTGCAATAACTGAATAACACATTCTGATATTTTTGTAGACCTTTACTTTTTATAATTATTAATAGTTTAAAACCCATTTCTTGTAGTGCACTCTAGCAGATATGACCTGAACATCGAGGCAATGCTTTATGGTCACTTGAACGCAAATCGCACTGCTGGAGGGCTTGAAGGGGACTCCCAGGACTGGTGGAAAGGGGAGCACAGGAATGGAGGGACGCGGAGGTGGCCACAGGCAAACACTTGACGTGCGCTTATGCAGCACCGAGTTGCGCATACGCCGTGTGGGCCGTACCGCTTATTGAATATGCTGATGCAGGTGGAACTATATAGCCATGGCTACAAGAGCAGCCGACTCCATGTTGATATATGTCACACAGACTGGCAAAATAAACTGCACCAAAGGGGCGCAGCGTGTGTGTGTGTGGGGCGTGGCCCGGCCCACTTACTGGCCATCGATGATAGGCGTTGATACAGTTGCTGTAACAGGATTAGCTCCGGATTTGGCTTAGGCGACCGGGCTCCATGTTTGCCCGACAACTAATGGACGGGTGAGGGGCCGGAGTGCGGGATGCGGGATCGGGGACTCCAAACATTATGCAAGACAAATCCGTAACGAGAGCTGCAAGTTAATGGGACGACCTCAATGAAATAGCTCAACTGCATTGCCGGCCACTGCGCCAGTCAAATATTATTCGTTGTGGCCCCCAAATAAAATGCAATTATTGTCCATCTATCAAATGGCCGGCTGTGTGTGTGTGTGTGTGGGCTGGTTGTTGGCTTTTAATTGGGTTGGTTGGGCCAGTCTGTTAACTATTGGCACTGACTGTATGCCCCTCACTTGGACATGCAAATGGAAACTCTCTTAGCCGGATTACTGAGCCTACGAAAAAGATTGCCTTCTAAATTCAACTAAAACCAATAGATTGCTTCACAAATTCGGTACAGAACAGAGAATTTCATTTTTCCCTTCGATGTAAATTGATTTCTGAAACTGATAAGCATTTTTAGCTAAATTCTTTTTCCCGCCCTATTTTTTCGGGTACTTTTCATTATGGTTAAGAACCTGCAATTAACAACTTTTAGTCCAATGAAAGTGAAAAGGTAACCCCAATTAAAAAGGAAAGGAGAAAGGAGGATGGCCGATGAATTGAAAGTTTTGCCGCATAACAATTAATTAAATTTGTAGTCCCTGCCTTTGCGTAGTTTGTTGTGCAACACACAAAATATTGAATGTCAAACAATGGTCTGAATGGAATATTCCAACTGTAATTGAGTCCTGTGTAATTAGAGCGGGACGGCTAGAGACGAAGTCAGGTGGGTGGAAAGGACCTTGACTGATGGGCGGAACGGGCAGAAATGTTGAGGTGGAAGTGTACACGCAGACGTAAGCATAAAAACAATTAAAACTTTCGCCAAAGTCAAAGACATAACTTGGCAACAGTACACTGGGGAAAAATTGGTTGTTATAGACTTTACATATTATGCAATTGAAGATTGATATGTTTATTATTTATTTAATTGGCAAAGACAAACAATGAACTATTAGTGGAAATTTAGAGGTGTCTGTTTTGAGCTCAAAATAGGTAATAATATTTAAGAAACAAATTGGAAGATCTATATCATAGTTTTATATACAAACCTTGAAGACAGCCTTTTAATCATCAGTTAATTATTTTAAACTTTAAAACGATTTCATCCCAGTGCACAGCGGAAGGCTCCTCACCTGCAACTAGTTTTCCTCGGTGGCTATATAAGCGTAGCTCCACATTGCTCCTGACACTCGCCCGGAGCAGGTGACCACTCAACTTGCGACAGGAGCCATCGATAGTATCCACTTGAATTCATCGCTGGAATGATTGACAGCGGGGAGGAGCCTGCGATTGCTGGCCACTTCTTCCGCATTCCCCGCATCTCCGGCCGCATTGTGGGCATCTGGCCGCAAAGGATCAGGGGCGGGGACGGGGACGGGGGCGGTCGTCCTTGGCACGCCCACCTGCTCTTCGTGTTCGCCTTGGTCGTGGTGCTGGTGGGGGCGGTGGGCGAGCTGAGCTACGGCTGTGTCCACCTGGACAACCTGGTGGTGGCTCTGGAGGCCTTCTGCCCCGGCACCACCAAGGCGGTCTGTGTTTTGAAGCTGTGGGTCTTCTTCCGCTCCAATCGCCAGTGGGCGGAGCTGGTCCATCGCCTAAGGACCATGTTGTGGCAATCGCGGCGGGCGGAGGGCCAGCGGATGCTGGTCGGACTGGCCACCACGGCCAACAGATTGAGCCTGTTGCTCCTCAGTTCCGGCACCATGACCAACCTCGCCTTCAACCTGCAACCGCTGATTATGGGCTTTTATCGGTGGATGTTCGAGCTGTCGGGCCAAATCGAGCTGCCATTTAATATTATGTGAGTACATTTGACTAAGACTTATAATATCATTAATTTTAATTGCATTAGGCATTTGCTTTCGTTTGTGTGCTATTTATGGGCAAAAAATAGTTTAAGTATATAACAATTACAAAAGCTTTAGATTTCTCCCTAATATTTATTTTTCCTTTGTTTTTTGAAAGGATTTTTTATAAAATAGAACCCCCTCTCCCTTTGTTATAATTGATACTTATACTGATTATTGTCACAAATATCTTAATGGCTAATTTATGCAACATTGTATCCCTTTTTTTATTGGTTTCCACTTAACTCATAGTAATAGTTATTTTGGTATGTCTATTCCTATAAAATGTTGATTTTCTATTTAACGTAAAAGTATATTTTTAAAAATAAATGTGGATCACAAACGTGTTTCACCTCAGTTACTTACTATTTTCTCAAACCCATTATTATAAAGTAAAAGCGTTGAAATAAAGAAATAAGATACTTATGAGAAAGTTTGTAAAATAAAATTTTATGTATGCACAAAAATAAACTACATTATGCCTTAACATCCAAGCTTACGGCTTTCATAAAGTCAATTTATGGCTTCTTATTTAAGATGGAAATCCTTTAACCAATTTGGTTAATGAGGAGGAGGGGCAAGTGCATAAGAAGTGAGTGCACTTGCGCCCTCCAGACGCAATTAAGAGCAGCACATCGAATATTAATCTCGGCTGCTCCTTGAAATGCCCCCCCCTTTGAACAGCCTGCCTGCCTTTGCCGTCCAGCCAGGAGTGTTTCCTGCGACCTACGTGCTGCTGACCGCTTCCGGAGCTTGTACCGTGTTCGTCTTCAGCTTCGTGGACGGCTTCTTCCTGTGCTCCTGCCTCTACATCTGCGGCGTTTTCCGGCTGGTGCAGCAGGACATTCGCAGGATATTTGCCGATTTGCATGGCGGTGAGTCTTGCGTCTGCTGCAGCTGCAAGATGACAATGGTCGTCCTCGCCCCCCTTCCAATAACTTTTCTTTACTTTCAGATTCAGTAGATGTTTTCACGGAGGCCATGAATGCGGAAGTGAGGGACAGACTGGCCAAAGTCGTCGAGCGGCACAATGCGATTATCGATTTCTGCACGGACCTAACACGCCAGTTCACCGTTATCGTTTTAATGCATTTCCTGTCCGCCGCTTTCGTCCTTTGCTCGACCATCCTGGACATCATGTTGGTAAGCCCTTGCAGTGGCGTTTTTGGGCCAGTTTTTCAAGGGACACACAATTCCTCTTAATAATTTGTATTTCATACTAGGCTTTTTTAATTAGAAGAACCATTCAAACAAATTGATTCTTAAGAGAAGTGGGCGTGCTAAATTACGTTTGTATTTTAGGAAATTTAAATTACTGAAGTTTGTTCCGAAAAATAGTTATTTGTATTAAAATCCAACCATATCTGAGATATTTCAAAATTTGGAAATGTTAGGATCATAACTATAACCTTAAACTAATCAGCAAACTATATAAATGTAACCCCCCTTCAAACATTTTTCTACGATCGCCTCTGAATTTTCCTCTCGCCTGCATTCGGCGGCAGTTTTAAAAGTTTTTCCTTGTTTTCCCTGTTTGCCGTTCTCCCCAGCCGCTTCGTTCCGATTCACTTTTCCCGATTTGTTTGTTTGCTTTGTGGCTGCGGCTGTGGCTCTCCGGTGGCAATTTATAAGCGCATGAATTGTTACTGCTCCCGAAAAAAGTTTTTAATGCGACTTTCGCACGTTTTCCGGTGTCCCGGACATTGGAGACCGAAGACCCATAAGCTGTTTGCTGCAACTGCCGAGCGGCGAAAATGTTTGGGAAAAGGCTCCTGGCTTTTGGCCCCAATGGGATAAACGCTGCCAGCACTTTCTTCGCCTTTCTCCGCTTCTTATTCGGCCCAAAGTGTTGAGTAATCCATTCGAAACTTGTTTATCGCTCGGGGGTCCTGTGGCCAGCGATCTATTATCACTTTTTAACTGTACTTCAGGGGAGAATGTGAGGGAACCTATGTGGCACAAGGAGTTTCGACACGTGCTTGAACCAAAAACTTTAGAAAGTTTTTCATTCCTTTCTACAGTTTTTTTAACAGAGGTTTTAGAACGGAATTAAATGCTGATATGACAATATTTTTAGAACTTAATAAAATATCATATGAGGTAAAAAATCAGTAAAATACACTGAAAAGCTTGGCAAGCCATATAACTACTCTAAATAATCAATATAATATAACTATATAATTTACCAAACCAAATTTAGTGTTTATCTTAAAATGTAAATCTCTTGTTTGGCTGTTCATCCTTGAACTAAATATTTTTCCCGACCTTAAATTGACCAGAAAGAGAAAAGGCCAACAAATAGCAAGAGGAAATTCCAAAAGAGCAAAAACAAATGCAATTTATTGTTGGCAAATCCAATTGGGTACTTGCAAAATCGAGAATTCTCACAGTTTTATGCAGTCGACGACATGCATAAGTCGCATAATTCTTTTTCAATGCCACAATGGAAATGTCAGGCGAGTGGAAAATGGCAGTGAGAGGAAAAGCAATCAGACCGCAGCCGCAAGTAGCCCAAGACCATTTGGCAAAGTACATTGCTTTGATGTTTTCCATTTCGCAACTACTTCAAACTCTCGCACACTATATATATAGTATATAGTATAAGGCATATTAAATAATCCCCTGCAGTTTTTCACCACAAGCAATTTCCCTTCAATTAATGACATCTCTTATCCTGCTCTCCTTTATTTTCATTCCGGCTCTCTATATCTTCTGTCTCCGTAGAACACGTCGTCGCTGAGCGGCTTAACCTACATCTGCTATAGCATCGCGGCCCTAACGCAGCTATTCCTCTACTGCTTCGGCGGCAATCACGTTAGCGAAAGTGTGAGTACGACTCCTGACCACTTTCCCCCTTCACCCTCCCCCTCCCGCATTCCCCCCTTCCCTTCACACTGGCGCAGCCCATTTTCATTTTATTTCCATCATTCATTCGGCTTAAGATACCCGGCGGAGTGGTTGTCATAGATTTGAATTAGATCTTGAATTCTAGACGAGCTGAGTACTTTTATGATTGCAAACATATATTTTAAATTAATGTCTTTCAGTTATTTTAGGATCTTTTGAAACATTTTGTATATTTCCCAACTGGCAAATCAATAAATTACAAATTATAAAATGTAGATTTAGATAATTTAATGACAGGAAACAATTATTGTTATTAAATTGATCAGCTAAGTTCTGAAAACTAATAATTTTAATAATTAAATGGGTATATTTATATTCTTTATTTTAAAGTTATTATCTTAACTGAGCAGAGATTTATATAGAGATTTTATATTCATAAATAAATATAAAAACCTCTAACAATTGAAATAGTAGTCCGCAGAGTATAGCATTATTCAGGTTCTCCTTCCTTTCTTTCCCCCACTTTCCTGTTATTAGAACTTTCCTCGTGTTTTTTTTTGCAATTCCTGTAATTTCAATTTGACGCTAAACATTAAGCAGCCAGGCGGGCACATAAAAAATGATGTGCCATTCACAAATTGCACTTGTGATAAAATTTTAATTACACAACAAAGTGGAGGGGGTGGTGGCTGCCCCACCCAGATTCAGTTCCAGATTCCGAATCATAACCCATGCCACCGACTTTTTGCAGAGTGCTGCTGTGGCGGACGTGCTGTACGACACTGAATGGTACAAATGCGATGCGAGGACTAGGAAAGTGATTTTAATGATATTGCGGCGTTCGCAGCGGGCAAAAACAATTGCGGTTCCGTTTTTTACGCCCTCACTGCCAGCTTTTGGTTCTGTATGGGATGCGATGCGATGCGTTGATTATGATAATAAATGTTTATGTTTCCGCTCCTTTCTCTGCCATTTCAGATACTCAGCACAGCCGGCTCATATATCACGCTGCTGAAGACGTTTCTGTAAGCCTACGCGGCGTATGATTGATATACCGGATTGGATTTTGTCCTTCGCTGTTTGTTTAAATTAAAACCTGCAACCGAACGGACATTAAATTGCCTGTGAATGAATGTAAGGGCGGTGGTCGTTGGTCGGTGGTGGGAAAAGAGCAACAAGTGCCGCCTGTCCTGGCCGTAATTGTTTCATTTAAATATTGCGGATTCCAACTAATGAAAAACACTTGCGGCTATGGGCACATTAATTGGGTCAGCGGTGGGAAACGAGGAGGATTGGGGATGGATGGGAGTGGGAATGGGGTTGCTCCACGGCGGAGACAGTAATGGCGTTTTTACGGCGCCATCTTGAGGTCTGTGGAGCTGTTTTGTTATAACAATATTTTCGTTATTCTTTTCTCTGCCAGCGCAGCGCAAATATCAATTATAATTTGTGAAATTCGAGACTGTTATGGTCGGTGAAGCCGCCGCAAATGGTTGCCAGTGCTCCTCGGTGGAAATTAGTGCGGTTTTACATGGATTTTATTCTTAAAGACTCCACGGAAAATGATGAAAATGGTCCAGTTGGGTATTCAGCAAAAACCATAAAAGCTGATTGGTAATTCAAACTACAAACCTTAACAAAAAATACTCGTTAGGAAAAAGATGTATGGATGTTTGAAAAATATTTTTAATCAATGGTTTTATCATTTAAATCCAGTACTTTTTGATGTTATTTTCTCCAATGTAATATGAAATGAAAAAAAAGGGTTCAAGATCTCAGCTACAAAATGTATTTAATAAAAAGCTGACATTTAATAGCTATTTATTTGAATAAATAATAAAATGATATGCATTTAGGTTAAATATATTTGTTTTGCCATAGTAATGCCATGAATAAATGCATTTAAGCAAATATATTCGCCATTTGATTTGTTCTTTGATAACTGCATTTGCATTTCAGTTTTATTTGGCCCGATTGCTTCCCTTTTCAAAGGGATTTTCACTTATTTGCCAATTTTGCGAACTAATTGAGTTGGAAGTTGTGCATTCGCTAGGTACTCACCGCATTTCTGTAAGATATTAAAAGTTTCCCGCCGCACGAAATGAAAAGCGAACTCGTGGTTTCGTTTCAGATTTATTGTTGAAAGAGTTCATTTCATTGATTTATTCATTGGGTTTGTCATCACATAAATTATCTAAAATCTTCTTACTGGCTTACGTGTAGTAAATTCATGCCTACCCATAGTATTACTCGCATGTGCAACACAAAACTTAGTCGGGCATGCCGCAATTGATTTAGTTTCGCAATTTGCCATTCGCTTTCACATATTGCTTTCACATTTATTTCATTCAATTTCCATTCCCATTACGACGTCGAGTGCCGCGTGACTAAATTTCATTTTGCCCATAAATAAATTCCATACAAGTTAGTGTTTATAATTAAGTTTTTTGCTTTTAGTTTATCAGATGAGAGTTTTTCGTTCAAATATATTACAATTTTCGGGTAGTAGTACGGGTCGTGGGTGACTGTGACTGCGGTGTGCGTACTTATGTGGGTGAGTGTGTGGGGGCTCCCTTTTCTTATTATATTTTCCTTTCTTTTTGGTTAGCTTGGCTCTCTGTTAAGACAGCATGAAATGTTGATAAAGTCGATGTGTGTGCGTGTCCTTTGTGTGGACCGCAGTAATGAAATAAAATACACACTTTTGTGTTTGTAGGTATATCTGTAAGCTGCGCCGCATCTTTGTGGTATTTACAGAGAGTGTCATCCGTCTGCTCCTTCGCTTTTCGTCCTTCGTCCTTCCTCCGGCCTTTGCATTTCACATTCTGCATTTTGCATTGCCGTGCCCGGCTCAGTGTCTCATTTTGCACAATGAAATGTAAATATTAAAAGGAAAACAAACATTCGCCTGAAAGCGAAAGCGACTGTGTTGTTTGCCTTTCCCATTTTCCCCCTTTCCCTTGCCCCGTTTTCCATTCCAGAGTTCTAACAAAACAGCGCACTGAAAAAATGCCAACGTCATGGAACATAATTTTCTCGTTCTGCTGCAATTAGAGTGCTAACAACGACGACGTCGCCGATGATGATGATGGTGACTACTTTCGGTTTCAGTTGCCAGCAGCCAATACCGCTCGCAACAACAACTCCAGCAGCCAGAACAGCTGGAGCGGACCGGGGGCACGAGGACACGCCCCGCTCTTCTGCATCGCAGCGGGATTCTCATCTGGGGGAGACAAACAGCGGCATAATGAACATGTGTATTCAAATTTCGCCGAGGCCAAAGCCCCATTAACTATGCCAGGGCAAATAACTTAATTTAATTGTGACCTACACAGAAAATAAAAATGTCACTGTTATATTTGCCATCAAGCTATATAAGTGTTTTAAATATTTTGCATAATAAATGCTTTTAAGATAAATTGAAATGGTTGATTTTATGATAGAACTTTCCGGCGAATTTAAATTCAAATGCACAAAAATCGCTTCGGTTGGGATGTTTATATAATATACATGATTTTAAAATATTTGTGTACTGCTCTTCTGTGTTACCCCCATCGAACCTATGCTAACTTTAAAATTTGACTACTGATTGACTATTTTTAAGCATTTAAAAGCAGAGACTATTATTATTTTATATATATTTATATTTAATTAAGGTTTTACCTTATTGTGAATATCCGATTTTTCACAATGTAACACTGGCTCTGACTTTGAAGTGAGGTTTGCTAAATGTAAGAGGAGAAGGAGGGTTGTTTGTCCCGACTAGATAAATGACATATGTGTGTCTGCGTATACGCAATATTTCTGCGGCCTTTCTCGCCCGAGCAAATGTTATTCCAGGCGCATCATTTGTCAATGCTTTGTTTTGACTCGTCACAAAGGATACGTATGGAGGATGGGGATCACCCTCCACGCACTGATTTTTAAGGACCCCGGAGTTGTGGGTGAGCGAAATGAATAATGGGTGGAATATGCTCTGCGAAGGAAGTGTATCCGGGGGTCTATAAATAAGCTGCGAAATTGGATTTCCATTTCTGTTAAATCATTTTTTATCACCACCAAAACGAGTGGGAATTCGTTGAAATAATTCCAAGCTTTAACTGCCCAACTTTTACTTCTTATAAATTTTATATTTCACAGACCACTTTTGGTTTTAAATTTAATTGAATTCGATATAGATCGATTTAACTATGACTCTGAAATCACTTTAGCTTTGCTAATAGAAAGGAAGAGATTTGTAGATAATTAAATATTTAAATAATTACATAATTTTGCACTTCAATAACTTGATAGCTGGCAACAAAGGGGAAAAGTCTAAGCCCCATACTAATTCATTTGATTAAATCACCAGAAATGTTTTGCATAATTCATCATATGAAAGACTGACTAGAGTTCCCAGTAGAGCATCTCCCAGGTCGCCTCTACCTCGCCTAGACCAACACTTTGCTCTTATCATTTTTCTTAAAATTTTATTGCCTTTGATTTATTATCTGTATTTATGCCAGCCATCACTGTCCCGGTCGCAGTCGCAGTAACTCCTCTTTCCCGACTTGTCTGCTATCTGGGCTCCCATTGCCCCACCAACTGGCGGCCTTTATGCCACATGTGGGGCATGATTAAGTGCCTTTTTGCAACTTACTTCTGACATTTAATCATATTTATTACGGCTTTGCATTGCAGAGTGAAGTGGCGGCGGGTCCAGGCTGCTTCTCTTTAAAATGCAAATTCCTGTCCGTACAACAATTTCATTTGAATAAACAACTTAACAACCTAAGTGCTGGACATTTCGCTTAACATTTGATACTGCATAAAAACTAGGACTACGACCGAAATTACTCTGCCTTCAATTTGCTGCGAATGTCCTGCCATAAAAGGCCATAAAAAACAGTGGAAATTGCTGGACAAAAGACGCGTCAAGTTTATGCCCCTCATTTCGCAGCTTAAAATGTCTTAATTCCCGTCTAATTTATGTGTAAAATATGCAAAGCCAAGTCAGTGAGTTGTGCTCCTCCAGCCGCATTACTCATACGCCAAGGAGGCCAGGGCGCAGGACTCCCAAACAAACAGTCGTCGCAATGATGGAGTGAGGCGAAAACTTTTAGTTTTTAGGCCGTGTCTGTGAATGAATGGCGTTGGAAACAGTGCTGGCCATAAAATTATTCACTTTACTGGCACAGCGATGGGGCTGGGCTTAATGATAGTTGGCTTTTGGGAGTTAAGTTCTCCTCGGGAAGCCCTTTTCTTTGGAGCTGGGACAACAACTTCTAGCTGCCAGTGTAACTGATAGGCTTATGCCGAGCTGGCAGCACCTGAGACGAAAGTCAGAGGCTGTCTACACTTAAACAAATAGTTTATATTGTTTTTATACCAAAGAGGATTTAATAGCAAATAAAATGGATACTTTGTTGGCAATGATATTTAAACTATTATATGTGTTTTTAAAGCATTATATTTTGTCTTTCAATATTTATGGATTTCAGATAAGATATAAATTAAATATCCCTTATAAAATAACTGCTTATTATTAAGCTTTAATTGGAATCTCCTTAAAGTGAAAATTTTGTATCTTTATTTAATTATATTTTACTTTATTAAAGAGTAATGAAAAGTAATGAAAAAACGAAATTTTTTTTGAGTGGTAAGCTGAACCAACTTTTTCCTGAGTGTAGGCCACATTCGCTTACTCTCCCCAGACTTACCATTAATCACATGGACCAGGACACTGGCGCTGCTGGCCGTCGTTGGCTGACACGTGTAGTTGCCGGTGTCCGTGGTCTGGGCATTCGAGATGCGGAGCCTGCAGAGGATTAAGGAGGACACACTGAAAACAACTCAATTAGGGTCGTGGTCGGCGGCACACCCACCTGGACTTGAGGGTATCGCCCAGCTGCGATTCCATGGCGATGCGGGTGGCGAACTCCTTCTGCAGGTCCACCTCGCTCATTACGTCATTCAGGGATGCGTCCTCGGGGATCCTGCCATTGGACTTCTGCCTGCTAACCGGCACTTCTGGCTGGCCATCGTCCGCGTCGAAGGGTGTGATCATGTGCTCGCCGCGATACCAGTAAATCGGACCGATGTCCTTCACCGACGGCTGCTGCACCAGACAGTTGAGGATTATGGCACTGCCCGCCTTGAAGTGCAAATCGGGCGGACCACTGATAACCGCCTTGGCATCCGGCGAAATTTCTGCAAAAACAAGCCACAAATGAATTGAAAACATGCATTCTAGGTGGGCGACCAAAATCAATTTGGGGCAATCGCTCGTAAAACGAATTCGCAACCAACTGACTGCACATAAAAACTTTTAATCATAAAACTTTATGGAATAACTTTTCAATTGCACTAAATTTAAGTAAGCCCGGTAAAAAGGCTGAGGATGAGGCTGAATTGAGGGGGAGTTGGTGGCAAAATCACACCACACACACGTAAATAAACTTATATGACTGGGTGTGGGCACATCCATATGGAGAGTAGTCATACACGCGGCTGCTGGGAAACTGGGTTAATAATAATATTTATTATGCATTGGACTGTGCAAATAATAATAATTAAAAAATATACCCAAAAACAGGAGACACGCGTGGCCGAAATGAAATAAAAACTCAGCAGCGGCACTGTGGGTTTTACAGCACTTATTTTTTTGGGTCACAGGAATTTGTTGAGGGATTGAGGATCTTACAGATTAACTATATTTTTTATATTTATACATATTAAGCTAAGACCTGAGCAAATCATTTAGTGTCTAAGATTGTTTTTTAGGGTTTTAAGTCTAGTGTTTTGGGAAACCCAAAAGTAAGATCTTAAGTAATCATTGCTAAGATTTGTTATTTTCTTAATTTAACCCTGATGAGTTTTGTTTTTATTGCTAATATTTTAAGTATATCAAAGGCTATTTTCATAAAAAGATAATTTTTGGTTTATTCTTTCCCCTTCCTTCACCCAGTTTAACCCACTGTGGCCACCGGCGTTGTGTGGAGCAGCTCATAAAAGTGCATATGATGATGATTACATGGGTCGCAGCGTGCTCAGGGGTTACCCGTGTGGTGAGGGGAGGGGAGGGGGTTTCAGGGGTTAAAGCGTCTGCTACAGATCTCACTGCATTCCACGTGCCTCATCCCCATTTTCTCGCTGGCTTTTCTCCGTCTGTTTGTTTGCGTCTGTGGCATATGTGGAAAGTGTGAGTTTAAAAATCCCCATAGCGCCATTAAGTGCGTATGTATTTGTATCTGCTTCTGGCCCCCAGCCACGCCCCCTTTTTTCGAGAGTGTTTGTGTAGTGTCACTGCGTTAAAGGCAATTAACACCCGGCGGCGAGAGGGAAAGAGAAAATCCAGTAAGAGACAGAGACAGAGACAGGCAGCTGCAGCAACAATTTTTCCACTGCCTCTCACTGTTTTTCATTTCATTTCAGATTTTCATTTTTCCTTCATTTTTCAGCAGCTGTCGCTAAAGTTCTGCGTGCATTTTGTGTGGCGGCGCATGAAGTTTTTTAATTTAAATATTTCATGAAAATAAAATGCAATGCGCCTGCCAACACAACAACCAAATGAGTTGCAGGGCAAAACGTGGCTTTTCTCTAAGGTCAAATGGCTGTAATTACCAGTTAGGAGGTCGTGAAATTAGAATTGGAATCAAGGCAATAGCCATATTAAACGCTGGGAAAATCGTGATGAGATTTGAAAGCGAGCAGAAATGTGTGATATAAAAATGTTAAAAAACAGTTAAGCGAAATGCAGTGCAAGCATGGAAATCTTTGCATTTAATTCCCAAAATAAATATTTTAAGTACCGTAAGCAAACAAAAAATAAAATGTGAGGAAAATGGTAGCCTTTCAAAAATATTTCTTTAAATTCTGTGACCGACCGGCTGAACAATATTTGTGCGCAATGCGCAACTTCTGTCCTTTTCTGAAAGGATTAAACAATCAATTATGCCGCTAATTGCAGTTGAAATATGGTATATATTTTTTCTTAAATTATGCGTACATAAATACAACCTTTTAAATTGTCATCTTAGGGCATACTTTATGCATATTAATTTTTGATATTTTACGGATCCTTTGGTGAACGCACCGCCCAGGCAAAATTTATATCAGGCATAAATCTCTTTTCCGAAAAAAAACGAGAAAAATGCAAAACGTTGAGAGAAAAATAAAGTCGTTTGGTGGGACGCATAAATTTGCATAATGACATTAATTAAATGCAATGCACCGCAACAACGAGTGAAGGAGCCACAGAAACAGAAACAGGAGCAGGAAAATAAAAAATAAAAAATAACGAAGGGGAGCAAAGAGTTAAGCGCCTTGCGAAAGTCACTCATTCGACACGTATGCCGATAATGTTATTAAGGACGCAGCCAGTTTGCCAGGCTGTCACCACTGTCCACCGGCCACTGTCCACTCCTGTCATGCTCCTTTGGAAATTGTTTCATTAACGTAAATTAAAATGCATACGGCCATGAAGAAAATGTAATCGGAAATTCGTTTGTAAGCGTCGGAGCAGGAAATCAGAAAAGGGCGATGGACAAAAGGAAAATAAAGCAGTGACAGAAAGACAGAATAAAATGCATCGAGCCCAAGTGCATAATATGAAACTTAAAAACCATTGCCGACTGATTTGCATAAGTGGCTGACACCAGATGCCGACAGGTCCTGTCAGCAGCTCAGTTCGGAAATGTCCTTTACTACTCCTTAATCCCCCACCCGACACTCCATTTATCCACCGCCTTATCGAGCCAGTGATTTAAAGTCCAAGCAATTGCCATCTTAATGGCATTGCCTTAAACTCAAAAGTTGCTTGGCAGCCCATTAAAATCAATATGCAAATTGATTGTTTTTTAAACGGATTGAGATTGCGAACTGACGGCGATACAATGAGGCAATCAGGAGATCGAAGGAATTACATTATGTGCAGCTAAATTATTATTCAAAAGCGAAGGAAGGGGAGTTCATTTGCGCTATTTATCATAAGAACATTTATGGGGGTGGGATTAAAATGATGAGACGTGGGTAGCAGGGGGTTTTTATAAACAAACAAATAAAGAGAAAAAAAGAAAAGAACTGTAATTGTTTTATATACATATTCTTCAAGAAAAACAGATAATATCAATCATCTAAAATGGACTAACACTTTAAAGCCTTCAACTATTTCAATCTACTGGAGCAGCTGCATACCATTATGCCAATCCGTAATCATGCGATCATCAATTAATCATTACCGGTGGATTTCGAAGTCACCTATGCAAACAATAGACATTGTTTTCGATGGGACACAGGAAACCGGACGGGTGACACACTGCCAGCTAATTATATGCGGACACACGCATTATGCATGGCTCATTAAAGCGCTGAATACATTCCAATCGGTGCCCGTAATCCCGCCGGGTTGACATGCTAATTAACCCGGCTCCATTCGAGCCGAGGACCTGCGGCACAAAACCGGGGAAACCAGGATCCTCAACCTCGCTTTTTATTTGTTTATTTATTTATGGGCCGAAATGCGAAATTAAAAATGTATGCCTAGAGGCGGTCGAACTGAAACAAACCGAAAACCGGTCCCTTCAGATCGGATGAAATAATCATAATTGCGAAGAGCTCCACTGGAGCTGCCGAAAACCGAATTAACATTTTTAATAAACCCAGGGGCGACAAGGTAAAACAAATACAATAATCATCGCAGCCAAAAACGAAATTCATGCAGAGTGAAATACGTTTGAGATCCCATACTCACCGATGATGTTCAGCTGGAATGCCATCGACATTTTGGGCTCCGTGTTCACCTGGCACTCGTAGATGCCACTGTCCTTGGCCAGCGGGGATTTCACATGGAGAGTCCACTCCCTGGCATCCTTCGATTCGGTCACCTGCACGGCACAATTCACACAATTTCAGTTTCAATTTCACTCCACAGACTTTACAGATTTCAGTTTTCATTATTCAACTGGAAGTTTTTTAATTCAATTCGCCCTGTCAGTCTCGGCGGAATAATTATTCGCTTTTAAGGCAACAATTTGCAAGGCTGCAAATTTGAATTTCCATTCAATCGTGTTTTTATTTTTTCATGGAAATTAAGCAATTATACAATTGCTATTTGTTTGTTTGTTTGCCGGTTTGTTTGCAACTGCAGCACAGTGGGCACGAAAACGAGGACGAGAGGTGGAAGTGCGGAATCGTCCTGAGTTATGAGTTGGATTAGCCATTGAAATATCGTTTATACATGCATAATGAAAGTGGCTTTATAACCATAATTCCCCCTGAGAGCCGGAGTTAACTTTTACATGGTGCCTGATGTTGGGTGGAAAGTTTGTCGGGATTTGTTATGTTTTGCAGCTAATCTGTGGCTGAATCTGGGGATTTCATTTGGTTTATTGGTATAGATTTGCAGGTCGTTCACTTTTCAAAAAGTTGCTTTAAAATTAGGATGATAGATTGTTCTATAGCCCATGGATTATGCGGAAATATTCCTTTGACAAGGCTAGATATGGATAATTGATTGTTTTTTCAGGGAAATCTTTCATGGTTTTGAGTCTATACTTTTGTATTCTTTAATAAATATAAGTTTAAATTTACCATTAGTTGAGAACTCACATTTTAATATTTGATATACTTTTTTTTAATAATCATAAAATTATTACTCAGAAAATTCTTCAAACCTATTTATTATTTAAAGCACCAACTAAGTGTATTCCTTTTGACATTACCTGGGAATTAATCATTTTAAGCTACTCTTCAGTTTATAGAAGAGCCTGAAATCCATTCAGTTACAAGGATATAAGCCAACTTTGGCGTAAGGAAACCAACTTTTGTACCGGTCACATTCAATTTGTTAAGAGTCCCCTACTTTGCCGGTAAATGCCTTTCAGGATATTATTCCCTGTCTCCCAGTCAACCCGGTCAGATTGCCTCAACCCACTGTATGTGCTGACTTTGGGGCCCAGAGTTAACCATCGCATTCAATTAGTAAGGGAATACATGATGTCCCCGCCGAAATTGACCCACCTGGAATCGCTTGTCGGAGGTGTAGGTGGCGGTGCCTACGGTCAGGATATGCAGATCACGTTTCCGTATCCAGGATACCTGTTGAGCAGGGAAGAGGAGAGACAGAAAATTGATTAACGAGTGCGCATCCATATGATATATACTCGATGTCCTTGGCACGCATCTTCATCACTTTTCCCCCGAGAAACCGGAGGGGTTGATTCCAGGACTCACCGATTTATCATGCAGACTGTCCACGCGGCATTTAATTATGGCCTCCGTGTGGCCAGTGCGTCCGGTGATGTTGCGCGGCATGCCAAAGTCGAAAATTGGCAGCGACTGCGAGGAGTCCGCGTCCGAGTCCGCCACCCCCTCCCCCTCCCGATCCCTCTCCCGCGCGTCCTGGGCAAACAGATCGGAGCCAAAGGACGCGTCCAGGAAGGCTAAACTCTTGAAAGTGTGATTCGTGGCTTCCGTTTGTGGCCCATTCGCCGCCGCAAACGACGAGGACGAGGACCAGGATGGGGATGGGGATGATGCCGCTGATGGCGACGGTGATGATGACAGGAATGTCGACAGGGTTGGACCATCACTGGAGTCATCCGGTTGCCCAGCGAAGGCAGCCACAGCACCAAGTCCTGGAAAAACACAAAAGAAGAGGGTGAGCAGGCGTCAAGGAAACGGAAAAAGGATGAAATGCACTCTGAAAATTTGTATTTATCTATGTTCTTTAAAAGTTTATTAATATTAGTATTAAAGAATTATAAAAATGCCATTGTTAACCAATATTAATTGCCATATTATCTCCTTTATTTTAATTGGTTATTGCCTTCTTTCCTTTATTTTTGTAAAATAAAAACCAGGAGACTTTAAAGGGAAATTGTATTGACAGACATTTGCAAAAAAAGAAACAAATAAATGAAATTGTTGGCTTAACTTTAAAATAAGGCTTTCAATCTATGTCCTATTTCTTAAGTTTCAGTTACAACACTTTTCTGAATAAATATTTCTTAAAATAATGTTATTTTCTTGCCAAAAACATTAAACTAACTTTATTTTCCTTGTGTAAGGAGTATGGTGCCTTGCTGTTCGGCTTCTTTTCCTTGTTGGCCAAATGAATTTATAACTCGGTCGGCTTCCCCCTTCCCTGTGGCCATTCATCTTGCTGGGTCTTTTGATTTGATTTGTAACCACTTTCGCCACAACTTTTTGCTTCCCCTCGCCGACCACAAAGTAACTTCAATTCAATTCACTTCCATCCTTCCTTTCCGCCCGCCACTCGCAGAATTTAAGCAAATAAATTCCGTTTTGACTTAAAGTTTCGGGCGGACACACAATTTGCATTCAATTTATTAGCGCTTCGCATTTTTATCACCCACTGCATATGTGCACAAATATTTTGCATATCAATTCGGCATTCCATTTTCCGCGGCGACAATTTAAGCGTATCCAAAGAGCCAAAGTGACAAATTCAATTTGTGCGCAGCAAAACAATAAACAGAACAAAATGGGAGAAATAATGTGCAACAAGCTGCAAATAAAGTCAAAACGAAATATTAAGCATCCGCCATGTTGTCTCGACAGCAACGACGGAAAATATTTGAAAATATGCCAACTAAAAAAAAGTAAAGCAGAAAAAAAATTACTTTTAAATTCAAATCAACAGGGAATTTGATGTGGACGAGCGGCAGTCGAAGGGGAGGAGTGGGGTGGCTGGAAAATGCCCAGCTGAGAGCCGGGAAATTGGGGATATTGGATTGAGTTTGAAGTTGGCAATAAAGTTGAAATAGAATTTTTCAGAGCTTCCTCAGGGAATTTCAGGCTCAAACATTTCGTGTGTATTAAATATCAGGCTTTTGAATATGAAATTTTATTTTTTATGGCATTTTTTCGTTATTAGTTTAGGCGTTGCTGTTTATTAAAAATTCAAGAGTATGTTCACACCTTCTTAAAAGGCTTTTTGGGCATCATAATAATTTATTTATTTTTCCATTATATTATATTTTTAAGCTCTGAAAAGTACATTTAAATTTTCTTTAAATTCCGTATTAATCAAAAGATGCTGGTATTGCCTTTTCTTACAAATTTGTCCACATTCCCATAAATTTAGTAACATGATTTTGTTGGCACTGCTTAAACAGGCAGCTGCAACTTCTTTAATCCTGTTCCTATTTTCACATAATTTTCAGTCAATTCCTGGGATTATCTAGCCTCGCCCTTCGTCCTGCGACCTTCTAGGGTATCCTGCCGTTCGTGGGTCGACGCCGAACCCATGTTTTATGCGTACACTCGAATGGAGGGCTCTGGCAAACAAACTTTTTATTTTGCTGCGACCTACTTAAAGGTTCCGCCCACCGCCCATGCCGCCCCTTTTGGATGCCGACTGCGAGTCGTCTGGGTTCACCACATGAGGTCATGGAAATGCTTTCCGTTTGTTGTTTTTTTTTATGCGCTGCTGTAAAGTAAAGTAGCAAATTTGTATTTTATTGTTTGTCGCCAACAAGAAAGTGTGCACAACGAAAAAAGGAACGCAAAAATCTGTGTCTGCAACGCTGCGAATGAGTGATATGCCCTCACCCGCGAATGGAATTTTTCCACCTAAATGCTCAAAGGAAAATTCGATGGTAAACGCAACGCTGTAGGGAAATTCCCAGACATTTTCCCTGCCATCTGCAATAGCAGCTGCGAAAGCAATTTTCCATCATCACCATCAATAACTTCATCATTGGCATGTTGTTTTACCATACCATTTCGATCCGATCCGGAACCGCTTCAAAAGTTTCGGGGGAGAAATGGCCACAAAAACTGCGAAACTTGCTAAACAAATTTAAGCAAATAAAACAGCAGTGAGCTCTGTTGTTTTGCGTGTTTTGTGTTGTGTTTTTATTTTTCACTAAGCCGCAAAGTTTTTTTGAGTACTTCCTATAGCAAATTCTTTTTTCGAGCCTATTTTTGAGGGGGGGAGGGGGGTTGGGGGGGAAACACCCCTGGCAAAAACCAAAAACTGATTTCGCAGTGCAGCCAAAGGCGGCTAAAAGTTGGTCGCCGCGTTTTGTGTTTTTGGCCAATGTTTTCCGTAGGTCGCGACCACTTTTCCACGACCCGCTCCCCTCTAACCCCACCCAGTCCGCTTCCGGGCAGGACCTCCTCCTCCTGCTTCTGATCCTGCCCCTCCACTTCTTCCCAAAAAACACACACACTCACACACACATCTGCCACAAGTGTTTCGGCGAAATATTCGTGAGGCGCCTGCAGCGATTCGTGTGCATTTGGCAAAGCACTTAAAATGACAAAAATAACAGCAAAATACTAGACAAGCAAGGCAAACAAAAGGAGCGAACAAGCGGAGGATCCTGCCAAACATTTGGATGTGCACTAGACGTTCCTGCAATCCATTTCAATGCGGTATCTGGTTTGGGTGTTTCGCTTGTCAGCTCTTTGAAGTTGCAGGTTGCGCTAATGGTTCTTATGCAGCCAGTTAAAGCAATTAAAGCTACTATTAAGCTGAGTTAAATGTGGTTAGTTTGTAGTTAGATTCGATTTAGTTTACATCTGAGTTTTAACTTGTGCTAGCAACTTAAAAGCGTATATAAAAATACAAGTTTGGTGATGGAAAATGGAGGATAATGATTTTGCTGATATAAAATAAAATAAATACAGTTGAATGTTTGCCTTCCAAAATTTTGGGTTATTTATTGTAATAGGAAAAAACAGGTTTACAAAAAAGTTTTTTTTTTATTTAACATATATTTTATTTTTACTAATCAGCCAATTAAATGGCTATAAAACGTAGGGAATAGGACTCCCAGACAAAATAGTAACTTTAGCTAACATTATCATAAATCTACGATCATGTTAATTGTCTTTTATGATTACTGTATGAACTATTCATTAAACACAAGATCTATATATTTAAAAATATTATAAGATAAAAGAATCTCCCCAGATGAACCCTTTCCAGAACACCATTCGTGTCCCCCTGTTGACAGAATGTTCTATTTAAAGAGTCGAGTGCCGAGCCAAACAAAAAATGTCGCCTAATGTCAAGTCTGGTAGCTGCGGGGTGCGAGGGTCGGGGAGCGGGGAGGCTGGGGGAAAACAAGAAAATAAATTGAAATGGCAGGCAATTGAAAACTACCCATGGGTTTGTCAGGCTCTGTCTGGCTTAGCGCCGCCTGAGCATATACAATTTTCGGATATGAATATACAAAACTGGGGGCGACAGCCGGCGAACGGAGACTGTTCTTTAAGACGAGTTGGACTGGGTTCAATAAACGCTTCCTCGGATTCATCTGCTGCCAGCGGAGAAATCTGATTATTTATGAAGTGACTCAGCCGGGTGCTCCATGCTCGGCAGTCCCAACGGAGTGGCAAGTGTCTATAAAAATAGCAAAACACCAGACGAATTATAATGAGTCCGGAGTTCCGAGTGCCGCGTCCGGGACTCAGCTCACGTTCCGAAGGGCTCACGTGGTAGGTGGCAGGACCTCGAATCCTGGCCGCTCATTGTCATCGTTAACACTCGTGTAATGTCGGTCATAAAGACCCGCATCCCGATCCTTTGCCCCCTGCAATTAAAGGCGTGTTCATGGGAGGCGGACGGGATTTACATAATGCCGAACAATATGGCCGAGGATGGCAACTATTTTTACATGCCCATAATTTGATGACGACAATGTCTTGGCATAACAATGAGATGCGGCACAGGGCCTCATGTAAATTTCATTTTGCTGACTTTAAGAATCCCCCGGCTCAGCAGTGCTTTTCACAAGCCCACACACACACACGTGTTTTGAAAAACCCCCCTCCCCCTTTTCACTGCCCAGATTTCGTTTTTCTTTTCTTTTTTTTATTTCGGCTTTTCCTTTATTTTCCTCTTGCCAGAGAGCGGATTTGTTTCGTGTGTGAAATCGAGCGTGAATGTTCAACGTAAATAAAATTCAATTTGGCATTTTCCTTTTAACTCAATTTATGTGTCAAGTGAAAGTGGATTTGACTCGGACAAACATTGTGTGGCCATTCGACATGTCCCGTATCAAAGTTATAAATGAATTTATAGCCAGCCCTCTATACCGCTCAAAATTAATAGCATTTGTGCCGCCGGATTGATTAAATTAACCCAACCAACAATAATATTTCAAGCAAAGGGTTCGACCCGTATTGCTACTAAAAAAACAGGCCCATTGAAATGTCATTTAATTGATGCAATTTGACGGTAACAATTTACCAAAAAAAAAAGAGTCGATTAACTCGCCACTCAGGTGAACATGTTTAATGCATTTATTCGGGGCACCAGGTGAGAAGATTAAATCCTGTTTATAACTTGTGCTTGCGTTTGAACTGTTTTTCATGCAGTTTAACAGATGAACGCACAAATGCGTATTGTGTGTCAATTATGTGCACAAGCCGGCCAGTTTATTAAATGACATTTAATTGAGGCAATGTCACGGCTTAAATTTACTAGTGCTGCCAGCAGACATTCTACAGATCAGGCAAAAAAAGGTTAAAAAGCGATGTGAGATATAGAAAATAAACAAGGCAATATTGTGATTTTTAATTACAAATTTTAATGGCTTTATCCATTTTGTCATAACTTTTATTGGGATTTTTGACTTTGTTAAGTTCAGAAGTTAATCTAACCACATAGCTCTTCTAAACAGTGCTCAATGAACAGTCTTGTCCTTAATTAGGAATGTGTTACATGCACTCTACCTTAACAGTATTTTCCAAAATTCGATAATCATAATTCCTTTTAAAAGTCAGCCAGAGTTCTTTTTCTGGTTGCTTAATCATGGGCCAGCTCTATTCCTATTTGTTCAAGGCTAGTACTCAATCTGAATCGAATGGAATCTGTCTGCTCCCATTCCATATGCAAACGCAAATCGAAACAAGTGCTGCAAATAGTTCCCCAAAGAATCGATTTCGGAAAGACGGCTGGAAACATTTTTGTGGCCAACACAGACATACACAAAGCAGAGACGCACTAACGCACCGTCAGACAAATTTCACATAATCAATTTTGGTTTTAGGCCCGTGGCATTCATTGTTCTGAGGAATAGCTCGGGGATTGGGGATCGGAGGACCCAAGACCCAGGACCCAGAACCAAGAGCTGAGAACCGGAGCTTCAGCTGCTGATGGATGTCTCTGGAGCAATACATCAAACCAAATTAGCAGTTTGTGTTCCATGTTCGAAAAGCCAAAATGCACAGCTACGTGGCACAAGGGGAATGAGATTTAAATGGGAGGGAAAATAAGACCCACCAGTACACGGAAAACAATTTTCAAGGAAATGTAATATAAGTAAACCTTGTTTTCAAAAATATATGTTTGTATTTATCTTGGGTTTCGCAATCGAACATTACCGAACATACATGTGTATATATTTTACATAATTAATTATATTTATATATTTAATATTTACTGTATTTTAAAATGTAAGTCAAATATAAATATTTTCCAATAACAAATGAAACGTTGTTATTTTAAAAGAATATAAGTGGATCTACTCAGCAAACAATTAATATGTATACACACACACTTTTGTTAAAAACAATGATCTTAAATTGTAATGATAATGAGCATATATTTGATATAAAGAATGTAGAGCATTATAAATACGTAAGTAATGCTGTATTAATATTATACTCAACTTCGTGAATGAAACATGACCAAAATCAGCATTCCCACTATGCTTTCCCTCAGTGCAGTAATACAGATATTCAGTTGTAGGGACATGCACATAACTTTGCGTAGGTGCGTTTTGGGGCATCTAAATTGGCTGACAGCATACACGAAGGACACACAAGCTCAGTGGGCGGAGTGGGCCAAAGTAGCCCTAGAGTGAAAGACCTGAAATGCGTTAAATGCGTTTGATGTACAGAGTGCGTCTAATGTTTGAAAATTTCCATAAAACATGCAATAAAAGCCCAAGGACAGCAACGCAAAGGGATGGGCCCAGGAGCAGGAAGGGTTAAGAGGAGCAGGAGGAGCAGCAGGAGCTGCAGGAAGAACAACACTTGCTGGCATAATGGAAAAAGTACAAGGACCGCCATAAAAGCATAACAAGCTAACGTGTAACGAGGCGGCAACTCGAAAGCTGCAAATGAGGCCAACTGCCGGGATGCAAAGGCAGGACTTAAACCAGGACCTGCAACCTGGCAACTCCATTTCTAGCGAGCGTTGCTGGCCGGGATTAGGTTCACGTTGGGTCCTTTTGCGTCCTTGCCCCATCTCCCTTGAATCCTGAAAGGTGTCAGGAGAATCGAAGGAGCAGGAGCAGAAACGGGAACAGGAACAGGAGCAACAGCATGCCATCAGCATCAGCAGTCGACAATGTAATGCTTCAATTTCATCCACGCACATTTACACATATGCACATGAGTATACTGGGAAAAAAATCACCGCTCTAATAGCTTCATTTTGTTATAAGGACCTTTTTCAATGGCTTTTTTCCGAACAGATTAAAACATTTACAAGGCCAAACTGCAGGGTTCTGTTACAAAAAAGCTTACAAAATTCAAGTTGAGTGCTTTTCACTTTAATTCTACCTGTGCCAGTTTTTATGAAAATGTGGTTTTCGTTTATAATATTTCGCTATTAAAATATAAATTAAAAGCCTTGAAGCGCCCTGCTGTTTGAAAAGCGCTTACAATGAAAACTCATGCTTAGTGGCCTGCACTTCTGGTCTTTTATTTATCGAGAATGTATAGAATTGGTAAAACATGTAATAATTAAATATGCGGTCAAACTAATATTTGCCGACATAACCTTATGTTGACCACTAGAATACATTAAGTTTATTGTTAATATTGTTAATATTGATGAGAAAAACAAAAAAATGTAGATTAGCTGCTGCATTCTTCTCTTACTTTTCGCAGTGCAAACACATAGTGAAAGAGACATGCATCAAGTGCTTGCTTCGTTTTCCAATGGAAAATTGCACGCCAAAAGGAAGAGCAAAGAATTTGATGCTCTAACAGATGGAAAACGAAAGCGGAAATGTTGTGCTAAGCCACGCACGTCCTGCCACGCCCACACCGCCCCTTCCTTTGACCCTTTCTTTATCTCCTTCCGCACGAACGTGTGGGTAAGAGTGTGTGTTTGTGACTATTTACATTGTCACACTTTCATCATTGTGTCAGTTTGGCTCCGTTATCTTGTGCTTTGCTCAGCTCTTCAAGGATGCAAGGATGAGGGCGGCGGGTGGGGCGTGACAAGTGGGGGCGTGTCCAAGCAGACAGCTGCTGCTCAATTGCATTATCCTGCGTCCGCTGATGGATGATTGTTTCTGTTCTTGCCCCTGCTATCCTGCCGTTCCAGTGTCCTGGCATCCCGACATCCTGGCATCCTGACGCCCTTTGAGCTCCTTATCGCACTTGCAGTGCCTTGTAGTTTGGCAAGTGCAACCCTTTTCTAAGGATAATTGAATATATTATGCGACGGCACATTGTACAAAAAAGCCAAGTCATTTTTCTATTCAAGCGAAGAAATTTAAAAGAGAAATGAATGTATTTGGTATTATTTTACTTAGTAAAACCCAAGCCAAAGTTTATATACTCTTGCAGCTTTTACAAAAACTAGATGGTCTATGTTTTGATTTTTCGATACATTTTTTAATCGTTCCTATGGAAACAGTAAACAAAACCGATTCTCGGAGAATATGGTTATATGTTAGGAAACAACAAGTTATTATTTTATTTCCCCTTTTCCCGATTGTTCCCAAATTTCAGCCAAATAGCTTTAGAATTGCAAGGGTATAAAAAGTATGTTGTGGTACTTGAAAAATGTATTTTAAAGCATTAATGAGCGACATTCAACTAAGTTCAGCTTAAATATTTGAATACTTGAGCCGAGGAAACCGGAAGCGATCTGAAACCTCTTTCCGCTTGAGGTTCATTTCCCCTTTGCCACAAACTACCGACTCAACTCGGATCGATTGCATTTTGAAAACTTTTGCCAGAGCTGCAAAAAAATAATAACAAAAACCGACTCAATTGCTGCCACCACCTTTCGGCTTGAAACAATACAAAACAAGCAACAACGGCGGAAAATAGAAAACTTTGGCTCTTGAGAAAAAAGTTCGAGTACAAAGCTATAATAAGGAGCTCATCATGAATTTTAGAACAAGTGGCAGAAAGTAAAGCACACATACATATACACACACAATGGTGACTGCGTTCTGGAGTCTGCCCCATCTGCATCACGTATACGCCCGGTGGCTCCCACCTGGAAACAAACGTTTGTTGTGGTTGCTCTCTTACTGCCATTGCCCCGAACCACTGGCCAGTTGAAAGGGCCATTCTGTGTGGGACTTGCGGCCTGAACACCACCATCCTCCACCCTCCCCCCTCCACCGCTGACCACCGCCTCTTCCGGCTGGCCAGCAACTAGAATAAAATTTAATTAACCTGAAACCTAGTTTTCTGCTCTAAGAGCCTGAGCCTGAGCCTGGTCCTCAGACCCCACGTCCAAGCCAGACTGCTTCAACTTGGCCGAATGGGAATTGCAAATGATGTAAACACGAGGCGGCAGCGGAACTCAACACAGGAACAGAATAAAACTGCGGAGAAGGTACAACTAGAGAAAACTTAATGCCCTTATTAATTGTTATTTAATAATTAAAAAAAAATAAGGTAAGATTCAAACAGAGTAATTGCGTTTCAAATCAGAAACCATGTTAGTTATGTCTCGTATTAAGTATAACCTTTATTTTGGTTTATTGCTTGAAAGACAAATAAATGTAGATTATAAATCATATATATTTTTAAATAAGGAAATATCCATTAAATGTTTAGATAATATATGCATTTTATTGATAAGTTTCTAAGGTAAAACGAACTTATTAAAATGTAAAGTCGAACTGGTAAGCCTATATTTGTTCTCTCTGCAGGACCTTTTTCCAACACACTTTGTGGCTGTGCATTTTAAATGATCGAGGGCTAATTTGAATGGCAAAGCGACGAGCTAACTTTTCTTTTAAAGAGTTCCGGCAGCTCTTATTGTTTTTCCTCCTGCCCTGGGGTTACTGCTATGGTTTTGGCGAAGTGGGCACACATTTTGCGGCTTTTTACTTTGTCACAACACAAACAGGAGCACAAAGACAACAAGTGGCAGGGCCCGAAGCTCTAACTCACAAGTCCTAACTCCTGACATTAACCTGTATCTGCTTTGAACTGGGTGAAACCCCTTATTGGCTTAAGTCTTGGCAGCCTTTAATTGGAAATTAACTATTCTCTACACCTATGTAAGCATTTGCCATCCGCCCCCAGGGAAAATCACCCACTGTTTGTCTTTTTGCAACAATTAAGCAAGTTTCGGTTGCTTGCTCTGGCTGGCAAAATTGGCTCGATAAAAACTTTGGTAATAGCAAACGGAGGCAGGCGGATAATCAACTTTCCAGCATGCTTTGAATTAATTAAATAATGCCGGCATAATTGACATAGTTTCCATTCGCTTCGGGCCAAAGTAGGCCTCACATTTCGAACTGAGCAGCTAACTATTTTCTTTGATCATTTCAATCACTGGTATAGTATAATTGAATGTGTTGTTGGGCAAACAGAACCCTAATTGCGCTGTGTGATGGGGCTAATGAATTTAATTCAACCGGTCGACCTCAACAAGCCAACTATGGGGAATGCATTTCATGCGTCTAATTGGATTTTGGTTAATATTAAATACAGCGATAAGTGTCGCCATTCAATGCCTAATTCGAAAATTAAAACAGCAGTTATCACAGCAAAACGAAACCACTTAGCGGAGAGCCACCAACCGAAAAAGCCGCGAATATTTCATTTTCACAATTTAATATCTATTAATTATGCATCTAAATCAAAAGGCACTAAAAGAGTGGGCGACAAGTGAGCCCGCAACACCGTAAATCGATGACAGTGAAAAAACAGCATTAAGCACCGGCTAAATAAATAATGAATGCCTCTTAAATTTTCATTTGGCCATGGCCAACAGAGCCACTAAAAGCTACGAGTAAAAAGCAAAAATAAACAATAATAAAGCAGCACAAAATGAGGAAAAACCGCAATAGCCGAATACAACAGTCCCCTTGAATGGCAAAAAATTTACTAGGCCATTAACTTAAGATGGTAAAATAAATGAGTGTTCTTCTTTTAGTAAACATGTTTTATACTCTTGACAATTTGCAAAACTTTTAAACTTTTTTTGACAGACTACTTTAAAAACATTTGAAATAAAACAAACACTAGTTTAGTTTTATTTTTATTTATGTCATAAAATAGTTCTGCAAATTGTAGTTATAAAAACTTACTCGCTCATACAACTTTTCTAACTTTATTGTATTATTAGCAAGGCTTCTAAAGTTGGAGTGATTTGAAATTAATTTAAAACTTGTTGAGAACAAATTTATGAAATACCTTTAAGGCTGTATTAAAATAATATTTGTTTTGCAGTTAAGAACCGAACATTTTTCAAATGGTTTTTATTTCCGGTTGCAAACTAATAGTCGAAATTGGCAATACCCTCTGTCATCAGGTGCATTACCAAAGCAAAGGAAACTTTTCGCCAAGGGAGCTAGAGACCAGGAGAATTGGAGAAAAGGAGAAAATAAAGAGAAAGAGAAGGCCAGGGAATCGTTGACAGGAAGCAAGCCGAAACGGCAACAACAAATTACCCGACCCATAACCACAGTGCAATCAATTGTAGTGGTCCAGAAAACACATTCGAGCGAGTCGAATGGAGGAGGAAAGGAGGAGGCCACCGGGAACGAGGACGCAGTGCCTCCAAAAGCACTTTATATGCCGAGGTAATGTCGCCTAATAAACGTCTTCACTCGAGTGCGCTCTTGCACCACCCAACTGCCACCCAACCACCCATTTCTGCACCACCCACCCACTCAAATGGAGCGAAAGAGAGAGGTGTGTGTGTGCGAGTGTGTGTGTGGGGAAAGGTCGAGCCAGTAATTATGATTTATGTCGCTTTGGAGAATGTGCAAGGCGTCTAATTGTGTGGGCTGGCGTTGGCTACAATTACGCCCCTCTCCATCATTTCCCCGGCCCCTTTTTCCCCCCCGCAAATATCTCTGCTATTATGTCAAGCCGGCCGAAAATAGTGGAAATCCTACACGAATGTCGGATAAAGTAATTACAGGATGCTCATTTCCCCACACACACCAAGCAGATAGGAGGAGCGGACAGGACCTGAGAGACGTGCGAGTGTGTCCTGATGTAATGCATGCTAATGCGACACCCTCTCCCCCGTAATCCCTGATCATTAAAATAATTTAACTTGACCCGAACTTGGACCTGGTGGAGAAAAGGATTCCTGGAATACTTTTGTGGCCGCATAATGCCAATGAAACGGTGAGCATTCTAGTCCCATTTCGTCCTAGTCCAGCCACAAAGGATTTTCCCTGCCGACGGCTGGGGACAATTGAAAAATCAGTAAACGATGCCGCATTGTCAACGCCACATCCCTGTGGAAAACTGAACCAGAGCAGTCGTCATTCCATGAGTGGAGCATCGTTCGCACTTAATTAGTAGAATGGCCGATTTAAAAGTGGGCGTGTCCAATCGGCTGTAGAGCTTAATTACAGCTCCCACTTTCACTAGCATTTCAAATCGGACTCGAACAGATGCGGGCTCTTAAAACCGAATCGAAGGGATGAAAAATGGAAATGGCAAAATAATTGAAAAATAGCCAGGAAAATCATTCCTAAATAAGACTTGAGTAAAAGCTGTTTAGGGTTTCCCTTTGAAACTCGGCCAGTGAAGAGTACAATTTCTTTCTGTGATTAGACCAAAAAGGGAATAAGAGACTGGGTTAATATGATTCGGAAAAGGAAAAGTAGGAAACGCAGCTCACATGAAAGATTAGGCTAATTAAAGCCAAAGCTTTTTTTAAGGCTTTCTTAGGCTTAATCAAATTAATTACTGTCCAGGAGCTGTCAAAGCCAAATAACGCCAATTAAAACAAAGGAATAATGATGGGTAAAATGAAAGAGTATCAAAGTAGCCTATCTGTTTTATAAATTCAGGTGGCAGCAACTTTATAGCAGTTTTCAGATACAAGAGTATGTTGACCCGCAGAAAAGTATCTACTAAAATTGCAGAAAGTATCTTACAACCGAAATGCAGCTTTTAAAAAGTTACTGCGGAAAAGAAACAACTGGAAAGTAGTTTAAGCAAACGGAAAGTACTTTAAGCCACTGAACAGTAAAAGCTGCGAATCAGTCTTAAAAGTATCTTCAGCTGCGGAAAATCATCTTTTGCTACTTAGCCGTCGAATACTCCTTTAAGCTAACAAAAGAGTTCACAAAGTTTTTGCTACCGACGACGAAGACGCTTTTCAGCAACTCCGCTCTAGCAAAATATGTATTTGATAGCGGAGATAAATCGCACCAAAAAAATATAATGCCAGGACAAGTGTCCCACGCTAGGATAAAGTACATCCATTTATATATTTTTAGATTGCCCCTAACATATTTCCAGCCATTAAACGTAAGCGTGTAAGCTCGAGATCCCTTCTCCCAACTGGATTATGTGCAATCCAAAATGGTTGACGGTTCATCAAGGAGGCCATCGGCAAATTAGTCGAAGAACTCGAATAAAATTTGCTTAGCTGTCGTAAATTCCGGGACACAAAGGCTAATCGGGCGACTAATCAGGCGCAGCCATCAGACCATCAGGCCATCAAAGGCGGTCCGAATCCTTTGGCCCAAGTGCGGTGCTCAAAAGTGAAAGGCTTGCCGAAGGAGCTGGCACAAAAAAAAAACGCTGCGTGCCAGGACATCATTATGCTAAAATATTGCTCGGCGGTACTTAATCAACACAAAGGCAGCGAAGGCGGCTGCCACGCCCCGCTGTCGATTTAATTGCCCCACAGACACTTCAATGTCAGCATAAATTAAATTTTGATTTCGCTGCTCCAGCGACTGCGGTGCCTCTAATGAAATTCCGCACGCCAAATTGCACAGCCCTCAGAATGTGGCATCCACATGGCACACCTCCCATCTCAGCAGCCCCCCTCTCCCCGTCCCTCATTTCCCTGCCCCTTGCAACGATGATGAGCTCATGATGTGGCGGCCTGAATTGAGTTGGAGGCCTAAGTTAGTCGTTGCTCAGCCATTGTCGCATCAATTAATTTCAGCACGAGCCACGACCAGGACTCCAACCACTCTTATCGGGCGACTGGCTCATCACCATCAGCCAGCCTCCTTCAACCACACTGGAAATTAGCCCTGATTATTTCTTAAGGAATATGCCTACATATATCAAAAATAAAAGACTTAACTTTAAAAAATATTAAGTTTTGTTGATATAAAAATATTAAAAATATGAAAAGTACAGCCAAATGAATGATTCTATTAGGAATAGTTTGTTTAATATTTCACTAAGAAAAGGAAATCTTGAAAAACTCTATCTACTAAGATTTAATGTGTTAAAAAAAATTAAAATAAGTTAAAACTTGTAGGTACATTAATATGAATTCCAACCCAATCGGTTTTCTGTCTTACCCCAAAATAAATATAGAGATAGTTTAAAGACAACCGTTTATTTAAGCTGTATTATTTTGGCTCTTTAATTTTTTTAAAGTGTCTTAAATAAAGTTGATAGAAATAAAACATCAAAATTATTACTTAAATTTTGCTGTATAAAATCTTCAACGGCTTTTAAACAACTTTAAGAATAAATTAATCTAGGTTATAAACAGCACTGGGGAATATAATTTTAAAATATTGTGGCTCTTCAATTTCGTAAATTTTTAACAAAGGCAAACAGTGTGTTCCCATTAATTCATTAAATATTTGATAAACTTGTAATCTTGTTGCTACACTTTCCATGATATGACTACTACTTGACACCTTTGACTTTTTCTTTCAGTGCCAAATTTCCATCCTTCGCCACCGCAACAACAGTTTGCAATTGAATGTGCGGAAGCGTTGCGGGGGCGTGGCACGTAATGAGCTTAGCACTGGCCAAAACCTAAGGTGGCCAAGTCAGAGTCCATTAGGGTCGAGTGGCCCGCATCTTGCGGATGTTGATGGGGGTTAAAGAGGGGGCAAGTGTGGGTGGGAGTGGGAGTGGGTGGTAGTGACACGGAAGGGATTTTAAAGTCGGCTGATTACGGGCGAGTCAACTCCCCACCTCGGCAAAAACGACGCACTAAAACTGATTAGGGACACGTGTTGGTATTTCTTGTCAGCTTATCAACACTTTAAGGCGTTTAACTTTTATTTAACACTAGGGGTAGTCATTGTATATCGATAGATTGGTTCATAATTTTGATTATTAGCTATCTAAGCACTTTGAATTTTATTGTAGGTCATTGTGAATGATTCCTTTACTTTACTAATTTAGTTACTATTTATTTGAATAATTAAAAGGCCCGCGGTGTTAATTCATCCACTGCCAACGCGAGGTGCTATCGGCAACTAGTTTTGGCCATGTCGAGCTGGGCTGCCAACTTGCTGCTGACGGATCTGTCAGGAGGAGCTGTGCCGCCTGTCAAACCGACTGACGAAGCACAAAACAGAAAACTGGTCGAGCAATTGGAACGGGAGACCGACAATAAGCAGCAAAAGCAGCTAAAGCAAAACGAACACGAGCACGAGAAAACAAGAGGAAAGCAGATCTTCCATAATGGCGGCAAATGAATTGGACAAAACGAAGAAGGAGGACGAGCAGGAGTGAGTAGGGGGAACCACTTCGTTGCAAAGCCCAACCCAATTTCACAGCGAAATCCTCCAACCCCCCACCCCACTCTCTATACACCACCCCCCACCCCCCAGCAATCAGTTCATCTGCCGCATTGTCTACAAAAATGATATGCCCGGTCCGTCGCTAGATTGCAAATTTCTCCCCTGCGGCAAGGATATTCTGGAGTACACTTTGGATCCGGTTTCGTATCCCGAACAGGAGTCCTGCTTCTTGCATCATTTCAGGGGTCTTCATTCGCTATTTGACGTCGATTTAGTGAACCATTTGGTTTACGAAAAGCCACCCAGGAATGTGCAGCAAATGGATCCCAGGGATGCACCTCTGCTGGCGGATACAGATGCCCTGCATTGTGGCAATGGCAAGCCTGAGTCAAGTCCTGCCCAGGAATCCGCCCAGATGTTAGCCAAGGAGCGGATTCCTCCTCCACTTCCTCGCCCAGGATTACAGCGTCCTCCTGCCGAGCCAAAGGTCCTGAAAAGCCTGCAGGCCATTAGCCTGGAACAGCAGAGGCAGATGATTGACAGGACCTTCGAGGAGATCAAGCAACCCGTTTACCGGCATCCCACAAATCCAAGGAGCGATGCTCGACCCGTTTCCATTCTTCCGATTTTTCCAGACTCCAATTTCCAGAGCTTCAACTTCATCCAAATACAGTTCGATGTTGCGCCCAATGACAATAGCCAGAATTTAATCAAGGACTGCGGCAACTATCTGGTGAACTTTAATCCCATCCAACAGTCGGACCAAACTGGAGAGCAGATATATCTATCAGATCAGCGTTATAGCGAAGAGAAAACCGCTGAAAACGCGGAGCTTGAAGAGTGTTTTATACTCAAGGAACGAGACGGCTGTCTCTATTACGTAGGTGTGGAGAAACATATGAAATTGAGGCGGGAGCTGCCACGCCCACAGGCTATGGCCAACAAGTGTCTGCTGGTAAGTCTCAGAAAACCACTCACAAATTTATGCCAATAAATTCATAGACAAACTATACATCCACACAGCAGGTCAAACGAGTACCAATGGAAACAAAATAGGGAGGAATTGATTTTGGGCAGGAAGGGATCCCATCGCATGATTGAAATTCCCTGTTGAGAAAACAACTGCCCAGCGATGAAATAAGGCAATAACAAAATTGATATGAAATTCTCACAAATTGAAAGAAATTTCCACTGGAAATACCTGAAAATATTGCATAAATAAAAATCAAAATTCCGAAAAACTAGTCTGAAGTTTTGGCTATGCTCTTTTCATATTTCTGCTTGAAATATTTTATTTACTACAATTGGTGTAAGTCATACAAATTTATCGAGTAATTTAAGAATCTTTTGGGTTTTGTGAACAAAGATGATGAATGAAATTTGGTTTGAAAAGATTACCAGAGTTCTCTTCAAATTATTTTTATTTTTACTAAAAATTCAAAACGATTAAGTTGAACTTAATGCTCGAAAGTAAACTTAAACTGAAAGGGCCGTTCTTGTTTATTATCCTATTCAGTACAACTGGCAGGAAAAAGTTGCCAGGCAACAGAATCAACCTGGGAAGTGAGTCCTGGCTGCCCACTATCCACAACAACTCCACCCAGTGTCCTTTTTATGTGGAGTGGTGCAGCATGTTCCTGGCAATCTTGGCGAGAGCTGCCACGATTCTAAAGCATTTCTATGGACTTGCCACACAAGTGTAGTATATATTTGCCGGGGCAGAATCAATGTGAGAAATAGACAATTTTTATGACGTTTCCTCTGAGCCACGAATTTTATTTTATTTTATTTTTTCGCGCAGCTCTCCGCCACTGTGGTTCACTGCGGAATCCTATTTCATTTGGCCAGACGCTCCGAATTTGTTGTGGCAGCGATTTGGCAGGAAACCCATGCCATTCCCCCATTTCTGGGATGTCGCATGCAGCAGATGTCGCTGGGGGAATGGCCAACCTGCCACAATTTTGCTGGCCAGAAACTTGCATCCAGCGCGTCACGTTGCATGATGGCTTAAATAGATTAGCCAATGCCATTCCTGCGGTCTGCGGAACTGTTGCTCTGCGGCAGGGAAAAAACAAAAGTGATAAAGAGTTCATTTGGAGGCAAACACAAAAAGGAGAAGAAAAACGGAAACTGTGAGGCTTTCAAATCAGCCCAAAACTAATGTGCCGACATCAAAGGCAAACAAATTCAAGTGCATTGGGCCCGCAACAAATCAAAGACGCCTCAACGACCTTTCTCTCACTATACTCCCTGAATTTTCCTTTCGGCTTCCATTTCTCTTAGCCATTCTCTTAGCCGTACATCAAAGCAATCAAATGGACCCAAGTGTATCTATCAAGGCGATAAGTAATACAAAAAGAAATTCAAATCTCGCTTAAAAGAGGCGAAACCCTGAGGGATGCAGAGTATGTTGGGAGGAGTACACTCAGAATAAATAATGTGCGAGTTAGAAGCCAATAAGCTAGCTTTTTTTGGGATTTTAATTCAAAGGTTTTAAATCTAGGAAAATTTAAAACTAGATATATTTTTTATAGTGATTAAAAGCTATAATAATACAGCTAATAATTGTTAATTCTTTAAAATAACCCAGCCCAACCTATTTTTCTGCGTGTGGCGGAGAAGGCAACGAAACGATTTCATTTATAAATTGAGCTTCTGTTTTTTTGGCAGCATCTAAGTTACGAGAGGTTGCGACTGGCTGGCAACAAATTATCGCTCTGGCACCTAGCCATCTCCACATCTCCCCTGATCCCCGTTGATGCCCCTTGGTCCTTGCCGAATCCTTGACTGAAATGAACTCTTTGGGGCGTGTGAGTGTGTTTGCCGGCCTCAAAGAACTGACCAAGCAATTTGCCTGGCCCAAAGGCTAACCAACACCTCATCGCTCACACGGAGCCAAAGAGCTAAGGACGAAGTCGAGATAGGACGAAGCAGCAGGATGTAGGTCCTGTCTTCCTCGGAGTGGACTTTCGCCTTAATTAAACAGATTTGTTTGCCGACTCTCGAGCTGTTGGCGAGTGTGTGTTTTTCGACCCGACCACGCCCGTCTAAACAAAGCGTGAGTCAAGAATTATGGCAACACGAAAAGGTCAAACCCGTTCTCGGTTTTCAATACTTATTGGCCATAAGCCCGCTCTTTCTCTTAGCTGACCTCATAAACATAAAACGTAAATTCCAGCGAGATGGCACTTTCCCACTTGCTAATCCTTAATTTGCAATAAAAAAGATTCATGATCTATATAACGAATCGGTGCTTTGCCTTCCGTTCGCTTCTAATATTTTACTGTCACTAATATTACAACGTTGCTGTTTTGGAAAACGCCTTTTCTGATGGTAAAAGTAGCAGTCCTTAAAGGAAATATTATTTACTATTCAAGAGCGTTAGCTTTAGTTCTTTGCTTAGTTAGTTCATAAGTTATTATAAAATTAAGTAAGAAGTTTATGACCAACACAAATTTATTATTTTACTTTATATATATATTTAATCTTAAAGACAAAAACTACAAAATTTAGACAAATGAAGACAGAAATGAATGCGGAATTCCACCTGCATATCTTACGAAATTCCTCGCAGTAGCCAACAAATTCACAAGCATAAATTCCAGTCAGCTAAAGTTGGCCATTTCAAGGGTCAAGTGTAAAGTTAAACAAAAACGCTTAGCTTGGAGGCTGAGTAAGAGTAGCAGCTCTGGCCAGGATTTATGCTGCGACATTGCCTTTTGTTGACGCTGGCAGCGATGTCCGCACGAATATTCACATTACACAAGGAGAACAAGAAGGACACGAGAAAATAAGGATAAGAAGACGGCGACCCTCAAGTGCCAGCAGCGGCCAAAACGATGTCAAGTCAAAAATGGGGAGAAAAGAAACTAATTTCATAAGATGGTGTCAACTGCAACTTTTCCGTGAGAGGCGCCCCCTTTGCCACCCCTCGAGCATTTTCTTCCCCTGCTCGAGTGCTCTTTGGACTGCATTAAACGGCCAAGGAAAGCGGAGGAAAACTGCGAAAAGCTGATGATGGCCACTGCTGAGAGCTAAGTGCACTGGCAGATTACCGCAGACAAGAAAAAATTAAAGTGCGGTATGCCAGTATGGCCACCCAAAGCCTCCTAATGAGCCTCTTGCTGCCCCAACTCAAAACTCATAATCAGCACAAAAATTTCACCCGGTCGGATACTTGATACACTTAGAAACTGTGTCTAAAGTTCAGTTGCTGATACTCTTTCTTCCTTGAACTCTATCAACTAATAAATGGCTTAACAACACCTTAATATAATTTGTATATTTATTATATTAATAAATTAACTATTTTAAATAATAGCCCACAAGAAAATATACAAATTTTTATTTAAGCTAATCAGTTAAAAATAGTAATAACAAAATAATGTGTTAGAAAATAAATTGTTTGCTTATAATAAAAATATTTTAAATATTTTAACCATTCCATTTCATTTTTAAATATTTAATACAACTATTCTGTAGAAATGGTAAAATAATTTAAAAGGCACTAACTTTTCAAGATATTTGAAACCCAATTAATTGCAGGTGAATTATTGGTGAGAGAATTTCCATGGCAATTACAACATTCCATTCCTTTATATTTGATTCCATTTCCTATACTCAATCGCCTCATACACGCTCACAAAACAGTTAATTAAACCGAAAAAATGCCTTAATCAAAAGTTTTGTGCCTATTATTGTTGTTGCAACAAGTCAGCAAATAATTCGATTCAATGCGAACGTTACTGGCCGCAAAATTGAGGCCCAAAAAGGGCATGGTATTGTTGGCCATATTTTTTACATCAAATGTTTTGCTTCCCCATCCATTGAAATTTCTTTGGGAAAATTTGCAATGTTGATTTCCATTATTTATGGGCTGCTCGTTGCTCCTATCGAAATGCCCGAGGGTGTGCGATGAATCAGGAGTGCGGAAAGTAGGCGGTGGGCGGCATTTATTGACGAGCGGAATGGCATGTAAACCACAAATTAATTGGCTTGGTTAGACACCGCAACGGACCAGAAAGTTGCATAAAACTTTGCCGCCTCGATTGATTGATGTGGCCTGGCATTTTCCAGGTAATCAGAGGCCAAGGAAACGGGCTGAGAGAAAGGAGCCTGGGCGAAGGACCTCCTGGCCAAGTTAGCAAACAACCCGCCAACACCGCTGGGTATTTATTTTATTTTTCATTAAAGATTCCTTTAAACTTGCCTTCGTATGCAAAAATGTGTAGAAGAGGAGACGAATTGGAAAATGATTGCCGCTGAGTGGGCAAAAAATGGAAAAATAATATATCTTAGATTTATGCTGGCCATAACTTATCGATCTCGTTTCGCCATTTATTAATTATCTTCTACTGAATTTTATTTATTTTTCTTCCTCGACTCTTGGCCAACTTTTCCTATCTCTCTTATTCTTTCTGTGAGCTGCGTCAGGCGTGTAATAAATTATTTCTAACTCCCGGCACAAATCATGAGCTGCATAAACTTAACTTTCCAATCATGAATCATTAAACTATCGCACAAAGCTGACTTTTGTTTTTTAGTTTTGCACTAAAGGGGAGCAAGCAATTTTGTATCAAACAAATTAAAACTTTTAGCCAAACTATTTAGATACAAATGCAAACAAATGGTCAGCCACGAGAAATTTTCACCCAGTAAAACAAGTGGAACAATGGAAAAGGTCAGGGTTTCGAAGCAAAAAGAAAACAAAGAAGTCTAGCGAAAACTTGAAATGCACGTACTAAATGTTTTCGGGGTCGTAACTCAAATTGTTGGGAAAATGCCTCAACGCAAAGAATCTCAAGAAAGCCTTTAAGTACTTTTTAATATATCAACTTCTAAAGGCGGGCTTGCAAATTGTTTACTTAAATCTTAAAGGGGAACCTAATTGTTGGTGAAATTTTAAAGATAACTCAGATTCTACATAATTTATGCTTGCTTAGATATATTCTTAGCACAGCCTTATTAAGCTAAATTAATGTTTTTTTATTTGAAGTAATTTTAATAACAACAAGCCAGGGATTAGAGAACAGCGATGAAAGAGAAAGCTCTTCAAATTTAACACAATTTTCTATGAAACGTCACTGACCCTGTCGAAAAATTAGCAAAAAGTGAAAAGCGCAATGCGTAAACTCACTGAAAAAAATGTTTAATGGTTTCCAATACAATGGTTAAAATGGATATTGAATTTCCATGCACCAGCATTTGTATGAGCTGGTTATGGTCTTCTATGTACGACTTGATTTGTATTTAATGGTTTGAATTTTCATGGTCACTATTTTAAGATATTTTATTGGCATTAACAGTAAATTCTTTTATTGTAATGAAATATAGATGGACCATTTTAGTGCAATATTTATATAAACTATAAAACAAAAATCTGATTTATTTAGAAATTATTTTTGTTGATCTTCCTTTGAATTGATAATCCAACCTTTTTCTCCGAGTGTAAGCAAACAATTTACTCGGCAAATTGGACAGACGGCATGCAGTGCAATATAATCAGATCTAATGTTTTCTCTTCTGTTTTCCCCTGTTCCGTTGGGCGAATTGCAAAACCCTTTGGCTGGGCCATAATAAAACCCGCAGCGCCAATTCCAAGGAAAATGTGTTAATAAAAGGACAAAGAGTTCCATGGCAACGGAAGCTAAGAAAATTGAAATGAATAGAGGAGGGTGAGGGGGCGGGGGCGTTGGGACGAGGGCGTGGCCGAGGGCAAGTGGCTTAAAGTTCATTTGCAAACAATCAGCCCGACGAACCCAGACAGTCTGCCCCGAAGTGTGTGCTATGGATTTTCCTTCTCGAGCCCAAATTATCCATGGTCTTCTGACCTTTGTCTATTTGTGTCTGCGACTGCGTCTCTATTTCGCCCATTGTTTACCCGTATTTTGCTTGCACTTTACATCATTTTGCCCATTCCCCCATTCCCCCAGTCCCCAGTTTTTTTTTGTTGGTCAATCTTTAAGCAAATTTATGTTCTGTGTGTTGCAGACAGCCGCAGGCATTTCGATGTCCTTGCGCCACAAAAATGAAATGCAGCCAACAAGACGGGCAACAATGTCTGTTTGACTGACACACACGAAGTGGGTGAAGTGGGTGGTGGGTGGTGAACGGTTGTTTGTTAGCAATGGGCATCCTTGCAAACATTGCACTTTTGGGTTAAGCAAAGCCAACGCCAGCAAAATTCTTTTTTTGGCCAACCGCAAGACCCTATGCTCACACACACGCAGACGGCCAAAAGCAATTCCATTTTTGCCTTAAAATGCACGAAAAACGACGGCAACAAGACGATGAAAAACAGAAGAGCCCGCCGCCGGCAAAGCGGTGAAAAGCGACAGGAAAATGCACTGCAAAAAAGGGAAATCCAACACTTTTTTAGCGTTCATTTAACAAATTTTTTTTCCATCTTTTAAAATAGTATAATTAATAATCAAATAAAAAGGTTATCTCAAAAGTTTTATATTTATAAATATTTTTGTTTTTATAATTTTAACGTTTACATTTGTCTTGTACAAGTACACACAAAAACATATCTTATTTTTATGACAACATGAATACAACTATAAGAACTTATTTAATCTAATAGGTTTAGCTGAGCGTTCCTATATTATTAAACCGATTTTCTCTTTGTGTAAAAGCCTGTAAGAGATAGTGAGCAGCAGGGTATAATAACGATTTTCAGATGTACGCATTTATTTTTATTTATATTAAGCACAGCGCAGCAGCTAAAAATAAATAGAAAAGAAACTGAGGCGGGCTGAACTGAAAAAGCTACAAAATATGTAAAAAGCTAAAGCTGCACTTTGCAATGCGACTGTGTTTGTATATGTCTATACTTGCATTGCCTTTTATGCCCATAAAACAGGATGTGAAGTTATCTGTGTGTATAAGAAGGGACATTTTGGAGACAGCCAAGATGTTGATTCTTAATCAGCATAACAAGATGACTCTACATGGAAAAGAGATCATCGGGTTTTAGTTTAAGTGTCCACTGAGTAAACACTTTGTATGTGCCAAATGTTGTTAGAAAAATTTAAATATAACAAGATAAAAAGAATGATCATATGGGCACGTAGCAAAAGACACAACATTTAGTTATTCTAATTAAATATTATAATACTTAATCTACAATTACTAATTCACATTTTCTAAAAATAAAATTAATTTGACTAAAAACCATTCCTTCTAGTATTGTCCTTTGTAATTTATTTAAATTTAATATCCTTCCAAAAATGGGACAATTACGTTAGGTATTTTTAAGCTCTCCTTTTGAGAAATACTGTGTAATACCCAATCAATCATCTCAATGCTAATGCCACAGATGACTTCATCGTCTCGTAACAATTCATTCAACTTCCACATCCCCACTTCCATTCTTATCATTTAAATGTGAGCCCTCCACATTCCTTCTTTTGCTCCAATCTAAATATAACACTAAAAACGCTGATAAATATCAAATCAAACACCCGACCAAACCCTCCGCACAAGCATAATTTCAGAAACCTTTACTGCAAAGCGTATTTCCCATTACAGCATTCTCCCGGCAAATAGTTTTCCCTTTTTCATATGTGCCGGCTAACATATGTTTTCATTCCTTATTTTCCTGGAGTTCGCTTTTTATTTTTGTCTGCAATTTATTTTATTGCCGCAATGCAAAATGTGCGAGTATGTGTGCGTGTTGGCTTGTAAACGTATGTTTAGCATTTGTATTTGGCCTGTTTAGCTGTTGTTGCTTTGCCCGCTGGCTGTGGGCCGCTTTTCCTTTTGCAACACCCACCCACCCACCACTTTTCCAGCTCTACCAGTTTTTCCAGCCCACACAAAATGCTGACACAAATGATGTGCTCTCTGTGTTTGGGCGCAATTAATGCGGCATCTGCTGCTGCTGTTGCTGTTGCCACTGATGTTGCTGCTGTTGCTGTTCGTGTTGCTGCTGTTTGTGCCTCAGATGCTGCTGCAGCACTCGCACCTGAATCAGATTCTGCGAGGCATTGGGGCACGCCGCATAGCAACAACAGTAAATGCAAATTATTATTATGCTTTCCCTGTACTCTAAACAAAAAAGGGTATATTATTTTAATAGGGTTAAATGTTGAGGCATTTTTCCGGAAATTCTATGTTTCACAAATATAAATTTAAAATTCAAATTAAATGGTGTGTGTTTTTTAAGAACCAGAATACATTGTTAAAAGTTCAAGCCAAAGTTTCCAAATTAGTCTTGATTTTATGCAACAGAGAAATAATAAAAAAATAACTTGTTCAAACCTAAATCATAAATTTTGATATATGGGAAAACAAAATAATGGAATATACGAATCAAAAATATAATATAAAATATAATAAAAAGTGACCGTAAGCTAAATAAATGCATTATTTTTCTACCAACACTCTTTACTATTATAAATCTGGGACTTTTTGCCCGAACATTTGCCCGCAAGCTGCATGCAAATTTCAATTTAATCTCTATGCTAGATATCTGCTCGTTGCAACATACGAGTAGATTTTTTATTCCATTTTTCGTGCTTATGCACTGCAGCTGATGTGTGAATTTTTATACTTGCACAACTAATTCCGCAGTCGGTGCCGCTGCCGCCAAAAACTTTTTCGGCTGAATGACTTCTGTACCCTGCAACCACGTGTGCTTTGCTACACTCAGAAAAATCTGTATTTTTATGGTACAGAAAACTTAGCTAAGAACTCTTACCATGTTGATAAGTAACCATTTAGTTTGAACTGATTAAAAATCTGATTTAATCAATCTAGATTTTTCCTTTTATAAAAAATATATAATAAAAGTCACTGATACTTTTTTTCAGTGCCCTAAGACCTTTGTTGGTTTTGCGCAATATTTATGTTACGGTTACAAGGTTGCTTAAGCCCACATTAAGTTCTGCACATCAGTTCCGTTTCCTTCGCAGGCAGGAAAATATAAAGAGTCAGCGGGGCGGGGGAAATCGGGAAAAGCGGGGCAATTGAAAGCCAAATCGATGGCGGAAATGTGGCATTTCGGGTCTGAAAGGTTTTTCTTCGTTTGGTTAAAAGCTTTCGGGGCTCCAAGTTTCGCCTATATTCGTATGCCGTAAGTCAAACAAATCGTTGCTAATTGGCTGTCATGTATTTTTGGCCTCCAAGCGCCATAGATGACTGTGGTTCAATTTAAACAACTGGATGCCGAAGGCCATTACTCATACGCACTGTTGCCACGAGGAAGTGCCTTTGAGTTCGTTGACTTTGGCTGGCGTTCAATAAAAAATGTTTTATTTATACCAGCGCAATGAACAGGTCATATTTAATTGGTTGGAAAACACATTCGCGTATATATATCCCAGGTAAGGAGCTTAAACTTTGTACCCGATGCCAGTGAATGCAATTTCCCTGTCAAAGCAATGATTTCTTTTTCCGGGGAGCATCAAGCTCATCAAAAAGAAAATGCAATAAAACTTATTTTAAAATAATACCCTTAAAAAAAACACAAGGCTGGGCACCGCAGAAAAAAGGACCAAAATTTATATAAAGAAAATGAAGAATATTAAGAGTGTGTGTGTGCTGAAAAACTATTGAAAAAAAACAGAGATTTTCCAGCTGTAAAAAATACCGCCAGACTGAGTACAAAATTAACATGAGAAAAACGTTCGCTGGGGGAAAAAACGCAGCTAGAAATTGCAATTTAATTAATGAAATGCATCGCAGACTGCGAAAATATGCGGGGCAGATAGGCGAGTGGGAAAGAGAATGCAAATAGCCGCAAAATTGGGGCCTGGGCTGTGGAAAAAGGAAAGTGAAAATTGCACAGCCGACGCTCCAAAGGGGGGAAAATTACTAGAAAACCAAATTAACCAAATTAGCAAGCTGTAAATTCAGCTCCGCGCCTTTTCTTCCTGCCAACAGCTTGCAGTGTAGAGCAAATTAATAAAGTTTCACATTATTAGCGGAGTTTTTGCCAAGCGTCTTCTGCTGCTGCTTCGGCATTTTCCATTTCCCATTTTCACCCAGCCAGTTGTGTCTGACTCCAGTCGGCCTGGTTCATTTCGGTTCCTCCTTTACTTTCCGCTGGCCAAATTAAATTTTTCTTGTAGTTTTAAGCAGGCCAGAGTGTACTTTTTCTGTATGAGTGGGTTATGGGCCTTAAGTAAGTTGCCCAAGTTCGTTTTTTCTTCTTTCGCTCTGCGCTTAAATTATATGCGCAAGTTTGGCCAACAACTTTTAGGGCGATGCGAGCAAGTTTCGCTTTAATTTATCGCCTGGTTCCTTTTTTGCTAAATGCGGCGTATATAGGAGGAATTATACATATGCACAATTGTGATAAAAATAGTAGTTGTATCATACAAATCATTTATGTATATCGACCGAAATTATTTTTACTTTTTGCTCCAAAAACTCTGCTTGTAACTCTGATTCAAGGGGAGAAAATAGTTCTTAAATTTGCAATTGTTTATCTATAATTTTATATTTTCTAAGTAATCAAATTTTAATAATATCTAAAATATTATTTTTTGTTACGCTTAGCAACTATCTAATAGTCATTATTAAATTGTAAGTGCCAGGACATTCATTTCTTATTCCTTTTTTCTAATTGCTCTATTAACTTGGCTGCAGCTGTGTGTACATATTCTTATATATATTTAGCCCATTACGTTGACAACCCGCAAAGGGAAGATGCGGCAAAGGCAGCGGGAAAAAACTAAAGCGAAAATGAACAACACGCGGCTATCCTGGTCACAGGACCTGCACACGAACATACAAACACTGGCAGACAGGATGCCCGATTCACAACGCGTCGTATACGCAATTGACCTAATTTTACCCCTCGGATACTCTCGCCACCAGATATTTCCTACTCGACGTCGCGGTAATGGTCGCCGTTTAGCTTTGGGTCCTGGTTTGCCGCCAGGATGCGGCCAGGATGCGTAGGGATGTGCGGCAGGATGTGCAGTTCGCCGCCTCGCAGGATGCACCTTACCCAATATTTTATTTCCTGCTTATATTTTTCATTTTTCGCCTGTCATGTGCGCGTTTCAAAAAATTCATGGCAGCCCTTCAAGGCGCAACCACTCTTCTAGTTGCAAAAATATGTAGTAGTACACATGTACCCCTACCTGGTTGTATTTTAGTTTTATTTTTATTCCATGCTTTACATAATTAAGTTCTTGTCGATGGCAAAGTTTTTGACATTTACTCATACGAACAGGCAACTTTTGGATGCTAAAAATGGCGCACATGGCTCGAAATTAATTTCATGGCCCCAACTTGGCAACAGCAAGGACACACAACTAACACAACATAAAAACCAACACATGTTTTTAGAACGTGTTAATTAGGTGAATTTCTGAGATGAATTTCCAGCACACCTTCCAAATTAAGAGTGTCCTCGAAGAGGAAGTGAGCAAAAGCCAAAACCTTGAACTAGTGGCGAATTGCTAACAAGGTCGGAAAAGTGGAGGCGGAGGTTTTCCCACAGGTGGGAAAGAGCTTCTAAATCTAATTAAATATGTTAGCCATTTATAAACAAATTGGGATAAAATATATTGTGTAGCTAGCATTAAAACCAGGAACTTATAAACTTATTACATTACATTATTAATATTACATTTGAGTAAAATCAAACACATCTATTAATATTTATAGATATGTTTAAGCAACCTAAGTTAATAAGAATTATATTTATATAACAACAGCTGGATATTTTCTTAATGACAAAAATGATAGGGAGCAAATAGCTATAACCATATTAGACTAATATCCCTTATTAACTAAATCGAAAACCATGACTATAAATTGCACTGGAACTGAAACTATTCAGAGCTAATTGAATGGGAGTACAAAACCACCTCGGATTGCGAAGAAGGCCGAAAGTAAAATCAAAGCGAATTTATGCTCTAATCAAGCCTAACAACTATAGGAAATTGCCGAGGCCCGCACAACTGCAAAGGCTTTTATATTGATTTATAAATTTGCAGATTCCGCTGGCATCAGCAGCAAACAAACTTTCTATGGGCAAACTTTCAGGGGATGGCACATAATTCCAGGGGCCAACAACTATCTATTTTGCGCCCCCTCAAGGACGTTCTAATTGCATTTAATTAGCTGCCACGATGGCCTCATTTTTCCCGCTTTTCTTGTCCCCGTGCTGTTAACGTTGAAAAGTTGACCGACATAAATTTCATTAATTAGTTAAAAATTTGGCCGGCACTTTGTGAGCAACAATTTTTGAAGATTTGTTAACGCTGCTTGGTCATTTGCAGGCCGGACCTTTTCGGTCATTAAACAAATGTATTTATGGTCTGCAGGCCAGAGGTTCGAAATGAGCACTCGTGGGCAAAACTTGGCCCCTCAAGATCAAGACCGCAAAGTGGCGGCAGAATATGAAAAGTCCACCCGGCAATATTTGATAACTTTTCCCAGCTCAACTTGGCCAACTTTAAGCGGCTGCTTAAACTCTCGACAGAGGCGGTGATAAACAAACAAACTCGTCTAGTGTTCCACTTTCCGTTCGCCGTCTTTCGGCACTTTCTCGCCAGGATTTCCCGGACATGTAGCGTTTTCCTCTAGGCTTGGGTATTGAGAGGAAAACTCGTTTGGCCATTGACAAATTCGGGACTGGGGGATAAATCAATTGAAAAATATTAATGAATTATTTATGAGATAAGACGAAGGGCAAATAAAACAGGAATAGGAAATAAAACAAGTCGGGCCAACAGAAAAAGCCAATGGGAAAATCCCCCTAGGTCCGAACCGCAGGAGGAAATAACCGCAAAAAAAGATTGGAAATGCGAGAGAAAAGGCAAGGAAAAACAAAGAAAAACGCCAGACCAAAACCAAAACCAAAGCCCAAAAAGAACGAACTGTAGAAAAATTACGCTGGAGACTAATAAAACAAGATTATTGCGGTAAAACCGCAGACAATTGGCGGGGCGAAAACGGAAGGGGGGGGGAATTTGAGCCAGAACTAGACAATGAGCCAGGCAATAAATCAGCAGCCGCAGAGCGCAGACAACTGCAGTTGGAAATGGTTGGGAAAATCCAGAACTCACACGCATTTAAGTAGTTTTCCCAGCATAATGATGCAGAAGATAATTATGCCAATATGGGTGGAACAATCCAAGCGGAAGAGTGGCAGACAGCAGGAGGCTTTCCCTGGAAAAGCCCGGAAAATGTTCGTGTAAATATTAAATATTGACCATCCGGAACTGAAGAACGGATGCCGGAAAATGGGATGCTAAAGCTGGCTAGAAATGTGTCTGAATTTCAATTTCGTTTGACACGTTCAAGCAAATGCAATGAATATCCCCAGCATCTGAAGGCAATCAGTTTCCATCACTCAAGTCGAGATAAACAGAAGGGGAAACTGTCAAATATTTCTCCAATTGAAAGTGTGTGAAATTGCATATGTGCATATGTGGTTCTGCAAATTTTAAGGTAACATTGATTGCAAAATTAATTAATAAATATTTGGGCCGGCATGCATACTTTCATTTCGTCACAATAAAAAAGGAATGCTGTCACATACTTAATTATTATGTATTAATAAACGTTGTATTTATTTGCATAAAGGTAATTGAGCCAGCGATTTCGAATTGATTATTTATCCAATATTGGTTAAGTACAAACATATTGTGGCGGAAGCAAGTAAACATACTTTACCTATTAATGTATTCGGATTCTTTAAGTTAACATCAAATATATTGTATAAAATTAAACTGCTTATTATATTTTAAACATTATATTTTTGTGACATTTTGATCACCACATGTTTACATTTCCCTCTAATTACAATTGTTTTGTTTGTCACGATTCCACACATTCAATTTGCCAAACGAAAAATGTAAAATATTTATTAAACACTATTAAGCCCAATACAGCAAAATAATTCATTATCAAAGTATGTACAATTAATGCTGACCGCATTACAACAAATAGCATAAAATAGAAAATGTCCTGTACGCCAGTGAAATGAATTTAAACCGCAAATATCCTGACAAAAAACTCATCACTCGTCACAGGATTTTTATGCTTGAAAATTAATTATTAACAAATTGCTCAGCAGGAAAGCGAAACAAATGAATGGCTCGTGTTATTGCTGTTATGGCTGTTGCAGATGTGGCAGATGTTGCTGCCACTCCCGTTGTGAGCAATTTGTGCTGTATGCAATAAATGCAATTTGAACTATTAAAAGCATACTTTTAGCACACTTTGCGGAGGTCCAAAATGGACGGACGGCGGCCATTTTAGCTATTTTCCACGCACGTAAACATAATTTGCATTGCTCTGAAATATTATGGCAGCAGCTAAAAGTGTGCAATACGAAATTCTCCCACTTTTTTCACCGCTTTCCCTTTCCAAACACAAAAGCAGAGGCAAAAAGTTCAAGTAGTAGAGCAAACAGACAGAAAGGACACGGCCAGAGATGTCCTTCGGCTTTTATTTAGCCATTTAATAAATAGTTGTTGTGGGGTTTTTTTTAAATCGGTTTTAAATATGATAAATAATATCATAAAAAATATTTTTTTTAATTATTGTAAACCTTGAGTGTTAGATATTACGCCAATTAAAAATCGTCATGAAACAAAGCCAAGAAGAATCCTATAAAAATGTTTTAGGTTAAAGTAAACTGACTTAAAGTAATTCCTTAATAATTTGCTTATGGTTAAACAAGTAATAACATAAGGAAGTAAATTGTAAAGTTTTAAAAGTTTTGAAAGGAATAGAAATTTGGTATACATGAATTTTGGTTTAGCATAAGTTTAGAATTCCTTTTTATACCCTTGCAGAGGGTATTATAATTTTGGTCAAAAGTGTGCAACGCAGTGAAGGAGACTTCTCCGACCCTATAAAGTATATATATTCTTGATCAGGATCACCTCCTGAGTTGATATAGCCATGTCCGTCTGACCGTCTGTCCGTCTGTCTGTCCGTCTGTCTGTCCGTCTGTCTGTCCGTCTGTCTGTTTCTACGCGAACTAGTCTCTCAGTTTTAAAGATATCGAATTCAAACTTTGCACACACCCTTCTTTCCTTTGCACGCAGTATATAAGTCGGAACGGCCGGGATCGGCCGACTATATCCTATAGCTGCCATATAACTGATTGATCGGAAATGCCATAACTCTGCTGTTTGTTAAGTTAGAAAGTTGGGACCTTCTATGGGTTTCATATTTGGCCAATCAATCCGACGTACTAAATTTCATAAGGATCGGCCGACTATATCCTATAGCTGCTATATAACTGATTGATCGGAAATGCCATAACTTTGGTGTTTGTGAAGTTAGGAAGTTAGGATTTTCTATGGGTTTTATATTTGGCCAGTTAATCTGACCTACCAAATTTCATAGGGATCGGCCGACTATATCTTATAGCTGCCATATAACTGATTGATCGGAAATGCCATAACTTTGGTGTTTGTTAAGTTAGGAAGTTGGGACCTTCTATAAGTTTTATATTTGGCCAATCAATCCGACGTTCCAAATTTCATAAGGATCGGCCGAATATATCCTATAGCTGCTATATAACTGAATGATTGGAAATGCCATAACTTTGGTGTTTTTAAAGTTAGGAAGCTGGGATTTTTTATGAGTATTAAGAATGCATCATATGAATAATTTTGGAGAATATAATTTGCAGAATATTCTGCAAGGGTATTTCAACTTCGGCTCCGCCCGAAGTTAGCTTTCCTTTCTTGTTTAATATCTTCTTTGTTTTAAAACCAGCCTTTGAAATTGTATTCAAAATGTATTTACTACACATGCCAATTTTAACTGCATTATTTTGGCTTGTTTTTTTTTGGTCAGCTAAAAGTAGCCAGGTCAAAGGCCAACATAGTGCCATATCTGCGGAAAGGGCAAGAGCACTTACCGTTATAGAATGGCCAGAGTAGCGAGTGTTGTTGTTGCTGTTGCAATGGTTGCTGTTGCTGTATTATGCTAACAACTAACGCCATTATTATAATAACTGCTTGCGTCGTCGGTGCTGCCCTTGTTGTTGCTGCTTTTGTTGTTGCTGGTGTTGCTGTTGCTGGTTTTGCTGCTGTTGTTGCTGCTGCTGCTGTTGCTGTTGCTGCTGCTGTTGCTGCTGCTGCTGCCGTGGATATTGCTGCTGGGACGTCGACATCAGCAGCATGGCCTGGGCTACGCGATTCGATGACGTCGACGTCGGCGGCGCCGCTGCGACGCAAAAATCCGCATAAATTTATATTGCAAATTTGTTTCCCCTCCTGTTGCCGTTGATCCTGGTCCTGCTGCTCCTGCTGCTCCTGCTGCTCCTTCTGTTGCTGCTGCTTGTGTTGTTTAACAATAACTATTGCCGCAGGCATCCAGCGAGATTTAATAGTTTTTGCCTGTCGTTGAGTTTTATTTGCCAGTTTTCAGCTGATTTTTCTTGTTGCTGCATTTAAGTGCTGATGTTGCTGCCGTTTCTGCTGTTGCTGCTGCTAATGTTGCTACTACTGCCCCTGCTGCCGCCGTCCTTGTCGACTGTAGCAGCATAATGCGCCATTCGTAGTTGCTGCTATTATATTTTGTTTTATGCTTACTTAAACTTTTACTTTTGCTAGCCGTCAATGAAATATTTGAGCCAAACGCACTGTCGCTGGTTGTGTTTTTTTGTATATTTCAACTATTTCAGTTCACTTTAAGCATACCTTTATTTGCTTCACTGCACAGGAAAAATAAGCAATGAAGCAATCACTTTCTGGTGTGCAAGCCCCGCAGCAAAATGTCCGTGTTAGAGAGGAAAAAGTGTGGAGAGTTCAAGAAATGTGATGGGACTTAAAGGGTTTTATGTGTGGCTTAAATGCTTTGCAATGTTATGGAAATCCTTTTTCCCGCTGTCCATTGCAGCAGTAAAGATATGACTTTCATCTGTATATCAAACAGCTTGGTAGGTAAAAGAAAAGAGAGTTTGATTTCGCAAACTACTTCTATACATTTTAAAGTCCTTTTAATGGACGGATTTTTAAAAATGGCTTATGCAGCGGGAAATGCCTTCCATTTTAATTGGTACTCATTTTATATTGCTTAAAATCACTCGACAGCACTTTGGATTACTACATCTCTAAATACTCAAGTTTTCATTTCTTTTTGAAGAGTTCATTTTTAAATGGTAACAATGTTAAGAGATCTGTCACTATTGTCACTAATCAAAACCCTTCTTCGAATATTTTTGCATTTAAAGACAACTACACTATGCCTTGCATTTCTAAATATTTTCTTATTAAAAGTCTTTTAATCAGTAATCTTGGTCATACCCCAATCTAGTCTTATATGCCCTCCATTTTAGTGGATGTTTTTTTAAATCTTCCACCTGTTGCCCTGCGCGTCAACACTTTTGCTTTCCATGATTTTCTCTGCGAGTGGGAAAGTTTCAACCTTTCAGTTTGCCATTTAGCTGCCACTTTCCCTGCACTTCAGTTAACTCCACTCCGCCCCGAGGGAGGACCCCTCGCAGGACCTTCGACAGTCCGTTTCAGTTTGCTCTGGTCTGGTCTTTTGCCAGTTTCCTTTTGGACATCAGTTTACGTGGCCATTTCTAGCTTTCGCCCCCACAGGCTCCCTTGGCCATTTGCTGTTAGTCTAATTTAATTGCATTCGTGGCTCGTTTTGTTACGTATACGCAGAGTGAGCGGCCGGCGGGGACGAGGAAATCCATTGAGGTTGCAGTTTGTTGTGCAGCAACGCCCTGACCTGTCTATGTCCTTGCTGCTCAGCATTCCTTTGTCAATGCCCTTAATCCTTATCAGTTGCACAAAACAAAACAAAGCAAGACAGAACAGCAACCAACAAAAAATTGGCAAAAATAAACAAAGCAAAAAGCAAACACCGAGGTCCTGGCTTATTTTCCTGCTGACCCTGTTTGCTCCTCCGCTCTTACTTTCACTATATTTCGGGTGCAAGGTGAATGATTTATTACCGAATGGCGGCCGAATGGCGATTGCGGTCTGTGCGGCCATTCTTTAAACAAACCATCGTAATTAATGATACAGAAAATGAAATTCAACACACACAAAACTTCGGCGCAGATTTATTGCCTTGCACTTGAACCAAACAATAAATAAATAGTTCTAGGACTTGGAGGAGGAGCAGGAAATGACTGTGGGTTCGTTGCTGATTAGCCAAGTGAGTGTTGTGTTGGCCAGTGTAATTGTAATGGCGAGCTTTTGAACTGGACTTGTTGGGATTAATGAGAAACTAAACTGTGGAAGCGGATGCGAACATTCCAGATGGTTGCCAAAAAGGAATAAGAAAAAGGATAAAATAAAGCATGTTTATTGATAATAGATTTAAGTGGCTTAATTTTTAACATTTCTTCTAGCATTATTTAATATTTCTTATTGGAAAACTTCTAGCATTATTTTATAACCGTAGACCTATTTTTAAGCATCTTTAACTACAAAGTAAAAACATTGATATAAACATTTTTTTCAGGTCTAACGCAATTTAAGTTCTTAAAATAATCTCCCCTCTCAAAGTGATGAAGTCAAAAACTCCAAGAACACCCATTAATTTCATGAATTTTTAAGATGGGAAGAGACAAAATAAAACAATTAAAAAGTTTTCTAATGACAAGATTAAACTTTCCTCTAATGTTCTGTAAAAATAATACTTAAGACCTCATTAAGTTTTCATTTAAGATAGCATCAAATTTTCTATCAAGTTTCTGGGCAGATATTAAATATTTATTTTAAAAGGAAACGTAACCCGAATAAAAAAGCTGCAAAATGGTAAGTTATCTTTTGAATGACAAAGGGAAGCATGAGATGAAAATAATTTTTCCCCTTTTTTTTTTGGGAGCCTGATATAACCACAGCACGTAAAATCAACTTTAATCAAGCGACTCCACCTGCCTTGCGATTCCCCACAGGAAACCCCGGGGAACCAATCAATAAAATGCCCTTTAATAATGTCGAAAAGAAGACCCGTCCGGGCAGTCATAAAAAAGCGTTCCAAAAGCGATATGAAATATGCTTCATAAAGATTAAAACCTGTTCTTTCTCCTTGGCCTGCGGTAACAGATGCAGCCGGAATGTGCCGGGGCACATATGTATGTAGGAGGGCTTCAAGGAGTAGGAGTGGGAGAAGCGAGTCCTGGCTACATTTTATTATCCTAGCATGCCAGCACAGACCACAAAATGCTGCCCAACAGCTTTTGGAAGCCTTTCGCAGACCACCTATGAGCTCTGCTCTTGGCATCATCTAAGTCCCTTCCCCACACTGACAGAAAATATCTATAAGTTCCCAATACTATTGTCAAATTTTGAAGAAATCAAATAATAATGAAAGCTATAAATTACAATAAATCTGAATGAGTGCCTACAATTCAAACAAAAAAACTACACAAATCAAATATAAAATTAAATCATATTTGTAATCATTATTAGGTACATTAATGTAGTTTAAATAATCACAATTGAATTAATAAATACAATTAACATTGTTAAATCACAACACTAGAAATAAGTATAATTTAATTGTTTTTCAACAAAATTAACATACAACCCGAGTGCATTTAAGTGTGTTTCTTTCTAATGGAAAATTAAGTTTATAGTATAAATTTAATCTATAGTGTGTGCATAAGAGTTAAGCCACTTATTGTTTTTTAAGTTTGAAAATTATTTACATAATAAGTACATCGTTAACTACATTCTTTTGCCATGTGTATGTGCGTTCATGGCTAAGCGGCTTGGCCCAAGATCCAAAATGATGCGAGATGTGGAAAGGCGTAGAACAAGGAGCAGAGAGCAAGGGTCCTGGCAGGATGTCTGTCAATAAGCCTTATTCTACAAGATTTCATCTGCGTGCGTGTGTGTGCATGGCTGTTTGTGTCTGGGCTTTTCACAGGCGCGTGTTTATGAATTATTAGCATAAACAATCACACAGACCGACACAAATACATGGCGCACTAAGCCCTGTATGAATTCTGATTAAATGTAATGCGCTCAAAGCGCATTCAAAGTTGCCATTGAATTATTGATGCCCCCAGTTTGGCCGGCCAGCCACGGTCATTAGCCAACTAGCCAAAAAGTGGCCACCGAAACTTGAACGGCCTCCCGAAAACCACCGACAATGGTGTTCATTATTCAGTATATGTCCTTGGGCGGGCGTTAAGCTTTCAATGTGATTAGGTGAGCCAAGTCCTCGGCTTGTATATACGTATATATATAAATGTGGGTTCACACTCCATTAGAGTTGAAAATGTAGCCCGAATTCTTCGGCTTAAATTCGTGCGGCTTGCCCTGACAACTTAAGGAACTTTTTGCGGCCCCCAAGGCAACGGAAAAAAAAAAGCATTTCCCTTTTTACATTATTTATTCGGCCCTCGACAGCCTTTTCATATATATTTTATACATTTTTATGCCTTTCCTCACATTGAAGAATTTTAATTTTCGGCGCGCCGAAGGACGAAGACGGAAAACTTTCGGCGAGTGGAAACCTAAGCCACCTCTGGACCCATCGAAGGAAAGCCCGGTGTCCTTGCCTCGTTTGATTGATTGGTGGCAGCCAGAACAAAAGTCCCTGCCAAAGTCAGGTGAATAGTCAGGTGTCAATCGTAAGCCTGTCTAAAACAAGGACACAACAAAACAGAACAGAGCAAGGGACACCTTTTTCCGACTTTTGCAAGATGTACGGCAATGTAAATGAGATTTCTTGCCGCCCTGATTTTGAGTTTTGAGTTCTTTGCCATTTTTAATTGGCTTGTGAGTCAAGAGCCTTAAAATTACATTATTACCAGACGATTCTTTGGAAATGTAATGGCAGAAAGTGTGTTTAAAATGTGTACGATTAAAAACGGAAATTCGAGGGAAAGCAAAACAGCCTTGTGTTCGTGGAAATTCATATTTTTAGAACCCAAAAAGGGCTCTAATTTCACTGCAAATGTGGCACTTTTAAGGGGAGAATTTAATTAGGATTTATGCTGTGAGTGAACAACTTTTGAAAGCGGGCTAATCCTTTGGCAACAAAAGCGCGAACAGCTCTTTGGCCCATCGAAACCACACACAACTCCCACCAAACCAAACAAACCAGTGCAGAGCACTTTCCTGCACTTGTACACGGCTGGAAGAGCTGGCATTAAAGCCATCAACGCGGCCCGATTGCATGTTTGGGCCACATTTTGGCCTAGCTCTAGCACACACACACATGCACGGCGAAAAAACTGTGTTCTCTCATTAAGTATCTTCATTTTTTCTGAAAAGACTGCATATCAATCACCCTAGCTCGTTAAATTAGGTTATTTAATTCCATCTCATTAACTTTAACTATCATTGTTTTATTCGATTTTTTTAGAAACAATCAATTTTGATGTAACAAAAAACACATTAAATGGCTGACATATGATATGAAATACTTTTATTTAATTATTGCTGTTAAAATGTATTATGCAACAGTTAAAAAAATAGAAACAGGAAATTTTGATAGGCCTCAGGATATTGCTTTTAAATCTACGTATTTTGGACAATACGTTTTAATGATATTTTTTACAAACTTCTACCTGCAAAATAGCTGTAGATCCCACGCTTACTTCACATTAAATAAAATTTGTTATTATTTTTCCCCGTGCCTCATCTATCTGCCATAAAAAAAAGCAAAGTAAATTGCTTGACGATTTTCGCGTCATTTTTCCGACCTCACTTGGGGCATAAAACCAGGACCTCAGACCGCCCTTCTATTTCCACGCTTGGCTGAGCATAAATCACACGAAGGACGAAAGGAGGTATATGTGTTCAATGCTCGATGTTTGTTTTTGAGTGGGAATTCGGCACATTTGGCTGCATACTTTGGGGCGCCAAGGGGCTGGTTGCAATTGACAGTTTATTTATTCATTTTGACAGTTTTATGGACACGCACGAGCGAATCGGCGATTAGGGGGCTTAATTTCATGGTTAATCCGTTACAAATGTCAACTGTCAATTGGTTTTCGTTTTGTTTTTCGAAAAATACCCATTCTAGGCATTTAAACATGGCTAATTGCAGTTGCATGTATGTTGATTAGATATGCAAAATCCAAGTTTATGCGGCTGACATTTGACACAGTTGGTTATTGTAATTGTTGTCCGCTGTTTGTTAGTTGTTATTGTTTTCCCTATTTGCTGATTGACAATGACGCGCCATGTCGCCTATCGCCTGTCGCCTGATTGGGAAAAGGAGCGGGAAATGTCCTCCGCAATGTTTTGCGGCACCCACAACCACTCGCACTCGCACACAATTGATGACAATCGACACTGTTCATGAATATTTAAATTTCTATTGTTGTTTTCCGTTATTCACTCCGCGAGGCCAGTGAAAAAGACGTTTTCGCCGAATCTTCTCGCCGCTCGTTAACGCACTTCAAAATTACGCCTTTCCTTCGTCGGCGGAAAAGTGGCGGAAAACTCGAATAAACTGCCTGACCCACTCGATTTACCGTTGTGCGCGGAAAGGACTCGAGGTCGCGAATGTGTGACACTTCCGCAGCCCCTGGTTGCCGTCACAATACTGAGATCGGCGGCATGAACTATAGCTTCTATAGGCGAAGGCAAAGGCAAAGGCGAAGGCTTCCGAGTCACGCTAAAAAACGACTACCACAGCAACACGAGCAACTGGCGATGTTGGCCAACACACACACACACGGAACCATCAGCACACACATCCACAAGTCGGAAAAGCTTTAAGGAGTCCAATTCGCCGCACTCCGAATGTGTGTTAAAGCTTTTCAAAGGCTGGGGAACTTATGGGCTCATATATCCGCCTAATGTCAAAGGATTATTAAATGCATGTTCACAAGGGGAAATTAAATCTACATGAAATGGCTTAAAAAATTATATAAAAAATTCTGCTTTTTGTAATAATTAATGTTTTATTCTTAAAATTATTTTATTAATTTAGAATGGAAACATAAATTCAATGTAAAATATAATTTTAAAAAATTATATTTCCCAAAATTTAAAACAAATGATGTTAAAAATTGATTATTTGTGTAAAAGTTTTCACATATATTTTGATAATGTCCTTTTAGTACTTTGAAATTTGTTCGTTATTGCATAAACTGCTTTCATAAATTTTTCCTCTTCTCTTTTGAAAACCAAATATCCTGTTTAATATCCTTGCACTGCTTTGTAGGATAATGATAAAATTGGTTCGTAATGGCAGAAACTGCTTTTCTCTTCTATCCTGTTTAATATCCTCGTAGCACTGCTTTCCCAATAATTTATTTATTTCCTCGTATTTCTCTACTACTTATATCCTTGTTTTGTACTAAAAATCCTGTGGGCTGCACAAAATATCCCTATCGCTTCCTTTTCACTGCTTTAGAACTAAAAATTCCTTTTTAGTTCACAAAATATCCTTTCAGTCAATTTTAGCTCAAGGGAATTATTACCCCAGGCTTTTAAACTTTCGGAGTAAATTAATTAATTATTAATTTCAAAAAAAGCATAAAAAATTAATAGTAAATAAATGAAATAAATTATAAATTTTTGTATTGTAAAATTTACAAAAATTATATTTTTTCCTTTAAATGAAAATATTATTTAGTAATTAAAACTATCTTCATGCATATGTTATGCACTTAATGTCTGACATTTAAATGTCTTAATAATTAATCAAAAACCAATAATTCTGCCAATATATAAAGTGTCTAATCTATGCTCTTAATAATTTATAATCGACTGCACATGAGATTAATCAATTTAAACCACCAATTTGCAGACACCTCCTCTTGTCACCACCACTTTTCCTGCATTTTCCCCCTCAACATTCCACTGACATTTCACGTTCGTCAGAGTGAAAGTCGCTGTCTATCTCTCCGCGTTTCCCCACCCCCTCACTTTCACTCAAGGTGAACTCAATTGAGTTCTCAACATTTGCACATCAATTATTTCACAAGCAGCCAGCTCTTTTTTATGGCGATAGAAATAAAAGCAACGCGGCGGCAAAAAAAGAGAATAAATCCAAGCGAAGCCGTGGCTGGAAAAATCAGTCAGGCAAATACTGCATTGGCTGCTGCAGTGGCTCCTGCTGATCCTTCGACGCCTCCACCTGCGGCTATCCTTTTTTGCACCACCCGCATAACAGATTCAATGTCAAAAATTTGACAAACTCAACAAGAAGCGAAAAGAAACACAGAGCCAGAGAGAACAACAACACAACAACTAGGAGAAATTTTCCCAGAGATTTTCGCTGACGAATTTGTGGCAGGTTCATAAATCCAACAAGCAACAACTAACTAACAAGAAGAAGACAGGCGCAAAGAACAACAGGCATTAAAAAATCAGCAAAAACCGACAGGAAGGGCACTGCAAAAAAATACGCAGTTCAAACTATTTGGAAAATAGTTTCTGTAGTTTAAGAGAATTACAGGAAAATTATAAAAACAATAAAAATAAAAGATGGCTTAATAGCTTAGTGAATAGATATTTGATTTGTATACTTATATGCTAATAAATTAATAATATTATCTTAATTCAAGGAACCTACAATCTCTTGAAAAGCTATATCCCTTTTTTTACATTTTTGGTACAGTGCAATGATTTAAAAACAACTTTTTCTGCGTGTGAGCTAAACAAAAACATGTGGTAGAAGAAGTGGAATTTTTGGCGCCAAAAGAGATAGAAATGCGGGAGGACAAGAGCTGGAAAAGCGAGAAAAAATGCCAAACAAATCGAGATCTCGACACAAAAGTCGCTTTCAAAATTTATTCAGTCAGCGTCGAAGTTCATTTGAGTGTCATAAATCAGTTGGCCCCAGCAGAACCAGAACCAGAACCACCCAACCAGCACCACCCGCGGAAGGGAAAGTTGCCTCTGGGTGGTGGGCGTTGGGTGGTTGAAGCAAAATTCCGAAAAAGGCGGGGGTGCAGGGGCATATAAATGACAACTTTGACTATTGGCTGCCATTGCACGTACAACAAACTGCAGCTTGGGCACGATTCAGCATCGTTGCCATGGCCCTCGCATATTTCCTTGCAGCGGAAAAGCGTAGGAAAAGCGTCGGCAAAGGAAAATATTTTCGAAATCGTAGCTACTGCAGGAGCAGCAGTGGCAGTAGCAGTGGCAGCAATAGAAGCGGCAGCCGCAGCAGCAAGTGGAGCCAAATGTCATGAGAAATCTAGTCCGGGGCACCCGGCACACACAAAAACATTTCTTAAGCGGGTGGCGTGACGTGCCATTGGAAAATGGGGGGGGCTTTCCACCCAGACTGGGCCAAAACCCATTCCCCCACCGACTTGATAAAACATTTCTTCGTTATAAATCAATTTGAATTGCGCGAGCAGCTTAAGCGACAAACGATTTGCAGACAGTCAACCACCGAAAAACCCAAAAGCCAGAACAAACCAACAAGAATGGACAAAAAAAAGGATATTCGGCAAAGCAGAAAATGCTGTTTATTTAGGCAATTTGTTGAAAAGACAGCTGGGAGTGAAAATCCGGCAAGAAGCCGTACAAATTGAGCTGGTACTATTTTTCCAAAAAATGTGATTATCACTTCTTAATGAGGTGGCATAAAATATTAATATTTATAAAGCTGTTGTTTAAACAGCTGACGTATGGGTATTGAGCCACATTAAAGCTTTTAAAACAAGCCATTTACTTATTGAATAAATCCTTACAAAATGAATCAATCATAATTAAATTTAATTTTTGCAAATAAATAATGCGTGTGAGTATGGGTTCGTGAAACGCTTAAGTGTAACGCAATTTAAAATGTGTTTATATTTAATATATGTCAATAAATTCACACGTCATGATTTTAAGCCCGGGCTTCAAGAGTTGACACTCACACAATTATTACCAAAGTGTTAATTAAATTAGTAATAATATTTTGTGAAAAATTGAATTGAAAATATAGACAACCTTAAAGCGTTATTTGGAACTTTAAAATTTATACAATTTATTAGCTGCAAAAACTAATATAAATTTAAGACTCATTTCTATTCTTCATCTCTTAAATTAAAGATGAAAATTATCAACATTAATTTCCGTTGAAAATAGGTATTATAAATTTAGGTCATTTAACATCAATTGTATAATTATTCATTTAATGGAATAATAAAACACACATTTTAAACTCTAAACGGTCTAAATGAAAAATGTAAATGTAAACCGAAATCCACCGAAATCCCTGCCTAGCCCGAAGCACTTGCTTATGTTAAACAATCCACCAAAAACTTGACATCAAATTTGTATGAGGATAAGGATACACCCCTCCCGCCTAAACCCTTTACATCCCACATACATACATACATATATATATATATATATATATATATATATATGTATATGTGTATGTCCCATCTCGCTCAGCTGCTGCTGCAAATGAAGCGCTAAATCTGCAAGTGTCAAGCACAGGAGCTGCAACAGCAACATTTCCTATTTTTTGTATCTCTTTGTAAGCATTTTATTTTGGTTCCTTTATTTTGTCGTACTTGCCGCTGTGTTGTGTGTGCTTAATTTTTTTTTTGTTTTATTCTGTTTTGTTTGGGGCAGCATCATTGTGCCGCATTTTGCTGCGGACGGGCCTAACCCATTTGCATAGCTGAAAGTCCGGGAAACGAGGCGATGCGGAGATGCTTCCATTTAACCCACTGAGCTCGTTTTCCCAGCCGCCGAAAGTAACAAAAAAAAAACCGCACAAACCGGAAGTGAAACAATGTACAGCGCTTACACACATGCACACACACACACACACACACACACTTTTGAATGCGAAAAGGTAAAAAGAATACCAAAAAACACTTTTACACCTGCCGGCAACAGGGCAACCCAGAAATTGTTTGGGCTAATGTTGTCCTAATGCCGAGCTTTCCCCCCTCCCCCTTCTCCGCCGTCATGAACAAACGAAATATTTGTTTGCGGAAATCATCAGCATCATCATCACTTCCGCCATGAGTTTCTCTCGCCCCAAGGAGCCGTCACGTGTTGGTGCCATTTTTTATATAATTTCACTTTGACTTCACCTGGCCAGGATGCCTTCAGCCCTCCCCCCACCCCCCTCCCACCTTCCTCCTGCTTTCAAGTATCGCATTTGATAGTAGTCGGGAGTTGTTTACCTGTTTAAGTTTTTGGTAAGGAGTGGGGGGTCTGCCGAAAGGTGTCGGTCCCATCGAGCACAAGTTGAGCAGCTACCAGTACCAGTCCTTCCCTGATTATTTAAGAGGTCGAGAGTCGAGTGCCAATCCACAGAATACCTTTCATTCTAACCCTCTAAAATTCCTTTACCACACAGCAAAAAATGTTAATAGTATTTAAATATTTCAAAGTATTCAAATAATTAGCATGTAAATAAATCACCAATTTATAGGATACCAATAAAGTTGGAATATTTTTCTACAAGAGATACAAGATTGTCATTTTAATAATTTATAAATGTACTTATAACTATTTATAATAGGGACTTTAATGGTGACGATTTAAGTCGTATTTTTCTTGAATTCTCAAGCTTAAACAGGCCAAAGTCAAAACCCATTTAAAATGTATGCTATTGAACCTAAAAACGTTCAACTTATAAATGTTAATATTACTTTAATATTTCGCTTCGAGTTAATTGTGATAATCAAGGGCAACATTCAGACTTGATTTATTCCTTTTTCCCCAAGTGCACCTGGCTAACTTTGTGCTTGCCTTTAACGCTTGCTTTGACTTGGCTTTGAAGTGAAAGTGGCTTGAAAGTTGCTGGGCAGCCGCACAGTTGAAAACTTGCTTCTGCTCTACGTGGCGTATGTGGAATATCCCGGACTCTGGACTTGTCAAATTGCAATGGAGAACAACAGAAATTGAATTGTGGTTTACCGGTGGGGGGGACAGGGCGTATACGTAACTTGATGTGTTGCTCCTGTGTTGACACTTGTCAGTGCCTAATAAGCAGCTGTAACTCTTCCGGAAACGAAGGTTAACACGAGGATCAGGCGGCCAAAGGAACCTGGAGAAACCAACTAACGAGTGGCAAACGCAAATTGCCAATTATGATAGCAAAGTAGTCGCTTATTTTGCTTATTTATGGCACGATACGAATATTTGATATATTTACGACAATATCATGCTCAGCACACACACACACACACACACAACCTGGCCAGGAAGAGGGGGGTAGGAGGGGCTGTGCCACCCCCCCAAATTGTTGTACGTGCCGGGGCTGAATTTAATGCGGCCATGCATATCAACAATTTATGCTATATTGAACTGAGGCAAAAATAACACAAATAAAAAAAAATATATAAACGTATCAGTTTCAACTTAAATTTTATAGTTTTCTTAACTGATTTTATAGACTTTATTTATGGTGAGTAAGGTATTTAATTAAAGTACGACATTAAATTTTAAATGTTCGTAAAAGTTTTTTTTTAATTGAAAATAACACCTTTTATTATTTATATAAAATCATTTTAAGCTATTTATATATAAATTATATTACTATACAAAAATGGCTGATTACAATTTTCTTGAGTCAAGATTTTTGGTTCAACTTGATAGATTTGAGCATAAGTTTAAATAAAACTAATTAGCGAGAGACTAGAGATTTTTTTCCAGTGCACAACCAGAGCCCCACTCTCAGCAATGGGATGCCAGCATATGCATCACAAATAATTCGCATAGCTGGCCAAAAAAGTTGCCCTCTCAAGCAATTGGCATAGACGCAGCTTAATATGGGAAGCATATATATGCCCGATATCGGGAAAGACGCCAGATGATGTCGGGGGCACTGGCAGTTTATAAGCATTTAAGCGGCTTAACTCGCCGTCTCTGACTTATCGCATTGTCATCAATTTGGTTAAGTAGATTTCCCCTTCGCCGTCTCAGTCGCATTCGCATTCGCATTCGTTGATTGAAAATTTTGCACACTCCATTGGGTTTGGGGAAGGACACGTAATTATTTCATTGATTGAAAATTCGTTGCTAGCTGGATGGCTGGAAAGCTGGATAGGAAAAGGCAAGGAATGCGGAAAAACTGCGAGCCACTATGCCGGCATAATCAATCACGTTTTATCGGGATAATTGTTTGGCACATTTTCCTGCATAAATTGAATGGCCTGAGATGGTCGCGCAGGACACTCGCCTCCGATATCATTATTATTTGCGCTCAATTTCATTTGATTTGCGAGCAAAGGGGAGTTTATCCACTCCGCGGCATACGAATATTATTTATGCAACAAAGCAAACACACAAGCAATTAGCTTATGCCACAGACAAAAGGCGCCGGACGAGCAAAAGAGACCCCGGAGGCATCGAATTCGAGCGGGATTATTGTGTGCATTTCGGATGCGGCTGGCTTTGCAGTTAAATGCACTGGCCAAATATTTGCAATTGGCCCACGGCTAGGGCCCATCCATTTTTGGTCTGTTTCGGGCTCAATTATTGATTAGCCTATTCATTTGCCGCACCCAAAGTGTTGACACACCAGAGACTTTGTAATGCAGAATACATAAATCAAACTCCAACTCACTATTGATGATGATTTGCATATAGATAAAAAGAGTTAAGTTGGGGGCTTCATAAGATTATGTGCCATAAATTCTACTATTTAAAAAAATACTTCAAAAATAATTTTTGTGATATGGGGCTATTAAGTTTTCATAAAAACATAATGAAACCGCGTAATAAAAATAAAAAACGAATCAAACAAATAATCTTATTGCTGCATTGTGGGCCGCAGAAGGTCAATGAATTATTGATTGTCAAGCAAAACATGAAACCGAGCGAAAACTCCAGAAAAAAGAACCCCCCTTTTTTCGCAACTCTTCCAGCTCAATGGAGACAAGTCAACTCGAACTGGCTTAGAAGGTTGAGTTGTCAAAAGAGTGGCCCCAAAGTGACTTTAAGTAAATAAATCTGAGAATAATTCAAGGCCCTGGGGCAAATAAATTCAACTCCTTTGTTTGCCATTCGACAGTCTTTTGGGAGTTTTAGTCCAGACTTAAATTTATTGCCAGGGCAGTCAAGTGTTTTCATCTCTCATTTCTCAGTCCAATTTTCCTCTGGCATGATTTCATCAAAGTGAGAACAATAATATCACATAATAATATGCAAATTGATTTGTTGCTTTTACGTTTTTTGTTTACCTAAAGCCGCTTAGCAAATTGAATGCACATTGTGAATTTTTGCAATTGATAAGAGCTGCCAAATAATAAACCAGATTGTGCAGCACCAGCAAACAATGACAATCATAACTACATCAGCAGAAGGTTGAAGAATTCACAGGGTGCGAACATTCAGGATAACAATAAATCATATTCGACTCACACATCCGTATCAAATTGATTTATCTGCTTGACAAAGATAAATCGTATTAAAATAAAATCCAAAGAAATAAAGATAACGCTTGGTGTTTGAACTCGGGGATTCCCTATAATTAAGTTTTAAACATTTTATTGATATATCAAGCATTTGATATAGTTATTTTAAAATTTAGATATTTATTAATTAGTTTTGGCATTTTAAATATATTTTTTACATAATCGCAATCCCAATACTCTTATATTTATATTTAAGTACTGAGAAACCACTGAACAATGTCATATACAAACTATAAAATATTATAAATAAATGTATGTAAACATCTGTAAGTGTATGAAATCGGATTTGTATAAAAATAGTGTAAAATAACAATAAAATAAAATAATCAACAAGGGCAAATTGACAAATTAAGCGTTTTTGTTTGACTTAAATGAATTGGTAATGTTTCGTTGGCATTGCGGTGTGCCTTTCGGTTTTTCACAAACAAAAATATGCAAATAAAATTCTAATTGTCAAAAATGAAAATATTGCTTAAAATCAGCATGAACTTTTCTTCTAAATTCTTTTTTGGTCAATAAACTCTTGTTTATATACATTAAAAAATGCACAAATATTAATATATTCAGTAAAATGCAACATTTCATTTTTGGAAACAACATATTGCAATGTTGTGAAGAGTTTGCACATAATTTTCATCCTAAAGCAATAAAAATGGCGTATGAGCAACAGCAAAAATAGATTTAATGTAATTTATTCTGGCATCTACTAACTTTATAACAGAATATGTAAATTAAGCGGCAAACAAAGGCCAAAAGTTGTATAATTTAAAAATGAAAATGTGTGCCACATTTTATGGCATATTATTAAGGCTGTTATTTTTGGCTGTGAGGGAAAACTTTAATGACTGGTTAAAACTGCAATTGGCATACATTTTTAAGAAACGAAACCCCCTGTTTAAATTGGGCCACCCATTAGTTAATTATCTAGAATCGTAGCCAAATTGTCTAAAGTCTATCTTAATTATTCTGACAATTATGGCAATTCGAATGTCAATTATTGTCACTTAATAGATGACTTTCAATTGTGTGCTAACTTCTATATGTACTGTGAATTCCTCAAGGCCAAATTCTTCTTAATTAGATTTTGATAGCAAGACTTTGTTTTTGTTTAATTGTTTATAGCACACTAAAATAAATTAATCTTTTGCTTATTTATGGCATTAAACACAGTCAGTGAAACGATAACTTATGATGCATGATTTCAATTCCAAGGAAAAACCACAAATTAATTTGATTCTTAATAAATTCCTTTAAATTCATCGGCATTGGAACAACCGATGACTTTCCCTGATTCTAATTCTAATATAGTCCATTATCAGTTAGGGAAATTTCTTCTCTTAGCCAATTTGGAGTTGACCCAAAGATGAAAATCAAAAGCCACGCATTGTTAACCAGAAAACTCCAATCCGGACAAAAGGGGACCGAATTAAACACTGACTTTGGGGGCACTTGTCGAGTTCAGGGAGTGAAAGTGGCCGAGGAGAAAGGGGAAGGTAATTGAATAGTTGTCGCAACAATAGTGCCAAGTTGGACGGAACCAAGTTGGTTCCATAAATCGCATACAAATAGCCACATGGGAGCGTTTGTATTGTTCGAACAAAGCCACAAAAGCAAAGGCAAACAAAAACAGGAAGCGAGCTAATTACATTCCCTGAATGTGTGTTTTTCTGGTGGGACAGAAAACAATTTGTTGGCCAAATTATCTGGTAAATTAAGCAATTTCAATTCAACAAACGCCACCAAAGATGCTCTACTCGAAACCTGAAACCTTCAAATCCACGACAATTTGGCCGGAAAAATTTTTCTTAACTCAGATACACACACTAATGCTTATGTGTGCGTGAGGTGCGGCAAGTGCTGCACAAATCGGTTGCTAAGTAGCTCATAATGGCCACGCTTGCCCCACAATGCTCCCTTTGGGAGGCCATACTTGAAGTCTTATTCCCACACCTTAAAAGTGTAGCTTCGACTTTGTTTGAAGTTGGCCGGATACATAGGTATACGCTAATAATGATATTATCATGTTTATATAATTTTTTTTAAGTCTTTATAATTTAAAAGAAAATAATTATGATAAATACTACGTTACATTAGATTAAATAGAAGAGTCCTTGAACTTATTTATTTAACACATAATATTTTACAAGAAAATACAGAATAACATTTTCGAAAAAAAATTATTTAATACAAATATATTATTAATTTAAGTAAGTTTATTTCTGATATGTCAATTTGAGTCAAAACCTCCTAAAAAGTTATTTTCAATTCAGTAATAAAATTACTGCTTTACAAATTTAAAAAATACAAACCCACACAAAGAAGACTATTTTTGATTAAGGATTAAACTTTATTCATTTTTTTAAAGTCATTAAAAGTCTCTTTTTAGAAAATTCATATATGTTGTTGCATCTTGGTATTTTGCCTGATGGCCGTGCCACAAAAAGGGTTAAAGGTTACCAAATGCCACGCATACAAATAATGGCCCACAACTGTTGCATGTGTATGCCGTACGTGTGTACAGGTGAGTGAGGGTGTGTGCGTGAGAACTTTTGATAAATGCAGATTTTATTGTAATTCAATATCAATTTGTGTGTTTGCAGGGGCAAGCTGGGTCCCGGCAATCATTGGGCACTCGTCCAATATTGATATTGATACACAATTTTATGGCAAACATTTAAACCGCCCAAAGGAGCGTATTAAAGTGGAATCCAAAAAGCCAAACAGCTTACAGCCAAGATCCATTTCCCATCCGCTTTTCTGCCAAGTGCCAGGCCACATTAATCAGGCAACTACGACGGGCAAATTACATCAGTTTTGTTTGGAAATGTTGCCATTTAATTTAATGAGACATCATTATGCCAAAACTTTAATCTCATCATCAGAGGTGCCAGTAAAAGCAGCAGCATCGCAAAAAATGTAATTATTGAGACAGCTCTTTTTTCGGTTGCAAACAGCAGGTGCACACGAAAAAAATTTAATTATTGGCCAGCATAACAAATGAATGCAATAAAAGTCAAAGAAAAAACTTACTGGCTTAAACATACATACATATGTCATGAATAAACCATACAATATTCCTTTTTTAAAGGTAATTTTTCTGTATTATATTTTTAAAATTAATCAAAACAAATGTCAATATTTGTCAAAAAAAATAAGGCTTTTGAGATGGGCAAAAAGGAATTGAATTAAAAAAATATATATTTTTGGGATATTATCTAAAGAAAATTGTAAAAATTTTCTGTATAACCTGTATAATCCTTATTTAATTTAAAAAACAATTTAAATTGGAAAGTCAATAAAATAAAATAATTAAAGGCAATTGCCAGTAATTGAGATAAGTAATCAGGGGGCACAAATTACGTTTGTTTAAGTGTGAAAGTCAGTGGGCGTGCCGGGGTGCTGTTTGTTAATGATGTTTGGCAACTTCAACTCCGTGCCGCACACACACCTGACCACAACCACACATACACACGCACACGAGGAGGACACCTTCAGCATCCAATTAGCGGCAAAACGAGTTTCAGGATCTCACTCAAACATACGTGTGCCCCATCCATCCGGCATCCCTTTCTAACAAGCACTCGAATCGCTCTTTTTTTCACACGGCAAACGAAATTCACATATGTTTCGTTTGTTTGTGGTAGTTTTTCCCGCACACCCACACACCCGCCCACCACCCACACACACACACACATTCGTCTTTGTGCAGCGGCCAACAAACAAGCAAACAACAACAAACAAGTAGCGTGCAAAAAAATGAAAAATGGCAACACTTTAACTTTTGAACGGCGTTTCGCCCACAAACTCCCCGCCACCTCTCTAGATTTCTGCTACCTCTTTCAAATGCGAATTTTTTAGCAGAGATTATTTTTGTTTGCACTTTACACTTAGGCAAAAAATCGAGTGGAATCGTGAAAATGTATATAGAAATAAATAGTACTTTACTATATCTAAATTTCTACGCTTACAATAAAAAAGAAAACATTATTGTTTGCAATATAGCAGATAATCAGAACAAACAAAGAAACTGTACTAAAACTCAGCTTTTGCTAATAAGAAAAAAATAACATAATATATATATGTTCAAAAAAAAAAAATGTCTGACAATAAAAAAATTCGTTGAGCTACTATTAAAAATATCGCCATAAGAAAGCGACTATAAATTCCACTATTAAATTTTTTTGTACCCATATGCATACATAAATACATTTATTTTCATTATATGTATAATTATATTATATAAGTATGGAAAGCTATTGTTGAACTGATAAGACATGAAACCGGACCGAAGTTAAAGCTTCGCTGAATTACCCAGATGATAACCTCAGTTGCTGCCAATAACTGAAAAGATATTTTTTCGCAGAATTTTACTGATTTCTTCCTCAAATAAACTGCAATTTGGCAGACAAATCTGATGCAAGATTATTTTCTCAGTCACTGAAATTTTGAAAGCCTCAAAATAAATAAATAGATATATGTATAGTTTTTTGAATAATCATTTATTGCCGCATTCTTTGTAAGAGCTTTACTTTAGAGTTTGTCTTATTATGACTATTTGTTGATCAATCCAGGACCGAAACACTTCCAATTTCGTATAGAAGATTGGCTTTGTTTCAGTGGCATTTTGCTTTCCCCAGTTCACAATGCCAACCTGATAGAATTGATCCTGTATTATACAAACCAGAGGAGCTCCACCGTCGCCATCGGAATCCTTGCCCTGCAAGCCGGTGCCACAAAGCAATTGGGTAGGCACTGGAGCTCCTATGGCCCTCACGCATTCCTCTCTGGATATTACCGTGATATCGGTTTTTTTCAGAATGCTGGGATAGTCCTCTGAGTCAAATTTCGCTTTGCCCCATCCGTTAAAAAAGCAGGTACTTCCATCGAATGCCGTGAAACCCGTTGGAGGAGGCAAACATATGGTTCCAACATTGGTATTCCCATCAAAAGCGGATTTCAGAACAAGCAAAGCGATATTGTTTGTGGCAGTTCTTTCATCAAATCCTTCGTGTCGCCTTATCATTTCTACTTCAACATCATCATGGTGTTGGTCTTTGTCCGTAGAATAATCGTATTCGCCACCGCGCACCAGCAGATCAGCCTCGGAAGTATCATTTAGTATGCGAACGGAAGTTAGGACCAAATTTTTCGCGATCAGAGATCCCACTCCTATGTAGAGATGAATCCAGTCTCTCTGGTCCAGTATAGCAACCACCCATGGATATTGGCCTGCCTTACTTACTTGTGGATTGTAGTCAGCTGAGCTGCATTTTTTCTATATGCAAATATTCCGTCTGAATTAAAATTTCTTTACTAATATATTTTTTTTAGATTTACCTGATTGGTTCTTTGACCATTTGAAAAGCTGATAAGCAGCACGATGAATATAAAATATATGGTCATTGCTTGACGAGGATTCAGAATACAATGATTTCGAACGCAATGGGAAATACTTTAAGAACGCAGAGATGAGCTTATCAAAATTCTTGAAGTGACTAATTCTCTCTCTCTCTCTTTATTGTTATCACTTTAAATGTGAGTCAGATTGAACTTATTACCTACAGAAGATGTACATTTGTATATGACGCATTGTGATTATTAATTAGATTGCTCTATCTACTTTGCTCAGTATAATTTTTGTATTAATCTTAGTATAGGTTATGCCTATGTCAAAGTATCAAGATTGACTTATATATATAGGCTTTTGCTTTTTTTATTGAACCAAAGTTTTGAAAGGACGAAAAGAGCTGTGTGAAAAGAGAGTACGTACATTGGGCATATGTAGTTTTACAAGTATGGTGGAAGCATTATTTCTTAAAACCACCTTGTTTCAATTCGCTCAGTGAACTCTTTTTTCCGCCTAAGTGTAACTTTTGCATAATACTCGTAGTTGAATGAAAAAAAAGAGAAACAAAACAAAAACTAGTTGCATAGTGCATATGTGCGAGGAGTCAACAAGCGAACGGTTGTCGGCATTCAGCAGATTCCAATTAAGTTTTAAATTTTTAGCAGACAAGCTTATGAATGATGGCGTGCATTTCGATGGCAGCTCACTGGGCAAATGTCCAAAAGGTTTTCCTTTCGCTTTCTTTAAGCAAAATGTGCTAATCATTTTCATTTGAAACGAAATAACCGAGCAAATGGTGAACACAAGAAACAAGCAGCTCCTTGGTCCCTTGTAATATCCCCCCATTTTCCTTGGCACCTTTCAAGGACTTTTTCCGCATGCATTCCCAAGTAGTTGAACATGGGAGTGCCATTATGGGAAGCAATAAACAAGAAATGGAATAACAAAATTTTTGGAAAAGAATTTCAGATGCCCTTCGTGTAATTAGCATCTCTTTTGAAAAATTTAAAAATGCTAGAAGAGAGAACGCAAGTTTAATTTAAAAACTTAAATTACTTAACAACTGAGAGATACTTTTTATCAGGCAAAAGATTCAAGACCTCGTTCATCTGAGTTTAATGATATCAAAGGCATTTAAAATTTTTTCCGGTGCCCTTTTTGATTGCTATACTGATAATAATTTCAAAGTTACCTTCCTGGCTTATATTTTTCACAAGCTAAAAAGAAAATGTATCACAAATAAAAGAAAGTATATTATAGCCCCGAAATCGTCTTATAAATACAATAATATCTAGAAGATACATATGTTATATGTTATTGATATACAAATATCTTATTTTTATCACATACATTTTTTTTTTCAAATTTTAAACAAGTTGGCACCCCCCAAAAAACAGACCGCCAAAGTGCTCCAAAGCCCACTTTTGACAGTTGAGTTTTCTCGAAGCTCCAACCAGTTCCTGAGGGCGCCACGCACTCTATTCTACGTCTGATGCTAAGCAAAAACAAAAAGCATGCCCAAGATAAATAGAAAATAAACAACAATACGCATGTATGACCTTCGCACAAGGTGACTGGGGCACAGAGAGAGCCCCAGAGAGTGAGAAGAAGTGAGAGCGAGTGAGAGTAAGAGAGAGTGAAGCACAGTGCATCAGGAAATGAAAAAGAGATGGAGAAATGCAGTGGAGCAGCGAGAGCCACCACAGTGTCAGCCACGCACAGTGGAGCCTTATCATAAAACTCTGCAAATAAATTGATCTTTATTTAAAAACAATATTTTTTTTATATTAAAAGTCAATAAAGTTTATTTAAGTACATAAGAATGTAAGATAAATCGATTAGGCTCTCTGAGACTTTTTAAGCACCGGCTATCTTTCTAAAAATAGAACAACTTTTACTTTTTGTAAGTTTTTAAATTTTGTATTATATTTAAAATTTCTTAAAGTTCATAAATAAAAAATTGCAGCGAAAACGAGCCACTGTGTCTCGGCAATTGTTTACAAGAGAGCCAGAGCGCGAATCGAGAGGTAAAAGCTGTTGCGAAAAAAGCTCCGGAAAGTATAACGAAAGTATAAAGTGAGAATCGCTCCGGATTTCGCTGTGGAACGGTCGTCTGTTCAGTTCAGGTCTGGGTTGTGTCTATAGTCTCCGCCTCCTCTTCGCTGCCGCACACGCAAACGGGTCTCCGTCTCCGCCGCACACACGCGCACCCACGCAACGGAATCAGAATCAGAGAATTATATAGAACTGTAGTGAAGGCCTGATCAGAGGGATATAACTAGGACACCATGTCGAAGCCCCAATCGGACGCCGATCGGCGCAAGCAAATCTCGGTGCGCGGAATCGCAGAGGTGGGCAATGTCACCGAGGTGAAGAAGAACTTCAATCGGCACTTGCACTACACCCTGGTCAAGGATCGAAATGTGTCCACTTTGAGGGACTACTACTTCGCCTTGGCCAACACCGTCAAGGACAACATGGTCGGCCGCTGGATTCGTACACAGCAGCACTACTATGAAAAGGATCCCAAGGTGAGTTCGTCGTCCAGGTAACCCACTTATTGATTTTACTCCATGGAAATTTCCAAAAAAAAATGGGTGGGCTTCCTAACCCAACTTTTGCAGAATTCTAGAACTCCTATGTCTTTAGTTTTCTTTCATGTTGCCCTCCAAAAAAGTTAAAAATTTTCTTTATATATTTTTTTTTCTAAATTTTCTATTACGACATTTTTTTTGGCCTGCTCCATTCTCTTTTTGTTCGCAGCTGATTTATTCCTCGATGCGCTTTGGCCAAAGAATTTACAGTAAAAACTCTGTCATGTGAAATCCTAAAACATTAAAATGAAAATAATTTGTGTATCATAAAACACCAAAAGTCCAGAAAAATATTTATTTTATATTCTATTTAGCTATTTATAATTTTTTTTAAGTTTTGCTTCTATTAATAAATTAACTATTTAAATTAATTTATTATTTTTTTACATTGAATTAAAAAAATGTAAGCCCAATGATATTCCAACTATATTTTTAGTTTCGAACTCGTTTTGCTCCCATTTTTCAGCATCGGGATTAAATTTTTTTAGCGCATAAAAAATGTGTTTATTGAATAAACCAAAACCATTAAAAGTATCGATCAAATACTGTATATCTGCAATTTTTGCTTGTACTGCAATTCCCACGCTTTCGTTGTTTTGCTACTATATAATTGTTTCGTTTTATTTAATTGTCCGCGAAATTGCCGAAAAGCAATGATGAAAATGGGATCAATGCCAAGAAATGCGCCAAGAAAAAGGTGTGACACTTTCACTGCAACAAATTGCAAAGGTGCAACACAAAAAAAGCCGGCGAATTTTTCAACCACCACCCTTGTTTTCTGCTCCTATTTAAGATTTCCCCCTCTCAGCTGACTAAGCAACAAAAGCTTAAAAATAGCTATTCATATAGCAGCTGTCGCTGAGCTACTTCTATATCTATGCAAACATATTTATGACTTTATGAAAAATAAAATCCTCTAGGGCCTTGGCTCACTAATTTTCTCGACGATTACCCCAGAAAATGCAGCTTGGGTAAAGCAAGTGTGCACAATTGCCCCTTTGCAGTCGTATCCGTCAGATACAAAATACATATATATATATATATATCTACTTTAGCACGTGCCCGAAGCGTGAGCTTTTCATTTGCAAATTTCGCAGCATCGACAGCTAAACATTTTTGTCCTTGCTGAATGTCAGCTTAAATCACTTTCAATTTCTGTCCATAAGCCCCCCAAATGTATCTATTAATTTTCCATTGACTCGACCGCTAGAAGTTCAATCTATATACAATTTTGGGTGATAAATATTTTCAATTTAACTAATTTGGGGAAACTGCCGTCACAGCGACACACATATTTTCAAGGTCAATCAAAGGTTATTAACAACAACCAACTGACAAAAATATCAAGGAAAATTTCCCCCATTTTTATTTTATTTTTCTCTTTCTCTCTGCGTTTTTATTTTGGCTACAATTTCGGTTGCCGTTCATGCGCATATATATGTATATTCTTTTCTTTTCGTTCAGGTTGTGGAACTTTTATAGGCTCGATTTTGTTTAGTTGTCCCCTCACATGCAATTAGCTCACTCAACCAGCTGAATAGAGTGGAAAATATAGATACTTTTACAGCTGTTGTTATGCGTAGCCCAGTAGTTAGAGTTAATTGAAATACTACTTGGCGTCTATTGGGGTCTGTACCAATTTATGCAAATTGAAGAAAGTTCAGCGGGGTGGATGGACACATAAAAGAGTTATTTATTTCCCTGTAGTTTTCCACAAGTCAGGCTGACCAAATCGAAAATATTGCCCCACTTATCACCCACATGGAAACCCAATTAAAAGCGTTAGCTATCAGGGATCAATGAATGTTCAATGCCAGGGCAACAGAACTATCGCATTACCAACTTCCTATGCACACATCTGTCTATTTATCTATTTATTGCATATAGGTAAAAAAAACAATAAACAACAAATGCAAACAAATATCGGTCGTTTGTTGATGAGGCGTTCGTTATCAAAGCCGCAAAAAAACATATGTCTGGCGCCTAATTCAACTTCAGACCTGGCCAGAACCTTTTTGAAAGACCCTACACATCGAACAGCTGTGAAAAAATATCACCACCGGCAGTTGAATGACTTCGAAAGCTTTTTATGGCTCAAAAAGATTACTCATGGCTTGTTGTGGATCTCCGTATTTTCGATTAGATAAGCTAAATAGGTTATTAATTTTTGTTTTGGGTGCTGAGGAAAGGTCATTCTTAGAATTAGTTTTAGTATATGGTAATCCAGATTTAATTATCTCGATTTTTTTGAACTCATTTTCTCTTATTTAGAAAATTTTTGTTCTTAAAGGATAAACAAAACTAACTTAAAAATCTATATAATTTCAATACGTCATGCGATGATTAAGTCAATATTACATAATAGCCTTAATGAATCATATGTTTCAAAATATCTGAACATTTCTTAAAATTTTGTAACATATCCATTAGGAAATTACTGTTACAAATAAAATTACATTATACCTAATCTAATCACCCGTAAAGTTCATGGTATATTGGCCCCATATTTCTGTATCAACAATAACTTTCAAAATAGGTTAAAGATTGTCCCTTTCAAATAATAACTAAATTCTGATCATAACCACACTATCATCATTTATAGATATAGATCTCTCTTAAACATAATATAACAAAAACGTATGCTTTATTTGATCTAATCTTTAATATTTATGCAACAAACAAAACATTTCATCTAAATCAGTTAATTTTACCCCATTACCTAATTTATTATATCTTATCTGCCAAATATGTAGCAAAATATTCCTAATCGAAAATCCCCGGATTGTATAGAGGCGCCTTAACCCCTTTCACCTACAAATATGCACATAGAAACACGCTCGCCAAACATTCCGCACTAATTAGCAATAGTGTTTTTTTGCCGGATCACATAGCATCAGACATCTGAAATCAGCATGCGCCAGAGGTATGCGTTTTAGGGCATAGATTACATAGGTAGACTGATAAGAAGAATAGGATTAGCATACCATGGGAGCCATTAGCTATTAACTGGCGACACTGTCAGCGATGTTGTCGTCAATGGTGATTGGTGATCCGTGATCGATTGATGATTAGCCCAGCATTGTGCAGCGATAATGATCCCGATCTGATTCCGAGTTATATATATTCATGCTTTGCCATGATGTTTGCCCAGCATGCAAAGTGCAGCCTGCAATCTGTAGATTGCTGTTGCCATAAACACAATAAATGCCCTCGTAACATCGATCGATTGATTCGAACTGAATCAAACCGGTGATTGTTAATGCCTTCCTCTATTTATAGTTTTCTATTTCGTTTGCCCTGAAATTACGGGGCGATTTTTCTGCTGATAAGGCATTATTCCGTTGGGAACCGTGAATATGGGGACTGGGTGACCTTCTGTCCTAGCATAACTAGGTTTCCAGTGTAATTTGGCGCCCTGCTTATCAGGCTTTGGGTGCATTATGAACTGTACAGTTGAGCCTGGGCTGTGGGTACCTTGCACTTGGCTGATCATTATGGAAAAGCACGGCAAAACTGGTTTGCCAATAAGCTTGATGATCCCACTCTCTAAATCGTTGTGAATATTTCTCTTCACTGCTTTATTATGCTCTTTAATCTGTTAAACTTCCCTAGTTAGGAGTACTACCAACTTCTTTACAAATATAACAAAATATATAATGCTTTCCAATCCAAAGAATCAAAGAAAAAATAGAAAAGGATTTAAAATAATTTCTTTAAGCCGGTTACAACAAATCAAATAAATAAACCCAATACCTAATATTCTTTATTAGAAAAATTTAAAGTAAAACTCGATTCCAACAACTAATTAATGATCAACCGTTTATTTTTTAGCGCGTCTACTACCTGTCGCTGGAGTACTACATGGGTCGCTCCCTGACCAACACCATGATCAACCTGGGTATCCAAAGCGAGTGCGAGGAGGCCATGTACCAGCTGGGTCTGGACATTGAGAATCTGGAGGAGATGGAGGAGGACGCCGGTCTGGGCAACGGTGGTCTGGGTCGTCTGGCCGCCTGTTTCCTGGACTCGATGGCCACCCTTGGTCTGGCCGCCTATGGCTATGGCATCCGTTATGAGTACGGTATTTTCGCCCAGAAGATCAAGAACGGTGAGCAGGTTGAGGAGCCCGATGATTGGCTTCGTTTTGGCAATCCCTGGGAGAAGGCACGTCCGGAGTTCATGTTGCCAATCAACTTCTACGGCCGTGTGATCGACACACCCGAGGGCAAGAAGTGGGTGGACACCCAGAGGGTGTTTGCCATGCCCTACGACAACCCCATTCCCGGCTACAATAACAACCACGTGAACACACTGCGTTTGTGGTCCGCCAAGTCGCCCATCGACTTTAACCTGAAGTTCTGTGAGTATTCTCCTTAAGGTGGTTTATAGAACACATCACTATCTTACCATTTCCAGTCAACGATGGTGACTACATCCAGGCCGTGCTGGACCGTAATCTGGCGGAGAACATCTCCCGTGTGCTGTACCCCAACGACAACTTCTTCGAGGGCAAGGAGCTGCGTCTGAAGCAGGAGTACTTCATGTGCGCCGCCACGCTGCAGGACATCATCCGTCGCTACAAGGCCTCGAAGTTCGGATCGCGGGAGGCGGTACGCAACACCTTCGACCACTTCCCAGATAAGGTTGCCATCCAGCTGAACGATACCCATCCATCGCTGGCCATCCCCGAGCTGATGCGCATCCTGGTCGACGAAGAGCACCTGACCTGGGAGAAGGCATGGGACATCACCGTGAGGAGCTGTGCCTACACCAATCACACCGTGCTGCCAGAGGCCTTGGAACGCTGGCCCGTGTCCTTGCTGGAGTCGATCCTGCCTCGCCATTTGCAGATCATCTACCACATCAACTTCCTGCACATGGAGAATGTGAAGAAGAAGTTCCCCGACGATCTGGACCGCATGCGTCGCATGTCGATGGTGGAGGAGGATGGCGAGAAGCGCATCAACATGGCCCATCTGTCCATTGTGGGCTCCCATGCCGTCAACGGTGTGGCTGCCATCCACTCGCAGATCCTGAAGGACTCGCTGTTCCGCGACTTCTACGAAATGGACCCCAAGAAGTTCCAGAACAAGACGAACGGTATCACTCCACGCCGTTGGTTGCTGCTCTGCAATCCCGGCCTGTCCGATCTGATTGCCGAGAAGATCGGTGACGAGTGGCCGGTGCATCTAGACCAACTGGTTGCCCTAAAGAAGTGGGCCAAGGACCCGAACTTCCAGCGCAACGTCGCCCGCGTCAAGCAGGAGAACAAGCTGAAGTTGGCCGCCATTCTGGAGAAGGATTACGGCGTTAAGATCAATGCCTCGTCCATGTTCGACATCCAGGTGAAGCGCATCCACGAGTACAAGCGCCAGCTGCTGAACTGCCTGCACATCATCACCCTGTACAACAGAATCAAGAAGGATCCCACAGCCAACTTCACCCCGAGGACAATCATGATCGGAGGCAAGGCTGCTCCGGGCTACTATGTGGCCAAGCAGATCATCAAGCTGATCTGCGCCGTAGGAAATGTGGTTAACAACGATCCCATTGTGGGCGACAAGCTGAAGGTGATCTTCCTGGAGAACTACCGTGTCACCCTGGCCGAGAAGATCATGCCCGCCGCTGATCTCTCCGAGCAGATCTCCACCGCCGGCACAGAGGCCTCTGGCACCGGCAACATGAAGTTCCAGCTGAACGGAGCCCTCACCATCGGCACTCTTGACGGCGCCAATGTGGAGATGGCCGAAGAGATGGGTCTGGACAACATCTTCATCTTCGGCATGACCGTCGATGAGGTGGAGGCCCTCAAGAAGAAGGGCTACAATGCCTACGACTACTACAACACCAACCCGGAGGTCAAGCAGGTGATCGATCAGATCCAAGGCGGTTTCTTCAGCCCCGGCAATCCCAACGAGTTCAAGAACATTGCCGACATTCTGCTCAAGTACGACCACTACTACTTGCTGGCCGACTACGAGGCGTACATTAAGGCCCAGGATCTGGTCTCCAAGACCTACCAGGTGAGAGTCCTCAGTTTAAGCCGGGGGTTTGTGGGTCTGTTTAAATAGATCAGATGGATTTTCTAAAACACTTAGTCTAAAGTCATTTATGAACAGTAATTGATTTTTATATTTATTCTACTAAACATTTAACTAAATAACTAATACAGAAATGTATCTATAACATTTATAAAATGTGATTTATTTAAAATCACCTCTTGATAATATATTAACAAAACCCAAGGTTTTTAAATGATAATGGCCAAAATGTTATATATGCCAAGAGCTAAAAAATGTTCAATAGCAGAAAGAGTAATGATTAAAAAGCAGACCATTCTGATGTGCTATTTTCTATATTTTCTAAAACCTTATTTCTATCTCTATTTTCAGAACCAAGCCAAGTGGCTGGAGATGTCCATCAACAATATTGCGTCCAGCGGCAAGTTCTCGTCGGATCGCACCATTGCCGAGTACGCCCGCGAGATTTGGGGCGTTGAGCCCACCTGGGAGAAGCTGCCAGCGCCGGAGGATCCTCAGAACTAAATCAATTTTTGATATTATTTTATTATTTATGTGCTTTACTTTTGTTAAAGTCAAAGTCCAATTTTAGGCGCCAAAAGCAACAACTAAAGCTAACCAACTAAACACGGGCTACGGCCCGGAATTGTTAATATTTTATTTAATAAAAATCCAAGATAAACAATTCAAATAGTTCTCTCATCACTGTGGAATCGAATCAACAACACCAACAACGGTACCTACCTAAAAAAGACCTCAGGAAAACTTTAAAAGTAAAAAAAAAACTTAAAAGATTGAACATTAATAGAAAGAATTATAATAAACATTAGTGGCAAGCTTGTTTAGATATCGGATATGCGTGTTTTAAATCGAGATTAAACCTCAAGTTCAAGTGTTAATTGTAAAAATGAATTTAAATTTAATAAAATTTGATTCGAAATAAACGAATAAATAAAAGCTGTATTTTACTATGGGATTTTGGTCCTTTGGATAAAACTGGAACTTGCAATAATTAAACTGTCCAACATATTATTAGCTTACTGCAATATACATTTTTATTTTGCACATAAAGTCAGAAATCTTTTTGGGGAATGGACATATTTTGTTAAAACATATTTTATGGCGATTATAAGTCCCCATTAAATGAACACAAAAGCTTTGTAATTTTTACAATATAATTGTTTGGATTTTTCTTTTTAAAATAGTCACTAAAAAATTGTAAACATTTCAAAATTACTTTCGCTCATTGTTACAATAATTGCTCCTGATGGATAAACAATTCCTAGTTCTTAAGAAATTAAAAAAAATGCGCTCCACAATACACAGAACGGGGGAGCAAAATCCCCGATTGCATTTAGTAGTTGACTCTGGATGAGCGAGTTGACTTGCTGATGTATTGTCGGTCCTCGCCTCGTGAACCGCTGGCACCAAGCCGTTCCCTATCGAATTTCTCATGTGAACGCTCCCGCGGTGACTTTTCCTAAGGATTGGGAAATATTTTGGTTATATTTAGTCATTTCCAGCCGTTAAGCTGTTTGTAAACGATGCATCAGCATTCGTGCTGCATGAGTCCTTGCAAAAGAGATATAAATGCAGCCGCTGCAGCGTTTACAACCAATACCATGCAATGAGAGATGACACTCACCCTATGCCGTTCTCTTTCCCGGATTTCTTCTTCGCCATTTTGTGCTGAAAATCGTTCGTTTTTGAATGTCTTGAATATCCGGTAAATGAATCTTGTCTCACCTTCGCGCCGACGCTTATGTTCATTACTGTTGGACTCATCGGTGCGATCACGCTTGCGGCCCAGCTTGCGATCCTTGCGGGCGTCGCGCTCCTCATCCGACAGCTTGTCCTTGTTGCGCTCTTTGGTCTTGAGGCCGCGCGCCTTCTTCACGCTGTCCACTAGTTCCTCCACCTTCTGCAACGGCACAGGATTAATGGTTGTAAAAATATATTCGAATTCTCGCTTCCTCTCATATTTCACAAAGTGTGCGTCAGACTGCTTAAAACTTTAACAAAAACCGAAAATGTAGAACTGTGTCGGTGTATTCGCCCGAGTCAGTTTGGTGTCCTATGTTTAATATAGTTAAATAGTCCGCCGCCCCCACCACGCGCCCATCACTTACCCGTGCACAGTCTCAACATCAACGAATTAACAACTAAACTGGGCTGCACAGGTAACTGCAGGTAGATGATAATCAGAGTCGCGGCAGTGTCGGAGATCCACTAGGATGCTTCAGGGTCTAAGGCCTCCCAGAAAGCCAATGTTGAAGGATTGTTTACAAAGATTGGCCGCAAGAGTTCCACAGTGAAAATGTAGGGGCGATCCACGATAGGCTTTTAAGATGGAATTAGCTGATATAAAGATGGCCTCCATATCCATTTTAATTAATGTTGAGAATTCATGTTTCGGAGTTTTTAGTTTGATGATTCGGGAATGTGGAAGTAGGTTATCCAAAATTTGTCCAATACTTGGAACTCCAGTTAATTGAATGGTGTTATTAGATCCAGGGAAAATTAAGCCGGTAGTAGTTAGTGTAGTTGCATTTTTTCAGGTTCCATACAATAAATGTAGTTTGACAATTTCGATTTATGAAGTTGAAAGATCGATTCACATGTTGTTCTCACGAAGTGCAAAAGTTCGAGAAGTCTTGAATATCCACTTTGAATGATTTAAATAGGATCGGCATGGTTGGTTTTTTTTTATAAATTAGAGATGCGATGCTAATTTATGCACACTTTTCCAGTTTTCTTATTGGTAAGCTTTTTAAAGATCATTTCTGTCCAGAGTATTTTAAAATTGATCGGGCTTAACTACTTAGTTGCCATTATTTCACAATGTATCGTTGACTTTCGTTGTGATGTATTGGTAGTTGAAGTTATTGAAATTGTTGTTGTTGATATACTTTCAGTTTTTTTCCTTATGTAGATACAGTTGCAGGAGCAATCGGCGATGATGTTTTCCTTCTTTTTCCAAGTTGTCGAATTCCTCCATCGTAATCCTTATTTTTCTGTAGTTTTCCTCCGTGCTCTCATCGAGATTCGTCTGTTAGCTTTCGATTGTCGTCTTCATGAGCCCAATAATCCGATTTGGTTCGTTATTTACACAACTATTCTTAAACTTATACAATTAATTAACAAACTTGAATATAAAAAAAATTTCTTTGTAAATTAATGATGGTCCTGTCACATTGTTCTAAAAAGTTAAACTTTTTGCTTATACCTTAGCCTTAGTTTAAAACTAACACCCAGGAGTATACTACATTTTTACTTAGATATACGGAATTTTGTAGGTGAAAACGAGATCCATCGCATCCACATCAACCATAAGTTTTTTTTTTGATATTTTTTAGGGTGGTGGGTTCGTTGTTGATTCGTTGATTTTGGAGTCGCAGTTTGGAGTAGGAGTAGATGTTGCAAATCGATTATATCGGAACTTCGTGTATTTTCCCTCCAGATTCGATCGTCATCGTAGTCGTGGGTGTTTTATATTGTTGTTGTCTTAGCGTACTTATGTCTGCAACCATATGCTACTAACCTTTGAACTGCTGGTTGACGACTCCAACTTGCGACGCTTTGAATCTAGTCAAAAGAAAACAAAGGTTAGCAAAGAATTATTCTAAGATTCTATCACTACAGATGGGCTGCGTACCTTTTTCGAATTCAATGGTCTCATGGCTACGTTGCCGATGCTGCATAGAACCGTTGCTCTCGTTAGACACGGAGCTCAGATCGCGATCCCGCATACGTCCCTCGAACTCCTCGTAGTGGCGATTATCGGTGCTGCCCACCAGATCCACTGTTTCGACTCCATCCCCGTGCCGATTTCGCTCGTCGCCGCCACGTCTTGAGGTCTTCTCGCGCTTCCGCTGCTGCGCCTCCAATTCCTCCAGTCGTTGAGAGCGCTCTCTCGACCGCTGATGCTGCTCGGCTTCTGTTCGCTCCTTGACCCTCACCGTGTCCCTGGAGCTGCGATGGCTACTAATGCTTCCGTGGCGCTGCTCGTGCTGATCCTGCCTTTCTCTCTCCGAATCCCGATTGCGGGGATCACTCGGTCTGCTCCCATTGCTACCGTTGTTCGTCTGTTCGAGCTGGTCATCTTTGCTGCGAGACTGGGATTCTCTTGGATCACGTGGCTTGCTCTCACGATCGCTGTTGGAAGTCGTCGCGGTTGCGGTGGCTGTGGACACCATAGTGACGCTAGTCCCATCGCTTTTTTGGCTCTTTGAAGCACTGCGCGTGAGGGGAGCTAAAACATATGGTTTTATAATTAGTTTACGGCAATCAAATGCATACACTTGAAATCAATTGTAAAGATTTTCGCATAATTATTTTTCCCACCTGGTTTCACCTCCGGCTCCTTAGTGCCTGACTTTCGTTCGTTGTTGTAGAAGGGAGCAGCTGCGCCGACGACCTTCGTTCCCCGTTCCTGCGAGGAGGGAGATGTAGGTGAATTCTTTTCCACCTTGGTGGTAACTCCAGGCGCTCCAGGAGTGGTCGGCGCCTCCTTGTTGGGCCGCTCGGCCATCTGGTGGAAGTCGCTTTCCTTGAGCATATGAGGCGTCTTCAGCTTAAGCTGACCAATGTAGCTGGAGGCGATGGCATACAGATCCGGTCGCTTTGTCTTCTCCTCTTCGCGCACCTTGTCCACCTTACGCTCGATTATTTGCGCCAGCTTGGCAAGAACCGGATAGTGGGGCAGGATACGCATAAGGATAATTAGAGCATTACGGATCTGCATAAAATCCTTGGAATCCAAGCAGAACACGATCGCCTTGGTGATCTTGTAGTGCCACTTGTGGCACACATGGCGATAGTTCTCGTAACCAACGTGATCGTTGGCCTCCGAAAACTGGTTGCTCACGCGGAACTTAGTCACGAAACCAGGGTAGTTGGCGCACTCCTTGTTGAATACGGCCTGATCAGCATGCCAGCGCATCACTGTCTCCAGCATGGCGCACAGAAAGCGACCATACCGTGTGGCCTCACCTTCAGTGCACGAAGTCACCGAGTAAGTAATGTCACAAAAGATCTGAAAGGGAACATAGAGAATACACATCTATTTTCTTTCAAATAAATCCATAATATTTACCCGATCATAGCACAGCAAGGTAGAAAAGTTCGAAGTCTTGAGGTTGTGTATGGCGTGCACGAACTTGGCGCAGTACAGCGCATCTAGAGCTGTGAAGGTGCAACGCGGAAAGAGGCAGAGCTGTAGGAACTGCGTGATGGTGTCGTTCTTGGCCGACTTGGCAGATCGAAGCAGGAACCAACTATCCTTTTGTTCTTGCAGCCGCTGCGAGATCTTGTCTACGTGCTCGTGCTGTTTCTTGCGCTCGTCGTTGAGCTTCTCCATCAGTGCGATGTAGCGCTCCTGCTCCTTCTTGTTCTTTGACTGGTTGGAGTCCTTGCCCTCGGCCGCCTGCTGGGCAAGCTGCTTGAGCTTGCCGATCTCGCGCTGATAACTATCGTTCGGGACGTGCAAATCGTACATGCTTAGGCTCCAGAAAGTTACCAGAAACTGCGGGCTGATGTCCTCCCACACCTTGGCGCTGTGCAGTGGGCGAACGGATTCCACGATCGGGTTCATGATAAGCTGCGTGGCCTCCAGATACTTTTGCAGCTTTTGCGTCGTGGTCAGCTTCTTGGCGTTGGGATCAGCCTTACGCAATTGGTCATATTTTTGCTGTAAAATAAAGATGTGAAATCGTAAAATTTTGAGCAAGAATATTTTTGTAAAGAAGTATTACATTGATTTGGTGTGTAAACATGGGCCTGGCCAGGAAAAAGGCAACATCTGTGTTGATGTGGTATTCCCGCAGCATAGTTATGATCGAGGGCAGGCGCTCTACATACTCATCCACCGAATAGGTTGACCCCAGGAAGGTACCAAACTGGACGAGGGTGTCTTGGCACTGATCGTACAGATTTCCCACCAACTTCAAATGACTGTGCGCCGCCGTTTCGCGATAGATGACGCAGTGCTTCTGTTGGGCCATAAGCAGGCAAATGGCCACGGCGAGATCGTTGTTGGCCAAGGCCTCCTTTAGACGATTAGAAGACTTTTTCGTATTCCTCACTTGACTAAAATAGCCTGCCTGTGAAGAGAAAGAAACAAAACAAATTAAATATTTAATTTAGGAACACCATAAAATAGATTCCAAAAACTACCTCCCCCCTCAGTTGTTCGCCGCCGCACATGGCCTGCAGCTGATCATTCGTCATCTCCTCGCAGGACTCCACACCCGCCATTTTGTGCACGATCTCCCGCAGGATCAGTAGATCCAGGCTTTTCTGAGACTTCAGCTGATTGGCAACATACTGCAGCAAACCGCTCAGCTCGATGCTGTACTTCTTGTAGATGGTGCCGCAAAACGAAGCCAGACTTTGCAGCCATAAGGATAAAGAAGTTCCATCATCCTTGAACCTGAGACGACCCGTCAACGTCAGTGATTCGATGATACAGTATCCCAGGCAATCAAACGACAGGGCAGTAAGATACTTAAGCATGTCGCAGACGGGTCCGATGAGATTGTCATAAATTTGGATTTGCAAGAGAATCTGTTAAAATGGGAAAACAATTTGTTATAAAATTCTCCAAAAAAAAAACTACTTAAACTCACATAGTCAAACAACAGGCCTGGGGCACAGTGGCTGTACTTGCCCACCAGGCGACCCAGTTGCTTAACGTTCTCCTTGCTCACTCTCTTCATCAGCGCCTTGATATCCCGCTGAGCCAGTCCACAGCGTCTGATTAAATTTGGATGCAGCTGATAGCTATCGTTCTTCCAACGCGCATACAAACTGTAGCGGAAATGGTACGGGAAATATTTGAGCACAGCCCAGATCTCCTCCGACATGGAGCAGTTGTTGTCCAGGTAGAGAAGCGAGGGTAAAATGCACGCATCCAGCGAGCTCATAATGTCATAGTAATGCTGCTCCGCCTCCGAATTTGGAGGAGGTCCGTTTAAACTGTCCACGCCCATCTCCACAACTAGTTTCCGCATAATTCGGATTAGCTTGTACATCAGCACAGTGTCGTAGTGCATGGCAGGTCCCAAGACATTAGCCATTGGCCAGGTATACTTCCTCAGATCGCTGAATTCCTTTGCCTGCATCTTGGCTACCAGCTTGGAATCGTCGTACAAGCGATTTCGGCTCTGTCTTCGTCCGGCGGGAGCCTTGAAGCACTTCTTGTAGTAGATGTTCTCCACGGACAGGTGAATGAGTTCGGCAATGGCACGGGCGATAGGTTCTTGCAGAACTACCGCCTGCTCGGGAAGCTTTTGGATAATCTTGTAGGCATTCTCCCAATCACCCACTTTGAGTAAAGCTTCGCAAAGACCGAACTTTTGATTGACATTATACTTTTCCTGCAGAGGGATATATATGTTAATTCAAATTTAATTTGTTCTTTCAAACCTTTCATCAAGTTTACCTCATTGAACTTCTTAACCGTAGGCGGTGGTGGCGGGTCCTTTTCGTCTTCCTTCTTGTTGGTTTGGATGAGGTTAAGTTTGCGCACCATTTCCCTGGCATCTGCCAACTCTTCCTCCCAGTCCGCCTTGATGCTCCCGTCGTTTGGGGTCAACCAGACGTAGACATCGTTCAACGCGATGACGCCGTGCTTCAGCAAAAGGGCACAGACATGATATAAAGAGCGGGGCGTGCGGGAGCCCTTAAAGTGGCAGAACTTATATCCAAGGACCTCGCATATAATGGCACCAGTGGGCATATAGCTGCGCAGCAGGGGAATGAACAAGTTCCAGCGATCCGGGCGAGTTTCGAAGGACTCGATAATAATGTCCAGCACGCGATTCGGATCCAGATTGAAGCAGCCTACGAATAAGATTTATTATTGTTAGGTTATAAATAGTAGTTATTATTTAAGTATAACTAAGTCGATAGACAGTTTCGAATTTCCTTGATATTGCTTTACAATAATACTATAGTATAATCTATTACCTATTAGAGATTTAATAATGTCCATAATGCTCTCAGGCGTGGTGTTTTCTTCAAATTCCTGATTTAGCTCTGTAATAAGCTTGGCAAATCCCTCGCTCTCCTCGCGGAAAAGGTTAAAACGACGCTGCTTGTAGCTTAAATAATTATGGGGAAATTACATAATTTATAAATCTTAAATTAACGTTTGGATACATACTACAATTTGGTTTTGACCTTGATGAACTTGGAGTAGAAGCTTTTATGCTTGACAATGCCCACCTCCTGCAGCGTGTCAATATCCAATCGCTCCTTTAGCAGACTTTCTGGAACCACCTTGTCAATGTCTTTGACTAGTTGCACGAAGGCATGACGCTCCTCATGCAGTCCCTCGGTCATAAGCGAGGTTTCGTTGTCAAGTATGTTGATCACGTCCAATATAAGGCTGGGAAACTCCGCGTGAAGTGCCTGAAAAAAGTTCATTTTTATAAATTTTTTATTAAATAAAATCTTATAAAGAAAGTATTGATAATTCTAGAGTGTATAGCATCTGCATCTTTCTCAGATTAATTAACGCATTGTAAAACACTAAAACAAACCAGGTTTTTTCCCCATCATATTAACTTTTATTTCGGTGAAGAAACCTATAAAGGTCATTTGATTTTTAAACTGTCCATCATTTAAAAATAAGTTTTTTAAAAGATTTAATTAAATTAATTTATGTAAATCGATTAACGGATTTATTAAGCAATCATGGTTTCCCTCCGTCTAGAGAAGATTTAAACGAAGGAAGCCCTATAAAGGTTCTGACAAAATCTCCAATCTTTCCCACTTACCACGACTTCCATGAGCAGATGGAGCACCAAGTCCTTTTTGTGGGTGAATCTGAGGGCCTGCCAAAGTAGCTCGTAGATGGCGTTGGAGACACCCTGCTTGAAGACGCCGTTCCGGTCGTAGACGGGATTGTCCGCCGCATCCTGCAGCTGCTGCTTGAGGTACTTCAGGCTAGAAGTAAACGTGTTATTTAGCTAGGGGAAACGAACGAGCAACAGTGGGTCCAAACAGTCGACACAAGAGCGCGCGAATATCCAGCGCAGCAGGACACAAATTTCTGGCAGTCACTTTATGCTGCGACTGTGTGTGTGTGCGCGTGTGTGTATATCTCTGGCTGCGTTTGTATCGGTGTCTGAGAGCGTGGAACCACGTACAATTCGCTCCGTCCGGATTTGTCAAAATGCTTGAAGATCTCCGAATTGAAAGATCCGCTGGCGGCTCCTCCGTTTGTGTCCGAGGATTCCGACGTCCGGTTTTCCGCCGCCGTCGCCGCCACTCCACCATCGCCGCTGCCACCATCCTGCGTCCCCGTAACGCTCTTCAGTTTTTTGAGGCGCCGCACCCGGTCTGTGGATTTCTGCATGTCCGGATCAGGTGGAACAAATGGGTGTTTTGATGCGAGGGCTAAACTCGCTCCCAAATCGATTAGATAGCTGTACTTGTCCAAATATTTGACAAATTTTCACACTTTGATGTTGAAGCAGTGCAGCCAGTGTGACCGTGCCGGGTACCGAAGTATATGCCAAGCGGGAAAACAAAAATGCCCTAAATTCGGGAACGGTTATATGAAACATTAAGTAAAATGTTTCTGAAATGTTTTTCACAGAAAACCGAAGACAACGATTTAGGAATTTTACTTGAAGCCGGTTTTTACTTGTTTCCATTTTCAAGTGTACGTATTCTTATACTCAGCGGATTAAAAAGTGCGAGAGAAGAATGTTTTTGAAACTCACTAGTGGAATATACGTTCCTCACGTATCTTTAAATATTTACCTCCATATTTCTTATAAAAATAATATTTTATTTTATTTTTCCATGTGCAAAATTTAAAATATATACTTTTTTACATACAATGAATTTAAAACATTTCAAATCCTAAAGAACAAATTGGAACATATGGAAATGGAACCAATTCAAAACAGCACTGCTGAATCGGAACCACTTTCATGATTTCACAAAACATTTTTTAAAAACTATTCAATTTATTATCTGAAATACATTTTTTATCCGAATTGTGTTTAATTTTCCCCAAAACCTCGAACATTGCAGGCAGAGTTGTAAGTTATTGACCCTTTTATATATTTGTATGCGCATATAAATTACGATTCTCTTGGAAGTGCAATCTAAAATCTATTCAAATTCTCTGAATTTACTGATGTCCATTAGCATTTCTCCAGACTCTCAAAAAATGAACACAATGATTTTTTTTAAAGAAAAGTGGTTTCAAATCAATATTGTTTTTCAAAAAGACTATAAAAAGATCACACTTCCTTATCGCATTAAAAATCCTTACATTTTATCAATATTCGTCTCTTCCAAAAGTAACCATGATAAATATTAGTCAAAATTTGTAAATGATCTATTTATTTTATTACAACAGCGAGGGAAAAAATGTTTATAATTGAATCCTCTTTCAGCTGAATCGATGTTTTATATTCTTATTTTAATAAACCAAACTCATTCCTTCAAATATAAAATTGTTTATTATGTTTAGCTTGACTCCTGACAATGCGAAATGTATACTTTTAACAGATGCAAATTATTTGCACATATTTCAGAAATTGGCAAAATTGTTTGGGCAATGTAAAATAATGTTAAATATTATGGGTTATGCTTATGATGTACAAACAGAATTTTTGAATCAATAACCAACTTTGAATAATTGAGAAGTAATTTTCATCAATTCAGAAAAAAAATTGTGGGGGTATTTCTTCAGAAAACTGAATGTAAAATCGATCGTAATATAAATTTGGATGATTGCTAATTGGTAGAGAACTGGGTCCCGATTCTTAGAGCAAGGCTTCGTTCTCAATCTTGACATCGCATTCGATCAGGGAGCTGTCCACATAATCGTAGGAGGATGGGGATTGTGGGCTACCATTTGGGTAGCTGGAATTGGAAAAATAGTACTGGGAATTATCCAGATGAGAGGCGAAACTGGAGTCCGGAGCGGGCGTTAGTCGTGGCAATCCGACCGGCCCCAACAATTTAGGACCTGCTCCCGGTCCTTCGGGTGTCTGCTGATCCTCTTTTCTAAGTTCCACCAAAACGCGGGCCATCTCCATTCGAAACTTGAGATTCCCGATGGGCGACAGAGTCTTGACGTGCGGCACCATGCTCACCATGAAGCTGTAGTCCGAATCGTTTTTCAGATCCCCATCAGCAGGATAATTAGGAGTGGCCTTGCCGTTCGAAATGGGGCTATCGTACGAGGACGATGTCTTCCGGCGCCGAACCCTCTTCGCAGGCGGCTGGGGGCGTCTCAAGTTATTGGGTTGCAGGGGCATGGGCGAAATCAATCTGGGCGACAGTTCATGGTCGGATCGATGGGCAGTCGGGTCCAGCGGCTTGATCAGCGAGCCACCATCCGACCCCGAATCTTGTGGCAAAGAGGATTCCCGCTTAAAGATGTCCCCGATGATCTCAAAGTCAACAGAGTCATCGTTGTCCAAATCCACATCGATGGCAAAGTCCACCAGCCGGGTGGATTCGCAGTCATCCGGCTGTTCGGCGTCCAGATCGTAGGCCTCCGGTGGAAAGGGCACCAGTCGCTCTGGATCGAAGATGTGGCGCATGAACTCCAGGGAGCGGAAGTACGTCCAATGGGACATTTCGATGCGTTTTTGCTGGATCTTGCGCACCTCCGCCCGGTAGCTGTCCCTCAATCCCTTAAAACGCTTCTTGCAGACCAAGACTGCGAAAAAAAACCAGAAGCCAGGTGATATTTATAGTTGCCTAGGCACAAAGACCCAAAACCAATGCCCGCGCACTCACCATCCAGCTGCATTATTTCCGCCACACAAGCCCACTGGGCTGCTCCATCCTCCTTGCGGTATGCCATAGACATGTTGGTGTCCCATAGACACCGCCTCTTGGCCACCTCCGCGATAAGGCGAAAATTTTCGGACTTCATGGTTTACAGGGGCAGCAACCGTGGCTTGTCAATAAATGCTCTTGCAGATTTTCGATATTTCAAGCGACCTTTTCCACTCACCGCGCACACAGCAAACTATACGATTGTGTGAGCGGTTACTCAATTAATATTTACTGCGGGATCCTTGAACCTAGCTTGCTTTATTTCGTTTTCTTTGGAGTAAATTGAAAGGCAAATAATAACTATGTTTGCGATGCAATCTCGCAGCTCCGCTTTGCTGTTCTGGGCTTGACATGGCAACTCTGACCGAACAGCTGTTGCTGGATTATGGGATGCGCGAAGGACGGCCACACTAACGGTGGCAACTCTATTAGAAAAAGAAATGATTCACAAAACTGTCGCTTATTGTTTGCCGGCTGTTGTTTTGAATCTTAAATAGATAGCCAAACAGCCATGTCGAATCCTGCTGAGGAATGCAGGGATGAGGACCTGCCCGCAAATACGCTGGAGCACTTCACCGAACTGCAGCAGGTGCTGGAGATGATTGAAAACATCAGGTCGATCGGGGCTGGAACCTTTGAAAGGGAGTTCGAGCAATACGCTCAGATTTTGTCCAGATATCAGGAGCAACCGCATCTGTTGGATCCACATTTGGAGACGTTGCTGGGCAAGCTGCTGCAGAAGATCAGGCGGCAGGATCTGGACACAGGAGAACGCCATGCGGCCTTCAAGTACCTGTATATAATTTGCAAAGTTCGCACCTATAAAGTATTGGTCAAATTTATGCCCCACGAACTGAGCGATCTGGAGTTTGTCCTGGATCTGCTGGGCCAGCAGGATCCCAAGGAGTTCGAGCAGTGGGAAACGCGCTATATACTTCTCCTTTGGATGTCCATCCTGGTCCTAAATCCCTTTCACATGTCGAGATTGGATGCTTACGAAACTGCTCCCAATCCCGCAGTTAATTGCAGCCCTATCAACCATGTCCAGTCGAAAAGCACCAAGATGGAACGCATTTACGAGCTAATCCAGTTGTATGTGTCCAACAATGACACCTGCAGCAACATGGCTGCCTATTTGGCCGCCAAGTATTTCATCCGTAGCGACATCAAGGATCTGTATCTGGAGCGATTCCTCGACTGGATCATGAAGCAGCACCAGGCGGATACGGTGGATGTCAAGTTCGGACAGTTGGCTGCAGTGGCAGCGATTTTAAAGCACGGCAAAAGGGAGGATCTTCTGCCCTACGCGGACAAACTTCTCCAGTGGATCACCTCTTGTCAGTACAAGGATGGCAATGACTTTCTCAAGTACAAAAACTATGTGAAAATTGTACAGAGAATCGGATTGGTGCATCTGAAGCCACGCATTGCCAGCTGGCGGTATAAAAGAGGTGAGTTTAAGTGTTAATTTTATTACGATTGAAACATTTTAATTTTTTTTTAGGCACCCGTTCACTGGCCACCAATCTCACACAGGCTGCTGGTGCAGGAGGGGAATCAGCTGCTTTGGAAGTATCGCCAGAAGAAGGGGAGGAGATCCTAGTGCCGGATGCCATCGAAGAGGTGATTGAGGAGCTACTCCAAGCCCTGCGAAGCGGCGGAAACGATATACGTTGGAGTGCAGCTAAAGGATTGGGTAGAGTCACCAATCGACTGCCCAAGGAGCTGGCCGATGAGGTTATCGGCTCAGTGATTGATATACTGAGCCCACTAGAGCCCCACGAAGCCTGGCACGGTGCCTGTTTGGCATTGGCGGAATTGGCTAAAAGGGGATTGCTGCTGCCACATCGATTGGAGGAGTTGGTCCCTCTTCTTATGCAGGCTCTCTTTTACGATGAAATGAAGGGTTACATGTCCGTAGGACAGCACATCCGTGATTCTGCCTGCTATATGTGCTGGGCATTTGCCAGGGCCTACAATCCAGAAGACGTGAAGCCTTTTGTGCAAAAAATCTCATCTGGATTGTTGATTGTGGCCGTTTTTGATCGAGAGGTAAACTGCAGACGAGCTGCCTCTGCCGCATTCCAGGAAAGTGTTGGTCGCTTGGGAAACTTTCCCTTCGGCATTGAGATATCCACCACCACGGACTTTTATTCTGTGGGCATTCGGCAGAATTCCTATTTGAACATTAGTGACTATATTGCACAATTTGAGGTGTACAGGGAACCGTTGATTAATCACCTGGTACAACATAAAGTAAACCATTGGGATCCTGCCATAAGGGAGTTGACGGCCAAAGCTCTGCATAAGCTTTCACTAAAGGAACCAGAGTACATGGCTGCGGTGGTGCTGCCACAACTGCTGGCTAAGACCGACACCATAGATATAAACTGCCGACATGGTTGCGTTTTGGCCATGGGAGAAATAATTCTGGCCCTGCGTAACCTGGAGGAAAAGAGTGATCCTCCTGTGACTTACCTATCCAACCAGCGAATTGTAGAGCTGAACGAACTGGTTAAGACGTTCCTAGATAGAAACTGCTATCGCGGAATGAGCGGAGAATTGATGAAGTCCTGTACGACCAACTATATCAAGAACTGCAGTCTGGCCAAGCTGCAGGCGACGACCGATTGTTTGGGTAAGGAAAATGCTAAATAAATAACGCTTAGAACATAATTAAATTGATTGCTTCCTTCCAGCTTCCTGGCAGAAGGTAATAGACTCTTGTCTGGTGACTCAATCAACCTCCATTCGTGACTCTGCGGTAGATGCATTTGGCGAACTTAGTGCTACATATTACTGCTTAGACATCAGACACCAGGAGAACGAAGACATTATCAATTCCTATTTGAAGGGAGCCGAGAACGATTTAGAGGAGCATATACGCATGGGATACATAGCTGCTTTGGGGGTGCTCCCATCCTATATGATCCGTCCTCATCTGCCGGCTGTTTTGGATAGCCTGGTGAAGCATTCGTTGACTCCATTGCAAGCTGTACTGAACAGTGAAATGGGTGGCCGCGAAAATATTCAGACTAACAGGTGGAGCGAGGCTCGCACTGAAAGTGTTAGGGCCTTGCTTAAAGTTGTGAAAACGGTGGGATATACTGATGAAATCGGTGAGTCTCGGATCGCAACTAATAGCGTATGAAGATATATAGAAGTCGTCCTTTTCCAGATTCGTTTGCCGAGCGTAAAAACTTTAACAAGGTTATCGGATGTCTTCTCAAAGCTTTGGATGAATACACCCTAGATAATCGTGGCGATATTGGAGCTTGGGTAAGGGAGGCGGCCATGTCATCGCTCTACGAGATCGTGACTCAGTGCCCATGTGATCTCCTTGTCCCTGAGCATGTTCACGAAATTGTGGTAGGTTTCATGCAGCAGGCTGTAGAGAAAATTGATCGCACACGAGGATTAGGCGGTCGCCTTTGTTGCCAACTGATTCATCATCAGCCTAGGATACCATATGTACGAGAGCATTTAAAACTTCTGGAAATCTTTCCCGCGGATGCAGATTCCGTGCTTTGGCTATTTGCCGATCACACATTCCCAATGTTCTGTGAGCTGCTGGCTCTGCCAGATTACTCTAAAAGAGTGCTTCTGGGCCTGAGTGCCAGCATTGGTCAACTAACTGAATCTCTGGTAATTCTGAGATGCTTTTATGAAATCTGACCTAATCAACCTATTTTTCCCTGCAGATTAAGTATGCCTCGAGTGCCTTATTCCAATTCTTGCGATCAAATCCAGAAACTGTGCCGCGCCTTTGTTCCGAGGTTGTTCAGATCTTTGAGGAGCACCTGCTAAACGAGCGCGTGACCTACCCCATGCTCAGTTTCCTGGATATACTCATTGGATCTGGCACTCTTGAATCGGTGCTTCACGATGAAGCAAACCCATTTGCAGAGGATATCTTCAGGCTGTTAAACCTGGAGGTTAAGGGCTACAAGAAGCTGTATAAGACCGCAACCAGCATTAGTGCTTTTTGTCAGTTGCTGCAGGTTCCTCGCTTGTCCAAACGCATACTCTCAAAACTTTCAGTATTCCTTGGGCTGCAGCATGTCCATGTGCGCAAAACCGCTGCCACAAAATTATACGAAGCGCTGGCACTTCACGGCGATGTCACTGAAGTTCCCGAGGATAATATGGATGAGATCCTGACACTGCTGTCGGAAACGGATTGGACCATGCCGCTGGTGGAGGTGCGTCCGCTGAGAAACCAGTTGTGCCACCTTTTGGGGATCAAGGCTCCTGTGAGCGGTGCAGTTGCAGCTGCTGCTTTGCAACAGGTAAAAGCAGATAAATGAATTTTTAAAATTACAAGCATATGAATTTTCCCTTATTTATTTAATGATTATTTTGCACAAATAAACTGACTATGCTTACAAAATCGATAGGCATTTATTTTTTAACACGTTTCGGTTTGAGGAAACGAATTTTAATTTTTATTGAGACTCGTTTAAAATCTATTTTAATTTGAACAAGTTTTAATATTTTACAAAATTAGGTAGCTTTAATAAGTCATAAATAAAGTACTTGTTAAAGCTGTGTACATCCTAAAAGAGATTCCAATTCCTCTTCCAATTTCCTTCTAGGGTAGAATCTTTTTATTCACATTTTTTTAAGCTCTTACATAAACTGCTTTTTCAAATATTCGAAAAACTAAAGGGTATTTCGCGAGCCGGACATTTAAAAAAATAGTTTGACATTTTCGCATAACGCGGTGACGGTCACACTGAGACAGAGACGGAAAAAACAACAATACAAAACAGGCGAGGGAATGAAAAATAAAAGGAGGCGGACAACCGATAAAACCAAAAAGCAAGGAGGGATTAAGGAGTCAAGATCAATTAAACCCCGCCGGACATCACACGGAGAAATTTGTCATAGAAATTGGTTTTTTTTGTAAACAAAACACAAACTCGCACACACCACACACGTTTCTTTTGCCGCACAACGTTGTTACACAATTGTAGAGTGTCAATTGTTCCGGAATCAGTGTAAATCGCGATGAGTATTTGGGGTGTCCGATGTCTGACGCAGAAGTTCATCCGGCAGGCTTATATCCTGGCCAACAGGAGGATTCTAAGTCCAGTGCCGCAGCGATCCCCACCGGCATACGGTAAGTGTGGTTAGGGCCGATCTGCCTTTACCGATCTGTGTTTTCATGTTTTTTGCACTAATCTCGTCGCGCTTCCTCCTCCATTTCAGCCATTCGCCGACCAGCGCACAGCAGCCTCTATCAAATGGTAAAGAAACGCACCCTCGAGGCGCGCACTAAATTGCAAGCCAACAAATATCCGAATCATCAAGCCTGCGTCGTCAAGACCTCGAACATGCCCCCCAGTGAAGAGTGCGAGGCGGTTGTGGAGGCCACCGGCGTTTCTGGATTTGCCAATGCCCAGTTTCAAGCCCCCTCTCAGTCAGAGCCACTCTTCAAAGTGGTACCCATCGCTCATCCCATCCTTCATCCACTTTAGTTGGCTGATTTCGGGGATGCAAACCAGGGGAACCTAAACTCTACAAAGTGGTTCCGTTCTATCTGTTGAAATAGTTCCTAAAATACCTTTATAATCGTTTTCGAACCATAACCCTTGTTTGCATCTCCGCCCGAGACCCTTAAATATATTCTTTAGCTAATATATAAACTTATTATCAGGGCTTTGCTGAGAGTAAGACAGTCCTCAGCGCCAAGGATGTGCTTAAGTCAGACAGTGCGAAACTCAGCACCAGCCAGCCAGTCTTAGATTCCTGCAAGCCCACGAATGCCTGTGAGGAGTTTCAACGCAAACGTAAGGAGACCAAATGCCAACCCTGCAATGAAGATGGAACGGCTCCAGGCAGCGGTAGTGGTGGCGACGAGGAGTGCGAGTGCCGAATGAAGGACCTTCGGCTCAAGTGCCTGCTTGGTGCCTTGGCTGCCTTGCTTGCCGGAGGATTGGTATGTTTGCCTTGGATATTCTATGACAACCCTCTAATTACTTGCTAATTTGATAGATCGCTTGGTTCATGACGCGAGAAACGGATGATAGTGAAGCCAAGAAAGCCCAAGAGGAGGAGGAAGAACGGAAACGTAGATTGATAGCTGGACTAGCTACGAGTAAGTGGAATCCTATATAAAAATTAAAGAAATTATTAAAATCGGTATAAAAGTCATTATAAAAATGCGGTATAAAGAACTCTCTAGGCTCACAAAAATTTTGCCATTTGATATTCAGATAAGATAAGATCAGAACTCCATTGCATAGCCCAAAATCAGGATGATTGGACAATAATTACGAAAAAATGACGAACAAGTTATCATGTTGCTTATCATAAGCCATTAGGTTTACATATTAAAGCGAGAGGAACATTCAAAATAGATATTTGTCAATTTTAAAAAGATTATCAAGATTTTTAACAAGTTTTCTATTTTGTACTATTTTTGCAGGTCCGCCCAGTTCTGAGGACCTTCCCAAGCATGTACCGTACCTTATTGTTGGTGGTGGAACCGCCGCCTTCTCTGCGTTCCGAGCTATCAAGTCCAACGATGCGACCGCCAAGGTTTTGATGATCAGCAATGAATTCCGCAAGCCCTATATGCGCCCGCCGCTGTCCAAGGAACTGTGGTACACACCCAATCCCAACGAGGATCCCATCAAGGATTACCGGTTTAAGCAATGGACGGGATCCGAGAGGAGGTAGGCCTACCATATCACTATTATAAATTTTTTAATCCCTTGATTCCTTTCCAGCTTGTTCTTCGAACCGGACGAGTTTTTCGTGGACCCCGAGGATCTGGATGACAGTGCGAACGGCGGAATATCCGTTGCCCAGGGATTCGCTGTGAAGAAGGTGGACGCGCAAAAACGCATTGTGACACTGAACGACGGCTACGAAATTGGCTACAACGAATGCCTGATTGCCACGGGCTGTTCACCCAAAAATCTGACAATGCTCCGCGATGCTCCGCCAAGCGTGCTCGAGAAAGTAATGGTCTATCGCACACCCGATGACTTTGACCGCCTTCGAAGATTGGCCGCTGAGAAGCGTTCTATTACTATTGTCGGCAATGGCTTTATCGGAAGTGAGTTGGCCTGCTCTTTGGCCCACTATTCGAGGGAGAACAATGGCGGCAAGGTGTACCAAGTGTTCCAGGAGAACGCCAACATGTCGAAGGTCCTGCCAAACTATCTGAGTCGTTGGACGACGGCCAAGATGGAAGCCCAGGGCGTCTGCGTCATCCCCAATGCCAGCATCCGATCGGCGGTCAGGGATGAAACCAATCTGAAGCTGGAGTTGAACAATGGCATGACCCTGATGTCCGACGTGGTAGTAGTCTGCGTTGGCTGCACACCGAACACAGAGCTTGCGGGCCCCAGCAGACTGGAGGTGGACAGGAGCCTCGGCGGTTTCGTGGTCAATGCAGAACTTGAGGCCAGAAGGAATTTATATGTGGCCGGCGACGCCTCCTGCTTCTTCGATCCTCTGCTGGGCAGGCGGCGCGTTGAGCACCATGATCACTCGGTGGTCTCCGGCCGACTGGCTGGCGAGAACATGACGGGAGCAAGTAAGCCGCTAATCTCTCTTCCAAAAAATCGACACACAAACATTATTGTTTCATTTACAGAGAAACCCTACCAGCATCAAAGTATGTTTTGGTCCGATCTGGGTCCTGAGATTGGGTACGAGGGCATAGGGTTGGTGGACTCCTCGCTGCCGACCGTTGGAGTATTCGCTCTGCCCTCGGATGCCGCCAATCGCGTAGACCAACTGCCCGAGTCCACTGAAGATGAAAGCTCTCCGAGCACGAGTTCCAGCGAGTCGAGGAAAAGCGATGCCGTCGATAGCCCAGATGGCGTTACCTGTGATCCCGATGAGGTGGCCAACTATGGAAAGGGTGTGATATTCTATCTGAAGAACGACAAAATTGTCGGCATCCTGCTGTGGAACCTCTTCAATCGGATAGGCTTAGCTAGGACAATAATCAATCAGAATAAGAAGTACGATGACCTCAATGAGGTGGCCAAACTGTTCGAGATTCACGCGTAGAGAACCCAGTGTCCCGAGGGACCAAGGAAAAGATATAATCATTATCCTGGAAAGCTAATCAGCCCGCACCGAACACAAACGATCAGAACCGAATGCCTTTAACTGTGTTTACTGTGTACACATGCAACTGCAACTAGATACGAACGGCTATGACGCAATGCAACAGAAATTTTAGTTTTATTATTTTTGGAATAAACCTTTTTTTGTAGTCGACGACATTGATACGGTTATGTAGCAGCAATATGCGTATGCATGTAAATATGTAAAAGTCGTGGATAAGCGGATATCTGTTGAATTGTGTGTAATTTTCCTAATAAAAGATCTACCAAAAAATTTGTTGACAAAAATTTCCCGTAAGACACAACATGTTTACATTTGCATTTTTACTGTTAAAACTCGCTAGATCATGAGGCATTCATTATTTAATTAGACTTAAGCGTTTTTGTCTTCATTTATATTAAAATAAACATGAGGGACTTTGGAATTTCCATGTTTTTTTTACAACATAAACTGGGTTTTAATAGAAAGAAACAAAATCTTTTAATGTAACAATATTTTTCAAAGGTTACTTATTATCCGAGTTGATTCTTGAACATTCCGAGAATTCAAAATTGAATTCCACAGCAACTCAGCATAATAAAGCAGACATCTGTCTTGGAAAGGATTGCACCTGGCTTATTAGGGTAATGCAGATTAGCGGCCAATACGTAGCCAGAATAACTCTAGGATCTATAAATAAATGGTGCTAAAATTGACCCTCGGATAATGTCAGGTAATTTCCCGAAGGTTACCGATACCTATAGGGCTTCTGGGATTACCGACCAATTAGGTAGGTAGAACTTCAGAGTGGGTCAAGGGCGGATCAGGTAAATCTACGATCTATATAAAGCTGGTACTGAAGTTACCAGGACATCAGTTCCTTCTCGACACTCCAATCATGAAGTACAAACGCATGTTGAACAAACGCAAGCAAGCGACTCCTTCCCCAGTAAGGGAATCCGAAGTGGAAGACGTATCTGTGGCTAATCACAGTGCCCTGGAACTGGAGGCCGCTGCGGCTCTCCTGTTGCTTCGCTACCAATACGATCGCCAGGCTTGCAGCAATATTATATCCTACACCGAGTCCTGTTCCCCAACTCCTCCGCCGGCAGTGGTTGATAATACTACGCCCAAGGATCAGACAGTTCGTCCGCCAGTCGCCAGCCAGCCGCTAAAGAAACGCTCTATACCATCACACATTCTGCGAAGATCTTTGACACCGGCCAAATCCGAGAGTTCGGTGAGCAATAAGTCGATAACCAAGGCCAAAACCAGGACTATCCCCAATAATGAGCGCACCTGCAACAAGTCCCTGCTTAAGTCCTGCAGGAATATGATTCGCGAGTTCTTGGACAATCAGGAGCTCATCTAATATCAAATAACCTTTGACCATAGTGGATTCAGGATTTTTAAAAAAAGTTTAAGATTTAAGAAATCTTTTCATTGAAAAACGCCTCTCATATTTGTTTGGCCTTGGCAACAATACTTTCTGTGAATTTTCAAAAACGCAATGAATATTAATCGCCCAGTTAAAAACAACTCAATTTAAAGTCAGGGCCCAAAGATAACAACAAAGTCGATCCTTAGGATCTCGAATTTCACTTTTCAATTTATTTATTGCATATAAATTTGTTTCTTTTTTTATACATATATAAATTATGTATTGATCGAAAGATAAAGTTTTCAATGGAAGAACAGGTATTGTGGCGACACTAGAGTGCTAATTATTAGCTATTGGCGGTGTTTAAACTTAAGGCGTACGAAAAACAAATAGAAAATTATCTTTACCATAGATCTACACAATAATTAATAATTACAGTTGCACTACAGGCTAAATGTATGAACGTGCATTGATGATATCTCTCCATAACTCGCTTCGTTCTATTAATATAATTAAAAAGTGCTTCAAATATACATTTTCTATTGTTTCATTGTTCTTAGCGGGTGAGTGGGTGGTGGGGTGTGTGTGGTAAGATCGTAAGCGTTTTACAAACTAAAGTTGTTAATGCTTAAATGAACACCTTCATTTGCTGCAACTGCTGCTGGGCTGCCATTTAATTGCAGCCCCTTAAACTAACGTGAAAATAATATAATAATAATAATGATAATAATAGAAAACTAATGTGTATACATATATGCTTGTGTGTATCATCATTGCTATATAAAAATGGAAGCCAATGTTTTTTTAAATGTTTATAATGTGTTTTCTTGTTGCAGTGTATCTAGGGCTAGGGGCTCAATTGAAATTGAATTTTGAAAGCTCTCTTTTCAGGCTGACTGTGAAGAAAGAGCAGCCCCATCCTCGATTGAAGGATCGAAGGATCACAAAACTGTTTCAGTTTTGCTTTTTGGAACTGCTCCTTTTTCGGGACAATTCAGCCAATGTGAATCAAAGATAATTCTGTTGTTATCACAAGAAATCAATTTGCCTTGGTATACAAAAACTCTTTCTATGCTGATTTGTATATTAATTAACAATTTCGCCAACAATTTAAATTTCATATTTCCTTCACTTTCTTTCGATTTTAACAATGTTTGTTGGTTTTTTTTGTTTTCATAAATTTGAAACCATTGTTGAGGCAACATTTGTAAAGCTCAAAGGTGGCAACACTTACGGTCTACGCTACTGGCTACTTTTTACTCCTTAATCGCTACTCATTTCTCGTATGATTGATGGTTAGGCTTTTTTTTTGATAAATGTAGAAATTGGCACATAATCGAAGGCTGCGCTGCGCCGGCTCAAGAAATCTACTTACAACAACGAAATTACATGCACTCTGCTTTCGCTTAGATTAGCTTAATAAATACGTTTGATGTAGAAAATATATGTATGTATGATTGTGTGTTTGTTTATGCAGATGTGAATTCTATATACAGAAAGTCAGGCGGGTCACATTCCAGAAATGTGGAAGTAAAAAGTGATTTAAGGATAAATTTGAAGAAATCTGATTTATAAATTGAATATTAAATTTCAATTTTAATTTAAGGAAGAATAATGCTACCGTTCTCATTTACATGATAAATTCCTAAGTCAAATTGCTTCAAATTCTCGAACAATTACTTTCCCCTTCCACATTTTGTCAGTTTTTCGTTTCGATTTCATTATGAACGACCCATCCTAACCGAAAGGCCTCCAGATTTATATCCAGCAGAGTTTCTGTCTACATGTCTGTGCGCTTGGTGTGCTGGTCCCATTTCATTTAGCTCAGGTAATGTTGTGTGTTCAGGAGGGAGGGGAAGATGGAAGAAGTTAGGTGATTGTCACAGGAAACTGCTCAGCCTACTGCCGCATATGCCGGAAGGAATCCTCCGATTCGCCGGCATTGCATTCGCTGTCCATGGGCACGGGCTGAGCCTGCTCACTGGCCTGATCCATTGGCCTGGGTGAGCTGCTAGCATTGGAGGCGGCAGTCTGCTGGTCATCTGGCTTGGGGGACTGCTCCGCTGGCGAAGGTGCTCCCTGGTGATCATTGTAACGTATCAGCTTAATGGTCGTCAGACCGTCAGCATTGCGAATGAGTCTACAGAGCGAAAGTTTTAATTAGCATAGCCGTATAAATTTAAGTTAAAAGACAATTCACTTACGGATAGCAGTCCTCGTTGCTGGGGGCGTTGCTTTTGCTGCTCACACTTAAATCCGTGGGCTTCAGATCCTCGCCAGCGCTTTCCGATCCTGATCCCGAGCCATTTTCCAGTTTCAGAGGATGGAACTGGAACTTGTCGGGACCTCCGACAGCGGATGGGGTATTCAAGGCAGGGGAATTGGGTGGCGGACCAGCTGCCGCCGCCGAAAGGTAGTGGAAGGCTCCATTTATCGCATGCATGAAGAGCGGCGATGTGGGTGGTGGGCCATAGGCCGCAGCAGCTGCTGCTGCTACCGCTGCAACGGCGGGAAGGCTCATCGGGCCATTCCGCGAGGCGGGACGCTGGGGCGATTGCTGCTGTGTTTGTTGCTGCTGCTGGGGGTTCCAATTCTGGCTAGCAGGACTTCCAGGCGCCTGATTGCTGCCCTGTGGCATAGATGATCCACCGCCATTGCCATTCGCCGGCGTCGTTTGCCGCAACAGAGATATATTCTTAATGTTTTTCAGCTCCGTGGGATTGCGCAGAAACTGATAGCAATGTCGCTCGCCCTGCACCTTGCGCAGTATGTTAACCCTGTAGTAATAACGCAGGGCACGCGACATCTTGTCGTAGTTCATGGACAGATGGTTCTTCTGGATGCCCCACAGCTTGGCCAGTCCAGCGGGATCGACGATCTTAAAGACTCCCGTATCGCGGCACTTCCAGGCTATTAGATCGCTGTACTTCTGGTTGCGATCGTTCAACAGCTGTTGCAGAAAATCCCACAACAGTCGTCCATCTATAAGTAATAAAGAGAAATATGAGCTAGATATTGTTGTATAAAGCGCTTGGCTTGACAACTTACTTGTATTGGGTTCTGAGTTCTCGGGGAAGAACTCCCTCTTTGCTTTGTACATATAACTGGGCGTGGTCGGTGCGGAGATGGATCCTCCAGCGGGGGCCACCACTGGGCCAGCAGTATTATCCAGGGTCAGCTTCTGCGGCAGTTGTTGTTGTTGCTGCTGCTGTTGCTGTTGCACCAACTGTTGCTGTTGGGCCTGGGCTGCTGCAGCCACTGCAGCTGCCTGTTGCTGCTGCTGCTGTTGTTGCTGCTGGGACCACGAATTCACAAAACTATTCGTGAGCTGTTGCGTCCAATTCGGCTTGATGTCTTTCAGTATGGGTGTTCCCGGCGGACTGGCCGTGCTGTAGGGCAATGATGCTGGTGGCATCTTTCCCACTCCACCGTTGGTCTCAGAGTACTCCTCCTCGGAGTCAGAGTGATTACTGCTGGCACTGCTAATTCCTTTCATGGGCATAATATTTGGCTGGGAGCCATTGCTTCCGGTGCTGCTTGCACTCGAGGATGTGGGATTGCTGGAGTTTTGGACTCCTGCACCGGTTGCTGGTCCTCCGGCTCCTGCTCCTCCAGTGGCTCCTCCGTTTTGGTAAGGTGCCTGCGGTGGACTACTCGCCTGGGAATCCACTGAGGGCGGAGGACTCAGCGTCACAGAGTTCGGTGCCATAAAATGATGACCCGCCAGCCCATGGGCCGAACTGTGGAAGGGACTGTTCTCCGGAGGAGCATTCAGTGGCGGCCACGTGGGCGTCGGCGGGTGACTGTGCGGCGACAGGGGATAACGACTGGTCGGCGTCACTGGACTGTTGGGCAGATGCCACTGCATCATGTGGGACTCTATGATCAACATCTGCAGCACGTTGTGCAGAACATCTCCTGCCCCCGGACACCTGTGACCGAAGTCCGCCCGTGTTAGTAGACACAGCGCCTTGCCATTCATTTGGAAGAGATCAAAGTCGAGCTTGGGGAGATCGAATTCGCGGACGCAGAATCGCAGGAAGACGAGCACATCCTCGCGGCTCCAGAGGCGCGGATCGGAGGGCAGGGAGGGGGGAAGTTGTGTCTTCAGCTCCGCCAGCTGGCTGGAGGGCGCGGGGGGGCAGCGCCAGAGCACATCGCTCCAGATGCCGGGATTCAGCGAGTTCAACGATAACTGTACTGGGAGCATTTTCATTTTGGACATGCAGCCACAGTGTGTAAGGAAGTGTCCTGGTCAGCGGATCCGTATCAGTGGGTCAATGGGAGCCACTTTAGTTGCCTTTAATTTGGGTTATCTAAAAAATAATAAGAAAGAGAGGAAGTTAGTATATATATTTAATTTAGCTTCGGTAAGTAAATAGCGAAAGAAAAATTTAAAACCAAACTCCCAAAAAACACATAATTTTTTATGTATAAATTTGTGTGGCAATGATTTATTGGAGTATTAAAGAATGTATGGTTTTGATTGCTCTAGTTTTTTAGAATATATCTATATTTTAATCTTTTTTTGAAACAAAGTTGAACGAAGACAAATGTAATGCGTCATAAATGATATTCATTTAAAATCATTTTGCTTTCAACTCTTCTTTTTTTTACAGTTTTCTTAGTGTTAAGTGTTGTTTCGTTTTTTCAGTAAAATATTAAAAACTTTTTAAACTTTTGTTTTCACTTTTTGGGAAATGTTCTTAGTCTTCTCTGTGCATTTTTTAGTACCCAAAATTCACATAATAGATTTTTTTCGAAAAAAGAATTTTAAGCAAATCTTTTTTGTTTGTTTTTAACACTGTCTAAACCAAATATGGAAAACTAACAACAGTTCTGGAACGGATGCAAAAAACACGGTTCTTCTGGAGGTTCAAAGTTCACAGTTGAAAAATCACCATCGCAAAGGATGTGGCCAATGGATGTTGTTGATCACTCGACACACTTCCGCCAGAGAAATATCTATGCGGACACATCAGTTGGGGAGTAGGGGATACACTGATCCCGCTCCCAGACGCCACACATACCGATCCGAACCAATTCGATCCGTCGACGGGAGCGAGCGGGAGAGCGACACTCAGACAGACATTCGCATTCCAACCAAATCAGATTTCTTCATAATCGTCGCGGGGCAGCCGATGGATGAAATAAACAAATAATATATCTTTCCGACGCCGACGCAAGAATAACAAAAACAACAGCAATCCGACGGATCGATCTATTTGTGTGTTTGTGAGAGTGTGGTATAGCGATATAAAACGGGCAAGCGCATCCGAACACTACTTGGCGCAAACTGGCGGCGGGATCTCAATCTCGGAGAGCGAAGAGCGTGACTCACTGGCAGTGACAGCGGCAGAGGCGTCGCAGCCGAGGATCAGACAGCGGCAGAGGTCTGGACCGGACCTCTCTCTCTTCCTCGATATCTCCGCTCAGCAGGCATCTTCGGAGGCAGTGGCAGCAGCAGCAACACACCCCCGCAGCGACCGCGGCGCAGGCAGACAAGGGGAAAAAGAGCAAGAGCGGGAGAAAATCGTTTAAAAAAAAGAGATCCAATCACAACGAACTAGTGAATGCGCTTTACGGAGAACAACTGCTATTCTCATATTTTAAAACATTCTTCATATTTCTGAACAGTTTAATTGGTTGCCACTTATCTTCTTCGCCGTTTTCAATTTTAGTTAATTTCATAAATGTCATGTTTACCAATCAATGTTTACAAAAATCATAATGTTAAGACCTATTAATTGGCTCCCAACGTGGGGCACCATTGCCATAAACCCCATAAGGCCTTACCGCTTTCATATCCGTACGGTTGCCAACAATTCACACCTCAAGCTAAAGAAATTCATAAATAAAAATATTCCCCAACCTTGGTATCAATTTCACTTCCGGAAGATATTTTCGATTGGAGGTAGCTGAAAAATAATAATACATTTTTGGGAGATATAAATAAAAACCAAACAGGAAATTTATAGAACAATAAATCCTCATTGACATTTTTAAATAAAGATATTTTCTTGGAAATAGGCTTTAATTAATCAATTAACCTATACCCCGAGAGCATTTCGTAGTCGCCAAAGTCTATCCCCTGAAACTTTTTAATTGTAAATTTCTCAATATGGTAATTTCCACCAAAAATGTGTGATCTCTTTGGGTGTATCGGTGTGCATAAGCGGCAGTACACTGCCATTCCGGATGTGTACAAACCAAACACAGGCACACAAAAACCTAAAGACGTATACACACATGGCGGTGATCATTTGCTGTAAAGATTTCAACATAAGCAAATGTATTGATGGCACCAGCCGAGGGGTAAAAGGGGCTTGGGGTTCGAACGTCTCTCGAAACTTGAAAGCCGTGCCCATTGCCCACTCTCGTATCTTGCTGCAGCAGCAAACGGAAGTGCACATTCCAAACAGAAAACCCGTTTCCCAAAGCAGCAGCCAGAGAAGAGGGAGTGGGATGGGAGCAACACGGGTTGGAGAAAGACGCTGCCGATGGGGCAACTAATAAATCCGCCAGTGGGTAAAGAGAGCAGCAAGTCCCAGTCGGTGGATCGAGATGAAGATGAAGAGTCGGGGAGGTTAAGAAGAAAGGAGTAACATCATCCAAATGAGGGGCACCCTGTTTACAGCAAACGTAAGAAAGAGATTTCCCAAAACCATTCTTAAGGATAGTTCTGATCCTGTTACTATACCATAACAAATAACAGATGTTTCACAGAATCATCAAAGAATGAAACAATAATTATTATATACCCTATTATTGCAAAGTGCTTTCTTTTCATCAGGTTAATAATACAATTAACCTGCAATGCTTTCCATCCTAACAGTACTATTAACTCAACCTGTGCTGTATTTATTCCTACATATAGCCAGACCAGACATTTTTGCTGCACACATGTTCAGATTTATCTCACATCTCCTCCCGACTGTCTTGTGCTCTCCCGAAAGAAACTTCCTCATTCTCCGGGAAGCGCTTTCAACAAGTGAGCAACTCGAGAGCGCCAGAAAGAGATGGAAAGAACATAAAATATTTGTGATGGCGGTGTGGGGAAAAAAGGGGGCGGAGAATGATGATGATGATGAGGATGATAATAATCGCCTTGAATATTTTATTATGCATGTACATGGCTTAGAGGGGGTCTATCCGATCCACAACCGATCCAATCTATTTGTTTTCGAAGAGAGCTAGAGGTAAATGCTGATGCCCCGCCGCTTATTGTGCACACTCCACATACAGACACACTCACACTGAAACGATCCTACGTGTTATTTCGGTTGCCACAACACATGGTTGAGTTTTCACTAAAATAAAATCATATATTCTAGTGCACACATGTTCCGCAGCACCAGCAGCAGCAACACAAAATAAATAAACATTCGGCTAAAAGTTGGAGTCGGTGGCACGTAGTAAAATGACAAATGAATGCTCATCAGCCAGCTACAAAAACAACAATAAGAAGGCAGGGCAGCAGCCCAGGAAGAAACAGAGTTGGGGAAGTACACTGCGAAATAATTAAGAAAAAAAATAATGACATTTCAAATTATTACAGAAGGACATCATAAATTTAAAGAAATAATAATAGTTGACGCTCAACTTGAAGAAACAAAAAATTTTAGATATCGCATTGGAGTTGCCCATATTAATTCTGAAAGTTATACTAGAAGCTTTCTTTCAGTGCAAAAACTTGGAGCAGATGAAGAGGCATCATCGTCTCACGCACGCAATAAGAGTATAAAGAATATTTCTAAATCTCGGCACAGGAGGCGCGGCAGAGAAGAATCCGAAAAGAGCAGTGTTCAGGCACCTCTCTTTCTCTGATTCTGATATAGACTCTCCTTTTGACACAACTCGAAATCGACTCGGGCACACAGGTAGTTCAAAATCGGAGGTATGCGAACGATCCGAACCGGTTTCAACGGAAATTACAAACGAAAATTATAAAACGATCAGTTTAGAAAAGAAAGAAAGAAAAAAGAAATAAATGCTAGGAGGGGGAGTGGAAGGAAAACTGAAAAACCAAATACAAGCAAATGGGTTAAAAGAATTTCCTATGCTCTTTTTACGAGTATTGGCAATGTTTCCGTTTTTGGCCAAGAAAATAGTGAGAGGAGGCGGGTCTTTCGTGTGTGGGATCGCGGGATCGGAAATGCTAGAAAATGGGACATGGGAGATCTGAAAGGAGGATAAGGAAGTCGAGGAGGTAAGAGTGCCTATAGAAAAGAATGGAAAGGATTATGTGGGACAGCAATCAGATAAGATTAAGTTAAACGTTCATACCAGCTTATAGCACTATTATCCCTATCTACTGTATGGAATCTTTGAAAAAGCATTTACGTTTGATGAATAATAATTAAACTGGTTTTAGGTACTTTCCAGAGGCAAACGATTGTGTGTTTGTTTTTTATACATTTAGCAATCATTTTTTGGAGCTCTTTTTTAAATATTCTTAAATGCCAGCAATCTTCTAGTATTAAGTGAAATGTGACTTCCAGATCGAATTTCACCTGTAATCTTATACTATAGTACTTCCCTATCGCTTAGCCCCCTAAGATGACACTCGAGTGGCATTTTTGATCGGCACTCCTAGACGCAGCTGGAATTCCAGCTTGCAAGTGAATCACCCGAGAGCCAGGGCCGGAGTTGAACGTTAATGAGTAATTTCCGCAGGCGCATCCTCTTCTCATCGGAACCCCTGCCACGCCTCACTGCCCCTCAACCAGCACATACTGTGTGCATCAAGTGCTGCGCGGCAAGAATGATGGGAAAATAAGAAAATCTGATAGCCAGAAAACACGGGAAAAAGGAACCCGAAGAGAGACAGAAGCGACAGCAGCCATGGCGCATTAAGATTAACGGCTCAACGCTCCATCGAAGGGAAGGTGCAACACGGAGAGAATAAGAGGGATGCTGTCTCCCTTCCTACACTGAGAAACTTTTTAAAAAATCATAAATAACTTTGGTTATTAATGTCTAGAAAATATTAAAATGGATAGCTGCAAATAAAAAGAATTGAAATGATCTTTTTGGTGAAAACCATACTCATAACTCATGCAATAATTACTTTTTTCTCAGTGCAATGATCAGGTAGAGGAGCAGCAATGAGGAAATGCGTCCGTCCTTCCCCTACCTGATCTGCACTTTGCTTTACAGCTTGTAGGACTTCTTGGAAACCCGGCTACGGATCTGTTCGAATCCCATCAAAGAATGGAATGAAGTAACTGAAAGGAAGAATGACGAGGCATGTGGTGCTTATGGTGGTGGTGCTGTTGCTGTCGTTGACATTTGATCTCTTTTATGAGGTCTTCCTTGTACGAGCTCAAGTGCAGCATCGTTTTTGTTTATCTCTTCTTTTCTGTTGTGCTGGCTGGTGTTTTTGGTATGGCCCTAAACCAACCCCTAAAGCCAAGGGATTTGACCCTAGTCCGCAAATTGTCTGTAATTCAATGAGTTTACTTGGGGGTCCCAGTTCGATTCATATCGATCGTGATAGATGGGAGAAGTTCTTTTGATGGCTATATGTAAAGAAATCTGGGGGAGCTATATAATAAGGGATCTTCAGTTTCATACAAAAATACTAAAAGGATATATTTCCTATAGAATTGTAATTAAAGCAAAGATCAACCTTCAAAAGTACCTTGTCAATCATTGACTTAAAACATTTCTATGAATCTATAAAGACCTGGGGTTTCATGTTCAAAACTACATATCTATTCAGTGATTATTTTTTAAAAGAAAGGGTTTCATTCAAAATAAAATTACATAAAGAAATAACCGTTCTCTACAGATATGTTGATAATCAATAAACTATGAGTAATCAGTTCATTTAAGGTTCGAGTTCAAGTTGTTCCTATGGATAGGTGTTTACATTTTGCACGTTTATTTGAGCTTTTATATATTGCCATATGTGTGTGTGCTCGCTCATATCAAATACTCAATTAATAAGCATAAAAAAAGATATTCAAAATTCGAAATAGCTAAGTCAACGACCTGCTTTGCTTTTATAACTGCTCAGCGCGCAACACTCGGCTCGTCGCCGTATATTTAAGAAACAGCAACAACGCTCGTAACTCTTGATTTACCTTAACCCCCCAATGCCCGGCCCCCCTTTTCCACCATTTATAGACGGTGCTGAGCGTGCATAACAAGCGCGTGAGCGTATCGTGTTTGCTATTTGTGTTTGCCTTCGCTTTGCTGTATTGGTATATTGGTATCCCTCACCTATACAAAAAAAAGTAAAAAAAAAAAAAAAAATAAAAAAAACGCCAATTCCGGGTTCTTCTTCGCAACAAAAAGTCGAAATAAATATATAGAAAAAGTATGCGAGGAAGCGGGGAAACAAAACCAAATGTCTGCGGTTCATTTTCTGTCTAGATCGTCAGTTTATATGTGCTCAGCTTAAAGCGCCGTAGGCACTTTTCTTTTGTTTTATTGTTATTTCTTTGGCCTTTTTTTTTGGAGCAAGCCCTCAAACAACAAGGGAAGCTCAAAGCTCAGGCAAATCAATCATCGTTACGCACTTTTGGAGAAGCTTAAACCCCGATCTTAAATCGGCCCCAAACCAAAAGCCTTGCGGTAGCCGTAAATTAAAAATTAAAAAAGAAAGGTGAGCCACAGACATTCCTATCCACCTAACATTTTATTGGATTTATTACAGTGCTCCCTAACCCCAACAGTTCTAACTTAATAACTTAAATAAATAAAAAGAGATTAAAATTTACGGATAGCTTTTAACGACAAACACTTTGGCTCTCTATTGAAATCAAATTCATAAAGAATAAATTATATATAATCACACTTTGGAAATTCGAAATCCAAATCATTTTTAGCACTGTAGTTTTCTCTTTTGATCAGGCGACAAGATCTGGCCAACATTAAAATCTTTTCCCTCTTCTCCAGCTTTAGCTCCGAGCTCTTTTGTCAAAAAAAAGGTGTATAAAAAATAAGAACGAGATGGGGAGATCTACAGCTGCTGGAGGCGTTACGTGACGTGTTTGTTCTAATGTAGCTCAAACCTCGGCTTCAAGTCGATGTTTTTTTTTGTTTTTCTTATTTCTACCTCTTTTTTGTGGAACTCTTTCTGCTGCCTCATTGTTCATCTTTATATGCTCGTCGGCTCTCGGGAGAGGAAACGAGATGGCCTGCTCAATGATATCAAACGTTCGATAACCTTTTCGGTATTTTTTGTTTTATTATAAATATGCAAACTCAAACCACAACAAAAAAAAACACCACATCTCTTCTATGCTGATCATTCTCATGACTAGAGAGATATCCGACTTCATAATGAGCATTGGAACAATCGGAAAACAAAGGGCGCAAAAGCACAGCATCATCATTATGATCATTATCATAATGCTTATGATCGAATCGGTAGCTAACTACCTAGAAATAAAAAAAAAAAAAAAACCTACAGAGCGAGAAAGATGCCAGAGATCTTCAGTCAGATACTTCATTTCCATACGATGGATGAGTTCATCAAACGCCCAGACAAGAGTTCAAAATCATTCTAGTTTTTACTGGGCGGGAGGGATGATGGTAGGGGCTACAAATGCACTAAGAGAAACGGAATATTTTATAATAATTCCAATTAATACAATTATTGGAGAATTATTGGCTTCATATAACTTATGTCATAAATAAATATATATATATCAGAATTCAAAATTCGAGTTCTTTAGTGCTATATTCTTTTCATAAGAAGATAAACCCCTGCTTCACAACTTTTTGCAAGTGTATTGATGGTGTTTGCTGGTGAGGAGCTAGATACTTATAGACCTAGACCGCATCAACCGCATCATTTGTGCCCATTACATTCAATTAGTCGCATCTGTGTTTTTGTTTCAACTCTTTGCGATTTTCTCGCACTTGCATCAATCTTCTCCACCCCTTCTTCTCTATGATTCGCCTGCCCACCATCCTAACTTAATAAGGCAGTCATCAGCATCATCATCATCATTGTTGGACTGCTGCCTGCAGCAAGAATTTAATGTTTGCCTCTTATACCGAAAGGGGTTGCCAAGCTGGCGGGGTTTCCAAAGGGGGGGCACAAAAAAAGGCGTCTCTTTCGGCTTGGGGTCGGGGTCATTGCGGGTTCAATTGAGTTGGTTGACAAAAGTTGCTTCCGTGTTTAAAGACCAAAAAATACCCAGATTGAACTATCAAGGAGAAACTTAGAAATGAATGTGGAGTGGATAGAAAGAATAAAGTGTCATGTCATTTATACAAAAATAGACTTTCTTAAAAGAACAAAATTAACTCACGATTGTAAACTTTTATTACATACACCTTAATCCCTGATCTTAATTATATGTTTATTCATGGAACTTTATTCACAAACTGTTTTAATTCCATAAGTAAACATTTCCGAAGATCATCACTGAACCACCCACAAGCCACCCATCAACGCAATCTTCTGCGGTCACACCGACTGAAGAACACTAAAGGAACCTTGTCCATCAAGCTGATAAGATCCCCAGTCGCAGTCGCAGTCCCAATTCCAATTCCAGTTCCAGATCCCGTCCTCGGAACACACCTGCTGCGGAGGCCTTTTGGCGCTTCACATGGCGATATATATCTGTAAACTAGGATTACTTGTTGTCTTAGGTGTCGCTCCTCTGATAAAGACCAACAGAAATAGACAGAGCACATAAAAGATACAACATGTTCCGCTATCCGTCGTCGCACACTTCCACCATAATGTTTATATGTATTATGAAATGTTTACGATTTGCTTGAGTTTCAGTAAGCTTATAACAAATATGCCCCCTCCGCAGATAAGATAACGCATAGATACATAGAGCAATCTGAGTTGACTTGACTTCACTTGAGTCTTTTCACTCCCCTTCACTTCTTATTGCTCGAGACTTCCATCGAAGAAAGACTTTTAGCGACTTCCTGCTTCGGTGGTTTGACTATTGATCGGCCTGATCTTCCAGCTTCCTGTGGGCAATTAGATTGTAGTCCGGCAAAAAAGCAACTTAACTACGACGATTCAGCTAGCTTAGCCACTACACTGTAAAAATGTATGTATTTCTAACTTCTGGGAAAAACCTTACAGTGGTAACTGTTGGCTACCATTAAAAAAACGTTGTTTTAAGTCAAAGTCGAAGACCGATAAGTTATTTAAATAAAACTGTTAAGAGTTCAAAATCTTGCAAATGTTAGTGATTCCAATGTTTTTTAATTTCAAGATCATATTCTTAATATTAAACCAATTTTTCTGTGTGCAATACTTGATCGTTCGCCTATTTTTTTTTTTTGTGCACACAATCTGGTCGGGCATCTAAACCGGTAGTTAGTATTTGCACTAGTAATCAAGCACATACATAGCTAACATCTAGGCATGCATGGCGAAGCCGCTTCCTTCTCCTCTTTCCCGCATTCGGAGCCAAAGAACTTTGACGATCGCGCTTCGCATCTTAATTACAGAGGAGAACGAGCAGAAAAAATAGCAAAGAAAAAACAAAGCCGAGAGCTAGCCCGCCAAACCTGAATTGTAAAAACGTTCTAAACGAACTGAACTCAACCGAACCAAACTGAACTTAACTGAGCTGAACTGTGTGGAACGTTTTAAGCGTCGTCGTGGAAAGACACTTAATAAATGCGGAAGCGGATGTTCAAGCTACAGAAACAGAGAGACGCTGACGCTTGTCTATAATCACAATCAGGTTCCAAGACGCAGGGAACAGGGAAATGCAAAAATAAAAAATCGTATAAAGAATAAGTGCGCGTAAGTTGAAACCATCATCCGTCTACAGGTTGTAAACATCTACAAAGGCAAGGAAATGCCCAGTCCAGAGAAGAACATCAGGAAGAATTGTTTATCAGTTGCATGCGAAGTCATCTTCAACAAGACCATCGTTCACTTCCTCCGACAATTCGATTGTGGGCATATAATCGCTGATGATATGTAATTCACGAGCTAATGCTGTATGGCATGTTTAGGAAATTGGCTCATATCTTTTAAACGAACCATAAATGGAGGTGGCAGTGGTTTTGAGGAAAAGGGCGACACACGAATTATTGATTAAGCGAAGAGCATTACAAATATCATAAAAAGCGTTTCGAAACGGAACCGGATTACAGATAAGACGATTAAACAAATAGTTCAGAACAACTTGCAATCGAACAGTGCAGTCAGTTTTTTCTGTGAGATGAAATTACGCTCTTTCATCTTCCAGAAATAACTCACTGAAAAACTGAAAAATAATTATCTTTTTTAAAAGGCATTATTACTTGAATGAAAAACAAATAGCATGACTTAATAATTGCATCATTCCTTTAAATGGAAAAAGACCGCTGGATTAGTCAGCTCAATGATAGAGAATAGTCCTACACTAAAAAAGATTCATACAAATTATAACATCTTTTAGCTTAGCTGAGGTTATTCATTGGAATAAAAAAAAAAGTTATTTATTAGCTGGAAATACCAGACTTATTGGAAAAGACTATTGTTTTCACCTCCTGAACCCACTGATTTTTAATCATCAAGGAAACATGTAGTATCAATCAATTGCATCAAAGTACTTTTGGAAGGGTGCGGGGTTCTAAGCATTTCCTCAAGTGATACAACCAATTTGAGTTTGGTTTCCAGGCGGAATTCACCGACTGCACTTCGATAGTTTGGCTTATTACTTTTGTTATTTTGAGAGAGCTGATTAGCGGGTGAGCGCGCGTTTTGAAAAGGCTTCTCCAGAGATTGTTTTTCCACAACCTCACAAAACGGTGATAATTATACATATATACGAATACGAATATATATGTATATATAGGGGGAGGAGCGGCGAAAGCTTGATAAGCACGGACAATGGCATGAGAGTGAGTGTGGGCACAATAATAATAAACAATTGCTGACTATGCCGCAAGTTGCTCTTAAGTAGCCACTAAAACGTGGCAAACCGACCTAATGAGATAAAAAATACCCACAACACTCAGCACACGAGACAAGAGGAATACCCAGAATCCGGCAATCCAAGAACTAACAATTGTAATAGACAGAGCCCTCTAAGATCTGGGATCTCTTGAGGTTGCTGCGCATTGCCGCCGGCCAAGAACTCATTTAAGCTGCTGCTAATTATGAATTTGGCGACAATGGAGGAAGGAGAGTGCCCCATCTGAGGCTCGGGAATCTCTGTTTCTGTTTCTGTTGTCAGCTCCTTCAACATCATTGCGCTACGTGCTGTTCGTGTCAATTTTGTTGTTTGTTTTAATTCGTGTTTGCCTTACTTGGAAAATTATAATATAATCTCCTGCTTGACTTGGACCCCATCTTATCCCCCCCTCATTTGTGGGTTCGTCTCATCTGGCCCGAGGGTATTTTCGAGGCTGTCGTTTCATTTGACACTTGGTCCGCAGACATGGCGGCATTCGCTTGAAAATTTCTCAACTGTAATTCCAGTATTAATAAAACAATTTCGTGTTAGGTGCTGCTCGAGATGAGGACTAAGGAAGAGGATTCCTTGCTCCTTGAGCAGAGACAACTGACTTCCTTGAGTAGGAAAAAGAGAACTGACAAGTGGTCTTTGATGTGAGATGAGTTTCTTAAGGAACTCATTCCAGACTAATAGAGCAACTTATTCCAGACTTTGCATTAACTACCTATTCAGATATTTTTAGAATACTTACAATTTAATTCCCTTATTTATATTTTTCAAGAAAAAAAGCTTACTGCACATCCATAGGTTTATTTACCTGAAAATAAAGAAAAGAAATGCCGTCTTTAGAAAATTTAAAATAATTCGATTTAAATAAATATTTATAAATATATAACTTCAAGTTCTTATGATAATACTATCCCAACGCATCCCCATTTGAAACGATCCAGTTTACCCCGTTCGACCTTAGAAACTTAACCACATTTCTTTTTTTGTGTTTCGACCATTGCGTGAACGAATTTTGAAGTACTGCCCTGACCAAAGGAGCCATAAAATAATCTCCAAGCTCGTATCTCTGCGTATCAAGGTGTAAATAATTGAACAGCCCAATATTCTCGGACAGTGCAAAACAGCAACAACAATTGCAATCATTATAATAACACTTGTGAATACCATGCGATATGATTAAACAAAACAAAAAGCAACAAAAAAGCCAAAAATATAAACGAAATACTTTTGTTTTGTTGCTTCTTTTCTTTTGGTTGTACGAGTGCCGAAAAAATAACTATGTATGTACAACTAGCAGCGTAATAAAAATAAATAAATAATAACAAAAACAAAAAACAGGGTAATGGTAAATGTGACATGGATTGCGACTGATTACTGTATCAATTAAGACAAAAAAAACACTACCCGCTAGCAGGCACCTACACCGACTCGAACCCACAGCAAAAGCGTAAATTCTTGTACTGCCGTCATTTCCGGTTCCCCAAAAACCCCTACCACCCCCCAAAGTCGACTCTATAACGTAAACACATTTTGGCACCTCCTCTCACCGCCCCTTAGATTGCTTCCTTCCCACCTCCCCAAACCCACCACCACCCCTTTCCCCACCCACATGACTTTGGTTCCGTGCTGCTTTTTCCAGTTGCCTTATCAGCAGGCAAAACGACCAACGACTGATTATACACAAACGCACACCTGTTTGCACATACAGAATACTACCAGTGCTAGTAGAGTTTACCAACTTTTCGGTTCCGAAAACCCGAATTTCGGGGGTCGTTATCTATACTAACGACGTCTAAATCAAATTGATTTATGAAAGATTTGCCAAAATGGTATTTAAAATAGAGCATTAAAAATGGGAAATACCCAAAGACGTGGGGTAAAATGATTCAAATGATTATTTATTTTTAATTACAATTTTTTTAAAAATTACAATCAAACAATTTTATTAACGAAGTGTTTTATTAATTTTTTAAAAAATAACCAAAAAATTGTGCTATTTAAAAAATGTGTATTAATGTTGATTGTTATTATGTATAACTTCCAAAATGGCAGAATCGTTCGCAAATTAGAAACGGCCTTAAAAGCAACCTACTATTGTGCATTTCTTGTACATAATTCATTTTAAGTGTGGCACAATAAATAGGAAAATTTCCTCTTGGTTGCCCGCTGTGTTTTGAAGTAGGAAAATCGAAGGATGACGATGAGGAACCTCAGCTGCTGCATTGTTCTCAGTGGAGAGCCTGCTGTTTCTACCCGCCCCCCTGGCTTCACTCCTCTTCCTTCTTCCGCCTTTTGAATGCAATTTCCTTGAAGTGCCAAATGCCAAAACTTCATTGTGCGTTTTGTTTCTCGGGTCAAGTCGAGGGGTCGATTTAGGCTGGAATCGTATCAAGCTGGTTGCCAGGGGTCGTGAGAGGCTGAGAGGTTCGAGAGTGACAATTATTGCCAGCGGACCACCCACAAAGTTTCGAACCTGTTCCGCTCCCAGCTCAATTCAACAGGTAGGTCAAAGGTGAGGGTTCGAGGGGTAAGAGTTCCAGTTCCTGCAGGTAGTGGTTACTATTGTTCCTTTTTCGTACATTGAGGAAAAATGGGCAATTACTATTTTTGATTTTGGGTTGTTTATTTGAAATTCATTTACGGCATAATCCATCCGTAAACCAGATGATCGGTATTCGTTAAATGTATTTAATTGTTTATTTAAAAGAAAGCGTTTTTTGAGAAAATATTTTTTAAATAGTCTGTGTATGTATGTATAGGTTTTTTTTTAAAACGTTAACCGGAATTTTAGATTTCTTAATGATTTCTTTGCAATAAATAATCCACCCATCTTATTCCTAAAAAAAAAATTTTTTTTCCCCGTGCTCTTCAAGTATTTTTCCCATATTTTATTTATCGGTTCCGAACAGTTACAGTTACCTTTTGTATAAGATAAAGACAGTAATGGACAATCGTCGGTAACTGTGACGTAGTTAAGGTCGCTTTAAGTATCTCTTGTTACCGGTCGGGGGTTGTTACCTCGTAGGTTATAAAACTTGGGTGTGTAACTCCCGTACCCCCCGTACCGTCAGTCACTGTCTTCCAGCTCGAATTTTTCCTTGTTTCTGCGTGTCTCTGGTTTTATCTCTTTCGATAGGCAAACGTTACGGATACTTCCTTTTTGGCGTTACGCCATCAGCTTTAGCTAGGTGCACCCAAAACTGTTACGTTATCCGCCACGCAATTCCCCAGACCCCCTACACCCGCCTACTCCTCCCAGGGGAGTTCAATAAGAAGAAAGAAGGAAAATTACCTAATTGTGTTGCATCGACAGACGACGACTTAAAAGCGACTTTCCACAACATTACTCCACTTCTTGCTTGATGTACTTTTGCCCCCCTTTTGCCACCCACTACCCCCTATTTTTTAACCCCCCATTCCATTTTCGTATGTGTGCCAAAAGGAAAATGTGCCACAAACTGCAAAATGCGGTGAATTTTTGTGTGTTTGCTTTTTCTGTTTGTTGCTTCGCTTCGTTCGCTTCTTTTTCCCTCAACCCCTCTTTCTCTCCCTCTCCACCTCTTTGTAGTTAGATAATAGCAAGTCACCGTTAAAGCACCAAAGTCGAGTTGAGCGGAGTATTATAACTCAACCAAGACTTCCTATATTTTGAAACACGTTACGTTCGTAACATAATTCACACAACAGGTTACTCAGACAGGCAAAAGAGACGGGTAGAGTCGCTAAAGATAGAGATAGCGATATCCAGACAGCTCTGGCTACAACAAAAACTACTCTAGCGGAGTATTAGTGTACTATGTTTTAGTAGGTTTTCGGTGCGGGCAGAAATTGGGAAACATGGGGAAATGATGATCGTGAGAAAAGATTGCGGGAAATTGTCAGAAGTGCAAGATGAATGGGACGCCAGTTGGGTGGAGATCGTTGAAAAGATGCAAGTGCAGAACTAAGGAATTGCATCTGAAAGTTACGGATATAAATTTGAATAGAAGAGGCAGTCAGCTCAATTTCTTTAAAAAAATTTTGAATAACGATAATAACAATAAGCAACTAATAATTTAAAAAATTTTTTTTATTATCAGATATCAGGAAAGTTGTTTTTATTTATAAATTTGATTTTTGATTTATTTTACGGTTCAGTTTTTCCCGTGCTTAGACCAAACTCCAGAAAACGGGCCTTAGTCACATAAAATTGCAATTTATCGGATATATCTGTGATAAAATAAAAATTGTGATTCGTTTTCTAAGAGCTGGAGCAGTGTTCTGTATGCAACAGATATGTCCACTGTACTCTGACAAATATCCTTAATGGAAAATCCCTAAGAAAAGCCCCAACTTCACCCACTGTTGCCAGGTAAAAAGAGACAGAGAGAAGAAGAAGAGGGAAGTGTATATTTTACCGCTTTTAATGGCAAATTCGCACGATCGTTGATTGGAGTGTTGCTGTTGCTTTTCTCGCCTGCCTTTTGCACTACTTTCTTTATTTCTTTTGGCGAATTTGAGACGCGACGTAATGGAAGCTGGCAGCATTTATGGCAAATTCAGGTTAGTGTGATTTCGTTGCACTATAAAATGGGTTACAATGGGATGTATGCATGTACATAAGTATGTATAGTACGCACAAGTGGTTCGCTGGTTCTCAGCTTTATAAAATGCAAATGTACAAAAACACCAACCAACAATAGCAACATCTGCTAGGCGATAACAACAATATATGTACATATGTTCATATGTATGGATATGTTTAAATGCATTTCTGTATGTACGCAAATGTGTGGCATTTATATTGAATGCAAGCTTCCGCATGCAAGTTACAGCAACAAAAGCCAAGAAAGAGATGCAACAAATACAAGCGAAATACATACATACATAGAAAAAAGGAAGCGAAATGGCAAGAAAAAGAAGAAAAACTTTAGAACCAGTGGCCCCAACAACAGGAAAAACAAAGACCACAACAAAATGCATTTGCTTTATCAGTGTGTGAGTGTGCTGGCGACATTCTTGAGGCCTTAACCCTTAAGTGACCTTAATTGATAAAAAGTTCCTTTGTGGTTACCATATCATAGTTTTTTTTATAAATAAAACTGATTACATTTTTGTAAACAATACCAAAACCAATTTGATTACTCTTAAATCAGAATAAATATTTTTAGTGAATCATTTAATCAGATATTATCTGTCAAATAGCTGACCCTTCTTTTGAAGAGGTTGTCGTGTCTTTCATAAAAACTAAGAAAAAATACAGCGACACACACACATACTCATGCTCTTTTTGCTTGTTCGGCATTTTGTGTTAATATCTCAGCCGCTTTAAGGCGTTTTTTATTGTTGTTTTTGCGCTGCTGCTTGGCGATTTCTTCCTCTTTCTTTCATTATTTTGCCGCCGCTTATACTTTTTGTTTTTTATTTTTTTGTCTTGGCTGTGATTTGCACGTGTGAGTGTGAGTGAGTCAGTTGCTCTGCGAGTGTGTATGTGCGAGGGAATAGGTCGATGTTTTCTTGCTCCATCTCCCTTCCTCTCTTCCCCAAGATCAACAGTTTTTATACCTGTTTGCTTTGCTTCTCCACCTTCCTCTTTTTCTTGCGATCGTCTCTCCCTCTCTTGCTTACACTTTTGACCCGCTCTTTCGCTTCCGTGCACTTGCCGCGCTCTTTCTCTTACGTCGTTTGTCTTTCCCCACACACACACATTCACCCATTCCCCATTACGTTGTTTTTTTTGTTGGGAGCAATGCGGAAGTGAATTTAATTTATTGTATTTACGCTGCTTTTGCTGCTTTTCTGCCGCCGGCTGGTCACCAGGCCAAGTCTTTCGGGGGGTGGCAAATGGGCCGGCAAAGGGGGCAGAAAGAGAGAACCAGGAAAGAAAAACTGCAAAGCAAAATCGCAGCTTCTACGAGTTTTATTTCGTTTTCCGCTAATTGAAGAGAGAAATTTGTTGAGGAACAGATCTTAATACATCCGTAATTACAGTCATGAACAGGTAAGTGATAAACTGAAAAATCAAGAGACGTTGTGTCCGAAATTTTGTTTTAATATTTCTGGTCCTATAACATTGAATATATATATTTTTTATTATTTTTAAAAATAATAATCGTCAAGATTGCAAAATCAAAATGAAAAATTGCAAATTTTTCCATTAATTACTAATAGAAAAACAGCCATCCTTAGATCTATTTTTCTGACCCGAATTGTGTGTGTTTGTTTTGCACATAATAAAATTTATTGGCGAGAATTCTGTTCTCATCTACAGGAAAAATATAAAATAACGGAGGTGGCGCACGATCAGGTGTGTGTTTAGTTCGCGCCCCCCACCGGACCCCCTGAAAACCCATGTATACTTATGCCATATATCTGCGGCAGAAGCAGGAACTGTTTGGCTGATTTGTTCGACGTCGTCGGTCGGCAAAGGCAAATAAATAAACACAATTCTACTGGCTGTTTTACTTTTTTTTTATATACATACATACATATACGTTTATATGACTACGAGTATGAGTATTTCTTTTCGCCATAGCGCCCCGGCGATAAGATTTCGCTGACGTGAGCCAGAGCTGCGGAGTCACCCTAATTGGAGCTCAACGCTCTGCTTTTGTTTCACTTCACTTCCATAGAAAAGTGCATGCAACAAGAGACTCGTGAACCGAACAGAGAACCATTCAAATGCCCGGTTCTATAACATATAGCATACCGATTTGCAGACCAAGACATGCACTGGGCTCTCGATAATTACCGTTTTTCGAGGAGGAAAACTCGGAGCTGGCTATTGTGATGCAACAGGCGTTACCAAAGCACCCTAGGTACCGTAACATGGAGTGGAATGTGAATAGGAAAAGTTTTTTTCCAAATGAATCGATATTGTTTATATCGTAGAATGCTAAGAAATCAGTCAAGCGTAAAATGCATTCAATACAACTCCAAATAGTACATATGTATGTATATGAATAATATAGGAAGAGAAATTGCTATCAAAGCTTGTTATTAGAATATATACTGGGTCTGAACCATAAGAATTCTCAGTTCAAGTTTCCGTCATTAATTAATTATGGAACAGTGTTGTTATATTCTGGTGTCATAACATTATTTTATGAGTATTAATATCTGGACACTGTTAAATCTAACATACATATTTCAAAATCCTATGGTATTTTCAGGATAATAATAACTAACTCTTAACTAAGCTACTTAACGAAAATGTAAGTATAACAAAATAGCCAAAATATCCCAAGATCCCCATAAAATTGTAACCCATGTTTAAACAAGCCCTAATGAAAATGCCACAATCAGATCCTCTAAAATAACATGCAAATAAATCAAAAAAAAGAACTTAGATAAACCGTTGTTGCTGAGTCTTCCATCTCGTATATAGTACGCTCCAAATATAGCCCCAAGTTATCTGTTTACACGTGTAGATCCGACCAATTGTTGACCTCAACCAGAGACCGAAAACTCAAACATTGTAAGAAGCTGGGTTAAGCGAAGTGGGAAAGTCATATTAAGCAGATAACCAACCGCAGATTAAGGTGGAGCAATTATTTATCAGCTGCTCAGACAAGACAGTTTTCTGTTTTCATGACCATTGTGACGTAGTAATGGGAAAGATAGTAATTTTTACAATTTTGTAATATGCCAAAGATGACGGCGGGTAACACTAATTGAAGTCAGGCCCTTTTATGACTTGGTTCCTGCACAAGTTAAAATCTATTACAGCTAAATTAAACTATTTTAAACTGTTTCCTTCAATTAAGGGAAGATGTTGGACTTATAATAGTGCAAGCTTTAGGTTAAATTTAAATATTTTGTTGTTACCAAATCTGCGATCCTAATCATTATGATTTTTTAATTGAAATGACAAAAATAATGTCATAAGAAAATTCTTATAGAAGTAGTTTAGTGCACCCTGATATAGTTTTTTTGTTACCAACCCAATCTACATATAAGAACCGCACCAATAAATTTCTATCCATAAATAAATGATGCTAAGTCACAATAGACACGCATAATATTTCATCCCTTTCTTACCTGTTTGCTCCACTGTGCCTGTGGTGACGTACTGTGAGTGATTTTGTCTGTTTGCGTTTCGATTCTTGAGCTTTTTTTGCGACAGAAGCAACGCAACGCGGAAGCGGATATTATGTCCAGATCCCAGAATGCTTTAACTTTTTGCTTTGCTTTGTTTTTGCTTTTGTCGCTGGTTAATTCGATGGTTTTCTTGTTGTTATCTGATGACGAAGAGGGCGTCGCGCCAAGTGGCCATTGTTGTTGTTGTTTCTTTTTTAAGGGGGCGGTGGGCTGTAAGTGGGCGGTGGTTGCTCGTGCTTTTGGGGCTAATCCTGGCTCTCTGTTTTTGTTTTCGTTTCGTTTACTGCGACGAATGCCAGCCGCAAAGCGGAGCAAATAAAAAGGCGATGCAGAAGAACACAAGTCAAAATATTTCTACTTCCGCCGCCTCATCAACACACACACATGCAAACCCAAGCACACGCACACTGTAAGACACTCACGCGATGCACTTGCACTCTGACGTTTTGTTCGTGTATTTCTTGTTGTTGTACTTTAGCATTTCCTCTTTCGTCTTCCTATTCACTTTTGCTTACACTTCTTGTTGCGTTGTTGTTGTTGTCGCTCTTGTTTATTTCTTATTTCCGTTTCGCGCACACCCACACACTCTTGCACTTGCGGGAAAACACACTGAGTTAAGTCGGCTGCGGGGCGAACAACCGTTATATTCATCAACGCCGCGCACGAATTAAATTCTATTAATTGTGAATTAATCAATTTAAATCTTATTAGTTTGGCATTTACAGCAGAATGTCTAGTTGCTTTCTGGAGCGACACTTGAGCACGTCCGCCTCCCACGACAGTTTCTTACGTTTTGACTTACGTTTTGAATGCGAACGTCAACCAGACGGCGAACCAAGCGGCGTCTCAGCCAGCGCATGCGTCGACTGAACGGTGAAAGAGCACAAAGAGGAAGAGAGAAAAAAGAGCGGGTTTTCTCTCTTTTGCTCGCCTTTTGAAGAATACGAAAATAAGATAATTATTTAAGGAAGTCTTGATCCGTTTAACTGTCCAAGATTTATATCTTTAATCGGAGACATATATATTTAAAGTACAGTGGAGGTTGTCATAAATTTTGGATTGTCTTTTATAATTTTTAAAACTAATATTTTTGTTGTTATTAAAAATGTATTTGCAATGCAGACTGTGATGTTTTTTAAAATGTTGTTTTGTAAAATTTATTTAAAACATTAGCAAAAAGAACGTTTTTAATTAAATAAGTATGATTTCTTAAAACAGCAAAGCATAAATAAATGTACATAAATTTATAAATGAATTATGGAAATAACAGTCCATAGTAATTATATCTTAAATATTGATAATTAATAATACAAATTAAATTTAAAATCCTACAATCAAAATCTTACCTTACCTAAGAAAAGAAAAAACAAATATCAAAAAAATGTATTATTTAAGAAAAATTTCACAAGAACAAAATTATCAATATTAAACTGAAGCCAAGGCTAAAGAGCCTTAGTTGTGCCATTAAATTCCAGAATTATTTCACAATATTCGCATTAAAGAATGCTTTTTATTTTCCTAATCTGGGTATACTATACTATACTATGCTATTGTACTTTGACTTGTGTATGTACATACCACAAACAAATCATTAGGTGCGTAAATACTAACAGATTTCTTTACACTCCCTTGGCCACAAAAGAAACCACAACCTCTCGAAGGTAATAATTTAAATATTTAAAAATCCACCCAGTTTACTACGAAACAACTCAATAGGAAGTCGATGGCTGTGGGCGGCTTCGAATTCGCGTGGGGCGCTCGATTTAGTTGTTAATCAATAAAAGATAAAGTTTAAACAAAAGTTTCTACATCATGCTGATAGGACAGCCCAGGGCGTCGAAAAACAGGGGTTTTAGCCATAAAGCAATTTCAAACGTTTGCCACTTGTATGATTTTAAAATTAACACTTTTTCCCTATAGTTTTTTGTATTTAAGTAATCGGTCGATAGTCATCATTGAAAATCTATAAAATTTACGCGTATAAACGAACGTTGGCTTTTTAGTACTATCTATATAGATAGGAAAATACCTGAAAGTGTAATCAGTGTATGATAATGCTCTCAACTATTTTAAATAATTATGTATGCGCCCCCCTGTCCGAAAAAAATAAGCGCCACGCGCCTGAGAAAAAGCCTCCTATTGTAATACGAAATGTATCGAGGTGCTAGTTGATATGTGTTTTCGATCCCATAAATCTTGAATCTTCATGGAAACCAGTTGGCAATCTTTAATTATAAATTGTTGGAACGTTTCCGCTCTGTTGCGACTGGAAATCTGTTTGGAAAAGGGGGCAGGGGATGGGTTCCTCGTCAGGTTGGTCGGTTGTTGGTCGTTGGGTCTAAAGATGCGCTCAGTTGCACTGCATCCGCTTTGGGTCTCGAGTCGCCTCAGTTGGTTAACCAGTTTCTCCCCGAGCAGCGTTAACGTTGACATTTCAAGTCAAATGCCCATAAACGGCGACCAGCCGGACGACCCCGCCCACGCCCTCCACGCCCGCCCCTCAGTTCCGTGGCCATGCACTTGAAGAAAATCCATTACCCCAACAGACAATTCATTTATTAATATCCTAAAGAAAATAACACACATTAAAGGAAATCAAAACTTTAGTACTGTAGTTCTGCAGTTCAAGAAAGTATTTTGCATTTATTCAAAAGAAAACAAGAAAGGAAAGCTAACTTCGGACGGAGCCGAAGTTGATATACCCTTGCAGAATATTCTGTAAATTATATTCTTCAAAATTATTCATATATTCATATATTCTTAATACTCTTAAAAAGTCCTTCCTAACTTCCTAACTTTAAAAACACCAAAGTTATGGCATTTCCAATCGTTCAGTTATATGGCAGCTATAGGATATAGTCGGCCGATCCTTATGAAATTTGGTAGGTCGGATTGATTGGCCAAAAATAAAACCCATAGAAAATCCCAACTTGATAACTTTACAAACACCAAAGTTATGGCATTTCCGATCAATCAATTATATGGCGGCTATAGGATATAGTCGTCCGATCCTTATGAAATTCGGTAGGTCGGATTAATTGGCCAAAAATAAAACTCATAGAAAATCCCAACTTCCTAACTTTAAAAACACCAAAGTTATGGCATTTCCGATCGTTCAGTTATATGGCAGCTATATGATATAGTGGCCCGATCCGTCTCGTTCCGACTTATATACTACCTGCAATAGAAAGACAACTTTTGGGAAAGTTTCAAGCAGATAGCTTTAAAACTGAGGGACTAGTTTGCGTAGAAACGGACGGACGGACAGACGGACAGACGGACGGACAGACGGACAGACGGACAGACGGACGGACAGACGGACATGGCTAGATCGACTCTCCTGGTGATGCTGATCAAGAATATATATACTTTATAGGGTCGGAAATGTCTCCTTCACTGCGTTGCAAACTTTTGACTGAAATTATAATACCCTCTGCAAGGGTATAAAAAACCACAGTTATTCAGAACTTTGTCATTTTATTTTTATTCCGATAAGGTTCTATAAAATTGTGAACATCTATAATAAATGAGATGTAAAGAATGATATGTTTACATAGTACAAAAGATTTATTATACCTATTCTAATCAAACCAATCCTTGGCTGATCGCTATAGTCACAACTCTTAGTTCTCAGTTAAATTCATTGTTAAATTTAGTATATATTTTTGAAACACGAATTGATTTTTAACACCGCTTTTTTCCAATAATTACCAACTGTCTTAAATGAAATATTAAAAGAATCTGCAAAGTGTATTTTTGTAAGTGCCCCGACTGGTGTCTTTTCCATCGATAGCTACGATGATGACGACGTTTCCAAGTGATCGCCACAACGACGATCACTGGCCCAAATTAGTAGCTTCGGTCATGGTGCGTCGCCCAGCGGGAAATGGCAGGGTGAAAGGGTGGGAAATGTGGAAGAATATGGTGGGGGCGCTGGAGGAAGAAGAGGAAGAGCCGCAGATGAGGATCGGACGGGGTCAGAGTTCAAATAGTCGTCCAATTGAGCCAATCAGCATTTGTACGTCTGTATTTTGCCATTGCATTGCAAGTAGTACTTCTGGTATTCCACCTCCCACTCTCCACATTTCTGTGCAGCTCCCCTCGATTTCCTTGGGTGATCGCTATAGTCACAGCTCTTAGTTCTTAGTTCTTAGTTCGATGCCTAAGTGCAGATAATTCATTAAAATAGAATGCCAATGTCCAGAGGCAGCCAAGTGGCATCCACTTGTGCTCTAGAATCAGACACCAAAACACAGATATGCCCGCACATAAATAAAAGAACATACATATATATGGTGAGGAGACCCGCCAGACAGCCAGCGATTTGATATATGCCCTGCACTATATGGTATAGTCCCAGATCTATAAATAAGTCTGGTCGCAGCCTGACAAAGTCGCCTCCCGATGCGGAAGTATTTCCAGACGCGAGTTTGCTTCTTGTTCTTAGCTTTTTGCCCCTTTTATTTGTTGTTGGTAATTTGCCAATTACTAAACTGAAATAAGTGATGGAAGTGGGGGGGAGTGGTGGTTCGAAGGTGTAGTAGGTGTAAGTCTAGTGAAACAAGAACAAACAAATGGATGTCTGGAGCGGAAATATCTGAATCAGAATGTTATAGGGAAATCGTTTTTAAAGTTTTCAAATTAATAAATTTATAAAGACTTCTTTTAGCGATCATAAATAAGACCAAATAAAGTGTTTGATTTCTAATTAGGAAGGGTGTTTAAATGGAAACATTTGATCAAAGATTAAAATCGAAGATTAGAGGAATCTAAAATTATTTTTTTGACCACCTCACAGATTACAGAAGTTAATATATAGCATTACATTAAGCATATTAATAGACCTGGTAATTAATAAATGGTGTAGCGGTATTTTATCAAATTGGCTAATTAGTTTTTAAAGCAATTTATTTCTCCTTATTGTTTCCCCAATAATTAATTTTATCCAAGAGGTTTATGAGGGTGTATCCGAGCACACAACTTTCCCACCCCGCAGAAGCGGATCCAATAGGGTCCGCCCTCGAAACCACCCACATAACATTTTGTAATTTTTCAGGATTAGGCAAATAAAGAGCCAGGAAGATGTAGCGGCAGATCCTTTTCGTTACACTCTTTCCTAAACTCAATTGAATTGTGTTCCTCTTCGATTTCAGCTGAAAAGGATATTACGCAGAGATCCTGTGCAATGATCCTCGACCTGAATTCGAGCCTTGGCCTAATTGTTACACATTTTCCCCTTGGGCAACAATGGGTAATTGTAAGATTTTTGCCGCCATCGCACGCATTTAGGATTTGCCCTAACAGTTGTGCGTCTGCAGGATATGAAATGTGCACCCAGCTAAAAGGAAAGAAGAAACCGTGGGAAACCTGCCCGAATGTCTGGATTCGAAGTTATGGAAGAGAGTGCCCAGAGAACAAAGGCCCAAAACGGAAAACTGATCGAATCGAAAAGGAACCTCAGGGCTCAAGAACGCTCAAATATCGATCTCTGGCGACGTTTGCTTTGCTGGTTAGGATTATGGCAGCCCAGAATCGTTCCAACTTAGCGCCCAAACGCAGCGTAGCCAAGCAGAACGACCAAGCTGATGGAGGGGCAACATGGGACGAGGATTATCGACTGGGAAGATACCCTAGGTATACCGGTTTAAGGGTCATTTTGAAAGCATACTTATTCAAAACATTAAGATTGCTAAAAATATGGCATAATCTTTAGGTTCCCCTTACCTATCTTAATAAAACTTTTTTGTTTGCAATACGAATTTATATTTTTCACATTCTTTGGGACTTTCAGTAGATAGGATAAAATTTCTATAATGAAGTGACTCTAGATTTGGCTAAAAATATGGCATAATCTTTGGGTTCCCTTTATTAATTAATATTTTGCACATTCTAAGTGGAACGTAAAATTTTCTATAATGAAGTTACTCTAGATTTGTTATGCGTAACACAAATTTTATTAAATTGTTTTAAAGTTTTGTGATGTTTGTGAAAAGGACATTAATTCATGTCATTATAATTTCGCAGCAATGGATCCCTGTTTCCTAGTGATCCATCCATCTGATATACCCTGTTACATGGTTCCCCTAATGATGGATATGAAATCCCAAGTGTGCACTTAAGGGATGAAAAAAGTGATCGCAGATCGAAGCAATCCACAAGTGTTGGCAGGTTGAGCACTCCTCGTCTTATCAGTGTGTTGGTGTTATTATGTGCTAGTGTGTGTGTTTAAGGTAAGGGAGTGTGCGTGTCGAGAGCACCTTACCACAAGAACGCACTGCAAATGACGGTGAAAGGTTTCGGGTTTCATGTTTCCCGATGGAATTCAAAGTACCATCGAAACATTGAAAAAAATAACTAAAAACTATTAAGCTATATATATTTTGTAATATTATATATATTTTACAATAGGTTTACAATATAGAGAATGGAGGTAAAATTTAGTGTTGATATGGAAATTATATATAGAATAGCTTAAATAAAGATCTTGGAATATTCAATAACGAACTATTCATATTGTATTTTAACGATTTCTGAGCAAATCCTTTATAAATCTAAAGGGAATATAAAATCTATTATTGTTAAACCAAAATATAGTTCCTTATTCCAGTGCACTTTTGGATATTTCAGATGGTTCAGCTGGTTCCGTGGTCGGTAGTTGGGGTGGATCGGAGTATATCGAAAGTGGATGGCATTGTGCAACGGAGATTCGATATGAGGTCGGGATCCGATCCTGTGCGACAGGATAAACCGAGACGGCGTTCCCCCATGTCCACTGTTTGGCTTCCCTCTGGCATCGCTGGAATGTGGAAATCTTTATCAATTAAATAATCGACGCACACACACGCACTAACCAAGAAGAACAGAAGAAATTGTATGGAAGGGGGGCCTCATCATCATCATCTGAGCCCTGCAGGCATTGATGGAAAATTAGAGATGGAGATAGTAGTGGATATATCTTTAGAACTGAAAAATCAAAAAAATGCAATTGTTATTCTTTAAAACAAGCAAGTTACTAAACAGGTGTAATATATTTAAGCACTCGTAGTTATATTTAATCAATTTCCTGTCACATACCAAATTTCATATCCATTGGACAGTTGCTACGAGCACAAAAAGGATTTAGTATGGTTTATTTAGTAATTATTCATGGTCCATCGCAAAAAAGTAGGCGAATATTTGTATAAACTGAGAGATAGATTTTTATTTTTGCGGTGTTAGATAACTCTTAGATCTCCGATATTTCCCACCAATGTGATGCTATTTTTGCGACCGCATCTGTACAGCCAGAGGAAGAATTAGGATGGAGGATGAAATGGTCGCTGCCGCTGGTGCACGCACATTAAATTTGAGGGGCAGCTTGGAAAATGTGCCCAACATCCGCTCCTCCTGTCTTCTTCGATCTCTTTGAGCGCTTCTTGGAAATCGTTTAAAACCAGAACAAGAAAAGCAACAAAAACTATGGAAGATCGAACGTTCCGAGGCGTGGAAATGGCAGCAAATGAGAAGCCGAAAGGAACACAACACACTCGCACTCCAAATGAAAATGCTGTGTAATTAATTACGCAGACTGAGGATCGCTCGGGGGTCTTGAAAAACGAGTGGTGCAGAGGTGGAGGTGTTTTGAGGAACAAAGACCTGCTGCAGCAGGTTGCAACACACATCATCCGATATCGAGTGGCCTGAGAACCTTTCAGGAAAGTCAGCGGCTGAACGGAAAGGAAAGGCAAAGGAAAGGAAGTTATCCTAGCACATGGCTTATCGACTTTATGGCACAAAAGGAAATTACACATGAAAATCGATCGTAAAAAAACATAAATTTCCCATTTTACGAGCGGCAACACTTGCAAGTGCTGAGGCTCTAATTGAAAATCTAGCCATAGGTTTATGTTTTTCGATCATCAAGTGTTGGATGTTGCCCGTCTGAACAATTACCTTGTAACACTTTGGGCCAAATATGTGCCGTTTGTGAGGAGGAAGTGTTTTTAATGAGATGGTCATAGATATTTAAGTACTTTGGCTAGAAGATAAACTTAATGGTCATCTTTGTAAATATTGAAAAAGTTGCTTTGCTAACGTGGCTTTCCAGTTTTAAGTAGGTTACTTTATGTTTCGTATATATATGCAGAACAATATAGTGTTTTTTTAATCATTGCAGGAAGTATGTTAAGTACTAGCTTTTATTAATTCCTTTGCTGGAATTTATTTTAATTATAATGCCTAGAAAATTATAAATATGAATGGGAAATGATCTCAAGAATATTCCACAATACCTTATACTACTTTTCCCACATATGCAATTAAAACTATATTACTTTGGCCAACCAAAACCGAGCTAATCACTGAACCGTATATTCAACTTCCATAAATTCACAAGAAATCGAACAGGTTGATCGATCCTCGATGTCTGGGTAAACGATCACTTGATCCTCATATCGGTCACCTAATGGGAATCTCGGCAACTGCCGTTTCATGAGGAAGCACGAGAAAAAACACAACTCGGTAGGCAGCCAAACGGATCAGTTACATGGGTATCCACTCCTCCGACTCTTTCCTCCTGCACTTTACCCGATCGTCTCAACCTGAATGCCCACCCACATAATCCAACGACGAAGCCCAGAGAGTTTCGCATTTTTTTGGTTATTAACTTTCAGGCTTAAAGGCAGGAGACACAGAAAAAAAATATGGGATGATTAAAAGCAAATTTGGAACTTAAAAGGATTTTGAAATGAACTACATTTTGATGTAAAGGATCTTTTGTTTTTGTTAATATGTAAACTAAATTATTAGTTGTATTATAGTTTCAAATAAATGTTGTTTTAAAATTAAGGTATATAAAACGAATTAGGAAGTGGAAATTCTAATAAAATACCTTGTTGTTTCTTATTTTATATGTTTATGGGATTACTAATAGCACATTAGGAATTTAAAATGAATTTTAAATGAAATACATTTTGATTCAAAGGATCTTTTGTTTTTCTTAATATGTAAACTAAATTATTAGTTGTGTTTTAGTTTCAAATAAATGTTGTTTTAAAATTAATGAATATAAAATGAAGTACACTTGTTATTTCTCATTTTATATTTTTGTTTCATGGCAGTAGGCAAATGTTATATTCCTATGGTTTTAATCTCTGGAGATTTCTCTGGACAGTTAAGGTTTTTTCCATGTGCAGGCGTGCTCATAAATGTTAAATTGATTGAGGCATATTGCCGACATATCGCGATGTTGTCTCGATTATATAACTTCCTCGAGCAGCCGCAGACGAGAGCTCAGGCCCCAAGACCCAAGACACAAAACACTGCCAGGCGGCTGAGGAAAAAGTGTTACAGACACGCTACCGTCAAAACGATGGCGATACTGAATCCGATGTGGGTACCCACTCCAAGTGGGAGACTCCGGCACCCACTGCCTTACATTCATAATCTATTTTGCCACCACACATTGCACCAAAGACTCGACTTCAATCCGAAGTTGGTTGGCTGGAGAAAGGGGCGGAGAAAGACGGGGAGATTTGGAGAAAGAGGGAGACGGCATCCGGAATCGGTATGCCAAAAATCAAAAGAAACGAGGAGAAATATGGGGCTTATAGGAGCTAAGTGATCGCTAAATGCACTAAAAGTACGAGTTATGAATAAAGTAAGTAAGTAAATAATAATAATATTGTTATTTAAGACTTATACTTTAAATATAATAAAGGCTTGATTTTTATAAGTCATATTTTCATATCGAAAGTAATACCTGTAAAGCCTTAAAGAGTTAAAAGGAAACAGTATGGGTTTTATTTTTATCCGATTTTTATATATTGAAAACGGAATAAGTATTAATTATAATGACGATTTTAAATGAGATTTAAACACTCTACTTAAAGTACTTCACAAAATATTTATTAATATTGCTTTCTCTATAGAGGGTCCATTATTGTTTTTGCATAACCCCCGTAAAGAGTATTATTAATGAAAGACGAGAAGAATTCAGGTTTGCAATGCGGTAATGCACCGCCAAAGAAGACAGTGAACATGGAAGAAGAAGCGGCGCAAGATGGTAACCTGTCCCGAGATCTGGGATGAGAGGAGCTGGTCCAGCAGTCAGCCAGTGGGTCGTCTCCATGTCGAAGTCTTGGATGTGGATGTGGATGTCTTATGTCTTGCCTGTCAGTTTCAGCGACTTCTGCACTGCGCGGCGCACATGCGCCATAAATGGTGGAAATTCGCAAAAAGGGGAAGAAACGCAGCCGCAGTTTAAAGAAGATGCAGCCGATGGCGAAGATGTGGCCATGGCTGTGGAGAAATGGAGGAGACTGCTGCGGCTACTGTGCCACTGTTCCACATTCGGATTACGGAAATATCTGCACCGACAACAGGTCGCCGACAGGTGGGGTCCGGTTCGGTTCAGATCGACTTGGCGGGGATTGGATCGCTTTTCTCACCGTTTCTGCCTGACCTGCTATGGCCAACTGTGCACTCGAAAAAATTAAATTAGTAAGGGATAAAAATCAAAAAAATTCTTTTAAAGAAAACTATAATGGAATTTTTTACATATTTTAAGGCTTTAAAAAAACCTGCACTCTAAAAGTTGTAAATTCCAATGAGATCACAATATGATTAGTTATCTTAATTTATTTAATTTTCTACAGATCTACAACTTTTAATTTTTAAAAATTCAAATTTTTCAATTGACAAGAAAGAGAGTATTATGTATATACTTTAGTTGATAGTCCATTTAGTTAATGATTGCATTTATCCACGTGTATCTGCTTCACCTGCTGCTCCTCCCGACTCGCCTTTTGTCCAATGTTTTGCGGTTCTCGACAACTTTCACCTTTCACGTAATCTGGCGAAGCCGAACAAATCTCTTTGGGCCAGGCTTTCTCAGCTCGGCGGATCCGCTGGAGATTCATTTATTGTCGCTGCTATTTGCCAATTGACCATTTCCAGCTGGAGGAACTCAATTACAGCGCCGCTCTTTTCGCATTCGCATTTGGGATCTCTGTTTATGGTCCAGGCAGCTCATCATCTAGCGGTACATTGGCCATAGATTGCCGATCGGTGGATCCGAGGGGCTGGTAATCATTGAGGTAAATGACATACCCCACATCCCCATATTTCTCCGGTTCACAGATTCTTGGATTCCGAGAGAGAGATGCGCTCCAGTCTGGATTTGGGTAAGTGGAATCGTTGCGAAATGGCAATCCCAGGCAGGATGTAACATCTTTCTAATTGCGTCCCAAGGAAGTCGGTCATTTCGAGTGGAATCTCGTAATAGGAATTAATCATTTCTGCTGTGAGGATAAATAAATTACAGAAGTTAATAAATCATGTTTTCACACAACCATTAATTAACCGGAAAATCGAAAAAATTTAAAATAAGCTCTAACGTTCAGTAATCCCTTACAAATTCCTTAACAGATTCCCGAAATAATTCATTTGTAAATACCTCGTTCATCACCTTTGACCCATCAATCTATACCAATACACTCAGTTCAATTTAATATTTGAGCACCACATGAAATGCCATGACAAAGTTTCCGTTGATTTATAAACTTTTCCCATATCTGCCACCCAGCCATAAATCGCTCGTCCTCCCACATTGCGGAAATGGAACTACTTCACCAGCCCAGATTCCGGAATCCGAACTAAGCTCCTCCTTATTCACCGCTCACTGGGTGTGGGTGAAAAAAATTAACTTTGCATGGAATTTAATTTACCTCCCATGGGACGATGATTTCCTGCCAAAGCAGAGTCCTGCGCCCTCTAAGGATGTTCCCCCAGGTCCTGCGTCCATGGTCCTGCGTCCATATTCCGGAGATGCAGTCCGGAGCAGCTGAGACGGAGGATTCAGCTGCTGAGGCTGCTTCCGTCATTTCCTTGACGTAAAGGCTTCTGCCTCTCGCATTCCGTTTGCCATTTTCCGGGGGCGAAGTGGAAGTGGCAAATGGACGAAGGGGGAGCTGCAGATGCCGGCGGCAACGTCACGCTTCCTGCAGGATGCGACAACGTAGTCAGATGTCCAATTCAACCCCGCTCTCTCCTGGCTCACGTCTGTGACCAACACAGAGAAAAAACAAGGATATCAGGTCAAAATTCAAAACACATTTTAAATATTAAAAAAACAAGAATTTTTTACTTATAAATTGCGAATCTTTTTACAAAGTAAATAAAAGTTTCAATTGAATTTTTATTATTCCTAAAAAAATTAAAAAATAAAAATTTTATTACGCCTAATTCATGTCCATTGCCGTTGTTAAACACACAATCTAGATAAGATTGTCAAATAGAACTTTTTTAATAACTGTTAACAAGTGACCGTGTGGCCTAATGGATAAGGCGTCGGACTTCGGATCCGAAGATTGCAGGTTCGAGTCCTGTCACGGTCGGATGAAAAGTTTTTTTACATAAATAATAAATATATTATAATATAAATATTCTTTAATTTTACGTATCAATTTTTAAAAAAAATTTAAGCAGTCCAAATATTATAAATGTTGATGAACATAATAATAATAACTCATAATTACTAAATCGCTTCTTATAATTTTAATCATTGTAATTACCTGAATGAAACTGCATATAAAAATTTTATTTTTATATGGAAATACCACAGAGAGTTAATTATTAATTTGTATATGCTTCAGTTTTTTAAATATGACTGAGTGATAAATGTAATGGTTATTTTTCCGCTGTACTCTGTACACTGTCCCTGTGCTGTGTCCTGTTTCACTTGTGTGTACATTTCAACGGTGTCCTGGTGCTCGTCCTCGTTTTCGTAGTCGTCCTGGTCTCCTGTCGCTGCTGTTTACCCGCTTTAATCAACCCATCCAAATCCACATTCATGTCCATGTCCACGAAATGTTTTGTGCTCTGTGGGCGGGATGGGCGCTTGGTTGGCTTGGGTGTTTCCTGCCCCTTGCGTCACTTCCTTGCAAATGCTGCAGCTTCCGTTTCCGGGATATAATGTTCATATTTTCGAGGACATTTTCAGGAAATAAAGTACGTCGCCCCCGGCCCGCCCCCGCTTGCCAAAGGGGAATGACGATAACAAACCCAAGCCCACTGCCAACCCATCCCATTCCATCCACTAGTCACTTCCTCTTTGGGAGTCCTGGCTCCTGGCAGCAAACTTTTTGCCTTGCGCCGTGTTCGCATTTATGCCAGCCCAGAGCCGTCAGAGGTCCACCCACTGACCCACCCGCCTCCTCCTCCTGCTCCTCCCCCGTCACCTCCTTTCACTCTTCTCTTTTTGCTTCCGCTTTGCCAGCAGGATGCAGGATGCAGGATGGCGGGCAGGAGAGGAAGAGCTGCGGGGACCAGAGTCTGTTTGAATTTTGTCGCACTTCCTGTAGGTGGAAAAGCTTCGTGCGTCTTCCGCTTTTCCAGAGCTGCTCATCAGCAACGTAATTTCCGCACAGCCAGAGCAGCTGCCTCTGTGCTCGTGGGTGGGCAAGGATTAAGAGTCCAGACAGCCACTGGAACAGGGGCAGACTTTAAGCAAACTGCTCAAAAGGTTGAGCACACTTTAAACAAGAAAGGAAAGCAAACTTCGGGCGGAGCCGAAGTTGATATACCCTTGCAGAATATTCTGTAAATTATATTCTCCAAAATTATTTATATGATGCATTCTTAATACTCATAAAAAATCCCAACTTCCCAACTTTAAAAACACCAAAGTTATGGCATTTCCAATCGTTCAGTTATATGGCAGCTACAAGATATAGTCGGCCGATCCTTATGAAATTTGGTAGGTCGGATTGATTGGCGAAAAATTAAACCCATAGATAATCCCAACTTTCTAACTTTACAAACAACAAAGTTATGGCATTTCCGATCAATCAGTTATATGGCGGCTATAGGATATAGTCGCCCGATCCTTATGAAATTTGATAGTTCAGACTGATTGGCCAAAAATAAAACCCATAGAAAATTACAACTTCCTAACTTCAAAAACACCAAAGTTATGGCATTTCCGATCGTTCAGTTATATGACAGCTATACGATATAGTGGCCCGATCCGGCTCGTTCCGACTTATATACTACCTGCAATAGAAAGACAACTTTTGGGAAAGTTTCAAGCAGATAGCTTTAAAACTGAGGGACTAGTTTGCGTAGAAACGGACGGACGGACAGACGGACGGACAGACGGACGGACAGACGGACAGACGGACAGACGGACATGGCTAGATCGACTCTCCTGGTAAAGCTGATCAAGAATATATATACTTTATAGGGTCGGAAATGTCTCCTTCACTGCGTTGCAAACTTTTGACTGAAATTATAATACCCTCTGCAAGGGTATAAAAATGTGCAAAATATCTTTTCAAGGAATGAAAGCTGAGGTCTTTTTTCATATGCATTAAAATAGTGGTTGCACTACTTACACTATTTTATTCAAAGAATTGCACTAAATTTAACAAAATAAATAGACCTTGCATTTTCATTTTGTTAATATGTATTTTAAAATATAATTTATTAGGGAATTTTGTTTATAGTATACATACATAGAAATACTCTTAATAAAACAATAAAAGGTGGAACATTAAACTGGTTTAAACTTAACTATATATTAGAATGAACAATTAATGGGTGAAATTATTATTATTAAAATTGGTTTATTGATTTTATCTAAATGCCTTTAGTTTTATTTTAATGCAATTAAACCTTAAGAATGTAGATCTTGGCGGGTAGAAACTTGGTAAGATTTAAGACGTTTGTTTATGAAAGTTTCATAGTATTAAAATGAGAATTAACAACATGTTTAAAATGCATTTTTTTGTGAGTGCAAAGTGGCATGTCGGAGTCAGAGTTCAGGTTAATGAAGTGCCACGACGACGACGACGACGGCATATAGTATCGGATTGCCCGGGCAACAAGTGTTGCTCCTGCCCACCCTTACCTGCACTTTGGTCCCCACCCCCTGAAAAAGGTATCAACGACTCTTTGTCCGCTTGGCAGTTCATCAAATTCTCAAGTGACCAAGCCAAGTAAGTTCAATTCATTCGAAATTTGATATGCGCTTCACATATTTAATGACTTCTTTCGGTTGCCGTCTTTACATAACACTCGATTCGATGAACTGCCAACGATCCCAATCCGAATCGGATCCCCTGTTGCACCCACCTCACTACCCATGCACTTGTCGCATTCGGTACTTAGAAAAAAATACCCCAATGTGGTAAAAAAAAAATTAATTTTACTTCAAACAACACTTTAAAATGTAACCAAGAACTTGGAATAGAACAAAAGGGTAATAATATAAATTAACACAATATTTTTGATTAATATAATATTGTGGCAACTACAAAAACGCAAGGATTAGGGACAAATCCCAATTGTTTTCAATTCTTAGATATTAACAAATTTTTTTTACTCATTTAATTTTAGTCAATCATGGCTTTTGTAAAAATAAAATCTTCTATTTATTTTTTATTGATCAAGATCAATCAAAAAACCAGATTATTTCGTTCTAAAATGTTTGACTATATTTAAAAAATATCTTATTTAATTTCTTTGCGTGTAGGGTAGGGCCTTGCTTGGGTTAAAAATGCCGCGGATATTCCCCATTTCCATGTCCAAGCCCTCCTCTGGGATGGGATCCCGGTCCCCCATCCCATCCCAGCACGTGATGGAACGTGGATCCATGAACGATGAGTGGAAGTGGCGGTGGCGGTGGCAGTGGCAGTGGCACTTGTGGCAGCAATTTGGGATAGATGTTGCGTGTTTCTGTTTGGTTGTTAGCCGGCTCAAATGCCACGCCCTTGTCGGACGAAATGCATTTGTATGCAGCGTGGCGGATGCGGCGGTCCAAGCGTTTATTTCTCCATTTCTCGGGAGTGTGGGAGACCGGAGACGGAGGCCCAAGGAATGCACTAAACCGCTAGCCAAGCAGAGAAGTCCAAAAGAACCTCACAGTTTCGGCCAAAAGAAAAATAATAAAACAAAAAGGGAACGGTGGCCACAAACAACAAGTGGAAGTGCACTGGAAAAGATTTGCTAGTTTAACTTTTTCATAAAATGTATAGAAAATATGGTACATAAATGAAAGTGCTAAAAGAATAAATAGCAAAATATTTGTAATTTTTGTACCTTTAGTTAGCTGCTTAATTGTTATTCATTTTTGAGTCCTGAATATATTTGTTTCATTTTTTAAAAACCAAAAAGGTAAAGCCTAACACTTAAATAAAAACAGTTTCGTAGGTATATAATATAAATCCTAAACAATAATCTCATCGTAGCTAATGTTCTCTACAAGCAATCACTTAATTTTCTTCCAGTGCACGGTTCTTGTTATTTGAAACCCGGATTTACACCAACATTAAAAAGAAAGAACGAACAACAAATTACTTTTACCGATCACAAAAAGCAGCCGAAGAAAAGAAATCAAATCAACAAGAAGAACAACGTTAAAGTCGGGAAACAACAACAACAGCCGCGGGGAGATAACCCGGCTGCGACTGCGCAATGACAGCCAAAGAACCAGAGGACACCATCTGAATACGAATGCATAAATTAAACCACAAGAAAAACACAACGGCGGAATAAAATTTCCTATGTACGAATGCACTTGTCCAAAGGTTCACTTCTCACAATTGATATGCCCATCCCGAAATGGAAATTGTGCATGCAGAACGGAACACGCAGTGGGCGTCTTTGAGAGAACCCCCGATAAACGGCGGAATGGGGACATACGCAGTGGTTGTGGGGAATTCCGCTTCCTCAGAACACCGACTTCGTAAAAATTCTCACAATTCTCCAAGCGCCACAAAAAATAGTGATAGGAATATTAAGAATAAACTTCAAATTGCTCATGAAATAAATCAATTTAAATTTAAACATTCCTTATAAACACATTTCCTAAAACAAAACAAGAAATTCTAATTAATCTATAAGAAACATTGGATTCTCAGTGAAATAAAGACGATTTTACTGCCGTTTAAAAAATAAAGTTGATTGGGGAATTACGCATCCAAAAAATATCATTAAACATAGCTTTGAAACCACTTTATACGCATTATAAAAATGATAGCTTTAATAGGTTCCAAGTTTCGTAAGTGTATATGATAATGTGTGTATATATATATTGCAAATAACTGTAACAAACAATAAGCAGAACAGATTTGTCATCATAATCTAGCCTGATAACCTGCAGCACACAATAATCAAATTGAATCAAATTGTAATGAAATTAATCATTTTAGCACCACCTCTTGGCACCGTCTATTATATAATTTAATGCTATTGCTATGGCTATGCGAAGACAATCTAAATTAGTTTCACAATCACTGCGAGTTTGCTAAACTATTTAGCATAAGAAGCCCATCGAGTCCTCTCACTTAAGCGTAAAACTTAAAATATTTACACAAAATCCCAAGTGACCGCCCCCGTTGAAAAGTCGCTAATCTCGTGTAAAACTCCTCACTCCCAAATATCCATTCCGTTTTGGTGTTTCTCGTTTTTCTCGGTATGCTCAGAGCCAGAGCAGGCGTTGATCCCAGGCCTGCGGCTGGGCCAAATCTCAGAGACCCGTGTGGCTCGTCTGCAGCTGCTCAATGGAGATGGAGAGCTGTTCCAGGCGCTGCATCAGCTGCAACATGTTCTCCTGCGCCTTGTTGGTGTTGAACTCGTTGCCATGCTCCAAGGAATCCTCCTCGGCGGCAGCCAGTTCGAAATGCAGTTTGGCCAGGCTCTCCTGCTGCTCGCGGATCTTGGTCATCTGGTCCATAGTGCAGCCGGAACCTGCTTGGGAGTAAAAGATTGTGATGGAGGATTAGTTAAAGTCTTGGTAAATAGGGGAATTAAGATAAGTCGGTCCGCCATAAACTTATAATAAATTAAAATAATTTTACAAGATCAAAAATGGCCTTGCAGTTTGACACAAATTCATTTTATAACAATAAATGTAAGATTATAAGATGAAAACGATTATTGGAGGGCTTAAATTTTGAAAGGTAAATAAAACTGCACTCACCGAATGCCTTCAGTTTGCCAGAGTGAAAGTCATCCAGTAATCCTAGTAGGGCTCGCTCCATGTGCTTCACATCGGGAACTTCGGAAACAAAGGAGTGATGTTTAATCGGACGATCGTCGAATTTTCCGCTGTGGACACTGGCATTTGGCATCGAGGCTGTGGGATTCTTGCGACGATGTGATCGCGGTGTGGTCGGATTGCTATTATTATGTTGATTGTTATTGTTGGGTTTTGTGCTATCGTTGTTGTTGTTGGGGGTGGTGGTGTTGTTGTTCGTGGATGTGGGTTCAGGTGCCAGCCATTCGCTGCTCACCAAAGTGATTGCATTCAAGCTGTTGGCACTGCTGTGTGTGGGTTCCAATTGATCGCGATCTGGTCTCGACATGTCAAATCATACGTGAGGGATATGGAAATACAAATAATAAAGCACAATAAATTAAGAAATCATAAGTAATAAAATAAAAAATCAATTAAAAGGATAGTTTTACAAAATAAAAACTTACTACGGAACTTAAAACTTGTAATTAAATATATATTGAAATTTTTATTAACCTGAGCCATGTATATTAACTATATTTAATTTGAACAAAAAATGAAAAAATATGATTTTTAGTATGACTAAATATAAGACAGTATAAGATTAAAAAATATATTACAAATGAATATAACTTCACAGTCACTTTCACTGAATTAAATCTATTAACTTGACTGCCTGGATCTAAATTAGTAAATAATAAAAGTACAATAGAGTAATCCAAAGCTATATTAATAAATAAGCTACCACTGCCGTTTGCACAGAACCGAATGTGAAAGCCAACAGAAGGCTAAAGAGAAGGTCCTGCGACAGGCTGTTATTTTTTTTGCTTTTCGCATGGGGTGGCAAGAGGCTTAAAGGAATGTAGTTTCAATTATTGAAATTATAGCCACCTATTCCAGGGTTTGTGTGCGGGTGTGTGAATAATGAAATGTAATGTATTCCGACCATATGGATACCGGAAAAGTGCGTCATCGCTGGCGAAGGTCAATAATGGCCGTGATAGCCGGCAGTTAGTCAAATTTATTATCAACAAAATAAAAGAAAAAAAGAATGGAAATCCTAATTATGGAATCCGATTGTATTTTCAAAAGGGTATACAAGTATGAAGTATGATTGTTATAAGACTAAACTATTGTTGTAGCATTGATAAAAATTTTATCTTATGAGGATTTACGGGAAAGTTGAGTTAATATATCTTTGAAAATAAGATATTCTTCTTTTCTACTGAAGTTTTCTATATAAAATATTGATGAGTTGTAGGGCAAAGAATACGAAGGAGTGATTTAAGTAATGCAAATTACATCGTTGATTCTTTATAAGGAATTTCTACTGTAAGAGAAACCGAATACCAGAACCTTCCCAGCTGACACCAAAAACCGCGGTCCACAGCGACTGAAAGGCATTAAAAAGGGGAAAAGCGATGAGTAATGTAGCTTAATAGCTTCACCCACCTTTGAGCAATTTACGTGGCCTGGTCTTAAACTCGAATCGTTCATCTCCGCCGCCCCCTCCGCCACTGCCCACTTGCGCCTGTGGGCGTGGCCGCCGCTCATTCACATACGACACCTTCGCAGCCGTTTGACCCTGTCCCTGACTTTTGTCCTTCTCCTTCTCGGATATCGTACGCTCTATGGAACAGGAGGCGGAGTTTCTGCTGCGTGTGGTGTCCCCACTGGATATTCCTTTGATTTTGATCTAAATAAAACGAGGAAAATCATAATTAATGTGCCAAGATCAAAGGATATCGTACATTTGGAACGGCTGGTGAGGCAGGGGTTTGAGCTGATTTTGGTGCGCTTTGGCTTTGGGCTTCCTCTTCTGTTTCCACATCATTTGGCACTAGTTTTTGGCGTTCCACCACCTCATCGTTGGGCTCCATTTCGTTGGTTTTTCGCGTTAAATTCTACTTAAATCGGTTGGAACCAAAAATTTTCTTTGTTTTTATTATTCCTCCCAAATAGTATGACCAGAGTTGGTATATGTTGAAAATACTAGACTCACAATTGCGCCCACCAAAACAGTGTTGCTCTACTTATTTACTTTTTACATTTTAGCGGGCAATTTGAATTCTTTAAAATAGGAATAAAACAAATTTACTTAATTACATATGTGTCTCTTTAATCAAAGAAATATTTGGTCACTTAATTTATGCCTTTTTCTTGGAGAACCCCATTGTGTAGACCAAATGGACAAAGCTTAGAATGCCGACGCCGCACAGTCCAGCAGTTATGCCAAACAAAATCTTGTCCGCTGGTCCGCCTTTCAAAAAAACGGGTAGCTCGTTGACAGCCTAAAAAGTGTAGAGTTTTAAAATATATTGAATGTTTTAAAAAACCGCAGCTTACCTGGAAAACCTTCATTTTATTTGACAGTCCATCGGGAAGAGCCATTTTTGCTTAGGTTGTTATGTAACTGCTGAATATAATAAAACACTTGAATAAAATACTCAAATATTTAACTATTGGTTCGATTGTCTTGTTAAAATTGTATTATTTTGTTCCTCCTATTACAGTTATTTATTTTTATTAAGAACTCACCTAAACGCTTGTGCGACAATTAACGAATTGCAATTTTCTTACTGCAATTTCTTGTAACGGATAAAAATAGAATTAATCACAGATGATTTTAAGCAAAACGAAATGCAAGAGAAATGCATTTAAAGAGTTGTCAAGTTTTAGAAACATAAACACAAATAAAAAGTCTGTAATTTAAATAACTTAACAATTGTTATCTTAATACTAATTTTAATTTAAAATAAATGTCAATTTGTGTAGTATCATACATATAATACATTATTGTTTATTTCACAAAGTTATCTTCTATTCAATTTTTTCTGCAAATTTTGAATTTCGCGGGCTGCTAAGGCCGTTAGGAATTCAAATCTACGACGAATTACTAAAATCGTAAAATCTAAACCTTTTCTGAAACTAATTTCGTGAATTAAGTAAGAAGTAAGCAAACAAATTTAAACTAACCACTAATAGTTAACCACCATTTTTCCAATTCGGAGTCGCTATGGCTGATTTTAAATTTTAAATTCCAACTGCCGGATTTTAGAGTTGCGTCGTGATTCGCCGTCCGAGAAAAAAATTGTGTGTTCCGCGCTATTTTGGCTTTTTGTGAATTTTTCAACAGGGGCTCAGGAAAAATAGGCAGCGATTTGGCGTCTTTTCTGCACTATTCCTTTTTACGGCAGCACGCCAATGCAACACTGGGTGCGAGTGAGATGGCCCTACTACAAAGGGGGGCGCGGCAAAAGCTGCCAAAGTTGCCATCCCGCTTGCACTCCCTACGAAAAGCGCTTGCGGCGAAAAGCACTCCGAAGACACTTGGGGATATCCACCATCGAACGGTTTCTGTGCGCCTGGTGGGGATTACAATAATTCTACACCGAATGAGTTGTGCAATTTCTTTGAAAAAACTGCTTCCGTTCGGTTAAATGTGCAATTTGTAGAGGCAATGAAAAAGAGCGTTGGGGCTTTGAAAAAATGGGTGTAGGTTTTTTTAGGGGACATTTTGGTTTCTTTTTCTACACCCAAAAAAAATCTGTGTGTTAATTTAAGAAGTGTGGTTTGGAATGATACAATCAATTTGTTGGGATCAACTTGATCCTAAATGATTGTCAATAGTTACCAAATGATTTTAAGAATGGAATTTGATTAGAATCGCTTGTTTCGATTTTAATAACTTAAATCAGGGTATTATATTCCAAATTTTAAAAAATATATAATTTTACATTAAGTGACAATAATGAAAACCTAAGTACGCATTTGGAATATAAAAGAAGCAGGAAAAACGCGCAATAAGAAAATACCATTTTCATCTATATATACAGAAATGTTAGACTAAAACCATATCAATGGGACCCTTAAATGATCCTTACTATTTAGCTAATCAGTTTCATATTAGTCAGAAAAAGTGTCAATCAAATCATATTTTCAAAAATGTACCTTTCCAAAATTTGCAAATTAATGATGATATTAATAAATTTAACTGTAAAAGCCTGTAATTTTTTGAAATTGCATTTTGTGTTATTTTGTTTTAATATAAAATTACTAAGTTTAGTACATTATTATATGTAACGCTAAAAGTTTTTAAAATGGTTGCTTACATCTTAAAGATCGGTATTAAATCTCATTTGCGTGGCCTGCTAATTACTTAAGTGAAAACAATTAGCATTTTTTATTATGTCATAAGATTAGCAATAACAAGTTTTATTTTTATTTGTTTCTTTTTAGTTAATTGCCAAGGTAATTAGACTTAAAAGTATCTTTTTGCATAATCACGTAAGTAATAATTATATTAAAACATGTCATTACACCCCCTTTATTATTTACGTTTAAGATTTATAAAAATTTGTTGACTCGCTTGCCGAGTCTTTGATTTTATTTAATTTGTTTACAAAATCATTGCAGCTGGCGAATAAATAAATTCTTTTGTATAATGTGACGACTAAAAAGCTGTTTAAGCTCTCGGCCAAAAAAAAAATGTACATAAAACGCTTACGCTCGGATCAGTCCCCCCTTGAAGCCCCAAGCATTGTCGACCTGTTTCAAAGAAACACAAATATAAAACCATATCGCCCTGCTAAAGCCTTCGCCGATTTTCAGCGCCCAGCACAAGAACTTTCAAAAACTGTAGCTTCCATGCTAAATTAACTTGCCAAAGTTGCGATGCGATGCCGCTTTTCGGTATTCCGAAACGAAACTTGAAAAAAGTTAAATCTGTCAAGTTCACAATCCGAGTGCTTTTATTAAAATAGCCAATGAAAAGGGGGTGAGGGAAAGACTTTGGACATATTCTCGGGTTCTTCTCAGGTTTGATACCTTATACCGATAGCCCTTTCTCCCTCCGACTGCCTGTCTCTTTCTTGGGGGCTGACGCGCTCTCCCTCTACCAAAGTTTAAGTTCTAAACTTGTTCTGCAAGCTGCATCGCTTAAAAAGAGTGAGTTTTGTCGAGTGAGTGTTTAAAAGTTCTAGGGCAATCAAGAGGCACAATAAGTCTGACAACTTGAACCGAAAGCGTTAAATTGCAATGAAATAATGGTCTTAGCGTAAAATCAGTTCATAATAATATTAAGAAACTAAAATATGACATAATAAAGATTAAACTTCAAATCGCTAATTATGCTAGAACCGATAAGATCACTTGGGATCATTACACAGTAGCATACTAACCAAAAATGTCAGGCCTAAAAGTTTTTATTTGCTTTTAAATATCATGAACTTTGTAGACTTATTTATAATTTGTATTTCTTCTTATTATATTATGTAAGATTCGGAATCTGTAAACTTTATTAAATCAAAAGCACCTTACACACACTTGCAGAAAGCGCTATTAATGCTTTTTTTGTGCTTTGCAGATTGAAAGTTTTATCAGAAAGCCAAAATTACGGGGAAAGGGTGGTGTGGGGAGCCCCAAAACCCCCTCCCCTCAACATAAACCCTCAACCTCAAGGCCTAGCTCAGAATAACATCAAGCTTCTTTATTCTAGTTTTGTAGGTGCGAAAAGGATCTTAAATAATAAAGCAAAAACATAAATAAATATTAAAACACTATTCCCAAAATAAATATTGTTTTTAAATTTGTTCCTTAGTTTTTACAATTGCCATTTAAAGATAGCACATGGTACTTAGCTTTTGTGCAAATGCGCTTTAAGCTTAAGTGACAAAATAATAAATAATTAAAGCTTTAAATGTAGTACTTATATATACAACTTAATAATAGGGGAAAATAATTATGATAACCTATTTAAATGCTGCAAAAAACGACTCCACTGCATCTGCTGCCTTTTTTCGCACTCTTTCTCGCATTTTGTTCCCCTAACTTTGCTGCGTGCAAGTTGAGATAGCAATATAGTATGTGCGATTGCGATGGGGACAGAAAATTGGCGCTACTCCTTTTCATGGGGCAAAACAAAATGGATTGCTCTTTAACTAAAACAGTTAACAGGCGCCCAGCATAAAAAGCAGAGAGAGCACGAATACTGAGCAAACATTGCGGCATATATTCATCTCTTTCGTGCCTTCGTGGTCCCCAAATTTCCATCTCGTATTTCTGGTTGCCTATTACAGAATTCACAAATCCGCTACGAATATAAGGCATTCACACTATTCACTCACTCGTACTCGTAATCGTACTCTTATCCTCCGCCCCTTTTTCTGCTTTTTGGGGAGTGGCAGGTCGCGAGTGAGTTTGCCGAGTGGATTGAATGGGATTCAATGCGATAATGGTGGATACGTAGAAATACGTCGGCGATTTTTGTGTTGTAAAAAATGTTTGAACTGTTTTAAGTTTAAGTTTTAACGGTAACAGTAGAGCAGAAAAGTGTAGGAGGTTTCTTATTCCCGGCAAGAGCGAGTGAGATGAAGATAGGCAGCCCCAAGAGAGAGCGAGAGGGAACCAGTGTGTCACCTTGGCATTGAAATATGCTTACCCACACAAACAAAAACACACGCGTGAGTGGGTGGGGGAGAAGGAGGGGGCAGTTCATTTACCTTTACGCTGGCGTGGTGAATTAGGTTGTCATGTTGCTTGTGCGTGCGAGGAAGACGCCAAGAAACAGAAATGCTAATTACCTGGCGGGAGCACATAAATGGGGAAACAGTGATGGCAATTATTCAGCGGGAAAAAAAATGTAATAGCTCACTATAAATAAAGCTATATTTTGTGCCAAAGAGCGCTAAATGATTGGTAGCTGAGACCTCTAGAAAAGTTCTGTAATTTCTTAAATTGTGAATGTAAGAAAAAAGTAAAAATAAAACCATTAAGTTATATAAAAATAATTAAATCTTTTTATAAAGACAACTTTTTAAAAAGTTGGTTCAAACTAGAATTACCAACACTGGTGAGTACTCCAAAGTTCTTTGGGGCTAAAAATTTGTTGTTGCTTATGGTTATGGCTATATGTTGGTTATCTCATTTGTTGTTGCTGCTTCTGCTTTTAGTCGTGATCACGAGCGTTTCTGCTTCCCCTTCTTCTGCCGGGGGCTGTCAAATGTGTTTCAAAGTCAAAGTCGTGCGAGTGTGAGCGAGCCAACCAGCCCTGACCCTCCGCCCTCTTCCTTCCTCTCATTCGCCCCACCACCCACTTTTTTTGCTTAGCACTGGTGTGCGTGTGCTCTCCAAGCTTTAGTTGTTGTTATTGTTTCTCCTGTCGTTTCTGTGTTTGTTTTATCATTCTAAGTGGATGTTGTTGCTGGCGCTCCCGTCATTATTTAGAACCTTTTTCAGTGTGCGCATGAACAAAAACACAGGCGGAATAAAAAACGTAACACACCACAAACTCACACACAACAAACAAAATACGGGTGTGTGTATTGAGCGAGTATCATCATCAAGTGTCGTCGGCAGAATCGGAATCGGAACCAAAAACCCCTCGCAAAAAAGGGAGCTTGCTGTTCGCCTATTCGAAAATTTCACTAAAAATTGTTTGCACTCTCTCGCCGGGCATGAAATGAAAGTATCCTTTCGGCGACGCCCCCCAGCAAGCCTACGTAGAGCCCCAAAGTTCTTCCACATGGGGTTTTCGAGTGATTCCAGATGGGGGTGGTAGTGTTTTTTGGACGGATTGTCGTTCTGTCGCACCTGTTGGCCAGGTGGATTGTGTCAACTTTGCCTCTAAGCTTGAGAATATTGATTTGATATGTGGGTGCTCGTTTTACATATTTTTTTGGGGGAAAACCAGAGACTGTGGTTGCCCGAAAGTGGGAAATTGGGCTCTAAAACTAACTTTAAAGGTGTAGTTGATGATTCATTCCTTAATAAAAATCCATTACTGTTCATACAATTTAAGGAATATTCAACATTTCTAAGAATCTTAACCGTATAAAAATTTGGGCCCAGTACTTTGATAAACTGGGTTTCTTTAATAATTTTGCAAACAATTAATAAAATTGAATGTCAAGAATAATATTATTTTTTACAATTTTTCAATCAATATCTCTATTGAATGCTAACAAAAACAGTTTTTCATCCATTTTTACCTTCAACCATTTTAATATCGTAATTCCAAATAAAAGTTTAGAATATAAGCGTTTAGAAAACCTATATGCATAGTTACTTTTTTTTTTGAAAACACACTCTTAAATTAAGGTTAATAATAACACCATTTTTGCCAAATCTCTAATTAAAACTCAACGCCCTGCTACATGACCCATCGAACCCGTATAGTACCCATACTCATACATATTTCCGTCATAAAGTCCTAATCACTACGAGCTTTACGAGTACCTTAAACTTTAGCACACGTAGTCGCCATATAATCACCGATACCCCTCTTCGGACCCCTGCGTTCCCCTTACGAAATCGAAACCGATGTGGCGCTATAGCGTGACGTAACAAACAAGCGGAACAGCGGAAAGAGTGCTGCGGGTGGAAAGAGATGGCAGCGCATTTGTCTGATACGGCGAAACAAACACGAATACACAATTGGAATGCCCGGTAATCGGATTTTCCCCGCACACCCCATAGAAATGGAAAACCACCTGTTTGTCGATTTCTGATCGCCTGCTACGATAGTCAAGACTTCCCCATGTCGGCGTGTGTGCGCTGCGACTAAAAATGAGGAACCACAATTGGAGAACGGGACCTTGAGAAGGTCTCGAGTGGTGCTGAAGCTACGATGCCCCTTAACATAGTACCGCCTATCTCTATCTAACACCACCAATTTGTTCCCATTTCCGCTCTGTTCTTGAAAGAGAGTGAGAAGTTGTGGGGCCTTCTCCGCATCTTCCCCGTCTCAAAAGGATGTGGATACCCCACTTGGGCGGACGCCTCTGCTCCTCTGCTATGATTTCTGTTAGCCCGCCCTGGTAGTAGCCATCTTTTTCGATTTTTTGCCCAACAAGACAAAAACGAAAGTGCAGAAATCAGAAAACAGTGAATACCCGGGATGGCTGTGGAAAGGCACTGAGAAAAGCTATTTAAATGGCATCTTGGCGTTACTTGTTAAGAGTAGTATTAATTTAAGAGTCCAGATAAACAATTTCCTGAATTTTTTTATGTTAAACGATTTTAGTAAATTTGCAACTTTATAAGATTCAGGTACTCATCAATATATTTGAGTTCAGAATTCCGATGGATTCATTACGAAATACAGCGTCCCTTTTTCACTGCAGACTTGTAATTACTTTTATAAAGGATTTCAAACCCCTATCACTATCTTTCGAAAATAAAATAAAATACGAAGATATTTATAAAATTTACTTTAAATATTTCTAAAGTCTAGGGCAAGTCTTAAAGCACCCGATTTTTTTCCCGTGAGCCATCAAAGTGGAAATGGAAGTGTAGTGGGTTTGGACTGTTTATTTTATCTGGTTTTCTGGCCATGGTCTGGATGAGGATGGTGCCCTGTTGCTTTCGCTGCGGGTTTGGATGCACGTCGGGAGTTTCGGCGGCATCGCACCGTTCCATGGTGCTCAACCACTTCTGTTTTCCTGGTGTAATTAAGCAAACGAAATATAATAATAATAAATTATAATTTTAGAAGGCGTGCCCCGGAACCCGAAAAGTGGCTAGAAAACTCGAAATTCCATAGATGGGGACACCACTTTGGGCCGTTTCTGTGGGAAGCGCGACATTTGTGTGTTTAAAATATAAACGAACAGGCTCTAAGAAATTGCGCTATAAAAATTTGAAATTATAATGTGAAAATGGAAAATGCGGGGTGTTCAGGAAGCAGAGTGGCGCTCTTTGTTATGTTAATTTTTACAGCCCGGCCACCCAATCGATGTTAGCAGAGGTACCCCCAAACCCTTACATAAAAGAAACCAATCGCAGCCAAACCTGAAACCCAATCCCCAGCTCCACGAGACCCCTTCTTAAGCTCCCGGTTCCAGTTTCCCAGCTTACCCAGGTTCCCCCAGCTGGGTTCCAAGGTTGTCGGCCAGACTTTTGCTATTTCTATGACAACTTGGTAGCTCTTGGGTAGCTTCTAATGATTTTCTATGCCCGCCGCTGTAAAGGAGTTGCCCCAGGAAAGTGGGGAAGCCCCATAACCATATATCTCACGCCTTGGGATCCACTTTTCGTTGCATATGGATGTGCCCTGTGTGGTTGAGCAATGTACGTTTTCGGTGGAGTTTGCGTCATGCGATGTTAATGGAACAGGCGATCAGAGGTCCCCAAGCGGGTGGCGTAACACGTAACGGCAAACGGCAAAAGCGGCGCAACGAAGCGAAGGAGACAGCGATATATAAAAGACAGCGAGCAGGGAAGGTCGTTTTTGCGGCTGTGTTGTTGTGTGAGAGAGTGGGGCCAATGTACTCGCGGTCAGTGCATTGCACCCTTCTCATTCCCAATTTTGTTTTCGATATACCCGCTCTTTGCCCGTTCATTGCTTAAAAAAAAACAAAGTCGAGATAAATACATTAATATACATAGATATATGACTACTTCTGGGATAATGTCGTTTTCACTCAAATAATATTATTGCATTTTTGGTGGATCCATAAAATATGATAAGCTAGCTTACATTTTAAAAAGTGCTCGATTACGATATTTATCACATTTTTAAAATTGAGTCAACGTTTTCTGCATCAATCTTTCTAAAAAAAAAACAATATTTGCTTACCAAATCTTTTAATTTGCGTATTTATTTATTTATTACCGCTATTAATTATTTAGGGCTAGAGGTTACTGCAAGAGGTTACTCTGTTGCCAAGTCAGCTCTGGTTTTTTAAGAACCGCCCTCTTGCCAATGCTCTTCTTTTTTTACCAGTTGCTTTGAGGCGCAATTACGCCAACGTCGTCGTATACATACGGTGTGCAATTTCTTCTATGTGCACGTAGTTGCACTTATCTGCCCCACAGCCCCGCCTTCTTGAACTACACAGAAAAATGTATATATCTTAAAAAAAATTACTTTGGTAACTTTGAATACAACTTTTCAATTTTTTTAAAGTTTCAAATATGAAATATTACATTACATTAAAAAAAAATAAAAAATCACATAAAATAATAGTACAATAGTAGTGGATAACAAAATATGGGCTAGGAACTTCTTCAAGGTCATTATAATAATTTTTAGTAGATTTTTGTTAGGTAGTTTTCGTTGTGAATATAAAAATGTTTAAATGGTAAACCAATTTTCTTATATTTGTTAGACATTTTGGAGCTGTTTATTTTTCTACCTTTTTTTCTATGTGCAGCGGCTCTCTGTGTATGTGGTCTATGGGTGTGAGAGCAAGAGAGTGTAAGAATCAGGAGGATGTAGGTGAGGGGCCGGAGGGGCAGCCTAGGGCTCCTATCGCCGCCCCCTTTGGCTTTTGTTGGCGGAAAACTGTGTGCCCCTGCGCTTGCACATTTGAAAAGTGCATCCGAGTGCATCTCCCGACGTTCAGCCATCTGCTAGCCGAAGAGCAAAATAAAATATAACGAAGCCTAGTCGGCGAGCCTAGATCCGAGTGCTTGGAAAAACTCTTTTGTTTTTGCGCTTTTCTGTTAGACAAATGCAACACCAACCATGTTGCAACCTGCAACCCACCTGTGTGTGCAACTCCAACTGGTTGCATCTATTCGAGCGCCTAGGAAAAATCCTGCCCATAGTTTTTCCCCAAAACGGAAAACCCCACTGAGCATAGACATCCTCACCTACCCGCGCTTTAGAAGTTGCCCCCTCTCCATGAAACTTGGGCTTTAAACTCAAATTGCGCTGTCGTTGCACCAATGAAAAATGGTTGAGAAAAAAAGTTTGAAAAAAAAACGTTGTATGATTTTTCTTCGTCAATATTTTGTAACAGAGGCGCAGCACCGATGCAAAAGCGGCTCCTCTGCTCAAAATGGAATGAAATGCTTGTGTAATGTAATAAAAATGCATGAAGACTGAGAGAGGGAGGGAGATGGCGAGACGTCAGCGCCAACGGATCCCCTTCGCCATCTCCCTCTCACACTGCAGTCAGTGCCCCAGTTCTACATTAGTGTGCGTATGGGTTGTTGCTTTTTTCAACGTGAGCAAACGATGCAGAGATAAACGGACTGAAAGAAAGAGCAACCGAGCGATGCATTTTTACGTTTGGCTGGCACAGTGAGATCAAATCAGATTTTATTGATGAACATTATATTTCTTATAAGTAATTTTGTTTTTCAAAGTTTTGTTATAGTTTTAACAAGTATATAAAGGTTAAACAAGTGCTGCCGCCCAAATTCCTTTGGATAGAACTTTAAGTTTAAGGCCGAACATCTTTAAAACATACATATTCGTTCATTGGTAAAAACCCATGTTAATACAAAATATTGTAGGAAATCACTCATAATTATGGTTCCTAAACTAGTTGTCAGCTTAAAGGAAATTTACTAGAAGGGAATCAAAATAATAAAACCCTTAAGGTATATATTCTCAAAAATTACGCATACGACTCGTGTCTTAGTTGAAAAGTGTTTTCGTATCAAAGCTTAATTTCAAGACTGGTTTTGTTTTGTTTTTCACACCTAACGGCAAGCCTGTTCCTTTTTAAATAGTTAATATACTCTACAAATTAAAAATTCTTAAGTCCAATTACCATATCAAAAGTTACACTTTTTGTTTTAATTACGTATACGACTTGATTACCCTGAATCACGAGTCTTATTTAAAACGAATTCTATTCACAAAATTGGGTATAGTTCAGTGAATTTTATAATAGCTTAGCAAAGTTTGTCCCACTGTGCAATTGCAAGGCAACTCTCTCATTCCAATCTCTTATTGCATGTGTAACTGCAGTTGAGTGGGACTGGGACGGCGATATGGGGAACCATGCGAAAAAAACAGGGGGAGAGGGGGGGCGGTCGGGACAAGTGCAAGTGCATCGGAATCGGATCGAAACTGCCTAAGTGCAGACTGCAAACTGTGCCCCCACTCGCCAAAACACGAAAACAGCCCAGAAGACGAAGGCGCACTCAGCGGCGTGCAGAAAACCGGAGAAGCATTCTCCACTCTCCGTTGCACAGGTATTGGTGCATATACAGTGGGTATAGTTAACATGTATCGGAGATTTGTGCAAAAATCTCAAAGCGAATCAGTGGGCGCACCTGCTCCGCCCCCTTTTTTCTCGTTCGTCTCTTTCGCTCGCTCTCGGGTGTTTTTTTTGCAAGTGCATCGCTAGGCTGCGAAATCTGGGCTCCTTTTCCCAATGTAACACAACCATGCACCATGCGAGCGAAGATTGCCCCTAGGGTCCATTACGACACATACGTACGCTGTTTTATTTTTACGGGATTTTGTAAGGGGGATTAAAAAAACAGTCAGGAGTGAGCCATTACAACTCCACCTTCTCCTGCGAGCGATAGCGATATTCCCCTACCCAATGCCAGCTCCAGCTTTTTTGTTGCTCTTTTTTTCTTCTTTGCGAGCTGCGTGCACAAAAGTAACAAAATGTACTGAATGCCGACAGGCTCCCAGTTTTGTGAAGAGCAACGATTTTACATTACGCTGTTCTCAGTACGGTACACGCGCTCATTGCGCGATGCCCCCACTCGCTCTCTCTCCCCCCACCGTAGTGTTATGTGTGTGTGAGTGCCAGTGTGTGTGCTATGCTTGCGCGCTTGTTCTCCCCATCTTGGAGCTCCTACCCACTCTCCCCCTTCCCCACGGATTATAATGATTTCACTCCACTCCCCTCTTTTGTTTTTTTTCCGGCTTTGGCGGGGTCTTTGCTCTCGTTTGCTTAATCATTCTTGTTTTTGTTGCTGTTATTGATGCGCTTTGGGAGAGCGGAGAAAAATAGCAAGTGCATTTTTGGTCTCCCATTCCAAATCACTTTGGAGACTTTAAAAAATTGTAAACGTAAATTTAAATTATTAAGTTCAAACTAATATTCATTTTAAAGTAGTTTTTATTATGGTGTTAATTTTGTTACATAATTTTACATCGAAAAATTATAAAGTTGTACATTTTAAGTAATATTTATAAAATCCTCTTCCGCCTTTTAGTGAGGATTGCGTTTAAAGCATTCTTTTGGTAGGAATCTGAAATTTAGATGTTTTCTATTATGCTGCACCCAGATTATACTACATATGATAAGTAATTTAAAACTAAAGTGTATTACCTATGGATCACTGGTGATATCAAATCCGAATCGAGAGTCTTGATGTCTGTGGGCTTGGTCACCAGAGAGACCAGAGCACCCACAACGACGACTGTGAGCACACCAATTGGATTTATCCAATGAAATGAAAGACGGTAGAGTGAGAACACTTTCTCTTCGTCTACCCAAACATGATCAGGAAGGGTTACATTGCCCAAACAACCTTCAACGGACACCGGCAGTCTTTGGGAATTTAGTTGTCCTGATGCCGCCGCAACTTGCGTCCCGTAAGTTATCCATCCGGTCAGGAGAAAACCGGTGATTCCGCCCACTGCTGTGCCCAATGTATTTGACCAGGGAACCAGCATTCCCAGGGTAAATAGGCCAAATAAGGAGCTAGTTGAGATGGCCACTAACGACGTGCAGATACTCAACAGGCCACTCACTTTCTCCAGAATAAATAGCAAAGCAAAAGCTATAAAGCCCATGACAATTATGCTTGACTTTACCAAAATCGTGGATGCCTTTTCACCTGGTTGCATCTTAAAACAACCACGGACTACGTCATTCAGGATCACCAGGGAAGTGGAGTTCAAGACCACAGAGAGGGAACTTAACCCGGCTCCAAAAATACCGGCTATAAATAGTCCGGGAATTCCATAGATATGACCGACAGTCTGAACCACGAAGAGAGGCACCAGCTGATCGTTATTCTGTTCAGACACAAAAAAAATTGAATATTTTAGTCATCAATAAAATGTTGAATACCCACCATGATTAGTCCTGCGCTCATCGGATCACAATCTTGATATGTATAATAGATGAGTACACCCAAAAAGCAAAGAGCCGAGTAAAAAATGACGGCTCCAACGACAAAAAATGCGATGGAAGCTCTGGCCATTTTTAGTGAGGGAAGGGACATATAGCGATGAACCATCGACTGGTGCACCGCATTAATTGAAGTCCAGTAGAAGGTGCCACCGATAAGGACACTCCAAACGGTGTTACGGACATAAGGCGAGGGATTTATATTGCCGAAAGTAAGTCGTCCTCCTTCCTCAAATGTTTTAAATAAATCATCTAGATCGTCTATGTAACAGGTCGCCAGTATGGCCACAACCAGTACGGAAATAAACATGATCACTACTTGCCAGATATCTGTATGGACCACCGCCTTAAGGCCGCCCTGCAAATAAGGATTTTAATTAATAATAAACATAATAAAAAAGACAATCAAAATATTTTACCAATAAGGTATATATAGCGCACACCACTATAATCACCACTTCTATTACATAAATATTAATCCCCGAAGCTGTGGTTAAAAAAACAAAAAAGAATTTAAGTTATGTCGAAGCCATTTAAATATTGTTTACCCTGATTCAGTGCTAGGGCCGGAACAAAGACGAGGAAAGGCATATACAATATCTGAAATGGGTTGTTGATTAATAAAAGTACAAAATTTTAAAAGGTTAAACTTACCACTTCAATTATGAACAATATAGAAGCTATGCTTCGAATATTAGAGTGAAAACGCAACTCCAAGTACTAGATATTACAGGAAACGTTAAAAAAAAGTATATATACTTTGTGGATGAGCCTACCTCGAACGATGAGCTTACTTGAAGAGCTGAAAACACAGGTAAATATATATATGATACAGCTAGTCCTTGGATACAAATTGCTACGACAATTAGACAATATTGAGTCCCAAAATAGTAAATCTCAGAAGGTGCGCCCAACATTGTAACGCCCGAAATAAAACTGAAAATATAATATGAAAAAGGAGTAAAAAAACGTGTAAATGTGCTAATCTTTTGATTTTATTAGCTCACCTAGCTATTAAACTCATTCCAACAGGGAAAACCTTTAGATTGCGTGATCCCATTAGATATTCGTTCATCTTCTTCGATCCGAAGTGCTGCTTAGTTGGTTCCGGTAAAACCACATTTGGCGGGGTGCTTTCCGCACTCTTCTTGCTCTTCCTATATTAGTAAAAAATTCAATCAAGTTTTACCGAAACAAATCCTAAAAGTTTGCTTTATTTGGCTTTTAAATTAGCGTTTTATTGGATAGAACTAAACTTTATCCATCCAGTTCTTACTTACTTTATCCATCCGAAATAGAGTCCTGTAGCGATGGATATTGTGGTCATACCTATAAACACAATATAGTCAGCAGTTCCGAATCTGTAGTTGTCCATATTGTGCGACCTCTTCTGAAATAATGTCGGTTAAAATTCTTCAATTGGCACATGGAGCTAAGAACTAGAGAGCTATTTATCTAAGAGACCTTATCTAGTGTAAGCACAGATAAAAAATTAGGGGGATTTTAACAACATAATTTCAATTTTATTAATAGTTAAAGTCATAATTATCAGTCTAGATACTTTATGAACCACAATGACATCAATAAAACATTTTAAAATATTAACAAATCCCTCTAATTGGCGTTATGTTAGAAATAAAAATTGAATAATCACAGTTAATAAGTTTGTGAATTAAGCGAGAGAGTACTTACCATTTCCATGGAGTGTTTGATTTGATTTGTTGGTTTAAATATAATTTGTTTTTTAGCGAGTAGGTTTGACAAAGCTTAAGCAATATTTCCGTAGTGATGGAATGAAGCTCATATCAAAACAAATAAAGAAATCTTTTCCTATTCGAAAAATGTTTTTTTATATGTAAGTCTTTTTTACACTGAAAAAGTATCAACACCATTACATGAAATTTATTTTTTTGTTCATATCTTTTCTTGAGAATTTTTTGTTTTAATATAATTAATCAATATTTATATAAATACTTGAGGTAAGAAAAAACGACAACATTACGACTAAGATATCTTTATATGAGCATTAATATTTTTCAGTGAACCATTTAATTTTGCTTTGAGTTTTATAAATAAATTTATATAGTCATGACGAGGTCGCGGAATCGAAAATGCTCATAAATCACTATAAAAAACGAGGAACACATTAGGGTGGGAAATATCACAACTATTACGCCAAAGGCCTCTCAAACTGTTAAAAGAACAACGATAAAAGAAATGATTTAATAACATTCGAGAACATTTATTTTTAATTTAAAACTTTTGTAGATTTTTTTTACATCTTATCTGTAAGGTTTTTCTTTATATTATGCTTGGAATGTTTTGATATGTAGTTTTAAATTCCATTCTTCAATTACATATAAATTTTAAAAGTATAGATATTAATTTAATGGAAATGTTTTGTCACGTCATTAAATTTTTTATATTTTTTAATACAGATCTATAATTTTTTCATCCGTATTCGAAAAGTTGATATGTGGCTTAATTTTAAAATCTGAAAATATTATTAAATGCTAAAAATCGTGGAAAGGTTGTTCTCCAATTCTTGTTTTAAAATTAACTTTGTAATGTTGATATGCTTACGATGTATTCTCCTTTCATTGTTTCCCTAAAATTGATATTTTTTAGGTTGTATGTTCTTAAAAGCTAACAAGTGCTCCATTGATATGTATCGTTTTCGATTTGTGGATCAACAAGTTGAATGCGTTAACTTAATTCCAAATAAGTGTAAAAAGATAACATCGCTAAAAAGCGGTCGTTTTCGGTTAGGAAATCGGACATCGGTCTCCTACTTTTTTGGGTGGCATCTTAACTACTTATCACAGTTTGAAAAGGGATATTTGACTTTAGTTTTACTGGGGCAACTAGAATTCCCCAGCTTTTGGGGGATTGACAGCTCCACAAGCTTCTTTAAAATTGGTGGCATTCAGTGGACTAAAGTAATCCTCGTGCAGGAAGCGAATGATGTTCTCAATGGGACACAGGTCGGCTTTGTTTCCTCTGGAATCCCTGGTGACCCTTAGGCTCTTCCCTCCCTCGCAAAAATCGATCTGTTGCGTCACATCTTTTCCATTGTAAACCACTCGAAAATAGAAGTCTGTATGCGCTTCACTCCGATAAACTTCGAATGCCAGTCTGGAGGCATAGGCTATAGTTTGACCTTGACTGGTAATGATTCCCAAGGCAGCTGTAAGATACTGCATGGTGCAATCATGCCCAGAATATAGCACTAACTTTGTCCTATCGCCGGAGATCATCTTGAGCATATAGCTGACTATGTGACGAATCATTCCATAGGATCGTAACAATCCGGATAGCTTATAGTACGAGTGGCCAGCTGAGCGTTGGGATAGCTCATCCGCAAATGACATTAGGGTGTCCACATGGGCGGGCTCTACGCAGCCCTCTTGAGATTCTTCTGCCTGAACCGAAGGATTTCCATTTTCCACCTCGGGGGAATCAGGTTCCAGCTGGTTTTGTCCCTCCTAGAAGTAAGAATGGGTAAAAGCTCTGAGTTCTTAAAAATGAGGTCATATATAATCACCTGCAAAGGATTGACAACCGTTTCATCCTGATCTATATTGATCACATCCACCACCTCTTGATTAGGGCTCTTTTTCAGTGGCTTAGGCGTAGGAACTGGCTTTTTCCTACGACATGGCAGAGGAGCATCATGGCACAGAACTGTCAGCAAGGCATCCACGACCTCGAGGGGATTACTAATGCCATTTGGCGTGTGTTGAATTAAGGTTCCTCCGATCCACTGCATCACTTCCAGGACATCGCCTCGTTTCAGGAGCTGCTTGTCGCCCATGGCCTCCAATCGCTTTCGGAGAAGAGCTGACTGGGGACAACTACATTCCCCGAAACAGAAAGCCATGCTGTGGGATTCCCGGACATTCAGGGCTAACCATTTGTCTGCCGGAAGCAAAGAGAACAACATGGCCAGCGCCGATTGAAATGTGCGACGATAGCGAGTGGTGAAGACCACCACTTCATCAGAATTAAGGAGCGTGTGAGGCGTCGTTTCCACTGAAACACGATTAGGATTCGGTTTTAGTAAGAGACCCAGAGGATGGGCATAAACCTGATGCATGATGTCGCCCACATGAAGAAGCTGCGAAATGCCCCTGGTGGGTAAAAATTGGGTGAAGAATTATTACCGGCATTAAATTTTGTGCCACCACTCACTTGTAGGTGAGCTGCCCCAGCGGACAACCACGCTCTGTGGCGGGGAGCAGGGGAAACCCATGAAAAGGTCCCACCTTGTTCCAGTACATGTGATTTGAGCCCGAAGCGGAGCTACTTGAATTGTACAAAAAGCTGCGATATCTAGAAAATTCACATAATTAATAACTACTGTTTAAAGGCTAATGCTAACGCTACTCACCTATTCACCAGGTTATCTGTGCCACCACTTACGCCGCAATTTATGCCAGCACTGCGGACATGGGAAATGGGACCTCGGTCACCGTGCCTGATGACCAAGAGCACTCCCTGAAGCTTCCAACCCTCCAAGATGCCGCCATCATCCAAACGCTGGAGCTGAGGCAGTGGAGCACACCGTTCCCTGTATTTGGCGAATCGCTGGGCAGTGGAGGATGCGAAGGACTCGCCGCCCAAGGAACTGACGGTGCCAGACGAGCTGGGTCCAAAAGCTGAGCCACCTCCTTGATTCGACTCAACATTGCCCACGTAGCGATACATTCCTGAAAATATAAATTGAATTGTATTAGACATTTTAAAAATAAAATCTTGATCCCTTAAATTATTAAAATTCTTTTACTAACAAAAAAGTGTTTTAATCAATATTTATTTAATATGTATGTACTTTAAGTATGCAATTAGATAAGAATTTAAATATTTGAAATTGTGAAGTTTTTTTTACTAACCCGCTATAAGAAGGAATATCCAGATGCTAAGCAGCATGTAGCAGTAGAAGGCGCGATGTTGGGTGGCCATTCGCATCAGTTCCTTGAGCAGCCTCATCCTGGCCAGAAAGTCCGGCTCTTACCTACTACCCCCGGACTCCACTGCTACTCCTCGGCATCAACTCGATGGGCGGCACTCTTGAAGGGTTTCTGCTATCGTTGTAATCCTGTTCAGCGCTGAATTATTCTGGCAATAGGTCCGCTTTACAGGGAACTGATTTTGACAGCTGGCTGAAGAAAAACCTGGTTTGCTTGGTTAAAGGAACGTGAGGAGGAGCTAATGGGGGCAGCTGTCAACCGTCTACGTGGAGAACGGCTAAATGTCAGGGCATGCGCACTGGAGGCTATAGCGTTATCAGCTGTTTGCACAGGGGTGCTGGACGAAAGGGGAGAATTAAAAGTCGCCTAGGTGAAAGTATAAATCGAAATATTTAAAGATGATTCATACGATTCTTTTTCAACCATGTTATATTACTTATAATGCCACCTTTAAGCTTTCGATAAGGAAATTATACTATTAAGTACTTTTAATAACTTAGAAAATTAACTATCAACTACAGAAATAGAAAGAAATCGTATTTTACCCAAAAGAACACAACATAAAATATTCCGAATAAGCTTAGCATCAAGCTCGAATGCATTCTTTAATAACAAATTCAGTGTTCCCAATACATTTGTGGCTTTGGCTCAAGGCGAAATAAATATGCGTAAACTGTAGGCTAACCAAAAAGGCGGGGCTTCGTCGCCTTTTCGGCCCTAGTAAAAATATTATGGGTTTATAAATGTATATTGTGGCTGATCAGAGATCTTGGTGGTATTTAAGTTATCGAGAATTAGATCCAGTCTAATTCTGGGCCGGAGTTAGAGCCAGAACGGTGAAGCGCACCTCGTTGGGATCACGGGCCATGAACTCCTTGCAGACCTTGGCCGCATCCTTCACGAAAGTTTCCTCCGATGTTGGTCCATGCTTAATTGGGAAGGACTTGCGACCATCTAGCTCATACAGAGTGCCCCCCTTATTGACCAGGGCGATAAAATGATGGATCACCGTCTCGTGCTCGGCGGCATTGGTCTGACCCTCTTGAGCCAGAGCCTGATGATCGGCTGTGAAGTCCTTGTCGGTCTCCAAAGCCTGGCCACGCTCCTCCGGCGACAGCGAGGCTGTCTTTTCTAGGAAGGCCTTTAGAACTCCATTGTCGATATCAACTCTGGAAAAACAAAGTTTGTAATTAAAAAAGTACTATTTGATTAAATAAAGAAAAGAGAGAAAATACTACTGAATTAAAATTTAGAATGGTACAAAAACCTGTGATTTAAAAAGTTTGAGCAATACATTTTACTTTTAATCAAATACAATTTAAGCATCAATAGTTTTATTAAAGTAAATTGTAAGCCGGAATTATTTTTTAACTTTAGAAAATTGATTAATGCATTATAGAAACCGAAAAACTTTAAATGGTTAACCTACTCTTTGTTGTTGGCCACGCTGTGGATCAAGGCCACGGTGCCGCATGCGTTGTGCGTAAATTGGCGCATATAGAACAGATCGGCGGGGTGTTCATCCTTTACCTCCTTGATGCGCTCGTGCTCCTCGGCACGATGTTTTTCATACTGGAAATGGAAGCCAGTTAGGATAGAAAACCTAAGGTACAGGATATTAAGCCAACCGATTCGCTGCATGGGAAAAGCAAAATGAACGCCTTTACGGGACGCGGAATCCATTCCAAAGTATCCTCATCCAATCCGATGACGTCATTTACCGACCAGGCTGGCGACACGCCCAATTTATGTATGTACTTGGTCAGCACCTGGGAATGGGGAAACATTAATGGCGTCTTTATACTTAAATTCCTAAGAAAGCCCACATCCTCGCCAATAGCAACAACAAAGCATTTGCAAAACTGCAACACCTGATATTCCGCTATAAATGGGTAACATTCTTACCTCGGGATTAGATTCAAGAGGCGTCAAGGTTGACATTTTTCTGAAATTTATATCTTAACTGCGATCTGAATGAAAATTCAAAGGAAAATGAACAAGTGGGGTTTGTCTAGACAATTACCGGCACTTTTTCGTCGAGCTTAATATATTCCCAAATGGAGTGTATACATTGGTAAGGCATGCACATATCGATTGATTCTGTGCGACTATATCGATATTTGATTTTGATCAGAAATTGTTTTTCTCAAAAGTTGTTTAGGTAATTACCTAATAATAACAGTTAAAAAAAAATTTAATGATTTAAATACCTATTGTATATCTTAACAAAGTTTTGGGGTTAATAAATGCAAAATATTTAAGTTTGTTTTGCCTGCGTACTAAAGTTTCTTCATGCTTGCTACATATTTTTGAATTTGAATTGGAAAATTAAACAAAACCTTTCCCACTATCGGTATTCAAATTTGTTAGTGCTGAAAAATGTTTTAATAATGTTAACATATGTTTAACATTTGTCACTATAAAAGGTGTGTCAACACTGACTGAAGTAAACAACAATTAATATTGTTCTAAAATGACCAAAGCAAATAAAACGCCACAAAAAACAAGTGAAGCCAATATAAATGCCTCGCTGACACCAATTCGATGTAAGTTACCTTGAAATATAAGAAAACATCAGTGTTTATATATATTCTAAACAGTTCTGGATAGCCCCCGCCTGCAATCTCCCACAAGTCACGATTCGAATTTGGCCAACTGCAAAACGAGGTTAGAGACTATTGTTAAACAACTTCAGGATAACTACACCAAATGGCAATTAGCCCAGCAGAGAGGCACCTCCATTTGCTTTTCCATCGAGGCGAAGAAAACAAAGTGCCTGGAAAAACCGCAGGACGACGCAAACACCACTTATCCGGATGATCTGATCCTGCCCTGCAACAAACTGGCCATTATAGCATCGATATTTGGAGATATAGCCAATAATTCAAAGGAAATTCTAAGACAACTCAGAGCTATATGTAAATTGCCAGGCGCTGCAGTGGACACGATATTCTACAGGTCCTGGAAGTTGTCACAATTCGTTGCTTTTTGCAAAGAACTATCCGAAAGATATGAGCAGGAAGTCTTAGTCAAAAAGGAAGTGGCAGGTAATAATGCCTAAAGATTGACAATGATAATAAAAATTACCCTTACTATAAAATACTTTTTTGAACAGAATTGTTCTTCTCTTACCTTATTCAATCATAATTTACTCAAACTACCAATACAAATTTATTCTGTCATAGAAAACATTGCCCATTCGACTGAAAGAAGCCAGCTGATTGCGTACACTACTTTGTGGGAGTTTCCCGAGTACGTGGATTCCTATGTGCACTTGGGTTTTCTTCTACTCGCGGAAGAAGTTAATTTAAAGCAATAAAAAACAAAACATTTTAAATTGTTAATACAACTTTTCTCTTTTGTTTAATGTTCGGCAGTAAAACTTCATACAGTTTGAGATTTTGTGAAAGCTTAACCAAAAAAATGTTAATTCTACCAACTCTGGGCGTAAATACTATAAGAAAATGGGAATGCAGCTATTAAATGCTTCGTTATGTTTTTGTTTTAAGTCTGAACAGAGATCCTTTCCAGTCGAGGAACACTGTGGAACTTAGTCCACCACCAAAACCAAGCGCATGAGAGTCCCACGGCCAATGTGGTGAAGTACACTAAAGATGCCAGGTTGAACTTTTTCTGTAAAAAACAATAAATTATTAAATATATTTGGGTCAATACTAATCTATATGCACATTCCTGACATTATTTGTAAATTAAATTTTATTCCTATTCATGACCAGCTAAAACTGGTGCACTTACTATAGGTCAAATAAAAGATTGTACTTTGGCTATTAAAATGTTATATTCACCTTCTTGTTGCTCTCCTTGTCCTGGATATCCTCCTGGCTTCTTTTTTTCTGGGCGTTGGCTTCGATTTTCCTGAGGTCCTTGGCTATTTCATCAGTGATAAGCTTTACGCTTTTAAGGGTTTCCAAGGCGAAACAGCTGGCATAGCGTTTATCGCCCACGACGACATCCTCCGGGGTGGAGACCTGCAGCTTGTAGTTAGTGACTGCCAAGGAGGCGCGCAAGGACATAAAGTGGCTCGCGGCGTTGCCAAGAATTTGATTGTTATAATTCTTGGCCTCCGACTGGTTCTTAAGGTACTCGTAGCTGGGATCCTGATTGGGCATCTTGTCAAACATCTCCAGGAGCTGCTTACGTTGTTTCTGAGAATTGAATCCAAAGAGCTCCAAATCCTCGTCGGTAAGAGATGCCAGATCTCTGTAGCTGATGTTCTCGGCAATCAGCTTGTCCACACAACTGCTGGCGTAATCTGTTTCCACTGTGGTCGAGGAAAGGAGTCCGCTAAGGATCTCCCGCTCGCGTCGAGTATCCTTTCGTGCCTTTTGGTGAACCCAAGGACGCCGTTCGTAGCCCAGAAAAGCCTCGTCTAACTCCTGCTGATGGGTGCGCGTGTGGAAGTCCTTCTTGGCGTCAAACTGGATGGTCGGAGGCATCTTAGCCATGGCTACTAAAGGCACATCCACTGCGGACATTGTGCAAGTTTGTGTTTCCTTAATCTCTGACACTAATTGCAATTAATAAACCATTTAAAACGAATTGCGCTTAGTTAAGACCTGCTTCTTCTATCGGCGTTTTACAGCACTGTTGGCAGATGCTTAGCAGAAAATGTTAGAGATTAACATATGTAATATTTTGAGTGTTTTATACATGTTTATAAAAATGTTCTATCAACTGAAACTGTAACATGTTTCAATGTAATCAAATATATTAAATAAATAAATAAAGATTAACTTCGTACAAACCACTCTGGCTATTACATTTTGTTAGATTTTTAAAATGTATCTTCGACTTCTTTGGTCATTCTGCCCAACAAGTTTGTACACAAAATGTTATTGTATGTTTTAAATGCTTAACATTTTTTTTTTAAGATATAACAAGTTTGTATATTGTAAATGACGAAGCTTCCTAAGTATCCTTTTTGTCCACAGATGGTCTGTAGACTGGAGCACTGGTGGTGGCAGCCTCCTGCAGTTTCTTCATAAACAAGGCCTTCCTCTGATCATTGGCTGAACTGGAACTCGAGGCTTTTATGCGTTCTATTTTATCGGCATTCGGTTCTGTTAGCAGCATTAGGCCATAGCCCATCCCACCAAAGCCAATCAGCCACAGAACAGACTTAAAATAAGGATTACTGAGCATTTTTGAATGGTTCCTAATCGCTTTTCTTCAAGCCGCTCCAATAGCTCGCATCCGTCTGTCGAATGGAAGAATCGCCTACGATTTCACCGATTTTATAGTAATAATCCAGTACAAAGGGATAGTTTTCGTGGATGTGTTGGCGGAACTCTGAATAAAGGATCATTATTTACTAATCAGATACTTATATAAATATCCTCTCACCTCGATTCGTGTTCATGCGATAATAAACACCGTAGCTGGCCGCAAAACAAACTGCCTCCAGTACAAACAATGTCTTGGCACTTCCCTTGATGAATTTCCAGATGGCGGGCTTGGGTGTTTTGGGTAGCATCATAAAACAGGAGTTACGAATTATTAAACACGTTTGCTTTCTAAAATAAAAAAACAAAATTTGCTTACGCAGGTTATCGAGAAGTAACAGTGTTGGGAAATGGATCAAAACAGCTGTTCAACCGGCTGCTTCTTCTTCTTGTACTGCTGTGTTTATCTCACGTTTTTGTTTTTGCAAACTGATAACGCGACGCAATTTAGTCTGTAGTGAAAATTCGTTTTTCATATCAATGGAAAATCGGCTACGATGAGCGGCAATATACACGGACTCAGCTGGTTTCCGCACTTCCCCGACAAATTTGTGTCGTGGGGCCAGGAAATCCATTTGCACGAGGTGCGCCGCAAGGATGATCACAGTCAGAAAAGTTAGTTATCCTCAAAGAGACTTGGGACTATTGAACTGAAGTATCCTCCATTTTCCAGGTCGCCTGCCTTACACATCCATATCCGTGAACTACCTCGCCAACGAATCGCGGTATCAATATGCCCGCTGCGTGGCCGCCTCTTATCACAGTGACCAACCCATAATTGCAGTAGGTCTGGCAGATGGCAAAATTGGTATATGCAACTTTCGGGATACCTATGATAGCAGCTGGGAGTACAGTACGTGCTCTGTGATCTCTAATCGGACCCCTATTTAATGGTGTATATGATTTCGTAGCCCCCCGCCAGCAGCGTATGTGCACCTGCCTTGCCTGGAACGAACTGGATGCCAATATCCTGGCCATTGGACACGATCGCCATCGAAACGACACCTGCATTACCATATGGGACATCGAACGAGGTGTTCCTAAGGAGACTGCGAACTTCTTTGGCGTCGGAGAGTCGGCCAACTCGATTTGCTGGGATCGCAACCATCGCACGGTCATAGCGGGCATGAGCCAAAAGATGATCAAACTGTTCGATCTGAGACGTGAGTCGGTTTATGGAATTGTTGAATAGAGAGTTATGCTCAGCCAGTATATAAAACTTAATAATCCGTATAATCCTCCCTATTAAGCGGAAAACGTAGAATTTTGGGACTCATACGGTCAAATAATGTTCTTATGGAACAAAATTACAAAAGACTTCACTATAATTAATATTTTCTATAAGAGATATTACAGCGACCATTAACTTAAGTTAAAGTTTATAAATGTAACTTTCTCGTATAATTTCTTCCACAGAAAGCAATGCTACCTGCCAGAGCATTCAAACAAAGACAGTCCAGGGACTCTCGGTTTCCCCAAATGGAAACTATCTATGCAGCTATGTGGACTCTGTAATTACGCTTTGGGATCCGCGGAACATCAAGAGTCCACTTAGGCAGATACAATCCTCGAAGAACCACCTGCAGATCGCCTGGTGTCCAACTAGGACAAGCTTACTCTCTTCTCTGCAAAGGGATTCCTCTTATATCACTCTCTACGACATTCGGAGTGTAGATAATGAGAATTCTGGAGAGATTTATCACGTGAAACGGCAGATTAGTCCTTTTACGTCTAGATATCAGCACAGTGGAAAGTTTGCCTTCGTTAATTGCCTGTCGTGGCATTCGAGAGATTTCGAGAGGGCTCTTCTTTTGGCGGATGCGGTTAATATCCTCGACTTCCGACTGCCAGCCACATTGCACACGGCTCACAGTAATCGCCGGAAGTTGCCGCTGCTGATGCAGCGGCCCCTTTACACACCCGCATCACCAACTTCCACCACGGCGGTCACGCCCAATCAGCAGCAGCCCACCAGCAGTTGCAGCACAAATAGTGGGAGTTCCCTGGACTTTAGCAGTCCCGGTGGTTCTCCGTTGAATGTGGACTTACTGGAACCGGAACTCTTTGAACTCGATCTGGTGGATGAGACACGGCAGCGAGCCTTGGAGGATTATGGCATTAGACCCGATAACAAACGATTTGCTGAGCTGCATTTGACACCTTATCTGCGAAATGTCTGGTCAACTCTAAACAATGTATACTGCGAAGACCGCTTAACAGGCTTGAAGGCCACTTTGGGAATAAATTTGGGACACACCTCGGAAGCCTTGATGGCCAGCTCCCGCATTGAATCTCAGGTGCTCCAATGGCCAGAGGGCATTAATAACTCTAATAAGCTGATTTGCTACAGGTAAGCCTTCAATTTATGTCATTAAACCCTATTGATCCTAAATCCCTTTTAGGAGCGAGCAGCGCGATCTGGCCCTTCAACTCTGCGGCTGGGCCTTTGAGCAGGAACTGGAACGCTTTATCGACCAGTTGTATGCCAACAAAGAGTACAGCCGGGCGGCCATGATCTGCGTATTCCACCTGAAGATTTTCCATGCCTGCAACATCCTTTCCTCGGCAGCGGACAACATGAGAGACCCTAGTATGTACAGGATCACAGTGATCGCCTTGTCCAGCTTCAATGCAGATCGCTGCAGCTCTACGTGGCGGAATCAGAGATCAAGCGCCAATATGCAAATACAGGATCCACATTTAAGGGCAGTTTTCTCCTTTTTAACCATGGAGAAGGATAATTTTGATGCAGTACTGAAGGAAGAGGGCGTTTCGCTCTCAGATCGTGTGGCCTTTGCATGCAAATATCTATCGGAGACCAAGCTGGCGGACTATGTGACGCAGCAGATCCAAGCGGCTATAGATGGCGGCGATCTGAATGGCTTGCTTCTCACTGGTGAGTCGCTGGACGGAATAAGCATACTACAGTCCTACATGGACACAAGCTTCGATGTTCAGGTGGGCACCTTTTCTAGAGAAACAGAAGAAAATATGTTTTGTAACAAAATGTATGGTTTTTCAGACGGTAGCTTTGGTGGCCATCAACTATTTCCGTCAGGAGCACTTTGCGGACAAGCGCATCCAGTACTGGATCGCCAGCTACCTGGATTATCTGAACAGCTGGGGTCTGTGGGAGAAACGGGCTGAACTGGACATCAAGATAGAAGGTATTCGCCCATCTTCGCGCAGTTCCCGCACGGTGTTTCTGTCCTGTAACTTCTGCGGCAAGTCCGTATCGAATGCCTTGTTGGACGAGCCACGTCCACGGGGCACCACTACCACAACCAATCGACTCTCCTCCTGCCCCAGCTGTCGAAAGCCCCTGCCGCGCTGCTCGCTCTGCCTGATGCACATGGGCACGATGGTGAACATGAGCAACGGCGAGACCCCGAGCACTACGCCTGAGGTGCCCGGCTGGCAGACAAAGCCCTTCTCAAAGTGGTTCTCTTGGTGTCAGACCTGTCGCCACGGCGGACACACCGAGCACATCATGCAGTGGTTCAAGTGAGTAAATTATAAAAAATTTTAGAATTTTAGTTTGAATCTTGATTTCTTTTGTCGTCCAACAGACAAAATTCTGAGTGCCCCGTGTCCTCGTGCAACTGCCGCTGCTTCGACATGGACGGCACCAAGCCAAATACGTTAAGAGACATTTCCTAGCTGGCCGGAGGACTCATTCATATCCCCCTACGCCCATGCCATATGCATTAAGTTGTTGAATTGTTCCAAACGCGCGCGCCTTAAACAAACTCAGAAGTGTTCATTGTACTTAGACAAGGGATGTGCCCGAAGCATTAGTGTGTATGACCTACCAGCTTTTAGCTGCTCAATTGCATTTTATACTTACATTCAAATAAACGACTATAATGATTTCGCTTTTTTTCTTAAAATACAGTTTTTGTTGTTTTATAATACCTATATTATTATATTATTATTTCATTACATCTGCTTTTATTTTGAACTAAAACCATTTTGAAGTACACAATGTAACAGATAAGAGCTGAGTAAAGCCAAATTGCTCTTGAATTTATATTTGATTATTTGTTTCTTCATGGCCGTTTTCATATCAGCTTTCTAGTACCGAGCACGGAATAGTTTCACTGCTAAGCTTATAGGCTCAACAGTTTGCCATTAGACATGGAGCGGAGATTAAGAACCATTACGTGGCTCGGATGTTTGTTCCTACTTGGAATATCAGCGGAGACTGTGATGGGGGAGAATAGAGTAATATTTTTGAATCAAAATGAAGTAATAATGGACCACATGCTGCGTATCATGGACGAGACAGCAAACCCATGCACGAATTTTAAAGAATATTCTAAAGGCAGTAACAATAATGGCTTCACAAACGAGTATTCTTTATCGGCGTATAACAATTTCAATCGTACGTTCCATGCTGTGTTTGAGCAACTTAAGAACCGAGCCTACGGATCAGGCAGACTGGAGGAAAACATTTTAAAGTTGTACAGCGCCTGTCAAGTTGGCCAAAAGCAAGAAAATAGGAACAACTATTTGAAGGTGGTTCGACCGGACATCAATCTCTCCTGGCCCCAAAATACGCCTCGAGGCAGTCAATGGCCGAAAGAGCGCTTCCAGTGGTAAGTGACGCTAGGCCGATTGCGCCGTTTTGGCATGGATAATGTTCTGCTAAAGACGAGCGTTCAACTTGATTTCGAGGATCACAGCAACTACACGGTGGTGATCGAAAAACCCACCTTTTTCGGTTACATGGGTTCCCAGAACTGGTTGCATGAACTGGGATTCACCAAAAGTAAAGCAAAGTTTTTAAATGAAGAAATTCGAAAACTTAGGAATAATTTAAGCAATCAGAATGAGGATAAGCCGTTAAAAAAGCGTTTAACCCTTCTGGAGTTAGAAAGTCAGTATGGAGTTTCCCTAAACAAATATCTCGAGGTCGTGTTCGATCGCAAGTTCCCTCCGAGTTTCAAGTTGCAGATTGATGATGTGAATTACTTAGTAAGACTCAATCAACTGATAAGCAACTCCGACCAAGAGGCTGTTGCCGTCCTCCTCATGGAACGCTTCACCGACTTTATGACTTTAATGGTTAACTCTGATAAACTCTACCACTGCGGACTGATTGTTAGAGATCTTATGGAGTTTGCCAGCAATCTGCTTTTTGAGGAACATATCCTGGGTGATAAGAAACTTGGGGAGTACCAATTCCAAGTAACAAAATTATTTGAAGCGCTACTCAAGCCTTTTAGAAAGGGGTTAGAGAGGAATCGCCTCAATTTACCAACTTCCCAGATATCAGACCACCTGAAGACTTTGAACGGAATCACTGTAAATGTGGGAAACATGCCAAAAAATGAAGATCACCGCCGCTTTGTGACATCTTACTACGAGGATCTCGACTTGGAAAGCGGTGATGAGTTAACCATCGTTAATTTAAAGATGCGGGTGTTTGAGACAAGTCGCGAGCTGGGGAAGTTAGGCAAACCAGTGTCGAATGATCCGATCCCTTTTAGGGGAGATGTCAAATTAGTTAATTTCAATACAATTGTCATTTCCTACCCCGCTTTGATCGAACCTTATTTTATGGCTCGTGGCCACGACGTATTCAAGGTAAATATAAGTTTTTAAATGGATTTTCACATTTTTGACAAAAATCTTCTTATGTTTCAGTTCAGCAAAGTTGCTCTTGATGTCTCTTACTTATTGATTATAGCTTTACTTACTGGCAATTGTCAGGACAAAACAAATTTGATAAAGACTTTGGATGATCATAATCTATTTGGCAACAGTCAATTTCCTTGCGACAAAGATTACATGGAATGGGATGTGGCACAGAAATATTTCCGAGTGGTCTTTAATCTGGTGCACGATGCTTACTTTTTACCGGGATCAGGATTCGACCAATCGCAACCCAACTTCTCCGATAAGTCTGTGGAACAGCTTTTCTTTCTGTTTTCGGCGCAGACCATCCCAAATAGCGATTTTCTGACCATGATGCCCACTTTCTCTAAGACCTTTAATTGTTCAAGTGTCTCGTAAAGTTTATATTGTTTTTAAACAAAAAAGGAAGCTTAGCTGTGATTTTTAAATCCCTACAGCTATAACAAAAACATAAGGTTCTATAAAAGTACTATAATGATGTATATGGCAGCTATATTATAAAATTTTTCAATTTTTGTAAAAGTTAAAGAATAAATTTGCAATCGTTAAAAATTACTATATCTCAGAGTATATGGATATATATTAGGAAACAATATAGTATAGTATATAGAAAATATCAAACGGAAGAACATGGCTTTTCTTATAATTCGTATACCATTTGTATGACTACATCTACTTTTATTTTGAACTAAAACCATTTTCAAGTATATAGTGAAACATAAAAGAGCTGAGTGATTTCAACATTTATGTTGAATTTATATTTGATTTGTTGTTTTGTTTCTTCATATCCGCTTTCATATCAGCTTTCTAGTAACGACTGCGGACTCAAAAGTTCCATTGCTAAGCTTATTGGCTCAACAGTTTGCCTTCAGACATGGAGCGGAGATCAAGAACAATTTCGTGGCTCGGATGTTTGTTCCTACTTGGAATATCAGCAGAGACTGAGAAGAGGCAGAATAAGGTAATGTTCTTCAATCAAAATGAACAAATAATGGACCACATTCTGCGTATCATGGACGAGACAGAAAATCCATGCACAAATTTTAAAGAATATTCTATCGGCAGGACTTATAATGTCTTCTTCAACAAGTATTATTTACCGGCGTATGAAAATTACTATCGTAAGTTCTATGCTGTGTTTGAGAAACTTAAGAACCGAGCCTACGAATCAGGCAGTCTGGAGGAGAAGGTCTTTAAGTTGTACAACGCCTGCCAAGCTGACCAAAAGAAGGAAAAGAAAAACAACTATTTGGAGGTGGTTCAGCCGGACATCAATCTCTCCTGGCCCCAAAATACGCCTCAAGGCAGTCAATGGCCGAAGGAGCGCTTCCAGTGGTTAGTGACGCTAGGCCGATTGCGCCGCTTTGGCATGGATGGTGTTTTACTAAAGACGAGCGTTCAAGTTGATTTCGAGGATCACAGCAACTACACGGTGGTGATCGAAAAACCCACCTTTTTCGGTTACATGGGTTCCCAGAACTGGTTGCATGAACTGGGATTCACCACGAGTAAAGCAACGTTTTTAGTTGAAGAAATTCATAAACTTAGGGATAGTCTAAACAATGAGAATGAGGATAAGCCGTTAAAAAAGCGTTTAACTCTTTTGGAATTAGAAAGTCAGTATGGAGTTTCCCTAAACAAATATCTCGAGGTCGTGTTCGATCGCAAGTTCCCACCGAGTTTCAAGTTGCAGATTAATGATGTGAACTACTTAGTGAGACTCAATCAACTGATAAGCAGCTCCGACCAAGAGGCTGTGGCCGTCCTCCTCATGGAACGCTTCACCGACTTTATGACTTCAAGCGGCGACTCTGATAAACCACTCCCTGACTACCACTGCGGGGAGATCGTTAGAGATCTTATGGAGTTTGCCAGCAATTTGATTTTTGAGGAACATATCCTGGGTGAGAAGAAACTTGGGGAGTACCAATTCCAAGCAACTAAATTATTTGAAGCGCTACTAAAGCCTTTTAGAAAGGGGTTAGAGAGGAATCGCCTCAATTTACCAACTTCCCAGATATCAGACCACCTGAAGACTTTGAACGGAATCACTGTAAATGTGGGAAACATGCCAAAAAATGAAGATCACCGCCGCTTTGTGACATCTTACTATGAGGATCTTGACTTGGAAAGCGATGACGACTTCGCCATCATTTATTTAAAGATGCGTGTGTTTAAGACAAGTCGCGAGCTGGGGAAATTAGGCAAACCAGTGTCGAATGATCCGAGCCCTTCAAATAACCTGGATTTGCTAAATTTCAACACAATTGTCATACCCTACTGCTATTTGGTCGAACCTCTTTTTATGACTCGTGGCCACGACGTATTCAAGGTAAATAACAGTTTTTAATGGATTTTCAAATTTGTTGACAAAAAACTTCTAATGTTTCAGTTCGGCCAAGTTGCTTTTATTGTCTCTTCCTCATTGATGAAAGCCTTATTTACTGGCAATTTCCAGGCCGAGACTAATTTGATAAAAACTTTGGATGATCATGATCTATTTGGCAACAGTCAATTGTCATCCAATTTAATGGAATGGGACGTGGCACTGAAATATTTCAGAGTGATCTTTAATCTCATGCATGAGGCTTACTTTTTACCGGGATCAGGGTTTGACCAATCACAACCCAACTTCACCGATAAGTCCGTGGAACAGCTTTTCTTTCTGTATTCGGCGCAGACCATCCCAGAGAGCGATTTTCTGACCATGATGCCCACTTTTGCCGAGACCTTTAATTGTTCAAGTGCCTCGTAAACTTTAAATCATTTATAAAAAAAAAATAAAGTAAGCTTCGGGAAGCAGTAGTTTGTAAATCCTTTTAGCTATAACAAAAACTTGATGTATTATGAAAGTACTATAAATCGATTGTCAAGGCTTAAAACAAGGAAATAATGTCAATTTTTGCAAAAAATTTTTCTATTATTCCTATGGTTTTAAAACTAAGGGACTAATTTGCTTAGCTTCATCGACTCGCCTGGTGATCGTGATTAAGAATATAGATACTTTAAACGGTCAGAAATGTAAAAAAATGTATTAACGTTAAAATGACAAATTTGAACGCAGATTATTGGAGAATTAAGGTTAGTAAAGTAACCTCAAATAACTAACATGAAAATGGGTCAAAAATTTGATCAACGTTAAATTGAAAATTTTGAATGCAGTTTTTTTGAGAATGGAATCACAAGTCTTTAGAGGTATCCCACTTTGGAGTCGGTTTAAATTTGGCAAAGTTATGGACTGTAGAAGTCGAGGTTTAAGTCACTCTTTTACAAGACATCGGAAAATTAAAAATAACTAACATGAAAATGGATCAAAAAGTTAATAAACGATAAAATTAAAACTTTGTAGGCAGATCTTTAGAGAATGAAAATCAATATCATAAAGCTGTTATAGAAGCGATGTCAAAATGCTGCCCAAAATCGACATAGATTGTGTTTAGTATTATAGGCATCGAAATTGAAATGTAGTCGTTTTGTAATAACAGCAAGGGTATATTAACTTCGGCTTCCCGAAGTTTTCTTCCTTTCTTGTTTTGTTTATAATTCGTATAGCTTTTATTTCATTACAAATGTTTTTGTTTTAACCTAAAACCATTTTGAAGTACATAGTGTAACAGATAGGAGCTGAGTGATTGACCTCTTTATTATCAGCTTTCTAGTACCGACAACTGATTCAAAAGTTTCATTGCTAAGCTTATAGGCTCAACAGTTTGCCGTCAGACATGGAGCGGAGATCAAGAACAATTTCGTGGCTCGGATGTTTGTTCCTACTTGGAATATCAGCAGAGACTGAGAAGAGGCAGAATAGGGCACTGTTCTTCAATCAAAATGAACAAATAATGGACCACATTCTGCGTATCATGGACGAGACAGCAAACCCATGCACGAATTTTAAAGAATATTCAACCGGCAGGACTTATCTTGCCTACTTCAACAATTATTCTGTACCGGCGTTTGACAATTTGAATCGTAAGTTCTATGCAGTGTTTGAGCAACTTAAGAACCGAGCCTACGAATCAGGCAGTCCAGAGGAGAAGGTCTTTAAGTTGTACAACGCTTGCCAAGCTGACCAAAAGAAGGAAAAGAAAAACAGCTATTTGGAGGTGGTTCAGCCGGACATCAATCTCTCCTGGCCCCAAAATACGCCTCAAGGCAGTCAATGGCCGAAGGAGCGCTTCCAGTGGTTAGTGACGCTAGGCCGATTGCGCCGTTTTGGCATGGATGATGATTTACTAAAGATGAGCGTTCAAGTGGATTCCGAGGATCACAGCAACTACACGGTGGTGATCAAAAAACCCAGATATTTGCATTACGAGGACTGGTTGCATGAAGTGGGATTCACCAAAAGTAAAGCAACGTTTTTGAATGAAGAAATTCGAAAACTTAGGGATAATCTAAACAATGAGAATGACGATAAGCCGTTAAAAAAGCGTTTAACTCTTCTGGAGTTAGAAAGTCAGCATGGAGTTTCCCTAAACAAATATCTCGAGGTCGTGTTCGATCGCAAGTTCCCTCCGAGTTTCAAGTTGCAGATTGATGATGTGAACTACTTAGTAAGACTCAATCAACTGATAAGCAGCTCCGACCAAGAGGCTGTGGCCGTCCTCCTCATGGAACGCTTCATCGACTTTATGACTTTAAGCGACCGCCTTGATGCACCCTACGATTGTGGAATAATGGTTAGAGATCGTATGGAGTTTGCCAGCAATTTGATTTTTGAGGAACATATCCTGGGTGAGAAGAAACTTGGGGAGTACCAATTCCAAGCAACCAAATTATTTGAAGCGCTACTAAAGCCTTTTAGAAGTGGGTTAGAGAGGAATCGCCTTAATTTACCAACTTCCCAGATATCAGACCACCTGAAGACTTTGAACGGAATCACTGTAAATGTGGGAAACATGCCAAAAAATGAAGATCACCGCCGCTTTGTGACATCTTACTATGAGGATCTTGACTTGGAAATCGATGACGACTTCGCCATCATTTATTTAAAGATGAGTGTGTTTAAGACAAGTCGCGAGCTGGGGAAATTAGGCAAACCAGTGTCGAATGATCCGAGCCCTTTGAGGAGCATCCAATTAGTCAATTTAGTTAATTTAAACACAATTGTCATACCCTACTACGTTTTGGTCGAACCTCTTTTTATGACTCGTGGCCACGACGTATTCAAGGTAAATAGCAGTTTTTAATTGGTTTCAAAATCTTTTGACAAAAATCTTTTTATGTTTCAGTTCAGCAGAGTTGCTTATGAGATCTCTTTCTTATTGATGAACGCCTTATATAGTGGCAATTCCCAGGCGAAAACAAATTTGATAAAGACTTTGGATGATTATGATCTATTTGGCAATACTCAATTTCCTTTCGACAAAGATTACATGGAATGGAATGTGGCACTGAAATATTATCGAGTGATCTTTAATTTGATACATGAGGCTTACTTTTTACCGGGATCAGGGTTTGACCAATCGCAACCCAACTTCACCGATAAGTCTGTGGAACAGCTTTTCTTTCTGTTTTCGGCGCAGACCAACTTTGTCAGCGAATGTTTGACCTTGATGCCCACATTCGCTGAGACCTTTAATTGTTCAAGTTCCTCGTAAGCTTTAAAAAATGTATTAACAAAAAATAAAGTAAACTTCGGGAAGCAGTAGTTTGTAAATCCTTGTAGCTATAACAAAAACTTAATTTTCTATGAAAGTACTATAAATCGATTTTTTGTCAAGGCTTAAAACAATGAATAAATAATAAATGAAATGTTTTTTTCGAAAAATGTTCAATTATTCCTATGATTTAAAAACAAATAGACATTGCTTCATCGACTCGCATTTCTGAATAAAATTTATTTCCGTTAAAATTACAAATTTAAATGCAGATTATTGCAGACTCAGTAACTTTGAGGTTAGAAAAGTTATAGTCTCTAGAAGTCCAATTGTGGGTCACCATTTTAGAAGTCTTCGGAAACTTAGAAATAACTAATATAAGAACAGGCTCAAAAATTGATCAACGTTAAAATTACCAATTTTAATGCAGATTAATGGGAACCTTTCATCGAATGTTAGACTAACTCATTCTGGTGGTCGATGGAACCTCTATCGCAGTACCCTTTTCTATCCTGAAGGAGCCCTTACCATCAGAGGTGATTATGTTTCTGAGTAACCAAGACAAATAATATTAAAAATAAATACTAAACAATTTTTTATAAGACATATTATTGTAAAACTACCATAATTAAATAAAAACCGTTACTATTTTACACTTTATACCACCTATCGAAAATAACATTTGTATGGTATATTTTCAAAGACTTATCGTTATGTTAAGTGAATTTTTCAGATCCGGTAACGGTCACACCGCCTCGCACGTTTTTATGCGGCATTATTATTTTTTGTTGCTTTCTGACGTAAATTCCAATTGTTAAAACCCAGAAAGCCGTGCTTCTAATCGTTAGGCTTAACTGAATGGTTAATTAGTGACAAGATAAACAATATAAATAGAAGCAAATATTGTGAATGGAAACAACCAAAGACAGCACCGATACAAAAAAGATATATAGTGGGTAAGTAAGGGGAGGTGGTGGAATTTGGGGGCTGGAAAATATAGCATGCGAGTGATACACTTTTACTATCAGTTGAGTTTCTACAATATGAGATACCTTCGTAAATCTATTTCGATATGCTATTCCTTGACCTTTTCAACTTTTAGTGTATTCTGTTTAATAACCGCCATCCCAAAAAAAAAAAAGAAAACTGGTTTTTCGTTAGGAACTTCCAAGTTTAAAGCCTGCAGCGAGTACAAATCTAAAATTCAAATATCTTCATATACATATATAAATGAGCTATAGCTCTACAAGTTTATGTATATTTTGTATCAAAGATCAAAGAATCTTTCTCCAAATGACTTTTGTGGATTATTAAATACCTTTAAGTGACGTCGCCTTTTCTTGTTGATCTGGCTTTATTTAGCCATCGAGACAATAAATATGTTCGCGAAAAAAGTGTTGAAACTTTGCCAAATTCTACGCATCTCAGACATTTTCACCGCGTGACCCCTTCGAAAAAGAAAACCTACAAATTGTTGGCATCGTTTTTTGAATGGCCAGGGAAATAGAGCATAGAGCGTAAAATAATCTGCAAACTAATATTGTTATTATTTAAGCTACTTGTTTTCATTCAAAAATCGGATATAAATCAAGTTGGAGAACCCAAGCACAACTTGAACGAAAAGAAACGGTTTATTATGTCACTCCACTAAATTTAGCACTCTGCGCACTACGCTCTTTTGGCTCTCTTTAAGCTTTCTACACGGGGAAAAATATAGCAGATATCAGCCATTTTATTAAATATTCCGAGTATTTAAACTAAAATCAAATATATATGAACAATAATATAATCTTAATTTTATTAGTGGTATCCGTGTTCAAAATGATTTTATTTACCTACAAAAATATTACCTCATTAAGTTAAATATGGACATACATATAAGAACAAAATCGTTTTATCTTAAAATTGATAAAACAAATCAAGTTATTTATACGATAAGTTTTACGATCTAAAAATAATACAGAATTGTTCAATTCATATGCCCATAAGTTAATGTCATGTAGTGTTAATGTTTTCTCTTCGTGTAAGCCTTTTTTTATTTTTCATCAGACATATGGCCGCTAGCTAATTTACGCGTTGTTTGCATTTCATTATTTGTCTTTATGCCAGTACCGCTGTTAATTACCAGTTCCTACAATTCACAATTTGCCATTTGCAAATCAACCGGCAAAAGTAAACAACAGAGAGATATGGAGAGAATAGATTGGAAAGAGCTAGCTCGTAAAACAGCTGGGGGGTCTCTCGTAATTGCTTGGCCGTCTGTTTCCAAAAGTTTTCCTCAGTTATACCCGAAATGTAGAAGCGAAATCAAGCTGCTCACGCGAGAATTTAACGTTTTTTTTTCTGCCCTATAAAATATTATTTACGATTTTTTCAACGAAAAACGAGACATGAAAATGTGAAATCCAAACAACGAATGGCTTTGAAATAAGACGCTTGAGCGATTTTAAGCGCATTTCCTACCCAACCAGAAGCCCAAGCTTGTTAAAATAATATTAAGCAAACATTGACAAAATTTCACGATCAAGGTCAGCGCCAAAAGCTAATATAATTCGGTTTAACTGTGTGTGTTTTTCGGTTGTTTACATATCATCAAAAATAATTGGGACTTTTATTTATCAGTTGAAGATAAAGTGGGTTCGGCTTGTGGAAATGCATTCAGGCACGGGTACCCAAAGTTCAAACCGGTATGATAACACCGATGAGCGCATAAACCCGTTTAACTTGTCCAAGAACCAGTGCAAATCTCGGAAATGTTGTGATTTATTGAGGCTCAACGAGAGGAATAGAATGTAGATATGTACACAAAAAATACTGGTTGATTAATGAGTTAGGGCTAAGAAATCAAGAAGCTGTTGTTTATTTAAATACAATATTAATATAATATAATACTAGGACTCAAAACTTTCTTATTTGTGCTATGCCTTGTTATGACTTGTATATCTATTTGACATGTTTGGTAATGCGATTCCCTTACGTTTACTGGGATAATTAAAAGTACACTCACTTCGCCTGCAATTTTATGGCTTTTGGCCTTTTCTCATCTTGACAAGTCATGAAATTTCCTTCAAAACATTAAATTTTTTATATGTTTCGGCATACAAATTTGCAGTTCTCAAATGGCGAATATCGGTCTGACAATGCATTAATCCGCTGTAAGTTTCTGAATCATGTGGCCAAGTGTCCGCAAATAACGTCACTTGTCTATTTATTTCGTGCACTGTTTACCTACAAAAATTAAATTATGAAGTCATTGTTGGATTGTGTGCCAAATTCCTGTTGTTGTTGCTGCTTGATCTCGCAGTCTTCGGTTATGTTTGGCGAATAATAGGATTATATAAGAAAGGGGGAGTGAACATCGATAGGGGTACACTTTTATTGATTCTATCAGACATTAATGTCGTCTGTACCAGTCGCCTTTAGGGCATCAAGTGGTCTTGAACTTGTTCTATTTTTGTTCTTCGAAGCACACGCAATGTCATTTACATATTAAAAAGACCTTGACAAAAGTCTTAATGCTTTTTATTTATTTTTAATTTTTTTATAGGGTAACATAGGATTTATTATTCCTTAAGCTACAATTATTTATGGAGTGTTAATGCTGATATTTATGATCTTAGCAACCTATTAATTACCTATGTTAATAAATTAATATTACATATTTCAAAACTAGCAAGATTAATTTTGAATTATATTCAAATATTTTATTATCATTTTAGTAATTTACATCTTATTTTATTTCAGTTTAAGGTAAACCAGCTGTACGTCCCCACCCACTTACAAACACATTTCGCCAAAATGTTACGTAACACGCCTTTCGGTGCCACGCCCACCTACAAATTACTGCTGGGATTTGGACTCTGCTCTCTTGGGGGCGCCATGCTGTATGCGTACTTCAAGACACGAAATGACGAGGACGAAGCGGACTCAAATGACAGGCAGCAGATTTCAGGACAGGCCGAGGAACCGAAGCCCCAAAAAGAAGTGTGCCTCAAAATCATCGTGGACAACGAACACGTGCCCCTTATAATGGGACGCGGTGGTTCTAATATCAAAATGATTGAAGAAAAGACGCAGGCAAAGATAAGATTACGGTAATTGGATTTGAATTTTATCGACCAAGGAATTCGTACGATTTCTCAAACTTTTTGTGTTTCTTATCTATATTAAAAAAACAAAAAAACAGGGACAAAGACAGTGGTCACAAATTCTGCGATATTAGCGGCGTTCCGGATGCCGTGAAAGCTGCTAGAGTCCTGCTAATCAAAGAGATCGAGCGGGCACCTATGGTTAAAGTGGAACTGCAAGTTCCTCAGAGACTGGCCAGTAAGTTGAATGGCCGTGGTGGCGAGCTAATCCAGGAGATCCGGAGCAGTTCGCTGGCCAAGCTGAACATTGATCCAAATGGCCGGAATGGCAAGGCCAAGATCACAATTGTGGGCAATCAGAAGCAGGTGAACATAGCCCGGAAAATGCTGGACGATCAGATAGAGGAGGATGAAGAACTACTGCGATCCATGGAGGAAGTGGAGCAGCGTCGCGAACCCCGTCGATCGCCCACCAACAGTATTGCATCCTCCAGCTTATACTCCTCGCAGACCTCCTTGAGTTCTCACACTCAACCGAGGGACAAGTTAATGGCCGCCAGGAGCGAAGGCAAGCCCATGGAGGTATACGTCTCAGCTGTGGCCTCACCCACAAAGTTCTGGGTGCAGCTGATCGGCCCGCAGTCCAAGAAACTGGACAACATGGTGCAGGAGATGACCAGCTATTATAGTAGTGCCGAAAACAGGGCAAAACATGTGCTTACTGCACCTTATGTGGGTCAGATTGTGGCCGCCGTCTTTAAATTTGATGAAAAGTGGTATCGTGCTGAGATCGTGGACATTATGCCGAACCAATACAATCCGAAAGAGCAGGTGATTGATCTGTATTTTGTGGACTATGGGGATAGCGAGTACATCTCTCCAGCGGATATTTGTGAGCTGCGTACTGATTTCCTAACGCTCAGGTTCGAGGTTTTGCAAATCAAATAATGTTATAGTTTAAATTACCCATTACATTTTTTTAGATTCCAAGCTGTTGAGTGCTTCTTGGCCAATGTTAAGTCCACCATTCAAACTGAACCCATAACTTGGCCGAAGTCCTCTATCGCAAAGTTCGAGGATCTGACAGAGGGTATGATTTAATAACAAGGCATAGGTATATTTAGGATTTAACCCTGACTTATTTTAGTGGCCCACTGGAGAAAGCTGATTGCTCGGGTGGTGACATACAAGGAGCGTCCAAAGGCCACAACTGCTGTGAATTCCGCCGCCAAGGAGGGAACCCCTTTGCCCGGAGTGGAACTATTTGATCCTGCCGATAACGCCGAACTGAATATTGCGGATTTTATGATTACCCAGGGATTTGCGTTGCCCCTGGACGATTCGTACCCAGTGCGATCGCGATCATCGACTCCCTCAAGTAACAGCGACTCGACAATTGAAGAGCTCTGCGTCAGCAATCCAGTGACTCCTCTCACGCCCCATTCGCCCATGTCGATGTCCATTGATGTGGACAGCATTACACAGGCGGAGGATGAACATCTCGCCCAGCAGCTGCAGCATATGCAGCACAAACTCAACGGAAACAATATAGAAACTATTAATCTGGATAAATTGACAGCGACAGACCTCGAAAATGGGAATAACAACAACGTGAGCACAAGAAATGGTAGCACGCATTAGGAATTCACATTGTTACTTGTTATTCTCGCCTAATTGTTAATAATACTATGGCTGGATGAGCAGCTCACTACTTGACGTGTACATAAAAGTATAGCTCATAAGGAACATATTATATAAGTTCAAAAGAAAATTGTTTAATTTATCGCCGTGACTGATCGACATATCCTAGATCCTAAAAGCTGACGATGGACCGGCACAGATCCTTAATTGTTAAAAGCAAGCTTTGCCATGTTACTTACTGTTAGCAAGAACAAAAAAACATTTGTACATCAACAAAAAATACACAAAGACCACACAAATTTTTAAAAAGAAATGCATTTTATAAGAACATTAAACTTATGTCTATTATAAGGGCCTGTCTCGGGTTTATATTTATTAAAGGTCTTCCCTTTTTCGAAATGCATTTTTTCCATACCATTATGTTTTAATTATTAAAATGTAAATATTTTTTTGTGATTCTGTTCCTGATTGTGCAGACAATTTACATATACGTAAAATGGTTTATTGATTGAAAGTATTTCTCTGCTTTTCAGAATTCAGATTATTATATAAATTTATTTTCTTAAAAAGAAACTTTTAAATTATAAGTTTGAAGCAATACCTTTCTTGAACACTATAAATTTAAGGCCACACAGGGCGCGATATTTTTGCGACTATTTGAAAAAAATATTTGTAGTTAATGATTGATTTCCGTTAAATACATTTATGTTAGAAATATAGCGAATTCAATTTTTTTTATTTTAACATTATTTTGGAATAATTTTTCAAAGGATTTAGTTTCAGATTCTGTATGAACCAAATAAGCATTAAATTTATTCTTTTGGTGTAGTTCAGCAAGCCTAATATATCATTAAAATACTGATTTATCTATTGATTAAAAAAAAGAAATGCAATTTAAACTTAATAAACAATTCAAAGCAGGAAAAACTGACGACTTCGAAGTGAATACATTAAAATGATTGAAAACCCGAATCAGGCCAGTCTTACAGTCTTTTTTTGGGGATTAACCTCCCGCTTAGATTAGGATATCGTTTGTGGTATTTATAGCTATGGGGGGCAGGTAAATAGCTCGAATCTGACTGCGCAGGCGTGCAACTTCCATATCATCACGTTCCATTTCCCGAATAAGTTGTGAAAACTGAACTAATCCCTCGCGGTTTCCCGGAAAACCATGACCCTTTATGACCTCCAATTGGAGCTGCATTACCAAGGGAAATACCTATATTGCAAACCATTAAAAATTATAAAATTTTGTTAGTTTATTAATAATTACGTGCTGCATCATAAGAATCATCTCTTTGCCAGCAGATGCCTTTGCTTCTGAGAGCTTCTTTGAGTTTTCCGGCTGATTGACACATCGTATAATGTCCATAAGTATTTGTTTTGCACTCTCATTGTTAAAATTAGTCAAATAAGACATTATAAACGTTTAAATGGCAGTGATTATGACCAATTTACCAAAATAATCAACAAATAGCAGTTTTTGTTTTGTCTTTTCGTTAGAGATGAGTCATGCCACGATACTGAAAGCGATAGTTGGTTAGATGATAAATATCGAGTGAGATTCATATAGAAGTCATTTAATTTAATAATAATAATAATTTTAAAATTGTAAGTTATCAAAATATCACAAATTTTAAATAAGTGCAGAAATATTATTATACTTATGGTTTAGTATAATTTAAACTTGAATATCTTAAAAATTAGATAAGTAATTGGAAAATGTTTCATGTTTTAAATAGTTTATACTATAAATGATTAATTGTTTATGTTATTCATAACAGTTATTTTATTTTTTCCACTATCATCGATAGGTGCTTAAATATCGATTGCCCATTTACGGTACTGCCCCGAACAGCTGTAACGTGCTTAAAAACAAAAACATAAAAATAAAATAGATTTAATTAGGCAACAACTATTTAAAGGTTATTAGAAAATACTCAATTTTTATTTTAATAATTTTAATTACTTACGAATTCATTTCGCCGTTTTTAACAGCATCTCCACATAATCGCGACGTTTTCCAACACCGAGTCTGGAAAAATGTCACGTCGAAACGTCGAAAGCAACGACAAAAGACACAAATAATAAAAAAAGCTTATTTTGCACAGGCATTCGTATATTTCAAGTAAATGCAAGGACATGCAATTGAATGTTTAGTACGCGCAACCAAATTGTGAGATAAATTGTCGAGTTTCCAACGCAACAACAACGAAACGCAGTTTTGGGCCATTGCATTTTTGCAAGAGAGTGTGAAAAGTGCGTGTGTGCAAAAAGAGAATACAAAATAAAGAGGGACGCAAAAGAGGCATCGAAAACAACAACACACAAAAACACAGAACACCCACACACACGATTTAGCGAACACCCGCACACCCAACTCACACCCATACAACTCCAACGTCGAGTCAGCAAATTGTGCCACACACACAAAACAGGGAAAGAGGAAGAAGAATAAAAAAAGAGCTGCTCTTTTACATCTCCAAAAACACCATATACGAAATCCCCCTTCTATACAAAACTCCGGAATGAATCGCTCCGACGGATTGGTTCGACGCTCCGTGAAACCCCGGGAAAATGGTGGGGCGGAGGGCGGTCTAAATGCAAATACACCGGATGACAATCAGGATGCAATGGATGGACTCAAGGACCAAGAGGACAACATCGACGATGGCGATTCGAAGGAAACCAGGCTCACGCTCATGGAGGAGGTTCTGCTGCTGGGACTCAAGGACAAGGAGGTGGGTGTGGATGTGTCCCTTATCTCTTATCTCTTTAGGATTCACTAATTAATAAGTTTCTTTCACAACAAAAAGTGCTTCTTTTTACCTGTTAAGTGACGTCTCTCCCTCTTTCGCAACCTTTTGTTTGGCCTTAAGTGCTTCGCGGTCCATCTTTAAACAGAGGCTTAACTACAAGGGGGGCTTAGAAAAGGGGTAATGTCAAAATTAATTCGAACATTTTAAATTTTTTTAGTAAGGTTTTAAGTTTGTTTAGTTTCCTAAACGAATAATACGCGATTGGCTTAGTTACTTTAACTATATCCGATAGTTTTTATTTCCATTGGATTTTATTTCCACTCCGAAACTCTTATTTTAAAGCTCTACCATTAGGAAAAGCCCTGGAGAAATTTGAAAACAAACTTGAATAATAATAAATCAATTATCTAGCTTAGGTATTCGGAGAATTTATTCGGAGTTTAATTTATTTCAAGATTTCTTTTCAAAAATCTTTAGTTTAATTTTACAGAGCACTTTTCCAACTCCTTTTCCAATTTATTGTAAACCCCCAAACTATGTTTTCGATTATAAGCCCACCCATGCATTACCAACTTCAGCTCACATTTTCCAGTTTGTTAAGCAATACACTTTAAAATCTCTTGACTAGACTGGTGACTAATGTGAGTGCCAACACAATTTTCCTACAAACTTTTGTTGCTACCATAAATAAAACTTGAGTCTTTTTTGACGGCCCTTATCAGACGTTTTTTCCAATCTTTATAAACTTAAAACTTGCTACTGTACACTCTTTGTATTAATTTAAATGTTGTATTACTCTCTGTAAATAACAAAATTCTATAACTGATTGAAAATATTTCCATAAAGGTAATATATGTACGTGCTCTTGCATTCTGTTGTAACCGCTGTGATTATAATTGCAATTGTTGTATTGCAAACTATTCAAAAACAAAGTTTAGCAATGAAAAAAATATTTATAAACTATTACCAATTAATTGCTTTAAACTGGTTATTAGACTTTCCTTGGAATTGTTGGCTACTAAATAGTTGTTAAAAAGATAGCACCAAATAATACTTCTTATATTAGATTATTTGTATTGTTGGCTTTAAGTTATCTCCGAAAACGATTGCTCTTTAAAAACTTTAAGCAAGCTAAGCCGTCTCAAAGCTGTGAGAGCATTCCATCAAACGAGTTTTCCAATAAGTGGTTAATTTGCATATGATTGTAATATTCATAAATCTGCGTATAATTTTGGGATGATGTCTGTAAAGGCAATCGTATCCAAACGTGCTCCATTATAGCGAACCGGCGAATTCCTATTTTCAACGTTAAATTCGCTTTTTGTATTTTGCTTGCCTCCGAGCTTTATCGCTCAATTGCTGTTCGCATATAGTGTGGTATATACGTAGTATGTTTGTCGGTGACACGACGTCTATTTGTTTTCATTACTTTGCCCGCAGTGAGTTTGCGTGCCCACCCCCAAAGGGGGAAAAAAGATGAAAACAGCGGGACGTGTGCTTGTTGCTCGCTTTTGTTTTACATTCTTCTTCGTTGTGCTCTTATCAGAAACATTTCATCCATTTGGTTAATTGTTTAAGGAAATACACTCACTCGCATATCTCTGCGTACACCCCAAAAAAATTTCAAAATCTAACTTTAAACCCTAGCTGATCGGCCATTTATGCATATATTCAACCCATTCTTTTTTTTAAACATAATTATAATTTATTGTCTTCATTGACGTATTTTTTTTTTAATTATTCAACAGTGTCTTATATTTTATTTTTAATTTTAAACTTAACACTACCAAAAAATGTACCCGCAAAAGTCTGCGTACACCTGTTTAAAACACAAATAATATTATTTTTAGTAACTGGTAGGGTATTCTTTTCTCTGCAAAACTTCCGTAAGGCGTCTCGGGATGGAATCCACTTTTTTTTTGTCTCATTTGCAGTAATTTTCCCCTACTCCTCGAGAATCACATTCTTGAGCATTTTTTTAGATGTTATCGTGTGTCTTCGGATTTTCCTCTCAAGAAGATCCCAAAAATGCTCATTTGGGCTTAGATCAGGACTTTGGGGAGGTGTTCGCAGCTGATTTATGACGTTATACAGCAGCCAAAGCTTGGTATTCTGCGCCGTATGCTTCGGGTCGTTGTCTTGTTGGAACCAACATTCACTTTCGAGCCCTAATTTTTCAGCACTTTCTTTTAAATTGTTTTTTAATATGTCAATATAGATTTTCTGATCCATTATTAACTCGATAAATACCAATTTTCCAACGCCACTTGCTGCCATACACCCCCACACCATTATTCCGCTTCCTTCTTGCTTTACTGTGCCAACCAAATTTTCTTAATTTGAGGCTTCTCCGCTTTTCCTCCATACCAAAACCTTTCCCTTGATTCCAAATATGGAGAATTTAGTTTCGTCGGGAAATATAATCTTATTCCAGAAGTCTTGGTGTTTGGAAATATACTCATTAGTAAAGGTTAGGCGCTTATGTCTATTGACTTCCGATATGAGAGGTTTTTTGCGGGCGACTCTGCTATGGTAGTCAGCCTTTTTTATGGTCCGGCGTACAGTATCTTCGGAAACTCTTTTGGAAAATCTATCCTCGACCTTCAGCTTTGCCTGGTGAGCTGTCGTCCTTGGGTTGAGCTGAATAGATTTGATAATATTCCTCTGCTCGCGGATTATAAGCAAAGGCGGACGGCCAGAACGAGCCTTTGGCAAGATACTTCCAGCCGAGTTGTAGTTATCTATCACTCTTTGGATGGATGAGTGGGTTCTACCAACTAAAGCAAAAATTTCTCTATAAGATTTTCCATCCAAAAAACCTTTTAATATAATTTTCCACTCCTCAACAGAAATTTCCTTGCCTTTTTGTTCCATGTTGCAATATGCTCGTTATTATAATGAAAAAGTTTCATTTTAACTGCGTAATGTCTATTTTTAGGCAATTTAAAGTAGATCGGCGATAACAAAATTAACGGAAATCGCACAATCCTGCATTCCTCGAAGTTGAAAACTGCTGTACGCAGACTTTTGCGCGTACACTTTTTCGTAGTGTTAGGTTTAAAATTAAAAATAAAATATAACCCCCTGTTGAATATTTCTAATATTTCTACGTCAATGAAGACAATAAACCATAGTTTTGTTTAAAAAAAGAATGAATAAAATACATGCATAAATGGCCGAACAATTAATGTTCAAAGTTAGATTTTGAAATTTTTTTGGGGTGTACGCAGAGATATGCGAGTGAGTGTACTACAGAAGTTCTCTTACTTTCCGCCTTGCATTCATCCGCTTTCCTTTTTTAGAAACTCTCTTATCAGCTAACCGTCATTCACTTTTGAAATTATACAATTTATTTGCTATTGCCGTACTACCCATTATGATCATTTTATTATCACTAAACGTCGCTGATAAGCAACATATTCTTTTATACAAATGATTCACTTATTAGATTCTTTTTTTTTTTTTTTTTTTTTAAATTACAGATATCTAATCTATCAATTGGTGATAATAATATAAATCATTTCAACATTATGTGACGTGCAATTTTTTTCTTTCGAATCTATATCCAAGTGATACATAATCTTTTAGAAACATTTTGTTATTAATGGTGCTGTTGACAATATTGTTATAATCGTAAGGTTTTAAAAACATTTCTCTAAGTCGTTCTATTTAACAATGAATTGTGCCGATGTTGATTTTATTACTAAGGCCTAAGCAAACTCAAGTGTTTAATGTTTTAACAGCTGAAGTTGCCGTCTGGAAGCCTAACGACCCTTATTTATTTTTTTTCAACTCTTGACAACAAATAAATATCCAAACCTCGAACCATGGGAATTTAACACTTTGTTATAGTTCTAAAAATAAAAATGTATGTCTTACTTAAACTAGAAAGAAAGCAAGCTTCGACCAGCCGAAGTTTATATACCCTTAAGGTTATTACAAAAAGCAAATATATAATACAAGGTAATGTTATGGTGTATGCTTAAAAACAACGAATACCCTCTGCAAGGATATAAAAATAGTTTTGCCTGACTTATTACTAAGTTTTAAAAAAATACTTTGGGGTTTGACACAGATAAAGATAAGTTATTATTCCCAATTTACATTTAACATTTAATTATATTTAGGGCTACACATCTTTCTGGAACGACTGCATATCAAGCGGTTTGCGCGGATGCATTTTAATAGAACTTGGATTGCGGGGACGCGTGATGATCGAGAAGTCTGGAATGAGGCGACGTGGCCTATGCACAAGGTATACAAACAAAGAAACGGAAAATGCACATCTCTGAGAAAGTTAGCGAATCAAAATTGTATTCTCTCTGCAGAAAATTAATTCTGAAATCGGATCAGCAGACGGGCGATGTTTTACTCGATGAGGCACTTAAACACATTAAAGAAACAGATCCCCCAGAGACGGTGCAGAGCTGGATTGAATATCTCAGTGGTATGTATTTGGTCGCCCGAGATTTTGTCAAAGATTTTTATCAATTACTGATTTCTGTAACAGGTGAAACTTGGAATCCGTTGAAATTGCGCTACCAGCTGAAAAATGTTCGGGAACGTCTGGCCAAGAACCTGGTGGAGAAGGGTGTGCTCACAACGGAAAAGCAAAATTTTCTACTTTTTGATATGACGACACATCCGCTGAACGATAATGTTGTAAAATGTCGCCTGGTTAAGAAAGTGCGTATTGAAGCCCTGGGGGATAAAGGAATTTTTATAACCAATTGAATATTTTTCTTTCTTTTCAGATTCAAGATTCTGTGCTCTCTAAGTGGGTGAACGATCCGCAGCGCATGGACAAGCGGATGCTGGCGCTAATCTTCCTGGCGCACGCCAGTGATGTGATTGAGAACGCCTTCGCGCCGCTGAATGATGATGACTACGAGGTGGCCATGAAGCGGGTGCGGGAGCTGTTGGATCTCGACTTCGAAACGGAGGCGGCCAAGCCGAATGCTAACGAGATCCTGTGGGCGGTGTTCATGGCGTTTACGAAATAGACGATCCTCTAATCCTCTCCGCTCCTCTTAATAGCACACACACACACTCCGAAACACACCCAAACCCATATCTGGAATACATTTTGCTGCTTTTGTTTTAGAAACTTTGCTGTAAGTGGAACCGATTCGGGCTGTAGGATTTTCTCAAATGGCAACCACCCCAAAAATCAGTTTCAATAGAATACTTTTTAAGCGAGTTGATGAAGCAGCCATAAAGCCTATATAAATACATATATGTTTAACCGAATTGCAATAGTATCAATCAATTTTCCATTGTTCTATTTTTTCCTATTCATTGAGTATCTTGATATGCAAATTATTTCCAACCATATTGTAAGTTGTGTTCCACGGCAAATAGATTTTAGTTAATGATTTCTTTTGCAAATTGAAAGTTATGGTGGAAAATTCGAAGCTGCAGCATTGTTTTTGTAATTATATATCTAACATTAATTGTAAGCGCCAACAACAAACTCTGATAAAGTCTTGGCAAGCTGCGTAAATGTATTTTGTCAAATATCTAACATATATTTTAATTCAACTATAAAATTGTGTGTTTATTTGTCACGTATATTCGAGCCCTTCCCATTTATTTGATTGCGCGACGAAAATTAGTTAAAAACTTTTCCCGAGCTCCGCAATTTTAACTTAGTTGGAACATAGTTTAAAACATAAGTAATGCAACCACCTACACGAATTCAGACAAATTCACATGGAGCGTCATTCAATCTAGGCAATGTTTTAATTTAAATTGTTATTGAATTTCGGGAACATTGAAGTTGAAAAACCTTTTCTAACTGCTAAAAGATAAATAAAGAACGACGAAAAGGGACAACAGAAAACAAAATTATGTAAATGTAAAATGTGCACGTCAAATAATAATAATTCTTAGATATTTAAAGGCCTAATAAAATATAATACAAGTATAAATATATAAATGACGCTTGTATATTTTATGGAATTTCGGGTTATCCTTAAAAAAATATTTAAAAAAATGTTTGACCACCGGGGAAAGGGGTCGAAAGTATTATTATTATACTAAAGATTAACTGGCTAAAATTATGCAACTTTTGATGAAACTCCCATCAATATAAAACAAATTTTTTTTTTTCGTTTTTTATTTAAGAGTTTTTATTCCGTTTTTCGTTCTCAATAAATTTTTGTTTTTCCCGTTTGCACAGTTTTGGTTCTCCATTCAATAGTAGAAGAGGGCAATATACCATATAAGTCGAATAATTCTCACACGAAACATTTAGGTTATAATATAATAATCTTTCAATGACATAAAGTATGATAAAAAGCAGGGCGCAGCGCACATGTTATTGCAAAAATACACTAAAATTAACATCATTTAGGCCAAAAAGGAAGTAAACAAAGTAGTGCTCTTATGCTATCCATCATAATCATCTAGTAGTTTTCAACTGTGGGAAATTTGCAAGTAATTTGTAACAACAGTTAAAAATATTAATGGAATTGATAAGAGAATAATTTTCTAAGTAATTTTGCAGTTGCCTCGTTTAACAAATGTTTAATTTTTAGCAGTGTTCAAAAAATACATACAAATATATATAAAGTAAAACAATGCAAAAATGTGAAAACTTTAATAAAATTAATGGAAGAATTGATACGTTCGAAATGATAGCAATTAATTAATATATATGTATATGTATTTTTATGTAAATATAATTGAAGTTTCTCCAGCTGTCAGTTCCAGTTCTTGCTCCTGATCCAGATCCTTCTGCTCCTTTTATTTGCCGAGGCGACTGCGCATGGACGACAGGCGACGCATCCGAGCCCTGTTTTGGGAATAGCTGTTCGCCCACCGCTGCTCGGGTTTGTACGTGCCGGAGTAGCCGGCATGCTAACTTAGCAAATCCTTGATCTCCTTGTGCATGTGACATAGGAAATCTACGTAGCTGGCCGAGCCGTCTGTGCCGCGATCCTCGACGAGGAAGTGCCGGAACACGCTCTCCAGCTTGTCGTTTTGCCGTAACCAGGTGATCTAAAGTGAAGATTAATGTGTTACAAATTGCCTAAAAATAAAAACGAAATAAAATACGGACCCTCATGTATCGCGATCGCTCCTTCATAATCTGCTCCAGAATGCCGTTAATGCGCTTGGCCAGCGGCGTTTCCGGCACGATATTGAACCGCTCCAAAGCAAGCTGTTGCAGTCCCTGGACGCCAAAGACAGACTGCACAAAGTTCGGGGACAGAGACTGGCCCAGCCAGACGAATAGGTGCACTCCGTTCTCCAGGATGTAAGCGCCGTCTTCTTGCGTCTTTTCGTGCGTGCAGCGAATGGGAGTCGGCAGATCCGTCTCCTCGGGCACGACGTTGTGGATGGGGATGAAACGGGGATACAGATAGCTGGCGGATTGATTTAGATCCATAGACAGGATAAACTGAATAACATAAGATCGGTCGTCCAGCGTCATGTCCGATCCACCGGAAATAGCATCGTTTTTGAGCAAACACGAGGCGTACAGTGGCAACAGTTTCAGGCACTCGGGAAGGATAAGCTGGCCGGCGGAGGTGGGCGAGGTGCAGTGCTTGCGGTAGCAGGCGAGGATCTGAGCCGATCGATGAATAAGGTTATCCTTCACCTGCTTGGGAGAGTGCTCCATCAGCTTAAAGCAGGCCTGCTTGGCGAAAAACAGCATCATAGCGTCCAAGTCGCAGCTCTTGAACACGTCAGCAATCGTCGTGGTAACCCGCAATGCCAGGTTCAGGACACGCAGACGTCGCTGCCCACTGCACGAGGTGTACAGCAGTGCCACCTGGAGGTACACGTTCTCCTCTGGCGCCAGCTTGTCGTCGTGCTTGATCTCAATGCTCACCGACTTGGTGGCGTCTATAAAAAAAACGAAATAAAATTATTTTGAAACAAATTTAGTTCAGAGCCATGATTACGAACCAATACTAGCCAGCTCCACATCCGTTGTATTGGACATAAAGAAGTGGCCGAAAAACTCCGTGGGTCGAATGCCTGCAGATGTGCGCACTCGCATCACTGCATCGAAGGCAATCGGCCTTGATACGTTTTTAATGATATCCTCGATCAGTCGCTTGCCATCCACGTCCGCCTGGAAGTACGTGTACTTGAACACCTCGCCACCGGTCAACCGAGGAACCTGTCCAATCGTGGCCAAGTCAATGTAAGCGTTGTTGAACACGAACAAATCCACTGAGCAGCCCTGCTGGACGCACTCTTGACCCAATTGGTTATAAGCAGTAGTTTGCGGGGTGAGTACGGTTTTCTCCTTATCCGTGCCCAGAAGTTTTCGGTCGTCGCGGTTCTTCAGTTTGCCAGGTGCTTCAGCAATGGGGAGCGTGGAGTTGAACACCAGCAGCTTTCCAGATGCATTGGAAGCCTTGAGAGCTTCCAAACCGGCTTGAATCGCTGGGTACAGAATCGTCTCTGTTTCCTTAGTATCCGCAAACATACGAGGAATCTCTTCCATCAGAGCATCGATTACAGCTGCAGACTCCTCTGGATGACACAGGAATCCATCGAGCAGGGGCATGAACATCTCCTGAACATCACCCACCACCATCATTTGGGGTTGGGCCAGACTACTTTTGATGTTGTAGAAATGCACGGTGCTGTTGTATGTAATGAAACCCACTCGCACCTTGGATTTATCTTGACCCTGGTCCACAGGCAAATGCTTGAGTATGTTCTTGATCTGGGAGCATAGTAGATGAACCAGACCCGACTTCACTGTGTTGTATGAGACGTCGATAATGAAGATAAAGGCGGGAACTTCCGGGGGAGTGTTGTTCTATGATTAAAAAAGAAAAAAATGGGTTTACAATTATAAGGTAATTCTAAACAGATTTTCTAACAATTAAAAATAAAAAAAAATCTGACATGCCGAAAATAAACATAGCATAAACAAGAATGAATGCCATATGTTGATCATATTTTTGAGGAAAACTATTTTTAAAAACAACAAATATTTTTTTATGGAATGACTTTCCAGTATTTTACATATTTGAATTTAACAACGTTTCATACCAATATTAAACTGATAAGCTTACCCGACAGTAATCCTTGGTGGCCAGGAACTCGTAGGTGCCCAGCAGCAACTCAGGTCGTTCGTGCTTGTCTACTCGCTGTCCAGTGTGATCCAGATGCTGGTAGTAGTCCGGATGAACTGAAAGAAAAATTAAAATTGTTTCCCTTTCCATCGCTTCTGTCATAAGCACTCACCCTCCGAGGTCACCTTGCACATCAGGCACTGGAATCGCCGGCCAGCATCCACAAACTGCATGTTGGGCGACATGTACGCCTTACATCTGTTACAACGGATCGGTCCCATGTCGCCGAAGTTCACAATCGGTGGCTCCATTTCCCCTTCAGCAATCCTGGCTAACGGAGAGATGTTCAGCGTCAAGGGCAGAGCAGTGGTCTTGAGAAGATCTCCGGTATTGGGTATGCAATAGAGCGATGAGCGCAGGAAGCGCGGCGAAGAGTTGCCTTGGTCGTGAGCCACGAATTTGGTGGTCACCAATGGAGGCAGCAAGCCCGGCTGATTGGTTACAAACGGCCCGCCAGCTAGACGTTGGTTCTCGACCATCACCTGGATGGGATTAGGCATCTGGTCGGGATCCAGGCGACGTGGCTGCGGTGCCTGCTGGTACATGTTTCCTGCCCCCGGCATTGGAGGTTGCTAAAAGAAGAAGTCAGAAGTCAGTTAAAAATATTTATCTAACCAAATGCTACTATACTTACATTAAAGCCAGGACGTCCTGGCTGGCCTGGAAAGCCGCCACCTGGCTGCGGTGGATATCCTGGGGCTCCTGCCTGTTGTCCTGGCTGTGGTGGATATCCTGGCATGGGCTGCTGTCCCGGCTGCAAAGGATAACCCGGCTGCTGACCTGGATAGCCCGGTTGCGGGGCACCGAATTGTGGCTGAGCTGCTGGCTGCTGCCCAGGGTGTATTGGTGGTGCTCCAGGGAAGCCTCCGGGAGCCTGTCCTGGGAAGCCACCTGGATAGCCGCCTGGTTGGGGTGCTCCATAAGCTCCTGCCTGCGGTGGCAAGCCCGGCTGCGTTTGCGGTGGCAAGCCAGGCTGCTGTGGGGGAAATCCCGTCTGCTGGGGTGGTAGTCCCGGCTGCTGGAGTGGGGGAATTCCCTGCTGCTGCTGGGACGGCAATCCAGGTTGCGTGTAAGTTGGCGGAGCCGACACAGGGGGAAGCTGGGGCTGTCCCGGTCGCGAACTTGGGACTCCAAAAGGGCCAGGAGCAGGCTGGGATGTGGGAATCTGACCGGGAAGTGGAGGCTGCCCAGGCAGTGGCTGAGAAGAACCTGCTCCAGGCACTGGAGGCTGACCAGGAGCGGCTCCAGGCGTCGCAGCTTTCGGAGGCGGCATATGCGGCAGTCCCGCCAAACTGGCGCTGTTCAAGCTCATCTGATTAATCCCACTGGCCACGCTCTGTGGTGTGCTGCTGGGCGGAAGTGCTCCGTTGACATAACCACCCGTAGTCGCCGTCGGTGGAACACCATATGCAGCATTGTTGTTGTTGGTCGGAGGTGGTGCCGCATTTGCGTTGAACTGATTGAAACCGGTTGGTGGTGGTCCAGCGGAAGTATTGGGAGCTCCTTGGGGGAGCGGTGGCTTAAGGGGATTGACCCCACCTCCACCGCCGCCCACATTCAAACCGCTCATCGACGTGGCCAGCTAAAAGGGAGATTAGTTTTTAGTAATTGTACTAGGTTTTTCTTATCTACAAACTCGGCTTTCAATCTTCTATTTTGAAATCACGGATGGCCTCTTTTTCTGATTGAAGTACTCAATGCTTATCATTTTTTTTTTGTCTTAGGTTAAAAATGGTTTAAAAAGAGATATTTGTTAAAAAGGCGTACAAAATAGTTGCTTTTGTAGAAACCAAACTGGAATATGTTAAACTATTTTTAAAAGGTCAAGTAGACAGTAATTGTTAAATTCCTAAGAATGGGTTTGTCATGTAGAGTTAAACCAAATATAATAAGTGAATAATAATTAAGAGACAAATCATAATACTGCGGATTTTGAAAATTCATTTAAAAGCGTTAGCACTAAGAAGTAGTGTATCAAGTAAAATTGTTTATAGATCCAAGTATTATCATCTGATCCTAGTCTAAATCCTTGGCCCGACATGTAAGATAACTTTACTCCAGCTCTTCCTATTGCAATACGGCTGGGCATGTCGACTACACCATATATTTACTCATCATATAATTAGATTGAGTCTCAGGGTGTATTATCATTTAATCCTCGTCCTAAATCATGGATACTTCCTTCCTGGGGATAGGGAAATATGTGGATGATTCACCTGCTGTTGGTAGTTGCCGTTGAGGTAAGCCTGTGGTGCCGCCGATGTTGGTGGAGGTGCTCCGTATTGTGGTTGTTGTTGCTGCTGCGGCGGAGGCAGTTGTTGTTGTGGTGGTTGCTGCTGCTGCTGTTGTTGTTGCTGCTGCGGTGGCCAGCCTCCGGAAATCGGCGGAGGAGCCCCAAACTGGGGCTGCTGCTGTTGGAACTGCGTCGGCGGTGGTCCGTACATATTCGGATTCATTTCTTGGCCGTATTAATCACCCTTTTAAATAAAGTTAGGGCTAAAAGCGAAATCACCAAACAACTTTCACGCGAAACGGAGAGAAAACACGGGTTGGCTCAAAGTTCGCCACTGCAATTTGGCAATTTTGGGGGCTGCACGGCCGGACTCCTGACCACTAACTCCTCACTTTTGGCCACTCGGTGTTGGCCTCAACTCTCGACGGCCGCGGCGCACGAGTCGCTTGTTGAAAAACAAAAATAATTTCGAGCTAAACGAACTTCCACGTCAGTTCCCCAATTCGATTTTTTTGCTCTTTTTGCTGCCACGTAAACAGCGCTGTTTTCCAACACTGTCGGCGAGCGGGCACGGTTGCTATCGGCCAATCGATACATATATAAGTTTGTTGACAGCGCTACTGTTAGCTAACAGTAACGAGGGATGTATGCCCAGAAGGTGAGCATAATAATAAAGTGACGTCACAAAAATAAATAAATATAACTAATTATATACAAGTTTAAAAATAATTAACTATTATAAAACTATATTGCAATCGAAACAAATACAAGTGTGTTAAAAATTACTTGTGCAAAATCGTATTAATTTTATTAAAAAGTTATAAAAAGTCTTAAAATTTAACAACGGTTTAAAGGGTGTTATTTTAAAATTGGGAAACTAATTCAATAAAAATTAAATAATAAAATGTAGGTCTAAAAACTACTTTAAAATAGCTAAAAAGGCGATTTGTTTATTTTTATGGATTTTGTTTGTATAGGTGGGAATGTTGAAATTTAAATTATTTCAAATACTTCACAGATTTTATTTATCTTTAAATTTTAAGAAATAATTGTGATTTAATAAATGTACATTGTACTTTTAAAAATTCATAGGCTTACTAAATTTCAAACACATTTTGTAGACGCTTTTAATACTTTATATCCGAAGGTTGGGTCCCAAGTGGCTCAGAAATCTCCTTAATTCGACCTGGCCAGGCTCCGGTGTCAACGCTAAAAACGTTCTTGTCAAACTGGACAACGGGCCGCAGGACTTTGTTAAATTGCAGTCCTGTAAAACGTTCTATTTCGTCAATCCTGGCCCGATGATCGCTTAACTTCCCACCCACTAAACGGCTGTTTTCGATAATATAGCTCTCCATAAAAGAATACAATCCGGGAATATGGCTTTCCACGATCAGGACCTTAAAATAATGCGAAGGAACTGGCATCGGAATCCAATCGAGCACCTCATACTTCATGGACCATTTGCCATTCTCATGGCAGGAAGGGGTGTAAATCGGTCCAGTGTATGTGTACACTGAGCCAAATTCCTTAGCCTTGGTGGACACATATTTTTCCAGGTCATTCCATATTCTCCGCTTGAAAGCTTTACAGATCTTCGTCGCACCGCAACTCAACACATAGACGTCGTTATAGCGCAGATTTAAGGCAGTGTAACCGCCATCATCTGACACTATCTTCTGGTAATCCCCTCGGAAATGCTCACAGATCCATCTGGGGGCATTGGTGCACATATCCTGTGAAACAATATAGTCCTTGTGAACATACAAGTTCTCCATGCTAGGTAGTCCGTATTTAATCAAGTCCAGCAGGTCAGTCGTAGTTGCTGAATCCGTTTTAAGCATCAGAGCAGCGCTTACAAAATCAAAAATTGGTGATACAATGAACTCTCTAAATTTGTCAGCCAAAGAAGTGGAACCGTTCCATAGTCTGGTTTCATGATCCGTGCTAAAGGTAGAGAGCTTTTGAAGACATAAGAAATAAAGTTATATTATTATATTATTACCACATACCATGGGATACAACTTGTGCCGATGATGGTAAACGTAAGGATCCCTTCGAATCTGCTGGAAAAGTTGCCTTATGGACGCCTCTTGCTGAACAAAGACTCCGCAAAAAAATCCGGTTATTCCTGCCAAGGCACATAAGGCCCACTGATGGGCTCGCGATTCGTCCATGGACATAGTTCGTGCTTACAATAATTTGGACTACTCTTATATACATCAATTATAGTTCTTTACACATTTCTGAGTTTGTAAGAAGGAGCCTACTTCCCCAACTTACTCCAGTTAAAAATAAATTATGTCTATAATTCTTCGTACTTTAAACTGCTTTAAAATAACCAAAACTTTGTTTTATTTCTTACTATAAAAGTAAACGTTTTTATTTAATAAATTGTCTATTACTTTATTCACTACTGATATAAATAATTTCTTTATTTTACAATTTCTAAATGAAATGTTAGTTCACCCGAATTCCCGAAAAACCTGCGACTCACTGGGATAATTGCTTCCAAAAATAGCGCTTCTCCTCAAACCATCAAAAAACTTAAGGCCGGCGTAATGCTCAATCTCCCGGATGTCGCAAAGGAAAGATCGAAGTGGCAAATCATCAGGTATAGGAGCATTAGGTAGAACATAGCCCTCCATATAGGGTTTTCCAAGCTGAAGTTTTGATTCCACCATAATGACCTTAAAAAAGTGCGTTGGAACGGCAACCAAATTCAGTCCAATCATTTCATACTCCACTCCCAATTTACCACCCAATCTTTGCTTGGGTTTGTATAGAGGTCCTGTGCAGACGTAAACGGAACCAAATCGGTGGACCAGATTACGAACATATCTCTCCAAATGGTTCCAGGCTCCCCTATTGAAGCCCTGACCAATTTGTGGTGCTATATTTGTTAGGAAGAAGGTGTCCTGGCAGTGATTCTGTTGCAAATGATGATTTCCTGCGGCTGCCAAGTGCCCTCGATCAAATCCCGATCTCCGATAGTCGGTCAATTCAGATCGAAAGTTGGAGGGCACACTCATATCTGCTTGATAGGGATTCTGACCACGTCTGCCTCGAACGAAGTGAATGCTGTCCACTTGGAGATGCTCGCAAACCCAGTGCGCCACTCGATTTCGGCGGTCGTAGGAGAGCACGAAGTCACTATACAGCCTTAAATCATCCAGACCTGGAAATCCATATTTCATAATTTGTCTCATCCTGTGATCGGCTTTATCCTGTGTCCCAAAGAAACCAAACTAGTAAGGAAAAATATATTTAATATAATTAAATTTTTATAAGTTTACATAATATCTAACAATCATGGAAATATACCTACCTAAATCATGTAAAACTTGAATATTTTGCGCTTACCACTTCATAAATTTTGGGGCTGACATAGTAGGCATAGGGATCCGTTCTTATTAATTTCTGTAAGCGTCTTCTTGCATCCTTGTGCTGAAAATACATGCCGCCCACGAAAGAAGCACATAGTGCAGTCACTCCCAGGACTAAACCCAATCCCAGGAACTGCCATTTTCTGAGCATGGAAACTAACCCACCTGTAAGCCTAAACCTAATGTTTTGAATCTGTTTTCAAGGCTACTATTTTTTGTTGTTAATAGTACCCAAATTTTCCAAACGTAATTTTATTCACAATTCTAATAAGAAATATCGTTAATTAAATATATAACATCAAAATGACATTTTAATTATATATTCTATTAAACTCTCTCTCTCTCTCTTAATTTAAGTTATTTATTTTGTATTACTTAGTCGAATCACGTGATGACATGGCACTATGATTGACTAATGAACTGGTTACTGGATTATTCACAGAATTTGTTACAGGAGCAAGGACTGGATTGCTTGTTGAGCTGGTTACTTGTGTGTTGATAAAGTTGCGGTCGAGTCCCTCGAAAAATTGTAGACCTGTAGCATTTTCTATCTCCCGGATATCGCTGAGTAGCGTCTTCAGATCGACATTGTTGTTCAACGGAGTGTTGGGCATCACATAGGCCTCCGCATACGGCGTGGCATCCATCTCGAACTTAGGGTCGATGACCAGGACCTTGAAGAAATGCGTCGGCACAGCCACCATAGTTCTTTCCTCCGTTTGGAACTCCAGAAACCAACTATTTGACTTCATCTCATGGGGTAAATAAATGGATCCGGTGTAAACATAAACGGTTCCATGTCTTTGACTCATCTCAGAGACATACTGAAGCAATCGATTCCAAACTGTGAGATTAAACCCTCTTTTTATAAAAGGTTTTATGTTGGATAGGAAAAATACTCTGGATGCCTCTGACTGGCTGAAAGCTCCAACTGGAGTCATAGAAGAAGGATCGCCATAGATTACTCGATTCGATATATCCACCCTCTCACACATCCACTGAACGGCCGAGTTTCGTCGATCGAATGAGGTCACAAAGTCAAAGGTCTCATTCAGACTAATATCATTTGTGCTGGGAAAGCCATACTTCATGATACCGCCCAACTTGTGACAGTCGTCGGGTTCAACATTGAACTCCTTACTGTCGGCTCTTACAGTGAAGATTCCCAGCTGAAAAAGGATTTTATTATTATTAAAATAATAATTTAAATAAGATCTTTCGCAAAGTAAAATTAGGTGGAAGTAGTATCTGTACAATCAAATATATAATATTTAAAAAATATCATAGAGATTGGTTCTAACTGTTTATGTTTTACGAATAAAGGTCCCATTATTAACTATATTGTGAACTAATAAGGATATTTTTAAATCAGTTTCTTTTACAAATACCATTTTTTTAGAATCTCGAAGGAGAATATAATGTTTAGTTAAGCCCACTTAAATTGAATTCCCAGGTAGACACAAGTACATATTTCCTTACCAATCCGTACAGCTTCCTTCGGATAAAGTAGGCATGTGGGTTGCGCTGCTCCAATCGTCGGATATTCCGCATCACATCAATGTGCTGATAGTAGGCGCCCAAAGCGAAAAAGGAGCCGGCGGTGGCCAAGATACCAAGAATGCCCTTCAATGGCATTTCCATCCATCAACGTCTTAACTACGATAATTTAGAGTTTGAAAGTTAAGAGAGTTTTCGAAAAACTTAAAATATGTGTTGTGTGTAGCAAATAAAAACCTATGAGTTATATATAAAAACTGACTTTGTTGTGCCTTAAATTTGAAAATTGTCCCCAGGAACCTGACTTCTCCTGCAGTTAATCTTAAAGTTTTCGTGTCCAAGTTCAAACTTGACTGCACTTGCCAACTGCATTAAGTCAATAGAAAAAGTTGCAGTCATCGTCGCAGAGTCGAAAACTAAAAAGTCCTTAGGACAAAACATTCCCCATTCCAGTGCTCTGCCCCCTTGAACCACATAATAAGCGTTTTTGGGGATATGCCTGACTAAACCAAAAGCGGCGTCAAGATTTATTCTCAAAATCTCGTCGTACTTTGTTATGCTTAAAAATGTTAGTTGTGGATTTACAGTTTTTCTGTTTTTGGCCAGAAAACTTTTCCCCTCCTGAAACTTTGAGCGGTAAAGTGATGGCAAAGTGGAAAGGAATTAAAGCGGTGGATGAGAGGGGTTTGTGTATTCAGGAGCTGGAATGTTATTGTTAAAACTATTTTATATTTTTAATCTTTTAGGCCATTGCAAATGAAAACTTCGTATCTTAAGAATGGATTGCATTTTTAGCCTAAGTATTTAACCTAACGACGAAAGGTCGGTCAAAAAAAAACAACAATAAACTTCAATCTAGGGGGAATAATTTGTAAGCAAACTCAGTTTTAAATACTAATGTTGTTTGGTTAAGTACACTGCGACAAAGTTTGCAAGTGTCCTGTGTCAATTAACTGAATCCTGATTTCCACCCAAGCCACAATATTTCGTCCCCACATTCGTTTTCCAAATGAGTTAGCCGCGAGGCAATGCCAATTAATTTCCAACATTTAATTGGTAGTTGGCCAATTTATTGGCATCGGGGGGAGAAGGGGGCGTGTTCATCCTGCACCTCAGTTTGCATATTGATTGATGCCTGGAGGTCCTTATGCCAATTTAAGGTGCATGCCTCGAGGTTCGTTTTCCTCCAGCGGATTTTGTAATCAACAAGGCTCGTCCAAATTTGCATAATTAAAACGTTTTCATGTGGCTCAGGTGAAAAGCAAGGAACTGCCACGCCCCTCGCCCCAATTTTCCAGTTTCTTTGCCAAGCCAAAAATTGACTCGTTAAGTGACTGTAAATTTGTCGCCTCATTTGAGTTTGGATTAATGAATTATGCACTCGGGGCTGCTTAATTAAGCGGGTTTCGAATGTGATTAGGGCCAGGCAATTAGCCGATAGGAATGAGCATTTTCGGGATCTGCGATAATCATTTGCTGACTGACAGCCATAAAATGTTGCCCCAGGATTTGAAAAACCAAACTCATTACGGCGCCTTTTTTTGGGTTTGTACAGCAGGTCAACTTAATGGGGTAATTAACTTATCTGGGTTAAAAAGGGTGAAGCGGTTAAAATTTTATGTGTTTTTTACTCGGCGAATAACTGGAACATGTGCCGGGGGATGTCAATTGACGCCAGGAGGGTTATTTAGTTCACTTGTTCAAAATAATATAGTCTCTGGCAGATTTTTATGTTTTACGTTTTTTAATAAAGTTATTTCAAGCCCTCGATCTATTAAATATAACACTTAAACATTTTTATTGAACATTGTTAAACCAATATTCTTATTACAAAATGTTATCCATAAGTATTAAGTTCACAATTTTAGTAATGAACCATAGTTAATATAAGTTTAAAGTTAAACCGATTATTTGGTCGGAATCACAGTAAAACATTTTGTATATCTTGTTATTAGTCATTTCGTTCTTAGTCGATGATCGTCATTGGGAATTAACACTTTTGCTTCTGGCGCTGCTCCCCAATAATTATCGCGATCTTGAGGAAAAGAGAATGGGAAGAGAGCAGAGATGGGCTCGCCGCGATCTCCATTCCGAACCCGTACCGCTCGGCGATTGTCTGCCGGAGCGTTTTGTCAGTTGGGCACGCACCATTGAGCAGGTCAGATCAGCTGCTCGTCCGCCGGAAAGCACATCTATAACGGTAGAGATCGGAGCGGTCACCGCACGCACTAACCACTCGATCGGTCAGAAGCCCCAAGGGAGATCTCTTGGAATCACCATGATCTCGCAGCTGGGTCGGATCAGCATTATTAGTGCGCTGCTTTTGGCATTGGTGACCTTCGTAATTGGTGAGAAATTAACAAATAAATAACTATAATCTCTTTAAAAAAGGTGTTTTTATAAAATGAATAGGTTGCTAATTTATGGTCGAATAATTTTTACTTGTGAAAAAAATAATATGAATTTCAAAGAGTAGAGACCTTGTCTCAAACTAATAATTTTAAAAATAAGGTAGATTGCTAAATAAGCAATATTACCTATCTGTATTTAATTTTCTGATGTTTGCTTACACTTTAATTTACTATAATAACAAATTAATATCTCCAGCCAGCAGTTCCGAAAAAACTGAACTCGATCCCAATGCCAGCTGCAATTATACTCTAATCAAGAAAAAGACTTTTGGAGTGGATCCCTCATTTTGGAAGAAGTTTTTCACGCATTGGGTACCATTTACCAGTTCGAGAGGTAAAATGCAATTCATACTTTTCAAGCGGGACTTTGCGGATTGCGGAAAAGAATTGTTCATTGGCGATGTGGAAAATCTCAAGAACTCCGGCTTCGATGCACGTCACCAAACGAGGTAAGGGGATTTCCTAAGTAATTAAAGCCCCAGATTGCAAATCGAATGGGGAACTTTTTTTTAGGGAAGTGATTGTGCAACAGTCAATTTGTTTACATTTAATTGCTTGAAAGCTGTGCAAACTTGTTGACACCACACAATTGGCAGTGTATTCAGTATTCCCATTCAATTGATGCTACGTCAAAGCCCAACCAAAATAAAAAAGAGAGGAAAGCACCAATCTAATGAATAGAACCAAAACAAATATTTGCTAAATTCTCTCACCAAATAATTTAATTTTTATATTTCGCGGCTAACACGAAAACTGGTTTGCCTGCTTTATATTTATCATTTTTCGTTGAGCTTTCGTTTACGTTATCGCGTTTTGAGTCATTGCCACTTGACTGACACTTGAATAATTGGCAATTAAAAATTAATGTATATTAAAAAAACTGATAATAAGTAAAATGGTATAATAAGTACGACATGAGCACACAGATTGTTTATAGGAAGAATGATAAGATAACAGGTGAAATTGATGATTTGCTAAGATAATTTACATTTATATTTTCAATTGAAGTCATAATGTTTGTGGTATTTTTGTTGGAAAATATATAAAACTAACCATTTTTAAAGTTAAAATACAAAATTCACAATAAAAAAATTGTAGTAAAAATAAGTGTAATTATCTTACTCGGTTTTTATAAAGTCCTTTATTGTTTTTCTCTGATTTCTAGAATTGTCATTCACGGCTGGATGAGTCAAAGCAAGGGTTCCCATATAAGAAAGGTTAAGAATGCTTATCTGAGCCTTACGGACCCGGGATTAAATGGAGAGCCTGCACGCTATGAGGACTTCAATGTTATTGTATGCGACTGGAGCAAAATTTCTACGAATTTAAATTATTACGAGGTGGCCAAGACGGTGGAGGATATGGGTGCTCTGCTGGCGGATCTGGTACGGTTTTTGAATCAGGAGGCGAATATGCATTTCGATGATGTCTACGTAATTGGTCACTCGTTGGGAGCCCAAATCGCTGGTAGTGCTGGCAAGCAGATACTGCCATATCGGTTTAACACCATATATGCCTTGGATCCGGCTGGTCCTCAGTTCCGAGATAAGAGCGATGAGTACCGAATCGATGCTAGTGATGCCTCTTATGTGGAATCCATTCAAACCAGCGTTAGTTTTGGTTTCGAGAAGCCTGTGGGACATGCAACCTTTTATCCGAACTATGGAAAAAATCAGAAAAAGTGCTATGTATATGGCTGTTCGCATAAGAGATCGCATGATTATTTTATTGAGACCTTGACGAGTCCGGCGGGATTTTGGGGACCCCGCTGTGAGCGTTATGACAATGGCACCTGGATTCTCCTGCTGAGCGATGGAGAATTCCGGATGGGTGGGGAGCCCTCGGTTCCGAAGAATGGAACCTTCTATGTGAAAACCTACTCAAAGCCACCCTATGCGATGGGTCACAGGTGGCAAACGGAACCTCCTCCAAGAGAGGACGAAGATGAGAATTCCACAGAAGAGTAGGATGTGATCTAAATAATTTAAATATTGTAAAACTGTAAATAAAATAAAATATAAAATTTATGAAACAAATCTATTATATTCGCCTTTAATTTTATTTTAAGATATGTGTTAATATTTTCCATTTAAAGTTTGTTTCGCTATTTTAGTTGATCTGTCTTATATTTTTGTAAACTATTTTTTACCCTTGTACTTGTAGAATTATAAAAAATTTGTCAATAGAAATATATATTTTAAAACAATGATAAATAGGTAATATTTTCTGGGAATTTTTAAGCTAATTCTGCCACCGTTTCTTCTCAGTAGCTTAGGCAGACTTTCTTATCTTTAGTTGCCTGCAAAAACGTGAAGCAATTTAATTCTATGGCAAAACCATTAACAAAGAAATAGCAAAAAGTGGTTGTGTTAATCTGCTGGGAAATTCCAATTTGTAATGTAAAAGTTGAAATGTGTATATAAGCCCAACGAGCGAAAGGCTTAACCATTCTTTCGCCAATTTTAAAACGAAAATGTTCGGAACTCAAAGTGTTTGTTTTTACCTGCTGGTGTTCCTAGTCTTGGCTGCTGCAAGGCCCAAAATGAGCTCGGGAGCTTCAAAGGATACTAACCAGGATTATAAATATTGGCATGATAGTTATTTAATTAAGCCGGAAAAAACAACTACTACTACAACTGCGGCTCCATCATCCCCTAAAGAAACCAGCGAAGAAACCAGCACACAATCTAATTTAGAAGATATTGTAAAACTCTCCAGTGAAAAGTCTTCTGAGGTCACCACTGAAACTACATCAACCTTTCAAACAACTAGTGAAAAAGCCAGCACAACATCAAGTACAGAAATACCAAACTTCTCCAGTAAACAGACTACTGAGGACACCACTAAAACCTCTGAGATTACTGATGTAACGACCGAAAAATCCACATCTAAAGAGCCAAACGAAGAATCGACTACCACTTTGGAGGTCACCCAAGAAGTTTCTTCATCCTCAAAAGAGCCCAGCACAACATCAAGTACCGAAACCCCTGAAAACTCTAGCGAACAGACTGCTGAGGTCACCACCGAGAATTCCACCAGTACAACAAGTGAAGGTTCGGAATCAAGCGAAGAGTCTGATGAAGATTTTTACATTTACGACTACTATTTTGATAATTATTATTCAAGCAATGAATACGCAGACTATTATTATGACGATTACTTATTCTAGACGAAATAGCATTTTATTTTTTGTCAAAACGGAATTAAATCAAATATGGAATATAACTGAATTTAAAATAAGTAAAAATGAAGTGGTGTTTTTTATATAGTCTTGCCTTTTTCACCCTATTGCTCACTATAAGAGCATTGCCTATACCTAAATCTCAGATGGAAATGGCATTGGCCACCGAACCTGACATGGACTATCCTGATATTGATTTTTGGGTGATTTAAGTGGTACGCCTAGTTTTCTCCACTACAATTCCTTATTAAACCGTTCAGTTTCAGAACATTCTCTCCCGCTGTTTTTCGCCGCTACTCTTCATCCTGGTTGGCTGCATATTTGCAAAAAAAAATTTTAATTAAAACAAACAATATGTTACCTAAATTGTTGTTGCTGCTTCTGGGACCCGGACTTCTGTACAAAATTGCAGTTTTTGGGGCCAGAGGCCGCGGCGAAGCGAGTTGTTGTTAATGCATTTACTCGGCTTAATTAGTTGAGATTTTACATTATTCATACGCCACGTGTGACCAGCGGCCACCCACTTTCCGCCCACCCAGTGTGCTGATGCCCGCCGTCTCCTTCTTTTCCTGACAGCATCATAATTTTCACTTAATTAAAGTTGTCGTTGTTGTGGGTGCTGAGTTTGAGGTTAGCCCGGGAGAAGTTAAAGAGTTGTCGAGGTGCATTCTGGAATAAAGTTCGGTGGAAGTGGTAAACACATGGCTAAAGGCTCTGAAGTTTTGGCTTTTAATTTAATCCATTCTAGAGTTTGGGAATGCTTGGATGGTAGTTTGAAGTGCAGTTGTGTTTAAAGTGAAAATTGAAAATAAGTTTGATCGCAAGATCTTGTTATTAAACTAGCAATTGGGTCCAAAAAGACTACGGTAATTCTAGAAACAAAAAATTGCATTTAAAACTACTATATTTTATAATCCGATGAACTAAGTAACTTCAAAGGGATTTGTGTAAATAAAAGTTATGCTAGTCAACTTCAAAAGTTAACAAATATAACTCCATAAATCGTTTAATACAAAAATACATGTGCATTAAATTTCTCTCAAATTTTCACAAAGTCAAAAACATTTCCGGGCAAATTCACAAAGTTGACAAGCCAAGACAATTAAAGTTTGATATAATCCATTGATTGGCTTAATAAATATCCCAACGCTCTTATCGTAATTGTTGTCTTAAATTGACAGATTGACGGCCAGACCGACTGGCAGCCACAAGAATAATCCTTTAAGGTTACGGACTGAAAAGGCGGTTCCTTTGAATCTCAGGTGGAAAATGGTTTCACTTAAATTTTATGCAAAATCATTTATCCTTTTCCTTTTTCCCGAAATAGTTGCCAGCCTTCGATTTAACCCAGAATGGTTTCTTTCGATTGATGATTGTGTGCGAATCCCCGAGGGCACAATATTTGCCCTGCCCCACTGAATTTGATTATTTAAATTTCCACATTCGTTTTCATGGCGCATAAATTATTTATGAGCCGTGTGTGTGGACGCTGGCATTTCCATTATGGCATTCTAATTAAGGCAGCCCACAGAATGTGTCCCAAGTTCGTAGTAAGTAAGACCCGAAGTAACTGATGACCAAAGGACTTTTCAGACCGAGTGAGATGGGAATTAGGCCCTTAAAAATTCACAGGAAAATTCAAAAGCCAAGAATTTCGACGAACCCTTTTGCGCTGACAGCCTGAAGACCAATTTGTCGCCCAGAAATGGACCGTGTGAAAGCCTGGAAGTGCCATAACTTTGCTGATGTGTTGGGTGTTGAGATTGTCGCCCGGGAAACCTCAGAAAAGCCAAAAGAAAGAAAGGAAAAATTAAAATGAAATCAGGTTTCGTTTTGCGGGTGGCAAAAGGTTACAAAAGACAGCACAGATATTCTGGCAAATGAGTCCGATACGAGGGCGATGACAATGACTTACATTGCTGGCATAAGGAGTAGCAAAAGGACCTGCAGGACACCCACTCCTCACACTCGTTAAAGTTCATGTGCACACGCACTTAGGTCAGCAGATATCGGGCAGGAAGTCGGAAGAAGCAGCTCCGCCACTTTACTCACATCTGTATGTGCCCCGTATCTCTCTGGATCTGGATCTCCACGTCTCCGATGCTATTTGTGCAATTTTATAGCGTTTTTATGGCACACAAGTTTTGTGCTTTGTGCCGTCTGTCGGTCTATCCTGCGTCCTGCGTCCGGTTCCCTCTTTAAAATATTTAAATTTGATGTGTGTGAGCGGGTGGAGGTGGAGTGGCTGGAAAATTCGGTTCCGTTGTGTGCTCAACTGTGTAATAGAGGCGGCCGTCTTCAAGTAATGGCAGTAGGCATAGGGAAAGTGAGAAAATGGTTGGGGAAAGTCTCATTCAGGGCCTCGAGCTGTAATTTCGAAAAACACATATTTTGATCACCGATTCTGTGAAAGGATTTCATTAATTCAGATAAATATTTTATTTGAAAGATTTAGAACAATGTTACTGCAAAAGCTTAAAAATTTTATATTTCATATGACTTGCTTTTATATCCCTTCATTATTTGTAACCTATATACTCATTTCTCTAGTACTCTGGTTCAGGAATAAACTTAAAGTATTTATGGGTTTTATTTGAAAGCTTAAAATATATATTGAAATTTCACGTCAAATAAAAATTTGGTAATTCGTATAGAACAAATCGAATTATTGAATCTTCAAATAAATCCAGCTTTAGGTATAATAATAAGTTTTTAATACAGACCAGTTGTCGTTTTATAAATGTGAGCTCTGACAATATTAAGACCTTCCAACCCTGGACTGTATGAATTTCCCCCTACATATACTAAGTATATATTCCCCTAGCAATTCACATATCCGTATCTATGTCAGTTCACTTGAGTGCTGTTGTTGTTGTTGCGGCTCCACTTTTCGGGCCTTTTTCCAAGTTTGCGGTGTGATTTTATGTGCAAACTTAAATTATACAATTTGGGGGCCATGAATACATTTTTCTCCGACGTCATCGTCATCGTCTTGTGCTTTTCTAGTGATGTTGCTTGTGGGATTGCCGCTGCTCGTTGCTGGCGAAAGGGACAATGAGTTGCTAAATGCTTTGAATATTCTTCTGGCCATTGCCTGGCACTGCATGCATAATATACGATATGTGGTCATGTCCAAAAGAAAGGATGCGAAGACTTGAGACTTCGGAAGGGGAGGAGAAAATGTGTTGACAGGTCGAGTGTGTCGTGCGGTTTCTTTACCAAAAACATCTTGGCCAGAAATGGTTCTCAATCTCAGTTCACTGGCAACCGACAGATTTTGGCTTTGGTTTCGCTTGCAAAATGCTACATTGCGCAGAAACCATTTGACATCTGCTATGTTATTTATTAATTTTGTAGGCAGCACTTGTTATGTATAAGCAAAAACACATTGTCGAAAATCACCAATAAATTTAATTAAATATTTACCCTTGCTACTATAAATAAAATTTAAAAATTCTTTAAAACGACTTTATTTTGATTTTTATGTTACATTTATTTGTGTTACATTTAGGTTCGTTTATACTAATATAAGTTAAAGGATTTTACTCACACAAGAATAAACAAAGATATGAGATGCTTTTTGTTATAAAAGTTCGATTAAAGTTAAAAAAAACATATTTGTGTCTTAAAATGTATACCAATTTAGCCGTTTTGTATGCTGTTTACAGTAAACGCATCTCGTTTAAATTAACCAGCTTTCTTTATGGAGTGCACTCTGTATTAAAAGACAAGTAAATGATTGGGGTTTTTGTGTGTGCTGCTTTAGTCGCTCTTAATGCCAGTTAAGCACACAACAAAGTACGCACTTTGTTAACATTTAAAAGCCAGCAATAAAGGCAACGGCACATGCTGTCCTTTGCGCCCCGCCCCCCTTCACCCACCGCCCATAAAATGCAGCTGAGAATCCCGTATTTTTTGTTGTTGTTTGGACTTAACCCTTTTTTCGCTGGGTTGTATGTGTGCGTGTGTTTAATGTCTGGTGGTCAAAAAAGTTAACGCACACGTTCGCAAATATGCTGTCGTAAGCTAATAGCGCATGTATGCAAACTTTTTTTTAGCACTGTGCGGGGATTATGTGAAAGTTGTAAGTAAACAGGGTGGAGAAAAAAGGAGTAACGTGAGTCGGGATTAATTCAATTATACGTCTGGTCATTTTTTTTATCGACGTTCATGCGGGGCTTTAAAAAAGATTTGTAGATCAAAATTTCATATAAATGAAAGAATGCGAATATAAACAAAGATCACGATTCGAAAAAAATATATATAAGATATTTAAATAATTTAAACGCCCTGATCCTAAAAAATTTGTAAGTGTAAAAACAAATTCTATTCGGTTAATTGTTATATTCCTACAAATTCAATATTTTCTAATATTAGGTGATATTGTTGTTTATTTATGTCTTGGTCTAGAAAATATTGTGAATTCACCTGCATAAACGCAGTCATAAGAAAGGTAAGCCAAACAGTGTGGGTATATTCTCTTATTGCAACATGTCCTGGTCTCAGCTGGTTGGCTTTTGTTTCCCTTATTTTGCATTTGAACAAATTAAAAGCGATGGCCGCCACCGTCATCTGGGATCCGCGCACTCTTCTATTACAACATAACCACAACTTTTATGAAAACTATTTGCAAAACTCAAAACAAAGCGCAGCGCAAAAGAAATTGTATTAAAAACAAATACGATAGAAGGTGTGGGTATGGTGAAAGGTGGGTGAAGGAAACTGCCCGCCAGTTATACAAGATGTTTATAAAAGGCCCGACCTGGCACGTTCCATGTCCAAGAGTGCAAACAAATATAAAAACAGGAAGGGAAACAGGAACTTGAAACAACACGCCTTCCGACATGGCTTTCTTGATGGGAGAAAGCAAAGGAAAATGGCTCTGAAGCCGGGAACAGTACAGAGAGAAAAATATTTCTTGCTGTATTACTTATTATTTCATTAAGGACTATTTTGTGCCAATATTTCCCAATCATTTAACCTAACAAAAATAATATAAACAATTTGTACTTTTAAACTTTTTCATTAAAAACCGGGAAATAAATGTATGGATGTAATTTGTTTTTATCTCAGTCACAAAAACTTAGAACACTCTAGATATTTCTCATCAATTGCTTGGATAATTTATGTTACACCTCTACATCTTTTCATTTTATCTAAGAAAATAATTTAACTTATATTTCATTGTCATTTTACAATATGAAAGCCACGAGTAATTTTCCTAGTGTTATAATAACAGTGGTTGCAGCAAACAAATCGCAAATTGAAAAAAGCAGATAAGTAGCATGAGCTGCACTGCCTGCTACTTTCTTTTTTGCACTCTCCCGAGCAAAGGGAATGGCAAATAAAAATCAGGGACCCCGTTCGTGCTCCTGTCATGGCAATTGCTCTCCGTTCCCCAGGTCCTTGCCCATCGCCTGGTTACATTGTTAACCCTGCAAGTTATGCATTCTTAATTTAATCGCTGGAATTGACTCTCCAGCAGCAACTTCCACTGGCTTAGCGGCTGGCAATTTTCCCCGGGCTCTGTTTTCCATTTTCTCGGCGATGGGAAGTTTGCAGCAGAGATTAGGCATATATCATGCGATTATATAGCACAGTTTGCATTGCCCAATGACTCGGAAATCGCTTTTTCTTGCCCCAAAACTCAACGAGGAGATTAAGTTGCAGACAATTCCTGAGCCAAAGGATGAAAAGGAGTGCTTGCAAAGAGTTTCAAACGTCGCGAATAAAGTTTTTGCCACCAGATGGTGATTATATTGAAATCATGAAATATTGTTGAAAATTTAAGAGATTGTTGCTTATTTATTCTTTCATTTAAATGGTTCAAATTCATGTTATAAGGCTATATTTAACTTTGATAATAGAAGGCAAAATAACATTTTAAAAGGATGACTGTTAAATTTATTAATAATGTTTAAACCATATTAAGTAGTTATTCGTAATAAGATGTTGTTCAAATTGAATTGAATTTTTCCGAATTATTATTAAGTTTTTATGATTGCCTGTAACTCTCAAATGGTTCCTGTACATGGACAAGAAAACGATTTAATAGCCTTCAAGATCCAAGGCTTGAGCTCAGCAACATTAACATAGACTCCAGGGTAATTTGGATCACCGCATCCTTCTCCGAATGAGACAATACCAACCAGTTTGCCTCCGGACACCAGAGGACCGCCAGAATCCAAGGAGCAGGAATCTTTTCCCTGGGCAGCGGCACAGATCAATTCTTTGGTAATGCCTTTCCCATAGGATTCCTGGCAGTTTTCCTGATCAACTATGTCCACCGTGGCCTCAAGTAAGGAGTCAGAAATACTTTCTTTAAATCCGATCCGTCCCCATCCAGAAACCGAGGCAGAAGATCCGTTTTTGGGCGAACTATTTGCCAAAGGAATGGAGCGAACAGAACGCCCCATTTTGAGACTGGATTTCACTCGAATCACGGCTATATCGTTGACCACAATTTTGTTTGGTAATACACGGAAATCTTTGTGCACCACTAAACCGGCTACCTCTAACACTTGACCTCCGTAGTTCCAGATCGAAGAGCCAACTCGGATGGACAGTTCGGAAGTATTATTGGACAAGCAGTGTGCTGCCGTTATAAGGATCTGATCACTGTAGATAACCGCACCGCAATTAAGAGTGCCATTTCTAAGAAGAGCAGCCTGCCACGGAACCGCTGATATGGGCACCAAGTGACCACCCACAATTCGCTCCTGAATCCAACCGGCAGAACCCAGGGTGACGGTGGAGATCAGGAAAATCCACTGGATAAGCATTTTGTACAAACTTGAACTTTTTACTGTCTTTGACTCAGGTGAGCGTCTCTTTTATAGGTAGCAAATTAATCTTTCCCACAACGTAAGACAAGAATGTTAATGAATAAATAGCGAAGGAATCAGATTACTAAAAGAAACAATTACCAGGTAATTGCAAGTAATGTGAATGTTTTGGAACTCTGCAAATAAAAACTAATTTATATTTTAAACGAATTTTGTTGAAAACAGTAAAAGCCAGGAACTTAAAATAAAACTAATTAACTTATTTTGCCTTTTTATCTAGTTTCATCGAGTGAAGATCTATTTATAAGTAAAAGATATCTGTTGAACGAATGAATGGATAGACTTTTTAAAATTCATGTTTTTCTATTATAAAAAAACTGCACAAAATTAATGCTTTAAAATATTCACTTATTTATTTAAGCTTTATTAAAATACCCATGTGCTTGTTAAATTTTTTTAAAGCCTTTCAATAGCATTTAAGATCCAAGGTTTAAGCTCTGCCACATTTGCATAGACTCCGGGGAAAATTGGATGGGCGCAATAGGTTCCAAAGGAGACAATGCCAACAAGTTTTCCACCGGAGACCAGAGGACCGCCGGAGTCTCCTTGACAGGAATCCTTTCCGAAGGCTGCGGCACAAATCATGTTGTTGTTTATATACCCATATGACTGCTGGCATTCCTTCGAATCCACTATGTCCACCGTGACTTCTTGGAGGGAATCCGATCCTATCTGCAGAAAACCGAAATCTCCCCATCCAGAGACGGAGGCGGCAGATCCAACGGCCGGTGAACTATCGGCCAGTGAAATAGGACTAATGGTGGCACCCAAATATAGACTGAATTCGAGTCTAATCACGGCTATATCGTTGTTTAGAATACCGTTTGGAAGCTTATAATAACCTTCATGCTTCCGGATTTTTGATATTCCTACCACCTGACCTCCAAAGTTCCTGATCGAGGATCCAACTCTCACATTGTAAAAAAATTCCCAAATACTCTCAAAACAGTGAGCTGCCGTGATAACGATCTGGTCACTAAAGATAACAGCTCCGCAAACATGGCTGCCAGCAAACTGCAGAGAAGCCTGCCAGGGAACCGCAGAAATGTCCACCTGACTACCTCCGACAATCCGCTCGGGAATAAGTTCGCCAAAAATCGGGGCAAAGCTGGAGATCACAAAAATCCACTGTATGAACATTTCGAACCAATTTAGAGTTATGTTTGACTTTGAGTCAAACGGAGCTCTCTTTTATACATTTACGTGGATAGTTGCCCATTAAAATTATCTATCATAAAAGCAAAAGAATGTTAACTAATGTTTAGGAAGACACATAAAAACAAATTACCAGGAAGTAAACATAAAATACTAACTTTTAAACTTTAAAAAAAGAATTGGTAACTGTTAAATTATTTGTATCATTAAATCTATTTTTTTTAAATAAATGTGAGAATAATATTTTATATTTCCTTATTTAAGCTGCTTTAAATCCAGACGTTTTTGAGTCCATTACGAGTTTAAATAGCATGAAAGAAACATGGTTTGAGCAAAGTCGCACCAGCATTACTATATATAATAATACTTCAAAGAAGGACATGCGAATCAGAACACCATTTGAACACCCTCAGAATCCGCATAGCAGTAGTCTCTTATTGGAAAGGCGATTTAAGAGAGACTGATAATATAGTGTGTCATACAAATATTTAAAAATACCTACAAGAAAAAAAAAGTTAGTAACAAATATATTTTTTTTTAAATATAAAAATATTATTTTTACGAATATAGGGTAACCTTATTTATAACACGACAAGAATTTTAATAACCATTTTACAAAAAAGAACCTAAATAAATTTGCCAATAGATTTTTCTACTAGAAGATAAAAAACAGGAAGTAAACTACCTTGACAAACAAAATGTTGGTGAAATAAATATTTTATTTTTTTGTTTCTTTTTTAAAACTCTCTAATTAAAGTAAAACATTACAGTTTCTTAATAGCAATAGTATTTAAATCGGATTACAAAGTTATGGACTTTGGAAATCCAGTTATGGGCCACATCGGAAACATGGAAATAAATGACATGAAAATGGGTCAAAAATAAAAACGATGCCAAAATTCAGCGAAAAATCGACATAGCTTTATTGTTTTTAGTAATATAGGCATAGAAATCGTAATGTCGATTTGTAATAAGTGCAAGGGTATATAAACATCGGCTTGCCGAAGTTTACTTCTTGTCTTGTTTTATACAAATTTCTTATTCATACTTTCTGTAAACAGCTTACTAGCCACATGTTTATTTAGTCCTTAAAGTCTTTGAATAGCTTTCAAGATCCAGGGCTTAAGCTTAGCCACGTCAGCATAGACTCCTGGATACTTAGGATGAGCACAATCTGTTCCGAAGGATACGATGCCAACGAGTCTGCCGTTGGACACCAAAGGACCTCCGGAATCCCCAGAGCAGGCATCTTTTCCCGGAGCAGCGGCACAGATCATGTCATTGGTGATGTGTCCGTCGTAGGAATCAGAGCACTTTTTTTGATCCACAATATCCACAGATACCTCGAGTAAGGATCTGGACAATTGCTGATGATATCCCACAGCTCCCCATCCGGAAACCGTGGCTGGGGATCCACTGGCGGGGGAACTTTCGGCCAAAGGAATGGAACTCACACTGTCACTTAACCTGAGGCTTGATTGAAGTCTAATCACGGCTATATCGTTGGACAAACTCTGGTCGTAGTCCTGGTGGACCAGAATTTGTGATACCCTTACTACCTGACCACCGAAGCTGGTGTATGCCGAACCCACTCTCACGTGGAAAGCGCCAGGATATGCGTATTGTACACAGTGGGCTGCCGTTATAACGATGTCTTCACTGTATATGGCAGCACCGCACCAATGACTACCATGTTTTAGGATCGAAGCCTGCCAGGGAACCACATCAATCGACACCGAATGGCCTCCCACGATGCGCTCGGGAATCCATTTGGAGGAAATCAGGCTGGCGCTGGAGATCAGGAAAACACACTGCAAGAACATTTTAAACTGCGTTTTTAGTTGGAAGTGGTTTCACCGAAGGTGAGCCACTCTTTTATAGGTATGCTTTGTAAAACCTGGAATTCCGTATTTTTAAACCTATTAACACAAGAATGTTAATGAGTATTCTAAACATTAGACAATAAAAAAATTCTATAAGACAACAAATTTAATGAATGACCAAGCTAAAACTAAGAGTATTATAGAATGTCAAAAATATTTTCCTGAAATTATTTTTAGACTCTTACAATGTTCGGTTGACAATCGTTATTTGGGTAACTTTAACTTAAATTCTTGTAAAACACAAGAATAACAAGCTTATGGAAGATAAGTTTTACTTTACTTCCGCTTATAGTTTCTTAAAATCCATAATAAAAGTGTACTTTTATTAAAGTACAGTAGAATTGGGTTATAACGACTTTCAAGAAACCGACGATATTACGTCGTTATACCCGGAAGACGCACTAACCATATAAGTTTGTATAGGGACCAACCAAGCAATTGAGTTTTCGTCGCAATAAACAAACGGACACTATAAGCGGAGTCGTTATAACCGGATTCTACTGTATTTGAGATTTGAGTTATTATTTAACAGTAGGATATTCATTAATACACAATAATGTTTAAGGGGATGGTATTTATCTTAACCAAGAAGATCTTTATTTTCCGTACTATTAAGACTTTTATTTTAAACAATAAAATCTTAAAATTGTTATATTAAAAACATATATGTGAACCATTATCTAAAGTCCCATTTTAGCTTGTAATGAATAATTTAATTTATATTCTCAATATAGGGTTTATTTAGTGTTCAAAGGTGGGGAAAGGGAACACTTAAAGATATACAACTAATCCCTGTTTAAATAAAAACTTGCTTGAACTTTTTTTGTTTAATCATTTATTTTATTCAATCTTTATTTAATTAGTGTTCAAAGTTATTTCTGGCGACTTCAAAGACTTCGGATAGTCCTTAAGATCCAAGGCTTGAGCTCTGCCACGTTAGCATAGACTCCAGGAAAATATGGATGAGCACAATCATCTCCGAAAGAGACTATTCCTACCAGCGTGCCATTGAACACCAAAGGACCTCCTGAGTCCCCTTGGCAGGAATCTCTTCCCGGAGCAGCGGCACAGATCATGTCCTTGGTTATTTCTATGTAGTATGAATTTCGGCAGGCATTCTGATCCACAATGGTAACAGTGGTCTCTAGTAGAATGTTAGAACCCTTCTTAAAGGTTCCAGTCCGTCCCCATCCAGAAACCGAGACTAATGATCCAGGTCGAGGAGAACTATTGGCAAGTGGAATGGATCTCACACCGGCGCCCATTCGAAGACTGGTCTGAAGTTTGATCACTGCTATGTCATAGGATGCTCCATTGTAACGTCTATGTTTTAGAATTCGCAAAACATTCACCACTTGACCGCCGAAATCTCGATTCGATGAGCCCACTCTTACCGAGAAAATAGCAGTTTCATCGTCACAGTGAGCTGCCGTTATAGCTACTTTCTTGCTGTATATGACCGCGCCGCAATGAGGCATGCCATTTTTAAGGAGGGAGGCCTGCCAGGGAACCGCTTTAATCGACACCGATTGACCTCCCACGATGCGTTCCGGAATCCATTTGGAGGAGGCCAGGGTAGCGCTGCAGATCAGGAAAATCCACTGGACGAACATTTCGAACTGGAGTTTAAGGAATGAGTGACTTAGAGTTATATGATACACTCTTTTATACAAATTTGCTTTGCCAACGGCAAACATATAAATAAACATAAATGTAAAAATAGGAATGGAATGTTAATTAATTTTTTTAATAATTCTTCTTTTCTAGCTATAGTTTTACCAGATTATGGTAGTTTTAAACTTTGTGGTCAAAAATAGGTTTAGAAACTACTTTTTGTCTAAGCAAACAAGCAGTTCCATTTAGTTATCAGACAACCACTTTAAAACGTAAATTGGATTCTTTTTTTTAGAATTTTGGACTAAGCTGACTGAAGAGATAATTTAGTTTGTTAGCTAAGTATTTTTTTTAAACGGCAGAGCAAGCCACAGACTTTAAACATACTCATATTCATTAACATTCCACTTTCTATTTTTAAACGACGGAACGCTACTTGGGAAAGTAAAAGGTGTATAAAAGAGTGGATCATATAACTCTAAGTCACTCATTCCTTAAACTCTAGTTCGAAATGTTCATCCAGTGGATTTTCCTGATCTTCAGCGCTACCCTGGTCACCTCCAAATGGATTCCGGAACGCATCGCGGGAGGTCATTCGGTGTCGATTAAAGCGGTTCCCTGGCAGGCCTCCCTCCTTAAAAATGGCATTTCTAATTGCGGCGCGGTCATATATAGCGAAAGAGTAGTTATAACGGCAGCTCACTGTGACGATGAAACTGCTACTTTCTCGGTAAGAGTGGGCTCAACGAATCCGGATTTCGGCGGACAAGTGGTAAAGGTTTTGCGAATCCTAAAACATGAGGACTATGGTCTTTACTATGAAATATCACATGACATAGCAGTGATCAAACTTCAGACCAGTCTTCGAATGGGCGCCGGTGTGAGATCCATTCCACTGGCCAATAGTTCCCCTCCACCTGGATCATTAGTCTCGGTTTCTGGATGGGGACGGACCGGAAAGGGTAAGGAGTATTCTGATACTTTACTAGAGACCACGGTTTCTATTGTGGATCAGAATGCCTGCCGAGAAGCACACTATGGAGAAATCACCAAGGACATGATCTGTGCCGCTGCTCCGGGAAGAGATTCCTGCAAAGGGGACTCGGGAGGTCCTTTGGTGTTCAATGGCACGCTGGTAGGAATAGTCTCCTATGGAAGAATATGTGCTCATCCAAATTTCCCTGGAGTCTATGCTAACGTGGCAGAGCTCAAGCCTTGGATCTTAAACGCTATTCGAAGGCTTTGAACTTGCCATAAACTATTGTAGTTTGATCACTTCTTTAAATAAAGGTTGCATAATTTACAGACTTGTACTAAAATTATTTAAAAAAACGTTTAATTTAATCGGATGACTTTCATAAATTTTTGGAAAATAATTTCAAATTGAGGTCCTTTTTATTAGATTTTAATTAAGTTTTATTATTAACTGACTTTGCATTGAAAACTAACTAACTTTTGCCTAGAAACGAATTCCAAGGGTAATAGGTGAAGATAATGTTTAAATATTTTTTTTAAAACAGTTAAAAGTTTAAAAGGGTAAAAAAGTGTAATTGGCATTAACTATACCTTTACTTCAAATGCAATGTTCGCCAACAGTAATATTACGTATTTGATATTAGATTGCTCTTTCGGAATGATTTGTTCTTCATTAATAAATGCATTTCCACTGAGTTTGACTTGCCTGTCGGCAACAGAAAATTGCATTAATCATACGCCCCGTTGGGTGCATGGTGTTGTACTCGAAACGCTATCACATATTTCCTCCACTTCTCGGCGCCCGGAGCATCCATCAAATTAATGGAATTTCATATTTGCTTGGCTCTTGCTCGCTTGCCAAAGAAATTTGTTTATCCAGCTAAAATGCTATCGAATTCGAACCCCACTCCCTCCACTTCCATCGCTGCTGATGTAGTTAGTTATTTTGCCCGAAGGCAGTTATTTTTTTTTTAATAGAATTACTTTCCAGACTTTTGAGCAGCATAGCTAAAAATGGCCCGCGGCCATGGAGCTTCAGGCTGCAAACAAAAGCAATTTAAAATGCTGACTCATAACCAATGTGGCCGCAGAAACAAGTTTGTTTGAAAATTTTATTGAATTAAGCCAATTTGGTATGCAAGCGGAGCCAGCTCTCGTCGGGATTAGAATTCTATCTGATACTAGCTTCACAGAGGAAAAATTAAATAACTCAATCATATTTTAAATTTGGGTGCACATAAAATATTTTAAGTTCGTTCTTAGTTTTTATCATTGTATAAATAATATCCACAAATTTTACAACAATTTTATTTGTGTTACTACATTTTTCAGCTTGTCTTTATACAAATAATATTTTCCCAGTGCAGCTTAAATTCCGAGCACGTTTTCACCCACGCAGCTCGATGTTTTAAACGCTTTTCCGGCCAAAACTCGCACTGAATGCAATCAGATAGTCATGCACTTGACGCTGGGTCAAAATGCCCAACGGCCTGTTATCCTTGTCAACAACTATCGCCTTTTGGGGTCGAGGTGAGAATGGGATCTGAGGGACTTGGACAGGGAAATGGGGCGCCAACCGACCCCAGGGGTTAGTTAGGCTAATTTTGCCAGGCGTTCCATCGAAGGCCGCTGTTCAGCTGGAAAGTCAAGTGGCCTGCTCAAAGTGAGCATTGCACTTGCCCAATTAAACCTGACCAGAATCCGGCAAAACCCCTTGACGGGCCTGCAGATGGGGGTTACTGTCATTACTCATAGTTATGGACGTTAATCTGATGCACTTGGAAAAGCTGGGGAATTTAAAAAATTTAATAACTGAACATTGAAAACAAAAGCAATATTTTTTCTTAATTTTATTTCAAGAGTGCCTTTACTTTAAATGTTTGTTTAACACCAACTATCGTAGTATGATGTTAATAAACTTACTTATAGAACAAGAAATAGTCAGAATTTCTCTTTTGGTTTTCCCCTGGATATAAGCATAACCTTTAACCCTGCCACTAATAATCTTTCTACCTGGTATGCAAAATTTCAGTGCAGGCGGCAATTGAATGATAACACAGGCAGCAGCTGCAACGTTAAAACTAAATTGGCCAACGAGCGACCAAAACGACTGCGTGTCTGCTGAGCTGCCGTTTCCATATTCCTCCTCTGGATTTTGCTCTCCATTTTCCTGCTTTTCACGAAAATCCCTCCTGCACGTCTGTGGGAATTTTTGGCAGCAAATTGAAATGAAAATCTCGCCGCGGTTTTCTGGCTTTGTTCGCCAATTGGGCAGCGGACGAAATCTGTTGGCTGGCTGATAAAGAGAATGCATTTGGGCCTTGGGAGAGTTCCAAATATCTCAGATAAACACAGAGAATTAAACAAATTATTATCAGTAATTATATTATGACAATATAGTATTTCGGGTTAACTAGATTTTCTGAGAGCCTAATACTTTTATTTTTATTTTGTTTGTTTCTAGGAATTTTAGAGCTTATGTCTATATTTGTATTTGCAATAGATGCTATATGCAAAATGCTTGCTAGAATTATTCAATTTGAATAACTTAGATATAGCAAAATAAAAACCCTTAATAACTTTAAAAATAATCTGGTCGAAACGGCTAACCAGAACAGCCTCCGACAACCTCTTCTTACCTCTTTCCCGGCAGTCCGCCAATCTGCGATCTATTCATATCGTAAAACACAAATGCAACTGCGACCAAAGCACCGCAAAACTATTGCCAACGATGGCGATGGCGATGGCTTCCTATTCCAGGATATACGCAGCCATTTCCGGTGGCATAGCTGCCAGCTTCCGCTGCACCTTTTTACCCTTTCCCCCGCCCCGCCTCTCCACTTTGATGGGGTGCCCACAGCTGTCGGAAAATCGTCTGCACAGACCCCCGCACCCCACCGCAGCTTATCCCTTTCAATCGTCTGGCAAATGGAAGCTTGACTTTAAGCGATGGAAATTTTAATGCGCCAATGCGCAATTTATGATTATTTCATGCCCATTTTAATTTGCCCATTCAGCAGACTGCTTTAAAGGGCGGGGAGAGAATAGTGTTCCAGCTTACAACTGGCGGAGTGAGATAGCGGAAAGTCCTCATTAATTCCACGCACGTTTTCCCCGAGCGAAGAAAAGTGGGAAGAGGCGAGGTGAGGCGAGATACAACGAGGCCGCTAATAAAACAAAAATGGAAAACATATAAATCAGTGTCCTAGGCACGTGTCGCTGTCGTCGTCGAAGTCATTTTGTTCCCCAGGTGCAAGCCCCTTGGGTCAACCTAAAGGGTCTGCCCCAATCCCTGCCCCTGGAATCTCGGATTCCCCTTCCCTCCCCTTCACATTACCACTTTTGGACTTGTGCGCTGTCACGTTGTAAATCTCACGAGAGCAAACACACACAGAGAAATGGAAAATCCGAGAGGCAGAGAAAACGCGTCAGACGGTGACACAATACGCGTGCTTAGCCGCTTCTACACTGAGAAAAAACAACACAAAAATCGAGTGTTTTAAAAGTAATATTTTACTTATAAACCCCTTTATACGGAGACTAAGTTAGAAGAGTGGAGACGATTACCTTCAAAAATATAAATAAATAAAAATAAAAATAAGGGAAAATAAATGTATATATTAACAATTGGTTATTATTATTAAATGTTGTATATGTAAATATACACAATTTTAACACATTTTTTTTTTAATATATAAATCCCACTTAATAGTTTTGATTAGTATAATTTGATGTGTTGTAATAAGCAGTTTTTTTAAACTTTCTTTTCAGTGTTTTTCTACAGAACACATACATCCTGAAAAGGGAAGGTGTCAACGGAGGGGTTACGCAATATGGAGCTGTTAAGGCTTCGCCCCTAAGGGGATGTCTCGAATCCCAAATGGAGCCGATTCCAGCGATTGCATTATAAATTAAAATACGTCAACGCAGCGAATCAACAGCTGCTATCCCTACATACCAAAAGGACACCCCGAAAACCTTCCAAGCAGTGAGCATACGAGAATTTAAATAAGATTTTAAGTAGAAATGCAACAATCGGTGCAGTAATTGTATATAATGCAGCTCATTTGGATATGATAACCTTGGAAAACCTTTGAATAGTTTCACTAAAAGTAGTTTAAATGGTATTTAAAGCTTAAGGTAGGTTAAGGACAGGCTATTATATGCAAATAGTAATATTAAAAAAAAACAGAAATGTTAAAGGACGATGGGAAATGTAAACAGTTCTATGGCTTGAAATATCTGTGTGGAACAACCTTTGGATTTTTAATTAAATGCTAGTAAACTGAAGCAATGTGCAATGCGAAAATCACAAAATGACAAACAGAAACGAGAAACTCAGAAAGCGAACCAATACAAATAGTGTTTTCCTTTGGTTTCAGCATTTTTGCCTTACCTTCGCAAGGAGGTTCATAGTTCGTAGCTACTGTTATTTGTCCGCTCATGCGAAGTATTTAATTGCATCCCAATGGAGCGCACTTGGGCAAGTGCAACGAGAATCAGTAAACAGCGCAGGAAACTGGAGGAAGGGTACGAGTAAGTGGGTTGAAGTGGGTAATCGAAATTTTGCCGGGTCCTTTTTCTTTTTTTGCCCAGACAAAGTTGGCAATGGGGGAAAAGCTCGAGAAGGCAGGGCTCTTCTTTCGCTCTCGAGGGGAATACAACTATTTGCCAGAGTAAACAAATATTTACATATGTTTGTTTAAATTTTATGCTTCGCCGAGTCTTCCCTTTTTCTTTGACAGGTTTTTTGTGAACTTTATTTTTTGACAAATTAGTTTGGGGGAAGTCAGCTTGTCGAGTGGGGAATTGCACAAAAGAGTCATGTTTTGCTGTCAACAGTAAAATAATCAAATTATCTCTTTGCTAGAAAGATTTCAGAAATCTCAATGCGTTTTTCCTTATTCAATTATAAACTAAATCCGCTTTGATCTGATCTGAAATTTAACGAAAACCCATTAGATTTCACTTATTCACTTAAGACGTTTTGCTCATATCATAATTTTAACTTTTCATCTGCTTTTGCTAAACTTTGAATTTATATTCTTGGGCAAAAGTTTTGTTATTCTGAGCGGAAATTGTGAAATAAATTGAAATGCAAGGCAGACACATAAATTATTTCCCAGTCAACAGCTGAGGCAAATAAATAAAAATAGAAATGCACTTTTTGGTCAGATCCTTAAGCTTGGGACATGTCTCGTTGGCAAGTCCATAAAACTATCAACAAATTTTGGAAGAATTAAAATATTTATGCTCTTTACGTGAGCCACATGTTTATGCATCGGTGGGGGAAATGTCCCTAACTGAATTTTCCATTTTGCTCTATCTCCTATTTTTTTCGGCTATGCAACAGCATGATTTGTTTATTGTTTTAATAAACGTCAGCAATTTTCTTGGGCTTTTAAAGAAACATTTTGGACGGCATACATGTGCGTATGATTAATGTGGCATTGTCAACTCAAAACCCCCTTTTTACTTTATCCAGCCAGTCGAACAAAACTAAATGAAAAACGGCAAAAGCCAAAAGGAAAATGGAAACTTTCAATGCAACCAAATGCAATGCCACAATGATTTATGGCCCAACTTGAAAATGGACGATTGTTTCACTCGTTTCGGGAGTTGGCAACCCATGGAAATTGCGGAAATTGGTGGGATTTTGGGGGCGGCAGGGGCGTGTCCCCTGGTGCTTATGGCCCTCGCCATTTATTTAACGTACGCGAATAGTGAATCGTGCTGCGATTTCTCCGATTGGAAAAATTGAATTATACCCATTTGATGAGCATAATAAAAACTGGCAGGCTGCCTTTGCCAATGAAAGCCTTTCAAATGGGTTAAAGTTCAGTAAAAAATGCAGGGCAATTTTTGGGCAGCCGTCATTCTCTGGTTTACATGTGGAATGAGTTTGGTTTGCTTGTTGCACAATTCATATTTTTCATATTATATTCCCTTTAAAGAAAGGAGCGGTTAATTTACAACTTCTGATTTAATTTTACTTTAGTTTCATTTAATTTATAGCTTATAACTGATTTCAACAATTGTTTTAGATAACTATAGGTTAACTTGATAAATTGACCAAATACTGTTTACTTATTTTGCCTGCATAGTGTCCAGTTTTAGATGTCTAGCTACTTTAACCAATCCCTAACTAGTTCTTAAATCCAATGCCATTTCAATCCTGGCTTCCCTCACATTTACGCACTTTTCACATCAACTTTGGCTGGCGGCGGAAAAATCCCCACCACCGATTGACGCGAGAACTTTTAGCCAACTTTATTGCATCAGAACTGAGAGCCAATAAAAAAACGGGGCCCAGCCATTTAGCCGGAGGCAAGGCGATCTCCATGGCAGTGTAACCCGCTCAATTGAATAGACAAAGAGGGGCACTCAGACGTGCCCCCCCTCAACATCCAATCCCCGACCCCTCCCCTCCCCTCGCAGGAGGTGGCATTTCGAACAGGAGCTCAGAAATCTGCAGCCAGGTGCACGGAACACACCTGTTCTGTGCAACGCCAATTGGATGGAGACAGAATGACAGCAGATTGCAGGGGATCAGAAGGGGAGAATTGAGGTTTATTACACTGGAGAAAATATCTGTGAAATTAACCTTTGTTTCAAGCCTGAATATATTATGTCCCATGAGCTGAAAGGCTTATTAAACTAATTCAATAAGCACAGAAATGACTAAAGTGTTTAAAAATAGTCTGCTAACATTAGCTTAACTATATACAAATAATATGTGTGTAAAATTTAATTAAGTGAACTAAAGAATTAGAAACCATTTTTAATTTTCTTATTATTTAAAAATATTTTCTCTATAAAATTTAATTAAGTGAACTAAAGAATTAGAAACCATTTTTAATTTTCTTATAAAATAAACCTACAAGTAAAGCCAATTAAAGGATAATGAAATAAGCTAATATAATCGGATTTTAATTTATAAATTTAAAATAAGGCAGTTCTTTAGAGTTTTGGAACACAAACTACATTTTTCTCTTTTTTTCTATGTAGTGGTGGCCCAAAATGGGAGGAGGCAGTAGCTCAAAAGAGGATTCCTGGAGGAGTCAGGCGACGGCGGCCACCGTTCGTAATCCACTTTCGCGTCCTGCGCTTCGCTTCGCCTTTCGTTTGAGCCGCAAACATTTTAGCTTTTATGGCCGAAAGGCGCAAAATATGACTGCCAGGCTGACTTTTTTCTCGCACACATGCAAATGCAATTTCCAAAAATTTCTACACCAAAAAGTCGTCCATGGAAATGTGGTTCGCAAAAAACGGACCCAAATTTTGCGTTGTTGTAGTTTTAAGTCGCTCGATAGCAATCCTGGCCAAAAAAAAGGGAAAACGGTGGAAAAATTCGGAAAACTTTTCGCTTTGCCATAAACCGATTTGGTAGCAAATTTTATGTCGTTTAGGTGGAAAATTTCCATTTGACTGGCCTTCGCGGGGATCAGGAATTCAAGGAGCTCTCGACCGGCGAATGAGGTTTGTTTTTTTCGATTTGATCAGTGACTTATTTCTGTAGCTGCAGTTTATAGTTAATTGACATTACCGAGGGTCAAACAGGAACGGCATCAGACTAATTGAATTACAGTTGCAGTTGGAAAGTGGAAAAAAGGAAAAGCACTTCATGCCTTTTGCTACTTTGTTGAAGGATTTAAAGTGCATGTGATACTAAATAGAAGAATATAGTAATTTGATTAAGGAGAGTTATTCTGTGGTAAATAAAGAACTTTTTAAAAGTATTTTATCACACCACAAAAATTATTTAAATAATCTAGCTATCATTTTACTTGGCTTTCAAACATTTAGAATTTGATTTGCAACATATATATTTATCGGTTTTTTATGCATGCAGAGCTTTAAATAGCTTTCACTTAAATCTTACAACAAAATTCACATGATTTGTATGAAAAAATGTTGTCAAATGAAAAAAACGCGCATCATTGACTGCAAATGAGTTATTTATTTGGCTTCAAATTGAAAGAGAATTAATTAAGCCTATTTCTCTTTTCCCTTTTTTTGGCACATTTAAGCCGTATAAAACTGAAATTGTTTTTTGCTACAACTTTTTATGATACTTCCTCTCTGCCAAAACATGACCAAATCGTATCAATGGGAATCGGAATTAAATGCAGGATCCGCATGTGAAATCAAGCGCATCCGGCGACAGATGCCGTGTGGTTGTCATTGCATCGAATCGCGAGATGGAAATGCGAGCCTGTTTGCCCAGATACCAGAACCTGTATTCGTATGTGTGAAGTATAAAATGCCCGCATATGCTGGAAATCCGAGGGAGTCGCTGTATTTATTTTGCGTATGGCGCGCACTGTGTCCCCCACTCGCCGAGCAATGCATAAATAAACGAAACCAAATTTGCGAAATTAATTAAATCGTCAGCAAAGTAACGTGTGCGCTATGCGTTTTACGCTTTGACTGCGGCCAGTTTACAACACCAACAATTCAGCCGCCCAACCACCGATCCACCCAACCACCCAACCACACACTCATCTGATCTCCACCGCAATTGTGAATTGCGCATTGTGCGGATGACGCGACTGTGAATCAAATTTGAGGCAGAAGCCATGGAAATCGTATATTAAAGGCAGGCATAACAATTTTTTTTTCAATTTTCCAGGGGGGCTTTAGTGGAAACTGAAAGAAAATCGTCACAAATATGTAATTTAAATTTATAATACCTTAAACTATACACTTACTTGGTAAGTAAACTATTAATTAATTTACAAAAAATTAAATTGATTGATAATTCTAAACTTCTTTATCGTTTTAGAACTAATTTCGATGTCCAACGATACTATATTAGCTTCGAGTACCAACTAAAGCACTTTTGCAATAAATTCCAATTAATCAATGCGCAGGGATATAATGTAGTGACTGGTACATTAGTATATCAAATGCAATCCTCTGGCCCTTTATCTACCTCTCGGCAAACAGGATAATTTCAGCGGTTCGGCTTGTCCTGCGGCTATGGCCGAATATCCGTACATCGGCATACTGGCTTAATCTCTGCCGGGAGCAGCGACATCCACCGGGCCATTGATTTGCATTTGCACAACTCATTAAGGATTCACACTTGCCCAACTCCCTCCCGCACACACACACTTACGCTTAAATAATTTAATGTTGCGAGTGTTTCGACATCGAAATTTGCACATCGATGGGCAGAGCTGCGGGCGTTTGATAAGCAGGCCTCCATGTCAGCCAACTCACATTATTCAGCTCGACTCAATCGGCAATTAATGCCACTCGGATTGCCTGATTTGCCTATACCTCCGGAAGTGCGTAGCATATGGCTGGATATGGGAAAGAAACGATGGCTCATTAATAACCGGGCCCCTGCGTTCATACATCACTCATACGTCACGTTGGTTAATCCATTCATCAGATCCTGCAGGATGTGCTTGAAGCAGGGGAGTGTTCTCCTCCTCTAACAGTCTGTCAAATCTGTGTCTATGGATGGGCACATTCTGTGGCCCCATCACCCGCAGCCTGTGTTTGCGGTATCAATCACAATGTTAATCCCGATGTCTAGGCCAGATTATTTGGGGCTACGAAAGGGTTTTTAGCCATAAGCAGACACTTCCCCAAAAAGCGCGGATAATGGCTAAAGTGTTGAGTGAAAAATAAGTAAGCTTAGGAAAATTTGAAGTACTTCTTTTATGTTAGTTTTTAATTTTAAATTCAATAAATCAAAAAATCAATTTTAAAAATTAATAAAGGATCTTCTTTTATAGCAGCTATTAACATCTAGTTTCATCTTAATATAGGTTAATGTACCAGTGGTAAAATTTTTTTTTTATAGATAGAACTTAATATAATATATAATTTAACGTTTGATCAAGTTAACCTACCTGAAATGTCATAATATATAAGTAATTTTACTTAACTGGACCTGGGAGCTCCCCGACCCGCAAGAAAAATGGCCAAGAGATCAGTAGCGCCCATACCCAAAACCCACGAGCGCACTCCAGGTCCCAGGGGTCAGGATACCAAGGGCAACAATGATCTGTTCTTAAAAGAGGTCTTCAATACCACCAATAAATACAGGGCAATGCATGGCTGCCCGGCTTTAACCATCAATGCTGAGCTCACTAAATTGGCACAAGAATGGGCTAATGTAAGTTGGGATATATATAATATTATATCCTACCATTATACGAATTATATATATTATTTTTATAACCCCACAGCATCTTCGTGATGAGAACATAATGGCACATCGATCCAATCCCAAGTATGGCGAAAATATTTTCCTCTCAGGTGGAATGGATGTGACCGGGGATTTACCTGTGGAAATGTGGTATCGGGAGATAAATAGCTACGACTTCAGCAAGGCTCAATTTGCACCCACTGCAGGACATTTCACACAGCTCATCTGGAAGTCCTCAAAGGAAATGGGTTCGGGTGTGGCTCGAAAGTGAGTATTTGTGTATATATTATAAACTTTTAATGTATTTCTTGTCCACAGAGCGGACAGAACTTGGGTGGTTTGCAATTACAATCCACCCGGCAATGTTGTGGGTTTGTTCAAAGATAATGTGCCTCCTAAAAAGTAATTTTTAATTTTAACTATCCAAATTGCAAGAGTAATAAAAACGCAAAACGGGTCCTGTATCTTAAGTTGACTTATTATTTTCTAAAGTATTTTGTTTTTTGGATATTTATTTACTTAATTTATATACAAGCTGACAAAATATTTAACTTAAATTTGTACACTCTTTAGGTCTTTATGTCCTGGGACGGAGGCAGCTCCATATTCGATTCAATTAGGAGTTTTCTTGGTAAGACATTCTTCTGAAAATGGCCATTTATATTTCCAGGTGGGTTATAATTGCACACAATGCAAATACGAGTATCACTAGAGAAGAAATTAATAGATTTCCGAGGTGTGTTAGGATAAATAGAAAACTAAACCCACTTGGAAGCCACACCAACTCCCAGGAACTCTGTTTCCCACCAAACTATTTGAGTAAAATGTCCAGTATACAGATCGAAACCTGGCTTCAAATAATCGTAATTGTACTTCTCCTGGTACCAGAGTTTTATTATTTGCTCCACATTGAAAAGTGATCTACGGACACACATTATGTTCTCGCCATAAATAGGATGAGGTCGAGTTTCCAGGAGGTTCTGTTCAGCCAAGTGCTGCAACAGAACATAAATTAAATTAATCTCAGTGAGAGAGATTAAAAAACCGAAGAATAAAACCTAGAATTATTCGAATTCCAATCGGTTTATTGTACCTACATCTGCCCATTCTTGTGCATAGATAGATAATTGATAATCCATTTTCAGGGGACCTGCGCCATGGAGTTTTCGGTATTTATTGTGTTCTATTAGTACAGATAGTCTGATACCCTTTATGACCTTTTTTGAGGTTTTGCACAGGGAAGCACATCCTTGATAATCATACCAATGCCGCAGTGATTTACTAAGTTTTTTATTTGGCTTTAAAGTACCATTTGTTGGCAGTGACCTTGTAGAGTTTTCGGACAATGACCTCTTGATACTGCAGGCCAGGTAATTTCGGGAATTATGGTAAACCTTGATGGGTTTTTCGCAAAAGGGAGTAAGACAACTACGGCACTTGACCAAATCCCGACTCCTCAGATCGCAGGCAATGAACTTGGCATCATTATGCTGCAGTAATTGGAGCGGTTGATTTTTAGGACTTTTCTCTGACGAAAGAGCGTCTTTATTTTCATTCTCCATTTAATTTTATTTTTTTATAATAATTTATTAGGAAATTTTGGGGGAAATCGTTGACAAAATGAAGTAAAATGAAACGGGATGTCTGTTGCCACATTTTCCTAGAGTTTCTGCTTATCCTAGCGCTTTTTATCCGCGTTTTTTCTTTTTTGGCGACAATTTCATGTCACACATCATTAATTTTAAATTCCTGCCATAAATATCCGCGTGGGCGTGGATGAGCAGCGGGTGGCAACGGGTCACAAAGGTGTCAAGGTGAAATTATGGCAGCAGCAAGCTCTTTCTCCCTGCGACCTCTGACCCCTCCTCCTGTTGGACTGCTTTTTGATTGACTGTTTGTCACTAGGGCATGGAAATTAAAATGGAATTTTTTACCCGCCAAGTTTTGGCACCATTGTGCGTTGGGAATGAAGATTGTGATGAATTGATGATGATAAAAATATATTTGATTCAATTTCTATTCCTATATTCATGGCTTCCAGCTTAGTGCGTTAGCAATAAAATTAAATTGTGTTTTTTTATGACTGAAACGCTTAGCAGTTCATCATGATGAATGATATATAATTATTTGTTTTATTGCAATTTATTTGTGTAATTAAAAAAGAAAAAAGTTTAGAGCTGTATAAATTAATTTAAGATAGTACAATGGCAAAAAAAAACGAATGATTTAAGATCTATGGAGATTAAAATAATATATTATAGCGTTAACATTTTAATTATTCCATTTTAGCTTAATAGCGTATAATTATCAACGAATCTGAAACCTTTATTCTAACTTTACCTCTAAAAATCAGTGCGAAATCAGAATAATTTCGGACTGTCCTGCACACTGATTCGCAGAATGTTCCATTTGTGTGGATGTTGCAGAAGGAGCTATAACTTTGAGCCACCGTTACCGTAACCATAAACCCAATAAACCACTTTTGGGGGCGACAACCGAACGGAGGGCGACTTTTGCTGTTGCTTCAGTTTCACACCGTCAACAAGTGACAAGCACACCATCGCAAATATCCAAAAACACACGCATACGTGTTACTGGCATCACGCCAAAGTTGGTTGCTATCATGCCGCAGAAATTTCAACTGGCTGCAACAAAAGCGAGTCAACAAAAATGGAGAAACGCTCAAAACAACAGCATAAAAAACATGGTAAAATTTAAATACACACACATACACACGAAAGCCCAGCAAGAAAAAGAAGAAGTGATCATAAGGGTGACCCCAAAAAGTAGACTATGATTTTTTATGGCGAATTTTCGGTTTTTTTTAATTTCAGTAAGCAAATGACAGGAAAGAGGGTGGGGAATGGGGACCCTGTGGTGTCCTGATGTACGTGATGTTTTCATATATTGCAGTACTGAAAATGTGCCATCCCAGGGGTGCCTGTAAAACAGGACCTTTTTGGATATTCCCTGGGTCAAGACAAAAAAAAATTATCTTAAAGGTGAGTCCACACGTTTGCCTGGAATTTAATTATGTGAAACACATTTTGAAAATACATATTTAATTGTTAATTTTTTGCTTGCAACACGGGCAGGGAAAAGTTGCTCAGGGAAAAGTTTCAAAAAGTCTTTTAAAGCTTCAAATAAATCTGATACTTAAAGGCAAAGTTACATTACATAAAAATTTAAATAAGAATTTGAAACAAAAAACAGAACTCTAAACTGGAAGGAGTTATTTACTTGAAATTAAATTTCTTTTAAGGGAGTGAAGCCCCACTTCATTCGCATTAAGTTGCACACAGTTTCCGCAGCCAGAATCTTTGTGCCATTTTACACCTTGTCGAATTGTTAAATGCATTCAACTGTCAAAAAGCCGCAGACAAAAGTTCAATTTAATTACCACAAAAGAAAATGGGGCAACAAAAGGTGAGGAATTTCCATGGGTTGCCCAAACTTCAGATCGCAAAGTCTGGCAATGAATCCTACCGACTGCCAATGAGTTTTACAATGTAATTAAGCAGGAGGCAACGCTTTTTCGGTTTTTTTTTTCTAGGGATAAATGAGGTCAGGGGGCGTGGCAGGAGGCGGAGGCAGAGGCTGTGGGAAATCCGAAAGTCGAAGGGCAAAGGAAGTTCCTCTCCTTTTTCCGCTCGCTCTCAGTGAAAGCTTTCTTCGTTATGCATTGTAATTTGCGTGTAATTTTCAAGGCGTTGGGAAAAACGTGGAAATGCTTCTGCAACAACAGCGGCAATAATAATTGCAACTGCAACAACACCAACAGCAACACCTGCAACAACAGCAGCTGCTTTAAGGCAAAAGTCTCATTTATTTTAATGTGTCGACGCTGACGACGTGCAAATGTCTGCCAGTTTTCCAGCAGGTTTTTCCCTTCAGTTTTCAGTTCGCCAGCGAATTTTCCATGTTCAAATTGCTCGCAGATGCAACGGCAATTGTTTGTCAGTGTGCATATGTGTGTGTGTCTGAGTGTGTGTGTGTGTGCTTGAGTTTATGTGTGTGGACTTATGCGTGTGTGCGTTGTAATTATTAAGCTGACAATGCACATGCTGCTTCTCCCGCTGATTTGCGTTGCAGGGTTGCATTACCGACTTAACTCCGATTCAGGTATCAATATTAAAAAAAGATTTTTCCATTTTGACGAATATAGTGAAGAGTAAATTAGTAAATGAAATTTAAATCATTTTTTATGGAGTTTAGAAAATTTAAATAACTGATTTCTGAAGCTTTTTTATCTGGTTAGATGTATATATGGTTTCGTAATATTATGGAATACCACATATTAGTTTTATGATTTTGGACTGCTTTTTTTTTTAAAAACGATAATAACTCAGATTTTCATCATCAGAGCCTCACTAAATCCCCTTCTGATCGCGACTTCATCCCTGGCTTTATTTGCCCTGTCATCCTCTGTGGGTCAAACCCCCTCATGGCTCATGGCTGACAACGGTCATAACAATGCCAATTTTAATGGTCATTACAAAAAGGCTCATAACCATAAAAATGCAGAGCCAGCCAGCGACAGCAGAAACAAAAATGAGAGCAACTGCGAGAGCAACGGGAGGAATCATGAGCATTTATTGGGCTTATGGGTCGTATTATTAATATTCATCTGAGCCGCACTCCCCAGATCATAGAATGAAATGCAAATGAATTAAATTTCAATTCCGCAATACAAGTAGCCTCAAAAAACAAGTTGTGCGCACGTGTATTCATTTTATGGGTAAACGAAAACAATTTGCAAATATAAATATTTGTGTAGTTATTTTTGTTGTGAGCCAATTTTGTCAAGGATTTCTTTTTAGTTAGCAGTTGTTTTTGGAAATATTTCAGGGGAAGGGCTTAATTGGTGATTACATTAATCTGTTAAAAAATAGTTTAGTTAGCAACATATCCTGGTTAAAAAATCTGCAGAAGCTGAACAGTGGTTTTGATCCACCCTTGAAGTATGGGAATATTTGCATATACACTAGGCGAATTGAGGAAACCACAGGCGTTGTTATAGGAAACGAGTCCCACTAGTTTTTTGTTGGAAACCAAAGGACCGCCGACGAATCCTTCACAGGCGAGGGGTATGACTCCCGAGGGGGCAGCACACAACTCGTCCACATTTATTACTCTCCCCTTCAAAATTTTTTCTGCCGTGCACTTCAATTGGTCCTGGATCTGAAGATTTACCTTCAATAATATTTCCGATGAGGGTACCAACGCATTGGGTTGTGCCCAACCAGAAACCGTGGCATTTGTTCCAGGGCTTGGCAGCTCTTGGGACAGTTCGATGGCTTGAACCTCGCTGCCCAATTCCAATGGTGAGCTCAGCTTGAGAATGGCCACATCACTGGGCCGCAATCCCAGAAGTTGCATCCTAACTTTTTTTACCTTCACCAATTGGCCACCTGAGCTCTTCAGGGAAGAACCAACTCGTACTGATATGATATCCACGTCGGCTTGTCTCACACACTGAGCTATAGTCAAGATTATATTCGGACTGTATATGGCTCCTCCACAATGATGTTTGTCATTTATTTGAACAGAAGCCTGCCAGGGAACTTGTCCTATGCTTATGGATAGTTCATCCGACAGGGATTCCGATAGAATTTGGGAAGTTGACAAAAGTAGGAGAAAGCTTATCAGCAGCATTCTTGAGACAAATTTGTTAATCCAACGGGTATAGATCACAGAGTGCTAAAAAATGAAAACTGAAACTCATTTTATACCGACAACTTTAGTGAATATGGAGCGTGCCTTTTTGAGTTTTTACTTGGAGAGTTTTGGGTGGTTGAAAAGCGGTTATTTAATAGCCTTATTATCTACTTAACTTTCATTTTTGTTTTATTTTGTCACGCTTTGGTATGGATTATGCAGCTTAAGCTTTTGTTTGCTGACCGCTTTTATTGAACAATACAATTGGAAAAATGATTTTAAAAATATGTTTATTCGCAGTCAGGTTTGAACAGTATTTGTGAAAGACATGTACAGGGTGTTCACTCTAAAAAGGCTTTTAATTTCCCTCTTAGCTATATTTAATATAATATATAATTAATATAAAATTGTCAAATTTGACTCTTAAGTTTTCCTGTTTGTTCTAAAAGTTTAGAAAACCGAATTTATTAGACGTTGCCCATTTTATATAAGTGCAAATTGCCAACCATTAATTTACAAGTGAACTGCTTTTCTTTTGCAATTTGTTGGAAACCTCTTATGGTAATTACGATTATCACGCATACGCAGTGGTGGCCATGGAAGATAAATTATTTACAAAAGTGGCAAGCAAAGTTTATCTTCTGGGCGACAGACAACAGTTGCCATTTGGTTGTTGATTTTAATGAAAGAATTATGACCTCGCCTCGGGGCTGAAAAGCCGAACTAAATGGCTTCCTGCGGCTGCAGTTTTTCCCCTTTCCCATTTTCCGCCTTTCACCCTATTTTCCCTATTGGCGGGGGCAGCAAACCTGCTGTGCAAGACGTATAAATATATTTTGCAAATTGTAATTTAAAACATTTTGGAGCCATGCCAAGTAATAATTTGTGCTGCATTTGTGCATCTCGTCCTGGCAACGGATTTCGCATTTTGAATTGTGAAATGGCGGAATTGATGCGCTCGACTGCACTGAGCCCGGGTCCTATTCCTAGCAGGAGCTCAGCTGCGAGAAGCTGCCATTGTTATCGTATCCTTTTCGCCCTCTCCTCCGTTTTCCCAGTGGCGGGGTATCAATGCGACTGCTCGAGAATAGCATTTTATTGCTTCAAACAACATGGAAAGTCAAGTGTTGCAGTGGCACGAAATTATTCTCTCCCTTTTTTTTCTATTTTTTTCCGCATTCGCTCTGGGTATTTTTCTCGTTTGGCGAAATCGGTTCGGCGCAATAAATTCTATTAAAATGCAATTTGAAGGCTCTGTGATTTTAAATAATGCCAAGAGCAGCCATCGGGTTAATGCAGAATGGCGGCATCCTTGGCGCTCCGTTATCCTGGCAATCGTTTTCTTTATTTTTTATTTTTTGGCCCTTCCAACTGGAGATTTATGCAATCTCTTGCTGTTGTTTGCTCGCCGGATATTCGAAGTATTTATGGTCTACCCGGAGGGTCCTTAGCTAATTGGGTTGTCAATTTAATCGCAAGTTGTTGGGGGCTTATCTTCATAGATTTCCCTTACTTTCGGCCGCACAATGTGCAAATACTCCCACACAAGGCGCCAAACGGAGTAACCGCAGCCAAAAGAAATTGCAATTTAATTAATGCCGAGTGAGAGAGGAGATTAAAATAGTTGAAATGTCATTAGCACCGAATCTCGAAGGGATAACGGGGTCGGGCTCCGGGCCAAAAGGCATCAAGGGGTCAACGTGTTGACCACACAATTGTGTGGTCACGTGATGACTTTTTGGCGCTGCTCTTGTGGTCATAATTTCATCCACACAAAAAAAGGCAGAGGAGTTAAGGCAAAGAAACCACAGGCAATTCGCCGGGGATTGTCTCCGGCTTTTTCGGCTTCTGCTCTTTAAGTTGCGCCGGAGTTCGTGTTAAAAATTCATTAGGAGTTTTAATTAAAATTCTCTCTGTGGCTCACAAAGGCGCGTTGAACACTTAACGTTCTGACAGCTCACAAAAGAAGTTGGCGGCAGAAACTTAAAAAATAAAAATGAGCACAAAACATTTTTTTTTTGGCCAGGCATTGCGCTGGCTGCCTCATAACTTTGCTCCATCCAAAAAGTGTATAAAAACTGTGGAAAATGAGGGAAAACCATCGTGGGGACAGCCTCCATATGTGACCGTCGGCACTTTATATGCATGACTACGTGTCCTTTTAATATCCTGTAAACAGGCGCCGCTTCAAAACTTCCGCTTGGCAAATAAATAAAATATAATAAACAAAGCAAATACATTTTTTTCATTTTTGATATCGGTTTATTAAAATGTGTTGGTTTTTCTTCACTTACTATGTATACATTAGTTTTAATTACTTAAATAATTACTTATGATATATCCCATGCTAGATTTGTATGTGTGTATATTTATTAAAAAAAAAACCGATTAATCTTGTCATTTTACTATTATCCGTCAGATAAACTCAATTTGCATAATGTAAGCTTTCAATTTTTGTAATTACAGTAGAGATTATTTTTCTTTTATGAAGGCTGAAGCCCTCGTCGTCATCGTTCAATGTCGTCAATAATTTGGACCCAACACCAATTAGTTGGCTGTAATAATGTGACATTTTGTGTATTTCGTGTTCATGCACATTTTTAGCTTTGTAATGGAATTCTCCAGTGAATTTGCAATGCCACGCGTCATTTGACACATTATTGTGACATCCTGGCCTCGATTCTAGTTAGCGAACCCATCGACAATGCGATGCTCCTTGTATAATCATAATTAGTTTTGCATAATTTGACCCACTGGTGTTCGGTAGGGAAATTTTGGTCCGGTCCCGGCACGATATTCAATTACAAACATTGCCCAATGTTCTAAACATTTCGAGTGTCTGGCTGAAATTAATTTGTTTGTGTAACTGGGCAAACTAACACTAGTGACTAGTCCTGCTCCCTTGGAGGTGGAGGTGTGCAAACAAATTGCGTACGTGTACTGGCAGCGAGGTCCTTTTGGTCCTTTGGTAATTGTAATGCGAGCAAATAAACGAGCGAGTGCCACACGAATATTCATACAACAATGTCGCACATGTATGCGAACGAAGGACATTGGCACACGCAGACACACACACACACACGGATGCAAATGGAGATGGAGTGAAAGGCAAATGCCGACCGGACAAATGCTTGATGTGGGTGCCTTGTTATTGTCATACCCTCGAACACAGAAATTTTTAATTTCAATTTTTTTCCCTTCACGTTTCCCAGTTCCAGTCTGAAACAAGTTGTGTTACAAATTTGAATTTATGTCCTGCCAACACCTGCAATATCCTGCTGTGGTCAGCTTCATTCAGGTGGGGTCTTCCGTTTCATTTTCATTTTCGTTTTGATCGCATAAAGTTTTGCCAGCACATTAGCTACATATGACACCTTAAAGTGTTTACCTGTTATGGGAACGAAATCCTAGCCGGGGGAATTCCCTGATTGGATCGGGGTGTGGAAGGATAAGCGGAGGTGCAGGACTGGTTGCTAAAATTGAATTCACAAAGTTATGAATAGTTAATAACTGCGGGGAGAAGGAGGAGGTTATGAGAATGTGAAAGGAGAAAGTTAAAAAAGGAAAAAAGGACATTGCAATTGGGTAACGATTTTGGGGAAATCTTTTTGTCATATTTAAGGCGTGACCTGACCTTAAGTAAATCAAATGTTAATAAAATATAAGCTTAAATACTTTACAAGGGTAGGACGTAATCCAAATTGTAAAATGTAATAACTTGCAGACTATCGACAACATTTAAAGGCACCTTAAATTTGCGCTATTGTTTTATTGTTTTAAACATGAAAAGCACCGTTTCGCTTGAAATCAAATTCATTAAATCCAGTGTAAAACAATAGAGATGCTTTTTGCATATCTGCTCGCAGATCGATATCCCTTCCCGACGTCCGAAAGTAAACAGACTTCACCAAACCATGACCCGAATCTATCCAATCCATTGTTCCGAAATCTTGTGAATTATTAATTAACAATAGGAAAGCGCAAAACAATGCCAGTCGAAGCTTACACTTTCCCGCTGTCAAACTCTAACTCGACATGTGTGAAATCGAATACACACTCGTATATATCCCTACACCTGAATGCTGTCAATGCAATCCACATACTCTAGTATATTTTTATTGGAGCCATTTTCGTTAATTACTTCGGACGAAGGATGAGATGAAGGAGGAAACACTTTGTGGCACGTCTGAAATGTGTCTGTTTCCAATTTTAGAAGCCAAAAGATGCAGAGTGGAAAAGAAATGAAGAATTGTATTTTGATTTTTTAAGGAGTGCAAAGAGTTACTTTCTTTAACATATGTATATTTATTTGAAGCTTAGGAAATAAAACTAATAGAAATTCGATTTAAATATAGGGAGTATTGTCCTACTAGAAAATGTTATCTCTTCTGTAGTAAGTATTTATATTTATTTCCAAAAGATTTGTATCTCAGTGCACAAGTCCATGGGCTGCACAAGTTCTGTCAATCGCTGTTGCAGTTGCCAGACCTCGATTTCATTTCATTTCGGTTTCGCTTTTGTTTTCCTTTTCGGCTTCGGTTTGGCATCTCTGACCTATAAATCATCTAATGGCCTGGACAGGTTGGGTTTTGATGCGGTTTTCGGATAGGGTGGAGATTTTCCCGCAGCTCGCGCCCTCTTCCCCGCTCAAGTGTCAATATTTGTGCGAAATGCGGCCGCCGTCTCATCGACACAAACACTCTCCATCATCCACATTCGGTTTCGGTTTTTGTGGGTTTTAGTTTGTTGCTCTGCGAGTTGCAGCAGCAGATTTGTTGTTCATTTTCCAGAACTAGGGAGAGATACATGCTTTTAGTTGTTTAAATTTAAGTTGCAGGGCAGCGCAAAAAAGAGGACCAAAAAAAAAGAGCAGCGAAAACAAAGCAAGAGGTCAAAAGTCACATTGAATATTATAACTATTTTCAGCTGGCAGTCGACTTAATTTCCGTTTTGTATTTTCATTGTCCTATTTCCAAGTTCACAGCTTACATTTGTGAACAGAAGGACATCTGTTTTGCACTTCATTTGTTATGGAATTGAATTTCTTGAGGTTTTTTATGTGCTTCCTCTTTTTTTCCCGTTTCTTTGTGAACAACGTGGCGTATGGGCAACTTATTTGCCATCTGTCGTGGCTGGCTTGAGAAATGAAATAAAATCAAATGCAGTCGACTGAAAAATTGAGAAGAAGGGTTTTGAAAGAACTTATTTTTCTGTGCTTTTTGTTCAAACTTTCAAATTGAGCATCCTGGTGTAAAGTATTTGAAGGGTTGTATGAATCATTTATTTTGGGCAGTGCAGCAATGTTTGTGCGGATTCTTTTTTTCTGAAATTTGAGGATCTCTTTTGTTTTTAATATAAATTTTACAGAGAGGTTTATTTCCTTGATTAGTTTGAGTACATTTTATATTTTTATTGACACTTCTAATAATGTTATGTTTTAATAATATTTTTAGCCTTTTTTATAATTTTAGGATATGGATAGTCTTAGTAAGCTTCTGTTTAAATGGTAAAACCCCTAAACTTTCAGCAAAAAGCACAACTGAAAAATTCTTTTCTACTTTGAAAATTGCAATACAAACACTTTAGCTCGCCAAATATTTTTTTACTTGCTGGAAGCAAAGGCAACAATTAAAACGCAAATCTGGGATTGTTTAAACTTTAAACCCTGTGACCACAGCCCAGGACAATGGATAGGAAAAAGAGCCCAGTGGAAGCAAACCGCAAAAGGCAGAGTGGAAAAATCTAAGAGCATTTCAGCCGCAAGCTGCCGCAGGTCCCAAAATAGTCATAAATTTCGAGCGTTTTTAACAAGGAGCAGCCGCCAAATGGGAAATGTAAAGGGCGAACGCAAAAAATGGAGAAAAAACAGAGGCCGGCCAAAGAAATATCTGGAGAGTAAGTGGAACAGGACCTAAGGAGTTTGCTTTAATTTACTTTTTCACCAAATCCAGTTTCTTGCCCATCATTTAAATGACACATTACAAAGTGTAAATCATCTGCACAAAGTGCATCCAGAAATGTAAATAGTTAATGGTCATTGAAGGGCCATAAATGACCAGACCGAAAGTTGACTTAAATATATTGTTTTTAATATGGCGTAACTGCAGTTTGCAGCGGAATCGGTGGGAGAACGAAGGACCCTCTCTCTGCATTTCATATTGCTAAAGCGCGAACATTAAGTGGCAGTGTCGTCCTTTTTGCCAAAAGAAAGAGATAGAGAGAGTGAGAGAGTAGGACAGGAAGGAAGTTAATGCAGGGCATTTGCCTCTGGGTGCGTGTGTGTAGGCGAGCGAGTGTGTCTGTGTACGCGGCAACATTAAAACAGGAAAGGAATATATAATTCGACGGTGAATATCGAATGCGAAATGCTCTGGGAAGCTGAAAGGTATTCATTTTGTGCTCGTCTACTAATTTTACTCAGGGAGACTTAGACTGCAATAAAATTGAATCGACTCGTGTCTGATTAGGGTGTGGAATGTCAAGTATATATTATGACATTGCTTAAGGGGAGAAATGCTTAACTACAATACCTTGAATAATGTTAAACTAATTATTATCTATTAGTTCAAAGTTTCAAAAATTGTTGTGTTAAGTGTCGTAAAGAATGACTACTACTTGTGTGAAAATAAAACTTATCTGTTTGTAGAACTTATTTTAGAATAGGTTTTTTTAATTTTTTTACAATATTGTTATATATTTACATTATGGTTTATATTACATTTATTAGACTTTATACTAGGAATATCATTTTGTTAATTATACAAACTTTAAAAGTTTTTTTACTTTCCATAGCATTTGCCCTTAACTTTGTGCATCTAAAAAATGGTATAAAGTGATATACCTTTATCGGTTAGGGTACACAGCCGCTGCTCATCATCGCCAGCATCCGGACGACGCACGTAGTCACGACCAGGAAACCCATACACTGCAAAAACTAAACAAGAGTGGTGGTTACGGGAAAGGGGGGTGGAAAGTGAGGGGAAGTGGGTGTATGGGTTTTTGGGGCGAAACAGCACGGGCATTAAGCACGTCGGCAACATAAATATTTTAATTTTGCTAAAAATTTGTGCTGAAAAGTCGCATTTTTGCATTAGGAAGTGCGAGGCAGCGACTCTCCCGTTAGACACACACACACATACACACACACACAGATAGACACGGAGACTCGCACACACTGACACAACATAAACTAAACAAAATGGCGTCGACGAAAGGATGCGCTATGTAACTGAGATGCTCGCCGTTGTTTGCCTTGTTTTTCCTGTGCTCCGCTATAATGATAAGCGCTGTTAGTGTTTTACTTTAATAGGCAAAATTATGTGGCCGCACAAATACACCCACAGTCGCACAGACACGACAAACACTTACACACACCGCGCACACATACAAACAAAGGACTTTGGCTCAAACACGGCTCAAAGGCATAAATTATTGCGGTTAACTGGCTTGGCTGGTTCCGGCGAATGGAGCACGGAAAGTGTTGTCAGAGCCCGCTCGGTTGACTTTCCCAGTTGGCCGAAAGGAATAAAGTGTTGGACTGTCCCACTTTTTGTTCTGGTTGAGTTGGTTAGCTATGACATAATAGCAGAAATAACTGGGAAATGTGGAATATAACTTCAATATGTTCATTTGATTTGTTCAATAATTGATTTATAATAATTTTGCTTTTTATTTTAACCGCCTGCAAAAGTTTGCCGAGATTTATGACATGAGTTTGAGATTGTTTGGCTGGGCCTACGGTTTCTGGGCAATTTAGTTTGAACTTTAATTATTGAAGAGGAATTTTCGAATATAGTCATTTAGTATATTTATTAAAGTGTCCTTTTTATATTTATCACTTTTCAAATCGTAGTGGAGCAAATGCCTTTTTATTATTTAGAGATTTTCCATTCTTCAATTAAAAATTGAAGTGTTTGAACAGCTTTAGCAATTCATCAACTTAATTAAGTGGCTGTTGAATTCCTGAGTAAATTCCTTGGATATCCGAATTTATTCAAAACATTTGAAAACAAGCTTAGCTCTCCGTTTTCTACAGTTTATTTGACTGCTTGTGGTTTATTACATGAATTTAAATTGGACCTTAATGAAAGACCATGCAAATATTTATGCAAATTGCAATTTACTAAAAATTTGCCAATTTGAATTTCGGAATTTGCTGTTAATTGAACTCGAAGCTGGCTTGCTTGCACTTCGCATTTGTTGTGATTGCAGAGAGGCCAACAACATGCAAATAAGTATGCAAACATGTGCTGGGCCACAAGCAAACATGGACAAATGAATGGTTAAATGTGTCACTAATTACGAAATGGCCGGCAATCCATCAGCGACAAAAGGAAAAAGTCCTCTCCAAATGGTCGATTGGGGGACACTTAATGGCGTTTAATATTCAGAAAAGGTTCTTAACATGAGCAGCGACGACATAATGTACTCAATTAAAATGCGAGCAAGACAAAGTATCCGTTTACCCAGCCACTCTATCTGTGGCAATTTATGTGGCACCATGGCGTATACTTAATTTGACAAATGGCTAACAAGGCGTAGAAGTATAGTGAAGGAAATTGTAGAATTCCGTGCTTATTATTAAAATTTTTTTATATTTATAAGACCGTTTAGATTTTTTGTTTATTACAAAAAGCTGTATAATAATTTTTATTATTTGAAATATTACAAAAAATTGTAGATTTATAATTTTAGTTTTAATATAACTACTACTATTACACCTTTAATATGCTTTTGAAATTTGATAAATTATTTTGTATTGCCTACTTACTGATTTTTATTTAACAGGTGTCAATAGCCTGGGGGTGGGCTAATAATATGTTATAGCCATCGCCCCTTGTCATTTGTCATTACAAATCTCTTTGTCTGAAATTTAAATTACTGATGACTTTAATTATAGAGTGTCGTTAAATTATGTTGAGCTTTTCAGGGTTCATTTGCTATGCATTCGCATAGAATTATGTGCAAAACAAAAAGGCAACAACTCACATACCCCCTGCCGAAACTGAGATGGAATCAATTTTGCAAATCGAAAATCACTGGCAGGCATCGACATCGCATGTCTTTCTGAATGCCTTGACAAATGTTTGGATTAAATACAAAATATTCGTAGACATCATACATCAGAAATAGGGGGCTGAGTTGCACTTGAGCTGCATGTCTGGCAAAAACCTGAAGGATGCAGCACTTGCTGTTCGATTCTCGTCTGTCAATCTGCTCTCCAAGTCAAGTGTTTGGCTGTCTGTCATTGAATGATTGACGTGTGCGGGGCGTGTCAATAAACCGACAAGTCAAGTGCCGCAAAATTGCAAAGAACCAACTCAAAAAAGCCAGGCAATCGGTGGTATACGGTCATGGGGTGGCAAACAAGTCAAAGGATTACTTTTGAGCCAAATTAAATTCACTTTTTTTTCTCGAAGTCAAATACAAAGTTTTATATTTCTCTTAAATTGAATCTATCTTTAATCCAAATATTGTCCAACCATTTTCAATAAATTACCATGAACATATTCATCATTTTAATTTCTGAGTAATTGGAAGGCATAAATTGTGTTACATTTGTTGTTGAGCTTTCACATTTTCGGACTCGGCTTGTTTGTACTTCGCTTGTCCTCCGGCTGCAATTGTTTAAAAGTACATGGCGTATACGTAATGCAATTTTCGAGCTTGTTTATTGTCCGTAGTTATTTGACCCCAGGACAGTTTTCTGCTGCAATATTTACATGCCACTCCACCATCCAAAGTGCTCTAAAATTTAAACACAAATTATAATTATGGGCGGTGCAGGCAAAAAAAACCTTCCACGGCGACCAAATGCAATTAATTAAAGGCAGCCACTTGCTGATGGATGGCCCAACCACGACGTACGTGTAATTTAAAATTAATTTGCGCTAAATGAGCCCCACCATTCGAAGGGATTGGTGGTTCACGCCACATGCAATCGCTGTGCCACATTGCGTGTGGTGCCAGAACCTTGAAATGCATTTAAAATTCTTGCCACCTTTTGCATTCGTATTTTGACACGAATTTTTAATTGTTTTCATCGACGGAGAGGGGGAAATTGGCACATTCGGCGGTCTTTTTGCACTCTGCGGTTTTCTAAATAACTAAATAACTTTGGTTCGCAGCCGCATTTGTTCGGGTTTTGGTTCAAGTGGGTCTCATTGAGCCACTTCTATGGCTGCCGCACCACCGACCATTTGTCCCACATTCTCAGGCTCTTTTAGCCCCACCATGGGGGGCTAAGTTTCCAGATATTATCGCTGACCATTGCCTGGTCACTCGGTCTCTGACCACTTTCCCTTTTTCGTTTTCCCTGCCACTCCACCCATTCCATTTGGACTTGGTTTTCCCGCAGCATGTTGATTTATATTTATATTTGCTGTCCAAGTGTATCTCGGCCCGGCTCTAAAGTGGGTTATGAGGTTGCCAGCGGGCCATAAATTTATTTATGGCTCACCGAATGGACAAGTCGTAGCGTAAATTATAGTCAATAAAGTTGAACATTAATTGCAGATGCATTGCCTAAAATTATCTTTATTTATGTACTTAAGTGCCACCCGAATGTATTTTTTTTAGTATTTTATTGTCCTTTAAAACTAGTAATATATTTTATTACGTCGCGGTTAAATGTTGTTACTGTTAAATAATAACAAACTTTAAAACAGCTTTTCTAAAAATCACTAAAACTTTGTTTAACTTTGTATATCTTTTTGATAATTTTATACAACATTATATTATTTAAAGGTTTTCCAAATGGAAGGCATTTCTTATTTTCAATAGTTAAATTAAAAAAAATCCTTACCTTATCCTTCATATAAAAAGAACCCCACAGGTTCCTTTCCCAAAAATAGAATGCGAGTACGAGTACATAAATATTTAAATAAATCAATCAGACAAATGAAAGCTCTTGTAAATATTTGTAGTCTGCTTTTGGGGGCCCCCACAGACACACCCGCCCACTCAAATTTATACAAAAACAATCAATTGGCAGCTCAAATCACACACACACATGCACGCACTTTTGTTTCTCTTTTGAATGGGCTATAAATGCCGGCTAAAGAAGCGCATAAAAAAACCTCGCCAAAACGCTTCAAATGTAAGATAAACAAACCGGCAAAAAGATTCACAATCCCACACAAATGCACAGCGTACACACACAGACTTTCACACACACACACACTTGCGATAAAAGAGAGTTTTCCAGCGTAACGCAAACTCACCAAATTTCCCTGGCAAAGAGCAAGATGAAAATTAAGAGTGGGAAATTTTCGCTTTTGGTCGAAATTATGCCTATTTTAAAGGTTGCTTCAGGTAATTTGGATTTGTGTTGATCAGCTTTTTTTTTAGGTATTAAACTAAAGAAGTTAAGATTATTTAAATTGATTTTTTAAGGTTTTAAGGTTATTCATTTTAAATCGAATGATAATAAAATGAATAGATGTTTTTAGAAAATGATTTCAAAAACTCCTACGATATATTTAAAGTACAATATATTATTTAATGTTACTAGAAATCTTAAAATTACCAGTTGTATTTGTGCTACTTGTGTTTTGAAGCACGCAATGCTGCAAGGGCAACAAAAAATAAAACACACTTTGGGGGCCGCAAAAATGCTTGACTAAAATGGCTTTATAGATGCTCTTGACGACAAACCAAAAATACAAAAACTAACAAGCAACACAGGCACACGCAACACCCGAAAACAGGGAAAACAAAACGTAATAAATTGGGTTTTCTTGCTGGCGTGGCTGCTGCACTTAATAATTATAATTTATGCAAGAGTCAACAATTGTGGGCAACCAGAAACGATGCCGTACAAAAGGTGCACTCGGTGCACAGGGGAAGTGTATAAACTTTCGCCGAACACTAAATTTGCATAGTTTGGTTTCTTAATTGCCTTGAAAATGGGCTTCCGTTAGGGAAAACTTATGATCAAAAATATCCTTGGACTTAATGAGAAGGAAAATAAAATCTTTTCGGTAAAAATAGGCTAAACTAATTTTAAAAAATGCAATAAGTTTGGTTACCTCTATCTAGCTTTTTGATTGTTTTTGCCATAAGCACTCGTTTTCACCGAGTGATGAAGTGCCAATGCAATTATCATCTAACTGATAGCTGGACTTGTGGCCTGGTATTGACATTAACATGGTGTTGGCCCTTTTGCAATCGCGGCCTGCGAATTTCGACGGTGGAGTTAGACAGGATTCGAATTGATGGGCTTCAATAAATTTCAGCCGGCGGAGTCAACGAGGTGTGTGCGTGGTGTGTGTCGATGCGGGTGTATCTCCACTCGCCCCTCCTGTCCATTTCAATGGTATATGGGAACCGAAACCGCAACTTGCCACCCTTTTGCAACCCGCAAAACCAGTTGACACATGTTGCAGTTAACATGGCAAGTGGATGTGGCATGGCTTGTATCCCGTGTGGAGAAGGCTTCAAATGCCAGTTCAGTGGACTCTGTTTGCGGTACAAAGTGATTTGCCATTATAGCACCACCCACCACCCACACCAGCTGCACCACTACCACCACCACCACCACCACCCCCTTTTCCTTCCTTTGGGACCGCTGTCTTTGGCACTTTGATCATTTGCCATTTGCCTGTTTGCGTTTTAATTAACTTACACCGGCTTAATGAACTTTCCAGACCTTTAGCCCGAACTCAATCCGAAAGAGGCTGCTTATTAGCTCTTGACATGGTGCCATGGCCATCTCATTGTGCTCCGGATATTTACTGGGCCATTTGCAGATGTAATTGTTGTTGCTCACATTTGATCCGATGGCCAACACCTTGGGCATTGGACTTAGGGCACCTCGTAAGCTGCTTAACCGCTGAGCTCTTGATTTCCAAATGAAGTCGTTTCTTGGGGATAAGCAGCTACAATTCGCAAAGTCTTAACATTATAATTCGCTCTTCTCACCATCTTCGCTTCTAAGAAAAATGTACTTTTACTATTATAAATGGAAAACTACAACTTTTCAAAATTTTATTTTTCAAATCTTGTGTAATTTCCTATTTGTTTTTAGACTGTCTATGTGTCAATTATTATAACAGCTTTAATTTATATCAATTTTAGAAAAGTAAGAGCTGTACCTTAATAAATCTATAAATCGTAAGAGAAAATAATTCTATTCAGCGAAAAGGTAAACGCGGAAAACGTATATATAATAAAAACACATAAATTAAAATGTCATTAAGGTCTGTTTTGGTCGCATTTTCCCAGCTTGGCTGCACAAAAATTCGATAAAACTTATATTTATAATTGAGCACAGAATTTGCCAGGTTATGCCATTAACAGAACATTTTCTGAAATCGACAATTTTCCTACAAAACAACAATTGTAAGCAGAAGAATAAAGCGAAATAAAATTTATCATTCCAATTTGTATTTTTCCGTTGGCGGGATTAATGGTGTTCGTTTAATTTTTCGTGGAAAACCGCCTGGCACTTGAATAATGAAAGGAAGGCTCGAAGGATGTCAATTTTTCCGACATCTTTTCCTATTTGCACTTTCGCCCCCGGCAGCCTGTCAAATATTTGATTTGGCCTTGGTCTAAGCTCTTTTGAAGGCCGTTGCCCACTTGAAAAGAATGGCTCTCGACACGAAGGCGTTTGAATCGTACGAGAACTCGAGTGGAATTTTAAGATTAGTGGACTCAAGATGGACTCGCCTAATTGGGCAGCTTATTAAAGCACCCTAACTGGCCGTAGTCATTGAACTTGAAGTTGGGCCAACTTTCTGCAGGGGAGGAAACAGCTGCTGGCAGGAAAAACATTTCGCCCACTTACGGCCGAGTTTCAGCCCATATAAATTTCCATATTACAGCCGAGGAGGAAACTGCACAAACATAGTTGATCCAATTAACTGACTAAGAATCACTTAGGTTGAAAGTTTAGTCCTGGACTCCACTTCACTTCGCATTGCTTTGAGGCATCAAAGTTATCCTTTTTAAATGCCTACTCAATCCATCCTGCAGGTCCTGGCACTCACACATGCCCTCCATTTCATTGTCCTGCGGTCGCCGCAAAGGAAGTGGGATTGCTGGGCTTTTGACGAGACAATTTGTATTCATTGCCACTTTAATATTTAGCGAGGCGTACGCCGATGTCAGTCACTTCACAGTGAAGTGATTTTTTACCCTTCCTGCTGTGTGTGCTTTATTCACTTTTTTCCAGTGATTTTAAGTGCAATAATTTGCATAGCAACTGACACGATATCACTGTGAAGTGCAGTGCTTCCCGCTGGCACTCACTGCCAATTGACGAAACAAACACGCTAGTTGAACAGTTGGCAAAAAAACGGGTGAATGGCCTGAAAGCTATTTAAATTAACACATCCGAAAATGTCCGGATTAATTGCCGCATTTTTATCATTTTCCCAAAGAAATAGAAATCGATTTTCATGTCTGTTTGGAAGGATTGCTTGAAAATAAATAAAAAATACTTACGTTGGTCGTTAAATACAAATATGTCTTTAAAACTAAGTTATCGTTCAGCATTTTTTTTAAATTTACTTTATAATGTAATGTTTATTATATAAATGTTTATTTATTTATTTATGTATGTATTTTAAATGATAGTTTAACTTACAAAACTTATGCGACTATAGTTGTTGAATATTAAATGTATATATTTAAGCGTTAATTTGGTCTTAAATGTTCGGAGACATTTATAAATGTCATTTATATTTACCGAAGAGAACCGCATTATAATGTATACGAATTCCCCCTGTTTCCACAATTGTAACCAGCTCCCTCCGAATAAAAATGTAAACATTTTGATCCCCGAATCTTACATACCCCTCCGCACCTTTGAATCCTTTGACAGGGACCCTTCTTCTTTGCATTGCAACTCATTAAAATTGTTAAAGGCCAAACAGACGGCAAAGGAGGAAAAGGCGAGAAGGGCGGTGAAAAATCAGGGAAAGATGCCAGGGCAAATGGAGGAAAAGGAAAAATCCGCGAATGAGTCAAGGTGAACCCACTCACTTTGGCGCAGAGATCCGTTTCGCCAAGCAAATGAAGTAGGGGTCCGGACCTCGGAAGATACCCCCACTCCCCGGAAAACACCCTTTAACCTCCCACCACTGAAAACCATCAACCTTACCGAATGCATTTCCTCTAGACTTTTTCCTCGCTTCCTTTGTTTATTTGCTCGGTGCGTTTTCAGTTGACTGCGTTGCTTGTCGTGTGTCGGGAAAGCGGAAAAATCGGGGATGAGGCATGGGAAAAGGGGGAGTGGGCGGGGAAAATGCAATAAGTCACCGATTGGCGACAGGCTGCACAAATGTGTGGCCTAGTGCGAAAAAGTGTTGCGAACATAAAAATGGGTTACCAGTGCAAGGCTGCCCAAGGCATATTACGTATACGTACGTATACGTTATACAGTTGCCCAACGTAATGGAAAGCCATAAAAACGATTTATGGCAGTGGGAAAAGGACGCCAACAGGGCCAAAAGGGTTAACCAAGGTCATGCCCCTGGGAGGACTTTAACCTGATCTCTCCCTTACCTTGATTTGTAGTGGTCATTATTTGGCGCATAATGAAATAATTAAAGGGTCAATATGGGAATAAAAATGTATTAAATTATTAGCTGACAAAATAAATATAAGGGATAACATGTTATCTAAATCAATCTAAGCTTTTATTTGTTTTTCGCTTATTAGTTCTGCAAATAGAATAATAAATTTATTCAAAATTGATACATTCTTTCACAATTAATGTCTCTTACAAATATTAATGCGAATCTCAATAATGAGGGAGTGCAAAAGTTGAACCAGCTGACAAGTACAAGGTTCTCTTATCTCTCCACCACACAATTGATTGAGTTTGGGGATTTGTGGATATCATTAGCTTGTCCCACATGACATTTGTGTTTGTCCCCGTCTGATTTGGCCATTTATATTCACATTTCCATTCCCCTGGCCACCGAGATCCTTGGATTTTACTGGGGCTGGGTTGCAATTAATCGTTGAAAGGATTACACGCCCCCACATAGGAACTCGGAGTGGTCCGTTCGACTCTCATCAGCCCACTTAAGTGATGCTAATTTATGGCCCCGGCACATCTTGTTTGTTTGTCGTCTCCGATGAATGAGCTTTTCCCTGGGGTCTTTTTCCCTGACTTTGCTCGTTTGCCGCTCTGTTTGTCCGTTGCCATTTTCACCAGGAGTTTTGCGGTAAGTTTATAAGCCGAGATTAGGCGGCATTGTTGCCAGTTTTGTCCACCGCTGTCTGTGGCTTGTTGCTCGCATTTCAATTGGACAAGTAAGAAACCGGAATATAATATTAGCTCGCTTGGAATTAAAAGCTATAACAGACTAACGAGGCGTTTCAATTGATCGTGACCACAGTAAATGAGACTGGGGATATTGTTTTTTATAATTTAATAGACCTTTACACAGAAATTTGAAGATTTATTCCAATTATTTATTATTTTTATAGCATTAATTTATTTAATTTTATTTATTATTTTAATAGCATTAATGATGCTTAATGCTTGTTTTATTAAAAGAAATTTGGATATTTTATAAAACTTTGTGTAGTTCAATGAGTATTAGAATTAAATAGTACTTTTACTATAATTCGTATTTGTTCAAACAGATTCGAAACCACAATAACACAAAGACTATTAATGTATTTAACCTTCTGCCCTAAAGAAAAGCCTTGAACCAGGTTAAAGGACACCTTTGCCCTCTTCATTTGCATCCAGCTTCTATCCCATTAATTTCAGTCGATTGTTATTGTTGTTGTGGTTGCGACACCAAATTGCAACCGCATCCGAATCCAACCGCCTAATCAGCGTGTGACTCGCACACTAATGAACTACGGCCGCCAATTAGCCAATGGCCACGCCCACCGCCTCCTCTTTACCCCTCAATTGACCGCAGGAGATGAAGTGGCGCTGACCTGGTTAACAACACAGTCCACCTATTGCCTCTCGTTATCCATTTAATGACCTCGACTGTCATCAGTCAAAGGATAGTGTCTCTCCTTTGAGCAATCTTGGAATGCTGTAATATCATCCCATACAGGAGGTCCAAAACAATGCCCTAGTCATCAATGGTTAAACTATTCCGCATAACTGCTTGATGAACAGTTGTGGCTAAGTTTATTCGTAAGGTTTCCAAGCTTAGAAATTTCACAGGTTACACGCTAAATAGAAAGCTATTTTGTTTAATGACCGCTAATAATTTATTTAATTTACTTTAAGGGTATTTTTTTTTGTAAGAAAAATAAAATACAATTTTTTAATTGAGTATAAAATTATAATACGAGGAAAAACATCTTGCTCGATAAGTCAGGACTTATACTCAATGTTTGTGCTCTAAATAATTTTTAAGAATAAGTAAATGTACTAAAAAAATGTGATTTCAAAAAAGCCAAGGCATTTATATGAAACTTTTTATTGTAAAATTTTAAAGAACAATGTCTATCCAAATACTATAAATGTCTATCCAAATACTATAAAGCCTTGTGCGCTAAGTGTATAAAAACTGCATTAAATTACCAAGTCGAAAGCGAAACGCCTAATGAAAACCAATTCTCCTCGGCTTTTACTAAATCTAGTAGGAAGATTATGACTCTGGCTTGATCCAAGACAAAATGAGAATGTTTTTTGGGTCCTGGTTTGTGTTGATCTTGCTGTCACGGGGCACCCTCGGAATTCAAGACGGAGTCGACGCGCGGTTTGAGTTGTGGAGTTTCATGGCCTCCCTGTGGATTAACGGGCATCACGAGTGCGGAGGGACCGTCATCGATAATCGAATTATCCTGACAGCCGCCCAGTGTGTAGCAGATATTCCGCTGAAAAATTTATCTGTACGCGTGGGCACAGTAGATATATATAAAGGTGGCAGTATTATCGCGGTAACTGCAAAAATTGTGCATGAAAAATATCGTGAGTTGAACAACGATATTGCCCTTCTATGGCTAAAGACATCTGCCGTATCCGATAGAGTGGCCAAAGCTCCACTGACCATTAAAGAACCCGCTGAACGCGAATTCCCAAGCAACGCAGGATGGGGCGAGAGGCAACTGGAGTCCTACGATGCGCCCAGAAAGCTTCAAAACGGAGTCACCAAAATCCATCTGCGAAAGTTTTGCAGTGATGAGCTTATTGAAACGATTGGCGATAACCTTCTTTGCTCCTATTACACGCAAAACGACATTTGTCCAGGCGACTATGGAGGTCCCCTGATCCTGGGCAACAAACTAGTCGGCATCGCCATCCAAGGACATGGCTGTGGATATGTCAATCTGCCCTCCATCTACACGAATGTGTTCCATTATCTTAAATGGATTGATGACAATTCCAAAAAGATCAGGAAAAATAAATAGAGTTATACAAATAATAATGATAATAATAAATCTTTATTTTTAGATAATTAACAACATTAAGTTTTAAAAGTATATACGGTAATATTAACATTAGTAAATTGTAGTTTATTTCTATCATTAAAACTAATGGTTTTATACCTGTTTATCAGCAGCAGAATTTTCAGTTATATTTTTTCAAGGCTCTAATTTATCAGGGTAAAAGTTGTTCATCAGCACCTCATACATTTGTTTACGTTGCATATATGCTGTAAAAAATACTGAAATCATAGACAAGACAGGTGACTAAGTAAGGGAACTTACTAAAATCGAACTCACCCATCAGCAAAGAACCAATAATGACAAGCTTGGATATATGACGGTTTGCCTTTGTTTTTTCCAGTTCCAAAGGTGCGTTCAAAAAATCCGGACATTTGGGACAGAGCGGCTTCAGTAGATCCCTTTCCAGGACCATTTTACCCAAAGGAGATTGTAAATCCAGTCCACAACTAGCCAGTGAAAGAGGTGTTGCCTCAAGGCGAACGTGAAGGCTTTTCGAGGAGATATCACGGCTGGAAACTCGCCGGAAAATGGCCAGCGTTGTCTCACCATTAACCTGATCTCGGGGAGCATAAGTGGATTGGATACAGAAGCGGTGATGTTGATCCAGATCCTCGTGAAAATCGAAATAGTTTAGACTAATGCGGATCTCAATGAAGCAATAGGGTTCTATCATGCCGGCATTGGGACTCACATGATAGTACCGCCACACATTCGATTTTATCTGGAATATAGTCGAGATTTTTAAGGTTTTATATGAATAAGTTATACGTTACCTTACCTTAAACAAAACCTTCCTGTTATTGGGATTCAGCAGGGTGAGCATACGCCTTTGACTGCGATCATATGGGGCATAAAAAGTAAGCCGTTGAGGACTCACGCTAAGCAAATCCATTCTCCCCTTTCAAAATCTTCCTTTTCCAATTGTGATTGATTTTGACTTGTGCCTGCTGGTTTTTTTCTCTATTTTGAAGGCAACCGAAATTTTTCGGAAATATGTATGCCAGCAATCGGAATGTTTTTGACAGCATTTGCATATGCTGCCCATCGATTCGAGTGCAGTCCATGTTTTCGCATTTATGCCACCAGCTACAGCACCCTAAATCCCCCAAAAATGTTCCAACTGAATCGAATCGCTGACCACAGCTGGAGGCATCATCACGCATTAGCATTAGGCACTTTCCATGTTTGGGGCAGCACAGCGCTTTGAAATTATTTGCAATCCATTGAACTCGTTCTGGGCAGCCGGCATTCCCACAACCGAATCGATGATGAACTCAGCTGTCCAGTTGCCTTTTTGGGTCATTCATTACCCTGCGGAGTACTGAGTCTGCTGCACAATTGATGATGCCATATGTGGGGCGCTCTGGATAAATAATGACATTCGGTGGATATTTGGATGGATTCACCGATTCAATTCCGTAGCTACATTTTATGTCTATTTTTATACTCTTGCAGAGGGTATTGTAATTTCAGTCAAAAGTTAGCATCGCAGTGAAGGAGACATTTCCGACCAGGAAAAATGGGTCAAAAATTAGACCAACACTAATATGAAAAATGTTCATGCAAAATTAAATTACGAGTCTTCAGAGGTATGCCACTTTGAAATCGGATAAAATTTGGTAAAGTTATGGACTTTGGAAGTCCAGTTGTGGGCCACCTTTTAACAACACATCGGAAACTTGGAAATAAATGACATGGAAATGGGTCAAAAATAGAAAAGATGACAAAATTCAGCGAAAAATCGACATAGCTTTATTGTTTTTAGTAATATAGGCATAGAAATCGAAATGTCGATTTGTAATAAGTGTAAGGGTATATAAACTTCGGCTTGCCGAAGTTTACTTCTTTTCTTGTTTACAATACAATAAGAGAATCATGTTTATCGTATCTTAATTATAAAAATCAATTTTATCGGTTTAATGCTTAATCTTCTTTAAAATCGTACTTTCCTTTGCACTGTGAGAAAACCTTTACTGATTTACATTTTATTATCCTTAAAATTCCAAACAATAAAACGGATTTGTTCCCTCCGTGGGACTTGAAACAAACATTTATTTTAAACAAACTTTCACCTGTCTTTGAGTGTATTATCTTCCATGCTTTTCTATTAATTTATTCTATTCCTTTTCCTAGCCGTTGATAATGTCGTGGACTAGCTGCTTGTAGTTGACCATTCCCTGTTCGTTGATCCTGCCCCTCAGCAGTTCATCCACCTCCAGTTTGCTCATGCACTCCCCGCTCTGGGTTAAAATACGCAAGATACTGACGGCGGAGAGAAATCCGGAATTATCCGTATCGAAGAGATTAAGGCAGGATGTGAACTGCTCCTCTTCGATCTGCCTTTTCCTTGGACTCGACCTGCCGCCATGTTTACCCAGGCTGCAGTATATGGTCATGACCTCGTCGAAGGATATGCGCTCCAAGGTGGCGGCTTTGAGTTGACGGACATGTCTGTTGACCATCGCCTCGCTGGGATTGGCACCCATCACCCGAAGACAGTCGCCCAGGTGGCGGATGGATATCTTATTGTCACCACGACTGTCGTGGCTCAGGAAAATCGCATGCAACTCAAGGATGCGGCGTTTCTCCGGTTTTGGACGGGGAGTCGGAGCTGTCATGTCGCCAATCCTCTTCTGATTGAAGCCTGCTTTTGATGATGACGAATGAATGGATGAGGAGTTGGGTTGATTGCCTGCCTTGGACATCGTCGGGCAGGTTGGGTTTACGAGTCACGGTCACGTTTTATGGGTTATGGATTACGGAATATGGGATGGACAAATGCGAGCTCCAATCCAATCGTTATTAGCTATTGGACGACACTCATGGCACTGGGAAAACGGAAAACAATGATTGGAAGACACTGAGATATGATTATGCCGAACATGCTGACAGGTGAAAGATGACTGACTAGATCTATAATTATTATTCAAAGAGACCAAGCAGATAAAATATGAAATTTTGTTAAAATTTAAAAAGGCTTTAAATAACCAGAAAGGAATTAAATCATATTTCTTAAGAAAAGCCATATTTCATTTATTTGAATTCATTGGTACATTTATTTTAAAATGTTAATCATGGGCAGTGATTAATTAAATATTTTGTTTGATTGTATTAGTTATCCAGTTTTGGAAATAAGCAACATCTGCGTAGACTCCAGGATACCCAAAAGCGCACTTGATGCCATGTGAAACTATACCAATTAGCTTCCGATCAGATACGCTAACCAAAGGACCACCGGAATCGAATTGACATGAATCCTTTCCATGAGCGCTGGCACAAATCATGTCCTTAGTGATCATTATTTTACCAAAGGCTTTCTTACAATCACTGTGGTTAACAACAAATAGCTCAACGCCATTTAGTGTTGGAACAATTTGTCCATCATATTTAGTATGTCCCCATCCTGAGACCAAGCTCTTAGTTCCAGCTTTTGGAGACTTATCAGCCAAATCTATTTTTTGTACCTCACTGTTGAATTTAAGGGGGGACGCCAAAATAAGCACAGCAATGTCATTTTCATCAGTTTGGCTATTGTACTGCTCATGAGGTATGGCCTTCTGAACCTTCACCACCTGACCACCTTTGCTCCAATGCGAAGATCCGGCGCGAACTGAATACCTTTTAAGGTTTACTCCTTTGAGGCATTGAGCAGCGGTCAGAATAACCCGCTCGCTTAATATGACGCCACCACAGTCATGTCCATTATGTAGCAGCGTCACTTGCCAAGGGACATCTTTTATGGCCATGCTGTAGCCACCAACAATCCTTTCTTCTGGCCCAGGAATCCGAGCAGCAGAAAGCAGGACAACGATTGATAATGAAATAAGGCTCTCGAAGTACATGGTAACTTTGTTTGACTCCAGTTCTTGATGACTGAACTGAAAGTTGTGCCACGCTTTTATAGAGCTGTCTGACTTTACTCGCCAAATACCTGGTCTATAAGTTAGTAAGTTAATGGCAAACTAATCAGTAACTATTTTTAGCTTATTATTTCAAGTTCACCTTTTAAAAAAGAATCGTTTTATTTTTGGCATAAGTGTACAGTTTAATATGTGCAGCGCGTGTTGGAGTCTTGCTAATATCTTTTGACAACCTTCATAAAATAAATATTTTATTGTTCTTTTAAGTCAAAGAACTAAAGAAAGGTCTGAAAATATTAATAAATTTTGTTGGTTTTAACATTTTTTATTTCGGTTTTTTGATCAAAACCCTGGGAAATAGTTCTCACACGTTGGAATGCCATACCTCGTTAAATTCGTTATGAAATTTCCAATCGAGTGGCATTCACAGCTAAAAAATTTCATTTTGGTCGGTTTTTCGCCAAAATTGACACTGTAACCGCTTATGAAAAAAGCCGAAATCCGGAGATCCGGAAAAACGGACTTCTATTTCGGATTTTTGATCAAAATCCTGGGAAATAATTGTCAGATGTTGGAATGCCATACCTCTCTGAATTCGTTATGAAATTTCCAATCGAGTGGCATTCACAGCTAAAATATTTCATTTTGGTCGGTTTTTCGCCAAAATTGACAATGTAACCCCTTATGAAAAATGCCGAAATCCGGATATCCGGAAAAACTAACTTCTATTTCGGTTTTTTGATCAAAATCGTGGGAAATAATTGTCAGATGTTCGAATGCCATACCTCGTTGAATTCGTTATGAAATTTCCAATCGAGTGGCATTCACAGCTAAAAAATTTCATTTTGGTCGGTTTTTCGCCAAAATTGACAATGTAACCCCTTATGAAAAATGCCGAAATGCGGAGATCCGGAAAAACGGACTTCTATTTCGGATTTTTGATAAAAATCCTGGGAAATAATTGTCACACGTTGGAATGCCATACCTCGCTGAATTCGTTATGAAATTTCCAATCGAGTGGCATTCACAGCTAAAATATTTCATTTTGGTCGGTTTTTCGCCAAAATTGACAATGTAACCCCTTATGAAAAAAGCCGTAATCCGTAGATCCGGAAAAACGGACTTCTATTTCGGTTTTTTGATCAAAACCCTGGGAAATAATTGTCAGATGTTGGAATGCCATACATCGCTGAATTCGTTATGAAATTTCCAATCGAGTGGCATTCACAGCTAAAAAATTTCATTTTGGTCGGTTTTTCGCCAAAATTGACAATGTAACCCCTTATGAAAAATGCCGAAATCCGGATATCCGGAAAAACTAACTTCTATTTCGGTTTTTTGATCAAAATCGTGGGAAATAATTGTCAGATGTTCGAATGCCATACCTCGTTAAATTCGTTATGAAATTTCCAATCGAGTGGCATTCACAGCTAAAAAATTTCATTTTGGTCGGTTTTTCGCCAAAATTGACAATGTAACCGCTTATGAAAAAAGCCGAAATCCGGAGATCCGGAAAAACGGACTTCTATTTCGGATTTTTGATCAAAATCCTGGGAAATAATTGTCAGATGTTGGAATGCCATACCTCTCTGAATTCGTTATGAAATTTCCAATCGAGTGGCATTCACAGCTAAAATATTTCATTTTGGTCGGTTTTTCGCCAAAATTGACAATGTAACCCCTTATGAAAAAAGACGTAATCCGTAGATCCGGAAAAACGGACTTCTATTTCGGATTTTTGATCAAAATCCTGGGAAATAATTGTCAGATGTTGGAATGCCATACCTCTCTGAATTCGTTATGAAATTTCCAATCGAGTGGCATTCACAGCTAAAATATTTCATTTTGGTCGGTTTTTCGCCAAAATTGACAATGTAACCCCTTATGAAAAAAGCCGTAATCCGTAGATCCGGAAAAACGGACTTCTATTTCGGATTTTTGATCAAAATCCTGGGAAATAATTGTCAGATGCTGGAATGCCATACCTCTCTGAATTCATTATGAAATTTCCAATCGAGTGGCATTCACAGCTAAAAAATTTCATTTTGGTCGGTTTTTCGCCAAAATTGACAATGTAACCCCTTATGAAAAATGCCGAAATCCGGAGATCCGGAAAAACGGACTTCTATTTCGGATTTTTGATCAAAATCCTGGGAAATAATTGTCAGATGTTGGAATGCCATACCTCTCTGAATTCGTTATGAAATTTCCAATCGAGTGGCATTCACAGCTAAAATATTTCATTTTGGTCGGTTTTTCGCCAAAATTGACAATGTAACCCCTTATGAAAAAAGCCGTTATCCGTAGATCCGGAAAAACGGACTTCTATTTCGGTTTTTTGATCAAAACCCTGGGAAATAATTGTCAGATGTTGGAATGCCATACATCGCTGAATTCGTTATGAAATTTCCAATCGAGTGGCATTCACAGCTAAAAAATTTCATTTTGGTCGGTTTTTCGCCAAAATTGACAATGTAACCCCTTATGAAAAATGCCGAAATCCGGATATCCGGAAAAACTAACTTCTATTTCGGTTTTTTGATCAAAATCGTGGGAAATAATTGTCAGATGTTCGAATGCCATACCTCGTTGAATTCGTTATGAAATTTCCAATCGAGTGGCATTCACAGCTAAAAAATTTCATTTTGGTCGGTTTTTCGCCAAAATTGACAATGTAACCCCTTATGAAAAATGCCGAAATCCGGAGATCCGGAAAAACGGACTTCTATTTCGGATTTTTGATCAAAATCCTGGGAAATAATTGTCAGATGTTGGAATGCCATACCTCTCTGAATTCGTTATGAAATTTCCAATCGAGTGGCATTCACAGCTAAAATATTTCATTTTGGTCGGTTTTTCGCCAAAATTGACAATGTAACCCCTTATGAAAAAGACGTAATCCGTAGATCCGGAAAAACGGACTTCTATTTCGGATTTTTGATCAAAATCCTGGGAAATAATTGTCAGATGTTGGAATGCCATACCTCTCTGAATTCGTTATGAAATTTCCAATCGAGTGGCATTCACAGCTAAAATATTTCATTTTGGTCGGTTTTTCGCCAAAATTGACAATGTAACCCCTTATGAAAAAAGCCGTAATCCGTAGATCCGGAAAAACGGACTTCTATTTCGGATTTTTGATCAAAATCCTGGGAAATAATTGTCAGATGCTGGAATGCCATACCTCTCTGAATTCATTATGAAATTTCCAATCGAGTGGCATTCACAGCTAAAAAATTTCATTTTGGTCGGTTTTTCGCCAAAATTGACAATGTAACCCCTTATGAAAAATGCCGAAATCCGGATATCCGGAAAAACTAACTTCTATTTCGGTTTTTTGATCAAAATCGTGGGAAATAATTGTCAGATGTTCGAATGCCATACCTCGTTGAATTTGTTATGAAATTTCCAATCGAGTGGCATTCACAGCTAAAAATTTCATTTTGGTCGGTTTTTCGCCAAAATTGACAATGTAACCCCTTATGAAAAATGCCGAAATCCGGAGATCCGGAAAAACGGACTTCTATTTCGGATTTTTGATCAAAATCCTGGGAAATAATTGTCAGATGTTGGAATGCCACACCTCTCTGAATTCGTTATGAAATTTCCAATCGAGTGGCATTCACAGCTAAAATATTTCATTTTGGTCGGTTTTTCGCCAAAATTGACAATGTAACCCCTTATGAAAAAAGCCGTAATCCGTAGATCCGGAAAAACGGACTTCTATTTCGGTTTTTTGATCAAAACCCTGGGAAATAATTGTCAGATGTTGGAATGCCATACCTCGCTGAATTCGTTATGAAATTTCCAATCGAGTGGCATTCACAGCTAAAATATTTCATTTTGGTCGGTTTTTCGCCAAAATTGACAATGTAACCCCTTATGAAAAAAGCCGTAATCCGTAGATCCGGAAAAACGGACTTCTATTTCGGTTTTTTGATCAAAACCCTGGGAAATAATTGTCAGATGTTGGAATGCCATACCTCGCTGAATTCGTTATGAAATTTCCAATCGAGTGGCATTCACAGCTAAAAAATTTCATTTTGGTCGGTTTTTCGCCAAAATTGACAATGTAACCCCTTATGAAAAATGCCGAAATCCGGAGATCCGGAAAAACGGACTTCTATTTCGGATTTTTGATCAAAATCCTGGGAAATAATTGTCAGATGTTGGAATGCCATACCTCTCTGAATTCGTTATGAAATTTCCAATCGAGTGGCATTCACAGCTAAAATATTTCATTTTGGTCGGTTTTTCGCCAAAATTGACAATGTAACCCCTTATGAAAAAAGCCGTAATCCGTAGATCCGGAAAAACGGACTTCTATTTCGGATTTTTGATCAAAATCGTGGGAAATAATTGTCAGATGTTCGAATGCCATACCTCTCTGAATTCGTTATGAAATTTCCAATCGAGTGGCATTCACAGCTAAAATATTTCATTTTGGTCGGTTTTTCGCCAAAATTGACAATGTAACCCCTTATGAAAAAAGCCGTAATCCGTAGATCCGGAAAAACGGACTTCTATTTCGGTTTTTTGATCAAAACCCTGGGAAATAATTGTCAGATGTTGGAATGCCATACCTCGCTGAATTCGTTATGAAATTTCCAATCGAGTGGCATTCACAGCTAAAATATTTCATTTTGGTCGGTTTTTCGCCAAAATTGACAATGTAACCCCTTATGAAAAATGCCGAAATCCGGAGATCCGGAAAAACTGACTTCTATTTCGGTTTTTTGATCAAAATCGTGGGAAATAATTGTCAGATGTTCGAATGCCATACCTCGTTGAATTCGTTATGAAATTTCCAATCGAGTGGCATTCACAGCTAAAAAATTTCATTTTGGTCGGTTTTTCGCCAAAATTGACAATGTAACCCCTTATGAAAAAAGCCGAACTCCGGAGATCCGGAAAACGGACTTCTATTTCGGTTTTTTGATCAAAACCCTGGGAAATAATTGTCAGATGTTGGAATGCCATACCTCGCCGAATTCGTTATGAAATTTCCAATCGAGTGGCATTCACAGCTAAAAATTTCATTTTGGTCGGTTTTTCGCCAAAATTGACAATATAACCCCTTATGAAAAAAGCCGAAATCCGGAGATCCGGAAAAACGAACTTCTATTTCGGATTTTTGATCAAAACCCTGGGAAATAATTGTCACACGTTGGAATGCCATACCTCGCTGAATTCGTTATGAAATTTCCAATCGAGTGGCATTCACAGCTAAAAAATTTCATTTTGGTCGGTTTTTCGCCAAAATTGACAATGTAACCCCTTATGAAAAATGCCGAAATCCGGAGATCCGGAAAAACTGACTTCTATTTCGGTTTTTTGATCAAAATCGTGGGAAATAATTGTCAGATGTTCGAATGCCATACCTCGTTGAATTCGTTATGAAATTTCCAATCGAGTGGCATTCACAGCTAAAAAATTTCATTTTGGTCGGTTTTTCGCCAAAATTGACAATGTAACCCCTTATGAAAAAAGCCGAAATCCGGAGATCCGGAAAAACGGACTTCTATTTCGGTTTTTTGATCAAAACCCTGGGAAATAATTGTCAGATGTTGGAATGCCATACCTCGCCGAATTCGTTATGAAATTTCCAATCGAGTGGCATTCACAGCTAAAAAATTTCATTTTGGTCGGTTTTTCGCCAAAATTGACAATATAACCCCTTATGAAAAAAGCCGAAATCCGGAGATCCGGAAAAACGAACTTCTATTTCGGATTTTTGATCAAAACCCTGGGAAATAATTGTCACACGTTGGAATGCCATACCTCGCTGAATTCGTTATGAAATTTCCAATCGAGTGGCATTCACAGCTAAAAAATTTCATTTTGGTCGGTTTTTCGCCAAAATTGACAATGTAACCCCTTATGAAAAATGCCGAAATCCGGAGATCCGGAAAAACTGACTTCTATTTCGGTTTTTTGATCAAAATCGTGGGAAATAATTGTCAGATGTTCGAATGCCATACCTCGCTGAATTCGTTATGAAATTTCCAATCGAGTGGCATTCACAGCTAAAAAATTTCATTTTGGTCGGTTTTTCGCCAAAATTGACAATGTAACCCCTTATGAAAAAAGCCGAAATCCGGATATCCGGAAAAACGGACTTCTATTTCGGTTTTTTGATCAAAATCCTGGGAAATAATTGTCAGATGTTGGAATGCCATACCTCGCTGAATTCGTTTTAAAATTTCCAATCGAGTGGCATTCACAGCTAAAAAATTTCAAATCAGTCGATTTTTGGCCAATGTTCTTGATGTAACCCCTTATAAAAAATGCCAATATCAGGAGGATCCGGAAATATCAACTTTTATTTCGGTCTTTTAACGTCATTCGTTAGCACAGTTATATTAGTAGCTTATTCATTGGTCTTATTAGATTGTTATAGGTAAGAAAATTTATACCCACAACATTAAGTAAATATTTAGAATAAGATTATCCTAAGAATTAATGTATATTTAGCTTTAGATTATCCTAGATTTATTATACATAATTAATATATTATAATGTTTAAAATAAAATATAAATTATTTTAAAATGTGTTTTTATAGTTTATTGAGTTTTAATTTTAGGACTTACAGGTTGTCGACATATTGTGAAAATTGACAAGAAACCCGTAAGGCAAAGGAAAACCCTATAGTTGGAGAAACTGAAACAAATGCTATTCAATCGATTTTTCTAAGGGTTTTAGCAGTAACAATTTCTATTTTGTAGTATACTTTTAGGGCGCCGTGGGTTTTTAATTGGTGCAAAAGTGCTGCATACGTAAAAAACGTAAAAAATCGCATGCGATATTTTTAATTGAATTGTTCTCATTTCTTTATTTATTTCTATTTACGCCAATTTATAAATTTCCTTATCTAGCTCCTTACAAATGAAGTTTGTATGCCGTCTAAGTATATATTATTTTTTGCCCTCTTTGGCTGAGCAGTTCTGTCTTTGAAATTGACTGGTGCCAACACTGTTCTATATCTCAGCCCTATCGACAACTGTTCATATCATGCTTATGAAATTATTGCGATTGAATAGCTACAAGCTACACCTATGGATGGATGGATTGGCATCGAAGTCCTGGCCTCCCGAGAGTCCGTGCGACTTTACCGAGCTATTAGCTGGGTTTTTGCTTCGCCCATTGCTCATAATGCACTTTGCATGTAAAATATTTAATTAAATGAAAAATAGCAAAGCCCAGAGGAGGAGCGTCCCCTTGGTTACCGTGGCATCGGTATCCTTACATGCTCGCATCCTGACGAGGGCCGCAAAAAAAGTTTATTTGTTTCGTGGCTGCCTCAGTCAGTCTTCATTTATTGTAAATGAGTTTGCCGGGTCAGGATGCGGGGCTTCGGGGGCGAAAAAGGATGCATATATGCATGCGGTCCAAAGGATGCATATTGAATAAGACTGCTCCGCACGCAAATGGCATTCCAATTCAATTCCGATTCCCAATGCAAATAATTTGCAGCTGAATGCTATTAATGACGGGATGCTGGGTGGCGAAATGGAGACTATGGCGAATATGTTAATAACATTCCATTTACTGAACACTTTGCTTTTAAATGGATGCAAATGAAATGAGGTTTTGGGCCTCGGATGAGGCATATTCGCAATATACGTCATTTTTTTTTAGTCACTGGGGGTCTGGAGCACCATGATGAAGTAATCCTCCTGCGGGCACAGCATCACCTCGTGCAGTTCAGTCCGCAGCCGCAGGAAGGTGAATTCGTTGGTGGCGTCCAGATCCAGGACCACCTGGCGGGCCTTCTCCCTCAGCGTTTGCATCAGGGCAGCGTAGTGCAGGGTCAAGTTGTAGTCCAGGGTCGTCTTGATCGCAATCCCATCGTTATCAATCACCACAATCCCAGTGATGTTCTTCATGGACTGGAAGCGCTTCAGCAGCTCCTCCACTTCGGCCGACATATTTTTGCTTTATTTTTTGAAGATTTTTCAGTGTAGAATTGTATTTGCGAAGAATTTGCTAAACGAATAATAACAATAAATGAACGCAATTTCAAGGCATACTCTAAAATTGTTCATGCTCTACACTTGGAGAAACTAAAGTTAGTTGGGATCTAATGTTGAACATTAAGTTTCCTAAGAAATCAAATATTAACACTACAAATTTTAAAATATCAAACAAAAATAATCGAAATAGCTAAATATTTTATTAGCCCTTGTTAAACCTATCCCTCATTTTCCGCTGTGTAATGTCAAGGGGATTTTGTCATATGACTGGTTCATTTCATCTGCCAGTTTAACGAGCCGATGCAAGTTTTATGATGTTCGGCTTAATCCGGCAGCTTCTGGTGCTGTTGTGTCCGTAAATAAGCATTCAAGTTGGCAACAATTCCGAATGTCGGACTGCAAAAGTTTCGCTTTTGTGGATGGCAGAAGTACGAAAAATTAATTGAATGCTGTTGATGCTGCCAATGCCCCTTCCTTGGTCGTTCTACTGGTTCTGGTCCTGGTCCTGGTCCTGGTCCACTCGAAATGCAGATGAAATGTTTGCATCAAGTTCGAGGCGGTGCGGAAATTATGCCACTCTTCCGGCTCGACCAGACTCCGCAGACAAAAGCCGGACTACAGACTACGGACTACGGACTGCGGACTCCGGCCAGAGTTGTTATGAAAAGAGTGTAAAATTGTTCACTTTTTAAATTAATTAAAAGTCTTAAAACTCATAATGAAATTACTCAAACGAGCAGACAGCCGGACAGGATGGTCGTAAAAAGGATTCGGGCAGTGCATATGCAAATTCCTGGCCAGACTTGAGGGAAATTAAACTTCTTGCTTGACTTCTGGCGGGCAAGGAAATACATTTGGTAATTAAATCAATGTCCATGTGAAAAACCTCAAATGCAATTTGTCATGCAATGCCGGAGAAGTCAAAATGTGGAAAATACTCTCTAACTTCGTTAAATGGGGATGGAAATGGGCTTGCATTTTATTGCATATTTGTTGAATAAATAGCTCGTTTTGTGCGCTGAGCAAACAGCAAAATAAAAACAAACGAATCGAAACGCAACAGGAGGGAGAAATAGAGTCCGAGTCCTTGATCCTGTTTTGATGTTGATGCTCGCTCACGAAACTGAAATATTTACAAATGTTTTGCCAATTTATGCAAGCTGCAAACATTTACTAGTTACAAAGTCAGGGTAAAACAAAAATATGTTTACTACCTACTAGAATGGGATGCAATTTGCGAACTCCAATGGCGATTGGAGTACTTGTTTAAAGAGAAATATGCAGAAATGTAATTTGATATTTATGAAAACAAATTTGTCTTGCACTTTTTTTAATCATTTTAGTTTGTTATATATGCATAGAATTCGGACTGGCAATGTCACAAATCACATTTAATTGGTTCTGCCTTTCGGACTTTGAACTTTAAAATGGTATTATTTCAGCTGCCTTAAATTTCCCTTTAAGCTGACTGACATTTATGCGATTTAACTCCGGGCAATAATATTTTACTCGTTTAATGAATCTGTAATTAATGGCAAATTAATTGATTTTTTTAATAAATTTGACTGGTCAATTTTTATCATTCATCTGTCGGATTTCCTCTGTTTTGTCACCTTTCGTTTCCCGCACTGCATTTGCATAACGCTATTTATTAAAGAATAATTTATTAATCAACGAATCATTGGCCATATTTGAACATTTCTGCAAATGTCAAACAATGCCACAAGGTGATAATGAGATCAACAGACCCGACCATCCTGAGCAGCCCAATTTAAAGTGGCAAATTCGAGTAAGTGAATTATGAGCCAGGAGAAGATAATGAGAATCGGATTTCATTTGCAATTAGCAACGAGCACACGCATACATTACATCGTAACCAGATTCATACTCTCAATGTTGGTTAATTTCGTTCTGGCCAAAATTTTAATTATGATTGAGCATTTCTGCTGCTGTGTACGTGCAAGCTTTGTTCTTAATCGAATTTTAATTAAATACCGTGTGTGACTGAAAATTCTCGACTGTAGAACGTTTTAAAGGGCACTGTAATTATGTGTAGAGGGGGGAATTCAGATAAATTAACTCTTATTTATGCATTATTTTCTTTCTATTTATTCAGAAATATCTAAGAAAGACTATGGAGTTTTGATTGCATTTAGGCATTTGCCTATATGTTTACATTAGTTATTAGTTTTATGTACAGATTACTGATACCTTAAAAATTATTCTTAAAAAAACAGATTTATATCTTTCACTTAATCGATTAAGCCTTTATTTCTAACAAAAATAAAATACATTTATTTTCATATAATTTGCAAATTATTTCCACTGAGAAAGGTTGATCACTAAAGTCCCACTAGGGCTTTGAAATAAATCGCAGTGAGTATTCCCAAATATAGCGTCAATCGCACCTGAAGTGTCAGATGGGATAAAACCTGACAGAAATCCACGAAAATCGCTTACTGCCTCCGCCTGCAATGCAACCTGATTTGGAGCGCCTTAGGGTCCCTAAATAAAATACTCCGATACTGGGGACCTGGTAAAGTGTGACACTTTTTCATTTGACGCTCGCTTGCGTTCACAATGTCATAAGCAACGATGCCGGGGGATACAATTTTAAATTAAATATTATAGCGTGGGCCTGTGAAAGCAGCCTCTGGGCCAGATAAATGCGTAAGCAGGATACCCCACTGTGTTCAAGGATGCCTTTCGCCAGTTTGCGTGGGGTGTGAATCCGTTTGTCTGCACCTGACGCCTTCTTGTTGTGCTTTTTAGTATTTTATTACATTTCTTTTGTATGGGTGAGTGTATATTTTTGGATGAGCCAGCTTTTGGCCTTTGAACCTATCTAATCTTGGTGAATAAAATACACATTTTGGTAGAGTAAAATCCATGGGTTGGCCTTGTGAATCGTAAATTATAATTCTTTTGTATAAAGAGCTTTAACAAGTATGCAAATACATATTTTTGTCTTTTTTATAATCAATACAATCTAGCATTTAGTAGTTATTACTTTACAATTTATTGCATTTATTTGTATATTTATCTTTTAGTTAAAAAGGAATATAGATTTTTGACTTTAGATGGTTTGTTTAGTGAAAAGCTTAAAATTTATTTACATCTTCTATATTATTTGAATATTCATCGCCATCAAATATTTTTTTGCCGTCTTTCTACTACTCAATTATGTATTACCCATTTTTGACGATTACAATCCGCTTGCCTTTTAGTTCTCCTTGCTCCACTTTAATGCCTGGCAGACCCACAGCTTTTGCTTATCAGAGTAAAAAACTTCTATCATATTTAACGGAAAAAGGTCAACAAAGAATAAAATAGCTGAAAAGGAAAAACCTTGACATCACCTTTTTCAATCAACTAAAAAGTGTCTTGTTTCGCCACCCACCGCCACCGCCATCACCACCCACTTTCTCCTTTCTCCGCGGCACCACTGACTCAATAAGCCGGCATTTTATTTGCATTTTTTTCGTCACTTGCCCGCCGTCTGTCCCAAAGGCTGTCTGTCGTCATTTCTGCCGCTTCGCTGGCTGCCAGCCGAGTTTTTCACTTTGTGCCCCCAATGTTTCTCCAGGAGAAAGGGGGAGTGGCACAGTGGGCGGTGGGCGTTGGGTGGAGATGGGAGGCTGGAGCCATCGGCGGCAGCAAATTCATCATCGTCTCAGCACGCGTCTGTCAGGCGCGCTAAGGATACAATAAATGTCTTTCGCGGTCGCCCATCTCACATACAGTGTGTCCTTTCCCAAAGTGTACTGATGGCCTTGCTTACACAGGAAAAAAATAATATTTCCAAACTAACCTTTGCTCAAATGGGAATTGAAATGCATTGAAAATCAATAAGAATCTCTAAAAATATAATTTTTTGCAGGCAGTCTGTAAAATGTCAATAATTAAATAGAAAAAAATCTAATAAATGAAAAATAAAATTTTCGGGTGAAAGAAATGGTCAAAATTAAAGATTAGACCATTTTTTTGGATCTCCCCATCGGTTTGTTTTTATCAAGGACACCCTGTACGGGTGTGTGAGTTTGAGGCTGAGTGAAATACTCTGTCGGATTAATATGCAGTAGCGCTTTGCATTTTTTTGTAGCTCTCTTTGGTTTGTATCGTCATTTTCCGTTGCTGTTGGTTTATTCATTTGCCTTTGCCTGTTTTTCCTTTCCTTTTTATACATATATTTCTTTTTTTTTGATTTTGCCTCTTAGCCCTGAGGCTCAGGTGCACTTTGGGGATAACAAATTAAACAACTTTATGCAAGTGGAGCTGAATAAATTGCACCGGCTACCGCAATATGGATTCACTTGATATAAGTAGTATTTTCCAGCTTGTGTTTTATTATTGGTATTAATGAAACTAGTTTGCAGGGAGTCTAAATTTCCTTTAATAGGGTTTTCAACCGAAACCCGAATGGAATTATAAATAAGAAAACCATTGAGAATATTTATCGTCAGTGACAAAAATAAATTCAAAGAAATTATTTTATGTTGGCAATGTTTTGCCTAGAAAAGTTCTCAATATCTGTATTTATATATCCTTGACTTTCTTGCTGCCTTTGCCGTAAACTTCACCATATTGGGGGTATTCGGATTTGCTGATGTTCCGCAGCTCAAAGAAGGCCTGCTTGGCCAGCCAGTGGATGACGGGGCTCTTCCACTCCTTGAGGATCAGCTTGTACTTCTTATCGGCGGTGTCCTCGGACTTCATAACCTGGCTGTAGTTATACCACAAGTAGATCATGCACCGCAACTTGTAGATCCACAAGTGATTGGGAACAGAACGAATAATGTCCTGCAGCTGAGCCATTGACTCCATGGCCAGGTTCCCGAGGACAGTATGGTCCATCAGGCAATACACCATTTTCATGTTGTCCAAGTAATTATTTCGATTCTTGGTCAGAGCCACCGTAGTCCTCTTTATCAACTCCGCCGCATTAGACACCCCTCCCAACGGCATAAAGTTATACTTCACATTGAAGCAATCGAACTTGTTCAACTGCTCGTAAATATCCACGTCGATATTCCTGAAATCCTTCCACCAATTGCACCAGGTACGATAGTTTCTGCCCCGATAAATCTTGGTCCACTCAAGGGCGATACTCTCCCGAAAACGGCTGTATGCCAAACCGGCAGTATCTTCATCATCAATGGCATCGCCCATCTCGTCGTAGATGTGCTGGATGCAAGGCACTTCCTTCGATTTATGTAAGCGGATGATATAGTCGGGAGACCTCCTGAAGAACAGCACGGCGTAGGACCTCGATTCCTTGTGTGAAAACGTACCGACCTCTTTGGTTACGAAGGGCATCTTCAAGCCGGCAATCGTGAAGACTTTATCTTTTAACTCATAGCCACTGGAAATGGGCTCAGGTCTACGCTTAACTATCGGCTGTTCATCGTTTTCAAAATTTTCATTGGGAAACTCACGACGATTATTGAATCTAGAATATGTTTCTGTGAAATTCGATTTCAAGTGACTAAATTCATTCGAATTGAAACCCTCATCGCGTTGCATGTCCATGCGATGTTGATTACCCATCAAAGGTTCGTTGTTAAAATGCGGTTGCTGTACGTTTCGAAAACCCATTGGCTGCTGATTGCCTTGAAAATATTGTTGAAAATTGTCATTTGGAATAAAACGCTCTGGATCACGACCTCCGGGTATCCCCTCTGCATAATCGTTTTGAGTAAACTTATCAGACTCCTCGAAGTTTCTAAAGCCCATCATGTTGGGGGACACATTGCGATGATACATGCCAACTGGAGATCGAGTGCGTCTGGGACTGGAGGAATTCCAATCCAGATTCTCCGGTGGCGGCGGAGCTGTCCGATTTAAATTCAATTGTCCTCCAGAATCGTTTTCGTTCCAGCCGTGCGAATCAATCCTCTCGCAATACATATTACCCATGGGACGTCCGATCACATTATCAGTATTACGGGTATTCATATCGATATTATCAAGAAAATTGCGCTGCTTTATTTTATCTATGGCAACACTAGACAAAGGTCTGGGTCCACTTATAGTCATCCTCTGCGTAATAGAAATATTAATAAATATATTTCAGAATTTTACTCTTGATAACTTACACGTTTCATTATGGGCCTATTCCTTTGCGAAACCTGACGAGAGAGCATTTTGCAAGGTATTTAAATTAATTAAAATAAAATTATATTTTTTGGGAAATCCAAAAGCATCCAAACGCTATGAAAGTGAACGGGCGAATGATGATTGCTAATAAATTGTTGGCAATCTACAAAATCATAGCTTGCTCTGTTCAAAAATTTACAATTAATAATTTACAATATAATGAATAATAATTTTATTTTAATTAAATATTAAATATTTTGTAAATGAAATTCATTAAAAAGGGCTTAAAAGGGTTTCAATATTTCAAAACATTTTATAGTTTTTATAGTATTTCGGTAAATTATTTTGTTATTTTTGACACTGTATGTTGAAAGTGGAAAGTTACATACATAAGTTGGCCAAGCTTATAGATTCACATCTAGCTAGAATCGATAATGTCATAACCACTTTGCACTTAACAAACAAAGTTGTAAGGAAAATTATCGGTTTTTTTGTAAATTTTTATGTTTTTTTTGTACGAAAATAATGGAACCCACTTATATCATTGCGCTGCTTATTTCAATATTTTGCCATTGCATAGGCCTCTTTTACAATCCCGTGGAAGCCAGCACGGAATCAACTGTATTTTTAATTGTCGCCATAATGTTCCTGCATAAATTGAAGTTGGAGTACGACCCAAATTTCGTTCAAAGCCATGTGGGTAAAGCTCTTGAGGTTGTGGTCCTTTGTCTGGCGATACAGGTACTTTTGGTCGCCTTGTGGTTCCCCGTCTTTCAAACTCTGAAATTCATCGTGGATGCAATTTGCTGGAAACTGCTACATTCAGTGAGCAACGAACAAGCCTGGATTGTGGAAAAACTGAATAATTCGGCGGTGACAGTGGTTCTACTGGCCATGGAATCGACGGTGCTGCTCAAGGGTTTCGAGATCGCCGATGTGCAGAAGTTGTTCGGCTCCAAGGACGATTGCCTTTCAGACAGTGTCCTGTCATTTGTGGCCAAAGAGGAAAAGAAGGCTTTTCGTCGGGAAAAGAGAAGGTTGGAAAACCAGCGATTACTTCGAAAAGCCAGAGCATAAAATGATGATGACATAGCACAACCAATATGATCGGGACAAAGATAATAAATATGTTTCAGTAAGGCTAGTAAAATAAATTACTCCAAATAAAATTTACTTATGGAAGGCAATTACTTTTTCAATTTATTTTTCCTATTTAAGAGTTGCTTCTTTTAAATTTCAAACCTTGCAAAAACATGACAAATTGACAAGCCGGAAACGTATTTCTTCCCATTTTTAAGTTTCCATCGAAAACTTTGCGTTCTCCTTTAAGAAACAGCAACGACAATATGCAGCAAGCCTTGCTCCATTGGACGTGATAAACTTTCGGTAATAATTTATTGCAATCACTCAACTCAACGGCCACGTCAATGCCCACGGCAAAAAAAGTACAAGTGGAAAATGCAAAAAAAAATATATATATGTGAAGCTGTGAGAGGACTGGGCAATATTTTAAATTGCATCCCGACGGATGATAAAAAGAGAGCACAGCAGAATGAAAACATTCGAATAAAATGTGCCGCACATTCGACACACGTCGCGACAACTCGAATGTGCAAAAAATTGAAATAAATAAGATATAAAATGGTGGCACACAAACGCACATCGCGATTGGGGGACCAACAATTTATGCATCACAGATACATATGGGCAAACATATATATATTTACGACTCCCCGTTCGATGCGATAAGTGTGTTTATTTGAGCTTGCCCAATGCAATATTTACAATGCAGCAACACCAATCTTGGGGCATCTCCTGCGGCGCACACGGCGTATGTGGAATGTCGAGCATGGAGCATTCGGCGGATATGGCGGATGCCTGTTTGCTGACTCGGCGACACTTGGCCACGCCCCTTCGCCCCGTTGTCTATGGGCGCAATTAAAGCAAACAGCCAGGGGAAACTAATCTCGAGCGGCTCGTAAATTCCGAGCGGGCATTCCTGTGGGACACCCGAAGGATGTCAAGGATACCCTGCCCCCTCCTCATCCGGCAATTGAAGCTCGCTCTGCACGAAATCTGCGACGCCGGCGGAATGACTAAGCTGCCTTTCTAATTCCGCCTCGGTTTGTTTACGCTGCCTGGGAATCTGGGAGGATATTCGTTCTGCTCCTCCTTCTCCGCCGGAAAAGAAGTGGCCATCGCATGTGGAACCTGGTTCCACGGCTGCTGGAGCACCAGATGCTGCGCACATGAGGTCGGGAGTGGAATGCCGAGTCAAGCCGAGGGATCATTTGCATATTAATTAAATGTCAAAAGGGTAGCGGCAGCAAACAGTTTGTGCTCGCTTCCAATTAAATCAACTTGCGATGCGGACGAGAATGTGGGTATAGCTCAATCAAGGTCAACTGAAGGAACGAAAGTGGCTCACAAATTTAAATAATAGGAGGCATTCTGCGGGCATGTAAGCAATCCGTAAAAATCGTTTATTAATAATTACGATAGCAGCTTTTAGTTTACTTCAAAAGATTCAGCATCCATTTCACAGCCTTTCCCTCTCAAAAAGTCGATTGGCTATCAAGTACCTAATCCATTGAGACCACAAATTGACTTTCCTACATCCATTCAACTTCAGCAAAATTGCAGTATTCTTAGCCAGAAATTGGCATCTGTGCATAGTAAAGCCCCATCCCCGAACCTTTGGCCATTTTCAGGTCGTCTTCTCGACTTGAAATGAAAATTCCATAACCCGCTTATGACGCACTGCTGCCGAGGAGAGCACATAAAGTAGGCGGCTGTGGGATGAGATAGGGATTCGGCCTGACAACCTCAAGTGACATTTTGCGTCAATGGCCAAATTGGTTTCACTTTTCTTGTGCTGCTAGCCAAAAACTTGTATGGCTGAGTCTAATTGGCACATTCACACGAAACAATTGAGGGTCAGGCGGAAAGGAAAACTTGGCTACAAATGCTACTTCTAAAATTCCCAGTACCACGAGAGCGAATTTTTCCAAAAACAATTCATTTGAAATGTTTTAGTAACTACAAAATTAGCATTCACCTTGGTTTCTGAACAAATTGGCTTACAACAAAAGTTCTTACAACGTGTGGTGAAATCAAAAGTGTAGTAATCGTTTTCACAATTGAGTTCTGATTTCCTCTTAGATGTCTGATTTCAGTTAATGGATATTCATCGGTTAAGCTCCAACTAATCACTATCCAAGCAGGGCTCTCCGCAAGTCCCCGACATGTCAATTAAGTGATGAAAATTCCTTATATACCCACAACGCACTGGGTTTTGGATTTTCCCACTTTCCCAACCGCTGGCAAGTGTCTCCCGTTTCTGGTAATTTGCCAGGCCAAATGTCTGCTAGAGTCAAAAGCCAAACTTGGCAACCGCAGAAGCAGCAACTCGAGGAGCAGGATGTCAAAACATATAGACGTTGTGAAGTGGATACATCACGGAGCTCCGGCAACAGTTGAAAAGGGTTGAGGTTGAGAGAGTGACTCATGGGAGTTTGCCAAATCCTAGCCTGCATTCCACATGCTGCGGCTCAAAAGATATGCAAATCTTTGGCGTTGGTGGAAATGTCAAGCGAATTCGGCTGCAGGAAATTAGCACGCAAATTACAACAAAACCGACTTCAAGTGTGGTGTAGATATTTTGGGAGTACTGTAGTAAACATTTTCACTCGTCTAAATGTTTAATGCTTGACAACATTTAAAATATATTTAAATATATTTAATTTGGTACAAAACAAGTTCATAAAAACATTACTTATTTGTATTAACTTGCGGTAACATTGATGTTTTCAAAATAATATTTTTACGCTTTTAAAAATATAAATAAAATATATTTAAGGTAGACTTCTACCTCAAACTCAAATATCAAAATTTTTATTTTAAAAAATCTCAGATGAATGGATCATGAAAGTCGTACTTTCTTTTGTTCAGTGCACAACTTAGCATTTTAATAAATCCACTAGCGATTCCTGAATAGCTTTAAGTGTGTGTTAGTATTTCCAATGGGTTTCCCACTTCCAGACTGTAATTTCTCTGTCAGTCAGCAAATCCAGTTACTCAGCTTGATCGGCATTTCACACTTCAACGCGTTCTCGCAGAAATTCCTTGGTATTTTATTGTTCCCTTAAAACGATTTTCTTTCGCCAGTCGAGCGCAAATAAGTCAAACGAAGTGACCTTTGGACTGAAGTTGAATAAATCGCATGATGGCAATGGCCAAAAGGCTTTTACCAATTGTGCGCTTTCAGCAGCTGCAAATTTTCAATTTATCCATTCAACCCACAAAAGTATGCTAAACACGTGGCAAACCGTTTTTGTGGAAAATCAAATTATCAGCAAATTTATTTAATGTATAACATTGGGGATGACCAGGCCACAAAAAAATAAATGCGCTTTACACACGCAATTAGCAATATTTCGGTGACCAAAAAAGCCATTGAAAATTAATCGAAATCAATGGCAGTTTGTTCGCGGTATTTTCGGTTGATTTTTCTGTGTCACCCAGATAACCGAAAATTGGCGCCGAAAATGCTAAACCGCAGATGCTTTCAGCTTCGCCAAAAACCTACATATATAGTGCAGGTTAACCCACAATAAATGTGTATCAATGAGCCATTATCAGCTAATGGCAAATTCTTTGCATAATTCAAACTAAACAATTTTGACTTTGGCAAAATATGAGCCAACCTGGGGATAAATTGACGATTCAATTTAACACACAAACGACTTTGGGCTACCAAATATGCAAGAACTCAGGGCGCAAGCACACTTAATTTAGCATAAAAGCCAAGTTTAGAAGTTTCTGGGAGCCACATTTTGTTTGCCTTTTACCCCTCGAAATGAAGCTAGCTCAAGTTGATGAACTGTAAATGAACTTTGTGTTTGAATTCGATTTAGTTTCATTGCAACATGCTTGAACAGCACTCCATCTAAACATTTTCCCAAGGACTACTCGGACATGAGTTTGTCTGCAAGGCAGCCGAATGCCTGCATCTGCCTGTTGGCTTGCGGAATCGAAAGTTGTGGCATTAAATAGCAGCAGCTGCAATTTGTGGCCCATGATACTGCCAGAGTACACATTACATCGGTGTGGGAATGTAATATCGGTTGGTTCGGCGCATCCGTTCAACCATGTAAGGAACATTTTCCTCAAGAAAACTGATTGAAATCTAGGACAGCAAAAAGTTTGAATTCAAAATAGTATGACGTACTTTATTTTTAATATTTCTTAGTAGAACACATTTTAACAAGCCCCGATATCAAGGCAGGATAATATGTTTTTAAGCCAGTGGTCAAAAAACTGCAACGCTGCGTATGCGTGATAATAAGCAATAAAGTCCTCAGTTAAAATCACAAAGCACAAACCAACTGTCATAGCCCGCCATCGTTTGATAATTAAACGACACACATCACTTTTAGTTATGTGTTTTTATAAAAATGTTCCACTTAATTTGCATGACAATCCCACAGATTTTCACACAACCGACAAACGAAGACAGATGAGTTGACAATTAATCCAGCAATCAAGCATTTTCCGTTCACCTACAAATATGTATATAAAAAAATAAAACAAAAGATAAGCTTCAAGAGAACTTAGCTGTGATTTCAATTGTGATGTTATTTTTAAATTTCATAAGAAATAAAACAACAAAATAAATAAAAAAATAAATATATGTTTATCACGATTTGAATTCTTATCGCTTAATTCGCTAGAGACTTCAAGCTGATAAAGCAGAAACGATTGTGGAAATGTTAAGGTCGGGCAAAGTTTTCTTATCTTAATCAGATTTTTAAAGCTTTTCATCAGCAAATTAACAAGGTTTTTGCGAAAAGCGTGTCAAACCATTTGTTTAAATACCGCCACCACCATTTCCAACCACGATTAGTATTTGTGAATGAAATCAGTTGTTATCTCTGTTCGTTTACGTTACGCTTAGTTGGTCTTATCAAAATCAAAGCAAATCGTCGACAGAAAGTAAATATTTGCACGTCACTCGGCATTGAGTGGGCACTTGACAGGGCTTTGTATTGAAGCTTATCGCGAAGAGTATTTGCATACTTTATAATCCCCTCGATTCTGCAATGGGAGCTCCCCGAAATTCAGTTCGCTTGCTGCATAAATCACAAAGAAAATGCATTTATCTTGGGCAACTGATGCATTGGTTGTTATTAATACATCCTATTGATAAATACCCCACTACTAAATTAAAAGTGTCAACGGAGGAACCTTCGATTCCCACAGCTTTGTTCCATTCTCCCTGCTGGATTTTCGACAACAAAGCATTTGACATTAGCTGAGATTTTCAATGCTTTTACCCCATTTTCCCCCATTTTCCACGGCGTTGAAAACGTGTCAAATGGAGCAAGAAAAACGGCGACGCGATGGGTGTGGGGCAATAAGAAGTAGATTGGTTTGGTGCAGCCATAGAAAGGCATCTACATCATCGCCCTGACGCCGGGTCTAAACTGTTTGCCAGCTTGCAGCTCGGCACTTGGTCAAACTCTCGGGTACAAAGTTCGCCAAATCGTAAAATGCCAAGCGAAATGCATAGGAAAATGCATTTTAAATGCCGCTCAAGGTCTTTCTTTTTCCGATTTGATTCTACCCGTTTGCACGTTTTGTGTCACGCACTTATGCTGAAAGTCTATTTATACATTTTAATTAGATAACAACCATAACCCAGACAAACTGAGCCCTCGCATGGCGCCAGTTTATAAAATCGATTCTGCGGGGGCTTGACTCGTGTGAATTTTGGTTCTTATAGGCGTAAACCGAAATACCACCCAGTCACACCCACTGCGATCGTCGTATTAATACCTTGAGAGCAAGGTAGTTAGTTTCGAAATTATTTTTGACTCATGGAAATTGTTACGCAAAAAAGTACAGACAGAAAATACCGCCCAGTCAGTCACACCCAATACGATCCAAATTGCCTTGAGAGTAATGTACTTAATTTCGCAAACCAAACAGCCCCACTTTTATAAGCCATTATGACTCAAGCAGATCGAAATGGATACGGCTTTTATACTAGTCATTATCTCTCGGGAAATGTCAACAGAAGAACTGTCATTCAATAACGTGCCGGAATGTATCAAATAAAATGTGTGCTTTTTTTATTTGTTTAATACCACTCAAACTAATTAATGAAAAAAATAAAAAAAATTATTTGTGACGTGAAAATGCACTTGGAAAAAATTTGGTAGTAAATGTTGATTTGTGATGGAAATTTAAATTTAAAATTAATTTAAGAAATATACAAAAATTGGTCTCCAACGAAATAATGAATTAACAAGTTATGTGTTTACTTCGTTTTTTAAATAAATGAAGATATTACATTTTAATGTTTAAGACTATAATAACTAAAGGCAAGAATGACATGCTCCGCTTTTTCGATGTGTATCAATTACCAAGTTTAAACCCGTTCATTATCATTTTGAGCAGTTGAGTCAATGACGGTGTCAAGTCAGCCCGTGTCATTTCCTCCAGGAGCCGGCTCAACCGTAGAATTCAATAATGACACCCGATCCGGCTCACCGGCGAGTAAACAACGGCATTAGGAAGTGGGTGGCTGGTGGCAGGTGGCAAAACTTTGGGCCGAGGACGGGGAAAACTTATTTGCTTCGAAATTACGTGTCGCCAAAGTTGGCCAAGGCGACATTATACAATTTATATGCACGTATTGCGCTCTATCCAAGATGAAATGTCGACTCTGATGCTGAGACTGGGGCCGTGGCTGCTCATCAACGTCATCAACGAGAATGTAATTACATTTTCCCGATTCATGACAGTTTTGCATAACCAAGAGTCCTGTTCATGTCCTCATCCACGTCGCCATTTCCTGTAACTTCCCCCGTCTGGGATATTGCGTTCATTAATGAGGCAGGCGCGAGTGGCAGCCACAAAAGCCGAGCCAGGAATATGGAATCTGGACGAGGCAGCCGTCTCCAGGGTCCTTACTGAGTCACGATAAGCCGTCAAGAAAACTCCATTTAAAATCTATTAAAAAAATCGGATTATAAAGGATAACTATAAGGGAAAGAGGCAGCTCGTAAATGTGACTCACTACTAATTTAAATGTATCTCATTATTTGTTTTGGACTAATACAGTTTTGTGACTATTAAATGACGCACATCACTTTATCAGTTTTCATCAATTTGTTCACTTTAGTTGCAAGAAAGTCCCACAGGTTTTTATACATCCGCCAAACGAAGACAGATGAGCTGGCAATTAATCCAGCAATTGAGGATAAATTTTGCTTCCACCACCAAATATTAGCAATCTTTATATATACACCCATTTAATACGAATAAAACTTATCAGTCAAATGCAGACCAAGCTCCATCCGCATCAACTTCACTTTTTATTTACATTTCCATTAAGTCAACACGAAGAAAAAAGAGATGCGGGAAAAAGGACGAAAGCCCTGCTTCAGCAGAAAAAAAACGAGGTGGAAAATTTACTGAAACAAAGTCAACACGAATTTGCAATTTGGTATAAAATTTCCACTGCGACCGCTGCACAAATTGCTAATTCGCTAAAAACTTCAAGTTGACATAAGAAATTTGTGTGAATACATTTTTTATGCGCCTCCTTTGCACAGGACACGGCGTTGAAACTGAAGCGGAAAGGACGAAAGAGAGCATGATTCAAATACAACGAGATAGCAAGTGCAAAGTAAACGGCTCGAGAAACTCAAGTGTGCCTGAATTTGTACTACTAATTTAAAGTCTTCGATACAAATATACAAATATAATAAATTATACTTATATTTAAAGCACCGCAATAGCAATTTACTATCCATAAAGTATTAATATGGCAATTATTTTAGCAAAGACTGGATTTCACACTATATTTTATTGCTACTTATGCAAAGTGATAAGATATGTGACAAAACAATGTGCAAATGTTAAGGTAAGGCAAGGTCTTCTTATCAATATGTGTATAATTAGTTGTTTATATATATGTTGTATCTGATATGTAACTTCTATTTACGACATTTTCCACAAGTAATTGTAGTTAGATTGGAAACTATTTTGATAACAAATTTCTTGTGCACCACAGCCTCAATCACCCCCATAAAATGTAAATAAATAATTGTTTCAATACGCTATTGCCGGTACGTCATGCCCGAAGATTAGTCAGCCTTTGTCGGAACCCCACAATTGCGACTGTTTTCCAAACTCCGTCCAGTTGTTGGGGAGGCAAATGAACTGATAAGGAAATCTGGGCCAGTCGCATAAAAGCCCTCGGAGAGCTTCAGACGACTTTAGTTTCCGCCGACCAGTCCCAACGCTTGGGCTGCAATATTTTAATTAACATCAACATAAAAAGTTGAACGGACGTAACTAACAAGAGACATAAGTGAATTTTAGCCAAGTTGGAAGGAGTTTATATTGAAATTGCAAAATGAGCATTCAACAAGTAATAAAAACTACAAGTTAAATAGGGAATAATTTAAGTTTCTCGCCTTAAAAATTCCACAGTAAAAAATATTTCATTTAAAAAATGTTGCTGTGCTTTTAGATAACAACACCTTATTTAACTATTAATAGAAAATAAAAAGAATAAACAAAAAAATCGAATTGTGTTATTAACTGAGAAATGTGAAGTATTATTAACTTAAAATAATTGTCAATTAAAAATTTCAGTTTGAACAAGATGTTCTTAAAGCCCACAATACATATCGGGCCAAGCATGGTGCTCCACCCTTAACTCTGAGCCCCAAGCTTAATCAATTGGCCACCGAATGGGCCAAGGTATGAGCACTTAAATTCTTCAATGAACAGGAACTCTTCATTTAAAAGATATTTAAATATTACAGTACTTGCTGTCCAGAAATCGAATGGAGCATCGACAGAACAGCGGCTATGGCGAGAATATCTATATGGCCTTCGGAGGAAATTTGGAAGGTGCAGACGCCGTTAGATCTTGGTACGAAGAGATTCGTCTTTACAATTGGAACTATCCTTCATTTCAAAGTAGCACAGGACACTTCACTCAGGTTGTTTGGAAGGGCTCCACTGAGTTGGGCGTAGGTTTTGCCAAAAGGTAAGGCCTCAGCAACACGACGATGCATTTATGCATTTTAATTTAAATTGTTTTTTTAAGGGGAAATACCATATACGTAGTGTGCAACTACAATCCCCCTGGCAACTACAACAACATGTTCAGAGAGAACGTAGCTCCTCCAAGGCAATAGTTATATACTTTTATTAACTAAACACATTCCAAAGATATACAGGAACTTAGAAAACATAAGTAAACCAAACAAACGACTAACAATTCTGAAAGGCTAAAGAATCTAAATAAACTTTTTCCATATCATTCCAAAGAAATAAGCGAGCTTCCAAGCCGAAAATAATATTTTTGAATAGATATTCTTAAAAAAAAGCAATGTTGCCAAAGAAACAAAATACAGGTGAAGAAAATATTTGTATTGAATTTTAAATTCATAAATGTAAAGCTCTTAGAATAGCAAGTGAATTTTTAAAACGTCAAGCATATAATGTTAAAACTTGTTCGAATTTTAAATTCATTACTTTCAAGACATCCAATCGAAATAATAAATACATTCCATTAAATAAGGTGTTTTTAAAACAATAGTAAAATAATATATACAAATAATTAAATATTTTAAAAAGATATACACATAAACATTATTTGACATTTTATTTATCGTCAAGTATTTTTAATTTTACTACAATGAGATTAAGTTTGTCAGTGAATGTGCCACCCCTAATTGTCCTCATCGATTTAATCATTCTTCGATGGTGCAGAGAGTGGGCCGTGGGCGGGATGCAACTCCGGCAATACTGCTGCTTGAGTATCCTTTTTTTGAGAACTTTTTACTGCTGCCAACAGCATCACAGACATCCGAGGAATAGGAACATGAAGGAGCTGCCGATGCTGGCTTACTGAGATTTTTAGGCTGCTGCCGATGGACGTAGATTCCACTTCGGCGGATTTTCCGATACAGTGAGATATACTTTCCCGCCGTCCTCGTCCTTGGAACAATGCACTGCTCACAGAAGGCGGTCTTGCTCCGGGCCGCCTCGCTCAGGTGGGCGTGGCCCAGGGCCTGCAGGAAGGCCAGGACGAAGGCGTAGCAGTTGTGACTCTCCTCCGCGTAGCTGGCGATGGACCACCGAACCGATTGGGCGCAAATCTATTAATGCAAATGGTCGAGGGACCGATGGAGGCTTAGGGATTTGCATTGATTTTAGGCAGGGTGGCTCGATTTGGCCAGCCACTAAAGTCTGATACATTTTTTTAATTTATTCTAATCTGCACTAAGATGAAATAGTCACATAAATTCGCAACTGCTGAGTTTGATCAACTTCTAAATAAAATATATTAAATTAACACCACAGATCTTTGTAACTAATTGGCTTTGAAATCCAACTACAACATCAAGGTTTTAATTTTTTTAACATATCTTTTTTAATAACAAGAGTTTCTTTAAGCACAAAAAATGAGTTGTAAGACCAATTTTATTTTCTAGTTATCCCCAGATTTCATTAACTTTTCTTGTATCAAATCGAGCCACCCTATAGTTTTATGGAGCGGATTCTGCACTCACCTGCTGCAGGACCTCGTCCCAAAAGTCGTGCCACGGCTCCGGCACATCGCCCACCATCAGCGATTGCCGCCACTCCGGCGGATTATCGTCCCGCCGATGGCGGCGCAGGCCGAACCGATCGAACTCCACGATGTCGCCGCCGGATGTGGTCACCGCGATATGCAAATCGGTGGCGTTGTTGTAATCGCTGCGGGAACACAACGCATCAAAAATATATTCCAGCCATAAAAGACACTTCTAGTCGGGGCAAAAAAAAAACATTTCGGGGAAAATTTGCACAAATTTGTTTGGACTGAATATCAGACAGCCAGAATCAGGCTGCGGAATAAATGGAGGGAAGCTGCTCGGAATAGTCTGCTTCAATTGCTTGGCTTCGGTTTATGAAATTTGAATTTTTCTCAATTCATTTAATCTGTACGTGTATGCCTTTTGAATTTAGAGCTTCATTTGCGAGATTTTTTTTTAAGAACTAAAAATTAAAGTGTCGTATAATAAAATAGCAGTCAAAACTCATATATTCTTTTCGTTACTTTGATAAAAGAAGACCATTAAGAACAGAATTGGTTGTTTTTATGATCCTTCTTTTTTTTAATTATATACATATTCAAAAAATTAATTCTTTAAGAGTATATCGTAAATAAAATCGCATGCAATATATCGGTAAAATCTGCAAAACTTCATTACAAAAAGAAAGCCCGTATTAAATTCTTGGTTCAAACATACTTTGAAACTAATAAAAACATTTGTTTGATTTGGTCGTTGATTTGAATGTCCCCAGCTGCAGCAAATATGCTTTTAGCCTGGTCGGGCATTCCATTCTGGCCAATACTCACTTGAGGAAATCGCCGGTGGAGGGACGCAGGACAATGGCGCATGGATACTGTGTGGCCCGCACAAAGGGATATGGCAGGCGAAAGGGCAGGAGGCGTTGCCCACTCGTGTCTAGTTCCGCATTTGGATCCGCATCCGCATTCGTATCCGCATCCCCATCCGCATCCGCGTCCAGTGGGGCATTGCAATGGGGACAAGAGTGCGGCAAAGTGAAGCAGAAAACTTTCACGTTGCAGTGATGAAAACAGAGAATGCCCGGATCCGAGGTAATTGTGGTTGTACTTGTCGTTGCCAACATGGCTCAGTGTGCTGTGTGGTTGCCTGTACAGTTCAAAAAAATATACAAGTATTACTTTCACATCAATAGACTTTAATTCAAAAATAAATTAATTTAAATACGAGATCAACATTCAAATTTAAATTAAGTATAATATAATATAATTGAATTGCGATGCAAATGATTGCTATTTAAATATCTAGCTGTCAAGGGTTTGAAATTCATATCTATTTAAGGTAATTAATACTATTCTACCCAATTATAAAATATACCTTGTAGAAACACAAATTGGAAGGACTCTTTTTCTCACTGTGTTAACTCCTTCTCCTGGATCCTGTTTCCTAGCTCCTGGCTCCAGGCTCCAGGGCTTCCCCTCCTCTAGCCCCCGGTTGTGGATCCTTCGCCTTGTGCCCGTATTATAATTGATACACTTTGTCTACGGTGCCACTTTCCTCGTCCCCGTGGCCTCCTGTCTTTGGTGATTGCGGTTTTCGGCCAGGCCTGAAACGAAACGGAACGAAAAATTCTTGTAAATAAGCCGAAACCAGACGAAGTTGCGACCAAAAGCGGTTTGCCCGGCATATTCAGGCGGTGAACAGTTTCTGTGGTCAGCGGATCGTAAGGGTCCTGCAAAAGGGATACCAGAGCGCTAAGCCAAAAACCGTGCACCATTTTGTAACATTATTTACTGGTACAGGTAGAAGGGTATTTAAAAGCTTTTTGATGTTAGAACTGAAGTTATAGGTAACAAATGATTGGAATTATTAATAATTATCTAAAGTATTTATTTTTACAATTAAAACATTCAAGTTTTAGATTTTTGCTCAAAAGATGCTTTAAAATCATATACCAAAAGATATAATAAATAATAATATTTATATAATTTTTCCAATAAATGTTGCGAAAAATAGTATTTTGCAAATCAATACTCATGCAATAAAACGAAGATTAAAAATTTTTGATTGTCCATTTGATTTTAAAAAGTTTTTTATTATTTATTAAGTTTTCCTTCTTAAATAATAACTAAACCTTTGGTCATCCAATTTTACTTGTACACAAAAACAAAAGTAAACTTGCTTCCAAAATCACTCCCCAAACTCAAAAATGATTACCAACCCTTGTTAGCGTGTCTAGAAAATCTTTACTTACCAAAACCGTAATTGCCGCACCCTCTAACCAAAATATAGCTCCTCAATCAATTAAATTCGTAGAAAAGCCACCCTAAAAAGCCAGTCATATGTTGGCCAAGGAAGAAAGCCGGCATTAAAGAAAGCGGGCCAACACACAGAAACGTAAACAAACCGGCAAATGTGAACTCACCACCTGACCAAAGGAAAAATCGGAAAATTCACCGCCAACAAATGGCCCAAAACAGCTAAGAGAGAGGACTGGCGAAGAGAGCGAGGGAAATTCTGTCTCCGGAGGTGGAAAATGCATAATTCACGACGGAATTTCCCGGCTCGGTTGCGGACTCGGCTTTTCGGGAACGATGGCTCTAAGGAAGCTCGAGGCGAACCAGTTGACGGCGAGCCGTGCGAGCAGACGGTCGTGTTTCAGTCGCAGTCCCTCGAGGAACAGTTCCCGACACCCCACATAAAAACCCATCATTACCAGCGACACAAGTGCAACGGTGTGAAAACCAGGGAAAAACTGTGTGCGATTTCGACGAAAAACGCAGGATATATCGTCGCATTATCCTTGGTAACAAACCTAAACCTAAAACCAAAAAACACAAAAAAATAACCAAAAAAAAAAGACAAATAACGAACGAATTTTGCTTGTTTACAACTTGCGGTCAGGACTTTTACGGATTTTCAGGGGGTTTGTCGTGTTAGTTTGTGTGGTTTTTCCGCCCCTGTTCCTGTGTGTTTGTGTTGTGCTGCTGTAAAGTGGAAGATGCCATGGCAACACATTGCTAATCGATGACGTGACCAAAAACAACAAAAAATAACCAAAGGAAACCAAAAAAAAAAAGGAGACCGCGCCCCCCTCTTCACACTTGGGATAACACAAGGATAATGACCATAAACTGACTTGGTATGTGGCAATCAACATTTTGACAGCGGAGCCCGAAAATTTGGCTAACTGATAAAGTGTTGCGGCTAACGAAATTCATTTTTGATAGCCCGAAAAGGGCCAAATTTAAGCCTCTTAAATGTTTTGGCAACCTCTTTTCTTTTGCGGCTGAAATGCGGCATTCAAGATCGAAAGAGATAGGCCAACACCAAAAGTTGACATTCCGCAAACAAGCAGGAATGGCCGAAAGGATATAATTTATTTTAACTTTTCCTTTTGGCCCGCTCGCACAGCTCTTAACCCAATTAGTGGGCGTGGCACTTGTAGAAAATTAAAATGTTAACTTGGCAAACTTGCCGAAAAACTGAGAGAGAAACTAATCATGAAAACTTTTTGTGACAGATTAAGTGGATAATTTTTGAAATGGGTCACTAAGAGTTAAAAAAATGTTTAAATTAATGCTTAATATAAATTTATTAAATTATGTAGGAGCAAGAACGTTAAGGATTCTGGAACCTTACCTGACATTTATATAACAGATATTCATGCAGTAGAGGGTTAATTACTTTGTTTGCTGCTTTAAGTTTAGAAACTAGTAAAAGAAACTATATTTTAATATGCAGGCATACATTTTCTTCTATAAATATTCAAGGCTCTTTAAAAACTTACAGAAAAACATTTGCGCAACTTCGTTTCCTTGCCAAGTTTCAGCCTCTTTAAAGTTAGAAACTTACAAAACGAATTCACTGAGGAATTTAAAAGTTTTTTCCATAGAATATTCATTAAAGATAAAACTAAGCAAAATACCATAGAGATTCTAACTAATATTTAACACAAATTGCATATCAGTTTGTAATGTTATTTGTGTGATTGCCAATAATTAAAACTAGCTTCTGCTTAATAATTAAAGACAAATTCCAACAAATTAATTTTGGTTAATTGTCAAGCAAATAAATAAATTTGCTTTTGCTTGGGTCATGAAAAACAAAAAAAGCAGGTCAACCCAAGTAAAATGGCTAAAATAAATTGTGGAGTTTTGCTTGAAGCCTCGAAAGAAAACGTAGAAAACCAGCAGGTTAACAAATGCAATAAAGGAAACGACAACAGGCCTTGGAAGTCTCGAAAAGAAAGTAACTAGGGGTACATGGAAAAAATGGGCCATCCCAGCAACAATTTCGGTCAAATCGAAAAAAACTTTATCTCTATGTTGTTTGCCAAGTTGAATTAAACACGCCCCCAAACACACATGAAAAACAAGAAAGGAAAGCTAACTTCGGGCGGAGCCGAAGTTGATATACCCTTGCAGAATACTCTGTAAATTATATTCTCCAAAATTATTCATATGATGCATTCTTAATACTCATAAAAAATCCCAACTTTCTAACTTTAAAAACACCAAAGTTATGGCATTTCCAATAGTTCAGTTATATAACAGCTATAGGATATAGTCGGCCGATCCTTATGAAGTTTGGTAGGTCGGATTGATTGGCCAAAAATAAAACCCATAGAAAATCCCAACTTCCTAACTTAACAAACACCAAAGTTATGGCATTTCCGATCAATCAGTTATATGGCGGCTATAGGATATAGTCGGCCGATCCTTATGAAATTTGGTACGTCGGATTGATTGGCCAAATATAAAACCCATAGAAAATCCTAACTTCCTAACTTTACAAACACCAAAGTTATGGCACTTCCGATCAATAAGTTATATGGCAGCTATAAGATATAGTCGGCCGATCCTTATGAAATTTGGTAGGTCGGATTGATTGGTCAAATATAAAACCCGTAGAAAATTAAAACTTCCTAACTTTACAAACACCAAAGTTATGGCATTTCCGATCAATCAGTTATATGGCAGCTATAGGATATAGTCGGCCGATCCCGGCCGTTCCGACATATATACTGCGTGCAAAGGAAAGAAGGGTGTGTGCAAAGTTTCAATTCGATATCTTTAAAACTGAGAGACTAGTTCGCGTAGAAACAGACAGACGGACAGACAGACGGACAGACAGACGGACAGACAGACGGACAGACGGACAGACGGACAGACGGACAGACGGACATGGCTATATCAACTCAGGAGGTGATCCTGATCAAGAATATATATACTTTATAGGGTCGGAGATGTCTCCTTCACTGCGTTGCACACTTTTGACCAAAATTATAATACCCTCTGCAAGGGTATAAAAACAGTCCAAGAAAATCTCAAAGAGTTGCGAGAAATGAAATTACAACTTGCATCCTCTTCTAGTCTTTTTTTTGGCAAAGTACTTGGACAGAACCTTCAAAAGGAATTGTTTGGCTAAAGAAAACATAGAAAGGAAGGCAGTAGAAAAAAAATTGGAAAAAAATCTGAAATTAAGTTTACGCATTTTTTTACTGCTTATTCAAAAAGTCGACGTTAAAAGAGTGGAGAGCACAAACGTAAGGAATAAGGTATTTACATGGCATAAGGCACTTGAAAAATGCACAAGAGCCAACCAAATTCTGGATAAGGACTTGTTTTTTCTTTTGGTCAAGCTCTTTCCCGCAACGTAAGAGAAAAGAAGTGCAAATTTATTAATCAGGTGCGACACAAAACCGAATTTCGAACACCCTTAGGTTAAGATAAAATTAAAGTATATTACACATGCAAATTACACAAGCTTTTACTTCAAATTAGAAAAGTATTTTTTCCTATTCATTTTTTTAAGAACAGGATTTTATCTTTACGTATTTCATGATTTTACGGATTGTTTTAATCAATATTCAGCAACTCAATTGCACTTTAAATATTCAGCTTGTAAGGGTGTTCAAAAAGCAAGTGAATAATTAAGTGAGAGATGGAAACTGCCAGGGCCTTCCAGTAAGTAAATTTAACGACAGTAACTGACAGTAAAAATTGCTCAAAACTTTATTGTCCTGTGCTTTTCCCCTTTCTTGGCCCTTTACGTTTTTTTTTCGGATTTCTTTTGTTTTGTTCGGTCCGCAGCTGGTGACGCAGGATATAAATTACATTGAGAACAATAAGAGCAACAGCAGCAGAAGCAGCTACAACAAGTGTTCAGTGAATTAATAACAAAACGGCGACAATAACGACAAAGTTGAGAATCCTGAAGGGCCGTCCAAATGAAATAAGCCGAGTTGACAACTTTGGAAGCGGCTTCCTTTGCCCCGAGAGCAACTCAAAATTCCCTCCAATGCGTGAATTAATTCAGAAGACACGAGACCCACACACGCGATGCGAGTTTTGTGGGGCGAAACGCAGGTGCGTGCAGGAAAATTTTTAACGAAGGAAGTTTGGGAACTATGTCCTATTTCCATTCGAACTAATTATGACAGCTCAGGAAATACTGCAATATTTAATTATTGCAGAAGAGACAAGTTTGGAATAACTATTGGGTTAGGAAAGCTTGTTTCTGATATAAAGAAACAAGCAAATACTTTATTAGCTTAATATTACTCTCATCTTTTAAAAATCCTATAAAATAAAATTATTTCCAAAAGATTATCATGTAAGATCGTACAAAATTATTTTTTACTGAGATATCTTTTTATGTCAAGTGAAAAAGACTACCCCCTTTAATGATGCGCCTCTGATTGAAGGTGTGCTGCTCGTGTACCGCATGCTGTTGTTACCTCACCTCCATTTTCCGCTCCCCATTTTCCCTTCGGTTTCCTGCCACTTCGGCAGGATTTTCCCCTTCAGCCCCTCGACAGCTTCATAAAGCCAAGTGTTTGCGCTTTGAAGTTTCCGCTTCCGCAGTGAACAACGAAATGTTGCTGTTGTTGCTTGTTGGTTGTTGTTGCTATTGCGGCACAGCATAAAACATACTTATTTTGAAGTTGGTGGCACATCTGAAAAACACCATGAAGACACACACACACTTACAAATATCCGTGATGCTCTTGCACAGAGCCAAAATAAAACTAAGCATTGTAATAAATAAATAAAAGAACGAAGTTTATTAACAATGTGCCGATTTTATTTAGTTTGGAAAATGTTTGATATAACTGATATTTTAGACTTTTACGGTTTTCTTTTATTGTTTTGTGTATTTTGAAATTATCTATTATTTTATATTGTATAGTTTTTTTCCAGCATTTACATTCTAAATATATTTTCTGAGTGCATCATGAGTTTGCCAATGCTGAGCACTCGGCGAATTTTCATTCGGCTGCATCGTTGTTCACCTTTCAACGGCGCATCTGGTGTTTAAATCACGCAAAATTTAAATTACAAATTTCTTCTCGTTTTCAGTGGGTAAAACCCCCTAAGCGTCTAATTTAGTTTGGGAATTGTTTGCTTAAGGGGAAGTGAAGTGGCTGGGTAAATTCAGAGTAAATATTTAGTTGACTTTCGGGGGCGGAATGTTGTTTATTGTTTAACGAAAGTCCATCATTTAATCATAATTATGGCCTTTGTTAATTGAAGTTTCCATCTCTTTGACTGGGCTCCATTGTCAATTTAATTAAGGTCAGGAAAGAGGTTAAAACCTACTTGAACTCCAATCTTTATTCGCCCTTTAATGCCATAAATATTTGTACACGTTGCGGTCATAAATAACGACAGATTCATGAAATTTTATTACGAACATTTTATGCGCCAAAACCGAAATAACAAATACCAGAGTGTGAATAAAAATGTGGGGGATTTTCGGAGTTAAAGGAAACTCGATATGAGTGAAAGCGAGGGAAAAAGGCAAACACTTTCACTTTGTGCCCATTTAAGGTCGTGTATTGTGGCATTTTCCCTCCGTACGTGCAATAAATAAGCGACTTATTTATGCCCCTCACACAGACACCGCCAATAACAAAGTATTTGGGTTAGTAATGTCATTTACGAGGCAAAACAAATATAAAGCGAAAATGTAAAAAAGCTCTGTTCACGTTCATTGTATATTCCTCCCGGTAAATCCGTCTTCAATGTAAGCTCTGCTAAATCTTAAAGAAGAAAAAAAGTGGAGAACAAAAACCCAACGGACGAGCGTTCGTCTATTTAACTAACTGTGCATAATTCATAATTTAATTAAGAACCCAGCGAAATGAAAAAAGTTACACGAGGGACATTGACGCGTCCCCTCTCTGTCTTTTCCACTCTCCCCGTCTCTGTCTCCATTTTCCATTTCCCACCCCCAACAATTGTGTGTGTGAGTCAATGGCTGAGAAGCCCTGTTGCCAATTGCTGGCGCTATTCAGTGGGCGGTGGCTTGACATCTTAGCCATGTGGTTCTAGCTGCAAATGGCCAACTGCCAGCGATGGTTCTGGCCATAAGTCAAGGAAACCCAAATGACAAGATTTGCGATGTTGGGGGAATGCATAAACTAAGCTCTAGCTGGGATTACATTTTGAGAGGTGTGAGAAGGTTTGCTAAGCCCAAAGATGCAATTCACACAATGAGTTTAAGGGGGGGAAACGATGGTCAGGAGAAATCAGGCGAGTTTTGTGACCTTATAGATATTTATATCGATTAAAATAAATAAGATAAAGTATTAAGGACAAGCTTAGGAATGAAATAGCAAATGCTATATTTTTAAAATAAATTATTTTATAATGTTTCCGACTTAATATATATACAACTGTTTGTTATACACTTTTACAAAGCAGCAAGTAGTTAAAAGTTACTTTCTAATTGCCACATAACACTTTATGCTTAACATCAACTCATAAATTTATTATTAGAAAAGCAATATAAATATCAGTTATAAATACTGAATCACTGGTCAATAAATTACCGCACATTTCCGCCGCAAAGTCGGCAATTGATTAAAACGCATTTCAGTGGCATTACAAAGTATCCGCAGAATCAAAGCAAAAAGCAGCCGCAGTTAAGGGAGAAGAAAACGTCAAACGTGCAGTGGAAATGCCAATCAAACCGCAAACGGTTGGCCAGAACATTGTTCGATTTGGCCACCCCCTTTTGCCCATTTCCACTGCCAACTTGTCACTGCAGAACCTAACAAGCCACACAAAAGACGTCCCTGCGACTTGGTCAGCTCTTCATTTGGTCAGCTGCTGACAACAACAGCCATCCGCCATCCGCCACCAGCAACAACATCACCACCACCGACACAGTTTGGCGGTTTTCCCAGTCCCGTTCGCTTTTCCCATTTCCCAACCCTCTTGGCCACCCCTCCATGGTTAATTAACTTGCCTCGCATCGCGTCGACTTGCCAGCGAGAAATTCCTTTGAACGGGTTTCATTTTTATACTCCCTTCGTTGCTACAAAGTTAAATGCTTTGACTTTGCGAGAGACAAAAGGAAAGCGATTTTCATCTACTAATTTAATTTCTGCGACGTGATATTGGGGGCACAAAAAAGCTAATTGAGGAATCATTTCAAGACTTTATTGATTGAGAGTCAAAGAAAAGTTTTTAGCAATTAATACTTGGTAGACTGGATTAAGCAGTGATTAATTTAAAAGTTGTATAGTAAAGGGCTTATACTAGAAACTTATAACCAAAGTTGAAATGAAATAGCTGAAATGGTCACGACTTCTCATTGAAATACAAATATATTTAGTAAATATTTCAGACTATCCTAATCTTTCTCGTAATAATTTAAACACCACAATCTAAACATACTTCAATGCTTGAGCAAAATAAATCAGAACCAGCATTTTCCTATTAAAGTTTACCAAGAATTACCAAATTCCCACCGCCAGCACGAACTTGTAGCTGTCTAGATGAGCAAGCTGCATTTAAATTAACTTAATTTTCTGCTCATTTGCAAATGCAAACACTTTGCTTCTCTGCGAAGACACGCGTGCAATTACAGCCGCCCACATAAATATATGGCCCAGGCATTTACTTGCACAATTTTAATTACAATTCTGGGCAAAGGCAGGCACCAAAACACAGACACCAATGGGACACGCCTACTAAATGGAAGTGTTAAAAAAAAAAGAACGAGGCAAGTGCAACAATAAACATATAGTGGAAATAAGGCGAGGGATGCGGGTAAGAAAATGGGAAATTCACATTGCGGAAGCGAAAAATTTTCATTTTAAGCGATAAAAACTTTTATTACCACTACGAAAAATGTTGAGAATGTTTTTGGCCGACTGGCAGTATGCAACACATTCAACAAACATATACACATACACTGGGAGAGAAGGAGCTATCGGAGTTATCTCCGCCCACAATTCGGCTTGGTTTCCAGCCACTTGTATAATCGATGTATCCATGCCGATGCCTTTCTGCCTACGCCCCCTTGGGCCCGCCCCTTTCTCCAACTTTCGCCCGGAAAATCCCCCTCAACACCCGAGTGCCCTGCTCCTTTGTGTTGTTTATGTTACATTTGTGTGTTGCCTGCTTTTATTGCATTTGCGGCGTGATTTTCTGGCGAAACTGGTTGAGGTTGGAAAAAGGAGTTTTCCTCAAAGTGGAGCACTTTTGCCCCCAGAAAGCCAAACGAAAGTAGTGCAGAGGATTAGTAGAGAGAAGAGGGCACATTTTAGGCTTATGAACATTGCCAGAGCATATTTCATGCTCATATTGATTTTTGATCGTAAGCAAAGCCAAGTAGGAAATGTGAAAATGTAGGAAAAATAAACTGGAAAAATAAGGCAATTCCCTGATGGAAGTGCCGTAAATTCGAATTTACTCAAAGCTATTGATAAGTTTATTTCCCAACAAGATTGGTTACGAATTCAATTTAAATTTGTAATTTACATATGGGCATTTCTAGGATGCTCCTAACTATGATAAATAACTAAAATTAGGCCTTCAATTTTATACACTATATATTCTATTTATTAATCACACAAAAATCACAAGTATAAATCGTTTTTATTGATCTCAAGCCCGAAATTAATTTCACCAAATATTGTTTGTGGAAAATTAATCAAGCTAATGCCACACAATGTGGTAAGCCTTGATTTTCTGTGCTAAATAAGTAATTGAATGTGCAAACCTCAAACTTAGAGGACCAAGGACAATTACGGCAATCAACCAGAGAACCAGAGAATGTCCGCAGATAAACGTATAAATAACCAATTCAGATTCAATTTACGTTTATTGAATCGGTTGCATATGGCCATCGGAAACCGAGAAAAACAAAGTCGAAACAAAAAGCCGAAAAAATGAATGCAACGCGATGTGTATGAATTGCAAGACAAATACGTTTAAATAAATCTGCAGGCAGCACAGATTGCTTTAATAAATATTCCGGGGGGCAGTGGTCAGGATAAATGTGTTTACACAGACCAAACGAGCGGCGAAAAAGGCAAACAACACAAAAGGATACCCGAAGAAAATCAACGACAATACTCGAAACATTTTTAAAACACATTTAGAAAACAAAGAGGGAGAACTAGCAGAGCGAAAAGGGGCAGCACAACAATGTTAATGTCGAAAGGCAAGCGCTAGGTCAGCAAAAGGGGCCAAAGAAAAGGATCCAAAGTCAAGAAAGGCGCACACATGGCGTATGCGCAATCTTCGTGTATCGTCCTGTGTGCTAGTCCTTTGTGTGCGAGAGTGGAGCGCGTGCTGACACTTAATCTTCCAGCTGACGCAGATGCAGCCCAGGATATGGCAGTCATATATCTAGGCGGCTTTGAACTTCCTAGCCAGCGGATGTCGCATGTTATCCGACTTGCAAAGGAAAAGAAGGAAGGCACAAGATAGCAGCATAAAGCTAATGCACCTTCTAGCATAAAAAGAAACTGAATGCAAAATGGGTGAATTCAATTGGAAGTTTAAGCGAAGCTTGGATTGTGGATTTATCCTTCCTATTTGAATATAAATCTTAAGCACTTCAAGTCGTTGAAATATAATCCAAAAGGGTTTCTCTTACGACTCAACCTATTATATTCCCATTGGCAATTTCCTATTACGACATAGTTAAACACTTTTTTCTGCAAAGCAATTTCAACCCCCATTTGGCCAACACTGCGTATGAGTTATGAAATTCATTTCCGAACATCATCGGCAGCAACTGTGACCGAGAAATGCTCACGAATACTTCAAAGTCACAAATTGATTTAAGTCTATTAATTATTACAACACGTAACAACAATAACAAGAGCCTGACCGACTGACCACGCCCTCTAACCAACATACCAAGCATTCCAGTTCCGCCTCCCTCCTTTTCACATGTCCTTTTTTGACGTACCCCTCGTAAGGAGCGCCACGTTTGTACACTTACAAAAATCTAATATAACTCGTTTACTTACTTGTTTATGTTTATAATTTAAATTCTAAATTATTTTTTTAACATTACAATGTAACTTACAAATGGTCTTTCGAAGTGTTTATTAACATTTCTTTATTGCGTGAAGGTAAATTTTTACAGTTCAGAATTTTTGAAATACATTTTAAAGTAATTTTTCATCGATTTAATTATTAAAACAACTTTTCTAAAATAAACTCAGTAATATGATAGCAATGGTAACATTTTTATTCTTTGAGTGGCAAAATCAATTGGCCAGCTGCTTTTGGGTAGTCTATGATTTTTGGGGCAGGGGATTTTGGGTGGGTGGATGGACTGGTAGATGGAAAACACCATGTAATCGTATTAGGCAAACGGAACTGGTAGCTGGACGAGCACGTGTTTGCCGAATGGGGATGAAAAGGGGCAAGGTGGATGATGGGGTACAGGGGGTACTTAAAGGTAATTGTATTTGTGCACTGCAAACATGGCGTGTTTTATTAACAGAGAGAGCGAGAGTGGAATGTGTTTACTCATATGTCTTGTCAAAGACAAGTTAATTATTTTAACATGTGTGTAACTCTGCATTCGTGTGCGTTCATTGTTCGGTTTATTTTTGGCCATCGATTTTCACACGCTCTACATTACAGGACACACAACCGAACACAAACAGCCAAATTTACAAGAAGATCCTGGCTCAATGGCTTGGCATATTGCCTGCCTTATTATAAAATCCCTCCCTGCAGCGCTCCTCTTTTCGGGGTACAGAGTTTTTTTAAATATTTGCACAATATTTGTCAGAATTAATTAACAATATGAGTGAGGGGGGAGCACTTGTGTTGTCTCAGCATATTTCAACTTTTTTACGCCAGCACTTGTTTACTCGAAAGCGCTTTGCATAAATTGAACAGCAAGCCGAAAAAATGTGCACAATTTAATTAAATTTATGCGAGCAAATTTCTCTGGTCTAAAGCGAATAAACAAGAGAAGGACTCTAAGAAATGTTTTGACATTGTTTTCTACAGAAGTAAGGAAATAAAGAGGAGGTTAACCAGGAATGATTAATACTAATAACTTAAAAAAAAATCTAAAAGAAGAAAATGCTTTTATTTTCTTAAGTTATAATCTTGAACTTGTTAGACTGAAAGGTTAACTAGTTATAAATAGAATCGTTATAAAATAATTATGTAAATGTTTTTTACATTTACAAAATGGGAAATTATCATCACAAAATCAATTGCAACCAAAATTACTTTACCCCTTGAGTAGCTCAGTTATTCTTAGACCAATCCTCTTTGCAATCCAAACAACAATTCATCACTATCTGTATTTGGTCATTTATCTTACGAACTTTCTTCCCCGAATATCCTGTCACCCTGTTCCTCATCACCGACTAACGAAGTATCACAAAACCTGCTTATAATTACCCCACCAGATTACACAATGCCTAACAAGGCCCATTCATTAATGTCATTAAACTCTTGAAGGACAGGCGACAACGTCTTCCATCTCGTCCTGCAAACCTGCAACATTATGTCAACACACACAGTTGGCAAATGGCTCACGTTAATGGCGAATCCCCAAGCACCATTCCCCCGATTTCCAGCTCCTGGGATTTTCACAAAGTTGCAGTTGCTGCAAATGCCATAAAAAGCCAACAGAAACGGCAGAAACAGCAGTGGCAACAATAAAAGCAGAATCGTCTAGGCTGTGGATCTGAGTTTTGGCCTGGCTTTCATTCAGGTGGACGACGTGAATTTACCGAATGAAAACGTTTCGGTTTTATGGCCCTCCCTTTGCTAGTTAACATTTTTGCAGCGGAAAATGGTCCAAGTATGCAGGTGCCAGCGATTTGAAGACATTTGCTGCTTAACGATTGCACAAAAAATTATATTTTATTATGGCAAATGCGAGATTGTGTTGGGAGTACTTCATTTTTTTGCTAATTAGACTAAAACCACGTTTTTAAATTTTCTAATTTAGTAGTTTGTAATTTGTATATGCATTACCAAATGCTAACAGGAGTTCTAAAGTCACAAGAAATTCTATATTATTATATTATGGTTTTTAAGCATCAAAATAAAAATATAAAAAAATTAATTTGGGTAAGAGCGACCAAGCCGTACCGAAGATTTCTTCTTTTCTTGTTTTTCTATACGATTACATTTCGCTTAAATTCCCAACTGATTTGTCAACTTCCAACGGGCAACATTTTGTCTGTCCATTTTTGAATGGAAAGGAAAGAGCTGCGGGAAGTAATGTTTTGGGAGACGGCCCTTTACTCGGCAATGTCTCTGTGTAACTTGACCAACTTAAGGCTGCTTCTCCGGCAATTCGAGATTGCCTCTTCAGAACCTCCTGGTTCACTTGGCTCCCGGCCAGTTTCAGTCATTCGTGCGCATTTCATGCTGCCTGTGTTTACAAGCTAAATTCATACGACGCCGCACGTCGCCTGCCGTCATCAGCTATGTGATGATATCCTAGTACCACCTTTAGAACCCCCTCGTTGTTTTCTATCTGGGTAGTGGTGCTTTTGTTGGCCCACCTGACTATGCGGACTGGTGATGGGGAAATGGCTGCAACAATGGCAACAGGAGCCCCATCAGCGTCATCAGGATCTATTGCCTGGCGTCAACCTGACAGAAAAGTGAACTCAAAAAAATATTTGAACTTAAAATGAAAAGTTTTGTAAACCTATGAGTTTATAAATAAAATATATAGTAGCTACTATTTGCATAATATCTGCTATCTAAGAATTTTACATATAACATACTAAAACGTATCATTTAATCTATTTTTTTAATGTTCATTGCGTGTGTACTATCATCCATTTAACTGTGTATTTTAAGTTCACCAGTTAATCTAATCCTATTAAATTTTTTTTAATGTACATTGCGTGTGTACCACTACCGTAAAGATATGTGATAAGTTTATGCGAACCAGTCAACGTAAACTTTTCATCTTTCAATTTGTGCAACGAGTCCAATTTCCAGCCAAAGATAGCTACAGAAACTGCACCTCTCCCCTGAATTAGCTGGTTATAATCCCAACATTATGACTGACGTTGGACATAGATAGTCTTCCGCTCAAACAATATGGTCAGAAAACTCCCTTTTCCCCAGGGCAATAATAAAAGACAGTTTCAGTTGCTTGGTCGTTGGCCAAGTTAAGTCGAATTTATGTTGATGATGTAGTCGAGTTATGAGGCGCCCGGCTGCAAGTTCTGCTGCTGATCCGCATCCCTTGTGATGTGTCCAAGTGTCCCGGTCAGTTTTTAGTTGCCATGGCAAACGTCAGTTGCTTTGCTGCAATTGACGTTGTTTGGTTTCAATTTTAAACATGTCGCAAGAGCTCTCTTCCTAGTTTTTTTTAGCTATTCCCTACAAAAATGAAGGCAAAAAAGAAGTGTGGCTAACTTTCTAGCAGCTAACAAACAAGTGACAAAAAAAAAGTATTCAAACAGGAATAAAAACCAGCATTGTTGACAATTTTAATTAACTGAAACTCAGTTAAAAAATATCTTTACGGTTACGGTATGGTTAAGTAAGTGTTGCATAGCTTTCTTTTAAATATTTTTTTCACTGTACACACACTCGCCAATCTTTATCCTCTTTTCCCAATGCTAAACATCTAAGTACCCAAAGCACCAAAACTAACCCAAATCCATGCAACATATGTGTGATATGCGAACAAGTTTTCGGGTTTATTTTGACACATGTGAAATGGGAAAATGTAGTGCACAACTGGCCATCATCGGAAGCGAAATGAAACGAAAGCCACATGGCGGCATTATGGATTAGATGTGTAAAACTGTTTTCGTCTGTCACACAAAGTGATGTGCTATTTGGGGACTTAGTTTAGGCTTTGAGAAATTGGATAACTGTCAATCGGCTCAGAATAAAATCATTTCACTATTTAGGCCTTCTTTAATATAAATTTGTTTTACAAAAAAAATGGCAACCGAATGGCCTAAATTTAAATCTGTTTAAATACTTAGTAAATCCCTTAATCTACAAAATTAAAATATAGTATATGAAAGGTGGCTGTGGTTATTGTTTATCAATATTACTGGAATTACTACAGGAGCTTAAAGCAAGCCTTAATTTTATATACAAATAAAGGGAAAAAAACCAAATAATAATGGCAATTGTTAACCAATTGTGGGTGCACAAATCTTTCCCAACTATTTAATTGCCACTTTGCAGCGTCAAAACCAAAGCTTTTCACCCCTCTTAAAACAATTGTTGCCGCAAATATTATCCCAGAAAACTCATGGATTTTTTATGCGCTCTGCACTTTTTACAGATTGCGAATTGAAATGGCAGCAACAATGTGAACGACCAGAAGAGCAACAATACCAGCGAAGAGCTCTGAAAATAAGCAGCAAAGAGAAAATAGAAAACAGCAGATAGAAACGGACAAATCATAAACAAGAATGCCGGGCATTTGCGAAGGACTGTGAGCTGCAAGGATGCTGATGCGATGCGAAGGCGACGCAGATTGCATTCAAGGACCGCTGGGCCAGCAAACAATCAGTGGGGCAAACAATGAGAACTAATAAAGCACTTAAGCGGATAGACGACCAGCAGCATCAAGGACACCCAAGTGGAAGTGAGTCTCCAGCAGGAGCAGCAGCAGCAGCAGCAAAAGCAACAGCATCAATCAAAATAAGATTTCCCGTACTACGGGGCGTATGATCAACGTGCATCAGTTTGATACGCTGACAATGGCGATTTTGGCTCAAATTAGACGCGACATGGGTCGTCGTTGTGCCACATCTTCGCCACCCGACGGCTGTAAGGATGACACCGAGGCCATCACAGTTTCCGGGGCAACCACACCGCTGACAGCCAATGGGGCCACCACGACCGGACTGACTGTTACCCCGAAAGACATGCAACGAAACCACCTGCTAAAGATGCCAACAGCAACAATAGAGAAACCAACGATAACAGCCACCACCACCAACACCATCATTACCAATAACGCTACCAAATCGGCAGCAACAGCCGTTCGAAACCCTTGCCGGGCATTAAGGATACTGGCCAAGGGCCTGCTGCTACCCATCCTGATCCTGGGCATCCTCGTGGGCAGCAGCCAGGCGGGATTCGCCTGCCTCAGCAATCCCTGTGTGTTCGGCGTCTGCATCGATGGACTGAACAGGTGAGTTCAGGTGAAAAACCTCTTAGAAACGATTAGAGATGGGAACTTCCCCTATCGTAATGACCTTTCGTTTGAAAGATATTTTTTTAATTCTTTTAAAATTAAAAAAAAACACAAAAGTAGAACCAATCCAAATAAAATCAAAGCAAAATTATACTTTTAACCCTTTAAAACCTTTCTCAGTGTTTGAACCACCTCTCTGCCCATTTTTTTGCTGTTCTTATTATCGGCCAGGCAGCGACCAATAAACCCGTCCAACACATTTCGAGTGGCAATAAACTTGCGCCACTTGAGCATCATGAGAGCCACCAGCTTCAGTTTCAGTTGCCATACCCTGATATGCCATTCCATACGATCCCACACCATGTAGATATGGGGCAGCCCCGATGTTGATGCCGCCACTTAGCAGGGAAATGAATTTGCCGCAGCTGTCCCTCCCCCTTCGGTATTATTTTCTGCTCCTGTTCCAGGGGGGAAATCCCACCAGCCTCGCATTCTTCACACTTTTTTAATGCATGCCCGTTTAAATGGGGTTAAGTTGCGGCCACTGCAAGTGAGGTGGAGGGGGAGGGGGAAAAACCAGGCGGAGGGCAAAGGGGTTGAGTGGGTTTCAATTGCAAGCAGCTGGGAAATTATTAACTTGGACGACCAACCAAAGTGCATTCTTAATGGAGAACATTTACAGCCAGGTTATGCAAAATATTACAAGTTTTATAAAAGATCCAGGTTTAGAAAAAAAGGTTATTTGACTAACAATATATAATATAAGATGAGATAATTTGGTTCAATAATTCTAGACAAATAATACATCTCATTTTGAAACATCAAATTTAATTTTTAGCTTAATCTGTTTTCATCATTTTTCCAACTTATGGGAAACCTATTCAAATCTATTGCAAATATAAAGTGAATGTTCATATCATCTAAAATTCAAATCAGAGAAGCTCTCCAAATTGCTGCACTTTCAGATATTCAGTGGGGTAAAGTTTGAGGCTTAGCTGTCAGAGATTCCACCATGCGATTTCTTTCCAGACATTCGTATATACTACATATAGCTCAAATCCAATTGCACAAACAAGTCAGAAGACGAGAGGGAATGCTTCTCCTTGGCGCCATTTATACGACTAAGTAACTGCCATTTTATTTTTCTATGCTCACTTCGCGATATATGCAACCGCTAATCCCACCCAAAACCATCTGGCACCACCCAACCACTGACGGGAAAAGCGGTTAAGATATTTTTTTACGATAGCTCCATGCGAAAGCTGCAAGTCAAATGCGAAATGCGAAAACCAGAAGCTTGAACTCTTTCCCCGCCTGCATTTCCCCGGCCAAAAAGGAAAAACTCTGGACTGGCCAAGTCGGATGGATGGGAAAGTTTATGTGTTGGCAAGCGAAATTTATAGCTGCAATTAAATTTAACACGATGCCATGAGATTTAAACGGATTAACTGAATAGTTTTCGACCATCTTAGACTTTCCGGCGAACGGGTGAAGGGGAAATAACGCTGAGGAGTTTACTGGCTTCGAAGAACATTGATATTTTATTGGCTTATCCTGGTTTATAAGTCCGATAAGCGCGCTCTTAACTGTTTTATGAGTCTGCTCTAAAAAATCCAATAAAAGTTGACTATAAAAGATGTGCAGAATGAACTTTCAAAGCTATTAAGTGGTTCTCAATAAAGGTTTGATAATGGATACTTAACAAGAGACTATCATAAAGAATTGATGGCATTTTAAAGAATTTAAATATTATTTCTAGCACTTTTGTATATGCCTGGTAAAGTAAATTAAATAAAACTCTGATAAATGGTTTTTTTCAACGTTCAAATTATCATAACACAAAAAAGGTATATAAATAAACCAATTATATTTAATGATTGCTTACCAAAGAAGTATATTTATAAACAGAAAACTAATTTGGTAAATGTTTCGTAAAGTGCAAGAATTCGCCTACTACTCCTACTTTCTCCAATATCTTGATGGTTTCCTATTCTGATATTCCGCCTACAAAGAAGCAGTCCAATGCCATTATGTAGTCATTTCCCAATTGCTCCTGGCTGAAGGCAACAAATCAAATGGTCTCCTGGGTGAAAACGTCCAACCGAAGGCCATAATCAGCCAGAATCTCGGGGGCTTCAGTTGGGTAAACTGAAAACAAGAGCCGAGAACAACGGACGAGTGTGTTTAGGTGCTTATCCCCGTGCTTAGCCCATAACAGACATGTGCACCGGGAGCCGTCGGCTGCCTCCTGCATCCTAATGTAATCCATTATAAAGGACAACAGTAAGCCAACGTCACTTATCCCCCATTCCATTTACACGAATAAAGAAACTTCTTTAATTAAGCCGGTTACCAGGCAGCAGTTTCTGCAGCCATGTTTGCCCTGTTCCTCAGGTAACACTCCTCGGCCACAGTTCCCCTGACACTTTTTTCTCCTTCTCTTGCATTTCCGTTTCAATTTCAATTCGGTTTCACGAAATAGAAACAGAATGGAAAAACCCAATCCCAAATGTCTACCAAATATTTATTTCCACAACTCCTCAAGTGTTATGTTGCGCTGGCCGAAAGTTTATAGCACTCAACTGGCCGGCGGTTTGGCTGTAGGGTATGTACATTATGCCTGGATGCAGGAGATCTGAGCTTGGAAAGTCAGGGCAATTTATTCAGGTAAATGCAGAAACATAAAAGAGCATGCCAGAGTGGAAGTGAGTACAACCAACTCAGCTGGATTTTAATATAAGTGAAATTTAAAAAAAATATTTAATACAAAGGTGTAAACATTATTTGGGGACACTTAAAAACTTTTGAACACCATTACAATAAGGTAAAAAACTGTCCTTATAGTAATGGTGTTTAAAATAATATAGAACAGTGCAAACAAAAATTATTTATATTTTTCATTCTTTTCTGCTTAATGGTTAAAATAAAAAAAAAATTCAAAATAAAAACTAATTTTCTAATGGCTTAAAGGTTACCTCAAATCACATGGGTCGAATATTTATATCAGAGTACACACTGTATTTATCCGAACACGCCCACCTTCATCGGTACCCCCACTTCAATTACCGCCAACTGCCATTATAGTCCGGCGTTATCTACCCTCCCCGTAACTCCCCCCATTTTGTTACGTTTGGCGAAACTATTTTATCCAAAGCATTTGGTTCGATGTTTCTCTAACTGTTGTTTTTCCCCATTTTCCTTTCTCGGTATCGTGCTGTTTTTTAACCAACGTTTGATGCATCATTGACACACCGTTCCACCGCTCCACCGATCCACCCACCACCCGAAACTCGACGGAAACAACAGCTCGTACTCGTGTTACTGCATTGATGGCTACACAGGGATCCAGTGCCAAACGAATTGGGACGAATGCTGGTCGAGTCCCTGTCAGAACGGCGGGACATGTGTGGACGGTGTGGCCTACTACAATTGTACGTGTCCGGAAGGATTTTCTGGTAAGTGTGCCCCCTATGTGTGCTATCTATCCGCGGGTGTGGGCGGGTCTGATGTGCCTCGGTGTTGCATGAATGCGGTTTATTTTTGGGGCCATCAGCATCCAGTTGAAATGCACGAAACTAAGCGTTGCGCATGCACGGAAAATAAATTTGTAATGGAGAAAAATATTTCCCAATAAATAATATCTAAATAATAATTTCCTTTAAAAATAACACCTTTATAGAATTTACTTAAAGTCCCTATATTCTGGCCAACATTTGAGGAATCATTTCTTGATGAGTATTTTAATAAATACAGTCTGCGGGATACAATTCTAATTTGCCGTAGATGAATTTAAAAATAAACATCCTAGTACTGTGTAAATAAGTTTTATATATTTTTCTCTTAGTGCACTTTGACAAATAGAAATGCGGGGGAAAAGGGTTTTGGACTAAAGTAGAGTGGCAAGCCAGTTGAGTAGGTGAAGTTCTGCTTCCGTTCCACGTGCGAAATGTATTTTTATTAAGCCAACATAAAAAACTCAGTCTCGCTTGGTTTGCACTTGGTCGAGAGCCTGAGACAGATCCCCCGGCCCAAAAACGCGAGCACCGCAAATAGAGAGGAATTCCTGGCAGGACGCGCACACAGGATTCACACAGGATTCCCGTTCGCCCCCAAACGTATTTGTTAAATTTACGCGGCACGAGAAAGGGCGAAATAAAAATATAACGTACAATGCTCGTTCTTACTTATTTCCCCGGCACTTGCTCACATGTGTCTATTCTTCTTTCTAACGCGTCCTGAGAGAGAGCGAAGTGGGAAAAAGGCGGAAAAAGAAAATCCAAATATAATATAAAGAAAAGCAAACGAAAATAGAGAGTCATTGAAGTGCAGAAGCTCTTTATACCCTTAAAATGGTGTTGATTTGGGAGGAAGAAAGGTTTTTCCATGGTGTTTGGTTTTTAGCTCTTAAAAAAAAGGAATTCATATAAATTATAATTGTTAAAAAGGGGACTTAGTTGCTAAAGAGGAAAATATAAAATGAATTTCATACTTATAATACAAAATCCAACCTCAAATACCCGGATTCGTAAGGGCATTTGATAAAGTGAGATGATCAAGGCTGTGCGAGGAAAACGCTTTGAGAGATCTCCAAAGGCGTTAAAAGGAAGCCAATGAGGAGGGGCAAGTGAGGGAAATCGAAAAAAGTGGAATTGTGAAATCGAAAAGGGAAAAGGGAAAATGGCAAAGCCAAGCTGGCGAACCAACTTTAATGTTGTCTATTGTGGTAGTCAATGTTGGGTGCTTAACGTGCTACTTGCCACGTGTGTGCGGCTCGGTCTCCCCGAGTATCTGTGTTGGTCGAGCACGGAAGTCTAACCATGAATGTATCTAATGTTCATCCTTTTGGCCTCGTGTACGTACTACGTTCACACATAAACACATTTACTTATGGTACGTGTGAGAAGCACTTAGTGTCCGTTCATATATTTTCTTTTCTTTTTCTGCCACCCCCTTCGCTGCACAAAGTTGACTTTATAAAATTTAGTGAAATTTATAGCCAGCGTATATAGGTGTAATACGTACTTTATTCGTATTTGTAGTCGTATCAAAGCCAGACTAAAACCGAAATACAAATTGCAGCAAATTTGTTCAGGAACTTTCCTGATGAGTTCAACGAGTGGAACACCAGCTGAGCAATCAGACCAAAGGAGGTGGCTAAATGATATGGATGGGGCAAGAGGAACTTTGCAACAGACCAAAGTCAATGACTGACTCTTTTGGCCCAAAGAGTCTTGGGAATAAATTACATGTGTTTTCCGGCTGGTTGAATGCATCCGAATTGAAATAATGGAGATGAGAATTGTGGCTGATTGAAAGTTTTTTTTTATGTAAAATGTGAGACTTAGAAGCATTCAGAGGAGAGTCTGGGAAAGATTGATACAAACGTATGTTCTGTATAATCTAAGCTTCAGCAACAAATAATATTTTTACTCAAATAAGTTTTCTACAACATTGTAAATATGATCAACATAATTTATTCAATTGTCAAAGAATGAATACAAATTTAAAATCTAAATAATCAAAATAATACAAATTGGTTAACAGCCATAGACTATAAAACCAAGATCGATTTTAGATTAATATTTTCTATATAAATATGTAAATACGACGGTATAATTTGTTGGGACAAGTCTGTTAGATTTTATGACAATGCCAAATATTCTTTTAAAAAAACCGTTTATAAATCCAATATAACCACTTTCCCTCCATTAACAGAACTCCTACGACCCATTTAACAAGTTTACTCTCCTATCGTGGAACAACCCCAGCAATCAAAACAGTTGCATTAATTTAACATAAATAGAGCGGAGCAACGAACGCAGACAAACAAAGGCCCACAAAGTATAAGCACTGCAAATGAAATCAACACAAAAACAAATAAAATTATGCACTGCAATCCCGTGACCCCTTCTTTTCCACCGATTTTGCAGAGGAAACTAAGCGTTTTCAACGCAAATTGCTCTCAGGCTCAGAACAAAAAAGACAAACCCAAATGTAAATAACGCAAAAAATTGCATAACAAATTCAGTGCATAAAAAAGGAAAGGAAAATATGCTTTTCGCTAGGGCAGCCGCAAAAAAATTATATTCTATATACACGCTCATATATAATAAATAGATTTTTTGCCAAAAGCACGCGAAATGTTGGAAATAAAGCGAAAGTAACGGATGCAAAGAGTTCTGAAAAGGTGGCCGGAAAAGCGAGAAAATGGGCAGACGCCTCGGGGCATTATTTAACCGCTCATTGAGTTTTGGAAAGCTTTCACCTTGCCCACCTCACCACCCACCACCCCGCTTTAAAAGAATCAGCAAATGCAAATGAGCGGGTCCGCAAGATAATGTCAGAGCAGGACAGCAGCGTTCTAATTAATTTTATGAGCTTCCTTTGCAATGCGCATATTTTCGCGGCCTTTTTCCCATTTATTTTTCGGCTGGTTGGCTTTAGCGTTTATGTTTATGCCCTTTTGAAGTGGTTTGTGGGATATAGTAGTATATAGGGAATTTGGTGCAATGTATATCGTTGTTTCGTCTGTCCCACTTACCAACTCTTTGTGCAGACTTCTATGGCTTTGAGGATAAGGCGGTTCATAGGACTAAAATGGTTGCTTTGATTGAGATTTCCCTTTCAGATCCACTTAATCTCTTTGGCATCGGTGAGACTTTGACCTGTTTTTATCAGGCTAATTACTGAAGTAACTGGAATTAACAAAGAATTTAACAAATTATTGTTAGGATATGTTAGGGTATTACAAGATACCAAAAGTGTATTAAGAGTTGGAAACGGTTGTATGCAATCCACCATAAATAGACAACCATATCACACTTTTGGAATCACCTTTTAGACAGTTAGATAATATATTACAATTTGATGAAAATCTTGACCTAAATCTTGTTTACTTCAGACCTTCTATACCGATTTTCGGAGTCATCCTTGCCTAAAGACTATGGAGTGTTTATATACATCTTCCAAGAGGCTGCAATCCTCTCTGTAAACTGCAATCACCAACAGCTTAACCTTGCTCTCTTAACTTACACACACACTCCTATGCACACGCATACGCACACAATCCAATAACAAAGCGTGGGCATTCCTTTGTCCTTTTGCTTCTTGGCTCCCTGCCTTTATGCAATCATTGCAGCCACCAAAGTGGGAAAAGTGCAGGGAAGTGTGGTGGGGGGGTGGCTAGGGCGCTGGGATCCATTGCATTCCGAAAACAATAGAGGCGGAGGAGGGTGGATTCCGCAGGATGGAAGAAGGTCTTCCTGGGCCTATTCACCATTGAAATTTCGCATTTCACATTCATGCAAATGCAGCAAATCAACAATGAACAAATAATAAAGGATTCCATTCAAAAGTGGTCAAAGCGAAGGCACAAACGCTCTGCAAATCATAACTAAGGTGCAGATGAAGTATATAAATATTACATTTATTAATAAATTTATCTTTTATAAACAAATTCAAAACCAAAATACTTATTAGGATATTTAAATTAAATGTTTAAGAATCCCGATTATGCACTTTATTTTCGTGCAAAGGTACAGTTCTTAGTAATCAAATAGTTATATTGAACACTATAATGCAATTTGAATAAATTAACCTGTTATTAAAAATGTTGAACCAACATTACCATGATTTAACTACATAATTATACCTAATAAAAATTTCCAAAGTTTATGTTTGAAGGGATATAACCTTCACCATGGTTACCCAACTTATGAGGGTATATTTATGGAAATGCATACAAATTGCAGCAATGCAGTCTGTGCCGCGACTCTCTTTTTTCGCTGAACAGTTTTCGTTCTGTTTTTTCCACTCACTCACTTGATATTTTATCGTAATTTTCCTGGGCACCACGTCCTTTTTTAGGACTGCTTCATCAGCGGGTTTTGAGCGAGCGAATGCGTGTGTGTGCATAAATTTGCACCTGTTCACCTGTTCGCTCTACTTTCGCGCTCTTTGGCAATTTGCACACATTTTCACGTAGCCAGGGAGATACATTCAATCAAGCATCTGGTTGCTCAGTCGCTGGCTCATTCATTGATTCATGGCTTGATTTGGCTTGGTTTTTTTGGATTACCCTGCACCCTTTAATCAGAGTCACATGCTTTAATTCCCGGTAGCCTGATTTATTTCCTTAAATATTCCCCCAATTTTCAATCACACGACTCAGCGATTATCATACATTTTTTATTTCAATTACCCAGCGGAAAACACGATTCAATGTTTATAAATAGAATTTGAACTAAATTGTTTCTGGTTTCGCAGAGGTCGCTAATCAATGGTCCTTTGGGACTTAGTTTCAATGTTCATTTCTGTTCTTATTTTGCGACAGCTGCATAAAATATTCATGGCCTTATTGATTTTATAATGTCAGCCCAAGAGTTTGATGAACTTTTCACATGTGTGGTGATATTTTTGTTTACTTTGTCACGAGTCCAGGGATTACTCGTGTAATCGAATGCTATTAAGATTTTTATTTGCCCACACAACAGATGTGATTAAATAGTTTTGTGGCAAAAAGGCCTAATTGGCTTTAAATATCAATTGATAGAATACATCAGTTAGGGACTCTTAATACATTTGTGTGCTCAATCCTATTATTTAAAATAATTGAGGATTAAATCCACTCAGTTAATGTTTCATTCATTTCAATAGAAGATTTTTGATACCACTTGAATTCACAGCTTCAAAACTTTCCTTGGCAATTTCTTTTGTTTTAAAATCTTTTTCAAAATAATCTTTATTACTTTTGTAGTGGAAAGGGTTTGTTATTTTAGCTACCACACCTACCAATAAACTTTATTTGCCTTAGAAATTGCTCTTGCACAAATAACTCATACAAGTTTGTGTTTATTTATAAATTGATTGCTCTCGAACGACTAAAGTCCTACAAGTTTATTAATTAATTTATAACAAGCCAGGCACATTCCAAAAATCCTCCCTTTCCCACTTATTTTCCCTCGTGGAATCAGAAAAATGTAATTTTCTCGTTCATAAATTTCCTCATTGAACTTTCAAACACAATACTTTCTAATTTTACGCAACGTGGCCAAGGCGGTCGATAGAAAATGTTAGCTTACATCATTGCCTAATTACAATAAAATTCTCTGGAAAATCCAGTAGCAAGGGGAAATGTTACACAAAATGCAATTAATAAAACGCTCTAATACACATAGACTTCTAAACCGTTTTGTGGGTGTAAAAGTGTGCGGGATTTTTCCCGGTGAAAATGAGCTACGCTTTCTCATTTCCTGTGCTTCTCATTGTCAAGGATTCCTCTCAGAAAAATAAATGGAAACTAAGCAATTGAATGAGCAACAATGCGCACCACAAGACATTCAAGTGCAGGGCAACCACTTCAATCCAAGAGTACACTTTAAAAAAATGTACCCCACTGTAAAAAAATATTTTTTAAATAAATGTTATCTTATAGAAACGCATTATCAAAAGCTTAATTTTATAGAAATTTCATCTATGAATTTCGTTTTTTTTTAAGACATGTACTTCATTTATACCTATTTCAAGAACCTTGCTAGTTTTTTAAGTGTGTAGATATGCGAATTGAAATTGCTGAATTCCACCATTGCGAGTGACATGAATTTGGTCGGGTTTTCGACTGGGGGCTGGCTGAGTGAATGGATCCCGTGATTAGTTTCCCCCTCGCATTTGAAAGCAGCAGGCGGCGTGGCCCACAATCTATGCAATCGCAGTTGGAATCGGAGGCAGGAGATGAACCCAAAGTGCATTTCATTGCTCACTGTCGCAGGTCGCAGGCAGCGATTTACGGCAATGGATTTGAAGGCAGCCGGCCAACCCACGAACACCCCAATCACCCCCCCAATCGAATGATAATAGATTGCTCTAGCTGGGATTAGTTTCGCATACAAATTGCGGAAGAGACGTGTCTTAAATCCTAACAAGCTAAATACTGTTCTTAGTGTTGGGTAATTAAAGAATTTAAAATCAATAAACCAATATATCAAAAGGATTTCATCACGTGAAAATTACCTTTCCTTCGCCGGGGAAATGTTTTTGAAAAAGGAATTAAATTGATCATTTTTAGAGCAATGTGTCATTAATTAGCTATATGGACTTGAAATCCAAATCCAAAAACTGCACTTCCAAGCCCATAACTTTTCTTGGAGACATCCGAATTCAAAGTGGCATACTTTAAAATGATTGTGATTCAATTCTCTAAAACTCTGTGTTTTTAGTTTGGTTTGTATTTTTGGGTCGATTTTTCTTCTTTTTCACTATGTCACCCCTTTCCAAATTTTCGAAAATTGGCATTGCAGAAAAGTGTCCTAAAACTGCACATCTAAGCCCATAACTTTTCTGGCAGAACTCCGATTTCAAAGTTGAAATCAAATTTGGTGCATTTTTATCCTAGTTTATATTTCATTAAAGTTCCTATATGCTTTTTGAATTACGAATGCTAGTTAGAAAAATCAATTTTTGACTTTTCCCTTATGTCTAGAAAAACTAAATACTGCTTCCAAAGTTTATATTCTACGTTACTCTTAATTATGATTTAAAACGAATCCTGATCTTTGTTTGACTGCTTTCTGTGCACTCACTTGTTCATTTATGCATTCATTCAGAGATTTCAGAGGAAACTGGAGAAAGGTATCTGAATATGGAAGCATAAAGTGCAAACGAAATGTGCAATATTTTCAACTCATGCACCTTTTGAAACGATGCCAGATTTCGAATGCACATACAACCCTCTTTTTACTCATTTCTCCATATCTGACAATATATATGTTGCTCGGGGAAAGGTAACAAGCAAATAAGAAGCACAAAATGTGTGCAGATAAAATTCAAATTTCAATTTGTGCATCGACTGGTGGGGGAATGAAAAAGACGACCTGCCCCAAGGACTCAAGGGACGTGTGCGGAAAATGGCCATGTTTATTGTGACTCGAAGCCAAAACCAATGTTCGTACCTTGTTGCACAAATGTTTACAGTTCGCTGCCAGCAGCAAATAATAACAAAACAAAAAAAAATATAACAAGAAAACGATGAAGAGGCGGCACAAGAAGCATGTCAGGAAAAATTTTGAACAAAGGAAAATGGCAGATGTTAAGCCAAAAGTAAAAAAATGGACTTAATAAAAGCACAAAATTAAAAATATGGTGGTCACAAAAATCGATGAAAACGGAGTATCTTATTAAAAGGAAAATAATTATAGAACATTCATGAAATTATCAGCAATAAAAATATTTTTAACTACTATAAATATAGAAATTTTAATCCGTTAGTAAAATAAAAAAAGATTTCGGTAAAAATAATATACTTTAAGACATACAATTCTTTGCTTAAGCCATCCTTTATCAATTCTGAATGTTTTTTAGCCTGAAATGTTATCAATATTTTACCGGCATTTAAAATTTGATTAATTGTTTTTTCCTATTCTTTTCGCTTCAAATATTCCAACAATCGACATGAAGAATGTCAGAATTGTATGCCTCTTTTTATTTTCATTTTCAAATTCCCCAATGAAAACCGAGGAAACCCGGATAACCAAGGCCCGTCCATTTAACAGAGCAGAAAAAAAAGATAGAGGAAAAAATTGTGCGTCCATTTCGAAAAAATTCATTCATAAAACATGCTTTGTAGATTGCGGCAGTGAGTGAAGCATTTTTCGTGCCCACAAAAATGACCGATGCCCCCTTTCTGGCACCGTTTTCCACCCCTTTTACCCATAACCATGCACATGTGAAACAAAATGAAAATCGATTTTCACTTTAACGACTTCACACATAGCACAGGGCCCCAAGAAAAAGTATTGCAGAGGCCCCAACGAACCACAAACGGAGCCAAAACAATGAACAAGAAAAACCAGAAATCATCGGGAATGCATTGAGGAAAGGTAAACCCAGACGAAGTGAGAAGTCGGGGGCTCTACCGAATTTGGGTTAAGAACTGTGCGTGAGGGGGTCTGGGATTTCCTACTCGGTATTCTGTATGCCTTCTATGTGCTTGACCACTTCCTGTATTTGTGCATGAATTGGAGCGTAATATGACATTTCATGTAGAGCACACAAAAAGGGGGAAAAAAGTAGAGGCAGAAAAGTTTACCATTTTGATTATATCAGAGAAGCTTTAAACAGCCGCAAATGCATTTATTATTAGATTTTTAAATTACATATTCTATTGTGTTGCTATTATTTCTTCAGTAATTTTTTAAAGAATGGCACATGCACAAGAACGTTGCAATAAGTCACTGCACTAACTTCAAATAGCTTTAAGTAGCAGCATTTGCATTCCTCAAATAAGTGATTCAATTTTACAACGACCATAAAGCAAATTGAAATATTTTTAGCATTTTAAGGCCTCAGTACGCCCACACCATCAAAATCATAAAGCAAATTGCGATTGCCTCGCTGCGATGGCCATAAACAAATTGAAATGTGCAGCGACTTGATGGCACTTTATGGTCAGAACGGGGAAATTGAAGCTGTTGCTCCGCCATGGCAGTGAAATACGAGAAAGCGCCAGCCCGGCTGGAAAATCCATTACTCAATCGAAGAACGGGTCGGGCAAACGATAAATTAAAATTCGTTTTTTATGTGACCCATAGGACGAACCAATAATTTATCCAAGAAACGATACTAAAGAGTTTGATAATTGCAAGTGCAAAACGATTTTTTGGTAGAAAAATATTGATCGTAACAAGAAAAACAACTTGGGTGTTTTATTGATTACAACATAGAAACTGTTTAACATACGTTTTTGTTAATGGTTAAAAACCATTATATACATCTGATGAATTTTAATGAAATTTTTAAACTAGCAAAGAAGGAATAAAGGAATTAAAGGAATATTAAACTCAAGGTAAAATTCATAACTGTAGCTTGTTTATCTTGAATTTTCTTGTATTTTGAGAATTAACTGCATAATTAGCTGTCTGAAATGAATAACACACTTCGCTTTGTGCTCAGAAGTGTGCAGCATTAATAAATTAATTTAAATTAAGTTGAAAATGAACATTTGAATGCAAATGCAATCACAGACCCAGCAGCCTGGAAGTATGCAATATAAATTCGAACTCAAGACCAAAGGACACAGACCGCATAGTTTAATCGAAATGTGCATACGAACGACTATATTTGCTAGGCAGACATTCCTGGAGCTCAGCTGAAATCCACAAAAGCACACAAAAGATACTGATATACACACGTATAACTACAAGTCACCAGATACATATATATCCACCCGTCATAAGGTAAACAAATGACATCGACTGACATCCTTTGCTGCTCGCCAGGATTTTGAGTTGCCTTCTTCGCTTTCGGTTCCCCTTTTCGTGTTGATTTAGTGCTTATGCAAATTTAATTTATGTTCAGAGCTCCCCCACTGCCCAATGTTTCCCCATCATTTGCATAGACTTACATTATTGTTGCATTATAACCCAGACAGGAGGACCAGACACGCACATTTATCTTTCATGAGGGCTCTTCAGCTGCAATTCTATTTCAGATTTTTTTTCCCCATCAGTGTGTGTATTTTGTACAATTTATGAGTTAGAGTGATAAATTCCTGCACCATCCAAAAACGCCCTCTCAATTGCAGTCCACTTGAATGCAATTTTCAGCCTTAAATTAAAAAGATTCCTTGAACGCTTTCTCTGTTCTTTGGCGCATTAATTTGGCCAAAGTGTAGGGGAATTTCCACGCCTTCTTTTTTGACACTTTTGTTTCGACACTTTGAAGTGCTTTTTTTGTTGCTAGGGAAGAGAGAATTTTTTCTTCGGCCCAGACAAGATAGGCTAGCAAACTTTCGTTGAGTGCAGGCGGAAAAAACTTTAAGCATATTTCTCGCCAACTTGTTGCCAAAAAGAGTTTGCCAAGAAGGTGGCTGTGAAACGAAAACAAAGGCCCAAACTCCAAAGGCGTTTCTATGCTGGGCAAATAAATTCTCAAACTTTAGCCATACAAAATATTTCGCTAGCAATAAATTTGCAAAGAGAGCTCACACACACACACCCCGAAAAATATCACTCATACGCAGCGTTGCGCTGGCACAGGCAGAGCCGAAAACGAATCGAGAATTCCCCGACTCCTCTCCCCCGAGGCGAAGATTGTCTGTCTGTCTGACAGTTGCTGCCTTTTGGCAAAACACTGAGACCAAGTCAACGTCGCTGCAAGTTGTTGAGCAGAAAATTGAAAAGTATTTCCAAGCATTTGTTGCCATTGTTGGCTGTCAAACTAGATACCCCCAGCAGTGCAGATTGCTCTGCCTCGAAAACTGAGCATTTTGCTTAGTTCTTTAGGACTGAGCTTATGTCATTGAAATAATGTTATATGTTTCTTTTTTTGTATAACAATTCTTAAACCATTTCTACCACATTTTCTAGAATCGAGTATAACATACACGAATATTAAAGCATAAGCACCTAGTTAAAACCTAGTCAAAAAAAAAATAATATTTTTCTTTTAGTTCAAAATTATTTATAGAAATGGACAGAGTACCAATAGACATATTAACACGGTATCAACGTTATACAACAAATTACAAATATAAATCGGCTTAATCATAACAACTTTCAAAAAGAGTATTTGCTTAGTTTTATTTTTCCCACTAGTTTTTACACGTTTCTCTTTACCACTCCATGCACAGAATTTGAAGGACAGCTACAAATTTTGGCATGTGTGCTTTATATCCAGTGAGTGTGGGAGGGATAAAGCTCAATGTGTGCGTGTAAATTTCCTTTTGAATTGTTTATATTGCTTGCAACCAAATCAGCACTTGTGTAGGGTTTGTTTTGATTGCCATTGATGCGCTTGTACCGAAAACTTTCCACTTTCTTACTTCTTTTTTTGGGAATAAAAAGTAGAGAAATAAATTGAAAGGAATAGGATCGATGAGGAAAAAAAGAGAAACTTCCATTGGCAAATATAATGAAAGGTCATTCAATTGAACTTCAATTGTGCGCACTTGTTTCAAACGCAGAACCAAAGAGAAACTGAATCCATTGAGAGAAAAGGTTATTTACGGGCTGTAGAATAATTTATTGAAGGGCCAATGGAATTGAATTTCGATCCTCCTTCAGTTATTAATTAAAATGGCCTCCTTTTATTTCCAACAGTTCTATTTAAAGAATTTACAGAACGAATTTCAATTAAAATCCATAAACTAAAACCACAAAGCTATAACAGTTATTGTTTGATGAAGTAAGTCAAAAGCTAATTGCGACTGGCATAAACTAATTAAACCTCAAAACAATATCATAGCATAAATAAATTAAATTCATTCGCATAAAATGGTATGCAAAAGAACTTTGACCTGTGCATATACATATTTCTTTAATTAAAATGTAAACTAACAGGGGGTTGCCCTTTGACCCCCAGACAAGTAAGGCTATTTGTATTCACAGCCTTTCATTTAACTTCGTTGCAGGATCCAATTGCGAGGAGAATGTCGACGAATGCATGTCGAATCCCTGCCAGAACGGCGGACTTTGTCGGGACAGGACCAATGGCTACATATGCACCTGCCAGCCCGGTTATCTCGGCTCTCACTGCGAACTGGATGTGGCCGTCTGCGAGACAGGTGAGTCGCCGTCAGGGTGATGAATGGACACAGCGAAGAGGAAATTGGGTCGAGGTTGTCAAAAGGTAGAAATTTGTTTGGCGAATTGGGAAAGCATTAAATAGAAATTAGTGAAACACAGCACAAGCATTCCAATCAAATATTAAATTTCCAGGGAAATTAACACACGCGCAAATACTTTAATATATTTTATAAATAAATAATTCAAAAAATAAATTCAATCATTTTTAAACACATCCTTTTAAGGCAAAAATACATTTGTGGAATGAAAAAGTCAGAATGAATTCTCGGGTCCTAATTGAAAATTTAAATTGAAAAGTTTTTATAAATTATTAATTTGTTTAGGCAAAAAAAAAAATAAAGAAAATATATAGGAAGCGGATTTAATAACCAATTAAACTTTGTTTTTAAAATTTCATAAACCCACTTTAAAACAGGAACTGGTGCCCGTTGTCAGCATGGCGGTGAGTGCATCGAGGGTCCTGGACTGGAGTTCACCTGCGACTGTCCGGCGGGTTGGCATGGCAGGATTTGCCAGGACGAGATCAACGAGTGTGCCTCGTCGCCCTGCCAGAATGGAGGCGTCTGCGTGGACAAACTGGCGGCCTATGCCTGCGCCTGTCCCATGGGATACACGGGCATCAATTGCGAGGAGGAGATCCTCATCTGTGCGGACAATCCCTGCCAGAATAATGCCTTGTGTCTGATGGAGGAGGGTGTGCCCACGTGCTATTGTGTCCCCGATTACCATGGCGAAAAGTGCGAGTTCCAGTACGATGAGTGCCAATTGGGTCCACGTTGCATGAACGGTGGTGTCTGTATCGACGGAGTGGACACCTTCTCCTGTTCATGTCCGCCCCTGTTAACTGGCATGCTCTGCGAGTGTTTGATGGTGGGTGAGGAGTCGTTGGACTGCAATTACACGGCACCTGCCACCCAAGCTCCTCCAAGGAGGACCACCACCACATCCACAATGGCGCCGCCCACAGTGAGGCCTGTCACTCCGCCGGAGACCACGGTACCGCCAAGGGTATCCGAGGAGGTAGAGGTAATAGTGCTTACCACCATTGCTCCTGTGGAAGGGATTACCTCTTCATCTTCCTCCTCATCCGAGGAAGCCGTTTCCGTGGAGATAAAAACGCCGACCTTGGCACCCCCCGAAAGCGATAGCCATAGTATATCCGTAGAGCAAACCACGGTGGTTCCAGCACAACCTGATCCTGAACCGGAACCGGAACCAGAGCCCAAGACTCAACCACCCCCATCATCGGAATCGGAAACCGAGGAGGAAATAATACCAGGCACTACAGCTCGACCGCCAACCAGCAGATCCTCCAGCTCTTCGGAGGAATCCCCCAGCATCTATACCACTTTGCCACCTCTACCGGGAAAATCCCAAACCACTTCCTCGGTAGAATCTTCTGGTGAAGTAGTCACCTCCGAGGAATACACCCCTGTGCCGCATTTCGAAGTGAGTGCCAGCAGTAAAAGTGAAAGTGGAAGCGAAGAGGTCACATCAGTGCGACCCACTGCAGCACCCAGCATCACCATACAAGTGGACATCACCTCATCCAGCAGCAGTAGTTCGGAATCAGTGGAAATAGTCACCACACCGGCTCCAATATTTGTGCAGAGAGTGACTACAATCGAGACGAGCATCTCCATAGACTATGCCACGCCCACTCCCCTGCCGGAAACAACCACACCGCGGGTGGTGCCAGTGCCAAGACCCACATTTGCCCCAGAGCCACCACTGGATGTTGTTGAAACGACTGCCTCAACGCACCACCTTTGGACGGAGGTGCCCACCACGGCAGCTCCCTTCTTCACGGAATATCCCGCGGAAGTGCTAATCACCACTCATCGAACGAGTGCCGGCAGATTCACCACTGTGCAGCCACCTGTTCAGGTCACCACTATCTCACCGGTCGAGGATTCTTCCGTGGAATTGCCCACACCACACACACCACTCATTGTGGTCACCATATTGGATGCAAATGCCACAATACCACCCCTGATCACAACCACTGGACTGCCAACGACCCATCACCACCACCACCATCATCACCACGAGCCAGAGGGCACCACTCTCCAGCCTCTGGAAGAAGACGAGCACCACCATCACCATCATCATCACGACGAGGTCACCACTCCATTGCCTGTGGAAATATCTACGGGACATCCTTTGCAAACGGACGACCTGATTGGAGTACAGGAACCTGCTTTAGTGACCACAGTGGAACCTTTTGTGCCGCCAGAGACGACTGTAATTCCAGTGATAGTTCCTGAAACGATTGCACCACTTGGAACTCCTGCACCACCACCTACGGCAGCTCCTGTTCCTCCGGCCACCACTGCTCAGCCCACTCCTCCGCCTACTGAACCACCAACAGTGGCGACTACTCTGCCACCACCTCCACCACCCACTCTACGCCCTGTGCCCCTTCCTCCGGTGACCCTGCCCCCTCCCACGATTCCACCCACTCCCCCGTCCACGCAATCCGCACAAACTTTACCGCCACCCACGTCGGTCATAAATGTTTACACCACCCCCGAAGGACCGCCCACGGCCGCCCAAACAAAGGCAACGGTCACGGAGAGCAGCGAGGAGGTGGAGGGCAGCAATACGGTGTCCTCCGGCGGAAGGGGATCCGGCGGAGTTCCCGAGGAGAAGGCGGGCGATGTCGATTGCATCAAACTGGGCTGCTACAATGGCGGCACCTGCGTAACCACATCCGAAGGATCGCGGGTAAGTTATCAATTGATTAAGAACACTCCAACATATTTAAACATTTAAAGTCTTAACAATCTTCTTTAAAATCTGTGATAAGTAAAAGTCTACAAAGGAAAAATAATAATAATATGTTCTATTATTAGGGGTTTACTACCCGAAAAGTCAAGCAATTTATTAAAAACTAATGTCGAAGAATCAATCTAATACATTCTCTTGTTACGAATTCTATATGCACCATATAATTAAAAATGCATTCCTATGTTTTCAAAGTAATTTTGCCAAGTGCAGCCAGACTCAGTAGGTCAATCGATTGGCGCCCCAGCACTTTGGCACCTTAACGAAATCGAGTTGTTTGTTCGATTGCAAAACAACCAAAAACTAGGTAAAACGAGGCATCCTAGGGAGCCGATTGTGTGTGAGCAGCCAACTTCACAATTTTCAGCCCCATTGAGTTGCTAATTGGCCGTGTTGGAGTTGTGCGCCTCCGGGTTCCGTTTCCAATTCCACCTCCTGACCGTTAATAAGTCATTTAATATGCTATCTAGAGCTGCAATTGCCTAGGCAATAGGTAAATACACGAGGTAACTGGGAAGATAACCGGGAATGGACTACACTCATACCCTAAATATTAATCAAACCGTTTAAAAGAGGAACGGTCTAAAAGATCAGCTTCATTTGGATATATTTTTAGTGCTCAGAACAGTTCCGTTTTAAGGTTTAAAATGTTGTATTGCCTGCTTTAAAAAGTATTGAATAAGTGTAACACAACTTGTTAAATCGACAACATAGCCAAGCAACCGTTGGCTGCTCTATAATTTGTAATTTATAACAATGACAGCCATTCTGTTGCTAGGGTCGAATTCAGTTCCACTTTAACGCAATTTACTGTCCATGGAATCTGAGAGGCTTTAATCAAACCCTTTAATGGGATACTCACCGAACGAGAGCATTAGTAATGCCTACTCAACGGCCACACCCACGAGCGATGCACTGGTGCCAACTAAATTTGCAAATTGACAACCTGAAAGGACCTCACAGCTGCCCACGTACAGATAGAGATGCAGATACAGGTTCACAGATGTTAACTCGACTCATACATAAATAATCACGTAAGCAGGTCCTGTAAGCAGATTTGCCGAGCAGATTGTTGCTAGGCCAACGGACAGTAAAATAATAGAAATTCTCTCGTTAGGTGGAATTTATTCCAAGGTTTTACTTAGCTAGAATTTATTACTGGAAATTACAAAAGGCTTTTGTCGATGGGTATTAAACTATATTTATAAAATGAATACATACAGAATAGAGACTTTACTAAATAGTATACGTGTGAACCTTTAAAGTCTGTGTTATTAAAATAAAAACAATTAATCTCTTTTTTAAGAAACAATTTATAAATTCAAGTAACAATTAACAAAATAAGGTTACAAATTCCAGGTTCCTTCTTTCTAAAGCTAGTTTATTTCATTGTCTCTAATCAAAATCAAGAATATTTTGATATTTGAATATTTCCGGTGAAAACTTTTGCAATCGACCCACTTCCAATCTATCTGCTCGCATTTTATCTTACATTTTTGTAGACTCTGTCGAAAGTTCTCAGAAATGCCAATTGCTTTTGTAAATGAATAGTTAAGAACTTTGGAAATAACAGAAGCATTAAAAACAGCAAAATTTCAGGTAGAAAATCAGACAACAAATAGCAAAATGCCGGAGAAAATGTTCGCCAGGCAAAACCACAAAGCCTTCCTTAGTTGCTCTAGTTACACTAACAACGAACAATGGCAGGCCTGCCAAAGTATGCCTATTCAACTATTTATGAAAATACTTGGGGTAATTTTCCCCAAAAAAAGAGCAGTAAAAGGCTTCAAAAATAAAACCCAGCGAGGGAGGGAATATTGAATTTTGTGCTTCGATGGCAAACTGAAAGCCATTAAGAAGCACGATCCTAATTTCCAATGTCTACTAATAACAGGAAAATTGTTCACAATTGATTGCATGATAGGTTTCTGTTTTTTGGTTGTTAAAATTTTGTTTGGAAATTTATAATGGTGGAAATGGCTGTATGACTACGGATATCATAAGTTTATTAACATTGCTTTTAGAGGATTTTTACGAGTTTTAAAGTGCTAACAATTGTTGTTTTTAATTTTGTCTAGCATACATTATAAGTATATTTATTTCTGAAAAGTCTTATGCTTTTTAGTTAGCCCTCCGAAAGGCAGTGCAATTCGTTAGAATTTGTGAGTGTCATAAAAATATTCACATGCTTTAACGATTCTCAGCAATGGCCATGTACTTGTCACCCTCAGGCTTTACCTCATTTATTATTCATTTCCCTTCGAAGGTTAGAGCGTGTTGCAATATTCCGATGACCAAAACCAACCCACAACCATTAAATATATGTCCATTCATATGTCAGCAAGGGCTCCACCGTTAGCCAAATTAGTAGCACCACATGCAATTCCAGCATTTTACGACCGAAACGTGAGGTCAATACTTGGTTAATTTATAAGCTTCAACCAAAGGATGACTAACGTGCTGGTTGCTGCTTGTCAAATTTAAACCACCATCAGGATAATATAATTGATGTTAATTATTATTTGATTTTGGTAAAAAATATTGTAATTTATTGTTTCTATGATTTAACTCGAACAAAAACTTATATAGAATTATCTTATATTTAAAGATTTAAGTTGAATTAACACGAGGAGTCCAAAAAAATATTTTATTTTCTTAATCGTTAGCTTATTTCGATAGCTGAAAGTCTATTAGCTGTAGGACCTTTTTTGACCAAGTTATTAAAAATGTTTCTTTGATAGTTTTTTTGTGATTTAAGTATTTCTTTAAGCATTGTTTGAAAATTTTAGGCCAAACACTCTAGACAGTATAAGTTTGGCAGCACTAATGACCCTAATTTATGCTTTAGACCCAGTTAATGAGTTAACAAAGGCAACTGGCAATTTATTTATAAACTTTCGCTGCACCACACATAGATCTCTAAAGTGTACCTATGAATCACAAGCACCCACACACAAAACCGTGAAAATCCGGGGAAAACCGGTGAAAACAAGGAAAGGAAGTGAGAGGCAAAGCCCCCGCATGTGGCCAACATGCTAGCAAGAAAAAATTAAATTTTCATAATAAATTTAGCGCTTGAGTGAGTGACACAACACCGCAGGATGAAATTGTTATTATGTGACACACACTCACACTGCACACACACAAATGCAGCCCGAGAAAAGTAAAGCAAATAGAGAAAAGGTGCGAGAGGAAATTATTTCACAGAGCATATGCCACTTTATTGTTGCCAAGTAATTTAACTAACTGCAAAATACACTTTCAGCAGCTCACAAAGACTCCAGGCTTTTGTTTCTTTTCAGATTCACCATTTTAATACACTGAAACAAATTTTTATCTATTATGTATATAAATAACTATTTAATAAGTAATAGATTCAACTTGTTTTTAGATTGATTCCTGAAACTAGCAAGGATATGCTGGTGTCATTTCCCTAACTGATTCATTTTTATTTTCATAACTATAAAAAATACTAATAATACTTTAAAATCTTAAAAAATATATAAGCAAATATTTTTCCTCAGTGTTGGTTGACTTCCCATCTCTTTCCATTTTGCCTTTACCATTTGTATAAAGAGACAAAAAACAGACATACACTTACATATGTCAGCTGTCATATTGGTTAGGCAAGTTTGGGAAATGCGGGGGCTAGAGGTGGAAAAGTGCGGAAAATAGGGGCGTGGCAGTGAGAAGTGCAGGCAAAGTGGCACTCGCACTCGGCGAAAGTCACTCGTAAAGTGGCATTAAGCACATTTCAAGTGCTACCCCGCCGAGTTTTTGGTTTTGGAAAATGTTTGCCTGGCTTCTGGCACCGACCCCGCCCCTCCCATTTCCCAACCCCCTCGCCCATTTTCCTGAGGCTCAGTGTGTCTACTGTCTGCATTGCGTTGCTTTTGCCACCGCCAATGCCACTAATGAAAACTTTGTTGAGCCCTGTTAGGCTCCTCCATCACCGCCACATGTCTCCCTGACTTAATGCGTCCTCCACAGCCTCTTTTCCCCATTTCCCGACGCTTTTCCCCGTTCTCTTCCCCTTCCTTTTTCTCCACCCCATTCATCGTCCTTTTTGAAGAGTGCACTTCAGTCATTCAGGCCATTCCAAGCATTTGCCTGTTGACATTTCCAAAGGCGTGTTACAATTAATTTCCATCTGGCCAACGCAATGAAACGCAAATAGGAAAAAGAGGTGGAAATGCTTGCCCAGCCAAGGATTTTAGGAAATCTGTGAGAATAATCCAGTGTGGCTGTTGAAATAGAGTGCTTTAAATTATTGTTGGGATACTAGTATTAGTGACTTTTTAGCTTTTTTTATATTGCAACAAAGATTTCTTTTAAGATCTTAACGATTTAGATTTAATAAAAATGGAATTATATTATGTAACGAATGAAAATGTGTTAATATGTATGTAATATTGTTATTTACATTATTGAATTAATTATTAAAATATAAAAAGTTTTTTTTAAACCCCAAAAAAATGTTTTGTAAGCTCTTTACATTTTTGAAAGAATAATAAATATTAAATTTGTGGTTATATTTATTTTTTATACATATTTTTTTTATTGTCAAAATTATAATTTCTTATAAACAACAAAAGTTTCTTTAAAAAAATTCAATATAATACCAGCGAATATTCATATTTTCACTCTTCAGAACAAACTCATTTCCGTTTTAACTCTGCTCGACCACACATATTTAAATCTTAAATCAGCCAGATGTTTTCCCTTGGCTCATTTTCGTTTTTTGTTTTTAGCCAACATTCATTATGCGCCAGCCAAATGCCGCAAGGTCAAAAGCTTTAATTAAAATGTTTCCTGTTAGCAAGGCACATGCGAGTAGGGGCAAAAAAAGAGGGCAAACAGAGACGACTAAAATTGTGCGAAAAACTAAATTCAGCAGCCTGGTGCCCTCGATACAGAATACCACCTCCCACCCACACAATTCACATTTCCCCGTCATTTTTTCAAGGCAAACGCAGCTTCATTTGTCTAACATGAGTGGCACAAAAGCGAAGTTGAGCAAACGAAAACAAAGTTCGCGAATAAACTTCCAGCAAACACTTCAAATAATTGTTATGAAGGCGCAGGCAGCAGCTAAAGTTAGCATTATTTTTTCAAGGTCACAAGCGATTGAAAAAATAGGCTAAAATTGAGCTCAAAAGTATGCTACGAAAAAGTGATATGAGCTGGGAACGGAATTGCACTTAGTATATGATGGGAAAAAATAATCCCAGCAGGAGCAGATTTTAATGTTTTGTGCTGGCAAACAAAGCGTGGGGAACAAAAACAAGAACAGCGGAAATTTGTTGTGAAAAGGCAAAGAATGGGTGGTAAAAAAGAGTCTGGGCCATTATTCGCTCAAGCCTTTAACACTGGTTCGGTATTTCCGCTGAACAGCGGGTGTGTTGAGAAAGGGTTTTCATTCGCATGTTGGGTTATAAAAGCTTGAATAATGTCTTCCCAGATTGAAAGATTTATGCCACAATTAAGTCTGTGCTTTATAAAATAATCAAAGCTGGGAGCATAAATTTGTTGCGATTTCAGAGTTACATTTTTCTTTAGATAAAGATCACAAAAACATGTAACATTTTAAAATTTAAGTACCACAATGAATTGAAACTTTACCAATTAAAGAATAATAAATCATAAATTAAAACAATCTGCAATTGTTTTAAATTTTAAATTTTTTTATATTTAAATTCAGGAAATATCAAAAAACTTTCTTTTTTATTGTCAGCCTTCTAAATCAAGCATTTATTTATACTAACATAAACTCGAACAGAAAGGTTTTTGTTATAGATAAGGAATGGTTGGATCATAGATAATTCATAGACGTCAATGCAATGGTTGTAATTACCTCTTGAAGACATTATCGAATAACCTGAAGAACAGGTTGTATACAGAAGTTTTCCATAACTTTTGTCATATATTTTTTTTAGGGCAACAACTCGACAACTCCCTGAAGCAACTTCCAACATATGGATAACTTCCCATTAAGAGGTTGTCATTTTACCACCCTCAACCCAAAGGCATTGGCCACGTGACGGCTTCCCCTTACCCCTCCATTTTCTTACACTTAATTTGCTCAATTTGAGGGGAGAGGGGGAAAAATCGGAGAAAAGTTTTCGGTGCCTGTGCGTGGTCTTTTCCGTTTTCCCTTTTTCCCGACCCCTGTTTTCCCTGGTTCGCCTGTTGCAGTTTTCTCCTTGCACTTTAAGTGTCCCTCGGTGCGGCATAAATTATTAAAACCAGGACAATGAACAAGTCGAAGAGGAAGACGAAGGGAATGCCGCGGCGGAGAGCCAAAAAGTTAATTCATATTACTTTTCAATTTATTGGCATTTTTCGAACGTGCTCTTCTTATTGAAAGGCGACCAGAAGTCGTCGCTCTTTCCAAGAGGGGCGGGCAGAAATTAAATTAAAATTGTTCAAGTTTTGTTCCGCTTTTTGTTCCGCTTTTTGGTGCGACTTTCCTATAAGTTTTAGAGCAAAGTTCGGGCTGTAAATAATTTGTAGCTACTCGAAAATATGTGCATTGAAAGTGTAAGAGAAATGCTCACGAAATCGGAAATATAGCCTTTCATAATTGTAACAAAATCTATTGATTTACACTACTTCTTATTTATGATTACTTAAAACCAAATTTAGATCGGGTCGAAACTTTAATACTCTTATTAGATATATAAAATATTATCTTCTTCAATGCTTACTTAATTTATTTTGAATATTTTTTTCAGTGTGTTTGTCGCTTTGACCGCCAGGGTCCGCTATGCGAGCTGCCAATCGTCATCCGGAACGCAGCGTTCTCTGGGGACTCGTACGTGTCGCACCGCATCTACAAGGACATCGGGGCCCACGAGTCCTTGGACGCCGTCCTGCCCATGCACATCCAGCTGAAGGTGCGAACGCGGGCCACCAACGGACTGATCATGCTGGCGGCGGCCCAGGGAACCAAGGGCGGCCACTACATGGCCCTCTTCCTGCAGAAAGGACTCATGCAGTTCCAGTTCTCCTGCGGACTGCAGACGATGCTGCTGAGCGAACTGGAAACGCCGGTGAACACCGGCCACGAAATTACCATTCGAGCTGAGTAAGTGAAAAGTGTCGACCACGGAATGCAATTACGCGTGTACATTCACTTGGGGAAAAGTTGGTGAAAACTTAAGGGCCAAAAACATTGGTTTTTGGAAAACAAGAGGTTCACTTCCATTAAATTTTATATAAATTAAACCAAGAAGGAAAGCAAACTTAGACAACCCGAAGTCAATATACATTAAACCACAAACCAAACAACATATATGGTATGGTTAATGATTTAACGCACCAACAGACAACCTGATCAACTCTTCTGGCGATGTTGATCAATAAGATATATTCGTTATAAATATCTCCTTCACTGCAGTACAAACTTTTGAATGAAATTATAATACACTCATTAACGGGTATAAAAAAGCATTAAAATATTAGACTTTCCCACAATCTTTTAAAGAGCTTTGATACCAAATTCTAATTAGATGCGATTTTTCCCAGTGCAGGCTGGTAAGTGTGAGCCAACCTCAACTTGCGGATGATTGAGAGGGGCGGCGACGACTGTCGGCATGTTAATTAACTTTTTAAACTGCGCACGCGGCAAGGTGGAGGTCAGCATATGGGTCAGTGTCAGGGAGCAGGCGGCCAGGACATTGGCCATTAAACGTGGCCCGCGAGGATTCCCATTTCGTCCTCCGTTCGTCCGCAGAGACCACAAATTATAATGCTTCAAGTGTAGAATAAATTGCAGTTTTTTAGCTTCTCTTCTGTGCTGGCCTTCCACTTACCATTTCCGCTCGCCCATTTCCTTGAACATTAAATCCTGCGGGGCATCCGTTTGCCATCCATGCGTAATTAGTTGGAGATTTTTTCTGGTTGGCTCTTCCTTTATTTTTCCTTGGTTGAAAATTTAATTTACCGCATTTGCTATGCTCACACCGAGCATTTTCGCTAACGGGATGAGGAGGCGGACTCGTGCGTAATTAATCGTTTAACTAACATTTCCTGGCCAAAGCCAACACTTGCCAAATGTAAGGAAAAAGAGCAAACCGATTTAAAAGTTATTCAAATATTTTCATTATCGCAGCACCATTACATTCGAAATGGGAAAATAAAGTTTAAATGAGTTTTGGTTGCATCAGATGTGCGAAAATATAAGTTAAAAGGCGAATAAATTTAGAAGCATTAAAAATTATAGAATGTAAAAGTTAATAAATGAATAAACGTAAAATTCGCTCTTTCTCGAAAAAGAAAAAATAGTTGATTGATAAAATCAATCACTTGAGAATTTTTAACGTGTTGAGTTAATGGTCTTCAAATAGTCCTGCCATATTCAAATTACCACCACTTAGGTCGTCATCAAATTGTCAGCAAATCAAAAGGAACAATCACTCAATTGTCCATGAAGAAAATCGGTTGTTTACAATTCAGCTGTGAGCAATTACCTAAAAATTGCCATCAAACTGATGGGTTAAACGCATATGGAAAATGACCAAATAATCGTTTTAGGCGAATAATTCTGTACTGCGGCCGTGGTAAATCTGGGAAAATGGAATTCCCCCGGCGAATCAAGGATAGACGAAACGTTGGTATAAACAGGACATTAGGGAATAAATATATATCAAAAAGTAGGACAAAGAGTGAGCGAGAACGCTGCCCATATAAATAATTTACCACAGGGAGAACAATGAGTGAAAGTGAGAGGCAGTGAGGGGGACACATTCACATTTTACGACTATCGAATCGACCACAAATTTACTTTTTAGCACTTGGTCCCAGCTCGGGGCGATCCAATGTCCGATGTTAAGGGCTCTCTCGTTCTATATATACGTGCACAGAGGAAAATCAGAGTATTAAAAAATAAGGTCAAGTTATACACGTTTATCAATCATTCCTTTTGGCATACTTGTAAATATCCAATCAAAAAAATTTTAGACCTAGTATATAACAAACATTTAAAGTTTCGTAAAAGGATTCTTTGTACTTTACACAATGGTGCCTTCCCACAAAAAAAATTTCAATTTAAGTAATATCAATTTTGCAAATTAATAACTTATCTATTTACCATTTATAAGATTCACTTTTATTACTCAGATTTAAATCAAATAATAATTTTTATTTAAAAATATTTCAAATGTTTTAGTATTTGCAGATAAAATTTTTCCCTGTGTATTTATATTATATTACTTTCCTTCTTGCGCTTTGTTGGGTGTTGTTTTTGTGTTTTGGTCTGGCAAGTGGATTTACGAGCAACAAATTTATGTTCGTTGCCTATTTTTATTTGCCTTGCGTGCTTAATCGTCCGAGCAGAGGGAGCAAAGGACTTTTTCGCCCGGGGGCCATTCGATGACGATGATGACGATGTCGGACCTTCGATGAACTATAGTGGCCAGCCCCTTCTGGGAAATCTAACCGTGGTGGGCGAATCCCACTCTCTAATGAGCCAAATGCCCGGCGCAATTGACATTTTACTTAAGGACCTTCATCGAACTGGTGTTGCGCACAATTAGTGTAATTAGAAAGCAATAACAATTACCGTTAGTCGGGCCTAATTGCGGCTACATTTCTTTGCGCTTTCGACGGAAATTTCGTTTTAATTATTTCGAATTCGCTTAACACAATTCTCGAATAAAGTTCATTAATTAGGATGAGATGCTTTCTTTGGCAGTTTCCGCAGCTAAGAACTTTTCAAAAGCATTCAATTGGCCGTGTCAATAAATTATATTCAAGGATTGTAACAGCGCCTGAAGCGTTTGTACGACCACGTATATATGTAGTGATCCTGAAAGTAGGCTCTATAAATACATAGGTACATATGCACTTAGCTTTAGCGTTGCCAAAATTGGTGGACCTCAGCTGCAGCTGCATTAGGTCAGCTGGCATAAGTCAGCTGCAACAGAGTCGCAATACAAAGCTCGGCTTCCGCACCGCAGCCAACTTTACAGGCCCACATCCGAATTCCGGCCACGTTCTTTTCTTATAAAGTTTTCAAAGCGATCACACGCGTTTAATTCGAGTGCGGCAGGCTAAGTCCAAAAAAAGTGACACAAGTTTTAAAAATCGAGTGCAGCACGCTAAGTCCCCAAAAAGGTAGGCAGACAAGTTTTGTTAATCCAGTGGGATATATGCTTATATTGTCGGCAATCAATCCAGGCATTTTCTTGAACCCTACTGGATCAGCGAGCCGCATTGGCCACCTGCGGCTGCAGCAAGTGCATCGAGGGACGCGCCCAGCGAACACCGGAAGATCGACGGATACCCACAGTGTCTACGGGAGCACCCCTTTTCTGCCATACTTGCAGTCACGCGGTCGCCCACCGCGTCCACGGGAGCACCCACCGCGTCCCCAGGAGCACCCTCCGGCAGCCGTGCCTGCAGCCACGCGGTCGCCCACCGTGTCTACGGGAGCACCCACCGCGTACACAGGAGCACCCTCAGCGGACAACCAAGCATCAGCGGTTTCACATCGCAATCTAAGGCCTAAAGTTCTCTGAGTGTTCAGTTAATCTAAGCGGACAGAAAAGCCGCTCCTTTTGTAACCGCCTCAGCCAGCAGCAGCAATTAATTAGGCAGCAAACAAGAGCCGCAGCATCTATGTAGTTATATCGCGCACAGTGAATATGTAGTCCCCCAGGAGTCCCGATCAGGGCCCAAGTTTAACTTGGCCAAAACGCGAGTGTTAAGGCTCGATCACGTGGAATGGAAAATACCCAACGGGGTTAGGGAGAGCCTGAAAGCGGACCCGCAGATGAGGTTTGCCATCACCGATACACTCGCAAATAGTGAGCCGCCGTGCTGCGACAAATAACTCATGGATTCGCAGCTTTCTAATTATTTTAAAGGAAATTAAATTTGCACAGTGTTCGAATATCTTTAAAATTTAACACACTCCGGATGAGTGCACTGAGAGAAAATTTTGAAATAATATTAAATTAAATATTAAATAAAAATAAAATTATTTTAGGAACAGAAAATATAGGAATAGGTAGAACCGAATGAAAGAATAAAATTGAAATCATGTAACGGTTCGGTTTTAGGAAATTGTTAATTAAGCAAATAATTGGTTGGCTAAAACATGTGAATGCTCTGTATGTATTTAACCCATTGCGATCCAGAGTCGCTATTCTTTTACAGACACCGCTCGGGAGATCGATCTTTCGTCGTGGAGAATACAAGTGAGTCACTACAAAACAATTTTTATTCTGTCGTTAATTTATACTCGGCATTCGAATTTATTGATTAATAAAATAGTTAAACAAAAGTTAAAGAGAACATGTTGAAAGCGAATTAAATTGTAGATTTTTTTTATGGACATTATTAAAACATTTGTTGTCCTAAAGCCGAACGCGATTCATTATTAGAAGAACAGTTAAAAATAATAAATAATTAAATAATAATACTAGTAAGGAAATAAAATTAAATGAATACACTGAGAAAAAAATACAACCTTTAGAACCAAATAATGGAAAATATATATATATTTTGTATATTAAGTAAAACTTATCTATGGAACAAACAATGAAATTTTTAAATATTTTATATATATTAAGCCCTTATTAAAATTTAAGATTATCTTATACTATTATCTTTATCTTTATGAAGTTCTCATTCCCTTTTATTATTAACGTTTGCGCTTGTATTTCACTTAAGCCTTTGCACACTCAATGTTGCTCTGACAACTTAGGCATAGAATTTAATTTAGATTATTAAAAATGGATTTAAACGAAATCATGGAGTAGTTATTTGGCTAGAACTCTGCTGATGATTATGCGGTCGTAAGGGTATCTAAAGGGATCACGCGAATTATAAATCGGATCTAGTGATCTTAGGTAGGGCGGGCCACAGGCGTACCAACATCGGCGTCTCGTTTACTGAATTTTCCTTTTCCTTTTTTCTTTCTCTTAATTTAATCTATCTCTCTACTGGAATTAATTTACCTTCTCCCGGTTTCTCTCCATTGTCTACGATTTAATTTCTTTCGTCGTCGCAAGCACGCTCAATTTTCGATTAATAATAATAGGCAAGTACCAGATCTGAATTAGCAAGACCTCCACCCCCAAAGCCGACGAGCTAGAGCCGGATACTATAGCGTGCCCCGCAAAGTCAGATCTGTGTCCAATACTGTGCAACATAAGGTTGCACGTTACAGGATTTGCCTCTGCCTCACGCCCAAGAAAAATAAACTCCCTTGAATGTAAACAATGCTAATTTAATTTGTTGTTCAGTCAAATGTAGCTAATTGAACTTTAAATAGCATTGAAAGGAAGTTCGGATTTTTGGTTTTGGCTCATTAATGGAACTATAAATGGTAATTAATTTGGCCTATTTAAAAGAGTCTCAAATTAATGGGCTTTTAAAGTTTAAAGCCACGTAGGCTTAACATTGTGTAGAACGGTGGTTTAAATTTTAAACAATTTCCGAGTAATTCGTCGAACATTGTAATCTAAAGAGCAAAACTAAAGAAAACAAAGGAAAATCACCGTCAAATACATTTTACATATGTTGTAAAAACTAAATGCAATCAGGCAAAACTTTTTCCATCTAGCCAGCATATGGGAAACTTTTTACAGCTTTTCCTGCCTTCATAAAATAACAATAAAATATGTGTCCTTCTGCAGGCATTTATTGCACTGGCTTTTTGGCATTAAAACGTCTACATTCAAATGCAATAAACGCGAAGATATGAATCCCAGTTCGTCCATCTGCAAACAGATGGTCCAACCCCAAAACCGAACAAAAAGAGAAAACTCTTCTGACAACAAATAAAATCAGAAATACTGCAGATGAGTCCTCACAACAAAGGCTTTTCAAATAAAAGCAGGTGACATTCGACCAAGGGGGGCAATAAAAATTGGTGGCCCCATTCGGAAAAGGGGGAAATTCTCCGAGTAACTCCAACCTGTGCCATTACCTCCATCACATCAAAGGGCCGGTAAAAAATTCCATACCATCGCGGGACAGGCGAAACAAAAATTTGACAGTCGATTGACATTACAACCAATTGTTGGGCTGAGTGGAAAAGAAACTGGCCAGGAGACAGTGGGTTGGATTCAAGGGTGATTAACATAAATTGGGAATAGATATTATTCGAGTTCCATGATTAATTTTAAGAGCTTAACATATTAGTATACAGTCCTTTAAGTCTGAATACCGTACACAAAACACATCTAATATTTTGTTGATAAAAATTTGGCAAAATTTAAAGAAATTAAATTATAAATTCTGAATAATTTTCAGTAGTCCCCATTAAAAATCTACCTATTTCTCTTATTATTAAACTCGCTCAGCAAACTTTTAAAAAGAATTTAACCACTGTAAGCAATATGGGGTCTGGAAAAAGTTGGCTACGTTGAAAGGTCACCAGGCAAAAGGTAGCCATGGATAACAGATTGCTGGCAGGACCCTTTTTTGGGTGGATACGGGAAATCGCAACGCAGGTTGGGTGATTGTGGTGTCATAAATATTTTCACGCATTGGCATGTTGGGAATTTCTCCTCAAAAGTCGTCCCTGAAAGTCGGGAATGCAGGGAGTGTCACCCGCGCCAAAAAGAAAGTGCGCCGTTTTAAATATTTCATGCAATAGAGTACCGAAAAAAAATTAAGAAGTAAAAGGTAAAAAGTAAAAGAGCTAAAGGAATGCCTCGAATGTCCCTTTTGCAGATTGGACTTCAGCCGGAATTACACACACTGCAACGCCTCGCTGCTGGTGAACGACACGCTGGCCATGTCCGGGGATCAGCCCACCTGGCTGAAGCTGCTGCCCCCGCGCCTCCACACCCCCGAGGCGATACTGAACACCTGGCTGCACCTGGGCGGAGCGCCCCAGGCTCCGATTGGCCTGATTATCGAATTGCCGCCGGCCCAGAGCGGCACCGGCTTCACCGGCTGCCTCCATACGCTGCGCATCAACGGACAGAGTCGCGAGATTTTCGGGTGAGTTTGCCACTTAGGAATGCATTATGGAAATCACTTAGATGGTAGTAGGAAAAAATAAATCTGTGACAGCCCAAAATAATTGGGCATTGATTTTGGTACAATATCAATAAAAATATATAGCGAAGGTGAAAGATGAATACAATTATGATCAAACAAAACCATTAGTAGTGAGCATAATGGCAAATCAAATAATATTTATTAGACTTTCAAAAGAAATCTTAGTTAATTATTTTAACATTTAAATCTTAAAATATTTGAATAAAAGCATTAACCGTTTTAATTTAAATTTAAATAATTTTTCTAGGAACTGCCACTAATTTATTATCAGCAATCTATTGCTGATAAATATTTCACAATAAATAATAAAGTTTTAAGTTAGTAATTAGTTAGGACTTCAAAAAGAATATTTTTCTCAGTGCCCTCTATCGTCCATTCCCACTCTCCATGTTTGTTTGCCCTTTGGGCACTTTGAACGCTGGACCACGGCTAATGAACAGCGCCCAAAAAGTTACGACTTCTTTTGGGCCGAAGGCGAGGGGAGTGGGCGCATGTATCTCCGCCGGGGGCACCTCTTAAATAGTAATGCCGCTTACACTCTTCCGGATCCCCAAAGGCGAAACGGCGAAGAAAGGGCGGGAATAAAATTAAACCATCAAAATGCTGACACACAAAGTTGCAGGTGGTGAAAGCCTTGAAGGAGTTGCATTAAAGGCCGGAATATACGGCCACGTAAAGAACTTATTTCGTTGGTACATGAAAAAATTAACTCTGTTTACGTGCGGAGATAAAACGGAAAATGACCGCGGGTTACAGGCATACGGCTAATTCACCCAAAGCCCATATATACTAAAAGCTCTCGCATGTGTCCACTGAGATAGGGAAAAAAAAGCGGAAGTGCAGTTCAAATGAGTTATAAAAAATACGTTTTTCTAACTCTCAATTCTAACTTTAGAAATAAAACGTATGTATATACCTAAAATCGAATATCATTACTTCACATTCCAATTAACCAAATTGATTACATTATTCTCTATCGATTTGTAATTCAACATTCCAATTCTTGTTTGTGAATTCCATAAATGCATTAAGAGTTCTTAACGAAGTCCGTGCTCCCGTATACTTAAAGTTTCTTTACTAAAGTCACTTCTTAACCATAAAAGAAATAGCCATGCTAAAAGCTTATATAATATGGCCTCTTACCAAATTTGCCAGTGAAAATGCAGCCAACTTGATGAAAAGGACATCTCGAATGGAGGTGGAATGGGGATGATGGGATGAGGACAGCCAGTCAGCGAATGCGGAAGCCATTCGTCAGTGTGCAACGTTCATAAAAGCGCGAATACAAACAGATGGCCCAAACGAAGAGGGGGGCGGGGCTAAAGCGGGTCAGAAAATGGGCAGGGGGTGGTGCAAAAGGGGCGGTCACATCCGTGTCGACAGCGCTGACAGCTGTGGGCTGTTTGTCAAATGACGCAAAAGGATGGCGAAAAGGACACTCTGTCCATGGTATTGGCATGTTGAATTAGCCCAGCTCATGAAATTAGCAGCGACACCTAACTCATCGCCCTGTCTTAATTCTACACAGCAAATAAAAATGTTCCACAAAATCAAACGGAAATTTACTGATCAATTTGTGTTTATAATTGAACGGAAATATAGATAAACTTTTAGCAGCTTGTAGTTATATTTTCTAGAAGTTTGAAACTACCATAGATTTTTGTAAGGAAAAAAATAAAATCCTCACTAACAGTGAATATTTTTCCGTGTAGGGATGCCCTGGATGGCTTTGGCATTACCGAATGCGGTTCCCTGGCCTGTCTATCGAGTCCTTGCCGCAATGGCGCCGCCTGCATTAAGATCGAAACCAACGATCTTGACGAGAACGGCGAGAAGGCGGAGAAGTGGAAGTGCAAGTGCCCCACGGGATACATGGGACCCACCTGCGAGATATCCGTGTGCGAGGACAACCCGTGCCAATACGGTGGAACCTGCGTACAATTTCCGGGCAGCGGCTATCTCTGCCTGTGCCCGCTGGGCAAACACGGTCACTACTGCGAGCACAGTAAGTACTTATACGCAAATTGTTATGATTCTAATACACGATTCTATCACACGAACATGACTTCCTTTGATAAAACTTACCTATACTTTAAATGCTCTTGCAATCAAATGGTATCCAATCCTGAAATTAAAAAGGAAACAAATTTAAAGATTAGATAATAAAGAAACAGTATCCAAATTACAAAATACAAGAAGATAATCTTAGCTTTAAAATAATATTGAATGTTTTTTGTTATGAAATTGTTTTCTGAATATCAAAAAAAGTTAACAAAATTAATATGCAAAGAATTCATTTCTCATGTCTATGTCCCTTTTTTATATATTTCCTACAAACCATAGAATGACATATAAAACAAGTTAACTTAATGTACCATGTTATTAAGGTAAAATTTCTTTATATTTATTTAAAATGTTATATTTTTTCTAGATCTTGAAGTGGCCCTGCCCTCGTTCTCCGGCAGTGTTAATGGCCTCTCATCGTTTGTGGCCTACACGGTACCAATTCCCCTGGAGTATTCCCTCGAGCTGAGCTTTAAGATCCTGCCGCAAACCATGTCGCAGATTTCCCTGCTGGCCTTCTTCGGCCAGTCGGGCTATCACGACGAGAAGAGCGATCACCTGGCGGTGAGCTTTATCCAGGGATATATAATGCTCACATGGAATTTGGGAGCTGGACCTCGTCGCATTTTCACCCAGAAACCCATTGACTTCCGGCTGGATGCTCCGCGAGTTCCCTACGAAATCAAAGTGGGACGCATTGGTCGACAGGCGTGGCTTTCGGTGGACGGAAAGTTCAATATCACGGGTCGTTCGCCCGGAAGTGGCAGTCGTATGGATGTGCTGCCTATTTTGTATCTTGGAGGCCATGAAATAGCCAATTTCAATACGCTACCGCACGATTTGCCACTGCACTCGGGATTTCAGGGATGCATCTACGATGTGCAGTTGAAGGCGGGTCAGGTCACTGTTCCGCTGCAGGAGACGCGTGGGGTCAGAGGTCGCGGGGTGGGTCAATGTGGAACCAGGGAATGCCATCGCCACGCCTGCCAGCACGATGGCGCCTGTCTGCAGCATGGAGCAACCTTTACGTGAGCTCTACTTTCCAAGTTGTTCGAATTATAAATTAATTTTTAAATTTTTATGGAAACTAGTTGCATCTGCCAGGAGGGCTGGTATGGTCCACTCTGCGCCCAGCCCACGAATCCCTGCGACTCATTCAATAACAAATGCTACGAGGACGCCACTTGTGTGCCACTGGTCAATGGCTATGAATGTGACTGTCCTGTAGGACGAACGGGCAAAAACTGCGAGGAGGGTAAGTTGTAATATTACTAAATAATTACCCAATAAAATAATATTAAAATAATACATAATCAATAATAAAGCAAACAATTAATTAAAAATCAATAGAAGACTCTATTTTTGGATAGTATTAAATAAATTTTAAAATACTCCTTATTCCTCAGAAATCCGTTCCCTGAGCGATGTATCCCTGACTGGCAGACGTTCGTATCTGGCGGTTCGCTGGCCATATTTATATGATGGCGGTGATAAACTGGGTGCCAAGCGTTCCCAAATGGTCAGCTACCGGAACTTCACCAAGAAGCTAATGCCCCCGAAACCGATAACCACGCCCAGCACCCACTTTGTAATGAAACTGCTGAACGAGGTGGAAAAACAGAGGAGTTTCTCGCCAGTTCCTTTAATGGGATCGAAGACATTTGAGGAGCACCACCGAGTACAGTTCTTCTTTATCGAGTTCCAACTGCGTCCGCTCTCGGAAAGAGGATTGCTTTTATACTTTGGCACCCTCAACAACAATCAAGACAAGAAGATTGGCTTCGTATCCCTATCCCTGCAAGGTGGTGTGGTGGAGTTCAGGATCTCAGGGCCAAGTACTCATGTGACGGTGGTGCGGAGTGTCCGGATGTTGGCCATCGGCGAGTGGCACAAGATCAAGATGGCGCAGCGGGGCAGATGGCTGACCTTATGGGTGGAGGGCAGCGCCTCATCGGCCTTGGCCCCTTCGGCCGAGGTCCTGGTCGAACCGGACTCCCTGCTCTACATTGGCGGACTGAAGGATGTGTCCAAGCTGCCGCACAACGCCATCTCTGGATTCCCCATTCCATTCAGAGGATGTGTCCGCGGATTGGTGGTCAGTGGAACTCGCATTGTGCTCAACGAAACCAACATTGTGGGTGCGTAAACTTAAACTTTAACTTAAACTGATATTGATCCAGTTTAAATATATACTTAAAAAAATATACTTAAAATTATCACTCTCAAAAATTAAGCATTACATTTAATGATAGATTTTTGGGAAACATGTTTTGCAACCTTTAGGGGAAAAGATTTAATTATCAGTTGTTGATATTTTGTAAAAACGGACAGACGGACATAATAATAAAGAATACATATACTTTATAGTATCGAAAAAGCAAAGTACACAAATAATAAAAGTTATTTATTCAATATCTATTTAATTTTTAACGGTTGCAAGTTTATAACTAATTGATTAAGTTGTCTGAATAAATAAATATATTTTTTTTATTCAACCCATAGAATCGCGCAATATTCGAGACTGTGATGGCACCGCCTGTGGCGGAGATTCCTGCGAATCTGGAGGACATTGTTGGCTGGATGAGAAGCTGCAACCGCACTGCATCTGCCCGGAATATGCAAAAGGAGATCGCTGCGAATATTCGGAGACATGCAAGCTCATTCCGTGCAAAAATAATGGAAGATGCCTAAGAAGTGGGCGCTGTTCGTGTCCAAATGGCTGGGGAGGCTTCTACTGTGAGATTGGTAAGTGCCCAAAAAGAATATAACAAAGTAACCGAAAGGTCAATAACCGTAAGCCTATTGGGTGCAGCTTATGATTCAGTGAGTTTCCAAAAAATAAGTGTTTTAGTTACAGTAGCAATAAATCATACTAATGACGAGGAAAACAAGTTTCATAAATCTTCGCGCAGCTTCAAGTTCAATTCTCGAAAATGTGTCACGAGTAAAAGTTTGTTTTCGCAATTCCTACAGAAGCTAAAATTATTTTATTGTTATTTTTTTATGATCTCTTTGTGTGTTTTGTTCTGCGGAGTTTTGGGGCAAACAAGTTTCGGAGCCGCAGAGTAGAACAACATTATTATTATAATTAGAGATTGACGGCAACAGAAAATAACCATTAACGGCGGCATTTGGATTCTGGATGGTTCAGTGCATAGCGGGGTCAGGAAGTTGGTTGGCCAAAAAAAACAACACTGAAATTAGCGATCTGTGATTCACAACAAAGGCAATAACTGCCCACAAAATGAGCACTACAAATCCGAATGTTAATAGAGATGGAGAATAATTAAAACTTGTCATGACTCAAAGTTGAATGCTCTCGTTTTTTTTCAAAACAAATTTGCATAGTTGTTTCAAAGAAGAATATTTATTTATATTATAACAAATAAATATATCCATATTTAGAAAAATATAATTAAAAGAATTAATGTATTCAAACAATCTTGGCAGTGTTTTAATATTCTTTTATAATTTAACAACTGCTTAGTATAACTGCTTCTATAAACTTTCACAGACATTTTTAATTACCCAATCAGTAATTTCAATATTTTATTGCCCCCTCATAAATGCAACATTATTCAAAATAATAATGACACTAACCGAAACATCAATCAAGCATCTGCAAAACAAGCTTTTTGATTATATGAAATCGGCAGATGCGTTTTTTTTCTTTATCCATCGGATGTTATATGTGGGGATTCAGCTGTTTGCCTTTCACTTATTAGCAAATTGTAAATTAACATGCCACAAAAGCAAGTTAAAGTTAAAATTAAAAAAAAAACGCAAGTCGGTGAAGGAATAATTATTAGATAAGAAATATAGGCAAAACGTTGAAGATAGACTAACGAAAAATAAGAATTAGGTAAAGCGATGACCCCGAAACATAGGTACAAACATGATAGACAAGTGTGACAAGATGCTTTATGAAGAAAAAAGAAATAGAGAAAAGTGAGAGGAATTGTAAAGAAAATTAATAACCACACGATAATAAAGATTAATCTTTGCCTCGAGTTCAGGTTCTCAAGATGAATCATAACGAGAAAAAAAAACTGGAAAGCTAGGGAAGTTGAAGAAAATGCTGACAAATGGAAGTAAAATTGGAAATAAAAATGATACACACAGAAAAAAATAAGTAATTTTAATGTGTTACTTAAAATTATTTACTAAAAAACGTTAAATTTAAAAATGAAAATTGGAAAATGTTTTAAAATGATTTGATTATTAGAAACAATGGTAGTACTTTGTAAGTAGTTATAAGAAACCCAGTAAGTAGTTCAGAAAGAAAAAGATTGAGCAAGTCTAAGTGGCAAATGATGGTAGGCATATAAACGAGATCAGGGTCTAAAGATGAAGATTCATAAAGCGAAGCAAAAGACGAAGACGAACAATGCAGCTGGAGCGGCAAGCTGATGCTGTAATTTAATTATGTACCGCATGCAATATGTTTAATGCAACGCTCGTCGTGTGTGCTTCCCCTTTTCCCCCGCCGCCATATAATATATTTTGTATATTTTTTTTCTGATTTTCCAGCCATGAGCAAGCCGACCACGCCGAGCTTCCGTGGCAACAGTTACCTGATCTTGCCGCCGCCGCGAATTCCAATGAAAGACAAGCGACGGGGACCCTCGCTCTATGTCCGCCCCCGCGAAGCCATCCAAGTTTCGCTGAACTTCTCCACCATCGAACCGGACGGACTGCTCCTGTGGAGCGAGCACGAGAGGAGCAAGTTCCTGGGCTTGGGCTTGGAGGCGGGTCACCTGAAGTTGGCCAGCAATCTACTGGGCAGTGCCAACGACACGGTGAGGGCCCCGGCCAGCGGATTTATAGCCGATGGCGCTTGGCACTGGACGAGTGTGCTGCTGGATCGATCGAGGCTGGAACTCCAGCTGGATGGCGAGGTGATCTTCACGGAGAGATTGCCCGAGAACGGAAGACCACCTATGGCCTCGACCACTCCGCGAACAACTCTGGTGGGCAGGCGCAAAAATGCCAGCAAGGAGCCAACAATCAGCTACGAGGATGTCTTCTACTTGGGTGAGTTACTAAGTTATCCGAAAATATATTTTCCACATAGTTGAATATTATATATTTTCGCATAGTACCGAATATTGTATTTTAGGATCACACCATTAGCATGTTTTTTAACAGAACCTATAAGTTATTTAAAGTTATACATGACCATGAATTATTAGATAAAAAAAGCTTTATTGCTAAAGTAATTAAGAAAAAAAATATCATTGAAAACAAAAAGTTTAAGATGATAAGAGTATATTTGTATGTAAACGACTGGGTTTTTTGTTCTTAGAATGTCTCCAAAATATTTTAAATATTAAATTAATTCTGATGATCGGCTGTTTGTGTATTTTACAATAATTACTGCTTTCTTAATTACGACTATCATTAAAGATAATATTTATTTGCACTGCTAACAATCCCAACACTTCGCTGAATATAAACTCTAAATTAAAGATTACACACTCAAAAACATAAACAATTACCAAAAAAAAGGTTACATGCTTAGAACCTGGAAGATGAAACTCTTACCACTGATCCAATCACTTTCATTCAGCTATCACTTTGGCAATCACTATAAACAACACCTATCACGCACTTTTTCCAAAATTTAAAACATAAACAAACGCAACAACTTTATTGGAAACTCTTGTTGTTCACCTGTTGAATAGTCGCGATTAGAGGTGGGCAAACATCGATGCTAACATCGATTTACTAAATGTTAAAATTTATCGGTCTTAACAGAAATGTTAAAATTGTTCCGCTGCACCTGCGCAGTAAGTCTCCGCTATGGATAACGTATTTGTCTCTGCTAATGATGCTAAAATCGATGTTTTCCCACCTCTAACAGTATGCTGTACAGCAAAGCTTTCCAGAGTGCTCTTTACCCAACACTACTATTTAAATTTAAATTCAAATTGATGCGAGTGTATTTTATTATCTTTAATCAAAACAGGTGGCTTCCCCAACTCGGACTCGGTGAGCAGGCGCACAAAAGGCCGGTTCTTCGATCCTTTCAAGGGATGCCTGCAGGACATCCAGTTCGGTGCCGAACCCACAGCGATTATCAGCGATTTTTCGACGTACCAGGGCGAGAATATCGGATCCTGTGATCTTCACGGCGATGAGCCGCTCATTGTATAGGAAACAAAATCAAAAAACAGCAAAATCGGAGTTACGAATCTGTAGAAAATTTCGATCAGCTTGAACTTTCAAGATTAGCAATTTTCATGAGGAGCTAATTGACGACGCGATATATAGAGAGAACTAACTTATAAGCTAAGTGATAAGCGAGTTTATATAGGAAATTGGGGGAAATCCCCTCCCGGAATCAACATATACACACAGTTTTTGGGCAAAGCTATCGATAAAAAAAAGACAGACGAATAAAATACAAGAAATGAAACGTAATTTTGTAAATTTTATAGAAATAAATGAAAAACAAAAAAAAGACAATGTTTAGACTTAAAACCATGGAAACAAACAACAAATTAACTGGTTTATCAAAACAATACCAAAAGAAAAACTAAGACAAAATTTTAGACTAGGATCTAAATCTAGAAAATACCGATACCAGATACCGATATAAACTTCTCTTACTTAAGTGATATTTCAAGTGGAATAACGATTATGGATAATCTATCCTAAATGAATCTTAACTTATTTGAATGTATATTGTTTTTGTTGAGCCAACCTTTTGTTATGCAATCGTAAGCATTTGTGTTAGATAATTACAAAACAAAACTTTTCGATCGAATTTTACCTTATTTCTCCGAATTTCAATACTCAACTATCTACGAAAACTGCCCTTAACGATTTTCTGCCATTTTTAGTTGTTATATTTTAAAATTTAATTTAGTTAGGTCGATTTTGTCTCCCTGTTATCTATGTACGTTATTATAGCATAAAAATCTCCTGATTGAAGCCATTTAGTTGCCTTGTAGTAAGTTAGCGTGTACTCTCTATGATTTATCTTGAAGAACTAACTCAAAATCGAAATCGACTATTCTAACAGCAAATCAAGACGCATACGGAAAATCTATGCTAGTCATACAATATAATTATTCTTATAAATGGGAAACCAAGTAGCGAGAAAGATACAAACAAACAAAAATATATATACAATACTTATACAATACGAAACCAAATGAAAATTGTAACCAAAACAGTAAGTTAAGTATGTATTTATTTCGAGAGACATCTTAATCAGCTATAATTTTAAATAAAAAGAAAACAAATGGGAATTAGAAAAGGTTAATAAAATTAAAGGATTAATCTTGTTTTATTGTGGGTACTGGACAATTGCTCTAACATTTCTCTAATATTTCTCTAATCATTACATTACTTAATGTTTAAATTATAAATTAGTTATGACTTTAACATAAGAAAGAAGTTTTGGGCTAAGCTTTAGCAATCAAGGTATAACGTAACAACTTATTTAACAAAAATCTATCGACAGACACCAAATTATTCTAATTTTATTTTTGTTTTATATCTAAATAAGTTAATATTGAGATGAGTAACAAATAAGAGCTGTTTGACATTCCTTATATTATTATTCACAAAATTACAAATACCAAGATGAACGATTGTGCTTGAGTAATGTTTTTGCATTTCTAATAGCAATAGCTGAAAAAAAGCAGTCCGAGTTATTAAAGACAATTAAATATTCACTTTTTAACTAACCAACTTCCAAAAAGCATTTGCTGACATTTAAGTCGGTGGTTGCGGATGTTTCCCAGAAGATTAATCCGTTTCTCTCGGCATATTTTTCTGCCTCTTCGGTGGACACAACTCTATTAGCAGATAAATCAGCCTTGTTGCCCACTAAAGCTATAACTTTCCTTGGTTTCTGGGTCTAGAAGTTATAGAAATTGTATAATTTTGTGAGGCAAATTGACCAATTTAAGACAAACCCAATCATTGAGTTCCTTAGCCCAATTTAAAACATCATTGTAGCTCTTCCGATCGTGAATGTCGTATACCAGCAGGGCACCATCATGGTTTGTATAGAGACTTTGCACTATATGCTTATATCTAATTAAAATTCATAGTAAATAAATATATTCGCAGTTAAGGAGATGTAATTGAAAAATAACATTTGATGCAGAGCGTTAAGAAACCGCATATTAAAGTAGCGATATTTTTAATTATGAAAACAAGGAAAAAACCTTTTAAAAAAATTATATCATGAATTGTTTATCTTATATTTATAATACTCACCGTTCAAGACCCGCAGTATCCCAAATCTTTAGTCTGATATTTCCGCATGGTTCGGCAATAGTTTTTACCAGGAACTCCACTCCCGCAGTGTGTTGGATTTGTTTAGGATTTATGCCATTTACGTAGCACGACAGAAGAGATGATTTGCCAACGTTGGAATTACCTAAAAGGACCACTTCAAAACAAAAGACGGGCTCCATATTTAAGCGAACCTATTTGAAAGAGCTTCGACACTTGACTAATTAAGCGAATCCACCATTGAGAATTTATAGCTCGCCCTACAGGCTTGATGACTATTAAATCATCATCCAACATATTTTTAGTTTGAAACTCAACTAGCTATTAAACTCGGCAGAGAAACTAACTCCTTATTGATTGTTCAAACCATAAATATACCTTATTTATCATTTATGAAGATCTGTGAAACCCCACAATTTAAATACGAATGCCGGCTCATTCTCGATTCAAATGGAATGACTTTATATATATACGGATTCATATATATATATAAGTATATATGATGTTTTCATTTATTATAATTTATAAATGTTAAATTTAAATACATACAGACAACATAAAAATTATAAATGGGAAAGAAATATTCATCGGATTTGATCAGCTTTTGATCGCTTGCAATACAATTGTAGATCAAATCATAGATGTTTGTGGAACGATTTAAACAAATTGTTTATGGTATTGTGTTGTTCGTTTCGTTTTATTTACGTTTGTTTTTTCGCATTATGGTAAAGTATTTCAAGGTTTATGTTTAAGATTTCACTTTACTTCCTCAGCTTAATTGCATACTAGATGTAAGTTTAATTTTTATGGTTTACGATAGTTTCTTCTTTCTCGTTTATGTTTAAAGATAGTAGCATTAAATCTTCGATTGTTGCTAGAATGTGGAAAAATAGTTCAACGCAAGACGAAATTAAAAAAATTTAAATTATGCATAATTTGTTTTTTTTTTTTGGATTTTGTTTTCTTTTTCATATGTGTATATATAATTTATATAAATTGCAACTATCACACGTGTCCACGGCGACCCGAAGTCGAATCCGCATCCGGAATCCGTGCTTTGGAGCCGGAGCGACACACACATTGCCACAGACCTAGGCGAGCGAGGATCTTCAGCCGCTGGCCTGAACTTTTGCTCCTTGTGGTGTTTGTTTGTTTTATTTGGAACGCTGCTGAGAACAACTGCAACTGGAATCTTCCCCTCTCTTAATTCGCTCAGAAACTTACACGAAATGTAAACTTTACAAATATTCTTTGCTCACTTAGATGGTTTCTTGTTTTTTCTTTTTTTTTATACAATACAATTTCAAACTTTCTACGACACGATGAACTCTGCAAAAAACCTTCTGCGCTTTCTCTTCAAGTTATATTATTTTTACGTTGTTATTTGAAATGGTTTATGTTGGTATTATACTGATAGTTTAGCTCAATTGCGGGGGCGTGTCAGTTTTGTTTTTGGACAGATATCGAGTCTAATGAAATTTAGGTGTGGGGATTTAACTAACTTTCTTCAATTGCAACTTTCGCTTGTGTTGGGGATGGGGAGTCCATATTATTTAGTTTATAATTATTATTATGCGGTCTTTATCATTATTGTTTTTGTGGCTCTTCAATGAAGTTACTGCCCCCTGGGAGAGCCGTCTGTAGGTATTTTTTCGGATTCTGTTAAATTTTTAAATAATTTTTTTATTTATAATTATCAGCATAAACTTTTCAAATCTCTCGTTGGAAATTTCATTTTCTAGAAAAAAAAACGTAAGTTTGTAACAAATAAAACATTCGATTGCAATAAACTAACCTACAAAGGGACATCACTTGCAGCAGTTGTTCGTCGGTCTATTTGTTTCGTTCCCATTCGGCCTTATGCTGGTTCCCTGATTGTTGGCGCCATCGTTCTTAGGTAGTTTCTTGGCTGTAATTAGGAAAATGATTAGAAAAGTTTCTTGTTTGCTTATGCGGTCATTAATAGCCTACCAATGGCCAAGAAGATGTCGTTGACATTCATGCCCGTCTTAGCGGACGTTTCCATGAACAGCAAGCCGTTCTCCTCGGCATATTGCTTCGCTTCATCGAACTCCACGACGCGAATGTTTGACAGATCCGCCTTGTTTCCGGCCAGCGCAATGACAATGTTTGGTGAGGCCTGAAAAGAACGGAATATTAAACACATTAGTTTGTTTATAAGTTCTATAATTTATATAAATAATTCGCCTTGGCGAAGGAATATAAATAAATGCAATGGGGTGTGAATCAATGTCGAAACAAGTTCAATGCACCGCTTAATAAGCCACAACAAAGAGAATTTACATTCATTCAATAATGAAACGCTCTCTACGAGATAGCATTGACCTTGATGGTGGAAGCGGAACAGCGGAAAAAATGAAGAGTGGGCTCGGTGATGACACTCACTTGTTTATGCAGTTCCTTGACCCAAGTCTTCGCACGCTGAAAACTGTCTTGATTCTGTATATCATAGACGACGATAGCGGCCTGCGCTCCACGATAATACATGGGAGCTAAGCTGTGGTAACTGTAAATAGAAATGGAGGTATGACTTAGTAAAGCACTCGACAAAATCTGAATCATATAAATATTGAAAAAACTTCTGCCCTCGAAGCCCCTTTAAAGTTTACAACTATTAAAAAAAAAATAATTGATGTGGTAAAAGGGTTATTCCCCGAAAATTACCGCTCTTGGCCAGCCGTGTCCCAGATCTCGAACTTGACGACGGTGTCCTCTATGCAAATGGTCTGTGTCAAAAAGGCCGCACCTATCGTGCTCTCCTGGTACTCGTGGAACTGTCCCTTGACGAAGCGCAGCACCAGGGATGACTTGCCCACGGCGGATTCCCCGAGGAGCACCAGTTTGAATTGGCAACTTTTGTTCTGCGAGGTGCCATTGGGTCGCTGCGCCGCTCCAGTGCCGCTGGCACCGCCGCTGCGTGGTGTGGTTGCCATTATCGGTTCGGATTGGATCGGATGCGATGTTCCTCCTCTGAGATGGCAACTGATGATAGGTTCTACGGACGGTTACTGCAAATCGCTTCCTCTGCTGAGTAAGCTTTACGAAAAGATTGCTGGTGTGTGTTGACGAGGAATCTAAAAGAAAAATAATGTTCATTAAACATTCATAAAAAATAAAAAGATGATATAAATTCCTGAATCTAAAGAACATACATATGTTTACATAAATCATTATAACAGTGGGTAAAAAAAAGTAATTCTTTTCCAGAGCTTAAATTCTGAAACATTTTTACATGTTGCACATATGTATACATATTAATACGTAAGTGGACAGAGTGGCGCCTTCGTTTGTTTAATGACGCTACCGACAAGCCCAATAAATTTAATTCAATATGTCTAACCATATGGACAAAATACCGCCATCATCCATCGGGTAATGCAGAAAACTGAGGAAATAAAGAACGCCAGCTAATGATAATCGCTAAATCCTATTGAAATGGAGAGCAAAACGCCCTACAAAAATTTCATTTGTATAACAAATACTTAATTCCCATAATTTTTACAAGGCAACAATAACAATTCAATATCACTTGTGTCCCTTAGCAACATAATATTACTGAACACTTTGCGATAAGCAATTCTATGTTTCTGGCAGAGTAAAAATCCGCAACTAGATTTTTTAAATGTCAAGAAATGTGTTTAGAAAATTGCGTGCGTGTCAGCTTCAAACACTCACAAACACAAACATAGTTAAATGCATGTGCAAAAACAAATGCAGCAACAACTAAAAATACTTTGGCAAACACAAATGGGAAACCTTAAAAATGTTGTTTAGGCGCAATTATTGTTCTCCTTTCTTCGTCATTTTCCTAGAGGTTTACAATTAAATAAATATATAAATTTCTTATCGGTCTTGGTACGTAAAATCGAAGTTATCGTAATACCCCTAAAATATTTATTGCAGCTCCTTTGGGACTACTACAAACTAGATAGTGTACACAATTTCTGATAAAACTTTTTCGAGGGCAGTTTATTTACAAATGTACAATATGTAGTTATTATATATGTATATAGAGGACGCCTCGAATTATTCAGTGAAAATGCGTGTGGCTTTTACAATCTCTCTTATCAGTGGAACTCTCATGAATCATACGCCACATTACTGCCTGGACTTTTCTGAAATGAGACAACTCTCTAGAGATTTCGATCTGGAAGTGTTTTTGCATAATTGTAACTAAATCGAAACTTGTTGAGTTTTATATCTTGACATAAATTCCAATCCGAATTTTTTTTTTTAGGTGGAAACCGAAAAAAACATTAAATAATGGTATTATTCAATATTCATTTACTTTAGAAAGTTGAAGCACTATAACTTTTTTTATGACAGACGTTGGGGATCTCAGAGTTATCAGACGTTATTAATTAACACATTGACGTGGAGTTAAATCTACAAAGATCGGGGGATGGAATTCGACTCAAATCTTTTTTTTATTTCGTGGAGAGAAATGAACGAAGAGAGGAAGAGCGAGGGCGGAAGCTGAGACAAAAATCAATGCAAAATAAATTAAGAGCGAGAAGCGGAGAAAGTAAAAGCGTAACAAACATGTAGTTGTTGCTGTGCGGCGTTATTAAATTAACGAGGGAGTGAGAGCAAAATATGCAGTCAGTCAACAATTGTTTGTTCCCCCTCTCCTTCCCAACCACTTGTATTGTTTTTGTACAGCGACTTTTGGAGCAAAGTGCACAGTCACACACACATATTCAAGCGGCAAATTGGCTCTCCTTTTTAAAACTGCTCTCTCACTTGCGATAAAGAAATTTCGCCTACTATTACTTTTTGTTGTTCACCGAATGACGTATTTTGCATTTCAGTGCGTCCACACAAGAAAACAGGATTTTAAATTAAATTAAAACAAGCTGCGTTTCAATAAACTAATGGAAATTTTTTTGAAGGGCAGCTGTCAGAAATTACCTTACCGGAAAATATATAATTTTAGTTATCTTTTATTAATACTGTATTTTAGCCTTTAACTTAACCGATAAAACTGGCCTTCGCCCCGTTCTGGGGAAAATTCAATAAAATATAAAACAACGTTCAACGATGGGTTCAGGAAATTACGGTTCGTTTAGAACAGCTGACGATGCGTCATTCACTTACAAATACAAGCGAATCAAAAGAGAGAATAAGACCGATAACTACAACAATACCACGAAGTCACAACAATGGACAACTAATTAGGTACCACAAATGAGGAGTTTTAATTAAATACTTTTTAGAAGTAACATAAAAAGCACACAATTTTAATCTGTTACCAATTATTATGTTATTACAATTTAAATGTCACATATATTGAAAAACTACCAATAGATAAGTCATCATGCCTCCCTATTTTTGTGCCACCGACTGTGGGATTGCCTCACTGGAAAAGTCAACAAGTGCAATTTTCTCAACATTTTCTCAGCACGCTTAAAAAAGCAGAGAATACAATTAGGGTTATATTAACAGTCACGCATACCACTGGTTCATATGTATTGTATGACAATCACACTTCTCTAATTTGCACAATGAGCAAAAAGTCTAAAATAAACAAATGTAAAAAAGCGAACAAATAAAATAAGCGATTTTGTTTACATTTTGGCATAAGGAAAACATGAGAGACGAAGAGCAGAGGGAGTTTTTTTTGTAGAGACTGGTACGATAAGAAACGGATTGGAGATAAATACACACACACACACACACACACACACGCAGGCACCCGCACTCTTAATAATTAAGACGCAAAACAAGCTGAACAAAGAAGGGCAATTTTCTCTCCATTCAGACAGTTAAAGCCCTAATAAATAAAGTGATAATGGGGACCGATCTGAAACGATCAGCATTATTCCATTCAGAGTGCACCTGCAAATTCTTTCAACAATGAGAAGCGAGCACTATTTAAGTCTTAGCGACCCACTGTGCACGCTGCACTTGGAGCACGTCATATGGCTGTCTCGCTCTGGCGCCCGCTCTCTTGGGTAACGCACCCAAAAAATTCAGGGCCATCTATCGCGCTTGCTCTTACACCAGCATTATGGCGGACGGGGCGAATAAAAAATTTTACACAACTTTCTTAATTAATTACGGGTGGCGAAAACAACAGCACAAAGCACTCGACAGCCCGCCGATTAACGCACTTTTTAAAAAGGCTTTTTAGTTTACTACCACAAAACTATTTGCATTTACGTTTTTCTTAATTTGTGTGCCCCAAAACAGCCCCAAAACCGAAACGAAACGAGCGCAGAGGGAGATAGACAGCGACTGACGACTCGCCTCTCGGAGTTTCTTTGCAACTCTTGTTTTTGTAGATTTCCAGGGCGACGTCACCGCTGTGGGGCGTTGTTGAAGATTTTCCTCTTTTTCGTTAGGGCTTTTTTGTTTTTATTTTCTTTATCACTGCTCTGGGTAATTAATTTGCGTGCTTTATTGGTAAACTTAACTTACAACTTGCAATTTTTATCTGTGTGACCGCGGCACGCCCGTTAAAATATACCACAGCACTCTGGGAAATATACCAAATATGACCGAAGGATGGTTGGGAGCGGTGGAAAACTGCGGTAGATTTTTAGATCACTATGATTGTGATTTCCTTGGACTCAAACCAATCCCAGATTTCTATCGATTTTTCGATCAAAATGTGACCGAATTTAAAAATGTAACATTAAATGTTAAATATTCAATAAAAAATTAATTATATTATTCTTCTAAATAAAATTGTGGGTTATAGAACAAGCTAAGAATTTACAAAAAATAAAATCTTACATAGAAGCTGCCTACTGCTTATTGTCTCACCATCACATTCTCAGACATTATAGGCGCATTATCTATATATCAGCTGATCAGCCGGTCAAAAAAAACAATGATTATATTTGGCAAAGCTGCTTTCAAAATTGTTCATTTCCATCCTTATCACATTTGTTCAATCATCTAAGGAAATCGTCTACCGCAATTGTTGAAATTTATGTAACTCGTGATTCCTCCCCACAAAAAATGGATTAAATAGAAGTGACTTTGCTAAACTCCAAAATCTTTAACTGTAAATAACCCCGTAAAATTTGTAAGCTAAATTACCTTTTCAACACCCTTTCTGTCATTAAAATGTTTAAATTGAATAAACTTTTATTTAGTGAAAGTGTCAAGTAATGGATGGCTTAATTTTTCAAGGAAAATGAACAAATTAAAACATATTTTTACAAAATTCTATTTTTTATCTCTGATTTAATTTGCAGTATTTTCATTAAGACTCTGACGTCACTTTAGGATTTCATCTTTAGAAAGCTCAAAGAACTTAATAAAAGTTAATTAAATGAAGCCTAGTTTTTGGATTTATTGTTTTTTAGAACAAGTCATTTGTTGCATTTAAAATAAACTTTACTTGCTTCTCAAAACAATTTTCCATTTATTACGTACGAGTGTTGAGATCTAGTATTTTGTCTAACAGTAGAGCAACGGGCCCACGACCGCATATTTCTGTTAAAAGCCATCCCAAAGGATTAGGTCATGGCTAAAAATCTATTATATAATGCCACCAAAGGGAACTAAGCTCATATCGACTTTCTCGTTGGTATATTTAAGGTATGTTTCCGGTATATTTGGGTACATTTGCGAGAGTCCTTTGGTATAATTCAGTGATCTCGTCGCGGTCACACTGAATGGAAGTAATAACATTGCGAGAAAAAAGTGAGAAAAAAGGTGAAAAAGTGCAAATCTATAAAATTTAGTTTATGATTTCCGTTTGGAAATAAAGCTAAAGAGAAAAGTGATTACTTGTATGTGTGAGAAAACTGGTTTTTGATAAATATTGGAAATACGCTCGCGTCCTGGTTCGCCTCCTGCACGCACACACTAGCAGCGTTCCGCACACAACTCACACAGTTGCGCCTTTCGTCATCTCTCTCGCTCTCATTTTTTTTGTCGCAGCTGCAACGCAAATTCCAAAAAGGATAATCCTTACCGATCTCGCAAGTCCTTTCGTTTCTTTCAAAGCAGATATATAGCCGCAAAGGTGGGCCCCTAAAAATCAGCTAATCAATATTGATTTTAGTTCTTGGTGTGTCTACTTTTCGGTTGTGGTTTTTGTTGTGTGCGAAATTCTCCTGGATCCAGGATTTCAAAGGATTCTGCACGCGCACGCCTTAGCAAAATTTGTATTCGCTAAAAATAGTAAACTTAAAAAGAGTGAATGGAAAAATTAATGGATATACATACATATGTTTAAACCATTACACGTACACAGATAAAAATATTTTCTATTGATGACCAACATTGTGATTTTTAATAATATAGTTGTTTTTGAGGTGTAATAAATGTCACACAAATATTTTAAAACACTTTAATATTATATTAAAGTAAAACAAATTATATTCATTTATCTAGTTTTCAAACAATATATAGTTTTGTTATAAAATCTTGCATGAAAAAAGCTGAATTCTTCTTGATTTATCATTATTTACATAAATATGTACGAATAGCCAATATCTTGAAATACAATGGACATGATTTAATTAACTCATTTTGGTCTAGATTTGGAAAAAGAAGATTATATTACCTTCATACAAAGGAGTTCACATTCTAGAGTGTTCACTCCCAAGAGAGAGCACTGTATATACACACCTGATCTACAATTTTTCGCTACCTTTTAAGGACTTTGTTCTGCCACATTATTTAAAACAATTTCCCTACTTATTTGCAGATGATGACCAAAGGAAACTCGAAGATCTAGGAAGACCAATTGCTTTTTGGGCCCAGTTTCAGGGACCTCGACACGGATAGCATGTTCAGTCCTATCAAAAAGATATTTACGTACATACAAAAAAATGCGAGCGGCTCCAATATGTTTAGCCCATCATCTGGAAACACAACAGCCGGCCAAAGAGCGGCGGCTCCCAGCATAAATGCCCACGACGAAGGCGACAGAAAGAAGAATCAGGAAGATGAGCGGCAGAATCAGGAGGAGGCGGCGGTGGAGGAGCAGATGCAACCGCAGGAAATCCCTCCCCAACTGGACGACGAAGAGGACGACATCGAAAGGCTGATCAAGACCTCCATAATTGATGCAACCAAGGTGCATGCGGCCAAGGCCAAGGCGATGGCCTCCATACCTTTGCCACTGGAACAACTGGACGACGAACTGGCGGATTTCGCACAAGGTCCCGCAGACGCCGAACTGGAGGAGCAGTTCCTCGAGCTGGAGAATTATCCGAACAACGAGATTATCGTACTCAGCGAAGCGGAACTCAACTCGTCGATAGCCTCCGATGCCGTGTCCGAGGATCCGCTGGCAATTGACAACATACTGGACTCCTCGTCGGTCACCACAAACGAGGAGATGGACACCAGTGGCGAGCTGCTCTGGCTAAAGTTGAGCAACGAAACGGAAATAGCTACCAGTTCGGGAGAGGTTGCATCCACCAACCAGGAATCATTGGAGCCTGCCAAGCCAATTAAAAGGAAGGAAGATGAGCTAAGAGATGGTGGCTCTGATTCTGGACTAGGTAGCGAAACATCCGCCTTGCCGAAAGTTCCTGCCGAGAAAGAACCCGAGCCAGAAGCCCAGGAGAAACAGGATTTCAAACCCATCAGATCCAATCTTAAGCGAAGATTGGAGGAATCGGAAAGCGATGCTATAGATCTGGTGCCCGATATATCTGCTCCTCCCTTGGCCGCTCAAAAGCGACCCAAGCGCTCCATTAACTTTGACGAGGTGAAGGTATACTATTTCCCACGACAACAGGGCTTCAGTTGCGTGCCCACGGCTGGCGGATGCACCTTGGGCATGGGTGCCAGGCATATTGCCTTCAAGACGATGACCCTGGCCGAGCATGCGGCGGAATTGAGGCGGGCACATCGCAGCCAAAACCAAGAACTCCAGCCGCGTGGCTCCAGCAGCGATGACAGCGAAGAGTCCGAGGAGGATTACCTGAGCGAGGGCAGTGGTTCTGATGCGGAAGACGGCTCCAATGGGTTCCTACAGCCGGTGACTCCGAAGCAGAGGAGAGCCCTGTTGAAAGCAGCGGGCGTGCGGAAGATCGATGCCAGCGAGAAGAGCGAGTGCCGGGATATTAGGAACTCCAGGGAAGTTTGCGGCTGCTCCTGCAGAGAGTTTTGCGATCCGGAAACCTGCGCCTGCAGCCAGGCGGGTATAAAATGTCAAGTGGATCGAGCCATGTTCCCATGCGGATGCACTCGCGAAGCGTGTGGCAATACTGTCGGCCGTGTTGAGTTCAATCCCACGAGGGTACGAACGCATTACATCCACACGGTGATGCGGTTGGATCTGGAGCAGCGACAGGGCTCAGTTCAAGGCGTCCAAGTGGGGCATCTCCAGCCGCAACAGGCGCCGCAAACCCAGCCGACTATCAGCTACTCCCCGGTGGGAACGACTACCCCAGCACCCGCGTACTTCCTGCAAACGCAATCAAACTACAGCTCCGGCTACGCTTCGCCAGCTTACACGCCCGAGAGCAGTGTGAGCTACTACCAACAGCAGCAGGTTGCAACCACTCCTGGTCAGATGAATGCCACACAGCAGCAGGCGCAGGGCCAGAGCTACGCGGGATACGCCCAATTGGACAGCCTGGATTCGGGTCTCTTTGCTAGTGGAACCAATGCCACGCCCTCCTACGGAGAGCTTTACCAATCGCTCAGCTACGGCAGCAATCAGGTGAGGGAAGCTGATCCTTGCCAGATTTATTTGTAATTAAGATTTTCTTTAAAATGCATACACCCTCTTAGTATGAAATGTGCTTAACTTTTGTTATTTTGTTCCAACCCAGATCACTTCCTATCCGACCGCCTACCCGTCACCCGTCGTCGCCGTAGCTTCCGGATCACCCAGCTCCTGTGCATACAGCTCCTGTGCGGTTCCTTCGGCTCCGCCATATGGAAATGCGACCACAACCGCCTCCAGCAATGCTCCATACCAGACCACAGCTGCCTCCATGACCGCTGCCTCCACCTCGGCCACGTCGTCGCGGCTCGTTGGAAATCCAGTTGCCGTCGCAGCATCCTCGCCAGCCGCTGGCTTGTCCAACTCCTCCGCGGCCAACGCTAATGAATTTATCAGTTTGAGCACACCGATCGCCAGTTCCTCGCGCCTCTCCCAGATCAACGATCTGCTGCAGCACAACCGCAACACCACCGCCGCATTGGTGGCCGTCTCTGAGGGATTTAGCGGTGGGAGAACCTCGTCCAGTGCATCCACCATCGACTCCATCGATACACCGCCCATTGTGGAAGATGGTCAGCAGCGTGGATGTATGAACTTCGAGGCGTTGCCCCCGCCGCTTGTGAACCCAGCGCCCATTGTCGCCGTGGTGGAAAGCAAGCTGCCACCAATGACCACGTTGGCCCTGCCAGCTCCTCCATCTGCCCCACAGCCACGCCAGCCGCTGGAACAGCATCAACAGGCCTTAAGCGAGTCCACCTAGAGCAGGGAAGGCACCACCAAATCAGATTTCGGATGGGTCGATTTATGGGGCTTTAAATGATTTGAGAATCAGGTGCAGTTTACTTTATTGGACAATTCTCAGTGATTTTGAATTGGACTTAGCTGTTCTTTTACAATTTTTGTTCAATCATTTTTAAAGTGAACTTTTAAAGCGAAACGAAGAATATTTGACTTTTACATGCCCACAAAGAACATTTCCTTTTTATTACAAATATTTGTTAAATTGTAATATCCCCCTTGAATTACATCAGATGTATTTAAGTCTTTTAGAAAAATGTCTATGAAAGTATTTTAGTAACAATATGAAGAAAATAGTTGGTAAATATCCTTTGGTTAAGTAAAACTTTCCCTCTACCTGTTCTTCCGGACCCATTGAAATTCTATATCAAAGTCCAAGACAAACTTCTTGAGAATTGTGCGGAGCGCACAAAAGACCCACCCTTAATTCGAAATAGGAGGAGCAAAGAGAGAGCTGGGAATAGTTTTTATAGCAATTTTACACAGCAAAAGACTTCATTACGTTTAAGGCGGCGGTGGGCGTGGCTGGGGAAGGGAAGGAAGCAGGCAGAAGGATAAACAGGGGCAGGAATCAAAACGGACAGCGTTGGCGTCACTCCTCGATTTCAGGAGACCTCTTTAGTAGCGGCGAGAGTCACCAAATCGGACTTGGACCGCCTTGTATAAATCATTTTATTGTTAAATTCTAATTAGTCTCTAAGTGCATCCTGTAATTTAGTTACTTTGTTGCTTAAGCTATGTTTCCATCGGCAAATCAAGTTCTACTCTACTAATTTTTTTTCTGTTGTGTAATCAAAAAAGAACAAATTATAAAGGAACACTGTTTTACTCCCTTTATTGCGTTGCTCTAATGAATTTAAGATACTTTTATACTTTTCTCTAAAATTCTGTGTGTGTCAAATCTGATTTAACCCAGCTTAACAGAAATCGAGCGTTAACCGATTTTGTGTTTTGTATTTTGCATTTAGTTATGAAGCCAATCTAATTACCCATTGAATTGTATAAGCCTTTTGTAGAATTATCCCTAATTTAGCTGCTTTTAAGTATTCATTTAGCTCTTAAGTTCCTCATTTCTGACATTTAGCGTATTAGCCTTAATGAACCCAGAACAACAAACGGCCGCAAACAGAAAAAACAGACATAAAAAACACAACATGCAGTACGGTTTAGAAATATGTATATGCAACTTGAAACCGACAAAAGCAGAAAAAATGAAAACGTAAAAGAAAAAATAATTGCAATTATTTAAATAAATATTGAATACAAAATAGTACGACTGGTTTTATATTTGGATAGAGGACTTTTTAAATTAAATTGTTTGCGGAAAGAAGCTAATTTAAATTGATATTTTTAAAGTCCCCAATGTTATTTCCTACTTTTATTTTTAAAATAATGACAATATGAACTTTGAAATCCAAATTTCTGGTAAATAGTCTTTTAAGGTATAAATTTATTCATATTTCCTTTCACAGACGATAATATTATTTAATCTCGTTTTAATTAATCCACTCTGTTACGTTTTTATTTACAGCTAAGTTTTTCTAACTTTTCTTAAAAGTTAAAGATCATAGGTGACCCCAATCTGTCGTCGCATCTCGTCGGTAATGGCCATTAGTTCCAGACTTTCAGCATGCGTGAATTTTGGACTTTCCAGCAGACGTTTCTCTATGCAGCGACGCACTTCCTCCGCCTCGTATCTCAATCCGCAGGTATTTGTGTAGTGAAAATCAAACTTGGCCTGGGGCAAAGGCCATGATTCGGGAGGACCATTAGTGCGGCTCACTTGAGTACAACACCAGTAGTTCGACAGCTGGAAGATTTACAAAGTATGGCTGAAACAGCTGTACTGATAATAATCCCCCTGATCCCCAGGTCAGATCCGGAAAAGTATGGTGATAAGCTCACCTTAATCTCGCCTTTGGTGCCCGTAATGACGGCATCGTTCTCCAGGTTCTCCAGCCCCGTCACCAAAGCCAGCAATCTCCGTCCATCTCCATAGTCCAGCATAAACTCACCCTGCACATCCACTCGATCCTTGTTTAATTGCGTTCCACTGGGCAGGATTTTGACAGGCGAAACACCGAAAACAAACTGACCCAGTTGCAATGCGTAGATGCCAATGTCCATTAGGATGGAGCCTCCCAACGAGCGATTACAGACCCGTTCCATCTGGGCCAAACGGAAACCATGTTGGATCTTCACCTGGGTCACCTCTCCCACGACGTCGTTATTCAGGAGTTCCCTCAAACGCTCGTAGCTGGGGAAAAAACGTGACCACATACCTGAAATGGGATCTAATTGAAACATTTATATTCCTTTGTTTCAGTTATAATCTTACCCTCCATTAGGAAAACTCCTCGCTGCTCGGCCAATGAATACAGTTCCTTGGCCTGTTCCAATCCCAAGCACATCGGAGTCTCGCACAGGACATTTTTACCCCTGGCCAACATGAGATGAACGACAGCGTAGTGAAATGGATTCAGAGTGCCCACATATACCACATCCACCTCGCGATCCAGAGCCAAGGCATCGAATCCATCGTAATGTCTGGGAATCTGATTCCTCTGGGCAAATTCCTGAGCCCGCTGGCCATCCACATCGGCCACAGCGACCACTACGTGGCGGGATTTCTCCACGGTTCCCAGGGCAGTGACGAAGTCCTGCGTTATCCTGCCCGCCGCTGCGATGCCCCAGTTCAGATTCGTCTGGCTCTGCATTGCGATTCCCAGAGTACTGAATGCCTTACGGGTCTCCGTTTTGTTTTCGAGTCGAGTCTCTCGCGGGCTCGTGTCCGGGCAGCTACTGACGCCATGATAATGATACCGAGTGCCAGTCCCGAGGGGTCTCCTATCAGTCCCTGGCATCTGCATTCATTGCACTTTTCGTATTCCATTGCATTCCGGTTGATAAGGAACCAAACAGATCCACGCTCTATAAGTTACATTTTTGGATGACGATGCTCTGTTTCCTGTTAACTTGGTATATTACGGGTAAACTTATTTATACTGGTTTCTTTGTATCCAAGATTTATAGTACCCATTTTGGTGGGAGTCCTATATTTTTGGCATGGTATAAATAAACATTCTTAATTTAAAGTTGTAATGAATTGATTTAATTGTTGGTTTAAATACTTAGATTCTATTTCCAACTTTTTCGAACCAAAATGAAATATATAAAATACCCCTAAGTGTTCCTGAACTGATACCTATATTTGAAATCTGTAGTGGCGCTCTGGCCATGAAGTGTTCTACGCAATTGAATGATGTGGAATGTCGTAACAACATTTGAATCTTATCTCTCGGACCCAAGACGAGCCCCTTCTTTTGGCGACTATCAGAAGATAACGTAGGGTCTACAACATTTTTAAAGTACAGTTGCCTAAAGAGTTCTAAAAACAAAAATAAGGTAAAGAATAAGGTTTTTATAGGTTTAAAAAAACTCTAGCTATTTTGGGATTTCATAATTATTAACACAAATAATTAAATGGAGTCTAAACTAAGTCTAAATTTTAAAAATGCTAGACTGGGTGGTAATCGTGATTAGAGATAAGAGAGCAGAAACCCCACAAGACCCTAAGATAACCAGCTCCTAAATTAAAAGACGCCTAACATGCGTCGAAAACGTGATCAGTTAGTCGTGAATATTGCTCTGTCATCTACTTTAGTTACACCCCAGGCAGAGTTCGACCTAGTGGGAATGTCATTGCTGCCGTTCTACAATCTATATTTTGCCTTATCGCCCTGTTTGTCTATCCTTGATTTAGAGTGGGGCATTGAAATTGGAACCGCTTGGGGTAAACTCTTTGTAAGAAGAGCTGAAGGTGAGAAACGGCTTTGAAACTTTAGATATATCGAATATTGTAAATATACTATTTCTTAATAATAATGTTTTAGTTTTATTGAGGAAGTAGAGAAATACAAATCGTTTAATTATTTTGAATATTTTTGATATGCGTATTTTAAAGAGATGTTTAGGAAAACTTGATAAACAATTTTTACAAAATATCTGTTTATTATTTATGTTACGTTTACATGTTTAGCTATACAATTTATCTTTACTCCTCGTCGAACTTGTTGAGCACACCGATCTGCTTGCGGATGGTATCCTCGATCTCGGCGAAGAGCAAACTGTCGGCGTAGGTCACGTTCTTGTTCTCCACATCCCCGGCGACGATGGACTGGCGCACTGACTCCGCCTCGTATCTCATGGCCTCGGAGTTGGCGTAGTTGGTCTGGAACTTGCCTTTAGGCGGGAGCCACTCCTTCTCCTGGCCATCGATGTCGATCATCTTGTTGGCCGTCCAGAAGTCAATCAGCTGGTAGATAATATATATAAATATTATTCTGTTTAATCACGATCGATAAGATTACTTACGGTAACTTGTCCTTTGCTGCCCTTGATCACGGCGGTGTTGGACAGTTTTTCCTTGGACGAGAAGCGCATGCGAGCGGTACGTCCGCCGCTGTAGGTCAAAGTGGCACTCACGTCATCATCGATGCCCTCAGCATTGAGGCTTCCCTTCGACTCGATTTTCTCCGGCTTCTCCTGGAAAGCCCACTGGGAAACCTGGATGGTGTAAACTCCAAGGTCGTAGACCACACCTCCTCCAAGTTCGCGTTTCCTATGGGAGATAGTTTAAATTATTAAGTGTTAAGGCTCAAGTGATAGTAGTAAAGTGATTTTAGTGTCTTTACAAAATCTGTGATGCCAGAAATTGAAATAATGCTTCAAAAGTGACTTTACTTATTTGAAATGCTATGGATTATTGGATTATTTACAGTTTTGAAGATGGATATAGCAACACAATAATTAAATATTTTGTGAACTTACTGCAGGCGATCCACATGTTCCAATGGGAAGCCGAAGTTGACCTCCACATCCTTAATTTGGCCAAGTTGCCCGCCGGAGATGAGTTCCTTGACGCGCTGGTATGAGGGGAAGAATCGGGACCACACGGCCTCCATGAAGAAGCGTTTGTTGGCCTTGGCAGCAGCCAGGATGCCCTCCACCTGCTTCTTGTTCATGGCCAGAGGCTTCTCGCAGAGAACATGTTTACCATTGTTCAGCATCAGCACAGCCACCTCGTAGTGCTGGGGGTTCAATGTTCCAATGTAGACAACATCTGGGGAGAAAATAGAAGAATATTATTGGATTACAATATTTTATCAAAGCTTGTATTTGCTTATTAACTTTTAAATTTAAGTTTAGAATTTACTCCTATTTGTTTTTTTTAGAAAATCTGAAATTTTGTTGCATTTCTACTCACCGACATCGCCGCTCTTAGCCAGTTCCTCGTAGCTTCCGAGGGCCTTGGGGATCGAGTGCTTGGTGGCGAACTCCTGGGCCCGATCCAGGGATCGAGCAGCTATAGCCTGGACCTTGTGGTCGCTGGAGGGCAGGGTACTCAGGGCGATGACGAAGTCCTCGCTGATCTTGCCGGCAGAAGCGATTCCCCAACGGATAAGTTTCGACATGTTGCTGGTTTGTGGGACGGGCTGTGAGTGAGTGGAAAGCCGAGTGGACTGTTAGTTAAATATGGGTGGTGGAAACTCAGAGAACCATCCTTATCAGCAGAGAACGCGGGAGAATCGAGCACTATATCTCTCCACCGGGAGTTTATCTTCCCACCACCAGTTGTTTGAATCCCAATCGAAGAAAAATAATTGTGTTATTTCACAATGTTATTGAGTTTGACCTTGTTTGAGTACTACTTGAATTATTCTGGATGCCACCTGTACTGCCATTCATAGCTATCAGTTGATCGAACGAGCCCTCCTCTCTTTGACAATAATTTCCTCAATAAAAATAATTACTTGTCACGTTCAATTTGCTACACTCAGATAAAAGATAATGAAATAGAGATTTCCTAATCATAGCCAAGAGGTTTGAAAAATATGATTTCTTTTCAATAAGTCAATGATGATCCTTTGTTCGAGTTGATATTTATTTTAAAGTAGAAGTATTTTATTTGATCATTACTGTTTTTTTCAGTGTTCATTTATATTTTCCTGGAATATTCGCCACTCGTATAGGATTGTTATTGCGAGCAACAGGTATTTTTATTAATACTTTGCATTTTTATTTAAATGTAAAATAAGCTCACTGTTTTGTTTGTAATTTGACACTTCCAAATTACGAATGTAATTAAGATAATGGCTAGTTCACCGCTTATTTTGTTTATCTAATTAAAATTTCTTACGTTTGCAACTGAACTAAACGCTTGGATAAAACTTTCCACTGTGTTGTTTTTTATGCGCGACAGTTCTATTTATAACTTTTTTCTATAAACTATCCACAACCACCCGACAAGAAAAACAAGTTATTTTCCATGTTTTACTTGACAAATGCGCTTTTTTCCAATTGTGGTGGGTGCACAAACTAAGCATGCGCTGTTGGCGTTTCTTGGTGGATGGCAATTTGAAGAAGAAGACAACAGCTGTTTATTGTTTTGCTTTCAGAGTTCAGAAAAACATCTTCAAAAATGCTAAGAAAACTATTATTTAACACGCAAGTTGTATTAAAGCAGCAACCAAAGGTGAGTATATTTAAATCCTTATTATTAAGGATCGTATAACATTGCATATTTTGCAGTTACATCACATAAGACATCTGGCCAGTCCCAAGATTTTGCAACTCGAGCAAGTCCACATAGACGAAGCAATCAAAATAGAGCCTACTTTATCTATTTTCTCACCTGAGATCTGGAGAAGGGCCCACGAAACCTTTCAAAATCACGGTTTGGAAACGGTTAATTTCCTGAGGATTGTAACCGGCAATCCTGCAGTTCTGAAACGAACACCAGACAAAATAATCAACAGCCTAGAAATCTGGAGAGCCTGTCAATTCGGCGAGAATCTTCTGCACCTTCTCCTCACAAAATATCCTGAACTACTGGATATAAGCGACTCTCATCAGTTACTTTCCCAAATTGGCTTTATTAAGAGCCGCGTTTCCACCAGTAAAAATGTTTGGAAACTATTGATGAACAGTCCGGATTTAATAGCCCAACCCGAGGAAACCGTAGAGGAAAAACTAAATTTCATAATAGATGTGATGCGAGTTGAAGTGCCGGAACTAGCGAAATCGGCAGCATTGTCTTTACCATTTAGTGAGCTGCGTTGCCGTCACGAATTCTTGGTCCGTTTGGGTCTATTTAAGCCCCGGCCTCTGAAAGCCGATCCAAATGAGCCCACTACCAACCACAAACTGTATCAGATTACGGACACGTCCGAGAAGAGTTTTGCCACAAAGATCTGTCATGTCACCCTGCCTGAATACGAAGCTTTCAAGGAACTATACGCCAAAGAACTGGAGCGTAAGACGAGAAAAGCTAAAGAGGAGGAAGATTCTAGCGATGAAGATTAAGGTTCATCATTGAAACCAATTATATTTGTTATATTTCATTGCCCCTTCCATTTTACCCAAGATCAAATGAAACGAATGTCCATATACTTTTTCTGGTTTATGCTTACTACGAAAGAAACTTTAAATTTAGAGTCCAGCAGTTGTCTAAAGGTGTTACAGAAAATTTTGATTTGTTATCCTGGTCCGGGTAGTTACTGACAATTTAATGGCACACATTGGTCTGGCAGAAGTCGAAAGGCAAGTGCCACATCATAAACTTCAACTTGTAGCAGTGCTTGTTGATGTAATCGACGCTCTCTTGGTCGATATATGCGATGATCTCCCAATTGGGAGCCTCGTCGTAGATGACCTTAGTTGGGTATTCCTCCGAGCACTTGTCCAAAAGGGTCTTGCTCATGACGCACCACTTGCTTGTGTCCAGACCGCAATTCTGCTTCTCCATGACGTTGAAGATCCTGCACAGCTCTCGCTTGACCACCATCGGAATAACGAAGGAGCACCGCACCAGCTCGAAATGCTTGATGAATGTAGTGCACTTATAGGGTGGGCACATGGGTCTGGTCATTCTGAGTATCCAGTCGCTTGTCTCGGTGTCCTCGCACACGATTAGCAATGCGCAGTCAAAGGTAACTGCCGAGGTGCACTGACTGAAGCTCAAGGATCCAGCTTCCGCCGACCCCTGGAACTGTTCAACAAGAAAAATAAGGATGCACGCGAATTGGCAATCGCAAGGGTCATCATCGTTAGTTATGACGACTCCAAAACGGCGATCCTCAGGCATAACTCTGGCATATGGCGGACGGTCATCATCCCCTTCGTTGCAGCATCTTACTAGGCATGGGTCGTGGTCTTCATGGTCATCCTCATCAGAAGGACAACAGGCGGCGCCTGACTTCTGGATTGTCATTGAGGTGGTGGTACCACCCATGCTAGAGCTGGCACTCGAAGTACTTGTACTAGATTCCTGCATGGAACTCTCGTTGGATGAGCAGCCCCTAACCAAGCCGTGGATCTGGGAATGGAGCTCCGCGGGCCACTCCAAGTCCTGGTCCATGATGCACGATGAGCGGGGTGAGCCGCATCCCAAGTCCTCAAGAAATCTCATACGGCAGACTAGATCGTCCTTGTAGAATGCCATGATATCCGCTTCGTGAGCATCTATTTCGTTGGAAATCGTCCCAAAGGTTTCGCATTCGCGAAAAACGTGCGTCAGGCGGTCCTCATCACTTAAAATTTTATCAAGGAAAACGATATTCTGGCTATGGACGGGTATTTTCGCGTGTTTTTCTAATTCCGATTTTAAATGGTGTACTTTATCGTCAGTTTCGAGCCTTATAAGCGGAGCCCGTCGCGACTTGTCTGTGCCTTTCATAAAAACTTTTAAAAACATTGTTGAGAAAATGTAAAACGACTTCCAAAAATACAAATAATATTGGTGTTAACCGTACGAAAGATTGCGTTAAACTGAATGTAAAGACTTATAGCTAGTCGTACATTCGTTTGAAGTTTGTAGTTCGCCTACTGGGTCCAGAGTTTTTCCAAATTTAGAAAGATTTTGTACCCCTTTTGAAAACCTTTAAGTGTTTTGTTTGCTAATGTTTTTCTTGTGTCGTTGCAAAATTATTTGTATTGGGAAATCTTTAAATTTGTTTTAAATAAATAGAAAATAGTCCAAATTATTTGAACTGGATATTTTAACGTTCACATCAGTAAACTTTGTGAAAAAGTATTTAAAATAAATAAAACCTCCACAGCGTCATGGTTTGGAGAAATTTTATACTTTTGTCCAAAATTATACTGCGTCACCCTGGATGATGGATCCCATTTAATTGAACATTTTAAATACTTCGAGCGGTGTATTGGGATCTCAGGCAGACGGAAACCGTTTGGAGCCAAAACTACATATTCTGACCAACTCCAAGTTTCCACAGGAAGTGGAGAACCCTATTCGATAGATCAACATTTGGTGCCTCAACCCTCCCAGTTGTTTTCAAATCTGTGACGACCTTTGGGTCTTAAAGGGGCAAATCCTTCCTAAATTAGTTATATAGACATAGGCACTGTCATCTTTCAAGTGCTCCCACTGATCCTAATATCATTTTGGATGAATATTTAACTCTATGGTGACAAAACCCCATTTAATTCTAATGTCCTGATTTCATTGAGAATTTATCCAGTACTCTACTGTCAGGTTAAAAAACGTTCAGAATTTTGACTTGCCTATGTTCTTCTATATGTGTAGATGCATGTCTCAGCAACCCACGTAAGAATATCTTTTAAAAGGTACAAAAATTGAATAATTTATTAAAAAAATTAAAAGAGAACAAAGAAGTTATAATTTTTGTTTTAATTGTCCCACACTTTAAAACAATAAATAAATGCCAAATTTGAGGACAATTTCTTAAACTTCTTAAATTGGGTTTTTTAAATTACACAATGTTAACTGACAAGGTTTGATTATCCAATAAAACATCATCGAAGTTTTCCACCTTCTGGTACGCTTAATTTTCAGTCATATTTAGGGTGTTTTGTTTCAGTATTACAACATGAGATTTTTTGGGATTTTCGATGGATTATTGAGCCAGGGTCACACTGCATGCATTTGGGAGAAAAGTAAAATAAAAAATAAAACAAAGCAACAGCCGCATTCAAAATGGAAGTGTGTTAACGACGACGTAAGTCATTCCGAAATTATTCAGCATCCAAGTAAAATCGTTTGCGAGGGTTCTGAGTGATTTTTATTTTGTGATTTTCAATCGTGTGCTTTGTTTGTGTTGCGTTGGTGTGGGTAAGTGTGTGGTGCGTCGGTGTGAGTGTCTGCGCATGTGTGCGGCAGTACGAGCGAGATGGCACCACTCGAGTAGCGGTTGTCAAAAACAGCTGATTCGGCCCAGGGGTGTTGGTGCGAGGGGGATGTTTCTAGTGGGGGCGGGGGTCCGCACTCACCTGTAAGCTTTCGCTGAAAATTTACGGTATACAAAATTGTCTAATTAAGAAATTGTTTAAAAGGTGATTAATTTTCGAGTGCCATTAATTTGTACGTTCAGTTTTCAGACCTTCCACAAAAGATACATATGTACATATGTACACCCTAGCAGATGACAGTATATCAAATTCAGGGTTAAGATCCGTGTCCTTAGTGGATTTATAAGAAGAAACAACCGATTCAAAACGTCATTATTTATGGAAAACTGTCAAAACGGAAATGATGTTTTGACAGGTATTAAATTTACAGTTAATATAAAATTATACAATTTTTAAATTACGTTTCACCAATAAAAGCAGCTTGTATAGAATGGATACATTATAAAATATGTTAGTAATAAAGTTAACAAGTGTTCTTATAAAGCATTTCATTCAGTTATTTAAATTAAGTTAAATTGAAATATAATAAATTGAAAATTTACTTTAAAAATATTTTCATTAAAAATATTTTTAATTAATAAAGATTTCGGAATTAATATTGTATTCAATATTTACAAAACATTTGTATATGAAATTAGTTAGCATTTTATTTATAATTACCAACAAACTTTTAGCGTTTCCTTATATTACTAACCAATTTTAACCTCAATCGCTATTAATTTGAAAAGTTTCTTTAAATTAAATTTTTTTTTATTTTGCAGGTGCTTTAGGGGGCAATTTTGCTCGTATCTACCAAACTCCCGGATCCTGCAACCTCAGTTTCTGTCCGGAATGCCCCTGAACGATGTGGCCTCCTCCGGCGTGGGAGTTTATCCGGAAAATGGCACCAAGCACAAAGCACAGGGCATGGCGAAGCCAGACTCTTCAGCCGGCTCCAATTCCGGCTCGGGATCGGGACTCTCGCTATTCTCCTTGCAGGGCCAAAAGTGGCAGCAGGTCTTCGACTTGGACAAAGTCATTAAACAGCTGCGTACGGCTGAGAAAACCTATCTGCGTGGCGGGAAGAACTCCTCCGCCGGGGGAGATCAGCAGGCGAAAGTGCAGGTCCAGCGTCTTCAGTCGGCTGACATGGCCTACTATGATCTGGTGCCCAAGCTGGCCAGCCGGGATATAGTACTCTGCAGTTCCTGCTCGGGATGTTACACGAAGGCAGGCTTCCAGCATCACATTGCACTGCAGCATCCGAGCGTTTGGGAGGCCACATCCAGCAAGGTTAATCCCAATCCGAATGGGACAACCAGTTCCAGCGACTCGCGTCTCACTGCCACGGAAAACAGCCAGGAGGGCGGGGCCATAGTGCCCAGTTCGCCCACGGACACACTTTCTGCTTCGACGCTCTCCAGCTGCTCAAACGGGTCAAGCAGCTCAAACTCACTGCAGCATCCGGCTGGGGCTGGATCTTCCTCCACCACCACCTCCTCGTCGTCGTCGTCGCGTCACAAGAGCAGTAGCAGCAAGAGCAGCAGTTCTTCCTCATCCAAGGGCAGCAGCAGCACTTCCACCGGGAGTCGTTCGCGGTCAAAGTCTTCGAAGAACCGCCACCACTCCTCACCTGCTCCAGCGCCAGCGTTGGAGTCCAATCACAAGGACTCCAAAGGATCAAAGAAAGGTGCGGCCGTTGTGGCGCCTCCAGTAGTCGCGCCTGTTATCAAGGAGGAACCTCCAGCTGTAATAGCTGCCCCGGCTGCCATCACCTTGTTCTCCTCCTCTAGCAACTCGTCCTGCAGTTTACCGCCCACTCCCACGTTGGGAGCAACCTCCAGCGAGGTGGCACTGGGGGTCAACTACTCACCTGCCCAGCTCCTAACGGAGGCGGAGAAGCTGCCCGAGCTGCAGCCAAAGAAAAAGGTATTTTATCTTTTTTCAACCCTAAACCTTGCTATAATAGTTCTTTCCGTATTTCAGCTTAAGGGCTCCAGCGACCATCGAACAAAAGTGGATAAGGATAAGAACAAAGAGAAGCCCCTGGTGAATCCCTATGAGCAACAGCAAGTGCTCAGCGAGCTAGATCAGGCAGTGTCCTCCATCACGGGAGCGGTCACCTCCGAACCGGTGGCCCCCGAAGAGGAAGAACTGCCCCTGCCCAACACCTCCGATGAGAACTCCATTTCACAAACACTGGACGAAATGCTGGACAGCAAGCTGATCAACGAGATTCTCAATAACTTTGACGAGAGTGCTTTGGACACATCGCAGCAGCAGTCGCAACAGCAATCGCAGAATGGAACTCTTCCGCATCCCGCTCAGGCGACAAAAAGACTGCGTTTCGAGGACGGTACCATTGGCGAGGACTATACCGTCTATCAACAGCAGCCGGGGCAACAGGTTTACGGCGAGGAGGAGCATCAGCAAGAGCTGACCACCATCGATGCCATTCAGCTGCAGCAACTCATCTACCAGCAACAGCAAATGCTAGATCAGCAGCAACAGCAGGAGCAGCAGCAGCAGGTGGATCAGAAGCTACAGGATCACGATCAGCAGCGTCAGTTCAGCGTTTACAACGTGCCATCTCTGACGGATGAGGCGATGACCAATCCGCAGCAGCAGCAACAGCACCTAGAGGAGCACATGATCCTGCCTAACATCATTTACGAGATCAGCGAGTCGAATCCCGTTTCCATGCTGGAGCAGCAAAAGGTTTTGGCCGAATTCCTAACCCAAGCTGGCTACGAAAATGTGGACGTGAATGTCGTGCAATCAGGCATGCACTCAGGCTTGAGTTCTGGGACGGAGACGAACCACTTGGCGGATGAGCTGGGCGACTTTGAGTTCAGTAAACTGGAGACTGTTAGCGACACCGTTAAGACTGTTAAGCTGGAGGCCAAGGCCGCCAGCCAGCCACCCACAACAAATCCTCAAATCAACCATCATCCTTCGCTGGCCAATGCCAAATACCATGAGGACAGCTTCTTCAATGTGATGCTGTACTCTGGATCGCCTCGTCCATTAGCCATGAACACATTCGGTATGGTCAAGATGCCCCACGGATTGGGTGTGACCTTCCGAAAGAATCTGCTAACCACGCGGAAGGCCAACAATAGTTTGTTGTCCCTGACAGGTGGTAGTCATATGGGTGTGGTTGGACAACTGGCCCGCCCTCCACCGGCGCCCTCGCCAGCGTTGAGTAATGGTTTTCCGGGTAAAAATCCTGCTTCAGGCAGAACCATCTATGCTCAGAGATCGAATGTCATAGCACAGGATCGATTAAGATGCAATAAGAGGGCGCTGGTCAGTGGCAAAGTTGGAGGAGCAGCAGCAGGATCAGCAGGAGTCATGACAGCCAAGCGTTTGAATGAGCTGTTAATGGGAAAGGTCAAAAAGGAGGAAAAGCCACCACCGGAAGGGGAGGAACCCGAACAACCGTTGAAGGACAAGGAGCGCGAAAAGGAGGAGGATAACAAGCTGACGTTCAGTTTCTACGAGAAACGCCGCCGACTGTTGGCAGGCAAACAGGAGCAGCTGCAGAACCTCGGCCGACCCAGCTTCAACCTGCCGCTCCAAAATAACCACAATGCCAGCCAAAGTCAAAGTCACTCCCCACAGCAGCTTCTCAAGAAGCAACTGCTGCGCACTTTATCCGACAGCAGCAGCAACATGAACATCAGCAACATGAACAACATCAGCAACATGAACAGCATCAGCAACACTCCCAGCGCCAATAGCAATCCTCCCTGGAAGGGGAACAATTCCAATCCGGGAGGCAACTCCACTCCAACCAGCAGCGACTTGATGCGCGTCTTCGTCTGATCTGATCTGAAATTCAGAACCCGCGGACGCGCATCCCTAGTTATATGTTTATACAATACGATCGATATGTGCAGCCTCTTTAAATGCTAAATTAATTTTTTAATAATTTTTTTAAATCAATTCTTCATTTTTTAAAAGTGATAATTAGTTATCGATTAGTTGATTGTATGTAGTTTTCTGTTTAGTCTATGCCCTAAGTTAATTTAATAAATATACACATATTTTTTCGTGGCTAAGCATAACTAAGTACTCGTAAACCATTATTTATAAACGCTGTAAACTTAAAAAAATACAAGAGCATGCCTAAGTTCAATTCAATTTCAAATCGAGCGTTTATTTATTGATTAGACCAAAAGGAATAAATAAAAGATCAGGTCGTGTTTAATTATTCGACCATTTTTAAATAAGTGCTACTTAAGTACATAGTTAGGTTTTTATTATAAATTTTTTCAGTTTTTTTGTGATACATACTAATGCATTTAAATATTTATCTCTATATTATTTAAAATGGAAACTCAACAACCTTATCTAAACTGAATGAGTAAAACACTGCGAAGTATTCGGGGAATAAACATTTAATTAAATTTAATGAATTTTAGTTTGGACATGTTTGTATTAGCCAATTTAAAATTTGAATCTTACGATAGTCTGAATAATGGCTTGGGAAATAGTTTAATACTTATTGAATACCTTCGGACTTACGCAACTCAGGTCCCTTTAAAAGGACTAAGCATTGTTCGAATTAAGCAGTTACTAATATTCAAGAATCGATTAATTAATCAAAATTGCTCGTTAAATGCAATTTAATGTTTTGGTTCGATTCTAAGATGTATATATTTTTTTTGAAGCCATTACAAAACAACACTTAATTTATTCACAATTTTTTATTCCTATGAGTGTGTTATTTTGTTTAACATCTCCAGTAAACCTATTTGATTGACAAGTGGTGTATTTTTGTGGCTTTTTCTAACTGTTAAACGGGCACACTGGTCACGACAGGTTTTCCGCGTTCTTTGGCGAACAATTAACATGGACAATTAACATTAGCCCGCTCATAATCATCTTTTAGCCGGTTAAGGCCAGGTGAGATCATCATCGCTCGGCCGAGAAATGCACCTGAAGATGCTGCCGTGAAAGCGTGAGAAATCGCCGGGAAAATCGCTGGGAAATCGCATGCAACGAAGTACTTAACTTGAACCAACTCAACTCAAGATGCCAATCCTGCCAATACTCATGGGGATACTCCACCTGTGCTTGGGCCAGTCTCACCAGGTCGAGGATGCCAAGCACCTGGATGGGTTTTCCCTTCCCAGCCTTCCCTCGGAGCACCTCATCCGGTATCTAAACACCTTTCCCAAGCTGAAACATCAGCTGCCCACGAATCTCACCGGGAAGGGCACCATATCATCCGCCTGCTGGGGCCACGAACGGGATTGCACGCCGGATGGCCGCTTCCAGACGCCCCAGTGTCCTGGGGAGCACACTGGCTGGGCCAGGAGCAAGGAGGCCCAGGTGAGGACCTTCTACAATCAGGCGGATTTCGGGTACATCCAGGAGCAGCTCTCCCAACTGGCCCCGCAGTGTGTGCCCACCTATTTGGGAGATTCCTCGCTGGAGTGCACCCACTATCTGCGCTTTTGCCGGGGACGGAATCTGCTCTTTGATTTCCGTAATCTAGCGCAAAGAGAGGAGCGCATTCGCTATCACATGGATGTTTTAAGTCCAGGACAACTCCTCGGCCACTGTGATCTAAATCGCACGCGACTTTCCGGTGAAATGGATCACATCGGATCGGCCCTGCAATCCTGGGGTCCAGAACTGAGAAACTTTGAGGTTTTACCACATCCCATATTGGAGAGCGGGCTCTGCGATGTGGTGGTAAATACGCCCACTTTCATCATGAAAATCGATGCCACGTACAACATGTATCATCACTTTTGCGACTTCTTCAACCTGTATGCCTCGCTCTTTGTGAACCAATCGCATCCGGCCGCCTTTAACACGGATGTGCAGATACTTATTTGGGAAACATATCCGTACGACTCGCCCTTTAGGGACACCTTCAAGGCCTTCTCGCAAAGACCTGTTTGGACGCTCAGCGATGTGGAGGGCAAGAGGGTGTGCTTCAAGAACGTGGTACTTCCTCTGCTGCCCAGGATGATCTTTGGATTGTTTTACAATACACCGATAGTAAGTGTGAGACAATCGCAGTATAACAACAATTAAGACAATTTTTTCTTAGATCCAGGGCTGCTCCAATAGTGGACTGTTTCGCGCTTTTTCGGAGTTCATTCTGCATCGCCTGCAGATTCCCTACAAGCCACCACAGCGAAGAATACGAATAACCTATCTATCTCGTCGCACAAAGTACCGGCAAGTGCTCAATGAGGAGGAGCTATTGGCCCCACTGGAGGAAAATGAGCGGTACTCAGTGCAGCGCGTATCCTATGAGAGGTGGGTAATGATTACAGCCTGTTATTAAGCTCTATTTAATTACGTTTTCCTGGCAGGCTCTCCTTCACTGATCAGTTGGCCATCACCCGGAATACGGACATACTCATCGGCATGCACGGCGCTGGCCTAACGCACCTGCTCTTCCTGCCCAACTGGGCCTGTATCTTCGAGCTATACAACTGTGAGGATCCCAATTGCTATAAAGACCTGGCTCGCCTGCGTGGGGTTCGTTATCGGACTTGGGAGCAGCGGGAGTTGGTCTATCCGCAGGACGCAGGACATCATCCCGAGGGTGGGGCGCATGCCAAATTCACCAACTATAGCTTCGATGTCAAGGAGTTTGTGCATTTAGTGGATGAAGCAGCCAAGGAAATACTTTCCCACAAGGAATTCCCTCAGGATTCATCAGAAAATCCATCCAAATCGCTGCACAGCGAGCTGTAGATTGCGACAATTGTGATTTAACGCATTTATTTTGCCTATTTGCCTGACCCAAAATAAATTAATATTATTTAAGTTTCCCTTCCTGAAATTCAGTCAAAAATTAACTTGAAATATTGCAATTATTTGTTAAGTTTTTATTTATTAAAAATAAAATTTGAATTTAGCAAAGTGTGACCGAATTTTCGAGTTTCTTATCTGCTCACTATCAAAAACTGGTTGCTGCGAATTGGGCAATGTTATCGATAAAGTGTCATTACTGTCTCAAATGTTATTGTTTACATTTCTTATTTTTTAGCAGCCGGCGTATAAGATTTTTAATAATTCCTTACTTAAAATACTTCTTAATTCGAGAGCAACATGCAATATGGAGGCCGAGATTAGCAACTCTGTAACCTATGAATTAAACGAGCTGGACTTGCATTCCTGGAGATCTGTGAAGGAAAGTTTGGATAGCTTTTTGGTGACAATTCCCACAGTCTTGGGATTCATCCTTTCCCGCCTCCTTTGTGGACACCTGCCGCTGAAATCCACACGGAGATTCCTGCTGGAGTTTCTTCTGATTGGTTTACCCACAGTGATTTTGGTCACAGTTGGCAGTGCCTATACTTATACGTATTCCCTGGTGGTTTCCATAGCTATCGTGGGCTATATTTATGGAAATGTTGCTCCTAATCCATTGAACCACAAATATGAGATCGGAAAACGACCCATCGTCTTCACCCTACTGCGGGCCACCGCCTACAGTGGAACCTGCGCCGCCATCCTAGCTGTGGATTTCCCATCCTATCCCACTGACTATCGAAAGAGCCGGTCTTTCGGAGCCTCCGCGATGGACATGGGCATCGGTCTGTTTGTGGTCACCATGGGATTGGTCTCACATCGAACCAGGAACAGCGCTGACCTGAGAAAACTACCGAGATCGGTGGTTCCTCTGCTTGTTTTGGGCCTGGCACGAACCATCGTCATCACGGCGATCGACTATCACCAGGATGAGTCCGAATACGGCAAGCACTTGAACGCCTTCTTTACTCTGGGCCTTACCAAACTGATGGGCAGCCTATACAGTCTGTTGGTGAATTCGGATAAACAGCTTCTGGGACTTTCATTGGGTATGTAATATGAATAATTATTTAATGGCATGAGAAAAGAGGGTCTCTAAAATACCAGAACATATTGTCTATATTTTTTATCTTCAACACAAATATATCTATGCCTTAAATCACATTGATCAGCAATTATTAAGCCGTTGCGTATAAATTAAAAATGCTGTCTTCTCGCTATTACTTGGATAAAATAATTGCACACAAATGTTGGTCAAAATGTACTCATTATTTAATTTTGGTTTGCTTTCAGGTCTACTTTTCCTTAACGAGCTGGTGCTCCAGTCGGGTCTTGGCGAGTTTGTGATGTCCTCCGCTCCCCACGAGGGATTTTTGAGTGCCAATCGGGAGGGTTTGAGTTCCCTACACGGATGCGTGGCCCTCTACCTGCTCAGCATTTACTTTGCCAGGTGGTACACCTCCCAAGATACCCTCAGTTACCAGCAGTTTACCAGGAAGTTGAGAGTAATCCTTTTGGTAGCTATCCACTGCTGGATAATGGTTTTTATAAGCGCATACCTAACTGGGATTGCTCGCGTAACCTTTAATTTCGGCTATGTCATTTGGATTGTGGCTGTCTGTCTAAGCTTAGTTTTGATATTTGCTTATTTCTTTGAACTGAAACTTGTAAAATCCGGTTTAAAAAATAAGAAATCAGCGGGAGATAGTGAGCAAACGAGCCCATCCCTGCCCTCCTTTGTAGAGAGCCTCAATATAAATGGTCTGACCCACTTTATGCTCTCCAACTTCCTCACGGGAATGGTCAATATGACTTTGGACCCGGGCCATCGGAATAATATGGAATCCGTTGCTATACTATGTATATATATGTTTTTTTGTGCTGGAGTAGTTTTCATTATGATGAGAAAGAGTGTGCGGATAGCTTAAATTGTATATTCCAACAAAAAAAAGTGTGATAAATGTTTGTATTAAAAAAAGATTTGACAACAAATTCGTTAAGTAAAAATCATTTAAGTTTATTTGTAATAATAATTACATGGCCACGCAATTAAGAGAGGATACAAAGTGCCTCCGCCTTAAGGATTGCAAATCGATTCAAAAGGCATTATGTAACCGTTCGGCATGACCAGGAAGAGAATGATAGGTGTCTCCTTTCCGATCCTGGAGGGGGAGTTGTCCGCATCCGAGTCCTTGTAGACCTCGTACACCATGCAGCCATCATTGCCAGGAACCAAACGAGTCCACAACCACTTTTGTTCCTCTCGTCCCGGAGATACCTCGGACTTAAGTTTCGTTTTCAGATGCTGACAGGCCACCGAGTTCTTGGAAATGGATCGGTCCATTTGCTCTTTAATGGTGGCGCTGCCCGCCGTCCTTCGCATCGGGATATTCTCAGCGGGATGATCGAAGTCCACCCTGGGAGTACGCTGTCGGGGGCAACAGGCGGCGGCACTTAGGCGACTCGAGGTCTTGATGCAGGATGACTTTGCACTGCAGGGCACTGAGGGAAACTTTTGCCTTCCGATGCTCCCGCAGCTGCTCGGTGGCTTGGTGCAACAACTACTCGACGGCTTGGAGCAGCACGTTCTCCAGGCCGACGACGAAGGACATGTCGTTGTGCTGAGACTTGTTGCGCAGGTGGACGGCGGAGGGCAGGATTCCTTTTTGAGAGTTGAACCTAAAATGTTTTTTCTTTATTAACAACCCTTTAAGCTTAGGCCATAACTAACTCAATCCCGCTACATCCAGCATGGGAATTATTCTGGTGGCCCCCGAGAGGTAGAGAATGCGATCCAGGATGGTCATGATTACCTCATCTGGATACGGACCCAGCATGTCGAAGAAGGGCGCCTGTTTCGTCTTCTCCAGCCTTATCCCAGGTGGACACTCGCAACAGCCCGTCGTCTGAGTTCCACAACAGCAGCTCATGGTTTTTCGTCTTTAAATGTTAATAAAAATAAACACTCAATTTTTCTGAAAGTTTTTTTCCAAAAAGCCCGACCGGAAGTAAGTGTTCTGTGAATGTTCAGCATGGAGTTGCTTTGTCAGGAGCCAAGGGCAGATGTCAAAGGTGCGATATCCGGCTTAGGCGCACGACGAAGGCGTCACAAAAGATAAGATTTCTATTAAGGAAATGACTGGAATTGCTGTCATTGTCCCTGGGCAGCGAAGATGACCACACTCGCAGTCAAAAGGTCGAGCGACTGGGCTAGGATATTTAATTTAACGGCCCAAACAAAGACCAAATCAAAGATGAGCCTGCGGGGGAGGCTAAGCTCACAAGCAGTCAGGGTTAAGGGACCGCGCAAATGACCAGCAATGATTTCCTGACTGGATGAGGTAAGTGTATGAAAGTGTGTTTTTGCTATCCTGTTCCTTTAAAATAAAATAGTTTTTTTTTTTATTTTGATGTGATGAAAAAATGAATACTGAAATAATTTAAATTGTTCCCCAATATCTTAGCTTTATTTTATTTAAAGTTATTTTAGTAGCGAAAGTGTATTAGCAATTCGCCATGGTAAATTATATTATTCTTGATTTTTTCCATTCCCCATTACGGCAACAGTTTCCGCTGCTGCTGCGTAGCCTCTGTTCGGAATTCGACTTTGATGCGCTTTTAATGTCATATCCTGGCCAAGGACGAGGACGTCGTCGGTGGAACTTATCTGATTTGGTTAGCACAAATGCAATTTCCGTCCGGCAACCTTTCAACCCTTCTTCCCCCACGCCCGCACTTTATGTTGAGTTAATAGCTGGGAACCAAATGCAATCATATAGTATTTCAGGAGGCGTGTCCGGAAAACAGCAACAGGATAATGGAAAAAAGGAGGGGAAGGAGCAGGCACCTGTTCCCACTGGGGGTGGCTTTTTGGCTTTGATGACAGATTATTTTCATTAGCAAAGTCAGCGAATTGTTGTCCATTTTGGGGAGAGGAAAATTATGAGCGTTAATTATTATTTTCATGTTTTTCCCTGCATGTAAAACATGACACGGCGTTGCTTCCCCTGATTGATGTGGCCAACAATCAGGTTGAGAATTGGTTTTCCTGCTTTTCGCATTTTTTTCAGCTGCCAATTTGCTGACGGGTTCCCTTTTTCGACTGCTCGTCAAATCGGATTCCATTCAAGGGGGCTTTCATAAAAAAGAAATAAATAAAAACCCAAATATATCTGTGCATATGCATGAGTTTCCCGATGTGTGTCTGCGTGTAGGACTAAGCCTCTGGGCCCTGGGGAAATCGCTTAAGCCGTTCATAATGAATATCATGTGTATATGCCCATGTGTGGGAGTGTGGTGACTAAGCCGCAGGACATTCAGGCAAATGGTAGTGAGAATTCGCAATACATAAACCATAGCATAGTGCTTAGGGCACCTATTATGCAGGATATCTCAGGGCTCCTTTAAATCAGGTTATGCTAAAATCAGTATATGCTAGAAAATCTTTTTTCTTTAATAAGTTATCTGAAGTCTAAGCCAATTTAAAAACATGAAAAACTAATATTTATATTAGTTGGTGAACGTTTTGGCAATGTTCCTGTAAAAGACAACTATGGCTTCAAAATGTTATTACATATTTGTTGTGGCTAACTTGTAACCACTATTTTTCTTCATTCTTAGTAAAAATTAAAATGTTTGAGTGTAATTTAAAATATTATAGTTTAGTTCCTTTAGCAGCAAGCAGAAGCCAATGGCAGCAAGCATTTTCTTACAATTGCAAACATTTCCAAAGAACTTTGCAAAGTTCTTCATCAAATGCTTATTCATTATGGCTTCCTCAAGCGTTTCTCGTCCTTGGGTCCTGAACCACAGCCCCCCAGAATTACCACAGGAGTTCATGACTTGGGCTGGGGTACAGACTCCATAACAACTCCCGACACAGGGCAAACAAAATGCTTATCGAACAACAGTTTTTATCGGAGCTTATGCGTCATGGCAGCAGGCAAAGAAGCCCCACTCCCCAGCACATTGTGCAGAATTTTCGAAATGCTTTTAGTGAGCGAAATTGCGCAATTGTGGAGCAATCAATTGCGAAGCCAAAAAAAGTGTTGAACAAAACCAACTGGAACACAGAATACAGAACGAAAAGAACTTACTTGGAAAAGATTTCTACTATATTTATACATATTTCAGAATGGTTTTTTAAAAAGAAAATAATAGTGTTTGGTATGTATGAATTAAACAAATATTAAATAAAACATATTGTTTACATGGTTTTATAAGAAAATGTTGTTTTAAGACCATGTATGCAAATAACCCAATTTTAATTTGATCATAAATTTTCAAATAGATTAGTAGACTAGTCCTATGCGATAGTCTTTTATATTAGTGAGCTAGTGAGAATTTAATTTTATTTTTTAGGAGTTTCTCCAATAATTGTTAAACATGAAAGTATTTTACTACTTTAGTATTTAAAACCTTTTTTTTTGAAGTGTAAAAACCCAGTGAGAGATAGACAGACAATCGGTTGCCATGCTGACGTTTTCGGTCTGGTCTGGGTCCCATCAAAATTGCGTTGCTGTTAAATCGTGCGGAAGCTGATATGATTATGGGCTTGCAAAGTGCACTTGGTTCTTCCGTGGATACCCCTTGCCTAGTTGCATTCTCAACGAGTGCAGCAATTAGCAAATATTCTTGATAGTCCACCCCAGAAACACCCGTTTTTGGGCAATCGCATTAAGTGATTCCGAGGTCTAAGTATTCTACTTAGTGCCCATGGCTATAAGTCCCAAACATTAAGAAGATTAATTCGCTAAGTCGCTTGTTGTTATTTTTTTCACTCGGCAAATCTCAGATAACGTTATGCATCATTGTGTCAAAGATTTGACAAATCTTTGCGAGGCCAGAAAAAATAAGAAACTGGAACAATTTCACATTTCTCAAGCGGAAATACGAAACCGGCTCTAGGTTTCCCCCATCGAATCGGCACTCTCTAAAAGCAATCATTAAATAAGAAAAGTTTGCCTGGGGAAGTTGCCCCCGTTTTGCAGGAAAACAAATGTAAGGAGTTTGATAAACTCACACAAAGACCGAAAACATTGCGAAAAAAATCGCAATAAAAAGCCGAGACAGGACATTGCCCCAGCTCAGTTCGCATTTAATAAAGCCTCCTCACAAATGGAATGACTTGCCTCAGTTCTTCTCTTTTTTTTTTACCACACAGCAAAGTCAGCAGCGTAACCGCAACACGTTAACGGTTTCGGTTTCACTTTGTGATTTACAACAACAGAAATCGGGGGGAGGACTAGGGTTCTATATCTCAACCCCTCATCAACGTCTGCCATCCTGGCTGTGTTTTTTTTTTTATCCTGCGCCTGGCGCGCTCATGTGTGAAAAGGTACTTTGGGAGTTCCCTCAGACGACAATTGTTTTGCCCAGCATCTCCTGCTTTGGGCTGTTGCACTTGCGGAAGAAAATGTATCTGAAAGATAGGAATACCTTTCCGATTTTCCCTGGGATGAGTGTACCAGTATACAAATTACCCTCCCAAGGGATTCGATTGATTTTAGCCGATTATTTTGATATCACATTTTGATTTGATTGCTAGCTTTGATTCGGGAAAGCAATTTTTCAAATTCCATTAGATAAAGCTATGCAACGGAAAAAACCATTAGAAAAGTGAGTTTATTTTTAAAAAGAACATTTTTTTTTTAAATTTCAGATTTACAACAAGTCCTTATTTTGCTAAGACAGATTCTAGTTTTTTATTAGTTTTTTGATTAGTTTTTTAACCAAATCTTTATTTTAAGAAAATAAAATGTTGCCAATTCCGGACAGAATGATTTACCATATTAAATATTTATTTCCTGCACGCATCAAAGAATTTGCTGTGAAATTAAAATTCAAAATCGGTTGGTGGCCATTTCCAAGTCATTAAATTCATTTAGAGCCGAATGGCAAAGTTAAGCGAACGAAACTTTTCCACGTGCCGCACATAGATAATGATAGATAGCAACAAGGGCGGTGGCGTTGTCCCAACAACCTGGAAAGGACATCACCCACCCAACCATTAACCTTCCACCACCCAAAACTCATGGCATTCTTCGAGTGTTATCGGGCGGACAGCATCATGCATATATTAAGCGTAAATTGCCTTGGCATTCATTCCGAAGAGCTAATAGAAATGTCTGCTAGTTAATTTAGCGTCATGAAGTTGCCCGTAATTTTTTTTGGGAGTCGGTTGCTTGGGAGACGAACAAACTCAGGGTAGGAATGGCAGTCAGCATGTTGAAATGTTAAAATCAGCAATCTGATTTCAAAGAACATATCCAGATTTATTAGAACTTACCTAACATAGGCATTGTTAAAAATATCTAGACTATAAATTCTGTAAGTGGCTTTTCTTACAATATTTTCTAAAACATAAGAGAGTTTTCTATTTATTTATTGAATAAATTATTATATAAGACTAGTCGTTTTTTAACATTTTATGTTTTCCTAAGTATCTTTTTTATTTGAAGTGGAAGGCATTTCATCAATTTTGTCTGCTTCTAAAATATCTTCGTTATGTAGTATGGTTGTTTGACTTGTGCTTTTGTGATCATCGGTATCATTATTTCGATCGTAATTTATAGCTGTGTTGCTATTTTTTCGATTTTTTGATAAATCTTCAACTCGTAGTGTTGTAGAATGAATAGGGCTATTATTTTCTTTTGAATGTTGTAAATCTATGTTAGAAACAGTTGGTAATTGCGATTCTACAATTCGTTTTCCTTCCTCGTTTTTTAAAGCATCCTTGGGATGATCGTCTAAAGAGATCTGAGATATTCTTGGCATTCCTTGAAATGTCTTAAGAAAATGTATTCTAAACGTTTCCTCCGGATCTTCAATATTCTCGGGTTTCACTAAATTAGTTTTCTTTTTCTTCCTAATTAATATCTCATTGTTCAATAGTTCTCCACTTAAATCAGAATTAAGTTCTGAATCAAATGAATCGGAGCTTATTGGGCTCTTAAGGCATGTAGTTTTGGAAATCTCAGAGTTCTCTAGGTTTACCTCTTTAAATTCAGTTTCTTTATTGAGGCAAGATTCATAGATATGAGAATCTTCTTGAAGTTCAGATTCCTCCATTGATTGAGTTGAATTTTTTTCGGGTAAAGTTAAAGTTGGTTATTTAAAGGATCGGATTCGAGTTTAATTGCGTCCATTTCTTTTTTATTTTTCACAATTTCGGATTTAGTTGTTTCATCTTCTGTTGAAGTTGAATCTGGTAAAGTATTTGTTTGTTTGGTTAGAATTATTTCATTAGAGCTGGGCTTAGATTCTTCCATAGTTTCTGTTTTTCCAACCTGAATGTCTCTGCTTGAGTTTTTTCTTTTTCATTTCCTAGTTTTAATACCTGTTTCCGTAGCTTCAATATCCTTCATTATAAATCAGTTTTAAGAAGTTTCAAAAATTATATGTGCATAATTTTTATTTCCCTATACTAAATGAATTGTTACTCCACAGTTACTTGAATCTATTTATCTGACTATTAGTTTGTCTGATATTACATCCTACATTACCTATTAATTTTGATAAATAGATCTATCCACTTTCACTTACTCTACTCTTAGTGTGTTATTTGTCTTAATTATTGAATCCTCATCGTGTGCGGTAGTTCTTTTTCACAGAATTACTTGATTTTCTGTGGATTTTTGACACTATCGTTTTATTATCGAGTATTGATTTGATTCATATTTTTATCCTTAACTGTGGTAGTCAGACATATCAAATAATAAAAAAGCTGCAATTGAGGCAAACTATAAAAAAAGGACAAACGAAAAAAGCTCATAAAATTGAGGGGGCTGAAAACTTTGGTAGAAAAGGCTATGGTCCATTGACGTCAGCAGGCGGGAATCGCCGTGGAAATGCAATGTTCAAAAATAGATGAAGCCATTTGGTGAAAAAACAAATCTGAAATCAACCCCTTTCCAATTGCTACTACCATCATTTCGCCGGTGGGCGGGGCTGCAACCCTTTTTTGCGAGTGGGCGACGTCGACACTCTATTAATTGAAGCTCCTGGATTACGGGAAATGGCATTGTCTTTCAGCAGAGACGCCCCGCTGCGAAGTCCCGAACAAATCTTTATAATCCCCGATAATTTCGTTAATGGCTTTAATCACTTACGCGCAGGCATGAAAGGATTAGTCCAAAGGAGCGGGCATAATTTAAATAACATTTAATTTTATGCGAAGCTCAGCGAAATTTTCGAATGGCGGCCATTGCGATGCCAGCAGGAGCAGGCTCCTCCTTTTGCTCCGGTGTCCTTGTGTGCATAAGGTCATACACACACACACCCAGACACACACCCACAGCATTCTGTATATAGACACCCACTTCTTTTTACCTAAAACGCCACAGAACCATCTATCTATATACACCCAATTAGGCGGCAACAATTGTTGCCACTTGCGTGGGGGAAACTCAACACTGTCGGCGAACTGAAACTCAACACGAAAGTTTCCCATTTTCCGGGGGGTAGGAAAGCTTCGTCCTTTTTGGCGGCAGCTATAAAAACCCCGGCCCAGTCACTGGCGCCACACACAAACCACAATCGACGCCCAGGAATCGGACGTGAGAAGGGAGCGAAGCCCGGAAAAACAGGAAAACAGGAGGAAAATACACGGGGAGCACCCCTCGACATAGCAAGGATATGCCTTGGCAAGGACCTCGTTCGCTGTGGCTGCAATGCCGACGGAACTGGCGGAGATGTGGATATGGAAGTGGGAGCCCAAGAATCCAGCTCTCAGTTGCTTGGAGTCGATATCAACGGATTCCTTAAATCTAAATTTCTGGATACCAGCGGTGGGAGGAGCAATTATCGCTACTCCCTGCTATTATATCTCTCAATGAACCTAAAGAATATCATAGCAACATCATATCAATCCATATCGATTTAGAACCTATGATTAGCCAATTGTTTTTATTGTGGTATTGTTTTGTATTTTATTGGAAAACAATTGTGATTTTAAGTAAATAAAAGTAATTACTTGTAATTAAAGTAAGCCCTTGAAAATGAGTATCATTCAATATATATTCAATACATATAAAATTTGGGCATTTAAAAATAGTTCCGAATCGTATTATTAGGGATTGATGGGTTTTTAAAATCTATTTTTAATATGTGTTCAAGGCTAATTAGAGAAAGAACCTTTTTTATCAAAGATACTGAATAAATAAAAACCGATATATTTTGCTGATTATTTTAACAGTGTTTCCGATAATTAGAAATTGATGTATATGTTTTGTATTTTTAATTATTTGTCTTAAGAATGGTTTTTATATCTTTACTTCTTAATATTACGAGTTATACAAACCTTACATAAACAATTCTTTTAAAATATTTCTAATTTTTTACTATACCTCTAAATTGATTCAACTTAGAGAAAAATCAAACCAGCAAATAGCAAACAATAGATGCGATTGAACCGCCTACAAAGGCGCCCATCAAGTTGGCAAATAACCAGGTCCATTTCGTGCCCCTTCCCAGATGCTTAAAAGTAATCAAAAAAGTTTTGTGAATTGTGGTGGGCGGTGTTAAGAATTTGCATATGTCAACACGAAAGAGCAGCAACAATTGCCCTGAAACACAATTTATTTACCGAAGGACGGAACGCATTGAAGCACAAGAGATACATTTGCCCGATGAGCAAAATTGAAATGTTAATTACACGGGGTTGTTCCCCGAATCGGAACCGCTTGGCAAACAGTTTAAAAAACAGTCGAGAGCGATGTTTAGACACTGGCTAAGCAAACAAGTCGGCTGGTTCGTGATTTGTTTGCTCAGCTCTTAATCAGACCGAGTTCTGAGCACTTTTCATCGAAAGCCAGCGGCAGTGAAAGTTTAATATGGCATCGATAACCCCGGGTAGCAATATAGGATGGTCTGAAGCTAAACGCTGGCAAATAGTAAGGGGATGTTCTGGCGTATCCTTGCTCTCTCCCCCATCTAGAAATATCCTTCAGCTTGACGCTGATGAGGTGTGAATGCCACCGCAGATTCGGCCTTTGTTTTATGCCTTCATCATGGCGAATCCTGCTGTTGTGGCATCCACTTGAGGTTAATTGAATTTCATTGCGTCCTTGCTAAATGGAAAACGTTTTTTCCCCATTTAATCTGGTTAGTAGAAATTTAGGTAGTACCTGCACAATATTATTAATTGAATCCGATGGTAATTGAAAAGTTTTCCAGCTACCAAACTCGATGTGCAGGCATGCCTTTAATGTTATTTTAAAAAGGTTTTTTTGTTTGACTAACATTTTTGTTAATAATTTAATTTATTTCAAAAAATAAGACCCAGTTCAAATTTGGGATTACTAAATACTTTGACTTTAAAGAACCGATTTAATGTTATTTAAATATTTTTTATTTTCTTATATTTACCTTAGTAGTTTCTTGGTATCCTTGTATATTTATCAGAGATAAATAACTGAAAATATTTATACACCCATGATTTTTTCACTCTACTGAAGTCGAAACTATTGTTCAATAAGTCAAACTTATAGCTCATGAATTGCTAATGCGATTTTACTCTGCCAAAGTTGAACCAAAATTCAGACTGAACAAAAATAAAATTCTTAGGCAGCAAATTTCTTTTATTGTTTGACAACTTCCCATATCGAGTTTCTCAACTTTGGCGACACATTAAAAGGATTTCGCTTGGCACGTGCCTTAGCACACTCAAGATGGGTGTAAAAAATAAAAAACGAAAGTGGAAACTTGAGGAAAAGCGCGGAATTAGCATTCCTTTTCAAAGAGCGTGATTATTTGGCTATTTATTCAATTTTAATTTCAATTCCTTCCGCGCTTCTTTCCCTTAGAACAATCAGTCACGGGTGCAGAAGAAATAGATGCGATTACATTTAATTGAATTTTTTCAGCGCTCTGTTTGCACAAGGAAAGCCAAAAACACAATTGAATGTATTATATTACCAATAAAGACGAAAAAGAAAAAATAATAAAAATGCGCAGCGCAATTGGCAATACAAAAGGGAGAAGAAAAGTCGGAAAACGTGATGCGGCAAAGTATTCAAATTTCGATTTTTGTGGGACAAACTTATGGGGAAAATCGAGCAGAGCTTGTTAGCTTAAAGCTGTCTCATGCATTATTTATTTGAACTAACAAGCCGCAAGTGGTCATAAAAATCGGGCACAAAAATTACCTGTTGATGAGCCACAGCTCGCTAGTTTAACCCTCAATTACCAGGACTCGGGGGTGAAATTAAATCATATGAGGGGTAAGCTGGGTTTTCCTCTTGTGTGCTCCCCAGGGGAGGTATTAAAATTTTATCAACTTGTCGGAATTAAGAAACACTCGGCACGTTAAATCAATTTGCCATTTTATAAATCTTCATTTCGCACCTGAGACGTGATCCTGGCGAGCAGCCACAGGTGGTCCTGCGAGAGGAAGGCAAGGAGCTTTGGGCTAAACCCCCGGCTGAAACGTGACTCCAACCGGCAGCCAAGGATTTGCACTTTTATTTCTATTTATTTTTTGGCAAGCATTTTATTTGCGAACTCATTTCAATTAGCTAAAATGCCCTGTTTCACACCATTTGCCTGATTGTTTTCGTTGACCAAATGTGTGTGTGTGTTTTCGGGGTTCATTGCCCATTTGGTGGCATTTTTAATTTCTGTAATGCCTTTTGTGATCTCTCCAAATGGTTCTAAGTGCACTCGAGTTGCGTATTATTGTTACATTTATTGTCGACGACAGTGAGCTTTTAAGAAAATTATACAATTGCATTATGACGCCGCACTGACCACTTCGAAGCCTCTCTATGTCCCTTACTTGTATTTCTATATCTAACGATAGAGTTTAAAATTATCAAGGCATTGAAAAACCAGAGGAGGTCCTGTGGTCCTTTGGGCCATGCCACGCGATGCCAAGCCCAAAAGCGCAATCGGCGGAAAGGGAGTTGTGTATTACAAATCGCTCGACGGGCGGCCAACGAAGGACGACTGTCAATGTCTTCGCCTTTTTTCAGTCGGTGGGTGGCATAATTTATGGCCGCCCATCGTTCCCCGTTCTACGAGTCGAGTTACCCGCGTCTACACTGCGGTTATTAAAATGCTCAATGCTCTTACCCACACCAAAATTCAGGTCCGCACTCCGGTTTTCAGGCACGGACTCCAGGACTCTCCAGTTCGCGTTGTCGTCAGACAACTGCAAAAAAGTGTAGCACACTCGCCGGCGCCGTCTAATGGCAGTTGAAGAACCAAGTACAGTGGGATAAAGACTGGTTTTGTGAGTAAAAACATTAGTAGTTTTAAAGTTATACACTAAATAAATAACTGAGTAAAGCCAGAAAAATGTAATATTTATTTCATTTAGTAGGTCATATTCATAAATAATGTTGCAACAATGTTATTGACTAACAATTTATTTAAAGACGATTCTTCTTAGTGATATAAAAACTAAGCAAATTCAAATAATAAGTTATGAGATATTTATTTATTTTTAGGTACTACATTTAAAAGAACTTGGTACCAATCAATTTTCTATGTTTTCAATAAATTACATTTTACTTATCTGAAGTTTTAAAATATTTCTCCAACTTTTTACTTCAAGAAAAAGTAAACCTTACCCACTGTCTAAGCTTCCCTTTCGCCTGATAATCAATAAAATGTTTTGGCATTTACTTTTATTGTTTGCTGCTGATGCTGCTTCCGTTGCAACGCCCCTTCTGCCACGCCCACGCACAAGGACTATATTTGCATATTTCGAGTGGCATTTGGCAAGGCATATTGCGGATTTTATATCCTGCCGTTCGCCGTGCTCAAGTCCTTTGCCACCGGGCGTGCCTCGTGAATTGTTTCACTGTCGTCATTCATTTGGGTTGATGTCCCAAAGACTGAGGACACAACATGAAAGTCGCTTAATCTACTTAACTGTCTTTGAGTTTGAAATCTCCCCCGTTCGGCCACTACAGCATCTTACACAGAAGAAAAGTTAGCAATTTAATATTATTTCTTGTTAAATCCAAAATAAAATTGCAGGTTTAGGAAACTAGTATGTTTTAAGATAAATATATAAATATTTGTCTGCTTTGGGCTTTAAACGTCTTATAATATTTTATGATCTAGGTTTTTTAAAATCATTAATCGATCCTATTATATATTTATTTTTTTCTGTGTGCTTATGTCCCTGCGAATTGAGACAGCATCCCCTTTTACGACGGCGTTATTAACATGGATTTATGGCGTATCGTTCGGCGACTTAGGTCCGCTATTAGCGCATAAGATGTAAACAAGCTGAGACAGAAGGAAAGTTTCGAAGGAGCAGGACGACTCACATGTCAATCAATCCGACTGCAAGGTAACAAAGCAGAAAAACGCAAATTTCAGATGAGAATTCGCGGGGCGAAGCTGAAAAGGTAGCATCGGATAATTTCAATTAAAAATGCCTTTGAAAAGGCATTCGGTGGCTGGCTGGGCAACCATGACAAAGCCTCCTCATTGATGTCCTTGTCGCCGTCGTCAACTGCCGTATCAGCAGTTTTAAATCAGGGGTGATTCCGGGGTGGAGTGAGTTTACATGGGGTGGTGACTGCAGCTTAATTGAGTTTCGCTTTGACGGCAACCGCATAAAAGGCAACAACTTTTAAGTATTCGCATTCACAGCAATTAAAGCCCTGCGCCAGCCATGTCCTTTTGCCAGGACGATCTGGACTTAGGAAGAGGAAATTTAATATTTTTCTAATGATGCCAAACACATTGTGCGGTTTCTTCACACAGATGACCAAAAAGGTCCAGAAGACTTAAAGCGGGGGATGCTGCTTTAATTTTACATGGAAGCTCTCCTGAAAAATATAGGTTTTTGTTTATATATATTACAGTGCAGTGCAGTGTATAAGCCCGGATATTGTACTAAAAATATTATCCCAAACAGTGAAACAGTGAAAGAGTTTTATAAGATATATTTCAAATTGAATTTTTTGAATCTCGGACAAAGCAGTTGGGAAACAATTTTACCAATTAAAAAATCTAATAGGACTGTTTTGGCCAATTTCCATACTTTAATGGCAATGAAAAGAGTTCTGCCCAAGTCTATTACCAGTTTATAGTACCTCAGTCAACCTTGATACCTTCCTCCTTACAGTGTTTCTTAAAAAACTTTTTACATTACACCCCGTAATGATCAGATTTGCAGATTTTCTATGACCACTTTTTAGGGGTGTATAAATGTGTATGTATGTTTACAGCATCATAAAGTTATAAACTTGACGAGCTTGTTGTTGCGATGACGTAGCAAACAAATTTTCGCAGTTAACAATGGGCACGTCGTCGCTTCTGTTCCGGAGGGTCCACGCCTGTCACTCCATCCTGGAGTCATTTTGTCAGCCCGTCCGCCTCGTCCTTGTGATCCTTGATGGCAGCATAATTGATGCACTCGAGCGTAAGTGATTAGATTCATTATGATGCCTGGCAGGCAATGGCAACGACTCTTTTTTGGGGGAGTTGGCCAAGAGGGGTATCAGGTGTCCACCGGCGAATTGAAATGTTTTTTGAAATTTATAATAAATTTATTATAAACGATTTAAAGCCTTCAAAACTGGGGATCCTAGCTGGGACTGCCCGCTGCTGCTAAATGATGTGTGACAACATTTTTATTGCCTGCTCTCGTTCACCCTTATTCAACGGTGGTAGGGGTAAAAGCCAACGTGCGCCAACATTAATCAAGGCATTCTAAAGATTCAGATACTCATTTATGAGTATATTCATGCGTTTTGAGGGTAAAACACAAAAAACGAAAGCAACAACAGTGAGCGGCACACGCCGGGCGACAAAAGCATTTGCTTCCGGTATGCCGCCTGCCACAGGGATTTCTACACTCAAAAAAAATATATTTCTCTAATATATAAACCTACTCGAAGAACTAAGATATTTCTGTATGAAACCCTGAAACAAATCCGCTTAAAATATTTTTTTATAAGTATTGTAAGTATTATAAATATTTATAAAAAGTATTACGTTTTCTGAACCTTTTTTGTAAGTATTTAATGAAATATTCTCATATTTATATTAATAACTATATTTTTAAATTCAATAATTCAATAAATTGATAATTTAAATTATTTTGAAATATGTTTCCTTAAATTTTCTGTCTAGAAAATATATCTTTGTAGTCCAATTATTAACTTTTCCTTAAAATTCGTAAATGTAAAATTCCCGGGAGTTTCTTTTAACATATTTTATATTTTTTATAGTGTGGTAAATGGGAGGGGCAAGTGGGCGGTGTTGTGGATGGAGTGCCTGTGCATTCTAGCTTGAAATAAAGTTGCACTGACTGACGCTTTTCGCCTTTTGTATTCCGCTTTTATTGTTGTGCGGCAAGCGAAGAGAAAAATGTATTTCGAATGAATAAATATTTCTTCTATGACCCTAATGGATTTCGTTGTTGTTGTGACTGACAAAGAGTTGAGTCCTAAATGGAAGCATATGCTAATTAGGAAGGGAAGCTATCTTCGTATATGGGGTATAAAAATGAAACTATAAGAATTAATATTGAATAGTGTGATAAAAGATATTCTAAGGAGTTATATAAATTTCAAAAATTTTGCAAGACTTTGGCGATTAAAGTAGAAGTTCCCATGGAACAGACATCTCGTATTCCCCCGTATTATCACCCTCCCCCGGAGTTTCCTCGATATCTCAGACGCTTCCAGCTATTTGCACACAAACAAAAATAAATATTAAATCTCAGAAATCGTTTTCGGGCAGAGACACACCACTCTTAACCCCCGACCTGCAACCTCCCCTCATTCCCAAAGTTTCGCTTTATTACTCTTACTATGTGGCACGCTTATCGACGAGCGCAGCGTTTAGTTTTGTGATTGAGTGGGTGGACATGTGGATTGACAGCATGAGTCGGCTGGATCCACAGAAGCTCATCAATTTCCAGCCTCGATTTTCCCTTGAAACTTTAGGAAAACCACTGGCATACTTTTGCGGATTCCGAGTTGAAATTCAACCACTTTAAAGTCGTCACAGTTTCTGCTGGTAATTAAAACCGCGTGAAACCCTTTTACTGACGGTAATCCGTAGATACCCCTTCCCAAAAACCACCCATAAATCAGACAACGAAAAGCCATACATCATAGACACCATGGGGAATCCCCCGAAAAAAATATATACACAAAGATGACAAAGCTGCAAAAGTTATTTTGTAATTAGTGCAAAAGGCAAAGACAACGGGAGATGGCTTGGAGGACTAAACAGGACCAACAGGATAATGATGATTATGCTGGCGCAATGAAATTGAAGTCGACTTCCGGCCGAAGCTGCACTAATTACCGCTGACGTGCGATGGGAACTGAAGCCGGGACAGATTTCCCCCGATTCCAGGATCACAGGATGAAACTCCGTCCGGGGGACTGTCAACTCTAGTTTGACACTTTTTTGCTGACAATTTATGAGTGCGATTTAGTCACAGTGGTTTTTAGGAAACCTTTTTTAAAATTTTGGAAAAACCTATAAAAGAAGGAATAAATAGAAAAATATTAGGTAAGTATGCAGTGTTTTTTTTCGCAAACCTAATAAACCTAAATAGACCAATTCATTTCTTCTGTCAACAAAATGATAAATAGTTTTTAGTTCTGATGATGAGTAGTTTTTCTGTCTCATAGCTAACAGCAAACATTTAGCTTTAAATTAAAAAAAGATTATCTAGATTTAAATATAAAAGCCTTTAATACTTGTTTAAAGTTTTTTTCCTATATATATTTATTTAGCAAATAGTCAGCTTAATCCACTGTGCACGGTGGGTACGCGGACTGACACTTGAGCCGCCTGACAACGCCGCCACTTAGTTTAGAGTTTTATGAGCGAGCAATTCGATTATTCTTCATTTACGTCAATCAATGTGGATGCTGCTTTTATTCGCTAGCTGCGCACCCTTAATCGCTTTGTTTAAATAGTAAAACGCAGCACAGATCGGGCATTTTCAGAAATTTAATATCGGAGATGAGTCTGTTGTTATTGTGCCGCCGTCTTGTCTGTGAAATTGTCTGCCCCAAAGTCTGCTTTTCATGTATCCCTTTCGAAAGCGAAAATCCCGCTGCTGTTCTGTTGACTTTCATTTCATTTTCCAGCTCGTCCTGTTTCCTCGTCCTGCTTCTTGTTTATTTCGCTTTGCTGTTTACTTCCGCAACTTTATTATAGCTTTTGGCTGAGTTGCAACTGTTTGGCTGTTTGCTTTATGCTTATGAGGGTTAGGCCAACGCGTCGTATTAGCAACGTGGCCAGGACATTTGAAGGGGGTTCAGGAATGGGATTCCAACGGAAGCAGGCATATCTTTGAGGCATAGGTTTTTTTGAGGATTATGAATTGGCAGGGTTGGTGGGTGTGAATAGAGGCAGTTGCTCACACTGTTGACCAAGATTATTGGCTACTTTAAGTGGCCATTGAGAAAGTGGAATTGAGAAAGATTATGTGAAGGGCTTATTTATAACATGAGTTATGTCCTTGAGCTAATCTAAGTTTTTTTGCAAAATTAAAGAACCTCTTATGGTTTAGTTTTAGCATTAATAATAGCATCAGGAATTATTTTTGTAGTAAGACAAACTAGCTTTACAAAATTAATAATATTTGACTAAGTTTATCTTTTGGGCAGACTTTGGTTGGTGGGCTATGGTAGGTATGGTATTTAGGTTATCCAATTTCAAAATTTTTGTTAAAGAAATACAATTCTTAAAAGTTGGGCACTGAAAACTAGACTTTGACTTGACTTAAATAAACAAATTATTTAAAAAATGTTTTAATATTGAAGTTAAAGTTATTTAAAAACAAATTTAAAATTTAAATCTTAGAAGTGTGGCAATGAAGAATAGAATAGCCATAGTAAATGGTAGGTTTAAGGCCTTTAAATGGTTTAGAAAACACATATTTGTGGTGAATTCGGAAGTGTAATTTTTATGACTTTCAGTTTAAGAACTCTATAATCCTTAAAACGATTTTTTATAAAATAAATGATAAATTGTTTCACCACTTAAGTGGCCTATAACTAATGATAATCCATTAGGTACCAATCGAACCCCAAACTTGGGCAATATTAAAAGGATCACGTACGACTCGAATCGATCAAATTCCAGAGGAGGAAAGTCACTTATTTTTGGCTGTTTATGAGGATGTCGATGCTCATCCATAAATAGGTGCATTTTCGAACATTTTTGAGCCTGTTTGGCAATTTTGAGCCCCCCAAGCAGACAGGGAAAATATTCAAAATGGCTGACATTCTGGGAAGTCGTGGATGGAGAATGCAGAACGTCTGTGTGACAGGAGAAAAACAATGGAAAATGGCCTGGCAACATGTTAATAGCATTTCACGCACGACTGAGATTCGCATGCCAACCCAAAGGAGGTGGCATTCCCATGTACGAGGACTTCTGATTGGTCCTTTTCGGTCAGGTGGCACGGTGCTCCCCCACCACGGCCCCAAATCTCAAAGGCTACTGTTGCCATCCACCAGCGACCAATGCCGAAGGACGAAGGACTCGTCAGGATTCTCGGGCCTGCGCAGCTTTGCTGCCGTGGAAAGCTTTTCACCACAGCGGGTGCGAACGGGACGGATGCGTTGATTATGCTTCGGAGCAGCATAATCCGCTGGCAGGACATCCATCTGGGCAGACAAGAAAGGCGAATGCGGGCGCTTTTAGTTTCACTTCGTGCGTTGTCCTGCTGAGGCCAAAAGCGAGCCTGGAGCTGCGGGTATATAGCTGCAAAAATACAATTAAAATAGATCAATAAATAGGGATATATAGTTGAAAATATCTGAATAATCGCGTGTATACTAATAATGATTCGAAAAAGTGCTGGTTAATGGCAAAAAATGGTTAAAATCCACGTTTTCTGTCCTACGCCTCGTAATACCCTTGAAAAGAAAAACTCGCACATTCCAGTGGTTGAAAATTTCCAGTATATACTACGCTCCTCCCACCCCCAACCCCCAACCCCCATCCCCCTCCCTCTTCACTCACTAGTTCTCCCCATACCCACCGTGTATATATTGGATACTTTCCAGACCGAGATGGCATCTTATGTATCCAAGTATTCCGTCGCCACCTGTCCTCCGCCGATCCTCAAATGGAGGTCCACGTCGCGGCTGGTTTGGAACTGGTTGTCACACAGTCTTCAGACAGAGTGGGATTCGGATCGGTCCTCGTCCTAGTCGTCGTCGGTTCCATACAAAACTGCCGCCGGTTTCGTGGTCAAACTCTGTCTGGATGTTGTCGTCCCACACTCTAAGTTTTTAATTCGTTTATCCAAAGTTTTCAGTTTATTTTGTTTTTTTAATATTTATTTTTGCGGGGCGTGTGTTGGTCAGAAAATGTGAGATTTTTTCTATATTTTAAAAATAATTTATTAGGATGTCTTAGGACATATTTGTTTGTTAAAGAAATACTTAATTTCTCCTTTTTTATCACTTTTCTAGCGTATCGCGTAGTGTATAATCAAGCTATATAATCTGTTATCTGTGTACCTTATTTGTGATATCCTAACCAACAACAACAAATTAGTTAAAATACTTAACAAATTTTGTTGACTACTGCAAAATAACTTAAGCCAAAATAAACTACCGAAAAAACGGTTCTTAAGTTTCAACTAAAGGACTATTACATAATTGGGCACAACTGCGAAATGGATTACGTAACTCTGATGTGGGATGTAAGTACTCATTGCGGCCAAAGGTCAAAAGTACAACGATTTTGGGGGAAGAGCTTAACTCGGAAAAATTTGACAATTTCGAGAAAAACGCCAAAGAATGTAGGCTTTTTTTTATATTTCTGGCAATAAATAAAAATGGCATTCGAGAATTTAGTCTTAAAATAAATTTATAAAGGAAGTCCTCTAACGAATCAAAAGTTTTGATTTTCTAAAAAAGCTAGGAATTTATAAAACCGATAAACATTTTAATTTTAGTGTACATGATTTTTTACCAAAACATTTATAAAATAAAACGAGGACGGAAGCTAACTTCGGCAAGCCGAAGTTTTAATACCCTTGCAGACTTTGCCGAAATTGCTAAAACTGAAAAAGTAGCCAAAGGAATAAGGTATACATAAATAAACTAGATTTTCATCGTTTAATGTCAATTGCTTTTATACTGCAAAAATGTCATATAAAAATAGAAAAAAAGGGATACTTTCGCACACTACGCGAAAAATTCAGAAAATCATCAAATTTGGACCGATTTCACCCTGTTGTTCCTATGGGAGCTGTAGGATATAGACGTCCGATCGTCACGTGCTTTTATCATAATCAAGGTATGCATAAAAAAATACGATTTGGAAAGATTCATGTCAATTGCTTATATACTGTGCGAAATATCCTAAAAATCATTAAATTTTAACCGATTTCACCCTATTGTTCCTATGGGAGCTATAGGATATAGACGTCCGATCGCCAAGCGCTTTTACCCTGATCAAGGTATGCATAAAAAATAAGATTTGGAAAGATTTATGTTAATAGCTTTTACACTGCACAAAATATCTTCCATTCTTGAAAGTTATATCCGATTGTTCCTATGGGAGCTATAGGATATAGACGTCCGATCAGCACGCGCTTTCACCTTGATGAAGGAATGTATAAAAAAATACGATTTGAAAAAATTTATAGCAATAGCTTTTACACAGCGCGAAATATTCTGAAAAACATAAAATTTGGACCGATTTTACCCTATTTTTCCTATGGGAGCTATAGGATATAGACGTCCGATTGCCACGCGCTTTTACCCTGATCAAGGTATGCATAAAAAAATAAGATTTGGAAAGATTTATGTTAATAGCTTTTACACTGCACAAAATATCTTCCATTCTTGAAAGTTATATCCGATTGTTCCTATGGGAGCTATAGGATATAGACGTCCGATCAGCACGCGCTTTCACCTTGATGAAGGAATGTATAAAAAAATACGATTTGAAAAAATTTATAGCAATAGCTTTTACACAGCGCGAAATATTCTGAAAAACATAAAATTTGGACCGATTTTACCCTATTTTTCCTATGGGAGCTATAGGATATAGACGTCCGATTGCCACGCGCTTTTACCCTGATCAAGGTATGCATAAAAAAATACGATTTGGAAAAATTCATGTCAATAGCTTTTACACTGCGCGAAATATCATCAATTTTTGCTAGATATATCCGATTGTTCCTATGGGAGCTATAGGATATAGACGTCCGATCGGGGCGATTTTCAAACTTGATCTGCGTACACATGTTTTAGGACGCGTGTGAAAGTTTCAGATCGCTAGCTTTTAAACTGAGCTCACAAACGGTATTGAAACAGACGGACAGACGGACAGACGGACAGACGGACAGACGGACAGACGGACATGGCTATATCGACTCCCCTATTGATCCTGATCAAGAATATATATACTTTATGGGGTCGGAAACGTCTCCTTCACTGCGTTACAAACTTCTGACCAAAATTATAATACCCTCTGCAAGGGTATAAAAATTCATGGACATGTTTTAAAATAAATCCTTAGAAGCTTTATTGATTTTAATTGAAACGTATTAAAGATTTTTAATATCTTTAGGGGTATTTGACTTACAACTAGTTTACTTACAATGTTATAAAAGCCCCAATTAAAATAGTTTTAAGGTATTATATACCTTTTTAATAATTTCTCTACTCACTTTGGCTAACCCCATTCAGAAGAGATTACTGTAACCAAAAAAAAGGATCAAATTTCATACACACACTAAATGAAGCGTAAAAGGCAATCAAAACAGCCAACAAAGCCAGAAATATTTACAAAATGGTCTCCCGGCTCAGAATTTACCCCTTACCCATCCGATTTCCTTCATCACTCCCATCGGACACCCAAGCAAATTTATGAACATAAGCCGCTTACAAGAAATGTGCAAAATGATGAAATTGTACGAGACTTTTGCTTATCAGCAACAGAACACAAATTGTTGGACCCATTAATAACCGGTACAAATCTCTTTTTCAGGCACTGTAAATGAATGTGCACAAGCTTTCCGAAAATCGAAATTATATGGCGACCAAGTGAAAATCCCCTGCTGAGTGAACGAACCAACCCGAAAATAGAGTCATCAAATTTGTGCTGGCTTCACGGAAATTAACCGCCGCCGATTCGCCACGCTTATATACACGGCAATCCGCCGTGAAGTAGGCAACAAAATATATTTATGCGCCCAAGTGATAACAGCGGAAAAGGCAGCGAAGCACAACAGGCGCTTACTTTTACGAAGGAGGATTCGGCGATCCGGAGACAGGGGCGGAGTCAGAGGAAGAAGGAGTCTGGGAAAATCAGGGATACGACCACAGCATCACCATGAAGGGTCTGACGGCGTTTAAGGAGAAGGCGACGGGCGTGTTCGGCGGGTGAGTGTGCCATGATATGATATGCATAACACCAGACAACAGGGTTTTGGTCTTAAGGAACATTAAATACTGTAGGGATTCAAAATGTAGTATGTAACATATTAATTTTAGAATTGGTTGTGGGATATCTACAATAACTTTTGTAAGAGATTTTGGTATGTTAATTATTTTTGGAATCTTATAGCTTGAAGGGATTAAAAAAAAATATATATATATATCTGAAAAATGATTTTACTTACATATTTAAGAGAAATAGAAAAACCTTAGGTTCAAAAAAGGGATTAAAGGTATTAAAAAAAGAATATATATATCTGAGAAATGATTTTACTATTTAAGAGAAATAGAAAAACCTTAGGCTCAAAAAAGGATATTACAAAGGTTTCCTTACTTTGCACATTTCCCTCATTTTTTCCGACTTTCAAATCCTTGTTGGCCAGTGTACAACGATGACGATGAGCAATATAACTGGGATGAAATATGAATGCAATCAAATGGACTTTGGAAAGAACAAAAAAAGAGAGAGTTTAATTTAACGCAAGGCTGGTCGGTGTTCGTGGTTGACTGAACTTGACCATGCCAGGATAATGCAGTAAATATGTACCGATATTGATACGCACTGCCGACTAGCCGGCGTCGCGAAACTTTGGCACGTGTCGCGCCCCGGAAAGTTGTAAAATTATTGGCATGCTTAACAAGTCATTAGAGTGGGGACTGCCAGGAGTGCCAGGACTGCCAGGACACCCAGGACTTTCCAGTGGTGACAATGAACGCGCTGGCATGCCGACGAAGCTCACCGGTGGCTCAGGAATTCCGGGCACGTTGGCAGCACGTGTCCGGGAACTTATACTTGCACTCCGGCACCTTCGATTCCGGGAAAAACACAATAAAGGCGTACTGAGGCATATTGGGCAAACGCTCAATGAATGTGTGGTCGTGGTATGCAATTTTATGGCCACACCTCGCCTGATTTCTCAAGGACCTTGGGGCGCAAATTAGAAATTGGAACAATAGGTGGCACATCGCTTTCATTAAGGAATGTGTTGCATACCGACGAAGTGCTGCTGCTGCAGTAGTCCACGCAAACGAAATTGATTTTTACGACCCGTTTCCGTTGCCAGGACCTGCTGCTGCTGAAGCTCTCGAGTGGCACTCGGCGCGAAGAAATTGAAATGCCTTATCGGGGGAGTGCTCAAGGAGTTCCTTTATCCTTGCCAGTGAAAATGAAATTAGAATTGCCATTGAAGATACGCGGTCGTGTCGCTGACAAGCCACCACTCTCCCTTCCCACCCTCTGAATGCCGGAGCATCTCAGTTGTCAAGGCAAACAAACTAATACACACCATATATATATTTATTCATCTGTGGATGTGCCCCATTTACATCTCTAATGGTCGCGTTTTTGTGGCCACGTTAAAGTCAAAAGCGAATGCCGAAAAGTCTTCAGCTCGTGGCGCCAGTTATCCTTAATCTAGGCGGCGCCAAAAAGTCTGCAACATTTTTACTGACTATCAAAACAGAACTTTAGCGCCAAAGATAGTTTGGCGCGACTTCAAAAAAAACAAGCTCTAGTCAAGGATGCGAAGTGATTTGTAAAAGAGACGAAGATGAGATGTTCTTACGGGATAAATGAAAAATCACTTATATGTTCAAAATAATCTATAAGGGATCATTAAAGGATAATTAATATTCTAAAGATACCCTGAAATTCCACCAATGAACCTTATTAAATTAAATATACATTTGCTTCTTCAAAATGCATTTTTTAATTTGTATGAGAAGGGCTTGTGAAACAAAAAAAATATACAAATTAATATGTAGCAGTGATACCTTAAATTCTTTCAGAAAACATTTCCAAAAAATTATCCAGGCATTTCTTAAGTGCCAAGGCCCTAAATTATCACGTTGAAATGGTAATCGAATCATCTTTTGGCACAACAAACCTAATGACGGACATAGAGCAGTTCTTTTTTTTCGAAGGGCAAATAAGAATTGCCGCATAAAATTGGCGTCAGCCTTAAAGTCGGTCAAGGCGCACGTTGTTCGAAGGACGCAAGTTGCTCCTTCAGCTCCTTTTTTCGTTTTGCCCATATTCAGGGGATCCTGCGTGACCAGACGAGGGTAGCTTTGGCGGCAGACAGTTGAGTTATGTGACAGGCGGCGACTTCGACGACGACAAAAAGTTATATCCACTGTAGTGGCTTGTTTTTGGCTGGTGGCTGCTTATTAGTTTGTATTGCATACTTATGGGGACTTTGTCTGGATATTTATGAAGAAAAATTCCTAATTCAGGGGAATGTGGTAAGGGGCTATATCTCAGTTGATGTGTCACTTATCCCGGGTTAATGGCTTGCCCAGGGGTTAGTGGTTGGGTCGCCCCCAGATATCACCCGATATCAGCTAACACACATCCATCAATCAGTCGGTGACAAGGTCTTTTAACTGTGTTTAAACTGGGAAATCAAAGCTGGAAATGCGATTGCCGATTCTTACCTGGTCCAATCAACTTTAAATACCCGTAGCCATGCTATCAGCACTTAATAAAATTGAATTTTATTCCGCACCAAGGAGGAAGGTTTTCCCAGCAAATTCCTCCCCTCAGAATACCGCAATTCCTTTGGGACCCTTGGCAAAAAACAACAACCACCTTCGATGGGCGTATGGTTTTGGAGGGGTGGCAGCTGTTGCTGCTAACAAGCCGAAAATATTTGTGTTTTCACGCCCTCTCGTTGACCTGTTGATTTGTTTTACTAGCCGCTATAATTGGCATGAATTATGCCCCAGGAGAAAAAGATTGTAATGTATATTGAGTAGATTGAGTAAGGAATGAAAATCCTGAAATTTTAAGGGCTTAGTTGTTTTAAGGTACTTACACTATTATAATCATTTATATTAAAACATGATAATTTGCTCTGACTTATGTCTAACCCAGAACATTAAGTAACAAAATACGTTAATTAATATTTGAAACCTTAAATAATTATTTTATTTGTATTATTTGAATAAATCTGATTTATTATCACTTTTGCAGCATGAAGCCAAACATGGAGAAGTTCGAGATATCGCAGAGTTACCATGGCGGACACGGTGGCTACGAGGAGATGGAGGGGGCGACCGGGAGGGTCGTGGACCGGGCGGTGGCCACGCCTACGACGACGACGACGACCGGCCCGATTCGCCCGCCTCCTTCGAGGAGATCGAGCGGCCACCGTTGCGGAAGATCGACAAGTACTGCAAGGCGGAGTGTCCTTGCATGCCGGCCCGCTACACCATCGCCACCATGGCCTGCGTGGGATTCATGATCGCCTTCGGAATGCGGTGCAACATGTCGGCGGCCAAGCTCAAAGGAGAGCACAACGGGGTGAGAAGCTACAGCTAATATATACTTTTTTCCAATAAGCCCAACAATTTATCTCAGTCTTATCCCAATACATTTTTTTATATTAAAGATTTTGAAGTGAAAGGAATTCTTTTAAAATTTATACGGTTTGGGTGGGACATCTTAAAAATTACTTGATTAAGACTTGATAAATATCGGCTTCAATCAAAACTTATTGATAAAGTATTTAGATCGAATGTTTTAGACTAACAGCTTATTAGTTCTCTTAATGTCGACTTAAGTTCCTGATATTGTAGGCGGATATCTTTAAGAATAAATTATAAGTCCACCAAAAAGAATGATTCAAATTCCGTAAAGACTAAAATTTCTTAAATTGTTCCTCATTAAATTCTGTTCACATCTCCTTGCTAAGTGTCTACATATTAAATTGATAAAATTGACAGAATTAAATGAGCAGGAATAAATGCTAGAGAGAGGGAGCCATCAAATTCGCTTCGTTTGGCAAGAAGCTGTTGTCAATTAAGGAGTGTGTGTGGGTGGATATCACTCAAAAGTCATACACAAAAGACCACGCCCCCACATGGGCACATAGAAACCCGTTTTGAAACTCAGAATCCGGTTTGACGCTCGTTAATAAATGCCTGCAGCGGTTTTTAATGATTGTCGAGCGCCCACCACTCACCCTCTAAAAATGTTTTATTTCCGGATTTTTGCAGACTGTTTTTATGAACTGGACGGTCGCCGTGGAGAGCCATGTGGACTCGTCCTTTTTCTGGGGCTATCTGGTGACGCAGATTCCCGGCGGCTTCATCGCCTCCAAGTTCCCGGCCAACAAGATATTCGGCCTGTCCATCGTGAGCTCCGCCACACTGCATCTCTTCGTGCCATTCGCGATGACCCTGATGCACGGTCATGTGGTGATTTGTGTGCGCGTCCTGCAAGGACTCTTCGAGGTACGTAACCCAACCAACCAGCTAACCAACTAACCAAATTCGATTTTGCCACAGATCAAAGCCGGGGATTACGGCTGCGTGATGTTCCGAAAATGGGGAGGGTTAGATTTTGCTTTATGATAAAGCAAATATGTGAAATGGAAACATGTCCTAAGCCCTTAAAGGGAGGGGGGGTTTGGCAGGGCAAAGAAAAATAACAAAAGCATTTATTTTAATGCGTTTCTTTTGTGTAAGAGACTGGGGAGTTTGTCATTTTTCTTCAAATTGGAAAGGAATGATATATGCTTTAACAACAAGATATTTGCTCATTCGATTTTGGAAGCAGTAGACTGTTATATTATGCCCTTCATAGATTTTGGTAAACATAGTTTTACATTTAAAATTTCAATTGCATGTTTGCAGTTTATAACGATTATTGAGTATATTGATTTTTTCTCTAATAATGCAAAGGAAAAATTTAAATTTAAAATTGTAAAAAATTTTGTTGCCCTTACTTTGTTAAATACGATAGACATGAACAAATATTTATTCAAATTTATCTATATTATATAGGACATGACCAAAACTAATAAATGAAAATACAAACTAATTTAAATACACAGAAAAAATCGATAAAAAAGTTGCACAATCAATCAGTTATACTAGACTTCAACCTATATTTTGTAACATCTCCCTCCACAGGGCGTTACGTATCCAGCTTGTCATGGCATCTGGCGCTTCTGGGCTCCGCCCATGGAACGATCCCGACTGGCCACGTTGGCCTTTTCCGGTTCCTATGCCGGCGTGGTGGTGGGACTGCCGCTTTCCGGACTTCTGGCCGATACCGTGGGCTATCAGGCGCCGTTCTACGCGTACGGGGTGTTCGGCATAATCTGGTACATGTTCTGGATATGGTTGTGCTTCGAGAATCCACGCAAACATCCGGCCATCAGCATACCCGAGCTGAAGTACATCGAGAAATCGCTGGGGGAGTCGGCTCATCCGACGATGCCATCCCTGAAGACGACTCCTTGGCGGCAGATGATGCGATCGATGCCGGTGTACGCCATCATTGTGGCCAACTTCTGCCGCTCCTGGAACTTCTACCTCCTGGTGCTGTTCCAGTCCTCGTTCCTCAAGCACAAGTTCGGATTCAAAGTGGAGGAGGCGGGCTTTGTCGGATCCCTGCCCCACTTGATCATGACCACGATTGTTCCATTTGGCGGCATGTTGGCGGATCACCTGCGAAAGAATGGCATCCTGTCCACCACGAATGTAAGAAAGCTGTTCAACTGCGGCGGATTCGGGATGGAGGGCCTGTTCTTCCTATTCGTGGCTCATTCCTCAACGGCGGTAGGTCCTTAATAAGCCTGTTGGTTCTGTTTTTATAGAGATCTCTTTTGCAGACGGGAGCCATGTTTGCCTTGACCTGCGGCGTGGCCTTCAGTGGCTTTGCCATATCCGGCTATAATGTCAATCACCTGGATATTGCTCCTCGATATGCCAGTATCCTGATGGGTCTCTCGAATGGAATTGGCACACTGGCTGGCATCATTGTACCCTACGCCCTGGATGGTCTAATCCAGTCTAATGTAAGTGAATTAAATAATGAATTTAGTAAAATGTACCAAGCAGAATTAAGAAGAGGAATACAAAAGTTGTTTCATCCCAAAAATTCGCAAAACTTATAGAGATTTTGACTAAAAGTATTGTTTAAGTAATTCTAGTATTTTCTAAAAGAATGTGTTCTAAATATTTGAATTCTTTAGCCCACTGGCTGCTGGACTACAGTATTCACCCTGGCCGCCTGTGTTCATCTGGTTGGCTGCAGTTTCTACGGGATCTTCGCCTCTGGAGAACTACAGCCATGGGCGGAGCCTCCGGCAGAGGAGCAGAAGGTGTGGGCCCCACCACCAGGTGCCATCACCAATACGGATCCCAGCCAGGCGGGCATGTTGGGCGACTACATGAAGGAAACCTCATTTGTAAGTGACATACGATTTAACTTTTTTGTGGTAAAATATATTTATAAATTCGTTTTTATATAGTTTAGTTGGCATAACTATTATTTATTTATTTAAAAGCATTTGATAAATTGTATTTAAGAGTATTTTTGAATGTTTAAGAGCTTTACAAAAATATTAGAGGTTTAATTTACCTTACCAAAATTTAATTGAAGAGATATAAAGCTTTATAACCTTTCCAACAAGTAACTTTTTTGTCGTATATTTGTATCAAACCCGTAATTATCCCTTTAATATAATTGAACCTTTTTTTTCCCGAAATAGGGTGCTCCTGAGTACAATGAGCAGAGTCAAATGCAGCAGTCGAATGCCATTAGCTATGGCGCCACTGGTCACGTGGCCAACAATCCTTTTGCCATGGCCAGTGGTGCACCACCAATCGCGGAGGAGGATGCACCACCGAGCTACGGGGATGTGTCGAACCCAGGACAATATGGATACACGCAAGGACAAATGCCGTCCTACGATCCACAGGGATACCAACAGCAGCAGTAATGGATTCACTGATATATATCATAGCTTTTAGTTGTAGTCGGAAATCGTTTGACGTTTATTGTTTGTTCTTGGTGTGCCGTTAAAGTTCTTCCCCATACTCTCTAACTTTCTATTTGTTGAGTTCCATCGGTGAAGGGATCCAAAAGCCTTTCGGACGATATATATATATATAACTAAAAAGAGAAACGAATTTGTCAGCGAATTAGGGGATTCCATATGCCACACTAACACAATGAAACTATGTACCTAACAGAGAAACTACATATGCATACACAGCAATACCGATAGCCATTACCATTACAGTTATCCCACATAGACACACAACAGGCCTAATCGATCTATATAGCATATAGTATTAAGACGTCGCTTCCGCGAATTTCTATTTACAAGCTCAGAAACCGAAACAGCAACACAAGATAGGGAAAAACTGGAAATATATAGTCAGCACTTGTGTATATCATAAACCACATAATCCAGACAAAGCCTATAATAATTATATTTAAATCGGTATAATCGTATATATATATATAGCCAAAGATTGTTGTTGAACTGCAAACTGCACGTTTTATTACCGTTGATGATATTATCTTCTGTGTAAAGAGAACATTTTAATCAAACCCAAGCAATTGTTGATGTTCGGCACGAATGATAACCATAAAAATTACTAGCTAATCAAAAAAAACAAAACATATATTATTCTGTTAACTAATTCTCGTTTATGTTTGATTTGTTTTATTCTTGATGCACCGTATGCTTTTGTGTTTTAAGAACATGAGCAAGGCATGATGTAGGTACTAAAAACATAACACTTAAGTAGATAGCCGTAGGCGCATATAACCTCAGACTTGGTCTTCATATGCTCACTACATTAAAATAATAATAAGCAAAAGGAACACTTTATCTAAAAATGGAAAAGGGTGTTAATAAGTTTGGGTTTCTATGCCAAAAAATGGTCTAGCGTTTAAATTTATAAATTCTAATTTTCAAATAAATTTTACTCTATGTTGAACTTCTTCAAGTTTTGTTAAATATCAGCTAAAATATTTTCCATGGCTGGCAAAAACAAATTTTCCAATTTTTATTATTAACTTATTCAGTTAAAAGTCAACTCCTAGTTTTAAACCCAAGTACATTACGTTTTTAAATTGTGTTCCTTTTGTAAAACTTAAATAAAAGCTAAATTATTTATTATACAATATTAGCACTGTTAAATCTCTCTAAACCAATAAATTTAAACAATTTCGAAATACCTAGTAGATTGTACATAAATTCAGCATTAAGTACTTACACTTAAACTTATTTATGCACCAAATTTTATTTAAGAGCACAAATTTTACTTACTTAATGCACTGTTACTATTTGTTTGTTTTAGTTTCATGCACCTATTATAATTTTAATATATAATAATAAATTAATTAAAAACTTCAATTACTGCCACACAAAACATATTTAGACGCACTTACTTTCGCACTGTTCAATTGAAAATACAAATTTACAAAAAATGATTTCTAATCGTCTGTATATTATCCAAACATATTAAATTAGCCACAAATATTATAAATAACTATATAAAGGTAATTTAAATTATTCACATTTAAATCACTATGTATTAAAAACGTGAAAATTTTCTAACTAAAAGAGTCAATTCTAATACCGTAATTTGTACAGCGCAGCGAATAAATACTTACGCAAATACTCGTATAGCAACTTTAACATAGCTAATATATATTACAATTTTAAATGGTTTGGGATACAAGTTCCAATTGAAGAAAACAATACTGCTTGTGTGAGCGACAATACTTAGTGAAGTAAGACTAGTTAATAGTAACCAAATTTATATTCTCGAATTATTTTTATTTATTTAGTATCATCATTTGATTTTAGGCACAAATTTTTAACGAATGCATCGCGCAGGCAATTAAAAATGTTGGCCACTGGGGCGTATGTGTAATATTAGTATAGTTAAAACTTCATTCTGTATATAAAACCATATTTAAGAATAATTTGTTTATAATCGGAAGATTATAATATTAGAGACATGTTCTTACCCTATGGATTTTATTTCCTTTTTTCGTTTGAGAGATACTCAAGCTCTCGGGGCTGTGTGGACAATAATAACATAGATATGTTAACCAGAAAGCCACGGTGAAAACTTTTGCTTGCTAAGATATGCAAATAATGAAGATCACTTGACATAACGGATTGTAAATACAATTATATCTCGTAGTTGAATGCCATCATTAAATGCTTTTGTGAGTAATTTAAGTGTATATAAAGCCAAATTAAACCAAAGCATAACTAAAAACTAAACGGGCTCAACTTCAATAGTGTTAAACCATCACTTTTCGCTATAGCCAGAGTCACACAAGAACAGGTTACATCTAGGGTATTTTAACTACTAGCCAAACATTAATGTTGTACGTGGAAGTAAACTTAAAAACGCTGGAAATGCATACACATTCATACAGAAATATAGGCGCACAAATACAAATCAGATATATGCTATTAATATAAAACATATATTTACTAAAAACATAAAAAAATTGGCTACAGAACTCCTTGGAATCTGAATCCAATAAAACTTCTTATTATTAAAAAAGATGTAGTAACAATATTACCGCTAACTTCGGCTGGGATATCCAACCGATACTTCAACTGTGTATATAATTAGAAACAAAATATTCTTTGTGTTTACTGAGAGTTCTGTATACAAAATATATAATATTAAATCAAAATTAAATATATTAAACACAATCGGAGATCCCTTTTCTGGCAACACCCGCCCATGTTGTATAATTTATATGGTAGTTAATCCAAATTAAAATAAATACTTATATATTTCATTGTATGCTCAAAAACAAAAAAAAAACAACAAATAATTATTCCTAAAGATAAACGAATAAAAGAGACTCAGAACACAAGAAAACCTATGTTCAGTTGAAATTCTGCTTAGTTCTAACAATCGTCTCCTATGTAACTTAAATTTGGTTAAAAGAAATAAAGATGTATGAGATCCGGCTATACGAATTACCATATTTGAAGGTCATGAAAAACAGAACGAAATTATACCTAATGAATTGTATTTGGAATTCAATAAAACGAACATGTTAAAAATTATGCCAACAAAATTGAGTTTTTTATTTCATACAACTCGTAGCATAAAACTTAGTTATTATACCTATTTATTTGTACAAGTCCCGGAACACTTGAGATTGGTACTCGGTCCATTCCCAGCCCCCAACAAAAAATGGCTGAAGTTAGAGCTAATAACAATATTAAGAAATAAATAGGTATCAATTAGGAAACAAGCTAAAATCACATGAGTGCTACGGTGTAAAAGATGCATAGGTCCAGGCGGCTCAAATACAAATAAATACAAAATTCAATTTACGACTTCGACAAGTTGAAGAGCACTATCTCCTCACTCCCTGGTATTCCCCATTGGATCGACCTTTGCCCGGAAATCCTCGAGCAAAGGGCGCCTTTGCATTGGTGGTCACATAATAATTCCCTCGGGCTCTGCAAAACATTGATAATGTTATAAAGAAAATAGAAAAGCAGAAATAAAAAAAAACTCACTTGTGAGAACAGTGTTCTCCCATCAGGACATATTCCGAGTCTTTGGGCTCACACCAGCCTATCAGGTAGGAGAACAAGTTGGGACAAGGACCTGCATAGAATCCCCGAGTCGTCGTTATGGATTCGATAAAGTACGGCGTTACTTTCGTGTGATCACAGGCCAAGGTTTCTGCGGGTTTGAAATAATAAATAAATAATAATAAATAGTCAGTTCAATATATGACAAAGTACTTAAATATAGATACACTTAAAAGGTAAATAATAATAATTATTAATTATTACTTTATTTAAGACCTAATGGGACAACATTGAGCCAAACGAAATTGGAATGATAAAATTTCATTTCATTTGGAAGATGAACTACACAACTGACACCTTTTTATTTAATAAACATTATCTCAAAATCTTCGTTTTCAGCTTGGTTGGTAAGAAAAGAAAGTGCCCAAAAACTGCACTACTAAGCCCATAACTTTTTTTACAATCACGCGAATTCAAAAGGGTATACTTTAAAATAATTGTGGTTTAATTCTCTAAACATCTGTGTTTTTAGTTTGGTTTGTAATTTTGGGTCAATTTTCCGTCATTTTCACTATGCTAACCCCTTTCCAAATTTTCAAAAAATATGTAGGCAGAATAGTGTTCAAAAACTGCACTTCTAAGCCCATAACTTTTGTTACAGATATCCGATTTCAAAGTGGCATACTTCTAAATGATCTTGGTTTAATTCTCTAAAAAACTGTATACTCATTTTGGTTTGTAATTTTGGGTCGATTTTTGGTCATTTTCATAATGCTAACCTCTTTCCAAATTTCCGAAAAATGGCTATGCAGAATAGTGTCCAAAAACTACACTTCTAAGCCCATAACTTTTCTTGCAGACATCCGATTTCTAAGTGGCATACTTCTAAATGATCGTGGTTTAATTCTCTAAAAAACTGTATACTCAGTTTGGTTTGTAATTTTGGGTCGATTTTTGGTCATTTTCATAATGCTAACCCCTTTCCAAATATCCGAAATATGGCTTTGCAGAATATTGTCCAAAAACTGCACTTCTAACCCCATAACTTTTCTTGCAGACATCCGATTTCTAAGTGGCATACTTCTAAATGATCGTGGTTTAATTCTCTAAAAAACTGTATACTCAGTTTGGTTTGTAATTTTGGGTCGATTTTTGGTCATTTTCATAATGCTAACCCCTTTCCAAATTTCCGAAAAATGGCTTTGCAGAATATTGTCCAAAAACTGCACTTCTAAGCCCATAACTTTTCTTACAGACATCCGATTTCCAAGTGGCATACTTCTAAATGATCGTGGTTTAATTCTCTAAAAAACTGTATACTCAGTTTGGTTTGTAATTTTGGATCGATTTTTGGTCATTTTCATAATGCTAACCCCTTTCCAAATATCCGAAATATGGCTTTGCAGAATATTGTCCAAAAACTGCACTTCTAACCCCATAACTTTTCTTGCAGACATCCGATTGCTAAGTGGCATACTTCTAAATGATCGTGGTTTAATTCTCTAAAAAACTGTATACTCAGTTTGGTTTGTAATTTTGGGTCGATTTTTGGTCATTTTCATAATGCTAACCCCTTTCCAAATATCCGAAATATGGCTTTGCAGAATATTGTCCAAAAACTGCACTTCTAACCCCATAACTTTTCTTGCAGACATCCGATTGCTAAGTGGCATACTTCTAAATGATCGTGGTTTAATTCTCTAAAAAACTGTATACTCAGTTTGGTTTGTAATTTTTGGTCGATTTTTGGTCATTTTCATAATGCTAACCCCTTTCCAAATTTCCGAAAAATGGCTTTGCAGAATATTGTCCAAAAACTGCACTTCTAAGCCCATAACTTTTCTTGCAGACATCCGATTGCTAAGTGGCATACTTCTAAATGATCGTGGTTTAATTCTCTAAAAAACTGTATACTCAGTTTGGTTTGTAATTTTTGGTCGATTTTTGGTCATTTTCATAATGCTAACCCCTTTCCAAATTTCCGAAAAATGGCTTTGCAGAATATTGTCCAAAAACTGCACTTCTAAGCCCATAACTTTTCTTACAGACATCCGATTTCCAAGTGGCATACTTCTAAATGATCGTGGTTTAATTCTCTAAAAAACTGTATACTCAGTTTGGTTTGTAATTTTGGGTCGATTTTTGGTCATTTTCATAATGCTAACCCCTTTCCAAATTTCCGAAAAATGGCTTTGCAGAATATTGTCCAAAAACTGCACTTCTAAGCCCATAACTTTTCTTACAGACATCCGATTTCCAAGTGGCATACTTCTAAATGATCGTGGTTTAATTCTCTAAAAAACTGTATACTCCGTTTGGTTTGTAATTTTGGGTCGATTTTTGGTCATTTTCATAATGCTAACCCCTTTCCAAATTTCCGAAAAATGGCTTTGCAGAATATTGTCCAAAAACTGCACTTCTAAGCCCATAACTTTTCTTGCAGACATCCGATTTCTAAGTGGCATACTTCTAAATGATCGTGGTTTAATTCTCTAAAAAACTGTATACTCAGTTTGGTTTGTAATTTTGGGTCGATTTTTGGTCATTTTCATAATGCTAACCCCTTTCCAAATATCCGAAATATGGCTTTGCAGAATATTGTCCAAAAACTGCACTTCTAACCCCATAACTTTTCTTGCAGACATCCGATTGCTAAGTGGCATACTTCTAAATGATCGTGGTTTAATTCTCTAAAAAACTGTATACTCAGTTTGGTTTGTAATTTTGGGTCGATTTTTGGTCATTTTCATAATGCTAACCCCTTTCCAAATTTCCGAAAAATGGCTTTGCAGAATATTGTCCAAAAACTGCACTTCTAAGCCCATAACTTTTCTTGCAGACATCCGAATTCAAAGGCATACTTCAAAATGATTGTTGTTTAATTCTCTAAAAAACTGTATTTTCAGCTTGGTTTGTAATTTTGGGTCGATTTTCCGTCATTTTTACTATGCTAACCCCTTTCCAAATTTTCGAAAAATATGTAGGCAGAATAGTGTTCAAAAACTACACTTCTAAGTCCATAACTTTTGTTACAGATATCCGATTTCAAAGTGGCATACTTCTAAATGATCTTGGTTTAATTCTCTAAAAAACTGTATACTCAGTTTGGTTTGTGATTTTGGGTCGATTTTTGGTCATTTTCCAAATTTCCGAAAAATGGCTATGCAGAATAGTGTCCAAAAACTGCACTTCTAAGCCCTTTTCTCGCAGACATCCGATTTCTAAGTGGCATACTTCTAAATGATCGTGGTTTAATTCTCTAAAAAACTGTATACTCAGTTTGGTTTGCAATTTTTGGTCGATTTTCCGAATTTTCGAAAAATGGCCTTGCAAAAAAATGCCCTAAAACTGCACTTCTAAGCCCATAACTTTTCTTACAGACATCCGAATTCAAAGTGGCATACTTTAAAATAATTGTGGTTTAATTCTCTAAAAATCTGTGTTTTGTTTTTTGTAATTTTGGGTCATTTTTCCGTCATTTCCAAATTTTCGAAAAAATGGCCTTTCGTCACTTTTATTATGCTAACTCCTTTCCTAATTTTCGAAGAATGGCTTTGCTTTATAAGCTTCGGCTAGCCGAAGTTGACTATTATTCTTGTTTTTAGTTTATTCATAGGACAGTACTCACGAAACAAAGTGGCTGATCCCACGCAAGCTGGCTGTCTGGTGCCTCCGTTTACATAGAAGTCCGCATGACCACTAGAGTGCCACTGACCAAGGATTCCAGCTCCGGTGTGGACGACATCCACAAAGTGGGCATCCGTAGTGTCCAAGTCCCTGGAGTTATTTGCCCCCGCATAGAAGAATATCGTTGGGTCCAGGGCGGTGATCCTGCCCAGCTTTCCCTCCTCGGGCTTCAAATAGTTGGCCACCAATCCGGCGATGTGGGCACCCACACTGTATCCGATGAAGTGCAGATCATCCGGCTGAACTCCACGCGGATGACGAGCAAGGTATTTGACCAGCTGCGAGATGCAGAGGCTGCCAAACCGAGGAGCCCAGTCCATCTGACTCAGACAGGGTTCCTTCACAGCATCGGCATAGTCCACAATGATTATGTTATACTCGCCCACACTGAAGTAGGCCTCCCGAAGATCCGGACTGGGACTCAGGGTTCTACCGCCGCCAAAGCCATGGATTATAATCTTCGTGGGATGCCGGGGATTGAAGTGCGTGTAGTACAGCGCGTTCGCATCGAGGACATCTATGAACTCCGGCTGCTCCTGGGTGCGTCGCGTGTACAAATAGAACTGGATCTTCGGATGTGGACAGCGATATGGTTTCTGCAGGCAAGAATCTGTCACATAGACCTGCGTCTGGTTTTGACCCGCCGCCACTGCCGCGGCCACAACTCCAGCATTTTGGCCAGCTACGGAGGATGTGAAATTCAAGATTCAAGATTTTAGTTGACAAACACGTTTCGCTCTACGATATTACATTTAATTACATAAGCCGCTGGCAGCGACATTGAATGCTTGCAATTTGGCACGCTGCAAATGTCATGCGATTGCTGTTGCAGCAGCAACATTGCGTTGGAGCAGCAACATTGGGTTGCAGCAGCAACATTGAGTTGCAGAAAGTAAAAGTCAGCCCAAAACGGAAGTGACGCCGTATTGTGGCTCACTGCTCTTTGTTTGCTTTTTGCACCGACTGGGTTTATTTTTGACAAAACATGCTGCTCATGATATGATATAACTAGAGCTGGCAACTGGATGCGGAATGAATATGCGTAATTTATTCATCTGATTCATGGGGGAAGGAAAACCCATTAGAGATCGGCTTATCTGACACATGGGCTCGTTTTCTGCGAACAGATATGCGCCAAGTGGTTCGCAAATGCGAGGAGTGGGCTACGTAAGCCCTGCATTCAACAATTGTGCATTACATTATACAATTGTGCATTAATATACATTATTTTCTTTTGTTAAATAAATAATAGTTTATTTACTTAAAAAGTAATATTTTTTTTGCGACTTTTCAATGTTAATGTTATTAATTTTAATAAGTTTCTGAATAACTATTTTGAAGACGCTTCAAACATATAATTTGCCTAAATACAAAATATAAGCAAAGGGTTTTGAAAGCTTGTGTTAACTTAACTATTTAGTGTTCGTTAGCTACTTTAAAATTTAAGTGGTACTTTAAAAAGCATTATATAATTAACAATCTATTAAAGTTTGCTTTGGTGTTAGCAATATTGGAATTTGTTCTGACTTTAAAAAATTTAGTGATAATTTGGTAGAAAAAAGAATTAAAACAAAATGTAATCAAAATATAATCAGATAAAATACAAGATAATACCATAAAGAAATGGTACATTATAAATTTTTAATTTAATATTATTTAAGTGCCAAGCTTTGAACTAGTTCCAAATGTTTTTTGTGTCAGCAACGTTGAGCTCACCGCATGCGTAAGAAGTCGCCGTAATGCGGTTTGAATCTAAATGGCCAAATTAAAAATCTAACCGAAACTCATGAGAATCGGCCTTCGGTCGCCTCAGTTGGTGGCGCCCAAAATGTTAGCCACCAATTGGCCCACTTGCGGTTGAAGTACTGGTAGTTGGGAGATTACCAAGAGTCATGCAACCGGTCTGGAAAACTATTGCAGATGCAGACTCTTGTCGGTTGGCTGGGCACTGGAAATACCCGAAGATATCGGCTGCCTTATAGGGCATGCATACCCCAGCGACACAGTGAACACGGCTTAATTCACTCCGATTTCGATGACATGTGTTCGTTAGACCAGCAGCTGGTTAAATTATCATGCAACAAGCGTATTTTTACATCAGAGTCAGCAGCATAATGCCACTCAACCACCCACCGATATCCGTGATACAGTCAGCAAAACGAAATATGCACTTAAGATTGATATAATGTAATTTTGAATATTTTTCTTCTGTCTTTTTCCTCTATTTATTTTCGATATATGTATTGTATTTTGTATGTATTAATGTATTTTCTTTCTCTGTAGGCTGATCTATACCCACCCGCACTCCCCACTCTTCAATTAGCAATGGGCTGTGGTCGCGGTCATGCCTCAATTGTCTTCAGCTTTTCTGTTTTCATTTGTTTTTCACAATCGTTTATCTCTGACTTCGTGAGCTGCTTTTTCCAACTTATGTAAGTCCAACTCCCCCTTTTTCATTTTCCTTTCCATTCAGGCATTACGCATGCCAATTAAATTACTTTTTTTTTTGGGTTTGTTTATATTTTTTTGGCGGGAAAATTTCATGGATAAATTTTGGGACTTTTGGTTGGCCGGAAAACTCTGTCCAACTAACACAAATCACGCCCGAAACGGAAGCAGTCGAATGCGGAAGGAGAAAAAGAAAATTGGAGGAAAAACACGAAATACTCATCGCCTGCTAAGTGAAAGATGTTTTTTGGGTTGGCTCGCTTTTGAGTCCGTTTTTTTCCGTTTGTTTGTTTGTGGGTTTTTGTGTTTTTTATTTGCCATGAGTCATGGACATTATTTTGTTGGCTTTTACGATGGAGATTATTGACCAATTGACTTCGAATCGATATCGAGATTTGTGTGTCATAACCTTAAAGTCTTATGTTCGAAGCAAAAGCCATTGCATGTGTTTGTGTTTAATTAGACAATAACAAAATTCTTGAAGAATTGCTTAATATCTGGGTGTAACAGCTTGTTAATAAATGGCTGCAGCTTTAAGATTTCAACATTTTTGACCTACTTAAAGCTTATAAATGCTAAGATTTGTTTGAGTTCAATAACCTCTAATCTGGCCCAGTGACAGCCCCTTCATTAAGCTGACATTCTTAATTAACTAACGACCGTGGACCTGCCCTTTGAGTCCGTCTGAATTCAAAACTTGACAATGACACGCACCCCTGCAACGCGCATACGCCCCATATGACACCTTCATCAGCGGCAATAAAAAATTGCCTGGCAGTAAATATTGCAAAAGCTGCGAAGAGTGTCAAGGTGCAGGGGCATCAAAATATGAATACATAATGAGGCACCCGAAATTTAAACGGTAGTAAGGGTCTGATTAATTAACTTGGCTACGCGAGACTACCGAAGTCACACCATGACAAGGCGGGATGTGTGGGATGAGCCCCTAAAAATATGAGGTACTTGAAGAGAGGCTTTTCAAGATATTTATATCACTGTTGACCAACATATGAGGCAAGGTCGCAATGGAAAAAAGAAAACGATGTTTGATATTGTGCAACTAGTTGAAGCTGAAACTTAAGCGGACGCCAATTTGAAGTGTCAACAGAAACAGATAAACAGCATGGACACAATGACAGGGCCAAAAGAAAGGCACGAAAAAAAAATAGGTGCCAACCAGGGCGAAAGTAAAAGTTAAACTTAAATTTATCTCTGTTTTGGGTTTCTTTTAGCACAACGCATACGAACCGGCGAATTCCAGGCGGGAGAGTGTAAAACTCACGCAGAGCAGCTGCAGCCAAAAGTCTGCACTTTTCGGTTTCCTCACACACTTTGACCACATATTTTTCCTTTTTTTTACTTATTTTTTGCAAATTCACGGTACTTTTAGTTTTAATTGCAATTGCAACTGCGATTATATAACTGGGCTAAGGAGCGGAATCTTTGAACTCTTCTGGGCTTTGGGTCAAGGCCTGCTCGTTGACCGGCTAAGGCTGTTTCAAAGTGCAAAACTCTTTCTTAAGCACCAGCTCGAGAGCTGGTCATTGGACTCGATTTCGATTTCAATGCACAGCAAGACGACGGCGAAGCTGGCGAGGCATAATTCCGGCTGCCTCTGCACAGAAATTGATTCAGTTTTGTGTTTTACCACACTTCTTTTATTTTTGCGGGCACGCGCGGTCTCGCGAAGAGATTTTCGGTAACGATCTTGGCTTTCTCCGCCTCGAAGTTCGCGTGCACGTGCGATTTGATTGCGCTCTGGCGAGCCACTGACTGTCGAGTTCGTGTCCGAAGTCTTTCGTTTTTGGTGGCTGACCGAAAAGTTTGCACCGGTACCCAAAAGCTCGCTCTGCGTGGAAAGCTTTTAGTTTTGTTTTGGTATTTTATTACAATTGGAGAAGCCGTTGTAGGGGCTTAAAAAATGTTTTGATTGAAAAGTAAACTTAGGCATTTTTGCCTTAAATATAATTTAAAAACATTGGACTTAAAATTTTTTGCACCAAAAGAAAAGCTTACAAGTCATAAATTTAAATTGCCTATCGGGAGTACTGTGTTAAAAAAATCTCTAGATATTTAAAATCACTTAAAGGTGTCTAAAAGTATGCCACGATAAATACCTTCAAAAACAGGAAGTCCGATGGTTAATATACCTACTTATTAAGTAAGTTATATGTGGTTATAAAAGTTCGACAACATTTCATAAAGCTATTTATGATAAGAATTCGCCGCCCGAAATCGAAAACAAAACATTTATAAAACTCAAAAATATATATTAAATAAAAAATTTAACTAAAACTAAATAAAAAAGTAAGTACAAAATAAAGCTTTAACTTAATGCTATTTCCGTGAGCTTACGAAGTTCCGAAACATCAAATTCGACTTCAACAGGGGGTCCTTTTGCGAAGGGAGGAACTTCGTGGGTGGTGAGAAAATACGAGCCTGATGCACTAAAAGGTAGAAAAGCAGATCTTAGTAAAACTAACATTAAATCCACAGTAAAACCTTACTTATTCGACACAAAGTAACCCATCTGCGAGTTAGGCATGTTGGTGTAATAACTGCATCGTTGAGAGAAAAAGTCGAACCAGCCACCACACTGCTGAGCCCAAAACCCCCTTCCTGATGTAATCGACTCTGCATAGTAGACGGCTGATCTATAATGATTGCAATTGTAAAATCTCCAATTGCTGATGTAGCTGCAGCCCCTCTGATTAAGCTGGTCAAGATTGGGATAGAAATCAGCATGACCCATTGGCGGCAACATGGAGAAAAAGAACGGATCGGTGTGTATGATGTCCACGAAATCCGCATCACTAGAGTCCAGTTTTTGCTGCAATGAAACCTGCATCATGAAGCCAGGACCCGCAGGATCCAGACCGGTAATCCTGGCTAGAGGTTGGCTCACATAATTGGCCACCATTCCAGCAACTTGGGCACCCAAACTGAAGCCAATCAAATGGATATCCTCACGTCGGCTGATGCCCGTCCGTATTAGATTATTTATCATCTGGGCTAGACACTCGGATACAATTGGGGCATTATTCACGGCCCAGGGAAAATAACACGGCCAGCGCACCATTGTCTCATAATCCACAGAGATAACATTTACGTTCTGATTTTGGAGCAGCACATCTCTTACTTCCAGATTCGGTGTCAAATTCCTGTTTCCAATAAAGCCATGAATGAGTATTTTCAGTGGCAGTTGGTTCTTGAAGAGATCCTTTTGTGGGTTAAGGGGATCCAGTTGAACAGGATCATCACGGGTTTGACTGGAGAATAATGCAAATTAATTCCGGTCTTATTTCGCAATATTATCCTCCCACTCACTTTGTATAAAGCCAAAAAGTAACTCGCGGATTGGGACATGTTTGCTCGCCGAACACACAAAACTCTGGCAGCCAGCCTCGCAGCTGCTTTTCTCCTTTGGAGCAACCAAAAATAACGAAGAGAAGGATCACCGTGCTATATTTGCTCATGACTAAAGTTCAAACTGCTCTAAGCTCACATTCTAACGCAAGTTCTATTAAATTTGCACGGCCTAACATTGAAAATGGCATGGAAAATGAGGGCCCATATAAAAACGCAATGCTGACAGGTGATAAAAAGTCAAGGTTTCTAAAGTTGGTGGAAGGTGAATGAGGAGCAGTGGGTCAAGGTCGCTGCGGGTGGGGTTAGGGGTTAGAAACTGGTAATGAAAATGCTATAGTAGAGCAATGGAGAACATAAATGTGATGATTTATGAAGAAAGGTTATTATTTATGGTTTTGAAGCAGTCTTTGTATAATAAACTTTTTAAAAAGCTAATTGGATAGATAAGATTTATGGTTTTGAAGCAGTCTTTGTATAATTAACTTTTTAAAAAGCTAATTGGTTAGATAAGATTAGTCATTTTTTATTAAAACATCCGATTAGTTTCAATTTGTTAATTTCTTAAATTGAAAAGAAATTATTCTTAATTTGCGCCAGCTTAAAAACTGTTTTTGCCATTAAAAATATTGCAATTCTTTTCTAGACTCCGTCTAGCTATCTGATTAAACATAGTTAACTTTTTGAGTTTGCGTTGAAATTTTTATATTTGAAATCTTAACTAAATAATATAAATAATACTGTATCCTAAGACCTATCGTTATTATTTATGGTTTTGAAGCACTCTTTGTATAATAAACTTTTTAAAAAGCTAATTGGATAGATAAGATTAGTCATTTTATTCAAACATCCGATTAGTTTCAATTTGTTAATTTCTTAAATTGAAAAGAAATTATTCTTAATTTGCGCCAGCTTAAAAACTGCCATTAAAAATATTGCAATTCTTTTCTCCGTCTAGCTATCTGATTAAACATAGTTAACTTCTTGAGTTTGCGTTGAAATTTTTATATTTGAAATCTTAACTAAATAATATAAATAATTCTGTATCCTAAGACCTATCAGAACACATTTCTCGACAAGGGTTCTTCCTCCTCCCGATCTATCCAGTCCAATTGCTTATCCAAATCGTCCTCGTCCATTTTCACAACAACATTCACCGCGTCCAGTTCGAGGAACGCCTCCAACAACTGTGGCTCATAGTCATCATCAATTTCATTGTGGTCGATATTCAAATGGAATTTGGCCAGGGTCTGTCTATTGTCCACATCCTCCAACTTGCCCAGGGCATAGGGGGCTTGACTTGCAGTCTTGAGGAAGTAGGAACCTCTTACATCCTCCGAAACGTGATAGCCCATTTTTTCCTGGGGACCTGTTGTGGGACATAGGCCAAGGAGATGGACCAACCAGCCGGAGCATTGGCGTCCCCAGAAACCCACGGTGGAATTAATGGACTCGGCATAGAAGCGAGGAGCTCTCTCGTGATTGCAGCTTCCAGGATCTTGCATGTTCTCCTCCATGCAGCCGGGTTGTTGGGCTCCAAAGTTGGGATAGAAATCCACATGACCGGCGGCTCGCAGCACTCCACGACCGAAAACATCCGAATGGATGATGTCCACAAAGTCGGCATCTCCCGGATCCAATCGTCTGGAATCTGGGCCCAGGATAAATAGAGGCTTCGCCGGATCCAGTCCCGTGATCCTCTTCATCTTTCTCTTCACATAGTTGGCCGTCTGACCCGCCACCTGACCACCCAAACTGAAGCCAATCAGGTGGATCTGCTCGTTAGACACTATTGCTCGATCCACCAGGTTGTTGATCAACTGCGCCAAGCATTGACTGACCAGCGGAAGATTCTGCACCGCCTGGATGTAGCAGGGATATCGCACCAGTGGCCCATAGTCGATGGAGATCACGTTCACATCCTCGTTATCCAGGAGCACAGGGCGGATGAAGGAGTTGGGCGCAAAGTCGCGGTATCCTGTGTAGCCATGGATGAGTATCTTAAGGGGGCGTGACGGCTGGAAGTCCCAGGGATTGAGGTCGAGGGGATTCAGCAGGATCGGGTTATCCCGCGTGGAGCTGCAGAGAGGAATTTGGTTGTTTAAATTATTATTTAGAAATTTTGGAGGGAATATATATTTTTTTTAATTGTTAGAAGTCTTGTATTATTTTCTAAACTTTAAACTTACTTGGAATACAGCCAGAAGGAGACATTTTCATTGGGACATTCTCCCCGCACCACTTGGCAGTTGGGATCTAGGAGACCCACCAGCGGGTTGGCAGACACACTCCAAAGAAAACCTGTCCAACGATAAAGGAAACACCATAATCATGCAATATTTTGGGGCTTTTAGATCCACTCACCCAGCAAAGAGAACCACGCCGTCGACTTCATGGCCCATATACTCGTACTCGTACTTCTAAGGCTGTGTGTGAACTGGGTTCCGGCCACCGAGAGTGGTTGCTATTTAAGTGGAGCGGGTATCGCAGGTGGCGATCTGCCTGGTGGTGTGTCTATTGGTAAATGATTGAGCCACTGGCATACATAAGCACCCACACAGGGGCAAATGGTGGTGTCAAATGGTGGGTTCGATTGGTGTCAAACAAGAACGAAAGTAGTCGAGGTTCGCGTGGTTGGCGGAACTGATGTGTTTGGAAATTCATTGCAAATAAGTGACTTAATAGGCCAGTTTTAAGGGGTCTTAAGATTAGTTTTCGCTTTGAAAAGCAATTGATATGGCTTGCAGCATGAAATCTGAAATTTCATATTCTCTTGGGAAACTCTCGTGACTTTAATATTTTCTATTCCCAGCCCATTAGTGTAATTGCAAAGTAGCTCTTACTTAAAAGCATTGATACTCATTACTTTCATTATTCCCAGTCTAAATAGTAGAATATTTATACTTATTTATTTAAAGACTTTAGGATTAGTGACATTTAAAAACTTTACTGTTGAAAGCAAAATACTGGCACGTTTTCAACTGTCTTTTATACAGTCTTGTGATTTTTATTTGTATTTATATATATTAATAATTGTTTTTATGATTAAAAAAAATTGAACAATAACAAATATCTTGAAACAAAATATAATGGCAAACAAAAAGTGTGAATTTGCTAATTAATCTACAGGCCTCTACGGTTGAACTATTTTCGAAGCCAGTGAAAGTAAAGTATTAACTAATCCATCGTGTGCACATAAAAAATAATCAATAAAACAATTTATAAGCTAATTAGTTAGGTCATTTGCTTAGCCAACACATTTATAAATTGTCAGTTTATTAATGCTAATTTTCACTAGCATTCGCGCCCGTTTGAGTTTAACTACTGCTGCAAAATGTGGCATACAACTTACTCACACTCTATTTAAATTAGTTTATTCAATTTGACTGCTGTAATTTTCAGTTACATTTATTTTAAACTACTTTTAGATTAACAGACTCTGTTAACTTAACATAAAACAATGAGTGCAATAGCAATCTGCCCGTGTCACATTTCATTAAAACAATAAGGGGATTCCTGAAACTTATTTAAATATCTTTTACGAATAGGAAAATTATTCCAGAAATATTAACACAACTTACGAGAATTTGTAATATGCATTTTATATGGATAGCTAACCGGAAGTAACGAAAAATCTAAAAACAAATTTTAATTAATTTCGGGAGCCCCCGTTTCCTTTTGGTATATTTAGATCTTCCGCTCACGGTCTCACTAATAAATATATAATATCTTCGAAAATGATAAGTAAAACTGGATTTTTAGCATCGCTGATTAGGATCGCCCGTGTCCGTAGCACCTTACATAATGGCCAAGCGACAGACTTGGGATCAAATGCGTCAGATCTTCGTTCAGGCGGTGAATGCCGTGCATCCTGAGAAGATATTTGCCGATTTCCAGAAGTTCGATTTGCGTCCCCATGTCGGGGAAAACCCCAACGAAATCTCCATAAAACTGAATGGAGAGCGACAGGATATTAGTGGAAAGACCTGCCATATCGTGGGATTCGGCAAAGCCGTCCTGGGAATGGCCAACAAAGTGCATCAGGATCTGGGAGCCTCTTCGGCCGGCGGAGTCCTAAGTGTTCCCGTCAACACTCTAAAACAGTTCCAACAACCCATTGCATCTGGTTTGAATATCCACGAAGGAGCAGCCAACAATCTCCCGGATGAGGGTGCCCTAAAAGCAGCCCAGGAAATCAAAGAACTGGCCAAAAAGATGACACCCCAGGACGTCCTCTTCGTCTTCATTTCAGGAGGAGGATCTGCTCTACTGCCCTTGCCGCGGGCACCATTAACTCTGGATGATAAGCGTTCCATTGCAGATAAACTGATGAAACGAGGAGCCAGCATCCAGGAGATTAACGCCGTGAGGATTGCCTGTTCGGACATTAAGGGCGGACGCTTGGCCAGGTTTGCCGGCCAAGCCGGACTCCTTGTGACCTTTGTGCTGAGCGACATCATAGGAGATCCCCTAGAGCTGATAGCCTGCGGTCCCACCATTCAACCAGTGGCTGAAGCCTTCCCTTCCGACATCCTCAGGAAACACCAGGTGTGGGATGAGCTATCCCCGGAGATACAGCAGGTCTTTGAGACAACGCAACACCTGGAGAACCCTTTGCTACCGGAGCACAAGATCTTTGTGGTGGGCAGTAATGTGATAGCCACTTCAACGGCCGCCCTGGAGGCAGAAAAACTTGGCTACATTCCCTGCATTCTTAGTTGCGGCGTTCAAGGAGACGTTGCCCAAGTGGCTGGCGACTATCAACGATTGCTGCAGGGCATCCAGGAGGCCAAACATCAGGGCATTCGTGATCCGCAGCTAAGGGAGAAGTACGCCTTCGGGGAGAAGAGTTTCCCGGGCTTTAGGCGGGCCTTAGAAGAACACTTAAGCAGCAAGAAGCCACTATTCCTGATCTGTGGAGGCGAACCGGTCATAAAAGTTTGTAGTACCACTTTCAAAAATGCCTTTGATGATTAACTTACCTTATTTTTCTAGGTTACTGGTCAAGGATTGGGCGGCAGGAGTCAGCACTTGGCCCTGCTGATGTCGCAGGCTCTGCACCGCGACGAGGCCTTGAGGGATTGCACGTTCCTCAGCGCCGGAACCGATGGCATCGATGGACCCACCGATGCAGCTGGCGCCATTGGAGACAGCAGTGTGGTGGAGTCGTATCTGGGTGATCATACGCTCGATGAACTGGCCGAAACGCTGCGCAATTGCGACAGCTACAATTTCTACAAGAATCTCTCGCAGGGCGACCACCACGTGCTCACTGGCCACACGGGAACCAATGTGATGGATCTGCATTTCCTGGTAGTGCCTTAGTGTACCGCCCCGCCCGCTCATAAATACTTATATATGTGGGGCAGTTCGTTAATGGAGCTGCTCTTGAACCGCAGACGGGCAATAGTCGTTTAAATTTGTTTTTACGATTTTCCTCTTTAATTTTGCTCTATGAAATTTTTACGACTTTTTTCATTAACATTTTTAATATCCATTCAAATTCAAATAATTTTGTGATCTTTATGCTCTGAGACGTTCTCCAGTGACAGCATAAAATGGCAATTAGCTTTCGTCTCCGGTTATGAAATCAGCTTGGAATTGTCTTGATTGTAATTATGTGCCAGGCGACAGATGTGATAAATCAATTTGTATATGCGATCACCACAGAGCATAAATATATCTGAGTAATTTCCATTTAATTTCCATTTCTTTTGTACTGCGTCTCATAAAAATGCGCTGCTAATAAATCATCTTAATTGTTCGAAACGCCAAAGGCAAACAGTAGCCAGCGAGCAACTACAACAATAGCCAGCTATAATTGCAATTAAAAATGTAAATATATTTGCTTCGCTTTATTTTTAGCAACTGAAAAACTAAAACGCGACGCGCGCCCAGTTGCAATTTAGCAATTTTTACTAGCTAACACTTTGACTGCATATTTTTCTAATTGTGATTGTTTTGCCCGCTTCTATCAACGCTTCTTATTGTTTACTCCGTGCGGTATAGCTGTATAGTATAATTATAATTCCGCGCATTTGCCACAATTATTAAATAATCACATTCGCCAGCCAATCTCTTGTGCTATTTTTGCTCGACTAGGTTTGTTATTAACTACATTCTCTAGATATGCATTAGCCGAAAGCGGAGATGACTAAGTTCTGATTCCTTTGAAACTATACTATGACATGTCTGAGATATCTATCTGCTGCGCACAAAAGTCATTTGTCTCAACGATGAATTGACTGCAGAAATGCTTTGTGCTGGAAAGTGAATGAGTCAAGGGTCCATCAATAGGGGAAATATATTTATTAAGTAAAAAATTTAATTTGAACCAGAAGACCAAACAAATTATATTGTTTTCTTTAAGCCATTTTTTTAAAGATTTAATGACAATCTGAAACATTTCTTTAATACATAATAAACTCGTATGTTTTTTGCAATTATATTTAGAATTAAGAAAAATTGTAATGTACTCATTTTTATAAAAAACCAAATACATATATTTTAAATGCACCTATGAAAACTTATTTACTTTAATTTAAGGTGAACATATGTTTATAAGAAAGCTTCAGAAGTAAACATTAAAAATATAAGATTAAGTCTATATATTCAGAGATTACCAGGAAGATGTTGCTCTCATTACATGCCTCATGTGTCAATGGACTGCCTTCAATTAAGAGCTGAGCTGCCCACTGGTGGACATGGAGGGCCCACTCCGAGATCCGTGGCAGGCGATTAGAATCGTTTCCGTTTCCGCTTCGGATGGCACAGATGTCATCATCGGCGGCTGCTATATTTAACATTTTTATTAGCCACTGACCACCAGCAGCAACTCCCCTCCCACGGGCCATGCTCATGGAATGTCGCGTCAATTTGTCTGGCCGGGCATGGCAACAATCTCGGCGAGCATCTCATCCTCCCCATCATCGGGAAAGCAGATACGGCCATCGGCCATGGAGTGCAAGTGTCGCGTTGATTTATTAATTAAGCATTGGAGCGCGGCAGCTGAGCAACGCGTGGCAGCTGACGACGATGCTAATGAAGTACTCGCTGGAAATTTTAATTAACGATCCCCGATCCGATCGCCATATAGCATAGATTCTTCTTGTGTTGACTTATGACATCACACCCAGAATACCGAACACTAAATAGCAGCTGCCAGCGATCTCATCGCCAGACAAACTGACGACGCTTATCACATATGTACGCTCAAAAAAGCGCTGAAAGGCACTGGGAACATTGCGCATACGCCGCGTGGCCCCAAAGCTAACAATTAAACACTATTCACCGCACCGCCTGCGAGGCGACATACATAAATTTCATTCGTTCGTCTGTTCTTAATTTGTCTAGACAATGGCAAAGTTCACTCCGAACAAATATAATATAGGCAAAGTTCAATTAACGCTCGTGTCACATGCCTTAGTTGGGGGCAAATGGATACAAATTCGAGAAAAGGAACGGAAAGCAATTTGCATATTGCTGGGAAAACATCTTGACTAACCCCCATATGAGTCACATTTAAAGACTTCAGATGGAATCTCTTAATTTGAAGCAGATGTGTGGGGTAGTATTTGGGCAGATTTTAAGGGGTTCAAGAATGGTGAACTCTTGTGGCAATGAACTTGACACAGCGCTGGTAATTGGGCAAACAAATTTGGATAACGTCCATTGTTTTTAAAACAACAGCTTAGTTCTCTAAGATATTCCTTAAAATATATTAACAAAATAAAAAACTCATTTATGTTTTAATAATCCTTTGTAGAATTAAATACAATAAATTTTAACTATTTATACCGAGCGTATAAATAACGGGCGTTGATTTTATCAGTTTACATTTTAATCAAAATACAATATAAAATTTAGAGTATATAAATAGCAGCTAATTAATTTTGAAAAACTCGTATAAATTAAAATTCGACTCGGTATCCATCCATAAAATATGTTAAAAACTTTAGGTACGCTTCAGTCTATCATTGCTTGACAAAGCTTTACACAGTCTGTAGTTTAAAATCTTAAAATTAGCTGGAGAAAGATGAACTGGCTGGCACTCGGTCTTCTGCTCCTCAGCGTCTCCTTTACGATGGCTCTGGAGGAAAATACACCTTATATTTGCGATGGTAAGGACGACAGGGTCTGTGACCAGTTTCGCTGCATGTGCCGGAGAAGGTCTACGACGAGATCTGATCTTTACTACCCGACAACCACTTATGATGAATTTTGAACACAATTAAAAGAGGCTTCCTACAAATCGTCATCGCTTTCTGGGGGTAAATCGCAGGCTCTGGCCGCCTTGAGATCCTCCTGCAATTGCGACAACTGTTCTGCGGTCATGATCAACTTTGGGAACGAAGGATGCTTAGCCACCTCTTGCTTCCGATCACCAAGCAACTGCCGCGCCAAATAGAGGAATGGCTTGTCCAGGTTATAGTTCGATTTGGCCGAAATTTTAAAGAACATAAGTTGCTTCTGGCGGTAAAACTTTACAAAAGTTTCAGCCTCAAAGAGGCTGTCCGCTTTATTGCCGCATATCACAATCGGAATATTGCCGCAGACGCGCACCAGATCACGATGCCATTTTTCCAATCTATCGTAGCTGGTTCGCGAGGTCACGTCAAACATCATAATGGCGCAGTGGGCCTGAATGTAGTATCCATCGCGCATTCCACCCAATCGCTCCTGGCCAGCGGTGTCCCAAACCATAAAGCGAATCTCTCCGTGGTCGGTTTTAAAGGTCAACGGGTTCACATCCACTCCCAACGTGGGCTCATAGTTCTTCTGGAATTTACCAAATAGGTGGCATCCCATTAGGGTACTTTTCCCAACCTTCGCTTCGCCAATAAGGACCAACTTAAATTCATTCATACCGTTCATCGTTCCTAATTTTGTATATCGAACTTTTGATTTTGTGGCTTGTAAGTGTTGTTAGCTCAAGGGCTTGGTAGTATCTGAACGAGTCTAGTTTAAATTGCTTTGAGCTCCATAGTTCGGCCTGCTATATAAAAAAATCAAAAACCCCACAGAAATAATATATTTAAAAATAATAATAAAATTAAAAGCAGATATATATATATTATATATTTCTCTGCCGATCATAGTTCTTGATCCATCTATTTGGTGGGTGTGTAAATAATTAAGGTCTTGATGAAAGGTTTGGTAATGCTTGTTATTTGAACATGCAACACTCAAGTCTTTAGAAAAGCATCTAACATAGAAATAAAGTTTCAAAAGGTTTTCGACAGAGCTCTTAGCTCCCCATAAAACTTTACCGCTCTTGCAACATTTTGAGTACTGATGTTCATCGAAACAATTATGGCTAACCGATGTTGGCATTAATAATTTCTGGCTGCTACTTGCCATTTATCAAAAGCAGTGATCTACCCATATGCCGAATGGGCAGCTTAATGTCAATCGGCTCTTTGCGGGGCTCTGGGACTTTTTTCTCAGATCTTTGAGCTCTGGGCCATTAATGCATTACAAATAGGTGCGGCAGACCGCAACAGCAAAATCGGTAAAGGGACTTGGCCGCAGACGCTTCGGTGCCGTTGACCAACGTGACTGAGATTGAGATTGAGGACTGCATCTCGCTCTGGCTACCTGAAAAAAATAAAAACAAAAAAAAATCCGGCAGCAGACGACCTCAAGTGTAAGGCAGCGCAATCGAGTTGCTGGTGCAGCAGCAGCAGCAGCAGCAGCAGCAGCAACAGTAACAACCGCAGCAGCAACATGCAACATCCACGGTCCAGAAGCAGTTCAAGTTTGCGCCGAGGAATTCCTTGCCGCTGAAATAATTAAGCATTGCAACATTGTTTATTGTTGTTGTTGCTGTTGCTGCTGGGGTGTTGCAGGCTCGTTTAACAAGGCAGCCAAGTTCTCAACAAGTGCCTCCTCCTGTTCTACAAGTTTTTGCCTCTCCACTTGATTTTTTTTCTATTTAGCTTGCTGTTGGTGCCACTCTAAGGAATTTCCATTTTATTTACATTTAGAATGTGCCGAACGGACTCGTCGCATGTAAAGCGGGCCAAATCGAAAGCTATTAGACCTATTAGCATATCGGCCTGGAACATGGCAAATTTAGTGGCAACATTGTTGCCGTCGCGATAAACGCACACAAAATTAAGCGTCCACGTTTATTACCGCATCGAAATGCCATAATGCTGTCGTGTAAAAAGAATAGGAAGTTAGGTAATAATATAAGTATGTGTATATAGAAAAATAAATGTAGAAAATGCCAATCGGTTGGCGTTCAATTTGCAGCGTTTACCTGATTGTTGGGCCAGCCCACAGTTAACTTAATTGCCACTTCCCAAGCGCTTTATTTACGGAAATGCGGGCCGTCAAGCAACAATTTTTACACGGAAAGAAAAACACATATATTTTTATTGGTAAACTTGTAATGTTAATTTAAAGATAAGGATATTAAAATTGATGTAGACAGTTCTAAACCAATTAGGTTAAATTTACAACATTAAGACTCCTTGGCTTGCAAAATTATCAATATCTGTATTTGTATTTATAAATTACCAAATATATACCAATGATTGTTTTAATTTTAAGGAAAATAAATATATAGATTAGAATTAAAAAATGTTTTTAGGATGCCTTAAAGATTGTAATACATTTTTTACAGTATACCTTTTTTAATGAGTCTAAGCCTCTAGAGATTTTTGTGGTACGGGATAAAGTTAATTATTTTCTAGATATGTATTTCCCTAAGTGCAGTGAGTGTGTGAAAGTGTTGTCAATGCTGCCGCTTGGCCATAGCCTACAATCGCGATCTGGTGATCGAGTTGGAAAGGAAAACAGCAAGAAATAATAACAACAACTAAAATTTTCCATAACCTCAAAAAAAAAATGCGGCGGCTATTTATAAAATGCGCAATCTGCGAGATGCGTGCGGCTATCTGTCCGTCGGTCTGCCCCTCAGTCTGTCGATGCCGCCAGCTGTGTGCCAAGACAACGCTGGCCCCCGGAACCCCCTTTTGGAGCCCCCCCCCAGCACTGTGTTGTCTGCGTTTATTGATTTATTAGAAAATTCCAATGAACAAGTTTTAATACACGGCACACAGCGAATGAAGTCGATGTTGTCAGCATGCTTGTTGTGCTTTTTCTACTCCTTTGGCCTGCTGTTGTTGCACTTGTGTTCCTGTGGCAAAGACAATATGAAAGGAAAGGCTGTGGGAAAGAGACGGGGAGACACTTGCAGCAGCTGGAAAAATTAACAAGTGCAATATTTTAATTACGCTGCAGCAGCAGCAGCAACAGCAACAGCAACGAGCGCTACAAGATCAGCAACATCAATTAAGTTTGCTGCATGGATTTGGGCAGAAAGTGTTGCCAGATTGCTGTAAGCTGGGCTCATGAGGCGTATGATTGATATAGTACATATTATCGTTTATGTTTGATTTCGTCGAAGTTTAAATTTGGAAAAACAATGTGAAAATTATTTATAACATTTGTATTATTATTGTATTTATTTACAATTCCATTTATTGTCTAGGATGAAACATTTTTCAAGTTAAATGATTATTTTCCTATTTAAATAAAATGCAATTATCTTTCAATATACATTTCCCGAATTACTTAATTGATACCTCTCTTTTCTGTGTGTGTGTTACTCCACTTACTATAAAACTCTCACTTCAGCCTATCTAAACTCGATCTAGTTTCTATAGTTTTAGCTAGCCAAACAATCCGGCAACGCCGATGGACTCGAAAGATTGTCTACTCCGACTCTAAGCATTTTGCAATCAATTTAGATTTGCATTAGCAGCGCTGCAGTCTCGAGAAGTCGGAGCCAGAGATTTAGAGCCAAAAATAAACCGAACCAGTTGCCGCAGCGCCGAAAAGTCAAATGTGTAACAGCTAAAGCTCGAAGAGAGGCCCAAAGAAAGTCGAGATCGCAGCTGAGACAGAAGACTAAAGACCAAAGACTGAAGTCTTTGTAGACTGTAGACCGAAAACTGGAGGCTGTGGACCGAAGACGGCGACTGAGAGAGTTGAAATATTGTAATTGTGAGTCGGGCTTGTTTGTTATTGTTGCCTTAGCGGTTGCTTGTTGTTTTTTCGGCTTGATTAATAATTAATCGCACTCGCACACACACACACACACACAAAAACACTCGCTTGTTTTAATTACTCAACTTAAATGGCGCTTTGAGCGACTTAAGCAACTGCTTTTGTGTTCGAGAGTATATATGCGATCGACTCTCACAACTACGAGCTCAAAACTAACTAACTAGCTGCTGGTTGTTTTTGTAGTTGCTGCTGGGCCGCCGATGTTGCTGCCGTGCTGTTGCTGTTGCTGCTGTGCTGTGCTGTGCTGTTGCTGGTGTACTGTTGTTGCTGCTCGGCTCTGCTCCGTCTCCGGATCGCTTTTGCCTGCCTGTTTGCCTTGCCTCGGCCGCTTTGGACGCTCATTCAGTTTTTTGCGCTCAACGCTCGTTGTACGGAACCGAAAAAGCGTTCGTCCAGAGTGTGTGTGTCGCCAAATCGAAAAGATCGCATTTTACAAGCCGCCTGACACGAATCCCCATAGTCTCTAATCACTTTTTTTCTGCTGTTGTAATCTTTCGCGGTTTTTGCGGCCATTAAATAAAGTAAAAATAAGAGTTATCGCTGATAGTCGCGCCTGAAGAACAGCACAAAAACACATCTCTCGAAGTTCTCTCGTTTCCGCGATCGCTCATCGTCAGCCTCTCCGATTTGTTGATACCGATTCGGAATCAAATAAATATATTCGTATCCAACGCTTGTATCTCGCGTGTGTGTGTGTGTGTTGGTGCGAGTGATGTATCTGTGTGTATCAGATCCAAAAGCAAAGTAGCCAAAAATCTAAGCTTGGCCAGCGATCATCATCATCATCAGCAACCATGTGAAGTGCCAGTGATTTCCATAAGCTAAAATCGAAATCGCCATAGAGAGATAGGTCGAAGTATCTTGTGGATATCTGAGTCGAACCTGTGTATAATGTATGCAACGTTCGCGAACTGCCAGAATTGGTTGTTGTTGCAGTTGCAGCCAAAGGATTTGTGGATTTTGGAGCGTAACTGATCGGCGTGCAACAGGTGCACCAGGTAAGCCATACTGAAAATGCTAGCAAATAATGCGCATACGCCATGGTGGCCGCGTGTCCAATTCGAGATCAATCGCCAATTGAACGACTGTCAAACAGCTGACTGGGAAAACTGGAACTCGGGTTAATAAATGAATCATATACATATATATACATTTGTGTGTATATAGGCACTGAGGCAAGCTGATAATTTATACAAGTCTTGAAGAAATGCGTGGGTTCAAGTATTTAATATACAACTTAAAAGGGGAAAAATTGAGTTGATTAGTTTAGGCACTATTTTTGGGGAACCTATTAACACTCAGTAATTTCGCTAAGAATATGGGAAATATTAAAATATAATTATTTTCAAACAAGACTATCCGTAACATTTTTCTTTACCAATTTCAAGCTACCATTTCATAAAAAATGGATCAAGTTAAACCAATATATATAGAAAAAAATATTTTTTTTTTGTTTTGACAAATAAAGTAGAAGTCTTGAAGAGATTTATAAGAAAACGGGGCTTAAGTAATGATGAAATAAAATCAACATAAATATAAGACCGAAAACAAAACTTTTGTCATCGATTTATTTCAAATGTCTTCTATAAGAAATGTCAAAAATGCAGAAAATAACATTTGAGTTGTGTAATATTTAGATTTAAATATGTCTTATCAAAAAATTAGTTTGGTCTTAACTGATAAGTTTCTTCCGCAAACTGGATATCAATGCGCTTGTTTGTTCGGATTTGCCTGCAGTCTCTGGAAAAAAAAGTGAAATTCTATCTCCAGCCCGCGGACATTATCTCCGGAGACATGTGGATATCGAGTGTCAAATGCATATTCATGGGGGCCAAGTGATGAACTAAATCAACGGCATTCCACACCAATCACAATTAGCGGCTGACACTGACATTGGCCATGGTAAAACCCTTTGACCATATGCCATACACTTGTTAATTTATGACGCCATTTGGTTAATTGAATAATTATATGTGACTGGCTGGGCGTGGCTGGGGTTGGGTTTGGTTTGACATCGATCACGATTGCATAAGCCATCCCACACACACGGGATGGAATCGGAATCAGAATCAGAATCGAAATCTGACTCTGAATCTGGATCTGTATCGTTTTATACGATTTGCCTTGCTAATTTGATTGGGGCTACTAAATCAGTGTTAAAGTTCACCCCACTAGGCTCAATTAGTCTATTAATTGCGATTTGCATTTGCGAAGCGCAGAAAACCCGTTGTCTAGGTGTGAAATTGATAGCTTCGAAATGTGCAAAGCACAAAAAGAAAACCCGATAACAAAACTAAGCAACCGCAGTGGCGCAGCAGCAGCAGCAACAGCAGCAACATAGAAGCAACACAGCATCAACACTAGCAACACAGCAGCAACATAAACATATATAGCAACAGCTGACGAAAAGACCATGAAGGTCTACCACTTTCGGAAATTCGACAAAAATGAAATAAAAATCGTGAGCACGCAATGAAGCAGCCAAGTTGAAGTTGGCTTCCACTTCCATCTCCATCTTCATCTCCATCTCCATCTCCATCTACATCTTGGCCTGGCAAATCACGTTGCTGATAACAACAACTAAGCAATGCGGCAATAATTTGCCGACCAGCCTCGCCTCACCCCGCTTTTGGCCAAGTTAAGTGGCTACTGGTCATCAGCAACATCAACAGCAACAACAGCAGCAACAAGTAACTGGCTTAGGCCAACATTTTTATCAAAAGTGGTGGCATTAGCTACCCTACCCCTCTTATTTACCCCACCGAAAACTGGTCAGCGTCTTGAGACTCCCAATAGTTTCACTTATTTTACACGCATTTCTTAACGATAAATAAATTCCACAAGCAGATGCGGCCAGCAACAACAGCAACAACGACAACAACGGCAACAGCAACTTGGCCCGGTCAGCAACAACTTTTGCTATCACGTTTCCATGCAAACAACACAGCCACAAAAATATTTTCATTGGTATTCGCTTGTACTTGAATTGTCCCGCGATAGAAGAGGAGGGGTGGGGAAAGGGGGAGGCTGCAGCAGGTGGCAACTGCAAACTGCAAACTGCAACTGCAGCTAATGCCTCAGGTGCTTTTGGCCCGGACTTTGCACCTTTGTCTGCCGTTTGGGCCATTCTGATGCCAGATTTCCGCCTGATGTGGCGCCCCAAGGCAGCCGAGAACGATATCCGATATCGGTGGCTGCTGTTCGATAGGTTTATGGGCTACACCTTGACTGAAACCACTCAGATTGCACAAGAAGTGTGATTTGAGAACCCATTCTGATTTTTAATAATTTATTGAATAGGTTTGATAGCTTTTCAATTACTTCATATCGAGATCGTTTCTTATACATTAAACCAATCCGATCCCATTTATGAATTTAATTAGTGATAAATAATTTTTATATATTATAAATTACTAATGTTTCTTTTTGAAGTAATAAAAGTCTCTATAGATTTTTAAGACCACTAAGAAAATTCGATTAACATTTAGTAAGAAATTTTATAATAAACCTCTATTTCTTTGATATTTGTATTTCAAGATAGATAACAATATCTCACAATTTTTATATTATTACTAAATTCAAAAATAAAATTTGTAATAAAATTATTTTTTTTAAAATTCGTGCGGCTCATAAGCGTTATTCATTTTTATTCAAATCCACCAAGCCCATCTCAGTCACCTGCTAAACTTCTATGCTAAACGAAGATGAATGAACTCGACTTCAAGGTGGCCCCACCAAACGATTTGGCAACGTCTTCTGTCTGTCAAATCGAGAACTGATCAATTTTGCTTTTTATTTTATATTCTCTCTCGAAAATATATTGTATAAGGTCAACTTCTTCAGAACCCGGCCATACAGGTTTCTCGGCCCAGAAGATGCTAAACGCTGTAGTTTCGCTCGACGGGCAACGCGGCGTATACCTAATATGCGACTTGAGTTACTTTTCCAACTCACATTTGCCCCGGCCTTTCTCGCCGCCTCAATGATCCCCCAAAAAATATCGTATCAATTTCGCAGACGTATATTCATATGATTTATCATGTCTGACACTTGGGCCAGACCACTTGTCAAATGGAAAATAGCCACGACAACGACAACATGCTGTGATTTTAGATAAATTCATAACTCGGCCCAACTTGTCTTGCCTTCAAAGTTCAAATCACTTGGCACTCGCACACACACAGTTTGGATCGTTTGTATTTCATGTTAATTATTTATTTATGAGTTATTTTTGCGCGCGTTCATTATTCGATAAGCCTCAAATGGAGAGACACCATTTACATTTACAGTTATATATCGGGCATATGATATGCGGGCACAATTTCTGTTTGTTTTCATTCTGAATTTAATTTTTTTCTCATTTATATTTGCATTTGCGCTCTTGGCATTTCGAAGGAAGCAAGTCAGCTGTTGCCGCTGGCGAAATTCGATTTAACAAACTTGAAATCGCTGTACGAGCTGCTGGCGAAACGATAACAAACAGCCACCGCAAATCGCTTCTTATTATTTTCGTTTTCTTTTCATCTCGGTTGTATTTTGTAGTATACTGGCATTGCGACATTAATCAGTGGGCTTCGAAACAGAACTTAGTTTGAAGTACAAAAAAGAAAATGTATATATGTATGTGGAGAAGAAACCTTGTAGTTTCTTGAACATATGTTTTGGTTTTTGATAAGTGGGCCAGCAGGAAATTCCAAGAACAGATTGATTGGGGGTCGTTGTTTGCTTAGCTTTCCCGGGGCTTCACAATTTATTTTTAAAGCAAAAATATGGATAAGAACCAATTGGTAATTAAGCAAACTTCTTATCAAATAAGGCAATTCATTCATATTTATTTAGAGTACTTAGAGTATTGTACTCCATAAATATGAGTAAAGATTAAGTTATTTCACAATGTTGCTTTACAAAAATTGCAAAGCTTTAATTGAAACACCTTTTTTTTTCTAATTTATCTAATTAAGATCCTCCTATTCTTTTAAATATTTTAGGCAATTAACACAATTTAGAACTCCAAAGAAATTGGCCTCAACTCGCATACTTGATTACAGAACACGTTCTCTGTTTTTATTCACTGTTTGTTTGTTTATTTGTTTGATGACAACGTCATCGTGATCATGATCATCGGTGAGAGAGATAGTTATGAGCGTTTCGAGTGCCGGCTTCACAGTTAGCTGGATACGTCAGTTGAAACCACTTTCGGTTGGATTCGAAAAGCTTAAACTAGATTCGAAATCCAGATCTTTGCAACCATTCAATAACAAGATTTACATATCTTAGTTGCCAACCACAAAAATTCAAGGAAATTTCAGCAGCAAACAAAATATTTCATTGCAAACAAACCATAAATTGCATTTTCATACGATTTTAATTAAGCTCTCGAAACTAGTGGGTCAATAAGGAAATCTATATATGTATTTATGTTGCCAAAAGATCGTGTCTCTTTTATTGACATAATAATTACTATAATAGGCGTATTTTTGAGCTAGTCAGAGTGGATGTAAAGTCAACATCCTGCGGTGCATTCACACTTTGGCGGCGGTCTCCGGCTCTAAAATGCTCCATTTTCACTGATGCAAATCGCTTATCAAGACAAGAAAGTGCCAGTCACACAAACACACTTACTTTGATACAGGGTGCTGGGGGAGTTGGGTCTTAAATAAAAGGACATGTAATTTATGGGATAAGTAAAATATAATTTATTGCAGACCAAAAATGTGTAATCGGTTTCGAACAGAATAAGCAAGAGGAGGAATTTGGTGTCTTATGAAAAAAGTTCTTTAAAGTGTTAAGTATAGGATGGGATGTCTTTAAAAGCGAACCATATTTCTTTGTGTTAAAGTATTCCAGTTTTAATCTCATAAAGCTATTCGCAATTCTTCTCGAGTTTTCTTTTTGATAATTTTCTCCTATTCCAATAATTTTGCATATATACATATGTAGTTTGGATACTCCTACGATCTTTATGCCGTTTATATGGTAACCTAAAGGTAGGTTATAAACACTATGTTCTCAGTTTAAAACCTATTTATAGCTTATCGTGAGGACGAAAAACGGCTCCTTAAAGAACCTAAAGTTTTTGGTCACCCTGTTTTGGGGTCTGAGTGGGACACGTCCATTTCAGCTCCGCTCTGCTTCTCCGGCTATCACTTCACTTGACTTCACTTTTAAGGCGGCGGTAGCCTCGCCGTCTCCGCCGATCCTCCCCTGCCCCTGGCCACCTCCTCCGCCCCCTCACCTCGTCGCCCTGATAAGCGTCCACCACTCTCCCCGTCTCAGTCGCTCCCCTTTGGCATCACTGCAAAAGGTCTTCTTTGTTGTGAGTTGGAAAAGAAGAAAAAATCATAATAACAACGAGCAGAAGAGGATCGCCAAGAAGGGGCAGAAAAAAAACAGCACGAGGTTTGCTGAGGCGGCAACGGCGCTTACTTGTAGCAATTTACAATAACAGCAAAAGCTTCACTGTGGAAAACAACCAACATTTATTTTAAATATTGTAAAACAACGTTGAAAATTGGTTATTAGTTTTATTGCTACCTACTAAAATTCGCAAGTTCTCTTATCTTCTGAGCTGGTATAATCTGGAGTAAGAGTAAGGATCATTGCTTCTAATTCCTTTTTCTTGATTAGTTTCTATAAAAAGTTTAAGAGAATATGTTTGAGAGGTCCACTTTTTTTCCTGTGTACCCACTATGCATATAATAAAAGCAACAAAAATAATAACAACATTGGCTTAAACAACAGCAACAATAGCAAGAAATACTAAAACAAAAACAACGAGCGTCATCGACGACAACAACGAACAACGACGACTACTCCACTCCAACTGGCAGTGAGACGTTGATTGCCACGGAATGCCGTCAAACAGGTTAAAAATGTAGGTAGAAATTCAATTAAAAATTGGTTATTTATTTATTTTAGCATGCACAGAGATCGACTCTACATACGTATATATGGCAATAGCCTGCCCGACTTCCCCTTTCCCTGGCGATTGTCTCCCCAAAAAATAAAAAGATAGGCACACGTTTGTGTAATTTAATGAAGTCTTATTTGTGGCACCCCAAAACTCCCGGCTGTCAATCAAATGGCGTCAAGCGTGCTCGATTTGAAAGTGAAAACCCCGAAAAGCCCAGCATGTGGTAAGCCATATGCAGTGGACTCAGCCACTCAGGTGCAACAGATCCAGCTTCACACGGACTCAGGTGCAGCTCGTTCCAAAGAAATTTGCAATAAAAACTAATGCGGCCGAGAATTTGCATGCAAATCAATCATATGGGGGAGCTCTTTAAGGAGTAGTCAACGCTCTGATACCCTGTAGTACATTGCATTTTTAAAACATTAATGGAATCTATTTGTATTTATTAAATAAGATTACTTGCTATTCTGTATACCTCAGATATCTTTCTCATTTAACGAAAATCTTTTTTAAATATACAAAACATTTCCAAGCTTAGATATAAATGCATGTCTGCAATAAAAATTCTATAAAATCTCTCAATAAATTTAAAGCACTTTCTTTATTAACATCTTATCAGAACCTAAGATTTTAGTTTTGACTTCTTAAACAAATATAATAATAGTATAATTATTAAATAATAGAGTTTAACCACTCTTGGCATAGATAATATATATATATTCTATAAATTTAACTCAAGATCTTTTAAAAACCCCAACTAGAGCAAACCGATCTTGATCCGAATCGAACCCAAGTACAGGCCCATCAGTTTGATCTGGTTGCTAATATATCAGCCATCCAGTTAAAACCGATCACATTTGCTTTTATTAATGCTAACCGCAAAAAGTTAATTTTAGCTGGGCTATTTTTAAATTAGCAACTTTTGCGGCCCACTAACGACCGATCGAGTCATGTGCGATTTGCCCATATACGTAAGCACAGATATAGTTACGACCCCAAAGTCCGTAACTGGTTGCAGATATTACGAGAATGATCGCAAATCCCAGATCAGACAGCGAAGGAGAAAGAGAAAGGGAGAGGCTTCCGAGGGAGAAAGGGAAAGAATCAGAGATGCGAGAATCATCTCAAATTTAGCCTGATGGATCGCTTCAATTTGTGACTGTGACGGGCATGATTAAGATACTAATGCGATCGATTTGAGGGCCGCTTCTGCCCAGCTGGAAGCTGCCTGCCACTATCCACTTTTTTCAGCCCTCTGACTCTGAGCGATCTTCGGCCAAAATCAAAATTCACACTCAAATTCACTCGAATCGTTTCGTTGTCGGTGGGAATTATCTGAACAGAACTTTGCTTCCAGGAAGTTCACCTACACGGTGATCCCTGGTCGCACTCAGCTCCTCTGTTTGATATATGACGGAAAAGTTTCGCCTACGATCCATCGTGGAAAAATCTGCGGTTGTTTGGCTAGAACTTTTTCGCCTTAAACAAAATAAAAGATTATTAGCCTGGGGAATTTTCGCCACTTCCATCCAATAAAATTTCGCCAAAAATGTGGAATAGTAAATTTCGATGAATTTGCATGACCCGCGTATTTTTGGGGAAATATTCTTACAACATTGGAAAATTGTGAAATGAATCCTGAGAATCATAGTTTTGCTGAAAAATCTGGAATTATTTTTTTGCTACGAAACGAACATAATTGTTTGGTAAACAATTGAGAAAATAGAAAACTATTAGGGCAGATTATTTTGTTTTGGGAATTTAAAGAAAGAGAGTTGGTTATTTGATAAAATATGTTGTGGTTATTTGTTTATAATTCAATTTAAGCCAAGTTTTTAATTGTATATATAACAAATTTTGACAGGTTATATATATAATATTTTAAATCAATTTAAATGGGAACAATGTGCTCAAAGATAAGTTGTTGAAAAACTACCGATCTGCATCCCTTCTCCCATTGACTATATTTATTTAGTCTTACCAAATCCATCTCCATCACTGTGTCCAACTGAGAGGCATATGGACCTTTGATCCCTTCACACCGCCTTAATCAGTTTTATGGACCACCACCCTATAAATGCCAATCAACAAATATGCGCAATAGTTGGCCCAAGGCTTTTTGCGGGTAAATGAACTATGGGAACAGCCATGACCACCAACTTGGGCCTACCAAACGATTCGCCTTGGAAATTTTCATGCAACTTTCCGCGTGTAAATAATTAAACCATAAAAGTCAATCGAAATTGAGAATGTTCCAATAGATTGGAACGCTTTGAGGGAGCCGAGCGAGAAAAAGTGTACTTATTTATGGCATTTATGGGCTGGGCCATAAAAACTTATGGATAGCCAAATTCACGGATAAATTAAAATAATTGAAATACTTTGAAAAGTTAATTGCGAGAGCCGAGGCGATCTTGTTGATGCTAATGACCAAACATAAATTTCAGTGGGCCAAGAGCAGGCTGGAGATCCAGATACAGATACAAATGGAGCTGGTGAGGAACAGATCCATAGATAGTTGTGTATATTTTACCGGCCGGCAAGGCGCGCATATGTATGCAATATGTTTTTTCTCTCTTTTTGGTTTTTCTCGCTTTTTTCTTCATCTGGCCTCGAAATCATTCGCCTCATTTCCATGAACGCATTTTCATTGCGCGGCAACAAATCATAAATGTTTCGTTCTCCCGGCCACAAAATATTTAGACAGATTTTGTTGCCAAAAGCCGTTTACAGGTGGCTGCGTTGTAGCTGAGAGGGGGGTGGGGGGCTTTTATCGGGGGTATTCTGTGGAGAATCAACTTTGCAGCATCATCATCCCAGCTGGGCGGCGTGGTCAAGGTTAAGCGGCTACTCAAACTATGCATATCTGTATCTCAATCTACACAGAGAAGAAAAATTTAAGTTTGTATGGAACCGCAAACTAAAGCACAGAATATAAGATCCTTGGCTTAAATTCCAGTTTTGTCATACAATTTGTATGTATTTGCAAATGTTTGTAAACTTTGGAGGTAGGCAGAAACTAAATTCATAAAATTTTAAAAATATATTTGTATTAAAAATACTTATTTTAAAATTTTGTATTTTCCTACACATATTTTGGTTAGCTGAAATAAAGTAAATTCCAAGATTGCCAGATATTTGTCGCAGTGCATATCTGTATCTGCTGGCTGGCGCTGCAGGACATCATCATCATCGGCAGGCGTGCGCTTCTTTTAACGATTTCAACAAAAATATTTCGCTTTCTGCGCTGCTCATTAATTCGTTTCGATTAAAAATTGCTTTTTCTTTCTTTTTTTTGGCTGATTTTTTTTTGCTGCTCATCTGCAGCTTGTTGTGCATAAAAATCACAGCAAGAGACCTCTTCGAAAAGTCCCAGCATTTTCGCCCCGCGGCAAATGTATCCCACAATCACAATCAGAGTATCTGGATTTGGATTTGAATTTGGATGTGGATTTGGCATTTTGTCTAGCGGTGGAAAAACAAGTTGCCGTTGATGCGAGTGCCTCTGAAATTTTTATGGGCCGCTTTTTTTCGGGTGGTTTGGCTGGGGCTTTTGTTTTGGTTTGTTTATGTTTAAAATGTACGCTATGTGCAATTGCTCTGGCAGCCCATTTGTTTATTATAAGGTCTGCGGCAGACTTCCCATGCGTGCCACTTGTTCTCACTTTGTGGCTGTTTTGTTTAGCTTGGATTTGGCCACTTAATATACAGAAATATACTCGCTTATTGCTGCAGCCGTCTTATTTATTTGCCTTTGGCATATTTTTTATGCGGCTCTCTCTCACGTAATCATTGCAAATATTTCGCACTGATTTGGGATTCCGATTTGTTTCTATTTTCTATTTTCCGACTCGGCTTGTTTATTTGCCAGTCGCCCGTTTGTGTGTGTGTATTAGCGGGAAATAATAATTGAAAGTGTATTTCCAAGAATAGAATTTCAACAATTTGTAAGTGTTTTAGCCAGTTTTTAGCGTAGGCAAAAATCAGGAAGAAATATGGCATGATCTTTTCCACTGACATTCGATTCAATAGAAGTTTGGGCGAGAAATTAATGGTTTGTTTTCGATTCGAGTTGCACTGATGAATGTGTGGCAAGGTTCTTCAGAAATTGGATCAGTCCACGGAAGATTGTGGGCAGATTGGAAGAGGAGAGCTTAAAATTAATAGAATAAATATACACATATTTGTGAGCAGATGATTGAATTCTTGGGATATACGGAAATTGAATTTATTTACAATAATGTTTTGCGGGGTTTTCCATTCTTTTGCAAATGAGATTTTTACGTTGATCAGATAAATAAATGTGATAAAAGATTGTTTTTTTTATTGAGGGCCATCTTTAATTATACAACAATTAAAAAACCTCTCTTTTTTCAGAAAATTATTATTATTAATTATTCTAAAAATCAATGAATCAACTATGTACTTTCTTATGCGGGTATATAGATCGTCACTTTCATTTTGTTGTTCAATATTATTCCCCTCGTGAAAAGTAAGTAAGAATGCCCTACAATGTATACCGTTAATCTCAATGAACTTACATCCAACGAAAGAAAGCCAAATCGAAGCTTAGCCAAACAACTCGAACTCGGCCAAATGACTCGACAAATATCACGCATACGCCGCCTGAGATCAATGGGCATTATCGCTGACGCTTTCCACAAACACACCCATCACGGGGAGTATTAAAATCTCATTACCAATGCTAATTAAAGGAGGGAGCCGCCCCAACTTCGATCCGTCAAGTTCAAAATCACAATTTTTCTTTACACTTTTCTAACAGAGAGGCGAGCAGAGATTTTGTGGATGCACCCGGCGAGCAATGTTTGTTATTTTCCAAGTGCCCACACGCTCTTACATAAATTATTAACAGCCGAAGGCAAATAAATAAACAAACATTGGGCTAGCTTCCTCGGATTCTGCAGCTGCAACTGCCGCTAAATCGTTGATCATCGCCAACGCTAAAGCTGTCAACATTCGTACCTGACGATTGTCAGATCGAGCAAAGTTCAATGGCTAAATTAAAATCAAAATCTCAATCCGAATCCAAATCCAAATCCGAATCTGTGTCCCTGGCATTGCAAACCCAAACAAATCGCCTCGACTGCGTAGAAATAATTTACTTTCGCAGAGAGATATGAATCTTCGCAGATATTTATGAACGATTTAATTACGTAAAAACATATTCTTCAAATACATATTACAAATTTATTTTATACATTTTAAATCGCCAACTGTGTTCCTTTTTTTTCTGTGCATACTTTCCTCTTTTTTTTCTGGACTGCTCGTGTGCATTACCGACTACTTAACAGCAAATCACTAAACATGTTTAAATATTTTAACTTGTTCGGTAGCCTGTTTGTCATTTGCCAGCCACATTTGCCGAGCGGCAATATCTAAACGAATATCTCTCGAACGTCCCAACGCCTTGACAAAAGAAATGAACTGTTTTAAAGTGCTGCAAGCCGAGGCCTCGACTCGACTTCTTGCCGGCCAAAAGATCATCATCCCAGCGGAAAACTACAAAACCCAAATTGAAAAATCATCAACCTCGTCAGCTCTGGATCTTCTTTCTTGCTTGGCTGTGGTCAATATTTGACTAAGAAATTTTTCACATTACCAGTGATCGGGCGAGGAAAGAGTAGAGTGATCTTGTTGATGCTCAGTACTGAGATTTTGGGGTGTATTAGTTGGAGATTGGTGAAAATATCTAAGTTCCTTCGAAAATAAAGTCTATCTATTGTCAATCCATATTATCTACATAGGTTATTATTTAACATACATATTTACCTACGTTAAAATTAACTTTCTTAAAAGGTAGGGAGGCATAAAGCTCTCAATGATTACTCTTAGCTTTAATATTTGTTTAAAAATATTTTTATTGGCATTTTATTTACCATCTACATATCTACATCTACCATCAAATGGCAATGCTAACAAGAAAAGCAGAAGTGTTTTTCATTCCCTTTTCTCTTGGAAAAAGTAGATTTCATCTGTTAAAACTTCTCTATTTTAATGTCAAATCCCAGGGTATTTATCCTTCGATCCTTTCTCCGAGCGATGCTCCTTGCACTCCAGCATGCTGAGTGAAATGTTAGCGGCGCACACAGACACAGTCACAGTCACAAACACAGTCGCATTCACATTCAGCCGTGTGGCTATTGCCTAGGAATTGTTTACATAGCAGTGAAGCCCAGCCTCGAGATCTTGGTCTTCAGTTGCCGGTTGCCTGTTGCCTGTTTTGTTTGATGTCGGCCTCGTTAAGAGCCAACGAAGCCAACGAGCTGTGTTGCCGTGTTCCATGTACAACGTTGTTTGCTCATGAACAGTTGAGCGTTGTCGTTGTTGGCCGCTTACTTTGCATTAAGTTATTTTCATTTTCAATAGGCCGTGGCTAGGCTGGAGCTGAATCTGAATCTGAATCCGAATCTGAGTCCAGAGTCCATAGTCCGGCCACATAGTCATCTGCGATTCCTGGGCCCTGGTCCATGGAGTGTTTTCCTTTCGACGGCGCACTCGAGTGCTCTCCAAACTGTTGAACTTCACTTGTTTTCCCCAAGCTATTAAGCCACTTGATCGAGCATATTTCGCCCCGACCGCCGGTCATTTTCGGCACGATGACGCTGCCTTCCAGGAATTATGCAAATTTAGTGTCGAACATTGCGTTCGCCGTAAATGTAAATGCCCAGCCATCGTTCGATGATGAGCGTGTGATTTATGCCCCTAAATCGCTCTAGCCGCTACTTCTGATTGCATAATTAATGAAGTTTCGGCCCGGATGACAAGTAACAATTTTCGGTGGGAAAATAGCCCATCCATCCTACATTAAATTTCCACATACAAGAGTAGACAGAAATCGCATCGATCCCCCAATAACTTTTGTTTGTTTTTGTTCCGCTAGCCAACGTCGCTTTCTGCGGTGCCTGCTGGCACAAAGTTGCAAAAATTTGGCCACAAATCAGCAATCGCAATTATCAAAAACGCTTCAAACAGCAATCGCTACCTGGGCCTGTGCCTGTGGCACCATAAATTAGCAATTAAATGAGCTAGTGCGAAGAAAGCACATTTCCAAACTAAATATTGAAACGCAATAAGTTCTCGAAAATCACCATTAGACCAGGTGGGTCGAAAGCATGGCGACAGTGGTGTTTCCTGAATTATAATGTAGGTTTGTGTTTTATGGTATTCATTTTGGAATAAGAATCTATTTTTGGTTCTCAAAAAAAGATGTGTATAAAATGATTTTAATTGGCATGACAGGTTTAATCCAAATCACTCTCAATTTATGTAATCTTATTAAATAAAATCATTACCTAGTCCTGATGGTAATATTACTGTCGAACATGACACTGTGTTTCTCTCACTTTGATTCTCAAATGTTGGTAAGAATAATATTGATATGAACATTGAACAACGCTTAGTAAATAAAAAAGGATTTATATGAGAACTTAACTTACTTTCATGATTAATGCACATATGAAAGTAAATCTTAAACATGGATGTGTCATTAGATTATAAATGAATATCTTTAAAATTAAAACTATGTGATATATTTTTATTAACTTTTTAAATATGTAATATTTATAATTTTAACTAGCCGTCCAGAGCATTTCCATCCCACTGTTTTGCATTTTGCTCGCTGTCTAACACAGCAAACCCCGGTGAAATTGGGTTGAAAACTTGGGCCTCTCCAGTTTGGGATCTCTCGATCGCCTCGGAAATGAAAGGGGCGCGGGGTCAAGAGGTTGGGGATGGGGATGGGGATGGGAAATACGACGGGGCCTTTACGGTGAATTGCGCTGCTCGTTTTTGGCGCGTTTGCGCTTTGCGATTAATGCGCTTGTGTAAATAAACAATAAATATTAAGTGCGCTACACGCCTGGGCAAAACGACGACGAAGAAAAGGAACAATCTGTTTGCTGGGCAGTGCGGGAATAGTACTAAGGGAATGGGAATGGGAATGGGACTGGCGATGGAACGCTTTGGCGCGCAATTAAATGTAGCACTTTATGCTGGGCACGATCCGAGCACGGGGAAGGCCTCCGGAGAACTCCACACCTGGTGGGTGGCATGCGTGTGCTCCCAGGGACACAGTCACCTCCCCAAGTCCCCACCACTTCGTCCATCTTCTCCAACCACTCACTTGGAATTTAAAAAATTTTGCGAGGGGTTATTGGCACTCTAGAATTTTCTTAGAAATTAATAAACTACATATGTGTAGGCTAACATAATCATCATATGAACATGTTCCTTTGTATATATGTTTTAGTAAAAATTATGGATATTATAATTAAAAATGAACTTGATTTGTTAAACATATCTGATGGATTTTAATTGTAATAGGCTAAACAATATAGATGACATATTTCACAAATTAAAGTGTGATATATTTCGTACCATGTCACCAATTATATTTATTATTTAAGTATCCACTCAAAATATTATTATTAAATAATTTTATAACCAATTATGTTGCTCAATAATATAAATTGTAAAAAAGATAGAATCAGAATAGAGTTCATAAGGGTTTATATATCTAAATTGATTATTTTCATATATTCCATATGTTCAGAATACCTCACTTTTGAAACTAAAATTATTTTATGGATTTTTAAATATTATTAACATAGACGCCAAATGTTCATATTTTGGGATGCGCACGAGCTGCATTTGTCTGCCGTGCTCGGTTGGCCATTGCCGGCGTTTCGACCTCTACGAATTGGGATCCGGATCCCCTGCTTTGGATATCCATATGCCCCTCTCTTTCCGCCCCCTATACCCCTCTCTTTCGTCTGTCGTCGCATCCAGGCGTAACGCACAAATTGTATTGATTATGCGGCTGCCCTGCACTTTTCTTGTATCTGGTCGCGCCGTAAATGTTGATTTGATTTGCGAAGCAATCTGTTTGTTGTGTAATAAATTAATGCACTTGATTTCAACGCTTGGCCAATGTCTGCGTTTTGGAGGTGGGTGTATGGGTGTATGGGTGGGTGGCAGCCGCCGATGGTGTGAGAAGTTCGATCCGGAGCAGCTGTTGAACTATACCCATCCAGGCGTGAAAGGTGATCCTTAAAGTTCAAAGGGCAAAGTCTGTGACGCCCATTAATATCACAGGTAGCAATAAGAAATTCATATTGTTTCGATCTTGACTAATGGTTATAGTAAGCTTAAGGGATGGATCCAAAATAAAATAACGGAAACAACCAAATGTATTATATTACGTTCAGCTAAGCTAATGTCGAAATACGTCGGAAATGTCACCTTTACTGCATTACAAGCTTCTGACCAAAATCGTAATAGCCACAGAAAGGGTACATTTCTTGTTTATGAGCCATGTTTTTACAACACTTGCATTGAATGTAAAAGTGATCCATTACTTCAGTGTTAAAGTAAACGACAGTAATATTGTAATTATGGGTGCCTTGTCATTAAGTTACGACATACTGTGAATGGCGCAATTAATGCCAAACAGTTTTTTAAACGACAGTAATATCGTAATTATAGATGGCTTCTTATTAACTAATGAGTATATCTTTAAATGGCGCAATCATCGATGGTCAAAGGAAAATTTGCGCTTATTTTTTTGATATGCGCATTTTATATAATCCCCCTTCATTAACTCTGATGACCTTGACTTACTCTTTCTCAGTGGTAGCAATAATTCACTCACTCTCGGATGGATAGGTAAATTTTCCCCTCCAATTGTTTACACGTCGATTTAGTTAAATGCAATTCGGTCTATAAATTTTGCGGGTTCTACCTGGAATCAACCATTAGATAATAGTTTTAATTTGCTTATATAATGCTTATATAAGCATGCTGTGAAACACGGCGTATGCGGTACCGCGAAAAGCGATCAAAGGTCAGACAGGAAAATACAGACGCTTTTCACGGGAAGGCGCCAACAACGCAGAAAAGCGTGGCAGCAACTTGTTCCTATTGCTGGGTACTTAGTGGGTTAATGTATCTGTAACGCTGATTCTGTATCTGAATCTCTGCTCGCAGCTGTATCTATTGGCTGGCCGAAAAGGGGAGCGCTTTGCTTTTGATGTTGATTAATTGCAAAAGCTGTTGATTGATTTTTATTGCAAATATTGATAAAAAGTTCTGTATTAATTAACGTGAAAAACACGCGTTTCGTGTTAATTGGAAAATGGTTATTGAAACTAAACAGAACCCAGAGCCAAGTGAGCGTACAAGCTACGCAAACAAACAGAACAACAACAGCAACAAACAAACAAACAGACCGTGAGATATAAGATACAAGTTGCATTTTGTAGAACGTACAAATTAACGCAGCCAAAAACCCAACTGAAAACTGGAAAATACAAAAAATGAAAAATGAAAAGTTTCGACACAAGAACAACGAGAGTATCTCTCGGTGCCCCTGTATTTGTGGGATATGTACCAGCTAACATTTGATTTATGCTCAACTTTGATATTTACCGCCCAATAAACAAAAAAATTAACGCAAACGCAAACGCAGCTAGGCCGCATTATAGATGTATCTATGTATCTAAACCGGCGTCCGCCGCGTATCTGTATCTATTTGTGATTTTCGCTTTGATTTGTACTTGACATGCGTGCGTCTGTCAGAGCGGCAATTAAACAACATCACCGGAGTGCCAGTTGGCTTAGGAATCGGGATAGCCAGACGCCATCGTTGAAAGGGCAAGCGCTAATATTTGGTATTTGTTTGGGAACCGAGCCGAACCAGCACCCGAAATCTTTTGATACAGGAGTTAGCGCCGGGCCACCAACGTTGCTGAAAGCCGCTGCCGGCGAGCTGTGAATGACGTCCGAAAGGAGCTCAAACTTGTCAGGAGACACCATCCCGAGATAGTCAAATTGGCTCCTGGTAATTAGTCAACTGAAGTGGCCAAAGGGCGCCTCACTTGTCACTGAAAAGCGGTGCGTTTTGAAGTACCTTTTGTGACTGCACTTTGACAGCAAATTACCACAACAATAATTGGAATTTAGCAAAGGTCAAATGAGCACTTTTACCTTAAATAGCGATCATTTATTTAGTTAATTTAACAATACATATGTATGCAATCCCAGTTGGCCAAGAATTTCCCTAGATATATATTTAATAATAAATCTACGCTTGTACTTCAGTATTTACAATCCTTTGGAATCATAATTCAAATGTATTCTATTAAAATCATATTTTATTTTCACATTTATCTAAGCTTAACGATTATGAATCATGATTTAAAATTAAGAACCTAATTATTATCTTCAATCATTGAACCTCAATTCAAAAATATAAAAGGGTATTAATTAGCTTTTAAAGATATAAGGAAAAAGTATTTATAAGAAGGAGGTTAGTTTCAAATATAAGAATGAAAACTATGGATATTTTTTTGAGAGTGTAGTAATGTGGAATGCCGGTGGCAGGACCTACGAGTCCACCAACAGTCGCCTGACAGTCTCCTCCTCTCTCGGAGGAGCAGTCATAAATCAATGAGGACCAGGCAGTAACATTGCAACATTGCGGCATTGCAGAATTTCAACATTGCTGCCTTGCATTGCTTCTGGCCAGACAATTGGCATGGCTAATGCGAATGGCAACTCATAAATTTATTAATTTTTAATTAAACTTACAACGATTTGTAATTCCAACATGGTACCTCCATTTATGGCCCAGACTGCTGATGGACTCGCCAACTGGTCGAGTTGGCCAACTGAATGAATCTCGTTCGGCCGATGTCAGCCCGGAAACAACTCATTATCCTAATTAAAACGTGCGCCATGCGCGCCCGTTGCCATATATGAGCATTGCACGCGATCTGGCAATCGAGGCGAGTCCGAGTCTGCGGCTGCATGCGAAATTAGAAGATTGCCAAGATCTCAGGTTCGAGATGGCACGTCCGATAAGATCGACTATCTGATGGTCGCTAAAGAGTCTTGATTTATCGCTTTTCCAGCTGTAAGGTTACATATTCGATGGAAGATGGATTTTTTGGTTTCCTCAGGAGATTTTAACATAACCTGTAAGGGTTTTGTTTTACTTTTAATTTTACCACATTCAATTTTCTCTGATTTTGATTTGTTAAACACAATAAATTTGGTTCCAAATAATCTGTTTACTAGTTTACAGAACGACAGCTTAAGTGTGATATAACTTAGCTGAAGTCCACGGCCATAAATCTTCGACACTTAAACCATCTTTGTTTTTAAAAATAATAGTATGTGTAATAGTTGTAACAAAATCTTAATTTTACCTGTAATTCAATTTTAATCTATTGAATTTGAATGCATTTTACAATAAAATTATCTTTTATCGATCTTTTGTAAATGGGCTTATTTCTTATAAATATTAAGTATATTATTAATTATGTTTTTTTGTCAAAATTGGTAAATGATTTCCTTAGGATTTTATTTACCTATGAAGGTTAGTTTCTTATTGTTGTTCATGTAGGTATTCCTATTAGTTCGGGTGCTGGCAATTATCGAAAGCTCTCACGCAGCCATCGCTAAACGCGGAGCTGATGACGAGCGCCTGTCTCCATTCATACGCACTGTGGACAGCCAGTCAGCCAGTTAGTCAGAGCCATTCACCAGGCCAGACTAGAACGGATCGGAGGAGAATAGCTTGTCCTGCCCAAAACGGGATGGACTGGGGATGGGGATGGGGATCGGGATGAGGATGAGGATGGGGATCCAGACGAGGGCGAGGCGCGCCTTGCGTTCATTGTCATGCGGCGCATTTACAAGATGCCAGCTGGCAATGGCAACATTTCGCAGCAATTGGCCGGAATTGTTGCGGCAACATTGCGGCTGCTCAACATGTTGCTGCCCCATGTTGCATACTGATCGATGCGGCTCCTTTGCCCGATCCTGACATGAATGGCTTTAACCATTTTTGGGCCTACAGTTAAGTGCTGCACAGCACATCTGTGCCGCGGCCAATACCAATTGCATTCGTAATGAGTGAATCGAGCCGCGGATTCCCTATGAATGAAGCTCGTAAAGAGCGAGTGTATAGGTGTATAAATTGTGCGGACAACAGAGTTTATAAATTATTTTCAATGTCAAACATAAGCCTTATAAATAAACAAGTTATCGCTGGCAGTGGGGGTAAAAATAGATCAATATACCATCGATATCGAGGTTGATTCGCAATCCCTCTCTTTGGGTCAGCAACAACCACAGCAGAAACAACAGCAACAGCCGCGCGAACAAACAAACAAAATTGCATTTTGCTCAAATTGAATTTCATTTTGCGGTTGCACTTAATTCGGCAATCGCTGCCATAATTTTGTTTACAATTTACGATACTAAGAGTATGTAAACTTTAGTGCCTTCCCAGACTTTTCTTCCCGATGATAATGTTGATGTTGCTGCTGCAGTTGCTGTTGCTGTTGCTGCTGCTGTTGCTGCTGCTGCTATGTTCCCCATCATCAGCACCTCGTCTTTCGCTTGTTTTGTGGTTTTTTGCCGCCTCCAAGTTGCGAATTTATGGCGACAAGGTGACAGATTCTCAAACGATTTTATCATCTTGGCAACAAAGTTGGTAATATCATCGCGAGTTTACCGCCCGACTTTGTTTGGATTGGAGTGATCGCTTAGTTCGACTATTTTATGGCGCTTTTGATTGGGTCTGCTGCAGGAGCATGGAAAATGTAACATAACTTTATGGTTCTCAGGATGTTTATACTTGGAATTGGGGCACCTATCAGATAAAAAAGGACGCAAGTAGGAAGTAAGTATAGTGTGATTGATCCTTTAAACAGAGCATTGGGGTTTCATAAAAACTTTGAAGGGAATAGAATGATTTTGGTTATTAAGTTTTTAATTGTTAGGTTTAAATATTTTCGTAATATGTTCTCATAGCTGTTATACAATTTAATATTTTAAAATAAACACTTATACAGCAAAAGAAAGACCAAAAACTTATTGAAATTACACAATATCCTTTAGTATGGTCTTTAAAATATATATACGATTTTAGACTGCAATTATTGCCCAAAAATATGGGGTTCAATTAACTTAATAACCTAACCAAATTGAGTAGGCAACAAAAGCTTAAGTGTCGATACATAAAAAAACAATGGATATTGGGCAACATTTATGTAAGTGGCGATTATTGCGCCATTACGATTAGTTTATGTGGTAGCGACTACACAAAAAACCAGAAGATAACGCCAAAGACTTGGCAACAGTAAATGAAACGAGTGTTTACAGCCCCGAAGACAAAGTAAATTAATGTGTTCTGTTGCGGTATCCGAAATAGTTAGTGTAAACAAGGAGGAGGCACTATTGAAAACGAGTGTGTGGATTGGGGGGTGGGGGGTGCAGAAGCGCCCTTCGAGGGAGATTGAATCTCTGGTTAAATATTTATGAAATCATAAAATTTGATGTCTCCCTTCCGTTGGGCACTTGACAGTAATGCGACCATTACCGGAATGTGTCGAAGAACCCGAATCCCAAACCCAATCCCAATCTCGAGTCTCGGGCGCCGGTGCTAATGATGATTTTGATGTGCAGTCAACGGATTGGCTGCAGGCCCAAGAAGACCCGATCCGGCCATTGCCACAGCGATTACGTGGAGTACTACCCATTGGGCTTCCCATTTCAACCCGATTTCCCCGATCTTCCCGATTCCTCGATTTCCCCATGCCGAGGCGATGTTTGTTTTATGCACGTTCCGTTGTTTTACAATCGCTGTAAATAAATAGAGGCCGCAGATCAAAGGCCTATCAATTAGCACCCATTTCGATTATGCTGCATGCTGCACTTGCACTGCCTGCAATTCACACCCAATTAGTAATAAATTTGAATGCGCTATGCAATTTGCCGCCATTCGGCTTAACAGTTATGGAGGCCATTAAGTTTTATCGATGGCGCTCGCTCCCGAGTTCGATCTTCGGATCTGGGAGCCAATTTGATTTGTGGCCCACTCGAGAGGGCCACATCGATATCCACCTTTGATATTCTCGCACGTACCCCCACAAAAAGATACGTGGATGCTTAACCGAACTTAATTGCAATTGACTTTTAATGCTTATGCGGGCTGCCCGCTGTGTTAATTCGAATTCAAACTGTTTCCATAAAGTGGGAGCCATGTGGCTGTGGCTCCCTCCCCGTTTTCTGTATGGATTGCATCACGCCGCTGACGAGTGATTTAATCGAAGAACTTCATTCTTTTCTTGGCAAAGATTTTGGAATTTTTAAGCCCAGATTGCGTTAGGTTTTGAATAAGCCTCCAAGAATATCGCTATAAATCAAATGACAAAATCCCAAATACAATTATTTTTTTAATAATTTTAAGATCTCCGAAAAATATTGATTAAATAAGCATTGAACAAATGAAGACTATATAATTTTACAGATTGACTTTGGAATGTTTATCAGGAATTTCATGTTTTTAGTAGCTAACAATATTGTATTGCAAATAAAAGTGTGTAAGCATTATTTTGTTCAATTCTCATAAAGATACTTTCAATAGGACACGCAATCAATCAAGTCAAAATAATAGACTTAGAAATTCCTTTTATTAAGCACTCATCTTTAATTGCACTTAATTTGAAGTTGGCCCCCCGAAGCAAAGTTCCCAAGGGAATTATTAACTGGCGCTAATAAAACGCTTCAAGGTATTGGGTTACCATCAGAAATGCATAAATCAAGTGCTGATCCTGATGGCTAATGGCCAGCGGAGGAGGCTTTGTTACCAATTTATAAACAAACAAAACGATTCCGACGACAACAAAGGAAGGGACATTGGCGGCAGCATCAAATTACCACAAGATCCGACCCCGAACCCAAACCCAAGCCCAAACCAAAAACCCAAACCCAAACCCAATCTGAAACCCATATCCATGAACCGCTTCTTACAAAACGTTCAGGATCAGCTTTCACAAGATGCAACTTAGACTTTGAGTCCCCAGTTGCAGTTTACAGCCAGTTTGTCATTCATCGCAGAGCAAAACACACAATAATAACGTTTTAATTGAACAAAAGACAACAAGAGCCAACAAGAATCCAGAGAGCCAGTCGAGCAACAATTGACGATTGTAGGAATCGGATTCGGAATCGGATTGTATGGGATTGTATCGCATAGGAGCCTGCAGTTTTGCGGCTGCCTCATGAGGTTCAGTATCTGTATCTGTAGCTGTATCTGTAGCTGTATCTGTAGCTGTATCTGTAGCTGTATCTGTATCTGTATCTGTATCTGTTTCTGGTTTTTCTGAAGTGACTGTGACTGTCACCTTTCCATCAAGTTGAAGGCAGGCGGCGGTGAAAGGCCCTCGACGACAGTCCACGTGCCAAGCGGCATTGTTTGGCGACTTTTGTTCGCTCGCAGGCTGCCCGATGGTAATTGATTAGCTGGCCAGTAGCGAAACAGAGCGAATCAATGGACACGTATAAAGGATCCCCTAATGAGGTTCATTTGGTGATGAACTGCGTGTTTGTCCACAGCCAGCTGAAACACTAGAACCCATAATAATGGCCATATTATGTTGCCTAATTGGGGAGGGAAGTTTTCGCCAAATAAATATCTTTATTAAGACACCCTTATCTATATTTTGTCTATTTGAAATGATATACTTATTATATGGCGATGTTTCAAAATTACAGCTTAAATTAATTAGCAGAACTTGGGTGTCAAGTTATTACATTTACACTCACTCTATAAATAAACATAAATATTTATTGAACAAATTTACTTCGCTGGTTGTAAATTATCTTTACATTTCTCTCTACTTGGAGCGTCAATATCCTTTTCAAATATCCTGACATCTAGACTTTGATTAAACTATCTCAAAGAACCCGCATCCTCGCAGTTCCCATCCGCATCGAGGACAATTAGGATGCACGCCCCCGTTGCGTGCCAGGGAAAACAGAATGCGAAAAGGGATCGAGATCCTGATCCTGCTGCGACGCAAGGACCTGGCATGTGGTCAGAAGACAGCCGTCTAGGCCCCGTACCCCCGTCCAGCATCCCATCCAGAACTGGGCAGTTTTTGCGCTGCGAGATGTTTTTGCCAGGCACTTGCCCTTAACAAATGACACACGAGCACTTGATAAATGAACTGCAGCTGATAATGGATTTCGTATTTCGTATTTCGGATCGTGTTGGTCCAGTGAAAGTAGCGCCAGGGATGGCAAACGGCGATAAGCAGCTCAAGGACTCGATTTCAGGTGGTCCGATAAGCAGAACCATGCGAAAGGTAATTAAGTGCCATTAAAGTTGAGTGGAGTGGAGTGGTGTGGTGTGGAGTGGAGAGCCGGCATTCCAGAGGGCAAATGTATCTGTATCTGTATTTGTATCTGTTTATCTGCCGGATGCAGCCGCAGAGCGAGAGAGTTGGAGTGGCGAGAAAAGAGACCAAGTGAAACGGAGGAGGAGCACAGAACGACACCAACACCACCGTCAGAACAGCAGACCTAAACGAGCACACAAAGACACAAAGACGGACAAATCAGACAGACGATTAACATACAAAAGGATCTCCACGAACTTTGGAGCACGCCTTCTTCTCGGTATCTGTATGAATGTATCTGTGTCTGCAGAGTGGAGTTTTTCTCTGCGCCAATGGGCATGATTCACAGCGGGGAGGTGGGGCATCGTGGGGTTAAGCAGCCAAAGCGTCGACGAAATAGAACTTTTGTAGAACTAACCAAATTATTATGAGCAAACCAAAGGCAATAGCTTATTTTTATCTATCGAAATTCAATATATTCGGATGTATGCAAATTTGTAAGATATCTTGACCTATACTTATTTGTTATAATTACTGTACAAAAGGTCTTTTTTTACTTAAAACCACAAAGACACTTGCACAATACCTAATTTAATAGAATTATTTATTTTCTTTATCGGTGGTTTTTATTCTTTATTTATATGGCGTATTATAAACCAACATTGAGAAATGAGTAAGCTGACAGTTGATTCAAGGGTGATCCATATATCAGTAGCCCTTCGCAGGCGAAGTTACAAAACCTAGTTCACAATAACATTTTTCCCAGTGCATTATCTTCCGGTTTTTGGGAACCGGAGAAATAGCCGGGAAATTCGATGCTCGCTGTAAGTAGGGAAGCACAAGTGCCGGACAGACGGCGACAAGTGAATAGCTGGCCAGGAACAAAGACTACTTAAGCAGCCTTGGCGCCAGTTGGTTGCCCATGTGTGGATCGGGAATCGAGAGTGTCTGGATATCGCAGAAAGCCACATTGTCTGGCAACGCTCCATTTGGTCAGTAGTTCGACCAGACGACGCCAACGGACTTGAATGCAATGAGAATACACACAGATATATCCCAGCTAAGCTTCAATGTCGGCAATCATTGAAAAGGTGTTCTTATAGGACTTACTTTAAATACCTTTAAAAAAAACAATTGCTGAAATGTGTCCCTAAGAATGATCAAAAACAAAGGAAGCAAAAGATTTAATCTCCTGTATTGTGTTACAACTAGAACATAAATAACATTATCAATTATTAAATCGAACATAATTTAAAATGATAAACGAAGGAATATTTTTATATTTTTGCAGTGCTTTGTGTATTAAACAAGCTCTGACAAATTGTATATAAGTTTCTAGCTAGTTCAGTTTTATGGTTAGTACTGAATACTTTTAAGTGTATCTAAAATCGCTTTTCAAAAATAATTTTACTTCTCGTGTACTTATATTTATATTTCGGTTCCACAAAAATGAAACGTTTGAGAATAACTCAAAGGGAAACCATTGGATTTGTGTAAGCTGTTGGGCCAGCTCCACCTACCAATCCCCGATATTCGCCGTCTTCTTGGCTGGTTAGCAGCACCTGCTCGCAAAAAAAAAACTGCAGCAAAAACTGCTGCAACTTCAACGGCAACTGCAACCTTTTGTGGCAGAGTCACGTTGGCTGCGCATGCGCGGGTGTTTCGGAGTCGAAGAAGACTCGCAGAGAAGACTCGTAGAGTCATCTCCACAAACAAACAAACAACAAGTGCAACAACAAAAGGCAGTTAAAATGCATTTAGTATTTGTGTATCTGTGTTGGGTATCTGTGTGCCTGAGTGCGAAAGAGCTGGCAAGTGTCATTCTTATGGCTGCCACCGCTGCCCTTTTTTTTACCTCTTGCCTTCCGACCAATAAAATTATACTAATTCCTGACTTTTTGATTTCATTTTCTGTTTGTGTTGTTGCCAAGGATTTCGTTACCTAAGCACACACACACAACAGAATCGGGGGCTCTCGCTTGCACTCGCAGTCACCTTATGCGATTCATGGCATGTGCGGTGGATCGGTGATCATGATCATGATCATCCCATCGTCATTATACCATGCCATCGCTGCCTGGCTGCCTGGCTGGCTGGCACATCTGAGGTCCCAGACTTCGGAACAGCTCCAGGAATGCGCAGACAGTTTGGTTTCGTACTTGGCTCATTGCGCTCGTGCAGCTCGAGAATCCCCGAGAGCTAAATGCTCCACTCCGCTGGCTGCGAAGGAAACGACTCGGTTGATGTGATACCTTATTCGCTGGAGTGTCAAACGTAAGTGGGAGGAAATTGTGCGCTTGGGGCTGTCGGTTCCAGAAGTTTCTAAAACCTTAAGTATTTCTTGGTTGATTTTTTAAAAGTCTTTTTATTGACAATTGTGTGTTAAATTCGTTGGTTGGATTTGACATTATGGGAGCCAACGTTTTAAATAATATCTGCAATCAGTTATTGATTTATGTTTTTTATGAAAATGTACAAAAAAAGTTGTGAACAAATTATTTTCATTCAAATCTTTGACATTTTTATTTTTTGGAAAATAAAATTTCAAACTAATGAAACTATTGTCTACATTAAAAAAAAATGTTTTCAAAGGAAGGTTTTTGTTTTTAATAACTTCATTAAAAACGATGACAGAAAGCAAAACGATTTGCATAAAGGAAGTTTTTGTTCTACATTTTGGGTACGCTTATATTTGCCTTGAATTTTGTAGATTAGATTATTGGCTTGGAACACTTGGACTTCACTTTATTAATTAGATCATTCGTTAATACTCAGTTACGCTTAAATTTTTGTATTTAAAGAAAAGCTTATTTTGCCAAGTATTTCCCAAATGTGTAAATTCAGAGATAATATTTCACCACAACCCCGAAAACCCTAAGAATCCTCCTTGTGTTTTTCAAAATGCCTGCTCTAAGATCTCAATCCCGAAGTTTTGAAGACTAAAAGCTCAGAACGCAGTGCCGAGTGAGATTCTCCCCAGAGAGCGAGGTAAACCCACTCAAACACCAGAGAACGAGACCGTCGACCAATTAACTGGTCACTCAAGAAGCGGCGAAAAACGAGGAAGATTTTGACGTCGCGCTGGCTGGGAAGCCGAGAAACGCTAGACGAGATGCGTGATCATGATCGCGATAATGACGATAATGGAGATGGGGGCGAAAGCCCGAACTTTCCGAGTTCTCCTCTCTCGCGGCGCTCTCTTTCGCCTTCTCGCTCTCTCTCTCTCGGTGTGCCGAAGTGTGTATCTGTGTGTCGGCCGAGTGGGAATGTATCTGTATCTGTATCCGAGCCGAGTATCTGAAGTATCGGAATCAGGTAGAGGTAGACAGAAAGGCGTTAGTCGTTCAACAGCGCTGATCGAGTTTAAATCTATAGCGAAATGAGCGGCGGCGGTTGCGTCGAACTGAAAGCCAAAGTGTATCACTTGGCGTAACTCAAAGCTTTCAAGGAAAATTCTCCTCGGCCACCAAGAAATAAAAGTATCTGACAGATTCGCGGCGCGTTAAAGATATCTCAGTGCGGAAACAAAGAAATTGAGGCATTTAGGTTGTGCGCGAGTGTGTGTCTTCTGCTGGGTGTGTGTGGAATGTCAACTGACGGGTTGTAAAGGGAAACCCTGAAATCCGAACAGCCAGCCAAAGCAAATAAAGCTGTGAATACGAATTAAGTACAACAAACAGATACAGATAGATAGAGAAACAGATACTGGAGATGCCCTCAGATACGGCTAGTGAGTGAGCTTAAGAAACATAGTGCGTTGCGTGTGTGCGGGACTTGGAAGCTATGTGGATTACTTTCGAATCGTCAGCCGAAGGAGCCGCCGGGTGACAGGTGTATCCGCATCCCCCCAAAAATCCAAGACACCCACATCCAGATATTAAGCCCCAGGGTGTCATGTGCCGCGGCATTTCGACCGCAGCCACATCTACCGACCAGGTGCGCCTCGATTGCGGCAACACTATTTTCAACAAGAACTCGATCTACTTCATCTACAATTATCGAAGGAAAACAGAAAACAGTAGCCGACGCGGGCCCACAAGAAACATCAACATCCCTATCAGATATTTACACAAGCGTGATTTATTTGAAAAGCGAAACGGCCAGCGCCATAAACATCTGTAAATTGTGCAAATATATCCAAGTGTAACCTAAAGCCGCCCGCCGCGATAACGGATCCCATTCCCATTCCGATTTCGATTCCAATTCCCCGATCCACGATCCCAATCCCGTCATAAATTCAGTGGAACGAAAAGTGTACGAGACAGTTGGTCGCTCCTATTTTGCTTGCTTTCCGGGCGATCCATCACACGGCTTTCGAATTAATAACCGAACACATGTCGTATCGATATTCGACTTGAGCGATACGGGCACCCGGAGATCCAATATCAAGCGATACCACTCGACCATAGGAAACTTTATAAGACTGAGGTGAGTGCCGGGCCTTCGTCCACTAAGCTTATGTAAATGTGTCAAAAATACAGTGGAGAAGAGGCGGAGGTGAATATCTGAACTTGTGAGAACTGCACACAAAACCATTGCATAATGACAGCCGTGCATTCGATATCGAAAAGCCAAGTTCATTTGATATTGAAAATTACTCGGCTATCCGAGGAATTTTTCGGGTTGTTCGCCTTGTCGATGGCATGTGGCATTCGCTCTGCGACATTTGAGAGAACTCAAATTGTTCTTGGTCAAAACTTCGCTATAGGAATTGGTAATGGGATACTCGGTGAATTCGGTTTGGCAGAAGTTTATTCAAAGTCAATTAGTTGGCTCTTTCACTAAGTATTAATTTGTGTTTGCTTAATTTGTTTCTTATTTTGTTTAATGCAAACAAATAAAAGATCTCTTCAAAACTAAATTGACTTATTTAATCCATTTTAAAATAGAAAGTAATTTAAAAAGAATATTTTATTAGAAAAATATTAGCTCATGAAATTAATAATTAATATAGAGTTCCTATTAGATATTCCTTCTTTAATTACTTAATGTTAGCTCATTAATATAATTTGCTCATAATGGGTTTTATGTACTACTTATTAAGAATGAAAGTCAAACCAATTTTTTAAATTTAGTAAGTTTTTTTAAAAAGCCTTAGTAAAAAATTAAATCTATGCATAAAACAGCTATTAAAAGGGAGTGGATTCAACCGAGTCTTCTACGTAAATTAACCTGCTAATAATAAGATCGTCTACAATCCCTAATCAAAATATTTCCCCACGTATATCATAATCGTATTGTGCCCTTGCTAGAGATCCTATTCCAAGAAATCCCCTGACCTTTGTTGCCCAGCACAATAAAGTACCGTTCTGATGCTCAACTAATATTATAGATGGGAGACCCTTTAAAATCTTAAAAAAGGGAACATAAAAAGCGGCGGCAAAGACAAAACAAAAATGTCAATATCCTGGCACATAAATAACACGGCAGAATAAAGTCTTCGATTCTATTGTATGCGATGGGTGCGTTAGTGTCCAAGGGTTTTGTGACTACGTTGGCGTTTATTATTAACCAATCTAATTGCTGACGTTGTGCGGCACAGATTACTATACTATATCTATATCTTGGCCAGTGTGTGCGTGTATGCGATTTGGTATTGGGTAACCGGAATCAAACGTTAATCGTTAATAACAAAAATGTGTCAATTTGCGAAACATTTCGGAGTCGTTGGTGCTGCGACAAAAAGCTGAAATTTGAACTTTAGCAGGCGCTTGCGACATTTCACAGCTCGAATTGAGCTGAGTGTGAGTTATAGATATAGTATCTGGTATCTAGAACGCGCGTATTTCACTGAATGGACTGTGAGCTTGGAAATCCCGTAGAGCGCCTGGCAATTCATCGGTCCGAGTGTCTAGGGGAAACCCCCGTTTGTCCCAGATCACCGGCCATCGGGGCAGGTAGTAAAGAACACATATAAAAATACGGCTAAACTCTAGCTGAAACTGAAACCACACGCAACCACAACCCACGGAATTCTGGGAACATATTAAAAACAAACAACAAATTATGAACAAATCATAAACGTATTTATGAAATTCAATTTCATTCACCCTTTCCCCGGTTTCCCTTCTAATTTCCACCAATTTCCCCTCGCCGTCTTATCAGAGGCCCGAAATCTTGTGCACCCCCCAGCGTGTGCCATCTTTTCCAAAATTCCAATTTAACCATTTTCGAAAGATCCCTTTGCGCTTAAGCGCCCTGTCATATAACAAATTTTTTTTTAGTACAAGATAAGATGGTAATCTTTATGTGAAAAACAACATGTAATTTGTTCTAGGTGTGTGCGTGTGCGTACCTTTTTCAAACTCATCTTGAGATAAAATCTTGGAAATTTATAGCCTATAACCAAAATATATAGAATACTTCTAATAATTTTCATAAATTTTCTAGATAAGTTGGCTCTCTGGGTTTTTGAGCATTTGCCGCCTGTTTGTAAATCAAAGCGCCAGCGATAAGTGGAAAATATGACGATCGAAGCTACTCTAATAACCGAAAAAAATGTGGGGGTACGCGGTGGGGTTGGGTGGGTTTTGGGTTGGTTGTGGGGTTGGATTGAATTTCTATTCGTAGACACAAAACGATAAACCTGGTCCCAAAAGATCGTGTGTCAGTGCAAAAGGTGCAATGTCCGCCTGCGATTGCAACACTTGCAAGTGAGGGAGGGGGAGGGGTAGAGGGTGGTGGTAGGGTGGCAGGGTGGCAGAGGGAGAAAGGAGAGCCACCATTTTTTAGTTGCACCTTTCGCCCCGCCATAAAACCTTGGGCAGGCGGTGTGCGGTGTGGTGCGATGTTGTGCGGTGCGGCGCTGCTCTCTTTCCCATCAAATGGGCCAAAAGGAAGCGACGTCGCTGCCGCGGTCGCAGTCGCAGTCGCTGTCGCAGCTACCGCCGCTGCCGACGTCGCTTACCTGCCGAAGAAGAAGAGCAGCGTTCAGTCGCGCAGCGCACGTCGTCCAACGCACACACACACGCTGAGAGACACCGACACGCACACACTGTCAGGAAAAAGATACAAGATAGTATCTGGCAGATACGAAAGAGTTGGACCCCCTATAGTCGTCCCGCTTGCACCCATGGCCGCCTGAGTGTGAGTGCAAGAGCGGATTGAGTGGAACACGATCCGAATCCGAATCCATTCCGATCCGAATCCGAAGCAGCTATAACCCTTGCCGACCAGACCAGCGCTTGACTTAACCCATGTCTTCCTCTTTGTCTCGTTTCAGAGTTGCAAGCGACCATGCGCGCATGGCTTCTACTCCTCGCAGTGCTGGCGACCTTTCAAACGATCGTTCGAGTTGCTAGCACCGAGGATATATCCCAGAGATTCATCGCCGCCATAGCGCCCGTTGCCCACCAGCTTCCCTTGGAAGGATCGCGATCACGGTCAGGATCAGGATCAGGATCAGTATCTGGTGGAGCAGGAGGATCCGGAGCATCCGCCACCAGCACAGCATTAGCAAAAGCATTTAATCCATTTAACGAACCCTTGTCGTTCAGTGATAGTGATAAAAGCCATCTGAGAAAAAACAACAACAACAACAACAAAAAACGTAGCAAAAGTGACGCGAACCGACAGTTCAACGAAGTGCATAAACCAAGAACAGACCAATTAGAAAATTCCAAAAATAAGTCTAAACAATTAGTTAATAAACCCAACAAAATGGCTGTCAAGGAGCATAATCAAAACAAGAAGAAGCACCATCATCAACGCAGCCACCAACAGCCAAAGGCCACCAGCCCGGCCAGCCAGTCCACAGAATCTCATCAATCGTCGATTGAATCAATCTTCGTGGAGCAGGAGCGGGAGCCAACGCTGGTGCTCGACCGCGAGGTGGCCTCCATCAATGTGCCGGCCAATGCCGGGGCCATCATCGCCGAGCAGGGCCCGTCCACCTACAGCAAGGAGGCGCTGATCAAGGACAAGCTCAAGCCGGACCCCTCCACTCTAGTCGAGATCGAGAAGAGCCTGCTCTCGCTGTTCAACATGAAGCGGCCGCCCAAGATCGACCGCTCCAAGATCATCATCCCCGAGCCGATGAAGAGGCTCTACGCCGAGATCATGGGCCACGAGCTCGACTCGGTCAACATCCCCAAGCCGGGACTGCTGACCAAGTCGGCGAACACAGTGCGAAGTTTTACACACAAAGGTGAGTTTCCTTAATATCTATAATGACCCTTAAACCAGGAAATCAATATCACCTAATAGTAGAAACCCGGAAGCGGAAATGAGAGTTCAGTTAAAAGTATAACTTTTGCTATCCCAATTTCAATTGAAGTTCAATTAGTTGGTTTTGAGAGATCTCTTCAAAATAGTTTTGTAAAAACAATACTATTTGTTTTAATTTGGTTTTAATTATTCCAATTTCATCAAACAGTTAGTGCAAGGAAAACATTTTTTATAATTTAAAATGGGTTCAACAGTCATTATGATCAAAATTCTATAATAATATAAAATTTTCTAAGTAAAATTAAATTTTAGAAAAGGCATAATATTCTTGAATCGATTGATAAAAGTTTAAAAATCTTTGATATTATTTTACCTTACCTTCAATATATTTAGCTGAGATACATTTGAAATATTCATCTGAACTGAATTGCCTTTTTATAGAGGCGAATTTCCATTTTGATTAAAGAATGTGGATCAAATAAATTTGATACTGGTTTATCTAGATCGTTTGACACATTTTTATTTGCGAATAGATAGAATGGCAACACTAGCTTTTTATAGGGAAATAAATAAATATTTAAATGGTGCAACTAGCCTATTTTATTGGGGCATAAATCGAAGTGAAAAATAATCAAATCCATTTGCGATTACTTCCTCTACCTGTATTTTCCACCTGCCACCTCGCACTGCCAAAGGATTCTATATGTATTTGCCTGAACTTATATTTCCACTCATCGCAACGCGTACTTTCCGCTACCAAAATGCGAATGAAGAGCGACTCGGATTTTCCCTGAAATTCTAGTTCATCTAAGCGATTTGCATACCTGCTCGTCCGATCCCTCGATCCTTCGATCCTCCCCTCTATCATTCACGCAAGCGCTGTGAAATCACGCGGAAATTCCACGGCTTTCCAAAATGAACAGCTAAAAGGACACGAGCGTCCTTTTACCTGCTCGCCCGCGATGGCAGCACGGCGGTGACCTTGAAAATTTTCCAAGGAATTACACCAGGAACGTTTAGCGCATGCGCTAAATGGCTTTTATATTGTATTTGTAGGAATAACAATTATTATTAAAGCGTATTTCGCATTATTTCCCGCAGGATTATAGGGTCGAAGACAATAAAGCAGTTAGGAGCAGGTAACCAAACAGCCGCCACACAAACCAAGTGTCTAAAGCCAAGTGTCTAAGCCGACTGGCGAGTCGAGTTTGTCTTGGTTACGGTTCAGTTTTTGGCCAAGTCTGCATCTGTGCCGTTTTCTCGGCTCGGTTTGGTTCTCGAATCCCTCCGCTTGATTCTCGCTTCCCAAAAGAATTTACGACTTGCTTTCCTTTGTGAGCGGAGGTACTTGAGATCGGCAGCGGCGGCGGCGGCGTCGATTCAAATTAAGATTTTTCGGCAAGCGTGCAGAGTTTGCACCTTGCCGCACAGCTATATACATATACACCTTCCGACAGATCCGAAAAGGTAGGCCGGGGTGGGCCAGGGTCTTTAGCACAGGCGCCAGTCGTAAAAAGGCGGCTGGACAACTGGAACGTGCGATTTCGACCTTCTTTGTCCCAGATTTCCCTGCACTTTCCACGCTCGAGAGCAGTAGTGGGTGTATTTAAGCAGGGGTACTTACCACTCCAGGTAGCCGACTCGCCGAAGGTGTGTCTAATCATCTGGCCGGAGATCCGAGCCCGCTTTATATCCCCACTGATCGAGGCCCTTGCACTTGATCCACCGGATCGTCCGGCTTAATTCGCTGATCTCAATTTCAGTGGGATGAAACAGGCAGCTGGAAGTTGTATTTTTTTTAGCAGGGTGTCCAAAAAATGGAATACTATACTTTTCTTCATAACAAGCTAGAAATGGAATTGTAAAGGGTTGGCATTGTGTAATCTTGCCATATTTAATATTAAATTACTTAGGAAGTCGAAGGTGTTAGTTTATTTATTTGTTAAGATGAAAGAAAGGTTTATAGTCAGTGATAAGATCTAATATTTTAAAGGAAAGGTTACTGAATTCTCTATAAAGTTATATTTCTCATATAGCTACAGACATTTTGAAGGCCTTTTAAGGGAGACCACTTAGTTGAAATAGTAGATTTGATTATATTTAATGATTATTAAAAAAGTGTTTTTTATTTTTGTGTAGAATAGAGCTACTTTACCCCTTCTTGCTCATATATTTTTCATTTATTTCCTTACCCCCAAAACTCACCGGAAATATCTTTTTCTTCCGCCTAATTGCAGATAGTAAAATCGACGATCGGTTTCCGCATCACCACCGGTTTCGCCTGCACTTCGACGTTAAGAGCATTCCCGCCGACGAGAAGCTGAAGGCGGCGGAGCTGCAGCTGACCCGGGACGCCCTGAGTGCGCAGGTGGTGGGCAGGACGTCGTCCGCGAATGCCAATCGCACCCGCTACCAGGTGCTCGTCTACGACATCACGCGGGTGGGCGTGCGCGGTCAGCGGGAGCCGAGCTACCTGCTGCTGGACACCAAGACGGTCCGGCTGAACAGCACGGACACGGTGAGCCTCGACGTCCAGCCGGCCGTGGACCGGTGGCTGGCAAGTCCGCAGCGCAACTACGGACTCCTGGTGGAGGTGCGGACGGTGCGCTCGCTGAAGCCGGCGCCGCACCACCACGTACGGCTGCGGCGCAGCGCGGACGAGGCGCACGAGCGGTGGCAGCACAAGCAGCCGCTCCTGTTCACCTACACGGACGATGGGCGGCACAAGGCGCGCTCCATACGGGACGTGAGCGGGGGCGAGGGGGCGGCGGCGGCGGCAAGGCCGGGCGGAATAAGCGGCAGCCAAATCGAAGACCGTCACGGCGCAAGAACCACGATGACACGTGCCGACGGCACTCGCTCTACGTGGACTTCTCGGACGTGGGCTGGGATGACTGGATTGTGGCGCCACTGGGCTATGATGCGTTCTACTGCCACGGGAAGTGCCCCTTCCCGCTGGCCGACCACCTCAACTCGACGAACCATGCGGTGGTGCAGACGCTGGTCAACAACATGAATCCCGGCAAGGTGCCGAAGGCGTGCTGCGTGCCCACGCAACTGGACAGCGTGGCCATGCTCTATCTCAACGACCAAAGTACGGTGGTGCTGAAGAACTACCAGGAGATGACCGTGGTGGGCTGTGGGTGTCGATAGATTCGCTGCCACCACCACCACCATGGCGATGGTCATCCACCCAAGTGGAAATCGCGAGCGAGAGAGCATCAAATGCTGTTTGGTTCCAAGCCGTCAATGCTTTAAACACAACGCAAACAAAATGGACTGAATATTTGAATTTTAAGTGTAAATCATTAGACTTTAATCGTATGGAGTAACCAGCGGCAGCCACGCCCACATCCCATAGAGCCACGACCACCCACCGCCGACCTTGGAGCCTCTGTCAGTTTCCCCAGCCAGGCTGGGGGAAAATCCCAGATCAGAGTGATTTTGAGTGAGAAGAGTCCACTGTAAATAGCCGCCATGCCACGCCCCCAAGAAACAGCCACCCCCCAACCACCCATCCGTCAGATACTTCAGATATTAGATACTTTCGTATCTGTGTGAGCTGCTGCTGCTGCTGCTGAAGAAAAAGAAGAGTAAGAGTAAGAGCGACCAATTGAACAAATTGTATAAAAATGCTATAATATATTTAACAACTTTATCGATGCGAACTGGTATCTTTGTATGTACATGTTTGTGGAAAGGAGAACTATTCTACTAGCCGTTTTTTTTATGGATAATTTTATAAAAGCAATAGCAAACCATTTGTAAATTAACTAGCGAGAGTATAATCGAATAATGACTTGAAATTACTTAGGAACTATCAGACCTAAACACATACCTAGTTGTAGTAAACTGATATTGCATATTGTAACTCTCTTGTATATGTACTAAATACCTATATACTTTATATGCAATACACACACTAGCGCACACCCTCATCCATAAGCACACACAAACACACACTCACACATATCGACGAAAGGGTATTGAAACTTCTTTCCGAATTCAACTAAACGTAACTGTATAAACAAAACGTATGCTCTATAAATATATGAATAACTATTTACATCGTTATGCGTTATAAGCTAAGCTCGAATAAATCCGTAAACGTTAATTAATCTAGAAATTTAAGACCTATCGCTTAAGCTCAGCATGTTGGATAAATTAATAGAAACGAAAGAAAAAAAAAAACAAAAAACCCACAAAAAGAAACCACGATGAAAGGAAAATATCAATTCGTGCCTGATGTTGCAGAGCACGATTTGTATATGTAATTTTTCATATAAACTTTATTATTTTATTTATTTAAAACAAAGCATATTTTTGATGACGACGATGATGATGATGATGATGCGGGAGCGATGAGGAAAAAGAAAGATGAAAAATATAAAAGAAAAACAATTTATTAAAAAAAAAATAACTATTGAAGTTTTTTTATTTGACAAAAGTGTTACAGGGGAAGAAAATAAAATTGGAATATTTTATTTTTACTGCTGAAAAGTAAGTATACCGAAATTCGATAACCTTTTTACGAAGTCGTTTAAGTTTAATTTACGATGTTTAATTAAACCAATAAAAAGAATAGAAAAAAATCCTTCGAGCCGGATTTGAACCAGCGACCTATGGATGCCTGCTAATTTCGAACACCTGAATAATAGTTCGATGCAATTGAAACACTTCTACAGTCCACCGCTCTACCAACTGAGCTATCGAAGGTGATGTCAGTTCAGGTGAAAATTCAAAATTTCGCTAGCTTTTCAAAGTTAATTTAATCAGAGCTCAGCAAAAAACCAAGTGAAACAATGGCAAACACTTATCGCAGCAGTAAAAGCAGCAACAAAACTGTCGCAGGTATACCCCAAAACGTGCTGATAAGAAACGAGTGCCAAATCACTTCGCTGTTTAGATTATAAACGTAAGAAAAAGCCATTCATACGAAATCATTTTAAAAGTGGAAAACCAGCTATAAAATCACAGCACTACGAGTAATTTGTTAATTAAATGAGCCAGTTCGAAACGGGTGATAACGATCTGCATGCATATCAACTTCTCTAGAACTGTCTAAAGCATAACAAATTGCTGGCAAATGAAACGATAGGAATCTGGAATAACTATTCAAACAGCTGAATGAACTTTGATGCTGATAAGGCAGGGTAATAAATATTAATTATACCACATTTCAGGTCAACAAAAAGTTTACTTACTCTCCGTTGATTGTTTAAATCAATGTCAAGTTAATGAAATTACCCAACAGCCTGAAAAGCTTTTAAGTGCAAACTAGGAATATCTATTTATGCACTAAAGTGGGAACAAATTAATTAGTTTATTTTGATTTAATCTTTTATATTCGTAAATAACAAACAGGGACCATTTTGATTGAAATTAAATATATATTTTTATTTTTATTTATTTATACGTTTAGCAGCTAAAACAATGTTGTTCTATTCAAAAAAAAATCATGAATAAAGTAGAGCAAAATATATGTATATGTATTTTTAACTTAATATACACCGCAGGTTTAAGTTCATTACTGATAAGGATGGGGATGGCCCTAGACGCAGCTGTAGTTTGAAAATATGACCTTAGTCTATAAATAGCCCCGCCGATTAAATGCTATTACAAAACTAAATGAAATGGAAATCCAGAGGAAGATGCAATTTCGTCTCAAGAAGGTTGGATGAGTCATTCGGGGATTTTTTCTGGGTTTATCGGAAGAGTAAATTAATTTACCCACACCATGCACTGTGGCAAAGTGTATTTTTTGGGCTCAATTAAATGACTCATCAGGCGGATGAAAACGAGCCTGAGAGCCATTGACTTGCCACACACAAGGCGAGTGGTGAGAGATAAAGTCCACTTAAAGGTCTAACGCTTTGCCAAAATAGTTATCGGTTTTTCCTAGGAACTTGGCAATTTTTCGTATGCCAAGCTAGATCTATTGGAGCGATAGGACAACGCCCACATATTGGGATTGGGAAAATTCATTCAATCATAGTGGGAAATTGATACTGAGATCAAGAGACCTCACCGACTATTTCAGATCGAAGACCGCTGATAAGCAAAAACTGGGTAGGAATTCGAAAAGGGAGAAACTAAGCCGAGAGTCATTTCCTAGTCATTCTTAAAAATTATGAACATTTGTTGTAACATACCTGAGCAAATTACGAATAACTAATCCAGCAACTGACCCCTCGCCGCGGGAATCATTTTTTCTTATCTAACAAGACGTTTTGAGCAATCGATCCACACGCACACTCGCAGCCTCGAAACCTTGCTCAATGGATCACAAACGGGTCGCCGCTCATGGCGCTTAGCCATACCGCTCTGCCGCTTTCCCTCACCTGTCCCTCATTTCCACAACCTCACCTGCCCCCATCCCCTCAGCCCAGCGTCCCTGCATCTGTGTGTTTTCGTCGGTAATTATCCGTAAGCTGTCAGTTTTTTCGCTCCGCTTCCTCCGATGCACTTCTGGGCTAACCTTTTTTTAACCATCGTAAGTGAGTATTAGAGATGGCAGCGCTGAGGTTCGATGTTTTTATTGTTTTTCTAAAAAAAATAAAAAAGCACAACCAACGAAAGTAAGTATTTGACATAATATATTGTAATGTAATGTATTAACAAATTTTTTAAAGTAAGCATTGTGCTTTATTTTTTTGATATTACTAGTTTTAGTATTTTAAATAAAAAAATAATTTGAAATTGTCGTAAGCATCAGCAGGAATTAAATTTCATATAACGAAACTTCCAGACAAATACTTAAATACCTCTAATTTTATGGGAGCTTAAGTAAAGGTTATAAATTATTAACATCAGAACTTCATTATACTAAATATTGTGTGACACGCTGCCATCCCTAATTGATATACTTATATAGATAAGTCGATATTGGTCTGGTGCCCGTTTTCGGATTTCGTTTTTATGACTTGCCGCATTTTTGGCATCCTAATTGGTTTGTTAAGTATTTCCCTCGTCTTGCCGTGCCTTTCGGGCCGTCAAAAATTGCCCTGTGTCTTATCGGGAACACACTTTGTCCGAGTGCTGCTGCTACGATATTTCGTGGTTCTGTTCTGGGACTCATAGGCCTCCGGCCGAGTTCTCTGGACCTCTGGCCACTCGCCTGATAAGGCGGATCGTGTCTTCTGCGCGCCTCTGGCATGATTCACTTGGTCCGCTTACCGGATCCCCAGGCCACAGGCCACAGGCGATGCTGCGTAGATGTGCGAGCATATTTGGTTCCCCGGGGAGATGACTCACGGCCGGCGTTTACTAGGTGGCCACGTTAATTGTCGCCCCCGATACGCACTGTCTGTGTTTACACCCGGCGCCTGGCTTTCATCTGGCCGAAAAAAAAACAAGAAATCCGAAAACAATCGGCTCTCACAGTCGATATTCATTGCTGGCTCTGCATAAAGCAAAGCTCATTTCCCCCCGAAAACAGCACAGCACCATCGAAATACCGCCACTTAAATTTGTCTCAGCTGATAAGTTGTCTTTCACTCGCATTGTTTATGAACTCGTTTTGCAGCGAGCCATATATAGACCTTCGATAGCTCAGTTGGTAGAGCGGTGGACTGTAGATTGGCATTACGGTTGTAGACATCCATAGGTCGCTGGTTCAAATCCGGCTCGAAGGATTTTTTGTTTTTTTTTCATTGTTCAAAAAGGGATCTTTAATAAGTTTGTATAAATGAGCTTTGAACTGCATAGCACTAATCCTGATACTTGGATAAAAATACTAATACAATACAATTTATAACTTAATAACTTTGTAACTGCTTTTTGGGAAAAAAATTTATTTCCAATTTTAAGCCATACATCAAACATTTACTCATACAAAAAGACACTTACAAAACACAAGAACTCTGCTGAATAGAGCCCTTGTGATAAATCTGAAGCAGATCATAAAAGAGAGAACAAATTGTAACAAAAATTACAGCCTTCAATTTGCATTTGTCCTTTCACAAAGGACCGGCCAGCCACAAAGCCAGAGCCAGAATAATAACAACTGGCAGCCAAAAAGGCAACAAAGGCCAGCATCAGCATAAAAGTCCAGACTTTTTGACTCACAATGCAGACGTCCTGCCGCTTTGGCTGCCGTTTTCTCCAACTTCTCTTCTGACTTCTCCAGCTCCTCCGCCCAAAAACAGATGCTATCAATACATCATTTGCCTTTGTGCGGCTGTCACAAATTCATTCACCTGTTCTCGGGCCACGACTTCATCATCAGAAGCCGGAGCAGCCGGGCATCCAGACAATTATACTGCGTTGATCTCCAATTAGGCTGTCGAAACTCCATTTACACGGCCAACGGGCGTCCCATAAAACATCAAGACTGGGGAAATATGAAGGCATAAAGGCAACAGATTCAGCTCTCCTTAAGTTGCAAGTCATCTTTTCCACCGGCACCATCATCATCATCATCCTCATCGGCGAGTTAAGTAAATACAAATATGAATGAATTGCTCACTGGCTCCTTGTGAAGATCTGGATCTGCATCTGGATCTTGGCAGATCATCATCCGGCATTGTCTCAGCCGTCATCCTCCTCGATCCCCTTCCCCCTCCTCCTCCCCCACCAGTTCCACATCCAAGTCAAGTATTCGGGCGTACAACTCAAGAGTGTTTGCCCTTTCAACGATCTCGATCTCGATCTCTTGGCCATATAACAGTTGCACTTTTGCCTCGCTGAAGATCAAAATTCGTCTTATTTCTTAATGGCTACAAAACATACCGACAATACTGCATATGTACCATATAAATCCCTGAGCTCTGAAGCCGTATACATATAGGTCTGGTGTGCTCGACCTTAATTAGTTCAACACTCGTTAGATATTCCACAAGCCACAGGCATTCGCCTGTGCGCATTTGCATGCCGATTATTGTGATTATGATTATGACGATGGCATGCCGTCGAAGAACTTAATACCCACGCTGAAGAACAGCTTTTTCCTCATTATTGAAATTCCAATAGATCACAAGAAGCAAGAGTTTGGCAGTATCGAGAGCAATTGATACCCTAATACTTATTTTAAATTCAAAATATATGTTTTTGGTGACTTAAAAACATCAAAGTGATAAACTTAAATAAATAATGAACATTTTTTTAAATAACTAAAATACGTGGCAAAAATACTTACCAATTTTTTTTAGCTTTTATTGCTTATGCTTAGGGGGAATCGCCTTCATTCACCTACTTGAATTCTCATTGTGCCTGGCTACCCGGCTATAAAACACCTAATACCGTGCATAAAGCCAAAGTCTTGGCACTTTAATAACCACACATACTCGGGTGTTAAAATGGGGCGCCACAGCCATGGAAAGCCTCTGTGGTTTGCAGCGCGTCGCTCTGTCTGCAGTCGTGGCTGCCGCAAAAAAAAAAAACGATAACAAATGAAAGAAAACAAAACAAAGACTGAGAATGCTTTCCAGCTTTCCCTGGCAGACGGCAAAGAAGAAGAACGTACTCGCCGGGAGCAAGAAATCTTATTAAAGCGTAACTAAATGCCACGGATTAATGTCTAACAGGCGGTGGCAGGCAACAGGTGCTGCGCATAAATGCCAGTTTAGTGGCCGGTCTGACAGCAGGACACGCTGGGTGGACCAAGACGTGGATGTGGACCCCACAAGCGGCATTAGCATATAAGCCTTGGCCGGCTAATGAAGGCCATTGCAACTGCCGGTGCAAGTTCGTTGCCTAAGTCTTTCGTTTGGAGCTGGCGGAAACGATTGCGCGGTAGACCATGTTTTGACGATCAGGGAAAACGAGGCGGTAGCTATTGCATATTTGAGTGTAATCAAAACAAAAACAAAACAATTAATCAGCACAAATGGCAAAATGGCAATGACTTTGCCTGTGAATCGAATATATTTATATTTAATATCCAATTAGCATATCCGAACGTGTGCCCTGCTATTCAAATGAGGCGAGAAGTTAATTGAATGTGAATTCATTGCTGCATGTTTGAGTCGTGTGAACTCAGCTGGAGTTTTGTGTCTTCTAGAAAATTTGTTCGTTAGCCGAGTTAATAACTCGCGGCATTCGCTGTGACATTTATAGGCTTGTTTCACAAGCCCTAATGACTCAACCGAACTGGACCATAAAATATCAATTTTATTTCCTGCTCCAACCGTGTCGACCGCCATTAGAATCAAATAGTTATTTATCTTTACAGTTATACATAAATTAGTTTTTAATTGTCCCTTTATTTGCAAAATTTTCTATAAAACGGTTGCCACACAACAAAGAGAAACTGCAGTAAAAGTGGATGTATGCAAATATTGTTTATATTTTCATAATTAATCTGGATATTTTATGGCTGGAATATTGATTAATGAAAGCCTGTGGGTCGTATTTTTAGCCTTGTTAGTAACAGTAAATAATAAATTATTTACACATAGGTTGTATTTGAATTTAAACCAATAAAAAATGTATAAAACTTAATTAGGCAGTTAACTGCATTCAATTAGTTACAAGTCATGGCAATAAACGCGTATTGTTCAGTTGCCAAGCATTTTATTATTGTCCAATTAATTAAGTAAAACAAATAGAGATTATATAGTTTGGTGAGTATTTAATGTCTACATTTTCTGTGCAGATCTATTACGAAACTTCGTATAATAAATGATATTGGAATTTAAAAAACCTCAACAATATTTGCCAATGCTTAACCCTTGTTGATCGTTTCATCATCCCCTACTTCAAATCAATTTTCTCACTAATCCCATAGTCAGGTCATTACAAGTTCTCCCTTCAAGTTCTCCGTCACTAATTGCATTAAATAAACAAAATACTTGCTTATATGCGTAATTATGAATCGCATCAGTCTGAACAATTTTCCAGAACCCCTTTCCCCGCCAATGGATCGTCCATCGTTTGAAGCAATTAATAAACTAAAGACTGCATTTGAATTTTCAATTTGACACAAGCTCCCCGCGTTCGACCGTTGAGTGTTAGTTTGATTTATCATTTGCTAATTGAAAAATTATACTGTTTTGTATTTGTCAGGCAGTTAGTTAAAATGTTGTCATGTGGGGGTGAATGGGGGGACTGACAGTGCCAATTTATTGAATGATTAGACTCGGAATCAAGCGCGCACGTTGTAAATGATACGACGGAGGAATTTTTCCTAGGAATTTTGATTGAGTTGAATAAGCAATCGAATGGATTTTCGTATTTAATATGTAAACGAATTGTGTAAGTGCCATTCTAAAAATAGCCACTGGCATCGTAGACTTACCGACTGACTCGTCAAATTCCTGCCCTGCAATTCCGAGCAATCGAAAGACTTAGGCAATGAACTTGTATGATCCCGAACCGATCTCAGACTCATTGTTATCCTCTCGACGAGCAGGAGGTGGCTGCATCGGGGAGGAAAGCGAAAATTTATAAGCTACCCAGCGAATTAATGCACATAAATAAACCAAATGTGACGTTGAGCGAAAGACAAGCACTTGAAGTATTTTAATTGTCTAAATGCCAGCGCTGATGATCAGCTCCGTTCGCCGACAACAAAACCAAACCGAATGCAGCCACCAACAATTGCTCAGCTCTTTAAAAGCACACTTTCCAACAAAATATATTATTTTCAGGTTAAAACTGTCATTTTTGTAGAATTCATTAATTTATGTAACTTATAGCAAGTAGAACTTAAAACTTGTCAGTGTTTAAAATTATGGGGAGGCGAGAGAAAATAAAATGTAATGTAATTTATTTTACATTATTTTTATATATCTGGAATTTAACATTTATAATTACTGAATTCTATTAATGCAAAAAGTGTTTGTTATAGTATAATAACAAAAACTATTTAACAAATCATAAGTTGAAATAAAAACTTTTTTTAAATAATATCTTAATTAATGTTTTTTAAGTCATCAAATTATATATACATTTTTTCAAATGAACCTTAACAATCCAGTTTAAAATTTCGGGAAATTAATCAAAGCTTTGCCTAAAACTCTTCTTATACTACTACATTAAACCTATTTTACAAAAAAACGTATTATATTTTATATGCTTTTAATGCTATTATAAAATTGTATACCAAATGGAAGCCCATTCTGGTGAGTGTAGTCCGAAAATCGCCGCTTCGATGAGATTGGGAAACTGTAGAAGCTGCTTGGTGGCGGGCAGGAACCTTTTGGCCGCTTGCGCCTACGACAATTTATGTGTTGGCTCGAAATTTCTCACAGAAAACAAAGGAAATTCCAGTTGGGCCTGTGGAATGTGCCTCTCGCTCGCACCGCCATGCGATTGGGCCGCCGCCGCTGACATTTTGCATTTCGTGCAACGCATTCCTTGGGGCGCTGCTGGGCGCATGCGTACCACACACCAAGGACCATCCACATCCACAACCACCATAGCCATACCATTCCATACCATGCCATGCCATCCACCATCCCACCATCCAGCATTGACACTGATGAGTCCGGCGGACCAGCAACCTCGAATGTCGTTGCCAGAGGCTCAGTCTGGGGATCTGAATCTGAATCCAAGACCAACGAAGACCAACAACGGCATCATCTGGCCGCCAAGGTGGTCACCCCAAATGCAACACGCAACAACAACTGCGGCGTGATTGTTATGGCCGTGTTGCTCTGCTCTCCCTGCCTTGTTGCCCCATCCCCATCCACATCCCCGGCCCTGCCCCATCAGTTGCATTGTAAATTCGTAAAACAATAAAGAAATAAATTACTTTGGGCCCCAAGTCCAAGCTCAAGAACTCTTGTCCAGGTTCGGGGGAACCACTGGAAACACTGAGACACAGACGGCCGCTCACAAAGAACACGACAAAGCGTTGAAATCGTCGTGGCTTTTGTCCGAACAGGAACGGCCAGCAAACATACAGAAAATACTCGTACTGAGGGAAAATGGCCGTTCCCTCAAATCGCCAGCCAGTGTGGCCCCTCAGTTGTTCTGTTCTGTTGGCCAGGTTCTCTTAGTTCTGCGCAAACCCATTCCACAACTCCCACAACTGCAAAGCAAACATAATGTCTGACATGAACTTTGCGCGCTGCTGAAATTGCGATTTTAATGCAATTCGTGAGCCAGCCAATCGTTCAAGTCCAAGTACAATTGGACCACCCCGACGCAAGTTGCAGTTGGACTCGGGATGGGGTTGGGCATGGGCATGGGCAGGTCAAGTTCTTGTCCGGGCGAAAGAAGGATGAAACACCCGCACCAAATGATGATGAGCCCAGCACACGAATATATGCCCCTATTGGCGAGGGGAGATCGAGGCACATTCGGTTTTAATATTAAAAACACATGTGGGGATTTTTGATTTTAACTTAATGTTCACTTTTTTAATGAGTATATTTATATAAGATTTATCCTATAATCGATCTAACAAAAATGTTAATTAAATATCTAAAAAACATTAAACTTTACCGAACACGTTAAGAACTTTTAAAATATAATAGAATAACAAAGATGCCTACTAATATGTATGAGTTAATAATATTAACAAAAAAATCTTTTGAATTAAATCCTTTATTTTACCAATTTTGGTATTATAGTAAAATAGGCCACAAGCAAAAGCAAACGTAAACCAATTAAATTTGTATTTAAAATGGCTTAGCCACAGAAATAGTTCTAGCTTCTTCTAGAAAATAGTTTAAAGATTTTCGGCGCATATTATATATTTTGTGAAGCTTATATTTTATTGCTGCTTTGGTAAAGGTAATAATTTCGATAAAGATCTTAAAAGTACATCTCCATCAAGGAGTTAATAAACAGCCCTCGTTTTTATGATCTTCCGCCCCGAGGGCATGAAGAAACACAAAAGCATTTGGCGTTGCCAACATGTCTGCCATGACAAAAGCTCCACGCTCCGCAGTCTCGAGTCGATATTGGTGCGGATGCGGAGTGATCTCGGGAGAGATCTTTGGGACGGGGTCTGAAAACTGCGACTGAGCGGTGTCATGAAATGCCAAAATGTCTAGCTGCGAACGCTACACACGAGCGATCAACACAATGATTTCAATAATCAACGGCGAGCCTGTTGTTTCTGGTTGTTGATGTTGATTTTCGGCTTTTGATTTTATGTGTTTGCCTCGAGGGCTTAATCTAGATATACACACACGGAAAAAACCGAAGAAAATCATCGACAATCAACCAAAAAAAAGTGCTTCAAAAATGGAATAAAGGCAAGTCGAGGTTTCCCCCCTTTTGTTGTTTCTTATAATTTTTTTTTTTTTAAGGGGCCCCAAATGCCACGCCCCCCCTCCAACGAACAACTGTTCAATACATTTTGCGTCTTTAATGGAATTCTTATCGTGCAGCAAATTATTGTTATTAATTATTTTCAATTCAATGGAGCAGGTACGATCGAAGCGATCGGAGCAGCCACATCAATTGCTCAAGGGTTGGGAGCGACACGCTGTCTGTGATTGTGACTGTCGAGCCGAGAGTCCCAGGCAAAAAATATGAAAAGTTTCATTAAAAATTTATTAGTGTTTGCGGCTGTGTTTGCGCTCGTGTGGAATTGAGTGGATTCAAGTGGAGTGGCCAGGCACACCTTGTGGTGCAAATTAGAAATCGCGCTGATTGCGGATTAGCCTCCAGTTAAATGATGTTTGACTGATGTGGATGGGGATGCCGTTGGAGCTGGAACTGGAATAGAGGTGGGTCTCCAATCGCCCTGAACTCCGGCTCATATTTCAGCGGCATTTACTATTTAATAAATTGTATAATTGACCTGGCCGTTGCTGGACTGCTAAATGCGAGGGTGTCGGTTGTATTCGATAGCCTTCAATTGAATTATCAATGTGCTTTTACTAATCTTAGGTATAATTTTATCGGTAAACTTTATGTTTCTCAGTCTGTTTGGTTATGGGAGTCACGAAAAAATAAAAAATAATATTTAAACGATGTTAAGTAAGACTTACATTACTGGTTGGTTGAACTCAAAACTTGTATATATATTTACAATTCGTATAAAAATGGTAATATACAAATTTATTAAACACAAGTTTCTTTTCTTTTATGCAATTCTTAAAAAAAAAATTATAAGAGCTTAAAAAATGTTTACTATGTATAGTTTTTTCCTCACAATTCGAACCTTCTCATTGAATACTCCTTGTCTCCACCGACTCCCCTTTCCCAGATGCAAATAAAAACAATGTTCACTATTCATTGCTCATCAACGTTGGCGGCATTAAGGCCTTTAGCCGTATCTCTTCTTTTTTTGCACCCCATGGAGCGCCAAAAAGTAGCCAAGCGTGTGTCGATAGCCGATCTTTCGGCTTACAAATTAGAAAAACCAACAGCGGCAGTCGGCAGTCGGCAGCTTGCAGGATGAGGAGGATGATGAAGCTCTCACAGCGTGATGATCGTTCATCATTATCATTTATCATGTTCAATATTCAATGCGTTTTGCGTGCACAGCAAACAACAAATAAAAATGTCTGTTTGCTGGCCTTATGACAGGCAGAACTGCCATAAATGTGTTATACGACCGCCACAGCAGCGAATTCAACATTATTTTAATGATTTGTAATGGTTGTCAGAATTTTGGAGGCTGTGCTGTATGGGAGTGCTTGCGTTGTTGAACTTTAAACGATCACATTGATGGGAATTCCACGGCTCGTAGATGTTCATACCGCAAATATACCTGGCAGCGGCATTTACCCTAGAAATCAATTCGTAAATATCTTAACTTTAGATATTTTTAAATACTGGTTCTTGCTATTGAAAGATTTTTCGAAAAGGCCGGTAATGAAAGTGGATCAAAAATTTGATCAACGTTAAAATAAAAATTTTAAATGCAGATTTTTAGAGGATGAGACCACAAGTCTTTAGAGGTATGCCACTTTAAAATCGGATTAAATTTGGTAAAGTTATGGACAATGGAAGTCTAATTGGGAGTCACCTTATAACAAGTCATCGGAAACTTGGAAATAACCAACATGAAAATGGGTCAAAAATTTGATCAGAGTTAAAATGAAAATTTTGAATGCAGATTTTTAGAGGATGAGACCACAAGTCTTTAGAGGTATGTCACTTTGATATCGGATTAAATTTGATAAAGTTATGGACCCTGGAAGTCCAAATGGGGGTCACCTTATAACAAGTCATCGGAAACTTGGAAATAAGTAACATGAAAATGGGTCAAAAATTTGATCAACGTTAAAATGAAAATTTTGAATGCAGATTTTTAGAGGATGAGACCACAAGTCTTTAGAGGTATCTCACTTTGAAATCGGATTAAATTTGGTAAAGTTATGGACTCGGAATTTCAATTGGGGGACAACTCATTATAAGTCATTGAAAACTTGGAAATAACTAACATGAAAATGGGTCAAAAAGTTGATCAACGTTAAAATGAATTAAATTTGGTAAAGTTATTTACTTAAATGATTAAATATTTTATTTGGGCTTATATAATATAATAATCAGAGAGGACAAGTTCGTGCTTATTCTTTTTAAGAAGTCTATATTGTTTTTCGGAAATTAAGCCATTATTTTTCTAACCGCTTTTGCGGTCGAACCGATTACCAACTTCCTTTTCAGCACCCACTCAATTAATTTGTAGCTATTTCTGACGGCCAGTCAGAGGGGCTCTGTGTGGTCCCAGTCATATCCCGACCGCAAATTACTAATCAGCCCAATCCGCAGACACACACGAAGAGTCTGAAATTTATGCGGCTGATTAGCGCTTCCCAAACATTTTTTAGCAGGCAAACAAATTAGCCCCACTTAAGCCCGTTCAGAAATGATTCCGTCAATTCGGTGCCGAATGAGAAAGCGAATCTTGGCCAACACCCGAAGTGTCTATGCGGACACCTACTCAACATCCTATGAGCCCAGCTCCGATCCCGTCCAATCCGCAGTCGGAGTCGAAACAAAGATATAAAAATAAGAACAAAAATCATATAAAAAATCGTTAATAAATTTCACAGACGGACAGAGGTTCAGTCTTGGGACTGCGGACTGGGGACTGGATCTGATGATATTATGTGGATGGAGATCGGGATGGGATGGAATGGGATGGCAGCTGCAGTCGATTGTGGAATGAGTAGAGCTACCCTTTTATGCGGCCAGCTTTGGGCCCCGAGCCAGATAATCTAAAGTAAAACCCGTGGAGCATAAATAAAAAAGAAATTACTTAATTTCTTAATAATGTTGATGCTGTGTTGCTGTTGTTGCCAATGGCTTGTTTCGACAACTTTTTTATAATCCTTTTAGGGGCTCTCCCAGGCGGCGGTGGCAGCTGCACTGTGAGAAATGCCTGTGCGGGCCGCTCTTCTTGGGTTTTTGTTTTACATTCAGTTGAAATGAAATCTTTATTTCCTTTCGTGACTATAATTAATAATTTTTGGCCGCTTCTTGGCAAGGAGAGGAGGAGCAGCATCTGACCACCGATCACACCACACACGCAGATCATCATTATCTCCACCACAATAATGATGATCGAGTCGAGGTCTCTGTCGTTCTGCCTTCGTGGCCAGCAGAAATTGTTTTATGTCTGAAAATTGTTGGTTTGCCATAGCCTTTGATTTTGTTTCTGGCTTTAATGTTTCCCTGGTGGCCAGCATGTCTCCTGCGGTTTGGCGTTGTGTCTTCTTCAGCTTTTTGGGTGGTTACCTCGCCGTGTGTGTATTTGTAAGGGCTTTGTAGTAAATCATTTGCTAATTAGCAGGCAGGATCGGAGGATGAGGCCTAGTAGGCAGGCAGCGCTAATTTGAATATAATTGTAAGGAAACATGCTCTCTGGAATGCTTGAAAAACCCACAACAGATGGTTACAAATCAATCCGAATGGGTTTCTTGGGAGTTCAAAGTCTTTAAAAAATATATTAACGTTTTTTCCATTCCTTAATTTGTATTTAATGCACCTAAAACAACATTTTTGCTTAAACGAAATAAGACAATATTAACAATTTATTAATTTAAAATACTTTAGCATTTTTATGTTAATTTGTTAGTGATGAAAATTAATTGAACGATTAATTATTGTATTGCAGCATCAAGCAAAATTCCGTTAATAATTTATACTCGTTCAAATTGCTTGGGAATTCCCAAATGCAAAGCTCTAAAATCAGTATCCAAACTCCGGCAAGTTTGCTGTCTAAGTCTTTTGTTTGGGCCACCACTAAGCTTCACTTTCAACAGCATTCCATTCGATTTGTGGCTGCTCAGCCGAGAATTAATGTCTTGCGATAGCAAATTTAATTTATTGCGATAATTTTTCATTTTTATTTTTGTCAACAGCCAGAAGGGGAACAGCTAAGGAGGCAAAAAAAAAGAAGAAAAAAAACAAGACTCCCAAGCTGAAATTTGAGAGGGGACTACCTGACGGGCTGCACGTTGGAGTAGCCTGCGATAAGCGGTACTAATAATGGCTAATAAGCCCATTATAAGGGTATAAATTGTTTTGTTAGCACTCTCAATAAATTTCGCACAAAATTGTGTTTTCCCTTAGTTTATGTTAATGGAGGCTCAGCTACAAATTGCAATGTCTCCGTTTTTCGCCCTTTGTCTTTCGTCGACGCCATTCACTTTATTTGCAGCTCGATTTTTATTATTTGCATATCATTACCAGCAGATTTTTAATAAATTTTCGTGTTCGCTTCTTCTTTGGCTTTTCCACTTGCTTGTAGCATTTATCTTGGCATCTGTCCCGTTGTCCATGTCCCCGAGTTGCCAACATTTTGTCGGCACTTTTGGTCTTTGTTCTGGCTCTGTGGCTGCTGCTGCATTTCAGGCTCCTTTTTTCTTATTTTGTATTTAATCGATTGTTCATTGTTTTGTTTGTTGTTGCTGCTGTTGATGCTGCTGTTGGGGGTCTTAATGTGGCAGTCGCATTTATTATTTCGACATTCTTAACGAACTCCGAATTTATGAGTTAATACAAAAATAAGCATAGGGATTCGATTCTTGGCCAGGTCTCAATTTGTAACCGGTCTCCCCGCGGCGCTCATCCCCAGCTGGTGAAATTTCGCTTCATAAATTACTCACTTAATTGCCAATTTGCACTTAATTTTTCGTTCTCCCAGCCGCCGCTGCAGTTAATTAAGCCGCCTCGGCCGCAATGCGCATACGCAGCGTGTGCCGGCGCGACGAACCGAATGCAAAAGGCATTTCGCTACGCTCTTCTGACCTTGTCCAAAGTCTCGACGTGCATCGATACGGTTATTATTTATGCGAGCTCAAGACGTGTGACCCCGAGGTGGTAAACGAAGGCTCGAGGGACAGAGGAAATTTATTAAAAATTAGCCGTCCATAATATAAGCTGACATCTTTTATGGGAATTGTCAAGTCGCAGAGCACAAATCTAAATGTAATTTAATAGCGGGCAAATGCTCTTAAAAAGTATCTACGCTTATGGTATTATATATTTCTGCCTTTAACCCACTGGAGACGTGTTGTCTGGCAGGCGAGTCTGCGCCAAAACTAGGCAAAACCAGCAAAAAAACACATAAATAGTGAGGCGGCAGAGAGGGGCTTATGCACGGAACTCTTTTATTTGTTCGAAATCGAAACCTGTATTGTGGTTTTTTGACAAATGCTCAACATGCGACAGCTGTTTACCCAATAAATCCATTAGCTGTACAAACAGCAACAAAAAAGACAATAAATTTAGCAATTGACAAACAAAAGCGGTGCCTGCTGGGTGTGACCAATAATCGATAATTGTAGCTAAATTTATTATAAATAAATTTAAAAACGCAAGCGCTTTAAAGGCTATAACGATCACAAGAATCGTTAAAATAAGCTTGTTATTTAATAAAATAATTTATAATTTATAATTTATATTGACAGCATTTTATATAATTCTAAAACAATATAATTTCTTTATTATAAGCAATCCCCAAGCTTGAAAGTTTAACTCAAATTAATATTTTGAGCCAAATAGATATTCAATCATGAATATGTTAGCAAACTTTAAAAGCAGATGTTAAAATGGCATATAAAATGTGACTTGATTTTATTAGCTTCATAATCTTTTTTTCAAATGTTTTCTTTGCGAAACTCGATTTCATTTGGCTTGCTCCGCTTGATCAGGCCCATGGATCGTGTGTAATTTGCAAACGCAAGGCGTAAACATATCAAATAGTCGTTTTCATTGCCGTTTATCCACCAAACGTCGCTGGCTGCTTTCGTAGACATCGCAGCGCCAACAATGAGCGCAAAAGTGACGTTGGCAACAGCGGAAAACAAAAGACTCAGGCAACAAACTTGAAAACGCTGTGGCACATTTCTCTGATAAGCAGCCACATACCGTGTGTGAGTGTGTGTGAGAGAGTGTGTAGCGAAGCGTAGCTGTATCTTATCTGGCTAATCAATCTTTGTTGTTTGTTTTAAACACGTTTCATAAAAATTAATTTTTTTATTTATTAACCAAAGGCATTTGATGGCGTGCTGTGAATGATCCACTGCGAGAGATACGACCAACGGTCGTGTGCTACACAAAACCCATTGGGAGAAAGAGTGCAGAAGGGGTAAGAGGGGTGGAAACACCTGCTGGGCAACCCTGCCCCTGTACCGGCTCTCAAAACCCAGCCCTCGCTGTTTGTTGTTGCGTTATTATCATATGATATCATCACCCGAAATTCCTCGCTCGCAAATAAATCCTACATCTAAATAAATTTCAAATTCTTGGCTCAACGCACACACACGTATCTCCCGCTGTTTTGTTTGCATAGCGTCGGCAGCGCTGCTCAACATCATAAAATATTAATTAATTAGTCGAGGAAAGAAAAAAGGTCTGTCGGTTAGAAAGCGTGCTCAGGCAGAGAGATATACGAGATTTTTGGTAGTAAAACTCCCGAGATAAGCTTAATCATTAATTTCCTTTGTATTTGCTCAGCCTTAAACCCAAACAAGTTCAAGTTTATAGCCCCCGCTCTGTCTCCAAAGTCTGACGTCGATCGCTGCTACACTTGCTCTTGAAGAAGTTGTTAAAGTTCTGTTTATTGACTCGAAAACGATGAGAAAATCAGCCAAATACTGTTTGTCTCTGCTCGCTGAGCTGATTTGGTCGATAAGTAACTTTATTTTTATGCCATGATTAAATGACTCTTTATGTGAGGAGTCGAGAACCCGAAACTTGTTTTGAAACATATTAACCCATTAACGGTTCTCTCACATGCTATAAAAGGAACTCAATGATACAAATACCAAACATAAGATAATTTTATTTAATTATGAATTTAATGATTTCCATCATTGAATAAAAATGAAGTATAATAAATACACAGTCAATAATGAAGACTTTAATGGAAAGAAATATAAATGCTGCTGTTTCAATATATATTTTAAAATAAAAGGTCTTACTTTTTCCACCACAGTCAGTGGGTTAACAATTAACTGATTTCACAGGGCGTATGCGCAATAAGGAAATGCCAACTGACTTGAGAGGCTTTTAACGGCAGCCTACGCCCCACTGCACCACTGAAGTTCAAGTGCAGACAAACAGATATTACGAAAAAGTCGGCGAACGGAACAGACCTTTGCATAACAACAACAAATAATCATAAAACTTAATTGCTCACTACAGTAGAGAGTAAAGACAAAAAAGGCTGCCACTAAATCAATCTGCAACAATTAAAGTTAATGTTTAATAAAATGTTGAATATATTGCTTATCGCTTATTGTTCCTATTCATATTTCGAGCTGGGCGATTAATGGCGCGCACGTTTTTGTAATATGTCACATCAAACTATGCGCAGCCCGTTGCATTAGCAATTAGTCGACGGCAGCAACAAGTGGGAACAACAAGCTGCAATGCAACCGCAAATTAAATTGCTAACAAATTACAAAACAATTTAGAAGGCATTCGAAAAATGGCAACCCACGATTCGAGACCGTTGGATGCGCCAAGCATTTTAAACTGTGCAATTAATTCAAAGGTGGCGCGTGGGATACACTCTCAAACAGAAACGCAACAATAAAACAGATAACAACGTTTGACATAAAATTAAATATTATAGAGAAAAATGTATATTATCTAAAATTAATCTTATTAAAATATATCAGCTCCTAAGCAAAACCCCCAAAGACTATATATCTTAGCACACAAATATTGATTTGTAAATATATTTCAAAGCCCTGTTAAAATTCGTTAAGCTTCATGGAAAAGTCTTAATACCCCCCAATACTTCTTGCTAACTTGTATAAACATCTGACAAAACTATTTGCGGCATTTGTCGACAAGATTTCCATTTTGTAAAACAGATTTCTATCGACAGCCGCAATTTAAATGGCCAACAACATGTGCACTAAGACAGCTGGAATTTTTAAATATTTTTTGATGGCTTCACCAAAATTGGCCTCCAAAAACACAATTTTATTCTCGAATAGTTCTAACGAGTTGGTTGGCTCGCTGGTGGTCCAATGGCAATTGCCGGCTCACGTTTTCCAACTCATGGTGCAAGCTTTTCAGTTTACCGAATCACTTGAGCCGCCGCTGCGTGGAAATATTTTAAATAGTTTTCTAATAGCGGCCACGAATAAAAATGCAGTGATTGGGTTTCTGAAAAAAAACGCATCTCATGACCATAAGTGATTTAAGTAGTGATCAGAGAAGCCAAAAGCGGATAGACTTGTAATGGCAGCCATGAAAAGGTTATAGAAGGTACAACATTGTATCATTTGTAACTAACTAAAAGAGAAAAAAGAAAAAAACGATTTATTCCATAGAAAATATATTTGAATGACCATCATTTCAAAATAAATATAAAACTTTAACTGTTTCACAGGAACTAATAAAAATAAAACTATAAAAATCTTTGGACTTGACTTGCTAGCATCAAACGAGAATAGATACAATTCATAGAAAACGTTTGCCATTTCAATAATTCAACAAGGCTTCAAATTGCAATGATTTTTATTTAAAGAGCATCCAATTCGCTTTTCAAGGCCGGCGAATTCTTTGATCGCGCGCCGCGTAGTCTGCGATGCGTAAACAAGCGTCTCCAATTGCCCCATAAAAACTCAATTGCAGACAAATTGTCGCCAAAAAAAGGCTGTTTATTTTCGAACCCAACACGTTTTCGATGTGTGCCTCTGTGTAGGGCAAGTATCGATTACAATTGCACCCAAATGCTTTCGTTCTGCGTTTCAGGGGACTTTCGAGCCCAGGCCCCACAAAGTCTAGCATAATAATAAGCCCAAAAACAGCAAACAAAGCTGGCTAAATTTGGATCGCTGGGGGCGATTGCTGGGCAGCCGGAGCTGTCTCAATAATTCTTTTTATTATTAATAAATAAGGCTTAGTGGGTCTGTTTGTTGTCGTTACTGTTCTGACTGCCGCTGCCACTCGGTCTGCTTGTATTTTATTTTATTGCTGGCTCTGTTGGTGCTAAAGCTAAATAAACAAAAGGCGTGTGTCGCCGACTGTCGATTCGACTGGCCAAGGCTTTGGGACTCGACTTTGAGAAGCGTTTAAGCCGCTTGGAGCTTGGAGCTCCAGCTCGAAGAACTGTCAGAGATCTTTCGCCTCTTCGGCTGCTGTCATCGCTGAAAAATTTCGCCAGCCTTTATCGTTGTTGTTTGGGTTTCACATTATTATTATTATTATTATCTGTTTGGAATGCTGTCGTTTTTTGTATAATTTTTTTAGGTGCTGCGGCTGGGTGTGACAAATTAACGTCGTGCCCAACGAAAATCGCGCGACGTCAAAACGACGTGCAAAACTTGTGGAGCCGAATTGTCTGGTTGGTTGTTTGTTTAAGCTGATTTGTTGCTGCTTGTAATTCTGAAAGTGTTTGCAAGCGATAGAAAGTCAGAGCTTAGCATTATTTATTTGGTCATAATTTAGGTAGAATAAGGTTCTTTTTAATTTATGATTATTACTATTTAAGCTTAATAAGCACGACTTCTTCGACTAGTCGACATTCGCCAACAAATATTGTAAATGAAAAAATATTAAATATTAAATATTATTAATAAATTTTGTTACAATAAGTGTAGATTACATACCTAATTATATCTCAGAAAAATGTTACCAATATTTTAATTTTACTTAAATAAACTATTTCATTTCTTTTTTTGATATTTATTACCATTCAATGCGTTAATTTTGCCTTGCTATAAACACATAATTTAAATATGGTACGATATGCTAACCAAAATTTAATACTGCCATCTGAAACAAGTCAAAGTCAAGTTTCAATGAATAGACCAAGACATAAATTACCATCCACTTAAAGCTTGTTTTGTATTATTTTTTAATGTTCCTCGCCTTTTGTAATTTATGGAATTTTTATTTATGAAATGCGCAATTTAGAAATAAACATGCGAGTGGTTTTGGCCTCTGCGTCAAAATGGGTCACTAAGCTTGACAGTTATAGGGCAATATATAAGCCCCTTCGAAGAACAAGAAGTTGGCCAAACGAAAGATTCTGGCAACGAACTCGTTCTAGGTGCTTGTGTACTCCTAGATCTAAATTCACAATTAGTCATGCAAATCAGCGTTGTCAACGTAATTAAAACGTAATGACCGACAGATCAACTAACGGTCCCAGATGTCATAAACTATATCCATTCGGCTGACGAGGGAGACAGGAAGGCAACTGGGGCTTAATGGCAAATTAAAGCCGCAAACGCGTTTACCAGCAGCACCGTCACACACCCCCACTTCGGGCCAACGGCGACAATTTATTTTATTGCATTTAACTTTTTTTGTATCTTTATTATTTCAAGAAAATAAAAATCCGAGTCTATTTCCACAATTGCGGTTTTGTGGCTATTATTTATGCGCTAGTTGGGGTGTGTTTCGCGTGGGTGAGTGCTGTGTACCTGGCAACACTTTCTTGAGGTGTTAGTGCTTGAAAACCGAGCTTAAGTCCCAATGAAAATAAAGTGAAACAAATGCGATAGTGGGTGGGCATTGAAAAAGTTAAGTAATTAAGGAAGTGGGAATGGTCTTGTTATTATAATATGAAGTTAATAAGATTAAAGCCTATATAACAAAGAGACTTATTTGACTCTTTATAGTTTTACAATACATTTTTACATTAAAATAACTTCAGTATTGCAGTTACATCAATATCACATATTTTTTCCATAATTACACCATTTGTTTCGGTTTATATTGATATCATAGCTTAACTTAAAGTCCAATTTATTTTCCTTAAATAACAGGATTTGGCGAGTAAACTTGGACGACAGGCTGGCTCTAATTATTGTTCCTGGGGAATTATTCATTAGCGTGGCCGCGTCAATTTTTCATGATTACAAATGAAAAGTGTTGGCATTAAGTGGAGCCGGTTGGTGGCACCAGGGGGAGTACCCCGTACACCTGACTTCAAACGAACTCTACATATTACTCATACGCAACGTTGCACCTGCAGCAGCCGACAGACCAACTTAATTACTAAGCAGGAAATATTAGCGCACATAGTTAAAGCAAATAAAACTAATGAACAAGAAATATTAATTTGGCCAAAATAAGAAACACGCGAAGCAGCAGCGATCAGCAACTTTCGAGTGCCGCCAGAGTTGGACTTGCAGTTCGAATTTAAGTTGGAGTCGGAACCAGACCCACAGCAACACTTTGCCACGAAAAACCTGAACATGCATTTTAATTGCAGTGGCACAGGCTTTGAGATCCGCGAGGCGAAGGAAAACAAAATGCTCTGCCACAATTTGTTTAAAGCTCGGCACCGGCGTGAAAAGGAAAGTTAAGGGTGTTTATATTCTCAGACTATTGGTTACCCTTTATGGAAAGTATTATGTTGTGAAAAAGTTATAAAAAAGTATTTCTAAAATATTTACAACATTGTATTGTTCCTTAAATGTCTGCTGTATAAGTGGTACATTTGATTTTTTTATTGAAATGCTTTAGTTTTCTCCGAGTTGTCCTTTAAACACTTTATGTGTTATTTTCCAACAAAGAGTAAAATAAATTAAACAACTAAGGGATTATATAAGTTTATTAGTTATCTTAAATTAAAGATTTTAAAGTATCCTCATAACTTTTATTTATTTATTTATGAACTTTGCCAATATAGCATTAAAATAATAATCCGAAACTTTGAGATTGGGCAGTCTTTACATGCCTTTTTATAGAGTATTTCCAAGAGTTGTCCAAACAATTGTCTGCTGCATGTCTAGTCGTCATCGTCATCATCATCGTCTCCGCTCTGGTTGTTGCTGGGGCCTCACTTATTGCACGAAGCCAACGATCTTTGGTCCCCAGTCCGCAGTCTTCAGCCGGCAACCAAAGTTGAGCAATCAAATAAAAATACTAAACCAAAAAAAAAAACGACGGAGAAAAAAACATTGTCACGTCAAATTCATGTCATTTAATTAATTTTGTTTACTTGCCGCAACATTAATTTGTTTTTGCTGCCGTTGCAGTGGCGACTTGTTGTCTTTGAAAAAATTTTCCACCGTCGTCTGTGGAAACTGCCGTTGCTAGCTGAATATCCATATATACTGGCAGCCGACTTGAATAACATGCCGAAAAATATTTTCCCACATGACTGCACTTTATGCAAATAAAACAAGGCAAGAAATTCGCCTGAAATCAAAGTTCTCGTTGTGTATTTGTCTCGTTCAAAGATTTGCCGACAGACTCTTGACGGGCTGTCAAATAAATGTCGCTTTATTCAAATTTCGCATTCGCACTAATTGTCTGTTGAGCGAAAAGACAAAAGGAGCTGCTAACGAGCCCGGGATTGTTTTTTCTGGGCAGCATTAAGTGCAGATTAGCCCTGAATTGGGCAGACTTTGTGTCGCAGGCTCAAAAAACCTCGGCTCCTCAATCAACTTTCGATCAAAAAAGCGCCGCAGCCGCTCTTCGCTTTTGTTTCACACACAAAAAAGGTTCGAGTGGAACCTTTTTGGCGGCATTTTGCATGGCTCATTTGATTTTTGTTTTAGATGCGTTCTGATAGATCACAAAAAATTTCTAAAGACAATCGCACAATGGTTTGGAAGCGGTCAAAAACCAAATAAATTTTTTAAATATCACAGAAAAGGTTTCTGTGGTCTTTAAATCGAGCTATATTATTCGAAAATTTAATTTCAATATGGGCACTAAATTATTGTTATAAATTGGTTTTATTTTACTATATACTAATATACTAGGTAGTTAGTAGTAGGTAGCTATTATTAAACAAATATTTGAAATTAAAAAAATATTATTTAAATATAACGAAGCAGTTTATGTAGCATTACACCACTGTACTGTGATACTTTCAAGACGCTTATTGAAATCGAAAAACGGAAATTATCAAACGAAACGAAAGAGATTCGAGACCGGGGAACATACGACACCGGATGTCTGGAAAGGCCATGTTCCCGGGCAATCGAGGAGCAGAATACCGAAGGATATGGCTAAGCCGACTAACTGCCTACAAAATGTCTGCTTAACCTGCGGATGAGTTAATTAAATCTGTCAATACTGGGCCCCAAAATGCTGGGGCAGACGAGGCGGGGGAGCTGGCCATCAAACCATGTCCCTGACCATGTCGTCGTCCATTCAAGCGACCCATCATCATCAGCAGAAGCAGCGCTTGCCATAAAAAATGTAGCACGCCATGTGCGGGCCAATGAAACCGGGATGGAGGATCGAGGATCGGGATTCGGGGATCGAGGACTGAGGATTGAGGATCGAGGATCGAAATCGGGAACTAAAACTCGGCTCCTTGCCTGGAATGTAACTCGATTCCTATTAACTCATCAAGTTGGGTGCTTGGGCGTTGGTTCAATATATATATATATGATTTTTTCTGTTTTTTTTTGTGCCTCTGGTGGCCTGGCGGATTGAGAAATGGGCAAAAATTAAATCAGTTTCGGTTAAGCAAAGGGGAAAAGGCTTAGGGCAATTTGTAGCCCTGTGCGGTCCTTTTTCACCATCATCCGCAGGTGAGACTGTGTGCGAGTGTGTCAATGTGTGTGCTGGTTTTATAAAGGCAAATATGTTCACACACTTTACTAATAGCTTCATAAATAATAACCAAGGAGGTCAAAATGTTTACCAAAATGCACTTGGAAAAATATATCAGCGAATCATGTATTTTGTATATGTTGCTGGTAAAACTTATCATTTTTAAAAATGTTGCAAATAACTATCTGAATATTTAAATGTATTTTAATAGTATTTAAAAATAAACAACTTTACAATCCCCCATCGCTTGTCTCATAATATAATTTTATTAGTCGGCAGCTAAAAAGTTTTATCCTTTCAGTCTTTATATTTTAACTTGTAATTAAATATTTTAAGCAGTATACAAAAGATTTAAAATGTTTTTTTTAATGTAGGTAACAGGAGAGAGAGCAAAAGAGATTCCAGCCGCCTTGTCAGCCAGTCAGTCGCACATCCAGTTCCTGGGCCGTGTCCCCTTTCCCTTTCCCTTTCCTCCTTTCCTTTCCGTTTGTGCCCCACACGGAGTGGGTTTTGTCCTGCACTGAAAAAATATCGTTTAGGCCTTAAAACAGTCCTTTCTGCATTTAAAAGTTTTAAAGCAGAGACTGCCAATATAAGCTAAAAAAATTAATAAAATCCTAGGCTAAAAAGCATAAAAAAGAAGGTCTTGAAATATATTTTGTTTGTTCAGCTACCCAAAAAAAGTGCAAGCTTTTACTTAAAAACAATAAATATTTGCATAAGACATATATGGGTTAACAATTTATAAACTGTTTGTGGCATTTCCCATTCTTCCCAAAAGAAAATAAAATATTTCTAAGAAGTTTAATCAGCTAGCTTAGCCAACTTATAAAATGGGCAAAGCTTTTAGATAACCTGGGGGTGTACCTGTTTTATTTCTCTGTGCAGTGGCAGGTGTGTGTGTGTGTGTGTGTGTGTGGGGATGGTGCGTCTCAAGTTTTCAACAACAAGATATAAGCCAATAAAGAAGGAACAACGGCGAAAAGGATGAGCGGCCAGAGCGGCACAAAAAGAAAGCGCAGGCAGGGAGAATACCTTAATTACGGTTAATGGAGCGTTCGAAAAAACAAAACCGATGGCTGTATATGTGGCCGAGTGTGTATCATATGTTGGATCTCCGGCCGAGTGCCACGGCGAAATAACTTAATCACATTTCCAGAAGACACGGCCAAGACAGCGAGCGAGACGACCGCAAAAATCTGCGAGCCATGTTCGTAATTTTGTATATAAATGAGATGCGGCCACCTAATGAGCCTGATTAACCAACCGGCCCGAGTCCCCAAGATCCTCGATCCTCACGGGCGGTCCAAAGACCTCTCCCCCCCCTGCCCCCTTCGAAGATGGAACTTGGGCTGCGGTGTTTCATTTAACTGCTTTCATGCCACAGATCGCGTCGAATGGGACGCGTCCTTTTGACCTCGGGTTCTGGGACTCTGCGGCTCTGCGATCTGCGAGGTTCTCAGCCCCGGAATCTGCGACTTTATGATCTGACTCCGAGACGCTTTTAATTTGCATACGATGTGTCAATGATGTGGACGACGACAACGACGACAGCGTCGCGTGTGGTTTTCCCTGCTGTCGCTCTGCTGTGGTAATAAAAATCGGTTTTGCCTTAAATGCCATAAACAAAACGCCTGAACATTTTTGCTGACAGATGTCTTCATTGAAAATTATACATAGCCGGGTTTCCAGGCTCATCGGTCTGGGGGTAGGGGGGGAGGGGGGCTTCGGTGTATTGGGCTCTTCATTTTTTTGTGTTAAGAGATCGGGCAGATCCAGAGCCAGGCCTTTGGGACTTAGTCCCAGGCGTCAGGTGGCTTAAGCGTGAGAAAGTTTTGCAGAGGCCTGTTGGAGTTGGTACTTGTTGTTGTCCTCGCTTGTGGATTTTGTGATTGGATCGGCAAATCTGAATGGCGATGATGTACCCTTAGGCTTGGATAATATTTAACATATCCACAACTATAATAAATATTTGGCAACATTTTTTTTCCTAATTGGTTTGAAGTAGCAATTAAAGAGCTAGAAATAGTACAATCTATTTTGTATATGCAAGTACCCCTTACTCTCAGTGACTTTAGGGTATCCACACCGTTCATCACCCCCCTTCTGTCCTTAATGATTTTTTTCGGCAGCTCTTAGTCATGTTTTGGCTATTTGGGGCTAACTGCCTTGACTCATGGCGGCCGGGACTTTCGTTCCCTCGACGGGATCGCCACATAACTTAATCATAACTTTTTGGGTGGCCCCCAGAGCCCAAAACAATGCTGAATTGTTCTGCCCGGCGAAAAAAAAAACCCACACACACATACAGGAAGACGAGGGATCCAGAGGGGGGATACACTTTGATTTCAATCTGATGCTGGGGCAGCATAATAATATTGTATCATTGTATCGCAAGGAGAAGCCGCAGACGAGGACGCATCGTCGTGATCGTGGGGGTTTTGTGCGATTGTGTGATTGTGGGTCCATGGGCTTTGGCCCATCATCATCTCCATCATCAATGGCAGCTAAGGGGCCTACCGTACAAAAGGCTCGCTGTCTTACCAAACAACCAAACAACAACCTCCCTTTTGGCCGTTCTTTGGCACGCTGAAAATTTTATGACTTCATTTGCTGACCACCAAGCGAGCGGAGCAGAAGCCCCCAAATAAAAAAACGGGGCAAACACAGACCGAGATTGGCTCATAATAGGCCGCGTTTTTGCCTTTTGATGGCCAGTTTAGAACGCTGGTCTCTTTTTCGGCGGTTCTCGGGATGCAATACCCGGAATTTCGTGCAGCGGCAACACAATAGCCCAAAGGATTCTCTGAATTTCGATCCGCTTTCCGGTTGGGTGGCAGCCACTCACCGCCGTCGAAATTAACTAGCTCAAAAGAATTACCTAAGTGACTCGATCAGAAGCCCCCCGGATTTCGATGAAGAAATAATGAGTGCGCTATTGTTGCTGGATTGAAATTGGTTATACGCCGTTTTGTTTTGTATATTTTAGAAAGTTCTTAATAGAAAAGTATTCATCCTTAAAAAAATATGATTGGGGAATTACATTAATTTAGTGTTGAGTGTGCGACTCATTTGAGCAACGTTCGAATAAAGCACATCCCAAATATATTATTTTGTAATCAAAATCCAGAAAAATCAGTTTGAGTTTAGGTGTTTTGAATTCTTTTTAAATGTTAAAATATTATAACCCGTTCAATTTACGGGAAAATTTCCCACAGCATCATAAATTTTCATGTAAAAACTACAAACCACATATCGCTATGTGTAATTTATTCACTTGTACTTTGAATCACTTAGTTTCTCTTGTCCTGCCCCTTGATGTTTAACCCCCCTCCCACGTATTTATCCCCCTTTCAGTGGCTCATTGTTGTTGCTGTTGTCACACACACAACATTGAGGGAGCGATTAAGGCGATACGATTGTGATCTTATCAACAATGCGCAACGATCAGTGGCTGGCACAACAGCAACAACACCCTGGACAGGACACACAAGGAGTTGCAAAGGGAAGGGGGGCAGTGGAAGGGGAAGGGGGAGGGGTGAAGGGAGCAGGGGGTATGCAGGAGTTAAGTCCAAACAAATCTCAAGTCCCGGGGTGCGTGCGTAGAACAGCTTTATAAATGTAAATTAGATCTCGTTTAGCATCGACTATGGGCCTCGTAAATAAATGCCAAATGACATCATTATCATCAATGCTTTGTTCGCTGCACACGGTGGATTCTGCTCCTTGAATACAGTGGGTTGCAAACTATTAAAAATGAGTTGAAAATTAATGGGTAATGCAAATGACTTAATTTTTAAAGTTTGGTTTTCGGGAATTTATGCATTTAGTATTATTTTTATCAAAATTCAATGAATCCGAAATTGTAATAGTCAAAAGTAAAAAATACAGTGAAAAAAGTATGCAATGCTATCCGTATGAGCCGTAAATTTGATTGTGGTCACTTTAATAATATTGTTACTATATAAGTCACTCGATAGTCTGAAGAAAACATATATAAGGAATATTTTTCAAGACAGAAACGGTTTCATAATTTTACAATACAGTTTTATAGAAAGTTAATTATTAGTATATTTGTTTTCAAAATAATTTAATACCTAATTAGGTAGCTCTTTAATTAAGCTGAATAAAATTTATAATCCAAACATATTTGCTTAGCTATTTATACAAATTTTGTTGATTTAACCAGTGTGCCTTTAACAGCCTCACTTCTTTTTCCCGATACCGATCCCGACTTTATCCCTTTTCGGTTTGCTGCTGCTCCCGTTTCGAATGTCTCTGTTGCTCGTTATCTGTTTGTTGTTGCTGGTGCCTTTGATGTTGTCGATGGCAGCGGTGATAAGGGGCAGGGGAAGGGGGTGTTGAGGATGCCCTGACCAGGAGATATCCGTAGGTCTGCGATGGACCCTTATCAGTGACTGGCGATCGGCTCTTGGCCGGTGATAATGACTTGTAAGTACAAAATGGCTTGTCAGGATTGTTGCTGCTGTTGATGTTGCTGCTGCAGATGTTGCTGCTGCAAGCTGCGGATGTTGCGATTCTTTCGGCAATCTTCTGCTTTTCGCTGCACTTTTACAATTCTGCCTGCACATCACTTCAATTAATTTCGCTGCTTTAATTTGCGTTCTGTTCGGAGTTGGCAACTTCAGCGGCTGTTGTCGCCGGAGCCTTACAAGCAAATCGTGCTCGACGGCGTCCGTTCGTCTATGCCAGCTTCATTATTTTTTCTCCATTTGTTTTTTTTTTCCAGATTTCTTTTTTTGTTGCAAGCCTGCGAGCTTGTAAGCGGCAACTGCAGCAACATCATGAAAAATGCATTTTCAATGAGAGGATCCGCAGCCACGGCCCATTGCATCCCATCGAGGTAGACTGTCTGTCTCTCCAGCCTCAACTCACTTAAAATTCTTGGGCCTTGTACGCCAACTGCTGTGGGGGGCGGGGCAGGGGCGGGCGCACTTACAACCGGCGACTGCGAACTTTTGTCAAGCACTGTAAAGTAAAGTCGTTTTGGCCAAGCGGCGCTTGGGCCTTAAAAACAAAAGACGCTGATGGCAATGAGTGTGTGACCAGGATGCGAGAAAGCTGCGCCAGTCTGCACTGCGCAGAGTTTAAAGAAGTCTAAAGAACTTTGGAAATTAAATATTAAAAACTATAATTTTAAGTAATTTGAAAAATAAAGAACAGGATTTAACTAAGCCGTCCCCTTAATACCAACATTATAAACAGAATATATTACATGGCAATTTATGAGGAAATAAATGAGTACAATTTATTCCTAAAAATAAAAAAAATAAAATAGTATTTCAATGTTTCTCCTTTTAACAAATATTAATTTAATTTTACTCTGAGCCCTCAAAATCCATAAAATACTTATTCCACGATTTTATGGTGCAGTGTAAGTCGATGTTCAAGTTAATGACTCCCTATGCTGAACATGGTCAAGATTCAGTTGCCAGTTGCTCCTCCAACTCCCCGTGTTGCGTATGCATTTTTCTTGGAAAAACCGTCGCCCACATAATTTTCAATTTTTCTTTTAGTTTAGTGACTCTCCGTTCTGAGCGTTCTGACCACCGGATGTTGACGATTGCCGCTACGGCTTCTAATTGCCGTCGGAGGGGTCAGAGGGCACTCGAGGTGCCTTTGACTTTGCCACAGACATCTGCTGCAGCAGGGCAACAAATTTTCAGGCAATTAGTGAAAATGTTTCAATTTACAAAACATCCAAATGATAAGCGGGAAATTAGTAAATAAAGACATCAAAGCGCAGGGGAAGCCGGCGCTAATGGCGCTAGAGAAAGAGGATCGGACAGGTGGACAGGGGAGGGACTGGGATCCGAATGGATTGGAATGGAACCGGGGCCACAGATGCATACAACAGGTGATTAATTATAAACACTGACAAAACACAAAAATAAAAATTAACCACGAACACAAATAAATGAAAAATAGGGAGAGCGAGCGAGAAGAAAGGCGAGCGTAGGCAGTTGGAACATTTTTATAACCCCCATTTCGAGGGTATGTGTGCGCCCATTAATCGCGGGTTAATTGCCTACAAAGCGGCAGCTAATTGTTCAAGTTGTTTGAGAGGTCACTGAAGTAGGGAAAATGGATGTGGGCTCTTAAGTCAAACTCTTCTTGGTGCTGGGTTAGAGCCATTTTCATAAGTAGAAGGAATTGTTAATCGATTGTGGCAATAATAAAAATCACAATTTAGTTAACATCAGGTAGTTATACCTAAGAATTCACAAAATATTCAATTGGAGTTAAGGAATAATTAAAGGATTGTAGGCTATATAAATATAAACATAAATACGAAGTCATATAATAACATTTATTGTAACATTTTAATGATATTTGTTTTGTTTTATATAATGTTTATTATACAACTAAGAGGTTAAGTTAATTTCCCAACAAAGAAAGCAATCTCGAACCCCCACAGCCACTAAACCACTGCAACCATTCTGTTCTGTAACCACATGTTAGTTCGACTTTATTATGCACGAGTCTAAAACAAACCACACGCAGAAATAAAACCATCGGAGCCAGAGCAGCAAAAACAACTTATGGCCAATGGAGCTGGGAGGAATGGGAAGTGGATATGGGCTGGGTCCTCGCTTCTCGCTTTTCGCTCCTCCTTGGTTCCCAGACGGAGCAGAAGGAGCATCTTCTCCGGCAGACAAAGCGGTGCGTGTGCAATTGCCAACTCCAGCCAAAGAAGCGTCAGCACAGGCCACCAAACTGGCCAGGATGCCGGGGCTTTAGGGGGTTAAGCGGGCGGCCGGGGCGGATGGGACTTCGACTGGGGCTGTGCGGCATAAATTGCGCATAAAACATGGAAAATGAAGCGATAAACTTGAGATACGCGATCGTAAAGCAGAGGCAACGTCGTCGTCTTCGTCGGTTTAGTTCTCCTGCCTGACCCGAACACTGAACAAAGAAAATGTGTTTTAATTTTTAATTTTACTTTAAATATAATTTATTATGTAACTATACCATTGGAGATGATATCAAGTAGGGTATGGGTGTACAAATTACCTAAAAAAAAGATTATAGTTTAAGTACTTTGTATATTATTTTGTATCTTATTAAAAAGCATTCTGCATTAACTAAATATTACTTAAATGATAAGGGTTTCTTATTAAAAAATTAAAAAATTAAAAGTGCTAAGTTCAAGATTATATATACTCTGAGGCATCTTATAAAAAATGTCAAAAGAGTTGCATTGTTTCTGTTTTCTTTAAGCATATGCTCTAAAACCAAACATTTTAATTTTTAACATAATTTAATATTTTATAAACCTAAATTTAACTAGAATTTTTCGCAGTGCATGAGGGGAGAGCCCCTCTTTGAGATCAGCATGTGGGGTAAGAGCTGGCCATGTCCAGTGTATTTGTTTATGTTTGATGAAGCTGTTGGCTGCTGTTTGTTGGTGGCCATTAGGAGCGGCCCGGCCAACAAAAAAGCGCCCGAGGCCAGGATAATGAAGACCCAGAGAAGTAGGGTTCCTCCCCGAGTCCACCGCACATCCCGGTTTTGGCCATTCCCCAGCCGGTTACAATTTCCTTGCATTTATTTCGGTTTTGTTTCGTTTTCGTTTTGTTTTAATGATCGCTGGCCAAAGGGGGCGTGGCCGGGCCATGTGATGCGTCACGCAATAAGATTTTTGTTTAAATCAATTTCTTGTTGCACATTCCCTGATGGCTTCAGGAAATGGCCCACAGCCATGCGGGGTCCTCATCTTTTATTATTATTTTATTTCACTTTTTCGGCCTCCGTTTTGTTTGTTTTATTTAGCATGTTTTTGGTAGCCCGGCTAACAAGCCGCTAACAAGGCAGCTCCTACTCCTCCCAGGATGATCCATCCCATGCCGGGCTGCTCTTTTATTGCCGGCAAATATTTGAAACCTCTCCTCTTCTGCGTTTCGGCTCGTTTCTTCATCTTCCAGGGTGCTGTATTATTATTTGGCTGATTAATTAACATGCCGCTCCCGATCGCCGAGTGGACCACCGAAGGCGGCAGTTCCCAAAAATGTTTGTGGTAGCACCAGCACGGATAACAACAACAATAGGTTGTGCCAACAAAACGCTGACACGGATAATACAAATCGCTACTGGGGCAAGTGCAACAAATGGGAATCCGGAGGTCTGGGCAGATCAAACAACATTTAAATGTAAAATACTTCACAGTTTTTGATGCACAATAACGCACAATTGTAAAGGCATTTGGGGCGTACAGACTTTTTAAGGTAGTTAAGAATATTTGAAAGTATTGAAAGACACTCCCATAGAAAGCTAGAAATCGTCAATTCTATTCCAAAAAAACTAAAAGTTTATTAAGTAAAACAGAAAATGGTTAAACACTTTTAATTTTCTTCTCTGTTTGTTGTCCACCTTATTCTGGCCACCAGATCCTGTGAAGAGGTAACTGAATTATGCTCAAGTTGAGGTAGTGGGTATTCCTATTTATTTCCCTAGATGGACATAAACAAAAACTAAAACTGTCTGCGAATGAGAATTCTAATTATTATTGACGAACGCTTTCATGACGCACCATCAATTTTAAACTGATTAAAGTTTTATGTAAACTGAATCAGAAAATATTGTAGGCCCGATAAGAAAATATTTAAGCATTATTTTAATGTGTTTATTTAAATTGTATATACTTATAAGTATTCTAACCAGATAAATTTAAATAGGGATTCGTAATTTGTTTTTTTCTGTTAGCTAAAAATGAAAGTGCCAAAGCCAGGGTTTTATACATTCCGTTAAGGGTTATGTCTAAATGGTACCAATGACTAGGATTTCTATGAACATTATGTAAAATATTTAATATTAACATATAGTACCTTTGGATAAAAAACCTACTAAATAATGGGACTATTATTAAAATGGAGTCCTATCAGCCGAGAATTTTTGTATAAAGCTACAACTTGTATAAGCTAAGGGTTAGCAACATGAAGATATAATAAAGTGAAGGTATGCTGAAGACTACACCAGATCATCGTATATCTGCCCAGATCTCTCCAGACTCTCCACTTCGAGTCATCGTCCATTCATTGGGTCTGAAGATCCGAAGCCGAAGCTCGAAGTTCGCCTTCTTTGTCTGGCGGGCACTTCATTTTGTGGGATCGTCCGACCGCCTGACTGGCTGTTTGAGTCCGGCTCCTCGAATTTTGGAATTTGTTCTGCCTTGTTAAGAGTTGTTAAGATTATGATATATGTATGGGATGTCGGCGAGTGTGTATCGGTGTGGTGGCTGCAGAATCGGGGGAACCGAGGCAGATCCAACAGGCCAGACCCAGCAGAATCAACAGAACCAAGACGACGACAGCGGCAGCCATTATGATTCACAGCAGGAATGTGGGAAACGGCTGCCTGACCATTTTTTTTTCCTCGGTTTTTCGGGTCTCGACTGCGAGGAGCTCCTCTGGGCTCCAAGATCCACACAGATACTCACGCACACGCGGACAGTTGCATTTACCACATAATCGATTCATGCATGTGGCAAGTTAAGAATTTCTTTCATGTTGCGTTTTCGTTGTTAGTTTCTGTTGTCGTTTTTCCCTCTCATTTTTTCTTTATGATTTGTTTGAGCCGCATCTTTTCGGACCACCCGTGAAATCACTTTGGGTTACCAGTTTCTGGCTGGGAGTCCGACTTCTCTTTTCCTCTGGATTTTTGGTCAGTTTTTTTTTTTTTTTTTGGGTCTTGGGCTTTTGTTAAATTGCTCTTGTTTATGTTAACATTTAAATTGTGGCCACGGGTAGTCTGGATATAAAACCTAACCCAGGCAACCCAACCAAAACCAATATTTAAACTCAACGCTCCATGAATAATCATCGTCATCGTCAGCGTCATCATCTCTACTGTGGCCTTTCAGCGGGCCATCAATTCTGATTTACCAAAAGTGTTAATTAGCTCATGGATCGGTTTTTTCTTCTCCATATTTTTCTTATTTTTGGTATTTGTTTGTCCGCTTATCTCGGGAAACTGCCCACAGTGGTTGGAAATACTCTCAATCGGAGCTTTATCTCGTGGACAATTTAAGAGAATGCATTGGGCTCGTTTTTTGATTTAATTTATTCTTTTAAGAATATTTAGACAGTTCTGACAATATACAACATTTACTCTGGATATTCAAGAATAATATATTTTAAAGAATTCGTTCAATACAATTTTGAAATATTTTAAAAGGAATCAGAAGAAGTTTAACACATTTTACTTTTTATAAAATAATGTGTAGGATATTTAGATCTTTAATTTTATTTAACCTAGAGGTAAAACCAAAGCGCTTAAATGATTTTTAGAATTCTTTAAATTTATTTGATGTCCTACTAGTATATAGCCAAACATCGATTTAAATATTTACATAATAAGCAAGGCTGTAATATTTATTGCAAGCTGAACAGGGGACTAACAACATACTGGCAAAAAGCTAGGCTACATCCCTAGGTTCCAGGGATAATTTAACGCTCTGTTTTGATTGACTTGCCTGCCTGCCCGCCTCCCAAAGAAGCGACATTCAATCAGTGCTGCAGTGGTTCCGTTGAGTGCTCCAGTGCTCTGGCATCGACTGTCCATTCATAGTTGGTCAGGGATAGTGCTAATTGCCGGGTTCTGTCCCTGCCAGCTTCTGCGCCTGTCCCCAAGTGCCGCGCATAGTTGTCGCCCCATAATTGTGGCACCGCCGCCGAAGGCATCGGGTATCGGGCTGGGGCCATCATCGCCTCAGCCGTTGACTGGTTGTCTGTCAGCTGTCCATCAAAGCGTTGCCAAGTTGGTGTTAATGGGTGCCTAGAATGCGAGTGCCCCTCCCCGTCGCCGAGCTCTCCCATTCCATCACCATCACCAGCTTCAGCTCCAGCTCCCTGGTCTTGTTGTACACGGGGCTACGCATGTTTTTGCTTGTTGTCCTTCGGGGATTAAGCGTCAGGTTGGAGTAATTGCCGAGTGCTGAGTTCGCCCCTTGCGTTCGCCTGTTCCTCTTTTTTGCCTGGCATTTAATTTATTTTTGGATATGCTTAAAGTAAACGAAAGAAGCCACACAGACACACATGCACATGCACCCAAAACCCGGTCCACTCCGCTCAGCAGCAATGGAATCGAAGCAGCCGCTCCTAACTCGTCGCCGTGGGCGACTGGATCTCGCCGCCCAAGGCAGAGAGCTCCTTGAGGAACTGCTTCGCGTTGGTCAGCGTGGAAGCGCCATAGATGATCCGCCGTTGCACATTGGACGTTTGCTTCTGTTTGATGAAGTCCACCAGGTTCTGGTACTCGATGTAATTGCCACCGCCGACCATAAAGACCACGGCGTCCTGGAATGGCGCCCGGTTTTTGGGCAGGACGTCCCCGCCCTTGAGTAACTTGGGATCGAGATACAAATAGTCATCCGTCTCCGCGTTGCTGCGACACTCCATCACCTGCTCGGTAATCTTGGTCACGGGAAGATTCTGCCAAGAATGAAATTTAATTTCAGAGTGGTCGTAGCAAACAGAAAACAGGTACTTACATGCCGCTTAACCACCAGGTTCTTGACTCCCTCCATCACAAAGGAGCTGCCCTGTGAGACGAGCTTAGTGAACATGGACACAGTCTTGGTGCCACCGCCCTCGTACTGGGTGGCCTGGCTGACACCCGGCGAGCGGTTCATGATCCCCTTCCAGCGCTGCACATACGCCAAGGCAGTCAGGTCACAACCGGCCGCCTGAAGCGCATCCTTAAGCCGCTCCTGCTCCGATTCTGGCAGATGCTGCGCGCAGATAAAGTAGATGATGTAGAGGCGCAGCTTGTCCTCCGCCTGACCGAATTCTCCATCCCGGAGGAGATCCAAAAGCGGCCTGTCTAGTGTCTGCTTCGACATCACCTTCTCCTCGATTTCGAAATACGAATCTAGTCTGCGTGCCTTGATGAAGTTCAGGATGGCTGTGGCAATCTTGGTGTGCATGTCGATCAGTCGCTTCTTCTCCATCAATTGGGGCAGCGAATTAACTGCGTTGGTCAACCGTGCGGTGGTGTCATTGACCAGCGAGAAGGCAATGTCCGACTCGCCCTCAATTCCCATTGAGGTCTTCAGGCGCTTGATCTCCTCCTCGGAGTTGCGGTAGGACTCCAGTTCCTCCTGGATGGCTTCGGCCACCGTGGGGAAAGGGCTGCCCTTGTGCGTCATCCAGAAGCGATCGTTGCGGTCCAAATCGCAGGCTTTGGGCTTCTTGCGGGCACCTAAAAGAAGTTTCAAATTATTATTAACTCTTGATTTGGTTAGTTTAGACTCCAAACTTTGGAGTAATGAGTTATATACTTACCAGCACTAGCCGTTTCGTCTTCCACGTAGACCAAATTCAGTCCCAAGTCCAGGACATCGTGCACCAGCGCCTGATACGACCAGGTGTGATGCAGCGGCGTGGCCAGATCCATGTTCCTGTCCAGAAGCAGCAGCACGGGTCGCTGGAAACTGAACACTCCGCCGCCTGCCTGCGTGGCATCCATGTGGAATAGATTGGCGCGTGCGTCCCAGAGGTTTTCGCGCAGCTTCTTCTCCAGCTTGCGGGCCACCATCTCTGCGGCACTGTTCCGCGGACAGCGGATGATGGGCACATTGCCTAGGGTCACGAACAGGGCAAAGAGCGAGTCCACAATGGAGTCCATCAGCGCCTCCATCTCATCGTCGCGGGTGTTGGCCCGGTTGATGGCGTAGTAAGACATCTGTTCGCTCTGCTGGTGCTTCAGCACGAAGAAATCGTCCTCCAAGCTGATGAAGTTCACATACTGATCGTAAACGCGCTGGATATTGGCCACACAACCGGCGTGCAAAGCGGCAGCGGCCAGATTCTCAATCTTGCTGCGTGTAATGGGAGCCAGGAAGTTAAGGTGGTACACATCGTATAAGCCGTTCGAGAAGTCCTGCTGAATCCTGTCAAGATTTTCGTCGGTGGGCAGACAAAAGTAGATAGCCGGCACATCCGGAATGGAGTCGCGATCGGAGTGAAGTTGCCTGGTGTAATGAAGAATATATTTATTACTGGATTTTAAAAGGATCTTGCCACTTACACATGCAGGGTCACGCCCAGTTCGCGCAGCTCCTTAATGGAAATGATTGGCGATATTATGTCCTGACCCACGCGATCGTAGATAAGGATCTTCCACACGGGCTCCGCGGCCAAAGCTTTTGGCTGCTGCGAGTTCAAATTAAGCATTTGCTTAATGGCATCTGGAATGATTCGAATAGAAAAACCCATTAATTAAGATTTTCCATTGGCAGGAGTATTTGTTTTTGTTGTTTCTCACTAATTTGGCGCTCCCGCAGGGTTAGCATTGTGGTTTGTGTGTGGCAGCCGTCAATTAAAGTCGGATTTAGTGGATCTTCAGCAAACTACTTTCTTTTTAATGGCTAAAAAACATAGTTTACAAAAAAACAACACGTCACAAGCGACTGCGGGGCAAAGCGTTTGACCAATTTTAGTGCATAGTGAAGGTATCAGCTGTCACGCCAGTGTGAACGTATGTTGCTGAAATAATGAAAGGTTGCTTAAAATACTGAGGTGTTTGGTATTAAAATCACGATATTCACTTTTTCATTTCATCACAGCAATAATTCAAATCTGCGATTTAAGCTTGATTTGCATTTACGGGTTGATATTTTCGTCATTTCCATGATAAAACCCCTTTCTTTAAAAAAAACTGCCATTCTAAGCCCATAACATTACTTGCAGACATCCGATTTCATAGTGGCATATTTCTAAATGATTGTGGTTTAATTCTTTAAAAAACTGTATTTTCAGCTTAGTTTGTAATTTAGGGTCGTCTTTTCGTCATTTTCATAATGCTTACCCCTTTCCTAATTTTCAAAAAAATGGCTTCGCAGAAAAGTGTCCAAAAACTGTACTTCTAAGCCCATAACTTTTCTTGCAGACATCCGATTTTAAAGTGGCATACTTCCAAATGATTGTGGTTTAATTCTCTAAAAATCCGTGTCTTTAGTTTGGTTTGTATTTTTAGGTTGATTTTTCGTCATTTTCATAATGCTAACCCCTTTCCGAGTTTTCGAAAAATGGCCCTGCAGAAAAGTGCCCTAAATCTGCACTTTTACGCCCATAACTTTTCGTACAGACATCCGAATTCAAAGTGGCATTCTTCAAAATGATTGTGGTTTAATTATCTAAAAAACTGTATTTTCAGCTTGGTTTGTAATTTTTGGTCGATTTTCAGTCATTTTTACATGCTAACCCCTTTCCAAATTTTCGAAAAAATGGTCATGCAGTAAAGTGCGGTAAAACTGTACTTCTAAGTCCATAACTTTTTTTGCAGGCATCCGATTTAAAAGTGGCATACTTTAAAATGATTGTGGTTTAATTCTCTAAAAATCTGTGTTTTTAGTTTGGTTTGTATTTTTGGGTCGATTTTTCGTCATTTTCATAATGCTAACCCCTTTCCTTATTTTCGAAAAATGGCTCTGTGAAAAAGTTTTAAAAGTATTAAACTCATACAATTTCTTACCGAAATCCGAAATAACATATACCCATATACCCGGAGATTTTACTAGCATTTAACCTTAAAAAAGCTAGATTTAACGAGATCTAAGCAAGACTAGCAACTCTAGTTTCATTTGCAGCAGGTGGACAGCTCGCTTTTGGTATTTACGCTTACGGTCACACCGCACAGCTGATTTCGAAACGACGTTTTCCAGTGAACATCAGAATTTTCGTCAGTTATTTTCGTTTTTTCGACGCGAGTGGTTCGTTCCGTGCGGTTTTATTTACGATTTATCGTGTGTGTCGCATCGAAATGATTCTGGAAGCGGAGCATCCGCAGCAGCGCATCGCAAACGCCGCCCAAGCTGTTCGCCAATCGCATCTCCGCTGGCGCTTAAATAATTTAACTACTTTAAATGCTATAAAAACGCATTCGCGTGTTAATTGCAGCGGTCGTGTCGTCAGTCGAAATCACTATTTCAAGCACAGTCGCGCTTTTTTGTGGTTCCTGCTCTGTAATATGTTAATGGGCGTGGACCGTGTCCATTCCCAGCTGCTTATCAACGTACAAAATCAGGTGCGACATGACAAAAAAATCACTGAAATCACACAAAAGTAACAAAAAAAAAACACAATGACGGTAGCAGCGCTGCCCATCTGATTTTCGAACAGTTCATTTCGAAAATGAGCGCGCCAAAACAAAACAATTCAAAACGGGAGAGGAGAGAGCGAAAGAGAGGTTTTCGATGAAGCTATATAAATAAACAATTGGAATTAACAGATTTTCCTCGAGGAGTTTTAGTTCCAAGCTTATCTTTAAGTATATAATGTTTCGGTTAAACTTTATTCAATTCTGACAAAGTCGTTGCCATCTTTCTCATATTTTGAAACATTAATATTCATTGCCAAATACAGTAAACAAAAATTGAAGGTAAAAATAGAAAACCATAAGCTTAAATAAAATTGTGTTTATGAATGTGTAACCTTATGAAAAGCATATGTTTGGTAAACACATTCCGAATAAGTATTAAGTACTCAAAAATCTATGAAATGAATGTTTGGTATGGAAGTAAAAAGAGTCTAAATTAATTGCTCTTCCAAATCTTAATCGCAAGACTAAAGGTCTAACCTTTACGAAAACTTTACGCCTGAACATAAATTGATAAGCAGTAACCAATCTATATTGGATGGAAATTGAATCTGCACAACTGCCATAACCGCGTTTACTAATAGCCAGTTATGGGCCCTTAATTGTTCTTGATTTGTATAAAATATCGTTTGTATTGTCTACATGTGCACATGTTCTCTGATGATTGCCAATAGCCTGGCAATGGATTGGATAATCAAATCAAAATCTTTGACATAGACAGATAAGGTCGTTGCTGAACTTGTAGTATGACACAAATAAATAATTTAAGAATTTGTTTGTTTTGAGACCAATTAAATAAGTTCAGTTCAATGTCACGATAAGAACTTTCACTTTTCTGACGTTTTATTTTTTCCACTTTAATATTAGTTGGGTTTGTTTGACTGGCTGAATATTGACGCTTTGCTTTCGTCCTTTCCATAAATTTTAGATTAGTTGGCCAAAAACAGCGCTGATTCTATAATGAAAGCCGACAGCAACAAAATCTGCCATCTCAGTCGCACTTACTGGGGCCTTATTTGTTTACATGTGACATCCTTCATTGTTCTGCACTCTGTCCCTGGCCCCAAAATGTCCTGATGGCTCTCTTCCTTTGCTTCACCTCTCCGCCACTCTTTTCCCTTTTCTCTTCTCTCCGTCATTCTTTGTTTACATGCCCCTTTGTGCAAACACACAGAAAACCCAGCAGCAACAAGAACAAAAACAACGAATAATATAGGTGTTTTAAGGACCGAAATTCCAAATACCCTTGTAATGCCACTATTTTTATACATAGTTACTTTCGAATACAAAATCTGTTAAAATATTATTATATCTTTTCAATTTGATTCATTGTACTTTGGCTTGCCATATAGATTATCTTTACTGATGCTTAAAATATTACAAGACCTTTTTTTCTGTGGATTGGACGTGTATTTCGAGTACCTTCAGTTTAATTTAATTTTTATATTTTCGAGCCTAAATAAAATATTGTGTCTACAATTTGTACTATTAATATATTGACTATAACCCAACAAAACTGTCATTTAGAAACATTCAACCAACAAGGATGATATTCTTATTATTTATGTTTTTTACTGTTTATTGCTTGATAAATTAAGTATTATCACTTCTGATGAATAGATAGTTAGACATGAAAATAATAATAGTATATCGCTGGCCAAAACTCGCTATGCCCTAGGCCAGAGTATAGCAACAACAACAGGCACAACCAACATATTTGTTTGTGTACACGTGTAAAGGGCAAATGCTGGTGTTGTTGTTGAACTACATTTCGAGATGTTGTGGGTTGGCGAGTTGTTTTCGTTCTCATCCTGCCCTTTGCCAAAGCTCATCTCATCTCCGTTTCGTTTTCGTTGGCCTCTCATGTTTTCCCTTTTCTTTTTTTTTTAACTCTCTTGACTCTAATTTGGTTCATGGCTGCCCAGCTTCAGGACCTGTCATAGTTAATTTAAGTCCTGACAACACAAGGAACCCCTGAGCTCATGACTGCCTTTGTGCTGCATTAATATTTTAGTTGGATGGGGAGAATGGGAAATGCCGAGAAAGTAATTTAACACTTGTTGCTCCCTAATCCGATTCTTTCCAGGGTGGCGAGGTGATCCAGGAGACTATTACCTCCAACATTGGCGAGGACCTGATAACGCTGGAGTTTCAGAAAACCGACGGAACGCTCATCACCCAGGTCATCGACTTTCGCAATGTAAGTAAAAAACTCGAAGCTTTGAAAAGGAATTTGAAAAAGAAATTAAATTCTAAATCTTTTGTCTCTTTTGCCCGCAGGAGGTTCAAATCCTCAAGGCCTTGGTTCTGGGCGAGGAGGAGCGTGGCCAGAGCCAGTACCAAGTGATGTGCTTCGCCACCAAATTCAACAAGGGCGACTTCATCTCCTCGGCGGCAATGGCCAAGCTGCGCCAGAAGAATCCGCACACCATCCGCACGCCCGAGGAGGACAAGGGCCGGGAGACCTTCACCATGAGCAGCTGGGTGCAGCTGAACCGCTCCCTGCCCATCACCAGGCATTTGCAGGGACTCTGCGCCGAGGCCATGGACGCCACCTACGTGCGGGATGTGGACCTCAAGGCTTGGGCGGAACTGCCAGGTGAGTGTCTTTTTTGGAGCTAGTATTAGGTATTAGGCTTTCCAAACAATTTCTAAGAATCTCTAGGGAATAAAATCGAGAAGATCGCAGTACAACTTTCTTTATTTGATACCATATAGTGCACCAACTTCATTCATTTAAATCAAACAAATTTTAACTAACTTACCAAAAACTGTGAAATTTCAAAAAGTTTCCTTTATAGCTATTTTTATTGCCATGACATTTTTAAAGCTTTTGCGCGTCTTACTATTTAAAGTTAAAGCAATAAAAAGCGCTTTGCGAATTGGTTAAAGTTGGGCAGAAACGAAATTAATAGTAGAAATAAATATAACAATATATGCTATACGTATATCCAGTGTAGAACAATCGAAATAATTTATTTTCTCAATTTAAAAGCTATGACTTTATTTATAAAGACTTAAATATCTATGCGCCACAAACGCAATATATTTTCGACTTCTTCTTGTTACCAAATAAATATATAAAATCCTTTTTTAAGTCAAATAGTTAAGAAGCTAATTGCATTTTCACATGCAGACTAAAATTGTCCAATGCTCTACGAAAACCAAACCGCATTCGATAATATTCTCCGAGAGTTCAAAACGTAAAGTAATTTGAGATAGAGAAGTTCGTCTGAAACCTTGGTTAAAGGAATAAGTTGGGGAAAAACTTGCCCGTAGATATCGGTTAGTTCCGAAGAAATTTTCCGCTTTGCAACTTTTTGTTTACCTTTTTGTTTCGCTTCCCGTGTGTTTTTCGTCGACTCCGGCAGGCTCCTCGATTTCCAGCCTGGAGGCGGCCACCGAGAAGTTCCCGGACACGCTCTCGACGCGCTGCAACGAGGTGAGCAGCCTGTGGGCGCCCTGCCTGTGCAACCTGGAGACCTGCATCGGCTGGTATCCCTGCGGGCTCAAGTACTGCAAGGGCAAGGGGGTCGCCGGAGCCGACTCCTCGGGCGCCCAGCAGCAGGCTCAACAGACGAATTATCGCTGCGGCATCAAGACCTGCCGCAAGTGCACACAGTTCACCTATTATGTGCGGCAGAAACAACAGTGCCTCTGGGATGAATGACGACGCGGCGAGCTGCAGCTGATGCAGATGCGCTGCGCCAGGCGGCGGAATGGTAGCGACGCTGCCACCTGTCCAGGAGTTTCGGGCGAAACAAGAGCAGCAACACAGGCGACAATAACTGGAGCAGCAGGAGATGGGAAGGATACTACGGCTGGGGCAACAACGACAACAACGACGACCAACAAATTAAGCCAACTGCTTTTGTTGGTCCAGCAGCAGATGCCTTTTGCTCTGTGGAGTTTTCCGGTCCATCACATTTCCCAGCCCCAATCCCGAACCCAGTCCCAGCATAAGCCCAGCCAGCAGCAGCACCATCATCAGCATCATTCTCAGGTTGCCCCCACTGCGCATCACCCGTCATCATCATCATCATCAACCCCAATGGCCGCCATCGTTGCGTGATAATGAACGCTTGAAAACCCAACATCCCCAATCCACTACAAGTCCAGAAAAAAAACGAGTGTTGACACTTTTTCCGCTCACGATTCAAGATTCTGGACGCTGTCATTTGAATGCAAGCCACTCGGTGGAGGGTGAGCCACAGCAAAAAAAAGGAGTAAAGCGAAAAAATGTAAAAATGTGCTTCTGTATACTATGTATATATATATATGTATATTTAACGATGATTAGCTTTTAGCCAGCTTACGTTCTACGCTTATGCCGGATTTCGTTTTAGACCTAGGTTAGGTGTCCTAATTCAATTTAACCTGAGCACGGTTGAGCACGTTTTTTCATAGTCCCTTAATGATTTTTCTTTTTCTAATCTGTTCTTCTCTTTTAGCTTTAGTCATATTATCTTACATCTTTCTACCTTATTTAAATTTGAACATTTTATTGATTTACCTCTGGTATATAATTCAGATATATCGTTTGACTCTTCTATTTATCTTTCAAGCTAATATTACTTTTCGTGACTTTCTTCAGATAATATTTAGGAGCTGCTAACAATTTTTCTTCAAACTTCCTCCAGCTTTCTTTGCTTTTCTAGACCATTTCCAATTTGTTTACTTTGCCCGTTAAACTCACACTTTTTATCCACATTTTGTGCAGCAATTTCGTTTCAATTACCCTTCTACAGCGTTTTATATTTCCTTTGTTTGCCATTTTGCTTCACTTCACTTTACCTTAACTGAAGCCTGATTAGATGTATTAAGAATGTTGGACACAATATCACGTTCCACGCTATTTCCACTCGTGTTGCGTTAAGCTCAAGAATATTAAATAAGTATAGAAATATGAATAAATTAAATGTGGCCTTAGCATATTTTATGAGCAGTAGAAAAAGGAAATTAATTGAACTAAGAAATTTGTCAGGCGGCAGCAGAACTCGTAATTAATTGTGCTCATAATAGTTGTAACAGAAGAACCACAAGAATATGATATATTGCCATATAGGAGATGGTGAATGTGGTGAATTATACTAACCAAAACGACTGCCGCAATAAAAGCTTTTCTATGTTTTTTCCACTCGAAAATGGCTGTTTGAGATACCATAGTCCCGTTTCTTCCTTTCTTATCTTTCTCCCACTAAATCTACACTATATAAACTAAACCTAAACCGTAAGAAACGCCTGCCTTTTTGCCTTTGACTTGTAATCTTTTCCAATTTATATTCGAATCAAATTAAATACCTTACGATGAGAGAACCTTATGCAAATTAATTGATACCAATAATAAACAATACCAAGAACAATAATCTATTGTATAAATTTCAAGAACCTAGTCTACTTAGAGTGTTAGAATGGCATATTTTCCTAAAAGCGTACTACAAAAGAAATCAAGTAAAAACAAAAAGTCTTAAACCAGTTTCGACGACAAGAAAAACCAACGGTGATAATAATTTTTTCTACGATATAGAAAGGCAACTCCTTTGACTCACTGTATAAAAATGTAATGGAAACGAAATTGATCAAGTGTAAAAATTGATTAGTATTACTAAGCATTTAAAATTGATTAAATGATGATCTGAATTGTGTAAAGAGCATTTGCCAATAATAAACGATTAATCGACTAGTCCTAAACAAATAATTGAAATTAATAATTAGTCTTAATACAAATGCTGACAAATTCTACGTTTTATAAAAAAAAAACAAAAGTAATGAAAACGAAAGAGAGATGACTTTTATTTTAAATGGAATTCCTATTTTGGGCTTGTTTGCATAGATTACGGTTCTGTTCAATGGAAAATCCAAGTTTATTAATGCATTTTCCGTAATCATTAAAGAGCTCCCCGAAATAGTCAACCCCTCAATGCATTAAAATGCCCGACATGCTGTGCCTTGTTTGCCCAGCCCTCCAGAACTCCGGCAGGACCTGATCCTTCCGCTCCGTGAGCCCCGCATCCTGTCTGGAGTGCAGGCTGCAAGGAAAGGAGCAGCTTGAGCCAGTGGCAAATCCTTTATGCGATTTGTAATTCATGAGCAGAGCGCACAGATTCTTATCATTTATTTTACTGCGCAATCGGTATCGACGCGGGATGCGAGGGAGGAGGCAACAAGCAACCGGCAGACATCTAGACAAACACTTGCAACCAATAACTATATTCATGGCGTCGACTGTAGCCGACGATAGCTTAAGACGTGCGGAAACCAAATCGGCGTCGTAGAAAATTGAATTTGTTACGATTTCGCAGAGGCGGTGGCGGTGGCGCGGGAGTCCTGCTTAAGGACCTCCTGGTTGCCGAGTGCCCAGCTGAAGGGGAGCAAACGTATGTGCATGCCTAATGAGCCATGAAATGCCAGAGCCTGGATCTGGATCCCTTTTGGCTTTGCTTTTTTCGGTGGGTCATTTCCCGGTGGGCAATCAACGACAGCTGGCGGCTCGAAAAACCACCCCCTTTTTGGGAGGGTGGGGCAGGACCACCCGTCGGTCAGGGCCACCCCGTGACCTCTTCACGACCCCACATCTATATAATTAAAGCTTGCAGCTGCTGGCGTGTAAATCAACCAAATCAACTCTCTTCGCAGGCTCTTAATTAAGTTTACACTCTCGGAATTCGATTTCACCATCCATATTTCTCGTTTTTTCTGTTGGTCAGACGTGTGCACCCAGCAAATGTGGCGGAATCAATAAGGTGAGTGCGTTTATAGCCTATAAATTATTTATGAATAATAAATAATTATCCAGTTTTTATATGTTGGTTTTTGTTCTTAACATTTTTATTTACATTCCTCAAAGCACTGCAAAAAATAAAATATAAAATATTTACCCTCTCAATCAAAACTTTTTTTTTCATATTTGTTTAATATGATTTCATTGAACTTTTTATTCCCCTGAACTTTTACATTGAAATCCTTCAAAATGCTCCGCTCTTGACATTTACAATCAGTGGTGAAATGTGGTTTGTCAGTGCCGGTTATCAGGCCAGGGAAAGCAGCTTTCCCCACCGACTTTTCCCTCAGAAAAGTTCTCGAGTGGGGGTGTAAGTCCGCCCCCAATGTTCGTGTGTGAGGGACTGTGCTCATTGCTGCGGCCATGTGAGTTTTTCCTATTGACTTTTCAGGTCAAAAGGCGGCTGTGCGCTTAATATTTGCATAACTACTTAAAGCAACCGACACGAACACAGCCTGTTGGGGTACTTATAGTACGTACAAGGGCTCGAATCGGGGACTCGGTCGTTATGCATTCGTGTGTTTATCTCTGCGTTAAATTAAAATCACTCATACGCCGTGTAATCATCGCAAATAGGCCCTCCAGAGTACACTTCTGCTGCAAAGTTCAAGGCGCACTTAAAGCGTGTGTTGGGGGTTCTTAATCCCCCCCCCAAAATTTCAAAAACCCCTCATGGCCCCACTAATTTGGCCGAGTCACGTAGGACGGTGAAACAAAAGCAGCTGCAAAGCCGACGACTTGCCAACTACTTTTGAAATGTAATTTTCACTTTTGCCAACTTGACAAACTGACGCACAGACTGACATTTTGCCCGCCTTTTTGTCATGGGTATGAGGTCAAGGGGGCAGGGATGGCATTTCGGTTCACCCCAGTCTCCAGTGTAATTGAAAGTTTTAACAATTAGCAGGGATCGCAGAGAGTACAAAGTTTATGGCCAAATGACTACGCCTAATGGTAGGCCATAATTATTGTTTGTGCGACCCTTGAATTGAACTCGCTTTTAATGAAAATGGCTACATTGAGTTGTGAGCCGGCGGCTTAAAAATCATAAAAGTTTCGTTTGTCTTTCGTCACAGTATTCCATTAAACAAGCTTTATCAAATAAATGAATTATATTTTAGACTTATTTATCTTATTATTACTTATTATTTATTTAAAATAAATATACCCTAAAGCGTATTGAATACCTCATGTAAGAAGTAAAAGTTAATAACGAATAAATTTATTATTGTGATTAATTGTTATTTATTTAGATAAGAAACTGGACTTTTGCTATATTATACACACATACAAGAAAACACATTTATGTGCCAGTTTATTTCCAAATAAAATGTATCTTTAATCCCAGAAAAATAAATCATTGTAAAATGATTTTTCCTTAAATAAATCATTGTAAAATGATTTTTCTTTCGGCGGACAGAAGAAATCCTACTAATGCTTTTATATATTTCAAATCAAATCGATTATATCTCCCGGAACACCTGCCGTCTTCATTTGTAATTGTCATTTGATGACAGTTAATTGAATTGCCCCAATTGGATGCCCAAGGCGGTCCAGGAACTTTTTAGGGACCTTTTCCTTCGTCCTGCTCCTGTCATCATTATCGCTGCCATTATGCGTGCGGGTCGGATGGTCAGTCCTTGTTTGTGCCCCAACTGCACTGCCCATAAATCAATGACAATCAAAATTCATTTCGTTTGCCTTGATTTATTGCTTTTGTTTGATTATGTGGGGTGGTGGCGGCAGTGGGCGGGATTCCCTAAACAGCGAGCTGCGATGTTCTGCCTTATCAGCAATGCATATTAATGTGAGTTATGTGTGTGTGCCAGAAAAGAAACAAAACAAAACTAAGCTCAGCTCCCATTTTTTCCTTTTTCCCCGTACAAATATTAAAGACACACAGAGAGCGACGGCATGTGCACGACCGCTTCAGCTGAGTAGCAACCTTTTCTCCGATTTTATTTCGGTTTTTTTTATACTTTTTGTGTTTGGTTGGTTTATACCCAAATTCCACGCCCCCTCACTGCTGCCAAATCATCAATCAAACGCGTGTGATTTGCTACAGTTCAAATTTCGCTCTCAGTTCAATCGTTCAGCCATTCAAGCAGAAATACAAATATTTGCTTTTTTCCAAAGTACAAAAGCAGCCCTAAGGGAGGGGAGGTGGGGGACACTGCGAAAAATAAATCTAGAAGTTTGTTATATCTTATGAAGGTCTTAAATGCCAGAATGTTTTGTTTTCATTTTCAAACCTTCAAAGCAGCTTGAAAGTCATGAATTTAGAATTTTGTATAAAAATATATTAGTTTTAAGAAAAATTACATCTCGATATGGTAAACCTTTAAATATTGTTTTTTTATGAACAATAAATGCCTTATTATTAAAGTTATACTTTTATATTAATTAAAATTGTTTTAAAAGCTGAATTTTTATCTGCAAAAACTAATGGTACTTAAGTTTTTTTTACAGGTTTCGAATTATGTTTCCTACCGTTTTTTTTTTGAGTGGATTGGGTGGGCGGTGTGGTAAGACAGCTGTGAGGGCATGCCAAGGGCTTAGTTCTGTCCTTCCCGCCTGACTGACATGGCTTAAAAATCGAGGCCTCTTCTCCAGCTTTTCCCGTCAAGAGGCAGGAAAAAAGGGTAAGCCACTCTTCGCTCACAGGTAGCAGCTGTTACTCCTGCTCGCTTTTCCCAGTCCAGCAGAAGCAGAAGCTTTTCCATTTTCCGACTGCCTAATCTCCTGTGTGATGGGCTGGCAACCTGTTACATGATTTCCCGCCCACTTTTCCACCGCCCAAAAGGAGCCGAGGCCAACAAATGGCCTCCGTAATAAGGCGCTGTGAAATTATTTAGAAAATTTAGCTAGCCAAGGGCAGCACCTTTTGTTGGCTTTGGATTGGATCTGGTTGGTCTGGGGGGCATAAAGTAAAATGGAATTTGTTTTCATCTCGTAGAAAAAAGTTTTGTGGCTGCAAAGTGGAAAGACCAAGAAAGCTTAAAAGGTTTAGCTGCTTATTATAATCTCCCAAATCATTTTCGGTTTACCCTAGAAGCTTTTTTTACTGGGTTATGGAAAATTGAAAGCAAAGACTTGAAAATTCTTGTTTTTTACGTTGTGTTGGAAAAACTGGTAAACGCATTACTCGTAAAAATAGCATGGATTAAGCTTTATTGATAAACTCAAGAGGCACGTTAGGTATTTGAGTTTAATTTTCTTCTGAAAAATACCACCTCTTATTCTATAACGACATCAAAATGGTTCTAAAATATAAAGATATACCCCAAAAATGTTTAAGCGCTTCTTGGTGTGGACCACCCATTGTGCGGACCACAATTAGCTTTAGCTTTACTTGAAGACGAGCCCCGAGCTCAAGCACTTGAGCAGTTTCCGGCAGATGGTCTAAGAAGCCGTCCGGAATTGCAGGGCTTTTTGAATTGTTGCCAAAAACAATTTATGGCAGGCACTGTGTCGTGCTGAATTTTGCGCACAATTGAGAATTGTGCAATTGCATTTTGGGCGCTGGAGGACGTCAAGATAAAAGGGGAAATGGTTGTCCCAGCTGCCGCTTAAGTTTTGCATATTTATTCGATAACGAAATAAGCGGCAGTTAAATGGTAAATAAGGTCTGCAGCAGCTGGCACAGCCACAATAATTAAAAACAATACGCAAGGAATCTAGGAAATTATGCTTAAAAGTTTAATGTGCCGGGAAGTAGAAGCGGCAGGAAACAGCCCAAGACGAGACAACCAGACACATAAATCTTCCAAGTGCTCACTTGGCTTCAATGCAACTGCTTTGGTCTGCTCTGCACTAAAATAAAAACAGGGTAACAATTTACTAGACATTGTAATATAATATTAAACTAAATTACATTGTGTTAGTGGGTACATATAAAATAATTCAACATTAATAAGATGTAATAAAATATATAAGATCGAATTGATATGGATTTCATGCGTTTCTACTTTTAAATTAAGAAGTTATATTAAAGTCAACATAAAATCAATTTCAATTACTCTCTTAATAAACAAAGTAATAAATATTTAATAAATATTTTTTTTAATTTGATTTTATAAGTATTTTTATTCATAGATTATTTTGCAGAGTGAAGTTTCTTTCTGGCGGAGACTCGAGTGCATTTGCTAATGACAAAGTCAAACAGGCGGCAATGGTTAGCGGGATGGCAGTGTCTCGCTTATTGTCCTGCGTCCCATAGTGCCCACCAGCTGCCGCTGGCGATTGTCGTGCAATGCGGCGGCAAGTGTTGAAAGCATGTTAATTGCTAACCATAACACCAGCAACAACAATTAATATGCTACAACTACAACTCCGGCGCCAGCTTGACAAACAAAGGTGGTGGTAAAAACAAGGCAAAACGGGGGACAAGGCGTAGGCCTTTTGCTCCACTTTTCGCCAAGCATAAAATCCAAAGCGGCAACATTTACATGTGCCCAGCGGAAGTAGCACACCCCTCCATATTTTCCTCCTATTTTTCCCCCACCTTATTTTCCCCACCCTATTTTCCCTATTTCCATTTTTTCCCACTAACTAGGCCTGCCTTCAAAGCTCTCGGCACGGAAGTATTTGTCGTGATATTTATCGCATAAGCCATTTCTCTTCGGGCCCTCAGCGGAAAATTGTGAAAATTTAATTGAAAATATAGCCGGGCCTAGAGTTGGTAAAAAAAAAGCGGAAACAGGGCAATCGAGGAGTACAGCCTGTATCTCATTAAATATTAAAGTGTATTTTTTGCATAATGTTATGAATTTTGGTTATCTTTTTTTGGCAACAGCTGTCACAAAGTGGTGGCAATAAGAGAAGTGGGAAACATATTGAAAAAATAAACATCCCAAATTCGAAAATGGGTCACTTGGCTTATTTAAATATTAAGTTTTAATCTGGCATTAATTCAGAAACATTATGAAGAGAATAATTTTCTTAACAAAAAATGGTATTTCTTTTAATAGTTTAACATGATTAAAATAAACGATTCAATGGTTTTTATAAAACATTTTGAAATATGCAAAAACATTCCGGAAATAATTTTTTCTTGTAGTTTTATACGGTTGGAAAGAGTATTATAACTTTGTTCAGAAGTTTGTAAAGCAATAAAGAAGACATTTCCAAGGGTATTAAAACTTCGGCATGCCAAAGTTAGTTTCCGTTCTGGTTTTAATTGTTATATACGGGCACCTTTTATGTGTATGATACCATATTGTATTGCCTCGTATTTTGTATTCGAACTGAAATGTATTTGCCAAACACATCTGTAGGAAAAAATGGAATTTAAAGTTTTTTCTAAAAGGTTTGTGGCCCTTTTTGTGGCTCCCTTGTTCACTCTTGTTTATGGACTCTTGCCGCGTTTATTTCATTTGCACCTTTTATTTTATACTTTTGCTCTCCATCGCCACTCTCCTAGGTGTACATTTTTTATAACCCGACTGGCTTTTTATTTCAAAATCTGAAAATCACAGCTGAAATGCTGTATCAAATGATGAATTCCCGGTTGAAGTGAAATGGTGCGGCAAAAAGGGTCCATGAAAAAATCTATTAAAAGCCAGTAGCGGCCTCGCCAAAAACATTTAATATCAGATTTAGTGCATATAACTTTTTAATTAAAAAAGAAGAAAGAGCGAAAAAACGAGCAGTGAGCGTCGTAAAACTCTCAAGCACATAATCCTTTTTAAACGGCAACAGAAGGGCAAATAAAAAACATCACGTACCATTCTGCATCCGCAAATTAATTTGTTTACTTAGGCTTTTGCTCTGGCGCTGAAAATATTGCTGACAGTTTCGAAAGATATATATTAACCCATTGCAAGATAAATTTTAAGAAACCATTTTTGTGGAAATATTTCGTTTTTATTATGTTTTTTTCGGAGATGTAGAAATTGTTTTTAAAATCAGACTAAAAAAGTACATTACACTAATTATAAAATATATTTTATCATAATTTTAAGAGCACTTTAAATCAATCTTTACATACTGAAAAATAAAATTGAAAAATGTCCCACATCATTGAGTTTAAACCACATGATTTGATGTGTTAAGTTGCAAGGGTTTTTTGTAGCATACTTTTTTGGGAGGCCTCGCCCTTAGTGCTGAGGCTAAGCATAAAACCATTTACAAGCACTTAGTTTGCATATAACCTCAACACAAATAGACGTGGATGAGGTGTAGGGGTGGTGGGGTGGTGTGGCAGACGCATTTGCAAGTGAAATATGCATGAGTTGCCATCTCCTGTCTGTCTGTGTGTGCAAATAAACATAAATGTAGGGAAAAAACGCTGAAATTGCAAATGACAAGTTTTGCACTAAGCAGCAGCGCAAATACACAGCGGGCAGTGTAAGGGAGAGTGGAGTGAAAATAGAGGAAAAGTGGAAAAGCGGGGAAACGGGTAGGGTACTGGCTTGTTACATTGACACACTTACTGCATGATGAAGCAAAATGAGTGACAAACTGACTGCGCGATGTTGTAAGCTGCTTATTAAGCGAAGCGAGGAACAGAATTGCACCGCGTTGCGACCCAAAAAACATATATATACATATAAGAGAGCCCTGCAAAGCGACCAACTTTAAGTAAATAAATGGGTTACTTTCACTGGGACCGCTCATTCCAGACCCAAATCAATGTCAACGACTGCGCCCCCTTGGGATAATGCCTCTGCCCAGCGAAAAAGTATCAGAGAAATTGATTGTCGATTGCCAATTTTCTTATGTAAAAAAGTCTATTGTCAGAGAAGTAAAAATATATGATTTGTTTTTAAGTATTGGGCGTTATTCAAAAACGAGCATGCAAAATTTTAGTTTTTAAGGCTTCTAAAAATGTATAACAGACTTATAATTTATTTTAACCAAATGTAATATTAATATAACTTGCCGTAATATTTTTTCTCGGTGTTCTTTCGCAAGCACGTGCCTTTTCGTGATGAAGTTGCCAAAGTTGTGAGCTAAAAAAACAAGAGATGGGCGAGGGCCTTTGAGACTGAGTTAAAAGCCGAAAAACTTGGCACACGCAGAAAGGTTTAGACGCACCGCAGAGATTTCTTTTGGCCAGGGAATGGAAAATGGTGTACATTGTTTCAATAAATAACCAAATGAAACACAAAACAAAACATTAAGAAAGGAACATTTTTGAAACTGAGGAAGATGGAATGCTCTTTATAAAATGTAAATATTTAATGAAAACAAGAAAGTCCAAAGAAATATTATCATTAAGTATTTTAACGATTTTTACATATCAAATGAAGCCATTATTACGGAATTAAACAAGAGAACTTCCAGTCATTTTTTTGGCACTTAAGTTAAAATTTTTAAACTATCATTCTAATCATTCTCAATGCTCATAACTTTTTTTGCAATAGGATTTTCATAAATCATAGAATTTTTCATAAAGCCCTTTCACAAAGGGCAAATAAAAAATGAAAGCTCACTCGCTTTGCTTAGTGGCTTGAAAATGTGAGTGTTGTGTTCTCGTTAATTTGCCAACCGCAATAACGATACCAAAAAGAGGAAAAAGAAAGTCGAGACCAAGAACTGCATAAGAGTTCACTGATTTGCATGCATGCCTGGACCCATTCTTATTATTATCCTTATCCTGGATGCTGTTGCTTTGACAATTTTAACGAGCATCGTTTATAGCCCCATGCGTTTGTTAATGCTGGTTAAAATATCGCCCATACGCAGCGTTCAACGAGAGGAAAACACTTTCGAGTTTTTGATTCTATTATTGGAAAAACAAATTTAGGTTTAAATGCAGTAAAATTTATATAATCTTAAGCCTCTCGGGAACTCACTTGCTAAGTTTGAAAAAAAAAGTTGTTAAAAATAAAAGAAACCGCCAGTCTTCGAAGCCCTTAAAAGTTTTGATTTTTTGTTTATCAGGAAAGTAGGTACATAGTACATAAATTTATAAAAATCTAAAATTCCCTTGAAAGCACTAAACTCACTTTCAATATTTTATTTTCCGTTATTTTCAGTAGTTCATGAGTAGTAAGCATTGTGTGTACTTACAGGAGCCAGCACCTTAATGCCGTCTTCTTTGAAAGGGGAAAAGTGCATTTTGACATCTTCACGCGCTTCGTTGATCTCCGCCAAAAAAAGTTAATGGAAACGCATTTTCAATGTTGGTTCGTGTGTGTATGGGGATTTGTAGCTCTATTATCCAGAAGCCTGTCAGTGGAACAAAAGGTTCAATAGCTTTCAGCTTCAAGTGCTCGATAGCTTTGTGTGGCTGAGTGTGCTATACATCGGGAATAACTCACGTTCGGTTTACTTTTGCCGCTTGCTTGTTCACCACCTGGGCAACCTAGCAGGCATTGTTTACAATGCGCCTGGCTAATTGGTAAAACTCCAGCCGATATCGATTTTTGATATGCCCCCAAAACTGTTTGCATTCTTTTTATTTCAGCCATTGCCTTTGTAATATCTGCAGCAGCTGCATCTGGCAAATATTTATGCCGAATGCCGGACTCGGTTTGGGTTTTGCATTTTGAATTTGAGCACACATGGGCTTTCTGTGCAAAAACCAAGGCCTCAAATTTAATTAAAATTTTGGTTTATGCCCTTGCAACTGGATCAATGGCGATGAAACTGGCAGGATGATACAATCAAATTGAACAAACTAAAAAATGTAATTTCAAAGCTATTTAGTCGAAATGAATTGATTCCAGCATTGCGATGGAAATATTAAATCGTATTCGAAATATGTAATATAATTAAAAATGTTTATAAATAAGACTCGTGCACGGAAATCCGCAAAAGCTGTTGCTTAATAAAATAAAAAGTATAAAATACCAATTAATTCAATTGAATGTCATCCACTCTTTTGTATATCCCCTAGTTGGTAACTTTTTCATCTTTAAATCCTCCAGGCGGTAATCACACCTGGTAATTATATTAAGACCTTAATTTCGCACCCCGCTATGCGAACAGGTGTACTTCAGGTGTCGTGTTCTCGGCTTCGCAATGTTACTGATGCACATTAATTCCGTCTTATGGAATCTCTTTCACATTTAACTCTCTACGGGGGTTGGAAAGGCCACGCCTCTGGGCGAGAAAATGTTACACATTAAAACCTTTTCTGTTGTGCTTCAAAAGTCGTAAAACCGACTTTTATGAATGCGATTAAGCGCGTGAACTGCAGAAGAGCATATTTCTCCTTCACCGGACTGGATTCCCACCGCCTTCCATTTAACTGTCTCATTTTTGCTGGCTTGGGTCGTCTACTTTGCCGTTGTGCCCGGAATTTGTCATTTTTAATGACTGTGAAAAGAATGCGTTCGTAATTACATGGCAGAAACGAAAAACTTTCTGCGATGTATTTATGTGTACGGGTCTGGCATTCCACTGTATCATAAATTATTTTACTTATTATACTCTTTTGGGTTATGAGGAGGGTTTTCTGGGTTATTTCGGGGGAGATAAGTAAACGGAAACCACAAAGAAATACATTTTATGGGGAGTTTCCAACGTGGTTTTGAGTTCTTTTAGTTCCTTTGTACTCTGTAGAATTATTTTTTGGTAAAGGTAAAATTTAAATATAGTAAAAACTTTATTAATAATGACTAGTATGTTCAACATAGCAGTTGTTTGATATTTTAAAAAAATCCTATAATTGCTTTTATAGTAAAATAAAAATTTATAAATAACAATTTAATTCTTAATGTTATTTATATAAAAAATAATAAAATAATAAGTTAGTGTAAGTAAGAAAAGGGCGTTTTTACACGTCAGTTTGGGGTATAAGTAAGTAGCATGAACGAACTTAAGATGACCATCTTCCCACCAGAAAATTTCAGGCATTGTTCCTCCACTTAAATCCGTTTCCAACTTGGCTGCTGCCTTTCGTTTGCCTGTCTTTCATCCACATCCTTGTAGGTGGCGATGTCGCTGCCATTCTCTTCCTGTCTTCCTGTCTTCCTGCCCCTCCCCTTGAACCCCCTGCGGTTTTTCGTCCTTTTTTCCATAGCCTGGCATCGCTTTCTTTTTATTTGTCGTTGCATTCGCACTTAAGTGATTTTGACACTTGTCCTACTTTCCATGCGTTGATTTTTTGTGTCAGCAGACCAAACGCCTCCCCTTCAAAACTCTATGGAGGAATACTTCCTGACGAAGTTGTTCACCTTTCAATAATGCCGTGACAGACGGCAGCGGAAGTGCCATGGAGCTGTCTGGAGAACTGTTGGAGTTACCCATTTTTACAATTTTCCAGGTTTTTTACACAGGAAAAAAATATATGTATTTCAAAATGGTATATGATAATAATAATATAAATGAACTCCTGTACAAAAAAGGTTTTCTGAACTAAATTAAATTCGTACTTAAAGTGTTACTATAAACTGATTTAATCACCAAAATTAGAGAATATATTTTTAGCCTTGTTTTCTTTCAGTGCAGCTCATTCGCGTTTGCTTCTTTTATTTGCGTTCGTTAGTTGTAGTTGCAGTGGCAGTTGTTGTGGTTCCAGTTGTCATCATTCCGTTCATAATACTCAACGTCATCAGCGTCTTTTGGCTTTGCACTGCGATGATGGGCGAAAGGCAACTGAAGTGCACTTTTGCGGATTTGCCTGATGATTTGTCGCTGTGTGGGTCTGCCTTTCTCTTTCACTTCCCCCTCCCCGTCTCTTTCTAAGCATCTCCAACTGGCTTTCTGACTGCCTGTCAGCCTGTTCTCCTGTCTCCTGACTCTTTGCCCGTTTGTCTTAGCCCCACTTCACATGCACATCGTCGGTTTTCCGGCTATGAGTTCGCCTTTTGGCTTTAACTTGACTTTGCAAAGGGGTTTCTAGGCGGAAATTACTGTACAGTAAAGCATCCAATTTGGAGTACCTTTAACAAAAAAAACTACAGTTCCACAGAAATCGCAAAAAATCAAAAATATCACTAAAAAATGATATTAATGGGATCATACATTTATAGACATTTTTAGGTGTTCTTATATCACTAGAAAATTTCTCAGTTGCTTTAAAATAACACAATAATACTTTTTGACTTATTTACAGAATCAAACAGACAAATTTTAAATCAATTTGATTACTTAAAACTTCCGTTAATCCGTTGTATCTGTGTCTTTTATTTTATTCCAACCAAAAACGAAATTATCTTTAATCATTATCTGCAACGAAATACGAGTTTGTATCGGAAAATTATGATATCTCTTAAACTTATTAGTTGCAATGTCTGCAACACATTCCCCTTCTAAAGTAATAGCAAAACTTGGGCAGATTAAATCATTTCCTGTCCTAACTCATCCCCACATAGAGAGCTAAAACTTTTCATCGCCCAAAGTTTTGACAAGAATTCCGCCTCCCTTTCTTTTCTGTCTATTTTTTACCTCCCTATCAAAGTATATTTTACAGCTCTGCAACCCACATTCGCAAAGAGGCGGGACCACACACACACACACACACACCCAAAGTCACTTTGGCATTAAAAACTAATTTTATTTCTAATTAATTTTGACGTCTCGTCGTTTGCGGTTAAATATTCGGGCACGCGAGCAAAGACTTTGTGCCATTGTGGTGCGGGTTGTGAGGCGAAGTCATTAAAAAAGTTGCCAAAAGACTGGCTGAGCACAACTTTCGGCACGTTCAAAGGAGGAAGGGGGTGGTGCCTGATGGGGGGTGGTGGGTGGCTGCTTGTGTATTTAGTTGTCAGCCTCAGCTTCGGCGGTGGTGCACATTTTAAATGCCTCAAATGAAATTAACAAAGAAAAAGCCGTAAAATGTCACCGCAGCAGGTGTAGACACACATCGTATATTTGCCACAGACAGCGACCGTATAGGAGTATATATATATATCTCGGTGAGCATTGTGTGCCAAGGCAACGGCTTTATCCCAAAGCTTTTGGTTAAAATTTAAATGAAGTTGGCTTTTCAAGATGCGGATGGAATGGAGCAGTAAGCCCAAAAGGTGCTCACTTTTTGGTTTTGGTGATTTGCTTGGCAACCGAAGTCATTAGTTTGATTCCAAATAAGAACATCATATGAATGTATAAGTGTGGTATTTGTATAGTGATTTTTTAATCAAATTAATAGGTACATCAGGACATCCTTAGATGTCTCTCAATTTCTCTTGCAATTTGTTTAAATTTTACTAAAGATGAAAAAGATTGAAACGTATTAAGTTAAAACGCAATGTATTTCGAGAGGCAACTTAAACAATGGAACACCCATCACAGCTTACAGTAGTCTGCCCCTTAAACTCTCATCCCTTGAATGGGTTTATTATCGTGGCTTTCGTCTCCATCCCAGAATAAGCCATCGTTCGCAGCTCTTTCTGCTAACCGATCATTGTTCTCTCCATTGTGACCACTGCGGCGTATACGCAATATATTTTTCGGGTTTTATTTGACGCCGGTCATATACAACAATGTATGCAAATAGGGTGGGTAGATGGCTGTGGCAAGCCCTCAGCCTCGCGCCCCTCGAATGGTAAACAATATTGTCAACAAAATGCCCGCAAAAACACACACACCGTTGCACATAAAGTACTATATTTCATCATTCACATGCTCACACACATATGTGTATACAGAGAAGCAAACAAAAGTTGCACTGACGCGTTGTTCGTTTTATTAAGCTTTGCCCAAAGGTTTAGCAAAGGCAATAGAATTTTTGATATGAGCAGCCGAAAAAGAAGTAAAAATGAGACAGCTTTTGGCTTTTATAGACTTTTAAGATACCGCTTCTTCCAGCTTGAGAATATTTATATAATATTTCCAAACAGCAATAGATATTTATAAAATAAAAAAAATATTTAAAATAAAAATATACATTTTCGTTAGCTTTTTATTGTAATTTAAACTCCTTAAATTTTAGTAAGGAATACAAATAGAAGTCTTAAAAAATGTGTGACAATAAATTATCTTAGTCAGACAATTAAGAATTATATTCCCACCTCTTTAGGTTCCACTTACTATTCAAATTAGGTTATTAAGCTTTATTGCTGTTCATTTTAATAAAATGCCCGATGTAATCTATATCTGATTGTGCACTTTTATTGTGCCTGTGAGTATTCTTTTGACCTCTATGTATCCAGGGTGTCAAAACAAAGCGTCGTTCGCAATAATAAAACCACAGGTCATTTGCTAAAGCGCTTAGTATCTAAGTTTATTTGTTCAACGCATGTACGGCTGTGTGTCTGTAGGGTTTGCGTCCCTTTTATGGCTTTATTAAAACTAATAAACAATGGCACAAACCAACACCTTTTGTCCAGCTCCGAGCTACGAGTTTCATCGATTTTTGGCCTGCCCGGAAATCGGCTTTCACTTTTGGTTTTTCCTTTACATCCAATTTAGCCGATTGTCGCAGTTAATGTCTCCGTAGTGGCCGCTTTTTTGCTCAATTAACGCGGGTAATCCCATGGCCAGGCTCGGTTTAAATGCATTTATTTACTTAAACCGTGTAAACAATTGATCAATGCGCTGCCGTCGCATTTTGTGAGTGAGCAAGCAGACCGACGGGCGCCTGAAATATTCAATTAAAAGTTGTTAAATGAAACAATTACAAAGCGGGCAACAAAAGAGCCGGCCCACGTCTCCGCATATGGAGTGCATATGGAACAATGTCAACAGTGGTGGCGCAGTTTCACCCAATGGCCTCCCAGCGGGAATCCCAAACCACACGGGAGTGGGTCTGCAGCACAGTAAGCCCCAGTTGAAAAAATCTTTTGCTCTTTTATATTTTATCAAACTACGAAACATACTGGGTATTTTTATCTTATAATTAAATAAATAAATACTGTAACGTATAATCTAAAATAGCACACTGTTATAAAATATATACATTTTTAAATGTTTAAAGTTAAATTTTTAACTTTTACGTTAATAAAATGTACTAAATATCAAAATGGAAAATCGGATAGTAAATAATTATTTATTTAGAGAATCGAATCACAAGTCTTTAGAGGTATGTTACTTTGAAATCGGATTAAATTTGGTAAAGTTATGGACTCTGGAAGTCCAATTGGGGGACACCTCATTACAAGTCATCGGAAACTTGGAAATAACTAACATGAAAATGGGTCAAAAAGTTGATCAACGGTAAATTGCAAATTTTGAATGCAGATTTTTAGAGAATCGAATCACAAGTCTTTAGAGGTATGCCACTTTAAAATCGGATTAAATTTGGTAAAGTTATGGACTCTGGAAGTCCAATTGGGGGACACTTCATTACAAGTCATTGGAAACTTGGAAATAACTAACATGAAAATGGGTCAAAAAGTTGATCGACGGTAAATTGAAAATTTTGAATGCAGATTTTTAGAGAATCGAATCACAAGTCTTTAGAGGTATGCCACTTTAAAATCGGATTAAATTTGATAAAGTTATGGACTCTGGAAGTCCGATTGGGCGACACCTCATTACAAGTCATTGGAAACTTGGAAATAACTAACATGAAAATGGGTCAAAAAGTTGATCGGCGGTAAATTGAAAATTTTGAATGCAGATTTTTAGAGAATCGAATCACAAGTCTTTAGAGGTATGCCACTTTAAAATCGGATTAAATTTGGTAAAGTTATGGACTCTGGAAGTCCAATTGGGGGACACCTCATTACAAGTCATTGGAAACTTGGAAATAACTAATATGAAAATGGGTCAAAAAGTTGATCGACGGTAAATTGAAAATTTTGAATGCAGATTTTTAGAGAATCGAATCACAAGTCTTTAGAGGTATGCCACTTTAAAATCGGATTAAATTTGATAAAGTTATGGACTCTGGAAGTCCGATTGGGCGACACCTCATTACAAGTCATTGGAAACTTGGAAATAACTAACATGAAAATGGGTCAAAAAGTTGATAGGCGGTAAATTAAAAATTTTGAATGCAGATTTTTAGAGAATCGAATCACAAGTCTTTAGAGGTATGCCACTTTAAAATCGGATTAAATTTGGTAAAGTTATGGACTCTGGAAGTCCGATTGGGGGACACCTCATTACAAGTCATTGGAAACTTGGAAATAACTAACATGAAAATGGGTCAAAAAGTTAATCAACGGAAAATTGAAAATTTTGAATGCAGATTTTTAGAGAATCGAATCACAAGTCTTTAGAGGTATGCCACTTTGAAATCGGATTAAATTTGGTAAAGTTATGGACTCTGGAAGTCCAATTGGGGGACACCTTATTACAAGTCATTGGAAACTTGGAAATAACTAACATGAAAATGGGTCAAAAAGTTGATCGACGGTAAATTGAAAATTTTGAATGCAGATTTTTAGAGAATCGAATCACAAGTCTTTAGAGGTATGCCACTTTAAAATCGGATTAAATTTAGTAAAGTTATGGACTCTGGAAGTCCGATTGGGGGACACCTCATTACAAGTCATCGGAAACTTGGAAATAACTAACATGAAAATGGGTCAAAAAGTTGATCAACGGTAAATTGCAAATTTTGAATGCAGATTTTTAGAGAATCGAATCACAAGTCTTTAGAGGTATGCCACTTTAAAATCGGATTAAATTTGGTAAAGTTATGGACTCTGGAAGTCCAATTGGGGGACACCTCATTACAAGTCATTGGAATCTTGGAAATAACTAACATGAAAATGGGTCAAAAAGTTGATCAACGGTAAATTGAAAGTTTTGAATGCAGATTTTTAGAGGATGAAACCACAAGTCTTAAGAGGTTTGTCACTTTGGAATCAGATTAAATTTGGTAACGTTATGGACTCTGGAAGTCCAATTGTGGGACACCTCATTACAAGTCATTGGAAACTTGGAAATAACTAACATGAAAATGGGTCAAAAAGTTGATCAACGTTAAATAAATCGATTGCTGTTTTATGCGCTGTCCACAGTGTGATATACTTAATTCTGCCGCAAAGTGAGTTATTTCTGAAAACTGATGAAAATGAGCTGCCTTTGATTCTCTTACTGTAACTCCGCTGTTGTTGTTGGTCCTGCGGTTTGCTCGGCAGTTCGTAAGGTGGCACTAATTTGATTGTCTGGATAGCAACAAATTTTTACAAATGTACAAATTAATTAACTCTCTGGGGAAGGCATTCAAACGGAAATATGTATTAAATCAACAATAAAGTTGATACAGTCCGCTGGGAGTTTTGCAAATTAATGAAGATGGCTTTAACTTGCTGCATAAATGCAAGGCAATATTTTGTTGGTTGGCCGCATTTTCAGTCTTTTCAGACTTTTCAGGCTTTTGCCGGCTTCATTAGCCATTCCAAAGTTGGCTGTATATCAGGCGGCAGATTCATCTTAATATCCGCCGTCTTTTCGGAGCTCTTCGCTGCAGGCAGGATGCAGCAAAATGTTTGCTCTTCGCCTCCCAAACAATCCTCTTCATCTTTTTGGGGCACAAACTTATGCCGCACATTATGAGAATGCCGTTCAGCGTCGTCGCCTGCACATAAATTAATGAAAATTTATTTATGCCCCCGAAAAGTATAGAGCAAACAATGGCGCCAACTTTTAAGGACCTCGAAAGGAGTCGGGGCAGGAGTCGGGTTTCCAGTGCATTAGGCAATGAAGGCGCCGCCACCAAAGGTTGCATATATCACTCCGGGAAAATGTGCACCAGCTCTATGAGCAACTGTCATGCAACGTGGCAAATGCCGGTGAGGAATTCGTACTGAAAAATCAATTTGTTAAGCTTCAAATGGGAATTTTTCGTCGGGGACCCGCATCGCTTAGATAATATGCTTTTGTGTCGGGGGGGAAAATATTTGCCAGGATAACAAGCAAGGTGTCTCGTGTCGTATCCTTCCCTGGCGCTGAGCAAAATGACTTTTCGTGCTGCTTGCCAAATGGTCAACATTACATTTCCTATCTCTTCTCCGCTCTGTCCCCGCTTTTCTTCTTTTTTGCATGCAGTTTCCGTTTCCGTTTGGCTTAGTTGACTATCCCCGGACCCTGTCCGTTTCGCCCCACCCCCAGTCACTCTTTGCATGTTGTCACGCTTTTCGTGTCCTGCACTCGAAATGCACTTATCATGCAGAAGGTTCAGGACTTTGTTCACTTTGTTGGCTACTGGCGCAGTTTGTAGATGTTTTGTCGAAAATGTCAACAAAAGCCAGGCATTAATACCATGTTTAGACGGAAGCCTGTAAGCCTGCGTATTCTGTTTGCCTTTTTATGTCCTCTCTGCCACATCATCAATTACACATTTTACAACTGATGTGTGCTTTCCCCGTCCCAGTGGAGGTCACTGGCAAAACAGACATAAATCAAACATTTCCCACGTTGCGAAACAATTTCCGACTCAAGACTCCCTCTTTTCGTGTCTATCTTTTGGCTGAGTTTTATTTATGGCATCCGCCAAAACACAAACTGAAATACATACTCCTTCTGAACGACAGACAGACGGACGAACAGACATTTGATAAATGTATAGACAATATGACTTCAGTTAGAAAATGTACAATTGCTTTTAACTTGATACGTAATTGTTGTTGCTGTTTGGGGGCATTGTATTGCATTTTGATTTGTGGTTTATATGCTGTTGTTTGGCCCATAAATTTGGCTTATTTTGCATGCCATTCTTGTTGTGGGGAAGTTTTGGCAATTGAATCAAAACTTTAAAACGAATGGTAACGGTTACATGTCGTATGCGTAATATTTTCAAAAAGCATTCTTCACAACTTTTATTGAGCTTATACTGATTTTGATGAATTTTATTACGAAGGCAATGTGGTTTCCTTTGATATGCTCAGTAATTGAATTCTCGGTAAAAATATTTCACGTAGATGTCGGTATTTGCCTTTGACATACAAGAGTTGCAATTGAAATGCACAATTACAGGACATATTACAAACATATTTAAGAGTGAAATTTATATTTAATTTTATTTTCTAATGTAATTTTACAATTTTATCGTAGCATTTTTAACATTTTTAAGATCCCTTTTCTTTGAGAAACTTTCTATATAATTTAAACCAAGAAAATATTAATTTTTACACGTTTACCGAAATGGCAGTAAGAAACCGTGAATGGCAACTGGAAGCAGACAGAAAGAGAAACAAAATTTAATTTGCTCGGTAACATTTCATTTAATTCATTCCCTCATTATTTTCATTATTGGTCACATTTTATGATTGCTGTTTTGGATGGAACTGTAAGGCTTTTGAAAGGACCTTTGGCATTTGCGGCATGCAGCGTAATTTAATATGGCTTTCACTCAGCACTCAGCCCTCAGTTTATTTTCTCGACTTCCACCCGATGATGTTTTCTTTATGGCGGCGTTTTATGTATTTATTTTTGGGGACTGAAAGGGTTTTGGCCGGGCACGTAACTTCGCCAGATGTCCAATCTTGAGTGCCTAAATTATTTATTAGGCATCTTTTGCGACAGCTTACGACCTCATGAAATATTATATTCTTTGTGTCGAGTCAGCAATAACAAATGAAACATATGGCTCGGCAAGCGGCCTTTTTAGGTGGGTCAGCTCATAAATTATTTGTCGACTTGTGTGACCCAGAGGTCAGGCATAAATCCAATCAAATTGACAGCAAGTCAACACGAGAGGATCTACATATTAATTAGGCATTCTGGAATTCGGCTGTATTGAGAAAATGTATTAAATTTGGTAGAGTATAAGAAATTCTTGATATTTATTTTAATGTCTGCCTACAATTTGTAAAACATCATATTATAAAATAATCGTTTAAATGTTAATTAATTTTTACTTAAGGTGTGAAATTCAAGAGAAATTAGGATTGAAAACATTGTCTTATTTTGAAAGACTCAGGACTATTGGATACTATACACTTTCATTCAAATAACCCTGAGCTTTTTGGCATTCATTCCACAAGCAATTAAATAATTTATTTTCATTATTGTTTTCACATTTGGCAAATTAAATTGGCCACAAGCTGACTGTTTGTTTATTCATAATTTATACATTGGATTTCACAATATCAAATGAAAACCACTTGACTACATTGGACAATAGGCCAAATTATTTACGGCTGATTGGCATTGCCAGGCGCTTCATATTCATCAATATAATTTAGCAAAACAACCCAACGAAAAACACTGCAATGAAAATCCAATAAATATAAGGCTGTGTTGTTTTGATCTTCAAATTTGTCGTTTTCCTCTTTTCGTTAATCAAAATACAGTGGGTGGCAGTTTGGTCTTGAAAATGCAGTCTGGCAGTAAATTGCTAGTTTATTTCGTATGAAATTTATTTGGCCCATGCCCGTAAAATGCAATCTCAATGCCAGCCCAAGGGAATTTCTATCCTCCTGTTTGTGTTTTTGGGGGCAACAAATTTGCCATATCTTAATGGAGAACAAAGACACATAGACCTAAACTTACGGCAGTTGAACCGAACCGAACGAGTGGCTCTGGCCTGTGGACTTGACTAAGGGAAGCCGAGCAAATATTTATTTGGACTTTCGTGCCAGTAAACGGAGTATTAGTTATCCTGCCGCCAGGACACTCCATTTGCACCTGAAACTTATGCAGCTGAGGCTGCAGCTCTTGATGTTTATTTTAATTGAATTGTTTCTGGGCGGGTTAAAGCAAGTTATAAATTAACAGCTAATTGTATATGCAAATTAAATTGCACTGCCACTGCAGATGGCATTTATATCATAATTTAAACACATTCATTATTTATTTAAGTTTTATAATGCAGATATCTAGCTAAGAGCTTTCAACTAAAATTGAAAGTGATTGACCCACAAAAGATATTCAATTCAAATATGTATATGACGTCAACCTAATTTTCATATTAATTATTAACCAATAAAACTATTTTATCCAATTATTACATAATACAAATATTGGCATTTTATTTCATATTTTTTGTACTTGTAACTTAATGGCCAGAGATAAGACTTGATCAATCTGCTGACTCTGTAAAGTTATGCAAATCTTGACCAAGTTAATTTGCATGAATGGAAAGGCCAATTAAATAAACACACACAGTTAGGAAAATTAACAAAGCGGTATAAGCTGACCGACACAAAGCAGTTGGCAAACAATGGCAAATGGGCAAACAAACACATATTGTCCGACATTTCACCACTACACCCGGCGACAGTTAATAGATTTATGCAATTGAAGTCCTCTGACGGCGATAAACTCAAACAAAATGGCATGAGGCCCGGGTAATTTCCGCTCCCTGATGGATGAAGGTCTTGCTGGGCGGAACAACCTCGAAATGTCCATCAAAAAGTGTGGCCACGACAGACCAGAACAGATAAGATATGAAAAGCAATTTACGTTAACTGTCAACAACAAATGCGCCCTCGAGGACACGACTCGATTCATTTTATTTTATTTTATTTTTTATTTATCCACGATTAAGCATTATTGACGTTTTAATGCCATCGCTAATTAATGCGCCTGATTATGTGGTCGAAAAATATGACATATCCATAGGTGTGTGAGAAATACGTTTCGCGGTTGGCATTTTTCGTATATGGGCATTCGCAGTTGGCATTGACGCAGAATATCTTGTGATCACCAACGTGTTTTATCAGCAGACTGTGGGCCCGTTTTCTCACCACTTGGAAATTATCGCTGTCGTTCGAGGACACTCGATTCTGGTTCCAGTCAAAGAAGCTGAGATGGCGTCTCGATGGCATCAACTTTACCCTGCCCTCGAAAATACCCCGCCAGTCTACGTAACTCTGTGAACTGTGACAACGCGACTCCCGCATACTCTGCTCCAGATCGAAAAAACTGGATATCTCCAGACCCTTCTTCGAACGCATCAACAGGTATACAACGGTCTGAAAAAGGGGAATTTATAGGATAACCACAAACTTAAAAATATTAAAGTTCAGAGTCGTTATAAAGAGTGACATTAAATATTTTAAGATCAAATGTTGGGCGGTGGACATATTATTTAAAATTTAAATGATAAGAAAAGATATCTCATAAATGTTTTATTTTATCAAAGTTCAAAGTCGTTATAAAGAGTGACATAAAATATTTTAAGATTAAATGATGGGCGATCGACATATTATTTAAAATGTAAGTGATCAAAAAGCTATCTCATAAATTTATATTTATCAGTATTGAAATTTGTTTAATAGATTATATATTTTTAAAATGTTTTTTTCCCTCACCGAAATTTGTTTCTGGACCAGTTTTTTCTCTCGGATAGCAATCTCCTGCAGGACCTCGTCATCGTGGTTCAAAAAGTCGCCAAAGAAATGGAATCCGCATAAGCCGCGTGGCCTCAGCAGGAGAAACTCTATTGCTTTTCGCTGGTGGAAATGCTCCCGAGTTAGCAGACTGCCCAGGCAATTCTTTCCGCAGGCATTTTCGATCAGCTTTCTCTGGACCTTTTGGTTGCCCAAATAGCGTTTGTCGTTGATGGTGATGAAACTGTCCACATATTCCTGGTACGTATTAAAGTTTATTAGGCTCATGATGGAAAACGCAAAATCTTAAAGAGGGTTGCTAATTGAATTACTTTTCAACTTGAACCAAGTAACTCTAACGAAAAGCTGCTAAAAGGCAGTCAAATTGTGATGTTGTGTCGATATTAGTGTAATTTAAAATGTATAATATTTTGAACAAGTTCGAGGAAAATACATTACTGACAACTGACAACAAACTGCTAACTTTGTCTCAAAAGGCCAAACTTTTGCTTGACTTTGATAAGCAGAGATGTTCCCAAATTCAGTTTCAAAATGGAAATCGCAAAAATATTATGTAAAATAAATCGTAAAAGAATATTCTTTCTTATTTTTCAAAAAAGACTAGAAGTTTTTCATAAATAATATCTTAATTAAAAAACTTGTGGAAAGCTGATAGCCGGAGTGGGTTTTGAACAATTTGGAGCCGTTTAAATTTCATGTGCTGCAGAAATAATTAAACATTGCCCACATAGACGAGTGCTCTTGCTAGAATTCGCAGTGCCGTTCGTGTGGCAAATTTAATAAATGGAAAAAGTTTCACAATGCCCAAGCCCCGACTTTGCCCTTGTCCCTTTTGCCCAGAATTGTGAGTATTTTCAATTACACTTTTCTATGTGCCACGCCTCCTCACACTCCCACGCCCTCCCACACACACACGCACACCGTCAGGGGCATTTCGCATATTAAACTAATTACTTCATCAACATTTTAAATTGCCAGCCAAAGGGAAATTTGCATTTTCAGCCCGTGCGTATGCAACGCTCTTTGTCCTTTTCCGCTTGATATCCTGTTGAGCGCACTCTGTCGTGGATTAGGAGGATAACAAGTGACACCTAGTGTTCGGGAATACGCTCTATAAATCCACAGACAAGGGGTAGATCAACTTGAAACATAAACTTAAAACTGGGACGAGGGTTTCAAAAAGTACAGATGTTGTACCCTACCATTTACACAGCGTATTACGGTACATTTTTAAAGATTTATTCAATTTGGTAAATAAAGTGATAAAAGAAAACCATTTCTGAACATTAATATAAAGTGTTTCATGCTTGGAAACCTAATGCTAGTCCTTGCAGGAGTTCAAGTTCTCTTTAAATTTGAAATGTAAAAATTTATTATTTTTTTTTAAATTAAACATTTTATTTCCATTCAGTTAATATCCTCTCACATACTTATATTTCTATAACACAGATAAAGAGGTTTAAACAATTACTAATCTTTAGTAAAAACAAATACTCGAATGTTATAAATCGCTTATCAGCCAGTTAGTTAGCAAATAGGGTGTGTAAAATGTCCTGCATTTCCTGGCAGTTTTCCAGCTTGCTTTTCAATTTCCACACAATACGCAGCAAGATTTTCCGTTTGGCTCTGGAGGTGTGTGTCTGTGTGAATTTACGCTATTTAGACACGCTTTCCCACTGTTTGCAGTTGTTGCTGCCGTCGCTGCAGCAATTAACATGCAGCCGCTGCCGACACTTGGAGCTCAGTGCTCCACTTTCCCCGCCCAGGATTTCCCAGCCCCTCACCCACCCCTTACCAGGGTTTCCCAGCCCGCCTCACAATTTTCCTCCGCTTTTCAAGTACCAACTGCCGTTCCGTTTTGCGTGCTTTGTCACCATCTTGCCGCTTGCCGCCGTCTTGAGCGCGTAAATTGCTACTTCGTGGGCCAATCCTCCTGCTTCCCCGCCGAAGTCACGAGTCCTGGTGACATCCCCTCCCCCCCCTCAGCTATACCCACTTCCTGCTCCAGGACTCCCATTCCAGCCGTTGCGTCTTGGCCATGGCCATTGTTTGACTTGGTCATTAGTAAATGTACTTTGTCGCAGCATAAAAAGGAGTTAAGTGCGCACTCTAAGGATTTATGTGCATTACCAAAGAATGAGGCAGCAATGCTCAATGCTGCCCGGGAAACTGCCTTTGCCATGTGTTAAGTGCACATTTTTGATGAATGAGTCGGGTGGATGTGGATGTGGATTGGGATGAGGTCCCAGCAACTGCTTAACAATTGCAGAAAGTGCAGAAAGGGTTGGGGGCTTGAATTTATAGTTGAGCAGTTGGCTGCATAATAAGACAGGGCATGCCAATGATCATGATGGGAAGTTCCATAGAAATAAATTATCTATATCAGTGATATCATTGTTTCCTCTGTCCATAATATTGCAATAAAAGATATAGTTAGCTTCTGAAATAGATAATAATACTATGGGCATCCATATACCATTTGTTTTGCTTGTGTTTAATTCAGGGAGTGCTTCTCAATTCGTTCTTAATTTGAATTTAATTTTGCATGCGAAAACCCCCATTGGGACTACAGTTTTTTTTAATCCCCTTACTCGATTGCAATTTCCTTATTCTAATGTCATTCGGCAGCAGTAGGGCCACATGTCCGGCAAATAAATTGCATCCAGACATCGGAGACGCCTTTGAACTGCTATCAAATGCTAACACAAATTATCAAGTTACCATAAATTGCTCTCGCCCGGCCCGTACATCTTGCGAATGAAATCAAAGCCACATAAATTGTGCAAATAATTCTGGCTTCTCCATTCTACTTTCTGTGCCTTCTGCCGGCAGCGAAAAGGGCGCCCACAGAGTGCAGCCAAGACAAAGGACGGGCCAAAAGAATCATCACTTACAACTGACCACAAAGCCCCATCCCATCCGCAGCCACGTCCACATCCCTTGGGAGCGGTGGTCCCGCAATCGATCAAAAGGAATTATGTCTCAACACAATTGTAAATAAATCTTTGCGGCCATGTGGACATCATGTGCATGTGCCGAGGTCCTGGCCGAAGGACTTAGCCGGCAAAAGGGAGATGGGACAGTCTGAAATCCTGCATATCACAGACGGGTATATGAAGATTGAGTGGTAATGTGTGCAAATCTAAAGCTTTTCTCCCCAGGACCTCCAGCCCCCCATCCACCGGCATGCGGTTGGTTCGATTCCCGTCTGTCCGTTGACATGTTGGTAAATTGGTCCTTAGCTGATTGCATCGATTGCCGAGGCCGGTCTTAGCCAGAAACTGGGGAATTAAGTGTAAATGCCGGAAATTAATCTGCTCAAAAGGAGGACACAAGCCGAAATAGGCCCCAGCCCAAGTGCAATATTATTCAAAGGGATTTTACAAGTGCCGTTGGCATTAGAAAATCGCCTCGACGAACAGCTGCCGGTTCCATTTAGAGGACAAAATTTATAATGCGCATCGATAATGATTTGTAATTTAAAGCTCAAACAAATTTCCGGCAATTTTTGCGGCAGACACGCGCCCAACATTTTCCGCCACCCACCTCCTTGAACTTGTTTACTTTTCATCTGCCAGGAAAAACAACTTGAAGGCAGCGAAAAAACCGAACTTATCGGCGTAATCATTGAGCCAAGGAAAGAAACATTAATTTGTTTCTTGTAAACTGCCTTGCCGAGGGCTTTGTGCAATCAACACGAACGTGAGCATCTTCAATGGTTCGGATTGTTTGGTTTGGTTTGGGAATCTTCCCAACCGGAAATTCAATAGCAGGAAATGTGAAATGGCCGTTAATGGCGTACATAGTGCGTATGCGTAATGTGCCGGAGATCAGACTGAAATAACTAGCCTTACGTGCGTGTCTGAAATCTTTTATGCGCACATTAAATCACATAAGCACAGGAAGTAATATTTAATTGCTACAAAATAAATTATTAATAAATATTTAATTACAATCAGATATCAAATCTTTAAAGCCATTTACTGACTGTCAAAAATTTGTCAACCTATGTTAATTAAAATGGATATTTGTGAAAAATTATTTAATGCTTCTCCTTTTGGTTGATGTCGTTTGATTTATTCACTTTGAAATATTTATTAGGCTTGCTTCAAGATAAAAACAGTAAACAGCTTGAATGAAATAAAAAAATAAAAAAAATGTATTATATTTTATTCAAATGAAAATGAGGTACAAGAATAGAACAAAATTTTGAATTTTTCCTTTTTTCGAGGTAGAAAACCGGTGATCACATTGCACAACTTGCCTGCAAATATAAGCAGGCCTGTAAGCGATTACCAGTAATAAGGGCACATGTTGATGGAACATTTCAAGAAGGTGGGAGAGGGGAAATGGGAGTGGCACTTCATCCAACATCTGCCGCTTCCTCAGCCGCCTGTCATGTCTATTGTTAGTCGCCCAGTGTTGCCTGTTCCTCGTCATGTCGGTCATTAAAATCGTGTACACCATATGCCAGACATATTAATTTTTTGCCACCCGGAAGTCGAGAGCGTTGAGCCCACGCCCCGATTTATAGGCAGTTGTTGGCGATTACGTGGCTCTGTTGCCTGCGACACGTGAGCAGTGGATGCGCTTACGTGGTTATGGTTATCGCCCTTACGTAATTTCCTTTGCTCATAATGGCATTGTTGTCGTACAGGCAATTAAATCCAATTGCTGGCTGCCCAAAACGGATTGAGGGAAATCGACTCTCATGTAATCTACTTAAAATGTATTTACTTTGTATTGGTTTTAAGACATTAAAAGGTGTTTGTGAAGGTTTAATCCGAGAGGGGCTCAGATAAAAAGGTCAAGCATTTAATATAAATGTATCGTTATTTCAAAAGTAGTTGTCTTCTTTAAACTTGTTATTAAACCAAATCGACTGAATGGTCAGTTGATTTTCAAAAACTATATGGACCAATTTCTGTTGAACATTTTAAGAGATATTAGCACACAATTGTTGGCCAGAACATATCCCAGCCACATCATTAAAATCTTCTCTTGTATCTTGTAAAGTTCTCGGCCCACAAGCTTGTTACTTCCTAACGCTTTAGTAATGACCGACCAACATCAAGTCCTCGGAGTTGGGAGTGCGGGAAAATCCTTGCTGTAAACCGCACACAATTTTGTTATTTTTGCGGCAGACGAGCATTGTATCCAACTTGACGGGAGAATCCACAGAAGTGAGGGAAAATTTTCCCTTTGCTGTCAGTGGCTCATTTGGCTGCTAAAAAGGCCAAAAGTCTGGACGAACTTGGACCAACAGACAGACGGACCAGCGGACAAGGACGAGGGGATCATCCATATCCTTTGCCGCAGTTTACTTTTGGGGGAAAAACAAAAAGTGAATAAGTTGTTGCCAGTGTTTGCTGGAGACTGCAAAATGGCCTGCAACTATCCCCAGAGAAGTGTTGTTATCAAAGCAATATGAAATGGCAAGGGAGTAGGACAAAAGGATGTTTCTAATCCCAGTTTACAAGCTTACTTCCATAAATAAATGAAGTCCTTCCAGGCATAACTCAAATTGAGTTGCTGCATGCCAAGGATAATCATGTGAGTCACGATCGCTGGAGAATTCCCCTTTTCGCAGGGCCCCTAAATACGATTTTAATCATATTTCCCGTCGAGGAAAGATTGCTGCCTTGTCTTTGGCCAGCTTCCATACTGCCTGCCACACTGAGCCTTGATAATGCCCAAAAGCATTTTACCAAAATTGAAAACTCGTGCAAATAATTTGCATAATGTACAAGATACACTCGACCTACAAGTACAACGGAGAAAAAATGTCAACGAGAAAGAAGTCCTGTTTTTTTTTTTTGGCTGTCAACACACTCACAGCCTGGGTCATATTAAAATGTTGTATTATTTATGCATGTGAATGAATATAACACACTCTGGCTTAGGCACTGTGGTTCATTAATAAAGATGAGTAAGTTAACATTTTTAAAACATTTATGCTGCGCAAGTAAACAAATATATTCAAAGAACATTGTTAATATAAACCAGAAAACAAATAGAAATAACGTGATAAAAGTCTGGTTCTATCAATTGTATATTCCATTTTATAAATACTTTATTTAGGTTTGCTATGTCTTCGAAATTATTTAAATTTTAATACAGCCATTAATGTTGATATACAAACTTCAAATCATTTTTTTAATGCCTTTTAATTTTATGAAATAATTTTCTATCTAATCATATTCATTTTATTTTCTTCTGCCTCACTGTGCCTGCCTATTTAATATGCAAGGGCTGGAATATATTTCACTTGGAAAACGAAATTAGCACTAAATGGTGAGTCGGCCGCGGGGTTGGTTATTAAGTACTTGACCCACATTCCCCTCTCTAACGTAAACGGCATAGAAATACATGTATAATTATGGAAAATACTGTCGCAAAATGCGTATCCAACTGCTTTTATATGCCATCCTCAAGTGCAAATTTTCTCATGTCCTCGTTGGCTTCGGTTGCAATTTATTTATATTGTATGAGCTGTCTGTCCGCCCCTCCCGTCTCCCCTTCCCCCGTCTGACCCTGTGACCTGACTCCTGCCATTGGCAAAGCTTCAATAATTGCTGCCAAATTGCTGGCGAAGAAGTCAGCTCTGCGGCAAATGGCTGGTCGAGGGAAAACTTAATTGAAGTGTAAGCTGTTGAAGATGGAAGCTGCTCGCCGACCACTTCGCTTCCAGGTTTTTCCACAGCGAAGCCAGGTCACGTCAAGCTGAAAAGAAAAATAAGAATTAAAAAGTGGAAAAAAATGGAAAAAAGAATGCAGCTAAAAACCGAAGCCAACGCTCTAATGGATTAATTTACTTTGTCGCAGTGCCAAAGCACTTGAAATTGGAAGGCATCAAAGCGTGTAAAAGGTTTTTGTGGCCTGCCACGCCCACATCCCCGCCTTTTCCACTTAAATGGCGCCTGTCGGCTTTAAAACTAATTGAAATGCTGATGAAAAGAAAATTTTGGCTTAAAAACAATAATCAAAAGTGGAAAACAGTAAAACGTTTTCCACACTCGCAAACACACACCTTTGTTTTAATAAAAGGAAGCGAGAGCCAAGCCAAACAAAGCAGAAAAACAACAACAGAGGGGCGGTAACAATGTTGCTGGCCGTGTTTTTCCCCAATTCCCGAACTAACTAGTTGGCTGAAAAGGACGAGGACGACTAAGTTTCCCTTTCAACCCGTTTTGCTATTTATAGAAATAACAAAGCACCAAATGTGGGACTTTAAATTTGACTAAGCCTTACTCATGAATTAAATAATTCTTTTGGGATAATTATTGTTTAAGATGGATGATTCTTTCATATATATATTTTATTAGGTTATGAATTTACTGCGCTTGTATATATTTTCAAACAATATTAAACCTGTTTGACTATCAGTTTTTTAAAACGTTCAAACGTATTAAAAAACGTATTTGTAGTATACAAAGTTTTATATAAAAGACTTATTCAAAAATCTTGGTTAAGCCTTTGGGAAAAGTAAGTAATAAAGCTCAAAGTCAATCATATTTTTAACAACCTTTTAATTCAAATTATATTTTTTCAAAAATATTGTATAGCTTGTATTAAAATAAAAAGTTCTTGGATATATTAAGGATTCAAGTCAATTTCGCCATCGACGACCTAAGCTGATGTCCAAAATGCAACAGTGAATATAAAATGTTTATGCACACCTGCAGTAGCTGTCGAATATACCCAGTGTATACAAGTGTTCCTGTTTTTTTGACGCTCCCCCCTCTTTCTTAGTTTGCTGGCTGCCATATGTTGGTCAAAAATAAATTGAAGTGGTTTCCCTTCGCCCCTGAATATCAGCCAGGACGCCCTGCAAGTGTGCATGTGTGTGAAAACATCCTCTTTTGTGTCTGGTGTGGAAGCCGCAAGCATTTAGCAAGCGGCGCCTTAACGCCGGCAACACCATTTCATGGGCCAAGATAAAAAGTCCGGCAGAAATAGAGGAGGATGGCAATTTCAGCATTAAATTAGGTGAGCCCCCCTCCACCCGCACCCGCACTTTTTGGCCAGGTGGGACAGCTTAGCCTTTGCGACATCGTGTACCCGCATGTAAAGTAGTTTTTATGTGCCGCACCTCCCCCTTTTCACCCGCCCACCGCTGTGGCCTTGCCCGCCGTGCTGTTGTGAGTGCATCATTAATTTTAATTTGTATTGCCCAAGCCGACAACATGGCCAACTGGCAGCCACGGCAAGGACATGGCCAGGACACTCGGCCATCCAACATTTAGAACCCTTCCTTGGGTCCTTTTCCCTGCCGGCAACCGCAATCCGACAACGTCACTTGCATGGCTGTTTAGTTTCACTTAAAGTGCCTCTTTGTTGTCTCTCTTGATGTCCTTTTCGCCCTTTTTCCCACCCAATGGGAAATCCCAGGCTGTGCTGGAAAAACCTGAATTAGGATATGCCCAGGGAGTTATGAAATGTGATGAGAAAATATTGTGCACCTTGGGTAAGGTCGGTAAAATATTTATTCTCCTCTTTAACAGGAAATACCACAAAGCTTAGTTTGATTTTTACCTCACCACATTCATTGGCCACCCAAAAATCTATATCTTGACTTTTATTGGAATAATGAATTGGTTGAACTGTTTTTGCCAAATGAATTTTTGTGGTGAATCTCAAAATAAAGCTGTGGATGTTGAGGCAAAAATAAAATATTCTAGTTCAATTAAATTTGATTTTACCGAACAGCAAAAATCAAGGAATTATTGAATAAATAAACACAGGAGTTGAATTTTAATAGACTTAAGTTTTGAACAAGATTTTTATTTAATTAAAGAAGCTTTAATTCCTATTTTTGCTTTTGCCGAAAGAAAGTTTAATTAGAAGTTTCTTGGCTGCTCATATCAATAAAAAACAAATTACTCTATTCTAACCATAGCAGTTTCGTCCACCTTCAGCAGGTGAACTAATCTACTGTCATTCCATGAGGACGGAATCACTAAATATTTAGCACCGATTTTCCCACATGGAACACTGTAATTAGGCTCAGCTTTTCCAGCCCAACTAATTTTCATTAGGCTTTAGTTTGGATGTGAATGCTTAGGGTGTGAGTTTCAGCAGCTAATCGCTGAGAAAAACTTTTACATGGCGAAAAAGTTGACTAAAGTTAGTCCTGGCATAAAAGAAAAATAAAGTATGACAAAAATAATTATGTTAAAATAACTTTTAATACATTTTTTATGTTAAAGTATACACCTTCGGCAGTAATTGCTTCAAGGGTAATTCCTATGATTTCTGTGCATAAATGAAGTATAATATAATAATAATTATAACTATTTTAAGGCTTCGCATACAAGTTTCCACGAGATGTAGTGGAGTTATTACAGGCGAACTTCTTTCATATAAACTTGCAATCAGCGGTTATGTAGAGCGCGCCAAACTCGCCCAGCGCAACAACATAATTACACTTGTCAGTTCATTGTACCGCAAACGCTCTACGCACATAAAACACACATGGCTATATCAACCCACCTCCGACCCGATTTCCCCGACTAACTGGACCACTGGTGGAATGGGGGTCACTGGACGGACAGTCAGTGTAACCAAAGTCGCATGTTTCACGTGCCAGCAGCAGCAAGTACTCGGCTTCATGATGATGCTCCCTGGGAGGACGACGATGATGGTGATGATGTTGATGATGTCGCTGATGATGGTAATTTGTTGTGGCTAATTGCGTTAAAACCGCATGGGCAGGCATTGAAACGTGACACATTTTTGCTCCATTTTCGGGTCACGCCAACAGCCAACTGCCAAACGGCAAGTGTGAGTAGTTGCAAAAAATATAAAATATGCGAAAATCAGCAAACACACACACACACTCACACACACTGACCGTCAAAAGGTTTCGCCTGCCACAACATTATGACTAGAACATCCCCTTTTACCCCGACTCATCCAATCTGTTGGCAGGCAGGTCGACAGGCATTGAAACAAAGTCATTTCGCAGCCAGGAAAATGTTTTCAGTCTCTGCCAGGCAAAATGTCAGCTTCAATCAGCCATTTACTCAGACATACTCATCCGCCCCGTTGTCCACATCCCTGTCGTGTCTGGGCAATAAATTTGTCAATTCTTATTTATTGTCTATCTTATTTGTGGTCCCTCGTGTAGCGATTGTGCCTATTTTTTTGAGTAGCTGTCTTTTGGTTGGCCCTGGAACTACATATTCCAGTTATCTTTAGAGCTTTACGCTAAAAACTAAAATATTCAGAACACATTAATGTTTTCACGTAAATCAGAACAGTTTAAGCGGATCAATATTAAGAACTTTGGATTTTGTAGTCGCTGAATTACATTTTGAAAAAATATTAATTGGTATTTGTCAAAATATTTATTAAATGCAATGAACATTAAATTAAATTGCATTTGAAGTTGAAGAAATACCTTCACCTAACACAATCAAAAAATCAATATAATAATATCTACGGATTACATTTAAATCAGGAAATCAGGAGCCGGGTAAGAAATATTTTTCTATATCGCTGTCGTTATTCATTTCCCTTAGATTTAACAATAAGCTTATTCTTGAATCTTTATATGTTCAGTAAAAATCAGAAATTTAAGATAATAGCCCAAATAACTCTAGGTTTAAAGAGCATAAGACAGAACAAAGGCCTAAAAATACCGAACCCAATGAAAAGGATTCTTCGTTGATAGACACAAAACTTTATAAACTGGCGAAACGTAAGTGTATGTGTGGGCGCTTTGAGGTATGCTACCATTTTTTCTTTATTTATGTTCAGGCTTCGCATTTTTTTGGTGTTAGTTGCCCCACACACACACACATACATCGAACGGTGCCAGCCATAAATAAAATTTAAGCTACACCAGAACGACGACAGCTTGCTCATGTGTGTGCGAGCGTACGCTTGTGTGTGTGTTAGCTAGTCTGTTTGTATTTGTGAGTGTGGGCACTCAAGCAACAAAAGGTAGCACGGCGCAGTGGCATTTGATTTATGATTGCTCACCCAGTGAGGTTAAGACTTTGAAAATATTTTCACAGACACACAAAACACGAGAGACCAAGAGGACATTCCTCGGACTAGGAAACGTCTAACAGGATGGAAGTACGCCAGTAGCATAGGCATAGGCCCAGGTTCATTGGCCTCAGAAATGTACCTCCTCCTGGCCGGCATCCTTTTGCCTCCGGTGTCTCCTGCTGTTTCGTGAGACTTTGTCATAAAGGTTTTATTAGTTCCCGCTGCAGTACCGTTGTCCTCTTAGGTCATAATGCACAACACAAATACAGAAACACACTCAATACGCACACTGAGACACACACAGCCCCTCTCAGGATACTTCCTACATATCCCGACTGCTGATCCTGCTGTTCAATCTAATGGGCGCACATGTCTAAAACTGTGAAACATTTGCCTAAGAATCTAGCACGTTTTCTGCGCCAGTCGAAGGGCACTGAGGCAAATTTAATGTCATAAAAGATGATTTGTAAAACAATTTGTTATCTTAGCCTGTTTATTATTATATTACATTAAAATATTTAAAAAAAATCAATATTTTTTTTATTTTTAAGGAACTAAAGAAATAAGTAACCGGAAAAAACTTTAGGAATTGAACCGTTTGAGTAAAAATAAATCTTATTCTTTAGTCCTTTACATTAAAATAAATAAGGTCATCCGGCTCCAAGATTAGTATAACGTTAGGGCCCTAGTTACATGATTGCTTTTTATAAACCAAATCCCATTTTATTTAATAAGTCTTTGAAAATATTTTCTTTCCGTGCATATATTAAGGAAGGAAGAGTGACGAGCTGCCTTTTGCTGCACGTGCCTGTTCGCTATATCAGGCCAAAAACGTGTGCGAGAACAAGTTCTAGCATAAGTCTGGCCAAGTTGCATTCAACATTCATTGTTTTTGCCGTTCTCGTTGTTGGGGCATCCACATTATGGAAAATAAACTTGCATATCTTATGTGCGGCCAAGTCTCAGCCTTTGCCCAACTTTTCGTTTCGTTTTAAACGACTATAGAGCACCAGTTCCCCAGAACTGAATCATTTGCAAAACAATTAAAGTTCTATTAGGCGGCAAATGCAAATTCAGCTCGTTTCGGGTGCTTTCGCCCACACACTCTATCCACTTGCCTGGGATTTTTCGGTTCTGTCGCATAAATGTGTTTGCCAGTTTAGTGCATAAGCCGTTTTAATTGTTTCGTTAAATGAGCCAACGACAGAAGCAGTAGAAAGCTTAACCATAAAAAGTTTTCGGACCAAAAAAAGGAGAGCGAGAAGAATGTTTTGCATGTTCTTTTATGATATGCAGATTGCGGAAATTTTTTAAAATTAAATAACTGCATAAGAGAGCATTTAAAGCGGGGGAGCAGATTATCATTTAATGGAACTTTGCATGTTTGAGTAGAGTTTTTTATCCAAGAATTAATAAATATTTATGGATTTAATAATAATAATATTTTCTTAATGAATAGGAATTTAGTTTTTTAAGGCAATCATATATGTATTTTCATCTTTTCGTGTTTAATAAACTCATATAACTGCTCGGAAAAATCTTAATAATAGAAGAATAAAAAAGATAATTTAAATTATACAAAATAAAATACATTTTTGAATGAGAAAAATTAGCTTTTTTCTGAACCATCAAAGGCTAGTATCATTTCTCTCACAATTTCTCCTCCTACATTTTTTTGCTACAAGGTCTGGACCACTGTCAACAAACTTTTTACCTCTCGCTTTTGTGCGCTGCATCGGTAGTGAAAAATGCATTTTATTTGTGCAATTTTTTCCCGAGACAGATACACAATTTGTTTAGATGCTCGATTCGGCAAATGTTTGTCAATATGTTTTTATCAAATAGCAACAATATTTACACATGCTTAAATTTGTCTGTTCGTGTGAGGCAGTGGCAGTCCATACGACACGTGGTACGTGTGTGTGGGAAGACACGTCCATTGGGGAGTTTTATGTTTGTGTCAATAAAGTTTTATTTTATTATTTCGATGCGGCCAGAGTATGAGTGTGTGTCTGTTGCCAGTGGCATTCGCATGTTTGCTCTATTGAATTTATATGCATCGCACTCCCGCACACCTTGTCCGTTCGACCTTTTTATTTTGTATATATGTACATGTACGCACGTGGCTGGACCAAAATAAAACATGCTGCTGCCCCGCTCTCAAACTTATCGAATTTATGTTCAACTGTGTATTGAATTTTAATGGTCTTTGAGGCAAACGCACAAAATGCTTGGGGGAATTTGCAGCAAAACTACTTAAAATAAACTCATCGCTCTCGTCCTCTTAAATTGGATTTTGTGCAAAGGAAGGCGGAGAATGAAATGGAAATCGGTATGTGCGTTTGGGGAGTAAATAAATTCTGTAAAAAATATGTTTACCGAATAAAAATTTCTGCAATTGCAACCGCAATCAGGGAAATGCTCAATGGGGGTTTGCCTTTGCCTGACATTTACATGAAAGAGGAAGCATCAAAGGCAGCTGCCATGGGGTACGACAAAGATATAGTCCGCCCCCTTGCCATTAATATTAGAATTTATGGATGCCAACTAACAGCAGCAGCAGCAACTGCAACAACTTTGACAACTAGCAACTACAGCGACAACGACAACAACAAGGCACAATGTTAACGCCATTGTGCATTGTTAGCAAATTCAAGTGTCTGGCGTTGCAGCAGCAACAACAAGAGGCAGCAGCAGTAGCAGCATCAGCAGCAACACCAGCAACATCAGCAACATGCAACAGCAACAGCAGCAACAACTGCAATGGCAGGCGGAAGCAGCAACAACAGTTGCTGATAACCATAACATTGAGTGATATACGAGAGCGGAGAGGGTTGATTTCTGGAGTGTGTGGGTGTGTATCTGTATGCAGGACCTGCTTTGTGTGGTTGTGTGTCTCTGTGGGTGCTGCTTCATTGCTTAACGCAGCATAAGCAGCAGCGCAGAGCCAGTCAGCCAGACACCAGAAAATGTGGAGGGTTGTCGATGGCCCCACTAATTTCTGCTGCACATGCAATTTTTTTTGTCCTCCACGCACCCCCACCCACTTTATTCCACCCCACACCCCCCACTTGTGACAGTTTTTAATACGCTTTCCTTTCGAGAGCCTGGCGAATGCAAATGCAAGGACTTAGCAAATCATCCGAGCAGAGCTGAGAGTGACAAGTTGCCCTCCTCTAAATTCTGGATTAAAATTCCTGCTATATTGGAACATTTTATTGAATTTACTCTTTAATTAGAAAGTTTGAAAGCTTTAATATTTAGATTCCGCTGGGATTTATTGAAAAACTTTTATTTTTACCGCGATACAGAAATATTAGGACGGTTCATCTGTTATTTTATGAATTATTATGTGATTATGTTCAAAAGGATTTTAAGTATTTAAATTTTATTTTATTATAAAAACTGATAATAAATATCAGGAGTAATACATTACTTTTTGTGATAATAATATTGTTAGTTGTTTTCATTTATAAATCCTTTGAATGTGTCTTTATCTTGAAAGAGTATATCCTTTAGTGTCCTTTCTGTTTTCCTCTTGAATTTCTGCTCTCTTTTTTTCGCTTATGTCAGCCCGACACCCCGAAAACATGCACACACACTTAAACGCAGTGAGTGTGCAACGGAACTGCATTAAGCGCGCTCGATTGTGTGCTTTAAAAATTATGGCAAGCCCGATATTTTGTTTGGAGGTCAGCCATATTGTAAATTGACTGCCTAAAGCTCAATCAAAATTTATATTACCCCAGAAAGCACACCAACTCAGGCCAAGAACATGCCGTTGCCAAGAAGTTTGAAGCCAAAGTCGATAAGGGATACACGAAAATATATTGTATGAGTTTTGTGAGTCGACATATAGATTGTTACGTCCTCACACTAACAAACGCTTGTTTGTTATTGTGCTGTACTTTTTCGTTATTTTCCGGGACTTTGGCTGCCTTGTGGCTTTTATTCGTGCTTCGTGCAGCTTTCAACTTACAACGATTGCAGCTGCCAAATGTCTACCAAATATATAGAAGTCTATTAAGTTAATGTCGCGTAATTTAGCAAACTGTCAAAATCGCTGGCAAGTGAACAGCAACTAAATTCGGTACCATTCAATAAGTTTACTTGACATTTTCCCAGACCTCGGCAGTAAACATGCTAGCATGTGTATGTGTGGATTTTTTCGTGATAATGGAGTTTCGGATTAACTTTAAAGTTTGTTCAAGGGTTGCTTACCTTTTTAAAGACCTTGAAATCAGATAAATTATGAAAACAGAAAATTATAAGATATTCTTAGAATTGTGTTATATAGTGTACATATAAAAAAAAACGTTAATTGCAAAATGTGATATATAACAATTAACAACAAGGTACATGACTGCTGGCATTCCCTTCTAGCATTTTGTAATTTGGCCTGTCATAATAAAAAACAAGTGAAACAAACAAAAAAAACTCCAACAGACAGCGCTCGCAAAAGTACGCAAAACATTTGAATTATTTACCATAAACTTTTTCCCCATCTCGCATACAAAAAGAAGGAGCAATTCCTTTGTACAGAATGGTAGAAATGTTCCCGTTCTCGCTCAACTCGCTCAACTCGGCCAAATGCTCAATTGCTGTTGATGCGTGGTCCTGGCCATACAAATTTTATGGCATACTTTTACGGGCATTTCCGTTTTGTAAACATGAGCAAAGCGGAAGTGGTGCAGGGGTGGATCACAACTTTATATGATTTTTATTTGAAAAATACCGAAATTGATTTGATTCGCTCTTCGTGCAAAAAGGAACACGAACATGTTGACAGTCGAAAAGAAACAAAAAGTAAGACAGGCAAAATGCTTATGCTAATTGAGAGCAGCCATGTTCAATAGCTTTTCCTTACTTTGATCCACATTGTTGCAGGCTTAACAATGTTTGAGAATAGCTTTGTTATAAATATTTCATTATTTTTGTTTATGAAAGGATTTCTGAAAACAATTGCAATCCTTTTGGCTTACTTCACAATATATTGAGACTTTCACAGCCATGGATTTGTTAATTTGTTAAAGCGTTTGTGGTTGATGTCTAGCCTCGATTGCTATGAATTTTATCACATATTCTGCATGAATTTCAATTGTGTCGGCCATTATTGTTCGATTGACAATTTGGTAAATGTTTTGTCAATAAGGCATTTAAATATTGTATACACTTGCCACTTAACTGGCCTTCCTGATTACACGAAAGCCCCACAATAAACAAAAAGTTAATTTATCATTGTATACAAATATATTCCACATTGAACATGTTAGCTGAGGAATTGGATCGTTTATCGTTTATACCAAACATTTTATTGATAATTTGTGGAAAAAATATATTTTTCATATGCCATTCAATGTGTAAAAGATATTATATACTCTTAAATATTATAGATTATTTGTTGAAACGCTTCAAGGATGTTAATTATTTAATAATAGTTTGTATATTCACCAAAATTTTTAAACTAAGATAAGTAAATACATAACGTATTCACCGAGCAGAGAATTTAATTTCTCCTATTTAAACCGATTCAATTACATTTAAACCTTCCAAAACGTAGCCAATTAGTCGTTGGCTTATGATCCGGTGCGTATGCATTGCGGCTTCAGTTTGAGCTTCCCGTTGTTTAAAACCGAGGACGATACTGCCGGCAGCTCCTATTCTGGCATCCTGGTCATTGAGCTTAAGACGTTGCCAAAATCCCCGGCACCTTGTCCATGCAGTGCTAATTAGCTGGCAACGGTGAAATCCCCCTCGGTAGAGCTCTTTGTTAATCAAGGGAAGCACAAGCCTTAAGGACCCCAGAGCAATACAAACCGGAGGAGCAACCGTAACCAAGGATCACCGGTAACCCTGTTTGTGGTGAGTCGGTGAAGTCAATAAAATTTGCGGCCGGTGAATCAAACTAATTAAATATTTACAAAAGGCATCCAAAGCCCATCAAACAGGCATTGAACCTCGTTTTGACTTGATTAACCGCGAATCCCGCAAGTCAAATTAAATCGCAGCTTATGCCTATTTAAAGTTGAGATCCGAACTGAAACTGTATTTTACAGAGAAATATATTTAGAATTCAGTTCAAATCAAAAATTAATTTTAAAAAAATGTAACTTCTTAAAGGTTTAGCAGAATATTTTTCTTGCGGCGTTGAAATGAAAGTCAAGTGAAGTTATGATAAATGTAAGCGGAAAAGCGGCGGCAACAAATCATGAAAAAATAACTAAGTTTAATTTGAATTTCAAGTTTGGGCGAAAAACTTCTGTCGCAGTTTCAGCTTGTCTCGTTTTCGTCCTTCTTTACCTTTTCCTTTGGCATTCGCTACTCTATTATAAACTTCCTTTCTGTTTGCGGACAAATGCTTGGCAATTACTTTTTAAGGTTCCCCGAAACAAATTGATTGCCATCGTGGAGTGGAATGGAGTGGAGTGCTGTGACGGTGACGGTGAAGCAGCGAGGTGAAATCAACGTTAAAATAATTCACATCGATAATGGCGCTTTAATCGCATGAAACTTCCGGCAATTTGCCGAAGAGTGTTGAGTGCTTGAGTTGAGTTCTGTCTTCCTGTTCCCTCAACAATTTGCCTGGGGCACATTTTAGACTCTCGATGGATGTGTGCACTTAAATAAATAGGAAATCGATAATTGTCTTTTTAAATATCTCCACTGTTGATTAAAAAAATATTCAGGGAAGTAAATGTATTGAAAATATTTAGGTTTGACTGTAATTTATATTTAAAGTAATAAACAAAGCGACTTTTTTTTATAAATCAATGTAAGTATTGTTCTTTAAATATTTTTACAAAACATTGTCGGTTATTATGGAATGGTTTTCCTAAAAACATTTTTTTTCAAATATGTTATAGTAAAAAAAATCCTAGACCTAAGACAAAACTTTGTTTCGAGTGTACTGCGATAAAAACCCCAGCTTTAGTTGAATGCCTGGCTGCGCTAATTTTGTTAATGTATCCTTTATACCTACAGATACACAACCAGGCACATACTGCGTGAAATTGCGGGGCTCTCCATTCTTAATTTCGTGTTTTGCTTAACTTTTCCTGTTCTGCCGAGGGGCTAAGGTGAGCGAGGGGCGGCCAAGTCGTTGACTGTGCAGTCGTCTACAAATCCGCCGGCTTTGTGCAATCAGCGTTAACTTGTTTTCCCTATTTCACATTTATATTTTTTTCCTCGTTCGTTCGTTGCTTTTCCTTCCGCCATTTGCCCTTTGTCCCGAGGAGCAGATAAAGTACGAGGCGAAGATATGGAAATGTTTATTTAAAAATTTCGTCTTCTGTTTATTTTTGTTACATCTCCTCTTCCAAACACACGGCGTATGCGTAATGTGAGCTGGCATTTGGGAGTTCTTGTGCGTGGGAAACACGGCGTATGCGTACTCTTAATTTCCTTAAACACTTCATTAGCGCAAATGTTGTGGATGCCTTGGGGAAATCAATTGAGTGTGGGATTAACATTTGGCTGAATTTTCATTGATCTTTCATTCTCACCGACCTCCGGTTTCCTTGAAGTAATTACACTTTAACTTCAACAGGTAGCATTTCATAATCAAAATAAATATATGGTTAGCTGATTAAAAAAGATGTTTTAGCACTCGAGGAGTTTGCTAGGTATAAATTATCTAGTTTCTGCACAGCATTTTGTCGGTGATTAGATTGCTCAAGTGAACACATTATATTTGCTCAACTAAAAAAAATACCGCATGACTTGCTGCCATATGACAAAAGCCGAGTTCGCTCAAGAAGTCGAACAATAGTTAGAAAAAAAACGCATTCGGACAGTTTGAATGGGTTTTCATGCAGCTCAACTGTCACTAATCGAATCGGGGCAAAAAGAGTGGTAAATGAGTATCTCTTGGTATTCGAGGGGAAGAAAAAGCAGGAGGATCCGGCCATTCAACAGTCACTTAGTCGAATCCACGGCTGCTGCACTGCTCTGTGCATCCTTAATTAAGCGCAGAAAGGAATTGTTTAATCTGCTTGAGAGTGTCCTCGCCATAGTCCTTTGGCTGGCCGTGCAATTAAGTAATTGAGAGAGAAAGCTGGGCAAGCTGGGGAATCAATTTTCGGGGGAAAGTCAAAATCAATATTTCATTTGGCGTAATGCAAATTTTCATAATTGAAAATTAAGTGCCAAGCAAAAAGTTAGCCATTTTCAGGCCCCGACCTTTGTTTTTATGCCATAATCATGGCTTCCTTCCTCCACCCCGTGGATTATATTTTAAACTGGTTGGGTGTGAAAAACAAAAAAAACACGCGGCCAACTTTTTGCATTGAGGCCCAGAAACTTTCCCACACGCATACAATTTGACTTTGAAAGCGGACTCTGGGGAGGACTGCACTTTAAAGACTTTTGCCCAGCCATTCAATTAAGCTGAGTGTAGTTTTCAATAAACTCTGCGCCAAGTTCCATTTGAAAAATGGCAAATAAATGCGCGCTTTCTCTGCTCGCGAACTCAATGAAGCAGCTAAGGGTTTCCGCAGTTCTGGGGAAATAAAAAAAATAAAAGAGAGACCATATCGAGGGTCGCCAAATGCAATTTGTGCTCGAGTCCCAGATACAGTTAAGCGGATTGGCCCGTACATGTATATAGAATATTTATACACTCTTAGCTTAAGCAGGCAAAACACACAGCAGCAGGAAAACAGAGAAAATCGCCACTTGAATGGGTGAATGTGAATGAAAACTGTTGCAACGGGCAAACTGTTGCTTTCGTTTTGTTGTTTTCTTTTATGTTCTCTGGTACAAATGTGTAGGGGATTTAAACCAATGGACGATACATGGGGATGATAAAGTTGAAGCACATTACATTTTAAAAAGCCAGTATTTCTAAATTAAATTGGAATAGGATTTTTGTAAACTCACTTTTATTTAATTTGTAATAAAAAATACATTTCTAATAAATTTTCAAAATAACATTAAAATATATTAGCTTGCATTATTAGCTTTTAAAATATTTCAAAATAAATATTTCATTTGATTTGTTTGAATGATTATGAAATGATTCATGATTCAATTTGAACATTTAAAAATCCGAAACAATATAAAAATGTATATCCACGCTTTATGTTGAAAAAATTTTTAAAAAGTTTTTAGAAATAGTCGTTATTTTTACTTAGATTTGTTTATCAAAACTTTATTTCTCGTCCTTTCATTTCCCCTAGCGTTCCATCCATTCCTGTTACATGTTTTCATCCGCTATCGTTCGTTGTCCCTTGAATGGCTTAGCACGGTTTTAACTCCTCGGAGGGACATGTGCGTAGCCATCGTCCGCTGATCGGGAAACTAAACTGTCACTCGCAAAAGTTCATTGTCAAGCAGCTTTCGCAGCTGAGGATTGTGATAAGCAACAGCCTGCAGCTCGGCAGCTGGAAAAGCTGGGAAAAGCCGGAAAACTTTGGAAACTTTGCGCGCGGAAAAGAACTGAAACTAATTGTTTGGCAAAGTTAGTTAAGGGACGTGACTAAAATGGCAGCCGAAGCGTATCAATTACCAGGGCAATGAGCCGGCAAAAAAGCCACTGAACCAGCCATCTAACAAAGTGCAACAAAATTGGGGCCCCAGAAAGAACCGACAATTGCCGCCTGCGTGGCACATCATCAATAAAACATTTGGTTTTTGCGTATAAAATCGTAAACCGAAATTGCGGCAAAAAGGGTTTTGAACCAGCCCCGCCGATCAACAGGCGGGCATAAATCAATCACTTCCTGCCGTTCGAGCAATTGGCCCCTCACATTGAATTGGTTTTGCATGGCGAAATTTTATTTATGGCCCCCCTTACATTGGAAAGTCTTCCTTTTGTTCTCGCCACGAGTGTTTTCGGGTTCTCAAATTGTTATTTGTGCGTTTTTGATTTGTGGCACATAATCGACACTGGGCTGCCGACAGCATTTGCTCTAATAAATATGATTTATGCGATGGCCGAAACGGAAACGGAAACTGTAACAACTCACTCTAATGAGACATTTTCCCCAGTCTCTTACTCACCACCACAAAAATGTTGTCCCTGGGCATGGCAAAAGTTTACAATTTTTTGATTGACTTTGGGCCTGATTGATGCACGACTGGCGGCATTCGATTGACATTGATTTATGGCCAGCAACGGCTGGCATATTGCCCAGACATTGGTGACAATTGGTTCGGCACTCTGTTTCCAGATTTGCAATTGTTTTCAAAAGTTTTGTGCAAAATTCCGGACTGCCATGGCATCAATCAATTGGTTTTCGTTTAAGTGTTTTGATGATTTCTACACGTGGCGTGTAAACGGATTTTATTAGAAACATTTTCAGATTTAAAATTATACGTAAAACCTATCAACACTAGCAATAAATATTTTGTAGACTGAATAATCGTTTAAAAATTGTCCATTAATAATTTACCTACATTTTTTTATTTTTTCTGATATTATTATTTTCTTTAATATTAAATTGCTTTATATGTTTGGTATACATAGTTCCTAAATTTAACTATATTTAGGCTCAAGAACCATTAATTTTTAAGACATTTTTAGTCCCACCAAAAGCACGCAATTTCGTTGGAAAATATTTTCATGAAATCTTTTTCTTGAAAATAAACAAGAGTTGAGCCAGCTCCATTAGTTTTCCTAACCATAGCTGGACACGAGTACTTTTCATTTTGAGCTCGTTGACACTTAAAGACCATTTAAAATATATGTTTTGTTCCATCAAGTTTCGTTCGTACGTTCGCTTAATACATTATGCACTCACAACACTCGGCAGCTCATTCATTTTATTTATTCTGCACTTCAAAGCTGTGTGTTCTTTGCTAAGCCCCACCACCTACCACGCCCCCAATCCCCAGCCCCCAACCCACAGCCACTCCCCCATTTCACCTGTCCAAACAGCAAACTCGGTTGAGCTGAGGTGAGCGAAAAGAATTTGCATAAAACACAAGGCTGGCAAAAACTCGACACTATTTCATTCCAGCTCCCAATGTCCTGGCCCTCTCACGTGTGTGTGTTTGTTTTGACATCAGTTTTTCATTACGATTGTCACGCTCCCGCGACTTTTTGGGGAAGAAGCGAAAGAACCGCAGCAGTGGCTGGGGAAAAAATTTAAAATCCCTTTTACAAATACATTTTAGTTCTCCGCTGATTAAATATGAATTCGGTGGCTATTTGGCTGGAATTAAGGTTTAAAAAGCATGGGGAATCTTAATGGCTTCTCTGCAGCCAAATTTAACCCATTTTAACTATTTTTCATTGCTTGAAAGTTAGATAAATAAAAATAATTAACAAGTAACTAAATTTTTTTTTATATTATAAGGAATCTTATACTAGATAAGTTTGTTTGATATTTAAAAAAATAATTAATAATAAAGTTCATAATAAATATACAAAATAAATAAGATTTTGACAACTAAATATTCTAATTGTAAATTCTCATATATAAACCCTTATCAAAAAATAAAATAATTTACTGATCAACAAATATTTGTACTCATTTTAAAAGTTAGGGCTTCCATTATCTTTACTTTAAAAATGTAATATTTTAAAATACTTGTATATTTACGAAACTAAAAAATAAAATATTTTAAAAAATCTTCACAAGAGTAAAACAAACATCTTGTTTATAAATCATAAACAAATACTTTTTATATTATTCAACCAAAGTCGAAGGGGCCTGTCTATCAGGCACTGAAAGAAATGGGTTAAGCGGAAATTTAATTTAATTTCACTTTGCCCCACCGACAGCCCTTCGTCGGTTCAGTTTGGTGGGCCTTCTGCGGCCTTCGAACGGGCGGCAGTGGGCAACTATTTTTCGATTTACCACAAGAGTCGTTCTGGCAGTGGCGGCTGCTTTTCAGCTACATTTCTAGTTCATTTCCGGCTAAAAATGAGCTGCTGCTCTGGGTACCCAGACATCGAGATATCCGTAACGACGATTCACATGTGGCTCACATTACCATCGATGGCAGGTTGCCGGGCACTTTCCTCTACCATTTTTGCACGCCTTTGTGCATAATTTCCCAATTACTATCAATAAATTGGCCCGATTTGGGTGTACTTTGCCGGGGCAGAACCTAAAATTTAATTGAGAAATTATTACGCCGCAATAAATTCGTTTAGTGGCTCCATCTGCACTTTAATTACCGTTTAGCATTTGCATTTTGGCCAAATTTTTAGCAACTGGAGCTGCAGCTGCTCGAACATTGAATCGAACTGCAAATCTCAATGCTGCAATTCGTGCTCGGCAAGCAAACATTGCATAAATTGCTTGGCAATGGCCACTAAAATGCCACATGGAATGGCAGCACGACTTTTGGCCATCGCTTTTCCATCCAGTTTTCCCGGCCTTCCCTTTCTCTTTATGGTTTTCCCAGCTTGGCCATAAGCCAGAGCCAAGAGTATGGCAATTTGTAGCAAGGAAAGTTTCGCTTCCTTGCCAGCCAGTTGATTTTGTGGGAATTGCGACAGAGTTCTGTGGAACGGGTGCGAATGTCGCAGATAAAGATACAATATTCAGATGTTATTGGCGGGGAAAAAGTTTGAATAGCGTCCTAATCGAAAAAGAAAGCCAGTCAATCTGTAACTAAAGATGATGGCTCTATGTGCTTTAATAGAAATCCGAATGGCTCTGGAAATGTCTCTACTTGCTCTTTAAGGGTGGGTAACTGCAGTGGCTTAAATTCTTTCTTAATAAAAACCTTATTCACCTAAAATAGTGGACCAAAACAGTTTTATATTTTCCTACAAACTAAAATATAATTTTTATACATAAGGGAAAAGCTGAGCTTATGAAGTTAAAATATGTTGTATGCCATTAACTTTTTGATAGTCTCAAATTACATTTTTTCCCCTATGCAAAAGTAAAAACCTCGAGCTATTTTTAACCTTTTTCTGGCAGTTAGTGGATTTGCCTTTGATATGCATTTCATAGCCCTGCTGCCTGACAGGAATACATATGCAGCTCCTGCACAACCTTGATGGGCAACAATCATCAGGGAAATCACAATTCCCTCCTTTTTCCGCCATATGCGTTGGTGTTTTTGTCTTTTAGTCCTGAGCATGCAATGAATTCGCAATGAGCCGCACCTGTTGCGCATTCGCCCACTAATTGCCCCGAAAACTAGGCAACACAAATTGTTTTGCACAAAGCGAAAAGTCAATAGGAAAAAGGGAATAGAAAAGGAAAAGAAAGCCCGCACACAAGCACAACTTGAAACTTAAATACAAGAAGCGTGAAAGCAATTTGAGCAGCAAATTTGTAGCCACCTCTTGCTGTCTCCGAACTGTTTCCCGAGGCAAAAGTTTTGCACTCGCCTTTTGTCCTGTCTTCTTTTTCTTTCCTGTTTTCCCTCACATTTTTTTGCACTTTCTGTTTGAGGCACAACAATCGCATTTGCCAACTTCATTTATTGTTTTGTTAAGCTGCTAACTTTAGTTTATTGCCAGCCAGCAGCGTCAACTGGAAAAGTTGCCCTGGAGCTCTCCGCATATAATTTGTCATATTTTTTAATGACTTTTCAAGTGAGCTTCCTGGGCGGAGCTGTAATCGCAAATGAAAACAGAGTCAACAGCTAACATAGCCAACATGAATTGTCATTTTTGTTGGCTAATCTGGTGTCTGTTTTTCTCTGTTTTGAGTTGGTCCCTTTTTCAGTCGCACGTGTCGTATACGTAATTTGCGGTTACCTGATCCAGTTTATTTTAGCTGCTTTTTCATCCACCTCCCCGTCGGTGCGACTTTTGTAATTTATTTCATACCGACTTGCCATTTATTATGCAAACGGCCGCTGGAGTGTGGCCAACACAGTTCTGGGTTATAAACGCAGACAAACAAAAAATCTGCCACACAAATCATTTTCATTATGCAGTTGAACTCAAACCCCAACTGCATAACCAGCAATTTTAGCGAACAACCCAATGGAAGTGCGTAAAAATAATTGAAATGATGACTAGAATTAAATGGAATTGAAAATTTTTCACTTTCAATAAACGCGATTTTATGTTTATTGATTTTCATCCAGTCAAACAGAAATTATAACAAATTAAACGGGGCCAATCGAAATGAAAACAGAAATACATTCATAATAGATGTGCACATTTTAGCAACAAATGGCATGAAAGTTTGCGTAATTAAATTAATATTTGCGTGGGAATTAGTGCAGCTGGAAATCAAAAGCATGGAAAATTATGTTTCTCCCAAATGTTTATGGTTAAACACTTAAAACACATCATATTGTTTAATTGGCTCTGACATTTGGCATTATAAATAATAAATCTATATAATTTAAGGAAGTTACTCTAAATTATAAAATGCCATAATTTTTGTGCACTCCCGATTTTTTTTTCTTAGCTTTTGGCGTTCCCAAATGTGCTTAAACGTATTAAAATGTATGTGTAAAGCTTTTAACCATCTAACCTTTATCTAAATTGAAATCAGCATGGCCCAGTGTTCAACAAGTTATGACCACGAAGTTTCTGTGCCTTTCACTTTTTCTTTTGCATTCAAAATCAGATCCTGGGGCACAACATCCTCCACATCCTGCCGCATTAATGCAGCGGCGTGTAAACACAGGCGGACGGACAGGCGCTGGTCCTGGTCTCCTTGGCTAAACATTTATTTGTTTATTTACCGCTCGCAGCTCACAACTCCGGGCACGTCAGCAATGTCAACGGCAGAGCTGCCAGCAACCGCGGCTTCAGACCGCAAAGCATTTTCCTGCTGGCGCCGCAAGGTATGCCACAAAATGACAACGGAAGAGGAAAAGCGAGAAGGACATTTCGTTAAAGCCCAGCTAATGCTTTTCAATATCAGCTGGAAACGTGCAAAGCCTTAAGCGGAGTATGAAACATTGGCATCTGAAAATCAATCGAAAGCTCATATTACAGTAAAATAATATGGCAGTTGAATTGAAATGTTTTAAACCATGATTTTTAATAAAAGTTTTCAAATGACACCGCCTAGGAAGGCGGTTCCTATTACTTAAATATAAATTTGTCTACTTCGCAAACAGGTTACTAAAAATTATTTAATTTACTTTTATTTAAAAGTTTAGACACCGACTTTGCAATATTTCTTCCAAATTTTGGCCTGCAGAAACATAAATTTAACTTATTTTTCATAAAATATTGATCCTATGTTATAACTTAAGAATAGGCAGGAAATTTTGCAAACTTTAAAGACGAGCATGCTTCATTGGCGCTCAATACCTTTTCTCATGTTTTATACCTTCTCCCTTGCACCGCAATTCAATTAAAATTTGCTGGAAAACTCATTAGGCGTGTCAAGCGACCATAAAGTTGTCAACTATTCCCGCAAACCTTAAGCGAGGCCCACACTACGTATACGTAATAATATTCTGAAATTGCACTCAATTGGTTCGTTATGAAGCCTGAGGTGTCAGACGAACCCGTTCTCCTCCCATTTCGCCCTCTATTCATCAGCCTCCTTTTGCACATTTTACTTCCTAACATCCACTTCCTGCTCCGAAGCAGTATAGATGGATATTGTCGCTTGGCAATTCGAAAAACCTGCCGCTAACAAGAAAATCGAACACCTTATAGCAATTGTAGGCGTGTATGTGTGAGTGCGGGGAGGTGAATGGGCACGTGTGTGCGTGCGAGGACATCAACCCTTGACAACTTTGCCTTACCAGACAATTTTGTAAAGTTCTCTTTTCTATACTTCCTTCGTTTTCCATCTCTGCTTCACTACACTTTCAAAAATAAATAAAAATGTTACTTACTTTGATTAACAAAATCAATCTTAGAAAATTAACTAGCCACTTGAAAAACATACGTTTTTCATAACTATAAAAGTTGAATCTAAATGGTATGAATTTTATACATTTTTCCTCATATTTTTTTAATTTTCTTTTTTTGTTAGACTGTATCATCTGAACAATTTTGTCGTTTGAACTTATCGAAAGAGTTAGACGAACACGACTGCAAACTTGCGTGCTGGCACACACACGCAAGCCTTTTGATAACTATATTAGTAGACGTTAGTGCGTCATGGGTATGAGTTTTTCTCTTATCGACATGCTCACACATTGAGTTGTCTTCCCCTTTATTTATACTTATTTTTTATTTTCCCCGATAATTACTAAACGTTTTTATTGCGGCGACAACTTGATAAAAAGGCCGTCAGACCCGCCCTGAATTTTAGCCATCCTTGAATTTATGCTAATGGTTTCCCCTCGCCTTTTGTTAACCCTTTTTTTTTGGGAGACACCAAATTTATTCTTTCTCTTTTCTCTGGCGAGCCCTTCGAATATGCACGATAATAATTTTATAGTGTTAAATGGGCCACAACAGCATTGGCCCAAAATGAACAGCCCGAAGAACCCTTTCAGAGTCGTTACAGGACATTAACTTTTGTGCCAACGGACGCAATTTGGACCCGACAAAACGCTCAGCATATTCTCTTATCACACACTCCCATGCTTGAAGAAACATATTTCATAACTCTTTGCCCACATAAATCAACAGAAGTGCTAATTAACCGCTCAGGTCTCCCGAGAAACCGACTTCACCGTAGATTAAGACTTCTTTCCGCGCTTTTCTCATAAGCAAATAGGGCGGATTATACTACCCCAGGGAAATTTGAGCTAGAACTTCATTCCCCGGAAACTCCCCTTCTCTTCTTACTGTTTGGAAAATGATTTGCACTTTGTTGCCAATTGTTTTGTCGGCTGCCGTCGTTTTTGACTTGTCGATGTAATTTAATTTGACAGCAGAAAATTTGCAATTGGCATTGGAATTGCCATCCGCCAATTGGCGTGAACATCGCAAAGTTGAAAGTAAATCCGTAAAATCGTTTTTACATACAAAATAATGAAAATGACATCAGCAGGGATACCTCGAGGAGAGGCTAAAAATGCAGAGTCGAGGGCAAAAATAACACGACCCGTGCGTGACTGAAAATTATTGGAAGACAAAGGCAGTGTAAGTAAGCTCGACACAGTGGAAAAGTTGAGTTTTAAGTCTGTATTATGTCTAGCAGGACCCTCAAAAAAGTTATAAATTCTTCGCTGTATAAGTTTTCTTACCAATAAGAATTTGTAAATTCCAGAAAAGGATACAATTATATACATTGTTGATCAGATTGATTAAAGTTTATTGGTTTAATTTATGGCTTTATGTATTAACTTTAACATTAGGGTTAATCTTAACTTCTTATGTTTCACTTTACAATTTTTTTTGTTCATTTTGTGTATTTTTGTGTGTATTTCACCCACTGTGCAGCCAATCGGCATTAGAGCCAGCTGTTCCCAGTGGCTCACTGCTGACCCTTTCAAGTTTCGAGTTTGTGGCAGCGCGGCTCATTAAGAAGCCATCAGGCATCCGGTGGTAAGTTCTAGCCGAGCAACAGTCGTTGCCCCGATCCCTCCCCAGCCCCCTTAAAACCCCCACTGTGCATGTAATAGGAGTCCATGAAATGGCGCAGGGACCCAATGAGTGAAGTGCAAAACCGGCGAACTGACGATGGTCATGTGTTTTATGCAAATTCAATTGTTTCCTGTTGCATTGCAAATTGTTTGCCACTGGCAATCGGAATCGATGCCCACCCCTTTTTCCACCACCTTCGTCAGTGGATACGCATTTGTTGCGTGGTTCGATTGTGAGTGGGTGGTTTGCTTGGTTTGGCTGTTGTGTGGGTGGGTGGTTGTATGAAGGGTTGAGTGCAATACGCCGTTTGCCCGAAGCTGCCACTCAAGAGATGCGCCTGCATTAATGAAGTCGCCATCAACTGCGAAAGACAGCTTCGCTTCAGGGGAATTAAAAGAGAAGGTATCATGGATATCATGGACTCTGGAAAAAATAAAGCAGAAACCTTTGGACCTAAGGGGAAAAAATCAAGGAAACCTTTACACAAAGAATTAAATTTGCTAAAAATTAAAAAATTAACCTTTGTATAAATAAAATTAAAAAATCGTATTTTTGTAAAGGATATAAGCTTTGAAACGATTTATCATGTAACTATATCCTTAAGCCCAGAGTTCGAAAAACTATTCAGTCGAGTTTCAGTTGTTGTACTGTGATATTGAAGTTAAAAAATTAAATTTTGCAAAGCAAAGTTAGCGTAGACTTGACTTTATTTGAGAAGGGGACCAATGGAATTTACTGTTTTCCCTAACTATTAATTTTTTTTAAAGTGCAGCGACACTTTTCCGCTGCGAGATTAAATCATAAAGTTTTTATTTGACGTGCCCACCCACTAGTTTACCCGCCGCAAAATCTGTGTACCAACAGCAGCGGCGAACGACAAACAGAAACCGAGCAAACAAATTAAGCGGCAATGACATGCAAGTTTAGACGCTCCCACAAAACACACATAACAACACAAACACACTCGCACCCACACACTCTCATATTCAGGACGCACACACACACACACATAACTCTGATGCCGCAATTTATAAATGCCATAAGCCCCTGGTTTTTAGCCCACTTGCGACTCCTTCCAATTGCGTGTGCTTGACAATTTGCATACAAATGTGTACACGAAATAATACCTGCCAATAAAAATAATTGACAACTGACAGTAAAAATAAACAAAGCCACACACGCACACACACTTGTGCGTTGGTGGGGCAAAGCAAAGCAAACATTAAACAAAATACGTGTATTCAGCAATGATGCATACCAAGCCTGGGAAAACTTTAAGCAGCTGTCAGATTGATTGGAGAAGTAATTCCGAATATATGGAGGGCTGAAGAGAGGGCTCAAGTGTCTTAGGCCTAATAAAGATGTCACCATCACCTTGATTGGGAAATATGAGACGTGATTTTCATTTTAAATCTATTAAATTAAAGTCAACTGGGTAAATGGTGATCGGAAAACATATTTTAGGCTTATAATAAAGGAATATTGAGGAGAAAATAATGATGAGTGGAGCAAATTGATGCAAATTTATGTATATTTAAAACCAGAAAAATTAGTTATGTTATGATTTATATTATAATAACATTAATATTCTAACAATTTATTTTTCCTTTTGGTCAGAAATATTAGAAGCTTAGTTAGCTTTGCATTCGAAAAACATTTTAAGAACTTACCTAAGTGAATCATTATTATTATTATTATTTAAGAGACAACAACAAGTTTATCAGGAACACGAAAATTATAGCATTGCTGGTTAATTCACTTTAAAACTCTTTTTTAATGAGATTAAATATCTTCATTAAACAAATCGCCCTGCGGTAACTTTAATTGAATATCGCATGTCAAGAAAAGCTAGCCGGGCTTTTAATATTTCACCTTCTTGTGTTGGGGCACCACACCCATTCTGCATTGCTCCCCCGCCCCTACTAAAAACCCTCAACCCACCTCATTCACCATATAATCCATGCCCCTTTCCGCAGAGCAACTGGCAATTATGCTTGCCTTTGCTTTTTGTGCACAGGACCAAGCGCACTTCATTTGCCCCGCACAACAAACAAACCACGCATGCATACACAAAGAACAAGGCTTAAATATTTTACACACGGAACTACACATAAAAAACTGTAGGTACATATACCCTTTTTTAGATCCAATTCAAAATTAGACTTCAAATTAATAAACTAAAACAAGACCTTGCCCAAAGGCCAAATATTTAAATCGAAATTTTCAATTTGTTAAAGACAAACCTTTTTTTTTAGTATCATGCATACTCATAGTTTTTATTATTTTTGTTACCACCAAAATCATAAGTTAACATGAAGTTTTTTTTAACGGTGGACACGTTTTCCCATATGGGTAAACCCCTTCCAGAACGCCCACATCGTCCTTAGTTCACTTCACTAGCCTTTTTGTGGCTCGCAGCGAGCTTCGAGGATTAAAGTTAACAAATAAGGCTTAAAAAGCGGCTGCGTGTGCGAATGTCACGCCTTCACAGCACCACGCCCATTTGAGCCGCCCACTTATATATCTGTGCTACATGGATTGTTTTAATTAGTTTATGAACGCTTTAATTAAAATAACTTAAATCGCTGAATACTTCTTCCATTAAAGAACAAACAATTCGCCGTAATTAATTGTATTAAGTTTAATTCCGTTTTTGTATTTTTTCCTAATCAAAATTAATGAGTTTTCGGGGAGTAATTAATTAGAGCATGGGAGATGGATGGCGCAACAACCAAAAACTGACACAGTGTCAGTCTGTCTGGTAATTGACAAGCCATTATTGTAATTAAAATAACTCATACGCAGCGTTGTCACAGTCTGAAACTGTCGTTTGGTGGTGGGCGGCTGTCCCGCATAAATCTTGTCGCGCTTGTGGCCGTCACTTGTGGCTCTGAATTTATTTATGCAAAACAAACTGAATACTTTGCCGTTCGTTTGCCGCTCGTTTTGATTTTTGCGGTCAAAATAATTGTCGCTTCGGTAATAAAATTTGATTTATTCTGTGACACTGACACGACCTGCTTTAAATGGCTTTTGCAAACTTTGCGCTTCTAAATTGAACAATTTTTTAAGTACTTCAAATCAAAAATAAAAAAAAGCCCTCTAGTGGATCATAAAAGCAGGATGTAAAAACAAAAATAAAACATACAGCACACCATGTTGAGTTGGGGGAGGACATTACTGAGTTCCTAATTGATTTTCAAAATTAACTTACACTCCATTTCGAAAATGATTTATAAACATGATGGATTTGAGATTTTTACTTCTTATAATTAATTATATAGCTTGCGAATTAAATTTATGTTACTTAATCTTTTTTTAATTTAGTAAATGTTCTACCACTAAGGTCTTAATAATTAATGAATATAATTCGCGGTGCCCCACAATGTAATGCCCAGAACATCGTCAATATCAAAAGCTGTCCGTTGTGATAAATGCACTAGAAACGGCAAAAACCGCAACAAGAAGCGAAAGCAGAATTCAATTAAAAAATACTTTCTGGCATTATTTAATGCGGCAACATTTGTTACTCACCGATGTCGGGTAAAATCACTGCATCACCGCCAACCACCACCGCCCACAGAGAAAAAATCGCATTAAAAGCCTGCGAAAAGAAAACAAAAGCAGAAATCCCTTCGCTTTTCCGCATTTCCTTCTTTTTTTTTTTTGCTCTGGCCGTGTTTTGTTTTGTTACCCAAAGCGCATTTTTCACTTAGCTGGCAGTTTTGCTGGCTCGTCTCTTCTCCGGCGGGCTTTGTTTGCGTCTGTTTTCCGCGCTGGCCAATCACGCATTTGGCCAAAGCCCAGTCCCGGCCAGAACTGGCCAAAACCGGCAGATAAGACCAGAAAAAAAGGGGCGAGAGCAGGGACGAAAACACAGAGCAGCAGTACCAACAAAATCGAATGCAATTTATTTTCTAGTTACTGTTAAGCTGATTGCAACTGCGATGGCAATAGCGATACCGATGTTCTCCGAGCCTCCAAGCCTGCGGGCTGATTCTTACACAGAAAACATATTTTTATACCCTTGCAGAGGGTATTATAATTTTGGTCAAAAGTGTGCAACGCAGTGAAGGAGACATCTCCGACCCTATAAAGTATATATATTCTTGATCAGGATCACCTCCTGAGTTGATATAGCCATGTCCGTCTGTCCGTCTGTCCGTCTGTCCGTCTGTCCGTCTGTCCGTCTGTCTGTCCGTCTGTCTGTTTCTACGCGAACTAGTCTCTCAGTTTTAAAGATATCGAATTGAAACTTTGCACACACCCTTCTTTCCTTTGCACGCAGTATATAAGTCGGAACGGCCGGGATCGGCCGACTATATCCTATAGCTGCCATATAACTGAACGATCGGAAATGCCATAACTTTGGTGTTTGTAAAGTTAGGAAGTTGGGATTTTCTATGGGTTTTGTATTTGGCTAATCAATCCAACATGCCGAATTTCATAAGGATCGGCCGACTATATCCTATAGCTGCCATATAACTGATTGATCGGAAATGCCATAACTTTGGTGTTTGTAAAGTTAGGAAGTTGGCATTTTCTATGGGTGTTATATTTGGCCAGCCAATCCGACCTACCAAATTTCATAAGGATCGGCCGACTATATCCTATAGCTGCCATATAACTGAACGATTGGAAATGTCATAACTTTGGTGTTTTTAAAGTTAATAAGTTGGGATTTTTTATGAGTATTAAGAATGCATCATATGAATAATTTTGGAGAATATAATTTACAGAGTATTCTGCAAGGGTATATCAACTTCGGCTCCGCCCGAAGTTAGCTTTCCTTTCTTGTTAGTTATGATTGTTACTAGTGATTTTAATAATAATAAACATTCAATCAAACTAGCTTAATAAGGTCATAAAAACCATTTACGTTCTCGGCACTAAAAAAATTATTAAGCATATAAATGAAAAATCGATTTTTTAAGATTATTTAATCTTCGTTAGCATGTTCACATTTCTGTGCTTAAAAACTCTTGGCTATATACTCTTCTAAGATAATATGAACTCGAAAAAGTAATTCAAATCGAATTCACAATTCTTAATTGGAATTCCTTGATAAAAGTTGTATATTATTTTGCTGCTTCTTTTCTGTGTACTTTCTAGTCCTGGAAAATCCTTTGAGCTGTACAGGAGTACCTCTACTTCTCCCTTTCCTTGCTCAACTCATGATGCAGCAGTGAACGTACAAAAAAACAAACCTTTGCTTCCCGCGAGTTTGGCCAAAAGGCCAAAAGCGTCACTTAAAAGCGAATCAACAGAGCACAAATGCCTTTCGGCGTTGGAGTTGGTAGTTCTGGAACCAGTTGAGGGTTTTAAGTGGACTGAAAACGAGAGCTACTTTGTTAAGGGGAACAAAATAAAAGAAGAAAATACAAATATTTTGTGAATTATCAAATTAATACAATATTATTAATAGCAAGTTTATTATAAAAAGTGTACATTATATTTTTTAAAATCAATTTTTTAAAGCGGGTTTAATTCTAAAAGTATGTAAATATTTATTACTTTTTAAACATATTTGATAATTTTTTAATAGTTTATAAGTTTTCAAAACTAAATACCCGTTTACGCATAAAACTAGTTCTTGTTGCTCACATCACCGTTCTTTTGGACTACCCTGCGTTTACAGGACGTCGTTTTGGCCAATTCGCAAAGCTGAAAGCAAAAATTCCAATTTAAGCAGCGTGTCAAAATTGCAAATCAAAGTTTGGGTTTCCCGGGTCCGTAACTTTTACCGAGTGTTTGTATGAAAATTGCTTGATTGAATGCCCGATTGAGTGACTGACAACTGGCTGACAGCGATGGAAGGCGCACGGACAGGCCAGAATGGACAATTGCCAAATCGTCGCAATTGCCCCCATTCTCTCGTTCGCACATTCGAACTCAAATGGTTGAGAACTACGGAAAGGGTGAACCAAACGGTCGGTTAATTTGAGGCAATCACAGGACAAATTGAACCCACAGCAATCTCAAAAACAGTTGCAGTTTTATGCCGCACAGATTGGGGTAGTATTATAGTTTCAGAAAGGCTCAACCAATGATGCGTATTGACCGAACAGAGGACCTTTTGCTATCGCCCCGGGCAGATAAATGGGATTCACAATGTTCACAGTTTATGTAAATATATTTTGGGATTGATTGGCAAGACAAACTGAGTTACAAGCAAGGAAAACACTTCAAGAACGACATAGAGAAAAAAACATTGAGAAAAAATCAGCTCTTTTTTTGTTTTTTTTTATCATTACCTTTGGAAATAATGATCAGATCTTGGAATGTCATACATCGTTGGATTCGGTACAAAATTTCCTATCCAATGGTATTCTCAGCTAAAAAATTTTATTTTGGGCCAGATTTCGCAAAAAATGATAGAGGTAACCCTTATAAAAAATGAGAAAATCGGAAAAAAATAAATTTTACCAAATTAACCTGGAATTGATTGTGTAGGTTTTAAGCAGCACAAAACAGTCATTCTTTTCGCTGTGCGCCTTATTTTGGAAAAGTTACAACAAAAAACCCTTAAAAATAGGGTGTTTAAATATATGTTTTTGATGGCCAAAATCCGAAAAAGTCATCTCGATTTTGTGGTTTTTGGATTCAAAGACCTGAAATATAGAGAATGTCCATTCCTTTAATTAATGTCAATTTGAGCAAAAATAATATATTAAAAAATTGTATGACTAATGCTTTTAGTGTAATCGAGTTACATTATTTTTAAAGAATAATGATTTATTGTTAAGTCAGGATACATATGAGAAATGCGCAGCGACGCTACACAGTTTCTGCGAAAAGTCACGAAAGTTCTAACAGATCGTACAGTATCTGATGTGGACCTGATTTTTCAGGAGCAGAACCCACAGCCATTAGCACGTGCCATTCATGGTAAAGTCCACTTCTAACGACACTCAAACGAGGGGGAAACAACAACGTGCATGTAATTGTGTCGCCAGGGACAGTCGGCCTAATCCTTAGCCCGTGGCCACTTTTGCTGCTGCCACTTAAAAATCCACTTAATCCCGCCGTCTTACAGAAATAACAAAAAAAAAAAAAAAAGAAGCGGAAAAGAACAAATCTGGCGTCCTGGGAATGTGGAACCTTGTTTCGCCCCTCGCTCTGACGTATTCAAACTGCAAGTCGATTGTTATTTTTACGCCAGCGGCGGAAATAGACATCCTGCCCCGCGTTCTGCGAACAAAAAAAAAACTTTAACACAACTTTTGTCGAAAGCGCGGCAGGGAAAATAGGGAAATGGCGAAGGAAAGGCGGACAAGTCAATGTCGACCGAAGGAGTAAATTTTGTGCGGCAGTTGGGCAAAGTTTTTCCTCTGACTGGGCATGCTACTACGTTGGACCAGCCATTATTGAAAGTGCCCGTTGAGTAATTTAAAAGTTGGCCCTCAGGTCTCAACTTGTAGTCACCCATTGAACCAGCCGAGGTATTGAGGTCAAATTGATTCTTTATAATAACAAGAATTCAGACTTTAAATCATGTGCCTTTACAAGGCAAACTTGTTGTTTCCTGTTGGCCGATGCATGCAACCGATTGCCTTTTCGAGTACATAAAATTCCTCAATAATTTGAGCTCGCCAAAAGTTTTTCTGGCATTTGTAGTTCATAAAAAGGGCCAAAATAGTAGGGCAATCCTGGCTTAACAAGAGCTAGAGATGACAGCATAAGGCAATTATAAATAAACTCTTTCAACTGACCATTTTTTGTCCTTTAATACGCTAAATATATTTAATATATTGATTATGTTTATAAATTATAGAATATTATTATATTTATATTGATAGAATTATTTTGTATTAGAGTGCAACTGAGTGTATAAAGTATTCAAAATATGTATATAATTTTTGTATAAAATATATAAATGTATTTAGTTCACAAAAAAACATCCGAAATACTCTTCACGCGCTCATCACTAAAACTTGCTTTTCCAATTGGATTGCCCCAAAACAAGATTAGTGTTTGGGGCCAATGAAATCCGCTTTTATTACCGAACGCATTAAATATTCTTGCGTCACTGGACAAAAAGCCCGGAATGGGAAAAGGAATTTGTGGTGCGTGGATATAGGAAAAGGGAATCAGGAGGATGGGGAAAGGACGCGACTATGTGTCAGGGCCATTTGGGATTTGTTTTACAATTTAGTCACGCGCCCGGCTCGTTTCTTTTTACATTCCGTGCCCACCTTTTTAATTAATTTCTCCTTTCGCCGCTTTGCCGAGATGAGAAAGCCATTTACGCGCTTCAAAGGATGCTCGTTAGGGACTCTTTGTCGCACTAATGGCAATGTCCATGCAAATCAAAATGGCGACACGCCGACTTCCGTTTCCGGCGCTCATTTTCCACTCTCCTTGGCTCCCTCGCTCCTACTTAATCCTTCTGCCCGCACATTTGTCGCATGCGTTAATTTATGTTTGCCTAGTTTCAGTTTCCAACTTTTGTACTTAATTAGCATAATGAGAGGTTCTCGGCTGCCGTTGTTATTGTTCCTGTTTGCCCTGCTGCAACACCCCAAAACTCCTTCAGCAGAAGTGTATTTAGTTAGTTTGTTGACTTTTCGACTGTCTGGCAGTTGCACACTTACGGCACAACTTTGATCAAACATTGAAGATTTCAGCGTTAAATATAGCTTTAAGCCTCAATGGCTGAAAAATTAATTATAATACAAAAACGAACTTTCATATGGAAAAGTTAATTATTCAAAATCCAAAATTACAAATAACGAAATGGCAATATCTTTTCTGAATATTTTATTCTGACAATTCATTCCTTACACTTATCCTCACACTTCGACTTACTCTCAAACCTATTTGCGTTACCACCGCAGCCACTGTAAACAAAGTCCAAACATTCCTTTTTATCCACATAATATGAGAACTGGCGGCTACTGTTATAGCAAGACTTTACGTAAAAGACATCAGAGGCTGGCTTAAGTGCACAAATGGCTGGAAATCGATAGATATTTTTTCGTTTTGATACGATGTTCAATATTAATAATACTCACGATCTTTTAGCCCCGAAACAAAGCCAAATAGGACCAGAATTAAATGAAATAGGACAACTACCATGTTATTATTCATATTTTGATGGTTAGGATTGCAACTATATTCGTTAACGAATTCAAAAGGAATACAGAGTTTACCTGGGCCCGCTATTAAGTATCTTCTAGACCATGACAATATAAATTACTTAAATGACAACTTTAATATCTGGGACTAATACCATTAATTTCTTACACAGCAGGGATAAATCATTATTTATATGCATTCTAATATTATAAATCTTACGATATCTTTGACGTTCATGATTCATATTCATTTCACATATATTTGGCCCCGAAAAAATTAAAAAATATCCATATTTTTATATTATCTAAAAATTTTTATATTATTTCTTAACAAAAATGTATGGCTAAACTGACTGACACTTCTCTTAACTTATCAGAAGTGACCTCAAACTTCTTATTTCTCTATCAAGTAAAGTTAAGTACAAGGACATAAGACTTCTATTTGACTGTGGTTCACAGCTCGAATAGATTTTATGCAGTTGCATGATGAGGCACATTCAAAACTTTATAACGCCCAGTGAAAGTTTAGGAGGGGAACAGCAGAAGGACCCATCCACATATTCAATTGGAGTTAAAAATTCAGAAAGTTCAACAGCAATTTGTGTGTTCTTTTTTGGGGGCTTTTCGGCAAAAGATTTCATTAATATTAAAAGAGGGAATTCTTTTTATGGCCACAGAAACTAAATGAAACGCTTGTCAGTGGCTCAGTATAGGACTATGCACACACCCAAAAGTTGGTCAAAAGTTTGCGCACCACCTCCTTTTTGGAGTCGAACGCAGCCAGCTGTGCAATTTGCTGGCGAAACTCAACAATTTGTGTCTCAAAAGCATAAGGACTGTCCAGGAAGTTTGGGTGGTCTCCTGCTGGGAGTTGGTCTGCGAACTTTTGGCCAAGAGCAAGTTGATGGATAGTCCTTATATTTATTCTACCGACAGATCCCTACAAATCTTAGTCATCGGATATTTCACCATCCTCTAGGGGGTTCCTATCTTCGGTTTTGGTGAGATCCACTATGGCAACCTCGGAGCGAGCTCTTTTCTTGGCTGCCCAATTGCTGGAACCTAATCTCTTCCTCAGCATTTCCACTTCCATTTTTGGTTTGGGCATAGAAATGGGCTTCTGAACTTGACGGGGCTTGACAGCCTTCTCATCCTGCTTGTCCTTGAATGAAACCGTTTCGCCCGGCTCCAAGCACTCCACCCAATCGTACACCCCATTGGCCATGGGCATCCAGAAGACGATCAGCAGATCGCTGCTCACGAACATGGTGGCCTGGGGATTGAACCGCAGACAGCGCACAGGACCCACATTGTTGCCCTTCAAAACGGCCACAGGATATCCGTCGGCAGCCCGCCAAATGTGGATCCTGCCCTCGTCCGCCCCGGAAAGGATGAACTGCGAGTCCGGGGTAAAGGAGGCGTCCAGTGACTGCCTCTGCTGATTGGCATAACCCGTGTAGGACTGCTGGAAGGATCCGTCGAAGGCCGAAACACTGAAGCACCAGGAGTGATCCGTGCTGAGCAGCATGCTCTTCCCATTCGGAGCAAACTGCAGCTGCGTCCACCTGACCTTGTCGTTCACCTGGTAGACGAACTTCTGGCACGGCTGCTCGCCCAGCATCCGCATGTCATGGAGCTCGATCCGGTCCGTGTGCGAACTGGTGGCCAGGACCAAGCCAGCAGGATCGAAGGCGCACTGCGGACTCCGCAGCTTCTTCAAGTGATATGTGTGCGTAGAGGCCCGAAAGTCCCACACATACACCTGCTCATCTCGTCCGGCGCTAACAAAGATGTTCTCGTTTCCGGGCTGTGAGATCAATCTGCGGACGCTCTTGGAATGCCCACTGAAAATACGCACGCAACTGCGCGATTCCAGATCTAGACAACGGATGGCGTAGTCATACTGTCGAATAAGTTTAAAAAAAGGAAACATTAGCTTTTTTCACTTATTAAATAAATCAATAAGGCTATAGTCGTTATAGTAGTAAAAAAAAATACAATTGGGCGATCTTGTTTATTAGATTTCGTACAGATTTTTACTTTATTTATTTTCTTCTTAAAATGAATAGAAATAAATATAAATAGAGTCTGCTTTCAAAATACTAAGTTATTCTCCCTTTTACACACATTTAGTCTAGATAGAATATTAGTATACCTAGTAAATTAAGATTATAATCAATTTATCAGCTTTCTTTCCATTTGAACTTTTTTCTATAAGCTCACGTTATAGAACTCAAATTATTAAAATTTGCTAAAAATCTTTATTTAACTCAAAATATAATACCACGTTGCCTGTAAAGCTTTTGAATTATTTGTTGGCAATTTCTTAAAGTGAAACCCTTACCTCCCCCGTCCTTTTTACTTCAAAGCTCAAAGCCTTTACTGTTGTGTACCTAAGCCCACTACTTCTCCTTTAAAGGCTCTTACCTTTGAGGAGGAGTGCAGCACGCGAGTGTCCTGCTGGGTGAAGCAGGCCACCTCGGGATGGTAGTGGTGCATGTGCACCTGGCAAAGGACCGCCTGTCGAGTGCTGCTGAAGATCGAGAGGGCGGCCTGGTCGCAGGCCATCAAACGTCGTCCGTCCACGGAAAAATCCAAGGAGACCTTGTGCTCCTCCGTCTCCTGAAACACCTTGGCCACCCGGAATTGCCGCATGGCATCGTCGTTCAACCTTATAGACATATTAATAAATCTAAACAGGACACTGAAATCTGTGACATTAAAAGCACTGGCAAGTGGCTTTTTCGTAAGTAACAATAAAAAATATTTCACGATTGGTTTTAAGTAGTACAAAATAATTTAAATGGAAATAAAATTTAATAAATTATTTATAATACAGACCGAAATACCAAACGTTGTTTTTAATAAGGTACATTAAAATCAACACCGTGGTAAGGTGAGGGATAAAATTTATCTGTGAAAATAAACTAAGTCTAATTAGTTATGCATCGCTGATTATCCCACTAATTAAAATTCTTGATGAAAATGCAGTCATTTTATTGTAATAATTTAAGCCATTACCGCTTCTATAACAACATTCCACCAGCTTTATTTTCATGCGACTGGCTTTAAGCAATTTGAATTTGCTCGGGATCAAGTTGATTAAATCAAGTCTGCCACGCCCAGTTGACCGCCCACTGCCGCAGCTGGGGGATGCATTTTAATTTCCATTTTGCGACCAAGTCCCAGATACCGTGGATCCTCTTCATTGCTTCTCATTAGGGGCGTGGGTGGTGGAAATTGAGGAAAAAACAGTCTGCTGAGTTGGCAACGCAGTTCGCCCACAGCGAGAATCTCCACTTGTTGACCAAATGCCAGCAACTTGTTATTTAGGCCGATTTGCGTCATTAGTGCAGTCCTCCAAATATTTCTCGTGCCGGAAAACCCAAAAACTGACTCTAGGCAGCAGCTGTGTCGAGTGGGCAAACATTTTTGGCAGCAATAATTGAGAAAACTCTAAGGGTAGAAAATGAACTTTCTCTATTACTTGGCGATTTAAGCTTGAGAATATAAAAACTTTTTATTAAGAATTCAGAAATGGCGTTAAGACTGGGTTTTAATATTGCACTTCCCAATTGTGGCACTGTGAATATAAAAATAATAATTAATATTTATATTAATCATACATCCAAGTTTTATTCTTAGTTTTGTTATCAATTATATCGAATTGGTAAAACCCTACATAACTATAAAATATTCCATTTTAAAAACAGGAAAGAGCTAAGGTTTAATTACCAGCTGTATAAAAATGACTTTGTTTATCAATTTTAATAAAAATGTTACTACACATTGTTTTTATTATATAATACACTTTTATATATTATTATCAATTTTTATCAATTCCCTTTGTCTTCGAACATTCTGAAATAGTTGTTAATAAAACATAAAGCGATTTATTTAATATTCAACAAAAAATAAATTCACTTTGCTGGATAAAAGCCCTTGAGTCCGGTGCTCAGCACAGCCGCAATGGGTTTGCCATCAAAATGCGGATTTGTGCAGCGACCTCGGACTTAGCACCTGGCCATATCAATAGTCAGGGCCAGGTGATTGTGGTCGGAATGGACTCGGTGACCCTGGGAATGCGGATGCGACTTGGCCCAAAGGCAAATGTAATTGTAATGTAAGCGGAAATAAGCGCCGCGAGTACACGCAATGCTCACTGCTGATGATGCTGATGCCCTCCCATCTGGCGTCGCATTTTAATTAAAATTTATAAGCCTTGGTCGGGGATTTGGCACCGAGCCACAGGGTGTTGGCAGGACCAAAAGGCGGGAGAGCACGGCCCAAGCAGTCATTGCTGGCTCGGCGTTTTAAGCTTTTAAGTTGCGGTGGATTTGCGAGGCTGCGAATCGGATTTTATGTGAAAATCAACTGCGGTGCGCATAAATTAAAAATCAGGCCGCAACAATACAAACAAAACATGGTTGTGTTGCCTGGAAGCCTCTGGGCGCTTTATTGTAATTAATTTGCCGTATTAGCTTTCTGCCACAGCCACAGGTATTTGCATTGATACCAGGTGGAAAAAAGAAAAGCGAAAAAAATTGACTAGCAATTTGCGCATAAGCCGCAAATGATTGTCGAATTAAATTATATTTATTTGAACAGAAAACATTTTCGAATTAATATTATTATTCATTTCAATGGCTCTTTTCATAATTGTTTTCAATCAAATGTTATTAATAATATCAATTACGATTATTGTCATTTTAAGGAATGGGAAACAATAAAGAAATGACACCGAACCTATGGGCACTTAAACGCGTTGGCATCAACAATGCTTTTGTTATTACCACAATTTTATTAAACAACATTTTCCAGTCGAATTAAGTGCACACTAAAATTTTCTATAATAAATGTTCTCTTAATAATACAATATATATTTATATTAATAATTTATCATATACTTGGCACAGAAAAGTTATGTCGACCTACTAGCCGGGGCTATCAATCTATAAGAAGGTAAAATAAGTTTTGCAACCCAGTTCAGTAAAGTTTTTTGAACTGATTCCTTAGTACTTAAAGAGAAGGATAAAATACAAATATTATTAGGGTGGAGAATGGATTTGCCAGATTAAATTGCTATATTAAACACAGATACATTTTTTGGCTATTAACTAGAACACTTCCGTTCTACAAAACCATCCTTTCTGATTAGCTAGCACTCGGCCAGTTTCCACAATCATCACCTATTTCGCCTGACAGGGATTACTGTCCTCAACATCCTTATCATTACACCACAGACACACAGAACATAAGCTGGAAACCCAAACTGGTGGCCATTAATTGCCGCCTTTCGATTATCCTTGCGACAATATCCATTTGGCAACAGTCCAGACCGGATTTCTGTTGGGCAATGCTCTGTTTATTGATATTTTATGCGCCATTCTGCACATTTGCACTAATTGCAATTTTAGGCACGTTCCCTGGCCATTTGCATAACACGAATTCGCCATTTAATTGTTCAAAAAATAGATTTCGATTTCAAAATCGTGCACATGATGTCATAGAACGTGGTGTCAAAAGCCCGGAGAGATGAAAACAGGAAAAAATTGAATTATAAATCTGTTGGATGGGCAACGATTTAATTGCTTCATGTTCGGCTCAAATCGAAAATCCCGTCCAATGGATTTTTGTTGTTAAGCCAAAGTGCAATTTGTTGTCAAGTTTTAAAGGAATTCCTTAAGAGAGCATAAATTTTACAAGCACGTGGTATTGGCGGTGTCGAAATGGAGGGGGGGTTTGTGCCCGGTGAAGTGTCAAGTTTATTACGAATGGAAACTCGACTTGGCCCCTGATAAAGTGTCAAAATGGCAGCACAGCTAAAAATTTGGGAGCATTTTTCAATCACTGTGGGTCCTGGACTGTCGGCGTGTGTGAGTGCCAGTAAATCCTGGCGACTGTGCGTTTGTCAAGCTGGCAGCCCCAACAATTGCAGTTCCCAGGCCGAAAGGCGAAGTGAGTCGAAAACCAAAGCCAAAGTTCAAACACAATATCTCAAATATGCACAGGCATGTGCAGACTTTAACGTGTGTTCGTAGGTGAGTTTAGAAATACACTAGAAAGTTAAATTGTGTGCCAAAAAGGTAACAAAAATAAATAATTTAACCCTAAAAACCAAATGAAATGTAAGTACATAGAGCTGCAACAGAATAAACGTATAAAGGTGTCTTAAAGTATGCAGTAATACATTCTTGTACACCTTTATAAGTGATTTATCACATTAACAATATTTAGTTTATTTTCTTATTTCTCTCTGTGTAAGCCTGTACTTTTCAGTACTTCTGGGTTTGAATGCGTTCCTCATGCGTTGGTTGCTCAGCAGCTGCCTTGCACCTCCGGAATTGAATGGTCCAGGGCCACGCCCCTTCGAGCCGTAAAGGAAGATAAATGACAGAAGTGAGCCATATCAGACACAGTCAGCAGGCAGAAACCAGCAGCCAGCGGCTCCAACTGCTCTGCATTTGGCCCTGCAGGACGGCAATAGAAGGCCGGTGCGGCACAATTTGCCATCTTGAGGCTGCAGACGTCGGGCGTCGTCAAATGGCGTGCCCATCCCCCTCTCATTCCCCTTAACTTGGTCAACTTTGCATTTGATTAAAAGCGGATAGCCGCCTCTGATGAATTGCACATGTGGCAGCTTCTCTGCTCTCGCTTTTGTGCCCTTTTGTGCCATTATCAGGCAAAGTCAAGGCAGATGATACGTATACGTAATACGTATACGTACTTTTCCAATTCTCCACCTCCCATCGCCCCAAGTCACCTTCACCTTTCGCTGGCCTAGAGCACACTCGCAATCTCAATGGCCGGGGTGGGGAAAAAATTTAATTTAATATTCATATGACTGTAAAACGCTACAAAAGTCGCAAAAAATGAAACGGACAGAAAATGCTCGTTAAATAAACCAGAAAAAAGGCAAAAAATGTATGTATGAAATAAAAAGAAAGTAAAGTGGGACTATAAAATTGTCACCAAAACGAAAATAAGAATACACTCTTTTTTTTATTAAACATTATTTGTTTATTCTCTTAAAAAAAACATTAATTGTAAAACTATTTTAAATCTAATAATGTTAAAGTATACATACAAAATTGTAAAAGAATAATACCAGTATAAATATAATATAAGAATTTATATTTAAGTTTATTTCTGGGTCATTTTGTATATTGATTCAAAATATCAAAACATTATCTTTGTGTCACAAGATTTGAGCCTGCAGGACATTGTTTATTTCATTCTAGAGAGTATATTAATACTACCGCTACGCAGTTAAAATTCTCTCCATAAGATCTGTCGCCCAGAAATATGACACTGAGCTGCTGGGGGAGGTTCTTCGGTGGGATTGCGTCCCCCGAACGTCATACAAAGTAAACACGCTCCGCACTCGACTCATGACAGTGGGCATGAAAATTTATTGCTCCGCCCCCGAAATACCAGACTCCCGGCCCAGACTGCCTGGCGTTGGAGTTCCAAATCCGAATCCGCGGCGCATTAAATTTCGGCGGCAGGACGATGTCTGCCATGCAACATGGCAAACTATGGCACTGACAAAAGTGGGAAATGCCGGCCATGGCCAAGTCTGCCATGCGGGAAAAAGAATTACGGACGCAAATGGAAATGCAGGCAAATAAATTCCAGCACAAGGAAAAGCTGTGAAGAACCTCCCTGGTATATGACTCCTGTAGTTCGAAATATATGATTTTTAATATTCATAAATTGCTCACTTATTTTATATGGTTTTATTGTCGGACAAACGAACGTTAATGTAAATGTTTCTAGTAAATGTTTAGGTGAGCTTTAAATAAAACTTAAAGCAACAATTGTTATTGCTTTCAAAAAAATGTATAAAATATTTATTACCTTTTTGTAAACAATTTGTAGATTTTTTCATTATAATAAAGTTGCCTTTTTTTAAGCGAACAATTAAAAAGTAAAGCTGTTTGAATTCCGCATCCAACTCTTTAAATATAGTTTGTTTTTATATATGTTTGAATAACATTGAAAATGTGAAAAAATTGTTGTAAAGCAAAACACTTCCATTTCCAATGCATCCACTCAACATTAAATAGAAAGAATCCTTTATTCGCATGCATATTTGAGTATATACATTTCATATCACAATAACGAGTATATGCACTCGTATTTATGATTTTTTCGCAAAAGCAGAAAATGAATAAGCAACGCGCAAAAAAGTTAAGAAGTAAAGCGGCTTGGGCCTTCAGTGCTGACAGCGAATTTCCTACTGGCCCACAGTAATTGTTGTTCCTGTTTTTGTGAGCGTGATGTCCTGACAGTTTGCCAGTGCTCTTGACAGAGTGTGTGTCTGTGTGTGTGTGTGTGTGTGTGCAAGGGTGTGAGGTGTGAGAGTCTGTGTTTGTCTATGACAGGTCCTGCCGCGAAGCCGTTGACAGTTGTCAATGTTATTAGCGATATTAAGGAAGCACCGGAAGTTGGATGGGCATGTGACAAGTATCGCACGATTCCCACAAAGGATTTAAATTGTCGACCAAATAAAAAACTTTTTAAATAAGGTCGGCTTTTTGGGCTTATATAATTTTTTAACCCATTCCGCGTGATAAAGCATACATTTTTTAAGACATCTGTCAAGTTTGAATATTTTCTTTAGGCATTTCATTAGATAGAGAACAGTTACTTTTCTCCCTTTCCACAGCTTTCATTTTATGATACGTAAATATAAATAGCAAATAAATAAGTTAATCATTTATTTCTTATAGGAAAACAAGAAAGAAAACCGACTTCGACAAGCGGAATTTTATTTACCCTTGCTGATCCGTTAACAATTAAATACTTTATATTTTTATTTCGAAGCTAAAAAACAATGGCCAGTGTAGCTATATGAAGTCGTCAGATTTTTAATCTTTCAGTAGACTTACCAGCTACAAGTTTTTCTTGTCTTCTTGTAACTTGCTTTGTATTTTTCTCCAATATCTTGTGGCTAATTCTCTTAAAGTCAAACAGCATTTTTGTTATCTACGGCTTTTGAAGGAACACTAAACTTCATCTGTGCGCCGTAAGCAGGATATATCCCACTCCATTGACTGCACACGTATTTGCTGATTGCGAAACAAATATTGACAAGGCCGTAGAGGCCATTCGACATTCTTAGCCTTTTTCTCAGTTTTCTTTAACAGCCATTGTTGCCAACTTAGCTTTTTTAAAAGGTAAACTGGCTTTTAAATAAAATTAAATAACAACACGAGGCAACTTTAAAAGAAAGGGCAGTCTTAAAAAGTTATAAACAAATTAAAGCTCAGAAAAATATAAAAAATAGAATATACAGAAAAGGAAATACCTAAAAAATGATTTCAAATTTGATTATGATTATATACAAATATAAAACATATTTGTATGCTTTTTGTGAAAGTATAAAGAAGCCATAACTCTAATAACCTTTTATTTATTGTTATATAAATTGATTTAAGTTGAAGCACACACTTAAAATAATCTACAGCAATTTCTACATATTTTTTCATCTGGAGCCGGCACCACTGACCACAGTCCACAGAGACGTTTCTCTTATTTTTTCAGTCTGCCATATCATGTTCCATGTTGACGCACTTGCACAAAAGCTGAAATTATATTTAAAACTTCTCTTCTCGCATCCTGTTTTTCTCTGTGGCTGTTTTTTTGTACTTTCTTGGCTTGTGGATGGCATGTTATTTACTTTTGTGGTCATTGTGCGCCAGCCTGAGCGGGCCCCAAAGGCCCCAAAGTTATAATTCTTTAAGTTTTTATCTGCCCCACACACATAGGCGCATGGAGAGGGTCCTTTTGGCTCGCTGGCTGCTTAAGTGGGCGTATGCGCAATATCTGAGCTATGTGAACTTCATGGCGGCGCCACTTCAGCCATAATTTTAGCATATTAATGATTTATGACGTCCTAGGGTGGAAGTGAACGAATTAACAGCAACAAAAGCAGCAACAACGACCCTAAAGTTGCTGTCTATTTTCATTTAGAATTCGCTTAATTTTCATTCGCTCCCCTAATGAAAATGTCCGACAACAGTCTGTGCGGAAAAGTGAAATTTTCGCTCGACTCTTTGGGCCACTTTCAATTTTAATTAAGAGTTGAACCCAACAGAGCCTCTGACTCGGTTCATTTAAGGTTCCGTTTTGTTCTACCCGGCTGGTTGCTTACTTTAGGCGATTTATGGGAATACAACAAATTTGTTAAGCTAATGATGCCATTTTTCCTGCCCAAATTACCTGACCAGGCCCACAGGGCGGATGATCCAAGCTCCCATCCCTGCAAGAAATACACAAATAAAATCAGCACAGACTGGGAGAAGGTCAGTGCCTAAAGTCATGTGTGGATTTTGGAAGGATAAATGGCCTAGAGATGCTGTTAACTGATTTCGGAACTGGTTCTATTGAATAAGGAATAAAAATATAGGTTGACAGCTTCAATGAATTTCAAATGACCTTTTTGTTTGAATAAAAGGTTTCTTCAATTATGCTTTAGTCCGAAAATATTTATTTTAATTTATTTATTAGTTATTTTAATTAACAAAAGATCAATTTGTAACATTTATATTTTAATTTAAATTATTGGGCTTATATCCTTTTGCAACTCAATTTCCAATTTTGCCCATAAAATTCTCGGCTAGTTCTTTCTGGGGAATTTCGTCTTCCACCTCCATCTTCAACTATTGGGACTATAGACAACGTTTGTCCAGTAAGTTTTGCCAACTCAGCAGAAATATTTGCTCTCGCTTACCGACAAATAAGTACCTGCCATAAAGGCAGAAGATACTTAACCTGAGCCGTTCTTTAGCCACCATTTCCAGCAAATGGCAAACAAGCTGTGGCCGAGATGGCTAGTAAAGCTGCACGTTGATGGCATAGAGCTTGGTCGAATTTCCATTTAATTAGCGGCCACGTTTGTCGGGGCAAAATCAGGGAGAATCAGGTCAGCAACACCAGCGGGAGAAATGCAATGAAAGCAAACCAAAGTCTATTAAGCCAAAGCCAAAATGGCAACGTAGCGCTCCGATTTAATGCCAATAAACCGCGTGAGGCATCGAGGAATCCGAGCCAGACTGCCGGGTCCCTTGTAACCGAGTTAACCAGCCAGAACCAGAACCCCAGACCAAATAGGGTGCTTCGAATGGGGGGCTCTAAACAATGCTCAATGGGGGGAATCGGATGCCACAGGGCTGGAGGAAAAGAGTAATCTACCAACTGAATGTGCAACATGCCAATGCACATGATGTGTTTAATGGTTAAATTGTTGCTAATTCCATTAGCCATTTGCTGGGCCTGCATTTAGTCCACCTCTTCGTGTGGGTGCACAAGGAAAAAGGTTGTAGTATCCTTGAATCGGATCTATAATAAATTAAATTTTAAAATTATAACTATATTTAAAGAAGACCTTATTGATAAAAGAAACAGCTGCTGATTCTTATTCATTTAGAAACAATATTCTAAATTAAAAATAATAAAAACAAGATATGAGGAAGAAGTTACAGTTTCCTTGGAATACCATAAAGCTATAGAAGTTTTATAATTTTTTAAGATCTGTAGATTTAGATATTAAGTCAATTAAAGAAAAAACTGAGAATGTAAATAAAATATTTTTACAATTGTCTTAGACTTTTTTTTGTAAATATTTTCTATTTTTAAGGACGACTTTTCCACAGTGTGCGGTTGTGTGTGTAAGGATCTGTGGGTGTCCGTGTCAGTGTGTTTGTTGCTGTATTTGTGGCCAAAGTGTTGCAATGCCGCCAGCTCCACCGAGCCAAACAGAAGACCAGGCCAGAATCCGAAAGGCGCCCCGCTGGCAAATGGAACGTGCACAAATTAATGTTACGTTGACGCAATGTTGGCAAGGCTCGAGTACCGTGACCCCTGCCCCTCCGCCCCTCCCCATCACCCACGCCCCCTCAAATTTGGCACATTGTTTGCCAGGCTGTGCAGATTTGTCAAACGTGTTTTGTGGAGGAGGGGAGGCGGAGATGTTTGAGTACCGGAGCTGATTGGAAATGCCATAGATTTAGGGCCCATCACAAACATCCAAGGGCAACACTTTGGAGTGGCATTCAGCACTTGCATCCGGAAGAAATTAGCCAGCTCAAAGTAACATAGGTTTTATGGGACAATAAATTCGGATAACTACATTTTAATTTTAAAATCGTTCCTTACTGTTAGATCCTTGCTTATTTTATTTTTTTCCATTTTTAGAATTTGTAATACTTTATATAATATTTAGTGATCATTTTAATTTCTTTTTAGTACAAAAACCGTAATTTTCATATTGTTTGCAGACTAAAATCATGTGCTAAATGCACAACCATTGAAAAGGGGTTTCCCTTATCATAAATTTCAATAATTTATTTAAACAGTAAATGTATTTTAAAGAATTAATTATTTATTCTTATTCAAAAATGTGAGTATTTGCACTAATGCCCAAAAGCTGCCATTTTTCGATCTATAAAATCCTTTTCAGGTATTTAAAATTTAAGCATCAATGATTTTGGCGCCCAAGCACCCGAAATGTCGAATGATTTAACCCAGAAAAAACCCTAAAACGTTGGCGCCCATTAAATTTGTTTAGTATGTGCACTAAAGTAAGCGCGGCAGGGCATCAAGCCGCACAAATGGTTATGGGAACCCGAGTTGGGGGATCCCCCATCCTCGGGACTCCGCCAGCTTCATTCAGTTAACGCGTCGCAGTGGCGTAGTTGGCACTTTTCTATTTATTTGCCCATTAACGCTCATTTGCGGTTATCAGGTAAATTGGATAAAAGCCAACGTAGCATGAAGCCTGTGCCTGTGCCTTTGCCTGTGCCTCCTACTGTGGAAAATCCTGTGCAAAGTCCTGTTTTCCCCGCCCGCCGTTTCACTCCATTTTTTGCTCTCTGGCTCTGCTTATCTTCGAGTGTTTTTGCAACATGAAATGAAGGCTCTGACTTTGCCTCTGACCACACTGGGGAAAAATAAAAAAAAAATAATAGGCTTATGAAATTCTGTTGAAAAAATCTGTTAAGAGCTTATAGATAAATCCAATTAAAAAGGAAACAGTACGGTTAAAAGGGTTAAACACTTTAACAAAGCTTAAAAATTAACATAATAAACAACATTTAAATGTACATATTAAAATAAATAAATTCCTGCTTAACTTTATTAATAATATAGTTTGTTAACTTCTAAATACTTTAATTTGTAAGCTTAGGCTTTAAATAGTTATTTATTTTAAATATTACAAAAATGACTAAAATAGCCAGTTTCAGCAAGGAACATATAAAAATATTCTTACAGTGCCGAAAGCAAATGAAAGTCTTCTTCCAAGTGCCCTCCAAATTCGTCGCCACCCGTATTTATTTCGCTTTCGATTAACTGCGGTAGTCATTAACACGGTTTACGACTGTTTGATCCTGGTCTACCAATCCACAAGCAAATATATCGAAATTCAAATTGAATTTAAATATTTGCGGTGACAAAAAAAGAAAACCTAAATTTTTGGCATAAAATCCGCAATTTGTTTTTCCTGATACATTATGGGGGCCGCGCAAAATTTCATATTCCCTTTGTGGCAAATATATCCCTTCGACAGGCGGGTAAAGAGAGCGAATTTAAATGCACCATATTGCAAGCTCAAATGAAATTTTGTGGCTTGTTGCAAAACAAAAAGCTGCAAAAAAAAGATGTAAATAAGAGCAAGAAAAAAATTGGAAACCTACATCACAATACTCATGCACACGCGGTGGCATTGTGGCTGGGGATCGTCCTGTGTCCTTCGTCCTTCGACGCCGTCCACTGCATGCGGTCGCTCAATATGAAAGTGCATAGAGTAAAGGCTCAGTTATGCACTCAAAAAAAATATTGAGGAAATCCAGTGTATACAAATAACATAAAAGAGACGACAATTTCTATTTAGTTTTTGAAAATATTTTTTTTCTATAGAAACCAGTATTTTATTTTTATTTAATTAAGGAAATATATTCTGGTTGTGATTGACATTAATTTAGTAATTTAGTAATTTATACAGGTCTGTAAATCAACTTTAGAAGACAAGCATTTTGACTTTTGGAAAAATCCAAGCAAAATATTAGAAATATACATAAATGATTCGTCGCTTTTTTTTATTGAGCCCGACTTGACTTGAATAGGAGAAACCCGGTGGGATGAAAGGGGAGTGTCAGTTGGTCTGTGGTCGGTTTGCGCTAAATTAAATTTCGCCGCGGTTGGCCCCAAAAGTCCAACACACTTGCACTACCAACACACACACTTGCACACTCGTGTACAAATTACTATTGCGCCAAAATATAAAGAGCGAAAACCCAACAGCAATCCTTATACAAAAGCAACATCTGCACGCCGAACTTATGCAACACATTCCGAAATAAAAAGCAGAAAAAAATTACAAAAATAAACGTTTCTTTTTATTTCCGCAATTTTGTATATTTCAGTTCGACATCGCCATTGAGGAATATTCCCAGGCCGGTATCTGCGCCCAGGGGCACCTTTTTCGTCTGCTCCACCAGATAATTTGAAAGGATGTGAAAGATTGCAGTCTTAACACTCAGTTGACCCACACGCATACCTATTAATAGAGGGTTACATTTTGTTTAAATCTTTTAGAGAAACTAAATAAAATAAATCTGATTCTGAAATAGCTTTTCCTTTATAGCTATTTAGAAAAATATAAATATGTGGCAAACATTTGTACTATGGGAGAGAAGATAATCATTGCACCAAAATATGTTGTTAGACTCACCTAGACAAATACGCGGACCATCGCCGAAGGGCAGAAAGATTCCGCGTTTGTTAAAGGCACTAGCCGCTCCATTCTCAAACCGATCCGGCCTGAATTCGCTGGCTTCCGGGTAGAAGGCATCATCATGGTGGTACTGAAAGGCGGGAATCATCACGGTAACACCTGGCTCCAACTCCAGAATTTTCTCATTTCCCAAATCAATTTGAGTGGCCTTAGTGCAGATTCGCATAAAGAAACCAATGGGCGTGGTCAGCCGAAGGGATTCTAGAAAAAGGAATATTTTCATATTTTAAATAGGAAATATAGAAATTTGATTATGAAATAAAAACAAATGGAACAGAATTGTTATAATTTTTATGTTATATCAAACTGTATATGTATATTATATAACAAATTTTAATTTTGAATAAGAAATCTAAATCTTAAGATCTTAACTACGAAGTAATATACTGATAATAATTCTATAAATGTGCACAAATTATTCGCGCAGCCAATTGACTTGTTTAAGATAAGACAAGAACAGATATGATACGAAGATTTTAAATCGTTGGATTAATATTTTTCAGCTTGGGTCTCCAGACTGATTGGCACTTACCATTGACGCATTGATCCAGATAGGGCAGAGCATTGAGCTGTTCGTAGCTAATATTGTCGTTGGAGGCCAAGGCATCTAGTATTTCCGAGCGCAACTTTTCCTGCTCTTCGCGGTGTTCGCTGAGCTGATAAGATATAGGTAGTTTTTTGTTGTTATATACAAATGGTGAAATTGGCTTACCGAATAGAGCATGTGGTAGAGAACTGCTCCGGAGGTCTCATACCCATCCAAGTGGACAACGAGGGCGTGGCCCACGGAGTCGTGGATTGAATTTCCTCTCTCCTGCAGTTGGATCAGGTGGGACAGGAAGTCCGTGCGACCCTCGCCGCTGCCCCCCCTCCGGAGATTCACTGCATCCTGGGTCAGTCGCAGGAAGAACTCATCCGATGCCTTGGTGAAAATTCGCATATTGAATAGCTTCCGCACGAAGGTGGCCACCAAACTCTTGTTGAACCGGATGATCGAGCTGAAGGCATAGACGGTCCAGTCCGTGGACACCTTCTGGAAGGACGCGATCTCTCCAACACTGCCGCTAAGCGATCCGGCATCGATGCCCCATATAAAGTCCGCCATTGTGTCGGCCGTAAACCGATAGGACAGCTAAAACAGGACATTAGTTTGGCTTGGAAGTCAAGTCAGGCCACTCACATCTCTGGTCTCGATGACATCACCCTTCTCCCGCCTCGCCCTCTCAATGTATTCGACCAACTTCCGACCACTCTGCTCCCAAATAGCAAAGGCCTGCTTCAGTCGATTGGGCGTGAGTCCACCCACATTCTCCGTTCGCCTTCGCTTCCATTCCTCTCCAGAACTGAAAAATGGTGACCTTTCCACGTACTTATCCTCCGGATTGTGGCCCACAAAACTGCTGGTTATGGTGTCCCGAAAATGGCTGAACTTGTCCACCAGAATCTCATGGGCCAGCGCGGGATCCAAAATAAGAAGTTGTGGCTGTCGAGTGATGAAAGTGCCCACCGCTCTGTATTTGTCCTTGTATTTACTAGAGGAAAAAATGAGGAGTATTAGTATAGGAACGAACATCTTCTGATCAATTTAGGGCCTCACTTGTACACCTCCTGTACATCGAGTATGAGACTGCGGCTCTTGTTGACCAGAATGCCCGGATAGGTGCCCAAAATGGTCAGTGGTTCGGCGGTAATAGCTCCCCGTTTATCCCAGTATTTATGGTACCAGGTGAGGTAAAAGTAAATCGCGACAAAAGAGACATGAACGAAGGTTAAACACCAACCCACTATGGTCAACATGGCCATTGCCAAACAAATCGATCAGATTCTCACGAAGTACAAATGGAAACTGCCCGGTAATCTGGCTCTTTAAGGCTTATAATCAGAATGGAAACGTTCTATATAGTATACAAGAGCGTTTCACCGTCAAGACCTATCACATTTTAATCTGTACTCTACAATTAGTTCTTACTATGTGTTCGGCACACGATTTTGATAACATTATCAGCCAGCAATTTGAAGATAAGAGTTTGTTGGAGAGGTAAGTTAAGTTATTAGGGCAACGCAAGCAAATCTTTTAGATTTCTTAGATTATTTAAGTCGAAAATTTAATATTATTTGAAAATTGCCTCAGTCATCTTTTTATTAAATTGTTAAAAAGGAAAACAGTTTGTTATGACTAATGACTATTAATAAGATGCGTGGAATAATGTATTTATCCATAATGTAGTTCTCGACATTTATGAAACTGCTTTCATTTATTTCAAAACGTCGAACAAAAATTATTATTATTTACCATATTCATTATCCTAGCGCGAAAAGCTTATACTTTTATTTGAATGAATTATATTATATTAATGCATAATGTTCAAATCTATCTTAAAAAGCGGCGATATTCCAGATTAACATCTCCCTGAAGAACAACCCCAAATCCAGCATCTCCATGGGGTATTAATCGTTCCTTTCCCCTGACCACCTGGAAATCGCTGAGAATGTGAACCAGAGCAGATTTCAAAGTCAGCAAAGCCAACCGTAAGCCTGCAAAAATAATCAATAAGTAAACGATCTATTCAAACTATTTTCTTTAAAGATTTACCCATGCAAATACGAGGACCATCGCTAAACGGAAGGAAAATCCCCTTCCGTATTAATTCTTGATATGCGCCATTATCAAAACGCTCGGGCTTGAACACTTCGGGTTCGAGAAAATATTGCTTATCGTGATGGAACTGATAATTGGGTATCATGATCGTCATGCCATCCTCCACATCCAGACTTTTAAATTCATTCAGCTGAATGGTCGTGGGCGACGTGCAGACTTTGGTATACTGCGGTATCAAACTGCTCAGACGGAGAGATTCTGAAAAGGGAAGTATAAATAAATAATAATAATAAATATGTCCCTACAAAAACCAACCGTAAACCACTTGCTCCAAATAGGGCAGGGAGCAGAGCCTTTCAAAGTCGAGACTCTTGTTGGATTCCAAGCTGGAGAGGATCTCCATTCGCAGCTTCTGCTGAACGGCTGGATACTCCGCCAACTGAAGATAAATAAATGTTAATTGGAATCTTTTTGATCCTACCTAATCTAACTCACATAATAAAGAGCATGGAGGAGGGCCGTGCCGGTGGTATCGTAACCATCTAACATGACGGTCAGAGCATGACCCACCAAATCGTCGTGGGTTGCCTGCTTTTGATCTCGAAGAGTCAGCAAATGCGAGAGATAATCCGTGCGAGTGGCATCGCCACCGCCCTTCAGTCGCATCTCAATGGACTCCCTGGTTAGATTGGAGAAAAACTCATCGGTTTCCTTCGGATAAAAGCGGAAACGGAGCAGCAGACGAATGCACGGCGCCACAATGGAGGCCATGAAAATGGTGATCATGAAGAAGGCATAACTGGTCCACTTGCTGGCCATCTGCTGCACCTCATTGGGTTGCTCCGTCGGTCGAGTAAGGGTTCCCGCATCGATGCCCCAGATAAAGTCAGCCATCACATGGACCGTATAACGAAAGCAAAGCTGGGAGTTTTAGATCCAATCATTAAATTTTCGAAAGTGTAATAAGAAAGTAATATAACATACATCTCTGGTCTCAATGATATTATTTTGCGTCACCTTGTGGGTCATGTAGTCCGCCAGCATCTTTCCACCCTGCTCCCAAATGTTATAGGCCTGTTTCAATCGATTTCCTGAGAGACCTGCCTGGGCATCTGTGCGAAGACGCCTCCAGGACTGCCCAGAGGCCCAAAATGGATTAAGGCGGGCATACTTGTCCCACTTGGCGTGTCTGATGTATGAACTGGTCAGCGAATCATTGTAGCATCGGAAGTTCTCGACCAGAACTTCGTGGGCCAACTGCGGATCGAGAACTAGGATCTGCGGTTGACGGGTCACAAAAACGCCCACAGCACGATGTTTTCCCTTGTATTTGCTGTGAGAATGTAAGATATTTAAAGGGATTATAGTTTACCCATATAAATAACAAGAATAAATCTTAGATCAACTCACTCGTATATCTGCTGCACGTCCTGGACCAGGTTGCTCTTCCGGGTGAGCAAGCCCGGATATGTGCCCAGCAGGGTTAAAGGGCGGGCCGTGATCAAACCTCGCTTGCGCCAGTACTTGTGGTGCCAGGTGAGGTACAAGTAGATGGGCAGCAAGAGCAGGTGCAGCAGGATCAGGGCCAGTGATATCAGGATGTACATATTTCCGCGCTCCGTGTTCCTGCAGCCTCCTTCCGATCTCGACCAATACTGATCGATCGGACCGAAGCCTCGTCGCTCCGGCAGCATGACAATCTACAGATTTAAAAGTAAACTTGTTTGACACTGATATTTATTTACATTTATTTATAGCTGACTTATCAGCAGTTTATTTTTCTTTGTTATCAAAAAAAATCAACGACTATCAGCGCAGTATATGGAAAATATTAAAGGGTCTATACATAAGTATAAAATTGGAAACAAAGGGTTTCACTTTAATTTGGATAATGCCAATATTATATACTTTTATATACTTAATATATATTATTTCGACTCTGTATCAGTTTTTAGAGATATATAAACCGCTGCTCGAAAAATCTTCTGAGCACCCAGAAAAAAATAAAAAGCTATGTTAATAGTCGCCTTCTGAAACTTAATAAAGTCTAATCTGTTTGGAGCAGCGGAATAATGAAGAACTGTACAAAAATCTCTTCGTGGCCCTCGCCTTGCATCACCAGATGCAGTTCCAGCAGGCCAATGGCGTTGGTTTTAATGGCCACCTTGGTGGCTGACTGCATTGCCTTGTTGGTCACGCGGATCTGCTGACTCTTGTAGCGGGCGACCACCGTCTGTTTGCAGTTGAACATCATCATCATGGGACTGGTCTTGGCCACCTCCACGCTGAACACCGCTTGCATGATGCCAACGGTGGTGATCTTAAAATGCGGGCGATCGGGCGAAGTGACGAACTCAAATTCCTCCGCTGACTTCTCCAGTTCGTGGAATACTTTCGACAGGTTTGGACCGCGAACGAAAATTACATTCAGGTCCGGATCCTTTAGGTTCTTGTCATAGTCAATTGGCTCCTCGCAGTCCATTGTTTTAATGGCACACTCGGTGCTCACATCCTCATTATCATAGGGATACAGAATGATCCTCAGTGGATCGCCTTGATCCCTGTACATCATCCTCAGGCTGCAATCGGCGGATCCGAACAGATTAAGGCACTCGGACAGCACGTTCATCTTCAGGCCAAAGCTCAGGAAGTCCTGCACGTAAAACTCCATAAAGGCGCCCGGCGGCATGAAGAGCGTGGCCTGAATGGACTTGCCCTGCTCCACGGTGATGCGAAGTCCATCCTCTGACACCTGCAGCATACCATACTGCAATATAAGAATTAAAATAGTTAGGAATCTTTTAAATAGAGCATTACTTAATTGTACAAATAAAATTTACATTTATGTAGGTTGTAATCAACTAATCCTTACATCATTAAAGCAGATGGACTTGATGGCCTGATTGAGGGTCTTTATGTGATCCACCCGTGCCACGAACTTGTAGTCGCCGTAAGTCGAAGCCTCGACATCACCCATTCTAATCCCGGAAGATCTCCTTTTGCAGATTCTTGAGCTCCTCCTTTTTAAGGTACTGTTCCGAGGTTTTCGTTCCCGGACACAAAAATTGGTGGAGTCGCAGGGCCAGGACGTGCTGGCAGGTGAAGGACACTCGGCTCTCCTCGCTCCAATCCTCCAGTATGCCCACTTGACCACTGGGAATGTCCTGATAAAGGATTCCTTTGGGCAACTGCAGCACGTGGCACTGGAAAAAGTCGCACTTGCAGTAGTTTATCCTCGGGAGCACCCGGAAATACTCAGATCCTTTAGAAAGTTCCACCACATAAAGATTGTTTTTGTTTTTAAAATAATAATAGGTGAAAATATAATCATCCAAAAGCTGAAGGGAGCGAAAGACCAGTTCCTCGCCCAGAAAAGCAGATAAATCGTAAAACAATTTCCCACTTTCTTCTGAAAAGTCATTAAATTGAAGGTATTTAGAAGGGCTAGAAGAATTTGTTTATCAATGAAACTTGCCTTTTGTAAGGCTACCAGATTCCGCTTGGTTTCGATATATCTCAAAGATTTGATCCAGCAATTGTGGTAGAAAGGGGTTTGTACAATTTTCCACTTCGAGTGCCATTCAGGACATTTTTAATGTAACTTTATTTCTCAAATAGATAAACAAGGCCGCCAAAAATAAACCGGCTGAGCGTCATCAGCTGTTCATTTAGATAACAGTCTGGCACGATATATATCGATATATCGATATATATTTTATGGGCACCCTAAACTTTAAAAATATCGATCCATTTAAAAAAATAATTTTTTGGCGCTTGTTTTGTTATATTTTATGCTGTGTCCAACTATAGGTGTTTATCATATTTATATACATATTTCCTACATTCAATCCCAGTTGAAAAATATATAATTTTTGGCGACTTTTTCATACATTTAATTTGTTTTTTAAAAAACTCAAATATTTACTTAATAACTCTCATTACAACAATGCAACCCCCGAAATGCAAATAAAACCGCAATCTTTCTTGGTTCGGATTGGAAAAATCATCTTCGAGATCTTCAAAAGTATTCTACACATTAGTTCAATGTAGGGTTAAGTGCTAATTCTATGGGCTTTTTTCATAAATCTGTAAGTGTGTGCGCTGTCTCCGCCAATTTTTGGTGCTAGTCTAAAAAGTAAATCTAATAATACTAGTTATAGTCTAGATAATGTTCTCCTTTCCATGTTTGATGCCACTGCTGCGTCGCTTGACGTTCTGGATCTTCATCATTTTGTTCTCGTCGGCGCACTTTGTGGTAATAGCATTGCGCACCTCCTTTTCGCTGGCATTGCACTTGTGCGTCACCGCAAAGATGATGTCCTGGATCTTCTGGGGGTCGAGCATGCGCTTGAGTGGCTTGTCCTGGTCCTTGAAAGCGGGCGATGGTTTCCCCGTCATCGAATGGGTGGCTAAAGTTTCCCGATCGAAAATGGAGACGAGGAGTTTCCTGGTGGCCAACGAGGAGACCGACCAGTTGATGTTCTCGAAGACGCTGGCAGGGACACATGTGTTATTTGGACCAATGGACACCATCACGTTGTCCATGTTTTGCTGGGGGTTTTTGCTGAGATCGTTGAGACTGCCATTGCGGATTTTAACCTGCGACTTAGACGGCAACTTTATGTTTTGCCGCGGAACTTCTTCTGGTAACTGAATCTCCTGCAACTTGCGTCGTTTGATGAACTGCAAAGGTGTGCCAGAGGATTCCTCATCCTCCCTTTTAATAGCACTGCTGATCCTGTACTGCTGATGATGGTTCTGCTGCTGATTCTCCTCGCCCAGGCAAATCTCCAGGCGATCGGAGTCCGCCGAGGTGCTCAGACTATTGAGGCTCTCCGCCGCCAGGCGAATCTCAATGGCATCCGCGTCATCGGGTGCCGAGATGATCTTGTAGTCGAGAATCTGGGGATTCTGCACGGGGGCACAGATAACCGAACTCGGGGGCGTGAGGATCTGGTGGTTTTGTAGAGTAGGCGGGGTTGGTGGTCCAGAATCCGCCAGCAAGGACGATGCCTGCTGCATCCTGGCGGATGTGGCATGGATTTGGGACAACAGATCCGTGTGCTGCTGCAGCTTGGCCTCCAAATAGCGAACTTTGTCGCGCAAGGCACGATTTTCTGCCTCTACTTGGGGATCAGGAGTGCTAATGCTACGGAGCAACTCGAAATCCTCGCTAGAAGTCTGCGACCACGCATTTAGGTATAAGGGCTTGATCCTTTGGTTTGGAAATTCCTCGCGAGGATTGGCATTGACAATGCGCTGATATTGCTGCGAATTTAAAGGGGAATTTATAAGCAATATGTTCCAGTAGGTAAATGGCCGGCACTACTTACATTATCCATGTTGAATCCTCAAAGGATCTGCATCAAATGAAAATTGGCGGCAGAATGCGAAAAGCGGTTGCATTCCAGGGGTGGGTTTTCACCGATTCTTTCGCTTCCTTTCCTTTTCTTTCCTCCAATTCCCCGGGAAGCAAAAGCAAAACAATGGGAAGCAATTCCAATCACACGGACGCTACCTGGACGCACACACTAACAGCAAAACTGCATGCATGTGCAGGGAAGAGAGCGCATGTGTGCGAGCTTGTGGGCTCTGTCCCTCCCTCTCTCTCTGGTTTTCAAGGTAAGCGATATCCTGATCCTGTTCGGTTCCAGGTTCTAAGGAGAGAGCCACTTTATTTCCCAACTAGTCCAGCTGTCCTCTATTTTTTCCCACTTTTCGCATGGGTTTTGCGCGGGAACCAGAGTTGTTGTTGTCTGCACGACTTCGAGGCTAGGGTTGTCGAATGGCGCGCGAACTAAGCAATACTGTAAATATCGGCAAGGGACTACGATGTATTGTAATTCCTTATTTATTTTATCTTAATAATGTTATTTATTTATATTCATGACTCCAAAAATTGTATTATATCAAGGAGTTAAATGGGTTTTTTTTAAATATTTGTGTTAATACCTATTTAATAGAAAACGTTTTCGAATTGAAAACAATCATTAAGCAATTGCAACATATTTTAATGTATGTGCACTTTAAAAAACCATTTCTTGAAAATTGATCTTTCTTTAAAATAAATAAAACTTCAAACTTAAAATGTTTTCTACTAATTTCTTTTGTGATGCTATAGTTGGGGTAAGATCAGATGAATGATGAACCAAAGTACATGTAATAAAAGAATGTACAAAACTTCTTTCTTAATACCAAGAACCTAAAAGGACAATAGTTGGGTTTTGTAAATAACCGGTTTTCAAGACTGAAACCCGATGTAATCTAATGGAATTTGAATGTATTGGGAACTCTCCCAATACATAAGATCCTTTTGGAATACAGTCCTTAAATCATACGCTCTCTGATCGGAAAACACACCCTTAAAATTCCGATTTAGTATGAGTATTTTTCGAAGGGTAAGTCCACTGGAAATCCGTCAGGTAGGCCGACTACTGTGAGGCCTTTGAATGTGCAGAATAATATGCATGTCTGGTACGTGCTTTTAAAAAAACTTAATATTTAATAAAAGGGTTTTGAAATAAATGGTGTAAAATGGGCTAGGTTAGTAATTTAATATATTTAACAATATAGTTTTTTAATTAAAAACGTTTTATTTGAACTCAAATGTTTAAAATTACAAAAATTCGTTCTTGGGACTTGAGTCTTATTATAATGACTTGGCCTAAATAGGAAATTCCTCCCACGTTAAAATAAGATACTTTCATTTTACTTTCATAGAAGTTTTGACATATTTTTCATTAAAATTGTTTATGAAATAAATAAATAACAATAATAAAAGTCAAAAATTCAAGGAATTACAAAAGCCATATTTTTGGGTCGCATATGTCTTTGGTAAATTTGGTGATCTAGACACATGAACTTCTTTATTTATAAAGCTAAAAAATATTCATTGGAAAAACAGCATTCAAAAACAATTTATAAAATACAGCACTTTTTAATTTTAACTTAAAATCGATTTTTAAAGTTAGAACGCAAATAATTTAAAATAAGTGACCTTGTCAGCCCTGAAAGATCTTTATCGACAGGTAGGATTGCCATCTGGCGCAAGGGATAATAACCGTTAATCCCCGGTGCCATAAAAACACGATTTCGAAGCCGAGATTTACCCAACGAAATATTCGCAAAATAACTAAAGGAAATAGCTCGGCTGCAGCTGCACTTTTTGCCAGAAGTAAACCTTTTTCGTTACCTGTTGCCAAAAATCCGCGATAGAAATGGCCGCCGGATTTCGTCCGTACGATCAGGACACTTCTAACCTTACAAATAGCGAGCCTCCGGGAATTAGCATGTCAGTCGTCCGGCTAACAGAGCCGCACCTACAGTACTTTCATCCGCAGACTGCGATCCTGCCGACAGTCCAGTATTCCCATCCGTATCATCACTATCTTAGTCAGTTTGCCCCGAATTTTGTGCCCTACTATTACGGCCTGCTCTCGCGACCGATAATGAAGCAGGAGGAGATGGACATCGAGAACTATATCAACTACGAAGTGGCCTCCCAGCAGAACATTATGCGTCAGAGGGCCATGAAGCCTCTGGGTCAGCTGCAGATCCAAATGCCGCCTCCCATAAAGATTAGCCACGGACCAGTGAAGGTTCCCGTAAAGCCAGTGCCAGTCCGAAGGAGTTCGCCACCCAAACGCCGCATTATCAATGCTCAACTGGTGGCAATGGCCAGCGCCTCCGGCGGAATCAAGAACATAGAACCTCGGGTGGAACCTTTGCCACCCGTCGAAGAATCCTTTAAGCAGCAAGTGGCCAAGATCCAGAAGAGCCAGCACCACTACGAACAGCTCTTCGGGAGACTAACCACAATGCTGAAGACCCTCAATCAGAGGTATAACGATGCTGATGATGTGCCTGCACCGCCGCTAAAAAGACCCCGCTACATCTCCACCAGCTCCGCGGAATCTCATCTCCAAGAAACAGCCTCCGAAAAGGACACTTCGGTTTTGTATCCCCAGCGGGTGGAAAAGGCGGATGGCAGTGCCGCATATGTACTGGGACCCAATGGCACCCAGATCACAGCCCATCAGTACACAGACGTCTTCTGGACCAATGCTCCGACGGCCACGAGAAGTCTCCTCTGCATGGTCTTCACTAGCGACGAGTTGGCCACCCACACGCTGACTGGAAAACCCTCACCCGCTTTTTACGGCCGGGAAAGGCCACCGAAACTGCAGTTGGACCCACGAAAAGTGGACGACATTGTGATCTGTGTGAGGGAAAGGACGGGAGGCAAGGAGCGTGTGATCCGAGCCACCATCACCACCAAGTGCGCTGACACGGCCAAGAAGTACAAGCGACGGGCAAAGAAGGCCCAGAAGGTTACTATTAAAGAGGAATTTTAAGATGGTTGGGGAAAGGGATTGGCTAGATATAATCCAGCAATGATTAAATCTTAAAACTTCGCAAAGGATCGCAAACGACGCGCCAAAAAGGCGCAGAAAGCATTTGTAAATATCAATAATAGGTCCTGCTTAAAGCTGTAACACTTGTAAAATAATCTAATTGAATAAACAAACAAAGACGAAATACTGATCATTATCATTACATAGTTGATGTCGGTTATGATGATGGCTTTCATTTGAAAACCTAATATGGATATAATGAGGTAAATAAGGTCTCATTCTGAATTCATTATGTCAATAGGTATGTCCTATGACATTTCGGGATGTCTTGTTACCCAAATAAAATTCTGCTTGTGCTGCCAAACGTTCTTCGAGTGCCAAGTTAACGAAATTGGATTTATTAACACATTTGAGTGCTCTCTTCAATCGCAGCCATCTGCACTTGAATTTAAAAAATAATTATAAGCTATCCACATTCTATTGCTTTTTTGCCTTAGGATCCCAAGCCTCTACTTTGTTGGGTGTTGTGGTGTATGGGTAGTAGGCCTCTGCAAAAGGAGATGCTTGTAAATTTGAGGTTTGGGATACATTTAATATAGCATTACCCTTAGTGCCAGAAAGATTCTCGCTGTGGTCCGCGATCCACTTGTGTTTGGGACGGCAGCCATCGCGGATGGGAGGCAGATCGGTCTATAAGATAATGAATATTTACATACAAGATAATTGGTGTATTAGAATTATTTGTCGTTCTAAAAATACAAATATAATGGAAGACTGGTACGTCAAGAAGGTAGAAACTCTCATAAAAACAGAGTATTTCCGTATTTCTTCGGAAACTCATAATATTAAAATATCTATGTTGGACCCACCTTATAGTGCATCCAGCCGTACCACTCAGCGGGAATCATGGATCCATCGTAGTCCATGTTGACATGGGGGGCAAACTCGATCCAGCGATTGCGGCCGTAAAAGTAGTATGCATTCTCGAAATACTTGTTGCCATACTTGTCGATTCCCACCAAAGTTCCGATCTTCAGGTCATCGTTTCTGCAAAATAATGTTTTTCAGGATTAGAGCAATCTTATATAAGATCGAGACTTACCTATATAGCTTCAGGTAGGCTTGCTTCAGTCCCCCGGATTCCCGGACGATCTGGAACAGCTTGGTCAGCCGGTTTATGCCCAGAAACTTGGCCATGCTGTCAGGGATTTCGAATATTAATTAAATGTACAAATTTCGATTTTCTCGGACTTAACTCACTCGAAACAAAAACAAAGTCAATTTGCAGTGTGGCCAAGGGCCACTGAAGGAAAAATATAATAAAAACAGCTATAAAACTGCCGGTAAATGCAAAGTTAACTTGTACATTGAAGCAACAAAACAATTTTACTGTAATTAATTTTATGAAAAAAGGACAATTTAATTTAAGTTTAACTTAAAGTTTTTAAAATTAATTAATATAAAAAAGATGATTGCATTAATAGAATTCGCTTAGGTATTTTTTGTTAGTATATTGCCCATTATTACTGCAGCTAGTATATTGCATTGCTCGGTCACACTGCCACACATCTGTTTGCCGGAATCGGCTTTGTGATTCATATTTTTGGGAAGAAAAGTGCTAGGAAAGGAGCGAAAACATGGCCAAAAACACCTCCAGCAATGCGTTCCGCAAGATCGATGTGGACCAGTACAACGAGGACAACTTCCGGGAGGACGACGGCGTGGAGAGCGCGGCAGCGGGTCCGGATGAGAGCGAGATAACAACGTTGCTGACGCAGGGAAAATCCGTGGAGGCGCTCCTGAGTGCCCTGCAAAATGCCCCACTGCGTTGCAAGAACCAGAATGTAAAGGTGGGTAGCTCCTTGTAGTCAAGTCTCCCTTCCAATCCTGCTAATCCTCCCGAGATATTGCAGGACCACGCCCTGAACATCACACTGCGGGTGCTGCTGTCCATCAAGTCGACGCAAATGGACCAGGCCATCGATACCCTGGACCAGAACGATCTGATCGATGTGCTGATGAAGTACATATACAGGGGATTCGAGATCCCCTCGGAGGGCTCCAGTGGCCACCTGCTACAGTGGCACGAGAAGGCATTCGCCAAAGGAGGAGTGGGATGCATTGTGCGGGTTCTGTCGGACACAAATCGCGCCTAGAGGAAATTACCACAACCAAAGGCCGTCATAGAGTCACCATTTCCCCTGTTCCCCCAATCCCAAACAAAGACTCGAACGCACCGCGGAGCATTTAATCAACGCCGGAATAGAGCGCTGGACACCACATTCTCATCTTAGGATGCCTGGAATTGCCACACCCCAGCTGAAACCCTCTTCTGTTTCTTTGCCGCAATACAAATGACGTTTTCCAAATTAGATTTTAACTGGTATCCAAGTATTAAAGTTTTTATTACGAAAGGTGAGTGGCAGTGAATTTAATTAAAGGGTTTTACTTCTAATTCATATAATCCAATACTAAAAAAACATAATTTCGAAAAACCTTGGCCTAAACAGTAATAAAAATAGATGGAAATTGGGGAAAATATGTCTTTATAGTCCTTTAATTTATTTAAGCCAAGTCTGAACAGATAACTCTAATTTCGCACCATTTTAGGAGCCACAGATTGTTTAGTAATTAATCCTAAGAACCAAAAATTTTGGTCTAGAGCTATGTCACATATTTATTGGCTTATCTAATCGAATTTCAAGCTACAGCCTTCAACATGGTGACGTTACCCAAAAAGCTTTTCATTAGCATTCTTCGTGTATTATTCAAATGTAAATGCCACAAAAAACATCCTCATTGTTTGAATCAACCTTTTCTGCTTTTATTTGACTATTCAATGTGTAATAAGTGCTTTGGATAAACTAATCGAAACAATCACGGCATTCTACAACTTCTTATTCAATTTAAAAAGCGTCGAGGCTCAATGATAGACAAATGCCAGGCGAATCAAAATGCAGGAGTACGCTAAAATGAAAGGCCCAAGATTATAGGGTCGCATGTAATTTGATGATATTTTAGTGCTCGGGAGGCGAAACATTTAACAAAGAAGGAGTTCGTTCTCTTCAAAACGCGTCTTCAATAAATAGTTTTTATGCTGCTTATATGTGGGGGTTATTAAGTCGAAACGGGTTGCTCCAGCCTACCACATGTGGGTCTCGCGGATCTCGCTGATGATGTGATTCGCCCTCGTCAGTGCCTGAAATGGGATTTTGATTACTGACTGGGCCAAGTATAAATTAACTAGTATAGTTTACCTTCAACATATCTGCCGCCTCCTTTCGGCGCACTGCAATGTGATCGGACTCGTTCAGCAGTGTTTCAGCCCTATCTGATTTATAAAGATGGGTAACGAGTTCGCTCTGCAAGTTGTCCTTTACGTAGTTAACCAAGAAATGCATAATGGCCTTTGGTACCGAGTCTTGTATAGATTTGCGCACAATGTAGAAATACGATTTGATCAGGCGTTCTGGAAGAAAGTGCAATTAAGTAACCAATTCAAAATATAAAAGTGCACTAAAACACACCGATGACATCGCAATCCTTTTGCTCCTTGTCAGTCAGGCGACGTGGGTTGTGGTTAACCGGCATATCGGGCAGCAGATTGACTGGCTTCACCGGGCTTACAATATTATTGTGAACCGGCGTATTGCTGGCCGAGTTTTCAATGCTGTCCGGACGTGTTGGTGCCGGTGGTAAAATGTTTGACAGCCAAGTGCTGGCCATCGAAGGGGTCGAGTTCTCGCCAACGTGGTTCTAAAACGTAAAACAAAAATAAGTTAAATTGTATGCATTTGACAAAAACTGAAAATATGCTGGCACCTGCTCATGTGCTTCACTATATTGTTGCTGCTGCTGCTGCTGGTTGTTCTGCTGTTGCTGTTGCGCCGAAACCTGCGGTGACATGTGGTTGCGGGGTGTGTTGGCCCGCCGCTGTCCCAGATTCATCTGGGAGTAGGGATCGCTGTCGGTTTTCAGCAGACTGGGTACCAGGGCGGCATCCTTGTGGAAATCAGGATGCTTGGTGTTGATGTAGGCCAGCTCTATGGCCACAATGTTCTCCACCATCACATTGGTGTGCGGCAGTCGTCGTCGCAGCAGCTGCGTGACCACGTCTACGATCTTCTCATGAAGTTTTGGAAAGCTGTGTGGGAATAGGGAATAAATGGTTTTATTTATGGCTTATATTTAGAAATTGTAGTCCACCTACCGCAGCATTTCTTGCTGCACTTCGTTGCCACAGTGCTGAACGATGCGCTGCATCTCCTCGTGAATGAGTTCCACGCAACGCAGAGAGGGTTCCTCCAGCCGACGGATCTGGCGCTTTACCAGCAGCTCGAATGAGACCTCCGGAACGAAAAGAGCCGGACGTGGGCCCGTTGCATTACGGATGGCCGTGAGTATGTCCATTTTGCTCAGACCCGCCAGCGGGTGAATTGAGTCCAAGGTGCGGCCGAAGGTCTCATGGAAAATGTAGCAGATCCTGGCACCACCGCACAGCTCCGTGGTCTCGATATTCCGTGCCGTGCCCTCGATGGTGGAGCAGTAGGCGCTTGCAAACTTCGTGATGATCTGCAGCAGCGTCTGGCTCTTGTCGGAAACATCCTCGCCGTATGAGTTCAGCAGCGATTGGAATTGCGTGGCCATGATATTGACACGGGTCTGTGAAAATAGGATAAGTCATTTTCTTCAAACTTATATGGCAAAGTACCCTTATCTGCTTTTAATTTTCTCTTGCTTTATCGTAAAAAATATAAAAATCGTTTGCAATAGATTGCTCAATCTTAGTAAAATGACAAATAACTTTTTAAATTTAGCATAATCATTTTTCTACATTTTGAAATAATATTAAAGGCTTAGGGTTTAAAAACTGTAAGAATTAATGACAAACATTTTTGTAAAGGTTTGTAAATTGAAGTTTAAATCTGAATTAGTGTGATTTTTATTCAAGATTTAAATTATAAAGGGCTTCTAAAATCTGTATTTTACAGAAATTTGGCTGGTAAAAAGCTCTTTAGTAAAATATTATTCATGACTCACCTTCAGATCAGGCAGGCAATCGCGAATATGGTGCATCAGGAGTCGGTTGAGGGTCTTGGCCAAGTAGGGCGTACCATTCCGAGTGGCCAGCGTTGGATACTTTCGCTGCAAGAAGGCCGCCTCGTCCTTCATCTGTTCGTCGATGTGCTTTTGGTCATTGATGTCCTTTTGCGAGCGATTCATTACACCAATGATGCCTAGCTTGACGGGAATGACACGGCCGCACAGAATATCAATGGCATCGGTGCCGGCGTCCATGAGATCCAGCTTGGTGACCACGGCCAGGGTGCGGCGGCCATCGGGATCCACGTCCTTGGCCAGCTTCAGTGCCTCACTGGTGGCCATGTCCGTGTTGGCGGCCGTTACGGCCAAAATGATGGAGTTGGGGTTCTCAATGTACTTGACCACCAAGTCTTTAATCTGCGCCTCAATGTCTTCCGGTTGATCGCCCACGGGAACTTTGGTGATGCCGGGAAGATCCACTAGCGTCAGGTTAACCACATGCGTGGAGAATATCTTCAGGTTGATGGGCTCCGGGCAGATGCCCTTGTTGTTGCCCGCCGCACGTTCCGTTTCGCTCTCGATCTCTTTCCGGATCTCATCGAAGTCCGTGAAACACTTCTTGGTGTGCAGGAAGCGGCCCCACTCCTCGGCGTTGGATGTGCCTGAAGAGATGGTTATTTAGAAATGGATTTTTAGGATGTACTAGATGCTAGCTCACCATTTTCCGCCGAGCGATTCTCGCGATCGTCGAGTGGGCTGTAAATCAGCTGCAGAATTAAAGGGCGACGGGTCACGATCCCAGTTCCACGGGGCAGAAAGGAGCGTCCCACCACGCTCTCGATCACCGAACTCTTGCCAGAACTCTGGAAACAAAGGGGTGTGAATAAACCGCATTAATTGAAGTTGAAACTGGGACTGATAAACGTCGATGACCTGATAAGGAGAGCTTCCAAAGCATTTGCAACGCGGAAACACTTGGAAACCCGCAGATTAACTATTGTTATCTGCAACAGTCGAAATCCTAAAAAATCGAACTTTCTACAACTAAAGAGAGTTGAATTGCTTATCTAAAATTTGTATCATCTAAAGGTATTAATGACTATTTACATTTTTATTAAATCTTTATCTTTGGAATTAATACCAAAAATTTTTAAGCGAAAGTTTGAGTTATTATTTATAATTTTTTAAAAATTATTTAAGCCCAATTAGACTTAAATAAAATTTCTAAGAGGCACTGTAATATAATTTATAAGTTTATTGAGCCTGATAATTCATTTTTCAATTATAAGTTTCTTGAAATTAAATTATATTGTAGAAATACATATTTTGCTAATAAGAATATGGGATTTTTTCCTGTAAAATCCAATTTATTTAGCCAGTAAGCAAAGTTATAGAGGCTCCCCTGTACTTAATATGAATGACTTAGATTTAATCATACGGAATTATTTTCAGAGCGTGAATCAAAGTGCAATTAAAGCCGCGATCAAAACACACATACAAACAAAACTATTGGAGATATATGTTTGTTTGCAATGTGTTTGTGAAGGAATGTGTCACATCAGCAGCTGTTTTTTTCTTTCGCAATATACAGCGAATATTGATTTTCCATGGGGGCGGCAAACATTGCCAAAAATAATTATATAAACAATAATGCCGCGCTACGGACGGGGAAATATCTCATTAAGAAGAATAGATTAAAAACATATATGGCTAAAATGCCGGCAAGCGCATTCAGTTATATAATTTGGCGGACGCTGGAAAATCAAAAGAGCTATGGATATAGATATGTATGTGAAATTCCGGTTTATTTGGAGCTCTCCTTTTGCGGAAATCGGTGAATTTTTGGTTGGGGTGCGGATGGGTTTTCGCATTTCGCTTACCTGACTGCCGAGAACAACAATTTGGGGCAGTTGTATCGAGTCGGATCCCACCGTGTTGAAGACGTCCTGCAATTTGTTAATGACCGGAATTAGGGCCTCCATCGTGATTGAGATGTGTGCCGGGGGTTCTTCAGATCGCGTTCCACTCGGTTGGCGATTAATCCACGCACATTCAGGCCGTTCTTTGTGGGTTTTTCTGGTTGACGCGAGTACCTAAATTATTTTTGCAATGCGCCAGTGTTGCACAACGAATTTAGACTGACCTGGTGGGGCTGCCACATCGCTGGAATACGATTGGCCTGGGCTGCCACACGAACGCTTGTTATCGGCCACCACTATTTTTAGCGTTTAAAAGCCAATCACCTTCTGCTTGGATGATAAATAATCAATTATTAGTTTTTATTGTAGGGAATTCAAAAATAATTCACAATTCTTTAAATACTTTTTGCTTTTTTCCTGGTATCTAAATTGTTAGTGTCAATTAAACTTTAGTGCTGCCATTTTCATTGTATGGCAAGCTTTTAGAGCCCGCTAAAATACTGATTTGAATAAGAACAAACCGTTATAGTTTTGAAATTCAAGCTTTTGGAAATTTTAAAAGTTTTTTTAAATTACTTGTTTAGTTGATATATAAATAAACAACAATATTCACCGTAATTCTTAAAAAATTTTGGATGGTAATATGGTAAAAGGTAAATAAAGTCTATAAAAACAACGAAGTCGTACAATTTTTAATTGATATTCTTATTAAGCGTTATTATAAATACTTTACTTACCTAGTGCCATCTTTATCTGCATTAAATTACCATCTATTACCTTTTATTTTCTGACCAACCTTACACGGAGAAACCATAAAGTAAGATGGTTGAAACAAATTACATTTATCAAGCAGGAAGTGGTAAATTCAACCAAATTACATTCGATTATAAATTACTCTGCTCCATTACCCCGTTAATATTTACTGTTGGTCATTTTTAAGCATTTTTTTGTTTTGGGCTTTGGTTTGACAATATCTACACAATATAAATATGTATTTATGTGTATATCCACTAAGCAAACTTAAAGATATCTGCTGAACAACAACCACCAGTTCCAAAACTCACGCACACTAAAACAAGCAATATCTGCAGCATCTCCATATATTTTTCAATAGATAAGAAAAAGTATAAAACATGATAGCAAAAACCAAATATTGAAATACCCTTGAAGGCTAAAATATATCTACAAAAATGATTTATCAAAGTTTCTTTTGGCTTGAACCAGTTTTTGATGATGGTCAGTTCTAATAACAAAATAAAGTATTAGATTATATAAATCATATATAACGTCTTGAAAGGCTATATATTATTTTAAAAACATTAAAATTATTATATCTCACAGTATGCAGGTTTAGTTTGAATTTTGTTATTTAAACAAGATTACATTTTTCAATAAAATCAGCTTGATAGTATGTTGGGTATCCCTGAAAAGGCAATAAGATTTAAAAGTTAGAGCAGTCAGACCACGTGGACTAAAAAAATGAGTAGAAGAAGGGACAATCTGGGGGCCTGGTATCAAGTGCTCGAGATTTGCATTGGAATTGGGGAAATGGGGATGAGAAACCCCTTGGAGTTATATAAGAACTGGTAGGCGGCATTGTTACCCACCCACAGGCCCACTTCCAGAATATTTCTCAACCACATGCGATTGCCTGCTATGTATTGTGGGTGAAAATGCCTGGCTCATCTGTCGTTTTATTGGTTTATTTCAATGCTCGAGGATGCTTGTCGCCCGGTACACTAAGCATTCAAAACTCGAAAGTGGCCCAAAATGGTCAAGAGTATCGGACGTAAAGAATTCCCCCATCCACGTTTGCATCATCTGTCCCATTTGGTAACGATTCGCTTTGTTGCATGCAAGCTTCCCCTTTGAATAGAAAATGACAATGAAAATTGTTACGAGTCATTTGATGCAACTTGTTATTGTTGGTTTATCATTTTAATGTCCTGCAAAACATTTAAACATGATTCAAATAATTCAGTTTTGAAAAGTTATTTTCTATCTATTAAGCTTTAAAGCCATCATTTTTAATTTCCTATGCTTCGATTTTTGTATAAGCAAAGCTACGAGAATGATTTTAAGATTTTAAATACATTCCATATTTGCATTGCGTTTTCCTTGTAATTGCGAGGGCGGCCAAATGAAACCACACTACTTATGGGTAGAGTGATAACCTAAGCCACAAAAAAACAAACAAAAGATTTTAAACACTCGTATATACATACATATTGATTAACATCACCAGCAATTTGGACACGTGTACATAGAAATCAAAACTCTGATTAAAATTTTTAATTTTTTGGAGTGTTTGAGTTTTTATTAAAATTTTATACCTTTTCAGAGGGTATTATAAATTCAGTAAGAAGTTTGATACCCAAACATTTCCGACCATATAACTTTTTTTTTATTTTTTTATGTATATAGCCAGGACGGCTTGTCCGATTCCACTCAAACGAATCTCTCAGTTTTAAAGGTATATATATTAAATAACTGCCACAAGAATAATCAGAAATTTAATAAAAAAAAACTTTAAATCTTAAATATTTGCTGTTAAATATATATGCTGTTAGATATATCCTATAGCTGCCAAAAAAAACGAACGTAAAATTAAAAATAAAATTGTTTGATTAAAGATTTTTTACGTGTCGGCCCGAAAAACTATAACATAAAGCTGCCATGCTAACAATCTGTCATTGGTCAGTAAGTTGATATAAAAATCTTCTAAAATCGGTTATTAATTCTTCCTTATCGTGCTTAACGAAATTATTATGTTATAAATAGAAACTAGTGTGTAAAGTGTATATAAACCTCGTTTCCGTTTTTGTAACTAATTCGTAAATAATTCTCTAGCGCAAATAGCTATTTCCAATTTGAATTTCTTATCATACTTGTCGATTCTTAAATTAAATGGGTGTACAGGGAATTGGTGGAAATCACTGGCGTATATGAAATTTCATTCAGAGGGCTAATAAATTCTAAAAACTCAATATTGTTTTCATTTATATATTCAACAATTTAAAGTCCCCTTAGAAACGCCAATGGTCGATATTCAGATTTTTGGATTCGAGCATCGGCTCTGTTTCTTCTATGCTGCTAATAAAGCTATATATTGAGCTGTTCTGCCTCATCGAACATTAGTCGAGTAAAGTCATTCGTGTGGCAGGCTTTAAGATTCAATATGGGAGCGCAGTACAATCTTGATTATTTCTTTTATATTTTGTAGGTTACAATTCCTGCTAACCTAAGTGGGCAGTATAACTTTAAAATCTGTGATATTTTATTCAAAAAATTTTAGGCACATGCACCAATCCGACATTCGGATCTGCTGCCTCCGTCAAAAAATGTTGCCCAATGGAAAGTGTAATGATTACATACAGGAGGATCTTGACAAATACAACTTAAGTAATAACACTACCATTATAAGGATTCCAATTTGGGAATGCGATGAGGTGGTCACAGTGAAGGTACCCTTTAGAACATTCGATATCGTATGTTTTTTTATTCGCCGCTTTTCTTCATGTCTAATGCACAAGATTTTAGGTCTTCCACTCCTTTATGAAACATCAAAAGAGCACTGTGTTTATCCTAGTGCAGAAGGTTTATTTAATTTCTTTTGGACAGAAGCAATAAGAGGGCCGCCGGCATTCCGCTGGGGTAAGCATACAAAACTTATTCCATTCAATTTGTATTCTTATCTGTTTTTGTTTTTGCAGTATTGGGGATTTCGCTGATAGGCTTTGTCCTCACGATCGCAGTGTATCTCTATGTTGAGAAGCTCCGAAATGTCCTAGGAAAGTGCCTTATCTGCTGCATATTCTGCAGGCTCGTATTGTTCGCTCTCATGATACTGGATGACTTGAGCTTGTTGAACGACTTCAGCTCATCAGCAGGTTAGTAGGAAAAGCGATTAACCATAGTATAAAGGGTAATTTATATCTCCCGCAGGTTACAGCGCATACTTCTTCAAGATAGCTTCTTATTTCTGGGACACTGTCATTAGTTTTCACTTGTGGAAAACGTTAACATCGCTTGCTACAGATGAACCTCGTTTTAGGTTCCTAAAATTCAGTGCCTTTGTATGGGGAATCGCTGCGATCCCGACCGGAGTTATATACTATTTAAATCGAATTAATAGCGGCGATTTCGATAAATGGGTTCAAATGCACTCCGTTACCTTACATGAATGCTATGTGACAGGTGGTTTTTAATTACTTAGTCTTACCGTACTTAACTAACTATTGCCTTTCGTTCTCAGTCTGGAAGTTTTATACCTGGACCTTCAATGGCGCACCAATACTGATCCTTGGCTCCTTTAATGTCACAATGTTTACACTCACAGTGATTTACATTCGGAAAGTGAAGAGTCAACTGAAGAAGTTTACACCGGACGACGATAGGACGACGGGATGTTTCAATTTCAGCAGCCAAAAGTAAGTTCCAGTCACTTAAGAATTTTCCAAACTGCCATGAAATCATTCCATATTCCGATCATAGTTACTTGCTCTTTCTAAGACTCTCCGTCGTTATGGGGATTTCTTGGATCCTGAATGCTATTACGTTTGGGCCGCACTACGATTTATGGGGGCAGGTCTTTAGGATTGTCGATTACATTCATGGCTCCATGGGAGTAATTATTTTTGCGCTTCTTATTCTGAAGCGCAGCACAATAGAGTTAATTAAGAAAAGGTGAGTTTCTTCTTGTTAGTCTGATTTTGTATTAATCTGATCTTTGTCTTTGCAGAATTCGACAATGAAAAAAGGAGCAGAGGGTTAGCAGTTTAATTAATTATATTTAATATGATTGGGAGTGTTCTACATACATAAAAGATAATTAACATACATTGTTTCCTTTATGAGACTAGTATAAATATTTTAATAAAAAAATTGTAAATCCAGAACCAGAACCTTATTTAAATTTATTCATCTACATTAAAGCACCTTACAGATAGGAACCTATTATTTTTAAAATAGAGGAGCCCCTTTAAGCAATCATAGGATTATAGTTTGCCAATATTCCCCATTTTGTTTTGTTCATACATAAACTTAAGTATATATGTAGGTAACAAAATGCTTGAAAACTCCCCCATTTAAAGTTTAATCATTCAAGTTGGGATACAGACTAATCTAATTTTTTGCTTCATTATAATACATTTTGGTGCGTGGCAAGTGGGCTTCTTTAGCATTTTCATAGATAAACTTTTGGCTTCCAATTAACAAATTTGGCCAGCAACTTTTGCCAACACACCTCCGCTCTGTGTATAAATATTTCAAAATTTCTCCCATCAAATTGGCATTGTTGGACCGGGGAACTTTCGTATCTCACTTGACAACTTGCCGAAATGTGCGGCGTGCGGAACTTCTTGACTTGACAGTTATTGCGAAAGACAGGGGCAGAATGGGCCCCCATTCTTTGGGGCGGAATATTAATTTGATAATTTTACGGCTGAATGCAAATTCGGTGTCAGAGTCCTTGGCTCTCTAATTGACTGACGAATATTTAAAATATGAATTTCAAATGAAGTTCAACAATTGTCTGCTCGTTTTCTTTTCTTTTCTGTTCTGTTCTTTTCTCATTTTCCATTGGCGCTCCTTTTGCTGGATTAATTATGAAATGACGATGATGATGGTGGTGGAGTTGGAGTTGGAACAGCTTTTGCCCCGGTGGAGCATTAATCATGTGAAAGTAATTTTGTGCATTTGCATGCGTTGCAGAAAACGATAATTTTCATCCATCATTTTCAAGTGTTTCCGCAGGATTATAGTGCTGCAAGGAGCAGTCTGCAGTCTGCAGTCTACATCAGCTTGACGATGCATTTCCCTGTCATATCCTGTCTGTGTGTGTGTGTGTGTGTGTGTGGGGATTCCCCTCATTATCCAGCGTCGTGTCGTCGTCAATTATTCTTGTTCTACAGCAGGCTGCCTGGGATAACTTTGCATTTAGTTGATGGGCTTCTCGCTTCCTGGCCAACTCCTCCTCGTCCTTCTTTTCGATGCTTTCGGCTTTCGTCTTTCATCTTTCAGCTGACTGCCAGTTGATCAATGGCTCGGCCCGTTTTCCATGGTGCTTCATGCAATTACGTATTTATATTGCGTATACGCCATGTGGAGACGACGGATGAATGGAGAGTCCTAAAAGTGCGGGGCCTCAAGGGGTTTTCCCTCCAAAATGTTCTTGCCACAACTGCAGCAATAATGAACTTTGATTTTGCCCCTTACCATCTCTTCACAGCTTGTGGCCTGAATGGAAAATGTGAGGCGGGGCTGAAGAATATGCGATATAATTGTTGATTGATGTGGTTTTGGGAAGGTTCGTTCATCGCTCTATCACAAATTATTTGTCTTTAAGGCATATAAGAAAGGCTTACTCAGAAAAACTCTTCTAGAAAGCAGTTTGCAATAAAATAATTAAATGTATTTAATGTAATATATTCCCATTTAATTCAATTATGAAGATATGTTTAAAAAATATGGTAATTAAAATAAACTTTATCCCGAGTTTTATGACGAGTTACTCATTAGCATTATTCAACCCATTAAGGGGCCATAAAACTACGCTTCTTTGTGGGTAAAAAAGAGTCTATTAAGTGGGTTGAAATATTAAGAGCATGTGTGCAGCCACTTGGCTGCTTTTTTGGTTCTCCCCGGATCTTGGCAGGATGTGGTTACAATTTAGCAGATGTCCCCGCTTTTGGCACCAAACTCTTTGGCCATTTATCTGCCCGAGAACGCGGCTGCCAGATGTCGGCGAAAAGTGCGAAAGTATCGCACACATGTTTCCTTTTATTTATTTTTTTTGGCAATGCTCACGCTCTATGTTTAATTGGATTTGCAGCTAAGCGGAATTAGAATGCTCCCGGGGAAATGTGGAGAGTTACATTTGCATATTCGAGCTGTGGCATCTTGAAGGAAAAACCACAGGCACACTTCAAAAAATAAGCTTTAGGTTTGGCAGAACAATTTCTATACATTTATTTGTATGGTTTTTTTAGGTTGTTGAATATGTTAAAAATTTAAATATTTCGATTTATTAATTTTTTAACATTTTAAAAATATTTTAAAAGGTACAAGTTTAGAGAAAATTCTTCTAAAATTTCTTTAGCGTTGTTTAAATATCTCTGGTAATTAAAAAAAAATTTGGAAAACTTAGATGTTTTCCGAGTTATTGTTTTTGGCAAGTTTACTTCTTAATTTATGTGTTATTTTCAAGATTTTCAATTCATTTAGAAATTTTTCTTTGTAGTGCCGCAGACAGGCGACAACAAGCAAGTGTAAATTTCACTTGAACTGATAATTTCACTCAATTTGTGTGCGCTGATGAGCAAAGTTTTCCCATTTGCATGAGACTACGTGTGCCAGCTTTTCCAACACCCACCACCCCCCCAACCTACCGAAACCCCCTCCTCGGGATGCAAGTTTCCATCTTTCGTTTCTCCTTCATCTATGCCACTGATGATTTCTTTTTTGTCGTCGTCGCTGAGTTGAAGGTGCCAATTAGGGATTTCCGCCTCAATTACTTTTGCGAGCACACGAAAACCAAGTTTGTATGATTTTCGCATGACAAACTTAGGGCTTTCACCCCGCACCATCCCCTTCCCCTTTCCCCTCCCCCAAAAGTGCCTGTTTCCTTTCGCGGAGTATTCACTTCCCCCAAAAAATGTAATTGCACGAAGTGCGCCCCCGAAATGTTGGGTGTGCGTGATAAAAAACTCGTTTGCATTTTACATGATTCATCTGCAGGTGCAGAAAGCTTGAATAGTTCATGTGGCTTTTCTTGGGACTTGGTAATTTCCATTTCTAGCGAATGAGTTCCTAGCTCCTTGATTGCCTCTGCGATTGCGTTAAAATGATTGCAAATATGTGAAGAAATGTATGGAAAAGCCATATATAGTACTGATTAAGTTGTAATTTTGGGGATTACAGAAGAAATCTTAAACTAAAATAAATATTTTACCAACAGAACAATGTTTTTTTTAACGTTTGTTGCAATAAATATTAAATTTATGAGAACTGTTCCCTTATTTTCGCCAAGATACTCGATCAAACTGGATTTCTCTTGCTGATTAACATTCCAAGTCTGACCTAATTGTAATGCGGTAGAATTCTAATATCAATTAAAGCGAGTCTCTGAAATAGGCAGACAGGAAGGTCGGTTTATACAGTCAACAGACCAACGAGTTTCTGCAAATGCTAAATGCCAGCAGGTCGAGAGCCTTTCAAATCAAAACCAATATCGGGCTAACGACAAAGGCAAACGATTCTGTACCTTTTGTCAAGTCACGGAAAGGCCGAGGAGCACTTAGCAATATTGCATTGCAACCGGCATCAAATCGAAGTGGTTAGATCGAAGGGAATTATTTGTCAGTTGGGGGAAAGGGGGAGGGGGTCAGATGTGTGACGATTCCGGATGGATCCTTGGCTCATCCTGCTGCTTAAGTGTAATTAAATTCACCCCCCCACCCGAGAGTGTTGCCCATCAAATGGATTGATTTATGATGATGCCCTCCTGCTCCTCGAGTTCCATACTGCCTCCTGGCTGACGAGGCATGACATAATAAATCGTTATGTCCTGGATGGATGGATGTCCTGGCACAATGACACCGACTCACATGAGACGTGCACAGATTTCAAAATTAATTTGCAAAAAGTTTCGCCGGCTCAAATCTCGCATTTCGCCTTCTATGCGCTATATTTATATTTATTATTTCATTTTCCCCGCTTCTGTGTACTTTGGCGTATTTTTACGCTCCACTGCTGCCTCGCTCTTTTTCTTTTCCTGTGTTGACGGCAAAGTTTAATTTTTATTGTTGTTTGACTTTGTTAAATGATTTTTATTGCCTTTCTTCTGCGTCGCGGAGGCAAAGGAGAAGCCTTTGTAGGAATTTAATATAACTGCTGTGACCATATTGCCGAGCAAACAATGCACCATGTTCCAGTTTTTCCCAAAGCTTCAAGTTAACGAATATCCACCTCTTCTTTCGTCCAAGTCTTTTATTGCTCTACAATTTATTGAAGCTCGCCGCTGAGTTTGACTTGAGATATGAGGGCCATTTGATTGTTTTGTTCATACCAACGAGTTGTTGCCGATTTCTGGGGTATTTCAGCCAACAAACTCTGAAATATATCTGTCAGGCGTCTTTCAGTTTGACTATGCGCAAAATCAAACGGAAAACCTGTAGGTAAGAAACATGAAAACCACAACAAAGAGAACCTCATAATTTTATGAAAAAGCTGCGGATGCAGCTGCGTTCAAATTGATGGCATCACAAATATTAATAACATAAAATAACTCTTATTCTATTAATAAAAATAATTAAAAAAGCTTCATTTGATAGTGGTTAAGAAAAACAATAAAATAAAAAATGTTTTAGACTTTAAGGGTAACCTTTGGTATTAATATAAGATATAAGTTCTTATGCCGATAAGAAAATCCAAATTCGTAATTATACTATTTGGCATGTTATTATGTTGACCTGAGCTGTTATTGTAGATTTTCTCGAGGAAAATTTTGCGCCACCACAATAAAGGCGCTTCTCAAGAGTCTGACGTACAAAGAAGTTTTTTGGTGGTTAACTTAAAGGGTTGAATATCAAATTTAATTACAGATGCCAGCACTGATTACATTCAGTTCAAGACTTTGAACTTTTTGACACATCGCAAATTAAATATACTGGAAAAATTAAATACTGGAAAAAAATAAAAATATATACGAAAAATGGAGGTATTGTTCTAGTTTATAAAAATTACTGATGCATTAAAAACGCATAAAACCAACATATACATTTATACACAATATCTAGAAATTGGAGATATATCTTCTAGATTTTCCAAATTTAGAAACTATATTTGTCATGATACTGGGGATTTATCCTCAAGATTTGATTCCAATTCCCCATCAATTAGGTGGTTAATTATCTGGGCAAATATAGAATCGGGCAGCCCGGAGCTTCAACTTGTCTGTCCACGTTTGCGGGAATGATTAATTGCAGTTTGCTGAAACCCAATACGAATCGAATGAATTGCATAATCAGCTGTCAATTACAGTGCTGTCAGATCTGCGGCAGTTGGAGGAGCCTTTATTCGATGCAGCATTAAACAAATTGCGCTGCAATCCAATGCGAATGGATTCTGAATGGCTGCCAAGCGAACAATGCCTCAGGATTAGAACGAATAGTTTCCATGGATGGCCTGCATTTGTGTCAACTGAATTGTTATGAATGTATGTTTGCATTACAGAGCGGTATATCTTTTTCAATTCCACCGCTCCCCCCCGCCGGTCCTGCTTTGCCGGCGATTGTCCTGCGAAGGACAATGTACGATGTACGCATTGCGTCACAGCGAGAGATACGCCCATTGTTCGGGCTGAAACAAAGCCAAATCCTGCGATGCGACATTGTGCCCCTTGTGAGCCTTTCCTTCAGCCTCGGCTTTAGTCATAGTTTTAATCTCACTAATGGCTGGCAGGGTTTCAAGTCGATGGCTACAAAAGCCCAGAGAATCCTGCTCATGTCACAAAGGTCGTTCGCTGCACACGACAACTCAATTTTTCCCCCTTTCCAAAAAAAAAAATAAAGACTCTATACACAAAACACAGCTCGTATACACATCAGCAGGCCCATAGCCATTCGCTGAGTTTGCTTAAAAAATTAAAATAAAGGTTTAATTCAGGTACAAACAGTTTTAGAATATTTAAAAACCAATAATTTAATCCCAGGTACTCTTAAGTAACAAAAATGTTGTAATCTAATAGTTCTAAATCAGAGAAAAAATATATAAATATATTTTCTGTTAAAAACGACGGAGTGTCAATAAGTCAATTCACACCTAAGACTCAAAGTGAGTGAATGCTGACAGTGAACTTGTATTTCGCAATCAATAAACAAATCTCTCAGATAGCTTTTTATAAAATAGAGAGACTGATAATCAGCAAATCTCTTTACTACCTGCTTTGCAAGCTGAGAATAGATTTATAGAATTTCAGTACAACTTGGAATCTCGGATCGCAAACAAGTTACTGCCGCAATGCGTCAACTACGAACATTTGGAATTGTTTCGACTGCCTTTTCCATATTGTTGTGCAGCTGTTTTGCCAGTAAGCCTAAATGTTTTTAGTTATTACCGACTAATAATAGAATTTTATTTATAACAGATCCAAAGGCATACGTTAGTGACTTTGTGTTTCCCACTGAGGATGAGCACAGCAATCAAAAGGAGCAGGTCTCAACTGACCAAACAACCGAATCCGCTGATAACAATGGACAACGGGGCGTATGGGTAACGAGCGATATTAAAAGTCAGAATAAGTGCCCCGACTTTCATCTCGACGATTCCCATGGATATGTTCGTTTGATTTTTATCAGTTACAACAAAGTGAACGATCCTCTGGAGAGTTTGAATAAGGCATTAATTGGGGAACTCAATCTACCGGAACTAGTAAATAGCCTCAGAGTTGTTAATCGCGGACGAAGACGCCTAATTTTTGAACTGCCAAGTGCCATAGATGCCTTTCTTACTCTGAATAGTTATTGTAAATTATATCATGACCGGCATGATCTCACATATGAAATCTTTAATGTGGAGGGTTGTTAAGAAATAAAAGACTTAAATGTGATATTGATACTGCTCTTACAAAACTAGCTATACGTAAGTTGGTTTTCTACCTGAGTTATTTAATATACATTTTCCCAGTTATTTTAAGAATAGTTAAGAAATTATATATTGTAAAATGACCTATGACTTGTAATTACGAATTGATATTGTAGACTTAATTGGATCTGCTTTAGAGTCGGGTTTTCTCCTATAAAATGATTGGCACTATGAATTTCTAAAAATAAATCTCTCTCTTTTGTGATGACTTTCAATTTTACCATTCAACCCATAACAAGAGTTGTTAGCATAGTTAAAAAAACCTGCTCTGAATAAAATTTTCTAAGAATGTGAAGATGACTGAGAGTCATAACTGATTTAATGACTTGACTCATCAATCGGCATACTATATAAGTTTATAATAATCAATACCAATATGCTGAGGGTAATCCCCAATGCAAATTATTATAAAGTAACCTCAACTGACCCCAAACTATTGTTTGGCCCAATCGAACAATTGAAACCCATAAATAAGGGGAAGTGATTCAGAACGAGCTTTGTTTGTAGCGGATGCGGATCCATTTGGACGTCGGTCGCCAGGTGAACGTAGGCAACATGAATGCAATTAAGTTTGTTCGGCGTCATAACGCATTTTGTGCGGGTGTTCCGGGGGTTAGCTTGTTTATTGATGTTGGTCTTTTTGTATTAACTGGGCTAGGACACCCCACGAAAGCCAAAGCCCCGGTGTACCGGGTACCCGGTTGTTGTCGCGCTGGTTGCCCTCGCTGTTCAACATAGCCACAATGGAATAGTTGGCCATGGAGGAGGAATATGGGGACACGGGGACATGGCGAAGTGGGCGAGCGGAGCTTTACAATTTACACATTAATTATGAGCAGACATGTGTTGTAGGCGTTTTGGCCAGGATCCTGGCGGTGGCTCGAGTCTTGCGGCGCGGTAACAGGTGCCTCCTGTTACTTCATCGCCTCTCCATGCACTGTTCAAAAAAAAGTGGGAAGTGTTAAATAAATGCAATTTATTTTCTTAAAATTATTGCATTAATAACTTTTTTTGTAAGAGAGGCAAACAAAATCAACAAAAATAAAACCATATCAATTATATTTTGAGAACAATTTTCTGTTCATAACTTTAAAGTACATAAAACATTTAACATATTTTTTTTCACATATAAAAGAACTTTGAACATAACATACTATTAAATGTAAACAATTTTTCGCAATAGAAAAATATATCTGAGAAAATGTGGTTTGACTTTCATTCCACTCTTTTCTCTTAGTGTGTAAGTATGCAAATTCAGGCTAGGCAAAATATGCCCCTGGCCGGATTTTATGGCAGCGAATTAATGAACGCAGCCAACGAGCCTGGCAATAACAAGGACGTGGGGAAGAGTCATTATTTTGCCCATGTCCCTGCGCCAGCTCCTCCAGATCCTCCATCCCATAGTCCTGTTGTTCTGTAGTCCTTCGCCCCGGCAATGCAATGTGGCCTGGTCAGTTTGCGGCTCCACGAAACACCTCTCTTAAACCTCCCGCCGCCGTGTGCAATAATAGCAATAATTTATCACCCCGGACCCAAATTATGCATGAACTCAATTGTGCGTGAAATTAAATTTTAAGCGCAAACAAGACGACTTGTCGACTCGGCCCTGTTTACCCCAATAATTTGGCTAATTTCACTTGTGAGCAGCCATCGGCCAGGGCAAGCAAGCCACAAGCCATGCAGGCCAAATATAATTGAAAATATTTCAAATTGGTCAATGCAGCCACAAATGACAAGACTTGGTTTTGCACTAATTGAGAGTTTCTTGCGCCTTAGTGTGTAAATTTATTCTCCACTTGTTCCACGGATTAATGAAAAATGTTTGCCTCTTTAGAAATTGATTCAAATTTCATTTGAAATGCAATGGTAATTTATTGGCTGAAATGTGTATTTATGGGAAAGCTTCTTTTTTTATGTAGAACTACTACGGCTTTCAAATTCTGGCAAACTTAACTTAATGTGTCGGCTTGAATTTAAAATTTATTTATAAAATTATATTTATAAGACCTGACACTAGAGGGTAATGCAAAATTAGAAATAAATGTAATCACTATTGGTTCCAAGAACCCTAAAAATCAATCACATAACTTTCAGCATCTCTAAACTTTTCCTTAATTTACTTTCTTTCCTCCCCAGACTTCAACAACTCAAAGATACATATTCGAGTCAGTTGAAGTAAATTTGTACCTCACTACCAAATATGTCGGCGCAAAATTCCCAAAAGACATAAAATAGCAAACTTTTCGATTGCATTTTTGTCGCAGAAGTAGCTCTGATTGCTTTAAAAATAATTTATTGAGTCAATTGACTTTTGCAGTGGAGTCTCCGCAAATAAACGCACTGCAATCGAACTTACCATCTCCGGGGAGCCCCACACATTCACTTGATTTGATTGTGTTGACTCTGCAGAGGGAAATAAACTTAAGTGCAGCAGCCACGTTCCTGAGTTTTTGGTTCGGTTTCATTCGAAATTTATTGCGGCCGGAGTTCGTTCACATGGCAAGTTAAAGCTCCGGTTACATGACTCATTCAAACTCCCGGAATTTGTTCAGTTTTGGGCAGGGGGAAAGCCCGGACATTTGCGAAATTCTGACTCAGACTCTGGCCAAATGCAAACCGAGTCACACATGTCAATTCAATTTGATCGGAGGACCGTGACGGATGAAGAAGGCCTAGCCGGAGCTCAAGTTGAGTCCTTGTTTCCACCAGGGACAACACAACTCCACTGGAAATTCGATAGAGGCTTGCTAGAGGGGGGCGTGTCTGGGATTGGCCAAATAAAAATGTCTCTTTTTCATTTACATTGATTGACAGACGGAGTCGAAGAAGGAAAATGTCTCGTTGAATATGCACTGTGGCTTGTCATTGAAATATCATTTATAATTGGAACGCATTTCCATATGTCCAAATGCGGTTTAGCTCCGGGATAACATTTTTTTAAACGTATCGTTATCAAGATAAACAGAAATTTGATTTACAATATTGAAGTTAGAAATTCTTATGTTAAGTTTGGTGTACTCCAGCACAATAGAATTTCAAAGTTATAATACATGAAAGGCAAAGTATTTTAATTTTTATTATTATCATTATATTTAATTTCTTATTATTTTAAAATACAAACTTTATATTATCCACCAGTCTCTTAAAAGAGTCTCCAGTCGCATTCAGCCATTTGATTTGGAACTCACCACCAATTCAGCAGCAACATCGCAGTTGTTGGGCGACAACTGGAGCAAAGCTACAAAGTTTTGCAGCTTTGTGGTCGACGTGTGGATTGTGTGTGGGTCGTTTGGCTTTTGTATAAGAGTTGAACAGTAAATTAAATGTCAATTAACACTATAAGTGCATTAAACTAGATTCATTGGGAAATAAATACAATACTATTGCATAAATAAAAAACAATTAAAAAATGTACACATAACTAAAACAAAACGAAAAACCCAATAAAGTTTTCCCTCTTTCAAATCAAACTTTGTAAGTAATTGAATTCATAGACCAATTCAACCAATCAAGTCAAAGCTAAGATTTATACCAGCGTAACGAAGAATATTTCAAATAAATAAAATTTGTTTTCAAATTGTATTTATTGCAAATGGTAGTGCAAAAAAATGAAAAATGTGTATCAATCGTTGGCAAAGGATGCTTGCAGAATGCTGAGAGCAGATATTTTATATTTTCGTTGCCGTATTTGCTAGTTGTTCGACACTTTTAGAAGTATTGCTAGAATAACAAAAATGTATGTAATAAATAATGCAAAATCGAATATCATAAATAAAAACAATTTTCATTTTGCTTCTTGGCAATGTTTTTTGATGCAAAACAAGGGAAAATTATATTTTATTTCACATAAAGTTTGGTATCTTTTTACTTTCAACAAAAACAAATAAATTCATGGGGATGAGAATTTGTGGAGCCGAATGCTCTTAGATGCGATTAAAGATTTTAAATATTTTTATTTTTGAAATATTTATCTACTTTTGGTCGGATTGTTGCCATTTGGAAGATGAACATTTTCATGTTGGTACATTTTAAATTAGTTCTCATTAAGAATAAATACTATATGGCTTTAATGTTGTTGATTCCTTTGTGGGAGTGCGGATTTTCCCACTCCTGTTTTGGGATCTCTCTTGTCTCGTTGTTGGTCGCTTAATTAATTTATTTAATTACATCCCCATTTGCATTCATTTTTTAACAGCTGGCAAAGTTGCCATTATGGCGGATTCGTGTCTGTTTACGTTTCCCTCAAAATGGATAACAAACTGAATGAACATATCAGCAAATTATGCGTCGCGTAACTGAGTCTGTATATATTTTTATCATTTACTTTTGTTGCAATGACAAACTGGAAACGAATGGAAAATCAATTAGGAAATGAAATGGTGTGGAAATAATCATAAATTGAGTTGAACCTTAATCGCAACAATTTTAAAGCTAAGCCCACATTAAATGAATAAAGGCAACGGATTGAAAGGTCTTTGAACAAGGCTTAAAATGAAATTACGTAAAAGTTGGTTTACAATTTTAATGACTTTAATAATGCACAGATAAACCAGGAAACCCTTTTAACAAAAGATTTAAAAAGTTCAGAGCCATCGAAAAGGGTTAGCATAAGTCGTTAAGTCCGAACATTAACTTGAACGCCAAGAGCCCTAGAAACTCAGAAAACCCGCAAACATTGCGTATCCGTCAGGTGGGCCCCACAATCTTATTTCGTAATGTCTATTAAATATTTGGCCATCTAGAAATACGAAACCCATATAAAATCAACTAATTAATTCATAAATGATTAAATTTCTTTCCTTTCTTAATTTTAATTGACTTAAAATATAATTGTAGCTATGGTTTCCTGGCAATTAGTTCAATTACTATTTTAATTATAAAATTACGTTATATGCTGAAGCTACAAACCGAAAACCGCAATTTTGATTTTTCGAATGTAGGCGTTAAGCCCAGCACACAGCCTAATTAATTAGTAAAATATAAAAGGGCTATTCAAGAGTTTACATAAAATAGAGGAGACCAAAAACCACAGCCCAAATATTCGCATAAATATTTAAATGAACAAGCTTGTGCCAAATAAAAGTCTCATCGAAAAGTCGCATGCATTTGTGTAACTAAGACCAATAGCCAATTTCATATGATTTGGCCATGTAATTTTAAGAGCTAAAATCCCTGCATCTCTGATTTGCATTGGAATCCAAATAAAGAACAGGGATAGAGAGACGGACGCATACATATTCAGAAGGATTTCGCATGCGGCGCACATTTTTGAATACATTTGACAATTTTCGTAAGAGAAATGAGAAATATTTGCATTTACTTGAGTAGCAGCAGCGACAACGACGACTACGACGACGGCAATGCAAAAATGTAATTTCCATGAAAGCAGCCAGCTCCGGAGAAGAACGGGGTGTGGTGTCACGATGTGGACGAGGATGAGGATGTGGATGGGGGAGAGGGTCTACGGCCGGAGTCATGAGCCAAGCCGGAGTCACCCGAAGTGGCTGGAAGTGCGCAGGCATTCGGGCCATCCCCCAAGTCCTGGGTTTCACTGTGATCCCGGCATAGCTACACTTGAACAAATGATTACAGCTTAAAATGCCGCTCTTAATATTTTATACTTTTGAGAAAAGTAATTTATAATATAAAATGTTGAACAAGTTCAAAGTTTTCAAATAAAATTAGGGTAATTTATTTTAAAGATTTTAATAATGAATATTTTTGTTGGTAGTTATATTTTAATAAAAAAAATTTTAAAGCGTTTAATACAAGTCACTTTTGGGCCAAGAATGGTTTTCTAATCTTTAATTGATATTTTTAAATCTTCAAAATATTTATTTTTTCTAATCCATTCTATAATACATTTTTTGAAAAGCTGTATAAATGTAGGAAAATATTTTGATAATCCGAGAGGCAATATATTTTAGAAGGTTCAAAATTAAGTACTTTTTTAATAATCCAAAAGGCAGCATAACATAGAAGGTTCAGAATTAAGTAATTTTTTGATAATTCAAAAGGCAACATAACATAAAAGGTTCAAAACGAAGTACTTTTTTTTTGAATATTTTTTTTAAGTGCAGTCAGTAAAGCAGTAAATGTAGGCGAGGAAAGTTTCCTGGCGTGTGGGGAAGACGAGGCGTTGACGGCGGTGTCTATTGTGCGGGTTAGCAGCGGCTGCATTTGCATCCCGACAGCAGATGCTGCACTCACTCTCCGCCAGAATCCAGCATCCAGAGCCCAGAATCCAGACGAGGATTGGGACGTGCGATGTGGGCGGACTGAGAGATTTTCCAGAGCCTGTCCGGCTGGCATGAAATATTTGACTTTTGATTAAAGCACCGACTCAAGTGCTCGACGGAGCTCCCTGGCGTCCTGCCCTGCCACTTGACAAGATTCACTTGTCTCTCAAATGCATTTCATATTGTGTTGCATAATTTTCTGCGGTTACCCTGCTCTAATGTGAGATACCCAAAAACAGTAAATTAAAAAAAAATAAAAAACGAAACCCCCAGACGCTCGAAATTGTGAAAAGTTTTCCAAGAACTTACTGGGGAACCAGTTCCGTCGTTGTCATCGGGACTGTTGTTGCGGTGTTGCGGAATATGCATTGTTTGCTGTGGTGCAAATAGTCGTTTCTATTTCTATCTGGCTGGTAAAAGTGTTGCCCGAGCTGCTGCACTTGTGCCAAAACTAAACAGAGCGAGAAGTTTTATGGAATTACACGTTCGAGTGCGGAATTCCCCCTCAATGGCATGTGATGGAAAATAAGTTTTGGGGCCTGCACATGATTCTTAACAGTTGCTTTTTAAAACAGATATACAACAAGTGCACCTACACTCCAAAATAAAAATCTAAAAAAACTTAAATTCTATTAAAATATTCTTTTAAAATAGAAAAAAAAGTGAAAAATAAAAGATATGTAACCAATTTAATGTACAATCATATTTTTTAGATTTACATTTTACTAAAATTAATAACAGTGCATGTCGAACTGAGTACTTGATTACTTATTCAAAAGTAAAAACTGCAATTAAATTCAATCATGCTATGATTTCTTGTAATTCGGAATATCAAAGAAAATATGTTTTGTTTCGGTACCAATTAGCTTGAAAATTGAGTTGAGTACAGAGCCATATATCAATGGGGTTAAATTGGCATGCGAATGTGAACCACTTAAGCGCGGCAAATACCGAAAAATCTTCGAGGCAACACTTTGTTCAGGCCAGGACAAAAAATTAATCATACGCTCCGGTTGCCAGCACAGTGGAGGGGAATTTGGCGGGATCAAGGGGAATATTATTGCGGTACAAAGGGCAAATTAATTTTTCATAAAAGGTGAACCACGCGGCCACCGCAGTGCAGAGTGGAAAAAGGGGTTCTTGTACCTCTAGGACCTGCTCCTCCTGCTCCTCCTGCCTCTCCTCCTCCAGATCCTGCGGTTTGCTGCTCACGCACGTACCTGGCACACCATACACACGGACATACACTCGCATACACGGGCTGGGCGCAATTAATTTTCAATGTGCGCTTTATGCAGCTACAGCTACAGCTACAGCTCCTTGCCGGGCCCGGATTTCGCTTTCTCCGGCGGGAAAATGCGGCTGCCAAGGTCCCCAGCTCAGTTGCGATGGCGAGTGCGGCAGGGCGCACTAATTGCCACACAAAAAGCGGCAAAAAGAATCGCACCAGCCAGCCCTTCGAGCCCTCGAACAACTCTTGATCGCATCGCTGGCTAATGTGATGTGTGCTTAATTTCCGTTCTTCAGCTAATTGGCCTCGTTTGCCTGGCTTTCGCTAATTACTTAATCATCAACCGCACTGACAGCCCCTAGATTTTGAATAAATGCAAAAAACTACTGAAATCTTACAACAAGAAACTATAAGAATGAACAAAAAACGGAAACTCATAAGAGACAAAATATCTTTGAACGAAGTTTGTATGCACTCAAAGCTTTCGAAAGATTAATTCCCAATAAGACTTAATTAGCAAGATCGTTTGTAATGTATGATGATGGACTTGAGGAAAAAGAAAAAAAAATGCATTAAGACATATAAACTTGATACGTCTGATGACGCTAATCAATATTATATTCGAGTGTACAGCAGATGTCTCGTTATCTGAGTTCTCCGTTTTTCTGAGTCTATGTTAATAAGTATACACATTTGATTTATAGACTATTTCAAGCTAATTAATAATTGTATAACAATCAACAAATTACACGCTGTTGAAGTCTAGAAAAAAATATATTTCGTATTATTTTTTATTGGCATTGTCTCTTCGGCCTTATCAACATTTGTGCACGTTTTAGCGAGTAGGTGTGACCCTTAAACTGATACCAGTTGATGCCCTTTCCATGGTTGTTATCGCCATACTTGCCAGTCAAGTGGCTAGAGAAAAAGTATAAATTAAAAATATAAAAAATATATAAAAATCTTTACCTGTGGTGACAGGCATTGTACCACCAAGCGGCGTTGTAATTTGTGGCACAATGAACTGTAGCATGTTTGTCGTTGTCGCGATCTTTGGTGCTGAACTTTGAACCCAAATGTGTTGCCATGGCATCGCCAGCGTTACCCGAAGTATTACCCAACGATTCCAGGGCGTAACCATCCTGTTCCGATCCGATTTTGAAGTTATCGTATGTCTGGTATCGCCGGTCTCCCTCATTGTCCTCGAGCAAAACCAATAATTCCTGGGTCTGCGAAGAAGTTATGGCATGGAGCTTATCGAGTCCCAGGAAGAATTCATTCTCCAACTTTCCAAAACCGTTTTTATAGTCGTTCCAATCTCTGTAGAAATCCTCACTTCCATCCGTACGACGTAAAATGACGGTCCAGCCGCCACCATGACTCAACTGATCGCAGGCCACCACAAAGGGGTGCTTACTGTACTCGGGCACCACGATCACATTGATTTCACTGTGCTGAGTGAGCACCGAAGGTTCGGCGCAACTCTTTCCATACAGTTTTGTCTCCACCCCAATTTTTGATAGGCAACTGTCCAGTTTCTGGGTTAAGTCATCCAATAGTTCTCCATGTCTCTCCTGCTCCACACTAAAATAATATTATTCACGTAATTCGTATACAATATATTTATCAATGAAAAGTTCTAACCGCACTGCAATCATCTGAGATCGTATGGATGCCGCATTGCCGCAAATCGATGATAGTTCACACACTTTTTCAGCATTTATAAAGATTAATATATTGATGATTAGAATCGAAAATAGATTGGAGCGCATGGCGACTGTAGAGAGCAATTGATGATTTAAGACTGAGCCGAAGTGCTTTTATACAAAGACGGCGGACTGAGAAATACTGGGTTATGCCATGTTTATTTCAGATTAAATCAGTGCTTCCCCCAATATTGCTTACGTTTAATTCGGGCATTTACCTTATAAACCGGAATTACATTTTTAACATGAGTAATTGAGAGAGCAACATCCATTATTTTAAAAAGTTCTTTATATAATATACTGGAATGTTTATTGCTTCTCATCCGGTGGTGATTGCAATGTAGGACAAGTTTTTCAGTGGATTGCACTCGTACCCATCAAATCCGTTTGGCTGTCAACTTTTCCGCTCTGGCAGGACATCCAGAACAGCCTGGACAGATGTCTCGGTTTCGAACTTAGTAACGAGCTCATCCGCAGCCCAGCCACCAAAACCCACTGCTGTCTGTCAAATTGAGCGCAAAAGCCTTGGCAGCCAGCTCAGGTGACATCAGTTCCGTCTCGTTACAGTTTGAAGTTTACCGTGTGTGACAGGCCTGGGGTTTTGTGGGCGGACAACCGCAAAAAAGTTCAAGCGAAAAGTTTTCTGTAAAAACAAAGAATTTTTATTACACTCACAAAAAAAGTACACTAATTTTCGCACCCGCATATAACAGCTTTTAAAGATTCCGCTTATGACTCTTGCGTTTTTATATAGGTCAGTATAAGGATTTTTGTTAGTTTGCAACAAAGAATCGTACTATAATTAAATCTTCAATGCTAAAATACAATTTTTATTTTTGTGTTCTGATTCACACCAATATTATATATTAACAAGAAAGGAAAGCTAACTTCGGGCGGAGCCGAAGTTGATATACCCTTGCAGAATACTCTGTAAATTATATTCTCCAAAATTATTCATATGATGCATTCTTAATACTCATAAAAAATCCGAACTTCCTTACTTTAACAACAACAAAGTTATGGCGTTTCCAATCGTTCAGTTATATGGCAGCTATAGGATATAGTCGGCCGATCCTTATGAAATTTGGTAGGTCGGATTGATTGGCCAAAAATAAAATCCATAGAAAATCCCAACTTCCTAACTTTACAAACACCAAAGTTATGGCATTTCCGATCAATCAGTTATATGGCAGCTATAGGATATAGTCGGCCGATCCTTATGAAATTTGGTAGGTCGGATTGATTGGCCAAAAATAAAATCCATAGAAAATCCCAACTTCCTAACTTTACAAACACCAAAGTTATGGCATTTCCGATCAATCAGTTATATGGCAGCTATAGGATATAGTCGGCCGATCCTTATGAAATTTGGTAGGTCGGATTGATTGGCCAAAAATAAAATCCATAGAAAATCCCAATTTTCTAACTTTACAAACACCAAAGTTATGGCATTTCCGATCAATCAGTTATATGGCAGCTATAGGATATAGTCGGCCGATCCTTATGAAATTTGGTAGGTCGGATTGATTGGCCAAATATAAAACCCATAGAAAATCCCAACTTTCTAACTTTACAAACACCAAAGTTATGGCATTTCCGATCAATCAGTTATATGGCAGCTATAGGATATAGTCGGCCGATCCCGGCCGTTCCGACTTATATACTGCGTGCAAAGGAAAGAAGGGTGTGTGCAAAGTTTCAATCCGATAGCTTTAAAACTGAGAGACTAGTTTGCGTAGAAACAGACAGACGGACAGACGGACATGGGTATATCAACTCAGGAGGTGATCCTGATCAAGAATATATATACTTTATAGGGTCGGAGATGTCTCCTTCACTGCGTTGCACACTTTTGACCAAAATTATAATACCCTCTGCAAGGGTATAAATATATTCAAATTATAAATTATTGAATTATTAATTATTATTATTATTAAATTGAAATATTATTATACCCTTGCAGAGGGTATTATAATTTTGGTCAAAAGTGTGCAACGCAGTGAAGGAGACATCTCCGACCCTATAAAGTATATATATTCTTGATCAGGATCACCTCCTGAGTTGATATAGCCATGTCCGTCTGTCCGTCTGTCCGTCTGTCCGTCTGTCCGTCTGTCCGTCTGTCCGTCTGTCCGTCTGTCTGTTTCTACGCAAACTAGTCTCTCAGTTTTAAAGCTATCGGATTGAAACTTTGCACACACCCTTCTTTCCTTTGCACGCAGTATATAAGTCGGAACGGCCGGGATCGGCCGACTATATCCTATAGCTGCCATATAACTGATTGATCGGAAATGCCATAACTTTGGTGTTTGTAAAGTTAGGAAGTTGGGATTTTCTATGGATTTTATTTTTGGCCAATCAATCCGACCTATCAAATTTCATAAGGATCGGCCGACTATATCCTATAGCTGCCATATAACTGAACGATTGGAAATGCCATAACTTTGTTGTTGTTAAAGTTAGGAAGTTCGGATTTTTTATGAGTATTAAGAATGCATCATATGAATAATTTTGGAGAATATAATTTACAGAGTATTCTGCAAGGGTATATCAACTTCGGCTCCGCCCGAAGTTAGCTTTCCTTTCTTGTTTTAAAATAAAGTTGGTCGTTTTTGTATTGTTAAAACTTTTTTAATATTTTTTGGTAAATTAGGAGAAGAAAAGATTATCGTTTTATTTAAATACCATTAATTTGTTTATGTGCACGAATAAAAACTCTTGAATGCAGATCCCGGATTGATCATTTGTGGAATAGAGCTACAACTTTGGTTCGAAATCGGAAAAACCCCGGGCCAATACATCACCCCGCCCACCCCGCCCACGCCTCTGCTTCTCGACCATCTAGATGGGGTAAACAGGATTTGGGGGCATAAATCGAAATATTATCAAGATGCCAGCTGGTCGCGTCGCAACTAAATTGTTTGTAAATTTCTGTTCAGCTCTTTTCCTTCACCCCAGTGGCGCCTGCTGGACAAGAAAAACAGAGACAGCTCCCGAAAATTGTGTAAACAAGTTTTACCCACCTATGAGAAAATTTACAATTTGGCCCAACATTGGCCTAAACATTGTTGGGTTTTATTTTTTGGGGCCCCGCCTGGGTTGTATTTCATTTTACTTCAACACTCTCTGTTCGTGTGCCTGGGGTCCAACTTTGGGCATAATAAATAACATAAAAATGAAGCGAATTCAACCTCAAAGTTCAATTCAAATAACCACTCAATAGATCTGCCGACTACTCCAGGGAACTTGCCTTCGCAGCTGCCTTCCTTCTTCTTGTGCATACGAAATGGCCGCCGGCTGGCTGGAATAGACGATGAATTTAAATATGGCCAAATTGAGTATTGGGCACGTAATAAAAAAAGGACGAAGGCTGGGCGGTCGGACGGCCGTTATGTATGGCATCGTAAATAAACCCTTTTTTTACTTAATCCAAATTCGTCCCCGGGGAACAATTTGTTACACAATTTAAAAAAGAAAAAAGGACGAAGAGAACGCCGCGCTGCGAAGTGGGAAAGGCGTTTAGATTTAGTCCGAGTCGAGCTGTGTGTCCTTGCCAGGACTCGGGTCAGTTGTGCATACATTGTCCCTATCCCTATCCCTATCCGTGCTGCAATATTTTCGCCATAAAATATTTATATTTTTTTCGCTCTCCACTCTGCCAGTAATAAGGTTTTAAATTTCCATTTCAAATACATATTTGATGTGCTTAGAAGACACAGCGAATGTGCAGGGCTATAAAAGAATCCGACGAGAGATATGAAGATGGACCGAAAAGGATTTGGAATTGCTTTACTTGCTGCAGTGTTTTTTTTTTTGTATCTGCAGTCGCTGATTTTGTTGCAACAAAATATTTGTGCTAGCATGTGTACATGTATAATCCTCTCAACCAACTTGATTGCTCACAATATAAATAATAAAATTCAAATTGGAAATCTGTGTATTATCTTTTATTGTCTGGATTTCAGATGACGATGTAACAATCGAATTTTTATTTGAAGTTTGTTGATCTTATAACTTGTAATATTTTTTATTTTTATAGAATATACTACTAGACCTTATTTCGATTTCTATTTAATTTTTTTTATTGTCTCTTTCTTTTTAAAAATATCTAGATTTTCTTAATTTTTTCTTAATGAAAAGAATTCCAATTATCTTCTTCTTATCATCAGTTTTCTTTGCCATCTGAACTGCATCAACGATAAACTTCGAACTTAATCAACTGTTCCGGAGATCATTTGATGGCTCTTTGGCCAAAAACTATAGCAACAAAGGCATATGGGGAAAAACAGAAGCCGAGAGGCCTTAAATCGGCGCCAACTTTTCCAAAAATTAGCGGAAACGGAAGCCAATCAGCTGGCAGCGGAAACCGCATTGTGCTGCAGTCCTTCAATTTCGTGGCTTCGATTATGATGAGGCGCTGGACTCCAAAGGCCACCGTCGACGATGAGCTCGCTTTGGCTTTGCGGCCAGAACCGAAAATAATGGCCAAGAGCCAAATTACGTTTCCGCCATTTGGTGCCGGCCGGCTTTCGCTTGACCGGAAATTGTGAAAAATCAACTCGGTCGAAGGGCCACCCGGTTCACGAGTGGGTTTTCCCCCAAGTCCGAGGGGTAAGTGCACGGAAAACTGACTTCGCAATGAAAATTACTGCTTAACGAGCAAATTTCAATATAAAATAAACTTAAGGAAAATATTCCAGAGAAGCGAAAAGAAATAACCCAGCGAAGTTGTTTCACTCCCAAATGAAAGGCCTCAAGGAGTTGACTTTAGGGATGGACTCGTGTAAAAATTATCGTGCTTTAGTTTATTTATAAAATTAAGTCATGTCCCTCATATTTATATATATATATCATAACCATTTTTAATAAAGTGTCAGATAAAGAGTATATAATAAAGAGTTATTTCATAACTCCCTTCACGAATGAATGTGTGAATGAAAAGTCGTGAAAGAACAGCTTTCACCTCTAGTTGTTTGCCATATCCTCCCCCAAAAAGAGACTGGCATCTGGCAAATGTCTGCGAATTTTATAATGAAATTCCACAGCGTTTAATTATGCCCGGAGCAGTAAGTGCCATAAGCCCTCAGATCCGACAATGGAATTTGAACTCTATCCAAGCTCAGCTTTGCATGAAATGTATAAAATTATTATAACAAAATGTGCCAGAAGATTCACTAAATCGAATTTGAAAAATCAACAACCATGTGGACGGCAATTTGGCCCTTAGGCATTTTTCCTGCAATTCAATTATGTTAATGTTGTAATGAACATTTATGATTTCAATGGCATTTCAGTAATGTGATTAAATTCATTAAAATCAGTAATTTATTTGCACAAAATATAACTTCAATATCATTGGTTTCTGCGTATACAAAAAAATTCCAATAAAAATGTAATTTAAATTGATAAAAATTCACTTATAAAATACAAAATTTCTTCAATCATTTAAATATAAATATATTTCTTTTATTTTACCATTTATCTATTTCTTTTTCTTGAGTAAGTTTATTCCCATAAAAACGTATAATCTTTTGACATTTTAAAATACATGAGAATAAACAAAACACCACAAGTTTATTTGAGCTTAAATTCCATCGCTTAAGGCCCTCCTGAAAAATCCCTTGTTAACATGTTCGTCCTGGCCTCCACTTGAGGTATCTGAAGCCCAGTCCGATAACCATCCTCCACATATATATAGTTTGTCCCCTTATCTTTGCCGCTACGTGAGCGCACGTATGCGCATTCGTTAGCCTTAACTAAGGCCGCGTGCAAATCCGATGCAGACCATAAATTATACAGGGAAAATTTTTGGGAAAAATGTGAAAAGCGGGTGCCTGCGGGTCGCGATGAACGTGAGAAGGTTGGACAAATGATGCCCTGCAAAATGGCAACTGTTGCTGATGCATTCGATAATTAAATAAGGCAAAACAAGATGTCGACAATTCGGGATTTGAGTAAACACACGAAAGCTATTTAACTTTCCACGACCCACATCCGCTTTTCCGTTTCGGTTTTCCACCCGGGGATTTTCCGCGCACGCAGAATTCAAAGCAAGCAAAGTTGAGGCGTCGTGGTCGAGGCTCTGTGAAATTAAATAAGTTGGGGAAACCGCTAACGAGAAAGGTGTCTGGCACTAGGAATTAATGCGGCGGTTATGCCGGGCCCCCGGGCTAAGGATCCGGAGTACTGAATACGTAGCGGAATCCTGGCTCCTGGATCCTGGCTGCCGAGGAGAATGGGTGGCGAATGCGGCGGTGGCAACGCGTAAAATTGCAGAGCACATGTGTTTGGAGCTTAATCTGTTTAGGCAACACGAGAAGCGCCTGCCGACAACTTGGTCTAAAACTTCAGGTAGCACTAACTTCTCCTGGCACTATATAAGTTGGAAGAGGGGGGCGGGGGGAGGGTCTCCAACGAGGTCACAGAATGATGCACTAGGCCCGGTTGGCAGGGAAAACACAGGCAGCTGGCTGCGAACTGGAAGCGACTTCCTTCGAGTCGTTAAAAATATTTAAGTTGCATTTTTTTGTTGCTCCTTGTGCTTCTGCTTTTGCTGCTGCTGGCAGGAAATTTATTTTCGATGTCAATTTGTGCAATTTGTGTTGAAAATTTAATTGCTATTCTGGGCAATTGCATGCCTGATGCCCCAGGCATCAAATTTCAAACGAGTTGGTCGAGACATTCTTGGAAATAAACTTGATTTCACTTTGCAGCAGCCACAATGACCAACTGCTCGCCAACTAGGCTGCCACACCTTAATTAATACACAAAATTTTAAATTACCATTTCTTCCGGGACTAAAACATTTTTTTGGCCAACCACAAACAGTTTGATATGTGCGAAATTGTGAACACTTTCATTTGTGGTTAAACCATTTGACAAAAAAGTAAAACAGACATGTTATTTATTTCCAAATTGGTTTTCTTCTTTAAATTCAACATTGCGAGATGGCTAAATTAAGTCCCTAGAAATTGGATAATTTAATAAATCAAGTACTTAAGTACAAAAATTTAAAATATTTCAGCAGCTAAAAGAAAACATACATTATTCCCATACTGATTCCATATTTCATAGGGTTTCAAAACATGGCCCTTGAATATTTCATACCAAATGCAATGTTTGTTTAGCAATTTCCTCACTTTCGCCCGCATCCCTTGGCACACCGAATACGAAAAACCGTAGAACTTTCAAACGACAATGGAAAATATTTGTTTTCCATTAGGAGTTGACATCTTTTGATTTAATTACCTGCCCGGCTTAAGTCTCCGGACTTTGCTTTGAATTTATCATGGTCCGGACAGAGGGAGCCGATGAATTATGCGCAGGGAGACATTATAAGTTTGCTTGCAGCAGTTTTCATTCCGCATTCTTGCTTACCCTTGGCCAGGTGCAAAATTAATATTCGTTATCAGTTTGTAAGCTCCGTGCATGTGACAAATAATACCGACTGATTTACGGTGTGCGGCGCACACAAAACACCGTCGAAATGGCCAGCAGGCTTAGCAGGCAGCTCCTGACAACTGCAGGTGCAGGACCCCCTTGCCAGGACATTCACTGCCAAACACGATTACCGAAAGGACCTGAAATTCAATTTATGCCAGCGAGCAAATCCTCGAGCTGGGACAAAAGTAAGCGGCCAGGAAATATTTTCACCAGAATGATTAGTTAATTAAAACGTCAGCTTTCAGTTGCAATGAACTGTTTGTTTGCCTTTTGGGCTTGCCAAGGACATTTATTAATTTGGAATAACATTTGATAATGACACGTCGGTCAGGACAGCGAATTTAATTGCTTAATTGAAGATGAAAAGTCTGGCAGCCGCAAGGACGACCAGAATTCGTTTTACCAATTTTCGATTTACATAATAAGTCGCCAATCTAAATTAAAATCAACGAATGGCCACCATTTGCATTAATTAAGTGGCCGTTGGCCAGCACCCAGAAGCCAGAAGTATTGATTAGGATCGCTTCTTTTCTCCGCTTTCGGCTTCCTGTCATCATCATCATCAGGACGAGGGAATGTTCCAGAATATTCTGTTCTGCTCCGAGCATTGTCAGCGCCCCTAAATGGTTCAGGTAATAAACATAAAAACTAATTTCCCCCCAAAAAAAGCCAAGAATGTTAATCAAAAGATTGTCCTGCTAGATTGCGGCGGAACAACAACATCCAGGACGAGGACGCCAGGACTCCTGCACCACCACCACCACCACCATCCCAATGGGAATGTGTGGAGCTGGAGCCACCAAAAGTGGTTACTGGGTGGTTCGGTTGCGGTTTCTATTTTGTGGTAATTTCCGTTTATGTTTTTGAATTTTTTACTCACGGCTGCGCAAACACAACTGACTGCTGATGACGGCCCTCTGCTGCTCGTCGTTCGGTTATTTTGTGGAGGGCCCACTGTACTTTTACGATTGTCTCCGGTGAACAGTGCTCCTTTTGCCGCATGGCTCGTATTTGTTTTTATGGAATTAAAAATTCCTGCTGGCAAAGGGCTTTAATTAAGCGGCGTCGCAAAAAGGCCAAAATGTTTTTATTTTGTTCCAACAAAGGGGTTTTTAAAGCACATTTGTAGTTTTATGGAAAGAAACGGATTTGGTCAACCAATTATTTTATATCTAAAGTTGGTTTTGGTGCTTTTGCAGAGATTTTACAAGAGCAGTATTAATTCCAAGATTAGCTGGATTTAAGAGGGTCATAATTATGAGTACCTTACAAATGTTTGTCCCTGTTAAGCTTTGTTTCCATTTTGTCTTAAATATTTATTTACCTAAGCAGCATTTAAATTGGAAATATAATATAATAAAATAAATTGCTTGTCTTAACACCTATGTATACACACAAGTTTATTTATAAGGCTTAAATTAATCCCTATATTGAAAAGCTCTTTATTTTTGGTGGTGCTGCTTTAAAGTTTGCAATATTTTTTATCTCTTGTATTGGCCAGTCAAACCATTGTTTTATTCCCCTTGCAACCCATCGATTGGAGTTGTTTAAAATGTAAATGGTAAAAGCATTGCTGTGATAAGCACCACATTTGGCACCTGCAAACACTAAAAAAATAACTTATATTAAAAGTATTATTCTTTCACGGCTGCTGTGCATATTGTGCATTAATAAAAAAAGGAAGGAACAGAATGGGAACAAAGCGGCAATGCTTTCAACTGTAATGATAAATGAACGCAAACTCTGAACATAAATCAACAAAGAGAGGGGGGCGGGCACCTCTGATGTTACTGACGGGATAAGCCCGACTTCAGCCGCGAACTAACTATATATGTATATTGTATATATATATCGCCATAGCAGCAGCCCCCTTTTGGATGATTTAAGCGCGAGTGCCTCGACTCCAAAATGTGTTGTGGGAAATATGCATAAAAGGAACACGGCAAAGTATCACGGGAAAACAGAGGAGCACCCGGGAATATATAGACACGCTCACATATTGTTGTGTGTGCATGCGTACAATATTTTTAATTTTTCACATTTTTTAACAAATGCAAAAAGGAGTAAAAGACAAAGGTGCAGACCAATCCCAATCCCGAACCTGGCCCACAGAGAGACACCTACGGAGCGCGAAAGACCGCCCGGAGGCAAATGGCACAGCCACAATGGCATCCATGTGGGTCACCACCCCCTCCCGCCGACACAAGCACGCCCACCCCCTCCCCTTCAATCCACTTCAAGCCACCCCAACACCCCCCAACCCACTCCACCACATCCATATGCATTCGCATTCGTTGCCGTTTCGAGTTGAAACATTTTTTATAAAATTTCCCAAAGTATTCAACGGGCATACGGGAATATTGAACATCAAATTTAATGTTTATTCTCAAATACATGCAATTAATAAAAATAAATACCTCTATATTGAATCTTTATTTGTTTCTTAATCTTTTACTAATAGCTTATTTCATTGTGTTATTTATTAACACTCTTAAGAGGAATCTTTAAAATATAATATTTAATATATTTGAAATAATCATGATTAGTACTCACTTTTATTTGTGTATCAGGAATTAAAATAGCTGGAAAATATTTTTTTTTTTTATTTGTATTATTATATTTGATTCCCCAAAACACCCTTTAAGTAAAATACGAGGCATTTCCCATTCGAACCCCTATTCTCTCAGCCATTTCACTTGTTTCGAAATTGCATTGTGAATAATGTAGTGTTAATTCTCGAGAGTGCCATGTTCCCTGTTTTATGGGTTTAATGCTTTTGTTTATTGGTCTGCTGTTGCGTCAAGTAAGGCTTCGGCTTCGGCTGGACTTCGGGGCAAGGATATGGCAGGACATGTGGACTCACAGGAAGGGATTCTCTGGCGCTGCTGCTGACATGCGATAAGAAAGCGCGCATTGTTTGGCCTTTGGCTTTTAGCCTCGTAAGTTGGCCAGTTGGACAGCTGACACGGTTAACAAATTAAATTTGCATTTCGCTGACCAACGCCCTTTCTATTAGTTGCCATAAATATAATCCAAGCCGAGCAATATCATAAATATTCAAACTAAATACTCTAATGTCAACACCTCACGAATCAGCTTTTGAGGGAGTGCCATCGAAATATTCCTATTTCTGCCGGAATTGATGTCCCCAACAAACATTTTAATCGATTCTTTACCGCCTTTCAGCACGAACACTTTCCGTCTGCTGTGCATAAATTAAAGTCGTAATGGACAATCAATAATTATGATTGACAATACGGTCGCTGTCGCATATATTCATTAATTGATGGCCTGACACATTTCATTTCAGTGCTGCAAGTCCGCAATTGAATTGCGTTTGTTTGGTTTTGTTGGATTGGCGACTGGCGTAAACATATCGATAAATAAATTTGCAATTCATTTTGTCGACATGTAAAATGTCGTGTGGCGAAAAACGGCTTTATTGAAAGTGCTTAAAAAAGATTTGCAGCCTAAATAATGTGAAAAATGCATAAACCGCAGCGTTTAATAATTCGACAAAAATGCAAGAAATAAAGGAAAATAAAAATTGAATATGTGGATATGTGATATCCTGTAATTTTTTTCATAACTATATATAACTTATTTGATTTGTGAATTAAGAATATTTTGTCTCATTTATGAAGACAGAATTTAAAAAAAATTAGTTGTAATATTTATAAAAAACTAATAGTTTTCGGTTTTGTAGTAATACGTTTCTCAGAGAAATAAAATTAATTACCAGAATTTTAAAAGAGAATCCATTCGACTAATGCAATAAAAATTTTTACAAGCCATTACCCTTTCTCATATAAATTTAAATGAATATTTTTAGAGCGGCACAACCATTTCTTTTTTAATTTGGAGAGGCACTCCTCCATTTAGTTTAAAGTTGCTTTTCTGTTGAGTTAACTGCTCAATAATAATGCTTTTGTGTGGCAGGATGTGCACATTCGGGAACAACAGCGACACACATGGCCACACACACGACAGACCCGAATAAACAATTTTAATAATTTCGTTTTATGAAAATTGCGCTCGGGTTAAATGATTCGAGAGGAATGTGGGTACAGGAAAAGTCGTAGCGTTTAATGTTTTGCACGGCAAAACTGTTCGCATGGCTGGCGGCATTGTTCCGCCCACATACCGCCCTCTGGCTCAAATTTCAATCATTCTGGAAACTCGGAAACCTTTGACCCGCCCCGAAACTGGACCCAATCCAATCAGCACAAGTCGCTGCTGCAAATCTCTTTTAAATGAGCCACTAATTGCGAACTGAAAGATAATACACAAAGACCTAGAGCCCAGACCCCAGCTACAAACTAATCAGGACAGGACTGGGTTTGCTGAAACGAAATGGGGGCAAAAAAAAATTCTCTAGTTAAAGGAGCAATTATCGCAGAGATAGGAGGAACGAGTTTTTGTTTTGCGGCAAGTTTCGAGCTTAACTTTTGCTCTCTGTTTGTGAGGCACGTTTATCAGTCGGTAAGTTTTTCCCACTACTCCTAACTCGCTCTCCCCTTTTGTTAACTTTTCGCCTTACTAATGTCTATCAGAGATATAAGGCCAAACTTTTATTTTGTAAGCAATGTCGGCTATCTGGCGGAGCTTTTAAAAAGTTACCAGCACATATGCTGGATCCCTCACAGATCCACTTCCATGTATTTACATAGTTCTAATCAGGGTGGGTGATTTGCAGGAAGCTTCCAACTCGGCTCGAGTGGATTATGGCACATGTCTGGCCACAAACTTCAAGGCAACTTGTTGTGGTTAATCAAAAATTTGTGCTAGATTAGCAAACTTTTACATCTTTCACTGCGAGAGTGTGAAAACAGAATTGATGAGTCGCAAAAGTACTCTTAATAACATCAACACGATTCAATAAATATACAAGATTGAACATTTCGACCGAAATATAGTTTTTAATATATTTAGCTTATATCATTTGTATTTAATATCAGCTATTTATTAACAAAAAAATATAGATAAAAAAACCAAAGCTTCATTTTTGTTTACAGGACTTTTTAGTCTGGTACTTAAAATATTTTTTTTCTATTCAACATAGTTTTAGTTAATAACTTCTACTTTGTATATAGTTTTAATTAATAAATTCCATGTTGAATGGAGTATTTACACAGTGAAATGGTTTGAGTCCCACCTGAAAATCAATTAACGAACTATTTTACTGTGTTTTCAAACTGTTTGCAATCATTAGCTGGGCCGGATTAAAATATACACACAATTCGCACTTTCATATTCCATCTCTTAATCAATTTAATTATAGAGAACCTTTTTAATGAAATCCAACGAAATCAGTTGCTGAAAATTAAATTTCTACCGCACAGCGATGCAAAAAGGAAAAAATGTTAAATTTAATTTGATTTATTTGCAGTGCTCGCTTTGAAGTTGTCGTTCAAATGAAGGGGACTCGGGAATTGGGGACTGGAGATTGGAGATTGGGGATGAAGGTACAGGTACAGGAACAGGATACACAGCTAGATTGTGTATGATGAGATTATTTGAATTACCTTTGCAATCAAATTGACACCACATAGACGTCCCGGACTGACAAGGACAGACAGTTGGACAGGAAACTGACAGCGTCAACCGAAAGGTGCTGCCACGCCCCCTCGTCCTCAGCGCCCCCTGTTTGGAAGTGCAGCAGCCGGTTGGGAGCGGAAACTGCAGACAGTCCCGACCATTCGTAGTACTACTGGCCAAGTGTCAGTCGGAATACTTTACATTATTTATGCCAGCACGTCCAAAGGAAATTTTCACTAATGCCCAAACATTTTCACCTGAAACTCGGGGCTCAGAGTAGGCCGATAATTCAATGTATGTATGTAGCTGGAATTCCATCCACTCCACATTAGCTGCCATCACCGACGACAGCACGACGTAGCACATTCCGGAATTAGTACGTACATAATAATAATAATCATCATAATGTCGGATTCGAAAATGGAGTACAACTGGGGCGATTTGGGTGTGCCGCAGTTGGACGGCTTTGCATCCGAAATATCCGAGTGGTCGAGCAAGGATGACATCTTCATCACGGCCACCGAGGAACTGCCCAGCCTCCAAATGCACCGGGAGCAGGTGGAGCAGATCCAGCGACGTGGCAGCCTCATCCTCAGCCAGGCCCAGCAGCATTCCCAGGTGTTGGTGGGCAATCTGTTCAAGAATCTGAGAATTACCGGCAAGAAGCCCATATTTCCTTCCCAGGTGTCCGCTCCGAAGGTATGGTTTTACTAATTTTCAACTGAGGCTTATTTTGAGTATTTAAAAACTGGAAAATTTCGATTACAAAGTTATAAATAATTAAATAAGTTTTAAGGAAAACTAATTTGAGCAATTCGTTAACTTTTGTTGTATATTTTTGTTAATTCCTAAACCCCAACTAGGCCTATCGCTTCAAGGACATCTATTCAAGCCGCAAGGACCAGCTAATCCGCGACTGTGTGGAGCAGGAGCGTAAGCTGCGTGAGTTCCGCAGTCGACCTATGCCTGATTTTCGGCAGGTGCACGAACGCCAGGCCATGAAGGTGCCCATTCATCGGGTCACCTGTCCGGTGACCCCAAATGTGCTGAAGAATTCGTTGCAAGTGGAACAAAGGCGCCGTTTAAAAGTGGAGCAGCTGCAAAAGGAGCAGGAACAGGAGAACAAAAAGCGTTTTCCAAGGGCCAAGCCCATTCCACTGAGCAGTCGGCAGGCCTTGAAGCCGCTGAATCTTCAATCGTGTACTAGTCAGGTGAAAATTGAGCCCTTTAATCTCTCCTCCGAACTGCGTGTTCAGCAGCGGCGCATCTATAATGTCAAGAATTCCATGGCCCAGGACGCGAAACGCCGGGAACTGGAGGAGCAGCGTCAGCGGGCGGAGCGGGAGGCTTACCAAAAGCAGCGCCAACTAACCAAGTTCCGAGCTCGACCCAACCCATTTGCACTCAGCGCACGTTGACCAGGGAGTTTCCTCTTATTGTACTTTTTTTTTAATTTGGTTTCGATTTTTTGTTGCAAATTTGTTTTGTTCAAAGAAATTAAATTACTATAATCACCAGCAAGTAACCACCGAAGCAAACTTACACTTGAGGGCAAAGAAATAGCGTTCCAGAGGAATTTTTTTAAAATTCATTATTTTAGGTAGAATAATATTACACTTTTAAATGCAATTTTTTTTCATTTACTTGAATTGACATTTACAGAAAAAGATTCAATAATGCATCTTATAATATTATATATCTTTATCTAAAAATACAGTAGTAACAGTAAAGTAATTTAATTTATGTATGGACTTACACGCTATATGATAAAAACCATTTCTATTAATCTATTTTTATTTTTTTGTTAGTCCTATTCCTGGGCCCTCTGTTGTAGCTGTGCATGTGTATGGATACGAACATTCAATTTGTTCATTTAAAATGGTTTAGGTCGGTGGCTCCATCAATCAAGTGGTCCTGCCCCCAATCCACCTATCGGTACATATATATATATTCCCTGCCCGAGATCCGATCCAATCCAGTCCGCAGGGCAACGCCCACGTGTTCCACTACAAACAATTTGTTGTAAGTGTATCAATTGATGCGCCTGCATGTGTGTGGGTCCTGGTGGGTGTGCGTCAGTGTGAGTCACATAATCAAAAGCACAAATACTAAAACAAGCACTCAAACTGTCAAAGCGATGATTGATAGTGTTGACATTCGCTTTTTGGCTCCAGCCATCAGCCATAGGATCTGACTTTTTGTGCACTGAGCTCCTGTTAATGGGACGTTTTGGCGGCGGCCTCGTCCTTTCAAAAGATTCCATCCCCACATCTCCCTAGTCCCCGAGAACCCCTCACAAATCCCCTATTCCGCCGCCAGATCATCACCGTGTGTGTATGGCTGGATGATGAATTGCATTGCATGTGTTTATCGAGGTACACTGAAACAGGTATTTATTGCAAATTTGCCTAGCAGGTTTAAAGGTGAGCATCCATCACCTAATCTCGTTTGAATTGGAAATTAAATGCAATTAAATTGGGTGAAGCTGTTTCAGAGACTTTGCTTGAGAGAATGGGAATTTTTTATGGTCTGCTTTTACATAAAGTTGCGTATATAATTATTAACATTTTAATTTATTACTACTTCACTTATTGCACCAGTTCCGAATATAAGTTTTTAATTTGTACAAATTTAGACTTTAAATTTTATTTCGGAGATTTTTATTATTTATTTATTTATTTTATTCCTCGTCAACGAGTGTTCTGTTTAAACTGGGAAGTTTTCCGCCCTCTTATTTACAGTTCTATTAACAGTCGCATTCTGACATTGGTAGCCAGTACAATATCCTGTTCATAACATAGAGCCACCCGAACCTTAACAGCCTGCCAAAACAAGGACATGGGGAAAACTGTGCTAACGGTTAACAGTGCTAGTGGGGTGGCTGATAACATTGAACTGTAATCAACAAGGACATGTCGCTGTTACCAATAACAGAACGACCATTTTACTGTACAGTCAGTCGTAACAGCGGAATGCCTGCCGCCTTTAAGGATTGTTGTCCCAAATGGCTGGATCCGCCGCTCTTGTCGACGCGGCACTTCGATGCACTTCTGTAAACTTTGAATTTAATTTGTTGGTCAATACAAAACTTCATTAATATGTGAAGGATTATAGAAGGATTTATTTATATTGATATTATCTAAAAATGTCATTAATTGCATTACTGATAAGTTTGCTATTTAAAAATAACGCCAAAAGAAAAAAAGTGATTCAAACTTGTAACATATAGGGATGAAATTTAGTGGGTAGAAATAAATTAAAATAAATTTTAAGCAAGGCACTTTAAAGTGCTTTCAATGCCAAGTACCCAATCCTTTCGGTTTGGGGACGGCAGATCCTCTAAACCCAATTCACCAGGGATTAGCCTCTTTGCGGCAGCCACTTGCCTGAGAAATCAGAATATATGCTCCAAGTATCAGGTGACAAGCATCGAAGTCATAATCACGAGCTCGAGAGAGTGCGTGTCTTGCATTTCGGATGCGGATGCAAAAATCCGCGAAGTGCTGAGAATATTTATACGAGCGAGCAAACAGAGCTATTGCGTATTCAAGGCGGAACAATGTGCCGAATTTGATGGGAGCGCGGGAGTATATGTTTCTTGTGTTATTTTTTGGGTTTTATGGCAAGGAGCTTGCGGTTAAATGAGTGGCCCGGAGAACGGCGAAAGGAGCAAGGAGGCAGGACGATGGATCCGGATGCTCGCTTCTTGTGGAGCGCGGAATTTAATAACGCGCTGATGCATGCAAAATAACGCATAAAAACGTAAAAATGCACACGCAAAAAAGTAAACAAAGCACATACACATTTACGAGTACGTACACCCACAAAACCGAAGCAAAATCGGAGAACACAAAAAGGGGACGGAGGTAGTTGAGCTGCAAGCGCCTCGGTAAAAACAATTTTCGCAGTCAATTTTCTTTTATGAGCAGAAAATATTTCCCTGTGAAAGTATTATATGAATATTGGCAGCCGTCAGCCGTCGGCGGTTTCGGCCTGCGACTGTCTTTTGGTCTGAAAGTGGGCGGTGGGGGAATGGAGGCGTGTCGCAATATCAACAAAAACTTACACAAAAATTGTATGCCCATTTTAAGCGCCACCCAATACACTTTAATTATAATGGAAAGCCTTGGTTACGAAATATCCTTTTTAATTTCTGTTTTCAGTTGTTGATTTTATTAAAAGTTTCAATGAATGATGGAAAATTATGATATAAAAAATGTTGCGAATTAAAAAAGGTCTCTTGTAATAAAAACCTTTTAATTTATTTAATAATGGCATTTACTACCTGAAAAAAGAAGACTTTTGGACGAATAAACATTTGGACTTGGCAAGATCTTCTCGCCTGGTGATGGTGATCGAGAATATGTATACTTAAAATAAAATTATAAAACCCTCTACAAAGGTATAAAAACAAATAAATCAGAACACAACAAAAGAGGAGCGAAGCTAAAGCAGAACGATAAAAATAAAATGCGAGCGAACGCCCAGACTTCAATGAGGCTCATAAAACGAAACAAAAGCGGTGTGACAACGAGTACGAGTACACCAATTGCTGCAGAAAGTCAAAGTCATTAAAATGTAATGTCATCGTCAACGTTCCGCAGCCCCAGACCCCAGAACCCATTTCCATGCCCCGCACTTTTCCGCATTTTCCGCAGTAGCCCGTGGCGCTTAGTTGCCATTTCAACTCCTTCAGCCCTCGTGCGCTCCATTAATGATGGATGACGACTCGACTCGTCTCGCCTAGACCCCAGATCCCAGATCCAGACCCCAGACCCCATACCCCGTATCCCCTCACTTCCCTTCAATTCCCAAGGTTTTCTGCTGCTGCTGCTGCTCACCGAAAATGATTTGATGAAAACATTTGAAATTTTTATCGGGTGCAAATTTATGCAGAACTGTTGATGTCATCGCCGTAGTGTTGGCCGCAGAAAAATGATGACGATGCCGTTGTGACGTTGAAATATGAAGGCGCATTACCTTCTGCTCATTGCTGATTTACCACCCACATCTCTCCGCCCTCCGCCCTACATTTTCCTGCTTTTTCCATTTTCTCCAGCAAAAGCTCTTCCTGTTTTTAAATGTGTGTATGGCAGGAGACGATAAGAAGTTTTTGTCGTTGTTCTTTTTATGGGATTTAATTTTGATTAACATTGGGCCTGCACTTAAAATTTGTAACAAATGACTTTGAAATTGATTGGAAGCTGGCGTTCCTTATTTTATATACACCATAAAGATTTCTACAGTTGAATAGACGAAAAAACGATTTTTTCATTCAAGTGTGGAATTTGTTTTTTAAGAATCGTCTTTGTTTTGCGTTTTATTTACACTGCTGATTTCAGCAAATAACCAAAGGGCTTAACCACATAAAACTGAATAAATAAAATAATGTAAGCATAAAAGTACTTCTCGTCAATATATGTACAAAAAAATCACACTTTTGAATTAAGGCGACGAGTTTTTGCTAACATTTATATAAAAACTGAATTATTGTTTAGAATATTAATTTTTTAAAGTCGATAAGGTATATACTACGTTCGTTACTAAGTATATACAAAGACTTTTAAAATTATTTTAAGACTTTAACATTGTTTGTAAAAATGGTAAAAAGTATTCCTTCAGTTACTTAATTTGATTACCTTTAGAAATTTTAGACTACATATCTCCAAAGTACTTCTTTTTTTGCCAATTTTATATTCATTGGAGTTTTTCCACAGAAACATTTATGGTCGTAACATGAGATCATAGGGAAAATAATTTGTTGCTTCGTTTGTGACTCAGGGTTTATTGTGGTCCATACACCTTGGCGAACTTTTATTGTGGCGCATCTATTGCATAAACTTTAAGCAAATTGCAAATGAAAGTTTCTGGGATTTTACATGACAGTTTATGGGTTTGAAATGTAAGTGCTGGGTGTGCGTATGGGGGAGTGTGGTGGGGTGGGTGCAGGGGAATATGGGTATATGGTCATGTGGCAGTAATATGAAAGTTTTGCTTTTTTATGCTTCTGCAGGACCCATGGGGCGCAGTAGCTGCTGCTGTCGGTGGCGTCAAGTTTTATTGCCCCACGGCTGGTTCTGGTTCTGGTACTGGGATGCGATTCAGGGTGGTTTCTGGTGGATCAATGCGACTCTGGATGGTGCCGAGTGGTTCAGGTGGACCCTGTGGTGGTGGCACGTGCACTCCCACAGGTGACGATGGCCTCGTTTATGAACAAACAGCAAAATGTTGTCAACATTTCAAATTTATTTGTTCAATATACAAACACACAAACAGATGCCGACATGTGTATGCGGAGGAGTCCTACATATGTCCGTGTGTTGTCTTTTTCGCAGTGCGGGTGTGTGTGCGTGTTATTAAATTAAACACAGAGCTACCATCAGTGGGCCAAAAGCATTCATTAGCCACGTTTACTGCACCCGTGGCGACCTCCATTCCGGCTGATGAGTTTTTTTCTTTTTTTCCGCTTCTTTTTTTGTCTCCCAGTAAAACTTTCTGTGTTTGCCTTTTCTATATACCCAGTACTTTGGGGGATATTAGTTTTGAGGCCTTAATGTTTTTGTCAAGGTGCTTAATATTTAATAATATTAATATTAATAATATTTAATAATATTTATTTTTAATATTAATTTCTTAATTAAAAAGAATTTATTGTGCATATCAAACAACTTTGCAGCTATCAGTATTTTTTATTAATTACTGGCTGATAACAAAATATATTATTTACTTTTGCAAAAAATATGCCGTTTCGTTCATTGTGGTATCAAATATTCGATCATCCTTGAGTTTTCTACGGTTTCGAGAATTTTTTTCATTACTTTGTCTATTTGCTTAGCATTGTTGTGGCAGTTCCTGCTCCTGTTTTTGTTGTCCTGGCTGTCGGTGTTATTATTGCTGTTGCGGCTGGTGTTGGTGTCGCTGGCGCTTCGTGACTTTGTGAATGTTAGATTTTAATATTTCGCCCTTACTGGGCTCTTATTTTTGGTCCTTCAGAGCGTCACGATGACGACTACGTGAGCCTGTTTGCACACACAGAAATGATTATTGCACACCATTTTGGCAAATGGCGCCGGGTTCGTCCTTCCGCTCTTTCATCCTTCCCTCTGTTACTCCCCCGCCCCCCACCGGAAACCCATTGGCATTTAAATGTAAACATATAATATAGAGAAACGAGCCCGGCTGCTGCTGCACTTAAATGCGATTCTAGGCCAGCCCAGCGCATTAATTCTAATTAACTTTCTGCGGTCGTCTAACCCAAAACTCGCTTTATGAGTACTTTTTTGGGTTCCGCACAGCCTCGGGTCCGAATTGCGTACCAAATGAAGTGCAGGCAATAAAAAGCGACAAAGGCAAATGGCAAACCGTGGTCCGGGCCTCCTTACAGCGTTTCGTGCGTTGAGCCATGAAAGTGGAAATGAAAATTTATACGCTCTGCGGCGGGGGCAGCGGGACGAAGGGATTCCCAGCTCGCCGTGATTAAAACACCTGTGCCGACAGCTGCCGGGAAACTCACACGCACACAGCTGTCCTCGTAAAATTAGTAGTACTTAAAGGATTTTAAAGAAACAAAACAATTGTAAGACAAAAGAAACATAATTTAAAAAAAAATTGAGAGAAGTTTCAAGCAAGTTTTAATGTTAATATAAGCATATTCGTTATGTGCAATAATGAAAAGTAATCACAATTGATTTTAGCCAATAATATTTGTTTGGGCTTTAAGATAACAGCATTTCTTTAATCGTTTTAAAAAATCCATTTTTACTGTAAGAATAGAAACAATATTATAACACTTTTATAAACCGAACATAGCTGTTAATTTAAAACCACTACTACTTCTCTGAACCCTGCTGTACCAGTGGGGCATTAGTAACTAGGAGTTGGCCAGGATAACTCCCTTGATTGTTCCTGGCAGCTGGCTAGGCGATCATAGCTTTTCATTTCACCAGGCTAATGAAACGTCATGTTATTTATGGCCGGGATGCGCTCTAATGCAAAAGCATTTCTCCTCATTTAGGCTCTGGTCAGATGACCACCAAGGGAGAAATACAGGACCAAATGGTGTCCGGAGTTCTTCCTTTGGGGCAACTTGGTTATTGTAACGATTATTTCCTAGTTTGAAAAAAACTCATATAGCCGGAAGTTTGATTCTTGAATAAGCTATAAATATACAATACAATATTTTTTTTAGAAAAAATTTTTTTAATGAAATTAAGTACCTTATTATCTTTTTTTCAAAGCTGCAACAGTGCGTATGAGTGATATGAATGTATTAAAACATTAAAAAATGTTATTCATACATTTTTATACAGGTACAAATATTATTTTATAATCTTATCTTTTTTGTATAGATTATATTTACCTTGACAATACTTACATATGACATTATAAATATGTTCATATCATTCATACGCACTGTTGGCACGTTGGAAAAAAGAAGTAGCAATATAAGCTGGTAAAAAGCATATATGTTTTAAGCAGTAACATTTTTGTATTGTTGATAAATTGACTTAACATTTTATAGAATAATTTCATCATTATTACTATTCATAGTTTTGTCCAAAACTTATTATTAACTGATTTACCTTAATTACCATATCCCGTCAAAAAAAACTCTTTTTCTTTGCTCAACAGATAAGCGACCAATGAACTGCCACCAATAAACTATACATTTCTTTAGCACATAATTCATTCAACTATCCAAGAAACTAAACAAGCAAAAAGTTGAACTCGAGTCGGGCCATTTGACACGCTGCTCAATTTGTCTTAAAAATCAGTGCAAGTCCCTAAATTCCCCCTATTGAAAACCCAACAAGAAGCGATCCAGACATATTGCTCACTTGTCACTTCAGTGAATGCGCTTCACTTTGGATTGGGGTTGGGCTTAGGGGCTCGGGGAACTTAGGATTCGGGGTTCTCAGGGTTCCGGGGCTGTCCAGACCTTTCGCAACCCAAACGTGTACGGCATTGATAAATTTCAGGGCGTGATGGCGAAGGACGAAGGACCCACGAGGGGAAAACCAAATGACTTCCAGCGGTCACGCCATTAAGAATGCTAATGTGTCTATTCAATGCGAATTTTATGCAAATGGCAAGGTTAAAAGCAAAATAAGAGCCGCGCTCTGGTAATGCGATAAAAAATTTGACACATCATCACTTTTCAATAAAATCAACAAATTTTATTTAAGTCACCCCCAGAGGATGCGCCTCGCTGGCTGGCCCTCCCGAAACTTTTTCTCCCTCGTCCTTTTCCCTGCCATCCCCCGCGTCCCCAGTCCTTTTTTTCCGCACAAAAGGAAGGATGTGGATTGCTGGCGGGTGGGCGGAATGCTTGCGAAAATGGCACTGGCACTGGAAGCTTATCCATTTTGGCCATACGGTTTTTGCCATGTTTCCCTGGCTGGCTGCTTTGTTGGCCGCCTTTTCTTTTGGCTTTCCGCTTTTGTCCGACCGTTGGCCATTGTCTGGGCCACGGATGAAGTAGCCGATGGCCGAGTGCAGGATCGGGCTAGGGACTTAGCTGGAATTCGAAAATACTTTGCATTTGAAAAATTTGAAATCCGGTTATGCTGCTAATTTCTCTCTAGACTTCTGCTCCGGTTTACTGTGGCATTTCAGCCTTCTCGATTACAACATCGAACTGTAGGTTCTCAAAATGCTAACCCAAATGTCAATCACGTGATTGATGGCACTGACAACTGAGCCGCCAGCAAATCGGATTGGATTCAGCTGGTGTATACACCAGCACTATGCAGTCGATGGAAAACCATCTTCCCACTTTTTCTTTTACATTTTCCAAAGCTGCGTTTGCCGCTGTCAACTCGAGGCGCAGTTGGAGAAATGTGGCAGTTCAATTACGCGATTAAATGCACAGGAAAAAGTATCAAAAGACCTAAGCTTTTAATTGTTTCAAATTTGTCAAATAAATAAAGCTTAGTTAGTTAGAGCGTAGCCTTTACTATTAATAAAATATGAAATCAATATTTATTTTATTTAATATTTGTTTCATATAATGTTTGTTTTCAACTAAGCCTTTTTTTCTGTGTTCAGCTTACAGCTAAGGAAAGGATATTTACTTTATGAGCAGTCAATGGTCCTTATCGAAACAGCTGTGTAAATACTATTAACGCCTCATTCACGAGTGAGTGCCAAAAACATTTACGTTTATGTTCATTGCTAAATTGCCTTAGTTTTAATTGCTCACGTTGCCCTTGTCCTTGCCCCTTCACTTCAATTTCTTTCACCTTTCGTGTAAACATCGCGTGCAATTATTTTTACTTCGCCCAGTGGCCCGAAAAAAATCCCATTCAATTGAACAAAACGAAACGCTTATCAAAAACATTAAGTCAGCAGCCAAAGTCGCGACAGCAGCGACAACCAACAAACAATTAAGATTGGAAAGCCGATTTAAAATGGGTTTAGCTTTCAGGGTTTTAAAAGCTAGTTATTTACGCGCCATTTCAGAAAGTGTTAGGGGATTGGGAATATTACAAAATTGCTGGGAACACCATTCAGTTAATAGTCAACTCAAGAGATCCAAAATGATATAAAACCATCATTACAGGTATAAAAACATTTAAGATATAATAACCGAGCATAGCAAATTGTACTCGACTGTTAGGTATGCTATAAAAATACCATGTAATAACAATCTTTTTATTAACTAAGTAACTATTAACTAAATAATTTTAATAGTTATTTTATTTATGCTTTCAGCATCCGGTTTTTCCGCACTTGGCTTTTCTTTTCAACTCTGTTTTAATCACACTTTAGCCTAGATCTTTTCTTTTTTGATTTCCCCTATCAAATATTATGCTCCTTACGCAACCCTTTCACCACCCTATCAGACATCAACGTTGGCTTCATTAAAAGAAAGGATTTTCTGTTTGTGCCAAACAAAATGGGGGGATAAAAAAAGAAATGTGACGGCAATTTAATTAAAAACTTATGAATGAGTGAACAAAAAAGTTTGCTCATCCTTAGACCTCAAGATGTTTTTATCGTTGTTGTTTGCACAAATGGAATCTCTCCCCACACTCACACGCACACACTCTTATAGTGAAAGTTTACGCTTTCTGAATAGTGTTTGTGTGTGTTTGTGTGTGTTTGTTCTGGCCTGATGCAGATCAGCAAACGAAGTCAGCTCGGCATCAAACTTTCCATAGCGTAAAAATATAATTGGAGAAATTTAAAAAAGTTTTTGTTTTATTTGTTGGCTTTTCCCGTCAAAGAACCCTTTTTCCTGCTTCAAAGAGGAAGCATATCCTGATTGTAGAGCTGACCACACAAATATGATATTCCCTTTTTTCGTATTGATACCTATGTACAAACCGAATAAATTAGTTATGAATATAAGGGAATAGTAAAGATATAAATAAAAAAAATAATTTCTAGGTTTAAAATTTATAGATATATTTATACTTTTTAATTTTATTACATTTATTTTTTAAACAGTCATTTATTAACGTTGATTTCGATTATAATATTATAATAAAGGGTGAGTTTTTCGATTACAACAGACTGCAAATCCAATTGGTAAATCAATTTCGTAAATGTTTTCGTATTTGGCGAACGCTCAAGAATGCATTGTAAATGTATTTACACAATTTTGTCTCTTGGTCGCAATTTCACTTGGCACATTCGCCGGCATTTCTCATCGTTTACCCCAAGCCAGAAATCGAGAAATGTAGCAATCCGGCAATCCAACAATCGCCCCAGCCCAGTGCCAATCCGTTGGTTTAGTTTAGTTTAGTTTCGTTTCGTTTCGGATTGGTTTGGCTTGCCCATTTCATTGTGTGCACTCGGGAAAAAGTGAATAAGAAAATTTGTTTGCCAACTTTCGGTGTAATTTGTAAACATCAAAGAGAATGGCAAAGAAAACATGTCGCCGGCTGAGTCAAAGGGATCAAGAGTTGCTTTGCGAATTCGTGCGGAAATCTTCTACGTGTGCGGCATGCCAAGAGCCGGAATATGTGCACAGTAGAGCGGAGTGCCCCGGGCCGGGATTTCCTTGGCCTCCAACTCTCCGCCCCACCACCCACTCCCCCTTTCATCCGCCCATTCCGCTGACAATCCGCATCGAAACTGATCCCAGGAGGGGGGAGCGAGCTCAAGGTGAACTGTATGGCCTGGAAATCATCTTTTATGCAGGTTACATCTGCAAGCGGAAGGAAATACACCTAGAGATAAAACCAAACCGAGGTCTAGAATATATTAATAAATTAGCAAAGCTGCCCTTCCTTTTAATTACCAGATAGTTTTGTGACAATCCACAATATAAATATTTAAAAAATTTGAATGTATGTTGATTCTAAATTATAAGCCAAATACGATCGATTTTTCTGCATGTAGCGAGGGCTCTAAGTGTCCGTGCTAATGAAGCGTCCTGCCATCCAGAAGTCCAGATGTCCGGGGCGCAAACGTTCACCAAAGTTATGATAACAAAGAACTAATTAAGAAACATGACGTCCTTATGACAGCCCCAGCCTCCGCAGGACCACACTTTCAGACCTCCTTTTGGGCTCCAGCCGCATCTCTGCCGCGTTGATGGTCTGATGTACTAATTAAGTTTTGAACGTGACGAGAAATTGCAAGTAGCAATTTCGTTGTTTGATTTTTCGCAGCGAATTTCTCTGGCGTCGATTTTTTTCCCCCGACGTTGCTTCAGTTTCCCTTCCCCTGTGTTATTTCATCTGAATAATTAGCTGCAAAGTGGGCAAGTCTCTGGCGGCGAAGGCTTGATGAGCTCCACGTCCGGCTGTGGGCGTGTGGTTATTCCGGGCGGAGCTGCAAATTAGAATTAATTTTCTTGATGCTTCGACAGTTCCACGCATAAACAGACGAAGGATCTGAAAATCCAAAGGGCAATGTGGTGGTAACTGTATAGACTACCGTTTCGTATTTTACCTATTAACCTCTTTGCATTCTAATTAAGTTGTGGTGCTTTGATAAATGGAAACATGTTCTTAAATTCTTTAAACTGCTCATTTTTATCAGATTGACGAGGCAAAATATTCTATATTTAGGTTTTCTCATGCCTAAGTTTTGTAATTTCCTTTTTATGCAAAATGTTTAGATACATTCTTAGATAACTTATTTCCTTTTTTTGATATACCAGCGAATACAGCTTTGATTCGACCACAAATCCTTAAAAATTATTTCCGAAAGGAAATGGGATGAAGGTAATAATACATTATGAAAAACTATAATTTTGTAAGCAAATCTGGCCCTCATTAGATTAAATCAATGCTACTTTTCTTCTACTTTTGTATTTGGTGAGTGTTGTACTAGGACCCAAATTTAAATTGGTGTGAGAGAGCTTCATTATTATCATGCTTTTCATTGTTTGAATTTACTTATATTGTTCATCATCACCTTTTTCATTGTATCGCTTTTTCATGAGCTGAATATGGCTTAAGTATAATCCATTTCCGCAGCGTCCGACATTCCCGTGCTTCTTATTTTCCCCTCCGAATTATTTATACGAATTTTCCAGCGCATCCCTTTCCCTTTGACTGAGATCGGCTTTAGCGCCTCTTGTTGAGGTTTCATTTCGCTTTGAAAATGTAATTACAACGAAAGCTCGGCGTTTCGTTGTCTTCTGCCAGCAGCGTGTTTTCCTTTCGGCATCCTTTAATATGCATTTTTCACGTTTTTCGCTTTTGTCTCCGACTCTTTTGTAAGTGGAAAATGCGAAAAACCGCTGGGCGCGGGGAGTGATAAAAACAAGAGAGAACGCTATAGTCGGGTGCCCCGACTATCAGATACCCGTTACTCAGGTAAAGGGAGTGCGAGGGAGATGGAGATAGAAACTTTGATCACGCATATCTTTTTAACGAATGGTCCGATTTGAAAAATTTCTTCTACATTTCGATAGGTATTGATAAACACAATAAAACTGCATTTTTACTTTTCCGAAATATTTAAATTTTTAAAATCGTATATAAGCGATTGTGGGCGTTGAAGGGGGCGTGGCACCTTTTTGAAACAAACTTGCGCTGCGTAGGAACTCCTAAAATCTACATGCAAAATGCCAATCTTCTAGCTTTTATAGTTTCCGAGATCTCAGCGTTCATACGGACAGACAGACAGACAGACAGACAGACAGACAGACAGACAGACAGACGGACAGACAGACGGACAGACGGACAGACGGACATGGCTAGATCGACTCGGCTAGTGATCCTGAACAAGAATATATATACTTTATAGGGTCGGAAACGCTTCCTTCTAGCTGTTACATACTTTTGCACGAATACAATATACCCTTTTACTCTACGAGTAACGGGTATAATTACCGTTGCGGGGATTAAGAAGTTTCGCTATTATCATTCAAATTATAATTACTCGCAATTGTTTTTGTAATGTTCATTAACATTTAGCGCCTTCTGAAGCTGACTGCCAGCAGTTTTCGTAGCAGACATTTTCATAATTATTTTTTAAATTGCAATTTTCCACTGTTTTTGCTGGCTCGGGGCGAGGATTTGTGGGAAGTGCGATAGCATGTGTTAATTAGCTTTGGGATCCAAGAGGGGGCCCCAAAATCCTTCTTAATTTTTCCTATAACATTATAGTTGACCCCACATTCCATTGCCGGAGTTGGCAAGAGGTTCACTTTGGTAAGTGTTAAATTCGTGTCGCTTACTTTGTTTGGCTGCAAACAAATGGCCCGCAAACACGCAAATGTATCTTCCTTGCCAAGGAACAAATACCAAAATTAATTTTTCATAGACACGAAGCTCTCTTCTCGGTCAGCCAGTCATTTAGTCAGTCGGAGTTGGTGGACGAGTTGTCTGTTTCAATTTATCTGATGATAGTTTAATTAAATAATTTCCACTCACTGTCAGTCGCACAGAGCGAATGTTCAATATGACAATCCAAATGTAAATATATCCCTCTGATGCGCTTGTTTTTTATCGCAAATCTTTATCGGTCTGTGGCAAATTTATGATTTATTTCGGTTTTTTTTCAGTTCAACGCCCACAATTAGTTCCACTCAAATAAATCAAAAGAAAATTTTTGTAAATATTTACACAGCCTGCAAATATTGCACTTGCATTTACAGTCATACATTTTTATGGCCGTGGACCTTTGCATTAAGCCACAATGATTTCCTTTTTTCTCGGTTTGCCGTAATGCAATATTTATTTGTATTTGTATTTCACCAGATCTGCAAAATTTGCACAAATTAAAGTTTCGGTTATGGTTATCTATGCATTGTGGTTGGCGCATACAATACTGATTGTGTATTTTTTAGAATCACTGTTGAGGTTTTTTAGTAAAATCGATAGTTGTTAGGCATATATTTTGAGCACTATTTTCTTTGGAGAGCCTTGAAAGTTAAGCCATATTTAGGCGGCCTTAAGCAAATGACATCCCAAAGTAATCAAGAACTGGCCCTGTTCAAAATACAAGTACACATTGTCCTACCGAACTGCACATTAGTGCTCTGTGTGTTTAATTAAGTCAGGCATTCGCCTGCAATTGCCATTAATTCGAGTTTACAAAAGCCTATTTGTGATTTGTCAAAATTGAATTTGCTCTTTATCAAGATTTGATTGATGGTCAAATGTAGGACGTGCTCCGCTTCCAATTTGTGTCCATCTAAGGCTCCGTCACTCGATGGCTGCAACTGCATCAAGTCTTCGAGTGAAGGAGTCGGAGTCCCAGATCGGCGCCCAGTACTTGGAGTGCTGAACAACTTTTCCCAACAGCACAGCACTTTGTTCCAGACATTTGATTGAGAGCTCTGCGAAATGCAAATGCATTGCGGATGTCATTCAAGGAGTCGGAGGAGTGGGAGTCCTTCCAGGGAACAAGTCACTCAATGCCGGCGCCCAAAAACCACCCACTGCACTCCACACATCAGCACATCAGATTGCATTCGATTGCAAGTTGATTGCGGCACTACATGCGGATGTGGATGCTGATGCGGATGCGAATGCGGAGGTGGATGCGGAGGCGGATGCGGAGGCTGGAGGTATCTAACAGTTTTCGGGCGCTTTAAAAGTGCAACGGCCATTACTCCACGGGATCTAAAATGTTTCAAACATAAAATAAATTTCGGATTTTTTATGCACGGCATCGAGAGGGTGTTAGATTTTACAGGGTGAGAGGAAAGTATTCCATTCGTATCGAATTTCTCTTTTTTTGGGAATATTAATTTCACAAATATTGCAATTCATTTTTTCATACAAACAACTATGCAAACTATAAAATTTACTGTTTCCATTCTAGATACCAAAAACATGCTTTCAATTTGTTATACCTTAACATTGTTAACAAATGTTTCGAATTTTGTAAATGATAACTGAATCATCAATTATGAAATATATCATAAGCATTTTAAATATTTAGTCTTTGGTCTTGTTAAAATATTTAATATTCTTAGTTTTCTGTAATGAAAAAAGGGCGTTATTTTGTTATGTTATTTTAAATATCTAAACTGAGGTATCAAAAAGTCCTTAATTTCCAGCTTGAATCCTTTGCAGTTGTTGTTATGGCCGGGCAAATCTCAAATGGAGTCACATTTTCAATGGCTGCTGCAGAACTTTTGTCAACTTGTGGGCGACCAGGGGCGCGGGGGCGCAGCATGGGGGCGGGGCCGGAAAAAATGGCAGCCGGAAGTTGAAGTGCTGTTGGGAATTGCAAAAATTTGTTGCCTGCCATTGTCATTTTTGTTTTGCGCCGCGGCTGCGATGGCGGCGCATTCGTGCGTTTTATTCCCGTCCAAAACCGTGAATTCAAAGCCGACGGCGCAAAATCGAACAACCAAACCCAATCCTATAACAACAACAACAGTGAAAACTAAAAAAAAAAAAAAAGCGACGACGAGGGACTCCAATTGGGGACTTTTCCAGCCATTGAAATTTCGCAGCTATTGTCAGATTTTGGTGTTGCCTGTCATGCAAATCCCCGGCACAACGTGATCCGCCCATCAAAATTATGTTTGGCTTGACTCTTAAATGGGAAAAGCGGCAGCCAGGAACCTGGGTGAAATATATTTAAGCATCGATTCGACCAGATGGTGGGAAACTAGCTTAGTTACCCGTAAGTCCCTCGTTCGATTTGCAAACATTGTGGAGCAAATATGCTCGAAACTGGCAAAATGTCCACTTAATGCCATTAATGGACTTTTAAGTGCCGGCCAACAACGTTCTCTGACTTGCTGCTAAAATGTTCCTTTGATTTCGCCGTGCATATGGCCAGGACCAACGGCCACGCCCCCTTGCAGTACCTCCTCCCATCTGGGGAGTTCTGTGGTTCGAGGTGCTGATCCCGATGATGCCGATGCTGCTGCGACATTTAGCCCATAATCCCTTGGCTCGATGCTGCAACACGTGCGAACTTTTCGTCACTCGCTTGTGTTTCACTTTGGCCCGGCGAACTATTAAAGTTTTGGGCCAAAATGATAAAATTGTATGCTTAAATTGAATGATTGCTTAAGCGGCCAATTAATGGCCCATTGAATGATGGGAAAATAGGTTTGAAAAAGACAATAAATTATTGCACAATATGTGCCTTGTTATGAAATTAGTTTAAATTACTCAATGGTAATGAAATTTAAATTGATTTAATGGCGTTTGGATAAGGAATATATGTTTAAAGTGAAAATAACAAACAAATTTTTGCAAGATTACTTAATTACTCATATTTACAGCTGTGCGAAAATGGAGATATTTCTATACAACTTAAAGTAAGTTTTATGCGTTTAATTTATTCTTAAATGTCTATTTCCTGCAGAAATCGATAAGCAAAGGAGGAAATATATATCCACAATCATCCCAAACTCCTGTTAACTAATCCCCAAGAACACAACGACTCGTTGTCCAGTTTAGACGCATCCAATGGAGCGTAACAAGTGGTTGCTCTCTTGAGGGTTTTGCATTTCAATATGCTTAACATTAATAGACCTCAAGTTCAGCAACCGCATAAAATACGGTGACTTGAGCTCTTCTAAATCCATATTTTCCAGTGCCTCCGTCCGTCCAAGCCAGGAATTTGTTTTATTTATGATGCTGGTCAGGATCCGAGTCCGAGTCCAAGTCCCAGTTCAAGTCCCTGGCCATATGGCCTGCTTATATCCGTTTGCCACGTTGGCCAGCCTCTGCCAGAAGATATTTAAAATCAAATTTGTTTAATTTACATGCATAAACGCGTCAAATTTGCTTTAGAATTGTGTAACAGGCCGGACAAGAGCGGATGGATGTGGGTTCCAGATGGGGGAGCTTGTGTGCTCAAAGGCAACAACTGTTTCCGTTAATATAAAATGCAAATTTTGAACAATTTTTAGCAGCGCCCTGGAATTGGTCGGACCCCTCATCCTTCTCCCCCTCTTCCATTTCAAATCCCGAATCCCCACATCCTTTTGCCCTGCGGTCACTTTGGTTGCGAGCCGCACAAGATATGAGTTTGTAATAACCAAATCGGTCGGTCGGTCGGTTGGTTGGGTTCCCTGTTTGGTCAAATGCAATGAGTAGTAAAATGCTGTTAGAAATTATGGCCCGAATTCGCCGGATGTTGTTCATATCCCTTCTGTAAACGCACGGAAATACGTAGCCGGCAAAATGGAAATTTCCACCCTGCAAATGATGTTGGAAAAACAATTTCATGATGTTTTGATGTTTTAGCCACCATATGTGCGTAAACACGCAGCAACCGAAACCGAAACCCTATCCTCAGATCGTCCTGGGTTCCTCGATTCGATTGACAGCTGAAATTTAAGGCAGGCCGTGAACAATTTACAGTCCTGTCATTTCGGTTGGGACTGCCATTTAATTTCCATACGAATCGCCCATTGGCGTTTGACTTCGATTTTTGCCATATTTTTGCAGTCATTTATTTACATTTTCTCACCCAAAGTGGGAAAGGGGGGGGGGGGGGGGGACTTATTTATTTAGTGCTTATCTTTGAGGCGCATAAATGAATATCCAATCGAGTCGCATCGCTTCGAATTTATTCCCCTTCGATGACGAGCCCCAACACAACATCCTCGAAGGGAGGACGGCTGTCCATTTCAATGCGGTTGTTGCTTGTTTATCCTAGCCCTGGGCACAGTTCTGCTAACTTGGCCTTTTTCTAGACAAATCTATTAACTTTTATATTTTGTGAATATTTTATAACTATTTGTACTTGGAAAAGTACCATAACTATAGATTTTTGATCACTAAAAAGTTCAAATATAGGTTGTGTTATTTATTTACTTACCTTTTTCTATAGGTAAACTAGTTTAGCATCTCTAAATGATGGCTGGACCCTTCGGCCGTTGTCCAACTGTTGGCCAAAACCCACTCTTGGCCACCTCCGCCTTTTCTTTGCACTCGTTCGAGGGGAAAGCGATACGCTCTGCTTCTCGTTTTCAAATCCGATTAGCATCATTTAGTTGGGCCACTGTTGCCGTTGCTGAAGGGTCTATTATTTCCATTAGATTGATTTCGCCTGAAGAGGTCCCATTAGTGTGTCCCAAACGGTTAGCATCTTAGGACCAGGCCAAAGGTAAACTGACATTCAATGGAATCGGAAACCTTTTTGTGAATACTTTATTCTATTTATTTTTGCGTCTCAAACGTATTTAATACTCCACATGTTTGTGATCTACTCTCCATTGGTTGGTCACCAGGAGTACAATATCCTGCGCCATTATACTATTCAGTTTTCCTTTGGGACTACAGATATTTTTTCCAGCACTTGAAGTTCTGGTTCAATATAAACATTCGATTGGTTGTGATTTGTACAATATTTTCTGGGGTCGGGGATGGATTTATGGTCACAGTTGCACTTAAGAAAATCATTTTTAGGTAAAACATTTTTAATTATCTTTGTGGAAAGCCCACCATGAACATAACTAGTCTAATGATTAATGTGTTTAATGAGATTTCAGTTCAACAATGAATTCCAGCCTTAATCTTCGGACTTGAACCGAAATGGGAACGCACAGACAGACAAATGCGACCTGGAAAAGTGCCACCTCCTCGACTGAGTGACTTCAATTACCCCACACACTTTCGGATGGCAGATGGCAAAGTGTTTCACTCGCCAAATAAGTTCCAGATTGCATCTTTATCTCGGCCCGTACATATTCTTGCAGGCAATAAAAGTTTCTGGGCAATAAATCTGCAAGTTTCTGGAGCGAGACCTCGAACTGAGTGGAGGAAAAACATCTGCAGTCGGCGATGCACACAAATTGCCAAAGAGTTGGCCGGGGAACAGGTGGCCCAGGAGCAGGAACAGGACGAGGATTCGGATTTTATGTCTTGCAGGTCACTGAATCACTTGGCCTCCATTTTTGGGCTTAGTGGGGAGTGGTGGCCGGTGGGCGGTTATCAATACGGTCTTTGATATTTGCGTTGATAAAAATGAAGCCCTCGGGGATAGCCCTTTTTCGGCTGACGAAAGTGTTGACGCATACAAATTGTGCATTAGCGAAAAACTCGCAGCTTTCGGCGCATTAAGTTGCAAATGCATTGCCCCGGAATCCCTCAGTTCCCCAGTTCCCGGGTTCCCCAGTTCCGGGGGCCAACTCCGGGCCTCTTTTTCCCGTAGTGGTGCGACAGCCAGTGGCGAAAATCTGCGAGCATCCGCATTTGCATAAATGCAATTTAAAATCTGAATTATTCATGAGCCCCGCCATTTGGCCATTTGTCTGAATGACCACTTGTGGCTTGCTTTTCCCCAAATGCACCACCGCGATGGTGGTGCTTTGAGAGCGGGCCCCCAATCCGATCTCGATACCCCGATTTCCCGCCAGCCAACTCGGCGTATACGTATTTATTTTTTATGGCATTTGGGGTCGCCGCCGCTTGCATGTGACAACTTAATGGCTTCCGTTATTTGAAAGCAAAAGCATCGAAAACTGCTGATGTCAAATTGTCGATAAGGATTAACTCTTCCGTCTGTGTACATTTCATATTAGCAGCTGCACATTTGATTTGTCCAGTCCAGTCCCCCCATCCTCATTCTCATCCTCCCACACGATGGAATGTTTATTCTGGATTTAGAAATTACAACATGTGTGTGTTCAGTTTATTGAGCAAACACACTCGCCCTGCCAATGTCCATTACTCGGAGGCGGTCGAATCAATCTATGTATTTGCCAACGCTTTCGTTAATGACTCACTTTGAAGTGGTAAATGCACTTAGGGCTGCGTTTACATTTATTGTAAAATTGTACTGCAATTAATTGAATACATTTAAGACATCTGATAAGCTTGAGGGTTCTAATTGCAACTCCAATTCGCATTCACCTTTTAAAATATATATTTTGGCCATTATGGTTCTAGTAGATTAATCAGTGGAGATGAGCTAAAGGAAAAAAAATGTTTATATTTCCACTACATAGAATCTTAGCTTACGACCTGAGCAATAATTTTAAAGTTTTCTTTTGATGTCGGCTAGGCATTGTGAAAAACTTAATCGCACTTTGCAAATTGCCTGATAATGAAAAAAATAAATATCAGGAAAAACAGAAAGGAAACCTTATAACAAGAAACCAAAGGCAGAAACAAAGCCAAAACTTTTCCACTCTACCTCACAAAATGTGTGCCGCCCTGTTTCCTTATTTTGCCAGTATTTCTCTTTTCATGTTAACAATATTATAAAACTTTGGCGATTTCCTTGGGCCTCACTTCAGGTGTAAAAACTTGTTGGCCGAACTTTGTCGCCCGACTCGGGGGAATTGTGATTAATTTTTCAATTTCGGAATGTAGCCGACCCCTTACTGAAGCCAATAGGTCCGGAATTAGTTGAAATGCAGCTGCCATATCTACTGCCCAACCAAATTTGAACTGGGGCCCAGGACGATGAGCAGCTGCAGATGTCACGGGATCGGGGATGGGGGGTCAGGGGTCAGGGGTCGGAAGTTGGGAGTCGGAATCACAACAGAGTGAAATTGTTTTGGATGCCGGCCAACCCGTCTGCTGCGAGATAATTTCCTGTCATTATTTTGTGGTCTTCCGCAGTCGAACGTAAAAATTGCGACTCAAAGGTTTATATCCAGCACGGCGGACAAACAAGCGAGCAGGACAGATTGGGCCTCCCCTTTCGAATCCTGGCAAGGGACGAAGTCCATGTTCCATGGTTTGCAGGCCGCAGTCTGCTGTCTGGCAGTTGGAAAAATTGACTGCATTGCCCACGGGTCAACAAATAAATTGGTTGGCCGAGCGGCGGACCGGCTGCCATGTTGATTTTGAGGTCATCGCTGATATTGCGGATGCGAATCGTTTTTGATTGCATTGGTCAACTCTGGAGTCCCGAGATGATGACGCAGTAACCACACCGCACCGCCCTGGCCATGGCCACTCCACTGGCCGGACAGATGGACTACGAACTCCGAACTCAGGACTCCGCACTCCGCACTCCGGATTGAAAGCTGGTCCGGCTCTACGGCGTATTAATTGTGGTTGCCACTGGTGAGAATTTCCATTTGCCATTTTAAGTGCGGCTTGACGTTGTTTTCATTCCCGTTAAGGCCATAAAAAGTCTCTGCGTCAAATATTTATTACAAACGGCCATATTCACCCACACCCGCAGACGCACATCCATTCATTCGGTGGATGAAAGACAGCCGGCTTTTTTTTGCCAGCACACCTGCAGAATGTTAAATAAATCAACATACTGCACTCACTGTATTCTGACCGACTATGGAATACACAGTGTTTTAAACAAAATGATTTTCCGGATGTAAAAAATGAAGGGATAATTCTTTACCTGAATGTTACATATTCAACATTTTGTGAACCAGTGCTGAAAGCAGGGAAATAATCATTTTCAGGTTTGAAAGTCAGTTGGCTTGCAATTTAAATACTAGTTCAACGAGGTTATACTTTCCGTACTTGGACATTTATTTGCACTGTTTCGAATTGCTTGGTTTTTTAGGTGGTAAATCAGTATCGGTAAAATTGGTAAAAATACCAATTTGTTGGGTGATTTTTCGTTGTTACTTTGCCAGCAGGTGACCTACAATGGAGCAAAGCACTGTTTTGAACAGCTGACGAGCTCAGCTAACAATTCATATCAGTTTTTGGCTGATTTTGGAAAAAAAAAATTTTGACCAATTTTTTCATTTTTTTATAAGGGGTTACATCGTCAATTTTTGTTAAAATGGGCCAAAAATAAAAATTTTTAGGTTGAAATGTCAGTTGATTCTTAATTTTGTAACAAATTTAACAACGTATAACATTCTATATTTGGATAACTATTTCTATTGTTTTGGATAAAAAATGTGACTTTAGGGTGGAATATAATTGACAGAAATTATGGAAAATCATTTATCAAAAATCATTCACAGATAAAACCCTGACAGTTTTAAAATAGCATTGCCCTAAAAAGTATGCTACAATTTTTTTGATATTCAAATAATATTGTTCACAGTACTTCAAATTGAACGGAAATTAATGTTCTAAATTAAAAAAACAAAATATGTTTCCATTAATAAAATATCTTTTATATAGGATAAGCTATATCCATCATACACTAACATCCAAACAGTTTCAGAATGAGAGAAAGTCTCCCGTTTTTTCGACTAACTCAATACCCGAAATGGACATATCTCTCATTCGAGTGTGTGCGAGTGAGTTTGGTGAATATTTCACGAATTGAGCTGTCATGCAAATGTGGCATTTCTGTTTTTGAAGTTGACAGGCCTCGAAAATTGCAGCGTACATCTAGATTGAGGCATTGACATGGCAGCGCACTATGGGGTTTTTGACCTGTTTTTGTGGCATTAATTAATAACTCGGTCAGTTTTGGAGATGTCGACATGAAACTTTACCAATCGTCATTATTTGTCCCTAGGCACATATAGTGTGAAAATCGTTTGGATCAGGAAACAATATCCTATAGCTCCCATAGGAACGATCGGTTAAAACCAAAAAAAAATTAATGAAATTTAAAGAGCTGAAATTTGTTGGTCCATGCCTATAAAAGATGATGATAATAAGTGCAACAAAAGCAAAAAGAAAAAAAAAAAACTCATCGGCAGCCACGGATACATATCGACTAACAATTCGCCAGTTTGTCGGCAAAATGATTCGAATTTGTCCAAATTAACGGGCAACTGACAGGACAAACATTTAAAAATGATCCTCATATTATAAATAATTTGTTCATCAAACATTGTATAGCCTTTTCTTGCTCAAGCCGGCCCTTTCCGCTATTCCAAACAGCAACCAAGTCGGCGTTGGAGAAAGTGAGGTTATCTAAGAAAAATTCAAATTGCACCAATAGTGCGGAAAAGTGCACAATAAGACTAACATATTTTTGCTCAGAATTGACAAGGCTACAACATACACTTGGACGCATTGAAAACTAATGCAAACTTCTATTTTAAAACTCTTCCCAAAGTTGAAATTTGTTCCTCAAAATTCAGCTTAAGGTGCATTTATAAAGTGACAAAATATTAGTATAAACACGCATAATTTAAACAATTAATACATTTAACATATAGTACAAGCCTGTGAGATCAGTTTACATTTGTTTTTTTCTTTTCAAATGGTGTTTTACACGAATAAATTAATTTCAAAGAACGCCTTGAAAAAATTGCAAACTTAGCGCTGGTACTTTCGCATGCAACAGCTGACTTTACAGCTGTTATGCTAACATATGCTGTTAAGTATTAACATTTTGAGTATGAGGCATAACAGTTTGATGTTCTGTTAATGCATTCCCATTTTTTTTTTTTAATTAGAGCACTTTTAAAAAATGACTAAATGCCACATAAAGTGGTCAAAAACCCCATAGTGCAGCGGAGAGAGTCCTTCCGACCACGGTAGTGTGGGTGTGTGAGTGCCAGTCGACTTATTGTTGCACGGATGCTGCCGCAATTGTCAGCTCCATCAATCAAGGACTCCTGACAGCCACTTGAACGAGAACGTAGACGACGGATCGGGCGCGGATAGCAATGATGCACAGAACAAAATTTAAATATATTTTTAGAAGAAAAAAATAAGAAACATTATTTAATATACAAAAAGTTCCTAGGGCGGAATTATTTTTAGTAAACTAAAGTAGGGCTCTAATTAATATCAATATATTCTAAATGTAAAGAATAAGATGATAATTAAAACCAATTGCCCTAAGTTTATGCCAAATAAATTTCATATTTTATTTAATTTTAATTGATTAAAAGTATTGTTTTTGAAAAACTTACCTCTAAACTTAAAACAAAATGAATATTTATTTGAATAGTACATTTTTGTTCTCTGTGTTGAAGTAAGAAAACAATTCCAGTCTATGACTGTCACCACGGAGAGTAGCAATTTTGGCATTTAATGCGCTAATAACTCAGCAGTCCGGGCCGAAAAGCAAGAGACGCGGAGGACAGGGCCCAAGAAATGGTAAAAGTTTTATTGAAAGCGCCACACAATTTGTTTGTATATTTAAATTATCATACAATTTCACAAAGTTTCGGCCGAAATGAGGGCTGAGCTGACCCCCGGCCTGGCCAATTCCCCAGCTCCTCTGACCCGCTGACCCCCCGCCAGTCATTATGGCCCACTTTCGCCTCCGACTCGTTTTTCGGGTTCTTTTGGCCGCTTTGCCATTTTGACTTGCGCCATTTGGTGTGGGATGAATGGCTTGGGTGGATTTTTGGTGGCGCAGTCCCGTGGCTGTTGAATTACATTTGTGTAATTTTGCGGAAAAACTTTTTTATTTGCTAATTTCGTTAAATTAGAAAGGAAAATGAAAGAGAATTGCAAATGGCATTATAATATGCGCCACGAACCATTTTTGACAGGCACATCGTCGCTGGTGGCCAAAATAATTACACATGTAATTTGAAATTCTTTTTAGTGTCCCTGTCAATGGGGAAAAACTTTTCAGAAAGTTCTTAATTACCCAAAAAGTCAGGATCTTCGTTTCCTTGGGCATTTATTTTTCATAGAGAACTAAAATATGGAAATATTCACCACAAAAGACCACTTGCAAAAGTGCCAATTTAAATAAATGTTGCTGAATAAATAACGAGTACTCAGTGGCAGGAGATGGGATTTCGTAGCAGCTGACGTGCGGCTTTTATTCTCGTGAAAGGTGTTAATTGAGTGGCTTCATTTATTCGGCGGAAATGCCCATCAATTAAGGTAATCACGCAACAAAGTCACAAAATGCCACGCCCCTTGAGAGGATACCAGACTGTCTCTGGGGTTTTAGCCTGCTTACCCAGAATTGGGGCGTCTAAAAAACTGCGTGACTGACACGCCACGCCACCAAGTCAACATCCACATCCACATCCACATCCACATCCTCATCCATGGCAGAATCCAATGTCCACTGGCCACCGCCTTTGTGTTTGGCTTTGTTTGCCGGCACAAAAGGCAGAAAGCGCTCTTAATTGGGCGGCTAACTGAAAGTGGCTGCGTCTTTGCCCATTCACATGTCAATCAAGGCAGCACACATATAGCCCTGAACCCGGTCCGCCATTAGGGGTATCAATTTCAAAAAGAAACGACTCCGGTCCGAGGCTGGAGCTCAGGGTGGGAATCGGGGTCTCGGTCGCCTCCTGCTGGCACAATCAATTTATTACACACCGCTGCTGACAAGTTCTAGGAATGCCAGGGACAGAAAAGAGCGATTCGGGAATGGGGGAAGTGGACCCCTCAAATTTACATCTTTCTATTCCAGAACACACACTCTCACGCACTTGGAAAAATACTAAGCACATTTCTAGATAGTTGAAAATTATATATTCTATGTAGTAATCCTGGAATTTAACGGTATTTTTTCTGATAGAGAGTACTCAGATTATTCTAGTGTTTATTTTTAAAATGAATTGAGTAGCATGTCCTCTATTTGTATACCTTTGCACACACTCTCTCAAAAAGAGTTTAATAATATACCTTATAACGCACAAGAACCAAACATTTAATAAAATGTTTATAAGCATAAAATATAAAAAGTGTCTTACATAAAATAATTTATTATAAGAATTCCAAAGCATCAGCGAGACCATTAAAATGTTCACTATTTTTATAAAATCAAAAAGTTATACCAAGTCAATTTTACGAAGAGACCTATTGGCATGAATTATACATGTTTATAGCCAAGTCCCCATGAACTTTGGATAAGCCTTTCTCCTTGTGTACAATGCAAATATTGTAGAGCGTAAAATGGGCATTGACGAACGTGCTGCAACATCAAATGATGAGATTATCGTAAACTCGAGCAGGACCATAAAGCAGGCCTAGAGAACAGGGCAAGAAGATGGAGGGCAGGGACATCGAGGCCTCTTGTGGCCGTAAAAGCGCTTAATAGTCCATTAAAGGGATTAAGAGGGGCACCCGGAGTCCAAGGAGCGGAGCGAAGAACAAATTTCCGAACATGTCCATGTCAATAGATGGTCGGCGTTAAAAATCAAACAGACGGGTCGTATGCGTATTATTGAAAACTTCCAGGAAAAGCGAACGGCGACGGCAGCGCGCAACATTTCTTTATTGCAGGCCATTTGGCCGGGCTTAATACGAGCAAATTAAACTAAGCTCGGCAAATTGCGTTTCGGTCACGTTCCGAGGCCAACGGAAAAATGGCTCCATTTCCAATTTCTCTAGCACATTCCATTCCAGAATAAACACATGCATAGAACGGGGATGGCGGCCCCCGCTGAAAATAATGCAATAAAAGCGGCATAAAAATAAAAACCAAAACAATGCGAAGAGGAAAGCAAACAGTATCATGTACGTATCTTGGCGTTGGGGGAAATGGGGAAGTGGAAAAGCGCGCAAGAAATCATAAATGTAATTGAGAATTTTATGGAGGGTGCCAGTGCCACCCTCTTGCATGTTGTGCAAATAAAAGTTGAAATTGTCGCGCAGAATTTCTAAGAATAAAACGGCGAATTTTCCACAAAGCCCAAAACGGAACAAGGCGATCCACCAATTTCCACCACCCACTTACACACTCACACACACAGACACACATGCATGACGTTGACGCTTTCCATTTAAACTTTCGTGGGGGTAGGAAAACCCATCCACTTTTGGGCGCCTGTTCGGTTTATTGCCAGCAATCAATTAAAACGGCAAAGTCATTTGTGACAAAAACATTCACAAAAAAATGACTTTTTGCGTTGGCAAAAACTCTGCCTATGGCACACAAAAATCGATGGGCACACACATGCATACATGTTATTGTAATATTTCAATGTCACGCTGTAAGGGATGAGGGGGCGGCAGGGGGCGGTATTCCCAAAAAACTGAGTAAGTCGTTCCATGCACTTGTCAAAATGAATGGGAGTAGCGAAGGAGCACAAAAAGCTATTTTTCCATCTCAGAAAAATACCTGGGAACACTTAAGGTTTTAGAGGTCTTCATACAAATTATTTGTTTTATAGCAATTTAAACTACCAAAATAAAATTCAGTAATTATAATGCAGATTAAACCCAATTAACTGAAGTATTAAGGCCCTGCTATCAATTTCAGTGCTTGCAGATAACTGAATCTAATGAAAATTAGTTAAAATTTACTGATTAACTCAACCAAAATTTAATGCGAACTCACTTGTTTTCAAAATGGTTAGTGAGATGAAATTCAATTCAACTCAACCTGTTTCGTAATTTCACCATAATCAGCTTATGTGAAAACAAGCAGAAACCGCTTTTTGGGGGAAAGAAAATGGTTAATGGGCATTTCCCACCCAAAAGTCACGGCGACTTAGTTCGATTGCAATTAACTAAATACACGGCAACCCAAAGCGAATTTGGCACGGGCTAATGAATATGCATTCCATTCATTAAATCAACATTAATTTATGTAATGTATTGTTTTAGTATCATTGTTATTTTTCCCCCCTGTTTCTTTCATGTGCACAAATTCTAATGAACAGCCGATACATGCGTGCTCCAATAATTGATATTGATGGTTGTAATCTTATTTAATCCCTAATTACAAGAGAATGAATGGAATTGAGCAGGTCGTCGGTTTGGAGGGCCAACACCAGTGCCCCAAACAAACATCAAACATAAATTATTTTTCCGCAGACAAGACGGGTCGCTTTGTGTATTCCGTGTACATATGCCGCCATCTGAATTGCTAAAAACATGCAAATACTTGTGCATACAACCCCCCTACCCCCCTCCACCATTCCACATCCCACGCACAAATGGAAATAATTTCCTAATTAGTTTGATTAGTGGAAATACTCGCGAAAATGCCTATATCCCCGCCGACTTGCCGCATTGCTCAGATCCATTAATTAGCCACGCCCACTCCGCCCCGAAACATTGGTTTAATTAGAGAAACAACGCGGGGGAATCGCAGATTAAAGCCACACCACCGCAATCGCTAATAGGGAAAAACAGTTCCAGTATTGGCCAAACAATAATTTGCTTAATTAAGAATCAATCATAATTCGATTGCCAAACATTGAAATATGTATAAAAGTGATTTACATGAATGACTCCTAACCGCGGCTAATTAACATCTATTCTTTCATTAAATGTCAGTTGTCATCTATTCTGGTCTTTATTTAATTAAATTATTGATTACAAAGCGTGAAAAGAACTAATCACCACTGTTCATGATTTATTATTTAGCTAACAGGCTTTAATTGGTAGTTATAAAGATTAGAGGTCACAATTTTAATTGCTTTAAACAGTATAATTAATTACAATACAAAGTTTGACTTAAAAAATGTATAAAAAACATTAATCATTGCAGGATAATAAAAGTGGCTTATAATCGTAATCAAAAAAATAATTGAAAGCATTTGTAAATATATTAAGGAAAATACACTAATGGATTTCTAATCCACACAGCCAAGCAAATTTGAATACAAATAAAATTTCGTTTTCGATTTTCCTTTGCTATTTGCTTAAGTGCCGGGCCATAAGGATTTCCGCTTGTCAGCAGGAAATCGAGAGAAATAAAGAACTTGTAGCTTTTCCCATCCTGTGGCCCCCTATTCCCCAATCAGTTTCCCCAACCTGGACACCACTCTGATTCCGGACTGTCTGGCGAATGCACATAAATGCAACAAATCCACGGAATAATATGGATGTGGCAGCCATGGGGCTTTTACGGACCGGCCAACGGGGATTACCGGATTCGCCCATTGTCACATGAGCGACCAGCGGCGATGTCAGTTGTTGATTAAATAAAAGAATCCCCTAAAAAATAGAATATATAGAGGGACAAACTCGTAATAAAAACTAAACTGAAAAAGTTTACATTTCTCATCGATTCCCTGGACAGAAGCGGCGGGAAAAAAAGATTGGAAGCTAAAAAAAAATACGATGAAAATGTGGAAAGTGCAGCGAATAAATAATTCAGGCCGAAATGTCAAACGGCGCTGTGTCAGGATGATTTCTGCGGAAGTCTATGTCTCTGCGAACTTTGCAGCATGAATAAGTCAGCTCAGCCATTGTCTGGCCGCCGAGTTTCCTTTCCGTTCCCCCCGGTGGAAAAGCCCGGCAAATACCCCATGGCAGCGATGTCCTTGCAGCGTCTTCAGGACTCGTCGCCTTTGTTAAAAAGTTGTTGACGTTGATGCTCTCTACGTGTAAAAAGGTGAACAACATTTGTAGACGACTCCGGCTCAGACTCCTACTCCAACTCCAACTCCAACTCCAACAACGAGTCCTGACAATTGAAGTGGCATTTCGCACTCCGGCATCATCTGTCTGCCAAGTGCCTTTCGGAGTTTGCTCACGTCACAATTATTTGCAGCAACTTGAAATTTATACCCAACCCTCATGGTAGTAATACTCTCCGAATTAATACATCAAACAGCCATCCACTCCCCTGCTGGCCACAACAAAGCAAAACAAGTAATTTCCATCGGATGGGTGGGAATTGCAAGGGCGTTTCAGCCACCCACCACCACCCACAGAAAATCCCCCTCTAGATCTGCGGAAAATAAGCTGGACAACCCCCTTTTTCGGCGTGAAGACCCATTGTGTTTCATTTCTGGATGGCAGTTTATTAAAAAATTTGTGAACTTAATGTGCAAGTTGGGGAAAGGGGAAATGGCACGCTACTGGAATTTAATAAAAACGTCAGCACTGAGACCCGCAGGCAAGAAATCACAACCCTCTAAACTTGAAACTAGAGATGGAATAAAAATGTATCTTAATTTATACATCAATGTTTTGTTTAATCCTTGGTATATAAAAACAATGACCACAAATAAATAATACAAAAAACATATTTAATGTTTTTGTTTGTTATACAAATGCATTAATGCCAATCATAATAAGCTAACTAATAAAACTAAGAAAAAAATATTTTATTTAAAAATATATGCTTTGTTTTTATTAATGATTAAATAGGAGTGAATACAGGTCATAGGAAGCTCAAAGGTTTTGGTGATGATTATCATTATTCATTAAACATATTTATTTTAATTAAAAACCTGTGCTGTATTAGTAACATGGACTTAATCCAGCTTAAATTTTATAATAGGATCCATTTTGGTCCGCAGTTTATACATAGTTTAATACAGCATAGAAAATTCGCGTTTTTGTCATCTCTATTTATAATTGCTTGTCTACCCTTTGTGGTAGTTGGCAAAAACCCCCGAGGGAGGGTTTTCTTTTCCCATTTTTCGCAGTAACCACACCTCACCCCAGTACACTTCGCCCTGCCTTTGCGATTGTGCAACCCAGGGGGTGGCTTCCGTTTTCCGTTTTCCGCTTTCCATTTCCCCATTAACCACTGCCATGCACTGACTTCGCTTGCTTGCAACTGTTGCTTCTCCTGTCTGTTTTCTGTTTTCTGTTCGGTGTGGCAATGGCCTTTGTTTTTCCAATGTGTCGCATCATTAATTTCGTACAGATATTTGCCTGCATCCTGCCATCGGTTCCCTCTGTCCTGCCAACGAATCACGCCTTTGTATCTGACGCCGTTGCCATAAATTTCGATAATGTGTCAATTTATGAATGGGCGCCCCAACAAAAGTTATCCATTCGACTGGCGGCGGGATTTGCAGCTGTCAGCGTCTATTGATTGTTTTATTGATGGGCCCAGATTGACTTGGCCAGCGTTCTTTATGGCCCGGCAAGTGAATAGCCAGACGGGTAAGATAAACAGCTCTCAATATATGGGTGAATAAGTTGTTTTGGCTGACAGACGGCAGACAAGTTGAAGATGTTCTTCTAATAGGAAACACTTGAAATAATGTGAATTGGGGTGTTAAAAATCTCTTAAAAAGTTCACAATCAGTGTTTAGAAGTTGGCAAGCTAAGAGCAATTACAAAGATTTAGTATATTTAAAAATAATAATTAAAAGTTGCCTCCTAATTGTTTTGTTTGCTTGGGAGTATTCTTTAAGTGTAGCCTAATACATCATTGGTTTCGTTTCATAATAACCTCATCATCAACTAGTTAAAACTTTGACATAGAGCTCTCCCCTTTATTTATTTTTGCCACTCACCTATTGAGAGGGTTCACGTAGGAGTTCATTAGAAGTAACCGAACTACAAAGTCATCGCATCTTGTGTTATCCTGGCTCGACTTTAGCCACCCGCTCGCGTAATTAGTTGGCAAAATGCTGAAGCTCTTGAAAATGTAAGTAAATTGTTTAATTGTTGCGCCAAAGGAACTGAATAATTTGCTCAATTTCCATTCATTACTTGCCATGTCTTGTCTTTGGTACTGGCTCTATTCCAACCCAATCGCAATCCATTCTCCTCTTTCTCAGTCCTTGTTTGGAATTTCCCATCATCATCATCATCATCATGTTTATCATCGTGGTGCTCAGCCGCATCTCATCGCTCGGCGTCATAAAAGGCACTTCATTTGCATAAATGAATTCTGTAAATTTTGAGTAGCACTTGACGCTGCCAAAGAGATCAGAACCGAGCGAGGCAGTAGCATATTGCTAGGAATTCCCATCTGCGAAGGCTTATCCACAAACCGCAATTCAATGCGTAGGCCAAACAAATTGATATGAATGGCCCCGTTTCGCCAGGACGAAGCCAAGGTCCTCAACTCGAGTTGACTCGACTTTCGAGTGCAGTGCATCGGGCCCTCGTCGGTGCTTTCTATTTAATTAACATGCGGACTCCTCGAGCGTATGCGTATTCAATGTTGCCATTCAAGAGCTCACTTCATTCGCTTCTTCATTCGCATTTTTATGTGCCTTTCTCTGCCCTCAATTGAGGATTGGTTGGGCTCGAGATGGATACTAGTTCTGGGTCGGTATGGTGGTAAATAAAAAAAAATACAGTCCTTTAGGTCCATCAGTTCTTAAATCAATGAAATTGCAAAATGATTTACGAAAATAAAAATTGAGAGCTTATAAAAATATTATTCAAATGATATTCATGCGTTAGAGAACAGGCTGCCTTTTTAATTCCTTTTATTGATATGCATTGAGAATTAAGGTAAATATTTAATTTACAACCGTCAATTCTGCTGCGACAATCAATTGCAGCTTGGTTGGTAATTATTTATTATATATTCCGCACCGATGTATACTTGTATATAGCTGCAGGCACATTCAACTTTTATCATTATGATGCGCAAACGGTCGCAACTTTTTCACACGGTTGTAGCCCACAAAAGTAAATTAGTTACAGTTCGCGCTGCTAAGCGATTTAGTTTGTTGATTAAACTTTTCGCATAAACGCCAAGTCCCAGCCTGAGGCTCAAATCTCGGCTAAAAACCCAGCCCAACTTATGAGTCCATGCAGAAAATACCTTATATTTCATAATATAACGCATACGACGTGGGCAACGAGCTTTTAAATGTGGAAAGTTTTAATTTTCAAAAATGTATCAATTAAATGCTCAAATTACCCAAAATAATTTATATCCTTTTATTTCATTTGTGTTTGTGAAACACTCTATCCGTTGCCAAATCTATATTAATTAGTGATTTTATATATTTCATGTGTTTAAGGTTTCCAACAAAAAATATATCAATAAAATGACTCAATTATCCAATATAATTTTACGGGTTTTACATCTTATTTCATTTGTGTTTGTTAAACACTCTTTTTATTGGCAAATATATTTTAATTAAAGATTGAAAGCCATTTTGAAACTCATAACGTATGCAAATGCTGTTTATAAATAAAATACAATACACTTACCTGCTGGAAAAGTTACCTTTTTCCCCACGCACTCTCGCACACAATTTGAAAAGTGCAATTTGGAAATTACATTTAAATAATTGAAACAACAAATGTTTGGCAATAGAAATTTTGACATTTTAGAGACTAACGAGGTCGCTCAATTTGATGAGACAAAGCCGGATGAATAATTCATGCAAAAAATAAACTAACTCTCCCCAAACCCAAACCACTCAGACACATGTAAGAGTACTTGTTTTTGGGGGAAAGCGCAGAGGTGGAGATCTGGGGGCCCCGAGACATATGTACGTTTAATATAGCACCCAGGATATAGCCGGGCAGGACACACACAATGCCCTGGCATTTTGCTCGCCAGCTGTGGGTAATTTGTAAACGTCAAAAGGCAAACATCGAGTCCTGCCTGCTATTTCCAGCTCCTGCCAGCCTGCCATGTCAGAGATCAGAGCCAACGCCACACGTCCTGAATGAATTCGCACGTGTCCGGAATGGAAGATGTCGAGCGACTGTTTCATTTTAAATACAATTTATTGTGCATGCTGGCTAGCTGAAACTAAACTGAGCCACAGCCACACAGTCCGGGCATAATCCGCATTTGCTTCCCAGCCGTTTAATATTTAATGCGGACCCGAAATGTGGCAAAAATGTGATTAATAAAATAAGCCAGAGAACATGTGTCATACTCGTACATGCCTAGTATGCGTGCCACTCACGACTACCGTCAAACAGCTGAAAACTATTTCGATTCCCATCCCGAATCCCGATTCCCGCTCCTGCCAGCCGTAGGCTCCTCCGGACTCCGCAGGACTCACGTCTCCGTACGTGTTCGATCCCAATATGGCGCTGTATTTTCCATATTTACCCGGCATAAATTCTTAATAATCTCCTCGAAAAGCTGCCACAATTGATAAGTGAAAAGCCAAAGAGCTTGTATAAGTGGCACCTAAACGGAATGCTTACGGAAACACCTAAAAGTGGTTTTAAAATTGTTAGAAAAATTGAAAAAATGAACTTTATGTTTATAGCAATTTCTACTGTATTTACATAAATATATCTTTTTACTTTATTAAAGATAATTAAAGATAATTATTTCACATTAATAAATAGTTTAAACTGAGACTTAAGACGTTCCTTACGCGCATTTAATTTGACTTCAAAAAATTCGCATCCTTAAATAAGTAATTGCATCATTTCCAGACCGGAGCTCATTTCACGTTTGAAATATTTAATTTATTTTAATTGCGAGTTGACTCCTTTGATTTCTCCGCTGCCATTATGAGGCAGTTGTTATTTTCGCATTCCTCCTTTTCGGGGAGTGCCCAAGAAGCGTTTCTCGAGAAGCCGCGACAAGTGGCAATTATGTGCTCACCCAGCCGCCGAGTGGGGCACTAAAATTGCCGGCAAGGCGGGGCCAAAATGCATTTAATTTCTTAAAGGAGCGCGTAATTAGTTTGCTTCGGTGACGGGCAGGTCCTCCACCATAAACATATAAGTATATGCACCATGACCTCCTGCAAGGAGCTCCTTTGAAACACTTTCAGAAGTGCCCACTAATGTGTTGCTTTGAGGTTATGCAATTATTTTCCAAGCAGGCGGGAATGATAGATACTTTATATTAGCAAAAGATTGAAGTGCAAGCCTGTTTACATTCTTCAAAAAAATATGAATGGCGGTTAAATATCTAGAAAGGCTAAATTGACAGATATCTATTAAGTTTTCAAGTGTTATCTTGTTGAAAAAATTCTCAGAACTTCTAAATAACAAATTTCAGTTTCCCAAATGCATAATAAATACTCCATAAAATGTGAAAAATACACGAATCTAAATACAATTGTTTTGATGAGAGTACTAACCAGTTTAATAATTTTCAATAGTCAAAGCATCATTGTTTTCTTTTGATCAAGAGCACAAATACCAAAGAATATAGAAATTTAAAAAAGAAATTCTGTGTGGCTACAAATTTGGGGAACCGAGATTAACTCTTTACGCACTTGCAGTCCGACATGCAGTAAATGGCAATTCCGGGCATACAGCTCAAATATGGCCCATTTCTAAGATGCAGCCGAGTGCAGAGCATACAAAATCAAGTCGAGCTGTAGTGCATTTGGGGGGAAGTCCTGGGGCTGGTCATACCACACATTTCCCCATTGTTTGCCCGGGGTGCTGGCTCCTGGAGGAGCCTGTTTGGGGCCCCTGCCACTTGGCACGTTCACCTTTGTGCAGATGGATGCTGTTTGGCAACATCCAGTCAAGGACCCACTTGAAGACAACTTTGTCGCCCCGCCAGCTCTCCATTTGCGGCCCGCAGGCTCTGCCAAGGATCAACGAAGGAGCAGAGCCACTTCATCCTGGCTACAACAGCACAAGGGTCCATAACAAAGGCCTCAGCACTTGAACTGCGTAATCGCGCCTTTGTAGAGCCCTTTGGCTCTCTAGAAATTTGCATTTTTAATGAAACGACAATGCCAGTATTAGACAGTCCCAGATCATAGCTAGCTATGCACTGTAATTTGTAAATTTTTTGTTTAAAAAAATAAGAAAATTTTATTCCCATTTTAAAATGGGAAATTTTCAAAAGATAAACTATTAATAGGCAATAAAAATCTTAGTTTACAACCAAAAAAATAATGAAAATCATTATTATAAGTACGAACTTTAATAGTAAACGAATTAAAATGTTCTCAGGAAAACCTATACAAAATAGTCTACTGCGATTGGGTCAAGTGCTGACCAAAAGGGGTTGTCAGCTCCATTAAGCCAACACCCAGGTGGAAATATCCTGTGGGGAACTGACCACTCCTTTGGCTGCAATCAAAGTCAAAAGTCAACGCCCAGGCTTTTGACCCCGACTTTGGACTGACAAGTTAATTGTGGTTCACGGGCAAACACATTCTATTTTTCACGGCAGACTTTCAACGCGCCCAATCCCGATGACAACAGCATTAATAATTCAATTTCGTGACGGAAACGGAAGCGGATGGGGAAGGGGATGGGGAAGGGGATCTGGGAGCAGGTAACTGGGCAGGCTGTCTCAATATTTGGCAATTACTTGGCCCTAAAAAGCTGTCGCAGGTGCATAGACCCCGCCACTTGGCTGAAAGCGATATCCCTGGCCTAATCCGTTTAACCTCCATGTCAACTGGGTCTGCTATGACCCGTCGGCAGACGCAATCTAAATTACCCCTGGCTTGGGCGCCCCCAGGATGTGTCGTCACATCCTGTCACAGGGCTAAGGCTAAAGTGTTGTTTTAATAAGCGTTTCGCAGCATCACCTTTGTGTTTGTGTGTGCGGCCTGATGGCCTTGTTTTCATTTTTGCTAATGGCCCACAAGTTGGCCATTGTAAAGCCGAGGTAAGACTTATGGCTTTCCATCCTGGTGATGATGTTCTCAGGCCCCATTTTGGCCAGGACATTAACCTGTGGGGGGGTGGCAGGGGCAGAACCTTTGGGGACTCCCCCGTTATGCATTCCGGCAAATGATCTTATTAGGCCTTGACTACAAAGGATTATCCGTTCTGAAATTGCAATCTCTGGGCACTTAAGGGAAAGCTATTGAGCACTTGTGCAGGCTATAAAATTTGTAACCATAGAAAATAGATCCACAAATTTTGCAATACAGAATGGCTTCTTATCGAAATCGCTCTTTTTTGTAACATATCAAATGGTCCAAATAGAAAAATATTCCATATAATTTTCACTTAATCAAAAGGCACTTATTTGTAACGTTTTAAATGCTATACATATAACAAATACTATAACTAAATTTCATATTATAACCTTAATTCAGAGGTACAAAATCTTTGTTAAGATTTTATTAATAACATACAATTAATTCCCTCAAATGTGTTAATGTTTTTCTTAAGGCCAGTAATTTCGTTGCATGCTGAGCCACTCTATTATCTATAAGACACTAAAAGCTTTATATAAAACTAAGTGCTAGGGCTGGGATATGTGTCCTCCATACAACTCAATTTTCGAATCCAATTCTCGGGGTGGATAAGTGCGTTAAGCAATTTGTAAATGTAACTAACAGATACAAATCTGCTGAGAGTGCGTGGCCGGAAAAGAAGAAAGCACATAATCAAAATTAAAATAAGAATCTCATCGCTCAGCCGCAGACACAGAGCCACCGAGAGAGATACAATCCGGCAGATATGACACTGGGAACAAACGACCCAAACAAATTACACATTTTCCTCCGCTTTATTGTTGGCAATTTATTCGCAGCTAAATTGAAATACACACCATTTACCTGCAGACAACAACGCACAGCCGCTGACTCCCGGTGACATTGACAAACTGGAGTAGGCGGAATGGGGCAGCTGGGCTTAGTTGGGCTGCCCCAGATCGTGACATCATCTCCTGCTGCCCGGGACTCAGTTGGGGTCAAAGGCGAGACAAGCCGTGGCGGTTTGACATGCCTTGAACCCTGAAACGAATTCCATTAGAAATATCAGATTCAATCAAGTTGATAATTAAACCTCGGCGTAATAACAACGCAGTTCTCAGGGTTTTTGGGGGTTAAATAAAAGTTGGTTTATGTATTTACCTATAAAATGTTTTTAGAACAATGTAAACATTTAATTAATAGCATTAGTAGCTATGGCCGCTTACTTTAGTTTATAACTTAAATATAACAGTTTGTAAATAAATAAATTTAATAGTATAAATTATTTGTAATATTTCTAGAATGCATCCCAGAGCTGTACACATGCAAAATATTTTTAAATCATTTTCTGAAAACTATGAAGGCAGTAATAAATATACAAATTTGCATTTAACTTTAAAAGTCATAAAGTTATAGTATATAAGTAACTTATTTCTAACTTCAATTTTTAATGGAAATCTGATATTGTAAATTGTGGGTTCAAGCAAATAAAGAATAAAACAAATTATCAGAAGCAGCAACCACATACTTAACCAAACCATTTCTATAACCACCAAACTTTAAAGAGGCTTTTGGTAAGTGAAGTGGCCACATATCCCGGTGTGCTATATATACATACTAACTTCCAGTCCAAGGCTCAATTGCCGTGCCGAATGAATGGCCTGGGCAACGGCAGAGTTTTTGATTTTAATTTAGATAAAGTGCGCTATGGAAATCAGTTTCGCTGTAACTTTGCCAGTTTATCCGGGCTCCAATCGGGCCCAGACAACTAAACACTCCATAAATACAACAACCGGGGGGCGTGGCAATCGGGAGGCGGGCTTAAGGTTAGCTGTAAATTGCACGCTTTCATGTAGATAATTAATCACCGCGAGCATTCGGCAAGTGGTTCTGTTCAGGTGCTCCCTGTTGTGCAAAATAAAACTCTTTCACTTGAAGATTTGGTTTTGCGGCGAATGTAAATGCAGTTTCATGCAAATTTATTCATGATCTTATCCGAGTAATTTTAAGTTCACAATGCTAAAGCATTGTGCTGTTCGAGATTTATGGGCAGCTCCATTTTCGGAGGCATTCGCGGAAGTCAAATCAATTATACGCCCTGTTGGGCACTCGATGCACGAAAGGAAATTGAAATTGAAAATTAAAATTGAAAATGAAATTTGATATAAATTAATGCAATTAAGCATTTGGCTAAACACGATGAGGGATTAGGGTTTAATTTAAATACAACCCAGTTCATGAGCAGAATCAGATAAAAAGCCAGTCCACTATAAGGAAAAATATAATAAAGAGAATTTTTTAATTTTTGTTCAGAGAATTCCCTTTTTATTAATTAATAAATTAATTAATTATTCAAAATATTAACTAGGCTTGTTGAACAGTTTTCTGTTGGATTTACAAACCTTAAAATGTTTGAAATTTTATTTCTTAGGTGAAAATTATATTGCCATCTACAACTGTAGTTTATTTGAGAGAAACTCAGTTCTTGTGCCAAATCAAATGGAATTCCCATTGATTTAAACTAAAATAAATTTATCCAATGTAAACGCATTTATAAAGCATACACTTGCAAATGTTTCTGTCTTTTTAGTATCTGGCTGTTGGTTAAAAACAATCAGCCCTAACTACGAGGATAAAAGTACTCGAAATTCAATAGTCAGAGCAGCTGGGACTTGGATTGGGAAACTTTGGACCTCCACGTGCATTTCCTAGAGCGTTTGCGATTGCAAATGGGAAAATATTTAAATTTAACTCAATTTCGAACGCAATATGCTCTTCGGCACCACTTCGTAACCGAGAGCGTGTCCTTCTGCCATAATACAGGATATTTGATTTGATTTATTTATAAGTTCAATTTGTGCACATTATTTTTCCAATATTAAACTTTGATGCGGATGCAGTTGAGGCGACTGGCGTCCACTAGGGAATGCAAAGGAAAATAAATTCAATTTACCAGTTGGCAAGTGCAAAGCGAATGCCAAATGAAGATGGCCAATATTCGTGACGATGGGTGGATAAATCCAGCACCTACATTTGAGCAAAGTGAAACAACAGTCGGTTCCACACACATCACAAAAAGTTGTGTCCTTTGCATTAACAACCTCAAGTTTTTCCTTGTAGAGCTGGAAAACTTGCTGGAAAAATGCATGCAGATGAACAATTGCCGAGGAAAATAAAAGAGAGGGACTTTTTTTTTGTGAGCTGTTTCTTCAGTTGCTGCACATAATTACATGAAAAGAAAATTAGTGTCGAGATTCGCCTTGAGCGCCTCTCCAGGTGAAAACTTTTAATGAGCAATTTTCTCACAAATTCCCAAGTGTTGCCGCATTTAATTTTTTAATGAAAGAATTTCTTTTAGCCGCAGCGAGAGAGTTGGAGAAATCTGGCTGGAAGGATTTCAATTTTGACCGCTTTCCTTTGAGTTCTTCAATCAGTTTCGGCTTCATTTAGGACTCCCATATTTATTCATCCTTTGGCATGTTTTCGAAGTGCGTAATTGGAGGAGTGAGTGGTAGGCCATCTAGGTGTTTGTGTTTATTTATCGGCGGCACAGAGAGCGCCCTGACCCATGTTAATGGCCGATTGACACGCCACTTGGCCTTGATGGGCCTTTTAGCCCGGCCCGCACTTGACTGCTGCTCCCCAAAAAACAGACGAAACGCTTCTGCAGCTCCACACTTTCACAGGATTAATGGTGGGGGAAAGTGCTCGGCCGGGGGCTCCCACACTCGATGAACGAGGTGCTAAGCGAGCGTGCTGATTGCTGCTATTTTTGATAAGGAGTCCGCATTAATATTTCCCTTGCGTTGGTGGCCACCGTTTTGTCCAGTCCACTGATATATGTATAGCTGCGACTCCAATGGCTCATTAGCACAAGGACTTCACACATGGTATTGCAACACTTATGTTTAAATGCATTAATTAATGTTTCTAACAAGAACTCCCAATACCGAATTTGTCAGTAAAAAATATGCATATATATTTCTATATATTAAAAATTAAATATTCCTTTTGAGATTGTTTTATAAAAAACACCCCTGTTCTTAGTCTTTATTTAGGAATTTCTGAACTAGTCTTTCAGTCCTTGAAACTTAATTCAGAAATAGACTTTAAACTATTTTCATAAAAGTACCAACCAAATCCAAAATTTTCCTACCACAGATCTGCCTTATTGACCTGTCTAAAGCGAAGATCCAAAGATGGCCGACTACACCAACCTGTTCAGGTGCCGCAAGGCAGTGATAATCTTATCTGAGGAGCCAGCACCCTGCTAATACGAATCTGGTCAAATTTTCTGCCAAATAAACAGGCAAATAGAAAAGCCATTTGGTATATTTCCATATTCATAAATCTGCTGGCCGATAAGGTTCGACCAGCCACGTCCATAAATCGACATTTCACAGGCTTCAGTGAATTGTGGGTGGCTTCAGGCCAGGTCCGAGGGTTGCCTTCCGACTAAATCAAGTGTCTGTTCGGTGTCAGTTTAATTGCAAACGTAAATTGGATGCTGTCATTTGCTACGTTTTCATTTGTTCAAAACTTGCCCAACCCTCCTGCACCATGAAGCTGAATCTGTGCAGCACCCCTGGCAGTTTCCATTGACTTTTGCTGCCATCCGTTCTGACGGACATTTCTGCCAGCTGCTCCAGAATCTCTCAACTTGAATCTGCCCAGAATGCAAACGTTGCACAAATCCCAGCATTGTTAATTGGACTCATTTTGGTAGCTGGCAGCTTGTGTATTTTAAATTGGCATTTCTGACAGGCCACTGGAAAAGTCAGACGTCTTTACATTTAACATACAACATGGGTGTACTCTACCGGGCCCTAGTCGAATTCTAGTTCGACCTTTTCCTCCGCTTTCTTTTGGTTCAGCTCTTCCATTTTCTTGTTGAGGATGTCCCAGTCGTAGATCTTGTCGTTGGGGAACTTGAGCCGGTGCAGTAAGTCCAGAAAGGAGCGCCTTGTGTGCAGATAGTTGGGCTCCTCCTCGAAGCGAATTGCTCGGCTGTAGACGATGAAGTGGAAGAACTCATCTGGGTAGCCACGACACAGGTCCTCCACCCTCGTGGAGACCTTCATTTCGGCGATCATCTCGTGCTTCTGGATCTTGGAGGTGGCCTTCAGGCCCTGCCACGGCAGGGTGCCCCTTAACAGGTACATGAGGACATAGCCCAGGGACTCAAGGTCATCCCGCCGGGATTGTTCTCCTCCACGTAGCGCATTTACGGAGGCGTAGCGGGCGGTGCCGGTCAGTCGGCTGCCGGATTTGCGGATCACGCACTTGTTGTCCGGCACATTGGAGAATTGCTTGGCCAGGCCCAGGTCGATTAAGTACAGCCGGTGCCTAGTGTCACCTCGACCCATCACGAAATTGTCCGGCTTGATGTCACGGTGAAGGAAGTTATGCGAGTGCAGGAACTCCAACCGCTCGATCATCTGCTCCGCCAGCATGAGCACCGTCTTCAGGGAGAAACGGTGCTTGCAGAAAATGAAGAGATCCTCCAGCGAAGGACCCAGAAGCTCCATCACCATCACATTGTACTTCCTGGCCGAGTGGAAGCGGTAGACCTTGGGAATGCCGGCACCCTGGCTCAGGATATTGTAAAGCTGGTACTCGAAGCACAATTGCAGATTGTGGGCACTATTGGGCTCCACTTTCAGGGCCACGAGGAGGCCCGTCTTGCGGTGCTTGGCCCTGTAGATCTCCCCGAAGGAGCCGGAGCCTATTTTTCGCCCCACCGCGTAGTCGAGGATGTTGAACGGGGCTTCGATGTCTTTCAAATAATCATCGCCCATTCTGCTCGCATAACAAAATAAAAGACTTTCTCCTTGGAACGGAACTTTTTTTGGGCACAGCGTTGTCGCGGCGGCGACTATCGATAAATTTAGTTACGATTTGGGCTTGTTACACTGTCAAGCATTGGGGTCTACGATTTGCATGACTTGCTCAAGTTAATAAGTAAGTTATGCATAAATAAGAAAATAGTAGCAATCTAATTTGACTATAAATATTTTTCAGATGATAAAATTAATGCTAACAACATTGTTAATTAAAAATATTCTAAAGAGCCATTATTTTAAATTAAGGCTTGTCACACTGTTTTGGGGCTCTACGACTTGCATGACATGCTTCAGTTAATAAAAAAACAACAATGCTTATCGAAAATATTTAAAAATAAGCCAATATGACTATTTTATCCTGTTTAAACGGAGCATTTTTGGATTTGGAACCATCGTTAAATCTTATAAAATAAATCATATAAAAATTGAATTCGAATTTGGTTGACAAGCTTACCCTGGCTTTTTTTGACATATAAAAACTGTTTTAGAGTATGAAAAACTGCAAAATGTCTGAAGTTCGGAACGAAAGCCTAAATAATTCAACAGTATCCCAGGAATTTGCATTAATGCGTTCGGAATACGACTTAAGAGTAGACCAACTGGAACAAGATGTTTACGAGTGCTGCAGAATTTTGAATAAACTCAATAACACTGAAGATCTTAGTAGTTCCTTACCAAAAAATGGATCGGAAGCCGAAAAGTTTTTAACCTGGGAGTACAATATGAAAGACTTTCCCGTAGAGAACATAGCCATCCAGCTCAAAGAGGAGCACGTTTATCTTCAGGCCTATAAAAAGAATCGGGGAAAGTGTCTGGATATCAAAAGAGAAATTTTAATGCCAGAGAATGTGGATAAATCCAAAATTTCAGCCACACTGACACCGAGAGGTATTCTTACCATATCTGTTCCAATCGTATAACCGCTATGGGATGAACAGAAGCTTTTATTGTGAAGTTTTTATTTTTGTATTTTTATTTGTTAATTAAAATTTGTATTTTATATTTGCCTCTTATTTGTACTTTTGATCTGTGCACCAGCAGAGTCCTAAAAAATATATTTTAATAAATATTAAAGAATTACTGTCCCTATAACTCATTGTTAATATGCTGAGGACTTGCTCTAAGATACGGTCCAATTGTGAATAATAAATCATACCATTTCTCATAGAGGCGCCTGTGCCTTAGAGCAAGGTGCCCAGCAGACTACAGATTCCGGCCTGCGGAATAGAATTGGATTGATATTCGGACTGGGTTGGCACATGGCATCGGGAACACAGGGAAATATCATGATTTGCGGAGTAGGTCGAAGAAAAGGTCCATGGGACTCAATTTGCTGTTCGGTTCTGAAGCTCTCTAATAGCTCCTTCTTCAGTTCCTCAACAAAGCTCCTCCTGCAGGACGACTCCATGTCCCAATCATTAGAAATTTTTGGGCAACAGAGATCCCCTCGGATACTGGATTCCATGGACTCCTGATGCTGAGATGGCAAGGCTGGGAAACTACTGGCATATTCACTCTGAGGACCACAAGACCACTTTGGAATGGGGTCAGGACAGCAAGCCAGTTGCATTTGGTCTGGTTGTTTAATATTTCTTGTATTATCTCTTTGCGAAGCACCACCTGAGCACTTACCTATCGTCGATTCAGAAGTTTTAGGTGAGACTTTGGAAGCACATTCCGATTTTGTTGCTGGCAGTGGGTGTGTTCTCCGGATCGGTACTTTTGGAAAAGTTTTTGGTCTTTGCCTCGGGCAACTGCAAGATTTTCTCGGAGGGACTTCAATTTTTCCTTCGTCGCCTATCGTAATATTGTGACTTTGAGACCTGTGGCATTTACTTTTATTGGTAATGTCCAGATCCTTGTTTTTCGTTGGGCAAAGCGATTTATTACTGCTCGATGTCCTGGAAACGGATCTGCTTACTAGACTCTTGGAACTATTTGTTTTCAAGATTATCCTTTTGGGAGGTATCCTTTCGGTTTTGTTACTTACACCTTTTAAGCACGACCTCTTATTTGTATCGGATTGACATAAGGTCGGTGGTTTGGAACACTTTTCGATCATGTTTGATCGACAGGGTCTAGAATTATTGTTTTCCAGTCTATCGGGAGAAAAGCAATGACCGCAATCAGGTTGATGGTTACAAGATTTTGAGTGACGGGTTAAGCTCCATTTAGTGCGGATATGATGGCGTGGGCAAACTTTCTGGGGAGATCTACTTTTTATCAAATCTGGAGGGGTGCTCTTCTGGTTGCATTTATTCTCGTGAGATGTCCCGGTTTTCTGTGATCTAAACGAAACGCTTTTGGAGCTGTTTGATGAAAGGGAGCAACTAAATTTAGGTTCTCTGACATTCTTAAACAGGTTTTCATGACTAGAAATGGAATTGCTGCCACATAATGTGCATCCGCTAGTTTGTCTTGATAGTGAATGATTGGGAGAAGTGCTTATTTTGACATCCATATTTGAGTCAGTCTCTCCTATATGATCATTACCTTTGCTGGATAAACCATGACCTCTTATCACTTTGGATGATATAATTCTCGGGTTGGACAAGCTCACATCTGTTGCCCGAATCGTAAGGCAAACATTTATTTGACTTGGCTTGATGGGATCTTCACTTGTATCCTTACTATAAAGGCTGCAATTTCCGCTGGACACGCGGTTTGATACTTTGTAGGAATTCCCGGGAGCAATGGTTCTGAAATATTGACTGGTTCGTTTACTTAATCCCCGATCATAGTCATCGTTATTTACCTTTGGTCGGTGGTCGGCTGAGCTCAGCACGTTGTACATGGAGTACTCATGGTACATCTCATTGTTATTTTCAGGAAGTTGATGGCTCTTTCCTCTGTAAACAGTGGGATATGGGCATCGCTTTCTAATCCTGGATAAATATCTTTGGGAAACATTTTTTAAGGACGGACCAAAAATCGGAATCCGCGACTCCATAGATTGGTTACTTGTTTTGGGTGAGTTTAAAGCAGAATCACTTCTTTTATTGTGATAACCGTTTGGCCTACTTTGTCCTGGCTTTAATATTTTAGAATTATTCCCAAAAAGCTTTGATCTCTTTAAGCAAATTTTCGACCTCTTTAAAAATCCAGATATTTTTTGCCTAATTGTCTTGGGCCTGAAATTACTCTGAGCATCATAAATAGATGTTTGTGGCTTAACTAATTTATTGCTTTTACAATTGCCTTCTAAGTAACGTGATCGATCTTTTGGCTTGAAATCGGAATTCAAATTACTAGCAAAAGTTTCACAACCCGAATCCGATCTTTTTGTTATATATCTATTTTTTTGAGGATAGGATTGCTTACGTTCCTTCTTCTTATATGGTATCTCAATGGTAAAAAATATTGACGATGGTGTTTTGCTACATTCTCGAATTCTGTGTGGAATCTCTGATCCCTCATTTAAGTCCTTAAACCGGACAAAGTCTACAGCCTTTTTTTGATCCACTGGAGATTTATGATAACTCCGACTTTTCTGACGATTATATTCTCTAGATGTAGATTTATTCAAATATTTAGTCCCTGATCTTAAGATTCTTTGTGGTCTAGGGACATCGTTGTTGACATTATTAGGGTTTTTTCTAGGGGAAACTTCATCTTTAAAGTATTTTTTAGAAATGTTTGTATTAGACTGCTCTGCATTACTATGAATTTTGTATCTGTTTTCAAGTTTTCTGTTGGACTTCTTTTCTTTATAAGATCTATCAACTGAATTGTTGAAATTGTGTCTTAGGGGCTGACCAAGGCTAAAAATATCTTTAGATATTTCATCATACTTCTTTGCTGCTTCTCTGGTCGCGGGACAATGGTTGCAACTTTTTCTATGTGGAATTTTCTCTGGTTGGTAATGCCGATTACTTCTATTGTATTTTATTTGGGGAGCTTCAGGCGGTTTGAGAAATGGCATTTTCTCATCTTGGAATCTCGGTTCTACTTCAGCTTTGTACATTTTTCTAGGATATTTCAAAGGTTCGTTTATATCCTTGTATGACGGTTGATTACTATAATATTTGTGGTACTTAGGTTGGGGTTTAGGAAAAGGGGTCCTAGGTGGTTTTAAGCGTTTGTGTTCGTAATAATCTGGATAATCAAAATGATGTGAATCCGAATATTGGTTTTGGTAATTTTTAGCAGGTTGCCTTTTGTAATTTTGGTCTGGCTTATAATCATTCCTATTTTTATAATCCTTGTACTCATGGAGATAATAATTTGGAGCATGTTCGCGTGGCAAATATCCTGAAGCTTGTCTATGTATTCGTTTTGGTCTACTCTTCTGAGGAGTCGATCTCGGATCACGTGGCAAAGATACAATATAATCTCTTTTATAATTATTATGAGGTTCTTCTCGATAATAATAGTCTCTTTCATAAGGTTCCGGTAAGCGAGTTTCTCTATAGTGTTCTTGTGTTTGCCTTGGACTATAAGAGTAGTAATTATTGGGACTTTCAAATCTTGAATAGGTATTTGGCTCTATTTTTTGATAATGTCTAAAAGTTTTCTCTTCTTCAGAAAATTCAGAGGTTAGGTCGATCTTATGGCAGGGTTCACATTCCTCTTCCTCGTAGTATTCATCATGTTCGTATAGCCTTTCAGTTTCATTGTCGGGAGTAAAATGAAAATCCGCAGAATTTACTGAATTGCATGGGGAAACCGATTCTTTAACAGCAATTCCACGCCTAGGCTCAGTTGTTCTATGATGAAAGTGCCTACAACTGTCAAAATAAGCAGAGTTATCTCTTCTACGGCTATAATTGCCGTGATCAAAATCATCATGACTGTGAGCATGGAATTTATTTGGTGCCCCAAATGACATCGCACTCTCTGTAATTGGATTGCCCAATCCTCCGCCGGGATTTCGTCCTGTGTTTGTGTATGTGTATGTATTCGGGTTAGTAGACGTTTGGGAAATGTCGTTAATCAACTCACGCTTTCCATTGCACTCCGAGGTCCTTGGCGCCGTAATCTCGTTTCGGCGGTCACAGCACACTGCCCCCGAAATATCGACATTGAAAAATATTAACGTCCGCTTCCATTCGTCCTCATCCTTGGCGCTCTCAAATCGGATTAAGCTCCGGTTCGTCATCGTAAATGACATTTTCACCAGCCCCGGAACTCATGCTCCCTTAATCGTCACGAATTGAACTGCAAATTAAATTCATATCGATTGTTTGTTTATGTCAGTTGGTTATGTTTTTTTTTGATACTCTTTTCAAATATGTAGGCTTAACTTAATTATCACTTACCTATTTTTTTTCTGAACTCGTAACTTTTTTGTATTCAGATATAAAATACATTATAAACCCTTTTCCGAAGGAATTAAGTTTATTTCACAATGACTTAACGTTTAAATTGATAAAACATCTACATTGTTCTTGGGAACCTAGCATTTTATTATCAAAGATGTGGCCTTCACCCTGGATGTTTTCAAAATGCTGTAATCAAGGTAAGCACTGGGTCCCGCGATTCATTTTATAATCCCAGAAAACGTCATTAACTTTCGCTTCCTTCGCTGTTTGCAGCTCCCGTATTTAATTGAAGAATAAATGCCTGAAATGACAAACACAAAGGATGTGCGAATGGGGATGAGAATCTGAATGGGAATGGAATGGTGGTCATTACTTGAAGTGTGCTAGAAAATATGTTTTTAATTGCGGAAATATTTCCATTTCACAAATAGATGCGATAATTATTCAGAATGGCGCGAATTTCCATCACATTAAAAGTGCAGACAATGGGGGATAGTAAAATGCAGCTAGCGGATAATGAAAATCGTGTTCAAGTGCGGAAATGCTGAAAATTATTTCAATGAAACACAACTAAGTGCTTTTTAAGTGCCCCCAATGGTGGCACAAACCAAACGGAAATGGACGCAGACGAGATTGGTTGGGTGTTTGGTCGTAGAAGAGAAGGGAGGACCTGGTGACAGGACACGCAGGACACTTACGACCCCCGAACATTATAAAATGCAATGAGAAGCGACAGATGCGTGGTGTTATATGGAGAGAGGAGTACATCGGTTACTTACGTTTAAGTATCTTACCATTTCTTCATTAATTGATGGATTTACTGTAATTGTATTTATAATAACTTCGGATACACTATAATATTGCTAATGTTGGTCACTGCAGTTTCTATTTAATAAGTAGAGACATTTTGAAACTTCATGAATTAAGTTTTACATTACAAAGAAGGCCAAGCAAACATAACATCGCACACCTAACTAACAAATATGGAAACGATTTTGGGCATAAAGGGAGCAGATTTCGTCATGCTGGCTTCGGATACCATGAAAGTGAAGTCGGTGATGTTGCTGGATGATGGTGAGTGGACACTTAGTTTCTTAGAGAATAATCTTATGGGTGATCCTACAGAAAACTCGAAGATCCATCGCCTGACGGACTATTCCATGTTGGCGGCCGTGGGTGACGGTGGCGATTCGCTGCAGTTCTCGGACTTCATCCTCCGGAATCTGGACCTTTACAGGGTGACCAACGGCTACGATCTAACCATTAGCGGAGCTGTTCACTTCACCCGCAACAATCTATCCGCTTACATACGGAGTAATGTGAGGTACTTGGTGGCCCTCCTGATCGCTGGATTCGATCCTTGCAGCGGTCCGGAGTTGCACTACATCGATCCGTTTGGCTCCTCGGTTCCCATCCGCTACGGTGGCCACGGATCGGGCATCAACTTTTGCACTCCCATTTTCGAGGAGTTCTACAAGCCAACCCTTGATAAGCGGACCGCCTACAATATAATCCAAAAATGTGTGGCCGAAATCCAGAAGCGACTGGTGATCAACTTGCGCAACTTCGATGTGTTCGTAATTGGCCGAGAAGGCATCACTAAACTGGATCCCATTAACCAGGTGTCCTTAAGAGCCCAACTGATGGGCAATCCTCCGACAAGAAAATAATGCATGAAATAATAATCGAAAAACATATTCTCTATTCTTGTTTTTCGTTACTCAAATTTAATAAAATTGTTTTATATTCGAATGTGGTTGTAGTGTATTACAGAAGTCGATTCATTTTTAAAAGTTCCCTAGTTGCTGCATGTAATAGAATAATTAAAAAAAGTATTTCACGAATTGACCCCAAAAAAGGTGTCCTTTTTCCCAAGTTTTGGCTAAAGCCTGCTGCGTATATTCGACCCTCTACAGCCGGATAATAACTTAATTTGCCAGTTAATAACCCGTGGCAAATGGCACAGATAGGTGCTATAAAATGGTCAACCACCTGGCAGTGGTAAACCAGTGAAAGAAAATTAGGAAGACGGCATGAAGCGCAGCAAGACACCAAGGAACGAATACTTCCGATACCAGGTGCTCCTCTGGCGAATCGTTGGAGCCTTGGATATCAGCGAGGGGAACTACTGGAGTTGGGCGATGCTGTTGAACTTCTTTGTTTATTTTTCAACGGTCCTGCTGATAATGTCGCTGTTCAGCTACGAAAATCCGATAGATAACTTCAGCCTTACGATCATTTCGTTTGCGACGCTCGTAAGGTTATTGCTGTACGCGGCCCAACTCACCAAACTGGTCGAGATCGAGGAGCTAATTGGCCAACTGGATGGCCGAGTTTCTGGGAATGATGAGGTAGTCCACCATCAAAAGATGACCAAGCACATGGATAGGATGTCCAAGCTGTTCCTGGGATTATACGTTTCCGTCACTGTGAACATAGGGATTTCGTTTCTTTTGAAGAATGAGAGGAGTTTGCCATTGCCCATGCGGGTTCCCTTCGACTGGGAAAACTCGATGGCAGCTTATGTTTGGTCGTTGTTTTTAGAAGAAATTGCCATATTCTTTCAAGTCATGGGAAATTTTGCTGGGGACTCCTTTCCACCCGTAGCACTGGGCCTTGTTTCCGAGCAATGTCAGTTGCTGAGCCTGCGCATCTCAAACCTCGGATATGGTTCGAAAACCCTTAAGGAAAATGAGGAGGACCTAGTGAACTGCATCGATGACCAGAACACACTCTACAGGTATTTACCATACATGTATCATATATATAATTGTAATACTTTATTTCCCAACCAGCTTATTACGGGTGATCCACAGCTTAATTTCCTATCCCATGCTGGTACTGATATTTGTGAATGGCATAAATATTGCGATTGCCGGTTGTGCCCTAGTTTTCTATGTGGAAACCTTGGCGCAACGCGTTTACTACGTGTGTTTTCTGCTGGCCTTCGCCATGCAGACATATCCGCTGTGCTATTATGGCACCATGGTGAAGGAGAACTTCGCGGAGCTCCACTATGCGATCTTTTGCAGCAACTGGGTGGATCAGAGCGCCGTCTTTCGAAGGAACATGCTGATCCTGGCGGAGAGGACCAAGCGGGAGCAGCGCCTCTTCGCCGGCGACCTGCTTCCCATCCACTTGAGCACCTTCATGGCCTGCTGGAAGGGAGCCTATTCCTTCTTCACCCTGATGGCCGACAGAAATGCTCGGAGCTCTTAGAATCCGAATAGTAGTAGTAGTGATTTCAATCAAATATCGACAAATCAACTAGTAGCACAGCACACGGACAGCCACACCAAACACACACTCAAATTGCACGGTATAACTATCACTTAATTCAAATTTATTGTAACCATGGCGATGGAAACTATTTTGGGGATTAAGGGACCCAACTTTGTGATGCTCGCTTCGGACACGATGCAGGCTAAGTCCCTGATTTTTATGAAGGATGGTAACTATGTGCCTTACTTAGAAAAAGATTGCTTTAAAAATAAATATGTTTTTAACTGAATTACAAATTTGTAAAAGAACTAATTATTTTGACACTGATTAAATGGAATCGTTAAAGGAAAAGCCTTTCTTAATAATAATTTATTCACTTCATAATATATTTTTAAAAACACTATTCTTTTTTGAGATTTTTTACTCTTCACAACCTTGTTTGGTTTATATTAACTTGTTTGTTTGTGCATTTAGATCAGTCGAAAATACACCGACTCTCGGACTTCAATATAATGGCCACAGTGGGCGATGGGGGCGATACCATTCAGTTCACTGACTACATCTCCAAGAACCTGCACCTGTACAAGATTGCCAATGGATACCACCTCAGTGCCAAGGCAGCGGCTCATTTCACGCGCAAGACACTGGCGGATTACATAAGGACGAACACCCGGTACCAGGTGGCCATGCTGCTGGCAGGATTCGATGCCGTCGAGGGTCCTGACCTGCACTACATCGACTCCTATGGCGCCGCTCAGCCCATCAACCATGCAGGACACGGTTGGGGCAGCATGTTCTGCGGCAGTATCCTGCAGAGATTCTGGCACTCGCAGCTCACCGAAACGGAGGCCTACTCCCTGATGAGGAAGTGCGTCATGGAGATCCAGAGGCGCCTGATCATCAACCAGCGCAACTTCGAGGTCTACGTGGTGGACAGCCAGGGAATGCGCAAGATGGAGGCCATCAATCCAGGATCACTCAGCAAGGAGGCGATTAGCCTGTGCTGGTAGAGCGGGAAACATTTAAATCCTCGGCAGCCCAACATCCTCTAATTCCTAATAATTGTGCCGTTGCTTTTTCGGCAAACTTTCACTGCGATGCTCGAACAATTTCCCAGGGATTAGTTGACGTGACCCGCTCGGATTTGAGTGGAAGTGGGTGGGAGTGATGTTAGTGGGCTGGTACATGCCATGGTCGACTGCCTCCGTGTATTAGCATATGTGGCCTGCTCTTGTTCTCCATGTGAGCCATCTGTCTGAATGTGGGTGGCTCTGTGTTTGTTTGCGCAACAATGACAGAAGCTGTACTTGAAAAAATATAGTGTAATTTGAGGAATCTTTAGCAGCTAAAAAATATCATCAAATCATATTTTAATATCAAAGAACCCACAACCAAATATAAATCGTGATTTCATTGGTCTAACTACATAGTACACATTTCCCCATTTTGGATATATGATCTTTTACTAGAAATATTGTAACATTTTTAGCTCAAATATGGAAAAAATGCTTCTATATTTTGAAAGCAAAATATTGCAATTCTAAAACGAATGCTGATTCAAATATTTAAAGTATGGATATCAAGTTTTCTTTTATGATTTTATAATTTCTCAATTTTCTCACAGTGCATCCTTCACATATATGTAACGTCAACTGCTGCGAATCGGAAGCAGAAAAGCCAACATGTCTCTATTTCCCATTTGAACAGCAGTCCGTCTGGTGGTCGTTGGTTTGGCGAAGTGGGGAGTCGTCAGCAGAACTCATAAAAATGAGCACAGATTGCTGCAAAAATGCACTGCCATTGTTCGTTGCTTAGTTGAGTTCTGAGTCTATGGTTTTCGAGCTGCCCCGACAGCATTTTTCCGGATTTCTATGCCAGCCAGCGGGTTTTGTTTGTCTGCCAGCCGTGGCAGTTGCCATTGCTAATTGGCCGCACATGACAAAGTATCGCCAATTGAGTGGCTCGCCCACTTGCGGTGATCGGAACCGTGAAATGTCAACAGTGACAAAGGAAATGCCGGTGGTCATGGATACGAGAAAAGTCTGAATTGACAAACCGTCTTTAAACTTTGCAATCACCTCACAAAGATGAAGAAATAACCAAGAAAGTCTTAGGCATATATTATTACATCTCAAAAATGTGTAACAGCTATGTTTCGAAATCATAACAACATTCTTTTCCTCTAAGTATTTTCTGTAAATTGTAATATTATTTTCTGTGATTTGATTTTATTAATGCTTCAATGCTTTAATTTATAAAAATTATCTTTATTTATTTGTGCATCCACATAGAAAGCCATTTTGAATATTTGGTTTTTGCACAGCACCTAAAAAGTGTAGCCATTAGAAATTAATTGGCAATTTAGGCAATAGTAAAAAAATAGTAAAGGGTGAAAAAAGCCATCAGTCTCATTATGCATTTACATAAATAAATACAAATTTTACAGTCAGTAAAAAACCAACAAATTATCGCTTATTTATATGGCTATCCTTTTCCCCTTTTACTCGTAAGTTTTCCTGTCGCACTGAGAACTTTTCTGCAGGAAAACTTTTGACATGTGAGCGTCTCAAATGAACGCGCCTGTCTCAGGACACCTGTCTCTCCCTTTTTTTTTCCACCTGAAGCTGTGAAATATATTCACATCCTTGTAGGGGGAAAACTTTGGTGGGGGGGATGGGGGAAGGGGAGATAATGTGCATGTAACCCTCGAGTCACTCCCCCATTTGCCACCCACTCCCCAGCATTCCATCCCGCAATTTGTGACGTTTAGGGACGCAACGAGGCAGCGACTTGCTGACAGGACATTAACTTTCTCGCATCTTCGCAGTCGCCCCATTCGACTGTCTCGCTGTTTGCTGTTTGCGTGTGACGACTCTGATGATGATTCATGATGATGATCCTTGCAGTTTTCCTCGCTGTCATTTTTCATGGCCTTGAGGGCGGTTGGGGGCGTGGCTTGGCTTAGTTGCCTTTTTCGACAGCCTATTAGTTTTTATTATTTGCTGCAATTAGTTTTTTGGCCTCGACTGCTCGTCCTCTCAGCTTTCTTCGCTTATGACACTTCTCTGCACATTTTTCAAAGGAATGAGCGTCATCTGTTGCCGCCGGCTATGTTTTGCAGGATACACTGGAAGAAAATTAATTTAAAACAAGAAAGGAAAGCTAACTTCGGGCGGAGCCGAAGTTGATATACCCTTGCAGAATACTCTGTAAATTATATTTTCCAAAATTATTCATATGATGCATTCTTAATACTCATAAAAAATCCCAACTTCGTAACTTTAAAAACACAAAAGTTATGGCATTTCCGATCAATCAGTTATATGGCAGCTATAGGATATAGTCGGTCGATCCTTATGAAGTTTGGTAGGTCGGATTGATTGGCCAAAAATAAAACCCATAGAAAATCCCAACTTCCTAACTTTACAAACACCAAAGTTATGGCATTTCCGATCAATCAGTTATATGGAAGCTATAGGATATAGTCGGCCGATCTTTATAAAATTTGGTACGTCAAATTGAATGGCCAAATACAAAACACATAGAAAATCCCAACTTCCTAACTTTACAAACACCAAAGTTGTGGCATTTCCGATCGTTCAGTTATATGGCAGCTATACTATATAGTCGGCCGATCCTTATAACATTTGGTACGTCAAATTGATTGGCCAAATGTAAAACCCATAGAAAATCCCAACTTCCTAACTTTAAAAACACCAAAGTTATGGCATTTCCGATCGTTCAGTTATATGGCAGCTATAGGATATAGTCGGCCGATCCCGGCCGTTCCGACTTATATACTGCGTGCAAAGGAAAGAAGGGTGTGTGCAAAGTTTCAATTCGATAGCTTTAAAACTGAGAGACTAGTTTGCGTAGAAACAGACAGACGGACAGACGGACAGACAGACGGACAGACGGACAGACGGACATGGCTATATCAACTCAGGAGGTGATCCTGATCAAGAATATATATACTTTATAGGGTCGGAGATGTCTCCTTCACTGCGTTGCACACTTTTGACCAAATTTATAATACCCTCTGCAAGGGTATAAATATCGTATCTCCGTAGATTACATGGTTGTGGCAAGGACCAAATTTAAGAATACAAGGTTCAGTTCTTAGGCATTATTATAAAGATTATTTATTGAAAACAGTTTTTAAAATTAATTTTGACAATCGTCCCATTTCAAATGAAAAGCCTTTCAAATAATGGAAATTATTATCAAATAATTACTTATTTTATTAGTTTGAATTCAACCTAAATTGCTTTGCATTTTAAAAGTTTTACTGATACAAATTTTCTTAAAACTTTTTCCCCAAGTGCAGCTGCTGAATCTGCTGTTTTTCTCGCCGGCATTGACAAGAGCCAAACAATGACCCGCTGGCAGGCTGGCTGGTATCTATGATAAATTATGGCCAAAAGTCAAAGTCATCAATCAGTGGGCCATGTTTTATTTGCCGCCCGCGGCCATTTGCCATTTGTTTCGGGCCAAAACCGGTGGCATATGCAGCTGCGGGGAGGTGAGTCTCCCCTCGCCGCTCCAGAGTGGCCAAAAAAGGATTAAATATAATTCGTAGATGCGTAGACGACGGACCAGGTGTCGGTGGCCGGGCGACAAGCATTTCGATTTAATTTTCATTAAAATTCAGGCATTAAATATGCAAAGGGTAAACTGCGGCCACGTCCTTCTGCCCGGCCAAAGCCCATTAAAATTCCTTAAAGACTCCACCGGCGGGGCCAGGTGACTCCTTTTCATTCTCGAGTGCTTATTAAAATTGCAAACGCCCAGGATTTGCGGACATTATGATGCGGTGGCTGCGAATTTATTCCAGAACGGTCGACATCAGCTGCGTTTTCGTTTCTCGGCTGTTTAATTATGCATTTTTATCTGGAAGTCGTTCTGGGCCAAAGGCCAAGCCGTTTTTGGTACGAAAAGGTAAAACCTCTGCCACTTGAGGTATGAAAACTGCAAATCAACGGGGTAAGCCAGGAATAGCTGTACTGGGGCGTGAATAAGCCGAGGCTTCTAGTTGAGTGACAGATATCCACCAACATTGCGTATACGCAACTTTTGATTGAAAGAAAAACATCCACGTGTCTGTGTATCGATTTGCTATCGCTTGAGCCTGGGTATTGATGTCGCCACCAGGAGCATCGTGTATCCCGACAATTGACAACTAAAGTTGCAATTAGGAGCTGTGGCAATCCTTTTCACCCTTCACCAACGCTCCATTTTCAACCTCCGCCGCCACAGGATTACCGAATAACAAGAAAGGAAAGCTAACTTCGGGCGGAGCCGAAGTTGATATACCCTTGCAGAATACTCCGAAAATTATATTCTCCAAAATTATTCATATGATGCATTCTTAGTACTCATCAAAAATCCCAACTTCCTAACTTTAAAAACACCAAAGTTATGGTATTTCCAATCGTTCAGTTATATGGCAGCTATAGGATATAGTAGGCCGATCCTTATGAAATTTAATAGGTAGGATTGATTGGCTAAAAATAAAACCCATAGAAAATCCCAACTTCCTAACTTAACAAACACCAAAGTTATGGCATTTCCGATCGTTCAGTTATATGGCAGCTATAAGATATAGTCGGCCGATTCTCATGAAATTCGGTAGGTCAGATTGATTGGCCAAAAATAAAACCTATAGAAAATCTCAACTTCCTAACTTTACAAACACCAAAGTTATGGCATTTCCGATCGTTCAGTTATATGACAGCTATAGGATATAGTCGTCCGATCACGGCCGTTCCGACATATATACTGCGTGCAAAGGAAAGAAGGGTGTGTGCAAAGTTTCAGTTCGATATCTTTAAAACTGAGAGACTAGTTCGCGTAGAAACAGACAGACGGACAGACAGACGGACAGACGGACAGACGGACATGGCTATATCAACTCAGGAGGTGATCCTGATCAAGAATATATATACTTTATAGGGTCGGAGATGTCTCCTTCACTGCGTTGCACACTTTTGACCAAAATTATAATACCCTCTGCAAGGGTATAAAAAGGAAACTTTTTACGAGAACACCTACACGCACTCGGACGGATGGAGGTTTTAGTTATGCAGGGGAAATGCCTTGGGGAAATTAGCGAAAAAAGGCAAATGTTTTACGGAAACCTTCGTTCTAATACCTTTGTTTTGGGCACGAAGTTTATGGCACCCAGTTACATCATTTAAAAAACCTTTAAAGAACTCCATAAAATAACGAAATGGGGCTTTTTACAAGTTACGTTTTAAGGTGTTCTTATATTTTATGTAAATATATCTTTTTGAATCTAAAGGAATATAATTTAGATTAAAAAGCTTTGCGAGGGTATTCCAAGCCTCGATTTTTAAGCTGCCATCTAGGTTGTTGTCTGTAAATGTCAAAAAAAAGTATCTATTCTCATGGGATTAGCCCTCTGCCAAAAACTGATACTAGTATTACAGACGAGTCACCAATAAGCGGCATATAAATCAGGCACTTGGCCAGCGATCGCGTCAATATTCGCCTCTTATGCAACCAATTTTATTTCGTTGCACTCGACGGGCATAAATCAGGACTTTTCATTGCTGAAAACGGCAGGAAATTGGGTGAGGATGCTGTTTCTGCAACAAAATGTCCCGGCATTAAACACCAGCGATGGCGTAATTTATGGGGATGTCAGGATTCCAGGCTCGCGATGCCCGGAGACAGATGTGACATCAGCAGTGACCATCGTGACATTAATGCGACCCTCCGGGCGTGAGCTTTCCGATGCTAATGGATTGCCATCGTGGAATTAAAGAGAACGTCTCTGTATGAATTTTAGTGTCTCAGACAAGGCTATGCAACACTCCTTTGCTATTTGGTAAGGCAATTTAAAAAAGCAACCTTATTTTGCTATAAAGACATTTCTTAATCGATAAAAAGTCTATCATGAAGTATCATTTTCATTAAATAAAACCGTGTTCTAACTAACAAACCGTATGCTAACTAACATACAAAACGTTTTCCGAAAGTTTTTCTAGCCTTAATATTAAAAGAGTTATAATGAGATGTAGGTTATAAAACTCTGGATTTTCCAGTGAGTGCTCTAAAATATTTTTTCATCTCCTTCGACAGTTGTTAAGCCAACATTTTCACGCGACCATTGTTCGGCTAAAAAGTTGGTATGTGTCCATTGGATGAAGTCCCTTTCCTGCCAACCATTGCAAGTTGATAATCCCTCTGCTCGGGCATCTCCACGCACTGCAGTCGAATAAAAAATAAGGGGACGGCGCATAAAAAGTTGCAGTTAAACTTTTCAGCATTTGTCAGAGTCAGAGGATTTGTTTGCCTTTGGGGCTGGCCAACGCCAACATCCTGCTGGCATCCTGGGCCTGCTCCTTCGAAGAGTATGTATCTGGCCCCAATCCCTTCGCTCCACTCCCCTCCGCTCCGTCTGTTTGTTTGTTTGTTTATTTTGCTCGTTGGTCCCACTATTTGTTTTCTTTCCAATTTTGTAATTTCAAACTTTTTCTATTGATTTCTTGGCACGCATGAACACCTTCAGCAGAAACGACAGCCGGCAAAGTTGCCAAGTTCCCTCGAGAAGGGGTGGGGATTCAATTTAAGTTGCGGGGACTCCCCCATGATGACCATGCGTGGCAGCAGTGTACACACAGGAAAAAGAAAGAAGTCCATAAAAATACAAAAACAAAAAAAAAGGAGAAGGAGAAGAAAAAAACGGAGGACGAGTGAGAAAAGTTTCCAATGCACTTAACACTCTGTTTCGCAGGCGATGGATGGAATCGAGGAAAAACTGTCAGTGGCATTGGCAACACATTTATTAATGTGTCAATCGGATTGAAGACTTTCCAAAACCAACGGAAAACGATAAAGTTTTTAGTCAGAAAAAGATCTCTGGTTGGGATAACGAGTTTTTTTTTGGGACAAATTATAAAGAGTTTTCGGAAAACGCTTGACAATTGCTTCTCTTTTCAGTTTAGAGTTGATTAAAGAAATCTTCTACAAATGACTGTGGGGATCTTATCTCCTGCCATGCACGTATTAATCAATTTTCCAGCAAAAATGGAAACATTAGGAGGAACAAAATGATTATACGACCCGTCCCCAAATCCCAGAACCGAAAGCCATTACCTTTCCAATTCCCAACCGCAAAGGAATTGTAATTATTCGAATTGTTACTCGTCGCTTGCCTAATGACTATTAGCTAAATGAAAACATTGCGTGCCGGCGACATTTTATTCGAGTGCACCACTAACCACCAACACCCCAAAAAAAAACCATTCCGCCCCAGAGCTTTATTCGCTATATTTCATGCCTGCCTGCACTTATCTCCGATTGTCCATCGGGTGGGTCGAAAAACCGCCGACTGACTCCGGCAAATGTAATTTGGCTTGGCCGGCGCGCTTCGATCCCACTTTATGTTCTAATTACTTGCACAACACAAAAACGCCACTTCAATTTGAATTAGAATGAGTGGCCACCGCCGCCTGCGGAGGTGGTTCCGCCCCCATTCCGCCCCCATTCCGCCTCCAATCCGGTTGAACCCTTATCCTGGCCACAGTTGGCGCCACAACTTTTAATTACAGCAGCACAAAATTGCAGATGCAGTGCCGCGGTCCCAAGGCCCCACTTTCAATTCCATTCCCATTCCTAGCCCAATTCCTATGCCTATTCCTATTCCTATTCCTATTCGAAATCCCCAGGCCCCGAAACCCCAAATCCAAAAAGCATATTAATTGCGCACTGCGTAGGCGTCGCCTGTAATGGTCTATAATCGATTTAAGCACGGGCATTATGTGGGCTAGGGTCTAAATTGCAATTTCGTGTATGACAAATGGGTTTTCGGCTTTCTGAAAATTACACTATGAAATATTCAGCATAAAAATTGAAAACGACATGGCCAAACTCAGAAATTATTGTAAGCATATTTAACACTTAATCAGCTTTAAATTCATTTAGTACATAGTGTATAAAAGGGGTTTACCTTATGGAAATTAATCTTTTTATTATTAATTTTTTTATTTTAAATTTTTGAATCATACAAAAATAAAGTAAAATGTTTCAAAATCAAAACAGTTACTCTATAAATTTGTGTAGTGTATTATCTGATTTTGTGGAATAGGCAGGACCAAGCCAATGAAGTTTAAATCGAGCAAGCTTAAAAGCTATCTTTGCTTGTTTTCTGCACAAAGGAAAAAGCCAATCGATATTTGGCCATTCGGGCAGTATCTTGGCTGTACATCTTTGGTTATTTGATTATTTGGTTATCTCTCACGGAGCTGAAGCTACCTTCCAATTAGAAGCTGTTGCGCGTAGCAATTGACCATCAAAGTCAATCTGTCTGAGAAAGTGTTCTTCCAATCTGCATGCCCACAAGTGTGTGGGTAGATGGGATGGTGGTTTTATGGGTGGATCGCTCTGATATATGGAGTAAGCCACCCAGGGCTCGTTATTGTTGCCGCTGGCTTCGCCGTCAATTGCAGCTGGTGGTGGCTGCACCACAAAATTCAACGCAATTTGTAAAATGAAATCGATTCAATTGATTGTTGACTTCGACAAACACACACACACCCATGGATTGTATAACCCCCACACACACACAGACACACACACATATATAAATGGCAGGACAGAACAGGACCATCATCCTGCAATTGTGGGTGGAAGGTGGAGCAGGGCGACGATGGTGACAGGTGTCTGAGGGTGGACGTGTTCATATCCTTGCTTGTCGTCCTGCCATACATATATACATATATACACACACCACGCGCGTGTGTGTGTGCACTGCACTTTGCTTGATTAAATTTCAATATTTACTAAAATGTCGCCGAACTCTTTCTGACAGCTCTGTAAATTTCATAACCGGAATCGACATAAAATATGGTCAACTGGGTGTAAATATAAGCTTGACAAGCGCATAAGTTGACTCAAATGGCTTCGCTTTTTTCATCCAGTGCCTTTGTCGCTGGTAATTTGTTATAGTTTGTCATGCGCTCACAGCAACAAATGGGTTATAACCATCTAGATTTTATGACTAACTGATATGCGGGCTTTGTAAAGGCATCAGATGGCCAAAGCAATTACTCAGCGAAATGAAAGATGGGATTAACGCTTTGCTTTTGCCAATCAGGGTGATTCATTTGCATCCATAATTCCGAATTATAAAAATAAATGAAGAAATATTTCATCAATTATTTATTCATTCGCTGATTGATAAATAGGAGGTAATAAAACTTAATGGTCGAATGACAATTCCTTTTGTATTGCATTTCAGGTCGCTAATTAATTCATTTTTTATGTGGACCATATTTAGTTAAAAAGCAAATAAAGTAAAATAAAAATCAATTAAAAATATATTGGATTTCAGGTACCGTAATAAATGATTTTTATGGAGACAATACTTTAAAAAAATTAAAACTAAAAAATCCCCTTAAAATAGTTTCAAATATTATTTTACTGAAAGTGACAAAGATTTTAAGAATTGAGCTTTAGTTTTGCTTTAGCCTTCACAATGAGTTAGTTATACATATTGATCATTCTGAATAACAAATACAAACCAAAAACTACCAAGAGTAATCCCAAAAAATAAAATTAATATTAAATGGATCCTATAATTAATAAATTCAAGCCACTAGATAATGAGTGAGTTGTTAAGCATTTTCCCTTAGTTTGGTCTTATTTGTTTAAAAATAACAGAGACGACAATAAAAATGGCTGCCCAAAGGACGAGGAGAATTGTGATGACAAAAGGTCTAATCTGGATAAACTTTTTGAAAAACTGTACCCAAAGCAACGTAATTGCGTTAAGGAAGAGTTGAGTATTAAGCAATCCAAGCTGGGAACTAGTGACTCCAATTGGGAATTTTATAAGAATTTTTTTATCAAGAGCCCCATCGATTTTTCCTGGAAAAAGGCCTTTGAGAAAGGTAATCTAAAGGGAGAGGACTTTGACATTGACTATGAGAATATATTCGAAGATGTGGGCAAACTGACGGAGGTGGAGAAGCAGCTGCAGTTGCTCTACAGACCCTTCACCTGTGTCATGGATGTCGGTTGCCGATTCAATATGTACGAGCTGTGCTTGCTCATGATCGATTCCCGATACGATCCTGGTAGTCATCCTTCCCTCTCCGTGAAGGTGACCCATCCCAGTGCCCAAGTAAAGATCCATGCGGGCGGGACGATTGTGGCCACCGCTTTATCAGCCGATTCGGCCAGGTGCGCTCTGTTCAAGGTGGTTAGGATCCTGCAGGATCTGGACTACAAGGCGGACATGAAGAACTTCAGCAAGAACATCGTAAACGCCTCCTTCAGCATGCCATTTAAACTCGACCTGGAGCTGATGATCCGCCGGCATGCGGAGGAGGTGACCCACAACAGGAGCAAGCGACCCTTCATCACATACACCAACGATGAGGCAGGCGTGAGATTTGCCGTCTTTCCCACAGGATTCGTTTTGGTCCTTCACTCCACGAGCCACAGTGAAACGCGGGCAGCCATGGCCTCATTCCTGCCGATCCTGGCCAGGTTCAAGAATGGATATCCCACTGCAGTGGAGCAGCAGGGATTGCTGGTGGGGGATCTGTCGTATAAATTGGTGTGGGAAAGGCGGCTGGAGAAGGACAAGGAGGGCCTGTTGCTTTACTCTTGAGACATTGATTTTATTTTACTTTACAATACATTATTTTCAGATTTTAATTTTTACCTAAAAACGAAATTGCTGAGTAATAACTAATTTGGTTTTAATCGGAATGGAGATTCCCAGATACCATAAAACTGGTTATCGCTTTGTTTTGCCCTGCGAAATGTTGCGAACATTTGTCATAAACCAAAGTTCTGCACGTGCCCTGTTTGCACTAGCCTGCAAGTTGGGCAACTTGTTTAAATACGTGATTTATTCGCCAGCCAGCTGCTGAGCGACCACCGAACAACCAGTGACACTCCACTCCAACCAACCACTGGCTCTTTTCGGATGGTATATTATGGTACAGAGGGCCTACGCCCGGGGCCAAAGTTCCTCCAAACACTGGCAAAACAAAAACAAGAAACAAATGACCGAAGAAGTTGCAACTGCAACAGGCGCATACATAAATAACGAAACATTTTCGCACACTTGCCGCAACTTTCCCGGGAAAATGTCACATTATGCGGAACAAGTGGCCGCCTTGAACACGTTTCCGACGTGCCACAGCACCTTCCCAAGTGCTCCGGACTTTTCCCCACAACTTTTTGGGGGAAAGTATTACGGGAAGTCATACATTTCGTATTTACGTTATTACTACAAATGGAATGTACGGTGGGAAGCAAGCAAATTTGAAATCTGTGGAACAGAGGGGAAAATACATTGTTGTCTAGCTTTTAAAGTCAGTAAAAATGTAATTGAGATACAAATTGATGTATTATATACATAGGTTACTAATACATTTTTAAAATTTATAATTAATTACCACGGATATGTACTTGATCCCTATTTCCAGAATAGGGGCTGTAATTTCATTGTAAACTTTTTCTCATATTTTCAAGTCTACATCAAAACTTTGTTCATTAAATGTGCACATATCTTCAATTATCAGTTGGCTGGAATCTTCTGCATTTTATGCCCCTTTACAACAAGTTAGACAAAGTTATCACATGTACATAAGAAACTCTAATGTGCCAGGAGGTATCGAAATTGGTCAAAAAAAGATATTTCGATGGAAGAGCAAAATAATGCGCAATTTATCTATTTTCGATTGAGGTAGGCAAACTTCGATGCCCTTAAGCGCTTTTTGGCCAAAAATATGCTGAGAAAAAGCAGCTCAGAAAGTGGGGAGAAAACTACCGATACGATGATGTGGTTGGTGGCCATCGAGCAAGGGAATCCGATTAAAAAGTTGAACCATCAAAGTTTAAGAAAGGAGATGAGCGGGCTGGAGATTATGAATTATGCATTCTAGCCCAAGGACTTTTTGCTTCAAAGCTAAAAATTATCCACTCGCCCGGTAAACGGAAAGGGTTGCCTTTGAAGATTAGAAAAGTTTGCTGGGGATCCACAGTAACTGTTTTCGCATTTATAAGTGAACATAAACGGCATAAGTGGAGAAACCCTATTGAATTTGGAATGAAAAGGAAGAGGAGCACTCCACTTTCATATGGAATTAATAAACACTGTGAACTGTCACCGGAACTCTTGCCCATTCTCAATTTGTGTCTGCGGTTAACCGCAAAGATTTTACACTCGAAAAGGTGTCGCAAATGGACTTTTGCAATTTTAATAACTACTCAAAGTGGCAGAATGGTTCGTTAACTAGCCGGGCACACACACACACACACACACACACACACACACTCCTGCAGTTCTCCCAGCAGGTCCTGCTGCACCGAAGGACTTTTTGCATATTTAACCAACTTGAATTTAAATGAAAATTAATCCGAGACCAGAAGCTGCGGCTACCCGGGCCACAAGGCCACAAATGTGTTTGCTTTGAAAAATTCAACTGCAAACGAATGATTGCGTGTGGAGTTTTCTCCGCTCACGTAAATGTTTTAATTGTGAAGACAAAAAAAGGATTGGTTTACCTCTGTAAACCGAAAGGAATCGTTTTTGAATCAATATGAAAAACCAAAATTGTGTGTGCAATATACAATTCCCTGGAAGACTTACATTAAAGGTCGGGGCCCCCAAAAAATCTTTGGAATATTTTAAGGAATACTTTTAAATATATCCTTGCCCCTTGTCAATGAAATGCGTATTTCTTAGAATCGGTGGGGGTGAAAATACATAAATCTAAAATTCCAAGCGCCAATAAATTTTCATTTTGATAAACCCCCGTAAGCCTTTTCATGGCCAAAAACAAACTTCTGTGATTTATGAAGTCCTCTGTTATTGCCCGACTCCTTGGGCAATAAAACACAGAAGCCCATCACTGCCATCTATGGACACGATACAAAACTTTTGCCTTACACCGCCCCCTCATAAGTACTCCGATTTTAAAGACTAAAAATAAATATGAATCACTAATCTTTACGAGGCGAACGAGTGTTTTTCTGACAATAAAAAACCTAAAAGTTTTCTCGCAAATAAACCAAAGTGTCGATGCATATTATTTTTTTAGTGTTTCTGGGAAAGAATTCGCCGATAAAAACTGTTCATCTGTTAATACAATTTTCATAAAAATCAACGATTTAAATTACAATAACATGGCATTCGTTGGCCATTCGGTCACAGCTTGCTCTGATGTAAATCCATAAACAAAATGAGACATGTTCGCCCTCTAATGTTGCTGATTTTCGCCTGCTGGGAGGGTTATATCCGTTTAACGATGGGGGACATGTCATCATGCCCGACATTTGCGTCAGCTGGCGATCAAAGTCAAATTAAATTGGAACAACTTTTCGATGTCACATATTGCGCATAGAAAATGATGGCTGTGAACAAAAAGAATTGGTTAGTGCCAATTATGGACTTTTTTCTAGAACGTGACCAAATAAATAGCGAAAATAACACATGTGAGCTTACAAAGAACCCAACCACTTTTTGGTATAATTTAGTTAATGGAAAATACAATCCCATCCTAATCCCCTGATTGTATCGAAATATATTCACAAACGCATCTATCTAATTTGCATTTGCATTAATCGATTGACTTTGGGCTTTATTCATTTATTAATGTGTTAATTAGCTTAATTACTGCACTGGCTAACACTGCGTATGCGCGATATCTAAGCCCTTGACTTTTTTTATTCCCGAATTCAGTTGTTTAGAGAATGTTGACTGCTCCATACAAACTAAAAAGGCATATTTATATATGCTTTATTAAGGGTGCTTCGCTATGTGTTTACGGCATCTGTTGTTTGTTTGATTTGGGCTCATTTCGATATGTTATGGAAACAGGAAAGCTAAAAAAGCATCACACCTGCTGGCAATGGATAGTTCTCGCTGTGTGTTTGAAATTGGGCTTACTTTGTATGGAGATTCCCTACACTTTGGTGGGTTATAGCCTAATTTACTATTTCTTTATCGGAGATTCGAGCAACTTCACTGAGAATCTTACGTACTACTGGGTGCACTTGGTGTCACAGATTGCGATGGCCACTATATCCACTCTACAGCTTCTGCTATTGACCCACAGCTCATCCTTCAGTGGTCTCCTCATATCCATAGTAAATCGTGTCCTTCAGATGCATCGCATAGTAAGGAGTTGTTTTGGGGATAAACAATTATATTCGGATGAGTCGCTTGTTCTGATTTTTCTACTCAAAATTGTACTTACACTTCACCATATTTTTGCACAATATACGCCTCACGGAAAAGTAATGATTAGTGTTCGATATTATACCGTGAATGTGATTCTCTTTGAGTTGTTCTACTGCTCCTACTTTCTATATCAGTTGTTATTTTTAAGCTGGCAGCGAACTTTAATTGCCTTTCTCGAATCCTACATTGAACTTGTTAATAGTCGTCGTTATCCCAGTTCATATTACTGCCGTAAGCTAATAACAGTCTTTGATATCTACACTCAGATGGCAGACATTCATTTCCAAGTGACCAGAGTTTGGTTGAAAGTCTCCTCAATGCTATTCATCGGTATTTATTATACCGCACACGAAAGTACCTATACTTTATACTGTTTATTTGCTATGTCGGAAAAATCCATCATTGAACGAGTTCACTTGGTGATCCTTAAAAAACTGGGTACTTGGTTTTATCCTCTCGTTGCCATTTTGCTCATGGGAATAGCTAGTGATCGATTGAAGCACTTCGAGGACCAACTTAGCGAAAGGATCTTTCTCATCGAGCTTCTCCATTCTCCGGAAGATCATCACATCCTGCAACAGTTTGCCAGACTAATTAGTTGCAAGGTAAGTTTGAGAAAGAACATTCACTTGGTAAATAACTTTCTCATTATTTCGCAGCACCAAAGCCTTATGCTGCAGCAGCATTCCCATCCCATTCGGAATTTTATATGGAATAGAGGATCCACTTGCGATCGATATCTGGTCTTTGATATTTTAGTTTACCTTATCATCAATGCCACCACTTTTTTACAGTTTTTGATAAGTGACAATAACAGCAACTGCGAGGAAGGACTTTAGGGAATATATTGTTACTAAATACAAAAATAAATTATATTAGATCAAAAATATTTTAAATATATTTTTTGAATAATACCCCCTTTCTACTAAAAATTAGATTTCTTATGCCTCCATAAATTTGTAAGCATATTTTATATATAGTATGTTGTGAGTTGACTGTTTGAAAATTTCAGATTCATTCGATTGAAATCCTCAGTATCAATCATTCTTAAAAATTCTCTGTAGAATTCAGCACGTGTGTTCCGATTAAAATTGTTTTAAAAAAAAACTAAAGTATAAATGTTAGTTAAAATTTTTTCGGATAAGCCGGGTGAAGAGAGATGCGTTCAAATTCATAATGATATGAATATACTAGATGTCAAGGTTCAGTTGCAGCGATTCATTTTTAAGCAGCCAGAGTATCTACAGCTCAGGCATATGAACGTGGTTCTGGACAATGAAGTTGAGATATCGAAGGTGTGGCTGGCGATGTTGCGGGCTGGATCGGAAAAGGAACAAATCCTTATTTTCAACCAGAATGGGGACCAGTTGGAGTTCCGTTTGCAGCTTCTGGAAGACATGGGAGGGGATTCTTCGGACAAGAGCATGGATGTCACGTCCCTCAACCATTCCGGTTCGATGAAGACCTGCACTTCAATAGGAAAACCCTTTGGCTCGGGAGATAGCAAGGGGCCAAAGTGCAGCAAAGTTTCCAGCCAAAGCGATATTTCAACAGCAAGCAGCAGCTTGGAAAGCAGCAGCTCAGTAAGCAGCGACAGCTCAAATGGATGCAATATCCATGATCCCTGTGAGATCAAGTGCTGCATTCAGGAGGATAGAGTTCGTCCTCCATTTGCCAAGGTGATGCCAGAGATGAGGCGGTATGGGCTGGTCTTTAGCAACGACGAGAATCCGTGCGATTGCGACTTCAGTTGCATCCTAATCTTCCTGGTCCAACGGTTCCAGCAGTCCCATGAATCGCGTTCCCTCACCTTTAGCGAATGCACCTCGGTGGAGTCCTTCGATTGCAACCTACTGATCGTCTGCGAAAACGATGACACGAGTGACTGGATCCTGCGGGAAACACGCGCCATGTGCCCCCCCTACAAGTGCACCACCTTCCTGAGGCACTTCGAGTTGGTCAGGGTGTCCTTTGTGATTCCAATGGTGGTTAAGAAGAAACTGTGCAGGATATTTGGAGTCTTCGAGAAGCAGAACTGCAGCCTGGACACCAGTAAATGGTGTGTGATGAGCCAAACCCCTCTGGACCCCTGCAGCGAGGATTATCAATCGAAGGTGGTGTACGAGGGTGCGAAGCACGTGGAGATCATTGCCTACATTGACCAGGAGAGCGTGGATGTCATCAAGAGCAGGTGCTCCACGATCTGTTACCTTTTCTGGCATCTACGTGTGGATTTTTGCCCGTCAATAAGTTGTACCCCTTAATTTTAAAGGTGCACTGCATGCCCAGCTATCCCAACATAGAAATTCTCTGTGAAGTATTCCAAGACTTTGTCTCAATGAATTCGTTTTTATATACTTGTATCAATATGTACTCGTAACTATTTTAAAAGTTTAATATTTTTGAAAGATAAATATAAAAAATGTTAAAGTTGCAAACGCATTGGAATCTGTCCTTTGATTTCAGAAAATATGGGAACAACTGAGAATAAATATTTCTTTAAATTAACCGTTGAACATATTTCTATACAGAAATATCATTCATGGGGAATACCCTACTATAAATTTTCATTCAGCTGAGTCATCAATCAAGTCGTGGATAAATAAAAGAAATATCCCAAGTCATGATGCAATTAAATGTTTGAGTTAAATAGAGTCCGCCAAAGTAGAGTCCAATCAGTTCGAATTCGAGGGGCAACATGAGATCCTTGGAGCTGTTAACCCGTCGTTTCCTGGCTGGAATACTATGGATAATGGGCTTGGTGCCCCTGCCAGCGATTTCCCAGTTGCGATGGCTGTTCCTATCCCTGGCGATTCGGTGCTGTTGGATTGTTTATTTGGTGTATTTGCTGAGAGTTGGCTTCGGCTTTTCGCCGGCGGCCATTGAAAATGTGGGCAATGTGGTGGGCACTATGTTGTTTATGGGTAACTCAGTGTTGGGATTGCTGCTCCTGCTGGAAAGTGTAGTGAAGCAGAATACCCACTCCCAGCTGGAGAACCTGCGTTTCCAGTCGAAGTTGCAGCTGCAAAGACTTGGAATGTTCGGCCGACGTCGCCAGGCGGGATATCTGTTGCCTTTAATATGTGTCCAGCTCACTTGTGATCTCGTTAGAGTATCGATTAATGGCGGGGGATCAATATCACCTGTGTTTTCCATATCCCTGCCTTTGATGTGGCTCCTCCGGTTTCGCTATGTTCAATTAGTGCAGCATGTCATAGATCTCAAACAGCGATCCCTTCAGTTGCGAAGATCCCTGTTGTGCTTGGCTTCCGGCAACGATTTCTGGCAGCCCTATGGAGTCCACGAGTGCCGTCAGCTCCAGACCCTTCGCACCACTTATGAAAGGATCTTCGAGTGCTACGAGATGTTCAGCGACTGCTACGGATGGGGTATCCTGGGACTGTATCTGCTGTCCAGTTTCCAGTTTGTGACCAATGCCTTCTGGATACTCACGGGCCTTTACGAGGGCCAGAATCTGCGGGGCCTGGTCTTCAACGGAGCCACCGGAATCGACTTTGGCACTCCCATTGCCACGTTATTTTGGCACGGCGATTCTGGAGCTGAAAATGTAAGTAAAAGATATTTGAGCTAATTAGCTAGAACTAGAGTAAAACCTCATATCACTAATACCCCTTGTAAATTAGACAATCAATCAGGACTAAGCGAAGTTTCTGGCAAATCATAGCTAATTAACAATGACAATGATGGATTGGCATTTTGTCAAGTACATCTAGTGAATTTCCATCCAATTAATTCACTTTTAGTAATCATGTTTCCTCCGACAAGAGTACAAGTAGCCTCTCGAGCTGTCCTCAAGTTGTTCCACCTTATTTTAGTGGCATTTTGTCTGAGATCCAGTAGACTTCCTCGATGGATCCTTTGGTTACGGTTCTTGTGTTGGATGTGCTTCTTCATTACGATTTGGGCCCATAGTATAATTTATGGTCACAAGTATGACTGCAATATGGACTGCCTTTTGCGTCATATGCTCACATTTTTCCAGACTGTGTCACATGCAATTATTGTGGTTTGCAATTCCCTTCAGGGATTCAGAGTCCTGCAAAACCAAATGGAGGAGGTGATTGTGTTTGAGACCTCGGATCCTTGGGTGGCCTTCACTGTCATGGCTATGATACTGCCCATTTGTGGAGTTGAGTACTTGGTGTGTTCAAATGCACCAAAGAATTCGTTTCGCGTCAGGATGTATCACTTGAAAACGTTACCAAGTCACCTGGCGCTGCAAATGAAGATTATATTCTTTATCCTGGAGGTCATGGAGGTGAACATCAGGGTTCGCCAGGCCAAGCATCAGCTGCAGATCCTGGCCAGGGAGCTATCCAGTCGTTGGCCCCAATGCAAACAACGGCCGGAATATTTTGACCAGCAGACCTATCGAATTAAAGCCCTGAAACGGCGCTATAACGAACTCTACTATCTGTTTGATCGGATCAATTGCTGTTTTGGAGGAAGTCTCCTCACCATCATCATTGTTTTCTTTGCCCTCTTTGTGTGCAATTCCTATTGGCTCTTTGTGGATGTGAGAACAAGACCCCTAAGGATCTATGCCGTTCTCCTCAATTTGGGATTTATATTTAATGTGGCCCTGCAGATGTCGGCTGCTTGCTGGCACTGTCAACAAAGCTATAATCTAGTGAGGAGCTTAGGATAAATTATTAAATCTTTAAATCATCACTATTATTACAGGGTCGCCAGATCGGTTGTCTCATTTCAAAATTGGTGAAGCCACAGGGCAGCAAGCGGTACAATGATTTGGTGAGCGAATTTTCTCTACAGACATTGCATCAACGATTTGAAGTCACCGCCAAGGATTTCTTCAGTCTCAATCTGCATCTGCTCAGTAGCGTAAGTCCATCAAACTATACTGAAATATAAAATAATTAATCAAAACTCCATTCAGATGTTTGCAGCAGTGGTCACTTATCTGGTCATTCTCATACAATTCATGTTTGCTGAGCGGAACTCCAAGGGTAATTCAGGATGAGGATATAAAGTACTAAACTATTTCTTGACATGAAAAAGGTTTTTCAGCAAACCGAATTCCTTAATCAATAATTTATGCTTAGAAAATACATATATGTTTCACAACTTAATTCCCCGAACGGGTCTGCAAACCTAAATGAAACTATTTAAATGTTCAATGATTTAATTATGAAACACACATTCTCTCAGAAACATGCAAACTAAGAGCCTGTCTATCTTTGTCGCAGCTCTTATAAGTGTATAACCCTAATTATTTATGCCGCCCACGATTTGGGGGGAAAGCGGGTTGAGTTTTGGGCTGCTTGGGGGCTTGAGCTGAAAGTTAGATTGCGCAAAGTTTTATCTTCGTTTTTCTTAAGCGCATTTTACAAGGCGAAAAGGATGAGAAAGGATGCGGAGGCGGCAGCCAAACTACTTCACGCATATTAAACTGACATTTCACAAGCAGAAAACTTTTTCTAATATGCAAATTCATGGGAATGGTATGAAACAGCCGCACATCCTTGAATTAACACGTGCGAGTTCGCATTAATTTGTGTAAACTGGTGTTGGAACTGCTCGGGGTTACTCTGCAAAGGATGAGGATATGGCAAGGATCGGCATGTGCTCGTAGTGCTCGAGGAGCAGTTTTTGTCGTTAGCTATGCAAATACCCAGCCATGTAAATATTATTTACCGCACTGGCAGATGCTCAAGATGTAACTGTGCCGCCACTTCTAACCCAAATTAGCATATAACAACTGTAACAGTCGCTTATAAATATTTATGAGCCGCCTGGATTAGTACTACATTCTATGTACACTTTTTGCAGGTTAAACTACTCGGTTTTAGTCGGACAATAAAATAAGGCAAATGGAAAGCAGCATGTACGCTCTAATTGGTGGGGAAAGTAGAGTTACCTGGGTATTAGAAATAAATACTCTTTTTACCAACACTAGCTTTAATTTATATTATTTCGACCTAAGTTTGAAAAAATGTTTGTTTTTACTAATTGTTTTACTACTTAAACTATTCGATAGCAATGAACAATTGAAATTATACTACATAATGCAATTTCACATTAAAATACTAGTATAATAAAGGGTTGCCATGTTGTAATTATAAAGCTTGTATACTCTGATTTTCAAAGATTCAGCAGCGTAGAGAATGTTGAATTGATAAAATTTTTAAAAGTTAAATTTGCATCGAACATATGGCAATTACTTGACCAAAATTCAACGATTCAGCAATTCAATACTTCGGAGAATAACAAATCTAACAAGAACTAATCATCGAGCTAAACCTTTTTGTGTAAGTCCTTAACAACACTAACGAAATACCGAACCCTTCCCATCACTAACAATATTACAACACTATTTCTTTGATTGCCATAACTAGCTGTCAAAAAAGGACTATTAAACTTTATTCACAAGCTTAAATCGAAGTAATCATTATTGTTGAATTTTTAATAGCAATATTAAGTTATTAAGCCGTCAGGAATAATGGAAGCCAAACGTCTCTGGGAGTCGATGAAGCCACGCCAAGTTCCTTTATCGGAACCAATGGATGAAACGGAAGTCAAGTTAATTAGGGCCTTCAAGAAGAATCACTTTAAATACGCCCAGGATGTCTCGCAGGAGTTGGAGATTATCCAATCGAAGACCATCTGCATGAAGTGCCTGCTCTTCACCCACGTCTGCCAGGCCATCGGAAATCATGTGAAGGAATACGAAAATGAGGACGATGGCCATTCCACAGTGAGAAGATATTCTAGATAAAAAATATCGAGCTAAATGACACTGTGAAAAAATTCCTAGGAGAATGGCAGAAAGGATTACAAATTGACTGAATTAACCAATTCAAAATGAACCAGCTTTAAAGTTATTAATTGTTACATTGAATATTTTGAAGAGAATTTATAGAATTTATTATAATAAAATATATAGTCAATATAAATATCAAATTGATATCAAGGCTAAATAATAGATGAGTATTCAACAAGGTAACAAAACTTATAAACTACTTTTCAACTCCGTCTTAAGCGCTTATGCAATTGCCATTTAAGTTTTTGGGGGGTGGTTGCTAATTGCTTTTTAGTGAATTATTAGCCAATCCAACTTTCTGGACTAATAGAAACTTGCATGCATGAATATTTTATCCACTTTACAAACTGTTCAACTTTTTTGATGAATTCCCAATTTGAAGGAGGCTTTGTCTTCTCACACAGCCCCTGGCTACGAATCATTTTTCGGCATGTTGAGTGGAGTTTTTAAATATTCATAAAATTTGAACAGAAAGAACTTTCGAAATGAAATTAGTCAAATGAACAAAAGTTCATTTACACTCCACGTACGAGGTTTGGATGTCCATACTTACGGAATCCAATGTGTGTGGCAAAGCCAAGCCCTAAAAGTTGGAATAAATTACTAATTAATGCAGAAGTAGCCCATATTGGGTCATGTGTGTGGCTTTCATACCCCATCCCATAATTCAGGCCTCCATTTTATAGTACGCAATCTATTGCGAATTGTGGGTTCGTTGGAAAATATGGTTTTTCCCCGTTTCTGCAACGGACGCAGTGTGCGAAAGAGAAGTTGAAGTTTTATGCTAATTTTAGCCCTCCTTCTCCCTCTTTTGTCTAGTCTTCTGTCTCTCTCTCATCTGGATGAGCCCAGGACCTTATCTAGTTGTCGAGTCCTGTCAACACAAGGCATTACAAGGCAATTACCAATTTGTTTATGGCTCTGAATCGTCTCGTCGACTTGCCTTTTGGCCACAACACTCGTAGATCTATCTTCCCCAGCAAGATGGATATGGCCAACAGTACGGGTAACCTGAAAAAATAAATTAGAAATCACATTCAATCGAAAGGGAAATCCAGGTTTTCTGCATGCAATTGCTTTCTGCCTTTTCATTAGCAAAACCAATATAAATCTTAGCTCATTTCTAGTTATGGGCATTTCTGTTTGTATTTACGAAAACAGCTTTTGAGATAGTAATTGTCGGTAATTTAACTATTTGTCCTATAATTAGGAGATTTCACTATAATACCTGCAATATTCAAATGTCCAAAATGGGGTACTGACAATCATTTCCCACTTTTATTGTTTATTTTATAATAGTTATTTGAATTACAAATAAAAACCATAAAAAACAAAAGTTGAAATACCAAAAAATGAATTCATTTTAGGCTCTACGGTTCAATTTAAATGGCATATATTAAACAGCTGCGAAATAGGCACATTGCTGCTTAGGCTATTAGAATTTATGACCCACACCCAATCCCATATGCAATCATTTCCCAGCTTAATGTTCTCCTCAAACTTCTGATCCCAGATGAAGAATTTAATCAAGAACCACTCGAATTTGTTGGGGACACATGTACATATAAATGTAGTACACATGGCCCATAAGTCAAGCCTAATAAAATTCCACTCTGCCAAATTCGAACGACAAAAGTAATCTCCAAACTCGCCCAGCAGCACAAGTAAAAAGGCGGTGAGTGGGGTGAAAAAGTGCGTCACTTAAAACTTTTGCACTCACTTGACCAGAAACTTTTATTTTCTGTTAGCAAATTTCCCACGGGTAAACCGGAAAAGTAACAAAATGTATATGTAGCCGGGCGTCTTGGCGAGCAAAACTTTTTTCGTGTCCACAAATTGAAAATATTTCACAGTCATATTTAATTTTGGCAGCCCTCGGTCCAAACCGAAATCTCGGAGGTAATCAAAGATGGTTAGAAGGTCAGGGGATACGTGCACTTAATTACTGGGGATGCTAGAGTACCAGCAACCGATCCGGCTTAAATTTCAACATTGTTGACTCGTCACGGGGCAACAAAAATGGAAAAGTCTACGACAAAGGACGAATAATGAGCGACGGGAAAAGGGCATACGGAAAAAAGAGGAAAAACTAAATAAATAATTCAGTGTAAAATGTCAGGAGCACTGGGAGCGATGGCCAGGACAAAGAAGATGTCTCAGGAAGTCGTCGTCGTCGTCGTCTTTGCCTCTGAGATGCAGTCAAGGAAGCAATTGTATTGTCTGACTGCTGTTTTCCACTTTAGTTTGCCACGCCCCAATCTGAGGCGCCACCCACCGCCCAACACCTCCGCCATCCGCCCACTGGTAACTTGTTGACGTTGATAGTCGTACGTGCCGAAGGTGAATGGCATCTGTGGACGCGAAATTGAATTCGTGCCTGGCAGTCCCCTTGTCCGCCCACCTGGATTGAGTCGCACGGGGAACTCCGGGCTGGGTGTTCCTCGATAGGATGGCCAGGATGTGTCAGGTGGCTTTACCTGCTGACTTCAATATTTTGTCGCATTACGTTGACAATTTAGATGTTTGTCTCGCGCATTCTCGCAGGATTCAATTTGGAGCGAATGCAGCCCGTCAGCCAGCCGGGGGAAATCTGCAAAGTTAACAGTAAGCCGGTAAGGGATAACTAGATCTGGAAATGGGTCCCTCCACACGGCGATGGCAAGGGACCATGCCAGTCCCGCCCAAATGCGAATGCTTACATAAAAATCAGTTGACTATGGCCTGGCCCAGCCATTCATTAGAGTTGTAACGTCCCTTCTAGCCAAGCAAATCTTTTTCACAACAATGGGAGTTTATAGCTTAGGTCTTGTCTTGGGGCAGCGATTTTTCAATGCTCTACCAGTTGCTATCCCATGGGATTTTTTTTTGACAAACACGAAATGCACCAATGTTTGCTTTACTTCTTGTTAGTATATTTAATAGCATATAAAACTACTCAAAAGAAGTAAAACTGAACTGTATATACCATTGCAGATAAAGAAGTTTAACAGTGGGTCACATTTTCTCATTTCATCGCAGATTTTTAGAGAATGAAACCAGAAGTCTTTAGAGATATGTCACTTTGAAATCGGATTAAATTTGGTAAAGTTATGGACTCTGGAAGTCCAATTGGGGGACTCCTCATTACTAGTCATTGGAAACTTGGAAATAACTAACATGAAAATGGGTCAAAAATTTGATCAAGGGTAAATTGAAAATTTTGAATGCAGTTTTTTAGAGGATGAAACCACAAGTCTTTAGAGGTATGTTACTTTGAAATCGGATTAAATTTGGTAAAGTTATGGACTCTGGAAGTCCAATTGGGGGATACCTCATTACAAGTCATCGGAAACTTGGAAATAACTAACATGAAAATGGGTCAAAAATTTGATCAACGGAAAATTGAAAACTTTGAATGCAGATTTTTAAAGGATGAAACCACAAGTCTTTAGAGGTATGTCACTTTGAAATCGGATTAATTTTGGTAAAGTTATGGACTCTGGAAGTCCAATTGGGGGACACCAGAGGTATTTATTACTTATTTAATATTTTTAAAAAAGGTTTGAGCAGGGGCACTCTTTAACGTGTTTTCCGTTTTTGTTCTCAACTTGCAAATACTCTTTGTGGGCTAATAAGCCACAAGTATTAATAATATTTAAAAAAAAAAATACTTGGTTTTGGCTCCGAAAATGTCACTTGATGGGAGGATGAAGGTCCTTCAATCCACCACCCTTAGCCCGCCCACTTGCCGCCACGCCCGCGATTGTAATGTGACTGTCGCTGGCAGCCACCCACCACCTAACACCACCCACCGCCCCACCAGAGCTGGCATTTCATTGTTGTGCTTTTCTTTTCCCATTTTATTTATATAATGTGTCTCGAATGTGTGTCTGCGGGTGTGTGGGAGTTTTTCTATCAAAGCGCAGGAAACACGTGCGGGTAAAACATTTTTCAAGCTTTTAGCGCTGCATACAAATCAACCCCGAAAAACAAAAAATCCCATTCACAATAATTTGTTGAACTTCATAAGAGCCAGCGCTTTGGGTTAGTCGGATGAGAACTCGCCTTGATGGGTGGTTGGGTGGTTCAGCCAGCTGTTGCATTATGTAAAACCCCGGCATAATAGATCTGAGAATGTGGGAAAATTGTAGACGCAAATACCAGGCGAACAGCAGACGAATAAAGTGGAAAAACACGCAAGCTGTCGGCATCTGAAATCGTAGTTTCTCTCCTTTTTTAAGATGCTAATTGGGTTTTATATAATTTAAAGCACTCACTTTTCAAACTTTATTTCCGTCTTTTTCACGAAGTAAGTTGCATATATGCGAATGTGCCCAGTAAAATGCCACAAATGCAAATTAATTTAATTGAATCCAATTTGGCATTCGCATTATCTTTTTCATTGTTCCCTTAATTTAACAATTGCGGGAGAGAGAAAGAGTGGTGGAAACTGTGTGGGTTGAATTAACCACACAGTAGAAACTATTTTGTAATCCGGATTTATAAATTTATGCAAATGTGCGGTCTTAAACCGAATAAACCTTCATACGAGACTTATAAGCTTATTATGTGCAGAGCCTCTGGCAAGCTAGTTCTTTTAAATAAGATAAATTTAAATTTGTAAGCTGCTGATAAGAACATTTCGTATTAATGCAAGTTATTTTTAATTGATTACTGCTTACGAATATGGTAATCCAATAACTAGCACATTTGCCTTTGTTTATTATGTTTTTAGCGAAATATTTTCTTGCATAAATCACCAATTTTTTTTTTACCACTAAAAAAATGATTTAGTTTTCAATATTTTAACAACTGAAAAGTTAAATACTTAGATACGACTTGTAAAGTCAACAGCTAAACTGGTTCCTACAATTTTAAGTGAATGCAAAAGCCTTTAGGTCATATTTTACATTTGCCCTTTTTTCTCTTTTTAATTTGATGTCCTGATTGGATAATTTCAAAAAATAACATGGGCTTAGCAGTAAACCCATACTTTTGTTAACAGAATTATAGCAAGAGGGGGACTATTAGCATGCACTGTTATGAACTTACGGATAAAAAATGTTAGGACCGCAGCATAAAAAAGGGAAACCATTTACTACTTAGAAGGTAAATGGTTTAACATTAAAAATACAATTTTTAATGATTAACTATAAGAAAATTTGCTATTAAAATAGGTTTCCAATAATTTAAGAAATTACAAATATTTTATAACCAGACCAAACTGTTGCTTCATCGAGCAGTGTTCTAGTACAGCATTTCAAAACGCACCACTCTGTAAGTTAGCAGTTGGATAACAGAGAAAGAGCGGGCGTCTGCGCAGTGATTCCTCCAGTCACGAGTGCCAAGTCACGACTGCCGAACGGGATTCTCCTTTCCCAGCGAGTGCCGCTCTCATTGGCGGGGGAGTAGCTACCGCTCGGGTCACTCGCTGCTGCCGCCGGGACCGCCGCTGCCGCCGCCTCTGCCACCGCTTCCGCTGATGAGCGGCGCTCAGTCTGCCTGCTGCACTCGAATCGCGTGGTGGACGCCACGTCGTCGTCGTTCGGTTCTCCGATTTCGGTTTTCGCCGGTCACGAGTTTACGAGCTTAGTGGGTGGCCTCCCCTCAAAAACAGCCTATGCAAATATGTGCATGCATGCTGAAACATAAATTAAATCGAATTAAATCCGTACAAGATTCAAACTAAAGTCGAAATATTAAAATAATTGACCTTTTGTGTGTGTGTGTGTGTGACATCAGTTGTGAATCCAATTTCCGTTTCCCGGCTTTGGTTGCCTCAAAAATTTAATTAAGCCGATTTTTCAACTTCAAAAGCTAAGAGGCAAATTAATCAGCTAAAGGTAAGGCACCACAGTCAAAACGATAGGCTGTTTCTTTTTTCGAACACACAATTCCTTGAAAATGTCCTGCTCGCCTGACAACCGAAAAAACATAATTAAATTATAACAGACGAGTTCATAAATATCCCAATTTATTGCCTGCTTTTCGGGGAAGTGAACCATATTTCATGCAGCTCATAAGGCACATTTAAAGTTAAAGCTGTTTGACTTTCTCTCTGCACATCCTGCGGAATTTAAAGTCGAAAGCAATTTTAAATTTATTACACAAATACCCAGGCATGCACACGGTGGGAATGCCATTGGATATGCGCATCATAAACAACGTCCAGCACCGGAACAGACAGCATATTAAAAATGTGACTATAACCTTGGTTTCCAAACGAGCTGTGGGCGGGGACAATCGTGGATTGGAGCCCAGTACCCGGCACCCGTTCCGCCTTCCGCTTCCGCTCCCGAGTCCTGGAAACCGCATCAAGGCCACAGCAACCACGAGCAGTGCAATAGCGCCAGCCAGAGGTGTCCTCCATCGATGCCGGATAGTATCGGAGATGAGCAGTTTAAAAAACTCGGATTAAATAATAAAAAATGTATTTTGCGAATAATGTTTACTGGGATTAAAATCACCTATTTAGAAAAGAGAAATAAAGTCAAGGCATACCTTTAGTTTTAAGAGAGCTTATTAGTCTGAAACATTTAAATATTTTTGGCTGATTAAAATATTTAATTCCATAACTATAATTATATTTATATAATTATATTATAACTATACAAATGTTACTTTAAAATATTGTTATTTTGAAATTGAATATGGAACGAAACAGCTAATTGATCTAAAACCAACTTATGGTTACCAACTTAACGACAATTAATGACTAAAGTATAGTTAGGAAATTATACCATTCAATATTTGGTATGATATATATAATAATATATTTTAGACATTTTAAATCAAAAAAGTTTGGCGTAAAGCAAGCAGAGATTGCATCACTGACAAAGATAGTCCGTCTTGGCTTGGTTTGTTGTGCCCCGCTCTTGTTGCTGTTTGTTATTTGTTATTTTTACTGTACACATGACAATAACGCCGGCGGCGGGCACTGCGTCTCCTGCATCCCTGGAATGCAATGCATCGTCGGAGGAGGGCGACCGGGATCGGCTCAACGCAAACCGAAACCCAAGCCCAACTGAATCCTTCCCAGCGCGGACAGCTCGGTGCTTGTGCAATAGTTTCAAGTGGCCGGGCAACTTTTTCCATTATGAATGGTGCGGTTGCGCTTTTTTCCATCCATTATTTACGAGTTTTGAGTGCAAACTTGTTTCGCCAGCAAACAAGTGGCGGCCAGAGGATTAGAACACTCGCTCGGCCGCTTTGCAGGATATGGTGGCCTGAGGAGGGGGAGTGGTAATAGAGGACTCCTGGCACTGTGCTAAAGTTTCTGCCATAAGCCAAAGACAAAGCCACGCCTCATTCGGAAATGACCGGCAGAAAATGGTTTGAATTGCTGGACGAATTTGATGTCATTTAAGTATTTGATTGTCCATAATAAAAGCATATTTTCTGGGTATTGGTTTACTTGGCAACTTCAATCGAATATTTTGAACATTTTTTGAATTCCTATTGATCTGGAAAAAAATTAGTAAAAAATAGCATAGATAATTGCTTTAAAATAGTTTTCAGTTTATTAAAGAAATCGAATGTTTTACGAATTTTTGTCAGGTTCAAATTAAAATTAATCACTGAATATGGTTACAAGTAAATCGATTGTTTTAAGAATGTTTCACACTTAAAACAAAATAACTTCAAATTAATTTTTTTGGCATTCCTATAGGATATCTCATAGAAACTAACTTAATTTAATTTTAGTTTTTCTAGGTCAGGTTCTAGGCGCTTCCATTAGTCAAAATATCTATACTTTTCAGAGTGGCAAACTTCTAGCGCTACCAATACGAGTGTGATCAACTTTTATGTTCGCTGCTTTTTGCCCTGTTTTTCGTGGACTGCAATTTTGATAAAAAGTTTCAAACATGTCTGGTCGATGCATTTATGCGTGTGCATAATTTTCGAAATCACTTGAGTATTTTGCGAAACAAAGTCTGAAGTTTCGCCAACTTGTTTTACGCACTTGCAGGCACTGCACCGCCCAACCACCTAGCCACCCACCCAGCCACCACCCACCGGGAAAGGCCGAAACTCCACCCAATATCAGGGGCTAGGCCGTCGCAATCTGCCGCCATACACAAGTTCTCTCGTGCGGAGAGAGAATGTTCTGCATTCCCTGACATTGATAAATGATTTTCCCTCCCCCAAAAAAGTTTAGCAGAAGAAAACCCAAAACAAGCGGGCCAGCGGACGGGGGCAAAAATGCTGGTTGGAAAATGCATTCATGGCAGGAAAATTGTTGTTGCTCACTAAACCGTGAACCGAGTACGGAGAAATTCGCCTGCTGGCTGCTGCTGCTGGTGAAATTATCGCAGCTCGGCATTCTCGAGAGTCAGTGACAAGAGCCAAAAGGCAGAGGCTGAAGAAATCATAAATAAAATATAGAAGTAGATATATGCAGCAGTGTATATATAGAGCTTGTACTTGTGCCCAATTTAATTATCCTCGCCAGTCGAAAGAAGTGGCCAGGCCAAGAAATTTCATTCACTTAAAACTCCGGGGCGAAGTTCCTTCGAGCGAATGCAAATGAAAAACCACAACGCATGCTCAAGCCGAGTTTTCAGTTTGAGTTTTCCGCAATTCCCCCGCCACTTTCCCGGCTTTCCCCCGGTTCAACATGTAATTAGAGTGCGAGGAATGCGCGCGGTTGCCAAAAATGTTGTGGCCGTGGGTGCTTTGATGTATATATAGCGGCATATATATACGGATATCTGTAGAAAATGTAAATGTAAATGTAAGCACTGGGGCTTCAGCGCCACTGTCTTAACATCTGGCTGCCCGCAAAAGTTCAAGTTTGCTGCTTGTCTGCCGCCGGAGTCCTTTCTCGAGTGCCTCCGCCAGTGTGTAAATTGGACGAATGTGTCGTTATGTCGATGTGTTGACATCCAAAGTGCACAGAAACGACCATGCAAAAAGTAGCAAAAACTGCACAAAACTTTACTTCAAGTTGGCCAGAAGAGCAGCCGTTGGATGGTGCGGTCAAAACAGACAAAGTTATCCAGTTACAGTCTACTTTTTAAATTCCCTTACTCGAGTGTTCAACAGTTTAAGCCATTTCGTGCATTTTTCGGCCTTTAAATGAACGTATTTTAAAATAAATCCCTCTTTAAAAGTCTGCAAAAATAAAACAAATGGAGACCACTTAAAAACAGTGAACAAAAATAATTAAATATTGCCATTTTAGAATTAAATCAATGATATATATTTCTTAATATACATTTTTCGATTTAAAATTAAAAAAAGGTTATTAGTGTAACCAGATTGCGCTTGGTACTTTCATGTAATAATTTAATTAATCTATATATTAATTTAAAACTGTATGAAATAATGTAATAGAATTCCAAGTTTAATAAAATAATTATGTTTTAAAACCGGAAAAGTTTAAATTCAGCCGACTGCAACCAATAGCACGCCCAATTATAATAATTAATAAATGTATAATCACTTTAACCATTATCATTTAAATTGTTGATGGCCATGCTCTTTCATCAAACAGAACTCGAGTTCTGATTCTCCTCACTTATATAAAACGGATACCAAACTCATCATTAATATCCTGCACATCGCACTTAAATGTTGGTTAGTTTATGTCCATATTGTATCGGGTATACTGTGCGGAATAAATTGCTTTTGAAATTTCTGCTCTTTGTCCATAAAGATGGGGGGAATGTTGAAACGCATTTCCCTTGTTCGCATTATTAACGCACATAAAACTCACATATAAAGTGATTTAAATTTATTAAATATAAAACGCCACCACAGCGCACCACACCGCACCGAAGATGCGAGCGCATAACAATTGCAATAAAATTTAACGTGCATCGATAAAAAGAATATCAAACTGAATAAAAACAACAACAAAGCGGGAACGATCCGCTTGGCAGAAGAGAACTTCATTACTTGTTTGAATGAATGGGGGAAAGTGCAAAAAAAATATATAAAAAACGAAAAAAATGGAAAGCGGGGAAAACAAAAAGAGCGAATATGATGGAAAAACCGCTCACAATGGGCTCGACCGATACGAGAGCCCCTGAATTGCGAACGGCTTTATGCATCCAACAAATGAAGCGAATGAGTCGAGCCATCAACAAAGGCGAACGTTAAATGTTTTATATTTAAGAGCTCGCCAAACAACCAATATGAGTGACTGACTATAACCATTTTTCTACTCGCACAAAAGCACTCCGCTCCAACGGCCTCGTCATGAATAATTATGATTTTCAATTTAAAGAATATTTTCACACAGCACAGGCTGTTTAATTGCTTTTTCTTCGAACGAATCGATACAGAAATTGACTTGTCGACGTTGCTCCTGCAAAATGTTAGAGGTGGTGGAAAATTGGGTTTCAATTGCTGAGCAATTTTAAGCTGCTTCGAGGAATCCATTTTACCAGCAAACACACATGAAAAAATACAAAAAAAAATACTTTATGAAATTAAAATCCAATTAATAAAAACTAAATGGAATTGTCTATATGCTGCTTTCAGTTCCTATAAAATTTAATGTTAAAGAAAAGGTTTGTTTATTTAATGGAATTTATTTCGTCACACTCAAACGAAATAAATAATTGATCAGCAACAACTAAACAATTTTCCTCTGTGTAGAAAAAAATGCATATATTTTTAGTTTGGATAATAGTTTTAAAGTCAACTTGCAAATTGCTCTGATCTTTATACTCATCCATGAAAAAGTATGATAAGCAAATCAAAAATGTATATTTGCCAATTACGCTCTTTTTGGTTATTCAATGCATAATTTATGCGACAGGCGGTAATGTTATTATACCAAATCAGAGGAAATATTATTGCATTGCCCGATACACTCGCACTTATACATATGAATGAATATAATTTTAATTCAGCACTGCATGCAAATGAAATGGAAACGTGCCTAATTTTCTTTTCGCCTTTAAACGAAATCAATGGCAGCTGTCAGCACGACATGCCACCACAACACCCCAGTATTCCATTCGAGTCGGGGCTCAATAAAAATAATAAATAATAGAAAAATGCGCATAGAAATTGCCATTGAGATGGGTGCAAAAAAGGGGAGTGAAACTGGGGAGGGAGAAATGTGCGTGACACTCGCTCAACTCATGGACTTTCGTGGTTTTTCATAAGAAAACAAATGAATTGAAAAAGACTTCGAGGTATCCATGAAAAAGTAGATAAAGAATCCAAAATAATTATAAAAAACACTTGAAACAATTTCAAGTATGTCATTAACTATTAACTAAAAGATTTAAATAGTATAATAAATAGTAAGATTTAAATTATATTTAATCAATAAATATATTTTGTTTAGATTTGAATCCCTGTTAATATAATGAAGATATAGCTTTGAATATTGTTCGCTTTAAATATAAAAATAATGGAAAAAAAGGGTGCTATTTAGACGTATTTTTGATGGTTTTCTTGCCCTTCCGGTTTCGATTCTAAAATGTGTTCTCCGGGGTCTTTTGTGTTATTGACTGCGACATTTATATGTCAAGCAGTCAGCCATATGTGCATTTTCACATAATAGACGTTCGTGTGTTTTTCGGCGGTTTAAAACATGACAATATTGACAGCAGTATACACATAAATTCACACAAGAAAAACTGGGACACACGCGGGTGAAAACCTTTTACTAATTAGGCAGCCCATTTTCAATTATGCGCTGCAACAAAAAAACAGAACACATCAACTTCTTCAGCGAAACTAGAAACAAAACAATTTCGTATTAATGAATCGAAAATAATTGTCCAACGTCAAACAACAAACGCAATGTCAGAGATATTTAATAGATAGCCACAAAATAATTACGCCAAAATAATTTACTATGAATTACTAAGGCAAACAAAACAAGAGCGGGCAACTTGCGCAACATAAATTAGAATTTGTTGTTTAATTGGATATTTGATGCGAATTGTTGTTGCACCGCGTCCCGCTTAGCCAACGAGCGAATTGAGCTTTTCTCAACGTATTAAATTTCATCAATATGTACCAATTATTTTCACCATGAGCTTCATTATTTTCGAAAATAAAATGTAGCCACGACAGGAGCTTCGTTGCCCCGGATTGTGTTTCAGGAAAGTACGAATGTTAGGAAGGGCAGGGACTAAGGTCTATCCGGTTTGGTCATCAATTAGTTTTTGCTCTGGACAGACCTGCAATTGAAACCAAACATTTTATGGCAATTAGGATGGGCAGGGGGTTCTTTGTCATAAGGTAGAATAGAAATCCATTTTAAAAGTTTCAATGGGAAATGGTTTCAAAACAAGAAGCTATTTCTATTGATAACTCCTGTTAAATCAAAATAACTACAAAAACCTTTGGATATATTTCTTTAAGGATTTCAGACATCTAGATAATTTTTTGGACACCTTTTTCACTTCACATTGTTATTTAATTAGTCAAATTAAAATTTAATAACCGGGAAACCTGCATCTGTGTCCGCCCTTTCTCCTTTTTCGAGTCACCAAAGCCACAAGTTATAAAAACACTTTAATGCATCAAAAACATATTATTTAATAAATAAACATTTCACATTTTCCTTGCAGTGGCGCAAATAAAAAGTATGGCCAACGAATCTAGCAAGGATCAACAGCAATTTAATTAAACCACAACAAATTCACTTGATTGCAAAACATGAATTCGCAAAAAAGCATCAGCACACGTGGTTGCTGTTAAAATTCCTTACTTGCATAAAATATGAAATTCATAACATTTTAATATTGCCATTTGCGTTAATTAAACCATGAGCAATTCAAGCCATTCAAACCGGAGCCAGAAAAAGCAGCTCGCTTAAAAATGCACACTCCCAAGTGCCGTCGTCCGAGGTAAGTTCTGAAAATAAACATAATAAGAGATATTGCCCACGTCTCCTGCATTCTTGAAATACAATATTTTCATACAATTATCAGAGCAGGGCGGTGCGGTGCGGCGGATGGCAAATTTAATAAGAGCCAAGAGCTTTTCTACACATTCAAAATATTTTGACAAGTTTTTCAATAATGCAATAAAGTTACCAACTTGGGGGGGCCCCAAGGCGCTGGCAGTAGCGTCCAAGGACACTCCTGATGAAATGAAAATATTGCCCACAATTTGTTAGGTCCTGCCCGAGAACGTGGCCCGGAAGTGGGACTCTGGTCAGGAGTCCTCGTGGCCATTTGCGGCTACTTGTTTATCTTCCTGCATTACTTTCTTGTTTTCCCCCATCTCTGGAAAGAAGGGAAGAAGAAAGATTTTTCAATAGACCAGAACGGCGGACGGGCAACGCATAAACAAATAATAAAAAATAACACAGCAACGGCAATCGCGACCCTGGCAACGACCTTTGGGCCACTCATTTGTCAAGACGCGGAACGGGGCTGAGAAATCCAGGAAGGAAGCCAACCACCCGCGGCCCAGGGCATCCATCTTGGCGCCCTGCCCCTGGCAACCAAGACATATGGCCGCGCTCCGAGCAAATCGCGCTCCCAGTGACCAAAACAAATTAAGGCCCCACTTAAAGGCACAGCCAACAAATCAAGTCGGCACAACCAAAGAAAAGTGAAAAGCAAACTCTGGGAGCCAGCAAAGTCGACCTGACGCCGAAACGAGACGCTGGAGACAATCTTTACAAGATTTACCTGACTGGCATAAGTAATCAGACTGGGTCCGACTGGCTCCAACTTGGGCCAATCGAATTCTAAACTGTCGTCCGAAAACGATTTGGACACAATGCTGAAATCGGACATCATAGGGCAAGGACACGAGGCCATCAATCTATTGACAGGCCATGAGTGTTCTCGAAATCAGTTCTTTGGGTAAAATCTCCGGGTTACGGAGTACATAAAAATTGATTAAAGAAATAAGTTTATTCATCAAATTGTTATTCTATTGATAGTCTCATTAGCATTTGAGTTTAGGTTTATAAAATAATCAAAAAGTTTTGTTTAAATACCTGCTTTAAAAATTACATGAATTGAGAAATGAATGCCATGCCCATTTAACTTATCCTCTTAATTATGTAAATAATTAAATTTTGTGAAAAACAAGTTTCTGTTTTTTCAGAGATTTAAACATTAATTAAACATTATGTGCTCTATTAAATAAAGTCAAATCTTTCACAAGAAATCCATTCGAAAGCAATAAACTGCCCCAAAAGGTATGCTATAAATTGTGGGTGCAAATTAAAGTTTAAGAGTTTCAAGGAACTTGAGCAATTTCCTGACCTGAAACCTTGTCTGGGCGACAATGAAATCGATTAAGCTTCCCATGTCCATGTACACATCCACATCCACATCCTCATCCTCGTCCATGTCGATGTCCTCAAACATTTTGCAGCAGCAACTCATTAAAAAGCATTAAACGCCAGGAACGGAAGTCATTGAGGCTATCAGACGGAGACAAGCTTCCGTTTCTCTACTTGAACTGTTCCCTCTTTTTTTTTTTTTTTTTTTGCTGCCTCTCCGGCACAGATTTACGGGGCCAAAAGTGCGTAAAAAAGAGGAGTCGGGAGGAAGGAGGAGCTCGTCCGTCCGGCAGAGATTGTCACCGGGCCAATGGTGTTGGAGACTTCAAATGATTTATCGCCCGATAGTTGAGTTCAAAAGCGAAACGCAAAGAGACAGCCGGCAAGGACTCGCCCGCACAAATATTTATTTATAAAATTGTTATCCCAACCGGGCGCAGTCCTCTGTTTCTGTTCTGTTCTGTTCGCCTCCTTCCGAGTCCTTCGAATCCTTCGATTCCTGCCTGGGCTCTTGGGCTCTTGGGCTGATGGGCCGCGTGTCTTGCTCATTGCCAGGCATTCGCTCATTTTCAAATCGGATTTTATCAACTGAATGCCATTCTTGTGCAAATATCTTATCTCGCATCCGCACAGGATAATGGCAACTTTTTCTCGCTGCCGCACTGCTTTGCGTTCATCTCTGCTCCTTTTGGCTTTAGCAGGAGCTCAGCCCCGGCTTTGGATCCCCCGCTATTGTATGGCTTTGGAATTATTTCGAAAGCGGAAATTGATTTTCCTTTCTTATTGTGCACGGTTTTTCGTGTTTCTGTTGCTTTGCTGCTGCTTTGCTTTGCTTTGCTGATTTCCCCCGACTCGGCGACACAGCTCGCTTTACATATAAATAATTTGGCCAAGGGCCGGGGAGACAGCAGCTCCTGGCATTTGTTTAGCCATAAATGGAAACTCACTTTCCTTTTTTTTCGCCCCCTGATTTTCCCTTTGCAGCGCCTCATTTGGCGCCATTGCGATGATAATACGGCGATGATTAGAAGCCCCGAAAAGCTGAGCGCAGAAAGTGCTTCAGTAAAAGTGGATTTTAACCCTTTATGAATTGAGGACTTTTCCATAAAATCAGATTTCCATGGAACAATTTCTCCATTTATGATAAGTACAGATTTTTTGTAGGTTTTGAGTTTTTCAAGATTGAACAAGAGCTTATTATCTTAATCTTAATCTTTTAATTTTTTTTTTTCAATTCTTTTAAATTAACACTAAATTTATGTTGGCCAAAAAAATATAATTAAATGCCAGCACTTCAGCTTTTTATAATTTTTTTCTTTGCAAAAGATATAGATGCCTTTTTACAGTGGACACAAATGAAAAAGTTGCTCATACGCAACGTTGGCTCTTAAGGGGTTAACCAAATTTGGGGCAGACTATCAGTGGTCCTGCCCTGACCTGGGCCATTCATTCTCGCGCTGGTGTCGAGCCTAGTCCGAGGTCCTGGAACAGTGGCCCGTATCCTTTGGCGCGTCTTTGACATTATGAATGATCAGCATAAATTTCCCTGAGCTCTCGCGCTCCAAGGCCCAGCTGCAGATGCTTCGGCGAGGACAAAAAAAAAAAAAAGGGAGCGGAACAGCGGGGCCACGGCAAACGGAGCCAGATAACTAGCGAACAAAGTGAAGGACGGCTCTGAAATTCATTTCATTTCATTTCCTTTGTACGTGAGCAACATTTTTTATGCAATTCCCTGTAATAATTCTCTTGGTTGTCGCCTCTTCACGCATGAATATTCAAGCTGCAAGCGAGAGTCCTGAATCCAGAACGAAGCCCCAGCTAATGAGACTTTCTATGGCATTTTAACATTTCTTAAACCCAAATCGTGTCCGGATTGGTTCATTCATAGGCAAACAAACCCGGAGTGACCCCAAACATGTTTGTCCAACAAACTTGCACAATGAGCCCAAATAAGAGAGAGCAAATAATGTCAAACAAAAAGGAGGGAGATGGCTGGGACAACGGAAAACTAAATTCAGTTTACATAATATAGCTCATAAAATATTTTTCGCACATTCATTGCCCCTTGGCCCGAAACTAGGCCACACTCCAGTGCTGCTCAAACACAATTCAGGCATAAACAATAAAGTAAAACGACAATGGAGACGACGAAGAACTCGAAGGGAAAATAACTTGAAACTTGAATATTTACATATGAAACGAAAACCACCCACGCGACACGAGCAGACACACAGGGAAAAATGTGGTGAATTCGAGGAGGGGGGATATGGATCCGAGGGTCGGGCTTCGAGTTCGAGACTAAACAGCACTAAATTAATTCTGCACAATTTGCATTAAAATATGCAAATAAAAAAGTGAAAGAGGCAAAGACGGAAGCGACCGTTTAAGGCCTTCCCCTGCCTACGAACTATAAAGGGGATCCATCCGACGGGCCATATACCATATATTCAGACCCAAAAATAAGCGTTAAGCATATGTGTGCTCGAGTGGCTGCAGACAATGGCGGTCGGGGGAGTTTGCCTTTTTAAATTGCGAATGCTTTAATGGGCCCAAAGCCTCGGGAGAATTCCGGCCAAACATGGACCTGCATCGGTTCTTGGCTTTCTTTCGGCTGGCTCGAGTGTTTCGATTATGAAAGTGCCTCCCCGGTCGCACCACATTATTGCATGTGGTGCAGCAGGATGTGCCGCAGGATGAGGCCAAGGAGCACAGCCACATGTCTGACTGGCTCCCCGGAATATTACACCCGGAGAAGCTCGCTGCAAATTTGATTGTTCTTGGAGAGCGCGTGCCTCGACGTTGCCGCCAAGAAAACGGGCTCCAAGGAGCCCAAGAAAATGGGTAATGGGAAAAGGGCCCGGGTGTCGGCATCCAATGAAGCATGAAACTTTAGCACACTTGCAACAGTTTCCCATTTTTTCCTACTTCTTTTCCACCAGCTATTCCTTTTCCTGTTCTTTTTTTCTGTGAGCGAAATATGTTAGCTGCGACTTTGGTAATCTGCAGTGGGTGGTGGATATCCGTATATATACATATATATACATCTAGAGAGAAAAATAGATAATAGTGGGGAAATGCGTGCACAGTGAAGTGCAAGATGCTCAAGCAACAATATAGTATATATATCAACGCTAAAGTTGGTCGATAATTCTCCAAAAAGGACTCAAAATTAGAGTTGAAGTATTAGTCGAATTTGTATTTAAATGCTTAAAATGCACTATATTATATTACTATGAATGGCAAAGAGTAAAAGTATTTTAGAATTAATAATAACTTATGAGTAATCCTAGCTTAGTTACATTTAAACAGAAGTGTAAATATCGTATAAAAAAAAGTGTGAAAAGTCTTGCAGAAGGTTATTCCCCAGCTTAATAAAAACCCCTTTTGAAGCATAGACAAATACAATGAAATACAATTATTCAAGAAGCCGACCGTCTGGCTCATGTAACAAATAACTCTGCAATTTTAATTACAATTCCGTTCCCTTATAACATATACATACATATACACATTCATAGAGAATCCATGATTAATTTAAGAGGGAGCATGTCAATATACACACATGCAGGCTGGGGAATCGTATTACCTTATTGCTACTCTTACGAAGTCAAATTGCAACGAACTCATCGCTATGTATATACTATATATGTGAAAGTTGCAAAGCCACAAGCCAAACGGATATTATTGCTAACCCGCTGCACACGGATGGATGCTTCAAGTGCATGTATTTTTTCTATTTCGATGTTTCGCATCTGCGAGCGTGGGGCAATCGATTTTTAATAAAAACTGCAAACGAAATCTGTAAGCATATTGTTTGGCTATAAAATTAAAAACCAACAAGCACTCCTCAGTGTGTGTAGTATGGCGAGTTTCGCTAAAGTTGCTTAAAAAGAAGACCACTGAAAAAATGTTATGACCACTAATAAATTATTTTAAAGTCCTGGAGAATACAGACTTTTAATATAGTTAAAACTAACAAAAAAAGCACTGGTGAGATTCATACAAAATGGCGAATAAAAAAACAAAAAAATAATGTTACTTTTATTGCATAATACGAAGTTTATTTTGGATATATTTATAGGACAAGAACGAATTCTTGTCGATTGCACCAAAAATAGTACTGTCCTGGACGGAATATAATAAAATTAAGTTCAAATTTGAAGTTTATTTTTTCCCAGTGTAATCGAATGGGGGAAACCATTGTATTAGTACCCATTTACGGTTACATTTTCCAGCAGTGGATTTTTAGATTTCTATTTGCGATTTCGTTGCCCGTTACCAGATTCGTTGTTATTTTTCCGGAGCTAAACAATTTTCGCAAATGAAAGGATTTTTTCATTGTTCTCGCTTTCCGCTCTCGTTGTCTGTCCAATGAAAACACGAATTTAGTTAATTACCGTTGAGCAGAGGAGACGATGATAGAGGGACATCGTCTGCAGTTTTCCCCTTTGGAAAACCCCAACTGTAGCTTAGCTGGGACTACAAAAAATACCAGAGCTACGGCAATGAAAAACTCAAAGACTACGCAAAACAATAAAAAAAAATAACAAAGCAGTCAATTGGCTCAAAATGAGTTTTTATGGGATTTGCATGCGCTAAATAGGAGAATAAATGTAAACAAGGCCAACTGAATGGTCTGAAATTGCCTGCAGCCTTCCAGAATTTCCCGTCTTCTTTTTGCTGCTGTTGGTTTAAAAATTTTTGAATTTGCATAATTTTAATTTTTATGATACGCGGCTGTTTTTCTTAATTGTTTCTCGTTCAGAGAGTGAAGCCACCGCGGCAGTTAATAAAAACAGAACATATTTAATGCGCGCAATTACTTTGCATACGTTACGGCGCAGGAGCAAGGACTTCCGAGAACTTGTGTACGCCTAAAACACTCCACGCAGATTTGTGGAGTCCAAGTGTGCGTCGGCTCTTTTTACGGCCACGGAGTGGCTTGTCCGGTTCTTTACATAATAAAAGCGTAAACACGTTTTCACCATCGCCCAGCCGGACTCCGGCACTTTGGACTCCGGGCTGTGGACTACGCCGGACTATTACAATGGCGCCACGGAGAAGAAAGGAAAGCCGCCACTTACGCGTGCCTAGAACGAATAAAATTGGCTTTTTGTTTGGGCAGTTTTATGAATTGCTTCAATGCTCATTTACCGGTCGGCCTAATGGGTGCATTGCCGTATTGCCCCCCAAAACGCCCACCCACCCACAAGGTCGTAATGCTAGTTCTCTGCGGTAAGAGATCCATAAAGTGCACAAGTTTTGCTACTTTTATGTTCGGGTGTCGGCCTGAATGTGGATTCATTGAAATACTTTTCTTTTCTCCGCCTCTTAGGAGTGGAATAGGTGACTAAGCTTAGCCAGCATATAAGGAGGTCTAAGTTGTATAAAGACATTTTAATGGATTTTATTTAGAAGTCAAGTCTTTACAAATAATAAAGTAATTAGCACATTTTGATAAATTGAATATTAAAATATAGAAAATCCATAGAAAATATATTAATGCTTAAACTTATTAGCATTGGAGCATTTATTTCTAAAATGTTTTTTTTCTGTGTTTCACCAGTTTGATCGAAAACGAAAGAGTTTTAAAAACTTTGACAAGCGTCATTCATTAACGCCCCAGTCGCTCCACTTGCAAATCAATTATCTGATGTGCCAAAAAAGTTGAGGAAGTATCAAAAACTCGTTGATTTACTTGTTCAACAACAGGGGGGCCCACAAGGCCTTGCAAAAAGTGCTTGAGTGCACATATCAAGAGGAGCCCAACAATAAACTGGGTTAGGAATGCCAGACTCGACCGACACGATTTCAATTTGCTTAGTTGATAAATGCCAAAAATTAATTCAGCCAGCACACAAAATGCCTCACTTTTTGGTTCTGGTTAGGATGGTACACACATATAAATATGCATGTGAGTAGCTGGAAAATATTTTCACTTTTTTTTGCTGTGATTCGTTCGGGGGCTCCTCAGTGAAGAAGGAAAGTTGCCTTTTCTTCTGGCTGTGTCAGGCACAAAGTTGCACCGACTTTGCACCCACTTTCCACCAGACTCGTTCGTAGATGTACTAAATAGTTTCTCACGTGACTTTTACCCATAAAAAATGGGTTTATTGCTGCACACGTATTCATTAATGGCAGCAATGAACTCACATGTGAACTCCGCGGCAGTTTGGGGTTACTTGCGGAATGGCTACCCACCCACCCAGTAAATACTTGTTGTTGCCCTGCCGGCTGCATTCAGAAATGGTTGCAACTTGCAAGTCGTCTGCACAGGAAGTGGATATTAATTGTGAAAATTTCTGCGGATATTTCCTCGAAAAATAGCTGCCCTCGTTTCTTGTCGGTCTCAGTCATACTCCGAAAAATATGGCATTAGCTGGAGTTCGTTGGAACTTGCATAAGAGGTGAGCTTTATAAAGTCTCGATAAGTGGTGCACACAATAGTTGATTATTTCTTGATAGAGTATATATAAAGGCCACTCAGAAAAATGAATATGTTTTGAAGTAATACCGAAAATACCTACTATATAGTTTATAAAATTATATGGGTGGTGTTTTTGAAACCCGCAATCAATCAAATTGATAAATAATCCGTCGAATCTGCATTCATTTAGTGTAAGCTTGACCATTTCTCTGTCGTTTGCACAGTTTCCTTCGGAAGGACAGGGAAAACGATTTTTATTCAAAACGCGGGGTATAATAAATAAATTTCCATAATGAGCGAAAAATGTCTGAATGGTGATGTAAATCACTGAATTTTTCATTGATTTCAGACGACTCTCCCCTTTTTCCAATTTATATTTTTTACTGCTCGTTTTCAATTATTCGCGTATTTCGAATAATTCAATGCAGCGAATGCCTCCGCTCCGCCCCCCCCTTGTCATCCGCTTGTAATTACGTAATAAGGCAGTGAATGTTTTTAAGCCGCTTACCGTTAACAATCGTACCGGGAATAACTGAAGTGAAGGCGGCCAAGAGTCCTGTCCGGGGCGAAATAACATGTTATTGCACTTTTCTTTTAAATGAATGCAGTAAGCTCACCATGGGTAACACATGACAATGGCAAGGCGCTGATAAAAGTCGGGGTGTTTGCGGTTGCTCCTTTATCCTTCAGCTCACCCAGCACGTCCTTTGCCTTGACAGGCGATGGCTGGGTTGTGTGGGTTGGATGGGTTGTCTGGGTGGCTGTGCTGGCGGGAAATGCATTTTCAAACCACAAAAATAATTAAAAACTTTACGCCCTGTCCCCGGGCAGCTCTCGCATTTAATCCTGTCAGACAGTCCTGGACAACGGGACACTCTCGTGTCGAGGTCAACCGATAAAAATCAAAGGAGGCGAAGTCTTGGCCTTTAAACGGCACAGCGCTTAATGAAATTGTCTCGCCGCCTCTGACGGACGATCTGGGTCGATAAAGGATCTTTATGGTCGAAAAACCTCGTCGATGCAAAGTTGCTTTTTTGTCTGGTTTTCCCTTGGCTTTTCCTTTACCTCACCTGTTTTCAAAAGTGCAAAAGCTAAAAGGTTTACGCACCATCGCACGCGACTTGTCAAAGGTAGAGAAAAATGTCGAGAAAGTTTCGGTTTGCGGGTGTGGTGATCTCGGGTCCTGCTTTTTGTCCGACTTCTGTTTTTTCCTTCAACTATGTTAACCCATTTATAAACAGGCAACTCGATTTGCCCTTTGATCAGAAATTTGCATTTTTCATAAAAAAGAAAGAAATAAAATGTTATTAATAAAATTAAATTTCAAAAGGTAACATTTGAGGAAGATAATATAAATTAACTGATTTATAAAATGCTAAAAATTTACCTTTTTTTTATTGATTGTCTTAAATAACAATCATTTAAATTTTCTTGTTATAAAAAGCTTCCATCAAAATATCTAACTTACTAAAGCAAATGTTACATTTTATTTACAAATTAATAGGTACTAAATATTACTCGCATTTTAAACAATACTTTTATAGTTATATTGTTAAAAATATATTTCATGTTAGGACAGTTTTTAATGACTTTCCTGGAATATACCACAATTTTGTCCAAATTGTAATGCAAATGAAAAGCATTCTGTTAAAATGGAAATTAACTGCCCTGGGAAGTCCAATTACCCTCCATAATTATTTCAAAATTGCCGCAGAGAGGAACTTTGCATTTGGCCACAGCCGAAAAAAGAATCTGGCACTGCGTCGAAATGGGTTAAGGCCCAAGGCCAGACCACAGTCATCTTTAACGAAGGAGCTGCCCGTTTTCGTTGGGGGGCTGAACTGGCGAAAGTTGCTCCTCCTAGGCCCGTAAAAAACATTTGCGCAATGTCAACAAATTTGCGCGCTTATTAGATTTTCGTGGTTGCACACAATTTCGCCAACTAAGACCGCCGCAGTGAGATAAAGTGCAGCCTGCGAAAATATGAATAAAATAACGAGAATTTTTCGCCAAACGGAAGTGCACGCTGCGTTTTTTCGGTGGGTCTGGAGAGTCCGGAGTTTTCTACCGATTTCCCGGGTCTGCGGTTGACCGGCGGCCAACGCCCACCACTGGGTGAGGGGACGTGGTCAAGGGGCGGGAGTGCCACGCCCATTCGCGCGACGGTCACGGTCGCCGGATCTGCTAATGAGTTTTGTTGTCAGTTCTTGCTGGCCAAGCACAAATCGGGTGGTTGGGAATCATTTGGCTGCTCCATGTCCTTGCCTTTGCCTTCCTTTCCTTGGATTTATGTGCCAGGACCCACTGTCTGTGTGTTTGAGTGTGTGGTAAGTTAATATTTGCTGCATAAATTCCAGTGCGTCGGAATTTACTGCGCTTCGTTTTGCTCCTTTCTGCTGGCTGTCCCCGACATTTTGCTCGCTGTTGTCCTGGAATTATGAAAATGCAGTCGAGTCCAGTCCACCACATAGTCCTGCGGGACCCTCGGACCTCTCCGCCATGGACACACGAACACAAGAATATTAATTACTTTTTGCATTTTTAGCTCGGCGCCTGGAATTCAAATGAGCAGATTTCAGTTAATTTGTTTTTTAGCAAAAATATTATTTTTTAATTCCAAGCTCTTAATCCGCTGCCAAGTTTCTCTTTTTTGTTCATTCATTAAGCGCGCTAAGCTCGTAAATCCACCAAAAACTACATGCTTACTTATGGGGATTTAGTTGTTGGATGAGCCGGTCACAAAAAATACCGTATAATATTGGATTTACTTAATTTGACCGCAGCAATTTAATAGGAATTTATAAAACCCAAGCTTGTTGCTAAAATGTTAACTTCAAAAGTCAAAATTGTATTTTTTCAAATTCGTAAGGTCACTAATATAAAATCATATAATATATCATCATAGAAGGAACGTTAAAGGACACTAAATTTTTAAAGTGCACTGACTTTTATTTGGGGCTTGTGATGCATTCCTGAAAATGACACATTTTCGATTAGTAAAAGGTTTGTGGCAATCAGAAAATGTGACATCTCACTAAAAGACCGCATCATTGTCCAATATTCAAATGCAAACAGAGAAGTTACTCGGTTCTGTTGACGTAATGCGGCCGGGTTGACAATCGAAAAACGGTCCAAATTATTCGTACGTTAAGTGACAAATGCCCTTCCATGCCAGGATCAGAAGGACCCCAGGACCAGACCCATCGAACCAACTCCGATGAGCTGCGTTTACAAAACAAACGCAAAAAGCGAGCACACAAATATGACACTGAATTGTTTTTCATGTCGGCCAGCACAAATCGAAGCCACCTGGTCAGGAGTTGTATGAAACGGGTGGAGCCAGTAGTGATGGAGCTGCCGGTTTCAAATTCCATTTGACACATTTTCGCTACCGATTCGATTTCATTCGGTGTTGTCATGCTCGCTGTCATTTTTATTATGCTAGTGGGTGTCCCGCCACCACCACCACCGACATCACAATAACCATTCGCCACCAGTCACCACCTCCCAGGTGATTGGGCACTGCAAACATTCGATTTGCAGGCGGGCTGCAAGAGGAAATCTACATTGTAAATTTGCGAGTGATTTCGACTGACTCCTCTTATGGTGGGATTTCCAGTTAAAGGCAAAGTCTTCTGGAGAGGATTAATTTTTCGGCAAAGTTTTCAACACAATTTAAAGGTGCATAAAACACTTCTGAAGTATTTATCTTGGGGCAATTTTCTGACATTTATGAACTATTTATGATGATATGAATGTACAGGGGAAAGTTTGTCGACATTATATGTTAAAATGGAGTTTATATTTGAAAATATCAAAAGGGAACTTAATAGTTCTTTCTCTGGAACATTATCTTTCAACATCTCAAAACGAAACTGAATGATACTATTTTTTCTTGAAACGGACCTTACTAATACTTTCTGTAGTTAGTGTAGCGCTAATCTGAGAGGTCAGCATCCTGGAAATAGTTCTCCCAGAGCACTTTGTAGTTAATATCGCCGCAACTGAGGCTCAGTTCGCTTTGATCTTTTTCTGAATCCTTGAAACGATACAGGATGGGCAAAAGTTGCGCTATGGCCAGCTTGATGAGACCTCGGTTGCTGGCAGACATCACATATACGTAGCCCGTGGGGAAAATGGCTGAATTGACCATTGTACCCATCAATTTGCAGATCAAAAATGGCTTACTCATGGGATCGTATTGGGTTAATCGGGGATTTTGCAAGTGGAGTTGCTCCAAGTTCAGATGAAAGGGCACACTGAAGGTGGCGTTGACCACATTAAACTTATAGCGGCGCAAACGGGGAGTATAACCCAGGTCCCTCAGCTCTTGGACTATATTAATCAAACCTCTTCGGGCATCTTCACGGCTATAGCCCTGGCAATATATATTGCCATTGGGATAGATCTTCAGGCTGCTCATGGGCGAAAGGCGATTCACCAAAACAGCCAAGTGTCTATCGGGATCGAACCGGGCATGGCGAAGATGGACCTCCAGTTCCGAGAGATCGTACTTGGATGTGGTGGTGGCCAAGCAGGAAAAGGGTCTACAAGGGTGCGATATCATTTAGTATGCTACATTACCTGTTGTTTTCAACTCACCTGTACAATATATTTAGATAGCGCTCGATATCAGACAGTTTGGTAACGTCTTCGTAGATGTGCAGCACCTCTTTCTCCGTTGGCGTTCTTGGAGCAGCAATTGCCAAGGAATTCTGCCGGCTTGATTCCTCACCTGACTCTGAACATTCCACCTTTGAGTCCGGGACATTATAGTCAGCTAGAATCGGCGCAGATGGCAGAAATTCTACAACTCCAAATAGATTCTTCTGGACCTTCCGTTCTGGTTCTTTCGGTTTTGGCTTTTTCGAAACTAACTTGGGCATCGGCTTGTAGCGCTTGGTGAACTTGCTCCTGTTGACCATTTAAAATCTTTTATGATTTATAACGATGGCTAACACTTTAACTTACATAGACCAATTCATCTCACTTATTTTATACCGAATTCTCCAATTAAAAGAACGAGGTTTCTGATTTAGCGTGACCAGATCTACTTAAGAGTAGGGCTGCCACATCAATTAATCGAAAATGCAGCCCTGTTCTTATTTTAAGCCTATTAAAGGCGCGAACTTGAGTTTCAAGCTTTTTAAATAAAGAGAATTGATTTGATTGGCATAATTTATGTGTAAAAAAATTTAAAAGTGACTAACAAAAATTATAAGAACGCCTAATCTTTAAATTAAGTGGTTTATAGTTCTACTTGCTTAAGGGGGAAATAAAAGAAAAAATATTGCATTTGGTTAGTTATTCAACATAAGTGTTTGATTTCCATAATGTATTCAAACGAACTGATACTAAAACATTAAAATCTGTGCTGTAAAACTCTTTGATTTATTTTAATTTCCAAAGTGAATTATTTGCCAATTAAATGTCGCTCGACTGAATGCTATTAGCTCTCTAATTAAATTAGAACAACGCATTTCGTTGCGTCAAATTTGAAAATCGTCTAACAAACGCAAGCAAACAATCAAAATATCATTCAAATTCAAATCGCAGAAATTGCATAATTGAAACCCCATTGAAGTCCATTAATAACTTTATGCAGCAGTGCAATTCAAACACACAGACGCGGGCAAATCAAACACCCACCCACACGTACTCATATTTCTCAGCCGGGGAAAAAAGGGCGTAGAAGTGGGCGGGGCAGGGGACTTGACGTTAGCTCATCAAACCCGAAAAACCACTTTGCTCAACTCTTTTCAAAGTGCATACATCATCAACGCTAAGCCAAAACAAAAAAGCAATGCAAAGGGAGCGAAATGAACGATGACGATGGAGGTGGTCCAAAATGGTGGGTTTGTGGGTGGTTAATGGGTGGTGTTAGTGGGTGGTGCTGGAGATTGGCGGTACGAAACGTTGAAAACTTTTGTGCAATGTTGATTTTTCCGCAAGAGTCGTTTTTTGCCAGCACCGGACGAGCAGACGGACGGAGACGGTCTACGGGGTCCACGGTCGATGATGATGGTCTACGGACGGAACGGAAGCAGTGCCGCAGGCACTTTATAAAACCCGCAGCTCAGCAAAAGTCTTTCAATAATAATAATATTGGGGCGCAAGAGGGACAACAATGGCAAATGGGTGAAAGTGCTCGGTTTAAGACTCCCCCACCAGCACATTTCCCCAGGTCATAGGTGAAAAGATAAAGGCCGTAAAGAAAATAAATAAAAATTACAGATTTGCGGAGTTAAGTTTAATTCCTAACAAACAAAATCTGACTGATGGCATATTTCATTTGACTATTATAGAAATTAAGTGCACATAAATACATTACGGATTTTTAATATTCAGGCACATTCAATATGAGGGCAATACCAATAACAATAACAAATTAAATTTGTAATTTAGTTTTTATTCTTCCTTGATTCTCTCCATTAATTTTTTATTGCACTATACAATTTATGATGCAAATTGGTATCTTTAAACCTCTAAGGATAAACAATGTTTAAATTGCATATGTACTTTAGTTGCACTACATTCATTTTTATTTTATAAAAACATTTGTTATCTTAGTTCGCTTAAAAGTTGTTTTATCGGGCTATAAAAGAGCTAAATTTGCTTTCATTATTTCATGTATGTCATTTAAACGGAATTTACTACCCTTGGATTCAGATTCTATGACACTGAGTCCATTAAAAATCAAATGTAAAATTGTGTAAATCATAGCCTTGACTTCGCCCCATACCCTTGTCCTGACCTTGTCCTGACCCCTGACCCCTTGGCGGGAATGGGGAATTGAATCGGGAGAATTACGGCGACTTCTACCGGGAGAATGGGGATTGGGGGTTGACGTTGCTGCTGTTGGTGATGATGATGACAAACAAAACAATGGAATCAAAGCGGTTAATGGCTTTTGTGTGTAAAATGAATGAATGCTGCAACGTTTCCTGCTTTCATTTGCAGCGTCATTTGCTCTGGTAGCTGCCCTCCCCTTGACCCACCCACCCCTTCCTTAACCCTCAAGTGGGGGTTGAGAGGTCACCGGCTACGGAAGTTTTAGTAACATGTTTGTTTGTGTACACTGCAATTACATTAGGAAAAAATTTGTATAAGAAAACCAAAATTTTAATATCATATAATTATTATTTACTGACTAAATCGTATTTACTTTAATTAAAAGTTTTTTGTTTGACAAATTATCTAAATAAAATCTTAGCTTGGTTAAAATATAACTATACAACATTTTTGTTTAAGTACTGTCACTTTATTTTATTCAATAATTCTGCTTTAATTATAAGAATTTTTCCCAGTGCACCCACATTCCCATAGGTAAAAGCTGTTACATGCGCTAATCGATAAAGGGGTGGGAATTCTTTTGCCGGTTGGTGGGGAATCAACTGGGCAAGGGAAGCTGGATGGAACTGACATCGCCAGCAGTGCAACTCCACTTTCATTATTGGTTTTTTGTTACATCCCTGCCACATGCCACAAGGATATGCCCTCGAAGCCTGGCAAGATTTCTTCCGCCCAACTCTTTGTACAGACCGATAATTAAATCGAACAAAGGCTCAGATTTGACAGTCCCTTTGCAGTTTTGCTCGTTTATCAACTGGCGAATGGTGTACCGCACTCACTGAATATGTTTCCTTTCGAATTTTTGATTCAATAGGATCACCTGCACGAGTGGCTTTCTTCTGGCAATTAGCAGACTTAAACAAATGGATTAGCCGATTTCCAGACGTACGCATGAATTTATTTATTTGTTTTGACGAAAAATATTAAAAGGCCAGTTGAAGAGGGAATTGTCTGCAAGCTGGCAGCTTAAAAGTTTTAGATTTACTCGAGATTCGAGCTAACAAAAGTTTTTTTTCATAACTTATTTTTAGAAAAGTTGTATGATTATATATGTATATTTACTATTGTCATAAAAGTTGTATAGGAAAACATATTTTAAAAAATTGTATTCTCTCAAGTTCTAAAGAAAAATACTCCATCAAATCATATAATAATGCCCACTAATAAAAGACAGTAAAAACAAGGAATTTTCATTTAAAGACTTTGACTCACCATTTCGAAATAATAAGTGGTGATTTAAAAGAATAAAAAATCTTTAGCCTTACTAAATCTTTTTAATGATATCCCATAATGCCCGTGCTTTAAAACTGATTGGCTGGATTCCAAACATTTCTTAAGCACTCAAAGAGACTGCTTGTAGTCATAGCGAAATAATATTTGCATTATTTGACTGCCGGGTTTTTTCGGATTCAGCGCCACTTTGAAGTGGGGGAAATCAGGAGCAATATATTCCGCAGACAGGCAACTAATTAGGCGATCAAGGACTACGCGGGGCATGTCGGCAAACGCCCACGGGCCATGGGCGTCATTAAGGGGGTGGAAAATCAATAGCTCTATTATTTGGCGGAATGTCGACGGCCAAAAGGAGGCGAACTGACTCCATTCGATGTGTTGATTGACAGCCTAATTGAGGTTTCTTGACTTCTTCAATTGGGGGTAGGCCAATGACCGTTTTGTTTGAGCTAATAATAATATTGTTGTTTTAATATCGGGGGGAACAACAGATTGTTTAGTTAGTCATTAGGCCGGGGGTTAAAACAAAGGTCTCACTCCACTTCCATTCGCACCCAAAACACATTAAATATTTGCCGAAACTCACACTTGATTGCCGTTGTTGTGGGACTTCCGTTTTAATTTTTTATTGATTCAACTGTTTAATGTCAATTGTTGTCCAAATACCAATCAAACGCTTGGTTTACGCAATTAAGAAGCAAATACCTCCCCAGCTGCAGACATTTCCCGGTCCTAATTAGCATTTACACTGCGTGCAACATACTGCAAGACATAAAATTAACGCCAGACCCAATTGTCCCGCCCCTTTGGATTGATTCCCAGCCTTCAATTTGAATTTCGGGCAGGGCAATCGATGAAAGTTTTGCTGGGATGGTCATTAAAAAGTCTGAGTGGCCAACAGAGTCGAGCTATTCGCAACTTTTTGTTTGGGCCAACTTTCAAAGGGTTGATTGAACTCTTTATTCGTGGAAAAAATAAAGCAACTCGCAGAATAATACAAAACCTGGTGAGAAAAGTTTACAAACATTTATTCGTTGTTTGGTTCAATGTCCCATCGATGGCAGGATTGAAAATAGCCGCGAAACTTCCGTTTGTTGGCTCAATTGTGTGGGATATCAATTCGAAAACCTTTTTGCCTTTTTTATGTTCATTTTAGGGATTTCTTTAATACCTAAGCAGAACCAATATTTATACTATTAAAAGATAAATATCAAAAAAATTATTTTTAAGATTTATAAATACTGATTATTATCCGCATATTCCTTAAAAAAGTCTATAACATCCGACGGTTGACCAAATAAAACCATCCAGCTGAAATAATATTTTACAGAAAAAAGTTTTCGAGTGTTTTAAAATGATTTCGAGTGGCACTCATGTGCTTTTCATTCTAGAGTCAAACAAAAAAACTTCAAAACACAGCGCGATATCCGTTTGTGCTCATTCAAATCGCATGCAAAAACTATCTAGCACACTTTTTGGCGTTCACACAAGTGCAAACACCAAGGAGTCGAGGATTGGAACTGTTCCAGATCTGCTGAATACCAGGACCTCTGCGGGGCAGGAAATCCTAGCAGAGGCGGAAGCGCATAGCGCTGAAATAAAGTGTTGCATACTGTTCGGGGCAACAATAATAAAATATTGCATATTTTGCGGCTACACAAAATCCAAGCCAAGCAATCCGTTTTATGGCACTTGGCACGAGCTTATTTACTTTGGCCTTAAGCTTGCCACAATATTATTTATTACGCAGCTCTGGCAAAGATTTTAATCGTTTCTTGGTTTTTATTTTGCATTTGAAATGCTTATGATAACTTTGATAAAGGTTTAGAATTGAGGATACCATTTAAAATGGAATGGAGTTCTTTTGAATAAGGATATTAGAATACCATTGTATATGGGTGGACACTATAGAAATCTATATGTTTTTCCAAAAATATGGTAAATATTTGTTTTTTAATATTTCGAATTTATGTTGTTGAAAAATAACTGTTGTACTAACATTTCTTACCCTAGATATATAGAAAATAAATAAAAATCTAGCAAAACAGATAGTTAATTTTAGATGTAAGGGTATCCCAGTTCCGAGGTTCCTTTAGAGTCCATCTCCTGACCTTTCTTAAGTTGTTATGCTCAGCTGGTTGCGACTTCGCTTTTTGCACCCAACTCCCAAAGACCTCTGCTTCCAATTTCAAAGTAAAACTTTAATGGCAACAAATGCTCCACCGCCAGGACCATCGCCATTTTATATTTGATATTTTATTACATTACATTTCCCTGGCTTATTACATTTTGGCTTTTAAGCTGTTGACACAACTTGATTTCCGTGCGACCCGGTCTCCGGGGAAGAGAGAGTGGCCTGGTCAGTTTCCGTACATCCGCCCACCCATCCAACTCGTTTTGTTTCTGCACACCCCCTCCTCACCCCTCCCCTCACCTCCCCAACCTTCTGACAATTTCGACTTTTTCCCCGCCTGGGTTTTCACTTTTGGAAGTTGGACGTCTGCCGGCTGACCCAGAAACAAAGTGTGTCTAATGGGTTTCTGTTATGTTTTTTGACATTTTGGGAATAATGTTTCCGCTTCCGGTTTAAGGTGTGCTGCGCTCGTACTCGTACTCTCGTATTTGCTGCAATTTCCGTCGGTCCCCAGTCGGACCAGAAATAAGGTCAGCTCTTAAGCTGGCAAAAAAATAAATAAATACAGAGAGAGTCAGCGGGAAAAAGTGAAAAGTCATGGAAATTTCCGCCTTTTGCAAATTCTTTTGCCCTTGCGCGAGATCAACATCAAAGATGTGACATTCCGATACTGCCAGCTAATTTCAGCGCCGTAAACATGACAACCTAATTATTTTTTCCATTCCACCCACTCGACACCACTGACTGTGCAGCTGTGATTAATGGAGGAAGCTCGACTGCGACATTTGCATACGAAATTGAAAACAAATATTTGCACTGATAAATATAAAAGGAGCCAGCCAGAAACGGGAGCAGCTTGCTAATTGCACTTTGACTTTTCGAGCGAGTCCTTACCCGTATACAGCCCCGAAAACACGATGAAACCGACTTTGGGATATCCTGTATTCACTAAAAGGTTAAATAATTTTATTCTATTAATTGGCTACCAGAATATGCTCCATTTTTTTTAGTCTATTACAAATTCAAAGTGTTCGAGACCGGAATCATTGGTTTTAATGTTGCTATAATGCAATACAATCCTATATTATAAAGGGTATGAGTACATCGTCATAACATACTATTTCGTAGACACAAGGACAGATGGCTCGCGTTTGGCGCAGGAAAATTAGCAAAGTAATTCACGACGCCAGCTGAGGAGCCTTTCGTCAGGAAAGGACCTTGAGGCTTCTTCATGTCAGCAGACAGGACACGTCTGGAGGGTGCTCGATGTCCTCGCTATTCTCGCTTTTCCCGCTTTTCCCGCTTTTCCCGCCGCCTTCCGGCTGTCCTCGTCTTTGGCGCCATTTGATTAATATATACTTGCGCGCTCGTCGCTCTGTGATTGTCTCGCTTTATTTTCGACAATCGAAATTAATTGGACTGCTTGAGGAGGTCCTGTCTGCGCTTTGTTCTCAACTTTCGCCCAACACCTGGCGGCGTCTGTCAGGGTTAAGTTTGCCGAAGAATTTCGAATACAGCCTGGAGCTCTGTCTGCAGGGACAACAAACTGAAAGCTTAAAATGCAAAAATCAATAAAGATAATTAAAACGGTTATTTAAAGTATCGAGGGGGAATTACGGGACTTAAGGGATGTCATTAGGGCGTGGGAACAAGTAAGCCGACGTTCGTGCACCGGATATATGTTTAATTTGATTTGGATTATGTTTAAATTGATTGAATTAATTTGTTATTTGGTGGTTGCAATGTGTATTTGGTGGCTAGTAATAGAAACGCTCAAATTTTTAGTTATCTAATAATCGCATTTGGTATTCTGTTTTGTAACGCATTTGGGTTAAAGTAAAAAATACAAATAATTAATAGTAATTCTCATTGGAATTATATATTTTAAGTGCAGCACAAATAGATTTTAAAATCTTTTTTTTTCATAAGTAAACTCTTTCTAATTGCAAATTTCTCTTAATATTTTTTCGGTATACTACTTTTTGTTTTGTGGATATGATATTTTAGTAAAACACCATTATAAATCGTATTATAACCTTTTTTAGGTCATTCCTATTTATGGCACAATATAATACTGATGAGTTTGCATAGACATTCAGCTATTTTCGTCGAAAATCACTTGGTTATTTTTCGGGAAATCATTATATTTAAGAGGCATATTCAGGCAAACTATCGCTTTCATCCTTGACAATGCCAATCAGTTGCATCCCCTGGGCCAGAGCCCATTATCATCACATCCCCGGCAAATGACTGCCATTCATCCGACCCTTCCATTGAAGTATACATAAACGTATTTCGTAAATGAGCATGTGTATTCATATTTACTATTTGTGTGGCCATCATTATCGTTATTAGACCTCATTAGCAGCGTCATTGCGAAGCCGAAAAAGGAAGCCATATATGAATACTGGCTGCTCCTTCAAAGGAAGTGTGTGCTGCCTTAAGTGTTGATACTTGTGGGCCTGAAAATAGCTGAAAATCCATGAGCCAAGGGGAGTTCCAACAAATTGTTAAATGTAAGCTAATTTTCTATTTTGAGACTTGAGTGGCTGGATTAAGCATAATACTGTTATCAACCCTGGCAGTCCCTCATGTTTATTGAAGCGCATTGGAACTGGGTTTTCTATAGAAAATTTATTTAGCGTACGGCAAATCATACAATTCAATGACACTAATTACTTTGAAGTGTTTGTAATCAAAGTACTTACAATTTTTCTTGTTTTTTTTTAGATGGGTTTTTACTTAAAAACATGAATATTTCTCAGACTGTCTTAAAATATTTTGTTTAAAAAACAGAATTTTAAAAAATGAGCCTCAAATTCTACAAAAAAATTTGAATGCTTAAATGTGTTGTATATTAAGTCGGAAGCATACTTGATTGAGATTGCTTAGGGCTAATTTTCCCAGACTGCCTTGAATGCCATTGTCATTTGCAAACGGTGCGAACTTAATTCCTGTTATCCCGTCGCCTCTCCATTGCCCTCAACCGTATCTGAATCTGAATGCGAATCCGAATCCGAATCTGGATCAAAGTCGCAGTCGCAGTGTACATACGTGGGCCAAATTCCTGCCGGAAATCGTCTGCAATGTGCGAGATAACAATTTTCGTGCGATGACCAAGGCATGACTGTTCAACAGCCGCCGTAGTCGGTCCGAAAGTCCATCCACCCAGCGGACCCCCCGCCGACCACTCATTATTCGTAATGGCGCTGATGGTGATGATGACAACACCACCGCCACTATAAGCGCCACAAAAACAGGGGAGGAGCTGGGGGGGGGGGGATTGGGAATCCGGGATGGGGGAGGGTATCACAATGGGAATGCCATTGCTATTGCCATTGCCGTATTCTGCATTTCAGAGCTTGTATCCCGTATTGCATGTGCCGTGTTTCGCTTGGCAGGACGATCCAGAATGTCGTCGTAACATTTAATTTCCGTCAACGGGCGTGTGAGATCGGAAAGGGGGGTTCGGCATGGGGGATTCTGTGGATGGGCTCCCACGTAGACACAACATGTCTGCGGCTAATATAAAACGAAGAATGCCATGACAAACGAGTTGAGCCAAAACAGACACGCTGACCACAACCAAAACTACAACAATGATGATGATGATGAGGACGACGATGATGATGGCGACATTTGTCCAACTAATAGCTTCTATTCCATTCCATTCCGTCAATTTCACTCCACTGCGGCAATAATCATTAGGCACGTGCGTTGGGGTTTGTTTGCATTCAACAGTTTTGATTGCTGATTGTGCAGGGCAACTCAAATAATTTTGGGGAATTTAATGGCCAAAAATAGGTGGATTTTTAGGGAAAGGCTTTCTCCATATATGGGTAATTATTTCTTAATAAACTGATATCTGATTTAACTAATCGCATTCAAATAGTAGTCTGTAATTCAATAGTAGTCATACAAATAGTAGTATACCAAATGTGTTTATTGTGTAAGTTGAGCTAAAATATTTTTATTTTCGTCTTTATTTGATTGTTTTAGGTTTGGTAAAACTATAATTTCAATTAAAAGCCATATATTCCATTTTTATATTCGAAAAAAAAATCGTTTTAAGCTTCTTAGAGCTAGTAAAAAACAATGCATTCCTTATACAAAGATTAAAATTTAATCATAATCTAACACTTACTAATATTAATTCCTTTTAGACATAAAATTCATTAAACAACCAATGTTATGTTAAATGATTACCTGAGTTACTATTAAATAAATGCTCTTTAACATAGCAATTCATAAAATTTTTTTATGAACATATTTGTTAAATGAGCTTTTGAAATTTTCAAGAGTAGATTCCTGCATAAATAATTACAACTCAAAAATTTCCTTTTAAATGTATTTACACAACTTGGAATTTCTTGCCGCCCACCTTGAATTTCCTAACAAAAAATTAAGTAATTAAATCGTGCTTAAGGCCATCAGCAACGGCAACAACAACAGCAGCAGGATAAAAAAGGAAAATATGTAAATGTTGTCATAACGAAAATGCCGCAGAGAATTGCCCATCTGGACGAGTCGGAGGACCTGCCTCAGTCAGGATTAAGTGCTTTGTTCTTGCTGTTGCTGTTGCTGAGGAGGCTTCGAGAATGAATTTCAGCATATATTTTATGACACTCGACTTTTATATTTATATTCTGACTGTCTGTCTGACTGTCTGTCCTTTCTCTCTTGCAGCATGTCGCCGCCGCTCTGCCACAAGGACTACGCAGGACTCGCCGGCTGCTCGGCGCTGGCTTTTGTCCTGTACCTAAACACACTTAACGCTGGATTTGTCTACGATGACAGGTGAGAAAAATTTAAGCGAATTAAAAATTCCATATGTCAGCAGGTTGACGAAGGTAAATGGTCTGGTCTGGTTTGGTTTGGTCTGGTTTGGGCGTTGCTTGGTCCTTTGGCTTTTTCGCTCCTTTCTGTTGATGGCCAAGAGCAACAACATTTTGTCACCAAAACGACAAAAAAAAAGGCAACCGAAAAATACAAAAGTTTATTATTAATTGTGCGCCAAGTGCCGCCATTTATTTGATAAAATCGCCATCATAAATTCTCGGCCCGCCTAATTGTAAAACTTGAAGCAGACCAGTTGCCGGCTTATCGCCTGGGTATATTGTTGATATATATGCGGGAGATCCAGTGCCATTGTCAGAGTCAGACGGCGATGAAGCAAATTAAAAAACAAAATGTTGATTTATGCCCCCGAGCTGGGAGACTTCGGTCTCTTTCTCGCACTCTCCTCACCTGGCCGCATTGAAATGCTGCAAACGCAAACGAAATTACCCATAAATATCAAAAGTCATGTACAATGGACAGGAATTTCCCCAAGGACCCGCCTAGCCCCATCTCCTTCCCCATCCCCATACAATGGTCTAGCTCTGCAGTCAGGAGTCAAACCGGTGAGCTTTCTGACCATTCCGGCAAACAAGTGCCTCCTGTTCTGCTCCCGGTTCAACTACAATGCCAGCGAACAATTGTCCTGAAGGAGTTGGGCGGAAATATAGGGGAGGAGGAGAATGGGCTGGGCAAGTTATGCACAAAGTGCTCAGCTCGATGTAGCTCGTTATTTTGTGCTGTCCAGAAAACAAACGCAAAACTTACCGCCACACAAACTCATACATTCGCACAAATAATAAACGCAACTTATGTAACTCAGCTTCCCCTTTTGCCGCACGGAAAGTTGTGTGCGAGTTTATGTTTTTTGCTTGGGGCAGAAGGTCCTGCGGTCACTTTCACGCAGTTGCCAACACCAGTTAAAGCCGGACTTTCGTCCTAAGCAGAGGGAAAAAACTATTGACAAATGAATATTTCATGACATTAAAATATAATTTTAATTTGAAAAGAAGCTGATTTTTATTATGGTCCATTTAAATTTGGAGCTCTTATTTGAATATGACAAAGTTACATTACAATGCCTATTTTAATAAAACAAATTTAGGAAAATCTTAAAAATTAATCGAACTGCCAAAATGGCTTAAAAAAAATTCGCTACTTAATTCCAACTCAATTCAGATTAAAAACGAATAATGAATAAAACTAAATTAATCATAAATTATAGTACTGCAACATTTTCTACATAAATTACTAAATCATTATAAACTTTATGAAGACAAACAAGATTTTTCTCAGTGCCGGAGCCTACCTATCGTCCAGTTCTTTCGTATGCTCTGCGGTCATCCCACAACATGGCCACTATGACCACACGAGCACAAGTTATTATTGTCAAGCCGGGCCAGACATAACATGATTTATTAAATGGCAGAATTCCCTTCAATTTGTTTCCTATCAACTGGAAAAAGACCAATGGCTTGGGCTTGGCGAAGGGGAGGATGGTTTGGCAATAGGAAATCTATGAGAGATATGAGATTTTAATAAGTATGCTTGGCAACTTTTTGATTAAGTGTAGTGCTCAAGAAGTTTGCCAATAATTGAACTAATAGGATATAATTATATATGATTGGTGACTCAGTCCATACTTATAAAGTGTGGAAATATATTTGTGTTGAAACTTTTTAAAGAGCATTTTGCACCTTTAATAGCCTTATCTTTATTGGTCATCCGATTCACACCTTCAACTTGATATATTTCCATTTTCGAAACCAGAAAAAAAAACAACCTTGCCAAACATCCCCCAATCTGTAGTCTTACAATAATTTATGTGCCGTATTAAAAGGACAGCGACAACAACAGCAACACCGGCTGTAAAAACTCAGCAACAGCAGTAACAACGTTACGTATACGTAATTTTGATGGCACACAACCACCGGACGCTAGGCACTCCTCACAAAAGAGGGGTGTGTGGGTGTTTGTTTGCAACCAGAGTAACAGAATTTTGTGCTCTTTTTTCTTCTACCTATATAAAATCGAAAAATTTTCACTTTACATAAGCACAGCGGCAGCAACAAATACAAATGTTGTGGGTAGCCAGGAAAATGGGAGGGAAATTGATGGGCGGAGGCACAGAACGGAAGGCCAGAATGGTGTCCACATTCGGTGCTGATGCTATGATATATTGTCTTCAACAAAAGCCAACCACAGTCCTGTTTGGCTGTCCGTGCTCCTGTGTGTGGGTGATGTGAGCGCCACAGTGGAGTAGAGGGTTCAAAGAATGGTGATGGTTGAATGCATATCTTCCAAATATTTAAAAACTTATTTTATTTTGGCTCTGCATAAATAAGTCCTGAGGAGTTTTATATTTCATTTATTCATCTATGTTAAACTAAAATAATTAATTAAGCTAAAATATAACATTTTCGAGAACTAATATCATTTAATTATACTTGCTAGTGATACCTGATTATCTTGTTCCTCCTTTGGATCCGTTTTCTTTAATATTGTGTTAGATTTGAGGACACTTCTTCCTTATTTGGCTTATTAAATGCAACACTTAACCCATGGAAACCACTGTGCATCGTGTGTGTTGCGGCTCTGTTCCTCCTCGATTGCCTGAGACTTTCCTGCTCCTGGTCCTTCCTCCAAATTTGGATCCTGTCTGTGGCCTCCTGCTCGAGTTGAGAGTGAAAAGCGAACGATAACGGCAGCAACATGCCGCACTTGTAAGCTGCTTGAAGCCCACCATTGTTGTTGTTGCTCCTGCCCGCTCCTTACCGCCTACCACCCACCTACTGCCCCTCCCCCTGCCCCACCCCCTTGCCGCCGACAAAATGTTGTTGTTGCCCCTGCCCGTGGGTGGGTGTTGATGTTTTGGTTGTTGGCCTTGCTATTGCTATTCATTCACTAGTTACGATGATAAAGCACAAAAAAGGGAACTGCGGAAATTCTGCTGATGACGATAATGTTGACGCTGACTTCAAGGTGACTTGTACCCAGTTGGGTCGGGAAGTAAGCCCATCTCCTCGTACTCGTAATCCTCGTACTCCTCGTACACCCGCAAATAGACGGCTTTGTGTGCATCCGCTCCGAGGTATGCAATGAAATTTCTTTTCAATATTTGAACGTTACCTTGGCATCGCCTTGCAAATGAAGCGTAGAACAATTTTCGGTTCGTTTATGTGCCACGGAAAATGCTTACAGCCCCTAAATAGAAGTAGCATTACCCAACATTCACCCACGGGCATATCCAAAGAACAGAAGCTGTCACAAAATTAGGATTAGCAACCCATTAATATTTTTACATTTTTAAAATCGTTGTCTATAATAAAAGCTTAATCAAAATGTATTTGGTTTACAGCACGAAATTTTATATTAAACTAAACAAAATTTCATAATAAATAATTCTTTATTTCGATCTTTCCCAATGTTACAAATTGTTTTCTAATAATATTTTAATATTTCAAAAAGTTGAACATTAATTACCCAATTCAAACTATATTTTCTTACCCCCAACTGTGCATTGCATGGAAGGACTTTTCAACTTAGCAGCTCCTTCATCTGCGTCCTGTGCTTTTGCTTTGTGCTCTTCCGATAAGAATTTGTTTGCTCTCAACGACATTTTTGTGGCTGCTTTGGCGCAAACTAAAGGAGATCGGTTGTGGGCGGGGGACTGGAGACTTAGGAATGCCAATTAAAATTGAAGTGTAGATGAGTGGGTTCCCACACCCGGACCACTCACGGAAAAAGGCACCACGAAGCCAGGTCCTTGCCAATAACTCTGCTTTATAGTTGGGCACGTCGCTCCGGCGAATTTGTAAACCCAATTTGTGGCACCATCTTCCTGCACCACCACATCCTTTTTATTACCATATTCTCGTATTGAAAGAGCTGCACATACACACACATGCAATAAAGCTTTGCCACAATTCATATTTCCGGCCACCCATTCCACGGCTTCCCAATTCGAATGATAAATAAAATATTAAATTGAAAACCGAATTTTTATTCAAAATGCTTTCCAACTTATGTGTTTGCTCATGACTTTTCTTTGGACTTTTCCCCCACAGTTGCCGCCAGGCTTCGGCGGATATGTATTTGTTTGCACAACCTTTGAACTTTTGTATAAAAGACCCCAAAAGACCCTAAAACCACAGCCTGAGGCAGGTAAAAACCAAATTAAATATCTCTGAAGATTTAATTGATTATTTAACAAGCTACAATTTAATTTTCCATTTTAAAATGAAACGATACTTATTCCCATTCGTAAAATATGAATTTAAGTGAGCGTAATCAAACGAATTTTAATAAGTTATTTAAACAAATATGTAAAACCTTAAACCTTAAATGTATACGCAAGCATTAAGGAGCAAATATTGAATATAACAATAAATATTTGACGTAAATACCAAATATTATTTATGAAACACAAATATTAAAACGAATAAATAGTTGGCAAGAGAATTTGCTTCACACAAGCCTAAGCGTTTTAAATAGGTTTGCTAAAAGTTTAAGCCGAATACTCGTAATTAATAAACATATACATTAAGATTTTGTCATTTATTTCTCCCCAAAGTTATTTAAGTCAACGAATCAATTGACATTGATGGATATATTGGTGCAATTGTGTTTGGGCTCCAAATTCCCCCTGAAAACTTGGCTCAAAGCCCTCTGTAAAGCAGAAAAGTGAATTAATGACATTTACTGCGCACTTCTAAAAACTAATTATGCATAAAATGGTTAAGGTATTATTGTGGGACCTCTATAAATTTCCACGAGCAGCAGCAACAACGCCGATAACAAACTAACCCTGATTATATGGCTACCTGACCCGGAGCCACTGTGCCGGCCAAATCGATTAGGACAACAAGGAGCGCTACAACGGCGAGGCAATTACCAAGGACCCGTCCACTTCACAATGACAACGTTGGTGTTCGTACACAGGCATAGGTGTATGGTGTGCCGTATACTGTTTATCGGTGTGTGCTGTTTTACAACAAAGGCACAAAATACGCCAACAAATCGGCAATTAATCAAGCCGCAAGTGCACAGCAAGGACGAGGGGGGAGGCAGCTGAAAAGGGGGCGCGGCTGGTCTGGCGAGTCAACTGTCGCTTGGCACTTTAACAATATTTATGCCGAGTGCAAAAACAAAGGGACAATAAAAATGAACAGACATGAAATTGCTGGTGGTAGATATAACAGACTATTGAACACCCTTTTTGAAAAACTTATTTATTTAATTATAGAGCTTATATTTTTATATTGCCATCATGATTGTATTTACTTAAAGTTAAGAATCCTATACTAACTATTTTTGTTGATTAATGTAAGTTTTTAATATTAAACTGCCGAAATCTTAAAGTCTTTAATTGAAAATAACAAAAAAAATAAATTAAATTTTAATATTTTGGTTCATTGTACATTTTATTTTATTTATATTGAAAGCGTAACACAATTTAATTAATTTAAAAAAAGTAACAAGGTAATGTTTTACTTTTTTGGACATAGCCTGTTGAATAGCCAACATGTCCTATTCTAGAGCTTCTACCAATCTAAGTAAAAGCAAAATAAATAGGACAAGAGGCGCAGACACAAGTGGTCGCATAGAATTCAGGACTCTCCGATTTCGTGTAGCAGGAAAGTCGAGACGAAAGGAGTCAAGTTGAGGAGAACCGGTCACTTTGGAAAGATAGGTGTGAGAAATGAAGAGACAGAGAAGGTCCTAGCTAGACAATTAATCATTTTAATTAATTGGACAGGTGGCCCACAGGTTGTTTGCCCGTTCTCAACTGAAGTAATTCGAGCTGTGGACACAATTCAAACATTAACGCCCCCTAAAATATAGCTCACTATTAGGTACATATAATTATAATAATTAGACATTTAGGCTTAACTTAAAATTGATTTAATTTAAATTAATTATTATTTCGAAGCTAAGTCATTAAACTAAATTTAAACAGTACAACCTAGCATATTTATTTTTTTAGTGTACCAATATACGGCTTAATGATTTTTATTTTTGTCCTTTTTGCAGACGCGCTATCTTGGCGAATGGAGACGTGACAGGAGTTCGCCCATTATCTCATCTTCTGCGGAACGACTTTTGGGGCACCCAGCTGGTGGACAGTGGATCCCACGGCTCCTGGCGACCACTGTGCGTGCTCAGCTTCCGGCTGAATTTCCTGGCGACGGGGATGACGCCCATGGGCTACCACCTGGTCAACGTGCTCCTCCACTGTCTGTCCACGTGGCTTGTGATTCTGGTGGGGCGAACGCTCCTGCCGTCTCGAGTGGGAGTCCTGGCCGCCGGCGTCCTTTTCGCCGCCCATCCCGCCCACACGGAGGCAGTGGCCGGTTTGGTGGGCAGGGCGGACTTGGCCGCCTGCGTTTGCTACCTGCTCGCCTACCTCACCTACCGCCGGCACATGCTGAGTCGGGAATGGGGATCCCTGATTCTCACCATTGTCCTGGCGCTGGCTGCACTTCTCTGCAAGGAGACGGCCATCACGGCGCTTCTCCTGTGTGGACTGTGTGATGTGTTGTCGGGAGTTGGTCGGGAAAATAATGATAAGGTCAGTAATAGATCCTTATATGTTGATTTCTTGAATTTAGCCTGCAATAATTAAATAAATATATAAATAAATGTATAAATAAATATATAAATAGCTATATAAATAATAATAAATAATTAATAATTAAATGAACAAAAAAATTATTAATTAAAGTACAATTTTAGCAATCGGTAAACAAAGTAATTTAGTTATGGCCAGTAGTTAATCTGAAAAATACATTTCCAAAAAATGTACAGAAAAAGTTTGGTTATCTTAAAAAGTTTGCAAAAGAATTATAAATTAAATAAATTAAATATTAATTATAAATTAAAGAATTTGACCATTTTCTTTCTAAAATTTTAAAATTTAATTTTAAAAACTATGGTTTACTTTCAGCGCCGCATCCGATCACTCTCCATTCTGGGTGTTACCCTATTGTGTGCCCTCTACTGTCGCCTTAGTCTTGTGCCACGTCCCACCGCCTCCTTTTCGGCCGCCGACAATCCGACGGCCCATGAATCCTGCTTTTGGACAAGGACACTCACTTTTCTGTACCTGCCGGTGGCCAATTTCCGAGTACTCCTTTGGCCACAGGAGCTGAGTTTCGACTGGGGTATGGAGGCTGTGCCGCGGATCAGAACGCTTTGGGATGCCAGAAATGTCCTGAGCCTTGGCTTCTATGGATCCCTGCTTGGAGTACTGTGTGCGAACTCTGGACTCCGGCGTTCAGCCTCAACGATGGATTTCGCGGAGATGGCGAGCATTTCGCTGCCGCTTTTGAGGCGATTGGGGGAAAAAGCTGCCACAACTGGCTGGGCCTTACTTGCAATTGCCACCATCAGCTATCCGCTGCCAGCTATCGTTCTACGAACCCCACATCCTCGAAAAGCGCCTTTTGGCCAGCTCCGCTTATGGCCATTGCCTTCCTGGTCTTGCCATTCCTGCCCGCCAGCAATCTGCTCTTCTACGTGGGATTTGTAATGGCCGAAAGAGTTCTCTATCTGCCGAGTGTGGGCTACTGTCTGCTCTTTGGCCTCGGTTTCGGCAGTCTCTGGAGGAGGGTCAGCAGCTCCCGGCGATCCAGGTTGATGCTCCTCTGCGGATTGGGGCTGCTCCTGGGTGCCCATGGAGTTCGCACCTTCAGACGCAACTTGGATTGGCGGGATGAGGAGCAGCTTTTCCGTAGTGCAATTAGTGTGAATCCACCAAAGGGTGAGTGCTAATATTTTATTGCAATACATCTAACATTGTGTGGCTGACATGGCGTATGAGTAATTTGTGTAGTCTTAGAGATTTTTTAAATAAAAATGAAATAGATTGTAAAATGATATGTTTACTTTCATATTTGAAATTCATAAAAAAGGCGATAGTCGCTTTAAAAACCAACACTAGAAGTTCTGTAAGAGTGAACCACGTGTCGTATGAGTAATTTAATTAAAATTAATTTGTTAGTACATACATTTTTAAATTAAAATTTTTAATTTCTTTTGGAATATTTTTATGTTATTAAATATAAAAGTTAAAAGGACTTTTTCCTATTTTACTGCTTGATTTTTGACTAATGCATTGTTAATAAACGTGAATAACTTCAATTACTATTACCTATTTTTATTTTCAGCTCTGGCTAACCTGGGAAGTGTCCTGAGCGCCCAGGGAAGATACGAGGAGGCCAAAGTGGCTCTGAGGATGGCCCTGGGTTATCGACCCACCATGGCCGATGCGCACTTTAATCTGTGAGTAAACGTTAACGCGTTACCTGGTTTTGGAGCATGTGGTGGCCACCGAAATCCTTGGCAGTTCGAAACAAAACTCGCGCCTTAGCCGCGCCACATAAAACCTGAATCCACAAAATGATGTCAGGTTTTGCTGGTGGCCTTTTCAAAATTCAAAAGCTCAAAGTGAATGGCTGTCGCGACCTTGGGCATTTGGGTGGTGGTGTTCCAGCGTTCCAGTGGTGCCGTGGTTCACCGGTGGGGAGAGTGGGTAGCTGCTCTTAATAGCGTATGGCAGATGCTTCTGTAGTCGCTCCTCTGTTCCCTCTTCCGTTTGCCGGCAAAAACGTTCGGACAACATCTGAGAAAAAGCGACAAAAAAAAAGGAGGAAGTGGGTGGTTGGGCGGTGAAAACTGCCCAGATGCATCGCGCATACAAATCAACTCGGTCAGAAACTTTAGCTCCAGCGCACGGGGGCACATGTTTTGCATCTTTTGGATGGCAATTTGCATGCACTCGGCAGCCATCAACAGCAAATAGCTGCTGGTTTCAGTTTTTTACCCGGACCACCGCCCACAGCCACGCCCCCTTTGCCCTTACTCGTTTTTTTTCTACGGGTGTATGTACTCCTTTTATACCTTTGTAAATGGGCAACGGAACCTTTGAAACAATACGACTGAAATGAATGCAAAAACCATTGCGCACCCTAATCCCCTGGAGATATGCTGTTAATTAGGCCAAAACTCAATGGGTTTTCGAGTCCAACTTAGATTCTTCGAGATACACGGAATTGCTGCCCAGTTGCTAAGTACACATGGAGTTGTACTTTGAATTGGGTGCACAGTCTCACTTACAAATGGGAAAGTTAAGATCGCCTAACTGAAATATTCCATTTTATACAAGATTTGCGTATAAAAATTATCAAAAATAACAAGGAAAAATGAGAACTCAATATAATCTATAACAGCTTCCCATTTTCTTATTTATTTACTTAACTTATTGTAACTTATTCAACGATACTTTGAATTAAGTACAGAAAAGGTGTTTTAAAAATAATAAATAAGTAAATATATTTTAAGTTTTGATCGTTTTTAAATTTTTAAATTATACAGTCGCCCTCAGACATATTCAAAATTGGAATGCTAAATATTATACAAAATTAATTAATACATTTTCTTTCTTTATTTTAAATATTCTTTAGAGTTGTATTTTTATGTTTTTAAGGTCGTTCAAACCCGGTCAATTAATCCTTTAGAAAAAAGGCAATATATATTCCAGTTAGATGTGCTAATTTATATCCAAATTTATGTAATCTATTTCGTCTGCGATTTGTTCCCGAGACAAAGTCGAACACGTACATCAATGCAATAAAGCAGCAGCTGCGACAATTGCATTCCTCGGCATTGCGAAACCATTTCGCTTGTCTAACACAATAAATAAACAAAAGCCCCGACATGTATAATGTCCTATACAAGCAAATCAACAATAACATATCTGCCATTGCTATGGGAATGGGAATGAGAATGGAAAAATAGTAACAACAAAAGGAAAATTGGCATTTCTGCTTACAAGCTGCACTTGATGCAACAATATGAGAAAATAAAACTGCTGACGCATGACGTCGGCATCCTGCTTATCCCCCGCATTTCCCAGCCCCCTCTCCTACTTCCACCGATTTCCCCATTTTCCGGGGCCAATGACACTACTCCTTTGGACATATGGCAGGCACACTCGAGCCAGCTTTGGATAGTCATAGTGCAATTTACCCGTTGCATCGACGCTAACGGCGACCGCCAACTGAGAACGCCGGGTCCAGACTGGGTCCTCCTCCTCCTTGAACACCCCTTTCTCCCCTGGGATTTGGGCAAATAGAGCAGGAGAAGGAGGAACCCAGGGCAGTACTATGCATTACGAGAGAAGCGCAAACATGCCAACGCTTAACGAATAGCACTCGACGCCCCATCGAAGGGCACCCTGGGCATGAAATCGGAAATGCTTGTCAAAAAAAATGGCAAGTTAATGGGCAATTCAATGAATACTGTAATCAATGATGGGAAAACTATGTCAACCAATCTTTAATGGCGAAAATAAACGAAAAAAAGGCTGACAATGGGAATCAATTTAATCTTATATAATTGGTAATCGCCTATTTTACTCAAAATATACACATTTTAATTTAATTATTTGAATGTTATTTTTCGAAAGGTATAAATTTAAAGTCGAAAATTATGGATACATTTTCATTCATTCAATTGACTTAAAGCCCTTTCAAAATAAAAAATTAACCTTTAAAAATGAATCATCTATTTAAATAAATAAATAATCCAAAAATAATGTTGAGATCTATAATCAGGTTATTCTAATTTTTTACTATTCCAACCACTGTTGGCTTGGTGTCCTGACTGCTGCACTTCTTTTGAATATGCAGGACGTCATTTCCACTGGTGGCCGCTCCTCGAGCTCCTCAAACTCGGTCCAATCGCCTCATGTCCTTGCAGGGACCCACTAGCAGCCGTTGCTCATACGCCCAGTTGTCACTATTGTTGCTGCTGCTGCTGCTGTCGCCTTGCCGCTCGTTGTTGATTATTGTGTTTGACATAATAGGCTTTACGCTCCAAAAAAGGAGAGCAAAAGACGCACGGAATAAATCCTTTCGCTTTGCTTCTTTGGCAAATTGTAGGTAAATCCCTTTTCGTTCGCTTGCCAAGTCATTTTTCCAGCTTTCCCGCTGGGGGAAAAAAGCTGCCGTGGAGGAGCTCAATACAAATAATTGCTGAGAACTCCCGAGATCCACGGACAATGGCAGCATCTGGGGAACGGAATCTCAAACTGGGCTACCCCACCTCATTCATGAATGCCGTAATCGTTCTCCGCCGAATTGCCTTCGTTCCGGAAAAGTGAATACTAAAACTATGGTAAACTGGGTGGGGAAAACATTCGGTGCAGTGGGGCATTTTACCCCGTGAGTGTATTCATCGCTTTGTTTCCATGGAAGCCCAATATGCAGTAATTCCGGTTCTCCTCATTTAAATAAATATTTAAACGGAGCGTTTTGTTTTACTCGCGATGCCTCGGAAAAGCCTCTTTAAACTGCTTATTTGTGGGGATGTGTTTATATACGAGGGGATTATCGGCTTACGGGAGACTGTAACATTAATGCTCATATTGACGATTATTTTTAACAAGAATTTTTGTGGCGTTTGGGAAGTGTATTTTTTAATGGCTCACTCAATTTTCTAACAATAAGTGAGTGAGGATTATAAAAAGTATTTTATTTATTGCACGATGAAACGTGAATAATTGTTGTATCGCCGCAAAAAAGAACAATAAGCCAGGAAACTGTTGAATTAAAAACCAACAGATTATTTAAGAAGCTTATAAAAACAGCTTTAAAAGTTATTTGTTTTTATAGAATATTTACCTCAGTGGAAAACTTTATAATAGTTTCCTAACTATTTGATTTATTTCTTACTAATCATTTTTCGGATTCGTGAGTAATTTCTAAACCTTTTAACCGGCTCCTAAAATAAAAAAATTTAAAGCGCTTTTCTGACACCCATTTTGATTCTCTCAAATAATAACTTAAATATTAAACACATTTCTTAAGCTTTTTACATATTTTTGATCACACTTATTAGGTAACTAAAATCTATTTACTTATCCCTTCTAATTGGGTAACAAGCTCTCGGGCAGGATCTCCCACTCGCACCGCTATATCCCCTATAATCCTCCGGAAAGTCCTTGTAGAAAATGTGAAAAAGCCAAGAATGAAGCAAAAAGAAAATACTACTGTTGACGGCTTAGATAAAATTTCAAATAATGTCAACGACATAAAAGCAAAGCGCGAACTTCATAACTGCTAAGGCTTCGTTCGCCTGCAGGTTATTAACTTGGCTCAAAACGATACACGAGACGTTGGCCGGCTCAGTGGGCGACTTTGGAATCCGGAGTCCGGAGTGCAGAGTCCGGATCCCTGGCCGCTGGCACATTGGCCTCTGACCAAGTCCAAAGTGTAGGGAAGCCCGGGCAGAGATTTCATTTTAGTGCCGTGAAAGTTTAAAACGCTTTTCTCGCCCACTTTGCCACCACTCCAACGGCCTGCGTTGCCTTTGCAGCTTATCGAAAAGTTGTCTGATTGAATTTTTGCCCTGTCCACTTGCAAAATGCAATGGCCTCTCTCTTAGTAACACTATGCAAAACTCGAAAGCAAAAATAAAATTTCTAACAAAGTTCGAATTTAGTACAATTTCATTCAATAGCTACACAATTTGCAATTTATATGTTTAACATATTTCGTTGATCGACTAAAGACAAAATTAAAACGCCCACTCTATAGTAATTAAAAAGAAATAAAAATACTTTATAGTAATAGTATAATAGTAATAAAATGTGAAAAGATATAAAAACCCCCATATCGATTTTAGAGCACTAGTTTCTCCCAGAAGGTGCACTTGCTAATCTAAAAGTCAGAAGTGGAAATTGAAATATTTATATTATGGAAGCTTTAAGAGCTCGCCAAGCTGTGAAATTTTGATGGCTGGGTGGTGTTGGTGTGGCAGCATTTTCCGCCTTCTAATCGAAAATCAATGCCAGGTGGGTGCCCTTCAACCCCGAACACCACCCATTTGGACCAGGAAAAAACCCCGCAAAGATGAAGCTGCGGGGTGCCAGTGCGTCGCGGATAAGCAGCTGTTTGTACATTATTTACTCGTAAGCCATCAATAGCCGGGATATCTCTAGCCGGCACCTTGTGCCCTGCGGCTACGGATTTTCAGATCCCGCCACGTGCCACCTCCCGGAACATAAAGCATCCATCCGACGATGGGTCCTGTTGCTCCTTGCTGTTGGTTGCTCCTGTTTCTGCTGCGCCAGTCAACTGTCAGGGATTTGTAGTGTGCTCCTGCTCCTGTGCCGAGCGAGGCTGCTCTGATTTTTAGCTGCAAAAGGATAAGTTGAGTACTGGGTGATGGGTGATGGGCAATGGGTGGTTGTGATGCCGGTGACGGAGGTGGGAAAGTCAAAGTAACAGGCAGCCAAACACCAAAACCAAAAAATCACTGAGCTGTATAATTCGATTTCTCGTTTTCACTCCTTCTGCTCGTTTTATTTTCGTTCAGTTGCTGTTTCCTTACCTGCACAAAGAAAAAAACAAAAAGAGGGAAAAAAAAACATCAAAATAAATAAAACAACATGGTTTGTTTTCTTTTTTTTTTTGCACGAGTGAATAGTATAAAATAGAATACTCAATATTCAGTTGAGCAAATCCATGCGTTGTTCGGTTGCAATTCGCATGCATTCACTTGGCTCCATTTTTTGGTTGTTTTATATATCCCCCTTTTTTCTTTTTTTTATTTGCACCCCCAACTGCAGAATACAAATGTGGAAAAGATCGGGAATGAAATTGTGGGCAACGAGGGATTTTCAGCAAGGAATGTCTGCTCATTCGAAAATAAAATTTAAACAAATTCAACCCTGCATTCGGCGGCATATGCGAGTGTTTATTGAAAAGTTTGCACTCACCCACTCCAGAGCTTAGTATCTGGTGGAAAAGCTAATCGGTTCGATTTGCAAATTTTTGGTAGAAAAACAGGAAAGCTTGGGAAAAAAGTTTCTATGTTAAAAGTCATCTAAGGATGAAAATGTACATTTCTATGTTTTTTCCACATTTGTTTACTCTAATTAAAACCAAATTGATTTTTTTGTTATTATTTTTTTGTAACATATTACATATTATATATTACATTTTACATATTTGCATTGTGTTTTAAGCTATCTATTAAATAAATGCAGAAATTATTAAAGTAAGAAATATATACACAATCCAAAATAAGAAAATATTACTGCCAAAATTTGTTTTGTTATTTTACTAAGCAGCAACTCAAATTTACATTGCGGCAAAGGATATTGTAAATTTGTAAAAATTGCATAAATCCCCGTTCCGGATTTCACATTCTAAGGCACACTAATGCAAACATGTAACATATTTGTGTTGCTTGTAACTCAGGACTAAAGCTGCTTTTTGTCAAAATCCAAAGTCTTTACAATCGGCCCTCTTGTTGATTTTATAGCCTTGTCGCTACTCAACACAAATTTCAGAGTGCGCGCCGTTTTGTTTGAATTATTTTGTAGCTGCTGCAGATGTGGCTGGTTTGCAGTAGCAATCTGGGCTTAGGTTTATTTTCCACTGTTTTGTAACGTTACATTCTTTTGGAATGCTGCAAACAAAACGCTGCCTTTATTTAGAATCGCTTATCCATGCATACGATCCGTCGAAACATTGTGTTTATATAGGGGGAAGCCAGACACTCGGACATGTATGGATAACCACCAGACGACAACTGATATACATATGCATATGTGCGGGATATTTGTTTGTGGACTGGGAAAATATAGACTGAGGGCGGTAAATTTGGCTGACTGCTGTCCGTTGATTAAATGAAGCTGGCCAAAATCAACTTGAAGGTCAGCATTGTGCAATTAGCCCGTGAAAACCGTTGCAAAGCAAACGCAAAGTTAATTTACTTCCAACACTTTTAGAGGCTGCGGCCTGTTGAGTTAAGTAACTTCGCTTTCCCGACTTTCCTTTTCAGGTTCTGCATATTTTTTTAAACAATTTTTCGCCATGATTCCTCTTGAGCGAAGAGCAAAAAACTATGAAGGGTGTTCCGAAAAGTACATTTCCAAGGAAATGCAAGTGCTTTGTTGCCTGTTAGTTGTTTTAGTTGTGTAGAACCTATTATTCAAGAGACTTGGGGAGAAATTATATGTTTAAAAGGCCAATGTAGAATTTATTATTTGTCTGAACATAATTAATTAAATGAAAATGCAAATCTTAAACTATTTATTCTCCTTTTTTAATTTATTTATTAGGGGCGTGGTGCACCAGAAGCAACTAAACTTCAGCTCAGCTGTTGCAAGCCATCGCAGGGCCATCGCATTGCGGCCCCAACTGGCGGTGGCATATTTGAATCTGGGCATGTCCCTGATGTCCCTGGGCGACCATCGCCAAGAAGCCACCTCGGTGCTGCGGACTGGAGCTCGACTGGAGGGACATGGGGTTCGGGATCGAGGGGCCCACGAGGAGGCACGCTACACCTGCTACCTGCAACTGAGTGGCCTTTACCGCTCCGAAGGAAGACTCGAGGAAGCTGCTTCGATGCTGGGAGAATCCTTAAAAGCTCTGGCCTTGCTGCCTCAAAAGCAGAGGGCCGTGCTGCACTTGCGTCTGGGGGAAATCCATGCGGAGCTGCAAAATTGGGATGAGGCTGAGCATCAGCAGAGATTGGCCCTGCAACTTGAGCCGGAAAAGGGAGCGGCCTATGTCACCTATGGCCAGACATTGGCCAGAAATGTATGTGAAATCACTGTAAACTTAAGAATTTTATAAAATTTTTATTAACCTACAGGGCAGTCGTCTTGCCGAGGCAGAGTCGTGGTTCAAAAGAGCCCTCCAGCTGGCGCCTTTGGAGGCTAGCTCTCATCACCATTATGGTAAGATTAATATATATTCCTATTATAGCCCTAAAAACAGCATTATTTGTTCAAAAAAAATTAGATAACATTATTCGGTTTATTTATTATTATCGCTTAAAGATAAACTTTTTACCATTCCAGCTGACTTCCTAGAGCAGCAGGAACGCCATCATGAGGCCCTCAGTCTTCGCTTACGAGCCGCTGCTTTGGCGCCCCACGATTATACCCTGCAATCCTGCGTGGCAGATGCACTGCGTCTGCTTAACCGCCTGGCCGAAGCGGAGCTGTGGTATCGAAAGGCTGTCACTCTGCAACCCCTGGCAGCTCATGCCCATGCCAATCTGGGAGCCATCCTGCAGATGCGAGGCCTTCGCAAGGATGCTGTGAAATGCTATCACAGAGCCTTGGAACTTCAGCCAGGACATGCCATCAGCCAAACCAATCTGTCCAAGATGAATCTACACTTGGACACCAATAAATGAGAAACCCTGAAATACACTTGTTGAGAATGTAGGCATACAAAATTGTAGATAGGAGAGAGAGATTATCAAATGTCAATATATTTTTTAAAAATAAATAATTAAATGATTAAAAATAGTTAAATCTCATTTTTTTTACTTATCCCAATAATATAAAGTTTCTTTTCTAAATATCTGCATTCAAAATTTTCAAAATTTGTTGTCCTAATTTAATGCTAGTTATTTCCAAGTTTCCGATGACTCCTCCAATTGGACTTCCAGAGACCATAACTTTACTAAATTTAATCCGATTTCAAAGTGACATACCTCTTGAGACTTGTGGTTTCATCCACTAAAAATCTGCATTCAAAATTTTCAATTTACCGATGATCAAATTTTTGACCCATTTTCATGTCAGTTTTTTCCAAGTTTCCAATGACTTGTAATGAGGTGTCGCCTAATTGGACTTCCAGAGTCCATAACTATACCAAATTTAATCCGATTTCAAAGTGGCATACCTCTAAATACTTGTGGTTTCATCCTCTAAAAATCTGCATTCAAAATTTTCATTTTACCGTTGATCAAATTTTTGACCCATTTTCATGTCAGTTTTTTCCAAGTTTCCAATGACTTGTAATGAGGTGTCGCCTAATTGGACTTCCAGAGTCCATAACTATACCAAATTTAATCCGATTTCAAAGTGGCATACCTCTAAAGACTTGTGGTTTCATCTTCTAAAAATCTGCATTAAAAATATTCAATTTACCGATGATCAAATTTTTGACCCATTTTCATGTTAGTTATTTTCAAGTTTCCAATGACTTGTAATGAGGTATCCCCCAATTGGACTTCCAGAGTCCATAACTTTACCAAATTTAATCCGATTTCAAAGTGGCATACCTCTAAAGACTTGTGGTTTCATCCTCTAAAAATCTGCATTCAAAATTTTCAATTTACCGATGATCACATTTTTGACCCATTTTCATGTTAGTTATTTTCAAGTTTCCAATGACTTGTAATGAGGTATCCCCCAATTGGACTTCCAGAGTCCATAACTTTACCAAATTTAATCCGATTTCAAAGTGGCATACCTCTAAAGACTTGTGGTTTCATCCTCTAAAAATCTGCATTCAAAATTTTCAATTTACCGATGATCAAATTTTTGAACCATTTTCATGTTAGTTTTTTCCAAGTTTCCAATGACTTGTAATGAGGTGTCGCCTAATTGGACTTCCAGAGTCCATAACTATACCAAATTTAATCCGATTTCAAAGTGGCATACCTCTTAAGACTTGTGGTTTCATTCTCTAAAAATCTGCATTCAAAATTTTCAATTTACCGATGATCAAATTTTTGACCCATTTTCATGTTAGTTTTTTCCAAGTTTCCAATGACTTGTAATGAGGTATCCCCCAATTGGACTTCCAGAGTCCATAACTTTACCAAATTTAATCCGATTTCAAAGTGGCATACCTCTAAAGACTTGTGGTTTCATCCTCTAAAAATCTGCATTCAAAATTTTCAATTTACCGATGATCAAATTTTTGACCCATTTTCATGTTAGTTATTTTCAAGTTTCCAATGACTTGTAATGAGGTATCCCCCAATTGGACTTCCAAAGTCCATAACTTTACCAAATTTAATCCGATTTTAAAGTGGCATACCTCTAAAGACTTGTGGTTTCATCCTATAAAAATCTGCATTCAAAATTTTCAATTTACCGATGATCAAATTTTTGACCCATTTTCATGTTAGTTTTTTCCAAGTTTCCAATGACTTGTAATGAGGTATCCCCCAATTGGACTTCCAGAGTCCATAACTTTACCAAATTAAATCCGATTTTAAAGTGGCATACCTCTAAAGACTTGTGGTTTCATCCTCTAAAAATCTGCATTCAAAATTTTCAATTTACCGTTGATCAAATTTTTGACCCATTTTCATGTTAGTTATTTCCAAGTTTCCAATGACTTGTAATGAGGTATCCCCCAATTGGACTTCCAGAGTCCATAACTTTACCAAATTTAATCCGATTTCAAAGTGGCATACCTCTAAAGACTTGTGGTTTCATCCTCTAAAAATCTGCATTCAAAATTTTCAATTTACCGATGATCAAATTTTTGACCCATTTTCATATTAGTAAAATTATAAAATCAATATTATTATTGTATTAAACAAATATTTCGGACTGAATCCCAAATTTAAAGCGCATTCCTTTCAGCCACAATTAGTAAAGCCGGCATGATGTGAAAATGCCAATCTGTTGCCGACGCAAATTCCAGAAAGCCAAACCCACGTGGCGAATTAATTCCGTATCAAGTTATTTGGGGTTCCATCTAGGAAACGGAGCCTGGTGACAGGGCCGCAACGCAGACAAAAGCCTGACGAAACCAAAGAACTTGATGGGAATCGAAAACAGAGGTATAGACAAAGCCAAAGGTCCTGAAGTTGAGTGGGTGAGTCAGTCAGACAGACGGCGACGTGATAATATCAAGTGGCTTGGGCCAAAAGGGAAAACCGCAGCAACCAGAAAAGGGGAAAAAGGCGGAGAACTTCATGCGAGAAATAGTGCTTACTAAGCATTAAATTATAATTAAATTTTAAACAATGAAACTGAGTTAAGGAGCAGGACGCGAGGGCCCCAAAAAGCTCTTAATCACAAACATGCGCAGCCACTTCAAAGGTGAGCCCTCGTCCGCACATCGTCGTCATATCAATGTGGAAAACGCAAAACGGAAAATGGAAAATGGAATTGCCCAGACCCAGACTGGCTGGCTAAGCATATGCGCATATAAATTAACATAGACACCAGAGTATTTAATTAAAATTCCATCAGCAGCACACACACAGGCACACACAGTGGCTCCCAGAATATGACAGGTGTACGGCGTTGCCCAGGTAGGCACACATTTTAGCGCTAAGCCGAGCAGATGCCCTAGAGTAAATCCACCGAAAACCCCACAGACCCACCAACACGTCCATCGAAATCTGCGGATCGCCTTTGGGCCCTCGTCAGTCGGGAGTGCAAACAAAGGGGAGTAGCCCCAAAACACACACAAGCTCCCCTGCCTCGTCCGCAATCCCAGGAACATAGACCACTGCTCCCCATCACCGGGCACCCCTTTAATAAACTGCACTCAGAACAAGGGGTTGTTCCAAAAATATTAACTAAAAATAGTCTATAATGTAAAAATAATAAAATAATAATAACAATTTCTTTTGCTTATTTTTATTGAAACAGTTCTTAGTTACCAAAACGTTGAACAGTTTGTGGGAATTGAATAAATATTCTGCAACATATGTGGTAATATAAAATCTTTTGAAAATGACCTTCTTATATCCATCAAAATTATATCATACCATATATTTTGTATAAGCCAACGAAATATAACAGGATTGTTTTTTTTTTGTATTTTAAAAACAAACCATACCAAATTTGTATTTATTTTTAAGAGTTTATTTTAAACACAGTACAATATAATTGTGTTGCTCGTAAGTACAATAGTTCGAAAACATTTAAGAAATAAATTAGTTCAAGCTATTACAATTTTTTTTAATTTTTTGGTAAAGTTAAAATAAGAACCCCTATTTTTTTTAGTGCGCAATTGGGCGGAAAGTTGAAAAACAGTTGGCGCGGAGAACTCCCCGTGGCTGTGGTCCTGTGGTAGCCTCGATACTGACTGATGAAGTGGCACTTCTGACACCGTCCGCCCCAAACACAGAACTCCGATGATTATGACGACTATGACTATGATCGGGATGAGCACAGAATCCTAATTAAGTCTAAGCAGTCAGGTAAGGGGTTAACTGTCCTGAGAAGTGGGCAAAGGTCCGCAATGCCATAATTAAATATGGATTCGAGAGATTCAAGTTTAACCACCTGAGCCCCTTGACATTCAACAGATTTGTGCGTATCAGTTGGGCCAATGGAATGGGCGGCCAAGTCACGATGGCCAAATGTTGTCACAATTTGACAAGGGGTAGGGTAGAATATATAAATAGAAACAGACTTATTGAAAACAAGAAAGAAATGAAGAGCATTATTTTTGTTATTTTCATTACACAACTAAATATTAATATATTTGTATATAGTAATTTATAAAACTAACATTTGTTTGGACGAAAATGCATAAAATTTTTAATTAAAAACCTTTCGTTCTAGCAATTCTGTTGCAATTAAGTTTTATAGGCAAATATTGCACAACTTGGAGACGTGACTATTTCGTACACAAAACCATAACCAGCTCCATATGGTATGTCACAAATTCCCCAGTCGTTAGTGGGTTTTGGTACAACACCCTTCTCCTTTAAAAAAACAACCAAAAACCCACCCTGATGCCAAAATCCAAGTCGGCAACTTGCCCAATGAGTATTTAATGCGTCAAACTGTTTAAATTTCTATTGGATTTTTTGTTTGGACTTTCCTTTTGACTTTTGTTTTGGCCACAGATGTTGTTGTTGTTGTTTCGGATTGTGCAAAAAGTGACGCTCGGCTTTCAACTTTTTGACCATACACGGTAGAAGAGACGCTCATACGAACATACGACACATACAGCAGAGGCCACAGTACTAGCATCCATATTATTTTGTAGGGATTTTATTTAAACAATATAAAACTAAATACCGAATTGGGTAAAAATAAAATTAAAAATTTTATCGGGTGTTATTGGCATTTTTAATTTTAACTAGTTTCTTAAATGTGTTTAGAATAGTTTAATACCATGAGATTTTGTAATACTTTTGTTTCTTAGCTTGTGATTTTTAATTTCATGTCTTAGTTTCAAAACAACATTTTTAATAAAACTATGTAGTTTTAGCCGATATTGTAACTGCACACTTACGTACATGCACACCACGCAAATGGTCATCCTGTGGAACCATTTATTTTCCACTTTGGCCAAGAGACAAAAACAACAAAATCGTACACACACGGAGATACCCGTACATATAGAACCATGGATATATCTATGCGGGGGAGCGATAGGAAGGGAATTGGAATAAAAACTAAACTAAAAAGAAAAGTTTTTAGTTAGCTTTTGATGAGGGTCAACTCGAACTCAACGGGTCTGTGGCGCAATTTTCAAGTACCCCTCCTCCCGGCACCCTCGGCAAAAAAAGGATGACACACAATAGTTGGGACATTGTTTTTGACATGACTTTCTATCAAAAACAAATTTGCCCTTCTTTGTTCTTCTATTATTTTGTATATTCCATTTCCCATTTTTTTCGTCACAAATCGAGTCGAATATGTCGGGTCAAAGAAGACAAAAAGAGCACATAACAATGAAAGTGGGACATTGACAACATAATTTGTTGGATTCTTTTTACAGGTAAAGCGATAAACGAAAAACAAAAACTTTTAAAGTGCAATGGTTTGGCCAATTCTATTTATAAATCTTCTAAGGAAGCTTAAACAGAAAAATATGAAATTTGTTTATTGTAAAATATTTTCAAATTTATACATTTTGTGAAATTAAAAAAATTTCTGACTTTAGAGTTGAACTCTCTTTATAAAAATTAAAAAAAAAAACATTTTAATTAAACTATAGCCTATATTTTTATAAATAATCACATAAACATTGTTAAATTGTATTTTATAATTATTTAATCAGGGGAAGTAAAGCAAAAAATAAGTCGAATTTACAGGTAAACCAATTTAAATCCCTGTTAATGTATATACTTGCCCTTCCAGGTTGACATCCATTTGCAGGCCGCAGTGGCCACAGCTCAAAACCCCAACCAGACAGGCAACAAAATTATTGCATCTGACGCATTGTAAGCCGCAATCAGAAGACGCAACAAAAAGTTGTGATGATGAAATGTGCAGCCCATAAAATCAATGCAACGCCCACACACACGCACTGCAGGAGGTGGACTAGGTGGCGAAATAGATGGTAATGGGTGGTAGATGGGGTATGCATTTAGGGTGGATGGGGCTGAAAAGCCGCACGCAGCCGCTGTCAACTGCAGCGATTCTGTCTGGGCATTCGGAGCAAACGCCAGCTGCAGGAAAAGCCGGGAAAACCAACTAGCTGGCAGTTGAAGTCGCGGCTTGCACATGCCACCCACTCTCACATCCACAACTCACATGGCTTTCTCGGGCTGTCAGTGGGAAAGGGGGGAAAATGCTGGGAAAGCCCCTCCTGCCAAACGCACGAACACCTCCACCTCACCCGCAAACAATTAGGTGGAAATTTAATTTTCCCAATCGCATGCAACATGCAACTTAACTTTGACCCCGACTAATTGCTGGAGAAAGTGAAGTCTTTTGGGGTAAGCCGACATGTCAGCAGTAGTTTGATACTAAAGTACAGCACAATCGGGAGCAAAAACGGGGGACTCCTCCGTCATTGATGTATTTTTGATTGCAGCTGCTCCAAAACACAACAATCAGCAGAAATTGCGAGGGCGAATCTGTGAAACAAAACGCAGACAAAATGCCAAAAACACAGAGGACAAAACACAGAGCAGCAGCAATCATCATAACCTGTAGCTTCAGGCCAAGCGAAACCACCATCCCAAGCAAAAACTGATTGACAGTCGACTTTGGGATACCCAGGAATCACTTGAAAAATGTATTGCCTACTTTAGAGGGCTGGTAATTTTTTTAACATTTAATAAGATTTTTAAGATAAAATCTTTAGGTGTGAGGAACTGTACCTCGTTATACGTCAAAGGAAAACGTTTAACAAATACTGGTAAAAAAAAATAATTTATTTACAAAAAAGGTCAAATTAGTGAAGCAAATTTAAATTTAATTTCTCGATAATTTTCCATTTAAACTATCAGTTAGTTTAGAGGTCATTAAGCATCATGTATCTCGCTTTCTTGGTCGTTAAGTTACTTTTTTTTTTACTGTTGTTGATCAACAGAATATACCCTCGAACTCCAAAACTACAGGGCATAAGAATTGCGAAAAACAACTCCAAGTTGCTGTGAACCCAAGAGCGAAAGTTCACACCGAAATTGAAACCCGAGGACGGAATCTGTGGCATAATCTGAGGCACAAAATGGAGATGACAATAAATTCGATTCGATTTCGGTTTTGATTTAGTTTAGTTCGGGGAGTATCATCATCCTTGGATTACCTCGCACCCAAGCCCCAAAATGGTGATGTCGAGATGCCAATGATGATGATGATGATGGTGATGGAAGCGATTGTCGCCTTATGGCGAAGGGAAAGTAAACACAAAAAGATAACAGACAACAAATAAAAACCAGCAATGCGAAATGAAAATAAGACAAAGCACACACAAACAGCCAAACAGACGGACGGATGGTTCGCGATTCTTGTTTTTGGTTACCCAATTCAGCAATAGGGATCCGAAAGCGCCCAAGGACCTTCGCAGAGCAGAGCAGAGCCATTGGCAAACACATTCGCCAAATCCCGCTCAGCTTAAGTTGGCTTTGAAATTTTGATTGAAAAAATCACAGGGCAAAGAAAGGGCAAGCGAACTAAGTCAGACACATCCCTCAGAAATGGGCGACAAATAGCGAAATGTTGCCATGGATTCCGATAATGAGGGAATGGCAGAACGGCGATGGTCGAATGGCCGGACAATCTTTGCTCAATAATTCATTTTCATTTCCCCACTGTTGCTGGTATTTTGATTTGGCTGAATTCCAATTATGGAACCCACTTCAGCTTAGCCGCTTTGTCCAACTTGGCTGCGACTGTTGATTCGCAGAGATAATTCCGGAGGAGCAAACATAATTGGAAATGTAATGCAATGAACTCGCAAAACGAAAATAATCTGAAAATCAAAAATATCATAATACTTTGGCGACTTCATTTCTCCCGGACTAGAGAATGTTTGCGGCTGTGGTTTTAAATTGATGGTAGAAATGTAATAAGTTGCTGATTTAAGTTTAAAATCCTCTACCATACATATGTACCTTAATTATTAAAATTATTTTGAACACTTACAATATTTTCTTTGTAATCAGATTATTAGTTTTGTTAAGCGAAGAACCAACTTATTATCGTTTTTTCGTTTAACATTTAATTTTTTAAACGCTTGTTTCAAAATTGTAGCTTGTATTTTTTTAACAACTCAAAAGCCTCCTGTTTTTTAAAATCAAATATTTTGATTTAAATAGGGAGGGAAATTGGGGGAGATTTTATAACACCCATTCCACGACAATGCGTAAAATCTCCGAAAACCTTTAGGAGTCTTATAGTTTACTTATATTATACATTATACACATATATACTTCTAGAAAGCTTTAGCGAGGAACCCAACCAATCCGCTATACTAAATACTTCCACCTATGTAAAAGTAAAGAAATTACGGACGAGTCGGGGAAATGGCAGCGCCGGAATGGGAAGCTTGGCAATGCCGGGATGGGGCGCAACTTTTGGGGGTTCCCACGCTGGGGGCCGAGTTCCAAAAACTGAGAAATTGGGGAAAAACCGGTAAAGCTCAGTTTGACGGTCTGGTAGCACTGTATATTGCACAAGGGAAACACGCGCGACGGGAAAACTGCCGTATTCGATCACTTTCCACGGAAAACTGATCGCGGCGACCTGCCCCCTACCCCCAGCTCCCGTCGACAGCACTTTTTTCTCGCGGAAAATACGGCGGAACGGAGAATTTCGCGACACACAGATTTCAGGTCCAGGCAGTGTGACCACCTTTGTGTTTAACGCAAATATAGGCGCTTTCTGGCCACTTTCGCTAGGCGTTACGGGACATTCTGCGTATTCTTATGGACCTTTTGGGGCATAAATTCATTGCCAAGCCGCACCTGCGCGCCCAGGCGGACAAGCACCTCCCACAGGTGGATGATCCAGCTTGAGACGATCAATACACAAATGAACCACAGTGCAAATAGTTATTTTTGAATTGCATTAACTGGTTGTAAATAGATAAAATTGTACTTTTTTAACAATACGATTAACATAGATAAATAAAATACCATTAAAACCCGAGTTTGACTTTTACTTGCTAATTGATTCAAATGGGTTTCTCACGTTCGAACTGAAAGTCTATTGGGTTAGATCAAGTTCAGATTAGACAGAGTAATGCGATCACGTTTCAAGTACTGCCCAGCTTTCAGGGCCTAAATAGGCGTTAAATTTTATTGCACTTCCCTTCGTCTGAAGTCGCATTCAAACCGGTTAAAGAGGTAAGCACCCGTTAAGCATTAATAGCATCAGCAATCATTCAATTTGTTAACATGATAATTACAAAGCCCACAGAAGGGAAAAGTATGAATATATTAAAAGATTGTTCTACTGTTTGAATGGGTTCAGATTTCATGCAAAGATGTGTTATCGGCTATTGATTTGCTCCACAAATAGAACTAGCTTACACTATACTTTGATATAATAATTGCAGCCTGACACTGTGCTCACGTTAGCAAGTCATATTAAGTTCAATCTTTCCTAAATAAAAAAACCGTTAGTTGATACCGGAATCGATCACTTAATTAGGGTAATAAACAATTATTTAAACGGCAGGTTCAACAAGTTTAAGTATCTCAGCGAGGTTACTTTTAATGGCTGTATTTTATTAAGTTTGTCGGCTAAAATCAAATATATGAAGTATTGAAGTAAAGTAAAAAAAAATATTATTAAATCAAACATATCTTCGAAATATAAGCACATCTGTCTTTAGCCAATTATATTAGTTTTAGAGATAATTGCAGTTTGCCTCGGATGATTCAAGAACAGCCTGTAATAAAATACAGTTTCCTCAACATCAATCACTTTGATAAAAACTTTTTCGCAAACACTCTTATGTAACGTTAGATTCGCTTTGTACTTGACTTATGTAGCTTATGTTATCATTTGCAAATTACAAAATTCAAAGGCATAAATTCTTTATTAAATATTTAAAAGTATATGAAGGGAATATTTTCAACAAGGAAATTGCCTTTTTAATTTAAATAAAGTTATAAATACATTTTAATAACTAACATTTCCCACTTATGTTTATATAGGGGAATTTGGTTATCATAGTTTCTATGGCAAGTCACGACTAAATTTTAAACCTGAAATCAATACCCGCGAACAAAATGTATGCATCTATCAATTTACTATCATATCCGGGTAGGTAAAGTACGACACTGTCTATAATTTACAACGTTTCGATAGGGTTTGCTCAATCTCCCCACTAAACTTTTCTGGCAATGCAAAGTAGCAACACGTGAATCAAATCAAGTCGGAGGCGTAGTAGCTCTCCTTAATATCTGATATTAAGTCAGTTGATTCCACCCAGTAACACCGGGCTTAAAATGTGTGTGACCGGGGGCAATTAAAATCTTTACGGGTTAATACGAAGGTTTTTAATTATAAGCTTAAGGTTGATAATATTAAGTTACTAGCTGGCGTCTGAAATCACAGGACTGAATTATATTAATTAAATTGAAGTTAACTCGGGAACTGGCGTTGGATATAATGATTCAGTGCGCTGACTGCAATATTATCTTGGAGTATCTGTACTATGAACCTGAAGTGGGCAAATGTAAAGGTGAGTGCACTCCCCATACGATTCATTCAGAAACTGTGGCTAATAGCTTCACTTGGCTATTTGCATACAGTCGTGACTGCCATGCAAATTAAATTGAATTTATACTTATATTGAAAATCACTCAAATTGCAATCTTTACTTCACGAGTGTCTAGAACAGTTGTCAAATCTATGTACCTGGCTTGCAGTTCCATTTGGCCAATAAAATTGCAATTAGATACACGTAATGCATTCATCAATTTCTTAAATTAATTTGATCTTATTCCAATCACAATTAATTTGGATAAATATCAATAGATTTTCCGAGAAATGAATGTGTCTTAATGGCTACGTTTATCAAATACCAATTCAAATTAATATAAAAGGTGATAGCTTTGAAATATATTGTACTTTTTTACTTACATTAAATAAACAATGGAAAGAAAACGAGAACTGGACCATTTAAATTAGTAAAATAACCACTAAATCAAATGCTATAAAATTCGCAAACCGGTTATCAACAAAGTTGCTTTCCATGTTAACTCTCTACTTCATATCTATAAGACATCTGGAATTATGGGCTTTTTTACACTTCTGTATCAATTATAATTATCAAATGGTCTTGCACACGCTTAGTTTTCTGATCGACGTTTCACAGGCATCCATAATTCAATTCATTATGGACACTGGGATCTAATGCAAAAACAGGTACTGGAATAATAAACAAAGTAACGTCTAAGCACCGTTTATCAAATCCAATTAAAATTAATATAAGAGGTGCTAACTTTGCAATAAAAGTAACTATGTTTAAGACAATATATTGTATTTTTTTTCTAACATTAAAACATTAATAGAATGAAAACGTGAACTGGATCTTTGGTAAAATAACCATAAAATCAAATTCTATAAAAATCGCAAACCGGTTATCAACAAAGTTTGCTTTCCATGTCAAGTCTCTACGTCATATCTATAAGACATCTCGAGTTATGGGCTTTTAGATACTTCTGTTTCAATTATAAATACCAAATGGGCTTGCACACGTTGAGTTCCCTGATTGACGTTTCACAGGCATCGATAATTTAATTTATTGTAAACACTGGGTTCTAAAGCAAAAACAGGTACTGAATTAATTCATAAAGTTACGTTATAACACCGTTTTTCACACATTTAGCTTCTCAAAATTGTTTAAACGTGTATTAAGTAAGTAATGTTTTTTCTGTAAAAGGTTATAATTTTAGTTATAGTTTTGACGAGAGTGAAGCTTTCAAGATTTGTTGTGTTATTTAAAATTTATAAGTAAAGAAAACAGCTTTAAATTCCATTTCTAATTCCAGTTTCCTTTTAAGCCGATAATAACAGATGATTGTCGAACCTTGGGAATAACTTTCGATTCATTAAATACTATCCTAAAACCGTTTGATTTTATAGGATGCAGTTCATTGAAATTTATCTAAGGTGCGCGAGTCGAGCGTTGAGTTCAGTCAACCGTGACGTTGCACACGTCGCACCCCCTTGTCCATAATCTCACTAACAATGCCCCAAAGGCCTCCCAAAAACGTCGTCGTACGAATACGACCCATAATAGACATATAGAGGGGTCTGCGAGGGGGAGTGGCGGGGGGATCTTGGCGGGGTCAGCGGCATTCCCAACTAGCTTTTTTTTTGGCGGTTAGCTTTTTATGCTTAGCCATTGCTGTTGGATTTCGTAGCTACTATATTTGCTTTATTCCAATTTTTTGTTGGCCAAGAAGGCCAGCCGGTTGTGGTCGTTTCCAAAATTTTGATATTATTTGTTGGCCAAACGGGGGAAGACGATAGGTTGTGTTACTAGTGTTGTAGCTTCTAATGTTGCTGTTGTTGCTTCTAACGCTGCTGGTGGTTTTTGCATAATAACATTGCTGTTGCTGCTAGTGTTGCCTGGTTTTAAAAATGTTTTTAATGTTACTGTTGCTGTTGTTGTAACTTGTATATGTTGCTGTTGTTGTGACCTGTATATGTTGCTGCTGTTCATGTTACTGTTGTGAATGGGCTTGCTGTCTTAGTTATTTTTCTGCTGTTGCTGCTGTTGTACTTTTTGATTTTGCTGCTGGTTTTTGTGTTGCTGCTGCTGTTGTCGTATTCGCAGCGCTTTTGTATGCGCTGTCCGCAGCGTACGATGTTCGATTTCAATGTCAATGTCAAACGCGATCACGATCGCATGTCGGATCAAAGCACGCAAGAAAATTGCTGCCGACAGAGAAGCCGGCTTCGCCGTCGACGCCGATTTCTGGTTGCCTTTAGTTGATAAGAAACACTATTGAAATACATAAAAAGAAAGACACAAAGGCAGAAAGTCTAGACCCCAGACAGACTTTCAATTTTGTATTGCCTTAATTAGAGAACAGGTTTTCTATCCCAAAAAATGGTCATTATTATGTATATGAAAGTTAGAATTTATTGAATTGGAATCCAGATTGAGTTTTGCAATAAATAATAGAATAGATTTACGTCATTCAATCAAATAGTAATCAGAAAAAAGGGATCTATTGTATGCGTCGAAATAAATCTTAATGGTTTAACAATTATTTAAAAAGAGTATCTGTGAAAAAGGATTTGTTTAAGTGCAATTAAAATGTTGTCAGAAGTATATAATATTTTAGTTTGATACTTTACAAGTTCTAAATAAAAATTATTTTCAATATATTTATATTCAATAATCTAATCAAATGTATATTTTTTTCGCTCAGGAAAAATAGTTTTAAATAACGTAATCAAACTACAGGTATATAAATATTACAGACTGAAAGCGCAATATAAATCAAATAGTGCATCACGGGAAAATAATGTTAATCCGATTTTATGTCGAAATAGTTAAATAAATGTTTTTAATTATATGTGGTTTAATCTAATGATCAATTAAAATACCACGTGTATTAAATCTGGCCCAATCAATCATTTGTGCACATTTTCTGTGGCTTATAAAGGGCTTTACGAGGGTGAAACACACTGTATATATGTATGTATACTATAATGTTACACACCGATAACAATCAACAAGCACGAGTATCTGTTCCTATTACGTTCCATTATTAGTGAAGTGCAAATAACTGTATTCCCCTGGGCGGGATCTACAAATATAAGGTCGTATATCATGATGAACCTAGATATGTAACATTTTTAGCACGATAAGAACGTCTAATTAAAAGGGTAATCGAAAGGGCGACTTACGACATATGCGATGTGAGATACCCTCCATAAATAATGGAATTTACTGTGTGAACACGTTTAATCCCAATGATGTCTAAAACCGCAGTATTGGAATTCCCGATGAAAGCTTTTGAAATAATCACAATCAATTGTAATAGTCTATTATTAATCCATTACGACAGCAATTAACTGTTGAATCTTAAAGGTGTGAAATAATTTGTCTATAGTTTATTCGTTTCATTCTTCACCCACACCAAAGGGTATGTGTAATTTGTTACGAGAATATTGCCTTAATATTAAATTAATAACTCTAACCCTTTCTCAGCATGCGTAAGCACTTTTTCCAGTTATCAAATTATAAATGCAAAGAATCGTCAGGAATGAGGACTTTGTTCATTCCGCTATATTTCTATATAAATATAAAGGGTTCGAAAGCGATAATCCGTAAAGCGCACAAGTACACATCAAATATTCAAATTCTCTTTTCCTTTATGCTTATTATTTTTAAATGTCAAACTAATGTCCATCTCCCTTTTATCATGGACAGCTATCTTTGACCTTAAATGTAACATTATCAGTGATTATATAATCATCAGTAAACAGAAAATTATAGAGTATGTTAGTAGAAAATAACAATGCAGAACATCGATAAACCTCAATGCATTTTAAATAAAAATAAATTATAATGGATCCACTGGCCTTCGGATTATTCTGAAACTCTAATGTTTGATGCACTTTTACGACTTCGGAATTCACAAAAAAAAATAATATTGCTATAGAGGAATTATTTTCGAATTTACAAAAAAATAGTTGACGAGCGAAATAATGTTTTAATTTATTATTTTCGTGGCAATCATTTAATAGCTGACAATGGAAACTACACAAAATAACTCTTGATCAAAAAGAGTTCTATAGTTATTCTTTGTGAAACTATCATGTAATAAAAACCATAATACCCTCTAGAAGCGTATTTGAAGAACGCAAAAATGTGATATGCATTTTGCACATTGTCCCAATCGCGGACAGTGCTGAGAATCGAATTTAATTCGCCACACAAATCACGCGGGATAGCATAAACAATGGGACCTGCGCTTGAAGACGCTCCGAGAGACCGCTTTTATTAATAACATTAGGTACAGTGGGCCCTACGAACAGTCGACGTCGCTTTCCCCCGTCTGCTCTGCGATCCAATACCGTATTTCTGCGGTGACGCCGGCAAGCGCTTTTAAAAATAAACTATTCGAACGGCCTGCGTTGTACTTAGCCAGTCGCTGTCTGAAAGTCGCCTCAGTCTCGCGTCGCAATTCGAGCGATTCGGAAGCGTTTTGCCCACGTCCGAGCAAAGAAGCATATATATTCCTCTCTATATATATAGTCGGTTCTTCTACGCGCGTGTTACAAATCAAAAGTTTTGCATATTCCCAGAAATTATAAATAAATCTTCATTTTTTTCGCGGCAGCAATTAAATACCAGCTGGGTATTATTCGTGTGTGAGAGAATACAATACAAACGAGGACGGAAGCTAACTTCGGCAAGCCGAAGTTTTAATACCCTTGCAGACTTTGCCGAAGTTGCTAAAACTGAAAAAGTAGCGAAAGGAATAAGATATACATAAATAAACTAGATTTGCGTCGTTTGATGTCAATTGCTTTTATACTGCAAAAATGTCATATAAAAAAGGAAAAAAAGGGATACTTTCGCAGCCTTTAACTATTTTTCCTACGGAAGCTATAAGAAATAGACGTCCGATCGGCAAGCGCTTTTACCCTAATCAAGATATGCGTAAATAAATAAGACTTGGAAAAATGTATGTCAGTAGCTTACACACTACGCGAAAAATTCAGAAAACCAACAAATTTGGACCGATTTCACCCTGTTGTTCCTATGGGAGCTGTAGGATATAGACGTCCGATCGTCACGTGCTTTTACCCTAATCAAGGTATGCATAAAAAAATACGATTTGGAAAGATTCATGTCAATTGCTTATATACTGTGCGAAATATCCTAAAAATCATTAAATTTTAACCGATTTCACCGTATTGTTCCTATGGGAGCTATAGGATATAGACGTCCGATCGCCAAGCGCTTTTACCCTGATCAAGGTATGCATAAAAAAATAAGATTTGGAAAGATTTATGTTAATAGCTTTTACACTGCGCGAAATATCTTCCATTCTTGAAAGTTATATCCGATTGTTCCTATGGGAGCTATAGGATATAGACGTCCGATCGCCACGCGCTTTTACCCTGATCAAGGTATGCATAAAAAAATACGATTTGGAAAGATTCATGTCAATAGCTTTTACACTGCGCGAAATATCATCAATTCTTGAAAGATATATCCGATTGTTCCTATGGGAGCCATAGGATATAGACGTCCGATCGGGGCGATTTTCAAACTTGATCTGCGTACACATGTTTTAGGACGAGTGTGAAAGTTTCAGATCGCTAGCTTTTAAACTGAGCTCGCAAACGGTATTGAAACAGACGGACAGACGGACAGACGGACAGACGGACAGACGGACAGACGGACATGGCTATATCAACTCAGGAGGTGATCCTGATCAAGAATATATATACTTTATAGGGTCGGAAACGTCTCCTTCACTGCGTTACAAACTTCTGACCAAAATTATAATACCCTCTGCAAGGGTATAAAAATCAAATTGAAATACCCAAGTATTTGTGATCGCAAGTTTTGATGTTCCTTATATTCAAATGCAATTCGTGTGAGTCAGGGAAATAAAGAAACAAAATCCGGGCAAATCAAAAAACGCACGCAAATTGAATGGAAAACTGGTCTCTCATCTATTCAAATTTATGCCACAAAAGTCGAAACCGAAAATGCAAACCTTATTGAACTTTGATGGGGAATTGCTTTAATTTCCAGCTGTGTTCTATTTCTCATTCTATTTAATTTTTGGCACGTTACCCGGTTCTTTGCTCCGCTTTTTCGGGGCCTTCGCCTCGGTTTCTGGGTCTTATTCTTATTGTAATGAAATCATACACAAAATAGAGCGCAGACACACATAAACAAAACGATGCATAACAATTTATACTCGGCCGATTCTTCAAAGATCAAAGCTCACTTGGAGATTATTTCGGTCTGCGAGCGAGGTGTTTGAGAGCGAAAAATTTCGAACATCTTTCACCGGGAATCCATCTCGGCTACGCAACGCGGCCAATGCCATTGCCACCCATCACGCATACGCCCTGTGTGTGCGGGGTTTTAACGACGAAATGTTTGGACTTGTTCGCGGCGGTTCCTCGGGCGTCTTGATCAAATAAACTGGAGTATTTATTTGCATTTTATTAGTCAGCGATTATGCCCTGCCAAATTGTGATGATGATATCACCCGTCACCAGAGCGGACGGACATGGCCAGAACCGAGAGCCAATGCCAAGATAGCCCCACCCTCGCGGACGCCACGATGCCATTGTCACCGCCGCAGAATGTGGGCCAGCAGGCTCCATTTGGTGGTTGGGTGGTGTGGAAAAGTACAATTTGTAATGCAATACCCACCCATTTGCATGGGGCTTCAAGTTCGCGCCCCAATCTAAACACAAGTGCAAACAAAGTCAGTCATTTCACGTGCAGAGAAAGAAATATCCCCAAAAATGGATCCTGTATATTAGGACTTTGTTTTTGTAATGATTATTGAATGAATTAAGTGATATCAGGAATTTAATAAATCCACTTATTTTTAAAGATTTGTATTTCTTTAAAAGGAAAACACTTAAAAGGAAAAGAAAATAGGTTTTCGGAATTCCTACATTAGATTTCCTTTAAATCGTCAAATAATATTTACAGTTTTATAATGAAAGTATATAATTATAATGTTTTATGGATGACTTCTTAATTTTTGAAAAAAGAGCAGATAGAAAACAACTGAAAACAAAACCAAAAGTTTGTTTTCTGAATCCATATTCATATATATTTTCTATAATTTTGTATATATTTAAAAAAAAACCTTGATTTTGTTATTTAAGAGAGTTAAGAAAATAAATGGAGAATTTCAGACAATACCCATTTTCGTATTTTTTTCTCTCCGTGCAGATGACACATAGAGAATTTGTATGAGTGTGCGTTGGGGGGCGTGAGGGTGCGGCTGTGCAAAAGTCTGACCCTCCTTATCATCTATTAGGGCAAACAAACGACTTATCGGTCCCAGAACAACTGCACCAAGGAAATGGGAATCCATTTCAATTAAATGGCTAACCACCATGCATGCACCGAACGCGATCCGATCCAATCCAATCCGAGTCTCTGTTTCCAGCCCAGTCGGCCTTGAATTGTGATTCCTTTAATCAGCGGGGAATAGATGATCACGAGCCAGCAAAGTAGCTCAAAGCATAATTTGATTTCGTCTAACCTTGTCTCCACTTTATTTTTTATATCTCTTGGCTGTTCGACTATTTAGTATGGGCGAGAGAATGGGCGCCAAGTGGTTTAGTATCTTCAGCAGGGCGACAGGAGAATTCTATTTGTGTATTTTAAAAGTATGAATGAGCGTCACTCAGTGTCTCACAATTGTATTCTACCGAGGTCTAGCACACTGCAGAATTCACGCTGTTATCTCTTCGAGGAAATAAAAGTCTGTTTTTCCGAAAGCTTTATCTATGTGGGGCAGTTGAATTTTTTGCGCGTTTCCTTTGGGGAAGTCTAGACGCTGGAAAAACCCACTCATAGTTTAATCATAAGCAATGAAGGTCAATCCTAGTTTGCTTCTGACTCTTTGTTTTTTTTATTAAAAATTTAAGAAAAACTCCAATTTATTCGCTTTAAAAGTACAACTTGCTAAGGTATTCTCGTTTATATACTTTTCTAATTGATGATGGTTTTCCAATAGTATTTTTCTTATCTTCAAAGATCTAGATACATACATTTTGCATTATAATAGTTCTGCATCACAATTATAGAAGAAAACGCCATAAATTATTGCTTATTCACCATTATAAATACAAGAAGTGTTTTTTTTTATTGTCAAGAAAGAACGGACAAGATTAAGATTAAACAAAGACCTTGTTAAATTTGTAAAAAAAAAACCGAAAGCTGTAACTCAACAATATTGCTGCTTATAGCATTATTGCGACAGGGTTCGGGTTCATTGTCCATACTTCAGAATGTTTTGCAAGCTTTCAAAAGGTATTACTAAATCTGCTGACAGAACTGATGAAAACTTGACACCTTTCCTGAAGTTTTGACAGCTGATAATTGCCCAAGTCAAGCTTCTTCTTAGTGTAAACGTCGTGTCAAGATCGGTGCATGAATGAGCTACTATATTTGCATATGGGAATTATGCAAGCGTAATAGCGGCTAATTGAATGCGAATCTCCGCTGGTAAATCGCAAAGGGTTGATAGCAGAAATAGTAGACGGTTATAGCATCAGCTTATGCGATTATTTATGTTATTTAGTATTACGGATCCGAGGGCCGCAATAGTATTCATATTGCACAAGTGATCGCATACACGTGTATGGGGTTCAGAAACCATTCCGATCCCCCAACCGATTGATTGACGGAGTACTTCTGTTTCAGCACTTGCCGGTTTGTTTATGCGATTTGTTTTGTTTATGCAAGACCAAGATTAGAACGTATTATGCCTGGCATCTGTTTTTCCCTACACCAGGAAAACAAACTGTGGTATATTGGATTGCGAACTTTATAGTTGAAAATAGTTCTACTTGGTGGGAGAACGAGGGGATGAGTCATTCTCGTAAATAGTGTATAAGTTCTAGGAATCAGTTTGTTAGTGGGAAGGATTATCATAATCGACGATATATTACATTGCTTATTGTTGAATTTTAATGACTGTTATTGTAAGAAAAATATGAATTTTATCTAAATTTATTAAGTTTACATCATAAAATTATTTTATTTAATAATTTAATAAATTTCATTTAATTAATTCATTTTTTAAATAGGGAATTTACGTTACAAACTGTTTAAGGTTAACTAATTGCAAAATCAAATTCCCAGATTCATTCTAAGTGGTTCATTTTAACTTTCAGAACCGCAGGTTATTTTCCAAAACTCCATATAAAAGCCCCATATGGGAATATCTTATGCAAAATATTGTGTTAAACCACATATAAATACATTATGCAGAATATGGGGAGATTCGCGCAGAATGACTCAATTCAAATGTGGAAAAGTCAAAGGCAATGTTATTACAATTTATTTTAATTGATAGCAAGTGGCATTCCAGAGTTCTGAGCACAAGTGTTTGCCTTCCCAAGATATGTCTGTGGCTCAACCTGCCGCGCTCGTTGTTATTATTTTTACTGTTATTATTTGTTATTGCCGTTGGTCCGATACGATAGTCGGCTGCATTTGTAATTTTATCGAACCTGCGGGTCAGAGGCTTCGACGGCGAAGGTAGCACCGCTTTAATTGACATTATTTTCGAAGCGAATAGATAACCATGGGAGCCGCGAACAGCTGCCGGCTATAAGTGGTGTATCATAATGATAACCTCATTTTATATGAACCTATATAAAATATTTATTTACTGCTTCCGTGCGTATTGTTTTCATCACTTTTGTTTACGCTGCGAAGGTTTTTGTGTGCAGCCAAGTGGCTTACAAAAATCTTGAGCCATTAAATCAACGGTCACGTAATATAATTCTAAAGCCTCAAACTCGACCCCAATTTGAGCTGGACTTTTTTGTCCATTCAAAGAAGGAATTCCATTGCACAAGATTCGCGAAATGAGAAAAAGCGAAAAGACTGCCGGCAATTACAGTGGTCGTTTCGAAATTAGAAGCCCTTAGTTTTATGGGTTATTAAGTTTTTGAAGGTTATTACTCAATCATGAAAAAATTATGCAGTTGCTATCAGCACGACCTAGCAATTTTTAAATAATTGTTATTTTACTTTAGAGCGCAGAAAAATACAATTTTAATAGCAATTAAAAAATATTTAACATTCCTAAGTCGGATTTTCTGGCTTGAAACTTAGTAATAGATAACTATACTTGAGTTTAAAAAATAATAATTTAAGGAAATAGGCAATCAATTTACCAACAATTTCTTTAAAAGCTATACTAAAGGCCTTAAAACTATGTTGTATATTGCTTGCAAGGTTTATTTTTTGGGCGGTCACTGTAATTGCATTGCTCCTTCTCTTTTACACCTTCAACTCCATTCAAATTCACTTTTTCTGAACTCGTCGTCAAACGAGTTGTTGTTCTAAACACTGACCGCCGCAACGTTCTCATTTTTTGTACAATTTTTAACGGTTTTTCTACTTTGATGTAACTTTGTAATTATCTGTTTCGTAATTTTCTGCTGCTACGATTTGGCGTTGTTGCAATCGCCGAAAGCTAAAATTGTAAGGCCCGCGATCTCGAATAACTGTTGTTCTCTATTCTTGTTGCGGTAAACTTGATCACCTGACCTACAAAAATTGGGCATATTACTTACATAAGTGAGTCAGCAAAGAAAGGGAAATTAGTATTTCAAGGGAGAACATTTCCTAGAACAAAATAATTAATCGAACTTTACACTATTAGCATACTAATAATCAAGCCGTTCCTTAAATTTAACTTGCCCTACAAGTTCAATTCAGCAAATTTCCCCTAGCACATTTCCCGAGATCATTACAAGCTATAAAAGCTAAATCATTAAAGAAACTGAAAGTCACGTAGGGGGTGTTTTCCCTATAACTAAACTACGTGTTCCATGACTAATTGAATAATTTGCGGAAGTTCTTTGAAACTAGCAAGTGGAGAAGTGCGAGATAGAATATTAAATTAAATCTGTAATTTTTTTTTAGATGTGGGAACAATTTAATGACACATTCTTGTGGTTGCGAAAAATATATAAAAATGTCATCATGAAATTCAGAAGTTTCTGTTTATTATTTCATTCGACAAAAACTTGGTTTCAGTGTCAAATTCACTTTTAATTGAAATATTAAATTAGAGACCCTGAGTGAGAAGTACATGAAAAATTAAAATTTTTTAAATTTTCACACGTTTTGTTTACAACTGGATATCAACAAATCACAAGAATGGTATTTCGCACATAAAATTAGTTGATTTTTTGTGTACACACATTTGTGAGATGTTCTGGTTCTGGCAAGGCCGTCGTATTATAAGTTTTATTTTTCATAATTGTTTGCATACGCAGGTGTGAGTTATTTGTTAATGCGCTTGAATCATAAATTGAAAAAACGACTTGTCTGTTGTTCTGTGCGGCCGAAAAATCAAAATCAAAATGAGTAAAAGGCGACAATCGCCTGACTTAAACTTGAAATTTAACGCCACTCTGCCGGCTCGATTGTTGACTTCCAGTTCGTTTTGCATTGCGAGTTGTATATTTGATATGCGAATGTGCTTAGCTTTGCCTGATTATAATTTTTATATATATTTTTCTTTAGTATTTTGCTTTTAGCCGCCGCTGCGCCGACGTCGGCAGAATCGGCGGCAGAGGCCCCAACGTTTTAGTCAACGGCGACTTCTTCCGCAGTTATCAGCTGTCTGCCGACGGGGGCGCATGCGCAAAGCGGCACTTTAGTGACTAATCATCTTACAGTTCTCCCGTTAAGTTTTCCTTGAAGAAAATTTAAAAAGATAATCGGAAAATTATAATCAACAAATTATAATCAAAAAACTAAATGAAAACCGGTGAACAAAACAAAGAAAATTTGAAAACAGAAGGAAAACAACTAGTAACGCTTTTCGGTTTCGGTTTCGACAGTTAACTTACTTTGAGGTCACTCCGGTTCAAGACGCGCTCTAATTGCCACTGTAAGGGCTTTTAAGTATTGCAACATACTTACGCTGGTGATATAATTATATTTTGATTCCCCCAAACCCACAAATTGCAACCTGAAACTATTGCCAGGTGGTTTGTAATCCATTATAATACTGTTGTTTCACACAGCAATTGCGAAAACAATTTAAAAGTGCTCTCCGTGAATTTGATATGTATAAATAATGTGCAAAGCAAGCAGTCAAAGCTAATTAATTTCGATAAGCATCCAAAATAAATCAGCGAGAACGTTTGTATACATTACGCCGGAATAACACGAGTACACACAAAATGGATAGCAGCAAACTACTGAAGAATGTCTATGGCATCGACATAAATTTCGAAGATCTCGTCTACCAGGTCAATGTACCCAAGATGCAAGGTAAGACAGAGAAATGGTTATATTTCTAGTGGAATTAGTTATTAAAACCAGTACAAATAAATCAAAAATAGGATTACCGATTTTCTATTAAAATAAATGCTTCCTAATTCTACATTTTTTGAAATTTAAAAAAGTAAAGTAATATTTTAAGAAAATTAAATGGTAAAATAAAAGTAAAGATATTATTTTTTAAATAAATTTGCTGTCAAAATTAGAGTGGTTTTTTTCATTGATTGACTTCTATTGGATTCAAAAGCAAATTGACTATCTCTATTAGCACTCAAAGTGTGCCGGAAGCACAAAGATCCCGGACCACAGGTGTTATTTTTTGTAATCTAGAGTCAATAGAGCAGACAGTTATCGCAAATGGAACATATTAAAAGATTGCGTTAAGTGGAACAAGTAATCATTTTTTAGATTGACCCATCCGAAATGTATATTACTTCTGATTTATGATGCGGGCAAAATTAAATGAGGGCTTTAGTTTTACGCTGGTTTTTTTCATGGCTCCTAACCTGCTAACCTTATTGTATGCAGCTTAATTGCTCCGCACATGCGAAATATTTTACATAAAGAAGGTTGAGAAATTCTCCTGTCATAAGGTATATTGCAACCTGAAAATAAAATAAACCTAGGAGCATAAATTATATAACACCATATGAACTTGCAATCAAGTGTCATTAAAACATAACATGTGGCTCTATTTTATGAGCGTATCTACATACCAAAGTGATAATAGGATTTATTTTAATACATAATTTTTTTCTTAACATTTCTTAATGTTTTAAGATCATAGTAAAAATCAAACACTCAATTTTTTTTTAAATTGATGTCTTTATAAAAGATGGTTTTATAATCCATATTCCTTAGCTTATTACTGATTAAGTTATGAACCCATTGTATTTATATTTACAGAAAAGAAATCGGTGCTAAAGGGCATTACAGGAACCTTTAAATCGGGCGAGTTGACCGCGATAATGGGTCCCTCGGGGGCCGGTAAATCTAGTCTAATGAACATCCTGACGGGTCTGACGAAAACTGGTGTCAGTGGAAAGATTGAAATCGGAAAGGCCCGCAAGTTGTGCGGTTACATTATGCAGGACGATCACTTCTTTCCCTACTTTACTGTGGAGGAAACGATGTTGATGGCGGCAACACTTAAAATATCTAACAAATGCGTCAGTCTTAAGGAAAAACGAACTCTGGTGAGTAAACAGAAAAAACACTAAGAAAAATTGTATACAAATTGTGTATACAAATTTTCTCAAAAACTTAAATGGTAAATGGTAATCATAAATAGTTTATCGTTATCAATTAAAAATTTCCAAAAATATATAATACTAAAAAATCAAAGTTCATCTATTGAATAGCGATATTTTCGCTGAGTGTGCCATTAAGGGAACATTACTAATTGAGGTGTGATTTACAGATCGACTACTTGCTGAACTCGCTGAAGCTGACCAAGGCGCGGCAGACCAAGTGCTCCAACCTGAGTGGCGGCCAGAAGAAGCGCCTGTCCATCGCATTGGAGCTGATAGACAATCCAGCGGTGTTATTTTTAGACGAGCCCACAACGTGAGTGAGAGGTCCACTGTCCTCGAAACCAGTTGTTGCAGTCACAGTGACCACATCCGAGCCTTGAACCCTTTCTTAATTCTGATCTCCCACAGTGGCCTGGACAGTTCCTCCTCCTTCGACACCATCCAGCTGCTGCGCGGCTTGGCCAACGAGGGACGCACCATCGTGTGCACGATCCACCAGCCGTCGACCAACATCTACAATCTCTGCAACCTGATCTACGTGTTGAGCGCGGGTCGATGCACCTACCAGGGCACGCCCCAGAACACGGTCATGTTTCTCAGCAACGTGGGCCTGGAGTGCCCGCCCTACCACAATCCCGCCGACTTCCGTGAGTGGCTTTCCCTTCTTTTTTTATTAGCCATGATTGCTCATTTAAGCCTACCTGTTAATTGGCTCATTATGTTGCCTTTCCTACAATCAGTTTTTGTCTCTTACGATCTGTTGTAGCACCATCGAAATTTTTACCTTACAGTAACCTTTGATCTACTTACGATTATTTTATTTTGTATCTATTTTGTCATTATGAAAAAGATTTGTATTCATTATCAAACAAATTATTATAATTTCCTAATTTTTGTTTGCTCTGTATATAAAACTCTTTTTTGTAAAGATGATGTGTTAAAAAAAACATTGCTTTCAATTTAAACGAACAATAAAAATAAGAATAATAAGAATGTTGTCTTTTTTTAGTAATGTCTAAAATGCTTAGACATTTTTTAAAGGTTTTTAAGTTTAATTAATTTATTCAATGAATATAAAATGTATGTAATTGTACTTACACAATTAGGTTAAACAGTAGTTTTGATTTAAACATATTTGTTGGATTCTGACTAGTTACTAATCTCACTAAGATTTTCTTAAAATTGATCAATTAAGACATTTATTTTACTGTGTATGTTGTTCACAAATCGATTTCTTGATAAATGGAAAGTAAAGGGATAAGGCGTGTCATTAAAGGTGTTAATTGTTTCAGTGCTGGAATGCGCGAACGGCGATTACGGAGATCAGACGGAATCGCTGGCAGAAGCCGCCAAGGACACCCGCTGGCGATACGATCAGCAACTGATGCAGGGAGAGGCTGCCGTTCTGCCCAGTGAAACGCAGGTGGCCAAGTTCAATGAATCTCAATCACCTGGGCAGGTTCAGGTGCAGGTCCAGAAGATCGAAATCCAGAACATGGAGTCGTCGAAGGACCTGACCAAGCACACATATCCACCCACGGAATACATGCGTCTCTGGCTGCTAATTGGTAGATGTCACCTGCAGTTCTTCAGGGATTGGGTAAACTATATAGAACAATTATCCTATTTAAAGAGTTAATCAATTGCTTTCTTTTACTTTTTAGACGGTAACCTATCTGAAGCTTGCTATTCACGTAATCTGCTCGGTTTTAATCGGTCTGTTCTTCGGCGACTCGGGCAGCAATGCCACCAAACAAATATCCAATGTTGGCATGATCATGATCCACTGCGTATATCTCTGGTACACCACCATTATGCCGGCCATTTTGAGATGTAAGTTAGGATAATGACTACACTATTTCATGGCTTACTCATTAATGGGTTATGTCTGCAGATCCCTCGGAAATCGAAATTATTAGAAAGGAGACGTTCAACAACTGGTACAAACTGCGAACCTATTACCTTGCCACTATTATCACTTCCACTCCAGTTCATGTAAGTATTTTAACTATAATATTTAGTTCTTGATATATTTATGATAATATGTAATATAGCAGGAATAATTATTCTACCTTTTTCATTATTTTTTGTAGATTATCTTTTCGACGGTGTACATAACGATAGGATATCTGATGACGGATCAGCCCATTGAAATGGAACGATTTGTTAAATACCTGTTGAGTGCAGTGGTGGTCACGATTTGTGCAGATGGTCTGGGTGTATTCCTGGGAACCGTTTTAAATCCTGTGGTAAGACAAATTAAATTGTTATTGGATATAGATGTTTTTATCGATTTTAAAAAAAAAACCTTATTTTCAGAATGGAACTTTTGTGGGCGCCATTTCGACTTCTTGTATGCTGATGTTCTCCGGCTTTCTCATCCTGCTGAATCACATTCCGGCGGCCATGCGATTTATGGCCTACATATCGCCACTGCGTTACGCCCTGGAGAATATGGTAATCTCGCTATATGGAAACCAGCGGGGTCAGTTGGTCTGCCCGCCCACGGAGTTCTATTGCCACTTCAAGTGAGTCGAAAACCTAGAAAGTAATAAATAATTAAATAACAAATCATTTTTTAATAAATTATAGGAACGCCGTGACTGTGCTGCGACAATTTGGAATGGAGGGTGGCGACTTTGGCCACAATATCATGATGATCCTGACCCAAATAGCGATCTTCAAGGTCCTGGCATACTTTACGTTGAAGCACAAGATGAAGAGCAACTAAAATCTGGCTATGCGTGTTTGCTTTTAGTATTCGGCTTAATTTGAATCGAATGTGATTTTATGTTACTTATCGCTTAGTTGCAAGTAAACCCAACTTTTTATATCGGCGTGTGATACTTTAACAAATGCAACGAACCATTGCAATGCCAATGCCAACTGTTGCGGCAACCTCTAAGCATAGCGAATCATAGTTTTTATACTGTTTATGTATGGATAAACTAACATTTATATACGTGTATAATTAGTTGTCTAGTTAACCTATTTCTAAGAGAAGACCTATATGAACAAACGAAATAAAAAGATGTTTAAGGAATCTAGCTGAAGTACTTATTTTAAAAGTGATTATAAATGAATGGGATTAAATTAATAAAAAGTTTAAAATAATAAAACTAAATTGGTGGATTGTATACTTGAATTACCGAATTTTTCATAATACATTATCTGTTGATGGACCGGACTTCTGTTCTCACAATTTTGTTCAATGAAATTGCACGTGTGATTTAACTCTCCATCGATTTACATTTCAATTTTTAATTTTTTAACTGATTTTGGTCTATTATTGATCAATTTTTCGAACCTACAAAATTAGTTTTCTGTGTTTTAATTTTGCATAGATTTTGGATTTATTTTTGGTCTCATTTCCTAAATTTTTAATTTGAGTTTGTAATAATTTATTTATTTATTTCAGAAACCGTTATAACTTTTCAAAATTTATAAATTACAATCTACGCACTAGTGATTTCTACTTACTCATATTTTCGCTGTTAACTACACCGCGATCTGGCAGCCTTTTAAAAGTCTGTTATTTCATTGATGTGGCAGCCTCCGCCTATTGCAGAAAAATTTCTTTGCACTTGCAAAACAATAATAATCAGTTTAGTACAATAATAATAGAAACACAACGACGAGAAGCAGCGAAAAAGCGGAAGAAACATGTTTCGATCAAGTTTTGACAAAAACTTAGGTAAGAATTCGAAGAAATGACAGTAAACTAAGACAAAGTTTTCCCGTAAAAGTGACTCATCGAAAAGCCAAAAACAAACATCCAAGAAGTAACAATAAAAGGCAATTGAACTCTCGAGCAACTGAAGAGTGTGATAAATGCACAAAGGGTAATAATTCCGCACTTTCCATTTGCAGAAAATGCCACGAGCCACTTGCGATTGGAGCCCGACTGGCCCTCGATTCTACTCATCTGCGATGAGATCAATCAGAAAGATGTCACGTAAGTTTGCGGATTACTTGGTAATAAAAGTTACTAAGTGGTACTTTTTTTGCAGTCCCAAGAACGCCTTTGCTGCCATCAAGAAGAAGATGAACTCCCCCAATCCGCACTCAAGCTGCTATTCCCTTTTGGTCCTCGAGAGCATCGTGAAGAACTGTGGAGCCCCCGTTCACGAGGAGGTCTTTACCAAGGAGAACTGCGAGATGTTCAGCAGCTTCCTGGAGTCCACACCCCACGAGAACGTGCGCCAGAAGATGCTGGAACTGGTGCAGACCTGGGCCAACGCCTTCCGATCCTCGGACAAATATCAGGCCATCAAGGTAGGAACTGTTATTTCTTTTTAATGGAAGTCTTAAAGAAATCACTCAAATCCATGGTATTTTATCGGGAAATTTAAAAACAAACCCAATAGTGTCGCAAAATGTAATTAGAAACACCTAAAAATTAAGGAGTTAAACTGAAATATCTACAGATTCTGACTTCTATACTAAGCTTATACAGAGAAACAAAGCAAAACTGCTTTCTTAATCTACAGTAGCACGAAAGTTTTAGTTACATGGAATTATTTCTTTCTTATTAAAAATAACCAACAATGTCAAAATATGATGCGATATTTTGGTTCCCTATTATTCTTCTTCAACTTTGACTTTTACATAGAAAATGAATAATATTTCCAGCCCCTTTAACAAATCAGTCACCCCTAGTACTAAAATCCGGCCCTGTCTTTAACTATTAATTTAATTAGTAGAAAACAACTGTTTGGTGTATACCAAGACTGAGTCAGTAAAATTTTATTAGTTGAATCGAAATGAGCTCCGAGGAAGAACTAAGCTTAGAGGAGGAGTCCCTAGTAGACACACCCCATTTAATGTCCTATCAATAATACAAATCCCATCTCTTGCAGGACACCATGACCATCCTGAAGGCCAAGGGACACACCTTCCCCGAGCTTCGCGAGGCGGATGCCATGTTTACGGCGGACACGGCTCCCAATTGGGCGGATGGCAGGGTGTGCCATCGCTGTCGCGTAGAGTTCACCTTCACCAACCGGAAGCACCACTGCCGGAATTGCGGCCAGGTCTTCTGTGGCCAGTGCACCGCCAAACAGTGCCCGCTGCCCAAGTACGGAATCGAGAAGGAGGTGCGAGTGTGCGACGGCTGCTTCGCTGCCCTACAGCGTCCGACAAGCGGCAGCGGCGGAGTGAAGACCGGAACGCGTCCGGCGGATAGCGAACTGCCGGCGGAGTATCTAAACAGCACCCTGGCTCAGCAGGTTCAGGTGAGACACCAGATTGCGCATTAGTATTGCTATCATGCAAGGAGATAAGAAAACAGCCACTAAAATGCAAATGATAAATTTACGATCGGTCATTTTCAGTTTTATTTTTAACCTATAGATGAATGGTTGTGTTTGTGAGAAATTTTATTTATTTAGTCTTTATCTATGATAAAACATACATTTAAAAATGTTTTCCACAATATACAGCAAGCAATGATAATTTCCGATCGGTCATACGCAGTATGATTTTAAACCTATAATTAGTTGGTTGTTTTTTCTTGAAATGTAATTTATTTGTTCATTGCCTAAATCATAAACAAAAAGATATTCAAAATAAATCTTTACACCCTTTACGGGTATTTTCTCTATTTAAAAACGAAAGAAAGGTTCCTTTTATTTATTTTATTTTACTAAAATATTAATCGAAAAATATAAACATTCCAGACACCAGCCCGCAAGACCGAGCAGGAGCTTAAGGAAGAAGAGGAACTGCAACTGGCCCTGGCACTCAGTCAATCGGAGGCGGAGCAACAGAAGCCCAAGCAGCAATCCCAATCATCAGCAGCTACTGCCTATCGCATGCAGCAACGATCTCCCAGCCCGGAGGCACCGCCCGAGCCCAAGGAGTATCCACAGCAACCGGAGGAGGCCACCAATCCGGAGCTGGCCAAGTATTTGAACCGCAGCTACTGGGAGCAGCGGAAGATCAGCGAGTCCTCATCGATGGCCAGTCCCTCGGCTCCGAGTCCCATGCCACCGACTCCGCAGCCCCAGCAGATTATGCCCTTGCAGCCCAAGAGCGCGGATGAGGTGCAGATCGATGAGTTTGCCGCCAATATGCGCACTCAGGTGGAGATATTTGTGAACCGCATGAAGTCCAACTCGAGTCGTGGGCGCAGCATCTCCAACGATTCCTCTGTGCAGACCCTCTTCATGACTCTGACTTCGCTGCACTCCCAGCAGTTGTCCTATATCAAGGAGATGGACGACAAGCGCATGTGGTACGAGCAGCTGCAGGATAAGCTTACCCAGATTAAGGATTCGAGGGCCGCGCTGGATCAGCTGCGACAGGAGCACGTGGAGAAGCTACGCAGGATTGCCGAGGAGCAGGAACGCCAAAGGCAGATGCAGATGGCCCAGAAGCTGGATATCATGCGCAAGAAGAAGCAAGAGTATCTGCAGTATCAACGCCAGTTGGCCCTGCAGCGCATCCAGGAACAGGAGCGGGAAATGCAGCTGCGTCAGGAGCAGCAGAAGGCGCAGTATTTGATGGGTCAATCGGCTCCGCCATTCCCGTACATGCCACCGTCGGCGGTGCCGCAACATGGATCGCCTTCGCATCAGATGAACAACGTTTATAATCCATATGCTGCCGGAGTGCCCGGTTATCTGACTCAAGCTCCACCCCAAGCTGCCAACGGACATGGCCAGTTCCAGGCCATTCCGCCGGGCATGTACAATCCGTCGATGCAACAGCCGATGCCGCCGAATCTTCAGCAACCTGGGGGATTGATGCAGCAACCAGCGCCCCCAGGAAATGGCCAGATGATGCCGCCTATGTCCGACAATCAATTCGCCAACAATCCAGCAGTCCTTCAGCAGCCTCCAGCTCCGCAGCCGCAACAGCATTCGATCCCGCAGCCTCCACAAATTCCATTTCAACAAACGGCTCAGCAAATTCCTGGACAGCAGCAACAGCAAATTCCTGGTCGGCAGCCGCAGCAACTTCCTGGACAACAACCTCAGCAAATCCCGATTCAGCAGCCTCAACCACAACTGGCTCACGTTATGCTTCAGCAGCAGCAGATTGTGCAGACCCATCCGCCGTTGGCCAATCAGGCGCCTCAAGCTCCGCAGGCACCCCCAGTCTCCGAAATCGTCGCTAGCCAAGTCCAAGCCGTGGCTGCTGCACCTGCTCCACCTCAAAACGAACCAGGACCCGCGCCTGCCAAAGCCGAAGAGCCAGCCACAGCGGAACTAATAAGTTTCGATTAATCCAATGTTATTTCTTTTGTATTATCCTACGGAGTTGGGTCAAACAGTTCTCGTGTGGATATCATGCCAAAAAATGTATGTTTCGTTAAGGATATTGGTTCCACTGTTCCAGTTTTAAACGAACCATTTTAAATGTTCAAGGAATACCAAAATTTTTTAGTTCATTGCGGTTATTAGTTACTATTCCAAAAGCTTTCGTTACGAGAAAAGAATATGCTAAATTTTAAGTTAAGTGCAAATTTAAGAAGATTAATGAATACAAAGACATTTAGAAAATGCTATGCGAGATCTGTTTAAGCCGAAGTCAGCTCTTTTATCAAGTTTTAACCATCTAATGTTATCCCAAAATAAAACCTAACTTTGTATTTTGCGCGACTCTTGTGTTATTCTTTGAAGTTTAAATCAATTTCTTTAATTTCAAAATGAACTCAATTTGTTTTAATTTCCAATGATATTCCACACTCTGCTTAAAAAGAAATTTAGTTTATAATTAAAGTTTAATGGAACATTGAAAGTTATAAAGAATGTAGCTGTAACAAGCTGTTAAAGTTAATTAGAATAAGGATTGTAAAGCTGTCCTTTTAAGCATCTGACAGAGCTGCCACTCCTGGGAGGACCTTTCCTTCCAACAGTTCTAGAGAAGCTCCTCCACCTGTGGACACATGTGAGACCTGCTCAGCTCCTCCGAATTGCATACAAGCCGTGGCCGTATCTCCACCGCCCACAATTGTTATAGCTCCCCTTTTAGTGGCTCCAATTACTGCATCCAGCATAGACCTGGTCCCCTTAGAGAAGAGCTCGTTTTCGAATAAGCCCGGAGGCCCATTCCAAACTATAGTCTTGGATGCACAGATGGCACCTGCAAACATCGAACTGGATAGCTCGCCGTGATCCAGACCCATCATATCTTTGGGAATACCCTGTCTGGCATCGACTGTTTCGATTTTATCGGGCTTCTTGTCAATCTTGTCGGCTACCACAAAATCCACCGGCAACAGAATATTCACATTTTTTTCCTTTGACTTGCAGATTATATCATTTACCATTTTGGCTCCCTTCTCGTCAAAGAGGGATTTCCCGATCTCCATGTTGTTAAGGACTTTGAGAAAGGTGAAGGACATGCCACCGGATATGATCATGACGGATACGTTGTTCAGGAGGTTGGTAATCAAAGGAATTTTGTCAGCTATCTTGGCCCCACCTAAAATGGCCAAAAAGGGCTTTGCTGGATTATAAAGAACCTTGGCAAAGTACTCCAGTTCCTTGTCCAAAAGGAAACCAGCAGCCCGTATCTTATAGCCATCCCCCATCATAGAACTATGAGGGCGATGGGCAGTTCCAAAGGCATCGTTCACATAGATCTCGCCTAGTTTTGCCAACTTGGAACGGAATTCCTTGACCTTCTCCGGATCGACCTTCACCTTTTTCTTGTTCTCATCCTTGCTGCTGCCTGTCTCCTCGGCGTAGAAGCGCAGATTCTCAAGCAACAGGACACTGCCCTCGGGCGGATCTTTCAGAGCTTCCAGGGTCTGGTCACTCACACAGTCGTCCAGAAAGCAAACCGGCTTCCCCAGCACCTTCTCTAGTTCCTTGGCCACCGGCTCCAGGCTATATTTTTTATCCTTTTTGCCATCAGGACGTCCCAAGTGGGAGGCTAAAACCTGAAAACATTTCGATTTTAATCATTTTTGAAACTAAAAAATTGGTTTTGGAGTATTCTATAATACTATGTGAATTTCAAACTAACCCTACTAAAATAACGAATGATTTCAAAAAAGAGTTACAATTTATTTATAGTAGACTTTAAGGAATGTTTTTAAAAAATGTTTATTAATAATGATTAATGAAAAGATGCAACACAAACTTACCAGAGATTTGCACTTCTTATCCAAAGCATATTTGATACTGGGAAGAGCAGCCACAATACGTTGGTTGTTGGTGATTTTACCATCTTTCATGGGTACGTTAAAATCCACCCTAGAAGTAAATTTAAAAAAACTTCAACCGAAATTTTCAAAGATTCTTACCTCATAAATACTTTTTTGCCAGCTACGTCGACATTTTTCAGACTCAACTTTTTTACTTGATTTTCAGTGCAGTCATCATTACTGCTAAAATGTCGTATATTTATAAGTTTTTTTATTACTGATTGAGGACATTGATTAGGAATATACGTAAACTTAAAAACATGCCGTTGCAAACGAAACATTTTAGAAAGAACGTTTGTTTTAGAAGGTTTTATCAGCAAGAGGAGCAATCACAAAAATTATATAGACTGAAAAAAAAACACAATTTTTGAAATACAAAGTTTGAGGCTCTTATCAAAGCACAGTTTTCGCACAAATGTGTATGACCCTATGTAATTTTAAATAGAGTATATTTTTTTAGTTTACTTTTATAAAACAAGACATAACTTAAAACAAATATTTAAAAATAGGGCAATACAAATGTATTCCCTCTGGCAACTCTCACATGTTTGCAAGCCTCTTTAATAGCTGGCAACCCTGGGGATGAACAGATGTTTCATGAAAACACATTAAAAGGAGGGAAAAACTCGAATTGTTTAGAAATAGTTTTTTTGCAGTAAAAACCCAAACAAAACCCAAAAATGGGTGGCGGAGATTTAGTAAGTAGTACCCCGTAACAATTAAGCACTTTAAAACTATGAAATTCTCTCTAAGAACCTGAAGAAATCATGGCATCCGCACACGATGAAAAACCAAGAGCGCGTTTGGAAGGCGGAGGAGCAGGCAAAGATGGAGGAGCGCAAACTGCAGGATCTGCGCAAGGAAATCAACGAGGAAAGGGACAGGGAGGAGCTTAGACGGCTGGGCGAAAGTTCCGGAGTACTGGCCAATAATGGTGGCGCCGCCGGCGAAGCAAAGCTCGAATGGATGTACAAAAGTGAGTCATCCGACACAAAATCCTGATAAATATCTATATATAAGTCTTATTCCAGACAGTACGGAGCTGATCAACCGCGAGGAGTATCTCCTGGGCCGCAAAATCGACAAGTCTTTCGAGACTTTGCAAGCTGAGGAGCACCGGCAGGAGCAAAACACAGTCGGCCTCAAACAGTCCATCAATCATGTCGAGCACGACTGCGTGCCCTTCTCCATCCGAACATATCGTAACCTGCAGTCCACCGAACAGGTGGACATGCAGCGGAAAACCCTTGAGGATCCCCTGATGCTCATAAAGCAGCGCGAAATGGAATCCCGCCGAAAACTTCTCGAGAACCCCGTCAAACTTAAGGAAATCCATCGCATCCTCAAGACCGAACAGGACCTGAAGGCCTCCAAGGAGAAGAAGGCCAAGAAGAGCAAAAAGTCCAAGAAGTCAAAAAAGAAGAAAAAGAACAAGCGATCTAGTGATGAGGAAAGCAGTGGCAGTGAGAGCAACGATAGCGACGATGACTTGGACAGAAAACTGGCCCGCCAGGTCAGCAAACTTAAGGGAGACCACGGCGATGGAGACCTCAAGTTGGACAAACTACTGGACGCCAAGTACCGCACCATATCCAAGCAATTGGACATGGCCACCAAGAAAAAAAACAAGAAATCCAAGAGAAAAAGTAGCGACAGCAGTGAGCAGAGTAGCGGTGAGGATGGAAGGCCTAGACGACAAAGATCCAGGGAGCTCGAGTCCAGGAGAAGGGATAAGAGGAGCAGGAGTCCAGAAGAAAGAAATCATCGAGAAAAGTACCGTAGCAGAAGCCCCCAGAAAAGACGACAGAGCAGGAGTCCAGAGCAGAGACACAGGCGCAGGAGTCCAGAGAAAAGAAAGGAAAGACGGAGAAGCAGGAGTCCAGTAGACAGAAGGGAAAGGCGAAGGAGTAACAGTCCAGAAAAAAGAAAGGAAAGACGAGGGAGCCGCAGCCGGAGTTTGGAGAAGAGAAAGGTAGCGCGAAGGAGTCCAGAGAAACGAAAAGAAAGGCGAAGGAGCAAGAGTCCAGACGAAAGAAATGACAGACCCAGTCGAACAGAAGAAAGCTCCAGAAAGCGCGAAAACCGCCGTAGTATAAGCCTTGAGCAGCCTTCTAGATCCAAACGCAGCAGGAGCCGCAGTTCCAAGAAAGATGAACGCCGAAAGAGCCCAGAGAGACCACCTCAACGAAGGGAAAGGGAACGTAGTCCAGCTCCCAGTCGTCCCACCGGCAAGCCCAAGCTAAGCGAAGCCGATCGAGAAGCTCGCCTCCGCGAAATGATGGACAATGCTTCTTGGAGAGAGGCAGATCGAAGCCAGGTGGTTCGTAAACACCGAGAAGCCTACGCACGCGAGGAAGCCCAAAACCGTGATCGCGACTTCGACAAGGAGTTCATCAACAAGGAAGTCAAGAAGGCCATTGCCAACCACAACTCCATTGGAGATCGCATACGGGCCAATCTTAACAACATCCAGCGCACTTCCTCCTCCATGGACAGCAACTTTGCCCGCAAATAAACTAGAATTCCTTTATTTCGTATGCATAGTATGGATCCGCAACAAATAGATTCAACTTTTTAAACGTGTTGGTTTGTGCTTACAAGATAAACGATGCGATTAACATAAATATACCGTCTTTTTCGGTCTTAGGCAGGGGTCAGAGCGGCCACGCCCGGCAGTGTCTTGCCCTCCAGGAGCTCCAGCGAAGCGCCGCCACCGGTGGAGACGTGTGAGACGAGCGCCTCCGTGTTCCACTTGGCGCAGCAAGAGGCAGTGTCACCGCCTCCGATGATGGATACGGTACCGTTCTTGGTGGCGGCCACCACGCCGTCCATGATGGACTTGGTGCCGTTGGCGAAGTTGGGGAACTCGAACACGCCGGGGGTCTAAAAGGGAAACAATGGAAGAATTAATTAAAAAGATCTGCAGAAGCCCTTCCTATAACGAAGAAAAATAAACCTACCCGTTCCACACAATCAGCTTGGAGCGGGCGATGGGCGCCGCGAAGAGCTCGCGGGTCTTGGGACCCACATCCAGACCCATATGTCCATCGGGAATGCCGCCCTCCACGGTGGCCTCGCTCACGACGGCGTTCTCGGCAAACTTGTCGCCGCAGACAAAGTCCACCGGCAGATGCAGCTGGACATTGTTCTTCTTTGCCTTCTCCACCAGGTTCTGGACGATCTTGGAGCCCTCCTCGTCAAACAGAGAGCCGCCGATCTTCATGTTGTTCAAAACCTTCAGGAAGGTGAAGGCCATGCCGCCGCCGATGATCATTTCGTTGACCTTGTCCAGAAGGTTTTCGATCAGCTGGATCTTGTCGGCGACCTTGGCTCCACCGAGAATGGCCAGGAAGGGATTTGGTGGCTTGTCCAGGGCCTGCGAGAAGTACTTGAGCTCCTTGTTGAGCAGGAGACCAGCAGCACGCTGCTCGAAGCCATCGCCCATCATGGAACTGTGGGCACGATGGGCAGTGCCAAAAGCATCGTTGACGTAGACATCGCCCAGTTTGGCCAGGCTGGCACGGAATTCCTTGACCTTCGCGGGATCGGCCTTCACCTTGCCGCCGCTGGCGTCCAAGCCCTTGCCCTCCTCCTCTACATAGAAGCGGACGTTCTCCAGCAGGATGACGGTTCCTGGGGCGGGATCCTTGCAGGCGGCCTCCACCTCGCTACCGACGCAGTCGCTCAGGAAGGTCACGTCCTGGCCAAGTAGGGTCTTCAGCTCAGCGGCCACGGGAGCCAGAGTGTACTTGATGTTCTTGTTGCCATCGGGACGACCCAAATGGGACATCAACACCACGGACTTGGCCTTCTTGGACAGAGCCAACTTCACACTATCCAAGGCAGCCACAATTCGCTGGTTGCTGGTGATTTTTCCTTCCTTGATGGGCACATTGAAGTCCACTCTGTGAAAGGGGGAAGCCAAAGTTTATGCAACTGAATTTCAGGAGAGGATTCCCAATTACCGCATCAGCACACGCTTGCCATTCAAGTCCAGGTTCTCGATGCTCAGTTTGTTGAACGCCATCTTGGGATTTTTCTGGATTTTATGGATATTCCTGGTATGTGCTATCAAACTCCGGGCTGCGATTCCACTGAGTATTCCGCGAATCTTCTTCGTCCGCAACTGCTGTGCGGCAATGTCAACGCAAGGTCATCGGTGGGCCGCTAGGGTTGCATCTTGATTTCCAGGGCGGAACTCCGTAGCATTCAGCTTTCCACCATTTTGTGTATATCCTGCGCAGGACATTCCTAGAAATTCTTCACTTTTGAGGGCCGGAGTCCATATCAGTGTGTATTCTAGCTGGGAAGTTGGCTTAAAGTTATATTGGCCAAGTGCAGCCCTGTGTTTGGCGCCCAAATAGTGCTGCCAAACGATTGTGGAACAGTGTTGTAAGGTTATCGATGTCGAGGGTGTTAATAACAATGGTGTGGAAAAGAGGAGTAAATTCAAGGGGTCCCAGATCCCCCATTAAAACTGCTGATATTTTATTTTCCTTAGCCTTTAATAATTTTTGTATTTATTTAAAAATTATGTTTTAAATGAGAAAAATACTGTTTATTCACGCTACACATATTGGAATGTCATTTGAAAACTAAACTTTGTGTATTTCAAAATAAATCAAAATAATGACTTGTGAGAAGATTTGATATGTGTACAAAGTATATTAAGTTGTTTTTAGTGTTTCCATTTTTGAGTAAGAAAATTAAACCCTTCTCAATACGCTTATCGCAAGCCCCTGAACGGCGGTTAAGTTTAAATTTTGAAACGCTATAAAGTTTTGAAATACTTGTTTTTTGCAGAGATTGTCAGGTTACTCTCCAGTGGGATAAAAAGAATTAAGCACAACCTTTAATATACATTTTAACTAACCTCTTTCTATTTATTAATCCACCTACACTTCTATCAATATCTTTGCCACCCCTTTGGCTTGAGTTTGCATGTGTGTAAATACTTTTCATTGTAATTATTGAACAAATGATTTTTGCTCCGGCCAACAAAGACAAATCACACAATAATAAATGCTGGCCGTAGTTTTATTTTGGCTGTGCAAACAAAAACGAATTTCAACTATGATGCCATGATGTTCTGCCCCATCCCCAAATGATTCATTCAGAGGCGCCCATTCTCTATCTTTTCTCATCTCGGACGGTCCAAGCCACCACCGCTAGCATTTAGCAATAACACCACCGAAAGGGTAGCCCACCGCACCACCACCCACTGAACCACCCCACCCACCCTTTCTCCTCAGTGCACCAAAATGCATGACGCAGATGGCAAAGGAAGGAATGAGCTCAAATGCTGTTGACTTGAAACTTTTTTTTAGTCAAATTGGCATATTTAAAAAATATTTATTTTCAAATTTCTAAAGATTAATAAGATAAAATAAGCCTAAAAGGAACAACCTAGGAAATACAACTGATATATTAGATAGATATCTAAATTAATGTTCATAAATAAGGAAGTATACATAATAAAAGTATAGTATAATCACTCCTTAACCACCATCCCCTATATTTTAAAAATCGATTGGCTTAGTCTTGCATTATATTTGCGACCGATAGATTGGCATCACTGGTGATGATGTGGGTGGGACAGGGTCACTGGGGGGTCTATTTGGGGCATTTCATTTCAGATGCAGCATTGCAGTAGCAGTGACTGTCTTCTCTCATCCTTCAACAACGTCGGCGGAAGAATGTCCACTCATACGACGTCACGGGTGCTCTGCGCAATTAAAAGCCCCAAAGAGGACCCACTCACAGTGACACCACAACACACACTGCCCCTGGGTCAGGTGGTATTGGAAATCGAAGACAATGGGGCTGCTTAAATTCATTTTAATAATTGTGTGTAAGCCGCCAGTTGACGCAGGTGAAACAGGTGAGCAGGTGAGGGCAGAATATCAAGTCGAGTCCGTGTGGAAGCGTTAACACATGCCGGGAAAACGAGACACGAGAATGTCTAATACAACGATCGTCTTCTAAAGATTCGAGATCCCGAGCCGGGCGGCCAAGCGAATCGCTCATCTATCTAGCAACATTATAACAATCGCTCTAATCGAGTCGTAAACCTGTTCATGTTGTTCTACCAAACGATGGTGTGTACCTAAGCGACGGCCTATAGTGGCTATTTTTATGCGCTACACTTTAATTTATTTTTGAAATAGACAATAATGAACCACTCGGTTCGTCAAATTATTTCTTGGTATTACCCAAAGCAATCCCAACATTTACCATTTTTTTTATTAATCAATATTTTAGTTATGATATTTGAAAAAACCCAATTTTACCCTAGCATTTTTTTTGGTGCAAAAACTTTTCAAAATATATAAAGATACAAATTCAAAGATACAACCTATTCTTTGAGCATACTTTCTATAAAACTTAACTACCTTATTACAGATCTATTAGCACCATGTATATGTAAGTTGGGAGAGAAATGAAAACTTAATCGCCATGAGCACAAGTTGATGTGTGTGTTTTAGATACACATGTTTGGGCGTCTGGCTATCGATTGTTTGCATTGAGATTTGTTCACACCTTTATGCTACAGCAACCTAATGACGCAACGTGTAATTGCACTGGGAGAAATTCTTAGGGCAGGTCAAGGATAACATTATGTAGGATGTATACATAAGAAAGGCACGCCAAAAAATACAAACTAAACAAGGAACTTGGGTTAGGTTAAGGTCTGAAAACCCAAAAAAAAAACTACAGGCAGATGTATGAGTTCCTGAAGGTAGGACCAAGGTCAAAACATCTTTTCCGTTTTGCCTACCTAGTAGCACCTTTCTTATCGCTTTTCCTCCATTTCGAGCTATCGCTCAACCTTGAAATAACAACGGTCGTACCACACCGATATCTCGGGTTGTCCTCTGGAATCTAGATACTATTGTTCACTGGCCCGGAGACACTGTCTTCCAGCAGGAGAGACCCCACATGCCATTGGCATGCCGATGAGTAAAACTCTCATATCGCAACAAGGCGCGAAAGGCCCACAATTCTTGGGGGAACGAACGCCGAGGCACTCGAACGAATACTAAGAGTTCGGCGGGCGGAAAGAAAGAAGAAAGCCAGAGAGGCAGAAACCACACATCGCATCGCAAAACGGAGACGCAAATCGGCTTATCAGGCAGCGTTCTGGCAAAAAGTCATCGCTGCTGCTCAAATATGTGATAACTGAATGGACGGCCCACGATTACAGGTGTTTACGTTTACTATACCGCGGATGCCTCGGAACAGGTTCGCCGGTTTTAATTAGCGACCCGCCTGTCGCTCTGTCGTCGACCGTATTATTCAGATTACAAACTATATAGCCGAGGTATTCGTATTTGCCTTTGCACGAAAATAGTTGAAAGCGTGAAAGGTTGTGAGACTAAAACTCGACTGGGGGATACTCCGGCTATCTGCATTTATGTGGTTTTACAAAATATTTCACATTGTTCTCATAAGGTAAAGAACTAATGGTTTACACAAAGAGATTAAAAAGAAACTTCCCGATTCTCCGAAAACGAATTAATAGATACATATGTATGTACATATTCATCGTTTCTTATTTTTCAATGTTAATCTTAAAGAGCACATTTTGAGTGAACTTGATAGATCAACCTTCGAAAGATCTTCCGATTAATAGCATTCGAGTAAACAATTTCATAAAATAAAAGCAATAATCCTCCAAACACGTTGATTACCAGGGGATATGTTATAGCCTGGTCGGCGATTTTCGCATATATTAGTCGATTCCTAAACCAACTGGGTTCGTGTAACGAACAGAACCATCAAATGGCCGAACCACAAGTGCGGGATCAACAGAAAGATTGACACATAAAAAAAGAATTGCGGGTGGACCCTGTTCGAACGTAGGTGATAAGAATTGGCATTTAGTAAACATTTTTAAGAATAATAAAATAATCACGTGGTAATAAATAAAAAACTGATTTTAAGTCGTATAATCTTTTAAGCGCTAGTCATGAAACTTTTCTAATTTAGTAGAACAAAACAATGAAAATTTTTTTTAACTTGCGCTGACTCTTGTTATACTCAAGTTATATATAAGGGCGATTCAGAAACGTATAGAAAAGTGAACTTAAAGTTATGTTAATGATACTATTTGCAATCCACTTATTTTCAAAACCACTGAAATCAGTTTCAAAGTTATACATATACGTACGTATCTCAACAAGCGAACTCTTAGTTTCTGGGGAACATATTACAAATTCATAGGATAAAACCAAATAGCCGATTGGCTTTTCTCCCAATTGCGTGCAATTAAATCGCTAGAATCTCAAAAATAGCTCCCCACTTTCCTAGGCCGCAAAAATCACCTGCTTCCCCACACGTTACCAATCAATTGACCCCAATCCGCGACGACATTGCGTCCCACGCTGGTCCACTCTATAAATACGAATACAAAATACACAGCACACATCTGCAGCAACAATGCTGCAACACGCTTCTTCCCATCGGCAACATCCACTGTTCCACCGACAAACGGTCAAAACGCCACAGAGTGACTGCACCACACATAGCCACCACCACCCCCCTGGAACCCCCTCCCCAGTGAACCCCACAAACGCACCACCGGTGCGCGCAATTTTCAAATTTACCGCCAAACGCGCCCACAACTGTACTCACGGAACCCAAGCAGATTTTGTATGGAATTAATCAGGGAACCCACTCAACTTGTCAATTGCAGATCTAGTTTTGATCGCAGCGCCTCGCGAAAAACGCCAAAATTAAGGGGATACTACTAGCTATAGCCTCGATCGGTCTCGGATCCGATCCGAATAGCGGTCTTTGAGACATAGGCGAAAAAGTGTTGAAGCGATTTGGTGAAAGAAGAAGCAAGCGGCAATTTGTGGCCAGCATTTGGACGGCAAGCTCAGTCTTGTACGAACCGTCGACGGGTAAACATATCGGTGGTTAGGAAACCTAGGAACCTTTCAAAGACACTACATATCAGAGGGAGCCTACGGAAAATATCCTTCCGACTTTCGTAGCGCCGCCTGATATATAGATACTATTCTTTATAGATACCATAGATAATATTTCGAAAATCCATCGCTCGCTCTGGGATGTTGTTGTTGTCTTCTCTCTGCGCTGCCGCCATCGACTGCGGCTGTACAAAAATGCCGCTTCGGTTTTTCAGTGTATTGTACAGGGGTTATGCTATAGCGTGGGAGAGAGCGCGATAACGGTGTCCCCGAGAGAGCGGGAGAGCAAAGAGAGTAGCCGTCTCTCTTCGGGAGAGCGAGTGCTTAAATAGACGGGCCGCAGCCGAAGCGCAGCCAGTGTGTTTGCCTTCTTCGTGCGGTGCGTTTCTGTGTCTCTCTTTCGCTCGCCCCCTCGAGTATTTTGCGCTGGATTTTGTCAACAACTTACTGTTTCTTCACAACAGCAAATAGTTCCGGAAAAACTAAAAGAAAACCCATTAAAACAAAACATGTCGGCTGCTACGGAACAACAAAACAACGGCGATGTGGCCGTGGAGAAGGTGGCGGCGGAGGATGTTTCGGCTGTCACGGACGATCTCAAGGCAAAGGCGGCCGCAGAGGATAAGGCCGCTGCTGCCGATGCCGCCGGTGACGCGGCCGATAACGGCACGTCAAAGGACGGTGAGGATGCTGCCGCCGCTGCCCCCGCAAAGGAATCTGTGAAAGGCACCAAGAGGCCAGCAGAAGTAAGTACCATTAGCTTTTTGTTTACTAATGATTCACTTTGAAGTGCGAGTTCCACTTTTTGTTCAGAGAAAAGTTCTAGAAATAGATATACACACGTTTTTCGGAACAGCGCACTCTCTCAGTGGCTTATATACCCTCTAAAAGAGCGAGAGATAGGCCACATATATACAATCGTTAGTGTGTTGTTTACGATTAACCAAGATGATTGCGGGTCCGGCAATCAAAGATTATTGTTGTTAGGTTCAAATCGAGGTTAGAGGGCCATACATATAGACGGGAGGAAGTACCCCAGTACAGTTACTCAGGGGTTTTTCTGTGGGGTGGGTAATGTATTTTTAATAAACCATAGGTCATTAGCATTGACGTATCCGCGCTGAAAAGCATTACAAAGCCATAGATATAGCGGCTATAACTCATATACTCTTGGCCCTATTTATCAGTCACTGACAAACTGGCAATTGCAAATGCAAACCGAAAGCGAAGCCAATGCACTCTCTCAATGAAAACACACATTGCCGGCCGGTAAATTACTCATGTCATGTTTTCCCACTTTTTATTTTTGGTTAGTATCGTTGGGAGCACGCGGTATTCGAACAAGTTTTGGGGGGCTGGGTGTCCGACTGTCGCATTCCATAATCGAGAAGCACATTTCTTGATAAAAATAAAATAGTTCGGCCAGTAAGGCATATAAATTGGCAAATCAAGCGCTTTTCTCAAACTCAAACTCGAAATAAAAATGTACAGTTGAACGGGAGAGGACTCTCTTGAGAGAGCTTCTCTCTCTCGCTCTCTTTCCGAAAACTCTCTCCCTCGTAATTTGTATACACATTTGTCTGTTTGCGTTTGTGCTTACATTTATCTTTCACTTTTTCCTATGCGTATTTATTTTGGTACATAAAACAAGACAGTCTTACAGGGTGTTGCAGAAGTCTAGATAGTTATTTTATATCAAAATTTCAAGTTATGGGATTCTTTTAGGTAATTTAATTAAGATACTTTTAAAAAAGTATTTTGTATTATAGTAGCTCATTCTTTAAAATTCCTGTTAGATTTAGAATTCGTACAACATCTGTCTCGAATATTTTCCATCACAATAAAGTTAAATAAAAATAAATTTTCCATTTAACTTTGTGAAGAAAATATTTAATAATAATGTTTCTGGACAAATTAGTGCATATTTTATTAGTAGCTAAAATAGAATTTTTAATATTTATATATACAACTTTTATTAATCTTTTAATTGGTCTGCATTAACAGAACATCTATTTAAAACTACCATTTACCTATCCAAACACCGGAAAATCTGAGCTGTTAGATAGATATCTTTTCCAATTCTAATAGACCCTGTTTGTTTTCGATCCCCCATTGCACATTTCTCAACTTCTGAGTCTCGTGACTTATGCTGTAAGCGAAATAAAAGAAAGGGGGCGGTGGGTTGGCCATTAATTTTGCACATTTTTCCACAGCCCGCTTGTTTTCCGCTTTGTAACAGTCTGGTGGTAAATAGGGTCCATGTATTGGGACTACTCTTTGACTTGAGAACGTGACCGCCTATATACTAGTCACTATATACCTTAAATATCTTGTTGTTGGTTGGCCAGCGGCAGAATTTGAACCCACGCATGTTGTTGTTTTGCGCCTTTTTCCAGCTGTCGTTTATTTGTGTGTGTGTGCGGAGAGAGATTCATTCATGCAATTCAGGTACAGTTTACAGTTTCTTTCGATGAGACGTTCTCTCAGATACTCTCTCTCCGGCACTCTCTCGCTCTCAGACTCTCTTCCTCTCTCTCTCTATCTGTCTTACATGGCACGCTTGGCTTCGTTTCGTATCTCACGGATGCAGATAGATATATATATTTTTTTTACCCTTATGTAGTAAATATGTCGCCTAGTACATACACAACACAGATGTAACAAGGCTGCACTTGTAATCCGCTCTCTCGCTCTCTTTGCCGCAGCGAATTACATTGGCGCGCGCATTTTTCAAATGTTTTTTTACGGCGAAATAACGATTTTCGTCGCTGCTTGTTTTTGTGGGCTGAAAATATACATTTTATGACTATGTACACACGCACATCGAGAGTTGAGAGGGGTATTGAATGCCCTTGATCAAGGAGATGTGTGGGTTTGAGTTGGGCGCGTAGGACCACTTCCCTAAACTTTTCTCAATCTATCTTAATTCTATCCAAACAGGAAAAAAGGCAGCTTGATTTCGAATCAAAATGCGCAGGTCAAATAGATATTTACATTTTATATATCATTTCAATATGTGATTAATGGGATAATATATTAAAGCCTAACAGAAGCATGAGTTCAAAACCCACAGTAACCAAATGTTTTTTGTACGTTTCGATTTAAAATAGAAAGTATGGATATTTTATTGTTACAATGTCTTTTTATACATTATCTTGTCTAAGAACAAAATATTATTTAACATTTTTCATAGAAAACTTATCCTAAATTCCCGCTGTTTTTTTAGGCCAAATCCGCAGAATCAAAGAAGGCCAAGAAAGCCGCTGCCGCCGATGGCGATTCCGATGAGGAAGAGGCTCTGGAGGAAATCATCGAGGGCGACAGTGAAATCGAGAGCGACGAGTACGACATACCCTACGATGGTGAGGAGGACGACATTGAATGTGATGGTGAGTTAGCACAAACAAATCCTTTTACCACATAAAACTAATCTCCGGGTTTTCCCCCACTTAATATAGACGATGATGATGATAATGATGACGGTTCCGGCTCGGACGATCAGGCGTAATAATAATGTAGTCAAAAATACAAACAAAAACAAACAAAAATTTAAATTAATAATAAATAAAAGTTACAAGCAAAAAACAAAACAAAAAAATAATAATAAACCAACAACCAGAAAATAAACCACAACAAGGAGAAGAAGAAGGAGAAAAAACCACAAAAAAATCGCAAAAGTATATAATTTTTATGTTTAAGAAATAATTTTTTATTTCTTACCTTATTTTAATTGTATTTTATGTGTACTTTTTTTATAAAAAACTACAAAACAAAGAAAAATTGTAATTGAAGGCATTTTCGTATAAAAGCAATCTATACGGAAGCCAACAAAAAGTAAACATCCCCACTATATACAAGAAAAAAAAACAAAAACAAAACCAAAATCTTTCTTTCCTTTAAGTCATAAGTCCTAATTTAAACGCCCAGTTTATGCGTAAAACAAAATATACAAAGATTTAAAATGTAGCGTAAACGAAGCCCGTGAATTAAACACAGACACACACAAACACAAAATATTAAAATTCATTATTAAATTAGACGTTACATTTATGAATGATCGAAAGAAACAAAAAAATACAAAAGTGAAAAAATGAAAAAGAAACAGCAAATGCAATTAAATACAAAACAAATAAAAACATAAAAATTGTATTTAAATAAATCGAAAAATCATTGAAATCGAATTTTCGACACGCATTCGGCGAAACTCAAGTTTTAGCTATGGTTTCAAAATTTTTGCGCCCACTGTGGCCACAGTCACGCTCCCAAAAATTCCTGGTCTTCGCTTTTTGGGGTATAAAATAAAACATCGGGAAGTTTGAGTTCTTCTGTTTCGTTTCAGCATTAAACTATACACTATGAATAATCTTAAGTACTTATGTCAGTATTAAAGCGAAGGGTTAATTATTCTGTTTATAAATTGTGTGAGCAAATCGATTATCGATGATAAGCTTAATTCATTTGTAAATTGTAAAAACCGACCCGAGAATCGAATAATGAGCAAAAAATAAACTTTTAATGTTACATGTATCTATTAGTAAGGGCATCCAAACTATTTATACACAACTGCAAAATGAGTTCTTAAAATATAACGACTGATATATGACAAAGAAATGTGCCCAGTTGGTCAATCAAGGTACTCGCTACTGAATGCCGCCGAAACCACCCAACCACTATCCTCCAATCTAACTGATATAACCCAGATAGACATACCTACATATATAAACACCACCCACTGACCCAGATCCAAAAGCTGATGGCTTTACCGACAACTGAATAATTGAAATCAATATAACTGATACATATTCCGAAGATAAATAAGTCGATTTGATACAGATATAACAATAACGATGTTAAGGAATCATGCATTTTTGTAAATACCAATTATTTATGTATCTGCTTAGTGCGAAAATAACATCATTTTATTAGTGCAAGGCAGAGAACAGAACCACGAATCGAGAAAGAGAATATAAAAAAAATTTTGAACGATGAAATAAAGTATTGTAATTACGTAAAAGTGAAAACCATACGTACATACATACCTATTGGCATCTAATAGATGTCAATAAAAAGTTTGTTTCAATTGCTTTACCGATGTTTTTATCATGGGGGTAGTCCATTTGGGTGGGGCAACAACCCCCTGGGTTGGAATGGGATGGAGTGGGTTAGTTAGGGGTAGGAGTTTTTACATGTAGGTACATAATTCATTGATTGGCCTTTGCCATTATTTCGTTCAGGCACACATGATGTACAGGATCCATCCCTCCCAGATTTCATGTTTGCATTTTCGGGGGTTGACAATACTGGTTTCTGCGATTCTCGCTATAGAATAAATGCCATAAGGGATGGTGAAGCGATTCAATTGAAAACAATAATCGGTTAAAAGACTTTTGATTATATGGTATCAATTTCCTATTATTGCAAAAGATAGAATATTGATGTAGTGGATATTCTGCTCAACTATTTTGGAACTAAGGTTAAATTTAAACGTACATATTTCGAGCCCGCCAAACTATATATTTCAATGTATTTCAAAAGTATAATGTTTTACACCCTTAGCTTTTATAGATGATAACATTTAATTTTTAAAACCCTTTTAATTAAATTACTAGATATTAGTTTTAGTTTAGAGCCCAGTTCGATTTAAACTTAAGTATCTAAACCATTTGAGCAGCATCTGCTTAAGATACTGAGATGTTAAATAAATCTTCTCCATCCAAATTCGGTTTAAGACAACTTTCAACCGAGTTGGTTGATAAAGGGCGATCTAAAACATAAAGTTTATAGAGCTAGAAAAGTCTTTTTGACAGTGTAATCCATTTTTGCCCATAATAAAGTAACTTTTCAAGGATATAAAAACAAATTCTGGAGAACGATTGGTATTAGTTTATCTTTAATACAAATTGTTCTGAATGATTTTTAATTCATATATAAAATTTATAGTTTAACTATTAAATGGGTACTTTTTATTTAAAATACAACTAGCTTTTGATATACCAGTCGAACCAAACGAGTTTATTGCACGAGTCATGAAGAGGAGGACCTGGTGACCTTCAGTATGTACAGATGCTCGCCTGGAATGCGTCGCTCCATGAACTTAACAGCCCGGAACTTGAGCCCTTCTAAATGTCTGATAATTTCCTCTGGTTTGTTCTCCCGAAGGAGGAGTAAGTAGAGAACGCCCTGAGGCGAGAGAATGTCATCCAATTGCTTCAGTAGAATGTCCGTTACGCGACGCCCATCTTGTCCACCTGCCCAGGAGAAGACCAGATTGCGGTCCGTTGATGATTCGCTGTGGGAATCGAACTTCTGTGTTTGCAGCTCCTCATCGCTGGTGACCACATAGGGTGGATTAAAGAGCAGAACGTCTACGGATTGTCGACGCAATGCATCGGCCAGGTTGGAGCGAATGCTGTCCAGGCGGGCTCCATTCCGGACAGCAGTTCTCCGGGTGGCATCGCAGGCTTTTAGATTGATGTCCGTGGCAAGACATAGCGAGGAGCCAGCCAGTTTCTTAGCCAGAGCCGTGATAATCACACCCGAACCGGATCCCACTTCCAGACAAAGATACGGCTGCAGTTGCTCCAGGTACTCCAGATCCTTTTCCAGTGCATCCAGCAGCAAAAACGAGTCCTCCGCTGGCTCGTAGACCTGCTCGTAATCCTCCAGGCTCAAGTGGTCGGTGTAAGGCGTCTCCATAACGGAAGGGATCTAGGATATGTTGGTGCTGAGGGCAGAGTCGAGGAGCGCCTGTCGCCGCCGCTGCTCCTTCTCGATAAGCTTGTGGAGCCCTGTGAGCCGCTCCTGGCTGGTGCCCAAAACGTTGCTGATCACCGTCACCTTGTGCTTCACGTTCAGCAGCTCCTTCACCTTGTCCGCGAACTCGGGGATCTGATTTTGGGCCTTCTCAATGTCCCTCAGTTGGGCGGCCAGTGCGTCCAGTTGACCACGCAGCTCTGCCTGCAATTGGATGGTGGAGGCCACTCGCTCGTCCAACCGCTCGATGGTTGGCTTGAAGAGATTGGTGATGCCCTCGGCGAGGATGTCGCGCGTGGGATTCGTGCAGAAGTTCTCTGTGTTCTCCTCCAAGGATGTTACAGTGCTATCCGAATCCATTGCATTGCAGAATCCAATCGGTCCCAAATAGAGATGGGTTAGGCACAGCCGATAGTATCGAATACTTGGGGGGGCTTAAGATCTAGTTCCGATATTGCCAAGACAGTATTCAACCTATTTTTTAAATTAAAAATAAAATAAATTTATAAATGTATATGTACATAGAATACATATTTATAAGTGATCTCTTTTATTTTGTAGTATATTTTGTGTGTATCTGTATTTGGTGATTTTGACATCAAATTGTAGCACATTGGTAACAAACAAAATATTGTAACCATAAATTAATTTGTTTTCCTCATTGCAGTCCATTTTCTGATAGAAATTAGCTAAACAAATTCTACAATTTTGCTCATTGCTTAGTACAAATAATAATCAATTAGATAAGACTGATGATCGATATTTTTATCAGTCGACAGCCCTGGTCGAAGTCCTGCAGTCGCAGGTGCGCAGCCGACTATCGGCAAGGCACATCCCTAAACTATCGCGCACTACTTCCTTTCGTTATCGATACACGGGATGTGCGCCCTAAGCCATCGCTAATAAAGTATAATAATAATTAAGAAAATTTATGCTCTGATTATAGCTGCCGATGAAATGGATACGTACTCGGTGGACGTGGTGTACCAAGCAATCAGTGCCTTGTTTCAGGGCAACAATCCCAAAGAGCAGGAGAAGGCCAACAAATGGCTGCAGGACTTCCAGAAGTCGGTGAGTTAAGTCGTCGTGCGGTGCTCTCAACTATATTTCAATGGCTAATTTTTTCGGTAATCCTTTAAAGATCTATTCGTGGACGATTGCGGACGAACTACTGCACCAGAAGCGAGACTTACACGCCAACTACTTTGCCGCCCAGACAATGCGGAATAAAATCCAAAACTCCTTCAGCGAACTACCCCCGCACACACACGAATCCCTGCGGGATTCCCTGATCACCCATATAGGTCAGATCGACGAACAGACAGACAATGTGATTGTGACGCAGCTTAGTTTGGCGGTGGCCGATCTGGCCCTCCTGATGGCCAGCTGGCAGGAGCCGATCAACGATCTTCTCGTGACCCTGGCCCCACATCCTGCTGCCATTTGGCCTTTGCTGGAGGTGCTCAAGGTGTTGCCGGAGGAAATAGACTCCCGTTATCTGCGACTGGGCGCCAATCGGCGGGAGGAGGTGCACAAGCAGCTGGACGCCAGCGCCGAGTGCGTCCTAAAGTTCCTGTGCATGTGCCTGCAGCGGGAGGATCTCAACCAGCAGCGCGTGTGGAATGCGGCGTTGCGCACGTATAGTGCCTGGCTGGTGATCCACGCCTTTCCCGTCTCGCATGTCTACAACAATGCACTCAGCCAGTTGGCCTTCCGATTGCTATCACTGCCGGAGACCACGGGAAAGCTGCACGACAATGCCACCGAGTGCGTGTGCGCTTTGCTCTCCTGCATGAACACGCGGCAGGATAGTGCCAACGAATCGGAGTCCTCGGTGGAGGCACAGATCTTCGGAGCCGTGTGCATGCTCGAGACGCCTTACCACTTGAGTGTGGCCCACGAGGATACCGACAAGACGATCAACTACTGCAGGATTTTTACCTCGCTGTGTGATGCGTTCTTCTACGATTTGCTGGCCGATCCCCAGAAGCCACACTACTGCTTGAAGGGATTGGATCTGGTGCTGCTGTGTGTCGGTCACTTCGACTACGAGGTGGCCGAAATTACCTTTCACCTGTGGTACAAACTCAGCGAGGATCTCTTCCAACGCAACGACGACAAGCTGACGGCGCTCTTTCGGCCGCACATTGAACGGCTGATAAGCGCCCTGTTTCGCCATTCTCAGATGGAAAGCGACCACGACGGACTCATCGAGGAGAACAACAATTTCTTTGTGAGTTTCGTTAATGCACTATTAAAACATAGGGAAACAAACTGGTTAGGTATTTTTCTATCTTTTATATATTTTATTTTTTTACCTGAAATCAAATTAATATGCTATTTAATTTCACAAGATTGCCAAATGGCTAATTGCTAAAAATACCTAGGCCTACATGGCATTCCTCAGTAAAACCGGTTTCCATCAAAAAGAGGATAAAGAGCTAGAGAAAAGAAACTTTAACAGTTCTCTACATTTACAGCGACTTAAAATCTATTACCAATAAAGCTATTTGTTGGGCGCATAATCGAAAAGGGAAAAATAACTTTCAAAACAGTCCAAACCCAGCTGCATAGTTGTATTAATTGGTTTACTATTCTCTTTTAGGACTTTCGACGCAAGGTCTCGGATCTTATAAAAGACGTGGCCTTTATAGTGGGATCCGGTGCGTGCTTCAAGCAAATGTTCCACATCCTGCAAGCCCCAGAGACCACATGGGAGTCCACAGAAGCAGCACTTTTTATTATGCAGAATGTCGCCAAAAATATACTGCCGTATGTATAAACTCATTCATAAAATATTAGATTATCAATATACCTAATTTTGTAGAGATGAAAACGAGGTGATACCCAAGGTGGTAGAGGCGATTCTAAATATGTCGGAGCAAACTCACATAGCTGTTCGATACACTGCCATCCTACTAATCGGTGAGCTGTGTGACTGGATTGAGAATCATGCAGAATCCTTGGAGGCGGTGCTTAACTTTCTGCTATACGCTCTGCAGCAGAAGAATGGACTGGCACCAGCTGCAGCCATGGCATTGACCTCCATTTGCTCCGCCTGCCGCCAGAAGATGGTGTGTCACATCAGTGGACTGGTGGAGATTGCCCGCAGTCTGGACAGTTTTCAGATTAACAACGATGTGGCCATTGGATTGCTCAAGGGCATATCGCTTATACTAACCCGTTTGCCGCGGGAGCAACTCCAGCCAGCTCTGCGGGAAATCGTCAGTTTCCAGTTGCAACCGCTGGCTCAACTGATAGAGAGCAATAGTGGGGCCAGTGTCCAGAAAGGAGAGCGCAGCGATCCCGTTTACTGGATAGACAGAGCCTGCGCCATCATCCGTCATACAAACCCCGACGTACCCGACACCGTAGAGCATCCCACTGTGGCCATTCTAAACGACGCCTGGCAGCTGATATCGCGGGTTATGGATAAGTACCAGAGCGACCTGCGAATAATGGAGCGCACCTGCCGACTGATCCGCTACGGTATTCGGATGGTCAGAAAGCAAGCTGTGCTGCTGGTGGAGCCGTTGATCAAGCAAATGGTGGTGTTGTATGCGGTGCAGCACCACAGTTGCTTCCTTTACGTGGGCTCCATACTCGTGGATGAGTTTGCCAAGTCGAGCGATTGCATAGGCGGACTGCTGGAGATGTTGCAGGCATTTATCGAACCCACCTTCGGCCTGCTGCAGATGGAGAACGGCCTCAAAAATAACCCCGACACCGTGGACGATTTCTTCCGTTTGGCCTCCCGGTATTTGGACTGCTGTCCCCATCAACTGCTCCAGAGCAGCCTCATCACGCCGATCTTCCAATGTGCCTTGATAGCCTGTTCGTTGGACCATCGCGAGGCCAACTCATCGGTGATGAAGTTTTTTATCAATCTTCTGGTTTGGGGAAGGACCAACAGCCACAGTCGAAATGCCGAGTGTCGTCCCTTGGTGGTGGAACTGGCAAATCAGCATGGTGGTTCTTTGGTAATGAACTTAATTCAGGCCTCGGTCTTCCAACTGCACTCTTATATGCTGGCGGATGTGGCCGAGGTGCTCCACGAACTGAAGCAGGTGGTGGGAAACGATCGGATGCAGCCATTTTTGGCCCAGGCGCTGGAGGCGCTGCCCAAGAAGAACAGCGGTGGCTACGTGACGGCTACGCAGCAGCAGCTGGATGAGTTCAGTAGCACAGTGCTGAGGTGAGGATTTTCTTTCTTTTATGTGGTATTAGCTTTAACATAATATATCATTTGCAGGGCGGATACCACGAAAGCCATTTCGCAAGCTTTGAAAACCTTTACGCGACTCTTCCGTTAATCAGATGGAAGCTGGAACTGGATTTAGATGATTCTGTACATTTTGAATGATGTATGTAATGTGGCAAGGGCGCTAAACAATTTGTTGAAAACGCACGTACCCCTCTATTTATAATATAGTTGAATCGATTGTGTGACGTCATAAGTTATAATTAATTCGTATTGTATATTTTGAGTGCGGTCAAGAGATCCTCACAGCTGGTAGCAATAAGTTAAGTACTAAATTGAGAACTCCTAGATCTAAGTTTAAAACCCAAAATGACTCAGAAACCAGCATAAGCAAATAACAACCCATTAAATATATACCATTTAGCATTAAATGACCAAACCTGACCGAAAAAGTTTTCGATTCTGGAAATCATTTGAGTATAATATTTATTCATTGAAAAAAAATCCAATCACAAGGCGTTGAGTTGCAAGAATAAATAAATATGGGAGCTGTGATCGATTAGTCTGATGTTTTTTCAGGCTGATATGGAGTTCTAGGCTTGGATTCGCAGTCTGTGCGTAATGGACTCTCGATAATACATTTGTGATTCAGTTTGTCGGGGAAATAGCGCATAGATTAATCACAACTCCCACTGGGTACAAATTACAGAAACGCTTGCACAATATCAAACAATACGTAATATGAAACATTAACACGCTTAGACTTACTATTAAGTTACAAAAGTAGGTCATTACTGATTTTCTAGTATCGGTTAACATATTTTTCGCAATATTAATATTAGCTGCATAGGTCGAAGGAAATTGAATGTTAATTTATTGGAGATACATTTACGTTAAACAAATAAAATATTGAACATTTTAATTTGAAAATCACAGTTTTGAAATGTCTAACAAAATCAAGTTTTTTGGTTTAAAAAAATGTTGGTTAAATTTAAAGGATTTTCGGATCATAAAATGATACAGTTTTTAGACTGCTTTGTAAACTTTTTAAATGAACTATTTTAGAAAATAGCGTTGGTAAACATCGCTGTTACCATAAAGGTTGATAAATACTCCTTTCACCTTAAAACTAATTGCACACGATCTCTAATTGCACTTTACGCTTGACGTCTAAGAACTACAGAACAAAATGCTCAACTAACGGATGATATATCTGGTGAAGATTCCAAATCAAATGGTTTCGGTGCGTGGATCGATCTTGTGAATAGCCTGCATGAGACTCTCGGTGTTCGCAGTGTTGATGCCCTGCTTGGACATATCGGTCAGTCGGTCGGTGATTGGCTTTTGGTCCTGGCCGCGCTGCCACCTAAAAAAAAACAGCTTTAGGTTTATAAATTAAAGCATGATAATAAAGGACTAACCACAGGTGGGCGCAGGTGTGGAGCAGGGGAATGTAGAGCGGCAGCAGATCAATGTCGCACAGCGTCTCAAAGCGACTCAGTGCCAGCAGAGCCCACCTTTCGGCTGCGTGATGAGGCACTGGGGAGGAGGTGCAGGCTGCCACCAGCCGACAGAGTATCAAGAGGACCGGTCGCGAACGATTCATGTAAATCTTGTTCAGCAACCTGAAACAGTTCTCCAGAATGGGTATGGCGATCTCGTTGCGTCGCTCATCCAAAAACTGGCACGCCCTGGACAGTTCATCGTGCTGCAGGAAGCGCAGAAAGTCCTCCGATTCCCGGAGCTTCGTCTGACTCGCCACATATGTGAGAAATGCCTCAAAGGCTGCACTTCTTTCACCAATTAGCTCTGATTTAAAGTTACCCATCAACACCTTGGCCGGAAAGTATTTGTTGGCCATCTCCACGGGCTCTGTTCGCTTTAATCCCAGATAAAGCTCCCGAAAGTCCGTGTAGCGGCGTTCGATTTTCGCCGGTTGAGTGTCCTCCGTGGCCCCATCCTGACTCACTGTGAGCTCATAGACCACAAACCGTTTAATCTTCACATCCTCGCCATCGGGAGGCATTATGTGCGCCAGTAGAATGTCGAAACGCAGCACGGTGCTCCCATCGGTGGGCGGCTTGTACTCGGCATTTGTTGTGGGTCGCGCCCAGACATCTACAAGTTTTGAAACAAATAATAAATGTTGCTTTAGCTGGAAATAGCTTAAGAAGAATAACACTATTACTAACATGATTATCCCAACAACACATTTGTATACTATTTCTAATCTGATCCAACACAAAGTAATACAATTTTATGAAAATGGCAAGACACCGTATTAAATGAAATACTGGCTTTATAATATGACAATCGTTTACGGGGAGGCACCACTGTAGCCTAATCACGGAAGATTCTATCTATACAAACCCTTTTGGAGCGCCTTATCAGATTCTGGCGGGGGAATGTCGAGGGCCGCTGCCTCAATGGCTGGACTGTCCAGCTCATCCGGACCGGGAGGCTCCCCCTCGAAGGACGGTTGGTGGGGCAGCAGGCGCTTGGCCATAACGGCGTGAACTAAGGAACAAAAACGAAGTAGCACATAACAAAAATTAATCAGCGAAAACTTGTTAATTGGATGTAAACTTTACTCACTGGGCATACGTATGGGGTCTCTAAAATCTCTTTGTGCTTTTCGCTGGGCTTCTGTTTCCCGATCTGCAGCTGGGCACTTGCAATTTGCTTCTGGTTTACGGCAGATGCGGATTATGCGGTTGGCATAGTGCAGCCGAGTTGAGTCAATTTATAGTGACTAATCCCGCCCCAAACAAAAATATTGCAAGTGGGACGGAGGCCTTTGTTAAGTGCGGGTGAAACGCGCAAAGTCGACTAGCCGAACACACTGCGCGGGGGAGAATGTTGGGGCATATTGACAAAAAATGAATATCTATATATGTGATTGGTATTAGCGTAAGCACAAATGTTGATTATGTTTTTTTTAATTAACTCATATTGTGTTTTTAGGCATTAGACTGGTTATATAAATTTCTTGTAAAATCGATTAATTTAAAAAGTAACGGACTTCACATAGTAGTGTATAAAAACATTGCTGTTCTCTGGTCTGGCAACCTTAGAAACTGTTTATGGTCATATACGATTAGCCGATACGTTTTTCATATCTAAAAAGTTTTTAATGAAAAATTAATGACATATTATAAGTGGCACAGTTTGAAAAATAGTTTACTAGTAGAAAACATATTCTTTGATATACACAAAACTACCTTTGTACTCCACTCTTAGCCTTTAAAAAATCTGCATAACTAAGTTATTTTATGGAATAACTTTATATGTTAATTATTCTCTTTAAAATCATTCCCATAATGATCATCATTACCCATAAAACAAAACTACTTCACAGTAAAGGGTATTTAAATGTTGAAACAGCACAGTGTGGCAGTACCAAACTCACTGCAACAGTCTGGCAGCACGCGGCTATCTTGTCAGCGTCTGCTTCCTCTTCCCACGAAAACCAAAACACCCACAAACTAAGCGGAAAACCAGGAATATTACAAAGAAAAGATGACGTTGCCCGAGTTTTTTGGCTGCACCTTCATCGCCTTTGGGCCGCCTTTCGCCCTGTTCGTCTTCACCATCGCCAATGACCCGGTACGGATAATAATCCTTATTGCGGCAGCGTTCTTTTGGCTTCTGTCGCTGCTGATCTCGTCCCTGTGGTACGCCCTCATTCCACTGAAGGGTTTCCTGGCATTCGGCGTGGTCTTCTCGGTGTTTTTCCAAGAGGGCTTCAGATACATCATCTACAGAATCCTACGCAGCACAGAGCAGGGATTGCATGCAGTGGCGGAGGACACGCGGGTGACGGACAACAAGCACATCCTGGCCTATGTCTCCGGCCTGGGATTCGGCATTATTTCCGGGATGTTCGCCCTGGTCAATGTGCTTGCTGATATGGTGAGTGAATTAGTCACAACAGTTTGACTATTTTTAAATATTATGCTTTTCAGAGTGGTCCCGGCACAATGGGCTTAAAGAGTGGTTCGGAGCTTTTCTTCGTCACCTCGGCTGCCCAGGCTCTGTCCATCATCCTGCTGCATACCTTCTGGAGCGTCATTTTCTTTAACGCATTCGACACTAACAACTATATACATATAGGATATGTGGTGGGCAGCCACCTGTTTGTCTCCTTGATAACTCTGCTTAATGCCAGCGAGCTTTATACAATCTCGTTACTGATCAACTATATAGTCACCATCGGCACGGGCGTCCTGGCATTCCGAGTGGCTGGTGGAACATCGCGTAGCTTCAAGAAATTCATAACATGCCAATGAACAAGCGCCTAGTATTAACCACCTAGTTTATAGGCTTTGGATAACATTATTTAGAAATAAAAAATTAACCTGTATGTGCTCGATATGTAACACTATCTATGGATTTGAATCCCTTTAACATGGATATGAAATACAAATTTTGAATCCCTTTAACATGGATTTGAATCCCTTTATGGATTTTAATCCCTTTAAGTACTTTTTGAGTATATAAATATAAATCCAAAAAGGGCTTTCTGGTTTAACAGTATCTATGGAATCTCAAAGAATTTTTATTTGGTAAGGATATAGAAGAAAGTGGTCACATGCATTATGTTTTGTTTATGTGTTCAGTTTGTTCTATTTATTTATAATCAAATGAATTCTCATTTTTTTAAATTTGACTGCAAACTGGGGTGGCTATTTCATACATATATACTAGATGTCGGAAAAGTTAATCCAATGGTTTAAGACAATCTCTATTTAATCAAAAAATAAGTACTATTACTAACATACAATTGACATAAGTAAGATTTAAATTATTGACTATAGTCCATTTTCCTAACATTGATGCCATAGTCGGCCAAAGCAGGCTGCAGATCCTCCATGGTCAGGGTGAACTTACGATCCTTGGCCTTGGAACCGCCGGGCGTGTTAGTTGTCTGCATATGGGTCCGTGCCTTTGAGTGTTGTAATGCATCGTCGATAATGTCGGACATGTACTTTTGGGCAGCCAAGCTGATCAACCTGACGATACGCTTGTCATCCGCCTGGAATCCTCCCATATTGAGATAGTGCGAGGTCACCGCATCTGGAATCAGCGGAGTATAGTCCTCCAGCTGCGACATGAAATCGCTGAGGTGCGAGGCCGGCGTGTTTCTCTCCCGATCTCCTCCTCCTATGGCTGCTGCTCCTGAGGATTGTCCGTGGTTTCCCTGTCCAGCGGAACCCCCAGTGCTGGAGTTGTGGTAAATAATTCCAAAATTGGAGCCAACCATGGTAGATAGAAAACAATTCGCAACAAACGCACAAAAATAGTGATGGGAGAGTGCTAGCTATCTATTTACCAAACGATGCTTGATTATTTATCGAAATGGAAAGTCATTCAAATTAAATAAAAACGACAGCACTCCTAAAAATATAATACATATTTTTTAAATTGATCAACAATATCTTGACAATAATTTGGAAATATACAAATTATTTAAGTACCACAATTTTGGGGTTCACTTAAAGTTTATTTAATGAATGACAATGACAATATGTTTCATGTTTCGTAACCCCTCCCGCAAACATTTCTTGCCACGCCTGTATTTGAAACATCGAGATTTTATCGATTCTTCCCCGAATACAATCGATAAGAGTACATACATTCATAATTGCGTTGTTTACGACGAAAACAATCACAATTTCTAGAAATAAACAAAACTTAAATTTAATATAATGGCTTCCGATGGTGAGGACATCAACGTAACACCAGCAGAATCTCTTGCCTCGGCGACGGACACCGAAGATGAGGAGATGGAGCCACAATTGCTTTCCGATCCGGATTCCGATGTGGAGGACTTGGAAGTGGAAGAAGTCCCAGCAACTGCTGAAGACGCTGATATGGATGAACTGCTGCGACAGCTAGAGGACTACACGCCCACCATTCCAGACGCCCTGACAATGAACGCTTTAAAAATGGTAGACATCAAATGGGTGGAATTACCAGTGTATTACAAAATACTAATATTCTGTGCCCTACAGGCGGGATTTTTCACCGTGGACCCACAAATTGTGCGCCTCATCTCCGTGTCGGCCCAGAAATTCATCTCGGACATTGCCAACGATGCACTGCAGCACTGTAAGACGCGCACCACGAACATCCAACACTCCAGTGGTCACAGTTCCAGCAAGGACAAGAAGAACCCCAAGGATCGCAAGTATACACTGGCCATGGAAGATCTGGTTCCTGCCCTCGCCGATCATGGCATCACCATGCGCAAGCCCCAATATTTCGTTTAAGTTTAGTTCAAACAGAAAGTTTTATAGTTAGTAGACATTTGAAAAAGTTTGTGTATGCGATCTATACAAATAGATATATTTTCTTTCAAGATTTTCAAATAACTGAAAATTTCTTTAATCACTTTCCAAGAATATAAATTTAGATTAGAAGTTTGGCGCTACAATATTGAAGAAATTATTGGCTAGCTCGATGCCAAAGAAACAAGCAGCATTGGCGGGGAATGCGCGAATCATGATTGGCGTAACGCCCCGATACAGAGCCAGTGGACCATCCTTAACGATCAGATCCTTGAAGACACTGCGAATGCCATGTTTGTAAGTTCCCTCCGGAGCCGATTGTAGGCGACTCTTCAAAACATCGGCTGGCATTCCCAGAATCCAGTAAGCCATGCCCGCAGCACCGCCAGCCAAAATCGTTGAGGTAGTGTTGATTTGCCCAGTCTCCGACTTGGACTTTGCCACATCCTGAAGGCATTCATAGACTAGGAAGTACAAGCCGTTGGCGGGCAGATCCCTGAGCATTGTAGCGCAGCTGCCCTTGAAAACGCTGCGAAGTCCTCCCTCCTTATAGAGCTTTCCGGCGCAGTCGATCATTCCGTTGTACTTGCGCTGGCCTCCTTGTCCCTGCTGCGTCTGCAACAGGACCTTGATCCGCTCTCCGGGAGCCATTATCAAGGTGGAAAACAGACCGGAAAACGAGCCGGCCACAAAGATTTGCGAGTAGGTGAGTTTTGCATCCTCGCCGCGCTGTTGCAGGCGTTTTCCCAGGGCATAGCCAGCGAAACACATGGCAAAAATTGGAGCAACCCCTGTCAAGGGCGCGGACATTCCCTTGTACAAGCCACGGACTCCTTCGTTCTTGATGGTCTTGGCGGCACAATCGAAGGTTCCTCTGTACATGGGTTGCTCTCCAGGCGCCGGACGTGGCATCGTCTGCAGGCGCACCTTGATGGTGTCCAGTGGATGGCCGGATAAAACATTGCAGATCCCTCCGAATCCTCCGGTGAGAAATGATTTCACGGGATTGGCCTTTCGCTCCACGGTGGTCGTGGATGTGGACGTGGACACTTTCTCAACGGTGGCCATGGCTATCCTGCTCAATTTCGGAACTAGCAATGCTTTCTCTAGAAAATCTCAATTGGATTATTGGAATTTGCACCTAGCCGATAGTTGTGAACTAATCTTTGGGCATATTATTGCGATAAGAAGGACATTACGTCATTAAAAACCGATTTGTGCTTTCGATTTTAAAGATGATTATAGTGTAGATTTATCACAAAAATATTGACGCGGAGGAACTGGAACTTCTTGTTGTGAGCAGTATTACTGGTTTAATTAAAGATCTCTTTGAATTCCATCTGTTGCTTGAGGGTTCAAAGTCCATGTGTTGTATTTCTCTTAAGAAAATGTGTAATCAACTCTGTATCGTCTACTTAATTGATTAACAAATAAACAATTATCATTAAGTCTTTTATTTCCGTGAAATAATCTTTTTTTAAATAAAATAATTAAATTTTGGGCAACGCAATTGTGAGCATTATAATACCCTAAATATTGACAATTCAGTGGACTATTTTTAAGCCCAGTTGGCATGGCTGTTTCGATGTTCTTGTCGACCGGCCGGAATTTTGTTCGTGTTTTCAGGTAAGCGCACGCGATTTTCACTTAATTATCTAAAGTGCAGCGATTATATATTCTTTATCTTACTCAAGTTCCCGTCATATAGCAACCTGCACTGCTAGAATGGCGAGCGAGGTGGAGAAATCGCAAACGGCAGCTGCCAGTGAAGATACGATTTTCGGCAAAATTTTGCGCAAAGAGATTCCCTGCAAGTTTATCCACGAAGATGACAAGGTGTGGATAACAGTTAAAGATAGACAGTTAATCTAATATTTATAACCCACTACAGTGTGTGGCCTTTCATGATGTGGCTCCCCAGGCACCAACCCATTTCCTGGTAATACCCCGCAAGCCGATTGCCCAACTCTCTCTGGCTGAGGATGGAGATTCCGATCTGCTAGGCCACCTCATGCTGGTGGGTCGCAAGGTGGCCAAGGATCTGGGCCTGGAGGAGGGCTACCGCGTGGTCATCAACAATGGCAAGCACGGCGCCCAGTCCGTTTACCACTTGCATTTGCACTTCCTCGGCGGCCGCCAGATGCAGTGGCCTCCCGGCTAATGTTGTTAAAACATCTTATAATATTCAAGAGATCTATGAGATCTGATAATTAAACCCTCGGAGGGTGCTACAAATCCCAAGATAATTATTCAAATAAATTTTGTAAAACAAATAACCATCACTTTAATATATTTAAGAGGGGAGTTTAACTTTATGTAAGTATCGAACGTTATACGAACGAAATATTATCGCTTCGATGATAATGATATTCTTAACTAAATTCCTTACCTTCCCCAACATCTCCCGCAAATTACAGTAATCAAAAATTCATAATATTTTAAAAGATATTTTAACCCTACGGTAACTTTATTTAAAACCAAAAGAAAATACCTTAAATAACAAGATATTATAATGGAAACAACTTTTAGATCCCTTACCATACGCTAGAAAACCAAAATCTCCTTTACATCTTTTTCATAAATATTATTAAAAATCAACAAGGAACTAGAAAATATAAGATGAGATCTGTTCAAGGGTGGCGGGATCGTGAGAGTGGAAATCGCTCCTTGAACTCAACGACGCGATCGAGAAAGCTGCGCAGCTTGCCTTCATTGCGGCTCCTTTCCGCGAAGCTCGCGGGATCCTGGCAGTTCACCAGGATCTCGTCGGACATCAGCTGGTGGGCAATGCTACCGCCGCGACGCAATGGTCGGAAGTTCAGCTTATCCAACTTAGTGCCGACTACCAGGATCGGGACATGTTGGCGCCTCAAGATGGGACGCGTGCGCCGATGGCGATACTTGCAAATCTGACGCAAGGGATCGTACAACCAATCGTGCAGGTTGTCCTGAGAGCGCAGGTCCTGCAGATTGTAAACGAGGACAATGCCATCGATATTCTTATAGAAACTATCGCGATGCTCGCGCCGCATGCGCAACTCGCTGCTTAGATCATAGAACTCCACAAAGTACAGGATATCGTTGGAGGAGTTTGGCGCTCTGGTATCCCGATACGGATATTTTCCGGAGCCCTCAGAGGAGGAAGGTGATGTCCATATGGGCGTGAGTGGCAAGGTCACCGAAATGGGATACTCGTGCAGACGCACCTGGATATTCCACGATCTCTCGCCCACGGTTCGGGAGGCGGGCGTTGGAGTAATGGCACTACTGGCCAACAAATTGGTTAAACTAGTTTTACCCACACCTGAAAATATCATATTAAAGTGTAAGTATCCTCATATTATATCATAGAAATATCTAAGTTATCCCACCTTTATCGCCCAGCATCAGGATGCGAACCGTGGACACATCTTCGAGATGTAGCTGTTTTTGTTTCATTGCTGTTCTTGGTTTAGTTTTAATGCTCTATGTGCTTAGCGTTTTAGTTTAGTACTACATACTATGTATGTTTAAACAACGAATCATTATACCCTTGCCTACTCCGTTTCAATTAATTTTTAAAAGGATCCACAGATTATTACCTTATTAGTGGTGACATTTTAAACGGTATAAGGTTAATTTTCTGTTACAAATCGGAACTACGTTAAGTAGGCTACGCTTTAAATGAATGTAATTATATTCCTGGTGAAACTAAAGGTTTTTAAAAGCAAACACCAAATTTAAACAAATTCAAAGCTATCGTTTCTAACGATAATTATATTGCGTATCGAATATATTAATTCGTTCCGTCTATTTAAAAAAGCACTTCCTCTGCCCTTCAATGCAGATTTAAAACTAAATATACTTTGTAGCTGGGCTGCAGATAAGAGCATTTCAGGCTTTGAAAGAAAAACATTCGAGTATAAATGGAACGAACACGAGATTAAACAGCATAATTTCACACAGATGAGGTCAGGAAAATAGTTCTCAAAGCTAAAACATTTGTGATAAGGCTAATTGTGTTATTTTTTCAATGAATATATATAGGGTTTAATAAATTATAGAACCGATAATTAACATAAACAAAAAGGGAGAACAAAAGAAACTAAATATATGCCTCAATGTATTATTTTTAAGGTGAAATGGGGAATTTAAAGAGCGTTAACCTATTATTAATATAAAAAAAAAAAAAAAAATACTTTTTAGCTATTTATAAGACTTATTAATAATAAAAATATGGACCATTTAACTAAAACATTTGTTGTGGAATTTATACAGATATTGTTTCTTAAATGTGTGGGTTATGTGTTTCTTTTCAAAGCGATAAGACCCAAGAGCTTCAAAACATTTAATATAAATCCGGGATGAAGAAAGAAAAGCACGATTATTAGTTTTCAAACATTTGTTTATTGTTTATAAACATTTCTCGTCTCATTTCACATATGTTAGTTCTCGTGTATCTGTGTATATCTGTGTCGTTCACATCGCTAGTGTTTTACATAGATCTTCGTTCTATCTGTTGCTGTTGCTTTGGGTCTTTTTTTATTGTTGGGGGTACGGCTGCAAAATTTGGGGCCATAGGCTCACCTGCGATTATCGCTAACCGTACACAGGTGTTAGAGTTCACGTGTGTGTCTTGTTAAATTCTTTTTGCCTCGGAAATAAAATGCTATGCTTGTCTTTGCAATACAGTTGCATTATAGTATGTATATATATATGCAGTTTATTCAATAATATTTTTTTGCTTGCAACTCTTTTTGCAAAGCCTCAATTTAAGATTCGTTTGGTAATAGCATTTAAAACATATATTACTATTATATGTGGTTTTGCTTTAGTGTTACTCTTCTTTATACCATATAGTAAATATAATTTATTTAAAATTCAAAAACAGCTATAAACAGTTTATCGTAAACAACAAAACTCCGGAAAGAGTCATAAATGATATCCGCGAGTGTAAGTGCTGGATGAGAGTGTTCGAGTAAGTGTAGACTCAAAAAAAATAAACACCGTGAAATGTGGAAAATTGTCATTCAAATAAATCAGTTTTACGAAAATGTAGAAAATGAATTGAAAATATCTGAAATAAAATTTTCTACAACTGATACATTTTAATGACAAATGTCTGCATTTCACGGCCATTTTTATTTGGCTTGAGTGTTTATAGAGTCTGGATCTGAACCGAAGGATGGAGAATTCCTGCGAAAAGTACTTGGGTGGACCTTATGTCCATGTATGTTGTGTATATCGTTTGGTTATGTTGATAATTGTATTACCGTATGGTGTGTTCATACTATGCGGTGCTGTCGATGGTTATGTATAATGTTTGCTGCCCCCGTCCGATCGCTGGGTATATAAAATTATCTCTTCGGAGGGCTTATCTTCTGCATTATGTATGTATGTTCGTATCTATGCATATAACGCGCACTCTAGGTGTCCTGATTAACTCATATTAACATCAAACATTGTCCTATATCTTGGGTCTGTTGTACCTATAACGCATATGTCAATATCTTGTATTTGTCGTTACTCATTATTCATTACTTGCTACTCGATCATTCCCTCAGGTGCGCTCTATATGTATATGTCCCGATTCCACTGAATAAAACTACATTCACAAATTACAAACTTTCCCAATGTTCTTCTCAATTATAATAAATCAATTTTTGTATTCCCGGTGTGAGTGTGCCAGACTTAGTCAGTGGAATCGGGCTATGACTATGGTGAATGGTAGGATGCTCGATCCTGATCTTTTGATCTTCTTCGATAGTGAATCGTAGTTCGGTTTTTATGCTTTGTTCTGGTTGCTAAATGCATAATGCCTGATTTATCGAATATAAATTACATACATACATATCTAGAAAATAAAATTACATGGACTGCTACATTATTTTGTTGTTTTATTTTTGTTTTATTTTTCTGTGGCCTATTTTAGTTACTTATTTATTTTTAACTTCTCTTATTACTTTCCTCCTCTCTGAATTCTTCTACTGATTTGTGCTTTCGTGATGGGCTATGCGCTGCATTCTGCTTGCTTAAGAACGTTTTGAAATCAATATAATTACATATACTGATATTGTTTAACTAACGGTAATCATATACACAATTACGCGTATACTTATTATACATTTATATGTTCGACTTGCTTTTGGTCAGTTCATGGGTGTCTCAGTGTGGGTGTGTTATCATGTGTTTGTGTGGGTGTTTTCTCTGTGTGTATGTACATGTCGTTTTGGGCTAACACTTACACGGCCGCAAAAAGGATTCGGCTTTCGTTTGGCTCAGTGTAACGCTGTGTAAATAAATATATACCAACTAAAAGGAAAACACAAATGAAATTTCTGCTTTTGTTTTGTTTAATATTTTATATATATAGGTGTATATATAATTTGTTTTATTCACTTTCTCAGTTTTAATTTAAATCAATAATCAACATCATTTTATATAATTTCATATAATTTGTTTAATATGCAAGTATATATAGTTTGTTGTCTTGTTTGTTTCATTTTGTTGCTGTTGTGGTTAGGCTTCGATTTTTTGTTAGTAATTTATCATTTGTTTAATACATATGTGTTTTGTGTCTTTGTCTTTTGTTGCTGTTTTTGGGTTTGAGATAATTTACAGTAATTATTTGGAAAAGCAAAGTTATTTATTTGTTATTGAACAATACTCGTAATTAGTTGTATAACTTGTTTTTTCCTGGCATCCACTTCGATTTGTTAAATTTAGATGAATTATATTACATAAATATTTTTGGTATTTTCTCGATTTGTAAGTTTGCATTTTTGTGTTTTCTTTTATGCATTTCTCTTGCTTCGGTGAACATAACTACAACTGTGTAAGTGTGTGTACAGGGGATACACAGATCCCTAACTACGCTTTATCATTATCATTATAATATACCATTTACAGGACAAAAAACATCTAATGTATTAGTTGAATTTCATTTACTTTCAATATGGAAAAAATCAGAAAATCATGGCTCATTGTTTATCCTCTGTCTTGATTTCATTATTTTGGAATGCTCTGCTTTTGAGAGTTTAATTTAGCTTAGTTAGCTAATTTGTGTTTTTTTAGGTAGGTAGAAGTTTTTGTTGCCGCCGCTTTTCCATATTAAAAATCCCAAATTCTTAGTAGGCTTGTGCAGCAAGAGCACAATTTTTTTTAAGTATATATATAAATGTATATTGTTTAGATGTCATATACTTGAATATAATATAAATAGTAATAACTATTATTGTTCTTAATATTTCTTTTTCTGTTTTAACATTTTGCCATAATCATTTAGTTAGTATGTATATTTTCATTAGGTCCTAATATGATTTTTAAATTAAAGAATGTGGTAAAGTCGGAAAAGAAAATAACAGTTCATAGATAGTTGGAGAAACCTTAAGATTTGAGACGAAGAAGTGGATACTAAATACAGTTTCAAATTGAACGTAAAATAAAGCTTTCCAAATGAAAAACTAATGGTAAGTGGAAACCTTTCCTGAACTGAGCCATATTTATTCCTAATTTATTGTAAAGCAAACCAAACTAAAAGTATATACCAATCTAATCCATTGTGCAAAATGTTAGATATTTTTTTTAAGTTTAAACTGATGATATATTCCATTGAAATCACGCTTCAAAGTTTAACTTTTGTTATTTGCTTTTGGTTTTCGGTTTGTTTTGGTTTCCCTTCTACTTATTCGTCTGATTTTGTTAGGTCGTCGTAACATTAGTCTATGCAGGGGTTATACATAATATTTATATATAATATATATTTTTTATGATTTCGCTTTCTTTCCTCCTGTTAATATGTCTGCCATGTCCACTTCATTTAAACACACATAGATTTTTACTTACACAGTTAAGTACGTAATGCTCAATAATTTTAACATAATAAATAATTTACATAACAGTTTAAGTTGCCTTTACGTTCTTTGCTTGGTTTATATATTCATTAGTCAGTAATATTATTCACTAGTAATCCTTCAACGATTGAAAAACCAATTTAAAACCGGAAAGATTCCTTTTATCATTGGACTAATTTAAAAACCAAAGTAAACTTAACATTTAAAAATTATACTCTTCTCGGTCATCCATTAAATAGTTTGAGTATATAGAGATTTTGTATTAAATAGAACATACTCGTAATTTTATACTTTTGAAATTTTCAATCAGGGACAACAACAAATTCATAGATCTCGAGATGAATTCATGTGAGATTTTATGTAAAATCGATCGAACTATTTTCGGATTCCGGATTCAGTGAATGGGACACATTGCTTTATATATTGGGTTTTTTTAGCTTTCACTTCGATTTGCTGTTCAACCAATGAGATATAACTTAGACACCTATGGTATTACTTAATCGGCGTTTTGTGTGTTCCAGTATGTTTATGTTGAGATAACTGCATAGATGAACAATTTTTGCATTAACTACGATATTTCGCTGATTGTTGCCTGTCGTTTCGGGTGAGGAGGATCATTTGTAGCTGATGATGATGCATTCGATTTCTATGTCTGACGATTCGCTAAAGTGTTCTTTGGTTACTTTTATACGTTTGATAGATGTGCTGTAAGTCTGTAAAACGATGGAGGCAAGTTGAAATGTTTTATTTTTAATTATAATAATTTTTATCCTTAAACCAAACTCATTATATTTATATTTACCCACACCCCAAATTGAATATCAATCGGATTAATATTACGGGCGAGATCTTATAAAGAGCATGTATATATAGTAAAACTAATTGTACTATTTATTCACCTGCAGTGGTTATCCATGGTAGCGCCTTACTTCATGTTCTTCAGGATCTCGTCGGTCTCCTCGGGATCCTTGAGGGTGTGCCACTGGGCGATGGGCCGGCGGGGCGAGGCCAACATGTCCGACCAGTGACGCAACTCGGTGCCGGTTCCCATACAGCCCAATATGCAGCGTCCGATGGGTTCGGAGGTTCCAATACGATCATAATCCACGACGGTCACAACGAGACAGATTTTCTGCGCGCGAGTTAGTGGGAAAAGTGTTCAAGGAGAGTACTGGCATTAGTAAAGGATATTCTGGGTTCATCTAGTTTTATCGGTTGTTATCTTTTTTTTTTTGATCGGGAGGGGGCTTCGCTTTTGAGTTGAAGAACTTTTCGGTATTCTTTATATACGTGTTCTGTTTTTAGTTGTTTTTGGGGAAGAAGTGGGGAACTGTTGTTCGCTAACAGGCAGACACTACGAATGCTGTTTTGGGAAGCAGGTTATAGACAGAGGTTTTCGGCACTACGTGGCTTTTGAGTGCTGTATATAAGATTTAGTGCAGGCTAGGTTTAATCGTGGAGATCGTTTGGTGGAAAGTTTCCAGTTTGCACAAGCACTTTGGGTAAAGGTTTTAATTTTTTTTTTTTTGGTTTAAACATCTAAAGGCGGTCAAGCATTACAAAAAGCTCCTTCAAAAAGGAAAATGCTTGCTGTGGAATATATTATTTTTTGTATACCATTTTGTTTTTTTTCTTTTGTTGTTGTGAGTTAACAAGCAGATCATGCAAATGTCTAAAGCTAAGTATGAGTAGCTTTAAATAATAAATGTTGGAAAATAAACGGAAAAACTTCCTAAAAGCTTTCGATTAGCGTAAAGTGAGAAGCAAATGAAGATGTCGGCAGATATATATATATATATAAATATATCTCGTCTCTTTTAACCTCGGGGACTAATGAACAAATTACTTTTCTCGATACTTGATAGCAGACACTTAAGCTGTGGCAAAAAGAAAAATGTTCATTAAATACGTGTAAACGAAAATGTATAATATTCAATCCCATTTGTCGTTCTTGGTTAATTGGTTAATTGGTCATGGCATGGGGGGTCCTACAATATAGACATGGGACTTCTTGGACTAGCACACGTAACGTAACCGTAACAGAGTTCTCCCAGTTTCCAGATCGTTTGGCTATATGTTGGTTTTTGATGATTGGTTTTCATGGTGATACGCTATACTTCTCTGTGGTGGCATTTTTGGGTATTTATTCTGTGTATTACTGTATTTGTACTGTAGCTGTTGTGGTGCGATTGGTATTCGATATTCAAATCAGAAGACAGTGTCAAAATAATGTACCCACTGCGATTTGGTAGCTGCGTGGTGCATTATTGACGCCGCTGGTATAAGAGTTTGCGATAGTTTGTATTATGGAAAGAGTAGTTTAAGTTGGTATTCGAATTATTGTATAAAGTTGTATTCTCTGTAGTTCATTGGAGTGAGCGTAGTGTGTGTATAGCTCGTGCTTGGTTGCTATTTTGCAATTTTGCTTTTCTGCTCAACTGATCGGATGCTTTATGCTTAATTGCTTTTTTAGCTTTTGGCTTTTTGCTCGACTGTGAGCGAAGCGGGCACACTACGGCTTGCTCTCCATTCAAAATTGCGTCTAAGACGGTGTGTGGGGCATCTAGAATGCTTGAGTTTACGGAAAACCTAAGCCACTAGGCATGCCTGCTTGTCAATGCTTTTCTTCTTGCCAGATTGTCTTCAAATCGATCATTACACATTTAACAACTAAAACATAAACAAATTCAGCTGGGCTAAGCACACATCGAGGCTGGTTAAAAACTCAAGTTCAAATCAGAAATCAGGTTCCACAAATATTTCTCAAAAACTACACAAACAAAGGCAACAAATCATAACATTTGCTAAATTTTTTGGGCTTTCATTTTTTTTTTTTTGATTATTTACAATAGTAAATTAGGGATTTTCGGAAACAAAAAGCTTGAACAAATTTTGGTTAAATTGTAAATTACAACATTTAACATTGAATACTTTTGTTTTTTTTTTTGTCTTTTAGAACACAAAGGTTGGTTAAGTTAGTTTTTGGGGGGAAGTTTAAGATATCTTTATGGGTAATACGAAGATTGGTCTCTAAGTGTGTTCAGTTGTTTGGTTCAGAGTTTGGTGTTGTTGTCGCTTGGTTTTGGAATACAAGTATTCAATATATGAATATATATATACGGTATATATGTAGTATAATTAACAACAACGATTGCACGTAAGTAGGCTATGTGTGTGTTTAGAGGGAGGTTGGGTACTCAAAACTCGGTTTGGCTTGGCTTGTTTGGTAGATAGTTCAGAAGAGGACAGTAACAGTAGTAACAGTAGTAGTAGTAGTAGGTTAGTTTGTATAGGCAGTAGTAGTAGTAGAGTAGTAGTAGTAGTTTTGGTTTTTATAGGATAGTATAATACATTCTCGCATACTTGTATTTGTTCAAATGGTACTTCAAATGAGAACGACTCATTATAGTAAGGGTTGAGGGTGCATTTTTTGATACTTGTCTTCTTCTTTTTCAAACGTTTGCCATTTTGCATGATTGCAATTTTCACATATGGATCTATAATATAGGAAAGAATTGAAAGAAAGAAAAAGAAAACATTTTTCGTTTTTATAACAAAGTAAAATTTTCACAATAATCTGATTAACACATCATTTTGATTTTTTCTTTTGTTTTACACACATATAAGTAATGTACACCAAAAACATTGATTAATTATGTACTTGTTATATAAAGAGTAGATCAATTTTTACTTTGCAAACACAAAAACAAATTAAAAGTTCAACGAGAAAACAAGAAACAGGCCAAAGTGTAAATGTTTAATAAATAATTAATATCAATATTTAATACTAAAAAATATATGGGTGCCACTAAAATATCCAATGATTTTAAATCACTTCTAAAAGTATCTTAAAGTATGCTGAGAAACGTCACATCATACTTTCAAAAACCTTTTCAAATGATTTCAAATCACCACAAATTTCTGGGACACAACTGATAAGATACAATTTTTTCTTTGGCTTGTTAACTTTTTGGAAATCATTTAAAGTTCATATTAATTACTGATTATACCATAGTTGAACATTTTGGAACTCAGCAACTTGTTAAACTCAAGGCATACAATATAGTTAAATTAAAATTGATATGAATAAATATCTGTTTCGTTACTTAAATTGTCGGAAACCGATTATTGTCCGAGCATTTAAAAATATATACTGGAAAATGTTCTGTTGTTTGTAAAAGCCTAGAAGAACTTTAAATTTGTTTGGATATATTCAGCGGCAACGTTTTTATTTCTTGGTTTGGCATCAGCGACCCGAAATGATGTCGAGAGTGTTAAAGTTACAAAAAATTGTACAGATTACATGCAAAAGTGAAGCTAAGCAAGCGATTTTCGTTCGATTTCGATTGTTCGGCATAGAGCTTAAAGTTGATTTTGGTTTTCTATTTGGTTGGCCAGGCATAAGTAAAAATTGTGCGAATATTTCGGGATGGAAACGTTGCCGGACGATAAATATATCCACTGATTAATGAACTTATTGGAAATTGTAGCGTACGCGAATCGGGTAAAATACGGTTAAAGTATGCAAGTTGATAAATTGGCGCTAATTGATAGTTGAAAAGTAGTTGACAAAAATTAGTTGGAATAAAAGTTATATTTCTTTGCTCTCTTTCAGTTTTTGTTACACAGCAAACGTTGCCTTGGCGTTTGCTTCGCCTCAAGTTAGTTAGTATGGAAATCAAGGAAAGTGTATGCCATAAAACGAAAATAAAACGAACAACGTACGTCACACACTTAGCTAAAATTACAAACACAGAAAGCAAAAAAGACGCCGACAGGACCGCCGGAGTTCCAACAAAATGATCTCAGCACACCGATCGATCCCGCCAGCGCTTTGGTATAACGCCACATTACCAGACAATCCGCCCACGTCCATCTTCTTCAAGTTCTTGGCCTCCAGAATGACAACGGTTAGCTTTCCGGCGGTCGGCACATATCGCAGCGAGAAGCAGATGTCTCCCAGCTTTTCCTGTTTGACGAGATCCGGAGAAGAGTTTACGGAAAAATTAGTACGGAGCTCTATTCTGACTGCATTTCTTTTGCATCAAACAACATGTCACACAGACTCTATTGGTACATTTACATACATATCCATTTAAAAATATATAAGGGTTAATAGTTATATAAAGTTTCTATATGGGGTAGGGTCGCCTGAGTTCAGGTATATTATCAAGGCACTAAGCCATCTTTTCCATGAAATTTTATTGATCAGGATTAAAAAAGAACTCCATAAAACTTCAAAAAACCACGATACCAAATATCAGTTAAATTTAACTGACAGTTGATTTTATTGGTTTTGTTTAAAAGTTGAAATAACTTTTTAAAAATATTCCACAGAATGGAATATGAGCCTCTTATGAAGTTTAGAAAAGAGTGAAATATTAAGTATACGTAAACTTTAACAGTCTGTTAACTCTTGAAAGCCGACTGTTAAATTAGAATGCAATGTTATTTAGGATCAAAGATGTAAAATTACTATCGTTGATCATTTCGACCACATTAAGCAACGAAATTTTATTTTCCGGTTAAATAAACGTCAAACTAAGGTTAAGTCGAGATATACAGTTGCAGTAACAAGTATATATAATAATCAAGGATATCGGTATAAACATTAAGACAGATTATACACGTGGAAATAAGGACAAATCAAATACACTCGGTATAAGTTCAAGTTTTAAGGGTTTTTTTTGGGTGGGGTGAACATTACAGTATATTTAAGCAATTGTTACATGAACCTTAGTTTCTTATTTAATTGACACAAATCAAAAATGCCACATAAAAGTACATTAAAACATTTACTGCACGTCTTAGAGCTTCGATTTTTGGTAAGTGTAAATATATACCTATATATATGTATATCAGAGAGAAGAGTATATCCAACGAAAAACTGAAGAAACAAAGGCAAAGTATTAACTAAAATTAAACTCTTTGATATTGTTCAAGTGTTTATTTGGTTTTATTAGGGGCTTGTGTTGTTTTTATTATGAGTTGTTAACCATACCAAAACTTACAGTTTCTTTTATAAGTTATATTTTATTTTCTTTTACTTTTAATTTCGTACTTTGTTCGTTTATTTTTTTTTCGATTTTTATTGTTATTGAAACACCCAGCTCAAAACCGACTGCACAAAATGCAAAAATATCTTGGTTTTCAAAAATTTTCTTAGAAACTATTGATACAAGAATAGGAGAAATTAGAGACAGACAGATAAGAAGTTGTGATCAAGCATAGTTGAACCGATTTTTATGTACAGTACTAGTCTCTAAGTAACAGAGCTCTAGTTGGACACGATGTTGAAGGTACATTAAAATGAATAAAAATCTTAATAATGTACTTATATAAAGAAGTAGAGAATTTAATTTCGTATGTACATGATAAGGTATTAGAGAGCATATATTTTACAAATGAAAATTCTATCTAGATACTCAGTATTGCTATTATTTATAACATATATAAGACCCTAGGCTGGTCCGAACCGCTTGCAGTGGTGGGTTTTGGATTTTTACGTTTTATATTTCGTATTGTATAACACAAACCAATCCGATGCCAATTCCTCGAGCACTTCTCCAACGGTCAAACTAACCCGGGCAAACAAACCCGTATTTGTTAAACTATAATTTGTTAGCTATAGAAAATGTGGTTGTGTGTTATTGGGATTAGTTAAAAAAGTTTCAAGACAGAGACAGAGAGCGAGCGAGCGAGACAGACAGAGAGCGAGCGAGCGTTATAGAGAATTTATAGAGTTTTATATCGGAGTCACTTACCGCAACTTTATAGGGATTTAAATGTTTTGATTCTCTGAATTCGATTCAAGTTCAGTTATCATTTTTGATATATTGGGTGCCTTTCAAAATATTCTTTGTTAAATGTTTGGTGAATGTCTCATGGAAACAAAAATGTCTATAATCATAAACGAAAGGAAGGTAAACGAACAAATAAATCGAAATTGGAAAACAAGATTATTGAGCATTGTTTTTTGTATTTGACTGTCATCGAAGCTCTGCTTACACATTTCAGTACACAATCAAGTTATGCAAATCAAAAGATAAGTACAGTATACACATATCGGGCGAGACAGCGACAGAAGGCTAAACACAAAAATTAAGACGTAAGTAAGCGTTTTTTATTTAATAAGTTTTTGGACTTTACCAATTGTTTGGCTCTTGATTTGGATACATTTTTACTTTTGCAGGTCGAACAGAATTATAACACAAACACAACGAACAGAACTTTAAACACATTTATGACGACAACAACCAAAGCAAATAACGATAATTATGAATCTCCTTGGCTTCGTTCGTATACTTACATGGATTTTTAGGCATGTTATTCAGGTTTCGGATTGATTTCCCCATGGCATGAGTCAAAAATTTCGAGTACAGTTTGAAAATTTCGAGTTTTCGAATTTTTTGATAACAGATTTGAATTGGTTTTTGTTTTTTTTTTTTAGCGATACGTTTAAAAATAATTAAAGAGAAAAATGAAGAGCGTATTAAAAATTATTGAATTCCATTTCCAGTAGAATTTTGATAAGTATCAATGTTGTTTTTGGCAAATTTCAAAATGGTAATTGTTTCGTATAGTTTTGTAACCAATTAATGGTCGTATGTCCGTGTTCAATGTATATGTGTTTTGCTTTCTAATACTTAGTGTGGTTTATATATTAGTACAAATTCGTAAGCAAAAGGAAAGGCATGCAGTAGAGTAAAAAGTTGTTTAAAAAGGTATATTGCAGTGTTTCTAAACTAACTGTAATTAAGTTTTAGTATTGATATTAAGAAGAGTTACAGCTTTTCTCCTTGGCATTAAGGCTAAGGCTTATTTTCTTGGCGTAATATTATTTGGTCAGGATTAAACATTTGTTGGATTTCCTTTCTTTAAATTAAATTTTATGTATATGATATTTTGGTTTTGGATTCAAAGCTAAGGGAAATACAAATATTTGGAGTAATCCTTTCTGATTAGGTGGAAAATAGGTAATCAATACCTTGAACATTTTAAGCTGGAAAATTCGGAAAAATCTGAATATTTCTGTATGGGCTTGTTTAATTAAAAATGTATATTAATAATGTTTGCTGCACATTAAATAAGGTCCTGCAAATGTTTAATTTATCGGCTTGCCGAAAAACATTATATCAGACTATTCATTTTGATGTCTGGCATTCACAGGCGAGAAATTAAAGCTTTTTCCATTTCTGAAATTGTGTTTTTCTGTATGTATGTGTGTTTGTTGATTTGTGTTTATGTATTTATATTTGTACAGGACTTTTGTGCATTGTATTTGTGTGTTTGTTTGTGTTTTGTGTTCAGATCTTCTCAAAGCATTCATTCCATCATTTGACCAATTCAATGTAATCAATGCAAATATTTTACAACATTTTAATTTATTTATGTAACTCATTATTCGTTATTCCAAAGAATTTAATTTGTGCGTTTTAGTGTGTATGTTTGTGAGTATTACAGAGGTAAAAAGAGTGTGTGTTTTGGTATGAGTAAAAGTTGGACAGACTTTATGCAAATAACTTGGGGTGCAAAAGTTGATTACTACTGTAAGAAAGTTATGCAAAAGTATTTTCGACGCTTAATTGTTCCAATCAGAGTGCAAACCAAAATAATGTGGTTAATGTCGTTTGGAAATAGATTCAGCAACTAAATAATTAGATCAGCATGGTCAACAAATGGAGGGGATTTTCTGGCCCGAAAACGGGCAATAAAGTTTGGGAAAACGGAGAAGGCTTGAAGTAGATTGGCGGTGGGAAAGTCACTCAACCATGCTGATTTATTGTATCTTTTGCTTATGCCACAGGTTTTCTCAACAAATTAATATTGCAGTGTGATCATTTGCATATGGAAATGTGAAAACATTTGTCATTTTTATTACACGGTTGCAAACAAGACAGCCCAAACATAGATAAATCGTTTATATTAATACAAAAATTCAACTACAATATTAATGATGCGAGAAATAATGCAGACATAACAATATATCGGATATATATGTATATATATGAGTATATAGAAAGAGACAGAGAAAAAGTCAAAGAACAATCGCTCAAGACCAAATTGATTGATTATCGTGGGAAATAAGTTTTGAAGATTTATTTAGATTAGTTTGTGGTTCGATGCATTGGTTATTATAATCGTTATAGACAGCTTTTGTGTACAAGAGCGACAGTTCACAGAGACAGATCAGGTTATATAGAGGGAAAATCATAAACTCAAATCAAGTATGCAAAGGTGTAAAAGAGTTCTCGTTGTTTTTTTGGTTTACGTAAGAATTTAAAGTATTTTTTTGTATTTACCTTCTACAAAAGTTCAAGAAAAGAAGAGTTTATATGTTTCGAAATCAATTTTTTTTGGTTTGTTTCAGAGGGGGGAATTGGAGAAAGAGAAATTTAGAGTTTTATTTTTTTTGTAGTAGTTGTTGTGTCGGTTGGTTAATAGGATTCAAGGAAAATTATAAAACTGTCGGAGAGTGTGGGGGAAAATCAAGGGTGCTTTCCCAATTGATTTTCCCCCCTGTTTGCTGTTGGATTTCTTGTTGAGTATTGCTTATTTAAATGGTAAGATAATTTCTGTTATTTATTTATATTTGCATTTTGAACTGGGTGTGTAAAAGTTTCGTTAGAGACTCGAAAAACTTTTGCTGGTCTGTTCCACGAAGTTTTTTTTGTTTTGTTGATATATTGTTTCTGTTTTGGAAAGTTTTCACTGTAATTGTCTTTGTACCCTGCCCTTAAAAGTACCTCGAGGGGGCGGGGATTGGGATCGTTGACTTAAAAACAAATATCTAGTGGGTGTCACAAAAATGCTTTGATTGCTTTCTGTTGTATTTTCATTTTTTTTTTGGTCGTGGCTGAAGTTTGAATGCAAAATACACACAAAACACAATCATCTTAAGTAGGTGTTCAAGAATACAGAAGTCAACAAATATCACACGATTTCAGTGTTGGCTTGTTTTTTTCGGCTCGATAACTCAGAGGAGAAGTAACGAACGCAATAAATCATAAGAGTACGAAAAACAGATCTCAACTGATGTTCTTGAGTTGGATAAAAAACACTTAGAGGCACATCGAGTTGTATACATAGACAGAGATAGAGAGTTACGGATAGCTTGGATAGTACTGGTGACCCCGATTTGGACCCCGGCCTAGCTCTACATACCTGTCCGCCCTCCCCTTCAACGCTGACCAAATCGCGCCACTCCTCAATCGTCTGTGCCAGGTCAATGGTGCACAGGGGCACCTTCACCTCTCCAATCTGGTCGTGCTTCGAGAAGCGGTCAAAGTCGAAAATGGCAAACACGAGCGTCTTGTTCATGGCATCGGCATAGGGCAAACTCTGCGGTATATAGGAGAAATTTAGAATACCCTCTCATAAACTTAGCTTATTAATTGAAGTTCTCAAAAAATGTAATTCAGCATTCATAATCATATTCTAGAGTATCAGGAAAGTTTCTAGGGACTTAAATTCTTTTCAAAAACGATGCCTTAGTTTGTATAGCATACTATTTAGCACTTTTCAAAGAGATTTCAGTCAACTAAGATGTTTTTGTTTTTATCAACTTTCCTATTAGGAATTTACATTTTTTAATAAGAAGAATTTCTTGCAATAGCATAGAAGTAAATCATTTTTGATTTTAATTTGAAGTTTGAGAAAATCAACTCTATCCTGTAGTTGTCCTAATCTCACCTTAAAGGTGAACGTTTCGTTGAAGACCGGACTCAGGGTCTTGCGGTGCACTTTGGTCTCGAACTTCTTTTTCTTGTCGGGCAGCAAGTACACCTTGACATAGGGATCCGAAGTACCGCCCATGTCCAGGGCGGGCAGCTCCTCAGCTTGGATTACCGTCACGGCCAAACTATTGGAGTTGAAGTCGTATTCCAGCTGAAAGAGAGAGATTCAAAGGAGGGCACCAGAAGGGAATATGGTTTTTGCCATAAAAGAGATAAACAAAAATTAAATATTAGTCAAGAGGTAAAACGATTTGTATGTTTTATATGTTAATGTGGCTAGGTCTAATTTAAGAATGTTTCGAACAAAGACAAAAGGAAAACCATTCTTAGCACTCAAAAAATATATTATATTCAATTAGGTGTTTCTAAAAGCGGAAGTCTAATCGTTAGTAGTTTAATATATATTGTTTTCTTTTTACAAAGTTAATTTCAGAATGATCATTTATTTTCTTATTTTTTGAGTGAAGAATGCTATCCATTGGAATCACAATTTTGAAGTTAATGTAATTTTGTTAAGTGTGATTTGAGACCTTGAAGAGGAAGTTACAAGATATAGTAGAGTATTTATTGAGTATTTAAGGTCCTTTCTGTGAGTGTGTTCTCCATGTCAACAACATCAACTCTGCCCATATTTATAGAATACCTATCTGAGTTTATGTTTGGTTAGTTTCGTATTCTGGGGATTAGTTTTTGGGGAAGATGTGGGGTAGCTGGAGAATTGATGAACCCACCTTGAAGTTGAGACGCCCCAGCTTTTGTTCGCTCTGCTTGTCCTCCTCGTCACCCTCTTCGGCATTTTCGGTGAGTTCCTCCATATCAGGCTGAACCTATGGCATACCAGAACCCAATAACTACTAAGATTTAATGGCGCGTCAGACACTTACTTTCTCCTTGTACGCCGATCCCAACAACTGTACCGACTTCATGTCGACACCCTTCTTACCCTTACCATCTTTGGTTCTTCGCTTCTTCAGGAATCTCCGCACACAGAAGAAGATTATACCAAAGACGACCAGGAACACGAGTATGATGATGGCCACCACGCCCCATGTGGGCAGCCCCGTGCGCTCGGCGATCACCTCGGTGACCACTTCGCCGACATGCTCGATCTTTTTGATCACCGGCAATGAGGTGGTAGTGGATTCTGAAACGGAAATTGGTTAGCTACATTTCACATCTGATTGCTTAATTGGGCAACAAAGGTAGTAAGAAATTGGGCTGTGTAAAACAGTGATTTCCTCGATTTCGTTCATTCAAGAAAGTCTACCCAAAAGTCCGAATTCTCGGCCAAAACAAATTTAGAATTTTGCTCATTAAAATCAAATAAATGGAACAAAAATTAAGGCTTATATCTCTCTTATATCTATAAAATTTCTATAAATAAACAAAGAATTTTTTCAAATGTCCTCCATTGTGTAACAGATCTTTCCCCACAATATATAATTTAATGTTTTTTGAGAGAAATACCAACCCAATAATAATCTAAAACTGATATTGTATTTTGACTCACCCTGAGCCTCTGTTGTTGCACTCCGTGTTGTTGATTCCACCTGTGCGATTCTTTGACTGGCCGCTTCCGCCTTTTCGGCAAGGACTTCCTGTTCCTGCCTGTCCACCTCACGGAACTTGGAGTGATGTGTTTCTTGCAGCTTCTGGTCCACGGATTCCAGTTCCGCTGCCGGCTCGGACGCTGGCGCTGGTTCCGCTTCCGGTTTGGCGTCCGCTTCCGATTTTGCATTTGGCGGCATTTTGTTGTGTTGTGTTGTTGCTGAAAAATGAAAGGTTCAATAAGTAAATTATGGTAAATAAGAAGTACATATTCTGGTACTAGTATTAAGACTTTGTTGAAAATACCCTTTAAACTTCGTTTTTAATGAGCTGACATGTGCCTCTTTGAAGTCAACCAACTTGAGCAAATGTTTATGATATGAGCGGTAATTTCCAGGCTGTCGTTGTTTTAAAAATAGCGCGCAACAAGAGTATGGTCACAAAGAAATCCCACAAAAGTCGTTAGCAACTTTTCCTACACTCGCATCCTTGAAACACTAGAAATGCGCTGACGGCGTCAACTGAAACTAGTGGTTGGGTGGTGGAAAACGCACCAAGTAAAAGTGCTTATCCTTAGCCAGCCAAGGGCACGCACTCTCTCCCCAAACACCCCCAACCACCCACTTTGTGTATGTAAGTGTGTTTCTACAATGGCACCCACACAAAACGCTTTGAATAGCTGGGACCCCGATCCAGTTTTTCTCATTTTACCCTCTTTCTTTTCTAATTGAATTCATTAATATTAACACCGAGCTGCCGGCTCTGTTCTCCATCTGCTTTGTAGTCCTTCGGTTTGAATTTTTCCATATTTTACTTCATTTCATTTACTTTAACAACTTGAGCTGTATTAATTATGGATGAGGGAGGCTGTTTGAGTTGGGTCCTCAGCTCTTCGTTTATTATTTTCAGACATCCTTTGACCCTGAACTGCTATTGTTACAGAGACGGACACCCGGGATTTTGGGGTTCCCCCAGCTGGTCATCTGTGGGTACTCACAACTCGCTGATTGACAATATGCTATCTTTTTTATTACTCAGCCACGGTCTGCTCGAAATTGCTACTTGGTGGCGGCTCCATCAAAAGTTGAATGACACATGTCATCCACAAAATAAAAACAATTTTTTTTTGAGAATATATTTGACTTAGGATAATTCTTTCAGGAAAAGAATTACATTTTTCATTTTGAATATAGGCAAATATTTCTATAAATATAATTTGTTTTCACATTGCATTTTTTTATAATAGAAGATTAAAAATAACATTTATTAATTTCAGTTAAAGCTGGCGTTTCTTTGTTTGGCTAAAAATATCCAATAATGTAGAACTCTTTTTATTAATTGGTAAAAGAAAATATTTATACAAAATAAGTTGTATTTTCCGTTAGGTAACTATTTAAGGAAACGAGAATTTCTTTTTAAAGTTATAACTTGATAACGTATTCCGTCACAATTTATTCTTATCTGTTTTTTTGTTAAGTCGCTCGAGACTGTCATAGACTTAAAGATAAATTATATAGGGGCACCCAAAACCACTTTACACCCCATCAAAAAAAATAAAATAAAAAGGAAAGAACTGGTGTATGAGCAATTTAGAGATAAAGTGACTTCAAATTGCTGCTGGTGCTGTGGCTCGTCACTTGTTTACTTAGCAAATGACGTCAAAGGACATCCATACCCTGATACACTTGTACCCACACCCCCAAAAATGGCGTGGAAAACTCGGAGAGCCTCTTAAATGAAAAGCCCGAAGGCAGCTTTGTTTATTCGGTCCCATACATTTGCCTAAATTCTAATGTTCTGGATGCCAAGCGAGTGGAAATGTGCAAAATTAAGTTGCGCACCCTTCAATAATTTTTGATTTATTTTAAGAAATAATATTAAATATAATAATATTCTTATAAATTAATAAAATATAGTGTGTGAACTATTTAAAGTGTATTTTTAATGGATATGCTTACATATGAGATACTCCCTAATATATGATTAATTTTATTAAAATAGCAGAATCAATTTATTTCTTTTAGTCCATGAGCTACATTAAATTATTTTAAGAAACTGCAACATTATACCCCTCATTACAAGAGTTAATTCAAAATTTGGTATAAAATTTTTTTATTAAGTTGGAATTACTCACTTATTTAACTTAAAAACTTCGTTAACTTCTATTATGTTTACCTGTTTTTTAAGAGATTACTCGAAGGACTTTATTTTAAAACTTGAACCTTTCCGTAAACTCAGCTAAAAAATATTACTTTATTCCACTAAAGAATACAATCGACTGTTTACGTTCGTGACTTAATATGTTCCCTTCTTATCGCCTTTTTTTCCCGAGAAGCAGACTTTCAGCTTATCTTGGATTAATTTGCCAAGACTGGGTGACGAATCGGCAACAAATTAATAAATTATAAATATCTTATTATACAATTTAATATCACTTTAGTTTTACAATATAAAACCATGATTACAAATAAATAAAATACTGGGATTTACTCGATTTATATTTTATTCAATGTGCCAATGTAAAGAAAAATTACTTTGGGTTGTTTAAATTCTTTGATTAAATTATATTTTCGAAGCAAACATAAAAAGGTTCCGTTGGTGTTTACTTTTAAAGAAAACTACTATTTTATATTTTTTATTATTTGAGAGGAGAAACTAAATTCGCAACCGATCAATAAATTTAAATGCATCTAGGACAAGTTTTTCCTACGAGAGGCTGCCTGGAAATGACTTCATGGAAAGAAGGAAAAAAGAGGCCATAAAAAATGGCAAGCTAGAAAGTGTCACGACTCCCCCTGATCCCCTGATCCCCTGACAAATTGCGTTGCAGCCCAGTGGCAGCTAAATAAAATGGACAAACACTTGGCAGGAGCTTCCTGCCCCGGGTAGCCTCATCCATAATAAATGCACACGCAACAATCAGAAACACCTCCCGAAAGTTTGCCCGGAAAATGGCAATCAAGTCACCCAAAGCCAGAGCACTTTGTTGGTCATGTTTTATTAATGCACCAAAAATCTTGCACTGAATTATGTTCCCTGGCATAAGCGCAAAAGTACCTGCAGGAAAACCATAACGTTAATAAGACCCAAGATGTGCAACTACGATTTTAAGGCAAGGGAAATAAGGTCACAAATATTGTATGCGGTAGTTGCCACAATTTTGTCATCCTGCCAGTTTTTCGTGCCACTTTTTTTGCACACGGGTCAACGGGGCGTATGGGTGTGCTGGTATTTTGCGGTGCCCACTTGTCTGGGCCCGAAAAAGTGGCAACGAAATAACAAACTACGCAGTTCGACCAGTTTCGTGACGGGCCATAAGCGAATTTATATTTAGAGCCAGAACAGCTGCTTTCTGCCATTTCTGTTATTGTTGGTACTCAAATTCGTTCCAAAGGCTTGTATAAAGCTCGAATGGTCAGTGAGTTCATTGTTGAGCAACCAATTGATGGGAAAACATTTCCAGTAACTGTCAAAAGTGCCATAACCAAAATGCCTTGCCTTTTATAATTGAGATACAACAATGATAACTGCGAAATAAAGTATAAGATTTAAAATCCTTTCCACCTGAATCTCTGGATGCTTAAATATGTAATAAATATTATTGTCTTATAACTACATTTTTTTATTGATCTTTAACAAAACCAAAATTTGGCAGAAAAGAAGTTTAAGATTTAGAGAACATTAAGGTGTAAACTAATTTTTTCTCGTCACTTTTGCTTACAAATTGTCTCGGCTTCGAAAAAACAATTTCCTTTCATTATTTATAAGCAAAAGTAATTAAATTAATAATTATATTACCACACCTTTTTTGGCTTATGTTCTGATGATGTTACTTCAAAATTAGCCTCTGTGTCCTAGACCCTACTAAATTATTAAAAGTTCGTAAAGGGGCTCTAATCACGGGCAATGAGTCCGCATTCCTAGTAATAGTTTCTGAGGTTTGACCTTTGCCAGAGTACCTATAAATATACTGCTGTCTGCTGCTCTTCCACCGATTGTGGGCGGTGGTGCAGATATCTGATAGCGGTGTGTGGGTGGTGCATTGCAGTAACACAAAGAGGGCCACAAATATCAACAATTGGCAGTGGTTTTAGTTAGATTAGGGGTATATTCACATAATGATAAGATAATTTTGCCTCATCAAACATTCAGTGGGTAGACGGATACTGAAAAAGGCAACGGAAATTCAAGTAAAAAGAGTGATGTACCGAGCTGGCAATCAAGCTGTCAAAACAAATTAACATTGACCAGAACTGGATTGACAGGCAGCCATTATCCATTACCGGGTCCAAACAAAAACACCGTAGAGGTGGTCCGCAAAAAGGTATTCGGATCTATGGCAACATCTGTGGAACCCACGCACGTAATACGGATGAATCGAAAAGCGGAAGGAGGCCCTCGAAGCTCTCGAGCGGGAAACGGTTAAACTTTTTTTGCCGAGCCGGAGAGTGGAAATAACTCAGGGAGAGGAAATCGGAAAAGCGGAAAAGCCACACATGCCCACAGTTTGCTCTCTTTCCTGCTCTCCTTACTGCGCACATAACCCAGAGAAGGCAACAAAATAAAAACTCGGAAAAATGGCAAACGAACAAAAAAGAAGTAAAGAACATAATCGGAAAACCACAGTAGACAATGACAGGACTTTGCCTTAGGATTAAAGAAGGCCCCAGGAGAAAAACCAATTTTCCACATCATTATGCTTTTCGCTTTCATTGAACAATGGTCTCGGTGTTTTTGAAATCAAAAATTAAACAGACTCGAAAATTTTATTCATATTCTCGAATTTCACAACGTTTTCTTCTTTGTTTCGGGCGTAAAGGGTCAAAAGAACGCGGGTGTTCGGGCCAACTTGATTATTGGCAATTATGTGCGGTTTCCCGAGCTTGTCTGCAGCATTTTTATTGCGAGGTTTCGGCAATGCCCTTAATGGCCTGCCCCCCAGGAATTCCAACCCAATTTCTGGCTGTCCAAAGCTAATTAGCAAAGGGAAGACTAAATCAAGTTTAGCTCTTATTAGACTAAGATAAGAGGCGCCCCATGAATAAGTGATATGTGTGACTGGGGAGAGGACTTGACAGTCTGGCAGTTAAGAAACTCAATTACCGTAAAATATGTCGAGACATATTAGGATTATTTATTTAGGATTAAATGGGAAACAAAATTGTTTAGAAATTTGACCCCACCATCATTTTATCAATGAAATAATAAAAAAATGTGAATTGTAATTATTGTAACTATTTAAACTATTTGTTAAAACTAAAATGTTGGCAAACTCTCACTAATAAAATATCTGAGTTGTCACAAAATGCTATTAATTTAAAAATATATATATATTAATTCAGTTTTTTTGTGCCATTGATTTTATCACGATGTTCAATTTACTTGCCAAATCCAGTATTCCAAATATCGCACACTCTAGGCTTTCTTTGCTTCGAGATTTAGTCATCAAAATGTATAGTCCATAGGCAAAGTTTTAAAAAAAATAAAACAACTTTTATCGCAATCGCAACGACTTTTGGATTTTAAAGTTGCAATAGCTAAACTACATAGCATTGGAATATGGAATTAAATTAGATCATTGAGCATCAATTATTTTACTTCTTGTATTGATATTATGTGTTAAATTTAAAATGAAAATTATTTTTTAGTTTGATTTTACATCGAAGTTTTACTTTTTTGCACCACATCATGTTAGTTTTTCCTTTCTTTTTAATTGTAGTTGATACCCAAAAAAGCGCGCTATACTTTCGTGAATAGCAAGAGACTCACCTCCTAATCAAAAATGTTGCCAATGTTTTTCCAATCAGCAATCGGGACCCAGACTAGCGTTAATAGCTCGGCTTCGCTTTCTTCGGTATTTAATGTGCTTGTTTATCGTCCTCTTTATTAGTTAGATGATGGGTTTTGAGCAGCGTTAAACGAAGCGAGACTCCAACGGGGGGAGTGGAGGGGCGGCAGCAGTGGCGACGTCCTGGCAGGAAGGATGATGATGATGATGCGGGTCCTGGCGCTTGTCGGTGTGTGAGTGTGTGTGGGTTTTTGCTCCTGCTGCTGCCTTCTCTTTTTTTGTTTTTGGTGGCTGGCTTTGGCTAGTGAGGCCGCGGCTCGCTAGTCTCACATGAATTTCGTATACTTTTTGTTGGTCATTTTCAATTTATTGAATTTAATTTATTTAAATATATTATGTAGAGGGCAGGACGCGAACGGAGAGAGAGAAATACAGAGAGAGAGTGTGAGAGAGCGGGCGAGATGCGTTGCGTATACGTAATATCAAAATACAATGGTATGCGTAAATATTGATAGAGCGAATTTTACTTGTGTGCTGTGTGCTGTGTCTCTTGTGCGTGTGAGAGTGGCTTCGCTAGTGTGTGTGTGTCTGTGGGCAGAGAGAAAGAGAGAGAGAGAGAGAAAGAGTGGGAGGTTGGCAAATTCGCTTTTTCCTCGAAGAAAGCAAATTCAGGATAGAGATTTTCTTAGGGCCATTTCTTCGTCCTTTTTTGTGTCTTTTTTTTTGCCTCTTTCAGCTTCAATTGAGCTTTTCTCTTTCTCTCGCACTCAGACACTTAAAGTTGATAGGGAAAACTCTTTTTATAACTTTAATTTAATTATTTATTGACAATCAGGCCTAGATGCCTCTTTGCCGTTTTTTAAAATCACATTTTCCTTGAATTAACTCCTGGTTCTCGACTGGCCTACACTACCACAATAATCGAGTGGAAAAATCAATATCCCCGCAAGTGGCTCAAATGCGTTTTCACTTTCAATGATAGCCCATTTTTGTGCGCTTCTTTCATTTTCGCATTGCACATTGGAATTTTCAATTAAGATTTTCTGGCGTAGCTATTATTTTTTCCCGACATTTACTGCGAAAAATTCTGATACACAAAAAATGTTCTCCTTTTCGTCAACGCGTGCTAAACACACACACTCACACAAAGTCGAACACACGCACCCACACACATACACACGCGCACAACACTTTTCGGGGCTTTCGATGGCGTTTTCCTTTATATAACAAATTGCAAATCACTTTCACCATATAGCTTTGTTTTTTACCAATTATTTGTTTAATTTTGATTTATTATTTTAGCATTTATTTTAAAGATTTTCTTGGATTTTGCAACATTGTATGTGGCTCTAGAATTTTTCTTTCCCATTCACCTTCAGCCTAGCGCTTTGTACTTCAGCAGTCAACTTCCACGGTCGATGTTCATTCGCGTTTTGGCCCACACGCTCCAGGAGCAGCGAGGAAAAGCTTGGGCCACTCGCCAAAAAGCAAGAGCGAACCGGTTGGGGCATCGATTTTGGTTTGCTGGCCAGCGGGTGACCGGGGTTCGTTCCGCCATCCGGAGCTTTTGGCCAGTGTAGACCTCGAAGGAGAAGGGTCTGGGCCAGCTGGACTAGGCTTAGCCCTACGATTCTGGAATTTAAGGAAAGTTAAATAAATAAATAACGTTATTAAGACCATATCCTTAAATTCTAAAAACATTTTTAATAGGTTTAAGGCTTTTGATTTTAAGATTTCATTTAAATAGACAAATTTTTGATTACACAAAAATTTAAACATACAAAAATGAGTACAGTAGAAAAATTGGATTTTATTTTTAATTCTAACTTTTAATATTTGAGGTTACCTAAGATTGTGTTTAAAATAAATATTTTGTTTTAATATTTTCAACTTGTTTCTATATTTTCAATGTTTTTTAAGCGATTATTAAAATTTAAAATATTTTAAAAAATATTTGGCAGTCTAAGCCAACCCCGACGTTTTTGCAACTTCTCTCTCTCTCGATTCTTTTAAAGAAAGTAAACATCTGACTTACAATCACATGTAATGTTAAAAGCTCGTTCCAAACCTGTTTGCAGAATGTTTTTGGGTGCATGCGTACTAGACCAGAAATGTCTCAATGACACACAAAGTTGTCAGCAAGGACATTCCTATAGGATGGGGGAGTGGGTTGGCTGAGGGAAAAAGCTCAAGTACAAAAAGCTTTTTTACCGAGCTTTTCTGGATGTGTTAACATACCCCAAAGCTAACACTTAGTACTGAGAATATGCGTACAGATGACGCCAGTGTATCATTTACCACCTAAGCCACAAAAAAGCAAATAAAACTAATCAAAATAAGTGATATTGTGTAATCAATACCCATTTAGAACGTGCGTCACGAAACAGCGTTTATTTAAAATTTATAGAGTGAAAAGTATGTAAATGTCAAACCAGCACGTAATTATTAGTATTATTAGCGTAATAGCTTATAATAGCATTTACAAATTTGTTGACAATTTTATTATTTGTACAAAAATGGTTTATTTACCCTTTAAAATACGCAGTTGTGAAAATAGGAACCTTGAGTTTAGATCGCCATTAAAATAATATATTAAATAATTTTGATTTTAAAACTAAAGAAATAGCTTCTGAAATATTAATATTCTTTAATGATTCATTGGCAATCCTTTACGGCCGGGTACATAAATCACGGTATTGGATAGTGTTCACCTTCACGCCCCAATCAGGCGTTCAGCCATAGGCTTACACTACCATGGGTCGTGATTTTCCATATCGTTTATCTTTAGAACCCTTCCACGGAAATCAGTAACCGCGCCAAAGAAGTTAATTAAACGGCCAGTCCACGGGCTTAAATCGAAGCCATCGATCGCGATGGATCGCTCTGATTGATGATCGGACCGGAGAGCGAAATGTAAACACGCACTCGCTCACGCACTTATCACTTATTGTATGGTTAGTGGGCTCTGACTAGTGGCTTGTGGTCAATGGGTACTTGAACTTGCTCCCAGGGGCGATAAGGAATGCGGCACGCGCTCGATCTGATTTGGTCGTGGGGCAATTGCAATATTGGGGTTGCCGTGTCACCCATGGCAATATATTTAAACTGGATTATTTGAGGGTCATTTGCATCGCTGAGGTAACGTTAAATAACGACCCACACTTCCCAAAAGAATTAAAAATTAACAACTTGCATCACCAGATTAGATTCCACCAATCAACTGATGTTTGGTTTTTTCCTATGTTTTTTTTTTATTTCATGTGGTATCAAATTTTTTGGTGGTCGAGGTTATGGCAAGGCTACACGTGCCCCTAATTTGTGCCATTAGTTTTATATGCTTTGCATATATGACTTATTTGGTTCTTCGGTGGTGTATGCACGTTATCAACGATCTATAATCGAGTTGTGCACTGACCAGGTCTTTAAGGTTCCTAACTTTTTTTAATCATTATTCGACGACTGATAGTAACACCATGTTTAGACTTTGCTTCACCGTCAATTTATGTGAGTCATTTGATTGTGTTTATATATGAAACTTTTAATAAACATATATTGAAATTATAACGTGGATGACAAAGGTCAATTTTGAGAGCTTATCTACCAATCGGCATACACAATCATCGAGTTATTAATTATCGGTTTGAGGTGGTTATTCTAGATTCTGTGAGTATGAAACCAAATAATTGATTAGATCTGACCAAAACGCTATTATGATGTGTTATTTATTTTGTTATAGAACTATAACGTTTTGATAGCTGTTTTAAGTTAATAAAGCTTAAGTTTTTAACTATCTAAAATATATTTATGTTTTTACTATTTGTGGAGATTTTTTATATCAGAGAGAAGTTTAATTTCCCCCATGGCTTTCCCATATTTGCAGTTTATTTTTTACAAATTCTTGACACTAAAATATACTATGCTAAAAGAGACTATTTATTCCCACTAATTCCTGACATGTGGTACGGAATGGCACGATTGTCTTTTCGAGACCGGTAAAACTGACCACATCAACCCGAAAATAAGTACGTGCTAATTTTAGATCGGGTCCCAAACACACACTAGTCGGTGATAGTAAGGTGTATAGTATTTTTAACATATGCAAAAATGTGATGAAATCTAAAGCAAGGCGTCATCTACACATTTGGCCCAGAGGCCAAAAAGACGTCATGGATTGGCTTTGTGGGGTCTATGCATCATCTCGATCGGCTGGCCCCTCGAAATTCGGGCAGACACGAGCTGCATGCGTGGTCTTGTTGGCAGTTAGAGTTAATTGCTCTTTACTGCAGCCAGATGATTGAGTGAATTGAGTGAGACGATTCGATCACATTCGAATTTGGTTCACACGACCGGCGCATGACTCGTAAATGGACTTTGCTCCCGAAAAAAGTCTAAATATATATCCATGTGCGACCACTTGCGCCCGATCTCGTCTAGCCTGTCTGTCTGCTGCTCAATTTCTGGATGCAGGCGTCTCGAGTGGTCCAAAGTCCAAGTTGTCAATTCTGCCCATCATCGGCGCAATGCCGTTCATGGCTTCGCAATTACTACGCTCAATATCAATTTGTTCGCACTTACAAAGCGAACGGAAAGTTTCCCCCAGCGAGCTGATTAAGTGCCCCTCATTCAACTGAATTTTTAATTAATTTCTCTTATTGTAGTCCGAGCTGTATAATTATTTTTGGCTCCATTTCGATTATCTCCTCGAGGATACACGCTGAGTCCACATGAACAGACCACAATCGGAGCCACACCTGTTCGAACGAAAGGCCTCAAAGCTGACCACATGTTAATTAGTTTGCTAAATGGTTTTCTGACTTTATTTCGACGAGGGCTTATCGGTTTTAACCAGAGCTCTCTAAACTGAGATTGGAAAAAATGTATATATATTTTTAACTCAAGAGTTGGTATTAATCAAGATAACTAAAATACTGTTTGTGCAACCTCTTTAATTTCTTAATGTTTGGCCCACATGGGTTTTGCTTTTAACCAATATTTTTGGTAGAAAGAAATCTATTCAAAATGAATTTAAGTTTGTCTATATCAGCATCGATTAAAGTTGATGAGCATTTTCATAATAAAAGATTCATAAGCTAGTTGAAATCTAGATTCAAAAATACTTTTCGGCCTTGAGTAATTATTTACCAGGCCACATATATTTTACTAATCTAAGCTCTAATGATTTTTTTTATTCTTTTTTATAATTAAATCGAAAGTCGTGGGTGTTATCAATGGTTATCAGAAAAATATATATGTATAAAATGTACATTTGTGTTTATGTCTGGCTACTTTCCGGTTGTCAACAAGAAATCCTCTGTAATCAGAAGACTTTGTTCTGTTGGCCCTCTTATTAACCTATAAACCCAAACAAAGTAAAAATAGAACAAAATCGTTGAATTAACCCTATTTTCGTAACAATATTGTCATAAGAATAATGATGTTAATGATAAGGCTTAGCTTTTATTTCCCGGAAGAATTTAATGATTTAAACTTTATTAAATACAAAATTCAGAAGGCATGCATAGAATATTCCTGATCAAATGCAAGGCTAAAGTCTAGACGTGTAAGGCCATTTATAATCATTATAAGCGATTTAAATGATTCATAAAATAATGAACTGCATTATGTATACTGAACTTTGGACAATACTTTTTTAAGTAAAAAAAAAGTGCGAACACCTTTTTCAGTGGTTCTAAAAATGAGAAACAAAATAATCGGTTTAGTGTGGAATTAATTATGACATTCAAACACTATTTTATATAAAAACTGAATTTCCAGAGGCCTGGCCACGATAAGCCACACTTTGTGACGTGTTTTTTAGCACGCGCGCCACTGTTAAAAATTAGACGTAGGTTGGGAACAGATCGGTTCTCGGTCCTGAATATTCAAAATATAATAGCTATAATACACAATTCCATCGCATTCTACTTGAGGTGAATGCTTTGTTATGAAGTCTCAAGGTAAACAAAACTCGAGACGGATTTAATCAGTCGATTGGCATGAGGTCTGAAAGTGAAACACGGCGATACGGAATCAAAGTCAAGTTATAATTTATATAAACAATTTACATATTATAATCCTCCATGGTAATCTCAAAAGGCCCATGCTCAGCAGACGTGAAAACTCTAAAATTATGATATCATACATGCTAATCAATTTGAACTCAAGCAAGTTAAAAACAAGAAAATTCAATAACATCGTAAAAGCTCATCATAAATGGCCAAAACGGAAATGATTAGCTTGCCACAGAACTAAACAAATAAAGAAAAAAGCTATGTAGGACTCTTGAATTTGTTATACTTGGTATTTGTTATTTAACAATGCTAGGATTTTTTTTTTTTTTTGGCGGCAGGTAATAAGGTTAAACTTAAGATACAAATAAGTCAACAAGTCAATAAGTTCTTCAGATAGCATTAAACTAAAAATTATGTAATAGCCTGCTTCTTATTATTAAGCTGGCTGTTAAGATCTTTTCCATTAAGATCTTTTCCATTATGTGAACATGGATCAATTCAAAACTTAATATGGTCCAAAAGGATAACCTCCTGCTGTGGAATCTAGCATACTCTTGTCCACAGAGAGTACCGAGTATAAATAGACTTTGGGCTATCAAAAGAAAGCGGTGGTGTGAAAACGAAAAGCCACTAGGCAATGTCGGCTATCAAGCAAGCCGGCTGGACTTTAGACCCGGTCGGAACGAGCGCAAAAACCCCAACGTCGCGACGTCAGCTCACGTTTTGGGTGACGAATGCTGCGCTCGAGCGGCAACATCGAACTTGGGCCATCGAACGTGCTCGACGAGCGGCGTGGGTGTTCGATGCAGGAGCCGATCGGAACCAACCGGATTTGCAGTATCTCTAGAGAGGGAGGGCGCTACAATCAGGGGAAAGTCGCTTCTTATCAGATCTACCTCTCCTCTCTCTGTTTTTCTTTCCAAAAACAAAAATGTAGTAAAATTGCGCATCGTTTTATAACTAGCAGAGGAGTGCGCCAATAATCGGCGGGTCTGTTATCAAACAACTCGCCTGTCTGCCGCCCGAAGACTGGGCCATACCCATACCCATACCGCTCCCCACAGATACCGTTAGTCGTACCGCTCCAGAGCAGCCTTTGCGGTCGCTGCGCCGCCCATCGTCGAATTATTCACACGCAGACGTTCTCAACGATCGGACCAAAATATTAAAATCGGGCATTAACCAACTTGGTGACAAATAACTTTGTGGACTTCTCCGAAAAAATACTTTTTAAAAAAGGAGAATTAAAAAGTCTTTGTGTTTATTCAACAAAATAATAAACGCTTGTCACTCCGAGGCAATCAAGTTCAAGTGGTGAAATACAAACAATGACTAGTCGGCAAAGATGATTTGCGAAAACAATTAAAAAGACTAATCATCTACAAAATCATTCAAGGACATTCGGAAAACATCCTTTTAAAAAGGCTTGCCAACTACGTGTTAAAACGATTTTTTCAAATATTGCATTGGATAATGAATTATTAATTTAGGTAAGTTATATAACACACAATTTGAAGAACTTAAAATTTCTTTAAATAAAATACATCTTTCTGTGTTGATAATTTGACAATTATCTTTTAAATTTGTATATAAAAATTTGTATATTTTCAATATCTTTTAACTAAATTTGACTGTATTTATGAACTGTTAAACAAATAAATGGCGACTTAATAAATTAATTAGATCTATGGGAAATGAGCTACAATGTTTAATACAAAGCAAGATTGTGATGGCTCATTGAAAAGGCAAAATACTTTTTAAGAGGTTTTTTTTTGTATCTAGTGGTAAGCAAACTTAGATAAATTTATTTTTGATAAAAAAACAGATCCTGATATTGAAATAGACCCTTTTCAAGGCGTGGAAGTTTCTAGTTTTTATTTTGGAAACTCATGCAGTGATTACAGAACAATCAGTTATTAAATGGTATATCGATCATAACCCTTTCACTGATTAATTGATAGTTTCCGCGGCTAACCTAGAAAAGCTCTTGGAAAACGTGTGTGGGAATTTCGAGAGCTATTGCCACGTCGAAAGGCATTAACCAAATTTAGTTGTCCCAACTGATCCCAGTTAATCCTGCACCTAATTTATGGTAGCATCGCCGACGAGCGTGTGGGCAAGCCAAAAGTGTTAAGGCAAATTTATTTTGCGCTGCTTCTGGCAATCGGGGCAATCTCCGTGAGTGGTGTCCAAAGTCCAGATCGTGGCATGCTCCCGGTCGCTGATCAGCGTGAACAGCGTGATCGGGAGATTTATTGCCAAAAACCGAAAGACGTAGTGGCATTTTGTAGCAGTGCATTCAACTGCAGGGCGAAAGAAATGCAAGTGATAATGCCCGGCAATTACGATAGCCCCAGCCGCTGCCCCGTAATTAATGCGAAAATGATATGGGAGGAGGAGCCCCATGGAAAACCCCCAAGAAGAGTCGTCAAGTCAGTTGGGCATCAACTGCAGTCTGCAGTCTGCGGCTGTACTTTGCACCGGCCCATCGCGAAAGCCCCCAACTCCGATTTGCATCGACTTGGCAACCGCGGAGTCTTTGGCTTTTGTTTCAGCTCCGAATCACGCGCCACTTGCGTGCTCGATGACGTAGCCCCGATCGCTGGGCGTTAAATGACCTTCTTCAACTTCTGTCCCCCCCTTTTGTGGCCCCTTTTTCGGCCCCCCAAGTCATCGAGTCGCACGCCTCGAATTGATTTGTGCCTTTGATAAGTCGGTCATCAGTTAAGTTGCGTCCAGTGCAGAGCTGAAATTACGTCAAAAAAATTGAATAAGTAAGAACGTGTCACATGTCGCGTGTGAGTGTCAGTCCCTACTTCCTGATCCGTTCTGATCAGATCTGTTATTATAGGCCCCCTGCCGCCATTATCGACGTCAGTTGGCTTGGCGTGGAAAATATTCAGATTTTGGAACGTGGCAATCTACGTAGATTGTGGAAAAATATGCGATGAGATGATAAGTGGCGTGACCTATGCTGAAGGCAAGGACGTAATCGAAAAGTGGGGAAAAAGTTGGTAAGAGGTTTTAAAAAAGAGCCATTACACGTTAAATGACATATTTTTATGAGCTTCGGTATTCGAAAATATACTTTTTTTTAAAAGGAAAGATATATTTGATGGTTAAGCTTTAAATGTCTAGCCTAAAAAAAATGCTTCGTTACATAACCCCCAATTTGGATCAATAAAATATAAGAGATCTGTAGCCCTGTTAAACAGTTTTATATATCTAACTATTCTAAGGAATATTACATACAAATCAAAATATTTAAAATAATCAAAATATTTATAATAACGAGCCATAACAATCTGCCATTAAAACGTGCTACATTGTCGGCAGGAATTTGCTGAGGCCTACACAAATTTCTGCCAATTAACCGGACATCTAAATTGTATTAATCTTTTCATTTCGATGATCTAATAGGCTTCAGAAAATCCCAGATCGTGACAAGCGAATCGGGCACGTGTTCAGCTCTTAATCGAAACAAAATGGGGGGTAATACAACTCGTGATCTACGCGTCGGCCTTCAAATAGTTTTCTTGACCTTACCCGACTGTTCTACATTTAGCCAAGACCAGAATGAATAAAAGAAATTTAGGGTGATGAAATTCCCAAACGAAAATAAACACACAGCCCGTGAATCGCCCACTTAGGGTTCACATAATTTTCCCCGATCGCCATACTTTCCCATTTAAATTGAAAAGTAAATACACTAATTAAGGGGCGCCAATCATTTGAAATGCGAGTGATTTTAAATCGCGCGCATCTATTACCCAAATGCGATTAAAAAGAGCCCTGTGAAAATCATATAATATGCGTTGTCAATTGGTCGGATGGATTCGTGCCATACTCCATATTCCATGCTCTCGTTTTGTGTACTAAGCCCGCAAAGGGGAAAATCACTCTTATCAGCAACGTGTTCACTATTAATTGATTGACACACAATCGAGTCGGATCATCAAAGTCAAGCTTGATAGCGCTGTGGGGTAATTAGCATGAATGGGCCACTCGACTTGAAGCGATCATAAATTCACTTGATATCAAAATCCCCCATTGCGGCCAAACGCCGGCCAAAAACGCCACCAGATAGCACCGACAATGGGGGCGTGGCATCGCCAAAGGTGTCGGCGGAACCAAAAAATAAAAATAAAATTGCAATTAAGAATTTTATGCATTTCGGTGTCTTGGCGTTTCTTGAAGCTGATGCAATGCTGCAGTGCACTTGCATATCCAATTTTCTTTGGGGGAGAGCGCCGCCGTGTAACCATGGTCTACGGTGTGGTCTGGTCGATTGTCTGGGAAACCCCCTCCCCCTCGGAGGGGTAAATCAAATCCGATCCGATTCGATTCGATCCGATCCGACCCGAACCACTCGGATCGGATCGGATCGCACCGTATCGCCTCGGCTGGTGCTCCCGCTCGCGGAACGATCAATCAGCGGCGCTCCGCTCGTCACATAAATTGTTCTACTAATCAGCCAACCGCTTCATTCATTCACAACTCGTTTGCGCTGCCGCATGTCGGAAGAAAAGGAAGCATATATATATACTATATATTATATAGACCCAATAAATCCCGCCGAAGAGCCTCTCGCGTTTCGTGTCCGGGTTCAAAGTGACCACCGCAATACCCCCAAGTCATCAAATTCCAATCAAATAAACCGGAGTGTGCTAACGGTACGTGTGGGGTCCACCTAATTGCCACCTAATTGCACCTGCTTATCAGCCAATCTGCCCACAACTACACAACCAAAATAATGCGAGTCCTAGCCAGATAAGCGATTAGCCTTTAGCCTGTGGGGCAAGTGATAATGTGAATTTAATACTTGAAAAAAAAAACTAAATAATCCCGGAATTGATGTCAAAAAATTTGCACTCTGCCACCTTGCCGTTTCGATTTTAACAAAATCAAATAAATGATGCAATTCGGTGAAAAATTAAGCGAGACTTCTGGCTTAATGAGTGATAAGTGCACCTGTCGTGCTGGCATATTAAATTGCAATTTAATTGGGGCAACACGTTTAAAAAGCTGAATCGTTAAAAAACTGCATTAAAATATTTCTGAAAAAAAAATCTTTTTATTGTTAATGCTACGAGTTTTGCGTTTACATTTATGGGCAATGATTTAGAGTGCATTAGAATATTGAAAAATGTTGTGAATAATTTTTTGATTAATAATTTAAATTAAATTTTTGTTTAAAATTTTTTCTTTAAAGTTACCTCTTTCTTTTATTTGCAGACAAAACTAACCAAAACCTCCAAATAGTTGATCATGCATCATCCAAGCGTATAAGTTGATTGCATTAAATACCAACGTACAACTAAGTTTATAAAAAGCGCTTGAAGAAGGCTTTAAAACGGCAACAATAAGTGAAAACCGCTGCAATTCTATGAGTTTTGTAAACCTGAAAGGCACAATAATTGATGTTTTAATGCTGCCAAATAGATAGCAATCAGCCCCAGCCGATAAAAGTAAAGTGAAACCAAAGGAGCAACCTATTGAATACAATAATATTCAAATTTAAGAGCAAGTCAAGAGTACGTCCCCCAAAAATGGCCAAATACTTTATAACCCTGGTGCTGCTGGTGTGCCTGGCTTTGGAAAACAAGAACGTATACAATCGCCTGCACGCCCGATCGCATCCCAGTTCCCGGGGCGACATCCTGCGTCCGCATCCCAAGCACCAGTCGCATCCTCACGTGCAACACACCTCGCAGCAGCTGCAGCAGCACCACATCGGCCAGCAGCGATCCCGCCAACTGAAGCACCTGGAACCGGATCCGACTGGCTCCAGCGAGGAGGACGATGCGCCGATCTCCAAGCAGGAGTACTATGCCCGTCTCAGGCGCCACGTCATCCAGAAGAGGGAGCACCTCATCCAGCAGGAGCTCAGCTACAACCACCCGGCCGGGGAGCAGTTGAAGGTGCCCCGCCTGTGGCAGCATCTGATGGAGCAGGAGGAGAAGACCCACCGCCATGAGACTCCCACGGAGGAGGAGGTGGAGGAATTCCCGGTAATGTTTGGAGATGCCCCCGAGGAGTCATCATATTCCTCCGAGGAACAGTTCAAGGACCTTTCCCCCCTGGACTTTGTCCGAAATGAACTTATGGCGGAAGAACAGCAGGAGCAGGAGCATGAGCAAGAGCAGGAGCAGGAGCAGGAGAAGGATGCGAATCTGGATGTGGAACCCCAGGTCCCCATTGAGCCCGAGGTTCTCCCGGGCGAGAGGAACATCACCATTTCGGTGAAGTCCAGGGGCGGCGGATGTCCCAAGTGCGAAAGCAATCGCCAAGTGGAGCACATCACCGAGGAGCAGTTGACCCACCTGCGCATCGAGTTCGTCAAGCAACAGATCCTGGAGAAGCTGCGCCTCAAGGAGAGTCCCAAGGTGTCCGCCGTGGAGCTGCCCAAGCCCATTTTCGATGGCATGACTCTCTCCCATCCGGACGATAGCACCAAAAACAAGGACCTGGACGACTACTATGCAAGGACCAGCAAAAAATTCATACTGCTTAACAGAGGTAAGTAATTCTATGAATTAATATAAAATATATTGTTTTTAAAGACTGAATGTAGATAGTCGAACCAAAAAAAAAAATTGCTTATATTAAATAGACCACCTGAAAAAGACTGATTTATATACAGCACATACGAAAAAGTATCCAATCATGACTAAATTAAGCAAAACATAAATATTTACCAAATGGCTAGAAAAAAAGATATCCTATTATATATTTTTTTTGGAAAAAATTGAAAGGAATTTGAATTTTGTAAGCATAATTATAAATTAACTAACAAAACCATATTATTTTTTTTTTACTTTTAACAGAAGAGGTGGAGTGCAATCGCTTGGGAGGTGGAAAGTCCAACCCATCCATGTGCTTCAGCTTCAAGATCGACGATGCCGATGCCGAGGGCTTCGATGTGAGCACCGCCGTCCTGTGGCTTTTCAAGAACAAGCAGAATCGCACCGACCAGGGATCGGATTCGGTGAACAGCACCAGTTCCCAGCAGACGATCGTAGTGTCCGAGGTGGAGGTGGATACGCAGCAGGACTCCAAGTATCTGACGGCCGCCAAGACCATAGCCATCCAGTCGGTGAATGTGCAAGGTTAGTATATAATCATCCTTAGAGCATAATCATCCGCTAAAGAATTAAATCGCACACGTTTGGACCTTTGGTCGGCAGCGAAAACGGAACGGAGCGGCCAAAACTGACCCCCAATACCCTCTGGTAGAGAAATCAAAATCAGTGACAAGTCCTCTATACTAGATGGGTATTATAATAATTATACTGACCGCCGATAAGTGGAAACGTTGACAACCGCGGCCGCTGTTTGTGTTTTCAATTAGACAGATCATTGGGCAGATTCGTGATATGTGACAGCCCGCAGCCCGAATCTTGGATTCATGTGGGTGAATAACTTGGCAAAATATTATTCGTGGGTGCAAAAACTGAACTTTGGCCATTAAGCGAGCGCGTTCGGACAACCCCCCGAAATTTGGGAGTTCCTAAGGGTCAGTTGGCTGATAAGGAAGTGGCTTTGAAAAATATTGTTATGCTAGGAATAAAGAAAACAATGGACTTTTATGTTTTTGTTAATCATTTATTTTATTGGTTCACAAACTAAGGTATTCTTATTTGCTCTATTAACTTTCAGATGAGTGGATGAAGATCGACATTGAGTGGCCCATCAAGCACTGGATCAGCGGTCACGAGCTGAGCCACCTCATCCAGATTTCATGTGGAGGCTGCGACGTCAGCGACATGGAGGAGATCATATCGGTGGACAAGGACTACCGACCGTTCATCGTGATCGACATGCAGAATCGGCGCAGGAAGAGCCGCCAGAAGCGCAGCATCAACTGCTCCAGCGGAATGACGGAGTGCTGTCGGGAGCACCTGTACATCTCCTTCAGGGACATCGGCTGGAGCAACTGGATCATGAAGCCGGAGGGCTATAATGCCTACTTCTGCCGCGGATCCTGCAGCTCGGTGGCGAGTGTTACGCAAGCGGCCTCCCACCACAGCTCCATAATGGTAGGTGTCTAGTTTTAAATATATAAACATTTATTAAGTCATTAATTTAATGGCAATATTTTTAATTTGGAGAAAAGATTTAAAAACAAGATTTGCTAAATGTAATCGATTTTTAAGTTAACTACCACGAACCTAATTTCAAAAGAAAGTAATATTTAAAATGCCATGCATACGCACCTTGTTTGATTAGTCTTGGAATCTTCTTTTCATTATTTTTTTTATTCCAATTCTAATCCTATTTTTGAACAAAGCTCTAATAGATTTCATTCCTTTTTTTACAGAAAATTCTCTCTACAAGCGGTGCCAACAAGTCGCTGGAATTGGTGCCCTGCTGCACCGCCAAACAGTATTCCTCGCTGCAGCTGGTCGTGTTGGACTCGAGTAATATGGCCACGATGAAGACGCTGCCCAACATGGTGGTGGAGTCGTGCGGCTGCAGATAGTCGATGACCCGATGGCCACTGGCCATCCATCAACCAAACTACATTTACATATCGGACAAATTAGACGTAGACTCGCTTCATTTCAGTTAGCATTAAACTACATTTCTCTTCAATTAATTTAAACTCATTTGCAAAGCATTTACATTAGCGTTATTATTTAATAGTAAGTATATGTAGTGTTTGTGCTGCCACTAGTTGTAGTTAAAGCTAAAGTCAATGTACTTAAGCACTCGAAGTATGTAGGTAGTTAGCAAATAGCTCAAATTAATTTAATAGCGTTACTAAGTGCTATCTATAATTATGTTGTGCAATTAGTTTAATTAGTAGTGTGTATTGAGTTATTAGCAGAGAAAAACATAAAGAAAAGTGGAAAATAAAAGATAAAATACGAATTAAATATGGATGAGTTTTATTTTAGGGAATTATGAACTAGTTGTTTCCCCCAAAATACAAACCAAGTTGAGAACACAGTTTTTTAGAGGATTAAACCACAATCATTTTGAGGTATTCCACTTTAAAATCCGATTTCTGTAAGAAAAGTTATGGGCATAGAAGTGCAGTATTTGGACACTTTTCTGCAAGGCCATTTTTCGAAAATTTGGAAAGGGGTTACATCATTAAAAATGACCAAATATCGACCCAAAATTACAAACCAAACTGTAAATGCAGATTTTTACAGAATTAAACCAGAATCATTTAGAGGTATGCCACTTTAAAATCCGATTTCTGTAAGAAAAGTTATGGGCATAGAAGTGCAGTATTTGGACACTTTTCTGCAAAGCCATTTTTCCAAATATCGACCCAAAAAAAAAAAATTAAGTAAGAACACAGTTTTTTAGGGAATCAAACCACAATCATTTTGAGGTATGCCACTTTAAAATCCGATTTCTGTAAGAAAAGTTATGGGCATAGAAGTGCAGTATTTGGACACTTTTCTGCAAAGCCATTTTTCGAAAATTTGGAAAGGGGTTACATCATTAAAAATGACCAAATATCGACCCAAAAAAAAAAAATTAAGTAAGAACACAGTTTTTTAGGGAATCAAACCACAATCATTTTGAGGTATGCCACTTTAAAATCCGATTTCTGTAAGAAAAGTTATGGGCATAGAAGTGCAGTATTTGGACACTTTTCTGCAAAGCCATTTTTCGAAAATTTGGAAAGGGGTTACATCATTAAAAATGACCAAATATCGACCCAAAAAAAAAAATTAAGTAAGAACACAGTTTTTTAGGGAATCAAACCACAATCATTTTGAGGTATGCCACTTTAAAATCCGATTTCTGTAAGAAAAGTTATGGGCATAGAAGTGCAGTATTTGGACACTTTTCTGCAAAGCCATTTTTCGAAAATTTGGAAAGGGGTTACATCATTAAAAATGACCAAATATCGACCCAAAAAAAAACAAGAAAGGAAAGCTAACTTCGGGCGGAGCCGAAGTTGATATACCCTTGCCGAATACTCTGTAAATTATATTCTCCAAAATTATTCATATGATGCATTCTTAATACTCATAAAAAATCCCAACTTCCTAACTTTAAAAACACCCATGTTATGGCATTTCCAATCGTTCAGTTATATGGCAGCTATAAGATATAGTCGGCCGATCCTTATGAAATTTGGTATGTCGGATTGATTGGCCAAAAATAAAACCCATAGAAAATCCCAACTTTTTAACTTTACAAACACCAAAGTTATGGCACTTCCGATCAATCAGTTATATGGCAGCTATAAGATATAGTCGGCCGATCCTTATGAAATTCGGTATGTCGGATTGATTGGCCAAAAATAAAACCCATAGAAAATCCCATCTTCTTATCTTTAAAAACACCAAAGTTATGGCTTTTCCGATCGTTCAGTTATATGGCAGCTATATGATATAGTCGCCCGATCCGGCTCGTTCCGACTTATATACTACCTGCAATAGAAAGACAACTTTTGGGAAAGTTTCGAGCAGATAGCTTTAAAAGTGAGGGACTAGTTTGCGTAGAAACGGACGGACAGACGGACAGACGGACAGACGGACGGACAGACGGACATGGCTAGATCGACTCTCCTGGTGATGCTGATCAAGAATATATATACTTTATAGGGTCGGAAATGTCTCCTTCACTGCGTTGCAAACTTTTGACTGAAATTATAATACCCTCTGCAAGGGTATAAAAATTAAGTAAGAACACAGTTTTTTTGGCAATCAAACCACAATCATTTTGAGCTATGCCACTTTGAAATCGGATGTCTGTAGGAAAAGTTATGAGCTTAGAAGTGCCGTTTTTGGATACTTTTCTGCAAAGCCATTTTCGGAAATCGGATTACTGTAAGAAAATTTATGGGCTTTAAAGTGCAGTGTTTGGGCACTCTTTTTACAAGTCGATTTAGTTTCGCATTCTTCGTAAGAACGCATGAGTAAAGAATGCCTCATCAAGCTTTATTTATTTTAGCATACTTTACGGGTGAACAAAAAATGGGAAGCCTTTTGCTTGTTGGTTTTGCAGGTTGTGTTGTACTGAAATCCTTGTTGTGACTCAAGCTCAAGGAGAACATGAAGAATCATACATCGTGGGATCATGCCTGTATTCTTCACTTTACAAATCCTTTTCGCAAAACGTCACAGAGTATCGTATCACTGTAGTATGTATATACAATTTTTTCAAATTTTAAGTTAACTTTTTTAAACTATAGTTTTACCATCATCATGTCCGCGAAAACTGTGCTGAAGGAGGGCTCCACAGAGCTGGAGCACATCTGCGAGCTGGACATCTCGCAGCAGGCCACCCACCAACGCCTGGTGTCCTTGATCGCGACCATATCCCTAAGTTCGCGCAACGCGGACGTCATATACAGCATGATAATGAGGGGCGTGAACATCTTTCGGCTGAACTTCTCCCACGAATCGCACGAGATGCACTCGAAGACGATCGAGCTGATCAACGAGGCGCTGGAGAGGATTCACAAGGAGACGGGTCAGATCCGAACGGTGGCCATTGCGGCGGACACGCGAGGACCTCAGATCCGCACTGGCCTGCTGGATGGCGAGGTGTTCCTGCGCACCGGCGACAATCTGCGGCTCTCGATCAACCGGGATCTTTACGACAAGGGCAATAAGGAGGCGGTCTACGTGGACTATCCGAACATCATCAATCTGACCAAGACCGGCGATCGACTCTTCATCGACGACGGCAAACTGCTGCTCCACATCATGGAGGTGGGCGTGGACGGGCTGCTGTGCGAGGTCATCCAGGGTGGGCAGCTGAACAACAACTGCAACGTGATCCTGCCGGAAATCGAGATCGATCTGCCGGCCGTGTCCGAGAAGGACATGTTCGACCTGCAGTTCAGCATGAAGGCCAATGTGGACTTCCTCTTTGCCTCGGCGGTGCGCAGTGCCAAGAATGTAAAGGAGCTGCGGGCGGTGCTCGGCGAGAAGGGCAAGCACATCAAGATCATCGCCAAGATGGACAGCAAGATTGCGCTGAGCCGCTTCTCGGAGATAATGAAGGCGGCCGACGGACTGTTGCTATCCCGAGCGGACCTGGGCACCCAGATACCCATCGAGAAGCTGTTCATCACCCAGAAGAGCATCTTGGGGCAGTGCAACAAGGCCGGCAAGCCGGTGATAGTGGCCTCGCACATCCTGGAGTCCATGCGCACCCGGCAACATCCCACGCGAGCCGAGTGCTTCGATCTGGCCAATGCCATTATCGATGGAGCGGATTGTATAATGCTCTCCTCTGAGGTGGCCATTGGTGCCTTTCCCAAGGAGACGGTGGCCACCTGCGACATTTTGTGTCGGGAGGCCGAGAAGGTCCTGTGGTTCCGGGATCTCTTCTCCGATCTGGTCAGCGAGGTGCGTGGCGAGCTGGATGCGGCCCACTCCTTGGCTATTGCCGCCGTGGAGACGGCCAAGCGGACGAATGCCACGCTGATCGTGGTCCTGACCACCTCAGGTCGTTCGGCCACCCTGGTCAGCAAGTTCCGGCCAAGGTGTCCGATCCTGGCGGTAACCCGTTGCGGGAGGGCCGCTCGCTGGGTCTACATGCACCGCGGAGTCCTGCCCGTCCTGTACACCTCGGAGATGATATCCGATTACGCCAGCGATGTGGATGCCCGGGTCCAGTTTGCCCTGACCTCCGCCAAAAAGTGGAACATCATCGACGACGGCGATCCCATAGTGATCGTGAGTGCCTGGAAGGACGGCGGCGGCTTCACCAACAATGTGCGCGTGGTCTACGCCTTTTTCGAGGCGGACCGAGTGGACTGCCTTTTCCGGGCGGACAGGCGAAAATCCCGCAAGAACAGCAACCTTCAGATGGCAAACCGAGAGCCAGAAGGTAAGTACTGGAGGTAATTATTATTTAATTTGTATATATTTGATTCTCCTTACAGATAAGAAAAGTTTCCACGCGTGAAGTCACATCTGTGATCCGGAGAAACTATACTTTCCACGGGAAGATTTTGATTATTAAATGTGTTTTTAAATAAAATATTTAGGCCAATAAAAACAGAAATAAAAAAATGAACAGGTGTGTCATTAAATAAACAAGCTTTTGCAGTATATTTTAATTTTGAGCCATTGAAATCGTAATTTTATTTCTTGATAAATTTTTGATTTCTTTAAAAGTAATATCCCTTAACCAAAGTTTTTTTATGTACAAAAGTCTAAAAGTTTGATCTGATTTTAGTAAAATTTCGTCACGTACTTTAGCAGTACTAGGGAATGAAAGGCATTTCTGAAAAATTCCCAGGCCAAGAAAACAAAGCGACCATACTGCTTTGGCGTGGATATGCGCAATCCGTAATTGACAAACTCCAAAATTCCTAGGACTCGGCAGCGACGCCAAAATGTTGACTGTTTCATCTCGCTGTAAAAGTAATAATAAAATCTGCGGCTCCAAAATCATAATTTTACTTACAGTGTATAGAGGGGCGAGGCAAGCGCCAGTCCCATTAGATTTCCCAGATCTCGGACAATTTGAAAAATCGGACTCGCTTCATGACGCATGTAAGTGGGCTCCGGGCACCATTTAAAGGCCTAGAAAACAGAAGTCATGTAATAGCAGTAATATAGTTTTTGTATAATTATGATTCTCACCTGTCGCACAGACCAATGGGGATCCATATCAAGGCTCAGTTTCATAAAGTATACCACTAGTGCCAAGCCTCCCAAGAAGCAAACAATCGAAACCGCATAACCTCGTGATCGGGAGTACAAATACTTGATGTTGGCCTCGAAAAAGTTGAGAGCCCTGATCCCAAAGTAGCTGCCCAGGATGCACTGGTGTAGGAACTCAGTGGCCAAATAGAGGCGACTCAGCCACATGCAGACGACCACTCCGACGATCAGCGGATACATTAGGAAGCGGTACACGGGCGAGCGCCAGGACACCAAACGATCCCAGCAGTGGACAAAGAAGTACGAGGCCAGGATAAGGACGAACACCGTGAAGGTCATCGAGTGGGCGCAGGGCAGCCCACCGCTCGTCTCGCAACTCAGCTGATGACTCTCCAAGGCCACCTGCGGCTTCACGGAAAGCTTTTCATTGGCAAACTGCTCCCGCAGAAACCACAAAGGACGCATCTCCTGATAAATCCTATAAGGGAAATCAAATTTTTTTAACAAGAATGTATTTTTTAATTGAATAAATGCCATAATAAAACAGCTACGATTTCTTATTTTTCTTGTTATTTTTGGTGACACTACTTACCACTTTTCGAAGGAATTTAGAGTGGTGACCAGGGTAACAGCGGACAAAAGATGCATGAGTATTTCATGACTGAAGATGACACTCAGCGGAATGAAAAAGTTGTAGAGGTTGTTCGGCTCCAGATTAACGCTGAGAAAACGCCAAAGAGGCTCTGCGAAACTCAAGCTGTAATTAATAAATTGTTAATTCGCAATGGTCAACCGGAAAAGGAAGCAGTTCCAACCGCTCTTGGGCCCATTCGTTGATAAACAGCTCTCGATTGAGCGTTAAGTTGTAGGCTTCCTCTGCCAAATGTTTGATTGCCTCCATTGCTTTCTATATTTATTTATTTTTCCGACTGAAGCCGTTTTGTTAACAGCTCACTGACTGAGTGAAATATTTGTTATGGCTTGCTTGTTTGCCAATAAACATCCTTAGTCAGCTGTTTTCTGCTTCTGCGCACTTTTTATCCACGAAGTGGTGGCAAACAAGTTGAGAAGTTTTGTAAAAATGCTTTTTGATTGCTTGGCGGCAGGTTACCACTTTTGAAATGTATTTTTTTTAATTTTATCCAAAGTTTTTTTTAGTTTTTAATGAATATCGATTGGACTTCAAGTAATTGATCCCCAAAAATAAATTCGGTTAATGGTTTACGCATAAAGATAATTGTAAATTTTAATAAATAATGTGAACGGTTTACAAAAACTGATAACAAATCATATTTTCAATAAATACACATATACATACATACACATATATAAGTAGAGGCCTTTTTGTTGTTCTTGCTGTGATTGCAGTGATTTTGTTACAATGGAATACATTTGCATAATGCACTAAACAAAACTTGACTAAATTATGATTGTACGAGTAGCCTACGATTAAGGAATAGCGAGTTAAGCACGAATTCGCTAAAACTAATGAATGAACCTTAAGATTACAATTAACTTTCGTTGAGAGAGACAGGCAGGTAAAACGAGGGCGACGGGGGAAGTTGGCAGGTGTAAATGGGTAACGAAGTCGCTGATTTATCCAAAGTTTTCAAAGTGGTGAATGAAATAGGGCAACTTGCGCGTTTTATTCACTTCATCACAGGCAGACATCACGCTTTTGGTCAGCGGTCGAGGACCGCAGGAGAAGACACCTATTTTGGAGACCTACAAAAAATGATAGTAATAACCGATGTCTTTAAAGAAATTTACAGAAACTCACATAGGAGTGCTTCTTTTGGACGAACTTCAAGAAACTGGACATGTCCGGGCGACCGAAATGATTGACCGCCTTAAGACCCGTGAATATTGAGGTCTTCGACAGCCGTTGGAAGTGGTTCTCACAGATGTACTGAAATTTAATATATATTAGATAATTTTGATTTTCTCTGCATAGGAAGTTTCATAGTTGCAGCTGATTCTCCATTTACAACCAGCTTAACAATCCCTTAAAGCTTTGGGGTACTTACCAGCATTGTCGTTCGCAGATCGAACTTATGGAAGAACTGCGTGATGAAAATGTGTATCTCCAGGACATTGGTCACATCCTTCTTCTCCACGTCGCGCAGCACATCGATGAACCACTCGAAGTGCTTGTGAGACGGGCAGATCCACAGGAAGTACACCTTTTTGCAGGCCACGCCCGAGTATCGATTGGTACTGGTGCCGAAAACCAGATCGTTGAGAATGGAGGCATACGGGGTGACCCCAATGCCGCCGCCCACCATCACGGCCACCTCGAACTTGTACCAGTCCTGGTTGCCGCCTCCGAACGGCCCCTCGATGCGGATCTTGGGCTGATCCTCCGGATTGTAGTTGCAGGGATCGAAGTAGTTGCGCAGCTTCCACGTCCATGGACCCTGGGCCTTGATGTGGCAACTGAGGCAGTTTTCGTGCGGCGCCGAGGTCAGCGTGAAGCTGTGCATCTCGTGCGGCCGGAAGGCGGTGCACGACAGCCTCACCCATTGACCAGAAAGGTACTTTAGGTTGGGCGGCCGGTAGAACTTAATCTTGATCACATCGGAGGGCAACAGATCCGTATCAATCACGTCCAGGGCCATGTACTTGGTGCGCAGCGAGACGATCTTGTCCAGCGTGTATACAATGCCGGGTCCGAGGAAGAACATCCAGAAACGGGGCGGTCCCGTCAGTCGGGCCAATCCGTGGATCAGACTCAGCAGGTACAGACCAATGTACAGGGTGTGCATATTCCAGAAGTAGTTGTAGGCCTTCTTTCGGATCGTGGGATGAGCAAACACAAAGATAATGCACATAATGATGAACAGCATAACACCTGTGGTTCCCGTGACCGTCTGGAATAGCCAAAAGGTGATGTCCGGCTTGTAATCCGAGGCAAAGTGCACCTCCCTGGTGAGACATCTCAGGTTCTCATGCGACTGCGTGGACACGTGGTAGAAGTTCACTATGTGACCCACCGTGTGAAGCACCGAAAAGAAGAGCGCCGTGCAGGCGGCAATCTTGTGGAACTGGATGTGCGAGTCCAGGGGAATGTACTGCTGGATGGGGAATTCCTTCAACTTGGTAATCAGATTCCTGGACATGGTCAGCAGCAGCAGGGAATAGCAGAAGGAGAGCGAGGCGGCGGATCCCCTGGTGATGGCGATTCCCACGCCCATGATGTGCCGCAGATCGGTGTGCTCTGCCATGAAAGAGTAGTGGATGAAGCGCTCCACGAACAGGACGATGGTGACCACGTAGAAGAGGAACAAGTAGAAGATGTTCTGGCGATTCTCCTCGAGGAACGTGATGTAGGCATCCCACTTGGCCAGCAGCCAGTGCCGTGGCTTGTCCTGCATCGGTTCGATGTTAAACGAGGTCATCCGGGCCACATTCGTCGAGGTGTCCAGGAAGTTCTGCTTGGCTCCCTTGCAGTCCAGCCCAATGGCCACAAAGTCACCCTTGTACTCCTTCATCATCAGCTTAAAGTCCTGGTAGGTCAGGTGGTTCTTGTGCTCCAATCCCACATCCTGGAACATGCCGTCAATCAGCTCGGTGACCTGGTCATCGCCCAGACTCGTAGTCCTAGCAATCTCCACCAGCGATCGCATCATCTCACTAAGCTCGCCTTTGTCTATGACTCCGTTGCGATCATTATCGCACATATCAAAGATGATGCGCAGCTTGTCGTCTGTTTTTCCACGGGAGAAGAGCACCACGGTTTCGAGAAACTCCTGGAAGCTGATCCGCCCATCCTGATCCTTATCCACAATGTTGAACATCTTGCGCACAAACATATCGTTGGGCTTCATGCCCAAGGCGGCGGCAAACTCCGCCTTGGAGAGACTGGTCCGCATCACGGTCATCACCTCGCCATCGCTGGAGGCATCCGATCGTCTTCGTCGTTCGCCGGGTCGTAGGCCAAAGGTCAGGGCGTAGGCCTCCCGGAAGAAGTACTCCAGACGCTTCTGGCGCCGCTCCCGCGTCTCCGCCCGCGCCAACATGATGTCCCTGTTGACTTCCATCAGGGTCATCTCCTTCTTGTGCAGCAGCAGGAAATCCTCCAGCTTCTTCACGAACTTTCGGCGTGCCCCGTAGGATTCCAGCTCTAGGACCAAGTCATGATCACTGGGCACTCGCAGCAGGATATACGGCTTCTTCTTAATGTGATTCGTGGCCGACTCCTCTACACTGACCACATCCACGTGCTTCAGGCTGAAGGTGCGCAGCTTCTCACCCTTCCGGTCCACCGTATAGATAGCCGCCTCTGGGCCAAATTTCACGGTCACCAGTCGCTTATGGTTTGCGTGCAGCCACTCCCTGGCCAGCATTTTGTCCACCGATCCCTTGTGCTGGGGTGCCCTTAAGGCCTCCTGGCGGATCTTCAACCGCCGACGCTTGCTGTTCTGCAGCTTAACGACACAGTAACCAGCTCCTGCACATAGAATTGGCACAAATCCCAGGAATACGCACACATAGATGAACATCAGTTCCGAGCCGGAGAAGTAGTCGTAGCCCTCCAGATAGGTGCACGGCTCCAATTCGGTGGCATTCAGTTGCATTGGCTGGGGGCAGGGATCTCCCGTGTGCCACATAAACACATCCTTTTGGATCTCATTCTCGGCCACATCCGTACTGTTCACGATGATGTCCCACAGCGTGATCTTGCGCAGCTCCGCAATCTCCTCCGGCGTGAAAATCCCGTTTCTCTCGTTTTCGAACCAGAAACGATCGGCGTCCCGTAGTCGCATGAACTGCTCCTTGATCACAGCCGTAAAGAATTCACCCGGTTGGCCATAGGACTCCAGCATACCGCCCACATAGACATCCACATCGTCCAGCTGGTTGTCATACGCCTCCTTGAGCATGCTGCAAGAAAAAGGATAGGTCAGTTAATATATTGTATTTAAGAAGTTTCCAGGTTGTACTCACTCCAAGAGCTCAGGCTGCGTTTCGAACAGCGGGGGATTAATATCCGTCCATGTCTGGTGTCTTTTCAGGCCGTAGGACTCCCTCGCTGTATTGTAATCGGGCAAACCGTTGTCGCGACCTCGCATTATATTCAGAGCCCCCAGATCACGACGTGTAAATTCCATGGGTCCGAAGAGTTTGTCCCTCACATCTGAGCAGAGAACGGGATCCTCGCGTTCGGATATTTGCGAGGCCAGGCCCATGAGCACCTCCTCCACGCTGGTGTCGGCGAAAAAGCCCTGAAAAATACCAATTAAATTAAAATTAATCAACAATGCCTACTTCTTATTTGAATAACTCACGCTGGAGTCCCACCAAGTGGAGCACAGTCTGACAGCCGGATAGCCCATCGGCGTTTCCTTAAAGTTGCACTGACCATCTCGTCTGTAAATTCCCGGTGGAATCATCGTGTGGCCAAATCGAAAGGCGGCTGCCTGGAAAATGTGCCCAATGCCAGGATGTATGTCCTGCTTATACCCCTCATAAGGTGGCAAAGAGGTGCCCAGAAAGGCGGGCAGGTACTCGTAGACTATCACATTCTGCAGGCTGGCGATCACCGTATGGCGAGCCCTCTGATAAATATCTTCATCACTCCAATCCGGATGCAGACGCTTGATCCTTTGGGCCAGCGTATTGTGCCAGCGCAGGAAGAGAATGGCGAAGGAGAGGATCGCAGGATTCTGATTGGTGCGCGGGTCGCCAAGAACTAAGGGTCAAAAATTATTTTAACTAAGTTATTAAAGAGTTATCTTGAGCTTTAAAAGTACCATTTGCTTTCTAATTAAAATACAGAATTTATTGATACGTTTTCCAGATAAAGTTCTGAAGTATTTTGGGCAAGGCTTAGTAAACTTACGAAACAGCCGCTCCGGACTGAGCATCTTCATGACACTCGGCACCGGGTTGTTGAAGAGCGGCACCCGCATGGTGTTCCTCACCGGCAGCTTTCCATCCTTCTGGGTGAGCAGGGTGCCATTGTGGAAGGAGCGCATGGCGTTGAGCCAGGCCTCGGAGGTGCTGTAAATGAAACTGCCATCAATCCAAGCAGTCATTTGATTTATCTGCGGAGTATGTAGGTGGTTAGTCCATATTCGATCCGATCCGATGTTCGCAACCCACCTGTTCCCTCGGGGCATTCGGACTCTGTCCGGTATCCCGATCGTAGGCTGCCCGGTGGAATGGGATGTACTTGTCGCCGCGGCACTCCCGGTCGTACATCTCGTCACACTTCTCGATCTCGATGCGGTGCATCTCGATGGGACACCCGGACTCGGAGGCCATCACAATCTCGTTGGCCACCAGTTGGCCGAAGAACGCCAGCAGGGCCGTCCGGTTGAACTTTGACCCCAGACCGTCCTTTCCCCGCATAAACAGGCGACTGAGCCTGCGGGTCGAGGGTCGATTGGCACCTGCCATCGAGTAAACCCCATCCGAGTAGGAGGGCGGCGCCTTCCGCACCAGGTGGCTATCTGAAAAGTCGGTGGCGAAGGTTAGTTGACTCTCACACAGCTGGCGAATATGCTAATTGCCGGGCATTGCGAAAGAATCAATCGATATGCAAATCCAGGCCGATCACACATCACAACTGATTCTGATTAGAGGTGTAATCGGCTCGATTCGCCCTTTTTTCGAAAGTTGTCAGCAGACCGGCGGAAATTCCAGTCGAGTCTACTTACCCACGGATCCCCAGTCGGGATGTGCTAGGTTATTATACCAGCCATCGTAGCGTTGCTTCTCAGTCTGACTATACATTTTCTCTGAAAAGTAGCAAGTATGTGACACACATTAAAATTGATAACTTTCAAGCAATTAAGTTAAGTCTATTTATTATCTGTGAGAATTGTAGAACCCATATTCAGCTAAACTTAATATGATATCATACCACTTTTCAGCTTTAATTAAAATATATTTTTGCCTTTAAAACCTACTTAATCAGATCTGCAATTGGAATAAAAGGCATTGAACTGACTTAAAAGATATATAACTTTCCCTATTCAAAATAAATAAAATTCTATCAAGAACGCAGCAATTAATCAACATGTTTGAAACCAAACCTTCACCTACATACCATACTCGACATTTGAAAAGAATTTAATGTTTTCTACATTCAAAACTAAAAACACCATGCAGTTAGTGAATTCTAATTAATTTGCATTTATTTGCGTAATTTCGTTCAGTTTTATGCGTGTAAATGACACATAAATTTGTGCTAGTTAAGATCAGAGAATGCCTTAAATGTTCACTTTGAATTAGATAAATAATTTACGCAAAAGCTTGTCTGCGGACAGCAGCCGGTTTTTAGCAAAGTCAAATAGATCCGATAAAATGTAGATTGTGATATTAGAAAATGTATTTGGTTGACTTAGTTTGGTTTTAATTGACTGGAAAATTGATTGACTTGGTGCTCGGACGGCGAGATTGAATCACACCCAATGGCACTAATGGCTGGACTGTAGGAATGTCTCTAATTTGCATATTTATCTACAATTTTTCAATTCTAACAAGCAATTTTGGGAAATTATCTAGTTTCGACTTGTCATCATAAAAATTCTAATTCTAATTGCATTTAACTAATCGACACACCCGGATATTTCAAATGTATTTAAATCTCTGATTGGCAAATAGGAACCGATGCTATTTTAATCTTTTTTAATTATATTTCGAATAGTTTACCTCATTGCGTTTACTCCACAAACTTGGGAGTGTGCATTAAAGTATAAGACCCCAATTTAACTACACTGTTTTTCGCTAAGCTCAATTAATAATTCCAGCTTTTGAGTCGACTGTTAGCATGAATCACACAAGAAACATGAGATGTAAAAATAAATATTTGTTAAACAGAAGACACCTTTAAGTGATAAAAATCTGCAAGGCGTAATTGTTTTGACGCTAAACGTTATAATTATGGTTTATTTGCTTATAATTGCGATGGGGAGAGGGACTGTTTACGAGAAACCAGTTTTCAAATTAACAAGCCAATGCCCGCAGACCAAAAAGAAAACATGCCCAACATTCTAAAAAGTGCTTAGATGGAATACACATATCAGACATTTAAACCAGTTTATTTGTTCGTCTTTTAATTAAGCTTTTGTTACGGCATCGCCCTCGAGAATTCGGCTATAATTCCGTTCTGGTTAGAATAGGATGGTTTGTTTTGTCGGATTTGTGGTTTTTCATTCTTCACCGTGAGCAAACTATGCCATAGCCATGACGTTGACAACTGAAGGGGCACTCACAGCTACAAGTCATGACTATATTTCGTACCATTTTTGAGAGCATTGCTCGCCTCTGATGACTGTGTGAGTAAATGAGTGATGGATGGATGGCTAGCAACAGCAAAAGCAACAAGCAGCATTCATTTCCAGGTCTGAGATGGCAAACAGAATCAGATCCGGTTAACCAAAATCGTAGCCAGCTGGGGAGACCCAGAGAGAGGAAGCCTCAGCTAACTCTGATCGACTATATATAGCTTGTATGTACAAAAACACTCTGCGTTGGCGGTTTACGGAATGTTGGCCAGAAACAAAAAATTACTAACCAACACCTGCACGCTAAAGAAGCTACCACAACGAAAACTGACTCTGGCCATAAGCTGTTTTTTTTTTGTAGAAAAACATGCACGACATCACGGATTCCCCCTAAAAAAACAAAATACATTTACACACAAATGAACTACTGGTTTTTTTATACAACTTTTTCGGCGCCATCAATTGTCGCCTTGTACTTTCTGTGAGTCTCTCTCTGTATCTCGTCAGCTGTTTCGCGTTCGTTTTCTAAGTCTTTTGATTTATCCGACTACGATACGTCGCATACTTTACTTTCATCTCGGTTCGTGCGTGACTCTCGCTGTTTTAACAAAAGACGTTGATTTTTTTTCACGTGGCATTGCATAATTATTTTTTTAGAGAAAACATGCATGGTACTATAACTAATTGTAATTAACTACACTGTGAAAAACTTTGCACTTGAATTAAAATCAATTTTTAACAGAAAAAACACTTTTGACTTGGCAGTTAGGTAATATAGTTTAAATATTTTCGAAAATTGTTTATAAACTATTATGAACTTAATCTTAGCTCAAAAATTTCTTGCCAATTTTTAACGTTTTATTGCTCAATCAATAGTTTGTTATTACAAGCAATAGCAATACATTTCTATGCGGTAGTTTTGAACGCAATAGGACTGATGCGCATACTTGTCAGTCCTGGTCACAGGACCTCCGAGTTCCAGGGTTCTCCTCTGATTAAAGTCTATTATAAGAACGGTTGCGTCGAAATTTCCGTTTCCCGGCGTCGTCTTCAAACGGACCATAATCTGTGACAGGTCGCGTCTTCCTCCAGATTCACGTTTTGCGCCATAAGCTGCGTGAACTTCCTTTAGCAGCAGTTTTTGACATTGGGGATAAGGCTTGATGAGATCGTTAATCCTGTCCACTGTAAAATGGGCAGCCTCTTGAACGGCACTTCCATGGGTGGAAATGATGGTTAGCTCGTTGCAGAGGCAGTAATGTCGCGGTATCTCGGCACTACGACAATCTCTGCGCTCCGGAATGGGTAGGAACAGGCTGATCCCTCGGCTGTTTTCCAAATACCGCGTTCGATTACTTATGCTAGCATCGGTTAGTCGATCAAGATGCATTACATCTTTGAGGGTTTCGTGCAGGTCAAATGTAGTCATAAGACTCTTAGAGTTCTGGTGAAAATTAGACATGGCTTGGGGGAATTTTCTTTTCAGCCATTCGGGATAAATTGCGATTAGGAGCGGCTGTGACGTCTGTCGCTGTCCTTCAGCAGTTCGCGCAAATTTTTCAAACCTCAAGCCGTGATCACCAATAAACAGAATTAGAGTGCGCTCCATCACTCCCTTCTCGTACAATTTCTTCAATATATTCAGGTAATCTTTATCCACCAGCTTGGCAAAGTTAAAATAGTCGTGAACGCCGTGCATATTCCAGAAAAATGAGAATAATGGAATGCGCTGCATGTGTGGAATTAGATTCAAGATGAATTGATAATACACATCTCCATAAAGGCGATGCCCAGTGCATTTTAAATCTAAACTTGTGCGATATAAAGAATGCGATTCAATCTCGGGCATCACGGGACGCATGTAAAAGTCGGTGGGCTGCTTCTTGAATCCTTTCTTTCGGTAGATAAACAATCCGAATACATCAGTGTCTTCCCCAAAGACGGTGGTGTATCCCGCCTTTTTAAAATCATCCCATAAAAAGTGGCATTTGTCAAAGTTTGGTCTGCCATCGTAACAAGTCCGCTCCATCTCATCGTTAGATAGACCAGTCAGCAGCGGAATTAGGTTGGGATAGGTGTTTCTTCCGATTCTATTATAGCCCCAGAATTCTGTGTGGGGTAAGTGCTCAATAAAGTCGGCCACCTGATTAAAATAGCGTAGGTAGTGCATGTGAGAAATAGAATCAATGCCTAAGATCATTACGGAAAGACGATCCTGATGTCGAGATGATTCCGAACCATTCAAAGGCGGTGGTAGGAAATAAAAGACATCATGAAAAATAATCCTGGCAAAGTCCACCCAGCACCAGAAGCGAATATGTTGCTGCCCAGTTCCCACTTCAAGATACCTTGATGCTTCCAGTAGCTTGAAAAACTTCCAGGATTTGTACTTGTTGTTTGAATCGTCGACCCTGACAAATTCCCGATACATGCAGGAAACTTGTCTCCAGCGCCACACCCGACAACATGAAAGAAGACCTGACTTTGATATGTTTCTGACTAAGTAATTCCTTCCTCCAATTGTTTCAGCGACCATCAACTGCGCCATTTTACACACAATAGGATCAAAAGGCTGCATGAAGGACAGAGCCAAATCCGAAAGTGGTTTCATTGAACTTATTCGACATCCAGTGGTGTTGACAAAGAATTCATTGTCTTCAACGACTGAAAACTGATGACCGTCGCGTATGCTTTTGTCTTGTTTCCGATCGATACGACAAATAAATATTAGACAGCACAGCATTATTAATAGAAAAATCTTAAAAAATCGACTACCAATTCGTTCTCGTCTCATTCTTTGACCGATTAACTTAATATTTTTGTCAAACTTTTATATCGCCTACTATGAAATTAAAACGCTTTCTTTCTTATTTCATGCGAAGGGGAACATCACCCATTTTGTACCCTTATAGATTTATGTCATAAATAAATCATTTATAAACTTTGTGATTAAATTTTATTGTTTTCTGACTTTTAAATGAAACCTGAAAAAAACGTTTTGACTTCATATTTTGATTGCCTAGTAATTTTTTAAAATTCAAGATTGAGAAAACGGCAATTGTAAATAAATTCAAAAGCAAAAAAAAACTTTCGCTTTCTGTTCAGAGCAAGTCATGAAAAATTAACACTAATTATGAGGACTAAGAAAAAATGGATGTAGACAGCGACATCTATTTGTTAGCTGTTAATTGGCTGCCAAATTTGACGGCATATAAAAATGCGCACATGACTTAATTTAATTTTAAAATCCCGTACGAGATCTCGCCCCAGCTAAACATCAAGACTAATGAAGCCCAAAGAATTTATTTTATCTCTAGCGGCTTAATTAAGAGTTGCGATTCGTAAAGAATGCAGTCATTCCTAAATTGAAGTTCTATTGAAGCACTTGCCCAATATAAACGTACAATTTTAGCTTACACGATGTTAATGATTTGCTTTGAGCATTATTATTTCGTTAATCAAAATACCATTTGCCTAATTAAAAATTCCCCTCTCTTGGTTTTTTCTTTAAATATAAGTAAATAGATCTGTGTGAGAATAGCCATTCAGTTTAAAAGTCCGAATGATGATTAATACAAAACTAGTAAATTAATAAATGGGGGATTTTATTCGGTCTTTAATTGATGGTTAAGTTTCTTGAGAAAAACTACTTGAAATCTGCTAAATAATTATGGTGATTTTTTGCTGATTAAATGTATATACAATTTGAATAAATGGTCACATTTAAATTTTATTTTTAATATACAAATTAATACACATGTACACACAATAATTGTTAGTTAAATGACCTGAAAATAATATTTAATTTGAGTCACAGAGTTCTTGATTTATTAAAATGGGACTAAAATAAAATTGGTGTGTGAAATTAATGAACTTGTTGTCTTTTGAAATAGGGATTTCCAAAAAATCAACAGGTGGGTATGGCAGATTTATTTGGATCTTTTTGCGTCTATAAAAAAGAGTCGCATCTAAGAAAAAGTCTTTGGTAATTAACCTCCAAAATGGCAAATTGAGTACGGATAATAGCGGACATCCCTCAAGAATCGCCAACAATTGTTGATTGGTAATATCTGGCGCAGTCAGGTGAAGGATTTCCAGATTCTTCAGCTTCATCAGGCTACTCAATGGAAAAGTCTCACTAACCACGCAAAGTTCCCGGAGCGAAGAAATTTCACAGATATGATCCATTTGTTCAGATTTCAGTTTATAGTCCATCAGAATGAGACTTTCTAGCGGAGTACCAGTTCTTTGGATCAGTTTCTCTGTGAAAGTAGGTGTAAGAAAAGTCGAATTCCACACCTTCAAGTGTTTTAGTCTAGGCAGCTGGCAGATGATATCATAGGGCAAATCCGGTGGTCCTTCGCTAATGACCAGTCTTTCCAGATTGCGACAGTTCTTCACAATTACCCTAAAGTTGTCCGCGGTGAGGTTATCGTTAATGTGGCCCATGTTAAGGTGGCGTAGCTTTTTCAATTTTAAGCAGCATTCGGCCAAACATTCGGCATCGAATCGTGGACAACCACTAAGGTCCAGGGATTCGAGGTCCTCCAGAACATGCAGCCCGCTTCCATTGTAGTTGTCAGCAATAAGGTTTAGTTTCTTTAGGCGCAGTTCCATTAGGATAAGAAAAAAGTCCTTATAAAACTTCGCATTGGCAAAGAATAGACGTGCGTGTAGGGATGTTAAGCTTTTCAATTCTTTTAGATCGATACGTGGGCGACGAAAAGTCATTTTCAGATGACGGACCTGCGGGCAGTAGGTTCGCAACAGCCACAAATGTTCATCTCCATCCCGAAGCGATGACTCATAGCTGATAACATTCTCATTGACCGTCTCCAGCAATAGTTGCAGATCGGCTTTGTTGAGACTTGCCGTGACTCATCATTAATGTGTTTATAAGTACTTTCTAGAGGTTCGAAATGTTTATTTAAGTAACGATTTGAGGCAGCAAGTCTTATTTGATCCCCCAAGTGAAGATAAGACAATATTTTTATCCAGCAATAGGTGTTTAGGGAGAATATAGTTGTAGGCGGTTTTGGGGATCCAGAGGTCTCCTCCGTATTTTCCTGGGAAATTGATTCAGCTTCTGTTATTAAAACTGAAGAGTTATCCTCTGAGGTCTCGAGTCGCTTTGCATTTGAAACATTTTCATCAGCTTCTGCATCGTGCTTTCTCCTTGTTCCCGAAGCTGAAGCTTTTTCATTGTTCTCTCTAGCAGCTCCCTCGTTTTTTTCACTCATTTTTGGTTGAACCGTACGCCTTGAAAATCGCGAATCGACTGAGCCAGCAAGTCTTTGTTTGTTAAAATGTTCGCAGAGAGCACGAATATGTCGGGTATTCCCCGATTTAGCTTTGACTGATTAATGATAATGTACACCCATAAAAATGATAACAAACAAAACAAAAAAGTCAGTCCTTATCGATGTGAAGAGTAAGCCTTAATCTTATTACAAAATAAATAAATATATACATACATATATGACTCTAAGAATACCCGTTGAAAAATGTAAACAAGTGATTATAAAAAAGCTCTTGGTCAGGCATCAAAATATACTTAATATGTGTATATATTAAAATGAACACCTATTTGGATGCAGAAGTGTATTCAGACGTATACAAAATGTTGAATATAAACATACATTGATTACTTTATCATCAATTTTTTCTTAGCATTAATTATTTTCAAACTGATGGCGTCATTAAAAGCTTATTCCTTATCTACTACCGCGTTCAGCTTTCGTTATACTTATTTGTATACACGCGACAAATCGGACTGAATGATTATGCCTTCAGTCTTCGTTTAATATTGCAATCAACTACTATATTAAAGTGATAACTAAGTTTAGTTTTAAATACCAAACTGTCGAGCTTTAAAGGCTTCAATAATGTTTATGTTTGTTGAACACATAAACCTTTGGATTTTTTGGTCTAATTAGTACTACAGTTTTTGCATGCGTGACTTTTTTTATTTCAGCTGCAATTCGATATAATCACACTGATATAACAACAGACCTTCGCGAATGCTAATAAAATTGATGAAAAGAAAACAAAATGAAACAAATTATTTGCTGCCAACAGCCGAGTCGAATTCAATGTTCGACTTCCCCATGCCCCCTGCGGTGATCGGAGATCTCTAAAACCGTCGATCTTTTTATCAGGAAGGGGGCACGTAGACAGTCACTCCGCGGGGGGTGGGTTTGGCCAACACAATGGGATACATTTCACGTTTGTTTGCAGTAATTTCATTACGCTAAATATCGCAAAATAAAAACACAAAATTCGGTTTCTGATCATAAATCAAATGATAAGCAAAATAGCAAATTCAAGACAATGTAAAATTAAATTAAAATGCAAAAATGAGAGGAAGCTAACAAATCAATCGATTGGCGAAGGGGTGTGAAGGGAAGTCATTTGATCGTGCGTTGACATTTGACTCGGATAGCTTCTGACCACGCCCCTCGCCACTAAAACAAGCACTACGTGACCAGTATCGTCAGACATCGTGGAATCTATAGATTCGCTGTACACTCCCCCTTCTCCCATAAGTCTGTACTTGTGGCTTGACTATATACTGAGCCAAAATATTGGTTAAAAATTGTAGATGTTAGTTCTGAATTGGGAAATTCAAGAATTCTCTTTAGATCGAACAATTTGTTTAAATTGTTTTAATACAATTATGCATGTTATGTTAGGAAAATATTGGTATGCATTGAATAAAAATTATACCATAAGCCAAACAATAATAAATATAAAGTCATTATTTTCTTCCCCAAAGCAATTTCTGACTGTGTATGTATGTACATATATATATACATATATACACTTTTTTATGAATAATAAATTGTCTGTGGCGGGATCTAATCGGTCATTTTGAAGCCACTAGATCTTGGCACGTCTGGCGATTCCAATGCATGACGTCAATTTTGATCAGGTAGTACTTACTCAAAAATGATGGGTTTATTTGCCTTTAAATTTGTTAACAACTCTTAACAAATAGTGTTACAATAGTGTTGCAATATTAAATATATTTATATTGCTAAGAGCTTCGAAGGAGTTTAAAATGTAGAACCATATCTCATATATTGACTATCTTAACTATCTAAATTCCATTATTTTGTATTAGTTTTCCCATTCCCCGACTGAACAAATCTACCAATCGGTTCACGATCCATGTCTATGCAAATAAACCTAATTGAATTGAATACCCATAGAATGCGATAGGAAGTGGTAGGTCGTTGGTACTCACCATAACAATGCACGGAGCCCAGATCCAGACCGAGACCAATCAGTAGCAACAGCAGGGCTCCCCCGTAGATTGCCCCGGGCAAATGGGCAAGCCGGAGCTTGTGTTTTTGGCTGGGACATGGGTCTCGATTTTTGCGTGCTGCCCTCTGACGGGGCGCGCTTGGAACACTCATATTGATTGCAAACACTTTTTATTTATTATATATATTATCCGTTTGTTCGCTATTGTGGTGCACGAAAATCGGTCGATTACGACGCGTTTGTATTGTTAAATTAATTAAGCAAACTAACACTTGAGATGTGGATTGACTTTAACAGCATGGGTTTAATTTTGCATTATTTCGAGTTTCATCACAGTGGTTCGGTTGTACATTTGGTTCACACTTTAATTTTTACTCAGCTGAGATCCCATGATTTCCAATTATTGCACTGCAAAAAGAAACAAGTGATTTCTATAATACATGGTTATTTGCATATGTATGCCGTGATTCACACTCTTTGTTTTAAGTCATACGAAGATTTTTGTGGTTACGAATTCACTCTAATTCTTGTTTAAAATGTTAGTGAGCGCGGTTTTATCGATTGAATTAGCATAAAACCTGATGAAGTTATCTATTAATGAAATTTGTTTTGATAGTCACTTGTTCTTCGCTTTTAAATGGCAAGAGAATGTTCTCCGATATGAGTTTTTTAAAGGTTGCTTAATTAGTTTTCATATTTATTATTTATTTTATTTCTTTAACTTGTATTTAAATGAAAAAAAATGTTTCTGTTTAATTTATTTAGAAATTGGAATCAGTTCAAAATGATTAGTCACAAACATTAATCGAATAGAAAATACTAAACAGTCAAGAAATTGCCATGCAATTATTTATTTGAGGTACATGGTTTGACTTTTGAAATTTTCCGTTTATTTTTCACAACTTGCTAAATATATAAAGTTTGGAAACGCACTGCCAATTCGCTTTTTTATTTTTTGAGATATTTTAAATCGCTAAATTGACTCGACCGCAAAAAAGGTATAAGTAAATAGCGAAATGGTTCGTTAATGTTAACCAATTAATTACATTGCACAAAGTAAAGCGAACAAATAAAATCGCATTTATTCAATGCAATGTGGTGTATGGCCAAATAAATGGCAAAACAAATAAAGGGCGAAGAGGCGGATAAAAACGGAATTACCCACAAAGCAATTGACCTTCTGCGGGCTTACAAACCCACAAACGACAAACAGATTCCATTAGTCATAATCGACAATAGTCGAGAAAGAAGCCAAAAAAAAACCCACTAAACCGACAACATCGAAAAGCATACAAATAATGTATGTGCAAAGCAGTAAAGCAAAGATAAAGAGAAGTAAAAAAATATATAAAATGCCATTGCACAACTGCAAACAATTAACATTACAGCAACTGCAGAGTGCTAAAGCTAACAAAGTCATAAAACCGCCCCCCTCATCCCCTCCAACCACTTAACATTTTTCCGCCTAATGCAATTTGGAGTTTGCTTAGAAATTATTATTAAATGGCCGAGAAGAGAAAACTTTATGGGGTAAAAGCTAAATCCAATTGGTCGGTAAATTGTGGGCGACGCTGACCAAAAAGCGGTCCAAAGAGCGAGCGAGAGAGGGAGAAAGTCCAGAAAGCGTGGAAGACTGAACGGCAATAATCACTTTAAAATTACGGTATAATACGAAAAAATTGTATTGTGGTAGAAGCCAAATGCCTCGGCTTTCTGAACATTAGCCATAGCCCCCGGATATTTCATATTAATTAATAAAGATTTCTGTGGCTAATTTCAGAAATTGTTGGCCAAAGTTCGAGTCGAGATCAAATAAATTCCGAAATTCCTATTAAACAACAGGCTTCTCTGACGCATTTTAAAAACCAGAAACAGCCACTATTTAAATAATATAAAAATAGCAACCAATTATTAGTCGTTTCAAGAATTTAGTAACCAGCACTATATAAATGTGAAAAAACACAAAATATTTTATGGGAATGGGCAAAACCAAACTATACAACAAATTTTATTGAAAAGAAAATATATATTTTAAAATGTTCTGTTTTTTTAAATATCAGTTTGCTCAGAATTTTTTTTGTAAGCCCTAGATTTTTGGTTTGTTTTCCATTAATATTTCTGCAGTGGCCAAAATTGCGCAAAATATGATCTTTTGTTGCATGGGAGGCTGTGGAAGACAAGAAGAAGCGGCAGCAAAACAACAAAAATTAAACACGAAAATAAATTAAATTCATAAACGAAAACGTAAGCAAAGACGACGCGGCGACGAAGCAACCGACAAAGAAGACTCGGAACTCCAAAAGGGGACCCCAAAAAAAGAAGAAAAAAACGCTAACACACACACTGAGCAAAAGTGACAGAGAGGGTGAATTGTTTATTTGTGGGCGAGCAAAAGAGATGGGGAGCTCCGAAATAGATTCACAAAATATATCCAATGTTGTCCCAGAGGTGGGTGTTTAGTGTTTATCGGGTTTTTGCACTATTTCTCAAACAATTTGAGCGATTTTGCATGGGGACGGCCACAAAGCCCCGCACACACAGCCACGATAACGGTGAAGAAGACGGCGCATGCGCGACACGTTTCAACGTTTCACATTCACTCTCGTCGGCTCACCAGCACACTCGAATTCGAATCGAAACGGGCGGCGAGGGCTCCAACACACGTCCGCAGCGGCCAAGAGTTCGTTCGAAACTGAACCCAGCTGTGCGGGGGACCCTCCACATTGGAGCTCGAATCGGTTGGCAATGGAACCGGTTATACACTAAGAACATAAAGGTCATACAGATCCGAAATTCCGCAGACAAAAAAATAATTTATTTTGATTTTTTTATTTACCTTACTTACAAAAAAGTACAACGAATATCCCAATTTCCAAATTCAATTCTGCATTATTTATTTATTATATTGTTATACATGTAGATGTAAAATAAGGCAAAGCGCGGGTTCCCATTTCGCAGACAGGTTAGTTCTCTTATAACTTTTTTTTTTGAAAAAATATATTGTAAAAGCAACACGAATCTACAGTAAAACTCAATTAATTATTATGTTAATGTTATGAAGGTTTTTGTGTTCAAATGTTTAGTTCAAACTTAATTAAAATTTTCTATTTTAAATATTTTTTTATTTTAACTTTGCTTAAATTCCTAGTCTCACGGCTAAGGAAACTATAAGGTTCAAAATTCTTCTTTGTAAATATAATTTTTTTTTTCAGTGTCGTCTTTTTCACTCTTTGGAGCTCCCGAACTACTGCTCCATTTGGCTTCGGCTCTCGGGATCTTGGGACTGGGATTGGATCCCATACCATGTCCGCCTCCAAATGAGTTCCGTCATATTTGACAAGCCAACGTGTCGTATTAATCATTCCCGGGTCTCTCGCCCTTTCTCTCGCCGCATAGCGGGAATTTCCCAGCCTGGCGGATGCACTGCAACCGGGTGGAAGAGAGATCGGCAGAGAGAGGCCATCTTCAATCGGTTTCCTCGACCGCTCTTGCGGTTAATTGAGTGGTAAAAACCGGCACCCATGCGGAGAAGAGTTCCTGTTTGGGCCGTGAGAGATGGTAGCGGTTGGTTCTTAGAGTCGTGTGAATGGACAGCCAAGTATTACCCAACTCTCAATGATTACACGAAATTTGCATACTAATTGGAGTGGCTTAAAACTAATCTGATGGGTATTGGGTTTTTATGAAGTTTATGGACACGTGGAGTGTTTAAAAAACAATTTATTGATTAGATTTTAAAGATCTTAGTCAAATTTTCGAATAGAAAATATAATTTGCTAAATATTAATTTTTTTTTGTTAAACTTTATTGTTCAAAGCAATATTTTGTTTTGTAATTAAAGCCATCAACCATTTTATTTTTTTATTATTTAAACACATTGTTTTAGAAATTGTAGCTGTGTACAAAATTATTCGGATTTGTGATTGCTGTAGTTGTAGGGCAACTTTCAAGCTTTTAAGATATTCAATCATTCACAGATTAAGGTTTGAAACATTTAACCATTGTCCAGAGACAATATTTTATGTCAAGTTTTGTATGAGTATGCCGACAGCTCACTTATGGTCCCATACTAGCCTCTTCGATCTTTGTTCGGATGTCAGTCAATAGTCAGAAGTCGTCAAATGCAGCTGTGCACATTAAAATCAATTAAGATTCTTATTTATCTTCGATTCGAGCCGAGCTTAACAAGTGCAGTCAGGCATCTAGCAGAACGGGCGCATCTATAAATATTTATTATTGCAACAGAACGATCGAAGTTAAATTTAACACGCATGGAGAAACAAAAAAATACATATTTCAAACTTTTAAGTGCACTTTAAATGAATTACAGAGAAGAGGAAAAAAACATTTCATGCTCACTCGTCATTAAAAAAATCAAAAAATGTATTGAAAACACACAAGCATAAGTTGAGAACTCGAGACTCCAAAGCAATTCAGTTAGATAAGTAATTAAATTAATTAATTTATATGTGCTGCCGATTGTCGTTGAGTGTTGATTTATCTGTGCGTGCAATGAGACAACTAGTAAATGATGTTTTTTTTTTTGCGATGAGGCCTTCCAAGCGAACCATTTGAACTCGATTGCTATCTGCACCTGTGGGCTGTTTATTGATTTAAAATAGACAATTAACAACATAAGGTGGAAAAATTTGGAATGGTTATTTGAATTAAATGTAAACATTTTGTAAAATAAAACATGTAGCTCCTTTGTTGTTTCTTCTTGGAAACAATATTAAGATTAAGGAGAGTGTTTCCTGCATGGCTACTAATGGACTTTCCATCTTAAAATGTAGGTTCATTAGTTTACTTTATATTCTGGTCAGAACAACAAGATTACTGCTGATTGATTAGCTTATAAAAAATATTTATAAGAATATTTAAGGAATATTTAAGTAAGATATAAGATTAGGAACTAAAATTAAGACAATCTTTTTATAGCCAGCACAAAAATAGAGTCTAGTAGACCAAGTTATGTTTGAGTCCAGATCCGAAATATCGAGCACCCACTTGAAGATTTAATGGTACTACCAAGCCCAAAACACTTTCAGCCTTAACAGCAATTACGTGTTCTAAACAAGCTCTCGAGCACCTCCACAACAATTTACGCACGCAGAACACAAAAAGTGGAAGACAGCAACAATGATATCGCATTCCTGCGACTTGTATCTTGGCCACAAAAAAAGTGAAGGGTAAAAAAAGAGCAATAATTTCAGTGTTTATGTGAAATGGTTGGCCAATATTCGAGCCACATTAATAATTAATTTATCTTGCTCAGCAAAACAAAATTCAAAATAACAACAATAATTTTAAATGGCTTCACAACTTTCACGGCACAAAAAGCCAAAAAAATCGTATGCTGCAAACAATTTATGAGTAAGGCACGGTTACGCATACCCCAAGTAATTGATTTCTTACAGTTTGGATTTCGATACAATTTCAATTTCAGCTACGAAAAATATCAATTTTAATGGCTTGCAAATCGAGAGCGAGTGATCGAAGGTCAGGCAAAGCGACTCGACAGCGACAACGCACAATGCGGCCAAATAAAAATAGTAATAATAATAATAAGAATAATCGGACAGGTGACAAAAACAAGAGCAGCAACAACAACCAAACTGAACCCCTTGTGAAGCTTGTGTCGGCCCACAAAATGGAACACGCGCCATTGAAACCGACAACTCAGATTCGCAGCAACAGCAGTAGCCGAAGTAAGTCAAAGTTAAGGCGAAACGCATTAAGCATACGCACTGTGCGACGGCTGTTTTGGAACGGAGAAACACTGATCTTGGGCAAATAAGTAAACTGATTTAACTAGTAGGTTGCTGCAACTAGTAGCCGTGTTAGCTTAGCTTGTTAGCAAATAGTTTCAGTGCGGAGTTGGTAGGTCTCGTAAATTAAGTGGATTTTCCACTAATTGGATTCTTTGATCTGACTCGATTGAATCGCACAAAGCGAATTAAAAACATTGCTCATAAGGAGCTTAAACTAAGTCCGTCTTTAAATGTCTACTTAAACGGAAATTAAAAAGTGTATTTTGTATAATATAAACTTATTACCAAATAACTCTTTCTTGTAATTATTTGTCTCAACATTCTATGTAGTCTTAAAGCAAAGGTTAGATTTATTTTAATCAATCAATCACCAAGCTAACAACTTTGGTAATGAATTTAAATGTGCTCTGCAAAAAAATGCATATGAGATCCCACACTAATTTCCCACACTCATTTCAAGTAAGTGTAATAAACGATTAAGCCCCAAATGAGACCGAAGAGCTGACTCCAAGTCCGAACCCATCCCATATCCATAGCACTGCACTGAAGTGCGATTCCAAGGTGCACTTGTGGCCCACTCCCAGCTCCGACTAAGCGCCCTGTTTGAACAAGTGCTGGAGAATTCGTTTCCTCAATAGAGCTTTTTGCTTTTATGTTCAATTACTTGTACCCATTACCCATTAACACACTGAGCTCATGCCTAACAATAACCCAAGCCGGGCAATCATACAATGTAAGTAAAACACACAAAAACAAATTAAACAAGTTCCCTTTCACTTGCATCTGATATTAACGAGCGATGTCCCATCTATGATATTTCTAATGCTATTTTACCATAAAAAGTTTCGCAGAGCAGCAGCCGGCTTCTAAAAAAACATCTCAATCGGCGAAGGCATTCCGATCGCCGGATCTCGGAGGGGAAAGAGTCGAAATGCCAACTGACACACACCGAGCATGCGTACGTGATTTTGGATTTAATTATCTTTGGCCTGGCAACAGCACCGCACAGTACACAGTAAACTAAAGCAGGTGAGGCGGCATTAAGGTGAGACTGAGGCATTGACTTTGGTAATGAAAATCAGCCCAGTCCAGTCCAGTGCAGTTCAGTTGGTCAGCCCTTCATGCAAGAATGCGCAAAGTGAAGGATTACCCAGCAATTCTTACCACATTTTAGCCTTTATCTTTGCTGTCCCAATCCCTCCGAAGCAGCCATTTCGACTATGTGTAGCTGCCAGGTGTTAATTAAATACCTGTAGAATTGCAAGGTCAGTGCAATAAATTTTAAAAATATATTACAGACCATGTGCCATCCGCTTAATACCATTTGCGGAATATTACAAGCGCATCACCGTAAATACAGCCAACAGGGAATTTTTTAATGGTGAACATGGAATACCCTTTACTAATTGAATTGCATTTTATAAGAAATTTGGTATAAGCTTTAGAAAAATCATTTTTAAAGACAGTTGTTTTTACAAACAAAAATATGTAATTTCTTAATTAATAAAATAAACCTTAAATAAAGTTTTCTTCCCATTTCTTTGTGTTATTATAAGACTTAACTACAAGGCAATATTTTAATTGAAATGACTGTAAAAAAAGGGTATACGAAAACATATTAAAGCAATTTGCAACGTAAAAATAACATTTAATTAGTGTTTGGTAAGGTGATCATGGATATAAATAATATATGAATTGCGGGCTTCTGAGCCATTGCAGACAGTTTTCTTTATGAAAAGTACCACTCTTATAAACCCATAAAAAATAGTAGAATTGTCAAATTTGACCCATAGTTTTTATACCTATCTAAGTTAGTTTTCCTTTTATGGGTAAGCTAAGTCAAAGTTAATAAAACTTTACAGGCGTTGCAAATAAAATGGTATTTTAAGGCGCCATGTTTCGTTTGCGGCCATGTTATCTATCACAATTATCATTCTTCAAAAATGCCTAAAAGTATGCTATAGATATTAAGCATTTTGCTGTCTACAGAAATATTTCAGTTACTTTTCAAGATATGAACAGCATATAATTGTACTCATTATTTAAATTATATTAAATGTATATTTTTATTAATCAGTTTTATATTTCACTTTAAATATTCAAGATCCAATGTGAATTATAAAATAAAACTAATATATTTATATTCAACAAATCATATCACATGTTTAAGATCTTAATAGATAAAAATAAAAACACGAATATCTAAAAATTCTCTGGTTTCTCAGACATCTGTAGCAAGTCTTTTATATTGGAATTATCTTCCAGTGGAAACCGCCTTATCAAATCAGATAAGGTTAATTGACTCCCCTGATTTCTTTCTGAAATCAGGTTGGGACTCAACACTTTAAGATGATAGATTAGAAACTCGTAGAGAAACATCCGTTCGCGGCTGGCATAATGAAAGGCCACCGAATATTTGGAACAACATGTCAAGCCCTAAAGGAGATTAGGCAAATTGGTTTACATTTTGTAAGCATAAATCAGTCTTATTCAGGACTTACAGTTTCAACTAGAGAAAAACTCATCTGGCGCAACCATTGTGGAATCGTTATATTTGCTTCCGACATATAGTGTTCCAGGTCCAGAGGCATAAACTTTGGCTTTGTGTCCCCATCCAACGACTGAGACGAGTCCACGAAATGGACGCCCACATTCTGCAGACATATGCCCATGTAAAAGTCCTCGATTCCCATCTTTTTAGGCTGTGGACAAATCACCTCAGACTCGTAGGCTTGGGTCATAAAGCGATCGAGGGCCTGACGACTCAGAACATAAGAAGCCCCGCCAGACATATAACTCTGCAAAAAACAAAACATTATTATTATCCATTATCACAAATTATATTCCATAAACTCTAAGATTAATATACCACACTCCCCGTTTTAACTTCGCAAACCTGTCCCACACAATAAGAAAATGGAAATGTTGAAGCATGACTATTCACATCAAAGCCTCGAAAACACCGCGTAGTATCCAAGTTGTTTCGAGCTTTAGTAACGGTGTTCGGTTTTTAACATAGCCACCAACGAAATAAAGATATACTTAATCCTATTTTGGAGGTCACTTCGCAGTGAATGATGTGTCAAAATACGCATCAAACTCACATGTAAACAAGCTGAGCTCACAAATTAATGGAAGTGAAATATTAAATTTAATGAATTGTCACATTTGACTTGGGATTATGACAGATCATATTGCTGAAGTGTGTCACATAAAACATTATTTTTAAGTCTTACAAAATTTAAAAGGGGCTCACACTAGCGTACATTTTACTAAATTTAGAAAAATCGAAGTCAATTTATATGCTTCTTAAGCTTCTAAAGACAAAAGTTAGCCGGATTTCCTTTATTTTTTTCTGAGTGCATATAGCACAGCATAAAATAAATGCATAATTCATGAGAGCATAAAATATGTTAATTGGCTGAATACCAAAGATTGCAAAATTCAATAAAAAAACATAAAACACAGACGGGCATAGTCAGGTAGATAATCACAACAATCAATCACACATCATTATAACATTTATGATACATTAGGAATAATCAAGTCGCGATAAACTCCATTCAAAATGTGAGATGAGCAGAAGCCGAAACAAAGAGAATATTTTAGTATCTTAATTTTTGGTCGACCAGATGCAGGCCCTCCATAACTCATTTGTTTATTTATGTGTAAACAAATGTATGCAGACGAAATGTACTTCGTCTCACGGAGAGCTTGCCCAACTCTTGGAAATGTCAGAAGGCGCAATAAATCTGTGGCTACCGCCCAAAAGGTGCGGCTGTGAAAGATGCGTGCCAGGTAATCGCGATGACCTCAGGTGAGGCACTGCCATCAGTCTGTGCAGACTGCAGGCAGCTGCGATTGTTAATGCGAATATAATTTCTTGTTGTCGCCGGATCCGATTGATCTATGCACACGGAAACAGCCAAGACCAGAGGCTTTTGGCCAGTCAAGATCTCAACTGTTCTGCATGATATCATCTTACCAATAATAGATTTAATGTTTGTTTACCGGCACACAATGCACAATAAATCGTTATTAGTTGTTAAGAGATTACAGTCACAAAAGATGACCGGTTATTCTAACAATGAGAATTTTGTTATTAGCACATTTCTTTACCAAATATCGTATATATCGTATGAGAAAGTTAAAAGAGCTTATAATTAAATTTCTTTATCTCTTTAAATTAATTACTGTGTTGAAAAATAATGAACAATAAAACAGTTATTGATCAACGTTAATTCCTTTCAATACATTTTAGTACATAACAGTTGTTATCTACATAAATTTGTATAATTTTTTATAAATAAATATTTTGCAATACTGTAGTTACCTTCCCAAAAACATTTGTTTAACTGATTTATTGACATATGCAAATAATTTTCGCCGGGAGCATTTTTGCTGAGCTCGGAAGAAATAATTTAAATATCACCGAAAATCTAAACTTAAAGTTCAACACCGAATAGAAATTAGAAATTCAAATTAGCCGAACAAGCGGGCGACAATACCATGGAAGATGAGCAGTTAATTAAAAGCTAATGCCAGCGATCAACTGGATCATTTACCAAATAAATTTTATGAACAGTAAAAAAAACTTTTTAAACATGTTCAATAAAAAATGGCAAATAAAAATTTCCAAGAAAAATTTTTGAAAAAAAATAAGGAAGAACCTATTCATTTAGGTCATTGTTTGTGGACAACAAAGTCTAACAAATAATTATTTACAAAAAGTATTTGTCAACTTCTATTTTTTTCTCTGTGTAAACAGAGATAATCGATTAAATCCATCATTTACCAAAACATAAGCACAAAGGCGGAAGTTATTGAGAGATATGTTAAACGTTTATCACTCACCACATTATATCGTGACATCTTGTATCCAAAGTAGACGGGTGTATCCGGATCGAAACCGCTCAGCAGCTGCTGCAGATTCTCCATGACCACATAACTGCGAAGGTGGTAAAGTTAAGGGATGGCAGGGAAAATCCCTGCTAGCGTTACTTACGTATCGTCATCCGCCTTGAGGAACCAATCGAAGTCGCGACCAAAGTGTTCCCAAACGTGGCGGAATCCCTCGCGAGTTTTATTCCACAGATCCTCGTAGCCACCGCCCCCTGGCTCAACCACCTGGACCACGCCCAGTGGTTCGTAATCCTCACTGCTGGCAAAGATCAGGTGGCTGCATCGCTGACCCCAAGTATCGTGGACTGTCCGGGCCAGGGTTTCCACGTTTTCCGGACAGGTGAGCACCATGCACAGAATCCGGGCAGGTGGACTACCCCGAATCCTGGCCGTGGCTGTGGACATCGTTGAGGAACTGCTCCAGCAGGGCGTCACCCTACTGACATCATACACATACAAGAGCAGCACAAAGGCCAAGACGAATCCCGCCATGAAACCCGTCAGCAAATGCAGCTGAGACCGCAACTTAATCTTGGCCGTCATTCTGCGCCAGCGTTGTGTTCTCCGCGACGTTTGATTCCCGATTGCCGACAACTGGCCGTTTGTTTTGACCAGACGGCAATCAGCCAACTTCAGTTGGCCAGCAACCGGTTTGCTTTGTTTTCTTATCAAAGCCATCAAACATCGTCGATTTGGTGGGAGATTAGAGATGCCCATTGAAATAATGTGGGATTTTTAATGTATTTAGTTGAGAAATTATAATATTAATATATATTGCAAAAAATCTAAGTTTTTTTTTGGAATTTCTTAAACTTAACTTTTGAATTTGCAATCATTTTGTTAAGCACATGTAAAAAGCCATTCCGAAAAACATTAGGCCTAGAACAATAATGAAACACTAATCGGATTCAGTGATAAATTGTCTAGGGCATCTAAGGAAGTCAAGAAGTATCTGGAATTCAAAAAGTATTTCAGAAGTCATTTTGTTTTCCATCTTATTTATTGCCAACTTCTGCTCCAGTTCTTATTTATTTTTTATCACACGAAGCTGTCTCATCTTTCAATAGCGTCTACGCTTACGCAGCATAAAAATGGTCACCAAATTAAAATGAAAGTGTTACCAATACATTGTACGGTCTTTGGACAATGGGAAATCGATCAATTGAGGCGCATGACATTGTATAACGGCACTCATTGAGTAATAAACTGCAATTGAGATGTAGTATAAAAACTCCGAGTTGCCTCAATTATGACATCAGTTAGCTGACAATTTGTGGAGGCAGACACACGGAAGGAAGATCCCCAAACGATTTGAGATGGCAGCTAAGGTATGTTGTGATGGAGACCAATTTGTATATTCAGGCTCAAATAAAATTAGGATGCAAGGAACAAAAGGATATATTTATATACTTTCCACTCTTTTAAACATAATATAAAATTATCAAAGAATCAGTATGTCCTTTGAAAGCTATAAAACACATTAATTGTAATTCGAAAGAAGTTCAAGAAATGAGTTCATCCTTATTAATTATTGTAAATATTAAAAAAATACATATTGTAGTATAAAAACGTGCCCTAGATGTTATTCAAAGATTCAAGAAAAGTATATTTTTGATTTAGTAAAGTAGTCTTCAGAAGAAATGTTACAGAAATAAATATTAATAATCATTTCAAAAGTTTTCTGTAGAAAAATAAGATTTAAATACAAAATTGTTTAATACATTTTATTATTATTATTTATAATATTTTGCAGTTCTTTACCCTGCTGTCGCTGGCCCTGTTTGCCGCTGGCCAAGCGGAATACAACTACAACGAGAAGTCGGCCACGGCGGTCAACTCCCTGGAGCGCAGTGCTTCCAGTTCGGGTGAGGACTTCCTGAGCGACTACCACACGCCCAGCAACAATGCCCTGAACTCGGAGGCGACTCCCGATGGCTACGACTACGTGGCGCCCGCCAGGAATCAGTTTGCAGCCGGCAGCCGAACGGCCAGTGCCCAGGCCTCAAATCTGCTCCAAAACGCAGCCAGTGCCGCCAATGCAGAGTCCATCCTGTTGCCCTCCCCGCTGCCCGTCCTCCGCCAGGAGCAGAACTCGGAGGTGGTTGCATCTGTGCCCCAGGATTCGGTGGTAGTCCAATCGGTTCGTCAACACCAGGAGCCGGAGGTCTTCCCGCCCGCCAGCTACAGCTTCAACTATGCCGTGAACGACGAGAGCACTGGCGACATCAAGGAGCACAGCGAGACCCGCGATGGTTATGTGGTCAGGGGCTTCTACAGCCTCATCGATCCCGATGGCTACAAGCGCACCGTGACCTACACCGCGGATGATGTCCATGGCTTCAATGCGGTGGTCAACCGAGTGCCCTATGCCCTCAAGGCGGTGGTGGTTCCAGTGGCCCAGGTGCAGGCGCAGCAGCCCACTCCGTTCGTGGCTCGCGATGAGCGCTCCAAGTCCGAGGGATCAGCTTTCTTGGAGGCTGAGCTAAGATCAGGATCTGGTTCGGGCTCCAGGTCCACCTCCTCCTCCTCCTCTGGCTCCGTTTCCGGATCCGGAGTGAGCAACACCTTCGCGGAGGATAGCTACGCCAATGCACCACGAGGACTCGACGCCTCTGGCGGTCCCTACGCCTGAGTCCTGCTCCTCTGCTACGCACTCCTTGTATATTCCTTCATTGTGCTTCATCTACTACTAGTTTGTTAATTAATAAATACAAAACATTGATCATTTAATAACTTTTGAGGTGTTGCCTATTTTCGGGGCTATACAACCACATAAAGTGAAGCTTTGGAAAGCTTTTCCCTGGCATTTTCACGATTTCAAGAAATTTAAAGCCTGTATTGTATTGCGGAATAAGTTAAGTAATTAAGGTGCGAGTGGCCACATGTTGCAGCCTGTTAAGGAGGCAACACAAATACCTTACCGACTTCTTTTAATCGTTCAGAGAAAAATATGAAAGGTCAAAGCATGCTATGTCAAACGTAACGATGTTTGGTTATTTGCGAATAAATTAAACTCACTATCAAGCCCCATAAATGTGACACATAAAAAAATTTAAGTTTACTACTTAAGCACATGAGATTTCCAAGGTGTTAACTATCATTTTTATTTGACAAGAAAATGTTCAAGCCAATAATGATATTGATGATTTCAATATTTAAGTCGAATCAATACAAAGTTAAAAAAGTATGCTTATAATAAAGATATTTACTTTATTTATTACATTTTCATTGCTTAAAAAAACTTGGAGAAATCGGTTACTAAGAACAAAAAGTGACAAATATTACTTACTTAAGTATATAATTAATTTCAAATTCGATCTTTTCAATAAAAGAATTACCGTTAAATATCTGGCAACATTGTGGCTGAACAAGCGTTAAGGTATTTCGCCAGCAACATTTTCGTCGCGCCCATTTAAGCCGAGTCTGTCAACTGCCGGCAAAGCGCGAAGACGTTGCTAGCCGCTTATTTCCGAGCTTCTCTTGGCTCATTGTTTATTTCTTGTTTGTTTTTGTGTTTTGAGCTGCAAGTCGCGTTCGAGCAGCGTTTATTTTTATCGCCTTTCCAAAGAGCGCAAGTGATTGAAATTCTGCGCCAGTGCCGGAGTAAAAGAAGTGATAAACGAAGCGATCGGGGAAGCAGCTGAAAAACGGTCGCCCAATTGGAGGCACCGATTCGAAACGGCCCCAAATGAGATTGAAACGCCTCGAAAAAGCATCACACGGGCCAGCCAATTGCCATTTGCGATTTAGCAATTGCGGATCGAATTGAACTCAGGCAAATTGTGGCACTCCATAGCCACCACACTCCACACTCCATACTCCACACTCCATACTCCACGCACACCTGCACCACCGAGTGTGTTGGCCCCGAAGGTCGACCGCATCTTTACAGGCTTTCGACTCTGCGTCACTGTCTCAAGAATGTGTTAATTCGGTGGTGATTCGACAACAACAAGAAAGCTTCGACTGCCTATAAAGCGGCAACAACAACACTTTGCCGCCTGACGACATAAGATTTGCATAAAAAAGTAAACAAACGCGCCTCAGAGAAAAGAAAAAAGCAACAGCGCTGGGGAAAAAATCAAAACAAAATCAATTCCATATATCAATACATAGCTATGAAAATGACTATACCATGACAACAAGGCAAATGTAAAATATTTTATAACATATTTATGTATCACTTCATTTTTATTTGAAGGCTATGACAATCAAAGAGTAGCTTGTTTATTAATTTAACATTGTGAATACCCAAACTAAGAAAGTAATATGAAATCAAATTTATATTTTAATCAGTTCCTTGACTGTGTTTATTCCACATGTAATGATGACTAAATCTTTTCAATTTGCGCCAAGTCGAATAAACTACTATTAAATGAAATATTTTCCAAAAATTTGTTATAAGCATGCGACTTTCAAGCAGATATAATAACAGATTGATTCTTGTGACTAAATATAACGTTTCAAAATACAGAAATGGAATGCTATTGATATTGTAACACATAGACAACAAGAATATCGAACTTATTACCTTCATCGTTGTGTTTTATCTGTAAAGAATCGAAATGATTGGACTACGGCCGCATCGAAAGCGTTTGGAGCTGGTTTTGATGGTACTCATCGGCGTGGCCTGGGGCATTTTGTTGTCGGAGTTGATGCGAAGGCAAAATCAGGAGGCTCAGGTGAAGGAGAAAAGCAGCCCCTTTCCTACCAGTCGCCGGATAAGTCCTTGCCCCACGGCTCCTTCCACCACCTCCACTTCTCCCTACATTACCACCACACCTCCATCTCCTCATGAGCTGGCCTCCCATCTGTTCAACAAGACACGTGTCCTGTGCATGGTGCTAACCAGCCCAAAAAACCACCAGAGTCGCGCCATCCACCTCCAGAGAACTTGGGGCACGCGCTGCAACAAGCTGATCTTCATGAGCACCAAGGCGGATAAGGAACTGGGTGCAGTGGCTCTGAAAGTGAGGGAGGGCTACTCAAACCTATGGCCCAAGACTCGGGCATCACTCCAGTATGTCTACAAGCATCATTTTCGGAACTACGACTGGTTTCTGAAGGCCGACGATGACACGTAAGTGCGATTAGCAGAGTTTAATGAGAAAGAATAAGCCATTCTTATATTAAATTAATAATAGATTTATAGCTTTTAAGTTCCATACGTTTTCTCTATTCAAAACATACTTTTAGATTACCTTACTATATCTTTACAAATGCAAAACCCAGATTATGAAATGTTTACAATACATTTTGCTGCCCTTCTTTGATTTCAGCTACGTGATAATGGAGAACCTGCGAGCCTTTTTATCCGCCTACAGTCCGAAGGCCCCAGTTTATTTTGGCAACAAGTTTCGCACGCATGTAAAAGAGGTAAATTCAAATTATTTTTGATAATTATTATATTAGCTTACTGATTTTTAAAGTCTTGCCACAGCTTAAAATATCAAAATATTAGATTTTCAGGGTAGTATATTAATATTAGTTTCTTTCAACTTACAAAATATAAAACAAAAGTTTAAAGAACCCCTTTTATTTTTTCGCCGTAAAGTGGGCTACACTTATATGTATGCAATTATATAAAATGAAAACCATTCCGAATATATTGGATTGGGCTATACCATTTATTTAAATAAACCTTACAATTTTCTTCCAGGGATACATGTCTGGAGGAGCGGGCTATGTTCTGAGCAAAATGGCCCTGCACCGGCTCATGAAGGTGGGATTTGGCAACAGTAGCCTCTGCAGCAACCGTGGATATGGCTACGAGGACGTGGAACTGGGCCGATGTCTGCAGGGGGTGGGCGTTGTGGGTGGAGATTCCAGGGACGAACACGGCCTGAGTCGCTTCATTCCCTTCTCCCCGCTGCACTGGTATCCAGACGCGCCGCAGTGGTACCGACCTCTGCTCTACCACACGACTCCAAATGTAAGGAAATCTTCCCATCCGGTCCTCGACTGCAAATCAGAACTACTTCTTTTTTTCTTATAGATCACAAACGATTGCTGTTCGAACTCGGCTATCTCGTTTCACTACAACAACGCCAAGGAGTTCTATGTACTCGATTATATTATCTATAAGTTAGGAGTTTTTGGCATTAACAGGCGACAGGATCAGTTGCCCTCGAAGAAATCCTTTTTGGCTGTTAACCATTCAAATGGTACTTCTCAAACCAAACAAATTGAGCTCGGAAAAATGACATTTAACAAAATGGTGCCAGGAAAAAATGTCACAAAACCAAAAGCCAAAGCCCAAGTCTTAGCCTTCTTGCGATGAATAATTAATGTAATATTGACTGCAGCAGACAATGCCAAAGAGTAAGACCAAGATATCGTAAGTTATAGTTCTAAAACTGCTCGTTTAATTAAGCCAATTAATATTATTGTTACCCCGTTTTTGTCCGGATAGGCTATGATTGATGTAAGTTTTACTTATTGCCATTTTAATTATTTATAAGTTACAAACATATGTTTAAATTAAATAAAGAAGCATCATAACCTAAACTGTTGAGTTCCTAATCCTCTTTTTCTTGAGGTTTTTAGCGGAGGATGCCCAGCAATTAGGCCATATGGTCGGGATTTATACAAAATCGTTTCCAAAAAGTGCATTTCGTAGGGTGACACGTAGTGGATGGAAATTGAATAGGTTGAACAACATTGCATTCCCTGAAAGTAAAGCCAGTTAAGTTTGCATGAAGTTCCTTTCTATAAATTAAAATAAGTATTATTGTTCTAGCTTAACTTTACAAAAGCCACTAGGAGTTTTACAACCCATTGCAAAGCTTATTATAATTTATATTTCTTTATACATATATTAATCGGAGACGTAAATAGTAAAGATAAACTCTTGCTAATTTGCAAACTATTATAAGTTTCCTACCATAAACTATTATCTAAGTTGGTAAATTTGGGTTAGTGTTTCTCTTACCGTTCCAGATGAGTGCAGAAGATATCTCTTTAGCCAAAAGTCATCTTCATCATGATCAGGTATGAGAAAGTGTTCCAGGGTTAGTGAAAAGAACCGATGTCGTCCGTAAATGTCCCTGGAATCGTAGGCCTTCACATGCAATTCCCGAAGGCATTCGCCCATCTGATAGTCCTCAGTGCCTTTATCTCCTGGCAGGCAGTGTCTCACTATCCCATCAACCAGTTTCTCCACAGCCCTTTTGCTGAGCACATAGCCAGCTCCGCCGGACATGTAGACGTGGTTGTTCAACTGGAATGTGGAGCCGAAGTAAACCGGGGTCTTGGGTGAGTGCGGCTGGAGCATGTGGCGCATGTTCTCCATTACCGCATAGGTATCGTCATCGGCCTTGTAGAACCAATCCGCCTCATGGCCATAATGCATGTAGGCATGTCGGAAAGCGGCCTTTGTCTTGCCCCACAGATTGCTGCGACTATCGCTGATGTTTAGGCCCACGATCTCGAGTCCCGGCAAGATGGTTACCGAAGAACTGCCATAGTATACCACTCGGTTGCAGTGGCGACCCCAAGTCTCGCTAACTGCTCTCACGGCTCCCATGTAATTCCTTTGCCAGGTCAATACCAGGCAGATTATCCTGACCGACCGATACATGTACCTGGCCACCCGATCGTTCGACGGTCTAGAGGCTACTGCGGTGGGAAGACTGGAAGACCTCAGTTCCGGCAGGGGATTTACGTGGCCATAGGGTCGCAGGTGGTAGAGCACAAACTCCAGGGTATACATGGACATGGCACGGCAATATGGGAAAATAATGGCTTTCCCAAAGCAACTCTCCCAGCTCTAAAGGTTACGATTAAATATAAGCTTTAGTTTCAAATTGAAAAGAAGCATTTATGATGTTAAATATTTAAATTCAGTTCAAGAATGTTATTTTTTAATCACAAAACTATTTATTTTATTAGCTCAAATATTTTTATACTTTGAACAATTCAATAATAATTTGTGACTAGCACGTTGACTTTGAGAGCTTATAAAGAATCAAACTTTGATATAATATTTGTCAAAAATATATATAATAACATTTATTGAGTATTCGGACATAAATTGTCTTGAAGATGGTAAGCCAACTCACCTGATTATCGTAGACTGCTCGAAAGGCGCAGGGCCAAAGCCAGAACTCCTGACGCAAACTGAACGGGATCACCTCATCCGGGACGTTAAATGGCAGGAGGTCCTCGCTGGGACCCCGTCTCATTCGTTTCAAGCACTCCCTGAAAAAGACTTCATTTTGGAGGCAGTTCCTCGTGACCAGCTGCTCCAAAGCCTCCCTACTGAAGATGAAATCGGTGGTGGGGACCATGCCCACATGGGCATAGATATAGAAGGCATGATGGGCACTAAAATATAACTCCTCGGTGGGCTGATAGTGCGCCAGCATGTGGCGCAGATTCTCCATAATGACATACGAGTCCAGGTACACGACCAGCAGCCAGTCGAGCTCATTGTGGAACTCCATGTAAGTACGGCGGTATGCCTCCAACAGAGTGATCTTCCTTTGGTCGACAATGGTCAAGCGATTGCAGCGACGACCCCAACTCCTCTTAGCATGCCCCGCCTTCAAAAGACCGAACTTGTAGTCCGATTGGTCCAGATAAACCAGGCAATGCACGCGCACCTGCTCCCGCAGAAGTTTGGCTATCCGATCATCGTTCCAATGCTGACTTCTTAGACCAACATCGTAGTCACCTATCTTCTCCTTATATGGCTTACAAATTAGCTCCTTCAGATCTTCAAAGAACGTGCTGTTGAGAAATATCATCAACTCGAGTACAGACAGCCAGGACAAAGTTGACAGGAACAGCAATCTGAATGTTCCCCTAAAGTTCATATTTGTTCTTTTATTTTTTATTTCATAAAAACTTTGGCATTCTTAGATACAGCTCCTCAGGTTCATAAATATTTAATGAGTATAACTCAAATTAGTTCAATAATAACAAGAAAGGAAGCAAACTTCGGCAGGCCAAAGTTTATATATTGAAGCTGCCAAAGCTTGCTTTCTTTCTTGTTTGTTTATGATTATAATATATAGGGTAGATAATGCATCGGCAGAGCCATTTTTCGAAAATTTAAAAAGGGGTTACATACAAAAAAAAAAAAGGGAAATTAGGGAATTAAACCACAATCATTTTGAGGTATGCCACTTTGTAATCGGATGGATGTCTGTAGGAAAAGTTATGAGCTTAGAAGTGCCGTTTTTAGACACTTTTCTGCAAAGCCATTTTTCGAAAATTTGAAAAGGGGTAACATCATTAAAAATGACGAAAAATCGACCCAAAAATAAAAAATAAAGTGAAAACACAGTTTTTTAGAGAATTAAAGCAGAATCATTTTGAGGTATTCCACTTTGTAATCGGATATCTGTAGGAAAAGTTATGACCTTAGAAGTTCCGTTTTTGGACCCTTTTCTGCAAAGCCATTTTTCGAAAATTTGAAAAGGGGTAACATCATTAAAAATGAGGAAAAATCGACCCAAAAATAAAAAATAAAGTGAAAACACAGTTTTTTAGAGAATCAAACCACAATCATTTTGAGGTATGCCACTTTGTAATCGGATATCAGTTGGAAAAGTTATGAGCTTAGAAGTGCCGTTTTTGGACCCTTTTCTGCAAAGCCATTTTTCGAAAATTTGAAAAGGGGTAACATCATTAAAAATGAGGAAAAATCGACCCAAAAATAAAAAATAAAGTGAAAAGACAGTTTTTTAGAGAATCAAACCACAATCATTTTGAGGTATGCCACTTTGTAATCGGAGATCAGTTGGAAAAGTTATGAGCTTAGAAGTGCCGTTTTTGGACACTTTACTACAAAGCCATTTTTCGAAAATTTGAAAAGGGGTAACATCATTAAAAATGAGGAAAAATCGACCCAAAAATAAAAAATAAAGTGAAAACACAGTTTTTTAGAGAATCAAACCACAATCATTTTGAGGCATGCCACTTTGTAATCGGATATCAGTTGGAAAAGTTATGAGCTTAGAAGTGCCGTTTTTGGACCCTTTTCTGCAAAGCCATTTTTCGAAAATTTGAAAAGGGGTAACATCATTAAAAATGAGGAAAAATCGACCCAAAAATAAAAAATAAAGTGAAAACACAGTTTTTTAGAGAATCAAACCACAATCATTTTGAGGCATGCCACTTTGTAATCGGATATCAGTTGGAAAAGTTATGAGCTTAGAAGTGCCGTTTTTAGACACTTTTCTGCAAAGCCATTTTTCGAAAATTTGAAAAGGGGTAACATCATTAAAAATGACGAAAAATCGACCCAAAAATAAAAAATAAAGTGAAAACACAGTTTTTTAGAGAATTAAAGCAGAATCATTTGAGGTATTCCACTTTGTAATCGGATATCTGTAGGAAAAGTTATGACCTTAGAAGTTCCGTTTTTGGACCCTTTTCTGCAAAGCCATTTTTCGAAAATTTGAAAAGGGGTAACATCATTAAAAATGAGGAAAAATCGACCCAAAAATAAAAAATAAAGTGAAAACACAGTTTTTTAGAGAATCAAACCACAATCATTTTGAGGTATGCCACTTTGTAATCGGATATCAGTTGGAAAAGTTATGAGCTTAGAAGTGCCGTTTTTGCACCCTTTTCTGCAAAGCCATTTTTCGAAAATTTGAAAAGGTGTAACATCATTAAAAATGAGGAAAAATCGACCCAAAAATAAAAAATAAAGTGAAAACACAGTTTTTTAGAGAATCAAACCACAATCATTTTAAGGTATGCCACTTTGGAATCGGAGATCTGTAAGAAAAGTTATGGGCTTAAAAGTGCAGGTTTAAGGATACTTTTCTGCATTTATTTAAAATTAGGAAAATGACGAAAAGCCGACCCAAAAATACAAATCAATCTGAAAATGTATATTTTTGAGAATTAAACGACAATCATTTAGAAATATGGCACTTTTAAATCGGATTTCTGTAAGAAAAGTTATGGGCATCACCGTATACAAGTATTCCTGATCTTTAGGTATATAGAGTTTTATTTCCTAAATCTCCATTCATCCATATTATTCCTAATACTGTAGAAAATAAAAACAAATAAATAAAAATGAATTTCAATTTTATTTAGTTCCTCTTAGTAAGAATCGTAGTCTATATTGTAAATGGGAAATGTGTTATAGGGCTTATTGAGCTCGTCATCCATCTGTTCATCAATCCAAGACTTCATCTGGGTAATGTTGGTGTACAGGCCGGGCACGTCTTCCTCTCCGCACTTTATGCCGCTGTTGACAATGCCGACGAATTCGAAAAGATCAGGGTATCCGGGGATCGGGCACATCAGGGGGGATCCACCGTCGCCCTTGCAGGAATCTCGTCCCCTTTCTCCACCGGCGCACAGCATGGTGGGATCGAGCGTGTACCTCCTACCCAGCACCCTACTTACTTGGGCCGCACACACTCCGCTGCTTACGATTGGTAGATCAATTTTCTTTTGTCGATGCGAAATGTCGCCATCGAGATAGTCCAACTTGCCCCAACCGGCCACCAAGCAGCGATCTCCAACGTATGAAATTCCCGGAGAGGGCCAGCAAATGGTACCGATCTGGGGTTTCAACTGGAACGAAATGGCGAGTACGATGAGCGCTATGTTGTTTCTACCGGTAATGCCATTGAAGCCTGGATGCCTTACTATCCTGGCCGGGTATCGCGTCACAACCGTGTTTTTGAACAATTGCTTCAAGTCCCAAACACCACCTGCGACTAGGAAATCGTCTATTGTCTTATTCATCATCAGGTGGGCAGCAGTTACTACGACATTTTCGGTGACCAGAGTGCCAGAGCCAAATAAATCAGATCCTTTCATCAACGCCACGATCCATGGAAATTCGTTGGGCCTTGACTGATCGAGTGTAACCTGCGTTTCTGTTTCCAGACCTCTGGGATTACTCCGACCACAATTTTGTGGGGCCCCGATAGCCAACTGCAATTGAAAAATACATATTAATAATTAAACGTAATTCTATATATATGCACTTACTATTCCAGAAGTGTGACAGCATGTTTCTGAGTTCAGGCATGCCGAACTGAAGGTCGGGGCATTAATACAGAGGCCCTTGGGTACGCAATCCATTTGGAGTCCACAAGGTGCTCTCGCCTCAGTCAGCACCCATAAAAGGCAACTTAAAATAATTACTCTTAGCGACATTGTTTGACTGACGACCTAAGAATAAATTAAATTTATACTGACAATTGTATATATTCTGAGAACAAAGAATCCTCTATACTGCTATCAATTGATAAGCACAATGCTTCTACATACATTTATATACATATGCAGAAGTAAGCTCAAAAGCTTAAAAAACAAAGCCTATAAAAAATTAAAACGAAATATTTTTTTTTTATTGAAATTATTTTACAAAATTGTTAGTATTTGTATAGTATTTAGTATATATTCTTATTTTAATCCCATAATTTATAAAATCGGACAACAATCATTTATACTTGTAAGCTTCCAAAGCTTTATTGTTTTTAATGATAGCTGTATTTCAGGCCTTTTTTTGTGGGAAATATTTATAAATGTCCCGGAAAAACCCTCAATTTTTTGCCATTTTATGGCGATGAGTCTAAAAACCCAAGTGATAAGAGTCTGATCTTGACTTTTGACTATTTCGACCTTTATTTTGGGAATTTATACACGATGCTCAAAACATATGAGTTCTCTTCATAACTTATGTTCTAAGATGGCCCTGCATGAGATTGATAATATCTCCTGGTACGCTTAACACTTGCTCCAAATGCGGATTAATCCAGTCTTTGAACTTGGATACACTTGTGTAGGCTGGCCACACTCGATGCCCCAGGCGAGGATACCAGCCTGCTCGTAGCGATTGGGGTCCTCTTCGAGAGAGCAGAACAAGGCAGATCCTCCAAATCGATAGCAGGCATCGTTGTCCTTCTCTCCGCCGGCACAAATTAAACTATCGTGCAGCCGATAGTTGTGGCCCAAATGGGTTAGTCGGAACTGATCCTGGCACTTCGCACCATCGATTATGGGCAAGGCGACTTTCTGTTGGATGGTTAGGAACCTATTACCAGTCCTCATTCCCCAACCGGCAACCATGCAGCGCCTTTCCTCGAACGTCTTTCCCGAAATGGGTAGGCATATAGTCTGGATGTGGGATTTTAGCTCGAATGGCGAATCCAGAAAGAGGAGAGCCAAGTTGTTAGTTCCGTTCAAGTAATCGAATGCCTCGTGCAACAGGATCTTAGTCACTTGACGCTCCTCGGGCGGGAACACCTTCGTAGGGGATTTCAAGTCCCAAGCGCCAGCTCTAATCCTAATGTCGACACTGGACTTATCTACCAGAAGGTGGGCCGCACTTAGTACTAGTCCTGGGGCAATCAGAGAGCCGCCTCCAAGGTATCGGCCCTTGGCGAACAATGCCATCACCCAGGGAAATTGGCCAGGTCCTGCCTGGTCATCATATACCTGTATGTTTTCATCTAGTCCATTTGAATTACTCATGCCACAAAGAGTGATGGGTCGAGGTCTAGCAGCAGATCCATTACTTAGGCCAATCTACAAAAAAAAACAGGGTCCGCCTTAATTGACTACAACGATAGGTGATTATTTGTCCTTACCACTTTGGACCTGTGACAGCAGACTTCAGTGCCCTTACAAAGGATTGCAGATCTGATATCCTTTTGTGGACAATTTTCTTTGGGAACACACCGATTGGAATCCAAGCATATGTTGCTAGCATCGCTAAACACAATGCAACCGAAAAAGGGAGCTAAAAGCGCCCAGAGATGTGCCATCGTTCTCTCGACAACAGATTCTCAAAACGTCGGTGCTCGTACATGACAACTTATTTTGCTCTAGAGATAAGAAAATCAAAATAAAACATTAAAAATAAAATAATCAGAGCAAAGTAGATTTAGAAATAGATTTAATCATTTAGAAATTATTTTGTAAAATTTGAAATGTAGTAGATATCTTGTTTAACCAGAAATCTCAAAAAGAATATTATTTTTTTTACTTAACGATAAAAATTGGGGAAGTAAAAATAAGTACTATTTGTACTGTATCTTTGACTTATTTATAAAGGTGCGACTGAGAATTATTTTTTTGTTTTTCCGTCTTTTACTTTTTTCCTTTTGTCAATTTTAGAATAACATTAAAACTAAATTAAAACGTTGCCTATTATCTTATCGCCAGTGCAATCAATACAATTTTGTTTTAAATGATGTTATATTACTCAAAAATTGCTGATTGGACAGACAGATAGACATGGTTAGATCGACTGAGCAAAAATATATATTCTTCATAGAGTCGGAAACGCTTTCTTTTACCTGTTACATACTTATCAACAAATACAATTACTCCACAAGTATACAATAATTGTCAAGCATCATTTCAATTTTTTCACGCGAAAATAAATTCGGAAAGTCCAAGAGTGCAATAATACTGATCTTGTATATATATATAAAATAACACTTGCTTCGATCTTATCGTAGATAGAATGTGTTTGTGTGCGTTTTTCTTGATAAGTATGTCAATTTTAAGTTGGAATTTGCAAATATAAATATGTATATGTCATAAAACAACGACTGAATAATTTAAATGGGATAACGCAAGTTCAAGTTAATGCAATAATAAGTCGACATACAATTATCAGTTAATATAGCCTTTAACATGTGTATATACTTAAAAACGAAGCTTTCTTGATAATAATAATAGAGTAGTCAAGTCTTCGTAAATAAATTCTGAAATGGTAAAAAATCTATATTTATTAAAGTATATGTTTAAAACATACATTCGTATGGGAGCTATATGATAAGATCGTCCGATTCTTTTCCCTCCGACTTATTTACTAAGTGCTATTATATGTGTTATTCTCTTCAAGGTATACAAATCGAAATACACTAAAGAAAAAATATGCGTCTTACAACCATTCAAAGCTGAGATAAAATCTATATTATATGTTATATATTTTACTTGATGTGACCACCCAACAGAGTTCAATAAAAACAATAAATACATACTTTTAATCATGGATACATTTTATTAACCCATTAGCGAAAAGTGATTTCAGCTGACAAAACATTATTCAGTTATTTATTATCCCATCTTTGGAGTGATTTTGCCGGGGTTTCCCTCCACACCTTGCTGCAGCTGCCCCTTAATCCAACCCGACAACTCGGCCACGTCAGTGAACAATGAAACTACCCTTTCTTGACCACATCCATAGTTCCGGCTGGAAATACCAGCTAGCTCGTAGCGATGCGGTTGGTTCTCCAGTGGACAGAACAAAGGGGATCCGCTATCGACAGTGCAGGCATTATCGTCCCCCACTCCGGCGGTACAAATTAGGCCCCCGGGCCGCTGATAGTTTCCCTTGAATATATTCTGGCAGTCTTTTTGGGCTACTGTCAGTTCCTTTTGTGCTTGAACATCGGAATCTTGGAGTTTCATATCCGAAAACTTGCTCCATCCGGCAGTCACGCAGCGCTTGCTGTCGAAGGATTTGTACTGCTGAGGTAGGCATATGGTCCGGATGTGAGTTCTCAATGTGAACGGCGACTCCAGAAATAGAAGGGCTATGTTATTGGCCCCATTCTGTGGTTGATAGTTGTCGTGGATCTGGATCCTGGCCACATGACGCTCATCCGGTGGGAACTGCTCCACGCGCAATAAAAAGTCATAATCGCCAGCTCTGGCCACAATGTTCGTCGTGTTTATAAGATGAGCTACTGTCACGACAACTCCAGGGGAAACTAGGGATCCGCTTGCGAAGTAGTTACCATGGTTGAAAAGAGCGATGGTCCAGGGATATTGATGCCTTACAGGCACTGGCTCACTCGCAAATAATTGGTTTCGATTGCTCCACCCGCAATATTCGTCATAAGGATCATTCAGCTTCGGTTGTTGACTTGGTGGAGCTGGATTACGCTGATCTCTTCGTTCGTCTGGGATCTGATTGTTCGGTGGTTCTGGGTTCGGAGACTTCGTTGGTTCTGGGGTAACAAACTCTGGCTGTTCAGGGTTCGGTTCAAATATGACAGGTTGTAAGAAATCTTGCCCAGGTGGTTCTGGGCTCGAATTCTTTAAGACGTGTTGTTGGATTTGAGGGACTTGGTTAGAGTTAAGGGAGCCGGGTGGAAAGTTGGGTTTGATTGGGTTCGCATGCTCTTGTGGTTCAGGGTTCGGATTCCAAGGAACGGTTGGTTTACTTTGTGGGCCTTCTAACAGGCCGTTTTGCGTGACTTGTGGCCACTATAAATTGATAAAAATCAGTATGTAATAAATGAAAATAATTTATGGACTTACCCCGATCGCAGGCGCACAACATTCTTCACTGAAAAAACAGGTTCCTATTACTTTATTTTTGCAAGTTCCACCCGCAACACAATGATTTGGAGTGTTGCAGGGCACAGCATCAGAATTGCATATAATGCATAAGAGTAGGGCTCCTATTGCCCAGAATCGAAACATCGTTCACTCAAGATAATTAACAAAAGACTGACGGCCAATGGAGCGAACGAGAGATTATATACCTTAGCTTATCAGCTTGGGTTTTTTGTTTGTCTTTTTTATGTCACTGATTGGTCATTTTTGAGTATATATGTTATTTGTACACAAGGGCAAACCCATATAACAGCTATAGGATATATTCAACTCCAGGGTCGGATCTGAAGTGATGTAATACTATCATTTTAAGCAAGAAGCAGCTAGAGATAGGATATAGTCATCCAATTTCGATAAAACTCCAGGCATTGGTTTAAAAATCGAAAACACCGAAAAACCAAAGAGTTCTTTAAACAGAGAATTGCAAAAGTTTCTAGCTTTTAAACCAAGCCCTTAATTTGTATAGACGAACAGACGGACATGGCCATATCAACTCGGCTAGTGATGCTGATCAAAAATATGTATACTTTATAGGATTGAATATGTCTCCTTCACTTTTAAAAAATATTTTTAAATGTTAGCTAAGATCAGTTTTCAAATTGGTTTTTTCTAGGTGTAAAGATAATTTAGTATATAGATTAGCGACAACTGTTTTCTTCGGGGAATTGTCTTTATAAATAACGCACTATAAAACCGCGGACAGCAAACACACATCAACAAGTTTTGATATGCAAATTACTCACAGAAATAAACTGCGAATATGGCATAGTATGTGTGACTGCCTCTGGTGTATCAAAATTGTAAGGTCCTAATCCAACAAATTTGTTCTTGAAATCTATATTTTGACATGATAAGAAATGGTATTAAGCTTTTTTTGTACAACTTATATTGAAACACTGAAAACATTGCGCACCGCATATAATAGATAGATAGAAGATTTTCGTCAAAATCTATTTTAAATGGGTTCTTCTCAACCGATTTTGGTATTGCACTATTAGGGAAATGAGATACAGATGGGTTATATTGCTGTCCCCATTAGAGTATAAAAACTCTTCATCTCGAACGATTTTTGCCGATTTTCGGATGCTAAATCCCATTCCCCATTCTCACCAAAATATTAGTCTCTGACATAAATGCGTTGCTAACTTATAAACATCTTTGGCTTATCAGTTCGCGGAACTAAAGTTCATGGTTCAAATTGTACGTTTCCTAAACCATTATAAAATTTCACAAAAATAAAATAGATTATTTCACAAAACAAGCATTTTCTGTTGATTATACTAATATATAGGGTAGAAAATGGTTCCTACCTTGTTAAAGGGCAATTTTTACAGTAGACAAAAATTTGCAGGTAATTGTCTAGTCTTTATTTCGTAATGTTTGAAATTTAGAAATTGATGTACATCTATTTTCAGAAATTATTAAACTTAATTTAAAATCAATTGCTTATAGTATTATATTATGAGCAGAATTAGATTAGTCACCAATCACCAATTAAGGTACTTTGATGGTTCTGGGCTGGGATACTTTTGGACGGGTTGTAGGACTTGGTAGGGGCACTTAAAGACCGGTGAAAAGATCGGTTCGATTGGATTCGGATACTTTGGTGATTCTGCGTTCGGATATTTTGGAGCGAGTTGTTGGTTTTGTGTGTACTTGTGGACGGGATTAAAGAAGGGTTCGAATCGGTTCGGTGGTTCTTGGTTGGGGTACTTGGAGACGGGTGGAAAGATGGGTTCGATTGGGTTCGCATAGTTATGTGGTTCTTGGTTCGGATTCTTTGGGACGTGTTGTTGGAATTGATGGACTGGGTTAGAGTACTTGGAGCCGGGTGGAAAGATAGGTTCGATTGAGTTCGCATACTTAGGTGGTTCTTGGTTCGGATAATTTGGGGGGGTTTGTTGCATTTGTGGGTACTTGGAGACAGGTGGAAAGATGGGTTCGAATCGGTTCGGATGCCTTGGTGCTTCTGGGTCCTGATACTTTGGGGCGGGTTGTTGGATTTGTGGGAATGCTGTTGGGTAATATTGCGCTGGGTTCGGGTACTCTGCGGTGCGTTGTTGGTTCTTCTCGTGTTGCGGGTCTTGTGGCCACTATAAATTTATGAAAATCAGTATGTACAAAATAAATTATTTTATAGACTTACCGCAAACCCATCCGCACAACAGTCTTCACTGAACCAGCATGGTTCTCCGCCTTCGATAGTAAGCACTATCTTTTTGCAAGATCCTTTTTGAGTACATCGATAAAGGCATAGATCAGCATCAGAAATGCATATTAAAAGTAGGGCTGCTATTGCCCAGAATCGAAACATCGTGCACTCAAGTTTAATAATTAACGAAAGACTGACAGCCAGTGGAGCGAAGAAGAGCTTATATACCTTGGCTTATCAGTTTTGGTAGGTTTTTTTTTCTTCTTTGTCTGATTGATGTTTATTGAGTATAAATTTATACACATACCATAATCTGATCTGAACTGATAATAAAAACAAGAAAGGAAGCAAACTTCGGCAAGCCAAAGTTTATATACCCTTGCAGTTATTACAAAACAACTACATTTCGATTTCTATGCCTATGTTACTAAAAGCAATAAAGCTATGTCGATTTTGCGCTGCATTTTCACATCGTTTCTATGGCAGCTATATGATATTGTTGTCCAAGTTTGACAAAACTAATAGCTAGATTCTGATATAGTAAATTATCACTATATATCAAAGGAATATTTTGAAAAATAGAAAAACAGCAAAAACTAGTTATGAATAATATATAAGTATAAGTTGATAGTAAAAATGAAAATTAACTATGACGTGGCCATTAACTTTATCTTAAAGTTATGTTAAAGTTATGTTAAAGTTACGTTAAAGTTATGTTAAAGTTATGTTAAAGTTATGTTAAAGTTATGTTAAAGTTATGTTAAAGTTATGCTAAAGTTATGTTAAAGTTATGTTAAAGTTATGTTAAAGTTATGTTAAAGTTATGTTAAAGTTATGTTAAAATTATGTTAATGCTATGTTAATGCTATGTTAATGCTATGTTAATGTTATGTTAAGTTATGTTAAAGCTATGTCAATGTTATGTTAATGTTATTACCACGTCATACATAATGAGAATTTTTACCATTGACTACTTTATAATTCCCAACCAGTTCTGGCCAAATCTTCATGGAGTAGGGACTGTGGCACGCGAAAAATCCAGTCGATCCATTTGACCGAAAGTCTGTGTGTGTGAGTGTGTTACTCAAGGATCATATTTGGTGATGCCTACTTATTTGGGTTGATCACCAGGATGCAGGATCAAGGACCTAATATGGTACATAGTAATATGTCTAATTAAATTAAATACATTAAATTAATTGTTTAAATTATAATTCCAGGTTTAGTGTGCGCCTGGGGAGTGTATGCTGGAGGCATATGGCGGTACCATCACTTGAACCGGATGCAGTGCATCAAGAAACCAACGGAGTGAGTCCCATTTCTAGGATAACTTAATTATTTAAGCAATTTAATATAAAATAGCACCTTAAAGTAGGCAAAGTATTTTTTAAGTAAGAATTCATAGTCATAACTATTAGAGATTTCCCTTAAGAAGGCTAAAAGCCTATTAACAGATTGGTTATTTCACTTAATTGCAAAAAATTGAAATTAAGACTCAGTGGAGTCCGGCCATAAGTAATAAGAATATTCGTTTTTTCAACAAATTTAAATTTTATCTAAATCTTTCAATGCATTTAAAACATATTAATACTAATTTTTTTAAGCACATGAAGTAAATCAAAATTGTTAACAATAAGTAAGAATAAGGCATTATAAGCCGGAGAATTTCGCCGCAACATGGACTACCAAAAACAGCGACATTATTTTCGTCAGACATCATTCGTTATTTTGGAGCAGAAGTAACCCCAAACTGGACTTAAGGATGCACTTTCAAAATGACAACGAGGTATGTAATAAATTTAGGCATTAGTTTTTAAAATAAATTATTAAAATGCGGGTGATACCATCTTATTTTGATTGGACACCATGATGCTTGAATCAAGTATTTAATTATTTTTATTATTTATTTCTAATTCCAGGTTTTGTGTGTGTGTGTTATTGAGAAGCGATTGCAGGAGACTTAGGGCGATATCATCACTTCAACCGGATGCTGTCAGTCAAGGAATAAACAGAGTATGTACCATTTTTAGAATAACTTAACTTAATTAATTATTTAAGCAACTTAAAATAAAGTAACACCTTTTGGTGAGCAAATTATAGTCGTAATTCCCTTAAAAACAGTGAAGGCTATTTAAAGATTGATTATTTTACTTAATATTCCATTGTAACATACTTTCACATTTTGAATGTGGGTTATTAATGGCAGAGTTTGAAATTATGTGAAGTCCGGCTATAAATAAACTCAAAGACTTGGTTCAGACTCTATTCGTTGTTTCAGAAAATCTAACGAAATAAATTCTTTAAATGCATTTCGATATTTAAATACAACTTATTTTAAACTAAATAAATGAATAACAAGAAAGGAAAGCTAATTTCGGGCGGAGCCGAAGTTGATATACCCTTGCAGAATACTCTGATGCATTCTTAATACTCATAAAAAATCCAAACTTCCCAACTTTAAAAACACCAAAGTTATGGCATTTTCAATCGTTCAGTTATATGGCAGCTATAGGATATAGTCGTCCGGTCCATATGAAATTTGGTAGGTCGGATTGATTGGCCAAATATAAAACCCATAGAAAGTCCCAACTTCCTAACTTTACAAACACGAAAGTTATGACATTTCCGATCAATCAGTTATATGGCAGCTATAGGATATAGTCGGCCGATCCCGTTCCGACATATATACTGCGTGCAAAGGAAAGAAGGGTGTGTGCAAAGTTTCAATTCGATATCTTTAAAACTGAGAGACTAGTTCGCGTAGAAACAGACAGACGGATAGACGGACATGGCTATATCAACTCAGGAAGTAATCCTGGTCAAGAATATATATACTTTATAGGGTCGGAGATGTCTCCTTCACTGCGTTGCACACTTTTGACCAAAATTATAATACCCTCTGCAAAGGTATAATGAGAATATTTAACAAATTTAAGCGGATTGTTTCTATGGTAGCCTGGGGATATAGACCTTCTATCAGCGCTGTTTTTAAAATGCGTACACATATAATTAATTAGTATAGACGAACACGGCTATATCAACTCGCCTAGGGATGCTGATCAAAAATTGTATTTTTAAGGATTGAAAATGTCTCCTTCACTACGTTACAAACTTCTGATCAAAATTATAATACCCTCAGCAAGGGAATTAAAATGGCAACTTAACTATTAATTAAAGATATTAATTGCACAACAATATTTTTTAAAGCTTATTCCCTTTCATCTTAAATCTATTAATTGCCTAAGTAACCAATAGAAATGGTATATGGAATGATATGGAATTCTTACAAATATAACTATTTTCAAAAATAGATTTTTATTTTCAAACAAAGAGTTAATTCAGATTAAAGAAATATAACCCTTTTAACATTCTAGCTAAGACCAATTTCCCTTATTTGTTTTTTCTATATTTTGACTCAATTTAGGCATGATCAATAAGTTGACATGATAAGAAATGGCATAAAGCTTTGTTTGTACAAAATTCGGTACTCTTAGCGATGATTCATGATTAATTTATTTTGAAACATTGCGCATTGCGTAATAGGTAGATAGAAGATTTTTGGCCAAATATTTTTTAATTGGTGAGTAAGTTTTTTTTCATATATATATGTATCCTCCCCTAAAACACAATAGTATTATAGAACAAAAAAATTGTTTTATTTTGAATAAAGATCCATTATGAGTTTGTTTTCTTGATTACCCGACGATTCTTGGACCGACAAGAGCGCAGTTCGTAAGGGGTTCCACTGAGTTCACTGCCAGGCTTTGGTCAATCCAATCTCTGAAAATGGCCACACTTGTGAAAACTGCTGGAACATTTTCCTTGCCACACTCGACGCCCCAGTTGACGATGCCAGCCTGCAAGTAGCGATTGTCGTGTACGCCCAGTGGGCAGAACAGGGCGGATCCTCCATCGCCGGTACAGGCATCATTGTCCTTCTCTCCGCCGGCACAGATTAGGCTGCTGGCCAACTCAAAGGTGGGGCCAAGGCGGGTCCTCAAGAGGTTTTGGCATTGCCCTCTGTCCACCATCGGTAAATCGATTTTCTTTTGCACTTGCGAAAACTGTGGAGCCTCGAACGATTGCTTTCCCCATCCGGCAACCAGACAGCGATCTTGCAGGAAGACCTTTCCTTGGTGGGGCAAACAGATGGTCTGGATGTGGTCCTTCAACTCGAACGGCGAAGTGAGGTACAGAAGGGCTATATCGTTGGCCCCAGTAGATTGTACAAACTCTTTATGTCGAACGATTTTGGCCACATATCTATCCTCATGCGAAAACGGTTCCGATGCGGATGCTAAATCCCATTCGCCAGCTCTCACCATAATATTAGCCTCTGACTTAAGCCTTATGGAGTGAGCTACTGTAAGAACAACTCGTGGCGCAATGAGGGATCCGCCTCCAAAGAATTTTCCATCGCTGAATAGAGCGATCGTCCAGGGAAATTGGCCGGGTCTTGAGTTCCTCTCATTAGTCTTTTTAATTGGAAAAAAAAATGAATTTCAGTCTTGGGCAAATCAATATGACAATGTGGTACTTACAATATTTGAGTATTCACAACAGATTTCATTCGCCTTGCATGGAGTTCTTAAATCATTTTTTCCAATTTTAGCCACTTTCAAACAAAGTCGATTGGCAGCACAATGATACGGAGAAGAACAGGCATCACAATGAATTATGCAGCTTAAAAGAAAAACTCCTATTGCCCAATGGCGTAAAAGTGTCCACTTCAGAAGAAACATTTTAAAAGACTGATAATGTGAATGTGTTGCCAGCTTATAAGAATCTTCGCCTTATCAGTTCTGGGAAAAACACAGTTCATGGTTCAATTTTTTTTTAATCAAAGCAGGCATTTTTGTTGGTGATACTTATATATAGGGTCCTACCTAGTTTAAGAGTACAATTTATGGCAAATAAAAATTTGTTGGTAATTGGCAAGTCTTTATTTCGTCATTTTTGTAAGTTATAAATTTAAGTACATCTATGTACTTTTTATATTATGAGCAGAACTAGATTAATCTAAAAATTTCCCAATTACTACTTTGGTTTTTCAAAAAGCGCTTTAATGTATAAATGAAATTAATATTTCATCATTAAAAATGTACCAAGCTTAAAACATCAAAATGAAATAAAGGTTTAATTATTTTTTTGCCAGTGTAACCAGCATTGCAGAGAACACATTGCAAAAGCTGTTTTCTATGCTTAACCTCTCAGAAGACTTACTCAGCTCTTTAATAAAATTAGGCGTTACTGATAGGTGTAACTACAGCGAATACACATATGGATTCAGAACGAACACAGAACCAGCAAAAATGGAAAGAAAGGAGTGCGTTTTTCTGGATCGAAATAGCTACTATCAACAGCATTCAGTTTCGTCATCAACCTCCCGCCCAGTGCTATTTTTGCTCCTGGGCATCGGTATTGGATATCTGATAACCCAGGTCGTTCTCTGGCCTATTATTGACCTTAAATCGCATGCGAATCGCACGACCGGAACGAATCCACTCGACATCGATTTGAGCGAGGAAGTGCGAGTCCTGTGCTATGTCCATACAAAGCCCAGCAACCACAAGCCGCAGGCCCAGGCCGTTCTGGAAACCTGGGGCAGGAGGTGCAACAAGCTGATCTTCTTCAGCAGCCGGAACGACACCAATCTCAAGGGATCCGTGGCCCTGCCCGCCGCCAATGCCAACTTCCGTGAGACGTGGCGGAAAACGAAGGCCGCGCTGAAGTACCTCTACGAGCAGCACTTGAACGATGCCGACTGGTTTCTGGAGGCCGACGATGAGACCTATGTGCTGATGGAGAATCTGCGGTACATGGTCTATCCGTACAGCCCAGAGTTGGCCATCTACTTCGGATACCCGGGCACTGTGATGAGTCGTGCTGCACTGCGTCGCTTCGTGGAGGTATCCCTGCCAAACCCATCGAAGTGCGAGCCAAAGGACGCGGGTCCCACGGGCGGGAAACTGAAGGAGTGCCTCGAGAACGCCAATGTGATGGCGGGAAACTCTTGCGATTCCGAAGGACGCAGACGGATGTATCTCGTTGAGCCACAGGCCAGATCCAATATGTACCTTCGCTACGATCCCAAGTTCTGGTTCTGGAAATTCCTCGCCTACAGGACCCAAGATGTTCGTAGTCTAATTGTAAATTAATATCTTACCTAAGAGCTGATTTTTTTCAGGGAATATTTTCTTGGTCCAACTATGCTGTTTCGTTTCACTACGTTCAACATCGCTACATGCATTGTTTCGAGTATATGATCTATAGATTAAGGGCTTTTGGACGGAGGCTTCCAGTGGAGTCCCTGCCAGTCAAGTATGGCACTACAGTGAAGAAGGACATTAAAGGATATCAACCACAAAATATTGAGGAAGATGTGGCAGTGAACTATGCCTATTGAAGACCTTTAATTAATTTTTGCCTTACATAAAACACATACTTTTGAAAAGGTCTTAAAATCGTATGTTTACATTTATTGAACATACTTTAGAATGTTTATTAAACTATTTGACTATAATGATTTAAGTAGCTAGGACATTATTATTATAGCAAATACAATGCGAAAGCTTCATAATTTAAGGCAACTTTAAATGATTATTAAAACACTATGCTATAGGAAAAATGAAAACAGTTCTAATGTCGCCTCGAAGTTTTCTTGGATTTTGAATCCTTATTCGTTTCCTCATCCGTATGCTCAGAATCATCGTCAGTTGTTCTGGAATCATCCGCTGCTTCAGTTTCATTTGACTGCTTTTCCTCTTCTCTTTCAATCTCCTTGGATTCCACTTCCTTGGCTTCGGGTTCCTTCGGCTTCTCAGTTGTGGTGGGGAATAACCTGTCCATGTCATCCGCGGAATCCTCATTACTGCCCAAAGGACGTTCAACAGGAGCGGGAAGCAACTGGCCCACTGCTAGTTTGGCAGGAAGAGGTTCTAGCGATCGCATCATACCATACGGCTTCAAATGGTAGATCAGGTAGTCCAGCACGTACATCATATTTGGGGCAACATAGTGAAAGGAGATGGCCAAATCCGAGCAGCAATCGAGACCCTGGTAAAAATGTAATTTATAATAATCTCAACAAAATTTGTCATATATTTAAATTATCAACAATATATGTATATCATACCTATTTCAATATGGAATTATAAATCTAATAGAACAATTGTCAAAAGTATGACAAAAACTAAATTTATTATACATATTTGTTGACTAAGTGGCTGAAAAATGTATTATTTTAGACAGAATTGAAACTTGGATTAAACAAGGAAAATTTGGGGACCCAAGACAAATTGGGTATGCTATTTACCATGCTCATTTTATAAAGAACTTTTTATTTTAAATCTCCCATTTTACTTTCCTATGCCAACTAAATATTAAAACTTTAGCCAAATTAAAACTTACGTCATCCGTCTTGTAGAAGAGGTAGTTCCAGTACCAAAAGTTCTTGTCCCATTTCGCTGGAATTAAATGATGTTCCGGGACAAATGGAAACATGCGACCGCGCCCAATCTCGTCCCTGGAATCCCCGGCCGTAACATTCAGGTGCTCCATGCAGCGCCCGATTTCGATGTCCTCGTTGACCACTGTGCCCGGCAGGCACATCTTCGGATTCGGAATGCCCTCGACCACAAACCGACGCAGTGCCTCGCGACTGAGTACGTAACCCGCTCCGCCGGACATGTAGCCCTGCTTCACGAACGGCTTGAACTTGAAGCCGAAGTGAACGGGTGTTTCGGGACTGTACGGATAGAGCATATACCGCATATTCTCGATCACCGCATACGTGTCATCATCCGCCTTGTAGAAGAAGTCGGCGTCGTTATAGTGGTGCTTATACACATACTTGAAGGCTTCCTTGACCTTGGCCCACAGATTCTCACGGCCCTCGCCCACATCCAGCTGCACCGTGGGCAGCTCCTCATCCGGGCCAGAGCTCATGAAGAGCAGGATGTTGCAGCGCTTGCCCCACGTCCTCTTCACGTGGCGGGCCTTCTTCTTGTGGTTGGTGGGATTGGTCATGACCCAGCAAAGGATGCGGACCTCCTTTTTCAGCTGATCGGCCACGGAGGTGTTGTCATCGGGATGGTCGTGCTGGAAGGGATTGTGATCCGGCCCCAACAATAACTGGCTTTGCGGACGCAAGCGACGACTAAGATATGGATACAGGCTCTCGTTCGGCACAACGCTTGAGAAGATTTGGGACATGCAGTAGCCCACCACCAGGCCCACAATCAGGGCCAACAACGTGCGATATCTGGAGCGAGGAGCTGAAATCGGTGAATAGGGTATTATATATTTTATATATTCAATGACAAAACTGTTTTCAAATTTTCCTAATATTAACACTAAAGATAATACCGTGTTTCACCAAAACTAAACATTTATTAAAGATTTCTGTGGACTCAACACCGAAATTTGCCACCACGTCAGCTTTTTCAGAAAAAGGAAAACATTTTAAAACTTGCTATTTTCATAATTTTTAAAACTCAATAAAAAACGAAATGATCTTTTCAAGTAATTTTAAGCTCTTATTTAAAACAGTTACAAAAACATTAATTTCAAGATATTTTCCACGCAAATTATTGTCATTTGGTAATGTTAGTGCTCCAAATTTGGCAATTTTCAAGACTTTCTTTATTCTCTGAGATCCCGGCTTTCTCTGTATAACTTTTTAAGTTCCTGACAAAACCAACATTGATGTTGCTGATCAGGAATTTATATACTGTTTTAAACTCTGAATGTTTTAATAACATATAAAAATAATCCATAAATTTGTAATCACCTTCTATTAATAGAGAGCGCGATAAAAGACTTGCACTTGTCATCTTTGAACTTTACTACTAAATGTATAGATCACTTGAATGTTCCAACCGGGAAAGGAATGACATGAACCGTCAAAAGTTCACTTGTGCAAAGCATATGTGTTGAATTTCCAACTGTCTACCAAATACGTCAAACTGAACTGAACCCATACGTCTTTGTAAGCCGAATGATCGCCATAAGAACTAAGAATGGAGCTGTTTGGATAGCTTACGTTATACTCGTAGTTTTTCAAAAACAGTTGGACAAACGTAACCCATTCAAGATACTCATATATAGGTCTTTCTACTGAACAATATTAGTATAACCTTTGTGACGCAAGAAAAACTATAGTACATTATATTACACATGTCGACAAAAATTACATTTAAGGAAATCTATGTAAGTATTGAAGAAGAATAAAGATTATGGTATAAAGTATAGTTGTTAAGTAGTTTAGTTTTCCTAGTTCCAGAACCAAGCCCATAGTATGCGTGTTTTAATATTTGTTTAAAGTAAAACTCTTCAATAATCGTGTGTCAATTTATTAAACTTGCAAAAATGTGGACTATACTTATAATTTAATAAAGTAAGAAATTAATTAATTATCGTAACTACTTTACAGGGAAATAAGCAGAAAACCATCGAGTTTAACTAATTGCTAATTTAAGGACAAAAAGGCGTTTAAAGTTAAAGCACTTGTCAACAATTGCTTAGGGTACAGTAGGTCTATAAATAGTTTTAAGGTATAATTTAAATATAAGTTTATATATATGGTTATGTACAGCGGGCATTGTAACATTCTCTTTTCGGGTCCATGTTAACATTGTTATAGTAATTGTTATAGTTAACATTATTGTTATGGTTTATGTTAAATTCAAAATACAAGCTCCAAGTGGTTTTTAGTATGAATGATACGGCTTATTTAATAAGTAGTTTGGTTTCCTTGGGGGAGGCCATTAAGTTTAGCTTGGACGTGTTTTTACTAGTGGATTTTTGTAATGATTATTTTTTGTGCAGGTGTAACTGTTACACTGGGCAACACAAATCGGAGTTTTATCTCTTTCCCTTGCGTTTAAATGTAGACCTATTTTTCCTTGATTCAAATCTCGTTCCAAATGGCTTTACAAAACATTATATCTCTTGATTCCCCCATTTGATTGCCCAGCATCCGAGGGAACACCCTCTTCCCTCGGCTCTTTTTTGGATATAAGCAGAAAGGCCAAGTGCATAAAGGTACTTTGGAGGCGTTTTCACTCGAAAGTCCATATCCCCTTACGCCGACATCGTCTTGACCGTGGACGAAACTCCGGAGCTGACCATTGCCTTGGCGCTGCGTGCCACCATCGTCCTGATCCGCTCCTGGAGGTAATCACAGATGGAGGTGTACTTCTGTTGGTGTGCCAACTGCAGGGCCGTCAGTCCGTCCTGGTTCTTCAGCAGGACATCGCTGCCGGCTGCCACCAGTTGTTTGCAGACGGTCATGTGGCCAAACATGGCGGCGGCATGCAGGGCCGACTCTCCATTGGGCAGCTGGCCAAGATTGGGCCGGTACTTGAGCAAAACGGTGATGACGGCCGCATGGCCCTTGTGGGCCGCCTTGAAGAGCGGCGTGGCGCCATCGCAGCGCACCGTGTCCACATTGGCCCCATTCTGCAGCAGCACCTTGCAGATGTGGTCCTGGCCCATCTGGGCGGCTATCCAAAGGGGTGTGGCGCCGTCTATCCGCTTGATATCGATCTCCGCATCCGCCTGGATTAGCAGCGACAACACTGTGCGGTGTCCATTCTGGGCGGATATAAACACTGGAGTGGCACGATCCTGCGGAAACAGAAATATTATAATCTCGGAATGGAATTTCGGAATTCTTCTTAGCCCACCTTCATGTGGGCATTGACATTCGCTCCACAGTCCAACAACTCCCGCACTATCTTCACATGACCGCCCTGGGCGGCAACAAAAAGAGGCGTGCCCCCATCCGCGGAGGGCGTGTCCACATTGGCACCCGCCTTCATCAGGATCTTCACCACGTCCAGGTGACCGCCCTGGGCGGCAAAGAAAAGGGGCGTGGTGCCCGTGAGACGACGCGAGTTCGGATCGGCCCCTTGATCGAGGAGCTCCATCACGCAGTAGGTGTGACCTCCGGCAGCAGCCAAGATAAGCGGTGTTGTCCCATCCTGAAATGAGATTACAAATACATTTTATTTATATTTAAATATAGTATTTTCTTTACTAAAATCAAATTTCAGCTTGGTACGGAGATTTTATAAATACAACACAACACTATTGTTGTTTTAAATTCCTGTCACGAAACAATTTTTTATATCGAACATGTATGGTTTGGGAAGCTTACAATAATTTTCTTTTCTCTCATACAACTCAAATTATAATTTGCATATATTTACACATTAAATTGATAATAAATTAAAACCGTTTAAGTTTTGCATTAATCATTCCAATCCACTAACTCAAAATAGTACCCTCGCCTGCCATCACAAATTCACAGTTTACGTTTATTTTAAAAATCAATGCGATAAATGATAAACCAATTGTTTTAATGGTTTAATTGGGCATCAAACGATTTGAATGGCAAATTGCGATTAGTTTCACCAGCTCAGTGCTAAATCGTTTCGTGTGGATTTGCATGACTCGGACTGGACAAAAACTAAACAGGAGAAAAACAAAAAGAAAATAGTGGCATTACCCAGAGGGGAAATCGCGCCACAAATCGCAAATCGCACTCGTTGCACTCGGACTGAATGCAAATATGGGGGAGTCACGTAGCGCCCTAACCGCCGACTTTTGCAGACCAGCTGGCATAATACCCAACTCGATGGCACACTGCCCCCGCAGCCCACTTTCCATTCCTTTCCCTCTGGACTTGCTTTTTGGTCTTGGGTCCACGCTTCGCTGGGCAGTCAGTGAAATTTCATTTCGTTTTTTATACACTTGCCGAGGGCATTCAAATATTGCTTAAGTGTTTGGAATTAACAGGTTAAAGATGTACTTGTTAATTTGAATTTGTGCACTTGATTATCTTTCAACTACAGTAGTAGTAATTATCGGTAATGTAAGAAAGCTAATTTAATTGTACTGTAAATACTCACTAAAGTCTATTTGGCAAACCGACTATAATATAGTTTGTTTTTTCAATTAAATGGTTTTTTTAATGGTTTTATAACGGTTTATTAATGGTTTTATTAATGGTTTTTTTTATAACTAAGGCATTAAATCGTTAATTCAATTTTAAAAAAGGGGTAAAGAGTATAAAAAGTTCGTAAATTTTATTTACATAGCTTTTTGCTTATGTTTTTATCGGCTTTTCGTTTGCTGCGCTTTTCGTCTTCTTTGCCAATTGGTGCGTATTTAAGTCAGCAACAACGTGTTAACTGATTTTTACGTGGCAAAGTCTTTACAAAATATTATTTTGGCAGAAATTTCGTAATATTTTACTGACAGCATTTTGAAGTGGCATGTGTCACGCTTTACCGATTGCATGTGGCTATAGCTAAAGTGCATTAAGTTAAAATAAGTTGATGTAACTTGTCATATAACACTTTTTTAATGTTTGTTATGAAATTGGGGATGTCGCATAGGTAAGCAGTAATCATTTTAAATATACATTTTGTTTCCCTTTAAGCAAGTTCAACTTACCTCATCCTTGCAATCCACATGGACTTTTCCGCTGTCCAGAACTCGAAGTAGAGCCACCTCGTCGCCCCTCATTGCTGCCATGTGCAGTTGCACGTCCGAGGGCGTCTCTTTCTGTTGGCATCGAAAGAAGAATCGAATCAATTAACAATTTGGCCTGCAGCAGCTGTCAAAATAAAGAAAGATATTTGGGCAGTGATACCCACACCCCATGGCCGGAGGGCCAAAGACCCACTCAATATTGCTGCCCCTCCACTCCCCAGCACCTCTGTATAGCTCCACCATTCGGGGCGCCACGTGGGGAAATTACTTTTCCTGTTTACAGCAATTAGGGTCAGAGCAGCAATGTACAAAAAAAGTTATTTCATACCGGATGTCGGACCACATTGAATTCATTTTTTCAAAATGAATCTTAACCCTGAGATAGGCGTTTTAAAAGAAGGTATTAAAATAATGAAAGTGAAATACGGGTCGTATGAGTATTTATTAAAGTAAATGTGCAGAATTTTTTCTTTGTTTGTTAAGTGTAATTAAATGTTACATTTATTATACTTTATAATTCGTTATTTTTAAATAAATCCTAAGCCCTCTTAAGTCCTCTTAATAAAAAGAATTGACCACGGGTCGTATGAGTATTTTTTAAATCATTTTTTTCATCTTATTTTTAAATTTTATATTTATCTATTTCTCTATTTTAGACTTGATATTTTAATCAAGATAAATCTTTTTTCGATTAACTTTAAAATTTAACCTGTTAAATGCTAATATAATAATAAGTGGTTTTAAAAATAAACAAAAATTATCTAAAATAATTTTAAGTTCCTGCAGCAGTTCAAGGGTTAAATGGCATACCAATCTCCCCAGAAACATGTACTAACGACAGTCACCCAAGTTGCAGCCAATGACCATTTGTGCGAAAAAAGGGGAAATGCAATAATTATTTTTTCAAACTAAATGCGATAGAAATGTCAACATTGCGTTAATGAAGCGAATTAAGTAGCCCAGTTGTGCCCGTGTGTTTGTGTATTTCTGCCAGGTATGAGGGACTGATGAAGTGGTCTGAAGCACCTGTTGAAAGGCAAAGACAAGTGAAAACCCTCATATGAAAACGACGTGACTCAAGTTGCCAGGGAAACAATGCAAATGCTTCTGCACTCTGAAATGACATAATGACAATGAAGACGGTGATGCCATAATGATAATCACGTCGCTGATGATGACGACAAAGATATTTATAGGTAGCGGGTAGCACGTGAGAAACACTTTTAAAGCTTCAGACAGAATCCACACATGGTAGATCTGATGTCAATCCATTGATGCAATATTAATGATTTAATAATTAATAATAAATATTAAATGTGGCTTGGGAAATTATTAGGGCGGGTATTCCTTCCTTGCTATAACCATACTCAGTTCGCAGTGAAGGTTATTTCATTTAGAATTAAGAGTGATACAAATTAAAAGTTGTGTTTTTAATATAAAATAATTTTAGCACAGTTCAGTAGTTTTCGCCATTACTAGGAGTAATCAAAGTCGATGCGAATGAGTCAATTACGCGTTATATGGGTCAATACTCGAGCATTTACCTACCTTAAGCGACATGCCTGCGGCTCCAATCTCTCCTGGCCTCCGGGTCTGTTTGGTGCACCTGCTTACAAGCCCGTTTCCATTGACCGATTTTCCGAACTGTAACGCTGCCCCTCCAACTGCAAACTTCTGGCTAAGCAGACAAGATCGGCCGGCAAGTGGCACCAAATCAAATCACAACAAAACCAGCAGCCGCGCCAACAACAAAACGGGCAACACTGGATGCGGCTTCATTGTCCAAGTCCAAGTGCAAGTCTACGTTTAATTCCGAGCGACCAGTTCCCCAAAAGTCTAGCACTGTAAATTGAAGAGAAAAAGAGCACAGCCAAAAGGCATGGGCTGCATTAAAATTAAGTTGCTGCGACTATAACAGGTTTTCGTTCTGCAAAGCTTAGAATTATAATGAAAGAAACGCTGGAAAAGAAAAAGTTGCAGTGCAATTGGGAGGTGTTCCTGGAAAATGCCTGAAACTAAGCTGGTGAAAGGTGAAGCTTAGCTCAAAGGAATCATTAGAAGTTGCTTGATTTCCATTTTTTTATTTTTACCATTTTATAATTTTAAAAAAATTAGGTATACTTCTATTAAGGACTTCTATTCGAAGGACATTTGTTCCTTTCTCACTAAACCTATAATTACCTTGTATTCCCCTTTATGTAATTGCCAACAATTATTCTGCCAATCTATTTTATTTATTCAGTGAAAGGATAAATGCAGTTTGCTTTGTATCGATATGGTAGCCTTGCAGATTTATTTTAAGTAATAGTAGTTGTATTTACATGACTTTTAAAAGGTAAAAAATACCCAGTATAATTATTTTTCTTGATATTTTTTACCTTTCATTAAAATTATATGTAAGTATTTTTAACCTTATCCATATTTAAAGTATGTTTACTCTTAAAGTAAACAAACCTTTTCTAGAAAGTATAGGTTTTGTATATTTTTTTGCAAATCATGCGATTTTCCCTGTTGCAATAGAAAAACAACTATTAATTTTTTGCATGCTGTAATTTATCTGTTGTTAATAGGAACTCCCCTTGGAAATTGACAGGCGGCCCCTCAGATCAGGCCTGACTTGGCTCTATCAACACGCAACGAGCCAGTCAAAGTGAAGCATTTTCTTTTCTTTTTGTGGGCTTTTACTTTGTTGAACATTGCTTTATTAATTGCATTTCATGCAGTCGCACTTTTTTATGCTTGGTTTTTTTTTATGGTCATCATCGTGATTATTGCGATGTTTCCCTTTTGCCTTTCAACTTTTGACCTAGAAAGTGTTTTAGTTTCGGGGCTTTCTTCATGTGGCTTTTCATCATCATCATCATCATAATCTTCTGGGCCAGACACGCAATGTGTGCTGCTGACATCATGAGTTCACAGTTTTCTTTGGCTTGTAGGCATTCTTAATTGCCCTTTAGATATATTTTCTTTGGATTTGGTTTCCATTGGGAATTTAAAGCAAATATGGTCTGAATGAAGATTCTTTAAAACAGTCTGAGTGAGTTGGTAATGAATTTAGAATATTTTTTATATAAGACTGGTTTCCCAAAAAGGTAGTTTTATAATTGACCAAATACATATAAAAGTAAAGCAAGAACAAGAAGTTTCAGTAACAACATTATTTGGACAGAGTTTAAGTCTTTAATCTTTTATAGTTTTAATAAAGAATCAAAAGCCATTTTATCAACAATGTAAATGTGTATATTACTTGAAAGGTAAATTACTAATAAACTATGTGTGTACATATGTTTAAGTTCAGATAAGCCCGCAAACTGATATGATGAATGTTAAAAATGCAATAACGTAACTATTAACAAGACCTTTATGCTACAGGGTAATTTTAACTGATAAGATAATTTTGACAGCCACTTGCTATTTACCTTAATTTCTAAATGATCAATAGCTTTTTAAACAAAAAAGGAAGCAAACTATGATACAAAGTGGTCTTTTGGGAAATATCGAGATAGTTTGCGTAGGAAGGGACAGACTGACATAGCTGGATAACTCTCCTGGTAATGAAATGTCTTCTTCATTGCGTTGTAAACTTTTAAATGAAATCATAATACCCTCTGCAAGGGTATACAAATTGGGCGCTAGATAGGTACCTGATATATTGTTTAAGTCCCAATCAAATTATCCAAAGATAATTAATTTAATTTATTTTGTATCACATCTTTTCAACTCTATTATAACCAACTATAGTTTGTTATAGGTATTATTATGAGCACAATGATTAGTTCCACTTTCCATTCGTTTTATATACTATTTTTCTGCTTTATTATGGGTCTCGGGATCTTTGCTATTTGGTGTTTGAGCTTATAAATAGCATCTCACGTTATCATGATCTCATTTCATTTTATCTTTTTGCACTCTTCTGAACTTAGCACGTTGCCAACAGATTATGCAAAAATGTAATAATTTGCACAAGCAAAAGGTCAACAGGCGGCTCGACCACTTGTGAGTCTCACCTCAAGAAGTTTCAGTTCCAAAACACAGAGACCCAACTAACAACGATAAACCAAAAGTCATGCCGCTGGGGTTTTCAAAAAACAAACGACGCGAAGTCGACCGATTGCTTTCAAAGTTGGCGAGCAACTAACAAAGTTAAATCCAAAAGCGAACGGGAGAGCCGTAGCTTTTTTTAGTATTACCGTGTAGTTGCAGGGTATATGGACTTATAGAATTCTAGTTCAAAAGCTAGTTCATTTGTTAGTTTGTTCTTTTGTTTAAATATTTTTGAAAGGTATGAAACATATTGTAAATTAAATATGAAAATGGTCTGAACTTGAAAAATCGTTGCAAAGTATTGTATGGTATTTCGGTATCTCTTGAAGGATTGAAAGATGTATTGTTTGATAAGTCTTAAAACTAGAAAATGTTGTTATTTTTATTACTTTTTCTTTATTCTATTGGTTTCTCAGAATATTTGGAACGTATAAACAGTAACATCTTCATAATTTTTTCTGACCAAAAACAGGGTATTTTAGTGTCGACTTTCTGGCGTCCTAACTTAAGCTGCTTAGCCAGAGAGTCAGAGAAAAAGAGATCGCAAATGCAATTCACAAGCAAATGGACCTGACCTCAGCCGCCGCCGTTGAAAGTTCATTGAGTATGCGACGCCTATAAATAGGCAACGTGGACTGTAAATTCCGAGACATGGCGCGCATTAATCCGCGATTAAAACAATCCCACCCACTTCCACTACCACCCACTCGCACACACACGCGAAATAGTAATAAAAGTAGCAGAACTAACGGAATCCGCTACTCATTGACGAAAATTGCTGCTGACATCGAGCGAGGTCAAAAATAAGTACCCCCCTTTACGCCCATTCCACCAAAAACATTCACTGACTGACGGATTTTTGCCAAAATCAATACTCACATGCCAAATAAAGTAAGTCCTCGAACTAGGATATTATTAATAATGTATTAGGGAGCACTGATGGGAATTATTCATTTAATGCATCAAAAAGTATGCAATAGAATTTTCCCGACGCGAAATTTGCAGCTTAGACTTGGCCCTAAAAGTGTGACCGGATGTAAGAAGTCGCAAAATACACCACTATTTGACATGGCCGCGATTTCTGTATTTTTGGTATTCAAACAAGTACATTTGGGGGAACTACAAAATAATTTAAACGAAATAACTTACAAAAGATATGAAAATAAAATAAAAATTTATATTAAGAATGGTATGTAATTTTTTAAATTACCAATTAAAACAGCTTAAGTTTCTTTTAAACTACGCTTTAATACCTATATTCTGATATGTCGAATCAAAAGAGAATATAAATAATTTTTATTTTATCATGAAAAAAATACAATGCAATATATAGTTAATTTATTACCTATAAGAGAAATTTAGTAAAACAAGAACAATAGAAGCAAATTTTTATAAAAGGAAATTAAGTGATTAAATTAAAAAATACCAAAAGGAGTATAAAACAATTTTAAAAATGAAAAACGGTTACCCCAAAAAAGTAGTACCAATAACTTCCGCCTGAGGGCGCCAGCCGCAGCGCAGCCAACTTCACGTCCAGCTGTCATTTCTTTCTCTTTTTCGCCTCCACCGACGAGTTGCGGTCGCTAGATTTGTAAATTTCTACAAAAAAGTGAGTTCAGCAGTGCTTTCAGAAATAAAAACTTGATAAATAATAAGCCAATTGTTTTGTCCTCATTGCAGCCCCATAAAATGGAGAACGACGCCGGTGAGAATGTTGATCTGTACGTGCCCCGCAAGTGGTAAGTAAAACACGTGTTCCCCGCGCATTTTGCTTGCCGGATTATTAACACCCTCTTGTGCAGCTCGGCATCGAACAGGATCATCCACGCCAAGGACCACGCCTCCGTGCAGCTGAGCATCGTGGATGTGGACCCCGAGACCGGTCGCCAGACCGAAGGTTCCAAGACCTACGCCATCTGCGGCGAGATCCGTCGCATGGGCGAGTCCGACGACTGCATTGTGCGTCTGGCCAAGAAGGACGGCCTCATTACCAAGTGAGTTGCTCCTTAAGTATTGCCAGGATATTTTTTAATCGTTATTCCCTCCATTGCAGGAACTTCTAAATGTGTCTAATCAAATAACTAGATCTTGATTTGGTAATAAAGCGAATTCCCTTTGTAATTTAACGTAAAACGTTTGCATTTGTGTACATTACTTTTGGCATAAACAAAGTTGGGAAAGTGCCGGTCTGCGGTTTTGCGAATTGCAGAAGCGGCTAAGGAATTGTCATCTACACTTAAAACCAAGGAGAACAAGGAGTAATCCAGTTTTAATATGAGTTCAACGCCACTGATTTCCTTATTTAACAACAAATACCGTCATTACCCAATTATGGGTTAATCAAATTGATCATCAATGATTTAAAATAGGCCTGGAATGGTTTACGGTTTTCTCATATGAATTGCTTAGTGCAAGACAGCCAACCTTGGTATTAATAGGAAAGTCTTTTACGTCTTTGAAATGAGTGCATATCTTGTTAAAATATGGATATTCAAAAAATGTAACTTCTGTTAGCTTGCTTTGCTTTAAACAGCGCTTAACTTTTTTTTTTCATTGACGGAAACACTAAAAGTGTCGAATTAACAAGATCTTTATTTGACAATTTCATTTGATCCTTTCAAAAAAATAAGACTATTCGTGATGAAGATTTTTATTAAATTCATTTTAAAGCATTATTTTATCCCAATTATATATACAAAACAAATTTGAATAAATACAAGGGATCGAAAAATATATAAAAAGTAACTGCATTTTACTTTTTTTAAATTAACACATGCCATTAGGATAATTCTGTTTATAACATGTGTTTTGCCAAATCAGAATTTTTCACATAAAATACTGTATACAATTAATAAAGTATATGGACATCCTGGCGCAATAAATAATATTTAAAATGAGTAAAATCTAAACAAATTCAAAAATGTTTGCTACCTGGTAAGACCGTGAAGCAAAAGCCAAGGAATACCGTTTTTGTCACTGGAAACTTTTGAGAGACGTAAGTTATCGATAGTCCAATCAATGTTTGCTCACCACTATCTTGGTGCCGCGGTCATACTTTTTATTTTCGTCGCGTCGTCGCGAATCAAAAATAGAGATATATATTAAATCACGCGAAGCATAATAACCATTTCCCATCCTTGGGGACAAAAGTGACAGTGCGTTTGTAGTGGTAGTAGTTTAGGGCTTAAGCAGTTGGGTGGTATCACAACAAACAGAAGAAAAGAACGCCATTGGAAAGAGGAACTTCGCGTCCTTAAAACGATGTGACAAAAAAAAAACAACAAAGCAAATACAAATTGTGAAGCAACGTCCCTGAATTACAAATCTTTATATAATGCAATAGAAGAACTATTGCCACATTGGAGTCACAGAATCTTGGACAGTATTTAACCAACCTTTTTTCTTTCCGCAAAAAGTATATGGTGAGTGTTGCGTTCGTTATCAAGTGTTACATACACCCAAACAAAGCATAATAATCGCCTATGCTGAATATACAATTCTTGCATTGTCGCGTGCTAAATTTCTGACTCATTAAATTGACTCGCTGATCATAACAAATCCTATGTATGTAAGTTTGAAAGTATTAAATGTACAGGTAGAGACAAACAAAAGGGAGACAAAGCGTCGGGCATTCGCTGCCTCAAAAGTAAAATTTCAAATTTGTTAAAATGATTACTGGTTATTAAACACAATATTTTATGGTGAGAACGTAAAGAACGATTGTTTTCTTTTATTTACATTTTTAATATTCGTTACTAAGTTGTTATAGGCTGTATTTGGATGCATTTTTAAGTTCATCTGTTCAGAAGTTAATAAATCTAAAAGTCTGAACTTGACTTGAAAAGAACTGGCTTTACAGTAAAATTGTAAGGTTTTTAAATGCCGTAACATTTTATAATACTCTAATCATTATAAAATGAATGGTCTCCTTGCCAAAATCTTACTTTACAACCGCACATAAAAATATTTATATACTATAGGTTGGCAATTGCTTACATAAAACCTTGACATTTAAGGTGTGCTCTCCTTTTTGACACTCTCCCCTCTTTTTCGATCCACTGTACGCCGCCCACTTTCCGCCCAGTACACTTGCACCCAAATTGCACTCAATTCGCACTGAGCGTCTCTCCTCTCTCTTCCTCACCACGTCATTTGCCATTAGTAACGGCTTCCAACGAACATTCAAACATACATATATATGCACACATACAAGTCCATTCACTTTATTTTGCTTTTGCTTTTGCGCTTTCGATTTGTTTTTGGTTTCCCATATGATTTTTTATCATTTTTAGCCATTAAAACTGAAATTATCTAGGTGGCCGCAAATAAATATGTGTCTATTTGCTTGCACTCAAAGGTTGATTGGCGGGTACAGGGAACCCTTGCCTTTGAATAACAAACGGCTGTTAAATGATGAGTGCGAAATTAAAGCACTAAAATTTCGATATGACGTGAGCTGATAAACGCTAAAAAGTAAAGCTCATGGAATTCAAACCACTGTTAATGCACATGTTTACAATCCATTGAAGTAGTTTGAAATTTGTTTTCGTTTGTTCTTAAGTTTTTATCTTTAGATAGGCATATGGTAAAGTTCATACAAGTTTAAGAAAAATATTTACTTTTCTCAATTTAAAATTGTACTACGTTGATCCATTTATCCAGTTTGACTTCTTAGTTCATAGTTTTTTTAATAGTGTTTCTAAGCAAACATTTGTAGTTAACAGGGTTTTTCCCTGTGAGATCGGCAGAACCTTTTCACTTTCCCAAACCACACGCAATGCCGAAGCGTTTCATTTAAAAGTGATTCAATCAGTTTAATTGATCGCCCCTGAGCAACCGTATTCATTTGTGCATAATATAAGTATATATATTTATCAATTTTTTTGTTTACACTTATGATTTGTCTGCTACGCTCGCAATTTCCCCGCACACGCAAAAGGTCAATTTCTGCACACTTCTCCGCAAGATCCACTTAGTTCGTTTACATTGATTACACCGTTTGCCTTTCCAAGTTGCGACGGCACGCGCTAAACGACCAACTCTGGGGCAAGGGCGATATAATATAGGCAGCCCCCGAGGAATATCGAATGTAAATGTAGTCAGACAATTCTGTATTCTGTATAAAATCACACGGCGCTTTCGGTTTGGGAAAATAAACAGCCGGAATGCGGATTTGTTTATAGGTTAGACTTTGGATTTATTCTTTACCCTCCTTCAAGGACTTTGTCTGGTGAATCCCGAAATAAAAAATTAACGTTGCGTTTTGGAAGTTTATAAACCATTTGTTTACGCCTTTACTCAAGTAAAAGGCGATATTGTAGTTCTATACAAGTTTGTAAAAGAGAGAAATCTTTTCCAAAGTATAAGCCATAGTTTGAAGGGGGAATTTCCAACCTAAAGAGTACTACTTATTATTTTCGAATCCCTCCACACTAGAAATATAAATCTATCTTCCATTTTACGATATTCCTATTTTTTATACGCACTCGGGTATTAAAAATAAAGAGGTTTTTGAGCAATAAACAATACTTATTTTGCATGGTTTTTACCTTTTGGCCCCAACCCAACAAAGTGGTAATTTCGCCCTGTTGTCTGCTCTGTTTATCTTTCTTTTGCTTTTGAGGGACCTTGCGGGTGACTTACTCTTATTTTATTTTGTGTTGGCTCAGCTTCTTATGGTTTAAATATTCATTTGTGACACACATTTAGCAATCGAGTATATAGCTAACATCAGCGCTTCTCTTTCAGCTTACGCTTAGCAGAACTTAGTGGGTCAAAGTTTGCACTCACATTCAGCCCCTCAATAGGCTTCCAATAATCGTAGCCCTCAAATGGATTCTTTGTGAGTACTTAGCGAAAGGGGTTGTTCCCTCAGAATCATTTAACCAGCATGACCTGTTTGTTTAATACGTAATCTGCATGGTAATGTTGTTTTATAGTAGTTTCCTTTAGAAATCTGCTCGCTGATTTATTTCGGTTGTAAATAAACAATTATATATCGAACTGCGAAATCGATTGAGCTTAAATATTTATCTATGTTCCGCTATATAATGAGGGCGTAAATTTTATGGATTTACGTATCGTCGCAAAAATTAAATTTCTGGATATTTTTATTTGCCATCTTTTCTTGTTGGCCCACGTTCTTAAAAACTTTGTCATACTGCGCCAAATTGTAAATAAATTTTTCAAAAATAAGTCGAACAGCACTCACCTTTTCATTCTAATCTATGTGTATCGTTCTAATCTATAGCTTCGTATCGCTGACGTAGTATTGAAAACAAGCAACGTCAGCGATACGATGCCGAATTTTTGATAATTTTGGGGGCGTGTATAAAGACTTACAATAAAAAAAAAATAAATCCCAATAATATAATTCCTTCTTCAGAAAAATAAATAATTGTTTGAGTTTAAGGTAAACAAAATCAGATATGGTATTCCTGGACTAGATACAGTACCTCAATTGTTTACTTACAATCGATTACAAGTGGCTCGTGGCCCTGCACATGAATCATTTTAGATCAAACCCAATTGTGATTTATAAATGAGTCATATCTTTCAAAGCTCAATTAGGTTAGTTAGTCATACTTTTAATGGTATTTAAGTCATAACTTCAAACAATAAATTCCGCCGATTTTATATCTTCGTAAAAATTGTTCACAGTAATGTTAATATTGTGGCAAGCCAGCTGAAGTCCCAACTACTGCTTAACCAAATAATTTGGCTAAGTTCAACATTTAACTGGATTTAAACCGGTTGCTTACCGGCTATTTCTAAATCGGTTTTAATTAGAAGAGTGAAACCTGAAAATAAATTATATTAGCCAATATATGCACAAGTCAATTATCATAGATTGTTTAAAGTTTCAAATTAGATTTGATCAAAAGTGATTATTTTGCCACTTTAATCGTGCCAGCCAGCTTTATTAAAATATTCTGAGGAGAGGATTTGGCAAAATATTCATTCACTCAATATATCTTCAATTAGCAACTCAAGAACTTCCCTTTTCATGGGACAATGCCTTTGAATCCATAATTTTCTACTTGATGATTTTGGGTTTCCCTTTAATGAACACTAATGATAGCTAAATATAAATTAATTGACTTACATATGTACGCTAAACTGGTAAACTTTTGGGCGCAGAGGACCGCTTCAAAAGGCAGTTAATTTAATTATAATTTGAAGGTCGTGAGTTTGCTATTTAATTGGGCTGGGCAGAGTATTCTCCACTTGTTTGTTCAATTTATTATCAATCAATTTAGTCACCTAGACATCACGTAGGCCGAAAACAACATTTCCAATTCTAATATTCTCTTGCTGCTGTCGCAGTTGTGCAATCTCAATTTATTTACCAGCCTTCGGTACAGTTAACCTTCGCAAAGTGTATGCATAAACATTTTTGCTATCTTTAAGAATTACACACCCCTTCCTACTTGTCAAATTACACCCCAAAAACTTTCCTTTTATAAACTTGCCCTTATAGTCATATGAATATAATTTTTCTTTCAACGTTTTCAAGCACTTACTATAATTTCATTTATGGGCGTAACAGGCACGACACATCCGTATACTTTTTGTGCCTTATACTTATTGCGAGTAGCGGCCAAAGCAATTAGTTGTTTATTTAATATTCTGTGTTGAGAGAATCACTTACACTGTATGGGCACCTCAAGCGCGTAATCAAATTAAAATTACCATGCATTATTTGAGACATAATTAAAGAAGCGAGTAAAATAGCGTGTAGTCCAAAAAACCTATTCTAAAGTGGGCGAGCCAACAACAATTGCAAAGAAAGCAAGTGGAAGTACTTATAAGGGGTGTCGTGACGTGATCAACATTATATGTTTGCATTGTCAGTACGTGTAAATAAAATAAAGGCAATCCCACAACTCTGTTAAACGTTCGTTCAACCAAGGGCCCTTGGGCCCTTGGGCTCTATCTACATATATCTCTTTATCTTCGGGGCTCTCTGACCAATGAGCTACCTAGATCGAACAAACCAGTTGAATATAACTCAGCTGCTGGCGTTGAAAAACTAGTTTCAAAGCTTGAGTTTGTTTGTATTTATTTTTAAACAAAAACAAAACTTGCTTACCTGAGCTGGGGAGTCACACTTTGGATCACAGCTAGGGGAGGTGGATCAGTTTTTAAATAAGATATTTATAATATTTATAAAGAATTTACTTGATATTTCGTTTATAAAATTCCTCATATATTTGGGAATTATATTCGACTGTATCTTCTAATTGTAGTTAAAAGATATTACCATATCAATTTGTTTACAATATTAATCTGCCTGCATCCACAGAAATGTGCTTTGCTCCCGACCTATAAAAAACCGCCAATGTTGTTTTGCATTCATATAAATTTACTGATAAGCTATTATGAAATTAACATATTTAGTCGCATTCTTTGGAACTCTGAAAGATAACGAGATGGTCCGTTAAATTTATTTGAATTTCCAGAAACTTTTCGGGGATCAAAAATAGCAAGAATTTGTCTGTTTGTTTATGGATACATTTATTAAGCCAAAGCGGACGGGGCCGCCAACTCGTGATGGAAATTAATTGCTCAGTTGCTGTTGGGTTAATAAAAAATACGAGTACGCACCACTCGAAGAACTGCCTCCACTGCTTGGCGATAGCCACTCAACAGTATTGTGAGTGGAAGAGAATCGGAGAGCCAGAGGTTTATATACTCTTTGAGTCGCTTATATATATATGGACTCACACCAGGGGAAGATCGGCTGTAAATATTACTCACTTCAGTCTGAAAACTTTGCGACTCGGGAGCTGATCGTTCGGAGCGTTCCAAGCTAATCACATACGTATGTGCACTGGCAGTCAAACAACTCATAAATATATCCCCACACACCGCGTTTTGTGTGTTTCCGTGCTATTTTTGTTACAACACAAAAACCTGAGAGGAAAGAAAGATAGTGCTGCACAATAAATACAAAAACGAAACTAATGGATATGTCCGCCACGCATTTGCACTTTCTGGTTTCCTATGATCATCTGTGCAACAAATGAAACCAAAAGCGAAACGCAGAAAATTAAATTTATTACAATGGTGGGTGCCTATTATCAGACCATCTGGGCAACTCAGCGTTTCCCTGTAGTTTGTGAATTACGTGAATGTTTAGATTTCCGCTCTAATAAACTTCCCTATGGTCCCAATCACGACCTTTGACCGAAGCCACAGTACAAGTTCCATATATAATAGACAAATTAAACTTTTAGGCTATGCCAGGCAAGACGGTTTCTTATCATAATTCAAAAATATTATAAACACACGTTAGCATACTCGTATGTCAAAAAAAAGGAAATCATCACAATTCACTCCTATGACTCAGCTTCGGTTGAAAGAAAATAATAATTCAGAATATCGAATTAAGATCGCTATCGCAACAAACCACTATTTATAACTTATCACTATTTATTTTAAAACTATGGTCTTATCACATCAAGTTATTTAATCAATAAGGTTACGCAATCGATTAAGCTTGATTTTCTAGTTGGGATAATATTTCAATTTACAAATTGACTACTAAAGTTATTATCACCTTCATTGTTTGGAATATCCTTAGTTCTTCAAGATATACTGCAGTGTTTAAATAAACTTGTTTTTTCTTTGCGTGCGAAAGCTTTACGTTTTACTTGAAAACTTTTCTCATTTAGCATTGTCTTTGACTTTTGACTGGCTTTATCTTATCGCCAGTTTGTCGCCGTCAAAGTTGTTGCTAGCAAAAGCTAAACTAATACAGTCGACTAAAATGGAAAAACATCCAAATGGGTGTGCAAATGCATAACCTTAACACCTAATCTGAGCGGGCTTTTTTTTTTATTATTTGTATTCGGTGGGATATCCAAATAAGGCTTTAGATGATTTATGGAGACATTTATATTTGTATCCGCTATTTCTAGGATTGAAAAAAACCTGCCTGTGTATAAAAAAAAAGATTAAATAGTACAACAAAATAGTCGTATTAATACTTGGATTTAAATTAAATTTAACGTGTTTTTTGTGAAAAAAATATTATGGCTTTGTTGGTAATCGTTGAGCAATAAAATCAAAAAAGCTTTTTCTAAGAAAAAGTTCTTATCAATGATAAAAATGGTTTAGCTCTGTTCGACCGAAAAAATATAATATTACTGTGGCGGAAACAACGACCCTATAACCATTAAAAACAAATGTAGCAATTAGCACAAAAAGGTTGTTGAGCATTTCACTGTAATTAATATCCCATTTAATGGGTGAGAATTCTCAGTTAAGTTTTCCTGCTCCGTGCCCCTCTCATCTACCAATTTATTAATGTATTTGACCATATCAACTAGAGCATTTCAATTGGTTAATATAGAACGACAGCTCAATGGAATTGCAGCTCGTAGTCTGTCTGTCCCAATGTTGAATTGGTTCTGTTTTTATATTTTTGATATTGTGGGTGTCAAGTTGCTGGCAGGCATTATTATCGATGCCTCAGTCTCTCGCCATTTCTGATGCCCATGTGTGCCTTTTGATTGGTGGACGGCTTGCAATCGTTGCTGGCATAATAATACCAAATGCCCATGGGCTCAGTTTTCCCATTTATCCTCCTGCAATATTCGTCTGTATTCCATCATCTCCCTGGGACCCTGTCAATTGTTTGTTTGCACTCAGTAGGGTTGAACAATATATCTTGGTAAACTGCTTAAATATATTTATTAAATGCTGTATTCAGTGATTTAACTCAATTTTAGAAAATATTATTAACCTAAACGTCTGCATATAAACGGCAATCGTTTACCTATTTTTATTAAGGCTCTTTAAATGGAACTTTCAAAGGAAACTTTCTGTTCATTTGCATTAATTAATAAAAGGTAAACTTGGAACAAAACAAATAATCGTTGTTCAATAATTATTCATTATTTTTTAAACTTATATAAGGTGTAAAGAGTAGATATTAAAGGCAGTAACAACTTTGTATTTGAATTTAATTCAAGAAACTAAAGAATATTCTAGATATATTTTTTGTGCATGCTTTAAAAGTGTTTTCCCTCTGGTGTCCCAGTTTAAGTATAGAGTACCCTAATGTCAGAATTGACTTGGGTCGGCTGTGCAAACATTTGCATTTGCTTTTAGAGCGAGCAGCCCAGACACCAAATTCAATGTTTATTTAAATGACACCCTTTGTCTTTACGCCACGGGGTTGCTAGTTTATTATTTGTTAGGTATATCCAGCTAACCAACCCATTGATATGCGCAGCCTTTATATATATTAATTAAGTTGTCGGCCGACCAACTCATGATGTTTGTTCTATTTGCAGTTGATTTAATATAGGATGCTGCCCAGCCTGGATACATTAATGCGTTGCTCAAAGCGAGTTCTGCAATCGCCGCTGGAGGTGGCGGCCAGCCAGATGCGGAATGGCCACAGCAAGTCGGCTGCCGGGGGCATCTACGGCCCCTTTACGCCGGAGAACGATCTCAGCTGCTCCGGACGAGGCGATTGCGTCAACAACACCTGCGTCTGCGACATTCGGTATGCGGGCAACGAGTGCGACATCTTCAATCTGCCCTACTACGCCGGAATTTCCACCGTCTTCTATGTGGTGGCCCTGGTCTCGGTCATCCAGCTGCTCATCTGCATCGTGGCCGAGTACCAGCGGCTCAAGCAGCCCTCCATCCTCCGCGCCTGTCGCATAACCACCCAGAAGCTTCTCTACTTTATGGTCTTTGTGGCGGCCTCTCTGCGCGGGGCCTACTTCACCACTCCCGTTAGTAGTCTTCATATGTCATTTTATCTGTTCATTTAATCACATAATCGGTAATTTCAGTTGGATCTCCAGCCACAATGGGCCGTCACTCTGATGTCCGCCTATTATCCATTGCTCATGACCTGCGCTTCTCTGATTGTCTGCATGTGGGCCGAGGTGAGTCAAACACGGGAGTATTTTTTAAATATATTCTAAATGCAACCCCGTTCGTTGCTGTGACATTTCCTAGATTAGGCGGTCTGATTTCGTCAGATTAGAGACAGATTATTTAGTATAAAAAATATATTATAAATTCTAATTAAATATATAGTAATTTGCTGCTCATGGGGTTCCAAAATTAGAATCTAATTGTAAATCGATAACAGTTTTTTCAGACTTTTATTCCCTTTACAAAGTCTTTTGTTTGATTTGATTTGTTTTTAATATATCTTATGCCGGGAGTAAACAAACTTTTAATTAATTGAACTCCCAATTTAAAAAGAATAACTGACCATTAAAATGTTTTTACTATTCTGATTAGATTTTCCTGCTGGCAAGAACGTATCACAATATAGATAACGTATCATTATTGTTAGCAACTTAAATAAATTTTCATGATAAGTTTAAGCTTAGTAGTATTTTTAGTCACGAGTCCACCACTAACTTAAAAAGTAACCAACCGATCGCACCCGAACTCTGAGAACCATGGGAACCGAAAGGTGACCAGCTGAATTCTATATGGTTACATTATCGAGCAAAGTATGGCACTAAAGTGCGTCCACTTGTACTTGCCATATTCTCGTATCTAACGAACGCGATAACGAGTCGAGGGCAATTGTACCCGTAACTCGAGCCAATTTCATTGTTTTCGCGGAACGTATCTGGGGCCTCCCGATAGGCCAGCACAATTAATTAAGTTTTGGGGCGAGTGTACGCATACGGCAGCACTTGATCTGAAATAGAAACTGTGGGTGACTCTCAGGGAAAACCTAATCAACAGTATAATTCATTCGCACTTGTTCTGTTCGCCGTTGCAGATATTTCACCTGCGCGACATTCGTTGGGAGAAGTCGCAGTTCCTGTCGAAGAGCTTCCTTGGCTTCGTGGCCTTTAACTTCTTCCTGTACAGCCTGTTTGGCATCGAGGTCTTCAACTCGCTGATCAATTCGGAGCGTCGCGATTACGCCCACATCTTCAACGGATGCTATGCAGTATTACTCCTGATCGTGGTGGTCTTCTTCCTCATCTACGGCGTTGAGGTGTTCTTCAAGCTGCGCGGCGGCTTTGTTTACGATCAGACGGGCAAGATCCTGGGTCCCAGCGAGGCGATTGTGAATGCCTCGCAGTTACATCAGTCCCGCTTCGGACTGCTCAGCCAGGCCGTAATGCTCATTGTTATTGTGGGCTTTCTCACCTCCGAAACTTTGGGCGACTTCTGGAAGGCTAAGTAAGTGCTTAACGGCTTTCAATTTAAATCGCAACTGCCTTTTACTAACTAAAATCTTTTAATTTCGCCAATCCGTAGGGTTCCAGTTAACTCGCGCAACTGGCATGACATCATTTTCCGCATCGCCGAGATCGGAGTTGCCCTGTGGTTTCCCTGCTGCCTGTGGAACTCGATGGCTCCCGAACAGCTCTGGATCCTGAATCCTCGCAAATTGCTATCCCGCCAAATCGATCCATCGATACCCACTCTTAATGCGGACACCAACAAGTTGTCACCCGAGGAGGGCCAGTCCTTTTTGACCAAGAAGGATTGCTGGATTTGCTATGACACCGACAAGCCCGAGCCCCTCATCCAACCATGTCGTTGCACTGGTGATGTCAGCTCCGTCCACCACGAGTGCCTCAAGCGCTGGCTGGTGGAGAGCTGCAGCAATTCGGAGGCCCAGTTGTCCTGCAAGGTGTGTGGTCATCCCTACGAGATCGAGAAGTCCAAAAAGTAAGTTCTCTTCAAAGTAGGTTATCGTTATATTTTGTTTTATAACTTCCTGAAGCAATAGTGGTATCACTAACAACATACATTTTGAGACATGGCTATCAGCAATTTGTTAATACGATAAGATTTTTTGCCACTGCTCGATTGAAATATCCGTAATAGTTAAAACCAAACACTTTAAATATAAGCAAATTAGAAAATTTATTTAAACTTTAACGATTTTGAATTTCATAAATACAATACAACTATAAATATCTAATTCAAATTTTCTCTATTACAGACTCGAATGGGACAAGGGCTTTACCATTCAGCATTGGTCCAAGACGGTTATATTGATAACCCTTATGTGCGTGACCGGAGCCACAGCTTGGGTGGTCATTCAAATGTACGTTGATCCGCTTGTGCGCGTGATGACTGTCGGAATAGCCGTGCTTATTGGCTACGTGTGCGTCAAGTGTCTTGGCGAGAACACCGTGGTGGCCTATCAGCGGGCCAAAGTCAGCTCAATCAACATAGTTACCAGCTCTGAGATGGAGAAGCTGCACACCATTTGCGAGGAGGTCAGCGCCAGCACCTCGGCAACAGCGGCTCAGGCGGGAGCGGCCTCCTAAGACCCTAAAAGGACCTTCGCTCAAGGAATCACACATCACACACACATCAGCTGAACTTACAGACATCACAATCTACTTACCTAGTTTAGATTGCGTTTTGCACAGATTTTGCTCAATGCTCAATTATTAGTTAACACACCATACGTGAGGTGGGTGTCCAATCACCTGCCTCTATATCCTCAACTGTGTACATAGGTTTAACACGTCCGTGATTAGTAAGAGTAGCGAAAAGCGTTTCGATTAGCGAGTCAATTTTGTCTCTCAAATTATCATGCAGATTTCCAAAAGCGAATTGTATTAAAAGAAGCCAAATATTATGTAGTATAAGCGTAGGTCAGTATCGATTGCAAAAACCGAAACAGAAAGAATCGAGAATTTCCTGAGATTATGATTATGAACGCGTTGCCAAGTAGCCTGAAGAGCGAAGAAGCAAAAAATAGATAGCTTCGATGCGCCGGAGCATCAGCCCATGCTGATCTGTAGTTTATAGTTTTCTTTTTTACAACTAATTTATGAAAACATTCTGATTTGCTCCATTTCATTTTCGATTTCATCCTTGGATGTAATCAAAATACAAGCAAAACACAAGTACTTGGCGAATATTAAATTAAGCAAATATGTTTTTACTTTGTATTCGATTGGAATAAGTTTCTTTTTAAATTATAAGTTAACCTTTAAGAAGCTAATTTATATAAATGTTTCGCCCACATATACATACGCACGTACATATTTAGTATATATATATAGATATATATTCACATTTTATTGTAGTTGCTACACAAAATTTGTCAAAGCAAAGAAAAACAAAAACCACAAAAGAAGAAAAATCCAACATATAATTTAAGCTACCATACAATTTTTGTGATAAAACAAATAAAATACAATTTATAAAACTTAAAAAAAGTATTGTTTTTCATACTTTAGCCGGGGTTTAGGACTGTTTAAATTTCTCGGAAATTTACGTCAAAAATCATTTGGGTCACAAAATTGAAATCAAAAAGTTAGTAAAGAATAAAGGCAAAAAAATGAAATTTCGGAAATTTACGTCAAAAATCATTTGGGTCTCAAAATTGAAATCAAAAATTTAGTAGAATAATGGCAAAAAAATTAATTATAACCTTTTAAAGGTTTACCTTTACTAAATTGGTTTTGAGCAACCCTTCTACAAAACCAATTGAGGGTTTATATTTTAAGAATAAAGGACCATATTTATTCCAATGCTACCAGATAATAATGCATTTGAATTAGTTTTTGTTTAAGCCTAAAAATTTATTTTACACGTATTTACTACAAAATATATGCATTATATTAGGTAAGCTTAATATGCGTAAAAAAAGCCATGTCATGCAATGACTAACTTTTCTTTTTTTGCATTTAACTATTTTAGCAACATTAAAGCAGAAATGTTTTTTGTATATTTATAATGTAAAAAAAGATCAACAACGTAAGAGGTTACCCGAATCGAAAAGCGTACAAGCTAGTCGTAACAATCGCAGTGTAAAATTAAATTCGAAAAGTATAAGATCCAAGCTGGAGCCTGCATTTCAGTTGGACAAAAACATTACTGTGCAACCGTAAAATATTTAATAATATTTAAACAATGACTCCATTATGTGGATAATAAACTAGACAAATTTTGTTAAATTATCCTGATGAATTATCCTAAATTTAGACTTAGTTTTTCAGCTTTGGCGACGCTTTGCCTGGTTCAAGCTAAAATTAGAAGCAATTCAACTAGTAAGTCCAGAGTTGGCTATCGGGTTTTGAGATGGTTTTGGGGTCAGTTGATGGAGTATACATTTAAAGAACGACGGCCGAACGCTTGTCACGATTCTTTCCCCGGGTTATGGAGCGTGCCTTGAATGCAGCTGCATTGACAAGGTGCTAGAAATGGAAAGGAGAAAATTAATATTTGCAAGTCAACAAAGGATTCATTTTGATCAACTTACTCGCTCCAACTTTGACTGCTTGACCTTGGCGTTGCCATTGATGCCGGTGTTGGTGGGACGCGGTCCCAGCTGGAAAATGTCGCGAATGAACTCGTTCTCCTGCAGTTGCGAGGTCATCCCGGGTCCCATGACCGTGCACAGGGCCGAATACTGATGGTGTATGGACCAGGAATCAAGGGTCAGGGACTCGTGTCCGAAGCGAATGCTTATTTCCGGGGAAATGTCCTCCTGCAATAATGAGATAAATAAAGTTAAAGCTAGGTAGGCTAAGCGAAAATATTCTAATCTAAATTAAAAAGTGTTTGAAATGTATCACTTTTATTTTTAGTTTCATCTAAAGCAGACTAAATTTGAAGTACGAAATTTCTTGTTAAAATAGTAAAAAATAATTTTGTCGCATTTTTTTTTTGCAATTTTTTATATAACTCGCTGTCAAGATGATGCTATCAACCTATCAGCATGACTATGTGCCACCCAATGCCAAGCGGTACGAGTTCCTCACCCGTTCAAAGGGCTTCGAGGGACACGAGGGTCCACAGGTTATCGAGTGCGAGTGCGTCGACGAGTCCAAGATCAAGATGCCGCCGAATGCGTCCAAAGACTGTGCCGGCGTTGAGTGGACAGGCATAGCTCCAATGGGCAAGCTGGTAGATCCTCGACTCATACCCACGCAGCTAACCCAGGACCAAGTGGACAAGATGGCCTTTTCGGCGGAGACCGATTGCTTCAAGCTGCAGCCGAATCGCTTCCTTAAAATCTTGCGCACCGTCTACCCAGACCTGTACGAGCGCCTGAAGGTTCTGCCCAAGGAGGAGCTGAGTCGCAGATTGGAGACCAACCGCATGTTCACCACCTATCAGATCGACTATTGTGCCATGAACGAGTATCCAGAGGGCATATACGAAAGCCTGAAGACCGAGGACGAGTCTAAGAATGCGAACAAGCTGATGAGTGAACGCAGGCCCTGCAATGAGTTCCGCTCGAACGTAATGAACGAATTGGAGCGCGAAGCGTCTACTGGCTACGAGGTATCCAGCGACGACTGCCAGAAGACGTACAAGCCGTTCAAGACCAGCTTCTCAGACTCCTCGCAGTCCATTGAATCCGGCAGCAATTCGCATTGGAACTCGGCTCCAACCACGTACCGAAAGGTGCCGACCTTCAGCGAATACATGGACTCGATAAGTCGGAATGGTTGCGTCATTATGCGCAACAGGCTGCACGATCACTCGAAATGCTTGGCCAAGTACTGCAAGCATGAGCTTAAGTTCACGTGCAATGACATGAAGTGATCGCCTGAAGTGTTGTGCATCTCATTTCCATTAAATGTGTAATACAAACCAATTAACCCGAGTTATAGTAGTATCTCTTACTCACCTCTAGGTAGCGCAGCACATCCCGGAAGGTGGCCCGCTGAGCCTTGCGATCGCGCTTGGCCCGATATTTGTGCGAATCTGTGGCCAACTGCTTCACAGCCTCCGAAAGTTCGGCGATAGCGTCCTCTAGGAAATCATCATCGTGGGCACGGCCCGACTCCAGAATCAAAGCAATAGTCTCGCCTGCGGCCATGCGGACATCCAAATGTGTAGATTGCAAAAGACCCAAGAACTTTTTAATAGATCTATAAGTAATTAAATGGTATCCTTGATTTAACTGTTACATTTTTAAAGTGTGGTACCAGAATGTACTTACGGAAACATGTTCTGGCCAGTAGTCATCAGGGAAACAAAATCTCCCGAGGGTATCAGAGTGAGCAGCAATCCCCAGGCGTTCAAAGCCTCTGCATGAAAAGTGCCCGCCTCAGCGGTGACCGATACCGGTGTCTTATCATCACCCCGCAAATAGCTCCCGGCGAAGATGGCCTCAAAGCACTGCATCAGTTGCACCAACTCCCCGACATCCTCGCAGCCCAGGAAGCTCAGTAGTCCCAAGGCTGTGCAGCACTTGGCCCGAGCATCGAAGCCTACTGACTTGTCCTGAACGGTGTTCAATAGGAACTGATTCATAGCCTTAGAAATGCCCTCGTCGCCGCCCATTTGGAGCACAAGAAGAGGGGCGAGTCGAGCGCCCCACACCTGCTCCTGGCCCTTGCCTCGGCGAATGCTCTTCTCAACGAAGTCCATTAGTGTCATCTTGCGGTCCTCAACAAAGTCCGGCATGTAGCGGTGCATGAGCAGCTCGCAAATTGCTTGGAGAGCTTGGACACGAGTCTGAGCCGACTTCTCGGTAGCCTGTTCCAGAGCCTTTTCGAACTTCTCCTCGAATCGCTCATTGGCCAACTCATCGGTGGCCTCCGAAGAGGCGACCTCCGAGACGTGAGAGTAAACGCTCACATTGTCGAAGGACTCATCCTCAGAATTTGAGTCATTGGTGCGGCCTGCAAAAAGAAAAACTATAAGTTAGAAATTCTAAAGAATTTTATAGGGTGTTGTGCTTAAAGCAGAGGTGGTTCATTAAACGAATTATAAATATAAATCATATGACTGCTGAAAGCCATCCAGGTTTTGGTTCTTAAAAAACTAGACCTATTTGGTTTTTAGTTTTGTTATATTAAGAAATGTAACTAAGATAATGACAATGTACAAAAATGAGGAGAATCAATCTACATATGTATTAGTAGACTACGTTTTTTAAAAACGCATTTATTATTTGGTTTCATATATGAAGTGTTTTCTGATACCACCCTCGTACATTGTTCATCAAACTGTTTCAACTTTTAGACCAGTGTTTGTCAAACCATTTGAAATGAGGCAGCGAATACGTATTCTTAACTTTTCCGTCTTCGAGCAGTTTTCATTTGGCTGTGTACTCATTCCGATGTGAACATATATATATGTACAGACAAATTAGAAATTCAATTACATGCTTGCAATGACCTTCACAACAAACAGTTTGGGAGCCAATGTTGTGCAACAAGTTTTCTTTCTTTTTCTTTCTCTTTGTTGCTTGCTAACTGCGTCGAAGAAAACCCGTCGACGTCCACAACTTTCATTATGGCGATTTTCCAGTGCCTGTTTTCTATTTGGGGCAAGGTAGTTTCCGCCTCGTGTTTTTTACCTTTCACAAAAGCTCAATCGAACTACACAAGCATGCTGTAACCGCTGGCCAGAAAATAGAAAAATAGTGGAAAACAGCTGGTTTGTTTGAAAGTTGTTTGGGTTAGATTCGGGTGAGTAAACCATCTGTGTGTTTATAGAGAAACTATACATAATACAAAGTTGCATCATTTTTAGGTCACCAATCAAAAGTACTAAGAGGAAAGTTTTCTAACGAACGAAAACTTCCGCGTCTATATTTTTAAACTGAAGGTTTTTAAGAAAAATGATAGCCCTTACAAATACCCCAAACATTATTTTGGCACTTTGTGAAAAGTTTTTTAAAAATTCTCACTTGCTTAGTACCTATTTAATTTAATGATTTATTTCAATTTAATTTTGCACTGTTTTTCATATATATTTTTTGATAATAAAATCTGTCAAACTTGAACAAATATTCGTAATCTTATATCATTAAGAACAATGGATAAAAATTATCCATTAAACCTTTACGAAAATTTCTTGGACAAATGTACACCACATTTCTAAGAAAAACCCTAATGTCTTGATAAACAATTCCGAGCCCTGTGATAACATACCCACTGATACCCTGCACCGAGGTATTCCCGGCTGCTAGTTGTTATTGGCGTGATTCTGATAAGCTGGCATTGAACGTTCACATATGTGTTGACTGGCTGTATATGTACGAATTATTGTTTGAAATATATATTTACTTACAACTGTGCTCAAGATAGTAGCATTTATTTCAAAAAATAAAAATGTACTGACTAACCTTAGCTACGAAATGTTGAATTGCAATCAAAATAACTTTGATTTGTTTTTTGAACGTTGAATTTACACCTACTATCTTGAGGACAGCTGTATATACATCTATATTGAGTGTTCCGCTGATTACTTGTATTGTTGCGTAGCCAGCTGAGCGCGTGAAGAGCTTTTCGTGCCAGCACAGCAACAAAATGAAAATAATTATTTCGAGGGTATTGCCAAACAGGTTGTAGGCAGCACAAAGCTTTCTTCGTTTTGGAAGCCAACGAAATACACAAAACAGTGCACGGTATTTATTAGTCAGTGCATGAGTAATGCAAAGGTCAAATCGAAAGCAGCTGTGAAAAATTTCCCCTGCATTGCTACACTTAAAGAAAATGTTGATGGGATTATGAAGATCGATTTAATGACATTATTCATTATTTTGGACCTGATGTTATTTTAGAACCTTTAATTGTGATATTCAACTAATATTTATTAGGGTAAAAAACTATACAAAATCTGCACATTTGGGAGAACGTTTAAATTTGATTTCAGAATATCGAAATTATTTTACTTTAGGATAATGTAATCTTGTCCCGGGCTTTTGTTTACCAGAGGAAAAGGATTTTGGCTCTAACCTATTATGCCATCTTGTGCGATGGCTTTTGAGGAATACACATATCAACAAGACATAAGATCTATAAAAATATATTAGATCTTGTTTTTTTTTGTCCTGTGTGCACCCACACACATTTCTCTTTGTGACTCACCTTTGCCTGCTGCTGATTTCTTGTTGCGTCTCGGCATGTTGCTGTTGTTTTTGCGTTGTTCACGTATTTTGTTTGAACTCGACGACGACGTTTTGGTTTCTATTGTTTGGCCTGCTGCTTCAAACACAAAGAACAAATACGAAAAAAAAGATGTTTTGTAGCCGAGTGTCCTTTTTCCTTTCAAAGATGGCAAAGTCTACACGACGGCGAAAATGTCTACACTCCCGTCGCTTTGGCGGCAACTAAAACGCACGTGTTTGCTCCGATTTTATTGATTTCTTTAGGTTAGAAAATTGGGTTCTTAATTTTTTTCTTGAGCTGGGTTTGGTTTGGTTTGGTTTCTTTTCTTTTTTGTTTTTTTAATTCGAAACGTTTCCGATCAGGACGCACCTATGCAAAAGCTTTGGTGTTTCCAATTTTTGGCAATTCTACACGACTGTCTTTGCCGTTTGCAATTGTTCAACTCCGATCGCGATTGTTGCGGGCGTATCTTATATATAGTCTGCTGATACTGCTGCTGCTGCTTGGCGATAATACAAAAATGTCGTACTCTGGTCGTCGTTGCAGCAAATTTCATGTTTAATTGCAATGAAGTCACCACTCCGCTTCCTTAGTTCGCAGCTCTTGTGAAATTGACTTTTTTTTCCCCGATTTCCGATGCTATAGCGTGTTGAATCCCTCCGAAATTGGTAGTTCGATATGGGCCAGCTATGGCTCTTCGCGGACTTTGCGGTTGCAGCTTTCGGAAAGCTCTGCCTGGCGTTTGTTCAAAAATAATGCAAATAATTAAGCACTTCGATTGCTGATTTTTACGAAATGAAAAAGTGAGTGACCGTCTGTAAAAACGGCGGAGAATACCAAAGATGATGGTTGTAAGTCAATTAGAGAAGGCACACGTTCGCTTAAGCGATAGTTTAAGTCTTAATCGATATTTTCAATTAAATTATTTCATTCGTTAATATTAGTTTGCTGAAATGGTTAACTGTTTTATCAGGAACTTTGTCTGTTCCCGCAATGCCTAGTACAGCACCTATGGTTTTTCAAATATCCTACAATTGTTAGCTCTGCAATGCTGTACAAGTAGACCTGTTTTTCATATGGCGTTAGTTAAATGATCTATGGTTTTATGCCTTATCATTGAATCAGTTTACCTTGATCAAGATAATTAATTTAAGTAAGTGAACAGTTTTTGTTAATCTGAAAAAAAGTTGTACCTAAGAACAATAAATTCATATTTGGGTCTAGCTAGGTCGTTCTAAATTTATTTGGCGGTGGCATAAAACGAGCAGGATAGATATTTAAAAGTTAATCATTTTATTTCTTAAGTTATTGCAAACAATAAATCTGTGGTTTCTTCACCTATAGTTTGAATATATGTAGTTTCTGAATCAAAATGTTATTTTTCTGCTATAAATAAGTAAGATCGCCCAAAAAATTCAAACTAAGATCGCAATTCCCGCCTTGCATCCTATCTCTAACGCCAATTAACGGCTCATCACTCGTTTGATACTTTTATTGCAGCCCTGCGCACACCCACACACGCACAGACACACGTACGCGCTCAGCGATTACCAGAGAGAGTTTTCGAGTTTTTGTTTAGTTTTATTTGATTGCAACTCGAATTAAAGGCTGAGACGAGCGCAGCGCACAACAATATAATTGCGAGGTCGATAAGAAATACGGTAGGGGAAAAGCTCTAGCCGCTTCGAAGCTCAGAAGACTGGACTTCAGAACTCGAACTTTGTCACCAGCGCATCCAAAACGTCGCCCCAAAAATTTATGAATAATAATAATAATAAAATAACGAAAGACAACAAAAGGGGGCCCCGAAATCGGTTTGCAACACCCGCGGATTGCACACAATAATTAGGTAATTTGTAAGCGACGTTCACCTGTTTAATCGGTGAACTTGGCACCGTCTGCCCAAATACATATATATCTTATCGATCGAGTACACTGGCTAATCTCCAGATAATCTTGCAGGAATGGCGGCGATTGAGGAGCGTTTCCAGGCGGCGGTCAACGTGATCAAGGGCCTGCCCAAAAATGGACCTTACCAACCCAGCACCAGTATGATGCTCAAGTTCTACGGACTATTTAAACAGGCTACCGAAGGTGGATGCGATCAGAAGAAGCCCGGTTTCTGGGACATTGTCGGCAAGGCCAAGTGGGATGCCTGGAATGATAACCGGCATTTGACCAAGGAGCAGGCCATGCAACGATATGTGGAGAGCCTTCAAGAGATCATCGAAACCATGTCCTTTACAGAAAACGTACAGAACTTTGTAGGCAGCCTTGATGGTCTGGGAAACATTAGCCTGGACGAACTGGAGCTGGTTTCACCCGGCATGCGGGAACTGGCCGAATCGCATCCCAACTCGCCGTTTCATTCGCGCACCAACAGTCCACAGCACGGGTCCAGTTGCAATAGCGAGGCGGAGGTGGAAGTGGAAGTGGCTGCCACACAACCGCTGGCCTCGTCCGAAACGATAAAAGAGAATGGCCACAGTTCGCCGCCATTGACCAATGGTTTTGTTCACAAATCTGCAAGCTTCACACAACACGACACAACTCACAACTATACCAGCAACAGCAGTGTGGCCATTGTGGAGCCCTCGGACGATGAATACGACGATCCCTATGACCTCAGCCATGAGCTGACAGAGGCGATTGCCCAGAACACGGACTTGCTGCGTCAAATCCAAGCGGCCATCTCCCGGATGAATAGCGATGTGGGGGCAGTGCAGCAAAGGGTGCGCAGCCTGGAGCAGTCGCTAAACGAGTTTCGAACTGGACAGAAGGCAGCGAGGGGAGCGGTGAGTCAGCCACGATCACTGCCCGCCTGGTGGCCCTTCAGGAACATCTCCCCGCTCTGGTTCGCCGTCCTGGTCCTGTGGCCTTTCCTGGTGCGACGCTTTGCGCGGATGCTGCAGACCACTCCGCAGCGCAGACACTGACGCATAGGAGGAACAATTTTAGCGGGATAAAAATGTGGTAGTTAAATTGTAAGTACCTTTTATTCTTAGACTTTGTAAATCCAGATTTTTAGGGAGAATCGACTCTTCTTTAACTTTAGTTTTCAACAATATTAACAATTAATTCTCATAGTTTCCTAGCAATTCCCCTATATATCAGTTTATCACGCTCTTTATTGTTTATATTCAATAGGAATTCCCGTAAAGATTCATGATCATATGGAACCTGTTTGGTAGCGAAAGCTTTTACATCTTATATTGTACATATTTGCATTTCATTAACATATTCAAGGAAACGGTCACTAAGCAAACTCAGGTTGTTGAATATCGTTAAGTATTTGAACAAGGGAAAGTGCTTTTGGCTCTTGAGTTCATACTTCTTATCAGTAATTAGGGTTTAATTGTAGACAGAGTTGGCAAATACTTAATATCTGGGAGTACCTTCTGGCTTAATTTATTTATTGGCAGGTCCAAAAGTGCTTTGATTATATAAAATTCTGTAACACATTAAGATCAACATATTAATATAATATTACCCTTTTCATTTTCAGTTACCTTTGGTTACGGGCACAAGCTTGGTCTTTCGCTTTCTTCTTTCCTCGAAAGCGCTTCAGTTATTGTACAGAGTTGGCCTTATTTATACTTTTCTAACCCCAGGGTTATCCAGTTGCAATACTTTACCTTTTTTATATACGTCTATAGGTATATTGAATGTATATTTATTTTGTACACACAAATCGCGACCTTTTTTGTCACATTCCCCATCTGATTTAGTTTGTAAGTCGAATGTTTTTGGCACTTTTGTCTGGCAGGAGGCGTATTTTAGCACGCTAAAAACGCAGTCCTGCTAAATACGGTTGTAAGCGTATACTTTATTGTGCATTATTTTGTTATTAATTATAATTTTTGTAATAAAGTCATACTTGAAAGAAAACCATTTGTATCCTTAGGGCTGAGGAGTGATCCGGAGATAACTCTTTCCGGAAGGAACTTCAATTGTTTCGATGCCATTGGGAAAGAGCTTTGGAACATCTTCGTTTTTAACGGTTGGCAAAACCATGCACTTGCCGCCCTTTTGCCAATCTGCAGGCGTGGCCACGCTCTTTGTTTGGGTCAAATGAAGTGAGTCGATGACTCGAAGAATTTCACTGGAATGGGGCACAAGAAAAAGATAGTTAAATATTTGATCTTTGAAGTGTATAAATTTATTTATATTTCATGGTAAGTTTGTAATCGCTTCCATAGCCTTAATCATTATAAGCATCGTATATAGTTTTGAGTAAACTGCATTAAATAATTATATTTTACTACGTTTATATGCACGATTTGTTAATATGAAAAATTACAGATCGGGGTTATTATCAACAGTTTGTCTGATATTAAAATGATTAAATGTAAAGCGATGAAGTTTTGGTAATTATTTTAATTCAATTTAAAATCATTTTGAATGTTAGAAGTATAAAGATGAACATACAATTCTTAAACATACACGTAAGATACTCACTCGAAATTGCGACCTGTGGTAGCAGGATACAGGATGGATAAGCGTAGCTTCTTTTTGTCATCCACAACGAAAACTGCGCGACAGGTAAGAGGAATACCCTCAGCATTGAGCTCATCCTTGTCCAGCATGTTGAACTTCAGGGCCAGTTCCCGCTTATCATCCGCGATGATGGGATAATCGAAGCTGTTAAGCTCTGTAATCGGAAACTTGATTAGAAGGATTCTTAACACAAGACCCAAACTGAACCCACTGCCAAAGCTCTTGATATCCTCGATCCAACTCTTGTGCGATTCTACGGTGTCACAGGACAAAGCAATTGGCTTGACTCCTCGCTTGAGGAATTCCGGAACTAAGGCCGCCACTCTGGCCAATTCCGTAGTGCAGACCGGCGTAAAATCCGCCGGATGGGAGAACAGAATAGCCCAGCTATCGCTCATCCAATCGTAAAAATCTATTTTTCCCACACTCGTTTCGGCAGAAAAGTTGGGAAACTGATCACCAATATTTAAGGCCTTGCCCGACATAATGGTTGGTTTAAATAATTAGGGATAGCGAGGAACCTGGGTTTATACGAAACAAAATTGCCGCAAAATTGGAATCAGCTGATTGCGTCAGGGTGACCGTTTTAATTGTAAGCTAAGCACCAGGGCTACAGTTAACGATTGAGTCGGAGCTTACGTTAAAAAACAATGCGCCTTATTAATTAAGTTTTAAATTATTTTCTCAGTTATAAATAATACAAATAAGACAACTAGTATAGTGTCTGAAAATTACATAAATGTCGACTTATCATAATCATAAAAAGTCCAGTCAACCGAACCAGTTCAGTTTTTATTGCATCCCTGCTTATTACACACAATATACTCAAAATCGCGCATGGTAAACACAATTAATTTTTCGTATTTATTTTAATTCCCCTCGAAGGAAGAAACCATGACTGATCTGAGCATCAGTGGACAGCAGGTGCTACCAACACCACCTCCACCAACAGTGCCGGAGCCCTTCAGGATCACCACGAATGCCCCACACCAGATGAACGATGCCAGTTTGACGCCCGGAAGAAGGAAGCTGCAGAAATGGTTGGGACGTGTCCTTCGAATCGTCATCACTGATGGACGTGTCCTGGTGGGATTCTTCAATTGCACCGATCGGGATGCCAACATCGTACTGTCCATGTGCGCCGAGTACTTGGTGGAGGGCCAGGAGCCCCGGCTGTTGGGCAACGTCATGGTTCCGGGCAAGCACATCGTATCACTCAACATCGACGAGCCTGATCCGCAGTCCAGTCTCCTGGTGCAATAGCTGTCAGTCCGCTATTAGATCTTTTATGTTAATAAACCCGTATAAATAAATTTTTTCGAGTACGCTTATAAAACTTCACGGTGGTGATGATAGATACATATATTTACAAGGCAAGAGGATGATGCTCTGACCCTATTAAGCACTCGTATTATTTCTTAATCAGTGTCAACCATGTTTGTAGGGGTCTCCGGATTTTGCAAAATTAATGAATCGGGATTGTAGTGACTGGTTTAAACAAAAATTAACTTCATTGTACCATACATGCCTTCCAACCTTTTATGAAAACACTACAAGCCTAAATCCTCATATCAAAAAGATAAAACTTACCATGAGCGAATACCAATTGCCGATTTTGCATTTACAATAAATTATATTGGATAATCTTTTAATTTACCCTAACCGAAGCTTGATTGAACCTTTGAGCCCCCTTTTATTTAATCATAAATAAATATGAACCAAATACCCTTTTCTGCATACACTCACATATTTTTAAATTAGGCGCACTCTTTACTTTTTTTAGTTATGAGGGAAATACCGACTTGTTAGTTAGCGTTATGCCAACTACCCTGACAACCCTACAGAGATATAATAAAGACGGCTGACAAAAACAATAAAATAATGGATGCAACTTCAGCAATTACAGGCGATGTGGATAAAACACAGGTAAAGGAGCTATAACTGAAGATAACAGACACTGCCACAAATTAGTTCTTCTAGATACCGCCGCTGAATCAGAAGCGCATCCTGGCCTTCGTCAATCACTTCCTCGTCAGCACTTGCACCTTTCTAAATGAGTTCGCCCTGGGCTGTGAGACCAAGTTTGTGGAGATGGAGCGACAATTGCAAAAGACCGAGGCGGCTCTCATTATTTTAGAGGCCAAGCTGGCTTCCATACCCACCGAGCACCATGTGACGGAAGAGGCCCCCAGTATCCCAGCGCCATCCACGGAAACCAGTCCGCTTGAAGTTCCCATTTTGGATTTAGAACTCCCAGCCGGTGACAATGAACCGGGAGAACCGCAAGCCCCACCGGAATCCTTAGGAGTGCGAGCTTGCGAGGATCTGCGCTACAGAAAGTTCTTTAAAATGGTTCAAGTTGGAGTGCCTGCGCCTGCAGTAAAGCAGAAAATGCAATCCGAAGGCCTGGAGCCTCGTCTTCTAGAGTAAGAGGAATGCTTATTATTCCTGTAAACTATATCAACCGCATGTTGTATTCCAGCACCCCTGATTTGATCCTGGCAGATGGTCTGCGTGAGTGAGGTACTTGAAGGAGCCAACAAGCACAACTTGTGATATAGCACACCGTGCTACTCTTTTCAATTAAACATTTTGGTAAAGCTTTACGTCTACAATTTAATTTGTTTTATTTGCCACTATGAGGCGGCTCGAAAACAACTTAAAACCACTTCGATAGCAAAAAAGGTTCGGTTGGATGAAGGAGCCCGTCTAGAACTGGATCATCTGTCCCTTGCGCTTCTTGTCGCCGCCCAGCTCGAAGTGCTTGCAACGCTTCAGGGGAGTCTGCTTGCGGAACTTGCACTCAGTGCATTCCATACGCAGCACAATCTTCTTGGTGGTCTTGGCCTGAAATGGAATAAGAAATCAGGATAAGCAAGGAGAACGCTGTGGTTAAGGGAGCGGAATGTTGTCAGAAGCTGCAGGTGAGGCGCCATTGGCATGAATGCCACATGACGGTGCCTTCTCGGCCGCACCAGTGCAACAACAATTTTGATCTGGCACAGTTTGTTCCCACCAAAAAGCCGAATGCTCAACGAGCGCAGCGATTTAGTTCTACGAAGCGCCATTTTGGGGAACCACTTGCTACCAAGACTGTCGGGTATTCTATCAGGAATGAACAATTAAGTTGAAAAATGGAATAGCACACGAAAATTGTTCCTGGATCTACGACAGTCTGGTGACAAGTGGGACGGGAGGGCGGTCTTTAACCGGACGAGACTCACCTTCTTCCTGAAGATGGGCTTGGTCTGACCACCGAAACCCTGCTGCTTCCTGTCGTAACGCCTCCTGCCCTGAGCACCCTTGCGCTCCTTGGACTTCTTGTACTGCGTCACCTTGTGCAGCTTGTGGACCTTGCACTTCTTGCAGAAAGTGCGCCGTTGTTTTGGTACGTTCACCTGGCGGGCGGAAAACACAGAAATCAATTGGTATTTGAAATTTTTTAGTCAGCGACACTCGATATTTTCGAGCCTATCAGAAACGCACGTATAGCTCGGCGCGGCCCTCGACATTGCGCTCGCGGTGCCAGCCACGCTGCCATATCTGCCTGCGCAACGGCCCGAATCCATCTCGGTCATATTTTACGCGGATTTTCGGCAATTCGAAGAACAATAACGTACCATCTTGATTTCAGGTTGCGAAAAAGATGCAAAATTGCACTATTTCACTAGCACGTGTTTGTAAAATTCAAAATTGCCCAATCGCAACTTCTCCGGAAACGAAGCGAAAAGAAAAGGAAAGAAGAAGAGTCGCTAGAGGCGAGCAGCAATTAGTGTGGCTGTGTTGGGCCGCGTAAGAATCGTGGATTTGCGAGCGAGTTGGTTATAGTTGCTACGTACCATAGTACTTCTTTGTACTGGTCCATCACTACTTCGGGCTTTGTATTATAATTAACCAAACAAAAAACAAACATCCCACGGGCCGGATTCATATCCGAAATCAAAGGGGGCTGTTTTTAGAAACGCCGCCCGTAATAATAGGCTTTTATACTCAAATCCTCAAAAAATTAAAAATATCGATAGTCGATTAAGCGCTTTATTAGCCTACATTTTCTAATACAAATTTACGTTTGGAGCTGCAAAGAGGGTGCTCGCAATGTTCACCCACCACGACATTTAAATATGTTTAAAAACTAATAATAAACTGATACATTTTTTAAAAAATGATTACATATCAACAATGGACCGAAATGAATTTCTGGAACATAGTTCAATTCTGCAACATAAGAACTTCAAAAAATACGAAACAATCAATTTTCGATTTGCGAAACGCACACACCAAACAGAAAACATTCCATAACGCCTACACTTAACGAGGCTCAAATGAAATGGTAGAAGAAAAAAGAAAGATGAATGTTGTGACCCATTCACCTGTGTGAACCTACTATTGCAAAATCAGCTGAACTCACTGAAGTGCAAAGAAAAAAATTCAAAATGGCTTGCAAATTATTTAAACAAAACTTTTTCGATTATAAGTCATAGTATTTATTTTTGAATTAAAAAGCTGATTTTTAAAGTTCGTTTTGTCAGTACCTGCATATTCACCAAATACCAGATAAAGCTTTAGATTTGTAATTTAATTTGTTTGATAAATTGCCAAATAGGCAACGACATTAAATTTGAAACAGCACAAAAATATACCATAATTTTTGCTTTATTGCTACAGGCGTACGTTATACGTAAAAATAAATACAACGAATCAACATTTTTGAGGCATAAACAGCCTAGCTGAACCAGCCCTTTCTGTTTAGCGAGTTCCACTTGGCTATGTTCACCAAAATGGAGGCCACACACTGGTCCTTGTCCCGACTTTGACCGTAGTAGTCCACAAAGTCACCGTCTGGATTGACCAGGTACATGATGATGGTGTGGTCAACGATGTAGTCGTTGTCCTCGTCTCGCGGTCCGGCGCTGAAGTAAACCCGGAAGGCCTTGCACACATTGCGGATCTGGTCGACGGTTCCAGTGAGACCCAGGAGTTTGGGCGAGAACTCCTTCACGTATTTGGCCACCACCTCCTTGGAGTCACGCTCCGGGTCCACGGTGATAAAAATGGGCTGAACTGCCGGTGCTTGGGGTGATTTTTCTGTGCGAAAAGTCATTGCTTTATCAGACAGAAGGTGAATTTGCAGGCTTACATACCCACTTCGTCTACAACGGCGGCCATCTTCTCCAGCTCATCGGGACAAATGTCTGGGCAGTGGGTAAAGCCGAAGTAGATAAGCAGCCACTTGCCCAGGAAGTCCTCCGATTTGCGCACCGCTCCCTGGGGGTCCACCAGTTCCCACCTGCCGCCAATGGCCGCCTTTCCCAGCTGTCGCTGGCGTTCCTTTAGCCGCGCCTCGTCCTTCTCACTCTTCACGTACAGCATGAAGCCCAGCCCACCGGCTCCAAGTGCTCCAATGACGGCCAGGCTTCTCCAGGAGATCGGACCCTTCCCCTTTGTTGCATCTGCCGGAGCAGCATAGTGGCGGATAGCTGGCTGCTGTGCCCAGCGCCGACAGCTGCCCATTAAGCGTTGCAGGGAGCGGGACATCCTGCGGCTAGGTTTCAATAACTTTCAAGATTTACGTAAAACTTCTGGAGAAATAAAAATCTCGCCGGTGCCCTGCTTCTTCTTCTTCTACTTGACAGTCACACGGAAGGGCTTTCCGTATGGTATATTTTAGTGATAAATTTATTATATTATTTTGGTATTCCGACCGCGGTCTTATTGTTTCCAACACGTGCGGTTAAATTTTGTTAAAATTATTAATAAAACCACTGGGAAAATGACAAGCACGAAGCGCAAGGAGCCGCTGCTGTACATGGAGGAGTACCGGGTCAAGCAGGATCCACAGGATTATGGCCTGGCCGACGATGTCTTCAGCATTGAAGCGTTCAAAGAGAAACTGCAAATAACCATCGTGAGGTGTGTTTTTTTTCTGGTTCTGGACAGGATTAACAAGTCTTTTATTGCAGGAATGACGAAGAGGGCTTGGAGTTCGATCTGATAGGAGTTTACCCGGCCATAGCTAATGCCTTCCGTCGACTGATGCTCAGCGACGTCCCCAGCATGGCCATCGAAAAGGTGTACATATATAACAACACTTCGATTATCCAGGACGAGGTACTGGCCCATCGGATGGGCCTGCTCCCGCTGCGTGCGGATCCCCGGCTATTCGCCTATCGCACGGAAGAAAGCACCGAAGCGGGCACTGAGCAGGATACGCTGGAGTTCGAGCTGAAGGTGAAGTGCTCGCGGCGTCGGGATGCGGGAAAGGACCAGTCGAACTTTGATGACATCTACAAGAATCACAAGGTGTACTCTGGCCATCTTAAGTGGCTGCCGAAAGGAAAGCAGGCGCAGATCTACAGCGAAAGTGCAGTGAACTGCATTCATGAGGACATACTGATTGCCCAACTCCGACCGGGTCACGAGTTGGACCTACGCCTGGTAGCTGTTAAGGGAATCGGCCGTGATCACGCCAAGTTCTCGCCAGTGGCTACGGCCACTTACCGACTGCTGCCACAGATTAAACTAAATCGAGAGGTCTCTGGCAAAGATGCATACCTTCTGCAAAGCTGCTTCTCACCTGGTGTGATTGGCATTGACGAAAACGAGACTGCCTATGTGAAGGATGCGCGCTATGACAGTTGCAGCCGGAATGTATATCGCTATCCGCAGCTCAACGATGCTTTGACTTTGGCCCGCGTCCGAGATCACTACATCTTTTCCGTGGAGTCGGTGGGCGCGCTCAAGCCCGATGTTATCTTCCTGGAGGCCATCAAGGTGCTGAAGAAGAAGTGTCGAGCATTTATCGACGAAATTGATGCGGAATAGATTTATTTATTTAAAAGATTATTCTATGTACATAAGAAAACTAAACTTGATAAAAAATGTAAGCCTAAGAACTCCGCTTGTTTTCCCTCTTACGCTTAAGAATTTTCAGGCGGAATTCTGTGAGCACCACCTGCAGGCGCTCCTGACAGAGCAGTGCGTCCTCCAGGTCCATGTTATTGAGCTGCAACGCCAGGCTTTTGCCAAACAGGTCAAATTCACTGATAATGGCGTCTTCCGAGATGTCATCGTCATGTAAGTCGACGTGCAGATCAGGTTCGTCTTGCTTAATGTGGATCATCTCCTCCTCTTCGTATGCCTCCTGCTCGTGAACATCTTGATGCTCATGCTCTTCGACGAACTCGTTCTCAACCACATACTCCTGGGCCAACGGCTCGGTTCTCAAGAGATCATCCAGGATTGAATCGTTCGAGGCGATTTCATCGTCCTCCATGCGCTCCTCCTTTAGTTCGTGCTTCATTTTTGGCTGCATCTTGCTTTTCAGCTTGTGTTTTGGTTTGGGCTTAGCCTTTGGCTTGAGTGTAGTAATAGAAGCCAACAGTTCGGGATTATTCTCATCCTTACAGAGCTCACTCTTTACCACTGTCTGTAAGTTTAAATTAAAATTTTTATTATGGTAAAAATGGATTGGCGGAAAGCAGATGATAAGTTATCCGGCAGCAAAGGGGTACATACTAAACAACTATTCTAGATTTTATGATAGATCTGAAGTCATACTGAATAATATGGCTACCAAATTAGTTGAATTTTGATCAGCATACTAAAGATTTCACTTTGAAACCAATTTAGGTATAGCTTAAAAGCTGACTGAAGGGTATTATAGTAAAAAATGTGCCACATCTTATTTTGTTTTGAAGTCGGACCATTAAATACATAGCATCCTACATCGTTCATTCCTATTGCTTATGGATAGTCCCACCTGCGATAGAATGGCGGTGCATTTGAAACTTTCCTGGTGCTTCCGCGTGATGAGATGTTGTTTGATGGACGCCAATCTGGCCAGGACGTTCGCGTCGCAGATAACGCAGTGCGCCGAGTAGCCATCGTTGCTGGGGCGAAGCCAGCCGGAGAACTCAGGAATCTTCTCCCATTCGGTGCGGTACCTCTGGTGGTACAGTCGCTTCACTTTCTTGTCCTCGGGGTCAGACTTATACACTTTTATCATTGCCCTGCTTTCGAACGAGCGGTTCCTCGGAATTAGTTAAAAATCTTGCTTTTAAAGATGAGCGCCAAAAATAGTCTTTTAATAACTGCTAATTGTAAATATTTTGGTATATTCTGAAATATATTTGCGACGCGAAAAAAATCTGAAAGTCAATGCAGTGTGACTGCGATTTTATAGGTTAGAATACCAACAATGGCGGCCAGGGCTGCATTAAGTATTGTTGGTCCAGAACGGCCACACTGGTGGCTAGCGCTAACGGTCTTTTCGTTCGTTTCTTTAAAAATGGGTTTATTTAATATTTACTTTAATAATTTTTTTAGTTTTTATAAATATTGTTGTCCTTTGCGGCCTTTAAACTTTGTTAATTCCTTTTAAGATATTTTTATTAGAATCGTGATTGGTTGTAGTCTCCGGTAAATTTGTTTATAAATGAACTTTCATAACACGGTCATACTGGTTGCATTGCGATGACAGACTAGCAACGAAAAAACTGAAAAAATTGTAAATAAAAAGTTTCCTTGAAATACTAGACAACGTTCGTTTGCTAGGCAGGCAGCGTCCTGCCAACATGGTCATTCCAAAGGAGATCCTGAGCGATTACAAGGAGTTGTACGAGAAGGCCAACCGGCTGGTGGAGGAGGAGAGTCGTAGTGATCCTCCCACTGACCCTTTTCGCTCACATTACAAAGCCCGCGATGTTCTTGGCGATTTAAAAAGACAGCTGGACGACCAACTAGTCTCTGTCCAGGCCAGCGAGGAGGACGGCGGACAGGATGATCTGTGCTATCGCTCCCTCCTGGCCTTCGTCTGTCGGGATCTGGGTAGGATCTACATCTACACAGAGGAACAGTCCGAGGGCGAGAAACTACTTAATCGTTGTCTGGAACTAGTCACACCGCTCAAGGAGCTCCCCGAAGGCATTATTCCCTTCATTGGAGCCATCAACGAGCTGAGCATTGTACTGGCCTCGAAGGAGGACTACAAAAAGGGTCTGGAAATACTCATTCAGGCGGATACCAGCTACGAGGAGTTTAAGGCCAGCGGTATACACCCTCTGGCTATTCAGGATATATTCAACCCCCCGGAGGATGGACAGGAACCTCCAGCGGCGGGACCCAAAGAGCTGGAATCACTGTACACCCTGGTCTCCTTTTACATGGCCCAAATGTACGGCCATTTGGGGGAGCCAGAGAAGTCGGCCAGATGCTGCCATCGCACCCTGCACCGGCAACTGGAGTACAAGACGTACGATCCCATTGATTTCGCGCTAAACACAGCCACTTTGTCGCAGTTCTACATTGGAGAAGAGCGCTTTCAGGAGGCGCGACATCACCTGGCCGCCGCCACGCTTATCATGGCCGAGTACGAGACCCACATGTTACAGCCGGAGATGAGCGAGAAGCAGCGCCAGGACGTGTCGGAGACCTTTAAACATCGCTACGCCGATGTGGCCCGCTGTTGGGCCAAGTACGGATTGTATTTAATGCACACTTCCAAGCTCCGTCTGATGAGGGACGAGGATGACGAGGAGGCCAAGAGCCTGGAGAAGGTGATGCGTAACCTCCGACTGGCCGAGGCAAAGCAGTCTCGGTTTCCTGGTCTCGATCTTACCGCCTGTGAGAATCGAATTAGTTGTGAGTATTGCTTGACCTTTGACGATGCCAAGCTGGTTTTCCATTTCGTTAACGAGTGGCTTGACACTGCCAAGGACTATTACAAGGCGGAGGACGAGGCCACCGAATACTCCAAGATCATGCAGGACTACGCCGAGGCTTACGAGCACATTGCCTTCTTCGAGGAGAATCCGGAAAACCAGGCTAAGATGCAAAAACGGCGCGCCAAGTATCTGGAGGATCTGCTAGATCTGCTTGACCCCATCTTCTACATGAAGATCTGCAGGGAATGCTGGTACGGCGCCGGAACAGCGCATGCCGCTGTGCTAGATGTCCGTCTCGACATCATTCGGGCCACGAGCACCCCGTCGCCTGAGGAAATTAAGAAGGTCAACCAGAGCTGCATGAAGGCCATCAAGCATTTTGAAAGCTATGTTAAATCCTATCTGGCCAAACCGCAGAGCGAGGAGTGGCGTCCCAACATGGACGTGGAGGAACAGCGTCACATGCTCTACGCCCACTTCCACATTGGACGCATCTACTACAAGCTGATCAGCGCCCATCCGCTTCAGCAGCTGGAACACCTTGCCAATTGTCACACCTACTACAAGAGATTCGATGCCGGTTGTGAGCTGCACAAGGAGGCAGCCGAGCCATTGCAGGGGGAGATTGGAGTGGTGCGCGAAATGCTGCAGCTGCTGCCCCTTAAGATGAACACGGTCAAGGCGAGGTTGGGTTAGACCATAGTTATCTTATCCTGACACAACAATTTCCAAAAAATGAGTTGCATTTGCCGAAAGCTTTATTAATAGTCCAAATAAAACGCTGTGCTAAAGGATAACTTTAGTTTATAATTTATTAAATGGGTTTTATTATCTCATTTTTAAAATATAGAAAAGATTCAAATTTGTCTAAGGATTAAAGGATTAATCAATGACTTAAGATTTTAAGTCAGACTTAATAGATAATGTTACTCAATAAAACTAAGATATATAAAACCAAGTATTCCACGTTAGTAGGAAAACGAAAGCAGAATTTGTTGTCAAATTTAAATAGTTATTGTAAAATTGAAAAATAAAATTCTCTGTTCTATCACCCTTAGATTTTAGTTCTATTTATTTATAGATGCTGATTTTGATATTGAATAAATTTAACCATCTTCTTAAACCAAAAATAAATCAATTCAAAGTTGTTGAAAATTTAATTCTGATCGGGTCATACATATTTAAATCGTATGACGTAAATTTTTCCTGTACTGTTTTGTAAACTTGTAAAAAATTAAAAAATAATATTTTCTAATCTAGCTTTTCTCTGGCTAGTTTAAAAACTCGACAGCCCTGGCTGCCAGCCATTCACATGCAAACAGCTGTTTTTCCAAACAGGAAGAGGAAGAGCGCCATAAAAAGTTGTTGGCCTGGTCAAAATCAGGGAAATATAGTTAAATTGCTTAATCTCAACTGCCACCAAAGTTTTTAGTTAATAAGAACGATATACTGCTAGTTGGTTTCTCGCAAAATGGCGCACGCCACACCACAGGTGAGTAATTGTCCAGATAATACGAAGGAAACTGGCAGCGCGCCGCGTTGTGTCTGTGACGCAATAGCTACTTTAACTTTCGTAAACCCTATGGAATAACAAATGGCTTAATCCTCCGGCAGGGCGTCAAGCTGTTAAACGGATGGAAGCGTCCGGGCCGCTTTGACAAGGGTCTGGGTGCCCAGCTGCCCGAGGCGTACAGGAAGTTCTGGCGCGAGTGGAAACTGACGACTCCGGCCGCCGTTCATTACATCCCCAAGGAGCGCGAGTGGGAACGTGATGAGGTGACGCATGCCATCAAGCCGGTGCAAAACATACCGCTGCCATTGATCGACACCCCAGAATCGCACCAGGGCATCTGGGGCGGCGAGGCGGTGATCAAGGGCTTCCAAAAGCGCCAGCAGACGAAGCGTCGCGTCCCGCACTTCTGGGTGCCCAATCTTCGACGTTCGGTGGTGCACAGCCATGTATTGGACTCGTACATGTCCGTGGTAGTGACGGAGAGGACGCTGGAGCAGATCCACGAATGCCATGGCTTCGATCACTATCTCCTCAAGAATCGGGCCTGCGACCTTCGTTCAGCTCTGGCCCTAAAACTCAAGCGGGAAGTGCTTCAGGCCCTGCAGAAAGGTGTCCCAGCCTTGGCTGACGAGCCCGAGCGCCAGCAGGACGTGCTGAAGGAGTACAGCCGTTATCTGGAACCGTATACGCCCGAGGAAATCGATTGGTACGGCCATACCTATCTGGGGGCCATACGCAAGCTGCAGAATCAGCTGCGTGAGGCGGAAAAGGTGCTGCCGCATAAGTTGGAATTCCGGAGCAAGCTGATCGACCAGCTAAGGCAGGCGGGGATCAGCGAGGCTGGAAAGCTGGAAAAGCCCGATGTACTGGCGGGATCTTCAGTTGAGCACAAGGATTCAGACATCGAGGCGCTAACAAAGCTGTAAGTCTCATAAAAGTTTATCTAAGGTGGCAGAGAAACATTTAAAGATTGGGCTTTTTAAAGTATTTCTCAAAAAAGTTTTTGAACCCAATCAAAAAAAATATTTCTCTGTTGCAAAGATGAACTTTAATTTGTAAAAGTTTACCAACAAATTTATGATTTTTTTCAGGGAATCCTCGCCCTCCTCCAGTTGGCTGTCCAAGATCAATCCTTTCGGCAAGAAAGAAACATAGACCAGTTGCCCTCGTTTGTTTTTGATTTTTGTGTTTAGACTTGAAAGAATAAACATAATTTCGGAAACATTTCGTTACAATTCGACAGTTTCAAAGTGTATAGTTTAAACGTATTTATTGCAAATATTCGTTAGATTTGGTAAAGTGTATAAAAACAATTAGAATCACACACAGAACGTGAACGTACGCAGCAAAGTAAAAAAGGAATGATTGCAAATCCCTAAGAGAATACAGAAAGACATTCACAGCGGTGACAAATCGAATACAGTGATCACTATTCACGCTTAGAACTATGGTTAGTGTATAGCTCCGCAAGCGGGCAGAGAGCTTTGTGCCGTGTTAAGTCCCAATCCGGGCTTCCAGGCCCTAGGCGATGGGGTTCTTTTTCATCAACTCGATGTCAGCCTTCATCATGTCGCTGACCAGCTCCAGGAAGCTAACTTTAGGCGCCCAGTCGAGCTCCCGTTTAGCCTTGGAGGCATCGCCCTGCAGCAGATCCACCTCCGTGGGCCGAAAATACTTTGGATTGATACGAACGCGTACAACGCCTGTGCTGCTCTCCACGCCCACCTCGTCCACACCCTTGCCCTGCCACGTTATCTCGCGTCCGATATGCTTAAATGCGGCTTCCACGAACTCGCGCACACTGTGAGTTTCGCCCGTGGCAATGACATAGTCAGTGGGCGAGTCCCTTTGTAGCATCATCCACATGGCCTCCACATAATCACTGGCATGTCCCCAGTCGCGTTTCGAGTCAAGGTTGCCCAGCTCAAAGTACTCCATTTGTTTGAGCAGAATCTTGGCCACACTACGGGTTATTTTCCTGGTCACAAAGTTCTCTCCACGTCGTGGACTCTCGTGATTAAAGAGAATGCCGTTGCAGGCGTACATGTTGTAGGCCTCCCTGTAGTTGATGACGATCCAAAAGCCGTACATTTTGGCGCATGCTAAAGTTGGAGATGAAATTAATTGATACATTTACGGAATGTAGTGAAGCTGTTTTACCATATGGCGACCTTGGATAAAACGGTGTCTGTTCATTCTGTGGTGTCTCCACCACTTTTCCATAGAGCTCCGAAGTGGAGGCTTGGTAAAACCTTACGGTTTTTTCCATGCCACAAGTGCGGATGGCGTCCAGAATGCGAAGTGTGCCCACGGCATCCACCTCAGCCGTGTATTCACTCAGGTCAAAAGAGACCTTTACATGGGACTGTGCCGCCAAATTGTAGATCTCCGTAGGCTTCACCATATTGATGATCTTGACCAGGCTGCTGCTGTCCGTCATGTCTCCATAGTGGAGCTTCATCCGGCCGCCCTTGTGCGCCTTGGGATCGGCATAAAGATGCTCGATGCGTGTGGTGTTGAAGGTGCTGGCTCGTCGGATAATGCCGTGCACCTCGTAATCCTTCTTGAGCAGGAACTCTGCCAAATAGGAGCCATCCTAGAAGAGAGGCAATAAAGAGTAATTAAACAATATGAACACGTAAGCAATCTATTGAAGGGATGTCCCAAAAGCAAACGTGACTAATAGTAATAATTACACACCTGGCCGGTTATGCCTGTTATCAGCGCCACTTTATCACGGGAATCGCCTCCGGCGCCGGTCGCCGTTCCATTTTGCTCCAGGCTGCCATTGCTGCTGCTTTCAGGACGTGGCTTTTTGCTTTCCGGGGCTCCCTCGGAGGAGGACATGTTAATTAACCGGGTTTTTAAAAGGTTATATTCGCAGTTTTTTTTTTACATCAGCGTAGCCCGCAGAATAAACAAATTTTATCTTCAGCGCACAGGTAGAGTTGGAAGAATAATCGATTTGCTATCGATACATCGGGTCAGTGGGGCAAGCTAGAATATAGGTTTAACAAGTAAAGCGAACGAAAGCAATTGTAATTGGGGCCTTATGGATTAAATGTTATTTGTATTAACTTTTAAATTGGATTCCAAAGGCAACTGCATTTATTTAAAGACTACTACATAGTCATAAAAAAGCAAGACATGCAGGTTTGTTTAATTTTTCTATTTACCCTGTGTACCACGGTGCGGCAGTGTTGTACAGCGCCAAAAACCACGTAGTGATTTTTACCGCACACCTTTTGGGGAAAGTCAGACGAAAATAACATACCGTTTGGCAGCGCATTGGATAAGATACAACCACCTATCTAATCATTCCGCCTCCACTCCCAAGCCGATCCGATTCACCACCGAGCAGCAATCTCTTCTTCGGCTTCAGCATTACGTGTGCGCCAACGTCGGCTTTCCATTTCATTCTTAGATCGGCCGGCCAGCTTGATAACACCCGGTGCATAGCGAAACTAGAGGGCACTTACTAATTAAGTACGACTGCGACCTCCGTGATAAACAGAAGGAAATAGAAATTGTCCGCAGCACAAAATGACGGATCTTATCAAGCAGGGAGCTCTGTTCCTAATGAGCGAAAAGTGCTATGATAACTACTTCCTGGAGCACAACTTCCTGGACAGTGAGTGGTTGCCCGAGTGCAATTAATACCTTTTAACAATCTGTTAACTTGTCTTGCAGTTCCCTGCTTTAAGGCTTTGCTGAGCAAGGGTCTGGGATTGGCAATTATTGCCGGGTCTGTGCTGGTGAAGGTGCCTCAGGTGCTAAAGATCCTCAGCAGCAAGTCCGGCGAGGGCATCAACATAGTGGGCGTAGTGCTTGACTTGCTGGCCATCTCCTTCCACCTGTCCTACAACTTTATGCATGGCTATCCATTCAGTGCCTGGGGTGACAGTACCTTCCTGGCCATCCAGACCGTGGCAATCGCCGTCCTGGTCCTGTTCTTCAACGGACGCAAGGCTCAGTCGGGGCTCTTCCTTCTGGGATATGTCCTGCTAATGTATGTCCTCAACTCGGGGCTAACGCCCATGTCGGTCCTGTTCACCATCCAGAGCTGTAACATTCCCATCCTGCTGGTAGGTAAACTGTCGCAGGCGTACACCAACTACCAGGCTGGATCTACTGGTCAGTTGTCCGCCGCCACGGTAATCATGATGTTTGCGGGCTCGGTGGCCCGCATCTTCACCTCCATCCAGGAGACGGGCGACACCATGATCATTCTCACCTTCATTGCCTCCACCTTCGCCAATTCGGTTATCCTGGGCCAGTTGATCTACTACTGGGACAAGCCTGCTGGTGTCGTCAAGGATTCAAAGGTCAAGAAGTCCAAGAGCAAGAAGGATGATTAGACTGGAAGGAGTAGGAGCAGATAGAAAGACAGATTTGAACTCGAAACTTAGGTTGCAACCATTTCTCGACATTGTAGAACAAATATGCAAAGCTTAAATAAATTGAGTCTTAGTTTATTAGCTTGTCCTGCTTCTCAAAGTGCTGCTGCAGGAGCGCCAAGGCGCGATAGCGATGGGAAATTGTGTTCTTCTCTGATTTGGGCAGTTCGGCATAGGTCTTGTCGTAGCCCTTGGGCTGGAATACCGGATCCCTGCGATAACAGAAACAAATTTAATTAGTAAGGGCTATTTTATCAGGTTAGTTACGCAAGTGACTCACCATCCAAAGTCCCTGGGACCACGAGGCTCTACAATAACGCCCTCTGTGATGCCCTTGAAGATCAGCGGCTCTGCATCCGCACTATCGCAGTAGCCAAAAGTGCACACAGCCTGGGCTGATTTATCCTCCCAGCCGTGGAGCAGGCGGTACAATCCCTCCGGCTGCAACTTTTCCAAGAACCACTTGATATACGGACCCGGCAATCCTTCCAGTGCATTGAAGCACAGGCTGGTGTCTTCGACCAGGACGGGTCCATTTACCTGGCGCGCTGCCTCCTTGCACTTCTTGATGGCAATTTCGTCGATGTCACCTATGGGATCAACAATGGTTTAGGTCATCACTCATTCAAGTAAAAGTGTATTGTTTACCCTGCAATTCCGGAAGATCAATCTTCTTGGACACAATGGTGCGCGGGAAACTGGGTCCCAAGATGGCAACCAATTCCTCCAGCTTTTTGGCGTTGCCGGTGACAAAGGTAATTGGTTTCGACATGGTAAACTATATCTTATTGTCGCCTTCAATTTAAGCAATTGTGACGATTTTGAGATTGAAGCATGCGGGTGCTATCAGCTGTTGTCTGTTTAGGTTGGGCGCGAAACCAAGAACAGAGTGGTTATCCCTTTAAAGTTTGGTTGAATTTGCCACATTCGCGGGCAATCGAATAGTCTTTGCTCGTTAAATACGATTTTTTTAAATAAACTTGCATCTATCATATATTTGATAATATACATTTAGAACTGAAACTAGTTCTGCAGCTTCAACATTGTTGAATTATATAAATTCGCATTTAAAGGCATACTTAAATTATAACTTGTAAAATAAAATTCTCATTCCGAAGGTTTTCTTTTATTTATCCATGTTATCAATTCAAAGTTTGTTAAAATAAAGGTTTAAAACTCGAGAATAAAAAAAGAATACATTTTATTTAGGAGCCTTGACAGTAGCATTTCATGTTGATTTTACTTAATATTTGTTGACTTAAATTTAAAGACATAATTTTAGTTCATGTGGAGTTTTCCATTTTTTTGGGACGATAATGGGTTTTTTGGATGACAAAACTTGCAAATAAATTAACGTACACATGAAAACGGTTACTGGTTGACAACGTTTAGCCCAGTGGCTTAGTCGTCCAGTGTGAGATGCAGATTGGCCGACGGATGCAGGCCGAGTTCCTTTAGAGAGCTTCCATTGTGCTCTGTCTCAAGGGATTTGCGCGGGAAGGCGCAGATGAGCTTGTATCCCTCCAGAGGGATGTGCTTGTGCGTTTGGTTGATGTACAACCTCAGTGTCTGCAGTTTGGTGTCTGAGGGCCAGCGCAGCTGGACCATCTCCTCTTCTGTTCCGGCGGCGTTGAGCAGGCGCAGCTTCAAGGCAGTCATTTCACTCTTTGCCTCGCCCAAGTAATTCTCATAGGAAGTGGCAGTCACGCCCTTGAGTTCCTCATCGTCAAACTCCTCCAAGCTTTCGTTATCGCTGGCTCCCTCGGGATTATCATCCTTCTGCGTACCTCCACCGCCGTTCTCGTTTATGGAATTCTTTATCGCCAGTTCTAGCTGTTCCTCCTCGGTTAGCTCCAAAACTTTGGCCCGTTTCTTGGGGGTTCCTTTAGAGCTGGCCGTCGAAGAGCATGAGGCCTCGGGATCCACTTCCTCGTCATCATCGATGTATGTGGCTGATCGCTTTGAGGTGCTGGGTGCATCCTCCTGGATGAAGTCGCGGTGCTCCTTTAGAAACTGCCTCAAATCGCAGAGGACATTCTCCAGCTTCGGCTCTGCACTGCGCCACACTTCCTCGCCTGTACGGGGATCGATCACGCACAGATAAGGAAGAGTGGCGCAATGGTAGAAGGCCACGAAGCGCCGTCCTTCCGATGTATCGTTGTCCACCTGCCAGAAAGTGAACTGGCGCCGAATCAATTTCTTGAGCTCCTTGTCCGACCAGACATCTCGGTTCAAGGTCTGCGATTGAAAGTTGTCGTCCTGCACATTGACTAGCAACCAACGTTGCCGTTTCGTGGCGAATTCCCTGGCGGAGGTCAGCGATCCAGAGTAAAGTATGTCTGTGGGCGGGCGGAACAGGTCTCCGAGGCGGGATGTGCTGGTGGCCGTTGAGGACCGGCTGTTAAGTGCCATGGCCTGGCCGGCCACCACCATCTGGGCTGCCCGTCCACGACGCAACCGATGGGCGTTGGGATCGGCATAGACGCCGGTAGCCTGTAACTGCTCCTCCATCAGAGCGCCTTCCCGGGCGAAGTCTCTCAGAGGGTAGACCTTGACCCTCTGAGTGACGCGCGACAGCCGGCTGCTGCTGCCCGACGCAAAGAAGTTGTCGTCCTCCGGCAAGATCAGTTGCTCCCTCACCGGGGCAATAGGCGCCCTTACCTCCTCCTCATCGTCCAGAAGGGGAAGCGAGCCGGAGGAACCAGCAGCAGCTGCAGCCGAGGATGTGGATGCAGCCGCTCCAGCCGCGCCGCCCTGCTCGAAAAACAGAGCCACGGCGGCGGAAACATCGTTGGCACAGGCCCCCAAATAATGTTTTGCCTCCTCTGCCGTGCAAGCGGTCACCTCGACCACCTGCTCCACCAGCGCGTCCGGCGCTTCGCTACTGGACATGGCTCTGCTCTGGTGGATTCCGGGTTTGGTTGCTGGTTGAGTTGGTGTCCGGAAAATTCGAGTGACCGGGAATAGAGAGCGATTTTCCAGGGCCAGATAAAATAAATGCGTCCGCACAGCTGTGAGAAAGTGCAGTGCTCGAAAGCAGTTGGAATGCAGTGCTGTAAAGCGTCGCTCAAAATTGTGCGTACAGCTTTTTTTTTGCAAATAATAAATAATTTGTGGTCGAATTTCAATTATAAACAAATAACAACTTAAACTTTATGGTAATAAAGTGGACTATACACCTATTGATAGTTTATAAACTATTTATTATTTGTTTATAAATTTTAATCATATATTGTTTACGATAAATTTAGAAAAACTTACAAATCTAAGGTCACTTTGACGGCAGACTTGCTGAACAAAAATTGCGATTTATTTCTGGCTGTTCAGCCAGTTGGTTTATGACTTCACCGGCGTCACCTTCTAACAGCAAGCTCAACTTCAGTTAGAGCAGTTGGCCAACACTGTTCCTGTCAGTCGTCGTAAAACACTGGACAGGTCAGCAGCAGCAGCAGAAGCAAAAAAGACTTTGCGTCGTACGCGAAAATCGAGATAAGATTCGGAATCGAAGGGGTCCGGTTCCAAAAATATGACTAATCCGCGCACTCATTGATCGGAAGTCTTCCCACCCACAAGTGACCGTGAATATGTGAGCACTGCGAATGGGAGTCGGAGAAAATCGAAGCCAGTTCGCAAGCAGTTCGAATCCAATAAGATTCGAGTCGAGTGCAACAGAGAGAAAAATTGAAAGTGAATACGGAGATATACAATATTTCAAACTCAGTGCCATTTTTCGTCAATCCCATTGATTAATGAAGGAGCTATGCTGCGCGGAATAAGTTGAACTATTTGACCCGGTCGCCCAGTTGTTTATTTGTTGATTTGTTGTAGCACGCTGCTGACGTCGCAAGATGGTCTCGCTGATAAAGAACCAACTACTCAAACATTTGTCCATGTAAGTGCATAATCTCAGCCAGAAAATCGAATTACGAAACTTAATTAGCTGCAGTTGGGTGAAAAAAGATTGCAATGTGGAGAACTTGGAGCCGAAATTGATTTTTCCCACTTTTCTGTGAGTGTCTGTATGTGTGTATTTCTCGCAGCTTCCCACCCACTCTGCCTAACACAACCGTTATTCCACCTGTACTGGCCCGCTTTTTATGCCTTCTTTATCGTTTAACGTTGGGAAGGCCCCATGCTAATAAGCTTACCTCCCACCATCCCCTTTTCAACCCACTCCGCCCCCTTTTAAAGTAACAAGTGGATTGCCAATTTCCACCCACGCACCTTTACTTTTTTCTCCCCATCCGTTACTGTGTTTTTTTTCTGGCGCCGCATCGTCGTCTCTGCGAAATCGGATTCCCATTCCACCAACTCATTTCCCATCCCTTTGAGCATTTGCATGCGAAATCCAATTTTCAGTCTTTTCCTCGCCGCAATATGGTTTACTTGACGGTTATTCGATAACCTTGCCAAGAAGGGGTTTTTACAGCTAAGAAACGCCGCAACATAAACAGAAAAATCAAATTCCCCTTTGTTTATTTACAATTATAAGCAATGCTTCCCAAGTGGGATCCCCAAATGTTTAATCAGGTTGTTATACATGCACTATAAAAAATATTAAATGGTTATTATTTTTCAATTCGGAGTCAAATGCTATTCAAAAAACTTAGGTATGATTTTAAAGAACTTTTACACAATAAAGGCCAACAAAATGCTCAGACAAACATGTTTAATAAATTATAAATAATATAAATAATTATAAATTATATAAAAACAAGAAAGGAAAGCTAACTTCGGGCGGAGCCGAAGTTGAAATACCCTTGCAGAATATTCTGCAAATTATATTCTCCAAAATTATTCATATGATGCATTTTTAATACTCATAAAAAATCCCACCTTCCTAACTTTAAAAACACCAAAGTTATTTCATTTCCGATCAATCAGTTATATGGCAGCTATAGGATATAGTCGGCCGATCCTTATGAAATTTAATATGTCGAATTGATTGGGCCAAAATAAAACCCATAGAAAATCCCAACTTCCTAACTTTACAAACACCAAAGTTATGGCATTTCCGATCAATCAGTTATATGGCAGCTATAGGATATAGTCGGCCGATCCTTATGAAATTTGGTAGGTCGGATTGATTGGCCAAATATAAAACCCATAGAAAATCCCAACTTTCTAACTTTACAAACACCAAAGTTATGGCATTTCCGATCAATCAGTTATATGGCAGCTATAGGATATAGTCGGCCGATCCTTATGAAATTTGGTAGGTCGGATTGATTGGCCAAATATAAAACCCATAGAAAATCCCAACTTCCTAACTTTACAAACACGAAAGTTATGGCATTTCCGATCAATCAGTTATATGGCAGCTATAGGATATAGTCGGCCGATCCCGGCCGTTCCGACTTATATACTGCGTGCAAAGGAAAGAAGGGTGTGTGCAAAGTTTCAATCCGATAGCTTTAAAACTGAGAGACTAGTTTGCGTAGAAACAGACAGACGGACAGACGGACATGGCTATATCAACTCAGGAGGTGATCCTGATCAAGAATATATATACTTTATAGGGTCGGAGATGTCTCCTTCACTGCGTTGCACACTTTTGACCAAAATTATAATACCCTCTGCAAGGGTATAAAAAATGTATAATAAAAAACTAAAATCAAAATCTAAAGTGTATTTTTGCTGGCTTTTTAATTTTTTTTAAGAATGTCTATAACGATATGTAATCGATTGTATTCGTATTAAGTCTCAAACGAAACTATCAGATCAATAGAATATGAACTTGTTGACCTATTTGTTATGTGTACACCGAAAACAATTGAAATTGAAATAAAGCAATTGTTACATCAATTATTATTGAGTATACAAAAACATAAAATCTAGATGCGTATGAACTTTTTTTGTGGTGTAGCTTATTAACAAAGTTAAGTGCCGTTCCCAAGCATGTTATGTCGGAAACCAGGCATCTATTTTTATATATTTGTCCCCACGCATGAACTTTAATATGTCAAGTCCTGCCACCTGCTTAAACAAAGGCATGTTTTTTACCCGTATACACATTAGCATTGTCTTGGCCCCTTTGTGGATATCTTTTGTGCGCTATATGCCACCTTACCCTTCATCCCGCATCCACCTGGCTCCGTTCTGTTCCAGGCAATTAGGCTGCAAACAAGCCTAGTTTATAACATAACGCAGCCCAAGTGTAAATGCAAAGCAAACTTGTTGCCCAAGTTGTGAGGGGAAAGTTAAGGAAAAGCTTTTTATTTCCCCCACCGAGGCTGTTATCATTTTCCTTTGCCAGGTGAAAAGGTAGCTAACCTGATCAGGCATTGCCAAGAGTATTGGGTGGAGATTCCTTAATGCTTAGGAAAAAGTTGTTAAGTAATAAGTTCTGGAATTCCGCTCTGGTGGGCATTTCGCCACTTTGACCCAATCAGTGTCTTCATTTCGATTTCAATTATGCCCGACCATTAGCGGGAAATGGGTCAATTGGGTGGCAACCATCTGGTGCCGACAGGGGTGAACTATTTCCCATGGTTTCCGAAACCCCATCTTAGTTTCAATCCCCCATTAAATTCTATACTGACTGCAAATGCAATGTGACGTGTGCGACGAGGCTGATATAAGTGGCGGGACATGCAGGAGTCTTATCTTGGTTCTCCCTCTTGCTTATGATTTACTTTCTTTATATCTTCAGCTATACGAAGAATCTCTCCTCGGACAAAATCAATTTGAGCACCTTCCGCGGCGAGGGTGAGCTCTCGAATCTGGAGTTGGATGAGCGGGTGCTTACCGAGCTGCTGGAGCTTCCTAGCTGGCTGCGCCTCACCTCCGCCTGGTGCAATCATGTCTCCTTCCGGATTAGTTGGACCAAGCTCAAGAGTGTGCCAATAACGCTGGTGAGTAATCCCAGAGATTAGCAGCATTTTACGAGAGAAGGACCTGCTGTTCCTTGGCAGCTTTGTGAATTTAATAATGTGTTCCGTTGTTTATTTAAATAGGTGTATTAAAGGATTGTTTTTTCAACTAAATAATACTTCAGTAAAGGAAGTATTTTGTAAATATATATTTAAATGCACTTTCAATAAAATGTTTTTAAAACTATAAATAATATATCTTGAGGAAGTCCTTGCACAATAAAATTAAAACAGCCAATTAAATAGTAAAACTAATTACTATAAGTAATAATCATGCTCCTAATCACTCCCACAGACTCTGGATGAGGTGCGCATCACCATCGAGACCTGCAATCCAACGACACGCGATGCAGGCGGAGGGTCAGGACCCGGAGGAGCAGGATCTCCCACCGCTGCCGCCGCTGCCTTGCCACAAGTGCCGCAGGGTAAATACAGCTTCATCCACAAGGTGGTCGATGGCATCACAATTGTGGTCAACACGGTGAACGTGAACTTTGTGAGCGCCGCCTTTACCGCCTCCGTGCAGATGTCCCGCATCCGTGTCGAATCCAAGACGCCAAAGTGGGCAAATGCCGATCTGCGGCTGACGCGGCTCAAGGACGCTCAGAAGGGCATCATATTGATCTTTAAGGAGCTCTCCTGGCAGACGGTACGCATCGAGGCCAGTTCCACGCAGGACAAGTCGCTGACCCCGCTGCGCCTGCTCACCAATCACGCCAGGTGCCGCATCACGATCCGGAAACGGCTGTCCGACTGTTCCCTGCTCGCTTCCCGCCTGGTCCTCATCCTGGACGATCTGTTGTGGGTGCTCACGGACTCGCAGCTGAAGGCGGCTCTGCATTTTGTGGACTCCCTGTCCGGATTGATCAAGGCGGCCACTCATGCCACCCAAAAGTCGAAGGCGGCTCGCAAAATGCAGGTGAGGCAGCACAACGTCAACTTATTTATGGGAATGGGGGTTTCCCCCATTTCTAACTGATTGAGATAAGGTTGAAAATGACCTACGATTATTTATTTAAATTTATTCTGATTATAGACACTGCCCGAGTACAAGGCCCAGGTGGAGCAGCAGCAGAATCGTCTCTCCGAATCCGCCCACACCACGAATGCGCAACGAATGTTCAACGCCTTCGATGTGCGTGAGACCTCGTATCATTTCTTTAGTCAGCGCATCGATCTCCATTTGTGTGACGACGAGGGAGACGGGCGCTCCAGTTACCCAGATCTGGACAAGGGTGGTGCGTTGCAGGTGTCGGTGACCGCTTTTCAGGTGGACTACTATCCCTATCACCTGGCCAAATCGGATCGCTCGCATTGGGCCAAATACAAGGAGGCTTCGGTGGCGCCGGCTTTGTGGCTAAAGGAATCCCTTAATGCTTTTCGTGAGGCCGTGCTTAATTTGAGCCAGCCCAATCGACCGGCCACACATGCGCCGCTGGAGCGGAGCACTCCCGCCTCACCGATTATGCTCAGTGCCAGTATGCTGGGCTCCCAGCATGGAGCGGGCGGCTTCTCCAATGGCAGCAGTACGCCCACGGCAGGTGGAGTGGCCGGAGGATCGGGGGGATCCGCTGGTTCTGGTTCTGCCTCCGTCAGTAGTCAACTTTCTCAGGCAGCACAGCAAAGGAGCACTCTGGAGAACTTGGCCAAGCTGATGAGTTCATGTGTGATCTTACGAATCGAGGACTTCACCTTGTATAGAGTGACCACATCGGGAAAGAAGGCTATGCCCAAGGAATTTGTTTCGGGTATGGAATCATCTTGAAATGGGGTAGAGATTACTAACAAGCCACGCCCACATAACTGCCCACATACAATACACTTAAATGGGCTTCACTTTTATGAACTGATTTTGTGTACGGGTGTTTCTATAAAAATCTATTAAATACTATTTTCGAATTTTGTAACTCCTCTAATAACTCAGTTCGTAAGAATGAGTCTTAAGCATCTCCAACTAATGTAACAATTTGGCATCTCTTTTTCTCTCGTTGCTTTTAACTGACTTATCCATTTCATCCATGAATCATGTAAAACGCTTTTGTTGTTGTATTGTTGTTGTTGCCCTTGTAGCGCAACATAAAAGGAAGAGCAAATCCTCAGGTGAATATCACAAAAGGTTCTAACTCTGCTGATGTCATGTTGCATTTTAATTTGATCTTACCTGATGCCAGTGTGCCTTTATTAATGAACCCATCCTCTTGCAGGCGACAAGGATCGTTATTCGTTTCCCGCCGAGATGCCCATTATCCATGCGGAGTATACTTATTTTTATTATCCAGGAGACTTCGTTTTTCCATGTAAGTTTCTTTGTATTACCAAGTACTTCCGATTCTGATCCTCTATCTTCTTTCATATTGGCCCAACAGTGCCGCCTTCGAAGGTCTTTGTGCATGTGAATCCCATCCAGGTGCATTTCGATCTCGGCTCAATACTGTGGCTTAACTCCTTTGGCCTCAATCTGCACGAGAGCCTGCTCCGGACCAGCGTTGGATCCCAGAGCACTCTGCATCCGCAACAGCAGGCGCCACGCGGCTCGATTGCCTCCAATGGCTCCAATGGCACACAGATGGCCGCCGTCAATGTTGACCAGGAGCCGAATCTGATGTACATGGATGTCAAGGTGGAAGCGATTATGCCGCGTGTCGTGATGGAGGCGGCGGTGGATGCGCCCAGCCAAAAGGATCGGCCGAAGACTATGCAGATTCAGGTGTCCCGGTTTGCTTTGACCAACATCCGGGAAATGGGAAGCTCCAGGGCGGATCTGGCCCAAGCACTGCACTCCCTGCAGGAGGGATCTCTGGTCTTTGGCTCCGGCTTTCCCTCCGAAGAGGGTGACATGTGCATCGTAACGGATCGCATTCTGTCGCATGTGGCTGCCTCGGACGTGAGCATGATGTCACCTGTATCGCCGGCGGGTCAGCAACTGCCCCGATCCGCCTCAACGCAGTACCTATCCCGTTATGTCATGTGGCTGGAGCCGCGGGATGTGTGGTGCATCAAGCTGGACCCGGTTTGGGTGGATTTCCTGGGAGCCCGCTCGCTGGGCCCCAACAAATCCATTCCGTTCGTGGACGCGGTCCCCATCACATTGTGGCTGCACTCCGGCTCCGCCCAGGCACAACTGGATGTGGGAAAGAACGGAAAGGCGGCCAGCATGGAAAGCATGGGCCTGGCCCCGCTGCCCACGCTGCCGCCACTCCAGCCGTGCAATCCCTTCCTGAGCGATGAGGATGTGCGTCTCGCTGGCGTTGCCGCAGGAGCTTCGCCGCCTGCTCCTGCTCCAGATCGCACGGCGGATGTGCATGCGATTGCGCACATTTCGAATCTTGTGAGCCTCCAGATCGATCACTACCAGCTGCTCTTTCTGCTGCGCCTCGCCGAGGAATTGAATGAGATGTCCACCTTCCTGAACCTGGATGCCGAGCGCATATTGCAAAAGGTATGTGTTGTTTTTTGACTATACTCCTCAAGACAGTTTTTAATCCGTATATTTCTGTTGAAATCCCCAGCAAAACGAACAAAAGTCGATCATTTTTGGGTGCGTTGTGCCGCAGATCGAGGTCACGCTCGTGATGCCATCGCCAACACCTGGTAAGGAATCAAGTGGTGGTGATGCTGAAAGTGTCGTACCCGATTCAGCTAGTTTGGGTGATGATTTACACATGAATAGTAAGAATTTATATATCTTTTGTTGTCTCTTCTTCAACTCTCTTTAGTTTTATGGTTAAGTGACTCACAAACTAACTCCCGACCGATCTCCTCCGTCCAGAGAGCTATGCGATCTAACACAACCACACGACTCTAGTTAATGTCTAAATCACACGTAGTTTCACCGATATCGTGTTGTGCTTAGCCTTGACCCAAGTACTAACCCCCACCACTCAGATCACCAGAATAACTAGAATCCTGCTAGGAGCCAATTTACACTTGCTGCTGTAATTGTCGCTTACGAATCGTACTTCAATTTCTACAATTGTTATGCGTTTAGGCTGGGCACCTAGGACCTTAGACACTTCATTTGTGAGATGTTCGACTGAAGCCTATTGGAAATTGAATTAAAAATTAAATTATTCATATCTTCAAAACTTTTTTTTTTTATTTAATCATTCTTTTCCACATGGCTTCAGATAAACACTCCTTATAAATATCTCGCATGTCTTTTTGTACTAAATTACTAACAAACAGCAATTTTAGTCCATATATAATATTGTAAACTGATTGTAAACAATTAATTTGTAACCAAAACTTTAAAATAACACTGAATAATCCCAACCAGGTGGTAACATAACCTGGCCCACACCACCGCCATTGGAGCAGCTGAAGAGCAACACCTTCGGCAGCGTAGAGACACCATCCCCAGTGACCAATGACCCGCCTTTTGACAGTGGCATACACATATCTAATCCTAATACGCATGGGTGAGATAAATGTGAATGGCATGCAATGCGTTAAACTAATTTCACTCTCGTTGCAGCTATAATGTTCAAATACAAAGTACGCCCACGTTGGCTTCTTCGACGCCTAGCCAGGGATCTCGTCCAGATACGGGTATTTCTACGCAATCGCAGTCCCAAACGCAATCGATCTCGACAGCGTCGAGAAGCGGCAAGAGTGCAGCCAGTCGTTCCGGGGGAACTGACACCGTGCCCAGTCTTACCAAGGAGATCAACTCAGGACTGCTGTCCATGAAAAAGGGCTTCTCGAGCTTCATGACATCTATTGACTCGGCCATTAAATCGGGCACACCCAACGACGACGCCAGTGATACGTTCTCCATACAGAGCGACATTAGTTCCGATTCGGAGAACTTTGCCATTGTGATGGGCGACGACAAGACCATGGATTGCATGGATGTGATGTTCCGCCTGAATCCCTTTACCAATGACAACAACATGAAGGCCTCGCCGGTGGAGGTGGCCAGTGAAGTGTACGAGGAGCAGCCGAGCAGCTACAAGACAAACATGTCCTCGCCATCGGAACCCTCGGAGGGCAGCACCTGGAGGCGACGTGATCTGGTGTCTATGGCCACTTTTAGGTTGCTTCAGTGTTGAATTTACCATGAGATAAGTTTATAATTAGCTCATTCATTCCCAGATTGACCACTGTGGAGCTGATTCGTCAGCAGGAGGGACCCAAGTCCTCTGTTCGCCTGCAAGTAGCCGCCGTTAGCTGTGACGAGTGTGGAGCCATTCCCTGGGATGAGTTGCAGGTAGACTTCTCCGAAGGTTGCCATTGGCTTATGCCGGAATCTTTTCAGTTCCGTGACTATCATTTGTTTTGTATTTGATTTGTAAATACGAAAACAACATTAATTCTATTGTTACACTTTGGTTATTCTAAAGATCTTGCTCAATTAAATGTTTTGCGCTTAACATTCTGCATGTTTCGATATTTTTTATCTGAACATTTCCTAATGTAAACACTTAAAGTTATGATATTTTCCATCTGTTGGGGACTACCCCAAAATGTTAATTTAAAGCAAAATAATTATTTTTGTAAAATAACTTATCGTATAATCATTTTCTCATTTTATTTTCTCTCTTCTCTCTTAACAACAAATATTAAAAATACTCAAAATCAATCTCAATGTGTGCTAATCAAAACTCAAAACAAATTCGAAATCAATTATTCTGCTCAACTCTTTATAATCAACATGAAACGAACACTTGTAAATTAATATATGACAATCCTTACATGACACAACTGTCCACAATCACCAACAACTACAACAACCAACAACACTCCAACAAAAAATAGATCGCGCATCAAGCAAACAAGGTATAAAATATACAAAATTTGAAATTCCTTACTTAATTAATTGCTTAAGATTATGATTTTATTTTGCCGCTTTGTATATACTATCGAAATTTTTATTTATTAACATAATTTAATGGTTTTTGGTGCGACCTTTTCCTTTCATTGTAGTGAACTTTTGGCTTGTTCGCAAACGCATTTACGGCGTTCTTGGCCTCTAGTTGAGTAGTTTATAGCTTGCCGTGGGTGTCGTTCATAGCTGATAGCCACTGTGAATACCCCCGGAATAACTTTGACCAAGTGTACTTGCTTTGTAGCAATCTCGAAGCTCTTGTGGAACTTGTTTGAAAATGGTTAACTCATTCGAATGTATTTTTGAGCATGATACGGGTTAGACGAAGCTATCTCCAAACGTTTGCTAGTCCTTCCCATACATTAAGTACATGCCTAGATCCCCACCCGAATTCCATTTGATTTTATAATTTCCTTAGTATTGCTTTGTTAATGACTTATGATTTGCAACAAATTGGTTTATTCAGACATAGAAGTTTTTTTGAGAGCGTACACAAACTGCATAGGCTAATACGGCCGAAAGAAGTACAGTAGAACAACAGAAATACAGCACCTACTGACCCAGAACATTGGCGGTACACCGACTAACAATTGTACTGGTAAAACTAACAAAGTAACTAAATACATCCGCTTCTTTAACAAAGGAACATTTTGTCCATCTTTTCCATTACACCCACATTACCACAATCAAACCCACTCAACTCTAATCCACTTGCATGGTATTGCCTCTAGCTTAGCATGTTGTTCTCTAGCTGTTTCCAAAGTAGCTAAACATGATCAAGGATTTATTGGGCTTAAATTAAAACTGTTCCATGCTTTCTCAGACCAAGTTTGGAGCGCGTTGCAAAGCCTGGAATCTGGCGCCATATAATCCTGAGGCTCCGCCTTGCATACGTCTGCGCTTGGAGGAGACCTTGAACATGCCAAAGGAAATCGAGGGCATCATTGATCGCAAGCGTATTCAAAGGTAATTAATAAGCGTAAAAGATTCAATGGGTTTTCTACAGTTTAATTTTAATCCAATTGTATTTCTACCTTACTCTTCAATTTAAGCTGGATCACTCACCATGCCGAGATTCGTGTAAAAGACATTAATATGGATCTGTCGATGAGCACCGTAATTGGACTCGGCGATCTGGCCGAGGATGAGGTCATTTCCCCGCCCATGCCAGTGACGGTAAGATAATCTCCGTATACATAAGCAATTCCACTAAATACTTGGTCATTTTTTTTAGGTAAATCTGGAAAATGTTCGCATTAACTTGCTTGAAGACCGTCCACCCGTAAATATTACCTCACCGGGACCTGTGCCCATAAATCTGTGCATTGGTCGCATGCGTCTGGAGCGTGACCAGAGCGGATTGCTTAATATCCAGCCTATAGGTGCGATAGATCCTAAAAATATATGCTTTATGGCTTCATCGATATGGTTATATTGCAGATACAAATATGAGTGCCAAGCAGCATCAGGCATTGGGCAGTGCCTTATTTGGAGCACCTCGTGAACGCGAGCGGGAGCTGCTGTCCATGCAGCTGGTGATGCAGCAGATGAAGCTGGACAACGATCAGCTGCGCCGTCAACTCGTGGACTCGAAAGTAAACACGGATAACTATAGGTAAAAACCAAAATAATATGTGTTAAGGAAGTTATTAATGTTTGTTCGATATGATTAAAATAGGCAAAAGACCAAGCAAGAGGCGGATGTGCTGCGATCATATTTAAAGGCCGCCCAGGATGACATAAGCATACTGCTCGAGGAGAAGAAGGCCTTACTGGACACCATCCGTTCCCTGCAGGTAATTCAAGTGGTGAAGATTCGCTTCTAAAAAATACTTTCTTACTGTAACACTGTCTCTAACTTTGTTGATCGTAATGTTCACCTTGACACCTTCTTGCTGTTGTTGTTGTGCGAAAAGTTAAAACACGTTATGCTTAAGAACACCACAAATAATAATGCAAGGATTAAAGGTCAGTTAATGCCCAGCACGCTTGAGCCTTGCCTGCACGCCTTCTGAACTTTTAACACGCGTTCTTGCTTTTCTTTTAATTTTGGCTATTTGAATTGAGTTAAATAAACACTTTGTTTTCTTATAGATACAGCTGAACTCATCGAATATCAGCAGAAAGAGTGATGGGAACAGGTAGCATAACTGCATGGACTGCATACAATGCTGCGGCGAGAACAACAACGCCTAGCCGTAAGCTTCGGCCAGCCAGCCAGCGTATGCCGAATAGTCAGACGATAATCCTCTTTATAACGCCCATGACGTTCTCAACATCATCGCCATTCGATTTTGAGTTTAGCAGAAGACTGAGCCGTTCTTGTACGGACACTTTTCACGTTGCCGTTCGTCATTCTTACTTATACAAGAACCTATACGTATAATCAGAAATCTATAACTATATACATTGTTTTAATCGGTTTTAAGCTGCCACAAGCTTTTGCTATCGTTCCAAAGAATGCTTTATTTTGTTTTTTCTAAATTTTGGAAGACTTATGTTGATCTATTGCGTAGCCTTTTTACAAGCAGACTTTTAACTAATCCCCATTGTTAATAATTTTACAAAATGATAATCAAAACGAAAGCTCGAACTATGTACAGTCGTGTCATTGATATTGCGCCTACTCAGCATATTGTACATAATAACTAATTCCATAGATATTGTATAGGACATATTGTTGTGATTCATGATCATATCAAAACTCAATTCTAGTAATTGTATGCATTGCTGTTGTAATCGTGTGCTAGCAAAATATTTGGCCAAATTTATTATATTAAACTTTATAGTATTTTCTCGGATGGGAAAGACTCATCTGAGATCTATTGAAATTTGTATTCACGTTCCCATTGCATTCCAATCGACTCGATCATCGTTTGCAACAACTACCAATCAAAACCAGCTACACAATGCAATACTATAATCAAAAGTGTTATAGACATCCTATATCTACGCATACTAATAAACAAACTTAAATCAAATGTACCATGTTGAATAAATCAAAAACTCAAGTCAGTAACGCAACGCGTATACAAATTTTAAATTAAAAGTTTTCATATTTCAAATTGTAAGTGAACAAATATTTGTATTTATATTATAAAGTTTAACATTATACTAAAACGATTATTGATTGTTATACATTATACGAAAGTTTTCATCTGTAGCTAGGCGAAAAGAAAAATAAGAAATTGAAGTCATATTAAATATTGCAAATAAATTCAAATGTAAATGTTTGTGCCGTGTTTTACTTACCAATTAAGATTTGGGGCAGCCTCGTCTCGTTGGAATCGTAATTGCTTTCAGAACTTCTTGTATAAACGCAGTTTTCGGTTTGACTGCAGGGTATTTAAACTTCGGCTTTCCGAAATTAGTTTCACCTTTTATAAAAAAACAACAATTGTTTTACTTTTATAAGAGTTTATTTTTATTGAAACTTTACGATCATAGCCAACTGCTGTTGCTGTTGTGTCTCATTCATAGAATTAAATACTTTTAAGAGCGGTTCTTGTTTTGCTGTCTCAATCTCTATTCATAGCAAACGTACTGCACACTTGTGAGTTACTTCTCCTGTTTTTCTTGCGGTTACATATGTAAAGTTGCACTAAATTAAAGATAAACCCTCGAAAAGTTGCACTTAAAAATTTCGTTCTTTCTTCAGGCGATGTCTTTGTTTATCTCACTTACATTTTGTATACATATATATTTTCAAGTGTATTAATTTGCAAAAATATCTATTGGTATATAGTCTGATTTAGAAGAACGCCTAAAATACAGTTATGGGATAAACTGCACATGCACATATGTATGTAAGTACGTCTATATGTGGGGATTCCATCAAAATACGCAATTCAAACGCAAAGTTTGTTCAACAATTAAGCAACAAAGAGTTACAGTAATAATAGTAATGAACATTTAAGCTACAATTGTGATGACACTTGCGTATGCCTTCGCCTCAAATAAATTTGCATTAAATATTTGATTTAATTTCATGTAAAATGCTTACAAATTAATTGTACAATGTGAAACAAGGCCATTTATGTAAATGAAGCGGTAAAGCTGCTCGAAATTCTTTTCTTCGTTATGATTTATGATTAATGTTTGCATTCTCCTCCGTTAACAGGCGCGTGTTTAATGACTTACGGATCAGCTTACTTATTAGTATATATATTTTTTCTTTATTAAAAATGCTAGAAAACACAAAAATCATTAGTTGTGGATTTTTTTACTTCATTTTTTATTTGATTTTTTCTTGTTTGTTTGTTTTAAGAGTAATCTTAGTTCTTCTTGTTGTTTTATACAAAAAATCAACAAAATAGTAAAACTAAAACTAAAGCAAAGAATTAATTAAAAAGGTTCACAATGGAAACTAAGAAAGTTGAGTAAATTGAAATGATGACATTTGAATTGAATTAAAAATTGCTGGAACTCATAAAAACTTTTAATTGCATTGCTGCGTCTATATAATCGTTTACTTCTTAATTTCCCTCACTTTTAATGTTTTTTTGTTTCGTTCGTTAAAAACTTAAAGACACTTGGACAATGTTTGAAACTGCTACGAGTTGTTGGTTGATAAGTTGTTTGGGTTTCTATAAATTTGATTTACAATTATCGATTGATGTAGATTGCAATTATACAATTAATATGTAAACATTGCTGCTAGATTTGTTATTTATTTAATGCCTGGATGAATATTAAAACCATTCAAATAATGCTTAATAAATAAATAAACATGTTTTTATTGTGGTTGTTTCTGTAGCTAGTGCGGGTTGTTTACTTGTCCTTGTCAGACTCGGCAGCGGCCACGGGCTTCTTGTTGCCAATGGGGATGGCCACTCGGATCCTGAAGGAAAATAGGAAATGGGAGTTTAGAAATCTATCCCTTAAGATTTAGAATAGCCAAACTCACTTGTCGGTGATTTCTGTCAATTTGCTGCGCACCAGATCCAAGTAGGTATCGATCGATTGCTTGTTGTTCTCGTAGACCTTGGGCAAGGTAAACAGCGAGACAAAGGCTGCACAAATAAAGGGTTATCATATCAGTTGTAAATACTATTTGGTTTAGGTAATTCTCCTCCACTTACCCAAGATGACCAGAGTCATGCCGTTGAACCAGGCACCCACGTAGGTGAAGACCCACAGGATGACGCCGAACTTGATCGAATCGATGATATCCTCAACCAGGAACAGACGCCTCAGCTCGGAGGTGAAGCCATTGATATGTGCCACAGCCACGCCGGCAATGTTCTGCACCTTGTCCTGCGACAGCGTCAGATCCAGCTCCAGATATTCCCTGATTTGCAAGGGAATTATATTAGTCAACTATTTACCGAGTATATCAATCAAGTGAACTCACTTAAAGGGATGTCCCTCGTTTGTCTTTTGCACGGCCTGTGTCACCGATTTGTAGATTCTGAAGGCCACGGTGCCGAAGAGAGCCAGGAGCGACAAGTAGGCAAACACGCTGATCACCGAGAAGCTGGAGATGGCCACCAATGTGATCAGGCCGGCGCCGAAAACAATGCCGGATTTCTTCACATCGCGCCAGTAGATAAGGGATTCCACTAGAGAAAAGAAGATGGTTCAATTATTAACGGCTTTCAAAGAGTTTTTTGTGTTATACACATTTGATTTTTCATTCCCAATTTATACCCCTCATAAACTGTGAAAAGAGGCAAGATAAAGTGGACTGAAAATACCGAAATATACAGACGTACACACACGTTCAGCCTTTCGCACGCATTTACATATATCTTTTCAGCTGGCGGCAATTATGCAATCTATGAGATAAATATTTGAATCGGATTCGGGCACCTCGGGCCCATCTGCTTAGGTGGTAATTATCGTTAGCATTTGCTGAACAGCATGCAACTGAGCTTTGCATTATATTCTAACCCTAAGCACCTCCCTCCCAGCTTTTCACCGGTTGTTCACTCACACAATTCGGTCGACATTTCGGGTTTTCGGGGTTTTCCTACGGATCGTTCGCGGTGCTACGTTTGACGTTCGTTGCCAAGTTCTACACACTAGAGAAATATTATTTAGCGTCTGCTGGCCGGGGGCAGAACATATATGTAAGAATGGCTAGAAGAAGATTTCAGATTTTCCGGACCCAGCCGGAAAACAAGAGAGAGCCGAAAAGAGTGTATGTATGCTAATGGGAAGAGCGGTGGCCAAAGAGTGTTCGAGTGGCGAATGTAAATGGAAATGGTTGGAATCGCTTAAGAATCGATTGTCCAGCTCGTGCCTGAATGTATCTCTTGGCTTCAGACGCTGACGTAAACACAACTATTTGCTTTATATCTTCGCCATCGGCCTTAGCTTCATTCGCTTTCATTGGATTTACCGATAAGAAGTCACTGCCCCTCGTCGTCTGGGTTAACCCAATTAAGATACTAAAACAAACAATAGTTCTATAAATACATCTCAAGTGTTCGAACTATGGGATTTGCTGCCTCATCGATGGGTCATTAATTCTAACTGATTTATAAGGGTTCTCAGGTAAACTATTAACGTGAATCCAGTGAGGTGCTGCAATCAATGAATGAGATATTCTCTTTTGTGATAAGAAATCGTTATAACGTAATTATGGCTTGGTAGTTTAGGAAATATTTTTTAAATTAACATTAGGTAGTTAAGCACCAGAGTAATATTTTTAGAGAAGATCTTAGGGCAGTACAAATTATTCCGTGTGGTTATCCCAATCTTTAGTCATAAAATGCGATCACTATATCACTATAGAATACACCTAAACAAATAATAGATAAATTAAAACTCAAACCAGCATGAGGCAAACTACAAAGCTGGGTAAACTTGTTTTAGACTGGGATTCGGATTCGAATTTTTCTAAAGTTGCCAGGCCAGACACGATCTGAGGGAGTATTATGTAAATATGGGGGAAATAAATTAGAAAGGAGACAATAGTGATGAGATGGCAGCGTCTGAGACCCTAAACTGGGTTAAAAACTTTGAGAAAGCTCTCTCGTGGGAGAAAGTTTCCAAGGTATCAATTGAATCGAAGATTTCGTTACAATTGCAACATGAATCTCGCCGAAGAGCGATGAGATGATGGAACTGGTTTGGTTTGGTTTGCCTTGAAACCCGTTTTGGTCGAAAGTGAAGTGCAGCCTCGGCGGGACAAGAACACAAATGTAGTAGTAGTAAGAAAATATTACACAAAAAAACAGATAAGACTGACAGGGACTGATAACATCGTAGCTGCTATGTCTACACTTGTTTAATAATTCAATTTAAAATTGCCAATGCAAGCTGGAATTATGATGATGGGCCAAATTTGGATTTGCTTGGTTGCCAAGCGCAGTTCGAAACGTGGCAAATAAATATATATAAAATTAGCACAGCCTATGGAATGAAATTATGCGAAGCTAAAAAACTTGCAAAGTGATGACTGGATTTCGTAAGGTTTTTGGTTGTTCTTATTTTTCGAATATTTTGGCCACGTTGGCGGTGATGATACTCTGCTGCTGACGTTGGCAGCAATCACTGCGACGAATGGTTCATAAATATTTTTTATTCCACGACCTAGCGAAGATAAGACCCTCGTTGCGTTGCTTTTGTGGGTCTTAATTTAAAGTGGACAACGTGGACCAAAGAGACAGGTGATAACGTCGCGGAGATAGCCCCTGCTAATGGGTATTACCTGGTCCGCGTTCTGGAAGCGGCTGGAAGTTGCCGTTGGAGTTGTTGCGTGAGTAGCGCTTGCTGCCGCCTGCCATTTTTTGTGTGTTTCTTTCGATTTAAAACCGTTACTAGCTTGGCGCCAAAATGTATGCAAAGCGGGTGGGACTTTCGCGTGTCTAGGCTTAATTACAGCGTACAAGTTAGTTGGTTAGTTAGTCGCTACACGGACACGCACGCACACACACTGGCACTCGGGTACGATTCGGCCGACCGTCTGAATCGAGCGCAGCAAAAGAACTGGAAGAAGTTTGAGCACAAATTAAACCAACAAGCCTCCAATTTGCCATCGCATATGGGGAGCTGGAACTGCTTGGGCCGCGCGAGCGGGACAGCCAATAAAGTGGGCGGGTGGGCGAGGTAGAGAGAAAGAGATGGGGCCAGAGAGAGTAGCGGCAAACAAGTTTTCTGGATTGAAAAAGCAGGGGGAGCCACGCCAAGCAGTGCACAGTGGGCGTGTTATCTGTCTAATCGATTAGTATATTCGAATTTGAAATCTGTGGTTTATATACATATACTACTAGCAATAACTTCTTCGACTTAAGAAAGTGTTTAAAACATGTTTATATAGACAGCCCTTTTATTAATTTAAATAAATAATTGATCCTAAATGGTTGGAATGTAACATCTATTAACGAATTTAATATCACCTGGTGCCGTATTAGTAATAATAATCCGATCTTAGTTATATTTTGATACACTTGCTAATGTTGCACTTCCTAAATAAATCAGCGCAGATTAGGACAAAATAGCCCACTGTGCGGTAGGAGAGCGGCAGAGAGCTGTGCGTCGACGATCCGTATTGAAAGTAAAAGATAACGCGCAATAACAACAACAAATACGGGGGGTGGAGAGAGTACGTACATATGTCAGCAAACGTGTCAACCTCAACCACGAACTTGGCGATTCGCACTCGGGTCCACAGCCGAAGCTTGAAGATTGGGAATTGGACTTACGTAGCCTTACGTAGAGTTAAGTGACGTAGTGGGTGGGGTTTTGCGGTTGAATCATGGATCCGGAGCGTGACCAACAATGGCGAAATGCGGGAAATGCTAACACACACACCATGGTTTTAAATCAATAAATTAAATCTGCATTCAAATAGGTCGAGATTTGCACTGCTTATCTATGGGGGTTCAATGGACTGCTTTATATAGTTTGACAGCCACTGTGGAACGGGGGTGTGGATTGCAATTTCCATTGCCGGCTCAAAACGCAATTGGCTGGAAAACTGCGTTTTGGCTAAATGCTAAAATCGTTTCTAGTGACATCACTATACGCAAACACTTATATCCAACCCCAATCACCTCTAACGCTTTTGCGTTGCTTTTCTTTTTTGGCGCGTTTGAATGAGTAAGCTCTGCTTCAAATGATATCATTCCGATGTTCGCGCCTCTGACATAATTCCCAATGTTCGCCAACAAACGTTCATAAATGCAATAATTGTGTGCACCTGACATTGTCAGAAAGCATGCAGAATTGCATAAGGCCATGTTAATAAACAATTAAAAGAAATGCACAGAACGAGAGAGAATCAAAAACATCGAATAAACTAGCAATTAGAGAAACAGAAAAAATATACACCACACTCGTGGCATAATGACTACAATATACTTTCTGCATATTGCTTTATATGCTAAATGCCTAGTCATACAATTTCTTTTATAATTATCTAACAAGTAAGATTTTGTTTAAAATACATATTTTTTGAGCGTGACTCGGTTTAAAAATCCGCTCACGCACGCACCTCAAATTGAAACCCCATAAAAGTTTCACGAATGACAAATCACTTGATACTTTGTTGGCTTATCGTCAAAAGTTACCAAGGGGGAAGTGCTGATAAGAGGAAATACTCTTTTAGAAATACCCCTTTGGGAAAAGAATTAGTTAAAAAGCAATAAAACTAATCACATTTCGCATTTTAATTGGAAACGAAATAGGTTCAGACTATTGATAGTCGGGGTGACAGAGCTTTTTATAACACATATCATAAATGAATAGGCAAAACTGATACCAAAAGAACTAAATTCAGCAATTCCTTATCTAATCATTAAGAATTTGATTTGAAGAAGAAGTCTTAGCCTTCCTAAGCCGAAACACTTTTTCTCCCTATTATTCTCAACATTTTCCCTTAGACACTAAAAAGAATATTTATAAATAAATTATAGCTGCAATTAGAAACAACGCGCAGCGAGAGAGTGTGATAATGAAAGAGAATGAAAGAAGAGAGTGAAGAAAATAAAAGAAATTTCCCCAAGGGAAATTCTTGTTTCATTCGATTTTCAGCTGGCCATGCGGTCGGCCCTCATATTTACCCAAACCCTATACACACTTTTGAGGCCGATGAAATTCTTTTTGATTTGATTTAATTTATTTTACTTACACGACTCGCGATTCAGGGGCAAGTCTTTGAGTTCGCCCAGCGACTGCAGCAGACCCTGCAACGTTTCCAGACCAGCAGCCATCGTATTGTGTTTAGATTAACTGAGTATATGCGGTTTAAATTCTATCACTAAAGCTTTTTGCTCGACTGCAAGAGAAAGACGGAAGAATCAAATGTAGCGAAAGTTCTTGCGAAAGGTTCACTTCACGGATCGAGGAAATGCGAATAATGCAACGGCGGGCATTAACATTAACCGTTTGCGTACAACTGAACGATCGCGAGCCAAGACCGATCGGATCCGACCTAGACGAGAGATATAGAACACGGCCGAGAGTTCTTCGCACTCGCACTCACAATCGGAATGGCAGGCGGAACTGATATGGAAAGTGCCATTCGTTGGGGCAAGATAGTAGGATAGGATTAAACCTATTATTATATTATTTCATTCATTTTTTTTGATTTACGTTATGACGATAACCGCATTGGCTGGGTGCATGTCATGATATTGAATATGATACAGTGGTCGCTGGATAATAGAACTCGGTTAAAATATATATATTTCTATATAATAAAAAGGTAACCCTAAGATATCTCCAAATGTCTAAAGTATTTTTCAAAGTTCTTTAAAACACTGTAGATTCTTAGGGCTTATATGAATCCTGAATGTTTTTATTCGAAATTTATTAACGCGCTTTGCAATTTGTGGATTCTTTTTGAATTACATATTGATAAACGTTTTTTTAATGCGCTTCTGATAAGTTTAAATGTGTATTGATTGTCTGGAATTTCACACCTATGAGCCACCACTGTATCTACATTCGCATATATGTATAGCCAGAGTTAGGGCACCTATCCAAGTTATATAATTAGAAAAGTATCCGCACAAAAAACACGAGAAATTCCGCGGGGAATGGGGCGGGGAAACTGAATGCTGCGACGACAATGACAAAGTCGCGGATTCGTGTTTTCTGTCAGCTGCAAGTGCAGGTCATCCGAGGAGTTCAAACAGCTGACACAATCGGTGTCATGTGGAGATGGAGATGGGGCAACCGCACAGACACTAGCACACGGGCACGCACAGTGCGGAAAGAAGCATTTACCGATCTCGTTTTCGTTTCGTTTTCCCGATCTCGATCTCAATATCTCGATCCCGTCTCTGGGGCAATGTTACGTTGTCAAAGTCCGGACATCAACTAAACTACAATTAATTTCAGATGCGCTCAGCTCGGCGCAGGGCGAAGCGACGACACTCAATGCCCGCACACCATCGTGCTGAGATACAGCACGCAGGTACTCAACTCGGCGTACACCGGCGGCCAATAAAATAGGCATGCGTTTAGCACCCACAATCTGCTTTCATCATTGAAAATTAAAAAATAAGCTATTCAAAGATGTAGTATGCGTTCCGTAGCTAGCTTGAGAACTCAGGTGTTCTACCCAGAATATTAATATTAATTCATTGAAAACAAGTTAGGTTCAAATTACTTTTTAAATTTGAAAGATAAAATGCTCTTTTAAAAAACTCGAACTATTTTACAGATTTCAGTAAATCATTTTTAAAGTCTTTCCGAGTGTTTTAGAAATATGTTTTCACCAAAATTGGACCCACGAAGGGAGTAAGGGGGCTCAAACGCTTTTGGGAGGTTAAAATTTTTTTAGGTAGGTAAGATACACCGGACATGACATTTTATACTAAAATCTCTTTTATCATGACCACCGCTGTGGACAGAAAGGGAAAAGGAAAGGGCCCTCTGGTTATAGCGAATTTCAAATAGAATGGCTCTGAGAGAATCGCAGATACAGGAAAGGGAGAGAGTGAGGGATGCCAGAGCTACGGAGAGCGAGGGTGTTTTTGCTGTCGAGAAACACGCATTTGTAGCCGTTAATGTAGTTGTCGCCTGTTAGCAAACACACGTTGGGTAAATGAAAATGCAATTTAGGTAGTCGACTGCTTTTCTCGCGAACATGTCTTTGCAAGCAGCATGTACAGATGAAAGGAAACGCAAAGAGAGCCAGGGTCAAGGTGTGGAGAAATAAGAGGATCAAGGAGCTGAGCAGAACCGAAACGGTAATACCGATCAGGTACTCGAGATATGTCCTTGCCAGGGCTGTAGACAAGCCAAAAACTGGTTGAATTTATGACTACAGCAGAGGTACAAAAGATATTAAGTATTGAAAATGCAATAAGTGCGATCTTTGACTCATTTAATAACAAAAATAATTATCCACCAATCTCATGAGCATTAAGGGAAGACTTTCCAAATACCGAATACCAACAAACATTAGACCAGGTCTTTAGAGATTTGAGAGGGGACCATTTTAAACTAAAACGTTTTGAAATTCCTGGAGTTTTAACAAACAGATGTTAGAAGTTTTCAAACTTTATATTATTTTTTGGACACGCTTTATATTTTAACAACGTAAAACTTTGCCTTTAGCCTTGATCTATCTCAACACACACCCAAAACATGTATAAAAAGATTTTTTTTTATGTTTGCAATATTAAATATAATCCTAGGAATGAGAGATTTCTTGTTATTATTTAATTGTTATAGATATAAAAAGAAGGCTTATTATTTCGAATCCCCACTGTTTCAATATTTAGCTTTTCTCTAGTTCAACTGCTTGGACCGGCTAGTGCAGCCTACGTCGTAATCTTTAAATGTTAAACCGCACAGCAGCAGCACCAACAACAACAATGACAGCGAATGGCTGAAATACTTAGCTAAAAGGCTAAAATTAGCAGCCAACTGTGAGTTTTGAACGTTGACGCCGGCCGGGCAGACAGCATCCAAAGGGGGAGGAGCGGGACAGAACGCGAGAGCAGTAATGAATGAGCGGCGAGATGGAAAAGACGGCCTTTCGTTTTGGAGAGCTTCATAAACAATGACAATTGTGGGGCTCTTTCTCTCAAGTTCTCAAGTTCGCTCTTACTCGGAAGATTCAAGGTTAACGGTTTCTCGCCTTGGGGCTAGAGGCTATCTCACTGCCTGCTTGTACTGCTTCTCCACTGCTTAATACAAGCAGTGTTAACTGCTTAACCCAAAGAGCTCCAAGTTTAAAAATTTAATTTCTAAGCGTTTGTAATTCGCATTCTAGGCGATCTGACGTCAGACCCCGATAAAAGCAAAAGCTCTGGGTGCTCATGACTTGCCATCTCTTATCTCTTATTTCTAATTGCAGACAAGTTATCGCTAGCCATGGCTTTAAGTCATTTCTACTGGCTTATCATTGTTATTTTGCAATTTAATGCAAATTTTTCGCATATATGAATATACTTTTTTTCGGCGCTGAATTAGCACAGGCCAAAAAAATGCCGTCGATGATCTAATCGATTTTGGCTGGAAGTATAAAATTATATATATAGACAACAAGAAAACATGTCGACCAACGCACGTAGCATTTCTCTTTTGGCCGTTACTCATTCTAGTTCTTATGGCAGTCCAAAAAAAGAATGAAAGAAAGACCTAAAGACCGTTGGCTTAGATAGTTATATCTTTTGCTTTAATAACAATGGTGTCACGTCTAAAATTCTATTTTCAAGGCCTAGAAAGAACTCAAATAAAGATGCAATTAACCAACGTTTCATTTTTAAGAGTAATCATTACAACACTGATTGAAAAGTGCAATTTTGAGTTTGAAAAAAACACAAGCTGGCACAATGGGTGATTAATCATTATTCTTAACGCTAGACTTGTTATGAAAACATAAATATCTAATTAACAGTTTTACATTCACCAGGCAACCGCCGCTTTGCTGGCTCTTTCTTTATGGCCAAGTCCGGCATTTGGAGAATGTTAATGTGGGCCGACTTCCCGACTGACTGACTCGATTATCCAAGTATTCGAGTGTTCACAGTGGGCAGTGCACAGCGAACAGCACTCAAGCTCTTGGCCATTTCCAAATTGGGAATTGCACTTGGGCGAAAACGTAGAGAAAACCACAGGTACATGTCTAGCCACTCGTGCAAATTATATTTTAGCCAATAGAGGAGAAAAGTAATGTAGAGAAGGGGATTGAATATTTATTGAAACTTGGAAGCATAACAAGCTCCAAAAATTTGTTCTTGAAGTTATATTCATTATCTGGATCTAAATAAGTTTATTTCAAAATGATCCTTTTACAACTTGAAATGGTTAGTCCTCAAATCTTTAACTGTTTTTAATTTTTCTTTTGTTTAATATATTATAAAAGCATTTGGTAAAATGGAAAGCCTATAACATTCTGTAGTTGTATGATCGTAAGAATACAAAATTGTAGTTATTTATGGCATCATTCTATAAATATTTTAAGACATTTGGTTGAAATTATCATGAAATATATTTACAAATGGCTAAGTATAATTAAAACAGAACATAAAAATACGGTTTGTTAATTAACTGCCAGTTTAAATGATTTTATAGATTGTGATCAGGTATTCTGAACATCACAAAGCTAATAAAAAGGCGATTAAATGTGAAGCCAAAGTCCAATAATAAGTATGACTAAAGCAAGCACTCAAAAATGCATGATTAGCGAGTGATTTTTAATAATAACTGCAAACCTTAGACGAATGCCAACTAAATGCGAATTAGTCATAACAAAGGCGAATAATTTTTACAGTCAAAAGCTGATTAAAAATGGTATACTAAATGAAAATGCATATGTACAGATATATGTATGAATACCTATAGAAAGTGCATGGAGCGACGTTTAGACTAAGCTCAGATTGCATGCGAGGCCTTTGCCCCCTCTCCCCCTCCTCTTTCCACCCCTTCTCTCCGGCGGGGAAAATGGCAGACGCCCCATATCAGTTTGCAATTTGCAGTTGTGAAATGGTTTTTGTGAATATAAATACACAGTCAAGACTCTCGAAGTCGAATTTTTCTAACTGATTTATTTTTAAAATCAAGAAATATTAATAATAAATATGTCAACTATATGTTTGTAACAAAATTAAATTTAACCTTGTTTTTATAAAATTAGACATTGGACTTATTGACGTTTACAGTTAAAATATTGAAAACATTTTTGATCATACTGAAAAGCTTCTTAAAAATATGTTTTGTATTAAGGTTAAGCTTTGGATATTTGGAAAAATTGGTGTACCCAACATTTAGGACTTTCGAATTAAGAATTTTAACTTCAATATTTCGTAATTTTGCAAGTTTTTAAGTTCGAGTTGGACTGTAGTGGCGGTAAAGTTGGGTTGGCTTAGCATGCGATCCGATTACGGTTACCGCTCTTAACGCTCACCGCTTCAGTGAAAATCGTTTGGCTGGCGGGTAACTGAACTATATGAAAACGACGGCTAATTACAATGCGACCGGACTGGCAACTAACTCTAAAAGAGGGGAGGGTAAATGGGAGTTGATTGAGGAGGCGTGGCAGCTACCCCCGTGAGCATTATAAAAATGCAAATTATTTTAAGATACCCTCCAGGTGAAAGCTGCATAAAACTGGAAAACAATAAAGCCAAAAAGTGAACCTTAGGCATATCCAAAAAAAGTGTTTTAAAAATAATAATAATAATAATTAACAATCGTTTCAATATTTATGCTTGCCTTTTACATAGCTTTCTCCTCAACTTATGTATAACATTGCCCTACAAAAGTACTGAGAGTGAACAAATAAAAAAAGTCATAGATAGAGCGTACACATCCAGAGACAATGCAGAGCACTCGAAAGGATATGCGGAATAATGTGGCATACTTTCCGGGGTACTGCTTGTAAAATGTAAAGCGACAGCAACACAAAGCCTGTCATTTGTACTTGTGTTTGGGGCTTAACCGAAATGGGGAGCACAACAATGCAACAACAACAATAATAATAACAAAAAGGACAACGGGGGTGACTCGATGACATCATCATAACGCATATTGACAGTCGGCGTGTACGATTTGTACAGTTACAGTTTAAGGGCTAAGGGGCCGCACCGCGGTCAAGCAGCACAATCGCGGGCACACAGTTTTAGCGGCACTGAACTTACCTTGCGGGTGCAAACGTTCGGGCTTGAACCAGGCATCTGCAAATAGGCGATTGATATATTGATTTTCGTTAGTTAGCAGTTAGTCGAGGTGCAAAGAGATAATGAAAACAGGAAAGGAAAAAGATGGCGTGCAAAGGCGGTAAACTAAAAACAATACATCAATGCAAAAGCGGTTAAAGGAAAGTTAAGGAAAAAGCAGGACATTCCTCTAAATAAAGTAGAATTTAAGCAGTTTTAAAGGGAAGAAGTTAAAAGCAAATTTACAAATATATCTTACAGAAGCCTAAAGTTCACTTGTACAACAAACTATTTACTAAATAGAACAATTATACAATCCTTAAATATTAAACTACCACCCATGCCACCATTGTCAGAGGTTAGTTTTGTTGTTTTTTCTTTTTATCTTATTTCCCAATTTCGGGGTGAGTTTCGTTTTGGGGTAATTTTTTTCTTATTAATGCGAGTACCACTTACTGGGATCGAGTATGGAGCAAATCAATGGACGATGCTTGCACACGCCATTCTGACCGGTTTCGCCAAATGCAGACATGATTCCGATTTCGATTTTGGCTTGTTCAATACACTATTTGTGTGCACTACGAGTTATCCTTTTTCTGGATAGTAACTTTTCGGTTTTCCCGTTTTATTCGATTGTTTTCGTTCGACAAAAGCACAGCGCAGAAAGAGAGAGAGCGGAGAGTACGGTATTACGACGTGAAGGTATTACGCTTTAAGAATTTTCACTTCCGTGTGGCGGCCTCACGACGCGTATAGAGACTGAAACGTATCGGCAAAAGCTTCAGCGCGAATGGCAGGTCGAGGAGTCGAATCTCGCCTCCAAAAAAAGGACAACCCTAAGCTCAGGGCGTCGGCGCCGAGAGAGAGCCATGGAAACTGCAGAGAGATAAATGGGAGATGCCCCCTACTGTGCCCACTTACGTTTACAGTGAAACTTTCCTATTTCAAATTACCCATTCCTTAAACCGTAAAATATTACGATATCTACTGATTTCAAATCTTTTAAAGTATGCAATAAAAATAATAAAAATCTATAAGGAAACGTAATCTGCAAATGTATTCCTATTTTAATAACGTAACTTCAGATTAGAATTATATTTTATTATTAGAATTATTATTGGCTGACAAAATTAAAGTCTATAACAGTTTCGAATTAGAATTTGACTAACATTCTAGTTAACGAGGCTCTACAGTAATCGCACCGAGGTTCTACCGTAATGAGAGGGCAACCGCAAGACGCGCCAAGTTGAGCAACCGCGCTTAGCCCTGAACTCGGTGTCTCAGCGGCTGAAGTCAAGTTGGGAAAAGCTCGAGAGTTCGGGGCAAAAAGTATAGCGCCCATCGATTTCACCTATTGCAGCTGACCTGCCTGTAGAGTGGAGACTTTTTCCGCGGGAGACTTTTCCCTTTGTGTGTCGGGGCGCATGCGTCGCCCCTGCGGGAGTCTTGTTTTCACTTGCCCACCACCCACTAAGTGGGCCGGAAATTACCAGACGTTGGCAACTTTTGGGTGCGGTGGGTGCAATCGAGCTGCAGATGCTGTTGCTATTACCTCCACCTTCCTCACCCCCTGCCCTCTGACCCCGCCCTACAGTTGCGTGCGGCGTGAAAATTAGAAAGGAAATCAATCAACTGACACACTCGGAACGCATTTCCTATTTTTTCACCCGATTGGTTGTCTTTAAAATCATTGCCCCACTTTGTCAAATATACGCTTTTGGCCAACGACCAAGTTATGACACAAAAACGCTTGACGCATTTCATATGTGCTGCCAAATCGGCAAACTTCTTCGGACTGCCTTGGGCGGGTTAGCACAGTCCTGGCCAGATGAAATCGATACTTTGCAGTAGGATTACGGAAGCATGTTTTCCTGTACGAATTCAAATGGTACGAATACCAAAGCTTTCACAATAATTCGATTTGTATTGGATACATTTGACCTATATTAGCAATACATTTAAAAAAGACACAAAGGATGAAGGGTAAATCAAAGAATGAAATTTTCTGGAAACGAATAAATTTAATATATTTCGCTTGGAAAATCTTATTAAAAAAATGCTTGTAAATATTCATATATAAACAATTCTTTGGCAGCAACTTTTAGACTCTGAACATGGCTAATCATTTAAAAGACCATAACATTATCGTATAAATGCACTCACAAAAAAAACAGGAGATCAAAGAATTTATTTTCTTTAAAGTAATGAACATATGTATCATTTGACCGATTAATTCCACCACTGCACTGACCATATTGTTTTTAGGTTATCTTTGACCCACGCTCAATAACTTTCTTAATATAGAGCACCTCGTTCGGGGATTCCACTCATCGCCATGTGGTCCTCACTCAGTGGGCTAAAAAAGTCGATTTCCCCCCACTTTATGGATCCCTACTGCGTGGGAGATGCAATTAACCAAAAATAATCTTTAAAACAATTCCACAGAAAGAAACGTTGTTTACTCAGTACCGATTTTCTGCTTTCCGCCTTTCTCTGTCCACCAACACAACACAATAAAATAAATAAAGCAAGTGTATTTCTTCGGACTGGAGGGAATTATTATGGTTAATATACACAGATGTGTACAGCTGAAGTGTGCCGATATCGGAGCTGCCAGTGGACTACAGTTGGACAGAAGTCGCCAAAGGCGATAATGCGGGGCGATAAGGTGGATGCTAAACCAGCGGGGAGATGGAATGGAAAAATCCAAGTCCAAAACGAAATCAATGGCAATGGCAAATTGGAAGACAAAAGCGCAGTGAAGACAAAAGAACAAGGCAAATATCTATGTGCCCAGCTGAGATGGTAATAAAAATAGCCGCATAATCGCAGAAAAGGGATGCGGACAGACTGCAGCCGGAGGCGTCGATGAAAATCACTAATTGGAAACTGTTTTTCCGCAGTCTGTGGCATGGAAAATGGAAGCGTATGTATTAGCACTGACAAAGCACTGAATAATCCAATGGCTTAATTTAGCCCACTGAGGGGCTGTCGAAAGGTAGTAGAAAAACCAGAGCTGGCCGAATAGTAGCAGAAATTACTACGCAACAATAAATTACTCTGCCGCAAATTGCTTTAATGGACACGAAACTAAAACAGAAAAAAAGAATAGTAATGAAATATAATGAAATATGAACGGGCAATGTGTACGTCAATGGAGGCAGTCACTCGGGCTGGGTACAAAATGGTATATATATGTGTATATAGAGAGCGTTTGGAATGGTGGAGAGGTTACGGAGCAGCTGATTCATGCCGCCAAAGTATCTCAGTCGGCAATGGTGAAACTGGCTTCGAGAATGTTGGCCGCTTTTATACTACACAGACGTGATGAGTTGCCCGTCTTAGATTAGTTATGCAACTCACCACTTTTGTTGTTCTAAGGTTTACTTATTTACCCCTTTCTTTATAACTTGTTGTGTAATTTTCCGTAGGATTTAGCTCCCTACCAATTAAATTGTTTTCTATTTGCTTTGTTGAAAACGGTAAATATAGCGGTCATTATACACTTAAGGGCTTATAGTTTCAGTTATTTAATTGTAAAAGCAGATCAAACTTGATTGAAGAATATTTCTAAAATTTTATGGTGTCATTTTTTTAATTTTCAGCTTCTTTTAAGAACATACGCTTCCTCCTTAACCTTGAAATATTAATTTTAAATTATATATATTTATAATACAAACTTAAAAGTAACATTTATTTGAATAGTATAAATTGTGATCTTAAATCATATTAAATTAAATCAGTGAAATAGAAAAAAACAGCTGGTGTGGCTTATAGCGAACGAGCCCTGTATTCACCAGTCACAACCTTCTCTGTTCGCGGCATTCAAATGAGCGTGAATCACGCGGTGACGATCGATTTGCGAAAAATCTATGAAAACTGTGAGAAAGCCGGCAAAAGGCGGCTGCTGTTCAAATGGCGAATGATTAATGTGAGGCCGGGAAAAGAGAAAAGGTGGGTTCAAAAGAGAGTCCCCGGCACTGCGAATCTTCTAAGCTATTAAATTTCTCCGCATTGCGATATAAAATACATTTAATAAGAGAGCCCGCAAAAGCCGATGACATCATGGACAGAGTTTGGGAAAAAAACCGCAGAGAAGAGAGCGGCGAAATGACTAACGCACAAATGTGGGGGCGGCGGCCCAAGAGGAGGACCAGGGAAAGGGCGTGGGATGCAAGGTGCGCCGCAAGGACACTACAAACAAACATCAAAATAATACTCTAATGACGACATTGCAACATAATACTCAAATGACGACGGGGGCACAACAAATTAATTAGAAACGCAATGATAACGGGTATAAAATGGGTATCTCTGGCAATAAAACTCACCCAATCCATATTTGTAGAAGATCTCCTCCACGGACACAATCTTGGGCTGCGGCGGCGACGATTCAGCTGGCACTGGAACAGCCTTCGGCTTGGGCGGCTCCTCCTTGGGCTTGGGCGGCTCTGGTTTCGGTTCGGGTGCGAGTGCGGGTGCCTTCGGTGCTGGTGCGGGTGCCTTCGGTGCCTCCTGGACGCTGGGCTTGAACACCACCTCCTCGTCATCCAGGTCGGTTACCAAAGCGGTTGTCACGGGAACAGCCACTGGAACCGGCGGGGGTTTGGCAACTGGCGCCACAGGAGCAGCAACAATGGGAGTGGGAGCCGGAATGGGTGCGGCTGTCACCGCTGTGCGTGGCTCCTCCTTGAAATCACTGAGCAGATCCTCCGACGAAATGAACTTCTCGTTGTCCTGCTCCTTCAAGGCATCCACTATGGGTTTTTTGGCCGGCGAGGGAGTGTACGAGACGGACGGTGATTCGGTATCTGAATCCTGGTTGGCATTGGTCAGTGGAGCAGCTGGAGTAGCCGAGCTGGGCGGCTTGCCCAGGAAGTCATCCTCCTCGTCGTCATAGAAATTGGCCTTGGACGGTGCTGTGGGCTGGAAGGCCTGGAGCGGAGCCGAGGGCTGGTCACTGAAGCTGCCCAGCAGATCATCCTCCACGGGCACAGGAGCTGGAACAGCAGGAGCGGAAGTGGGTGCCACTGGTGCTGGAACCACTGGAGTTGGGGCCACCGCCACTGGAGCAGGTGCCTCTGCGAACTGTGCCAAGGGAGCCGCGAAGCCCCGCTCGGCGTTCATAAAGTCAGTGGTCAGTCCAGAGATGCCCTGTTTGATCTCCTTTCCGGCATCGCTTAGGAAGCCCTCGAAATCGTCGACCTCCTGGGCGAACTTTGAGTCCAGCTGCTTCTGCGCATCCTTGGCGCCGGCGGACACGCGCTGCCCGAAGGCCTGGGGATCACCAAAGTCCAGGTTCTTTTGCTCGTTGGCGAAATAGTGCTCCGTATGGGCATTGTCGTCCTGGGCGCCACCGCTCACGTTCCCAGCATCGCCGCCGAGTCCTGAGTCCTCGTAGGCCTTCTGTGCCCGCTGGAAAATGTCCTCGTTGGTGGCCGCCGCCTCCTTCTTCAGTTCGGCAAAGTTCACATCCATTTTTTCCAGTTTTATTTTTTTTGTAGAGGAATCAGTTAACAATTTTCACTGACGTTGTTCGGATATCCTGGCTTTCTGATTGGAGCCTCACAGACACACGCACACACAGTCGAGATGTCTCTGACTCGCACACACACACACAACGCACCCGCACACACGGGCTACAGCTGATTTCGCCGGTTTCAAATTTTTGGCAAATCTAATTTCACTGGTTTATTGCGAAGAAAGCCGCAAATCGTCGTGATTTATGCTCGGATATGTGATGCGGTACGTTAAATTTGGTTTTGAACTACAGCGACCTTTTGCAGGCGCCGTCGATGCAGTCGTTTGAAAATTTTCAATGGACCTGCGCTAGAGCTGGAACAAAACTCGATGACTGTTCGATAAGGTCCGAGTGTAATCGATACATCGATTTCTCCAGACAGTTGAGTTTCAAACCTAGGTTGTGGGCATTGCTAATTGTTTAGCCATGACACGAACCTACTCGTGAGTTGGGTCTGCGAAAAAAGCTAAAATATTTACTTTTAGCTAGAATACACAAAATTTAAATATTGGCAAAGGCATTCCTTATAAAAAAAATAGGTTTTAGCCCTAATAAGTTGATAAGTCCTTTTGTAATGAAAACATAAAGTTTGGGAAAACAACTTACAGGTAAATTACTATCTTTCATCAGTTAATTTGTTTTCAACTTGAGAACCACTCTTTAAGTTTAACTTTGTGCTCATAGCCTTAAGTTTTAAGGAAAAAGTGGTTACTGCAACCTGAAATATTAGAATTAAACCAGATGGATAGACTCACATAAAATCCATGCAGTTACTTCTAGGCTTTGATTTATTAAAACGATACAACCATTGTTAGGCGGTCCACTTCAGGCATCGAGTGTCTTGGTGTGTTTTGAGGCACCGCACGCGGCAGTATCGCGTTCCGCAGGCGGTGCACGAGTACAGCGAGAAGTTGCCGCAGACGGCGCAGAAATGTCGAACGGGCTTCTGGGGAGCCGGAGCGGAGGCGCTCTCATAGTTGGGCCGCTGGTCCTTGTCCTCCTCGAGGAGCTGCTGGAAGTTCTTTCGATACTTGGCCCGGAAGTACTCGGCGCCCTTGCGCTTGCCCTTCTTCTCCTTTCCCGTCTTCAAATTGTCCTGGAATTTGGGTAACTTCTTCGACATGACCAGGTCGGCATGGGGGTCATCGTGGAAGTTATCCTGCTCCAAGGCCTCCAGAGCTTTGCGCGCTCGTCTCTGGCGGGCGGTCACATCGAGAACACGCTTTTTTTCAGCGTCCTTAATGCGATTTGATTCGCGACCCGTCATGGTTGTTTTGGTTTTTAGTTGTTGCGGGTAAGTTTGTTTGATTAGGCAGTTGTTTAAGCGTCCTTGTCGTGCAGCGGAAAGCTAATCCGATCCATTAAATCATCGACTCGCGCCTGAAGCACTTCCACAATGTCCGTGGAGATAAACAAATGATTCTCGTCCAGATCCTGGATGATGAATTTGCGACCCAGAGCTAGCTTTTCATCCAAATGGAGCAGGAATTGTTTCATAGCAGGATCACTGCAGGAAATCTGGTTATTAAGACTTTGCCATTTTTAAAGCGAACACTTACCACTCCACCAGCACTCCTTTCATAACATTTACCATGTTGCAAGCATTTGTTTGGCGAAATAAATAAACAATTGCAAATTTATCAGACCTGCATGCTAACACTCACTGCGAAACGCAAACACCTGAGATGGGAGAAACGTGGATGTAATATAAATATATCGATGTTTAAGAAATTATGTAACCTATCGATTCGTTATTTTGCATATAAACTAAAAACAATTTTTGTAAGCTGTTACTTCCGTTGCTTAAAACAATATTTACTATTTTTTCTGTTTTAAAGTTATAGAAGTAAATAATAAATGTAAACGGCAGTTAAAGAATAAAAAAGACAATATGAAAGTGAATATGTAAATATATTTAATATATGTTTTTCGCTATTTTTTTTCCTCAGTAAATAAATTATTAGAGGAAAGCTATTTGGGACATTTTGGAATACATTTGTGTATGTTATGTTAATTGCTAGATTCTTAGAGTTGAAGTGCCATATTACAATATTTTTGGTAGATGGGTAAATATTAAAACTGAGGGGTAAAAGAATTGGTTGAGGGTGGTAGCGAAAAAAATATTATAAAAATATGTATTTACGAAGGCACTATTAAATTTTCATTTTTATTCTTTTACATTAAAAAAGAAATAATAGTATTATTGTTTTGATCAACGGAAGTCCCAGCCCTTTAAAATATTACTACTTTAGTATCACTAGTGGCAGTGTGCCACTCACAGCGAAACGTAAACATAGTAGGGTTAGGGGTATTGGTCAGCCAGCGCCGAACGGTAACACTGACAAACACTGAAGCAAAAGTGTGAGCAAATATTGAATTCCAAATTCGAGCGAGGAAAATCGGGCCAAAGGACGAAATGGAAGCTCTGAACGGAAGGAACGTGGCCCTGCTGGTGCTCTGCCTATGTGCCTCATACGCCCTGGTGGTCGCCGAGAACGAGAAGGAGATACCGGCGACGAAATTAGGCCAGAACATAGCGCCGACGATGACTTTTCTTTACTGGTGAGTTATATGCGGGGTAATTAACATAATAGATAAGGCTGAAGTACGTGTTTTTTGACTCTCCTCCGTTGAACAGCTATTCCTGCGGCTACCGAAAGGCCTTCGAGGACTATGTGAACTTAATGGGCGAAAAGTACCCGCAGATCCAGGTGCACGGCGGCAATTACGATCCGCCGGGTCTGAACTATTACCTCTCGAAGTTGATTTTCGCCCTTAAGATCATCATCATTGTGTCCGTGGTTAGTGCGGTCAGTCCGTTCACCTTCTTGGGGCTGAACACGCCCAGCTGGTGGAGTCACCTGCAGGCAAACAAGATATACGCCTGCATGATGATCTTCTTCCTGGGCAACATGCTCGAGGGCCAGCTCATCTCATCCGGCGCCTTCGAAATAACCCTAAACGATGTGCCTGTGTGGTCGAAGCTGCAGACAGGGCGCTTTCCCTCGCCGGAGGTCCTCTTCCAGATCATCGACAATCATCTGCAGTTCACCGAAAAGGTGCAGGAGAACCCGGACTTTGTTAAATAATAGCAGCGGTCGGAACGGATGGCGAGGCGGGTACAGTAGCAACACCAAGTAAGCCGGGACACCGGTTCTGAACCTATCTTAAACATAAGCTATTGCCCTGAAACTACCTACTTAGCTGTATCTCTGTTTTCACCCATACTTTAGCCTACTGTAAGTCACCTGTATCTATGTATTCCTTTTCAATGCTTGGTGGTCTGAATGTGTTCTTTGTTTTGTGCGACAGAATGACGATAAGAAACCGAACAGAAACACAGGGTACATCTCGAGATTAAAAAAGAAGCCTGCCTCTATAAAGATGTACCTTGTTCAAAGCCTTTACGGGATTGTGTATCATTACTTGTTAGTGGGGGATATGTGAAACCTTTTTCAAAGTGTAATAAAATTAAATTCGCTCTACAGTTTCAAAACCGATAGAACCGTGTTTTCTTTGACCAGACACTGTGCAAGGTGAAAAATTCAGTTGTTGGGTATTGTCTGATAAGCACTTTTAGCACTTTAATTTCTTTAACACAATGAAACCAATAAATTTTGGCCAACTAAAACTAAACTTCTGAAAGCTTTGATAAAATTAAAAATAACCATTAAAAAAGTTACTTCTGGTAGTTATTTTGGTTAACTGTCCCAAATCGTAGTCAAACAAAATATAGTGAGTTGTACATTTTATTTATCAAAAAACTGGGTTTTGTTTTTGGTTTTTGTTACGTTTACAATAATCCCAACAGAGGCAGAAGATTTACTTTCGTTGCAGTGCAGGCAGTGGTTATCTCTTCTTGTCCCCATTTTCATTTTTGGCATTTGGCATTCGGCACTTGGTATGTGTTATATTATTAATATTAGGTGTACACGTAATTAGATTACATATCCACGGAAAATGGCACTGTTCAGTGGTTGGTGTTTGCTTGTTTTGATTGGGATATTGGGGTTGGTTCGTTATCGTGATCATGATAGGATAGCAATAGACTTAAGACAAAAATTTAACTGCTACTTAGTAAGAACTGCAATCTATGCGGCGGTGGTGTCCTCATTCTCACGCGGAGGTCGGTTGTACTGGCGGGTATCGCCTCCATAGCGACCGAACTCGTTGTAGGTCTGAAAATTGCTCGGGCCTTGTGCCTGGTACCTTCCACTGGATTGAACCGGCAGTTGACGTCCAGTTGAAGTGTACCCGGACACGACGGGATCGCGCGGATCTGAGCTCCAGCTGGAGCCCGTTGACCTGCCAGCGTTGGGGACAGGATTGCCTCTTCCATTGGTTCCGGTTGACCAGGCTGCGTTGTAGGCAGGACTACTTCCTGCATTGGTTGCGGTAGACCAGCCTGAGTTGAAGCCAGGACTACTTCCTGCATTGGAGCCCGTTGGCCGGCGAGAGTAGTAGCCTGGACTGCCTCCTGCATTGGTAGCAGTTGACCAGTCTGCGTTGAAGCTAGGACTACTTCCTGCATTGTAACCCGTTGACTGGCCAGAATTGTAGCCAGCACTGCCTCCTGCATTGGAGGGGGGATTGTATCCAGTTCGGACATTTGAAGACCGGCCTGCGTTGACGTTAGGGCGAACTTGCGAACCAGATCTTGAGTCGGATGGCCAGCTAGTCCTATAGTTAAAGTCGTCATTCGATGAGGATGCCACCGAGGCAGAGGCGCGTGTCGCCGAGGCAGTGGCGCGGGCCACCACGATACGTCGGCAAACCGTGCACCTGGAAAATAGGACCCATTGTACAGCTACTTGGATTACTTTAACTAGGCTTGACCTACCTGCTGATCTTGCTGGTTTGATCGGCCTTGAGCGTCTGCTGGCGGGGCTGCACGAACTGATCCTGCTCCTCGATCACGGATAACCAGAAGGAGGCCAGCGCATCGTAGTAGTTGCAGCGTCCATGGCCATGGCACTCGATCACCGGCTGGGCGCGGAATTCCTCCAGACAGGAGCCCGGGGAGACGAGGCTCTGTCCAACGCCTCCTACGTTATCCAAGGTGCTCTGAAAGTTTTTTCGGTGGATTAAGCAAAATCATGTATATGGGTGTCATAGAAATCTCTTGCACCGCGTCGACAAATATTCACAGGTGTCTTGAAAAAATTCCCCGAGGCTCAAAAACTATATATTTGTACTTTGTGGAAGGGTTATAAAACAACCCTAAGCACATTAAAAACTTTTAAGTCTGTGAAACCGAAGGAGTTTTGAGTCTGGAAAATTTTAAGACTTTTCTTGGGAATTCCTGATTCCAAATCGTGAAACATAACATGCAGAAGAACTTACCATGAAGTAACTGAATCCGTTCCACATCTCCTCCCAGCCGCCGGGGCAGTCCGGAATGGACATGGATTGGGAGTGCAGGGCGATGATCCTGGTTGTGGTCTCGCACACCACGCAACTAAGGGCAAGAAATGATAATTATCAATAGGTGTTGGCCAAAGGATCAAGATCAAGCCGGTTGCCACTTACCGCGAGATGTACTTCATGAGGTCCCTGCCCTGGATGGGTGCCATGGTCATGGACATGGGTTCGGCGGTGGACAGCCAGAGACTGTCGTCGTTGTTCTGGGCAAAGTGGCACACGTTGTTCACATCGCACAGCATGAAGGGCATGGTGGTGAATCGCATCATGCAGGAGCCGGACAGGCCCAGATCCTGACCCACCGCTCTGCTGCCGGCCACGTTGCCAGAAAGGGAGTAGCCCTCCCACAGCAGATTGGTATTGGCCGGACACTGGGGTACAGTCACGGACTGCGAGTGGCGGGCGAAGATGAATCCTCGGCTCTTGGGAGCCGGTGGGGCTGGCGCCGGGTCACCCTGAGGTCCGGGCAGACCACGTCGTCCAGAAGGTCCCGTAAAGCCAATTTCACCGATGTCACCTCGCGGTCCTTGGGGGCCATCTGCTCCTGAGTAGCCCACTCCACCCTGGTCACCGCGATATCCGGTCTCACCTCTCAGTCCTTGGCGTCCATTAAATCCTGGTTGTCCCTGATCGCCCTCCTCGCCCGGGAATCCATCGATTCCCGGCTCACCACGATCTCCCGCGCGAGCCATGGAATAGGGGAATGTTTCTCCCGGCTGACCCTTGGGGCCCACGGGTCCCTCCTTGCCATCCATACCGTGCCAGCCAACGTTGCCAGTGGGTCCCCGTGGTCCCTGAGCACCCGTCCTGCCGTTCTGCCCCGGTTGCCCTGGATATCCTTGCTCACCCTTGTCGCCGTCCAAGCCGGGAGCACCCTGATAGCCGACGTCTCCGGTGTCGCCCTGACTGCCAAAGATGGCAAATCCAGCCTCACCCTGCTCACCCTGGCGACCCTGGTCACCTTGCTCTCCTTTGGGTCCAACTTGACCGTGTCGACCATTGTATCCTGGATTTCCGGGGTATCCAACGTCGCCCGGAGGTCCGGGCGGACCCTCGATCCGGGGTCCTTCGTGTCCGATCACACCGTTAGGACCATTTTCTCCTGGTGCTCCGGGAGCTCCCTTCTGGCCAATGCGTCCAGGACTACCATTGCGTCCATTTAATCCAGCATCGCCTTCGTCACCCTTCTCCGCTGGGAATTCCTGGCCTGGAGGTCCTCGCAGACCCTTGTCGCCCTGGGAACCCTTCACTCCGAAAGCTCCATCCAGTCCGCGATTTCCTGCGTATCCCATCTCTCCTTGTTCGCCCTTGGCGCCCGGTAGACCGACAAAGCCAATCTGACCAATTTCGCCCGTAGCTCCTTGTTCACCTTGGATTCCACGATCACCGGGGAATCCACGATAAACGTAGCGATCCTCCAGATTCTCCACGCGTCCGGGATAGCCAATTTCACCTTCGTCACCCTGCAGACCCTTAAGGCCTTGTGCACCGACGATTCCGCGAGGTCCTTGGTCACCAGTCTGACCAGTCAGGCCATCAAGTCCAGCATCACCCCTCTCCCCCTGGAAACCTTTGGGTCCATTAATTCCTCGTGCGCCGATGCTGCCCCCAATGCCGAAAGCTCCTTCGCTTCCCCTACTGCCGGCCAATCCCTTATCTCCAGGAATACCCGGTTGGCCCTGTTGACCGGCGAAACCGCGATCACCACGCTGGCCCTTCTGTCCATTACGGCCATTGATTCCATCGATTCCGGGGCTGCCCACCTCTCCTTTCCGACCTGGTGCTCCTTCAAAGGCCACTGGCGAATCGCCCTGGAATCCACGCTGTCCTTTCTGTCCGGGGGCTCCACGGAAGCCGGGTAGTCCTGTCGAGCCGGATTCTCCATTATCGCCCTTAATGCCACTGTAGGCGGCCACGCCCTTTACACCTTCGCGACCCGTAAATCCTTGATCTCCCGTCTCGCCCTTCCTTCCGGGAATGCCGTTAGCTCCGGGATAGCCGTACACTCCATCCTCACCAGTGATACCTGAAATTGGGCGAAGGCAAAGACTCGGTTGAATAGTTTAAATACCTACTAGAAAGTATCAAAAATTGCTATGGGTTAATATTAATCTATTTCAATATTAATATTTTCGAGTTAAGCTTTTTGCATCTTAAATTTTTTGGTTCTATTTTGCAAAGTCAAAGTTTAAAAGTATCAGATCCAAGACTAAGAATGTTGCATTCTTAAGTATTAAAGCCAAGTATTGAGGATTACTAATATTGTTCTTAAGTCCAAACTTTGGGAATTGGATCAAGCAATTTCAATATTAGCAATAATTGAACAAAATTAAAAAAAAAACAAAAAAAAAGACATTGTTTTAAGTACAATCAGTAAATCCAATATCAGCTCACCTTTAGGTCCCAACTCGCCGAGGGGTCCTCGAGGACCAATGTCCCCCGGGCGTCCGGTGTAGCCGATCTCGCCGCGATCGCCGATGTCGCCGGTCATGCCCGGTAGTCCGCCGATGCCAGGACTGCCGGGGGCTCCCTGCAGACCAGGACTACCGAAAGGTCCGCGACGACCCGGAAAGCCGATGCTGCCCTTGACGCCGTTTTGTCCCTTCTGTCCATCCGCGCCGACTTCGCCCTTCTGGCCCTTGATGCCGAACAGGGCGGGGCGACCGTTGCGTCCGGGCTCGCCCTGCGGTCCACGTGGACCAAAGACGACCTCGCCGCGTTGTCCCCTGTTGCCGGGCAGGCCGGTTAGTCCAGTCTCGCCATCGGGTCCCTGCTCGCCCTTCACACCCTTGGGTCCTGGACGGCCAGAGGGTCCGTAATGGCCGATGCTGCCAGCATCACCGGGAAGGCCCTTGATACCCGGACGTCCTTGTACGCCGATTTCTCCCGGAATCACCGATTGACCTGGTATACCGCGTTGTCCCTTGTATCCGGGGTTGCCATCTGCACCATTTTCACCATTAAGGCCGGGCCGACCAGCCTCGCCTTGGGGGCCGTGATCGCCAACCGAGCCGAAAATACCCTTCATTCCCTTGGGTCCAGCAATGGTTATGCCAGGATATCCCTGGTCACCGTTGTCGCCGGAAAGTCCGGGAGCTCCTTGCTCGCCCCTGAGTCCCTTGGCACCGGGCAGACCACGGTAGCCCTTGTCACCGGGAGCACCAAAGTTGTCGATGATCTGTCCCGGATGCGGCTGACCCTTCTCGCCCTTGAAACCGACATCTCCGACGTCACCACTCTCTCCCTTACGGCCGTTGTAGCCGGGCTCGCCGACCAGGTAAATCTTGGGGGTGCTTGCGTTTTTCCCGTGAGCGCCATTATATCCATCACGTCCTGGCCGACCATCCAATCCTGGGAGTCCAGTATCACCGTATTCGCCGTGCTCTCCCTTCTCCCCGCGGGCACCCTTGATGCCATCGTAACCATCGTATCCCTGTGCACCGTCTGGTCCCAGGTCGCCACGAGGTCCGCGGTCGCCTTCATCACCTCTTGCTCCACTTTGAAGATTGCCAATTCTCTGAACCGTTCCTGGAAGACCGGGTGCTCCGATCTTACCCGGATCGCCGTCGATACCCGGTGCGCCAGGCAGGCCCTTGAAGCCAGTCCTACCGGGATTGCCTTGCTGACCCTTCACGCCGCGAGGTCCAGTAAGACCGATAAGTCCGCGGCTGCCATGTCTGCCAGGATAGCCGGTGTCACCCTGCTGACCCCGAGCTCCCCGTGGTCCGGCCTTGCAAATGGGGCAGTCGTCGCCGGCCAATCCCTTGTCACCGGGCTGGCCAGGGTACCCGTCGGGACCATCGTCACCGGGACGTCCGCGGCGTCCGGGGGGACCCTGGGAGCCCATGGGTCCAACGATGTTATAGCCCTCTCCGGGCAGACCCTTGTCTCCGGGCAAGCCGATCTCTCCACGATCACCACGATAGCCATCCCTGCCCCACGCTCCGTTCACACCAGGGTCTCCCTTTTTTCCATATAGATTGTGGCCAGCATCACCGGGTAATCCGTTGCGACCCTGGGGGCCTGGGTCACCGACAGGACCTTGAGGCCCTGGAGGACCCATGAATCCGTAGTCACCGGCCTCACCGCGTTCACTGCGTCCGGGCGGGCCGCGATTGCCGGTCAAACCGACCTCCCCTGACTGGCCAGCTCGACCAGGGGGTCCGCGACGTCCTGGCTTGCCAGGTTGACCGGGCAGGCCGATGGCTCCCTGTGGTCCAATTTCTCCCTGCGGTCCGATGGGACCCGGCAGCGACTGGCTCAGACTGGGATCGTACTTTCCGGGCGGACCGGCGTTTCCTTGAACACCGGGCAAGCCGGGGAAACCGTCTTCTCCCCGCTCTCCCTTATTTCCATCCAGGCCATCCGCGCCATTAAAGCCGGGAGCACCTTTAGCGCCCTTGTTTCCGAATGGACCGGCCTCTCCGTCCCTTCCGGTCTTGCCGCGGTCTCCGGGTGCTCCAATTTCGCCCCTGCCGCCCGGAGCGCCACTGCGTCCGAGCTCACCCTGTTCGCCCTGCGGTCCAGCTGGTCCCGGTTCGCCCCGGACTCCAGCGTATCCCTTGTAGCCCTTCAAGTCGTCGTCCGTGTGGGCGGGGCTTGTGATGCCGTCACCGGGCTCACCCTTGGCTCCGGGCTGGCCCACCAGTGTGTAGGGCAGCTCCGATATCTCGCCAGTGTCGCCCTTGGGTCCCTTGAATCCGGGGTCTCCCTGCTCTCCCTGCAGGCCAGCGAATCCGGTGTCACCCTTGGTGCCGCGATCGCCATCGAATCCGGGCGAGCCATTGTAGCCAGCTGGGCCAGTCACGCCCCGCGAACCCTTGGTGCCCTTGGAGTTAATTCCGCCCTCGCCGGCGTCGCCGGGAGCTCCCTGTTGACCAGGCCTGCCCGTCTGACCGCGCGCTCCGTTCAAGCCATTATTTCCAACCGGGCCCTGCTCACCCGGCCGTCCATCGCAGCCATCGAGTCCACGGGGTCCCCGTACTCCCGGCTCACCGGGTCGACCCTAAATGGACAATGGACATTTCATTAAAATATTTCACTTTTATTAGCAAAAATGATTATTAAATTTCTCTATAATGTATTGTTATCTGATCTAAGGAAAATAGATAATATTTAAAAATAGAGCTATTATTTTTTTTTTTTAAAGCTTGAACTATAATCTTTAAATAGTTTAACCATTTCAACCATTATTTATGATTAAATAAACAAAATATATACTCTTAATGTACTTACCGTAATTCCTGGGTATCCCATTTCACCTTTAAGTCCGACATCACCCTGGAAATATAATGGTTTGTCATACAGGACTATTTAGGATATCTACAAATGCCTTACTCGATGTCCCTTTTCGCCTTGCTCGCCGTACTCGCCGGCATCTCCTTTCTCGCCCACATCGCCAGCCCTTCCGAATGGTCCTAAGTCACCGGCAGGACCTTCCAGGCCTCCCACTCCAGCGGGTCCTTGGGCACCAACATATCCCTTAAGGCCCTTGCAGTCGCATATCGTTTCGTTGCAGATCTGGAACAAAAGAACAAATCGAATTTTTAAATAGAACTAGTCTTGATTGCCCCTGATTGAAACTCCCATGTGGGTAATCGAAGATGTCAGAACCAATTCGTTTTATATTCGTTGTGCAATGAAATTTTAAATTATTTTGTATTTTGGCGAAACTAAATTTATGTTTGAAAATGTATCTTGCAGTTAGTTTTCTCGATTTATACTGTAAGGCCCAATTATTATTTAATTAAAACATTTCAAGTTAGTGTCAACGTTTCATACCTTTTTGTCTGGTGAACGTCATTTTTAAAGGAAAAGTTGCAAATTAAAATTGAATTAAATATTTAAGAATCTAATTTTCTTTTTTTCGATTGATTTAAATTAAAGGAAAGACAAAAGAGTCACCAAAATGTCAAAATAAAGATTTTAGATTTCCTATTAATTAATTTCTGAAATTCAATCTACTTGATTGATGTGGCTTGGCTGTTTCTCGATTGCATAATTGGTCAATTGCAGTTTTGGCCTTCGACTTGTGAGTTGTGGGTTTTATGCTTGGCGATTTTGTGCAATTTCTTTTCATAACCAAAGACGAACGAAATCCCGGCCCGCCTTAGCCGGAAAATCAACAATAATAAGTGCACTCATTGCAGCGAGTGCGGGTGCAACATTTTTCAGCTGCAGTTCGCGGCTTTAATTGCACAGTTTCCGTTTGCAATGAGATAATCTTCTATATGAGTACGTTTACTTTTGCCCAGCCAATTGAGCGAGTGCATAGAACACGCTCACTGGACCTCGCACTGAAGTTGAAAGGGGGAGGGGAAGTGAGAAGTGTAGGAATACTGGAACACCACAGGCAGCGCATTTTAACCCATTTAATGTGCATTTATTTATAAACAACAAGTGCAATTCGGTAAAAAGCCATTATCTGGAATATTTCAAATTATGAAATCGCTTTGAAATCCATTTTTGAGGTAGGTTGAAGTTGAAGAAGAACACCTACGTGTATTTATTGGCACATTTCTTGCGGCTTCCTCATTGATGTCAGCATAAACATCCTTCGTTTTTTTTTCGTATTTATAGAATTGACATAATTTCATGTTGGTTAAAAGTCCGAATTTATTGCCGCCTTCATTAAATGGAATTTCAGTGCTCGTTCAAGTTTTCCCCTGTCAGTTCCTCCAAAAAACAATTTAAAAATAAAAGAAAACTGCACACATGTTGCACGTATGTGTCGAGATTTTTTTGCTTAAAATCTATCTTATCTTTTTGTTGTTTTGCATATGAAATTTTTGTTTAATTGTTTGTTGCCCGGAAAAATTAGTGTCAAATGTTTGGCAAATTCTGTTTTAGATTTACAACTACTCGTGTATATCTCCGATGACTAATGGAGAAGATGCAAGCGACATCGCCAGAGTTCAAAGCCCCAGAACATCCTCCCCAGATAAGTTCCTAGAAGTTAATCCGCCCGCAGGAGATCAAACCATCTGTTAACTAAATATTCACATCACCCAATCCCGAAACGAGAACGTGAAAGGTAAACAAGGCGAAAGGCAAAAAACTCAAAAAGCTGAAAGCTAGAAAAAAATAAAATACGACTTTTCAATGCGGCAAACCAAAAGATGCTGTGGTTCTGTTGTTTAATTTGTTCTTCTTTGCCGGCGGCGAACAAATGAAAAATCCGAGAAAATGCAGATACGAAAATAAAATCCAAAATCGGGGGTGCAGGTGCACAGAAGCAATTGCACTCGATTTCTGGAAATGAGAAGCCAACTGTGAGAAATGGTCTGCTGAGTCGCTAGACAAAAAAAAATGTATTAAAGTGCTCCCCAATAATTTCAATGGGAAATTTCGATCAGTTCTTGGTTTCATTCAAGTCTTTTGTTTCACACCACACATTCCTTCAATCGAAAAGGCTGCAAAAGAAACCCCAAATACCCAAAAGGAGACACCATCGAATTTCATTCAATCAATTGCCAAATCTGAAACTTAAGGAATTCTCCTCGGATAACATAAAATATATATAGACATATACATATGTGCATATATCAACTGTGGAAATTGTTGCGGTAACACGTACAAAAGTGACAGCACTGCAATTTCCTTGAACTTGACACTGGGCAAGGCAATATCTGTGCCGACTGCACATACATTGTAGGTATATATGCTATATAGTGCACCCCGTCCGTATATGGGCCACTTTTGTTTGATTTTTTTGGATGGCACCACAGCCAGACAACGCACCACTAAGTGGCGTCGTGTCGAGGGGGGAACCACTCGAATGGGGGGAAGGGTGATCTGTTGCACTGTGCTTCCTTCATATTCAACCGCCAAACACTCGATTCCGCCGATGTCAGCAAAGGAGGCAGTTACTCGGGTCGGGGCTGGGAATATTCGCCGAGTTAATAATAAAATTCCTGAATGGGCACGCGTGTCGGGGGAAAACAGTTCAGCAGGTGTTGGGTATTGGTAAAAACAGTTGTTTTACAGAGCTTACTTTAAAGTAATATTTTAAAAAAATCTTGAGGGAAAATTTCTTGCTATTATTGTAATATGTTTAATACGTTATTAATAACAGTATCGAATAAATAAACAAAATAGAGTTTTTATATTTCTTAATATTTAATGGATAATTTTCGCCATAAATTGAAAACTACAAATATAAAAACTATTTAACAAATATGAATTGAATATGAAAGAGGTTTTCAAAATTCTTCATACTTCCGTAGGTGTAAATGGATAGTTTTGTAAGACATGTTTTAATATCAATATATATTCCACATAGTTCAGTCCTGAATCCTTTTTGAAATGTTAGCCCCTTGAATTATTTATAATGTTGTGCCACTGTGAGTGCAATTGCTTGCTAAGGGAAAGTCCGACCAAATCGCCGCGAATGTGTGTCAGTGCCCGTCAAGGCGCACTTAAGCGCATTTACACATGTTAAACTTAAACCAATTGTCCCAGTTGCCGATTTTCCGACCCGCTTGCTCTTGCATCCCAAGCAAATGCATATATGTAGTTTAAGGTCAAGCCGAGGCCTCCACACGGATCCAAATCCCAGCCCAGATGATATATCATCTGGCGCGACAATTGGGCACACCCACCCACGCTAATCGTTTGCCGGGCGGAAAGATAATAAGCGGAGCATTCCTCTCTTAAGCGTTATGCATCTAAAATCCAAGTTTATTGGCCCGACACTTTCTGGAAATCTGGACTCTCTGGCCTCCTGAGTATCTAATGACAATCCTCGGGTGCTAACTTTTCGTCTTTCCCGTGAACTGTAAGCAATACTACCTAAAACTGGAGGGACTGCAATTATTCAGAGAATGCAAAGCGCAGCGAAATGTCTTGGAATGAGATAGAACACATCGAGCGAAAGAGATGGCTGGAGAGAGAGAGAGAGAGATGGGAGATAACCGTCTGGTAATCTGGGTCTCAAAGTTGGTGGCCTGGTCCGCCCGGATGTGGCATACAAAAAAAAAAAAAATATAATAATCAAAATGTCGCAAATAAATCACTGTGATAAGCCTGAACAGATTTTCAAGTCGAGAAAGCAACATTAATTTATTCATTTAAATTTGGCATTTAATTGTGTCTCGTACATATATAGTATTTTTATTTTAATGACACTTTCATATTCATTCATCTAAGCTTCCAGGCAATGGACAAAGGGGTTATCTGTTGCAGACACCAAGAAATCAATGTGAGTTCTTTGTTGCCAAGGGGAACATAGGAATATTCTAAATATTTACAAGATTCAAAAATTTAAGCCATTTTAGAAGAACTAGGTTTTAACTTTTTATATTTTATTTACAAATTTAAAAACCTTTTACCTTAAATAAATGTTTCAATAAACTCTAGTTAAATATTTATAGAAACGAACACTCATTAAGCTTCTAAGAAAATGTAATCAAACTTTTAACTTTATCATTAAAATTAAAAATCTTGCTTATTTTTCAAGTGTTAGAGTAAGGTTCAGCTGCAATTGTCGAAGATCCTTTTGTGCGTCATAACTGACACAATTTGTTAAGTCGGACAACACGCGCCATCAATCAACCGCATTTTCATTTTCAAATTTATATGTATGTACATATGTGCCGCATGATATGGAGTGGGAATTTACACCAGCAGCAATAAAAACAACAAATCAGTTGTTAAAATGCATCATAAACGTTTGAAAAACTACATGCAACAATGAAAGGCACGAGTAAAAAATGTTGTTGCAGACCCTGAGATCCTAAGTAAATTTAAAAATAAAACGAAATAGAAAACACAAGTAATATTTAAATAATACAAAACAGATGAAATATTTATAATAAATAAATATATATTTCATTACTATTATACTTTTTCAAGAACATTTAATCATTCTTATAAAAAAATAATTATGTTGATAACTGTACGAATATTCTTTCAGGAGTAACAAATTAAAAGCAATATCTAAAAATTCTACCAGGAATGAATGAAAATAAGGTCACAGTAATATTCCCATAAGGAATTCCTAGTGATAGCCCCTAAAAACTATTTACTTCAAACTGTTTTTAGTGGCCCACATCCCATTAAAGTATTTCATTGAGCGGGCGACCCAGTTGCGATCAGTAAAAGTACCAGATTCACGAGTCAGTCGACACAAGAACCCCCATTTGGGGCACATTACAGGGTAGCAATACGAAAGTCGTATATGGGCCAACATATGAGCAGCGTGTGATTGACATGAAAAAGCCAGCCCCCACACCCACTCACACTCGTGTAGAGCATAATGGATGCACATCTGGACGGGCGCACTTGCAGCATGACATCATTTTGCTCCGGCTTGACATCATAACATTTAGAAAAAGATGCAGAAAAATCTGCACTGCCACATGGCACATGGAGAACATGGAGAACACCCACGCACTCGTAAGTGTGCAAAAAAATAGAAAAAAAGGCAGTTTTGTGCCCGGTTACGGCATCATCGCACATAATTGTTTGGACACAAGCCTGACAGATGATAACTAATTGCCGTGCACTCAAATTAACATTGAAATTGATGGACAGCGGGCTGTCACAACGGAATATTAGCAACGATCGCCAATAAAGTGGCGATAAGGAAGCGCCAAATGATTGAATTGCACCTGACCGGTAATATAGTTCACATTTTTCCAGAGTTCTAACTAATAAAACAAAATGAATCAATTGTAACGGTGGACTTGCAAGAATACGCTTTCTGCTTAAAAGTTTTTTGTGCCCTGTTTTCAAAGGATCATGGTAGTAATATATGTCAAACTAACATAAAGATCTTTTATCAAGGGATCAAGATGACACGGACTGTAATTTTCAGCATTATAAGTACATATCAGGTAAGTATAAAATATGAATAACTTATTTAAATTTACTAATAAAAAAGCTTTTTAATTAATTTATTTTTACTTATGCCATACTTTACTTACTTTAAGATCTTAAGTTAAACATTAATCAAATGATTTTAGGCTTTAAATTCACTTGGTTTTCCTTGAAAGCACTCAATAAAAATCACCCAGTTATAGATCGTTTTAAAATCATTAACCCATTAGTTGACCATCTCAATGGTTCGCAAATAATTTAAACAATCAAAACTCTTAAAAAGTTAACTAAGCAAATTAAGGCAAATTTATTTTTAGCCATGACGCCTGATGTTTGCTGTCTGAAATAAAATCTCAGCAACAATACACATACATTGTGTATATTATATACCATTTAGAGTCTAAATATATGTATAGAATTTCAGCTGCTCTGATGATGAATATCAATTTCATAAGCCAGTCCAGTCCGAACTGATAAGGCGGCAAAAAGGAGAACAACGAGCTGTAGTTATGAGACAGATGACTGATAACCCAATTTCCCGGGCTTCTTCTACACTGGCTCATAAATAATCGTTTCAATTTACGAAATTCATTACACAGGCGGCTACTAAGTGGCCCCTGCCCATATCACTCATACGACATGCTGTCCATATCGCACACTCGCACTCACACACACACACACACACACACCGACTTCGCATAATTTCCGCATTCAGTTGCAGATAAATAAATAATTGAGTCAAATTGAAATGCAACTCGCCAAACAATTCTACTCAAGCACGCAAATAAACTTCCACAAGGAGTCCAGTCCAACAATGAGATGATGATCATTGTTGTGCGAGATGTTGGTGTTGTTCTTGGGCGGTCTCCAGTTGGAACCCCTACATTTCGATCCCCACATTTGGCTCCGCTATGTCTGGCCGGCGGTGGTCAGTGATTTATGCCAGCATCGGGTCAGTTCGGACCAGGATCGGGCATAAACACAAAAACCCAATGAAAGTTGAGCAAAGGGAGGAAGCGGAGTGCGGGGGTTACAGTACACTATTACAAATAGTTGAGATGGAATTATGATTGAATTAAATCAAATCAAATTAAATATATTAATAAATGATTCCTGATTGTTTCTACGTAAGCCCTTGAGAAATATCATGCCATTGTTATTATCAAAATAGATGCAATAATGCAATCATAAGGATTTTTGACTTCGTTTTAAACAAAAATAAGTTACTTAAAAGTAATTTGTTATTTTAATTGTTAAAACTGGATTAATTATTTTAGAATTTTTGTAAGTCCTTATTTGTGTTTTACAGTGTATAAGTGAAGTTTCTAAGACTACTGACAGCAGAAGCAGCCGCCTCAGAAGCAACAACAAACAACCAAGAACTTTCAATTCCAATTTGAAATGGTACAGAACGTCAAAAGATTGCCGCCTCCCCTCGTAACCCCCTGGGATCCCACAATTCCAGCGATTCTTTAAAGGAACCCTTCACCGATCACTTGAGCTGCTAATTGTCGGAATCGAACGGCATTTCCATATATACGTATGTATATATAGCAGAGCAAGTGCTGTGGAGGAGAGAAAGGGAATGGAAGGGAGAGGGGCGGATTGGCTGATAAAGACCATTTATCAAAATTCATTCATGGAACGAAAAGCCTCAGCTGCATTCGATGAGTTCATCTCTCTCTTCCTCTCTTCAATTAAAGCTGCTCTTAAGCGTTTGACTATTCTCTTTCCCAGAACGGAAAAGGAAATGGTTTGGTCTGTTAATGTAGTGCCAAACTGGTTGGAAAAGCCAACTGCGTGAACAGTTTGTCAGACACTGGTGCAAGTTTGAAAAAGTTTTTAAATACTTTGAAAAAAACACCCTTTAAAACTAATGTAAATAATAATATTCGGCAATCTTTAATAATAATGAATACTTTTTCAACCAAAAATTAAAAAATAAAATTTGCAAACAAAAAATATCTAAACATTTTATTAAGCATGTATTTAACATATTAAATGAATTAAGTTTTAATCTAAATTATAACTCTTAACAGGAATAAGTATGCATAATAAACTATTTATCATGTTTCTCAATGATGTGGGCTTTAATGATTTCATTCAAATATTTAAAAAAAAACACTACTTGATATTGCATTTTAATGATTTCCTTATATACATATATATATTGATTACAATTACAATGTATGTTTTGAGTCATTAGCGATAAGCAAGCGAAGCTAATTCTTTCGAATTTTGTAATTACCCCATTCGCTCTGATTAACTAAATACAATATAAATTAATTATGACTTCAGACATTGAATATGTTAGTTTTTATTTAATAGTATTTGACTAGTATGTTAGCAAAATAATTAGTATTCCTAGGAACCCCCGTTTTCAGTGAGGGTAACCCGAACAACGGTAGCAAATCGAAGTCAAGTTTTTCATCGTTTTGCGGTTTATCTTCCAGCTGCAACCTACACGACCTGGGAGCTCTCACTCGGAATCGGGGAGTTAGGGTCTCAAGCCCATGGCATTGACCACGTAACCGAGTGCGAAAAGGGCTGGGAGTCGAGTTACCAAAGCCGTCAGACGAGCTGCACATTTATGATGCCAAACACGTGAGGCGATGAGTACAGATCCAAGCGAATCGAGTGCAAAATCCGACACAGAAGTTGTGGAAATCGCTACCTAAAGGCAACTTGGACGTGGGCAAAAGTCAAGCCAAGCCGATAGCCTCTGGGCCTGCTGGCGACACTTGGCTCTGTTCTATTTTTCATTTTTTCTAAATTCGAGTCTAGGAATCCATGTCGCAATCAGCGGAGCATGCTATCAATGGCGTCAATGCCGCCAACATAGCAATAGGTCTAATTAAATGTGTAGATCAGCGGGCAGCAGCCCAGTCGCAGCCTGATAAGGGGCGAATGCCATCAAAAACTAGGTGCCGCCGACATGTGCTCCATTTTTCATTTAGGTGTAGCCTACTCTTACGAAATCAGATAGAGCCAAAAAGTCCACAGACCAACCAGTTCATCCGAGGACCATTTAAATCTAACTAATGTTGAGAAATTCGGGGCTTAAAAAAAAATGGTGCATAGTTTTTGGGGCATTTGGAAACAACTTCTTGCTCCTAAATGTTCTTTTTGGATCATGTTAGGTGGTATTTAATTTATAAAACTAATGAAACGAGCAACTTTATAGCTACTAATTAATTTAAATGGTTTATTTTTAACAGTCCTACTTAAATGTCTAGCTACAAAAAAAACTTTCATGACATTATCTCATTCCAAAAATGTGGCCTTAAATTTAACAGTGATTAAAACCTAATTATACCTATAATCTCATAACTATAAATACAATTAGAATTGCCAACCGGAAACGCTCGATGGCGAGACCTAATGGGTGTGCCAAGAAGACAAGTCTTTCAAATAGTAAGGTTACGGGGTTATCAAAACTGCGTTATCGCCAACCTTTTCACCCACAGGAGCTTGTTGCCAAAATAAGTAAATGACATAATCCGTCCCGCTGGACTTTAGTGAACTCTGAGAATCAGGGACGGACTTCGGGGATTATCTTTCGAAGGCAAAGAGTTGTAACTACGCGATGTTTCCATGCCGGAAATGTGCATGAATCAAAGAGTGCATTGCTGCAGAATAACAATAACAATAGCTGCGATGATTAAGAGACGAGATGTGAGCTGACCTAATTTTAGTTGCTTATGGTTGATACTAAGCAGTTTGAAAATCATTGGTGGGGCTAATCATCAATTAATAAAATAACTCAAGAAAATCGATTTAATAAAAGGTTAAGCCAATTCATTAATAAAGTTAGAAAATCACTTTAAATAACCCATTCAAATAATTTTAGTCCAGTGCATTGAAAACTGTTGAAGGTTTGGAGAGCATTGAAAAAAATCCATACTTAGATATGACATGATTAATAAAAGAATATTGAAATTAAATAGGGTTTTAACGTATTTAACTCTAAGAATCACTATTAAGAGTTTAATACGTTAAAAGGATAATTTAAGCTTAGTACAGGACTCACCTTATCTGCTAAGGTCACGGAAACGAGGCTGCCCAGCAAATACACGGCGCCCAGAAGACCCGAGAGATACCGTAGATCTCTGGGTAACATCTTCGATGGGTCCTTTGGTCCTTTGCGCAAATTATTGATGTCTCACTCTTGCGATCTATCTCTATCTAAACACACACGAAACTGCAAACGAAATAAACATTGAGTTATAAATTTTGGAGTTTTCGATTTTTAAAATATACAGGTATTTAAAAAACCGACATAAACGTTATTTAAGAGTTTTCGGAAATGTATGGGAAACTAACAGAAAACGCTGATTTGCTGCTGCTGCGATCGTCGGGCACAGCACTCTCCCCACATGTGGAGATCGTCAAGCGTTCGAAGTATTACTAAACACGAGCCCCACCAAAGCAATTCGAATTCTTCGCCCGTTCGCTCGGCACGCTCGTCTTCATTCGGGCAACGTTCGTGCGGCAGATCGGCTCTCGGTCCACTAATACAATTGCAAAATGGATCTGCGGTGGTATTAGTTCGCTGGATGGAACCATAGTCGTACCCGTAGTCGCAGGCACAGGCCAGGGACAGTCCATGCCGGATAGATATAGTTGTGGGCCTGGGTATGGATGTAGATGTGGATGTAGAAATGGCTGTGGCTGTGCCTACGGCTGTGGATCTGAATTTAGCACTTTGACGCCTTGAAACGAGGAAATGAGGAGCACAACCACAGCCCGCTAACCGAATCAAAGTTGCCCGAGCATACAATTCTATTTCCCATTTTGGTTCTGAGCGTTCGGAAAAGGGTATATGTTTTTTTTAATCTTCCAAGCAAACGTTTTTTGTCACCATAATAGGAGATCTTGAAAGCTACTACAAATCTTAGATAGTCCTAACATGTTCCTCGAAAATTAATTTCAAAAAATTAGTTATTTCTTTACAGTGGAAGTATATCTGTTCATAAAGTATTTTAACTAAAAAAGTATTCGAGCGCTGCCATTGCTACTATTGACTAGATTCATTTTAAAGTAGGATATTGGCCAAATGTTTTATAAACGTACTTTAAAACTTTTGGCTTGAGATTTAATAACTTTTAAAGCAATTTACTAAAAATCTGATTATTTATTTAACGGGTATAGCCTAGTCTTAATACTCAACTCCATACTTAGCAGTGGATTAAATACAACTCGATGCTTGTTTGTTTGTCTTGCCCCTCGTGATTAGGTTAAGGCTTTTTCATTTAGTATAAGGCATATGTGGAGCTGATAAGAGGGATATGGCTGCGTATTTCCTGTTAGAAAAAATCAACAAGAATCCAAGCAGCTCGTCGTTCGTTTAATTTCGACGCAGAATCAGTAAAATGGAACCTTTCGAAATTCAAGCTTGGTTTTAGGTTTTGAGGTCATAGTATTTGGAAATGGGTCTTGATAGGTCTATAATCAAGGCCTCTTTTAGTTGGGGAAGAATAGTTTTGTCCTAGGGTACGAGGAAGACGGATATGTCCCAATGCCCTCAATATATATCTTTTAGGAAGTTCCAGAGATTAGAACATTAAATTTGTTCATTCTGTTAGTTCTGTAATAATCGGAAGTGTTATTCTCCTTCTAAACAAAAATATACTAGTTAGAAAAAATTAAAAATTGTTTATTTAAGCTTAAAATCGTACCTGTGTTTCAGAGGTCTACTGATATCGGATATTATAAGTTATTATTGTTTTTTTAAAACTGGTTACATTTGATGTTTTAGTCGTGATCTGCTTAACAAACAAATTCGCCGACAAAATGCATGTGTTTTCATAGTGTTTAATTTTAATCAATATAATAATTTTATCATTTTAATTAATTAAAACTATTTTAAAAAGTAAAATTAAGATTGCCGGACATATTTAATCTACAAGCAAAAATTTTACGGGATTAAATGTTGATTAACGAAACCAATTCATTAATTCAAACAATTTAGAAGATTCTTTAAAGGCAATAAACCTTTTTCCACTTAAGCTGTATACACCTTTTTTTCATTCTTGCTTTCTAAACTTAAATAAGTGAAAATTTATGAAAAATACTTTAACTATTATTTTTTGGAGTTTTAGCAGTAACCCCACTTTGAATTATCAGAAAACCCCTGTTTTATTTGATAAATAAAATACAGTATTTTATCTAACAAGTTTTTATTTAACAAGCCACTGTTTCTTTTTATTTTCAAATGAGGACTTACTAAGTACAAATAATTGTGACTTGTTTATTATTGTGGCAAATACAAAGATAAAGTAAACAGCAAACGTGTTTTTGGACACATATTTCTTGGGCAATATTTTTAAGAATTGTCCACAGAGCCCATTTTATTCCCATTTTGGGGTCCAAACAAATCAAACCACAAAGGATATATACATAGTTTAAAATGTAATCCTTTGAATTGAGTTCCTTTCTAGAAACGAGATTTGGTCTATACAAAAACCTGATTAGAAGAATTTGTGTAAAAGCAAACCAAAAATTGATGTGGTTATATTTAGAACGTTTAGAAAAAACCCGGATTGATAACGAAGCCTTGGAAAATCTTAGTCTGCGAACCGAAAAGTAACAAAATTAGATGCCGTAGGGCAGGGGCGGACGAAAACGGAAGCCATGTGCCCGATCTCGGACGGGGGCTATCAGCAATTCCGAGATGGGAGCTGGAAGCTGGGAGCCGGAGCTTGTAGAAGGTGCTCCCGGGGAGGTGATCCGGAGGAATGAAGCCGCTGTTCTATTGAGCAACTTAAGTCGCATGTGGCATATCAACGGCAGCTACTTAGTTTCAGACTTATCGCCGGGTTTCATTCATTCCACAGCGACTATGTTAACTGCTGGGACTAGTGTTGCTACATACGATCAGTCGCCCATCCGTTCTATATGCCATGGCACGCCACCCCCTCCCCCTCCCTGGGGATCCAATCACACGGATAGTGTACGTGAGCCGAGAACCCGAGGAAGATCGTGCCCAGCCGAACGAACGACGGCAAAAGTTCGGGGCATCGGAGCATCGGCGAATGGCTTTTGGATCGCTCGAACTTATACTATAATTAGTCGTGTTCCGTCTCCCCGAGTAAGTAGTAGACTGGGCTCGGTCCGAAGCTGATCTGGCCAGTTGCCTTTAGTCTTTAGTGTGTTCTGTGGAGTGGAGTGCTGTGCGTTCGGATCGGATCGGATCGCTCGGTTGTGTGTTTTCAGTAGGGTCCCGTCGAACAGTCCCTTTAGATTCCTGTAAGGAAAATTGAAAAAGAAATATATATATAAATATATATTTAAAACAGATTGGGGGGAAAACAAGTATAATGAATTAAAAGCTATAGATCTCGTACCAGATCGTTGTTCGAGCTTCGTACCAGTTCCAGTGCTTCTCAAACTGTACCGTCAAAAATTACTGTTACTTGGACCACAAAAAGCGGAAAAAGAAATGCAATACCAAATAAAATAAAATACCAACGTTAAATCATTAAAAAAAATTCAAGAAACTCGATTTTCCCACAAATATTAAATGAAACTTATTTTCCATAAAAATACCGTTCAACTTTTGTACTTTTAAAATTTATTTTGCAACTGTTGTGAAATTTAAGTGCTCAATTTTCTGGCTCATCTTTCCAGGCCCAACGACGGTAACATAAAAATTAATATTCAACGAGGACAGAGCAAATAATTGTGCAGGCTTAAGTGTATAGGGCATCATGTTGCCCTTCTGGAAGCGGTAAGTGACAATGATATTAATTTAATATTAAGAAAATCATTTATTAGTCCAAAAAATGTTTTTAAATTGAAAACATACGTAATTTTTTCGATCTAGCTCACAAGAAATTATAGTTTCTTGACTTAAACTCAACCAATAATTAGTATTTTTCGTAAAAAATGTTTAATGGTATAACCATTAAATTATACTTGGTTCGTTATAATCGAATTATATTGGTCAATAAGAACTTAGAATATTTAAATTTAGTTTAAGTTTTGATTTTTAAATTGAAGTTATTGATTAAACTTATATTATATTATATATAATTATTGATTGAAAATTAAAATTACTTAAATACAGGAAACAATTTGTCATTAACAAATTGATAAAATTATTTAATTCATTTGGAAATTATTGAAGCCATTTTGAAAATCAATCCAAAATGGACAAAAATATTTACCAGTAAATTTAAAAAAACACAAAAAAAAAGATTTTTGCAACAAAATTCTATCTTTGGACTCTTAAATCTATTTAGTAATGTATTTCAATTCGTACTGCTATCTCCTGGATGCTCTTTAAAGAGTAGGCTCGCTCTTAGGCGTTTCTCTTCCACTGATGGCTTAAAAGAGAGTCACCGACGCATGGCAAGATGAGAGCTGCACAGAGAGATACTTAGACTGATAAGACTATACATACATATGTAGTTCCTAACCACCGATCTTCGCCGATTTCTTTGCAGGCTGCTGTATGCCGCTGTCATCGCGGGAGCGTTAGTCGGTGCCGACGCTGTAAGATATATAAAATAACTTACATTTGCATATATCCAGTACGCAACCGTATTTACTTTCTTTTAGCAATTTTGGAAGAAAGCCGGTATGACTGGTTCGATCCAGGATGATTTCAATAAAACTGCAAATATATCCCCATACAACTACGAAAACTACGACGTCCTTGACTCCAACTCCGCAAGGAATGGTGTGCCGCAGTCAAGTAACTGTACGGCTGGGTACGCGGGCTGCGTACCCAAGTGCTTGGCCGAGAAGGGCAGCCGGGGTATGCCGGGTCCGCTTGGACCGACGGGACCCAAGGGCGAGATCGGATACCCCGGCCAGGAGGGACCTGTGGGCGATAAGGGCCAGAAGGGTGACCCCGGTCCATATGGACCACGTGGCTACAAGGGTGAGCGCGGATCAACAGGTATTCCCGGCAAGGCTGGCGTATCCGGTGTTCAGGGTTCTGCTGGCAATCCTGGTCCCAAGGGCGACAATGGCAAGGACGGCTGCAAAGGCAAAGACGGCCTGCCCGGTCTGGATGGTCTGAGCGGAATGGCGGGACCTCGTGGCTTTCAAGGTCTGTCCGGCAGCAAGGGCGAGAAGGGTGAGCCGGCCAAGGAGAACGGAGATTATGCCAAGGGCGAGAAGGGTGAGCCCGGATTCGCGGGCACACCCGGCTTTGCCGGAAAACAGGGCAATCCCGGCGAAAAGGGCGACCGTGGCGACACCGGACCCTATGGTGCCAAAGGACCTCGAGGTGTAAGCGGCCTGAAGGGCGATAGAGGTGCTTCCTGCTTTGGACCCTTGAAGCCCGGAGCACCGGGTGCGAAGGGTGAGAAGGGCGAACCGGCTGGGAACAGTGGATCCAGTGGAACATTTAGCAAGCAAGGACCACGCGGCGACACCGGAGAGAAGGGAGTGCCAGGACCGAGCGGCCAGAAGGGTGAGCGCGGCGATGAGGGCGACACTGGAAATGATGGCCCGAAGGGTGAGAAGGGTCTGCCCGGCGTCCCAGGAGGTCCTGTAAGTAAATTCCCCTTTTTAATGGCAAAACAGATCGTTTTAACTGGTTTCCATTTTATTTAAGGGTCGCCAAGGTAACTTCGGACCCCCAGGATCCATCGGCCAAAAGGGAGATCGCGGTGAAATGGGTCTAAATGGTCTGGCCGGCAATCCAGGAATGAAGGGAGAGCCAGGACTTGCGGGCCAGACAGGACAGCAGGGTCTGCTAGGTCCTCCCGGACCGCCCGGTGGTGGGCATGGAACACCCGGACCCCCCGGCCCACAAGGACCTCGCGGCTATGGCGGCTTACCCGGACCCCAGGGATTAAACGGAGCTGACGGACAGCCAGGACCGGAGGGATACACCGGACAGAAGGGAGGCGCTGGCTTGCCCGGACGTACTGGCAATGAAGGACCACCTGGCAGAAAGGGCGATAAGGGAACAGCCGGACAAGATGGACCCCCGGGCCCAGTGGGACCCATTGGACACCAAGGACCAACGGGACAGGAGGGAAATAAGGGAGACGCCGGCACGCCCGGCGTTGGCATTCAAGGACCTAAGGGTGAAGACGGCTTGCCTGGGTAAGTCATTTCATAAATATTTTTATATGATTTCAACAGTAATCAATTTCGGTAAACATAAGATTGTTACGCGGACGCGACAATCAATTGATCCATTTTAAAGGATCCTAATCCTATTTATTTTCAAAAATGAATAAAAAATGTGTATCTTCAAAAAGATATCGGCGTGATCTCTCTAAAATCTTTTGAGTGATGATGAAACTTCAATGCTCTATGTAAAAAATATTAGAAAGCCTATTTGAAAAAAACACTACACTACAAAGTATTATAATAATTAATAAGCCATTTTTTTCGTCATTTACTTGCAACTACCTATTGTGATTGTCATTGGAGTAATACCATATATTTTATCCCTTAGATACCCCGGACAAAAGGGAAGCAAGGGAGAACGCGGCTTCAAGGGTAACTCTGGTGTTCCCGGTGACTCCAAGCTGGGCCGCCCAGGAGCCCCCGGCTTAGTTGGTCCAACTGGCCAAAAGGGTGATATCGGTCGCCCCGGAACTAATGGCCAAAAGGGTGAGATGGGTATTAAGGGAGAAGTCGGCGGCAAGTGCTCATCCTGCAGGAGCGGTCAGAAGGGAGAGAAGGGTACGAGCGGTCTGGCCGGAGTTCCCGGAAAAGATGGCGAGCGAGGTGCGACTGGAGAGCGAGGCTATCCCGGAGAGCGTGGACACGATGGAATCAACGGCCAAACAGGCCCACCTGGCGAGAGGGGACAGGATGGTATGACTGGCGCCCCTGGAGCAGATGGTGCCCCCGGCAAACCGGCCATTCTTGATATGAGCTCGGTAAAGCCCATCAAGGGTGAGAAGGGACTTACTGGCCAGGTTGGCTATCCCGGATCAAAAGGATTTACCGGACCGAGCGGTCAACCTGGTCAGCCTGGCGCCAGGGGAGAGGTCGGATTGAAGGGCGACAAGGGCTTTTCTGGACCCCCAGGCATCGATGGAAGACCTGGCCGCCAAGGACAAGATGGTTTCCCCGGAACCGACGGCGTTTCTATCAAGGGTGACCAAGGTGCCCATGGATATAACGGAGAGAAGGGAGACAAGGGTAGGATGGGTCCTCCCGGCAGCAGTGGAGAGCCCGGCAGCTGCAAGCCCGACGATTTGGTGTTACCCCCCAAGGGCAGCAAGGGTGAGCCCGGTCCGCAAGGTGACTTTGGACCTATGGGAGGGCTTGGCGAGAAGGGATCAATCGGAGACAAAGGAGCCAAGGGTGATACTGGTCTAACTGGACTTCCCGGCCCTGAGGGACCCCGCGGCTTGACTGGACAACGCGGCGAAAAGGGCAACGAGGGATCAATTGGTGCCCCCGGCAATCCCGGCAAGGATGGCTTCCGCGGCGTACCCGGACGCAATGGACAACCCGGTGCAAGGGGCGAGCCTGGAATTTCGGTGGCAGGACCCAAGGGTCCGCCTGGTCTGAATGGTCTGCAAGGCGAGAAGGGCAACCGCGGCATATCCGGACCGCCTGGTCCGCCAGGTAGCGATGGCAGCGTTGGATATCCAGGTGATAGAGGCGACGCCGGCATGCCCGGACAATCCGGCCGTACGGGACCTGTTGGCGAGAAGGGAGAAGTGGGTCCGGTCGGCCCCGCCGGTCCTTCTGGACCTCCAGGCCTTCCCGGTATGGACGGCGTTCAGGGAAAAGATGGCGCCCCGGGACAACGCGGAGATAACGGCATGGTCGGCATGCCCGGCAACAAGGGAGAACGCGGCGCTGTTGGCAATGAAGGACCCAAGGGCTTCACTGGCGTCCCTGGTGCTATCGGCAAGCGCGGACTTCCAGGAGCAGCCGGAGTCTCTGGTAAGTCATTCCAATAATTTTTAGACACCGATACCGGTTTCAAGCATTAGGTTCTAAGAATTCAAATTAAGACTGAAGTTAAATCTAACAATATCTGATCCGTACTTTTTCTGCTCCAATTCTCCAGGTGCCAAGGGAGATAAGGGAGCTGCTGGCTTGACTGGCAACGACGGACACCCAGGAGGCCGTGGTCCTCAGGGAGCTCCCGGCTTAGCGGGAGTGAAGGGTGACCAAGGATTGCCTGGTGTCCCCGGACAGCCTGGTGCGGACGGATTGAATGGCGAGAAAGGTGCCCAGGGACTGCCCGGCTTCGATGGAGCTCCCGGCTTGCCCGGCGACGCCTCTGAGAAGGGACAGAAGGGTGAGCCCGGCATTTCCGGACTTCGTGGCGATACAGGTCCGTCCGGAGAGCCGGGTTGGCCCGGTGAGAAGGGTTTGCCCGGATTGGCTGTTCACGGACGTCCTGGTCTGCAAGGCGAGAAGGGCGACACTGGACGCAACGGCTTCGATGGAGCCGACGGACTTCTCGGCGAGAAGGGCGAACAAGGAATACAGGGCATTTATGGCTTGACCGGAGAGAAGGGATCTGTCGGTGCACCCGGTATTCCAGGTGTTCCTGGACTGGATGGCCTGCCCGGCGCACCCGGTGCTCCTGGTCCTGTCGGCTATCCTGGTTTGCAAGGAGACAAGGGTCAGGTCGGTTTAACCGGACTGAACGGAATCAAGGGTGATATTGGACCCGTCGGACCCCAAGGCTTTGTGGGCGCTCCTGGCGTTAAGGGCGAGCGCGGTATTCGTGGTCAGCCCGGTATTTCAGCTGTCATCGACGTGGAACGCCTTCGTGGAGATAAGGGATCGCAGGGCGAGCGTGGAATCGCCGGACAAAAGGGCGAACAGGGCGCACGAGGCGAACAAGGTGCTACTGGCTACGTGGGAAGCAAGGGTGATCGCGGTTTCGAGGGACTCCCTGGCGCCAACGGATTAAATGGTTTGCCAGGTCAAAAGGGTGACATCGGACTTACAGGAGAGTCCGGCTATCCAGGACGTTCTACTAAGGGCGAGAAGGGTCTGCCCGGTCGCCCCGGCAGGAACGGACGTCAAGGTGAGTCTATATTCCGATTCACCAGGAAAAATTACACTTAAAATAGATTTTGAAGGATTTTGGTTCTTCTCTTAGAATTTGAGAAGACCTTTGGAAGAAAAAGGCTAAAGACAAGTTATTTTTTGGTTTTATTATTATTATTGATTATATTTATTTGTGACTAATTTCCAATTCCTACTTTCTATCACCCATCACCCGGAATTTAGGTGTTTTCGGACCTCCTGGAATCAAAGGTGACCGCGGTCTACCGGGATTGGCCGGTGAGCCCGGTCTGGTGGGCATGCCTGGAAAACTTGGACCAACTGGCAGCAAAGGAGAGCGTGGTTTGGCCGGCAGCCCCGGACCAGCAGGACAGGATGGCTTCAACGGCGCCTCCGGACCAAAGGGAGATGTGGGAGCGCAGGGTTTCAAGGGCGAACGTGGACTCAGCGGCTTAGAGGGACAGAAGGGATACAAGGGCGACCAGGGACTCCAAGGCCCTCCTGGTCTGCCCGGATTGGTCGGAGCAAAGGGAGACAGAGGCTTCCCCGGAGTACCCGGAAATGAAGGACTTCCTGGCCGGGCTGGCGAAACTGGCTACGCCGGAGCAAAGGGACGCGATGGACTCGACGGACAACCGGGTATTCGGGGACAGAAGGGCGAGCCGGGATTGGTGCAACCACCGGGACCCAAGGGAGAACCAGGTCAGCCGGGTCGCAATGGACAAAAGGGAGAAGTCGGACGTCCGGGAGAGACTGGCTTGATCGGCCTTCAGGGCGAGCGAGGCCAAAAGGGTGAGCACGGCCTGATCGGAGCGACTGGACGCGTGGGTCAACCCGGTCCCAAGGGAGATCGCGGAGAGCAGGGCCCACAGGGTTATCGAGGAGCGGATGGTTTGATCGGAGTGAAGGGCGAACAGGGTGCTCCCTGCTCCGCCGCCCTGGACTACCTCACCGGCATTCTGGTGACGCGTCACAGCCAATCCGAGTCGGTGCCCAGTTGCTATGCCGGCCATACGGAACTGTGGACGGGATATTCCCTACTGTACGTCGATGGCAATGACTATGCCCACAACCAGGACCTCGGATCCCCCGGATCCTGTGTGCCCAGGTTCTCGACGATGCCCGTTTTATCCTGCGGTCAGAACAACGTCTGCAACTACGCCTCGCGCAACGACAAGACCTTCTGGCTGACCACCAACGCCGCCATTCCAATGATGCCCGTGGGAAACAACGATATCAAGCAGTACATCTCGCGATGCGTCGTCTGTGAGGCGCCTGCCAATGTGATCGCCGTGCACAGTCAGTCGATAGCGGTCCCCGACTGTCCGAATGGCTGGGAGGGCATCTGGATCGGCTACAGCTTCCTCATGGTGAGTACACACTCCCGAATTTACTACCTCTGTATCGGAAGCCATTGCAAATGTTGACGCAATTTAATACCACAAAGTGCCGGTTTCCCGACTCACTGTCACAAATTCTAGGACTGATAAAATGCGAAAGCTCACACTAACATGCATCCAGACTTTTTCGTCTCGAAAATACTGATTTCAAAAACTAGATCAGGAAGATACAATCAATTCTGTGCTTAACAGCACTCTGTAATGCTTTATGGCTTAAATAAATTAGAGAAGTTTGTCTGGTCCTAATTTTTTTCGAACAGATAGATTTCTGGGACTTTGAAAGGTACACAGGGAACCGGACCTAAGTTAAAAAAAGTTATGTTCCAATACATTTTTCGATCAATCCTATTTAATATGATAATTATATTTTTGTAAAATTAAGAATTTGGTTGTTTTGAATAATAACTGAATATTAGTTTGTTAGTTTTCTGATCTGATCTTTGCAAATAGTAATAAAATAATTACATAAACATAAGGAAAAGTTATTCTTATGTTTTCATTTTATAGGAGAGGGGTGTTCAAAAATTGATCAGTATTTTATTTACTTAACATGTGTTTACCAATCATTTTAATCCCGTAGCACACTGCTGTGGGCAACGGAGGCGGTGGACAGGCGCTGCAATCACCCGGATCCTGTTTGGAGGACTTCCGCGCCACACCCTTCATCGAGTGCAACGGCGCCAAGGGCACGTGCCACTTCTACGAAACGATGACCAGCTTCTGGATGTTTAACCTGGAGTCCTCTCAGCCGTTCACAGCGCCCGAGCAGCAGACAATCAAGGCCGGAGATCGGCAGTCGCATGTATCCAGGTGCCAGGTGTGCATGAAGAACTCGTCGTAGGACCTCGTAGTAGCACCCCCACAGACACCCAGCACACAGCATAAGTTTAATCTAAATGTAAAGCCCTAAATATACCAACGAATCGTGTGGACACACCTACACACACAAGCACACACTCACAACACACAAACAAACAAAACACACACACACCGACGAACCAACACTGCTACAAATTCCTTAAACTAATCAAAAAAGAAAAACGGGGCCAACGGTCGAAGTGCTAAAAACCGACCTCTTGGTCCACAATGCCATTTTTTATCTGCCAATTAATGTTCTAAACAATTGTAAACTGCTTCTAAGTTACGTTACGTATGTTAAGTAAATCAAACAAATAAATAAACTAGCCTCGGTCGTATGTCGAAAAATAATAAACACCACTCTGCTGCGAGAGCAATATCCATTTCTTGAGCCCCCGATTAAATGCGAACGAAAATAAGGATATAACGAATATTGAACGAATCCATTGACATATGTAGATCGCCTCCTCAATTGCTATACACAACTTTGTCGTTTATTACGTTTACGTTTACAAAACAATCAAAAATGGTAAAATAAAGAAAATATATAAATACATTCAATGTGTATAGCGCTAATAAAGGGAGAACAAATGCCTTAAAGACTATTGTATGAATGTATCAAGTAGATTTTATTAGGATAATAGGTTACTAATTATTTTTTTGGCTCTCTTAATCTGAAGCGTAGAGCTTTTTAGACTTTTGGATTGCATTTTGAAGATCTAAGATAAAACCCAACCTCTCCGAACGTCTGTAATTGAGTATCTTTAAAATTACAGCTGCAAAAATACTTTATATTGTTGGCAGCGCTTCAAAAGATATGCTTTCATTTCTGTCAGATTTGTATATATTTTCTGATTTTTCATTCCTTAAAAAGAGTTGTAAGCGATTTATTTAAGGCATGGCTAATACACCTTAGGTAGCAACATATCATGATCTATATGCAATATTGAAAATCGTTTATGCAATGTAAAGAAGAAATCCCAACCATAAATGGTTAGATCCTCTTTGAAAAACAAGGGTTCGGGGTATCTGTTGTGGTGGAAAATCCGCAGTGGAGAACCCTTAAAAAAAGCAATGCCAACTCACCACGTGCACTTGTGCGCATGACTCTCTCTGTCCGGATGCCAATGTGGGGGTTGGGTTCTCGAGGGGGTGGTGATTGGAGGTTTGGGATCGAGGGGTGGCGGTGGGGTGGACTGCTCCAGGGGGTTGCGAGACATGCGAGACCATATGATAATGATATGCAGACACACGCACACATATTCCAATTGGTGGTTGGAAAAATAAGGGTAGGCCTTTGTGGCTTCAAGTTGGAAAAGTGAGCCAAAAATGTGAGTGGCAGAAGCCAACGAGACTTGGACGCAAGCGGAGTCGTCGGTGGGAGTCGTCGAAACTTCAGCCAGATAAGCGGAGCAGCTTTTGGGAGCTCAGGAGGTGGAGGAGCTGAAAAAAAAATGTGTGTACCCCGAAAGAAACAGTGAAAATTGTGTGTTTCCCATAGGAACTAGCTTATGATTTGGAAAACTAAGAAGTTATAGAGTCCACCGGAAGTGCATCCGCAAGTGCAATCCATTCAAGCAGCAGCAGCAACCGCACTGGAAAAAGAAAGAAGACCCAACCCAACCCCTATTTATGATTATCGTCCTGCTGCTGCTGTTCCAATCGCTCTGCCTCTACTGCCAACGCCTGGTGCTCTACGTCCACGACAGATGCTTCCCAAAGAACGTGCGCCTGCTGCAGGAGGTGGCCGAGACGGTGGGCGATCGTAAGGCACACCAGCGCCTGGCGGAGCAGCAGTTGGAGCAACAGAAGCGCAGCCAGAAGCGTCGCATCCTCGAGCCGGTCCTTCCGTTGGTCGGTGGACTCAACTCTGAGGCTTGTCGCTTTTGTGCGCACAGTCCGCAGGGCTATTGTCGCCATCACTTTCATCTGCAGGAACTGCAGTTGCACAAGCAAAGGGGTTCCGGTGGCGAACAGGACTTTCGACAAATCCGAAGGATCAAAAGGGAGCTGAAAAGAAGTCTTGGTCAGCAGCAGCAACATCTCCATCCGGTTAGAAGCTATCGTCCCGTGCGACTTAGCTCCAGCTGGAGCAGCACTTCCCTAAGCAGTGGATACGGCTCTTTGACGAGCTTTGGAACTGAGGAGCTGGAGGAAGCGTCTGGGGATCAGGAGGTTCTAGAGGAAATTCCACTGGAGCTACATGAGGAAGTTGAGCAGGAGGATTTGCCACAGGAGGAGAGCCAACAACCCCTGCTAACCACACACTTGTAGACCACCTCTTTTTTTAAAGGAGGAATTACCACAGGAGAATACCATCGACCAGTCAAACATGGTTAGCAAAAAGCTTTCTAAGGTTATCTAAGCACCTTAAATATTAAAAAGCAAGAAAGAAAAAAGGACGCTTGAGGGCAACCACTTTCATTGGAAAGGAATCAAAAGAAGAGCTTCCACCTAAATTTTCATTGAAAGAGGACTTAACAGGATAAATACGCAACCCCTGTAGCCGCTCTTTAAGCAGTTTCAGCAACTTGAGAGCCCAGGAGAAGGACATCCACCCCCAGGAAAGCCCAACCTTTTGACAGCCTACACCCCCAAACGGTTTGAAGTGCTCCCTTTGTCTAAGTTTATTGAGTTTGAGAAGCAAAAATTTCTAGTCACATAACAATGTCTGATGTGGAAGTGGACCAACAGCAGCCGCAGCAGCAGGGTCACCCTCATCCCGTTATGGCGATGACCCCTAGGAGGCGTCGCCACAGCGGCCGTCGTGGAGCGGGCTGCCTGGCCATGCAGTCCGCTTCGCAGGATGAGGCGTCTCCGCCTCGCTTCTGCCCACTCCTCGAGGGCATCGAGGACAACTGGACGTGGAGCAAGCGGCACCGCTCCAAGGAGGTGGTGCTCAGCGGACCCAACTCCCGGACCGTTCACTTCCATCCCAACTGGAGCAAGGGCACCGCCGGGGTCCAGGGCAAGCGATCCCTGAACAACGGGCGCTACTACTGGGAACTCCATGTCTCGCAGAGGGTATTTGGCACCTCGATCATGTTCGGGATCGGCACAAAATCCGCCCGTCTCCATGCGAACGCCTTTCGGAACATGCTGGGCGAGAACGAGCACGGCTGGGGACTGTCCCACAAGGGCGTGCTCTGGCACAAGGGCGTGGCCCTGCTCTACACAAAGCGGTTCCGCGAGAACCATCCCACCCAGATCGGAATACTCTTTGATGGTATCGAGGGCACACTTACATACTATAAGGATGGCAAGTGCCTGGGCGTAGCCTTCAGGGGATTGGATCAGGTAAACACAAAAAATAAGACATGTTTCGAATATAAATTACCACCATTCACTGCTCTGTTAGAAAATATCTTTTAAAAGGCCAGAAAATATTATAGCTATCTAAAATTTGTTCCGAATATTTTGAATTTAAACGTATTTAAATGGTATTAAATTATTTATACAATAGGAAAAAGAAAAAAGTTATTGACTAAGCTAATTAAAACCGCCCAAAAACTTCTATACCATCCCTTCAACCTTTTGTTAAAAGTCGTATACTGACATTTAATACCCTGCGTATTCCTTCCCAGATTGATGAACCGCTGTACCCAATCGTATGTTCCACGGCCGCCAAAACGGAGATGACCCTGAAGTGCACCCGGCGAGAGTTTGTCAACCTGCAGGATCGCTGCCGGGCGGTCATAATGCGGCGGGTGCGCAGTGCATCGCAGCTGGAGAAGCTGAAGCTACCGTTGCCCATCAGCGATTATCTGGGGGAGGTGATTGACGAGATGGAGCCTCTCCGTCAGGTAGACAACTACGATATACTGTGTGACGTGTAGAGCACGGAGCATCCTTGGTCCCCGGGGATCGATGATGCGGTGCCACAGTTAGCCCTAAGTTTATAGAGTACGACCTCTCCCCCAGGTGAATCAGCTGGAGATGTGCATAATGAATTACGATTTGTAAGCGGCCCGTGAAACTTTTTGTGCCATCAAGACGGAGCGCATTCCATCGGGAGACTGATGGGTCTCTGGGACGTGTAAATTTTCGCGTAGTATTTGTAAGGATTACTTAGAGAACTGTAGTATTGTTAAGCATATGCTATTATCAAATGGGGATAATTCGGTTTTCAGTATTGTTTCTAGCTTTTTGTTGACAATTTGTAGTGAAAATGTGGGGAAATAGGCCAATTTGGTGCAATATTTGTGATATAAGTAAAGTGAGTAAATTAAATCGTATTTTGGGGCTTCAAGTGCTCACTAGATAACCGCAAAATAAGTTAAGGCCTTTGGGCATAGAGCTAAGCATATTTTTCGGTACAGACGAGTGTGAAATCTAGTCAAAAGTAACACGCTGCTAAACTAATTTTGTATATTCGAAGGCAGTAGTTAAGGCTTAATTAATGTAATATAATAAAACAAACCCGTTTCTAGTCATAAAATGCAAAACAACCCTTATACCCAAAATAATTTAGTAAAAATTGTTTATTATGATTTTTGTAGATTTTTTGTCTCTATATAAATTACTACACATAATTGATTGGTACATGACAAACCAGACAGAACACATGTAAAATGAAATTCGTAAGAAGCGCTCAAAACAATTAAGCGATATTGATTTACAGTTGTCACTTGAATTTACATGAATAAAACATAAATTTACTAACTATTTAAATGAAATACAATACTAAGCACAGGTTCATTATAGCAGGATAGAGCTTTGGTTGGAATCTACAGCTCGTCGGAGAGATGGTTAATGTTTTGTAAGTGGTCCCCGTAATCGGTTGCTTCGCTGCCCACAAAGGTATCGTAGTTGTTGAGTATCTCCAGGTATGACAGTCGATCGTCGTGATCCTCATCGGTGGAAACAAACAGGTGATCCACCTCGTCGTTGGCGATCGCCGTATTACTAGGCACAATCCAGGATAAAACCTCATCGCCCGTGAGCACGCCATCGCCATTGGTGTCGTGATCCTTGTCAAATCGCTCCTTCTCCGTGATCAGCCACTCCTTGTCGTGATGCGAGGCTGAGTCGCCAACAAACTCCTGGAAGTTGATCTTGCCATTATGATCCAAGTCCTTGTCCTGCATTGTGTGCTCCAACAGAATGGGCAGCATTTGTGGATGTTCTTCAGGATTTTGGAAGTAAATAAATTCCTCTAGCGTCAGCACGTCATCTTTATTCGCGTCTGCCGCATTGAACATCTCTTTGTCCTGTTTAATCATCTTCTGCTCTTCCTCGTAGCTGTCAAAGTCAATGGTCTCCTTTTTAAAGTCCTCATCCTCCATGGCGTAGGTATCCTGAAGATATTCCCTCCATGTAATTTTCTCGTCAGCATCCTGATCAATTTCTTCAAATCTATCAGCGGCTTCCTCTTCGGATAGTTTTCTGCAAGAGTATTTTTTTAAGTACACGTTTTATAGAAATTTTTGTTTTCCGTTCGTCAGTTTGCAAGCAGAAGCAGTTATTTGCCAAAAGGATAGATTATTTGCTTGGCTAACATTGATGCAGTATTAATCAACAGACAACACTCACTTAAAAGACCTTAATATCCAGGCTTTCAACTCATGCCGGTCAATAAATTCATCCTTATTTAGATCCATCATCTTGACCAGTATTAGCAGACGTCTCTTCGATTCCTCTGGTGTAAGTGTGTCGAATTCCTGAGCCTCTTTTGTATTGCCTAATGTTGTTAAATAGTAATAACAGAACATAAGCGTGAAGACTTGAATGGAACATAAAGCAGAAGCAATGCGATTGACGTGTTGCTTTCCAAAAACAATTTTAATGGTTTTACGAAAAAAGCACGGTGCGAAAAACTACATTTTCAAAAAAACAGTATATTCTTAAAAGTTAAAAAAAAAGATATCCAAATTGTTAACAAAAAATTTAATTTTTAATAAATAATTATAATCCGTTTTGAAGCAATGTTGACGTCATAAATCCATTAACATAGCTATTCGCGAGCATTAAAAAAACTTTTTTAAGAGCATACATACGAATGTTTTTGACTGGTCCATATTCTCTTGATGTTTGAATGATTCTTTCCATGTGCAAAGCCACAAAAATAAACCTCATCCAAATAAACAAACATATCGCAGCCTCATACACCGTAATAAATTAAATATTGATTTAAATGCTGAGAGCATAGTCTCTAGATCTTAGAAATAAAAACAAATAAAGTTTATTCATCACCTACTCTGTTTAAGGATCTTGTGGAAAGGGGTAATGAAAGGGTTTGATTAAAGTTTAAAGTATTGTAAATAATAAACAACATTAAAATTTTTTTAATGTTGTGGTTCATTTTTCAAGACAAATCAAATAAAAAGTAAAGTATAAAGTATATATATTCAACATCAGTTGTAGAAATACACAAAATTAATGTGATTATCCCATTTTTGGACCAACACCTTGAGATTTTATATATCTGGCATACTAGCCCTTCGGTTTTATGGAAATTATTCTCGCAGTGTAAAAATTAAAATCTGTTTTTTATGTATAGCGCATGTTAAAAAATCTTCATGATCGACCGACTATAGCTTTAATAGGCACGAGCGGAAATAATATGATAAATTTGAAATTATGCACACACGTTGTCATAAATTTGCCCAACGGGAGGAAAAACCTTTTGCTTCTGGATCCAGTCTGTGTGCTACTATAATAGATCTTTGACATATGGATTTTCCATATTTACAAGATCACATTGGTTTCACGAGGTGACTCACCGATGATGGCTTCGTGATCGAACTCCACGTTGTGCTCCCCATCCTCGCCGTGATGGTGGGCATCCCGGGGGGCGTAAACCCCGTCCTTGACCCGCTCCTTGCTAGTGTGCTTATCGTGCTTGTGGTTGGCCACTGCCCCGATGGCAGGCATTGGTCCCACGGCGGCCAAAAAGGCTACCGCACAAAGCGCAAACGGCAGAAGCGGTAGATTTCTAGTCATTTTAATTGATTATGCCGAGAGGCGATGTTTTTCTTTTATTTTTTTGGCAGCTTCCCGAGCACTTGAGCAGATGTGGATGGTGGAGGGGGGGGGGTAGCAGATGGGCGGCGGATATACGCACACGTAATCCCCAACAATACAATGACCTCAGTTCACCTTTCGCCAGCTGATGAAATATGCAAATGTCAGTCAAAAAAATACAATACTTATTTTTCGAATTTAAATACCCACCCAGTAGACCGACAGCTGTTGTCTCCTGTTACCAATCCAAATTTCTCTTAAGGACAAATAATTATTTCAATGCCTTTTATTCCACTTGCAGGTTTCCCCTTATTGCACTTAATTTAATTCACAAATCTTTTAGTTTCCTCTCATTTTAAACCGAAATTCGTTTATTTATTTCCGCAGACAAAAAACGAAAAACCAAACAGTGTCACCCCAGCAATAAATAGCTGTTTGGCTATCGAGCTATCGATATTGCATCCCTGATTCCATTGCTTACCAACACTTCTCCGAGGCAGTGCAAAAACTTACCAACACTTGCGCAACTTGTAAATTTGTTGGAATTTTGTTTTTCTCTACATAATTAACAAAAAATAACGTAATTAAAAGTTAGAAAGAAGTTCACCCAGGCTAGCTACAGTTTAGCCTATTAAAAGCACCAGGTGAGATAGTATATCCAAAAACGACAAGAAAGTATTGGATAAGGAAATAACATGAAGAAAAAGGCAACGATGATGAATTAATTCAAATGACATCATTTTGCGACAGCTGTGTGGCAAAAGTCTCGTTTGGAGCCGCGCGTTTATTTATTTGGAATTTGTATCATAATTTACGTTTATTTTGTGTGCGCCAAACACGCAAAGGACACTTCAGCGAAATAGGTGTGCGTGTATTTTTGGCAGGACTTCTTGTGTCTGTGTGTGTGCAAGCTTCTCTATCAGTGTATGGTGTGTGCAGGAGTTGTTGACCGGCTTTTATTTTTATTTTATGATTATTTATACTACTTACTCATTAGTCGACCGGTCAAGTCTGTAATTATAGTCCCTGACTAAAACTTAACATGCAACTGGTCGCGGGTATGACTATATAGCGGGTGTGAGTTAGAAAGAGAACCGCACATGGGTGTCGTCAGAGGAATTCCAAGGGGATTCACGGGATTAACTAAAAAAACGAAAGTTAGAAAATTCGACTTTAATTAATATAAAATTTTGATTAAATAATAGTGGCACAGGAAAAGAAAAATACTCCAATAAAAAAAAAGAATCCTGTTTTTAGGTTATAAATAAAATTCGATAAAAATGTGTATGGGAGTTGATTATAAGATTATTTGTGTTTTTTTAATAAACAATATAATTTATCTTAAATACATCACTAAAAGCCAAAAATATCATGGCTTTTTAACCTCCCAGAATCTTCATTAATTTTAATTTGAAAAAAAAGTTTATTCGCTTTATTTCTATTGGAAAATATATATAAATTTCACAATACAATAGTTACCTTTTTTTAAGTCAATGCAAAAAAAAGCCAAAATTTTAATAAATTAAGTGCGCTTGAGAATTGAGATTTTTGTTTTTTTAATATTTGCATATATTTGATTGGCTTTTTGAGCCGTCATTACCAAATCCCTTTATAACCTTTGTTCCGCCCTCGCCGCTGGGGAGTACATATCGTATATTGCATTGATGATTATCCTGGCCGAATGCGTCACTTTGTCATTTGGGTATCTGCCACCTTACACCGTAGGCTAATCCAATAAAAGCTGCCAACCATTTCAGAGAGCCACGCTGCGCGACGCCTGCCTATAAATAATAAGCACACCAGCCATCCGCAGTAAAAGCCACAACAGTTAAGCTAACGCTGGAAAAACCTCTTGGGCGAAGCGTCGAACCCGATTTTAGTTTCAGTCGAGAGCCAACCTTCAGCAGAGCAACAGCGAGCTTTTACCCCCTATTTCGTTTCATTTTGCGTATATACTTGTATATATCTCATTTGTTTTCACTTACGTTTGACGGTCTTTCATTGGCACGCCCGCGCTAATTAATCCGCAGATATCCAGCAGTAATCAGGCCAAATGCCGTACATTATCATACGGGGGAACTTAGCCTCCTACAGCCACAAATATCCATGGCGAGTGCTCGTCTCTGGATTGAAAGGTAAAGCCCGTACTGTTCAGTTTGTCCAACGCCCGTAGATATAATATCTCATTTTCGTTTCACTTTTATTTTGTCGTGTGTTTACTATTGCGACACAATTAATTTCGAGAGCTTGGCAAACAGATACGAACACACAGATATACATCCACCCATACGAGCAAAGCACGCTAGCTTTTTGAGCATTAGTTTCGGTTTTTCCACTTTGCACTATGAAAAAACACTTTTTGAATGGCTAGACAGTGGCGGCAAGGTTAGCTTGCCACTAGCCGTTATTTTCTTAATTTCTTTCTTTTGTCAGTAAGTTACTGTGAACTCTTATTTTCTTTTTCTATTAAGACAGCGCCTAGTTGCATGTTTTAATGTTCTTTTTTGGCACACAATCTGAGGCCTACTACTTTATAAAAAAAATATTTCAATGAATTGACACTATCGGTTGAATATGTTTATTTGCCTTACGTTCATTTCCTGACAGTTTAAACAAAAACACACTATGCTTTAAATAATACAATCCGACAGACAACTAAACAAAAGTAAAAAAGCTGGTTTTAAACCAATTTTGCGGAGACGTTCTCAGTCTTTGTTGAAAGATATTAAAAGCGACGAGCATTATACTTTCAATATTTTGTTAAAAATCTTATGCAGTGCTTTTGGATATGTTATAACTATTGTGCAATATTTAAGCACTTCTTGGTAGTATTAGTTTATTTTTCCATCAAATCAACAGCTGCCCTTTAATTGCATGCCAATTGCCCCAAAATCCCACCACCCCGCACCTGTTCGCTTTATTACGACCGGCACTGTGCGAAGTTTTGCTCCCGCAGACGAGGTCTCAATCGTCAGTTTGGATTTGTTTTTCGCTGCGTGCAGTTCGCTTGGCAGACCGGGTCTGCAGTTTATATATACACCCGTACGTACACCGCATATATCGACTTAATTCCGCTGCATATTTGTGGAACATTTATCTGTGCTGGGCAGAAGTCAATGTACTGGGATGTAGGCACAAAGAATACACGAGAAACTCCCATTTTTATTTTGTTATGAAACAGCAGTAAATATTTTTTGGCTTTTTGCTTAATTAACACACTTGCATCGAAAGACAATGGCCCTGGGCTGACGTCACCGTCCGTCCCAGCCGTGTTATCTTTTGTTTGCCCTGTTTAAACATTTAGCCACACCATGAACGAAAAGGAAAGCAATTTCCCAAGAAATAGCACCCCTGATAATCATTGCCCACCTACGCGTAAATACTTTCAGCTGACGACATCGAGCAGTTGAATAAGTTTTCTTGCGGCGGCTACAGTGACGAGTCCACTATCGTCTACCTAGTGCATCCTTGTCGCATTCTATCGGCGCTAGAAGTGAGTACCCTTCAGTTCATAGCAAGAGTATAATGTACTCATTATGTTTGGCCTTACCAATAATTAAACTGCTTCAAATTTTGCTTTAAAATCTCATTTATAACTGTCTGATTAAGAATTGAATTTACTATCTACTATTTCAACATTTATATTGGCAGACATTGATAAATCAATTTTTAAAAAACTCTAGAAACCTAATAAGGCAGACAATCGACTGAAGTACCAACTTGTAACACTGTAGTAGATATGTACTGTTTGTCATTATCCTTGTACCTAGGCAATCAACTAATGGCAACTTCCCCGACCATTACCTTCAATTATCCAGTGACTCATGGACTACTTCCCTCCATTCTTTGCTTTCAGATTCTTGGATTTCGCGTGGTGGCTAGCTCGTCGACGGCCGTAAAGCAGGACTACAACGAGTACATGTGGACGATGCGCAAGGAGTTCGATGAACCAGAACCTTTGGAGACAGAGTCCGTAGTGCGCGAGAATCTATCGAATATTGGCCGCGAGGCAGCCAGTTTAGGCAACTATCACAAGGTGGATTCGCCCGAATAGGGACCTTGTTCGAAATCCAGCAAGCAACCAACAACTCTACTCTAATTGTATAATTTTGTGTGTGTGAGATTGTGTAAGGCGTGTGCGTGTTTCAGTGTGAAAAACTATAGTAACCTAGGGAATACTGTTCCAAAACATACTCTGAGTGAAGAAGGTGACTGATTGAGTCCCCGAAGACGAACAAACTATGAGTGAGGGCGTGACCGGGCTGAAGGAATCTCTGAATCTCAACAGCGAGCAACCTTCGGCGATCGTTTCCGCGGCATCGGCTGTATCCTTGAACACCGCCACCGCCGCTATCCCTGCCAATGTGGTGACCATTCCGGTGCCCATTCTGCAGTCGGAGGGCAACTTCGCCTACATCACCGTCAAGGGATCCTTGCACGATTACACCTGCACCATTTTTGGCCTGAATCAGGCTGAAGTTCAAGCCCTATCCAAGCGCTTCGAGAGCGGAGTTAAGGCCTGCGTGAATGGTATTATGGTGGCAGTGCCGCCGATGGTCATGCTAAACACTTTGGCCCAGCTGAGCTACAAGGTTGTCTGCAGTTGCGGCGAGGCCGAGATTTGTTGGACCATGCAGCGTGAGGTCTAATTCGTTGAAAGGGATCACACTGTCACACTGTCAAGCATCAGGCAACTGGAAACGAAAGCACAAGGAAAGTCAAGGAATTCGGCATTGTAACGAAACTCTCGAAATTATCAGCAGGCTAAAATGGATCACCATAACGCCGACAACTGCAAATGCCACAAGCAGACGCAGCCGGCACAGCAGACGCTCAGCGACATGGACTTTGACCGGGGCATTTGGAATGCAGGTAGGACAATCATTTTCATACACCCCTGACATCATTGTGGTCAAGTTCTAACCATTTCCTTTTCCCTTATTTTGTAGCTATCTATAACGAACTGGAACGTGTAAGGGAGTTCATCAAGAAGGGCCAGTCCATGGCTCGGGATGACTGCGACTATACGGCTTTGCACTATGCAGCCCGCAATGGCAACGAGCCAATCTGCAAGCTACTCCTCGACGAGGGCAAAGCAGATGTAAATGCTGTGACCAAAGCAGGAGCCACATCACTGCACCGAGCAGCCATGATGGGTAAGATGCAACTATTTTACTACTAATTTTATTGTCATACTAATGGATTTATGCATTTTCAGGCCATTTGGAGATTGTTAAGCTACTGTCGGGACACAAGGCTAATCTTCTGCTCCAGGACGAGTGCGGACAGAGTGCTTTGCATCGGGCAGCGATGCGTGGGCATCTGGAGGTGTGTCGTTTCCTGCTGCAGCAGGAACCGGCACTCAAGCTGGTCAAGGATAACAAGAACAAAATTGCATTTGAATACATCATGGAAAACGCCAATGATGACTTTAAGCTATTGCTGAAGCCCTGAAAGGGCTTATCATTCCCCTACCGTTCAGCGTAAATTTGTTTTTTATAGTTTAAGAACTAAAATGTTTTTCTTTTAAAACTTTATTTTGTTTATTTAGTCTGTCAACACGTTTTCTATAAAATTGCACCCGATTATCGTTGTAAAATCTTACTTTAAAAATTGCATTCGTTCTTTTGTTTGCATTGTGTGTGTGAGATCGATTGTATATGGAAAACTAATCTTAACGTTGGCATAGTCAAATAACATAGTAGAAACATCATATAAATCATATTATATATAGAATATATACAAAACATGCCTAATAAACATGAAATGTGCAAGTAATTTAAAAAAGAAAGCAAACTCTGTGCCCTAAAAGATGTACACACAGAAAATGCTTTAAAAAGTGCGAAATTTGTGTGGTAACTCTGTTCTAAATTTGCAATACATTATAAGAAAGTTAATATCACATTAGAGTCGTGTAAAGGTGTTAATTAATTTGGTGTTACAGAATTAAGGAAACTATTATAAAGTCCTAACACAACCCTCCACACACTCGTCGCCAATATACAAAATATATATGCTACATACCATATAACCATACATATAAAACCTATATAATCTGAATAAATTCCTAAAACGCAATCAATCCCAAGACTCGGCACATCTTATACCAGGTATCCGGGCCGATTCTATTCCCCTAATTAGGGGAAGCTCGGCAAAGTCGCTGAGGTAGAGCTTCAATGTCGCCGGAATGGAAAATTCATCTACGATCCTGCCCAGCGAGGAGCGTTTCTGTGTAGGAAGATACTTATGCTGCACCTCTGGCCGCGTGCGGAGGGATTTCAGGAGACGCTGGCGGATTTCCAGACGAGCGAGGGACTGCAGTGAGCGCGGCTGGGTGCCAAACGAGGACATTTCACACTCGAATTCTACGCGGGCTGCTGGCCAATCCTTCGGCAAAGCTCGATGTTTGTGCGGAAACTGGAAACCAGCGTTGCCTACGCAAAAACAAATGGGTTAACTTGGAAATTCACTTAAAATATTGTCTAATTTCGCTTCTTTTTTACCCAACTTACATAGCAATCTTGCAAAGGCCAGACTTGTTGCCGAGCAATTGGATCGCAGCTCGTTGACCACATGCTCCCGGCAGATCTGCGCCAGGTTGCAACCCTCGTGGATTAGGAACTCAGCCAGTTCCAGTCGATGCAGATTAATAGCCCTCGACAAAGGAGTTTGGCAGTAGATCAAGCCACAAACTATCGTGGGTGCACAGGAGCCATATAAATCCCTTCGGGCGCTAATTAATTTGGCCAGCAAAACACGCAGGATGCTGGCAAACTCCTTCACACAAACGATCTGCTGCACGGCAAACAAAACCAGACCCTCATCCTGGACATCCGGATAGAGACCCAATTTTCGATGTTCCTCGGCTACGGTCAGCAGATACTCCAACATTTCTGGCCGTTGCAGATGGATGGCCAGCATAATGGGCGTGTGGTTGTCACCATCCCGAACTAACAAACTTTCGCCGTATTGCAGCAGGAGTTCCACCATCTCCCGATCGTTGTACTCCACGGCGAGATGCAGGAGGTGTTGGGATGCTAGTCGACGTGCTCCACGCTCCAGAAGCAGTTTGGCCATCTGGCCATGACGACCCCTCACGGCGTACTGCAAGGCTGTGTGATTCTGCTTGTCCTGAAGGTTGATACGAGCACCTCTTTCCACCAACTCTTGGGCCAGATCCACCAAACTGCAAGCGATGGCAGTCATTAGGGGGGTCTCACCCTCATCATCGGTGTCATTGATATTGATATTTGTTTGAAGCAGCAACCGGGCGGATTCCATAGACTTGCTCTCGATAGCCACATGGAGGGCGGTCTTGCCATCACTTAGCGTCTTGGCATTAACCAGAGCTCCGTGCTTGATTAACAGTTTGGTCACTCCGGCGAAGCCCGCTCCCACATGGAGTGGGGCATATCCTTCGCTGTTGACCACATTGATAGGAGCACTATGTTCCAGAAGAATGCGTACACACTCCTCGTGCCCCCAGCAGGCGGCATAGTGCAATGGAGTGGCCAAGTCAGCGTCGTAAAGGTGTGGATCCTGCTCCCGACAGGACACGCAGCACTGGGATATGAACTCTCCGGTATTCTCGAAGGTCTTTGCGTAATACTGATATAACTGGCTGTCTTCTCCTCCGCCACCGACTCCGTTGTCAGAACAACTTTCGAACTCATCAACCCACTCAAGTTTCTCCATACCTTCGGGCGTTCGCTCGATTTCCAGACTATCAACGTGAGCTGAAATGTAAAGAATTCGAAAGATATTTTCAAAACTTCAGATTTTTGTATTGCCTTGCTTGATATTTTTAAATGGTTTGTCTGTTTCCGTACACATGCCACATAGAAGTCTCACGTTCTCCCAAACTGAACTCTTTTTGAAAAATTTATTCTTATCAATGGCCACCCAAGGCCCAGCTACAACCGGTTATTTGGCTCTCTCGGCATTTTCCACTCGCTTTTCTCTGCGCTTGCATTATGTTCGGGGCAGATGTGGGTCATTGGATACACGCTAAAAAACTTATACGAAAAAAATTAAATGTAATTTAAAATAGAAAAAATATGTTAAAGCATAAATACATATTTCTGGAAATTTTAATCACGATCTGAAAATTCTAGCAGTAGTATAAAGTGTAATGGTTGTGAAATCTTTTAGTCCACATGATATTTAAACACTCCCACAATTTCAAAACTCAACGAGTTTTAAATAGATTTTCTTCAAATTCTGTAAACATATAAACCAGATGAAGTCGATTCCATCCGTTTGTTCATCGATTTTCTTTCGACCAGCTGTTGTCCAACTGGTGGAGAGCTCTGTGGCTATTAAAGTTTAGTTTTTATTTCTAGTATTCAACTTGTATCATCACCACAATAGCACATAATTTTGTGTAATTTAAAATATTTAATTTTTTTCAGAAAATGTTTGGAGTACGAAGATAAAAATCAGTGGCAGCGGAAAACTCACACTGATGGAAGACATCCAGCTCGGGCTCTTCACAGGACTGCACCAGGAGCTCCAGCAGCTCGGCGTCGCCCAGAATGGCCGCCGTGCCCACGGCTGTGCGTCCGCATGTGGGCGATACATACGAAGCCTGTGCACCTTGCATGATGCATCCCAAAGCCTGCTCAAAATCTCCACTCTGTACCGCACTCAGCAGACGTTCGTTCAGGTCATAGGACAGCATTTTGCCATTGGGTTAGTGATTTAGTGAAGACTTATTCAAAGCGGATTAGCAAAACGCGAAGCGAAAAAGAACAAACCAAAGGAAAAACTGCTGCCTGCCGTGTGAATAGTGCGTAGATGTCGTCAGCGGTTGCAACACTACCCCGGGAAAATCCAACGAAAAACTGAAACCAAACAACCGGTGTGCGCAAGAGCAAAGCCGGTATCACAATTGGTGGTTGCTTTATACGGCCAAGAGCAGTTTAGGGCGGATTATTTGAGAATTGTTCTCAGCCCATGAGAAAGACAATAAAGAGAACAGTCAGCTGGTATTTCGCTTCCAGGCACACTCAATGCTGTGTTGGTTTATTTTCGCCATCAGTGTGCGCAGATGCTAGGCTTGTGAATTATGGATGTTGCCTCAGATTAAAAAACGTTTAACATTAGCTAGTCTACTTGATTTCCTTGGCTTCCTTGGCGTTTTGCAGCGATTCGGTGATGAAGAGCTTGGCCAGCGACTGAGAGCAGAATTGGGCGATGTGCTGGGCATGGGTATTGATCTGGCCGGAGGTGATGGTGGCCGTCAGCCGGGCGGGCACAGGCATGGGGCGGAACTGCTTAATGACCTCCTCCTCGGCCACCGTGGGTTCACCCTTCGAGGTGCGTACGGCGTTCTCAGCGGCCAGCTTAGCCAAAGCACGGTGCTTCTCCTGAAAAACCAAAGAAAGCAATTCGAAAAATTAATATTTATAGAAGATAATTTCATTTTTAAATATATGATTATGATTGGCATCAAATTAAAGGGGCTAATTTCTTATACTTAGTTTAAGCCAAAACAATAATTCATTTTTAAGGTAATTAAAATACAAAAGCTAATTGAATTTGATCATCTAGGGATTAGAGTCTGTATTAAAACTCTTTGCAATTAAACCTTCCTAATACGTTATTTGAAAAACGAATTCCTTACCGTATCCTGCTTGAAGACCACCTGCTGATACTTGTTATAGCGGACAGCCTCCTGATATAACTCGTCAACACGCTCGATCAGGCTGCGCATTTGGTTCTCCAGCACGGAAGCGGTGCCCAGATCCAGGAAGTTGTGGCCCTTGTCCTCAGGCAGCAGCTCGTTTAGCTCGCTCATCATGATGTTGGTCAGCGGTGAGTTCTTGATCACAATGGGAATCTCGGCGAAGAGGCTCTCGTAACCCACCTTCAGGGTGCGGAATGCCTCGGGCGTGAAGTCGCCATCCTTGTACATTTGGATTGCCTGCGGCGTGAGGCGGTATGCCTTCAGGCAGAGGAATCCGCGCGAAGACTTTTGCGTATCGTAGACCACTACGACGGACTCCTCAATGCTGGTCTGGTAGTGGTACTGTGATTCCAGTAGAGCAAGAGACAGGCTGTTGCCCACGTCTGAGCTTTGGTACCAGCCCACATGGAGATGGTCCACGTTGACGCGGCGAAGGCGACGCATCACAGTCAGCTGGTACATCTCCTCGTCCATGGTCTCATCGCCGCTCTTGGGGAACGGGAAGCAGTTGGTAATCTCCAAGCACTTGTCCACCACCAGGCCGAGCAGGGCGCCCTGGGCGAGGTCCATGTTGCTCGATTCCTCGTGGCAGTGCTTCACCATTTTCATGACGGCCTGAAAGAGGGAATTGAATTAATTAATTGCCAAAATTGTATTTGTCATGCATTTGCACAGGGGCGTGGAGGAATTGTTTTCTTGTTTTTATAAGATACTCAATCTCAAACCTGGTGTGAATTAAAGATTTACTATATTTGTATGTAAAAAATCTATTTTTTTGGAATGGGTTCACCGGCTCCCAATCCCTTTCAGTCCACGCCCATGTCCTCACACACACTCGCAAAGCAAGCAAATATTTGAGCCAGCGCGTGGCATCAACTTTTGCGGCTTCCGCACCGGTTTTAACGGGCGAGTCCTGGCCGTATGTTTTAGCCAGGAGCACTACTTACCAGACCATCGCATTGGACATAGTTTATGGTGTTATCCGACTCCTCAGTGCGGGCAGCATGACGATTTGCGCGATTTGCCATGTTGACGAATTGTTAGCGAAAAGACCCAGCGACGTGAACTCGGCTGCAGCACAATATAACGTTAACCAACACTGCGGCCCGCTTTGCAACAGTGCTCTAAAATCAGCTGTCGGCCGAGCGATAAAAAAAAGGGCCGAAAGTATATTTACTTTTGTTTATCAGACGAAAGCAAAACGACTGAAAGAAAAAATATTTTCTAGCCGAAAACTGGCCCGCTTGTCACAAACAAGCGGAACTGATAGCAGTTGCCATTGGACTAGAGCCGAGGTTGGAAGCGGGTGAAGTTAGTCTGGAGTCTCTTATTAGCAACGCTGGCAATTTAGTAAAGATCTCAAAAATGTCAACTAATTGGCGTGAATTGTTCCCTACTAAGCTCACATTTGTGATCTTCTTACTGTATATGTCCCTATTTATAGGACAGGGTATGTAATTCTTTAGGGGATCTACTAATTAAGCCAAAGCCCCACCCTAATTTCGATCTTTTTCAGGCATCTTTGTCACAGCTTCCCAGGAATCTAATAACTCATATGGTTACAATACCGTCACGGTTGTGCTGCTCACCGAGGTCTTTAAGTTGATTGTTTCCACGTGTCTGTACTGCCGAGAGTTAGTAGTAGTTAGTAGTACTTATTTCTTCGTTACCCATTAACCTTGGCCTTTCTCTGCAGCCACGATCTTCGCTCTCTAGTTCGGGATGTCCACAAGGATCGCAATGTGCTGGCTTTGTACATGGTGCCCGCCTTTCTCTACTGCCTGTACAACAATTTAGCCTTTGTCAACTTGGCCACATTCGATCCCACGACTTACTATCTGTTGCTGCAACTACGTGTCGTTGTCACGGGCATACTGTTCCAAATTATCTTTAAGAAGTACCTATCGCAAAGGCAGTGGATCTCCCTCATACTCCTGACACTCGGATGCATGATGAAACAGATTGATTTTGGCAGTTTCTACAGCGATACTAATGATGATAGCGAATTGGCTGCAATACAACAGAATTCACTTAACCGAACCGCGGCTGATACGCCACACGGCAAGAACATGTCCGGCTTTGATTTTAGCCTGAGTGCCGTCTTCATTCTGGCGCAGACCATTTGCTCTTGTATGGCTGGCGTCTACAACGAGTATTTGTTGAAGGACAAGGGTGCCGATGTGAATATCTTCGTGCAGAATGTCTTTATGTACCTGGACTCGATTGTTTGCAATGCTGTCATTCTGCTGCTGCGTGGCGAACTGCTGGACGCCTTTAGTTCGCAAAATTTAAGCAGCATCATGCGTTTTAGTGTCCTGATCATCATTGTGAACAATGCGGCAATTGGCATTGTCACGAGTTTCTTTCTTAAGTACATGAACTCCATACTAAAGACCTTCGCCAGCGCTTTGGAGCTGCTCTTCACGGCGGTTTTGTGCTATTTCCTGTTCTCCATACCCATATACATGAACACCGCGCTGGCCATCGCGGTTGTCTCCTATGCCATCTATCTCTACACCCAGAGTCCAGTTGTTAATCTCGGCAAGGTGCGTCCGCTGGCCAACCTAAGCGATGCCACCGTTAAATCTACGGACAAACAAAAACTGCTGGACGAGGAGGCGCCAGAATCTGACCAGGACATAGTATAATGCTATCCTAGCTAGTCTTAGACTCAATCTGTAAGGCTGTAAATAGTTGTGGAAAAGTGCCTGCAAATGTTTTGAACGCCAGGCGAATGTGTTTGACCCCAGGCTTTGTGCAATGCGCGAGCAACAGGCTTGTAAATACCAAAACTTTTGCTTTTCTAGTTTAAGATTCTCAGCGTAAATATGTTTTAATCATAACATGATTGCAATCAAACGAAAAATGGGTTTACTTATGGCGCTTCTTCAAGAAGCTTTTTGTGGGTTATACACATTATACATAGTATATATAATTGGGGTATCTGGAATATCTTAGCTTAGAGTGGTGTGTTGGCATCGTTTCCATCCTCCTGGATGGGCGCAATGCGAGAAGTGAGGGCTATCTGGACAGCATGGTTATCTATGGTGCGGAGATAGTAGGGGCACTCCTTTAGGTGCTCCTCCATGTCGAGAACGCGGTGCGTGGCGTTATATTTACAGATCTTCAGTGGCGGTCCGCGGTAGTTCTTCTCACACTTGACGATGTGCTTGGGCATCCGGAACAGCATAATGCGGTGGGTTTTGTCGTACGGACAGATTCCAAACTCGTAGTACGACATTATGCAGACAATTTTTGAAAAATTTAGCTTTTATAAGAGAGGTGTGTATGTGTGAAAGTCCCGCTATATTTTAAACTTCCGACTAGAGGTCAGCGAGTTTTTGGCTATCGCTTATGTTATCGGTAACAGTGAAACCTCAAGGGAGAAACCAGTTTAGAAGCCCGAAATTCGATTTATTTTTGTAATATTTTTAACTAAGAAAAAATAATTTGAACCGGTTTAAACTTATTCCTATATTGAACTACACTTTTAAATTTGTGGATGCCATTTCCGCTGGAAGTGGTGTAGTTAGCGGCTAGAGTGCATATAAATAAATAAATAATATTCACGCACATTTTCAGATAGATTCGTAAATAAATATTCGAGTATTATATAGTATTTTTTCCTTGCAAGAGAATTATATATTAAGAAAAATGTTTCCATGTACGATGTTTTGATTCATATCGTTTTATGCATTTGCCTCTCAAGCCTTTTCGGAAATCACATGTGCTTCGATAATTCCATTAGTTAGCTGTTGTTTTATTAAAAGTTTAACCTATTTAACCAGTTCAGTTGTGTTTGAAATTCTGAAACGTTCTGAAATTTGTATTTTTCTGAGACAGCAATAAAGCAGGTGACCATATAGAATACCCTAATTGCGTTTTTACCACAAAACGGTCATACTCCGACAACCGCGCGTAAACCCTCCCGTCCCATCCCTCCCTTTTTGCCATTCATTCGACGTGAAAAATTCGTACAGTTCGGTCAATTGTCAACTCTTTGACAAGCCTAAATAATTTTGAGACCGTGTAACCAAGTTAACTATGGCGCGTACTAAGCAAACTGCCCGAAAATCGACCGGAGGCAAGGCGCCCCGCAAGCAATTGGCCACCAAAGCGGCCCGAAAATCTGCTCCGTCGACCGGAGGCGTCAAGAAGCCACATCGCTACCGTCCTGGAACGGTGGCTCTTCGTGAGATCCGCCGCTACCAGAAGTCCACGGAGCTCCTCATCCGGAAGCTGCCCTTCCAGCGCTTGGTGCGCGAGATTGCCCAGGATTTCAAGACCGATCTCCGTTTCCAGTCGGCGGCTATTGGAGCCCTACAGGTAGTGTAATCATTCTCGACTATTTCACCCGGTCATGTAATAATGGAACTCACTTCTCATACGCAATTTCCAGGAAGCCAGCGAGGCGTATCTGGTCGGTCTCTTCGAGGACACTAATCTGTGCGCCATTCATGCAAAGCGCGTCACCATTATGCCCAAGGACATCCAGCTGGCCAGGCGCATCCGAGGCGAGCGGGCCTAAATATACATATATAATTTATACCATATCCGCCATCTTGGATTGGAAAAACAGTGGCGGCAAAAACATCAACCCACAGCTGTCTTTTTTTGGAAAGCGAGAAATGGAGGTGGAGAGATCCTCAACATCAGCTGCCGCCGTTCAGTTCTTAAGTCTATCTATACTTACAGTTAAGTAATTAATACACAATCTAACCATGTTCAAATAAAATATATTATTTTTTTTGTAAAACCTTACTATAAAGAAATGTTTTAATTTTTGTTAGAAAACAAAAGCAAAATCTTGTATTGGCAATATACTAAAGCGTCCTAGACAATTTCGACGGATTAGGAATTAACCTATTTATCATTGGGAAATTTCTTAATAGTATTTCGGTAAATAATAGTTTTTAGTTGGCAGACTAATAAATCCCCTTAAAGAAATTAATCGTTTTGACACTACCCCGTAATATAAAATATCACTTAGGGATATATTGGGCAAAATTGTGATGGCTCTGGCTAAATTTTGAACCTTAATTAATCTGCCATCTGCCAATAAACGTCAAGCCGTTTTCAATCGTAGGTTCCAAAACTTTGTATTCGGCCCTCGGATGTTGTCCAGACATAGCCGATCCTTACACCATTATAAAACGACATTCACTTTGTGAAAAACTTTGCTCTAAACAAAAGCTGTTTTTATATTTTAATACGATTAGCTTAGTTGTTTGTGGGATGGGGGAAATTGTTTGAGGAGAGCAAATGCAAAAATTTACTTAAACACTATGGTGTCCAGCATGGCGCCCAGGCACTGGACAATATTGTTCTGCATGACTTTGTCCACCTTCTCTTCCAAATGCCGCTTGGGATCCTGTTTGCCCACGTTCTTGATTGCCAGCTGTTCGGGCGTCATTTTCTCCTCGTCCTCCAGAGACTGAAAAAAAGGGAAGAAAGAATTTTTGTTATACAGCGATTTTTAGGGAGCTTTAAGTAATAAATGTACATTCATAAGGAAACCCATAATTTACTATGATCATTAACTAAAATAAAAAAAACTGAATCACCACAAAAATGACATGACCCACCTTATTGTAGTTCTTGGCCAGGTCGAGCATCTCTGCCACGGTGTCCTCGTTGATGGAACAATGCTCGTTGTAGTCGGACAACGTGAGGCCGTCCTTCCAGGACTTTTTGTGCAGATTGAGGAGCATCTTCTGCTCCAGCTCGTTCTTGCGGTAGTTGATGCTGATTGAGTAGTAGTGGCGATTGAGCCCGTGGATCAGGGCCTGCACGGAAGGCTTCTGCAGGTGACCAAGGTTGGAAGTGGTCTGTCGCGGCTCCTGTCCCAGGACCAGCATATTGGGGTTGATCAGGCGGAAGGCATCGATCACCACCTTGCCCTTCACGGATTGAATAGGATCGACGACTACGGCGACTGCTCGTTCCGACAAAGCTTCGAAGGACTGCTGCGTGTTGATATCGACGCCGGACAACCAGCAGCCGAAACCAGGATGCGAGTGATACCAGCCGACCACCATTTCCGGTCGGCCCGTCTGCTTCAGCATGTCCAGCATCTTCGCCTGAAAAACAGGATCCACGGCCTCCACGGAGACACCAGTGCCCGTTTGGGGCATGGCGAACACATCGATGACCTGCACCGTATAGTCGTCCACGAACTCGCCCAGCATCAGACCCATCACCTCCATGGGCACGCCGGCCCTTCCGTGCTTAAGCATCTTGAGCAGGGCCAAGGACGAGATGTACACCTGCTCGGCGGTGTCCACGACGGGCGCATCTGTGGGCGGGGCGGCCTGTGGCATGGCGCCTCCAAGACGTAGCAGACGATCCATTTTATGCGACTATAGGATGACGAGGATCCAGATACCGAAATGAATTAGAAACAAGCAAAAGCAGCTGAAAGTTTACAGCGCTCACCTCTGGGGTTGTAGACACTCTGTGTTCAGTGGCAAATATCAGCTATTTCCTACAGATTTACGTGTAATTTTCGTCCCTCGTCGAAAGCAGCAACAAAAAACACAAAGCCGTCTCGTTTGATTTTGCAGAAGTGCAAGTAATACTCGCAACAGGGTTGTTTCGCAGGCCGGTTATCGAAAAGCTATCGAGAGAGATACCACTTTAGCTGGTTTTCCAACAAATCAAACTGGTTTTCTAGATATATTTTTGTACACAAGATAGGAGTATATATCTAAAATTATTCTGAATTTTTTCTTTTACAATTTTTTTATCTAGTATATATATATTTCGATTTTTAATAATCAAAAAACTATTGTTCTATATTTCATCACATCAGTAAAGTTATTTTAACTTATCTTTTTCATTTTATTTATAGTTCTGGCTAAATTAAAGAGCCAGTTTTGCAGGTTATTTATACACATTTATATACAAGTTTAAATTATTTTCTATTTCTATAAGTAATATTTAACTTTTAAATTGTAGTCCTTTAACATAAAAGCTCTTTTATATGATAAGTTACATAAAAAAAAGAGTTCTAAATGTTTTTATTTAATTCATTTAATTTGATTGTTTTTCTCAGTCTTTTATTTGCCCACACTGGTCATGTATTCTTATTATCGATACATATAAATATCGACAGCAAAATTGGCGGAAAATTCAAAGCTTTCCAAGAAGGAAAATATTTTCCGCAAACCAAATCGCTTGCAGGACGCCGAAATACTAACAGAAGTACATTCCATTGGTTTATTTGCAACAATAAGTGCGGCCTGCGGTTGCAAGTCGACTGATCCGAGGAAAACTAAGACTTTCCTCAAGACCGATCACCGCAAAATTTATAATGCATTTACAATACGTCCGCCCGTCAAATGCCATGGGAAATGAGGTCTTCTCTTCGCCGGCCAGACCGATACAATTTGGGCAAGTACAATGCATAGCCACCTTTTTTATTGTGCCAATTAATTGCACAAAAAACCTTTTGCCTTTTAAAAGCGGCTTTTTTTGCCTTTCACCTCGCTCTTGGAGATGGAGATTCCGCCAAGATTCCCACTCGCCAGAAAATTCATTTTAAATGCCATCAAAGGTGGGACACACCGGCGGCTTCAGCTAAAATTCAAAAATCCATCCGATTGCAACACTCGGACTACTCCATTTTCCGTCTCGCTTTGGTAATTGAACAATAGTTTTTCCATCTGCCAGCAGACTTTTCCATTCGCCGCTCGGCTTTTCAGCTTCAGTTGCATTTTGTCGCTCGCCTCCAGCACGCGCACCACAAAATAGTTGTTAAAGTTAAATATTTTTCGCTTGGTTAAACATTTTCCCGCTCTGTGTTCTACAAGTTTTTAAAGATATCTGCAATTATTTGCATACAAATTGCTTGTAAATAGTGCCGCAAGCGTAGCTAACTTCAGGTATTTAAATGAATTGGTTCATACTTCTAGCTGAAAGGTGGCGAATTTTAGCTGAGACCGACATATTTGTGTCGATTTGTTATTTTGTTGTTGGCCTCTTATCAACAAGCGAAACACAGCCACAAAATTTTTATTGTTGATAAGTGAGAGAGGCGAATTTGGAGAGCTTTTTTACAAGGGGGGAATATTCTATGGGTACACCAAAAAAAATGAAAAATAAAAAATATTTTATTTAAGTCAAATCATTACAAAAAACACAACAATAAAAAATGTAAGTACTTTAAAATATAATATTGTAGATGTCTTGGGTTTAGTTTTCCAACTTGCCCATTTTTTTATTTGTTTACCTTTGCAAATGGATATAAATTATAAAATAAGAAAATTTTTTTTTTTTTATTTTCATGTACTTTAACAGAAGAATTTTATTTAAAATTAAGTTATCCTGTCTTTATACTTTTAATTAACATACCATAATATCAGGGATATTGAACTCTTTAAACATTTGGTTCTGTGTACTAGTCACATTTAAACAGCTGCTTGATATTTACTTAGACCTAAAACAAAAGAAAAATGCTCCATTTCACCATTGATTAAATATTTTCACATCTGACTTAAGTATCTTAAACGCTATCATTGACCTTGTCAACGTTTAAATCAATCCCGTTCGAAGATATGCCATGAATGCACTCAATCTGGTTACAAAAAAACGTGGCAAAAAATATAAAGGCGATATTAAAGTGGAAAAAACTGGGAGGAAAACACGTTTGTTCAGCTGTGAAATTGACCTTTTATGGCCTAACTCAACCCAAAGCCTCCAAAACTAAACATTTTGTTGGAGCTGTTTGAGTTTAAAAGAAATGAGCGGAAATACTTTACAATGATAGTTGCTCTAATTGCTACCAAAAGTGGCAGGGGAACTTGAGGCAGAAAAGCAGATAATAAGGGTCAGATGAGTAAAACAATTATTTTGGTTTCAGTCATTTGTTATTCTTCTATAGGGGAAATGTTTTGGGGGGTCTTACCAAAGAGCTAAGAAAGTGATACAAAAGATTTTAGCCTACAATTTAAACAACAATTTAAAATAAATACTAAATACAAAAAAAATAAATTTATCTTACTACTAATAAACTTAAATTAATTTAGAAAAGTAAACATATAAAAATATCTTTGTATAAGCCATTATAACATTTTTTAATGCAAGAAAATCTTTAAATTTAACAATTTAATTCCCATCGATGTGCTCAACCAAACCTTACCAAAGTTGCCATCGCTGATATCACATTGAATTGCTGATACGAACAGCAAATATTTCAACAGAATCGCTTTTTAGTCTTTCCAAAGTGTCAAATATATGTGTGCAGGTGTTTAAGCTCATCTAACCCAAAGACCTTTAAGCTCGGGTTGACTTTTATAACTAGAACAACCAGATCCGCCGACACCGCAGCAGCAACCGCAAACGAAAAAGATCTCAAAAATAAATTTCGTAATTATCTGAGGGAAAAAAGATTAAAAAACTGAGAGTTGCATGTCTGGGAAACTGCTTTAATTTCACTTTTCATTTTGGATTTGCACAGCAAATCAGTGCAAGCATTGGCGAGCGGGAAGGAGTACAATAGTAATTAATGGGCTGAAGAAAGTTTTAATTACCCCACGAGCGTTTAAGATAATAAAGTCGTTTATCTGAGGCATTCAATTATAAAATTGCTTACATTTTGAAAGTGCAACCAATGATTAAAAATTGATTTCAGCTCAATTTGCATTCAGTTCATTTTCTTTAGCATATTTTTGCATTTAACTTTCCGATTGAGCTGGAAAAAACATAAGTATATTTTAATTAATCACATTAATATATGAACAATTATTAACTTTATATGTATATATTGTAATTTAAATGTGAACTGTTTTAGGAATTTTCTAAATTAGTCAAATAATAACACAATATAAATGTTGGCTTGTTTTTTTGATAAAAATTTAAATTTCTAATTTCGGTATTGTTTTTCTCTGTGCAGAGATGATGACGTCGCTGCAGCTGGAGACGTCATTGCCGGCGGTGGAGGAGCAAGTGAACCAGGAGCAGAAGAAGAACAATGAGCTCGTGGAGGATACGCACACCGCTTCCACAACGCCCACTCGCATTCCACATCCTGCTGTGGCCAACTTCCGGCGTTCCGCTTCCCTGCGCCTGCGCGGGAACCCATCGGAGCTTGGTTTACGGGCTGAGCACTGTCCAGCCGGCGGAGGCGGATTCAGTTCGCGCGCCAAGCTCACGGCGATCCCAGCCAGTCTCAAATCGCGCTCGCACCCGGTCCACTTGAGGCGTAACCGCAGCTGGAGCAATTTAGGCCACAAAACGGAGCAGGAACCGGACGTGGAAGTGGAGCCTTCGACGGAGGCGGACTCGGGCCATGGACTATGCACCGCCACCCAGTGTCTGTCCCTGGCTGAGGAGGTGGATGCCCCGCAAGTGGCCAACAACATGGCCAACGGCAAGCCCCGCAATCTGGTGAGTTGTAGGTGGTGTTTTGTATTGATTTTAACCTACCGCTGCTGACCTATGTAACTGGTAGTCGACGTCGCCTAGAGGGTAAAAGGTTGCGACGGGGGTGTTGGACATAACACGCACTTGTAGTTGAAAGTACAGGGCATATTACGAAACTATCTGGGGAACGGTCGAGGCATTTTCTGGGAATTCAGGAGCGGTCCTAATACACTCCCCTCTATGAGGTCTAAATATGTATGCTTACCTCATAGATACGGTATTCTTATCGTTGAAAAACGTCTTTGAAATACCCACCCTCCTCAAAATTTTCAATTTAAATTTTATAAACTTAAATAAACTATAACTAAAATATGCAACGAATTTAAACCTTATTGAAAGTTTAGAAGATTTAAAAACCGACCAGAGGAATGACGGCAATGTTTTTGTTTGGTTTATTTATACGTTTGGTAAATATTTATTAGAGAGATAGTTTCTTTAAAAATCTTGGCTATAATGAGTTGATTGAAACTACTAGCCCTTTTCCATTGAAATCTTCATAATATTGAATATGAATATGTATCCGAAACTGATGTTCAAAAATGTAAAATCTGTATTATTATTAGTGATACACTTCAAAAGTTCGTTCGAGGATTCTCGAATTTGAGTTTGTAATCATAGTCTTACAACATCATCATTTCCTTTAACTATTTTTGCATATCTTTTAATATCTTTGGTAAAAATATTGGTCTTATGGAATTCAGTTTCCTGGAAAGTTATAATTGATTTTGTAGCTGGGGAATGACACTTTGTCACTTGCATTTTTGCCGCTGCCGTGATGACACGCAGCTTACAGTTTGTACTCTTCCCGCCAACAGCGATCATTAAACCAGATATACTATATTTATACTGCACAAAGGGAACAAAAAATAAACCCAAAGCTGAGTTTGCATAATGCTTGGCCAGAAAGAAAGGGGAAAAGAGTAGAAAGAAGAAAGGTGAAGACAAACACAGCTCACACACCGCTCACCTTCGAAGCCCCCTTTTCACCTTTTTCTTTAACACCCCTCCCCTGTTTTTTTAGCAGCTGTTTCGTTTCCACTTCCGCTTGTTCCGTTTGCCAAATTGTACCTAGGAAACAGCTGATTTTCGGTTTGTTTGTGTTTTTCTTGTGATTCGCGGGGGTTGAGAGAACAGGAAATGCAAGTGCGCAGCTTTTTATGTGACCCCCCTCCCCCGGGGCTCTCACAGCCCCTGTTTTCACCACCTTTTTGGTATCTTCTTCGTCTTTTCACTCTCTTCGCTTCTTGGCCAAGTGATTTGCGTTTCAGTTGATTTTTTATACTCACCGCGTGCACAAGATTCGCGGCTCGGCTCTCTGATATTGTTTTTAAGTTTAAACCTTCAGGCTTAAACAATTGAAGCGTGCATTTTGCCTTTATTTCTCGGTTTTTGTTCGCTTTTTGAAAAGTACCCAGTACCTAGACTAACTACAGTGCGAACGCTTTTAATTGAAGACAACAACTTGGGGCCATGGCTCATAAATGGTAATTGCTCGCCTTGGGCTCTACTATACACCTAAATGTATTTAAAGCCATCATTAAAAGTGGAAGTTCGTTGGCCCTTTTACATTATTTATTCATAATTGCTATTGATTTTAAGGCTCAGCGTTCTAATTATGTCGGAAACGTTCAAGTGAAACTGTGTGGTTTTTGGGGGTAGAAAGGAAGTGGCACGTGTGAATACATAATTATGTACACATATTTCCTATAGTAAAATGCATTTTATATATTGGCAGGACCCCATTCTTTAGTTTGATTGATATAAAGATCTCCAAATAATGTGCAAACAATATGGTTTAAAGCTCCCTTTTTAAAAAACTATAAGGAGCTTTTTAAAACAAGTCTGTATAATACAATTTAACTTATTTTATAAAAGGCATTTGAGCTTTCGAAAAAGTTTGTGTCAAGAAATTACAGTAATTAGGGATGATTTATACAGTTTATAAAAATACAGTCCAGTTGAGCCACTGTCTGTCATTAAAAGTTTGCAGTACTTGGAATTTTGAATATATCAAGAAAAGTAAGTAGTAAGTAGTAGTCAAAAACAAAATGACAATTTAACTAAGTCCTTGAATTAATATGTGTTAAAGAATACAAACATTCAATATTGGTTTCAACAGTTTCAAAATCAAAGAACATTTTTAAAATCCATTACCAATCCATTGTATTTCTGTCCTTGTCGACCCTGAAAAGTATGCAATAGTTGCAATGTCCTTTTGAATTTTAGCCAACAACATGGCCAAAACAAACATACTCACAGCAGCGAAAAGTGATTGCCAACACGTGACCAGAACAGTGGGGCTTTGGCCAAGAGCCAACTGGGCTGAATTGGCCATTACGTGAGTTCGGTCTGCTGTTTTCACCTGCATTGTGTCTGCCCATCTCTTCTGCTTGGAATCAAAGTCATTGATTTTTCTTAGTCAGCAGCTTAATTGATGGCACCTGAGCGCCGTATAAGCCAAGTTAGATGCTTGGAACGTGACTGTTTGATGGCTTTAAGACGGCTCAAGTGCGTAATGTAAGCGCTTCTGGCTGGAGGTTAGTTATTACGTGGCAAAGTGTGTTGGCCCGGTTAACTAGCTCGACTCCTCCCCCTCCTTACCGCATTTCCCTTCCCAAGTCAGGTTTTTAGCCATTGTTTAGCCGTCCGTAAACAGTTTCTTTTTGCCTGCCATTCCAGAAATGCCGTGAAATATTCCCCAGAACTTGGGCAATTAAATAGAGCAAGAAACTCATTACAGATTATGAAATGAACATGTATACGTAGGCTTGTAAAGAATGGAGAGAATGCAAGAGGCAGTCAAACAGATTTGTCCAGATACTATGGCCCATTCCGTTTTCCATTCAAACAAATCGCGCTGACAACGGATCGTTGGCAGTCAACCAATTGATGAGTTGGTCAGCGTGGCAGAAAAAAGGGGTAACAAGTGGGGCAGTGGTTCCTAAATCACTTCACATCGGGGACAACAAAAGAATCGATGCAGTGCCAGTCAATGAACTATTTGCTTTAGTTACATTTCCATGGACTGGGTTAAGTAAACTAAGTTAAATATGATTGGTAATTAACTGATAAGAAGTTAGTTTACGGAATCAGGAATATCTACAAAGCATTAGCCTTACCTTTTATAAATTAATTACAATTTTCTGGGTATATCAAGTTGAAACACAGATGTAAAATATGGAGAATATGGTTTTTTGTAGGCATATAGGGATCAAGCTTTATTTGCGTTCTCCATCACAATTAATCTGGTTTGTTGTTCAAATTTTTTTTGGGTATACAATGTATACTAGTGGCTCAATGGCAAGTGAATATTTAAGAGTTCTTCGTTTTTTTACCAAGTGTTGGAAATATAACTTTGATGATTCGAAAACAAAGGACGAATTTGTCTTTACTAACAGCTGAGTACATTTTTCAGTTACATATTATAGCTATTAGATATTATAGATATTATGGGAGTTATTTCTTAAGAATTCTAGCCAATAGCAATTCTAGCTAATAGATCTTGTAGAGAAAATGTATAAAATGATTTGCTCTAGTTTCAAACTCCAGTGTTTATTTTCCGCCAAGTAAATCGGAGAAATTTTTGCATAATTTGCCGAGGCTTATGATTTAATTGACTCAGCTGCGATTTAAGTCAGTCGGTGAGACTGACTTGGGCCCAGCGGCTAACTGGCTAACTGGCTAAATGCGAAATGCTAAATGCCCCCCTTAGACCCAAACTAATGAGCAGCTAATTGACCACAAAAATGCTGCAGAATCGGAGGAGCCAAAAAGGGAGGGGATTTTAGAGAGCACCGCAATGAAAGTAACCAAAGCGAATGCGAATACAAACCGACAATGTTTTGTTAAATGTATGGCAACAAATTGCTTTTAGGGGCGTTGCAAATGCGAATTGGTTTACCCTGCATTTCACGCGGCTATTTCTTGTTTTTTATTGCGAAAAAAAACTCACAAAAATCCATGCACGACTAAGCAGCGACCACGCAACAAAATTAGAAAATAGTTAAAGAGTGAAACAAGAGTGTAAAAATAGGCAAAGATTAAGCGATCGAGGGGCAGCCACCACAACGGCGAGAGATAGTTGCTAATCCCAGTCTCCGATCTTCCATCTTCCATCTCCAATCTTGCAGTCTCTCAAGTTGAACGGCGGCAGTGACATCAGCAGCAGTGGCACCTCCACGGCCAGCATCAAGGAGTCGACGTCTCCCAGGACTCCCAGGACGCCCCAGACGCCGTCAACGGGAGGAGCAGCAGCATCCGCAGCAGAGGCGCCACCACAACACACCTGCATCCGCCAGGGCAACTGCGTGAAGGCCACGGGGAAACTGTCCACCCTGCACGAATCCAAGGTTTCGCCAAGGACTCCGCCCGTCACTCCCGATTCGCCCAGCACTTATCTGGACGATGATCTAGACTCGATGTACTCGTTCGCCACCACCACCTCGGGACGCTCCACGATGTCCTGCGAGCACCCCTATGTGGCCAGGTAGGGGGTACCTCCATTCCGTCAATTGACCATCTAGGATTTTAATTAAATTCTATTAGTATTCATGTCAACGATTCGAGTTGAAGGAATTAATGAAGAAAAGTTGCTGTCTTCAAAGGTGCTCAGTTGGGAATGCCCTAATGAAAAGGCAACAAGATTATTTTGGAATCGATTCTTAACCAAATTTAATTAACATACTTTATTATTTTCAAAGAATCAATTACATTCAAACCCAACAACCTAACAATTGGTATTAAAAGTATCTTTTAAAGGCGACTACATATTTTAAATTACATTTTAATTTTATGGACACATAAAAAATACAAAAATAGAGAAATTAAATGCTTAAAGTTCTCCATATTACAATCATGACCTTCCTCTTGCAGAAACGGCACCACGTTCAGTGGTCGCAAGATGAAGTACGTGGTGCACTGCTCCAACTACGCGGGTCAGGTGGGAGCCGACTATCTGACGCCCACGCAGCGGGCACAGCGCCAGATCCGGCGGCTCAAGGAGCTGCTGTGCATCGCCCGCCAGGACCTCGAGCAGAAGGATACGGAAATACTGCGGTTGACCCGCGAGGTGGTGGAACTGCGCCTGTTCAAGGCATCGCTGAGTTCGCCGGAGGAGCGATCCGCCTCATCCGATGCGGTTACGGTGCGCGAGGCGGAGCTGAAGACCTCGCAGGATGTGTCGCCCATCGTGGACATGGTGGACGAGGGCAATGCCAAGGGCAGTCCGCGGCATCTTTGCCGCCAGCAGCAGACGATCAACTCCCTGCAGCACCAGCAACTGCAGGCCATGCAGATGTCGGCGGAGATGCAGAGTTCCTATGCGGACTCCGGCCACTTCGAGGACCTGACCATGTCGTCGGTGCACTCGAAGGACTCGCAAACGCAGAGCGAAGCCTGCGGCACGGCCACGCCCGATGGCGAGCCGGATGCGGCCTGCGGCAGTGGGGATGCGGCCAGCAATCTGGAGAACTATGAGCTGCAGCGACAGGAACTGATACGCATGTACGAGCATCGGATCGAGGAGCTCATCCGAAGTCAGGACAGTGCCACCAGCGATCTGAAGCGATCGCACAACGACAAGGTGGAGGCGCTGCTCCAGAAGCTGGCCGAGTGCAACACCCGCTACTCGGACATGGTGCCCGACTACGAGCAGGCCAAGCAACGCATCCGGGAGCTGGAGAAGCAGCTGGAGGACCTGCAGCGCAAGCTGATAGAGCACGAGGAGAAGCAGAACAAGATGTACCTGCACATGTACCAGCAGGGACAGGAGGCGGAGCGCATTTCTAGAGCGGATCAGGTAGGGGTTTGATTCAATTCCGAGTAATTCACTTTGGGCTTGAAAAAAAGGTATAGGTTAAGTCACCTTCATTGAAAGATGGATTAAATGAAATGGGTATAATTTAAAGAAAACCTTTACTGAAATATTATTTAGTTGTATTATAGCTATGATTTTATTTATGAAACAACCCATTTATACCTTAACCTATTACCCTTTTAGGCCCTGGATTTGGCCCAGCGTCAGCCGGAAAGCAAGGTGTCGATCAACGAGCTGCTGCACCAGCTGCAGAGCACCCAGGACGAATTGGAGAACATACGCGTAAGATTCTTCAATATATTCCTCATCCTATTTTCGGTTTTGTTTTGTGTGTTGCATTTTGTTGCATCGTGAGGCATATCAGCATCTCGACACCGTCACAAGAACAACAAGAACACAACTCGACAAGAACATGAACAACACGCATTCGCTTCAAACTACATATATATATATATTTGCTTGTGGGCGTGGCACTTCAATTGGGCTGACTTTGCCTGGCTGGAAAAGCGGCACTTAATTGAAATGCCCGCCAATAATCAGTTATTGACAATGATCGACACAAGCGACATTTACGTTTTATTTCGTTTCTAGCTGTTAAGATCATTTTGCATAATTATTTTCTAGCAAGATTACAACAACACATTCAAACTTACATTAAATGCAACAACGTTTACTTTCAATTCGTTTGATTTGTTTCATTTCCATTCCGTTGCGAGTTCGAGTAGTCTAAGTACAGTCACGTAGTGCAGAGTGTGGCGAGCAAGCAAGTGCATGTTCATATTTCAATTCCGAACCGTTCCAATCGCATGCTGGATATTTAGCTCTCTTTCTCTGTATTCCTCTTTTGGTTAACTGTATATTTTAATTTAATTTACCGATAAAAGCAAAAACTCTTTCTAAATTTCAAATATTTCTGTCGTAAAACAACCAAAAACCAAACTATTTTTGTAGGCATCTGAGTGCAGAATGAGAGAGTGCGGCAGTAATAATGCTCTCCTTACTGCAAAAGAGGCGATTTCTTTGTGGGTACTTGGCGCGCGTAAGGTTTGTAATATCCCTAACAAAATTCCCCAAAAATAACTCTACCCAACTAACTTTTGATTTTTTATGGCAAAAAAAAAAGTAACTGAAAAGAAGATAAAAAAAAGTATTTTTCGTTGCATTTATGATTTGATCACGCACATTGGCTATATCGAACATTGGGTCTTACCATCCAGAAATCCCACACCTCACCTCACCCCTCGAGACTAACCAACCAGCATTTTCATCTGCATTCGCGCTCATGGGCCAGGGTAAGGTTTTTGGGTTCCAAACGAAACTATAACTTCGAGATTCTTTGAACATTTTAATAATCACCACATAAGAGTATGTATTGTTTTGTAAGTACTTGTTATTTCCAAACAATAATGTTTTGTAGAGGTAACAACTAGAGGTATGTTCAACATCGTTCCACACTTGACACAACCGGCTAGATGAGCTCTCGATTCGAGGGTCGAGAGTACCAGTACCAGACACACAAAAAGCTAATCTCTATCTAAGATCCATTTAGCATGTGGTTCATCTCAAGTTAACTTCCAATTAAAGCCCAATAAAAACCATAACCGTTCCCAAAATTATTCAGTGTTACATACATAACATTATAACCTAAATGTTCATATGGCATAGCACTATCAAGATTAAAGCGAACCTTTTGTAAATACATTTGATTTCGACGACTAACCACACTTTCGATTATCAGTTTGAATTTAATATTCTGACTAATCTTCTCTACTTCTTCTTGCACTTTTTCTCTCTTTCCACCAACTAACCTGCTTAATGTAAAAATGTATAAAATAACAAAACCAATTTAGACAATTTATCGGCGCTTGCTGGAGGCCCAGAAGAATCGCACCCATGTGGATCCGGAGGTGACGCTGCAATTCCTGAAGAGCGCTATCTTCTACTTCCTGACGGATAAGGAGAATTCCCAGGGCCATCTTCAGGCCATCGAGAGTATCCTGGAGTTCACCGATGCGGAGAAGCAGAAGATTAGCGCCGCCACCCGAACGCCAAAGTGAGGTCCCCGATCATCGTTTACCATTGCGTATACTTATTATTAACACTTAGATTGCACGCAAAAGTCAGCAAAACGATGTCCAAGATTTTGGTTCATGCTAAATTCCATTGTTTTCATTATTGGTCTTAAAGTTAGCTGGCGAATATTATTTGCAATTTTATTTGGTTTCCGGAATAATTTTGTTAAATTATGGAGGCGCCTATTGTTTATCTCTTTGACAACGATATGTATAAATTTTCCTATAAGTTAATTTCGAATAACGTATTTTTTCGTTTTAAGGCTTAAGGCATACTAGTACGTCCTTTCTAAGAATACGAAAATATTAAGAGAAATACAATTTTACAAAGTCTACGTAGTTTTTGTAGATCTAGCTAACCAAAAGAGAATAACACCATAAAGTTTTGGTCGTTTCAGTGGAGTTTTAATGCAAATAAATGAAAAAGAAATCATAAATTGTGTGTTGTTTATTTTGAGCGGTATCTTATTCTCCGTTTGTGTATTCAAAGGGAACTTTTTGAAATACAAATGGTTTTTTATTTTAATTTAAGAAGTTTCTGTTTGAATTAAAATAATGAATATTAGCTTTTGTTTTCCAATTATTAAATCTATAATAACATATTTGCTTTTTCTATAAATGTTTAAAGGTTTTTTGTTTAAGTTAAAAATGAAGATTAAATGAATTTAAAAAAAAAGCCAAAAGATAGCCAAATATAATCGTAGGTTTAAAAATTAGCCAATCATTATGAGATGAAATCTGATTGGCAACACTGGTTCGAGTACTAACTAATGTACATTCAGGTTTTCCACCTTGTGGCGTTTACTCTTTATGGTATTATTGCGATACCGCACGGCGGTCACACTTTTCCCTCTTTTCGATTTTTCGTTTCCGGCGAGTAAGTGTACAAAATTTTTGCTCCACGTTTTTTATTATTAATTTATCTTTAATTCCTTTTCACGTGCACAGAATACTGCTGGCGACCCTTTCCTGTGTTTAACACATCGACAACAACAGCAAAATGGTACGAGTCCCTTGTGATCCAGCCTGAAATGGGAGCTAACCACATTCTTAACCCTCTATTATTGACAGGCCAAGCGCACCAAGAAGGTTGGAATCGTTGGTAAATATGGTACCCGTTATGGTGCCTCCCTGCGTAAGATGGTCAAGAAGATGGAAATCACGCAGCACAGCAAGTACACTTGCTCCTTCTGCGGCAAGGTGAGTTGGTCCGGAGATCCGCATTAGGGTGCCTCGATTCGGGTGGCCATAAAAAAAGTGAAGAATCGTGGCGGGAATTTTATTAATGGAATCGCCTAAGAATGCAATCTACCTATCAAATCGGTATATCTGTGGTAATGCTTATTTTGCACCCACATATTTAATGAATTAATATTTCTTTGCGGTTGTCCATTTATTAAATTCCTTCTCACTCCGTTTTTGGGCACTCAAATTGACGCACCTACATACATCTCTCCCTCGTCGAGGGAACTCCCACTTAATGGCCTTACTAACTGACTTTTCCCCAGGACTCCATGAAGCGTGCCGTCGTGGGCATCTGGTCCTGCAAGCGATGCAAGCGCACCGTAGCCGGTGGCGCCTGGGTGTACTCCACCACCGCCGCCGCATCCGTGCGATCCGCTGTCCGTCGTCTGCGCGAAACCAAGGAACAGTAAACATTAACGAGTAATCAATGGAAACATCTAATCCAATGCTCCGCTATGATAGTTCCCGTAGTTTTAATCTGACAACGCGATTTTCCTGTGGTTTGCGCCGTGCCGGACATGTGAAAATAAAAAATCCTTTTTACTTTTATCAGTAAGCCAAAGTGATGTTTATTTACGTATGGAAAAGGTAAACAGTTGGCAGTGTTATGACTCCGCTAAAAAATGTAAATACTCGATCTTAAGATTAAACGACTTAGCGCGGGTTAAGCTAGTTGCAAAGGAAGCAAAAGCAGTGAAGCTCAATTATCCTATAAATTTGAATGTTTGGATAACTATTCCCTTCATCATGATGCAGATTAAAGAAGTGCGATTAAGTGCTTGTTTCCTGCCATTTTAAACAGCATTGACTATAAGATCCCCCAAATTTTAGTTTCCCGAAATATCACTACTGATTGTAAAATTATTTGCTCTTCAAATTCATCACGTCTTAATTTCGCCCCGATTTCTAGGGCGCATCTAAAATTTTATATTTATTGTGATGTTGTTCAAAGCTCACAACCTCTGATTTAGTTTTTATGCTCACGTTAGGGGAGGTAATTGAGAGAAAAAATCTGACATTTCTGCGGTTCTTACACCGATAAAACTGATTGTTTCCATTTCAACTAAGCAATTATTTGGCGGAACGCTGCCAGAAAGAGATAGTAATGGTGATGGTAGCATACGGAGAGGAGGACCAAAGCTAGGCAAAGTCAAGAGTTTTCACTCCTAATTCTTTCATCACTATAGGATCGAATATGGGAGGCAAGCTGATCTCGATTTCGGCCATACTTTTCCATTTACAATAGAAGACCATTATAATGATATAGATGATCAAGAAGCCCAAGTAGAAACTCAATCGAGGGACATAAGTGTTTTCGGGAAACCCTGGTCCGATCCACTGAACTCCTCCGCCGGAGTTGTCATTGTATCGCGCTCCCACTCCCTTATTTAATTGAGCCATAGACTCGTCCCACTGGAACTCAAGCTGTGATTTTTCCAGCATGTGAAAATTCACTGGATTGTGGTCGTCACAGAGTTGGGAGTTGTTTCTTAAGGCAGTGCACCAGTAGACAGTGTAGCCGAGCAGCTCCTTTTCGTCTTGTGGTGCTTTCCAGGACATTTTGTTGGTTTTGTGGTGGTAGCTCAGGTTCTGCGGACGACGACGAGTAGAGTTCATCAAAATCGGCACCTGTAAGACAGAGCTTTTAGTCGAGCGACCCCAGGAGCTCTGCCTCCTAATGTGAACAGTGGCCGCCTTCGTGGGATCCCAATCGTAGAAAATCGCAGTGTTGTAGCCAACAATCAGAGCATTTTTTCTGTAAGTCCAAGGGTAAATAAAGCAACCAAATTTAATATGAAACTTAACCATATACCCCACATCCGCGTGCACGCTGTGTGCCAAGTTTGACCCGCTGAACTGCAGTTCGCCCTGCTGCTGCCAGAAAATTTGAAGCTTTCCTTCCATCGGGTCGTGGTAGAAACCGTTGGACAGTACCTCCGGCGGGTCATCGGTCACTTTGGCCTTCCTCAGGATCTTGAGAGTGAAATGACCAGTCGCCCATGGCGAATTGCAACTGAAGTGCACAACACCGTCCTCTGCGGGTTGGTTCTCTCTGTAGCCGATGGTAAACTCGCCGAATGGCTCCGTTTCCAACGTACGATCCTCCAGCCTAAGTTGCAAATGTCTATTGGAGTCATTGCATGAACAGAACACAATAAACGTGTCTCCACCATGGACATCTTTTGGAATGGTATATATAGATGGAATATTTAATGCACAACAACCGGACACCAAAGTCACTAGAATACACGTCCGCCAGATCATGTTGAACGAAAGTAATTGTTTTGCGTATATAAATCTTCCTCGTTTTAGTGCTTCTTATCATCACTTAATTTTAATTTAATCGGTACCGGAAGTAAATAGACCATTAATTTCAAAGTCAAAATTTTAGGCAAAGTACAATTAGAGATTGCTATGCCGCCCGAATAAATCAATGTTTCCTTTAGATTTTCTTTTAATTTTGTCATCTTTTTTATTTATAAAATTTAAAAAGTCTCTAAACAAACAAAAATAATAATTAAATGAAAAATTCATTAAAAAAATGTTGGCTTACAAAGTTTCATGTTATCATTCTATTATTTGTGTTTTGAGAGATGTTACAATTGAGAAACGGGAAACCTATATTTAGCTAAATATATAAATCAACAATTTAAATCGGATAGGCAGCTATAATGTTATATTGTAGGCCATATATAGCAGTTACACAACATACATAAACACTAGTTATAGGATTGTTTTGGGGAAAGGGTCTTGGCCTGCCTGTGTTTGTTGCTTGATTGGATTCGTTTTCCTGTTTTTGCTATTTTAAATGTTAATTAAAAATTGCACCGTCACCAGTTAAAAATAGTTGCTATTTTCCATATGTATATATCGTTTCTCTATAACTATGGGTTCTCGTTATCATCGTTTTTAAAAATAAATTTAGCTAAAAAGTTTTACTTGGCCTGTGTCTCTGTGTCATATCAGTTTGCTGCTGTCAGGGGTCTGTGGAATTTCGTTCATAGTCAGGTTATGCTTCATTCTTTTGATTGAAATTCATTTCGAAATATTTACACAATAGCTGAGAGAGTAAGTTTTTCGATTTTGAGCAATATTTTGTCGAGAGCTATTGTTGATGTTATGCAAAACTTTGACTAAATCTAAATTTAATTTAGAACTTAACGTTTAACCTAGAACTAAATGCAATTTATAGTACAGTTTTGCTTGCTTTGCATATATGTGTATATCATATAGGTACTACATAAATATTTTATTTAAATGTATATTTTTAATAGCTACATTAATCGTATGTACATTGTTTTTTTTATTTCTTTTTTGAATGTAGTTTATAAATATTTTTACACTGTATTTATGATATGCGTGCAATTTTTACTTTTTTTATTTTTTCCATTGTATAATGATTATGGTTTAGAAGCATTTTCGTGTAGTTTCCTTTTGTGATATGAAGAGCGCGTTATTTTGGTACAAAGCAACAGATTCTCAGATATTTTTATAGCCTAAAGTTTGGGGGGTGCGCGAAAGGAACAACCCATAAAAGTGACTTAAAGTTTAAATACGGAAACAAGAGCGAACCGTTGAATTTCTCAACTACAATTCTAGCTAGGAATGTCGTGTGCTTGGGGCTTCCGGTGAGGAGAGATAAGAACCTTCTTCATCATTGTAGTATTTAAGCTATATTATGGTTTGCTATGACACACTTGTGGCAATTACTTGGCCTGCATTTGCTTGGGTTCAATTTATATACTTTTTAAATTATATTCTGCGAAGCACAAAACGTCAGTTAAATGCCAATTTATTGGTACTTGGTCGAAGCTAATGTAAATATACATTACAATTACATATACCTAGATAAATCGTAGAACTGCCTGCCTGCCTATATAAACACAAATACATGCATATCATGTAAACAGATAAATCTAAATTTTAGTACTGACTCTCACGCACTCACACACGCGCATCAAGATTTTGGGAAGACATCCTGCCGCCGAAGGAATTCTCCGGCCGCAAACACATTCACGCACACAGAGAGAGATATTTGCATGGAGAGAACTTAGATCCGAACGAACTTAGGCTACGTAATCGTCAAAAATAAGAGCCAGCAAGGATTAAACATAAATTGGAAGTTCTCAGTATAGTTAGTAGGATCCGTTGAGTTTAGTTGTTGTCGGGTGTCCTTGTGACATCCAGCTAGTGAGCCTGCCACTTGAACTTGGACTCCATCAGCCACTGTTGCCCCTTTCCGTAGCTGCAGGGACGCAGCAGCGGCGTGTTGGCATCGTCCCGCGTCGCGCGCTGTAAGCACTGACCCGTATTCGTGTGGCGTATCCACTTCTCCTGTAAAGTAATTTAATGGTTCAAAATCATATTCAGGCTTCAAGGCTTTCACTGGTTTTGTACTCACCTCCGCATCGTAGACCCACTCCTGATTGCCGCCCATGTTGTGGCATCGCACCATGTTGACGGGGCCATTGGAGCTGGATGCGTCCAGGCACAGATCGTCGGACATGATCTGCTGGCGCTTGGTGTAGGCGAACACCTGGTTTCCACCCAGGCCGTGGCAATAGCTGATGCCCACCTTCTCGTTGTACTTCCTGCCCATCGTGTCCAGGCAGGTTTCCGTTTCCGCATTGCGGATCTGTTGGTGCAACAAACATGAGTTAAAGGTAACCCCATTTCAAATAAAGTTTTCAACTCACCTCTCCAAGATAGTAGTAATCCAGGGGCATTAAGCTCTCGGGATAAACGTTCTCCAAATACCAGCGGAAACTCTTGCACTTGAGGCGATCACGCAGAGCTTTGCGATCGCTTACATCGCCAGCCGAAGCTTTGCGAGCTCCTAAAGTTATTTGGCGAATCGAAATAAATAGTAAACAAAATAATACATAGGTTAATAGGACATTCGGAAATATCAACTTAAAACATCTATGCTGGCGAGTGTTTTGTGTATTAAATTCTAGGTGTATGTGTTTGTTAGAAAGGCAAGTTAAAAATGCTTTGGTGATCAAATATAATTACAAAAAAACGGGTGCGTCTATTTAGTTGTAACATCAAAAGCATGCAAATACCGAAACACGAATGCAGCCCAACAGTTACAAGCGTAAATTGCATTAATTGTAAAAGCAGTGCCAATTATGTTATTTTACAAGAGACATAAAAACACATATTATGGAATACGCAGTTTGGTGTTTTAATAAATAAAAGCTAAAACAAAAATCCATTACCAATTTAAAACATTAGCTTTGAGATTCATTAGTTGCCGTTAGCTATAAAATATAAGTACTGGGACATAACAAATAAGTTTTTGATAGCCACTCCCACTAAATTTAAATATCTTTAAACCTTCTCGTGATTTTTCCTCTCCAAAATTATAAATTATTTTGGGGGTGGTGGAAAATGGGCACGCAATAGGGGACAAAGACAAAAGGCATTAGGTGTGTTTTTATAGGGGGTGGTTAAAAAACAAGACCAGAACGGAACTGAAAAATGGCACAAAAACAACACAGAGAGAAATAAATGGGAATCGGGAACCAATAAAACAAAAAACTTTTTGCAAATCAAAGATAAAAGGTGAAGAAAGAAAAGTATTTCGTGGTTGGATTCAATTGATTGATCGGTGGGTTGCTATATTTTTTTTTTTATTGTGGATTGGATTTTTGGTCACGGCCATGCCATAAATCATAAATATTGATATAAATATTTATTATGTGTGTATATAGACATTGCATAATGCAGGGCGTGCTGCTTGCTCGGGATAAATATTTTAGTTATGTATGCAGAGATATATACGGAACAAAACACTATTTAAGAGACAGACAATAGAAATTAGAGAGTGGAGAAAGAACGTGAGAATGAGAGAGAAAGTGGAGGAGCATTCTGTTGTTTGTTTTGTTGGTTTTGGTATTTTAATTTTTTGATTTTTTGTTTGTTTGTAGTTTGTTAACCTGGATAAAAACTGTAGTAGAACTCTTTCCAGTCGTCCAGCCAAACCTCGACCAGACGAGCATTATTGTGATTGACAATCTCCGTGGTGCCGCCGGGGAAGGTGTAAGGCGTAGATTTGCGAAACACGTGACCCACGCGGGAGCAGGGCGCGATCTCGAGCACGCCCCCGCACATCCACACCTGGATTCGCGCGGTTTCAGATTGGTTTTTGCATAATTCGTATCGCGTTTTCATTGGGGAGTTATGTGTGTGGTTGTTATTTTGACAATCGAGCAGTACAATCGAGCATTTGGTGGTCAAGGAGTGGACGAGAAAGATATACACAAATATATATAATATATAGAAAGCTGTTGTTATAGAGCAGTTTTGGCCAAGCCTAGCTTGCTGTCCTTCCACAGCCCTAAAACCAGCAATATCTAAACGAGTTGGGACCAACAGGGGACGTGGCTTTTAATTTAAGCAATATCCAGATGAGAAAAAGCGGCCCCTAAAAGTCGATATTTATTTGAGGGATTGTAAGCACTTTGTATGAGGGAAAGTAATTTCTTTTTCGACTTCTTATAAACATATATTTTTTTTTTGTTAAATTTACATTTTTAAGGAGAAGCGAGTTGGAATAAAAAATATGGTTATCATTTTTGTTTGCATTTTCAATTAAGTACCAACCGTCTGAAAAGTGCTTATCAAACCACACCCAACCCTCAGGCAACCAGAACACAAAAAAATTCAACAAAAGATTAATATTAGTTACAACTTAAGATAATAAACTAAAGAATAAAATTAATTACCAATTGGTCAGATACTTAAACATAATTAATAAGCAACAAGTTAAGTTTATGTAAGTTATGTTTAGCTTAGGGTTTCAACTCAGTTTTACAGGATAACTGGATACGTTAATACCTATGCGTATAAAGTATTTAACTTTGGTGTTTAGTATTGGGAACATGATATTATTTCTTATTTAGCTGAGCTTGATTTTAATGAGCGGTCATGAGAGAGAGCACGAGCATGAGCATAAGGAGAACTGAGAAACTGAGAAGAATTTAATGAACATCGAGAAGAATTTCATTAAGAGAAATTATAAAAGGAAACATACTAATTAGGATATGCCAGTGCGGTTATAAGAAAGAAAGTTGATGTGTTCTTTCATCGATTGGGGAGCTCTCTGAGCTACATGAAATATTTAGGGATAGCTAGTTAATTATAAATAGTTTTTCGGGTAAGTATATAGTTAGGAGGTTACACAAAATCATTAGTTTTATGCTCAAAAAACATATCAGCTTGATTTAATGTTGTGTGTTAGTGTTTTAGTGGGGGACCTTTTTTCGAAAAGTGTGTGTTTCTCTGTCTGTTAGCGTTTTAAAGCCAATTACAAATAGAAAACGATTAATTCTTAAAGTTAGGAGTTAGATGCACGCAATTTAAAATCGACTTGTGATTGGAATGTTATTTGACTGTTTAATTTGTTGATTGTTTGGTGGTTGTTGTTGTTTTGCGAACCTGTGCTCATCGAATAATAGAAATCACGCCACTCGTCCAGCCAAACTTCGGCCACTCGGGCCGCATTGTGCAGCACAATTTTGGCCACGCCGCCGGGGAAGGTGTACGGCGATTTGTCACGGAACACGTGACCCACGTGGGAGCAGGGTATTATTTCTAAAATGCCTCCGCACTGCCAAATCTGCGGGTATCATCGATGATTGCGTTTGTTGTAATGGTTTGTGTTTGTGAGTAGAAATAAATTTGTTTCGTTCTTTTAGGTAAAATTTAAGGACTTAAAATAAATGTTTCAATAAAAAAACAAAAGCAAATCTTAGATTTATGCAAGGTCTGAATTTGTTCTGCGGCTTGGCTTGGCAGCTAAGGAAAAAAAGTTTAAACGAAACAAAAGAGAAAACGAGAAAAGCTATCTGCAAGATGTTTTGATATTGCCTTACTCGGAACGACATTTCCAGATTCTCGCCGCCCCAGATATCCATGCCCTCGTCGTAGGAACCAATCTCATAGAAGTAATCCTTATCGATGGAGAACAGACCACCAGCCATCGTCGGAGTTCGCAATGGAGCAGTTCTATCGTTATTCCTGCGCGCCATTTCCCGCGATGGCACTCGGTACCTAAAAAAGGATTAAAGAGGTATTAAAGGAAGATTGCTCTAACGAGAAAACTCTTCGCTCACCATCTAAAGTTTAGCTTCCAGTTGAAACCACCCCACGTGGAATCCGAGGCCGTGATGTACTCGAATGACTCGTCGGAAATCACATCAATGATGGGGCACACAACCGTTCGACGATTCTGCACAATCCGCGCCAGCAGAGGCTCCAGCCAACCCTCCGTGCACTCACAATGGGCATCCAGGAAGGTGATGACCTCACCACTCACATGCTCGGCTCCCAGGAGACGTGCCCGAATCAGTCCGGAACGTTTCTCTGTGCGCAGTACGAACGTCTTGACCGGCAGCTTGGCCACATACTCCTCCAGCTGTTTGCCCAGGAAGTCTATAAAATGAGGTAAGACAGAAATAAAATAACTTATCAAGTAATGAACCTCTGAAAAGAAAGATATAATCTACAAAAGCGAAGAATTCTGCATTGCTTTCCAGCTATTTCTAAACTTTTAACAGATTTTAAGAACCTATTGAATACCACCAACTTACCCCTTTCGCTGGCATCGTCCACGAGGATGATTTCTTTGAGAAGGGCACGCGGCGACCGATTAATAACACTCCAGACTGTTCGCAGCAGGGTCGTCCAAGCTTCGTTATGGAAAACTATCACAATGGATGTGGTGGGCAGCTTAGAGGCATAGTGCTTGCGGCGGCAACTTGAAAGGGGATAAAGTGAAAACCAGTTTAACCATGGCAAAGGATTAAGCACTCACCCTTCGTGTCGCACATCCGTGAGTGAGCGATTCAGCGAGATCATGTCACTGGCCAACAGATTAAACTGGTTCTCCTTGAACTTCTCCTTCATGAGATCCTTCATGTCGGCGGGTATTTTCACCGGCTTGCCCATCTCGCCCGGTTTACCCTTGGCCTCCTGAACGGAGGGCGCCAGGAACCACTTCTTTAGCACCACGCTGGGATAGGTCATGGAAATGCCGCCCGGCGCAAAGCCCTGTCCCATAATGAGAGCTCCGCCCGAATCACCGTCCAGGGATTTCTCCGTATTGATCTCATTGTCATCTACCAACTGATTGTCATCCACCAAGCGTTCGGCATTGGGTAGCTATAAGAGAATTGCACGTAAATGATTATCCACAACAAATCTAATTTAGAATTTAATAATTAAATGTTTCATAATAGTTATATTTTTTATTTTTCAATATGAATTAACTGGCTGCCAACAAAGCACTTTAATTTGCACTTATAGTTATCGTTATGAACCGTTTCATGTAGATCAAATGGTTCGGTGGAAGACAATATTTGCTGATATGATAGATAAACATAAAGCTTACCTCCACGTCGTACTCCCCGGATCGCTTGCATCGCCATCCATCCTTGCCGATGCAATCCGAATAGCGGGCGATGAGGACGAAGTCGAAGATCACCCAGACGAGTGAGGTGAGCAGGACGATCCGGCAGGTATTGGAGCGCATGCGCCCGCGCATTTTGCGTGTGAAGGTCGAGAAAGTCATGATTGTTTTAATCTCTGTTAACTATCGTTTGGTTGCTAGGAGGCTATAGTCGTCGGTTGACTGTGGATTTTGGCGATTCGGGAAAATATTTTGTTGATGTGGAACTGATGTCTTGAATTATTGCGGGGCGATCATGTTGGGACCCTGTTCTTTTCTATGTAGACGATATGTTGCTGTGGGTTGCCTTATGTGTTTAAAACGTTTATGATGCCGTATTGTGATTGGTTATTTATCAATCGTTATCAGACTTTTATCGCTCCCTCAAGCGTGAAATGTTATTAATTTTGTTGTAGTTGTTGTTGTTGTTGTTGGCACATATGGGAGCTCCTCTCGTCTCGTCTCCCTCTCTCTAGCTGTCTGTCTATGTGTCTCCCTTGCACTCTCGCTCATGCTAGCCTTCGGTTTGACCTTTGACTCCGGTTTAGAGTTCCTATTGCCGTATCCTCTCAGTCCATGGAGACGATTTCCAGGTCCAGTATCGCCTCGGAAAACTCATTCCCGGACCACTTTCAATATTTCTCTATCAGCTTCCTCCGCCTTTGAAAAATGAAGACCTTCGTTATTACTAGACTGCAAAGAAAGAAAAAAAAGAAAACAATAAACACCATGATAAATCACTTTGATATAATGAATAAATGAGGGGTAGAAAAAATGAAAGTTATGATTTCATATCGCTGCCGTGATTTATTTTTATACGCTAATAGTCAAATAAGCGCTTTTGTTAGCAAATATATATACAGATAATTGAACTCAATTTATTTTAGCGGTGTGTATTCATTTCGTTTGTTATTTTCTGAACCATTTATTTCTAATTGGGTTAAGCGCATGTGTTCGCGATTGGGATCGTTATAAATAATTAATTATGAGATAATATTAATTTGAGTTATCTCTCAATGTTAGTGAGGTAATATTTCTTTTAAGATTGCGATGTAGGTAAGCCTCAAAATAATTCGTGTTAAATGGCGTGTATTTAGCAAAATGCTAATAATTGCATGTTAATTGCCGTAAATGCAAGTTAATTTAAATGTAAAATAAGAAAGATTTATCTACCATATTAAAAATAGGATGAGGAATTCATTGAAAAACATTGTAGAAGTTGACGAAAAGTTTTGTATTTTTCTCGTACCAACTGTTTGTGGCGAAGATTCACTCACAATTTATTTCTTTGTTTATAAAAGAGGAAGTCAATTCAAAATAAAATTCTTGCAGGAAATGAAATAAGAACTGAAGTAAGCACTTAAACTAATTTCATATTTATTGATTATTTGATTTCCGATGCTAAAACATTACAAACATTTTGCATGCAGATTGCGAAACCTCTGCAGCGATAAATCGCATCAAAGCTTAACTTTCAATACCTTTTTTCCGGCTTGAATCTCTGTTTTTTCGGTGGATCCCGCGGAATCTCCAGCGCTTTGCACACCAAATGCCAAAGGCAAGAAGCAGCAAAAAAAAGACGAGAAAAAATACAGTTTTTTCTTTCTCCAAATGCCGTTTTGGCCGAAAATTCCATTGACAAAGGTCATAGTCGCAGACAAAAACAACGTCAAGACAGGCAGCATCAGCTTCAACAACAGCAACAACTCACAAGCCAAACAAGCTGTCAGAGGGAGAGGAAAGACGGCTAGAGTGACAGAGATGGTGAACGAGTACTAGCCAAAAGCGCAACAACTCTTAACGGTATTTCGCCGGGGCTTTTCTGGCTCAAACCATACCCTTTCATTGGGTATAACTAATTTTGACCAAAAAAAAAAGTGATAATTTCTTCTCTTATAAATTGCATTAATAAGTTTATTTTAAATCCCCTCAACATTTCTAAAAACTAAAATTTAAATGAAAACTGAAATGCCTAATTGTTAGCACGAAACAATATTTAAATAAACAATGTATAACAGTTTTTTTAAAATATTCAAATAGAGTGCCCAAACAAAGTATAAGATTATATAAATTTTATATTTTATTAAAGAAATAATATACCTAACATTAAATATTCCTGTCGAAATAGCTGCCATATTCCTATTTTGACCGTGGAAACATGTTTTAAAATGTTGTCGAGCACAAGCAAGTAAAAAGAATAAAAATTTGATTATAACGTCAAGAGTCATCCTCGATAAGAGTATATTAAGTTTCGGATGTTCGATACATTTCAGTTTTTGCATCCTCCGTTTTTTTGCACACATAACGTGCCTTTGAATCATTCATAAGGCATGCGACGTCAACCTCGTTGAGCGGCAAACTAGACAAGACTACGGGTCTGGGAGTTGGTAGTAGTTGGTCGTTGGTAGTCGGAAAAACCAGTTTTTCCCACCATCTGACATCACGTTACGTGGAGCACACGCAGGCCACCACCACTTCGAAGGGCTGCCTCGGGGGCAGATGCAGATGCAGATGGAGAATGAGAAGTGGGTGGTTTGGGGTTGGGTGGCGGAAAGAGCACCACTCTGCTTAAATATGCAGTTGCATGTGCAAGACCCCAAAAGAGGCTAACTTCTGTGGCGCTCACTGGAGAGCCCTTTCAGCCATGTCAAGCCATCAATAATACATTTAATAACAAGAACATGTGAAATATGAATTCCAGTTTTTTTAATTAACCCACGTTTACTTAGCTGGGTTCTGGAAAAAGCTAAATTAAAGCCTACGCACGAAAAAAAAACCAAAGAGTGCATTAAAATTAATGAATAATTCAAAGTTGATAAACTTTCAGTATCCTGAAAATAACTCAATATTTGATAAAAGAACAGTCAACCGAACTACCACAATTTATGAGTTTGTTTAAAAGCTGACCTAAAAAAAAGTTAGGATAGCTATTACATCATGCCAGGCTATAAAAAACCTTCTTTACATGGCTGTCAAAAGGAATTTCACTTCAATTCGGTTTGTGTTTGTCGTATTTAAATTAATCAAATTGAGACCGCTCTGTTTCACGGTTGTTTGTGCTGCTGCCATTCATTTGCATGCATATTCCACTATAGACAATTCAATTACAATTATGTCAAATGAATACATTTTACAATTTCTGAGTTCTGCTTGAAAAGAGCATAATTGGTCTGGTAAAATGTTGAAATTCAATTATCCCCACATATGTAGCATTGGAATCGAAATGGGTAAAGGGGGTATGTATGATGGTTGGGAGGACGGTGGAAGTCACGCTTTGTGAACTGCTAATTGACAGGTAATCAGTTTAACTGCTGAAAACAGCAACGAAAGCAAACAAAAATTTGGGGGAAGGAGGTGGCAAAAAACAAGAGTGGAATTCCATAAAGAATTAATCACTTTTACAGCACTTCACCGCAATCTATGCTTAAGAAGTAATTGGATTATTATCTAATAACCATATTTATTACATCTACATTATAACTTAATTATAATGCCATTCAAAGCAATTGAAACTACAAGAGGCTGACAAATAGTTAGCAACACCAACAACCGCATATAGGCAAATGTGAACAACAGACTCACAGTGTTTTCTAACTTTGTTATACATGCAACACAATAATGAATAATTAAACATTCTGGACTATTAGTTTCAAAAAAACTTTGTATACATAACATTAGAACAACTAATATAGGGATTTCGGTTTGGCATGTATTGGTATTGTAATTGAATTTGTTTTTAATATGAAAATATACTTGGTTGATTGGTTTAATTAAATTCTAAAAAGTACAAAGATGTTTGGTGTACATTTTCCACCATTTAAAAAGTTTTGTACGTCACTTTATAAAATTAAAAAAAAACAATAAACTTTTTTTACTGAGTGAGAATCGCAGTGTTTATTGAAGTTGTACAGTTCTCAAGAGTAATTTGGTGGCAACTCTTGACTCACTGTTCAGTCGCAGTGTCGACAGCAATTGATGATTTATGTGTACGACAATCGAGTTCAATTGTTGCCGGCTTGTGTGATTTCAGAGTTTCTTTCTGGGATTTTGAGATAATAAGTATTGAATTGTTGTCAGTTTGTTCGCCCTGTTAGTTAAAGTTTTGCAGTTTCTGTACTGCACTGCGCCATCCACAATTTTTTTCTTAATTTAATTTTCCAGGATTTTAATTAAAATAGAAAAGCGCGGCGCGCTCAGCAGTGCGCAAAAATTCGCTGCACGTAACATTGAAAAACTGTCAAACTGCCATAAATTGAAATATTCCTGGGCATCCCTCTCCGTTTTTTCTTGGCCCCCGGCCTCTATCTTGGGCGGGGCCACAAAGCGGAAGCTAGCATTTTTTACAAGGGCCAAAAGAGTGGGTGGCCTTTGGGTTCAGGATGGCGCCCGCTGAAAGCTTTTCAAGCTGCGCTGTTTATTGCCACTGATAAGGCGGTTGGGGGCGCCAAAGGGGCGGGGCAGGCCATCTATGTACAGTAGTGGCTCGAAAATTTCAAAACTTTTCGCTTTCAGGCGTTTCTAATTTGCCAAAACTTTTCATTTTATATAGCCGAGCTTTAGTAACCGAGTTATAACTTTGCAAAATATATTCTAAACAAGGAAAAGACCCAGTATTATATTAACGGAAAACTCAAGTTCTTTTAATTTTTTTCATATTTTATATTATAAATTTTTGGTGTCCTTTTTTATTTAAATAACTATTTGGATAGTCATTGAAAAAAACCTTTTCAAAATAAGAAACTTAACTTAACAAGCGTTAAATAAGGTTTGAAATCCTGCATCGCAAAAATAAGGGTTTTTTGTTTTATTCATAAGAATCGAAGGTTAAGAACAAATGAGCTGGCATCATCCGTCACGATATAATACTTTGTATACAATAGTTCTGGGAAGTTCAGGGAAAAAAAGTAAATATTCAGGATTTAAAAAAGTGACTTATTGACTTCTTAAGTAGGGTTGTCTAACCTTTATTTATTATGCAAAAATGTAATATTTGTCCAATTTATTGGCAAGCACTGTAGACGAGCTTGTAAGCGTGTTTCAACTGCACTTGGGCCCGAAAACACTTAGCACGCTTGTTGAGTGTGTGGCGCGCACTTAAAAAAGCGCACTGCAATTAATTTGATGAAAATCTGTGTCAGCTCTTACAAGAAGTTCTCAAACACGAGGCGGAAGCGATGTGAAGCGGAGATAGCTGCATAATGTTAACAGATCGAAACTGTTTGAAAGTGACGTGTGTACATCCAAACACAATATATTATTTAGCACTCGGGAAAATCTGTGCATGATGGCACTCAATTCATAGTAATTTATTAATGAATCGGCGGCTGCGTTGGCGAAGGTCACGTCCCGGTGGTGACAAAAAACAATCAAAGGCAGCAGCAAAGCCAATAAACGAGGGCAACAACTATTGTGACAACGCTTACAAAATGAAATTGTAACACAAAATGCAATTAAGAGTGAAAAAAACAGCAAACGAAACACTAACAGGAAAATAAAAACAAAAAGGCGCACAGTGAAAACAATTTGGAAAACGTAGGCAATTAAATGCAATTAATGAAATTGTACAATTAAGAGAGTAGTTTGCTGACCCGCTGGTGACCATTTGACGCCAGACTGGTTTTACACATTTGCATACAGTCGAACATGGAAGCAATTTTTGATTTGTTCACACAGTCATTTAAAATTTAGGAAATCTAAACAGAATAGGGATACAGTATAAACTTTTTTTTTTACAAATTTAAACAAACAATGTACGAGACTAACACTTTTTATATTAATTCCTTTCTTTTGAGTGCACATTTAAGTCAGTTGAGTCAAATTAGTTATACACTAATAAACTAAACTCTATTAAAAATAAATAGCTATCTCAATTAATTTTCAAGAAACCTAGTAAAATTTGCCTGCAACATGTCTGAACATAATATGTTGACTAATAGGCAGACATTAAACGCTACTACTTGACTTCCAGGCATTATTTTGCATACCCCAAAACAGGTTCCACACATAAATTCATCATCTCAATGGCCTGGCATGTTACCCATGTATAAATCACCCGACTTTAAGTTGGGCAAAGAAAATATTTTGTATAATTAAGTACACTCGTTTGGCGCACACTTCAACAACAAGTCGCGCCAAACAGAAATAAAAAATTACACATAAACTTCAACAGTATCTGTTCTTTTTTTTGGGGGTAATACTGGTTGTAGGCGTCTGGGGGCCCTGCACTCGGCACTTTAATGATCTGTGGCTGACTGCCAGAATTCGGGAGTTCTGGAAAGTCTGGAACTCTGGCTGCCTGATGTGAAAGGCGCGTAATTTATATTGCACACAAATAAAATTTATTTCGGTTTCATGTTGGCATGCAGAGGAGAAGCGGTAAACCCAGGGAATGATACAAATTAGCGCTATAAATACGCCCCACACAAACACAGGTTCCACAATCCACAGACCGCTCGGCTTCTGAAGTCATAAAAACAAATGCGATGCCAAGTCCGTCCGGCAGGTTAATGAACTAAGACGTCGACGTCGACGATGATGACGATGACAACGCCTCGCAATTTCAGCTAATAAAATGCTAATTTTCTCCTCCAGTTGGTGTTTTTTTAAAACACATTTGGACTTCCCTAAGTGAAAACATTTGTTTCCTTTTTTAAGTTCTTATAGTTCTTATAAATATAAGATAGCTTATTACGAGCAAGACAGCATTTTATAAATATTAATTCTACTGTATGATAATTTTAAGGAATAACTAAACACTTTACTCGTTTCAAGTAAGGGAAGCTCCACTGTTTAGCAAACTTGACTGCTGATAAAATCCAGGTGTGCTGATATGGGAATACCAATTAAAAAAGTATTCTCTGGGGAACGTTAGTGACTAAATGAAAGACAACAGGTATTTGCGGGATTTGACATACTTATTTAAATTCAAATATTAATCGCAGCTGCTTAAATAAATTGTTTGTTTGCAGTTGTCAAGTGGCCCATATGTAGTGTTTGTTGCCTGTATAAAAATTAAATTTAACTCAGGCAAACCAACAAGAAAGTACAGAGTTAAACAAATTAACCAAATACATTTTAATAACACAAAAGTAATTCATTTGATTGCCCTTTGGTAGGCATCAATCACCATAAATGGACAAAGCCATAAAAATTGCTTTGAAGATGAGTTTTTCCCGCCGACCAAAGAGAAAATAAATGACATCGAATTAAATAGGAATTTTCGAGAGGAAAACCGAGAAAATAAGAGGGAAAACCTGTCGCTAAACAAAGAGAAATGTGTCGAAATACGAAAATTGACAACTGAATAATGTATCTGGATATGGGGACATTATCATCATCATTATCATTTGCAACCACATCAGCGGTTCCAGGCTCATAAAGCGGATTTTTGCGCTAATTTTTCTGTCTTTTCCTCTCTTGGAATCTTTGTGGCTCAAGAAACAAAAAAAAAGAGATTTCATGACTCGCATTTTAATTAAAAGTAAATAGAAAGAGATGAAAGTGGGCAATAGAGAAGGACAAAGAATCGGGGCTTAATGTTTGGCATGTGTACACAGAAAAAATTCTGTTGCGCTCTGATTTAATATCAAAATTTGTAGTAAATCTTTGTCATAGCATTTTAATCTATTGAAATTAAGATTTTTATCTTGGTCCAATATTTAAATGAACAATACATGGATGTGATGTATAAAAAAATGTTCTGTGTATCGAAAAGAAAGGAAAGTAAAATAAGAAAAAAGAATTTAGCTGTGTTAAATGTAGCAGAAGAGGATAAGTAAGAGGCGGGGGCGTTTAGAAAGCAGAAATATGCTAAGCGACCCAGCGTTTGCATAGCAATTGCTCATTTACAGTACTCGAGTTCTTTTTCTGGAACGTTTTTTATTTAAAACAAACTTTGCATTTTTTTTGTTATACCACTTCCATGCAATTTGTAAAACTTTGCACGAAAACAAGGCTAGCAAAAAAAACCTGCGCATGAAGGGAGACAAATAAGTGGAACAAACGAAAAGTTTTTCGAGGTTTGACATTTGGCACAATGGTAATTCTATTTAGACCATCATTGGGTGGGCTTTAACTCGCACCCGGAAAACCTCCCGTTTACGTTGGACCCGCATCATTAATTTGCTGTTGTTTTGCTTTGTTTCTGCCTCTAATTATGCCCAGCAGCTTCGTTTATGCGATTAGGCCAATTATGCATTGAGAAAGGTAGACTTAATTAAATGGGAATATAATTACTGTTTAGAAAATTTGAAAATTCGGGTGTTTTGTTCAAACAAAATTGTTTTGGCTGCATTGTAAGCTAATTTTAAATGGATTAAAACCCATTTAAGCAGAAATTGTTCAGAAAAGTATACCAATTTGCAGTGCAGTAAGCTGAAATAAAAAAAAAGCTCAATTATAAAATTCTCAATAATTGCATTTCTACAAAGTGTGAACCAAATGAATACTTGGACTAGCACAATTCAACTACATTTCAATTTAAACTTCGCAAATCCAATTCAATCGTTAAACTAGTTTACAAAATTAAATCAAAGCAGGTCAGTGAGTTTTCGAATAAAAAAAACCCCCCAGCCACCCATTCTTATCACAAAAACCAATCACGCATGAACGCACTCGGGAGAAAGAGATGAGCCGGGCGGGGGGCGAAAATGGAAGGCGTGGACGTGATTCTACTGTTGTGCGGTTTTTCGAGCCATCGGCACACCCTACTGTCCCCTCTTTCGCTTTGGCAGAATACTTCCTTCCCATTCACACACAGGCCAATCTCTCTTTGTACCATTAAAATGTTATTTCCTTATTATTGCCTTGACTTAATCGTCTTCCTTGCCAGCAGCCTGAATCCCTCCTCCCCTTCCTCCCACTCTTTTTTTCCTTACTGTCCCACTTTTATCGCACTCTCTTCTCGACTTACACGTATAGGGGACAATTGTGCCCCCAAAGCAGCATATATAAACATTTGGGGTGAAAATAATAATATCATTTTTATGTTTTTATTTTATGTTATAGTTATACAATATTTGAGTTAAATTTATTAATTTATTGCCCCTTATATTGTTATAAAGATACATCTATTTGTTACACTATAAATTTGAAAGACAGGTTTGTCTTCACCTTAGAACACACCTTTGTGGTTTGAATTTAACAACTTGATTTTCAAACGATAAAGATGGGTAGCAATATAAATTATTTATAAAAAGGTGAAAATATAACAAACTCGAAATACGATATACTTTCCTTTTTTCAAAAAGCATCTTAAGTGCTATCACTTTGACCACAGCTGTATGAACATATGAGTGAATGACGGACTTTATTCCCCATTTCCATTCGGCTCCTCGTTTTCATGTGATGCGTGTCCATGACAATGGAATACAAATTTCTATGGCATACATTTGCTTATTTCTGCTCTCTTGAATTTTTTTTTTGAGGCGAGCTTACACAACCTCATAATCTTGAAGCGGGCGCCGCCACAACAAACTAATGCAAAGTGCTAGCCCCACAACACTATGCCAAAGAATTTCTGAGTCATCGTTGCGCATTGTTATTATAATGGGGCAACATCTGCAGATGTGAATTTGTATTCAGACACGGGTTTTAAATTTTATTTATAAAGAAAATATTAAACAATATATGTTGAGAAATACAACTTGGTAACTATAGAACATTTGAATATTTACCACTATCAAGTATGACAGATATTTGGAATTCATCAAGCTCAAAGCGTTTGGTTTCAACTTTTTTCGGGTATGGGAAAAAAGGAGAAGAGAACATTGCCAAACGACTACGAAAGTTTCTAAACAAATGTCCGCAAATAATAAAGTTTATTTGGCAAGTATTTACCCAACAATATATTGTGGGCCAAAGAATGAAGAGACAAATTTAATACTATAAATGAAGCTTATAAATGTGAACGTTTTTTCATGAATACAAGTTAAAACCAAGTTGGTAAGTATTTAATTCCCTTAAGAAATGGTCGGATTAAAAGGTTTAGTTTCGGTAAAAGCTTTTCTGTACATTATTTATTCTTAAAGATATACCAAGTTTCTGGTTTCGAATTTAAATTTATTTTTATTGCAAATCGGTCGTGCTTTCTGCATAAATTAAGTTGTGTGATTCACAATTTGGCAAATGCCTTTTCTTATGGCATTGTTTCATCATTGTATGATGTTACGACTGGCAGTCAGCTTATCTGTTTTGCAACTGGCATTGGGTTCCAACCCAAATTGATTGGAAATAAAACACAGAGGGAGGGCATGTGCCATTGAACTAATTAAAACACCTTGCATAACAGTTCGGTTGTAACTAACCGGGTGACATAGTAATTAGCCAGATGGAGGGGCAATCATACTTAAGAAGACTTTGGTTTCGGGGACACGTGAATTGAAAAATATCAAATTTGGAAGTGCAACATTATGTTAGGTAAATGTTTTTTCAATGTTGAGTGTGCTCCGCTATCGCTTTTCGTAGTCTGCGAGTGCCTCAGATAACAGAACATTCTTTCCGGCTACTTTTCATGCACTAATAGTTGATTAGAATTTATGGGGCCACCATCCAACAAACCCATCTGGGCACCAGCCACCCACACGCCCACGATTTGCATTGCACCCAGCGGAGCTGCGTTGCCAACCTTGGTAAATATGCTGTGCTGGCTGCTACGTTTTGGACCTTTGTTGTTGATGCAGCTATTGTTGCCAGCTAGGGTTTGGTTAATCAGCGTTGACAACTTGGCTTTTTTCTGGACCAATCTGGTTACTCCCAAGGTTTGAAATGCGTTAACCGATCATTTTTTGCGGCCAACCACAAATCAGTTTACTTTTCATCACAGAGACATTGGTTTTTGGGAAATATATGTATGTTTCACTATTTAAAAATTTTGTTTTATTAATTTTAAATTTATACTAAGGAAAGAAAAACAGAAAAAATGTTTGACAGAATTATTATGAAAATCTCTAAAACCCATTTTTTACCAGATTGTATAAGATATTAAAAGAAGAGCTGTAATTTAGGGGCACCCGAGTTTTTCTCGGATCATTCTCAATTGTAATACAACTTAAGAATTATAACTTTAATTATAACTATCAACGTCATCACTAGAGAATGAACCACTTATTTGGAGAAAATAGAAACTGGACAATTTTTATTAGCCACCGTTGTTTTAATTTAGCATTACTGGCGGTGCTGCTTGGCTGGTTGGCGCGCTCCAGTACGATTCGCTTTGGTTTGTTGAGGTTTGGGTGTGGGTCCGGGTTTCGGTTGGGCTTTGTCAAGTTCGACCCTGGGGGCATGGCTCATAAATTTGCCGCTGCTATTGCAATATGAAATATATGCAACATAATTGAATTGCGCCTGTGTAGGTGCAGTGTGCGGCGTACTGTTAATTTTTAATTTATGCTCATAAATAATCAAGGCATTTTCATTAGACAACAATTTGCAGAGAATGAAAAAGGCAACTGATGGGGAAAAAATGCAAAATCCTGAGCGCTTGTGAAACAAAAATTGTAAAGAAATGGGGGAAACAAATGAGGGAGGTAAAAGTGTATAAAGTATTGTATTCTATAGTTTTATAAACAGTTTTGATGTCTTTTTACAATACAAGCTGGTGTCGGTTGGTTTCGACATACATTTTAAGCTCATAACCATGAATTTTTCCTCGTTTTTTAAGACAAGAAAAAATGGGGTAAAGTGCAGAGAAATTCTTGAACGAATTCCTCATTGCTCTGACTACAAAGTGAAGCACTAAAAATGTTATTTATACTTTTTAAAAGGAGTAAGACATAAAAAGCTGAGATAACGAAAAGAATTTCTTTTCAACCGCCGGGCTTATAAACATGTTTAGCCTGCTTAAATTCTAAAAATAGAAATAAAAGTGCTACATTTGCGGAATAGAATCTGTTTGTGGTGTTAAATGCCGCGTAATCATTTTCTGATGCCCATAAGAGCGCAACTAAAAAGCGTTGAAAAACGCGAAAAAGCGAGGGAGTCAGGTGGAGTGCGAAAGCTGTGCAAATATACATGGTAGTAGCTACGTCAGCTGCGCTTTAATGTCATTGTGCGGGTCTCTATCTGTGTATCTGGTGACATTCGAAACAGCAGCTCCGAAAAACGAGAAAGAAAAACAAAAGAAATAAGGCCAATGATGCTTGTAATTGTAGCTCCAGTTGGCACGGCTCCACTCTTGTTGGTTTTGCAACTGCTGTGTTTTTAAACCATTTTTGCCCCTTCGCCAGCGTTTTGACTGTTTTTGGCCATGGCGGCCAATTGCAATTTCAAGGCTGCAACTCCGGCTCGAGCACTCCATCTTCTTCACCATCACATCGCATCGTATCGCATCGCCCACATGCGCAAACAAGTCTTAAAAACTCATTAACGTTTAATAATGTGAAAAGTGATGCCGTTGGCTGAACACTGGCCACTGTCACCACCAGTTTGCGTTACAGAGAAAAATATTGGTTAATTGTAAATGCTAATATTAACCAATATGATTTATACATTCCTTTTTATAGTCGTCAAACGCTTATTAAAACTAGTCTCTTTAATGGAACGAAACATGGCATACTAAAAAATAGAAGATCATGATTATCTTTTTGTTTTTTGCTGTGCATTGAATGTTTACTGCCCCCAGTGCACACTTGCTGCACTCAATCAAGCTCAAAACCCGAAGAGGGTTGATTTGGGAGGTTGGCGGTTGGCAAGGGGCTAAAACCCGGGATGAGTTGTCTTCATTTTGCCATGAGTGGCAGCAGGCAACTGCAACAGGCCACCAATAAAAAGATGACAACGGCAATAGCATCATTTTTGCTCTTCTGCCAGCTCGCTTTTGGTCGAGAAAGTGTCCAAAGAAAAAAATAATCTGAAAGTTAGCTAATAGACTTCGGGCATACTCTGAAGTCGACGATAAAGGCATTTGGAATATGCTAGGAAATACGAAAAATATATAATCAAATCATTGCGATTCTAAGATCGATTTATTAATTGCAATTAATTAATTAATTAATTAATTATATAAACTATAAAGATCCATTTAAGGTAGCTCTTTTCTGTTCAACGTTAGCGAAGTGAACTACTTTTTAAAACGGATGTAAGGATCCACCAGCTGCTCGACATTAAAGTGCATAGTTTTCTCCACATCACAGAAACTAAAATGAAAGGAGATACCATAATCTAAACTTAAATTTTAAGTTGCCGGTAATTTCCTTTGTAGAAAACTAAGGCGGAAAATCGTTTCAAAAAAAAGGGGTTTCAATTAACAACTTCACAACGTAGACTGTTCTTTAACCCAGATCTCTTACCTATAAATAAAACTTGAGCACAGAGACATTCCATCGAAAACTCGATCATGAGCAGGAAACTGTGTTTAAGAACACATTTTGTCATCTCATCTGTGGGCAACTTTATCACTTCTTGCTGCCACATAAAAACGCAACAAAAAACCGCATGACAGTGCTTTAAAAAAGACCACGCTTCATCCTAGACAATTACGATAGAGTAAAACCCGCTTTACTACGGGGAAATCTTTTCTTGTGTACAGCATCGCACTTGCTTCCCCTCTTTCATCAGGCAGCTTCTTCTTTATACGCTGCCAGCCATAACTGTAGTTGCAGGTGTGTAGGTAAATGTAGTTGTTGTAGTTTCGTTGTTTGCTCGGGGGAATTTACGGAGCGTTGATGGCTTTCTCCTCTAAGACTCGATTTTATAGAGGATAGAGATGGCAAGGGGAAGAGGAGTGGATAACGTTGCTACATTGCGATGAGGAGGTGGTGAACAAGAGCACGGGGAGATGATCTCTAGGCCATTAAGAGTGGCCAGCAAAAAGTTTTCGTTTATTGGTGGCATGGGCCAGTTTTATAGCTTCATTTGCACACAACAACTGCTGCAGAGGCCGAGGTCAGGTTGGTACACACATAAGATAGGGGGCAGGTGGGCGAACGGTGGGCGTGGCTCATTAGCAGGGTGCAAGGTGGATCGCTATTCCTCAAGCGGAACGGTAGCCAAATGCTTTCAGGGTATTCTAAGGTTATCGAAAGTTTTAAATCAAAGCAAAGATTTGAACAGAAGTTAGCGGAATTTCGAATAAAAATTTTAATCATTTCAAAACATAATTGTTTCTAGATAAGGCTTCCCCTGAGTAATACTTTGAAGAATTCGGCCGAAAAAGCACCCACTTACGTTTTGGGTAATCAGTATAAATTTTATGAACCGCTGCTTCAGCGAAATCTTTCCCACAATCAGTACTTCGTTTTGTGGTTTCTCCCAAATGAAAAATCACGACCCGTTGGGTCACTATCATCATAACAGTGCGGCCGATAAGTACGTGGCCCATTGTCATTAGCTGTGGGCATTAATTGCACGTGGAAAACGGCGACCTTAATGTATTCGGTTCCACAATGCGGCTGATAAAAAGAAATGCATTTGCAATGCCCAGATAGGCGGAGAAGAAACGAAAAAAAACATGAAAAACATATAGTTTAGAGCCCCGACTAGGAGATATCCGCTAATCACTGCCAGCTTTTGTTGAAAAAATATGTATCCTAGTGGTAAATTTTATAAAAACAAAAGTATAAAAACAACGATATTAGTAAATTTTACAAAAGCATGGAAGACAAATTTTAAAATTCCTGGTTTTAGGTTCTTTAATTCCCGGTTCTTATAAGATGGTTGACCACTAACATCTATTACTTTTTTCTTTCTTTTTAAGCGATCGTCACAACTTTGTTCAATTACCAATTATATTTAGCTAGTATTAGAATATCATTTGGCTTACAGTAAGATTAAGTGAAAATATCATCGGTAAAATATTTTTTCTGAAAATTTGCAAATACTTTTGTGACAATTCAATATACCCATTTTACTTTTGAAGACCAGGTATTAACCAGGAAAACTGCATTTAGCCAGAAAAACGAGAAGACAAATCTTCAGCGGATTTTATTTACACGAACCGGTTTAATTGGCTCGACCTCCAATCAGAATCAAGTTCACCAACGCAGCGGCATTAAGAGTCCCAATAAGTAAGTGCATGGGGAAAGACAAAATGAAAAGTTTGGTTGGAAATCGCTTACCGAAAGGGAAAATATCTGGAAGCTGCAGGATGTAAGGATAAAACAGCAACAAAAACGATGCAGGATTAACGCCAGTTTTTTTTTGAGAGTATGTATATGTGGCGAATTAAAGTGACCAACAAAAACAGACACACACACGGCCGCTCACTAACTAACACACACACTTGTACGCACCGAGAGAAAGAGAGAGATAGAAAGAGCAAGGGGAGATTCGGGAATTGAACACGTTTGCCGCTACTCCGATTTCGATTCCGGCGGAGGGCGTAGTACCGCCCCTAAATTATGGGCGACCCGGTTTATTTACACGTCCGAATTACTTATATATGTATACGTATGTATTTTAGACCGCGCCTGCTGCACTTTCTACTACACCTACAACTCTCTGTTGCGTACGCGCTTGTGTGTACGTGTGTGTGTGCGTATCAATTGCACACGTATGCATCTGTTTGACTGTGTGGGTGAATTTATTTTGTTTGGTGGGATTTTTTTACCCGAAAATTTGTAATCACACTTGCACTGCACAAGCACTGTTAATTTTCTTTGATTAATAATTAATTCTTGCGCGACGCGACATATCCTCGTAGCAAAAAAATGTACGAAGAAGAGAGCGAGCGGGTTGCTTAAATAGATTTTTCAGGTTTCAGAGCGACCAGCTGTGGGGCACAAAAAAATGCCATTGTCAAAGAGGCCATGCTAAATAATGTTATCGATAGTATCGTTGTTCCTTAAGTTAAAAACTTTAAATTTATTATGTTATGTTCATTTCCAATTGTACATTTTTCCCTACTTATAAAAATAAGCCACTATTTTACATTCAGCACCCCAAAATTACATGTGTTGTAAAAGGCAATTATTAATTAGGGATACAGGGGTGTCTTAGAAGTCTCCGTCAAAATTAGGGACGGTTTATTTGAAATTCAACAGGAAAAGAAAAGGGAAATCCGTCAGTGTCTGCTTTTGAGTAAATATGCTTAGATTTTGGGAACGATTTTCCCACAACCTACTCTTTGGTTAATTTGAAGTCAGTAAGTCAAAATGGATGCGGTTCCTGTGACCATGACTTTTTGATTTATATTTTTCTTTCTCAATAGTGCTTAACATCTAAATTTTTACACATTTTTCGCTGCCGGGCCCCTGATTAGTACGGGCCCCGGGAAAATGACACAGCTGGGGGGGACTACAAGAGAGACTTTCAGCTAAAATCTAACTAAAAAGATTTCTATAACATTTCTGTAGTAAACAAATGCTTTATTCTTCTATTCCTAGCCTTTTTAAATTCCATCCATTTTATTCCACAGTCTAATTACAATAAAATTTTAAGCACGGAAGCGGAAAAATATTAAATAGATTTTTGAATTTCGCGCACTTTTTAAGCTTAATAGAACAACGGGACTATTTCGTTCGATAGTCAAAATTCTTATCGCATTTTTCTCACAAAAGGCATAATGAGGGCATCGATGTATCGATTGCGGAATAGAGTTATTTACAATGCCTCTGGTCACACTGACATGCTACCAACTTTTTAATAAAACTTTGTTAATTACAAATACGGCGACCAATTCTGCGCTTAAAGTCAATCGCTTCGCGACATCCCGCGTCGCCATGCACAGCCGGAGTTTGCTGCCGGATCCGGCGGTATACCAGCCGGACACCCTGGACTTGAACACGGACATAAAGGCGGCGGACTACTGGTTCAACTGCTTCCGGGACATGGTGGCCAAGTTCGCCAAGGTTGCGGCCAGGTCGCAGGAGGAGGATCACACGGCCCCGCAGCGGGCGGAGCAGTTCCAGGCGGCCTACCTCCAGCAGCTAGAGGAGCACCAACGAAATGTGCCCCTCAACAGGGGCAAAGTGGTCCTGGGCACCAGTGAGCTCCTCCAACTTAACGAAACCATGCTGCGGCGCTACGGATTCACGGATCCCTGGCTGAGCCAAAAGAGGGTGGAGAATGCCTCCGCGGTGGCTCGTCTGAAGCAGCGTCTCCAGGAACTGGACGCCCTGGAGGACGAGGATGCCCGGTGGACGGAACTGGTGCGCGGCGTCCTTGCAGGCAACATGTTCGATTGGGGTGCCCAAGCCATTTCAAATATCCTCGAGCAGGACAGCAATTTCGGACTGCATTCAGCTTTAGAGCGCATCGAGAAGCGACCCTGGCTGCTGGACAACCTGGACAACTGGCTGAAGCGTCTCAAGGGAGCGCCCCACAAGTGCGCCGTGGTTTTTGTGGACAACAGTGGCGTGGATGTGGTCCTGGGCGTACTGCCCTTTGTGCGGGGACTCCTGAAAAGAGGCACCAAGGTGCTGCTCTGCGCCAACAGTGAACCCGCTCTCAACGATGTGACCAGTGAGGAGCTGAGATCCTTGCTGGATGAATGCTCGCGGGAGTGTGAGGTGCTACAGCAGGCCTGGTCCAAGGGACAACTGCTGGTGTACGCCAATGGACAGTCGGGTCCCTGCCTCGACATGCGCACATTGCCGCCGGAGCTGTGCGACGCCATCGCCGCTAATGAGACTGATCTGCTCGTGATCGAGGGCATGGGACGAGCCCTCCATACAAACTTGAACGCCCGCTTTGGCTGCGAGACCCTCAAGATGGCCGTGGTCAAGAACCGGTGGCTGGCCAAGTACCTGGGCGGAGAGGCCATGTTCGCCGTCATCTGCAAGTTTGAACCGGCTGTGCCCAGCTAGTCCAGGAGCCACCGCATCCATTGTTATCCCTTGTTGACAAAACACAATGCCCCCGCCCACAGATGATGTCCAACAGCCAGGGGTCCTTGTTGAGTTCGAAATTATTGTTATGGTCCACTGAACCCACTATCCACTATCCACAATCCAATCCTATCCCTCGACCTACCGATGAGATTCATATGTGTATAAATATAATCTTAATGCAAGTGCTTTTGTGGTCACCTCACCCATATAACAGCTACACTTTTAATAATTAAAAACAAAAATATATAATAACAAAGCCTTTTGTTTATCATGGCGGCGGTTTATTATCGGTCATGGTTATATAGACTGCAATTTTGATAAGCGTCGAATGGTGAGGATTACTCGCTGATAAGGATGGAGTCCGGCGCTTCCAGCGCTGGCAATTCATCAGCCCGGAGGGCTCAGACATTTCCCACCATAAAACTTGGATAATGTCTGTTCTCATTTACATATGGGCTTCGGTGCGTGCCAACTCTTACGTTTCGCTATCTCACTAATCTGCCTATTCGTGGTCGAAATAAAACAACAAAGAAGACAGTCACCATAATAACTGGTTGATAAGCAGTCAGGCAGATAAGATCGAGCGAAGCTAAGACCAGGAAATGGTTGGCCGGGAAGAACATGATCTCAAGCTGAATTAAAAACTAATTCCGTTTCACAGAACTAAGCATGAAAAACCATTAAAGCTATATATAAAAATATGTCATTAAAATCCAAAAATAACTTATAGAGACAATAGAAAAATTTCTTCGACTGCAAAAAGTCGTTTTTATTAATATGATTGGGAATATATAAAGATAAAATAAATCAATAACAAGAAAGGAAGTACCCTTTTTAGAAGTCATCGGAAACTTGGAAATAACTAACATAAAAATGGGTTAAAAATTTGATCAACGGTAGACTAAAAATTTTGAATGCAGATTTTTAGAGATTGAACCCACAAGTCTTTAGAGGTATGCCACTTTGAAATAGTATTAAATTTGGTAAAGTTATGGACTCTGGAAGTCCAATTGGCGGTCACCTCATTACAAGTCATCGGAAGCTTGGAAATAACTAACATGAAAATGGGTTAAAAATTTGATCAACGGTAAACTAAAAATGTTGAATGCAGATTTTTAGAGATTGAACCCACAAGTCTTTGGAGGTATGTCACTTTGAAATCGGATAAAATTTGGTAAAGTTATGGAATCCAGAAGTCCAGTTTTGGGCCACTTTTTAACAACACATCGGAAACTTGGAAATAAATGACATGAAAATGGGTCAAAAATTGGACCAACGTAAAAATGAAAATTTTGAATGCAGATTTTTTGAGAATCAAATTACGAGTCTTAGGAGATACGCCACTTTGAAATCAGATAAAATTTGGTAAAGTTATGGAATCCAGAAGTCCAGTTTTGGGCCACCTTTTAACAACACATCGGAAACTTGGAAATAAATGACATGAAAATGGGTCAAAAATTGGACCAACGTAAAAATGAAAATTTTGAATGCAGATTTTTTGAGAATCAAATTACGAGTCTTAGGAGATACGCCACTTTGAAATCGGATAAAATTTGGTAAAGTTATGGACTCCGGAAGTCCAGTTTTGGGCCACCTTTTAATAACACATCGGAAACTTGGAAATAAATGACATGAAAATGGGTCAAAAATTGGACCAACGTAAAAATGAAAATTTTGAATGCAGATTTTTTGAGAATCAAATTACGAGTCTTAGGAGATACGCCACTTTAAAATCGGATAAAATTTGGTAAAGTTATGGACTCCGGAAGTCCAGTTTTGGGCCACCTTTTAATAACACATCGGAAACTTGGAAATAAATGACATGAAAATGGGTCAAAAATTTCATCAACGTTAAATTAAAAATTTTGAATGCAGATTTTTAGAGAATGAACCCTCAAGTCTTTAAAGATATGTCACTTTTAAATCGGATTCAATTTATTAAAGTTATGGACTCTAGATTTCCAGATTTGGGTCACCTTATCACAAGGCATCACAAACTTGGAAATAACTAACATGAAAATGGGTTAAATTTTTGATAACGTTAAACTAAATATTTGAATGCAGATTTTTACAGAATGAACCCAAAAGTCTTTAGAGGTATGTCACTTTGAAATCGGATTAAATTTGGTAAAGTTATGGGCAGTGTTTTGCAGCACATCTTTCCAACCTAAAGCCCCTCTTGCTGTTCGTCAGTTTCCTCTGGTGGGCTGTTGGGAGCAACTGCGTCTTCCGAACTTAAGTCCTCGTAGCAAGCACGATGCCAGCAGGCCACTATGGCTCTATACGAATCCAGGAAAAGAGCCTGACTGTAGAGCTTGATGCCCATTTGCAGGACAACAAAGCCTATGATCACGCCCGGACTTATGTTATTCCAATCCCAGAAGAACATCCATACAAAGAGGGGGCGTAGAGCGTCAACGAGCAACCGACTGATGCTGGAAGAGTCCATCGTAATGAAAACGCCAACAAAGTTGTATGAGGCACATGAGATGGCGAAACCAATCAGGGCCAAAATCAGGGAGGGTTTTCCCGTGAGAGCCAGAACAAGATCACTCCAATCGTCGAAGACAGCTCGTGAACTATCGTTAAACGGACGCACGCTTGGCAAGAAGTTCAAACAAATGGCGAGCAGCGAGGTGATGACCAGTCCGAAGATTCCCTGCCAACCGGCAGCCTGCAGAGGAACCACATCCGAGGTCTTGAGCTGCTTCTCCTCGCAAACATACTGCAGACCGTGCAGGATCTCGGCTATAATGATGAGTAAGTCGCCGGTCAGGATGGATTTGTAGTCCGTGAACGGCAATGTGGCCTGCTCATCTTTCACTCGTAGAACGTCCAAATAGATGATGTCGAGAAGGGCACAAGATATGGTGAAGATGGCCAGCCATTGGCGGCCGGTGAGCGTGTGGTTCAGGAAAATGGCACTGAAGACGCCCGCAAAGATCGTTGAGGCTCCCCTTATCATCTGGAAGGAGGTGGGGTTGGTAAAATAAAGTCCCGTGAACAGCAGAATGGAGGCCACCGCATCCAGCACGGCGGGCAGGAGCATGCTCAAAGGACTAAATTCTCTGCTGGTGCTGTCCTCCTCCGTCAGGATGCTGTCCAGGTCGGTGATGATCTGTGAATTCTAAGATCATACATTTTTTACAAGCAAATTTAATTCAAAATGGATTGCATGGGTTTGACCGACCATCGGATAGAAACAATATGAACGTGAAATTGGGACATTAAAACCCAATAAAAAGCCCCCTTAAACTCTCTGTAATCGCATTTCTCAACTCACTTCCGATCGGCTGGCAATCAGGCGGATCACCTTAAAGATCACAAAGCACAGGAACTCGCCCAGGAACATGAGCAGGGTGAAGACTACAGGATGCTGGAATCCATGACGCTTTCCATCGCTGCCAATAACTTGCTGATGATTGGCCCAATTTACCACCAGGACATTGAAGGTGCCGCTGACCAGAAAGATCGCCGACAGAAAAAAACGATGATCCATTCTGCGAAGAAGTAATAATCTTTCTGAGGTGTTCAGTGCTTGCTTGCTAGGTCGATTAGTCAATATTGATAAGTGATAGGTGGACAAATATTGCGGTCATCTGAATTCTTGCCTACCCTTCCATAACCTATTAAATTTTAAATTTGAACTTTTGGTTTTCACTTATGGTACCTTTTGGTTTATAATAATTTAACAAACATAAACAAAGTCGTAATGTGTTTATAGTTCTGTAAAACAAAACAATTTATTGGTACATAACTAGATGGTAAATGTATCTAGAAACTCAACACCCCTCGATAAATCACTCATGAAGTACTATTCAAAATTTCAGTTATAGAATAGGTAAGTGCCAAAGTTTTCAATTTGATTTAACGGAATTTTTAAATTAGAACAGAACGGCGTGAAATTAACAGTATCGTTAACGCTAACGTTGGACAATCGAACATCAGCTGTTTCGGGCTCGTGTCACGAATTCATCCCTTCGAATTGTCAGTTGTCAGCTGTTGTCAGTTTTTGACGGTCGTGTGAAAATTAATGCAAAAAAGTCCCCAATAGATAAACAATAAATCGGTGTGCGGAAAAAGGAAGCCCAGGAACAGTTGAAACTCGCGTCGTTTTGGTTCTTTTAGTTTTCCTTAAACCACTTTGCTTTGCGCTCTGTCAGGCATTTCAGTTTTTTGGTGCCCCAAACCAAGTGATTATTATCGGCGATTACTACTAAAGACTATGGATATTCTGAGGAAAATGTTCAAGTCCGAGGCGGAAAAGGAGCCGGAGTGAGTACTAGATATGGTGGGATTATGAATGGGATATTATGCAAGTGCAGGAAGCGCATTCTAAAAATATGGGGGCCCCCGGAACACGAACACAGCGGCGTTTTTCAGGCGACGACGGATCGATAACCAGGCACCTGCCATGATAGATACATTTTCACCAGGATACACACACGCACACGGGAAATGCGGCCGTTCCTCTCCGAGAAAACGGAGGCTGCGTATTGAGACCCCCGAGGGTTGGAAGTCGAAATGGAAATCCCTTCTCATCCCACCCCCTTTTCCACTCTCTCTTTTCCTCCACTTCTCTCCTGGCCAGCTCTTCGGTTTCCGCTTCCAATAAGGACGAATTCCGGAAGCCCCAGTGGTTCGAGGAGGCCGAAACCGATGACGAACTCTTCGACGACGATCGCAAGTTCGCCTTCCAGGTCTTCACCAGTCCGCTGGAGATGCAGAAGCACTTCGAGAGCCAGCTGCAGCGGCTCCTGGAGTCCCTAAACGATGGTGATGGTAAGTCCATTTACAATTGCATAACTAGAGCCAGCGTACTTTTAAAATAATATATCTTCAATGCATGACTTCATACTTTTTAATTGATTATATATACATACATATATACACTTTATTTATATCTCCTCAAAAATATGTAGATTTGATATGCCAAAAAAACAACTATGCAATTTAGTTCTCTGTATAAATTGGTACTTTATTTTACCTTAAATGTATTTGGCAAAAGTAATTTACTATTCATGTAATTAGCCAAAATAAATCGATCGAATATATATCTGTTTAGGGTGGTATTTGTCTTGTAAACGCTTTCAGCAAATGTAATTGGTCGATTTAAATGTAATTTTCTAAGCGATTCGTAATCAATTAAGTAATGTCAACAACGTAGGATAGCAGATTGTATTTAAGTATTGGCAAAAAGTTTGCTATATTCAAAGACTTAAACTATTAATACGTACCATTAAAATGGACTTTTTCAGATGGTTTTGAGCGCGACTTGAAAGAGGACTTTTTGAAGCCGGGCTTTGAGAGCAAGATTTTGAAGAAGTTTGAGCAGCAAAAGGACTTGTCCCTGGACACGGACCTGGATGGCGAGTGAGTAACCATAGTTCATTTCCAAGCCAAAGTTGACTTAACAATTCAACATTTACAGGATCTATGCCGATCAATTGCACTCGCTCATCCAGCGTTTAAATCCGGAGGAGAAGCTTGAACCGGGTGACCAGGGAATGGGCAACATTTTGCCATCGAATCAGCATGGCTATCGCAAGAGCTATCAACGAGCTAAGCTCACTGATGAGGAGATAATCATGGGCCGGATACATGGAACCATTTCCGCCGATGGGGAGAGCAAGTCGTGCGCTCGTCCTCCGCGTCCGCCGATGAACAACAAGCCGGACATCATGACGCCCATGACCCCGATGTTGCCGCGCAGTGGAATGACTCCTTTCGGTGGGGTATTCGATGGCAACTATCAGGTGAGCAGGATCAGAAGCCCCTCTCATGGTAGCCCCTTAATTTGATATTATTTTTGGCAGGGTCCAAAGCTGTTTAGCCAGAGCGTCATGACCAAGACGGTGCGCAAGCCGGATGGCAGTTACGAGACCACCAAGGTGACTCAGGACTCAGCTGGTCACAAGACCACCACCGTAACCCGGATGATAGACGGGCGCAAGGAGACCATCGTCACCCACGATGGCGGAGATGGTTCGCCCAAGATGGGAGGACAGCAGAAGAAGGAGGTGGTGGTGGCGGCCCAGGGCGAACGCAACATATTCGTGACAAAAGAAGGCTACGCCATGCCACGGAACCTCTGGTGACCAGTGGTGAACAACTATTGCCCCAATCAAGACAAGCGATCTCTGCTGCAGCAACAGAAACAACAGCAACAGTACGAAGATAAGCTAAAGCGATTCGTCGGCAACATAGTCCCGCATCCACACAACATCCAAATTAGAACCTACTACATTTTAGTTTACATTCTCCTTAGTGTTTGGTGTTTTAGATGAAACGCACTTGAGACAACAGATGACGACGATTATTGACCATGATTTTATTGACCAGCGATCAATTGATCGTTTTGGCCATATATATTATGTGAGACAGGCGCACCACCCGGCGGCGCCGCACTTTCAGTTCCCAGATCCAGGGCTCTCTGCAGGCCAAGCTCGAACTCCCCATAGAATGGAGATGGAGTTGGGATCGGAGATGGCTCGTGTTGAGCGGTGCGAACGTGATTTTCAGTTTTGGCAGCAGCAGGAGCAGGCCAGCCGGATTGGATGGATGATAATTCAGTGTCGTCCACTCCAATCCCGCAGAGCGCTGGCATCCAAAACAAACCAACCAACAAACAATCGCCGAAACGGCGGCAGTTATTGTATTATTGTATTGATTCTTCGTGGTACTATCTGTGTCTCAATGCTGCGATCGTCAGCATCTAAAGTGCCCGTAGTGATTTAGCAGCGAAAAAATATATGGATCCACTATACAATACATTACCGCTTACCAGGCAAACAAATCAAGTTTATATACTATCTACAATTGCGTTAATTTTGTTAGTTATACTCTACATTTTTATACTTATACACCCGCGTGGTGAATTGATCTGGTTTCTGCCCAAGCAGTCGAGTTCAACTCACAGTATTTTGAATTACAATTCAATTTTTTGTTTATTAGTTTTACTAATCTTTAATGCTTAAGTTGATTTTCATCCGAACTAACTTTCAAAGAGGACACAATGCATACACGCATTAGTTATCATTCAAGAAACATGCAAATAAAGTGTTGTGCAATAAAAATTTGACTTTGATTTTTGGAAAAGGGATCTGTGTAATAAGTGAAATAGTAAAATAATTAAATTCTGATGCCGTATTGAACTAATTTTGAACATTCTAGAAAAGTATTTAGCTTTAAACAGAAGGTTAGTTTGAGTATCAAGAATATAATTGAATTTTAGAGCTAGAAAAGCTTATTTGATTTTATTTATAATTTTCTCAAAACAACATAAGGGTTTCTTCTTAAAAGATGCGTTGTCCAAGTGATGGCCTTTTTGAGTTTTTATTTTATTCAGTTTAGTTGGATTTAAACTAGAGCAACAGGATAAAGAAGCTATTAGCTATGGGCCATTGGCTCAATGATGATGGTCATCCTTCTTGACGAAGCGCAAGCCGCAGTAGCCGCAGATGTGATTGCCGGGTTTGTCCTGCGCGTAAAAGAGATTCCAATGAGTTATAAATCAAAACAGTTAGCTGAAGATCATACCAGGTTGATGTAGACCTTGGGATGACCCAAAGGACCATCGCCTCCGTCGCAGAAGACAACGCGTTCGGTGCATTCCTTGGGGGGTACCTCCTCGATCAGCTTAATGCCCCAGTTCTCATTAACATACCGCTTGGCATTGACGAATCGCGCATTGCGGTAGTCATCCTTATCGAACACCTAAAATACGCATTGATTTAGATATTTAAATACATATTCTACACAATGTTTGCGTAATCGCAGGATGGTTGCTTTGCAAATCCCTCGATTTCTCTTACCTGTCCGGTGTGTGTAACCTTCTCGATGTCACCGCGGCAGCTGGCACTGCGGACTGTGGCCAAGGGTGACATCCAATTCTGGCACGGACGGCCCAATTTGGCCAAATTGTTTACCAATTGCTTGCTTGCCATTTTTCTTACCACAAATTTGTTCGTACAACGTATTGTGACAGGAATCACCCTGTGGCTGTCAGCTGGCTTAACAGCACATTTGTTAGTTAACATTTAGCGGACAGCGGTCACACTGGTATTTCAAATATTTTTTAAGTCCTTATCCCTGGCTAACTTTTTTGAAATATTTTATGAATAATTTTTCAAATATATTAAAAATTTCAGATCTTTTTCCGCCCCTGTTATTATTTTTTTGTGTATTATAAAATATTTAGATTCTTTGCACAAAGTTTTCAAAACTATGATTCCAGGAGCCATCCCGATTGTTGTCTATTTTTTTTGGTCAAGAAATTAAAAGAATTCCGTTTCCAGTTCAGATACCGTTTATTCGATAGTTGAAACTAAACTATGTTTTATTTTTCAGAATTTTTACAATAGCAAGAATTTTTCGGTAGCTAACGAAATAAATAAAATTTGATTTTAAGTAAGTATAATTAGTCCATACGTAAAACAAAACAGATTATTGAGAACAATATTCTAAATATGATTTTTAAATTGATTGTCCATTGAAACTCCTAGCAACGCAACAATGCATTGGATTTCCCTAAGTGTTTCAATTAATACTTTAAACTTATTTCAGTTCCAATCTACCAACTAGTTATCAAAGCTCTACTATAAAATGTTTATCTTATATACTTTAACATACATAAATAACAAAGAAAAATATTCTCAATATGTTTATAAAATTGCTCTTATTGTTTATTGGGATGCCCAGCATTTTACATATGTATATTCTAATTAGGATGCCCATTTGTTTGATTTCCCTCTCAATTAAATGTTGTTTAGAATGAGGGGATGTAAACAAAAAACGAAGATAGAGCTAAAATTTCCCTTGGAGCATGCGCCCCAATAAGAAATGCCGGCATTTAATGACGAGAGGTTCTTCGTGCGCAATTCCCGAACCATCTCTTTCGTATTTTCGAAAATATTCGAATTTTCCACCGACGATCGGTGAATTGGCTCCTGGCGTTTGGGAAACGCATTCAGTTAGTGTTTCGTGCTCGTCGAGTGTTGTTCTCGGTTCTTCCTCTACAACATCTAAAGTTCTTCATTGAAAAGTCTTCTTTCCTGCCATCCATGCATATATACACGCCTCTATATATACGCATATATAGAAATTGATTTGGAATTGTTCGCGCAAAGAATTCTGGCGTTGAATCAAAGCGAATTTACGGTGTGTAATGTTACAAATTAATGGGATTACCTTGTGTATCCGAGATCCCATTGAAAAAGCACAGAAAAAAGCCCAATTTTCCACGGATTACATAATCGACAGTGAAGTGCTATTTGGAAAAAACGTGTTTTTCCACGTTTTCCGGTGCGAGAAAAATTAACGAAAGGAAACGAAAAATAGAATGTGCTTCAGCGTAATGGTGAATCGATAGAATATGGATATCAAAGAGGGTTTCCTCATAAAGTGGATGGCAATTAAAAGTGGTCCCAGAATAAAGTGAAGCATGCGAGGCTGCATCTTTTTGCTCTGCCCATCTCGGCATGGTTTCCTCCGAAACCGAGCGAACCGAAAGTTTAACGAACTGAGTTCATTTCTATTTTTGAATAATTCGAAAGCAACCGACAACGGACAACGGACAACCGCCGCCGCAAAGTGAAAAGTCTGCATGAGTTTTCCCTCGTCGCGGTGGTGCGAGATTCGGGACGTGTGCTTTTTAAGTGGTGCCGATGGTGGACTGATCCACCACGCCACTACATACAACTACACCACCCAACCACCCGCCTACACTGTGCAGTTTTTGGTTTTTTGGAAAATCCATAAAGGAATTGAAATATTGAAAGCAGATGACGAACAAATTTTTGTCTACGAAAGTGTGCAAAATATCTGAAAAAATTCTAGACGAAATAAAATTAGTGATGACAGGATATGAGCAATCACATTACGACTCAATTGGTTTTAACTTTCTAAATTATCGGTGTTTGAAAATGAATAACTATTTCTTTAATTAAATTATAACATTTGATTTATTATTTTTTAAAAATTGTAATTAATAATATAATTAACAAGCCTTTTGTGGGGTTTTAATAAGAGTTATAGATTTGTAAGATCGATTTTTTTGCTTTAGTCAATTTAGAAACCCAAAATTGATAGTAAATCATTTTACCAATATCGTTCTTAAACAAATTGTCTAACATTTCATTGTTTATTTATTTTAGAAAGCTTAGCTTTTTTAATGTTCCATTTAAATTTCTGTTTATTTTAAAAAGCTAAATTTATTTACCCTCCAAATGAAATGTTTGCTCAACTCAATTCACTTGAAAAACAATTATTTCAATTTTGCGCACTGTATATAATGTATTTTAGGTTCAGCTAATTTCACTTTCACGCAGCATCCAATATATAATCAATGATATGAGATGTTTCCAAGGTTTCCGCACACTCTGCCAAGCATATATCATAGGCACTTGAGGCCTTCAAACAATTTTGACAGCGGCTAATCCCCGAGTGCCCACTTCTCTCCTGGCTGCCACTTCCAATCTGTAGCCTAATGCTAATGTCCATGCATTGTAAATTATTAGCATATATATTCACTATTATTTGTGACAACTATCTGAAATAAATGTTTCTGCGAACCAAACGCTTTTTGTAGATTTTTGTAGACTTGAAAGCCGCACACTCACGTCAGCCCCATTTTTAAAGATTGTATAAATGTTTATACCACTTCCGTTAGGATCTATATCTTTCCTATATGCGAATATTGTGCGTAGTCTGATGAAATAAGTTGCCTACCTATTTTCTAGAATAGGTCATGATTTATTTATGTTTCTTTTGCTTATATTAATTATGATTTTTTTTTGTTTTTTCCACTTGACATAATTGGGTTGGATGTTCAGGTGATTGTTTTGGCTAATGAACAAAATATGATTTATGATTTTTGCACAGTTTCTATGGATGAGAATAAAAATATGTCAAAAGTTGTTCGCTAGAATTATACTTAAAGTTTTTAAACTAGATCATGGTTTCTAGTTTCACATTTAAAATATTACATTTATTTCTGCATTAATCAAACTATTTTTAAAGTTCCTTAAAACCAAAAGGCACTTTCAATGGGCAACATTTATAATCAAAATATCTGAAAAACAAATAGTGTTAATATGTTTTTAATTATTCTCTTGCCAGTGTAATATGTTAAATTAAACCCCATAACCCCGTCCAAAAGTCTTTGTGAAACAAAAGCCATCCCGCTCGTAAAACCGAAATAAAACCAAACCCAAAGATCTCGATCGTCTCATCCGTTTGCCACCAAGATGTCCGGGCAGCAACCGCCGCCGTACGGGAATGGTCCGCGTGGCTGGAATCCGCGTGCCCACAATCCCGCCTCTCCATCGCCATCGTCCTTCCTGTACCGTCCGCCCTCGCCATGGACGACGGCACCCAGTCCGCCGCCGATAATCTCGGGCCCTCGTCCCTTTGGACATGCCATGTCGCCGGCGCCACTCAACCAGGTGAGGGGTCAGCGCGGTAGCACCAATATACCCCATCCGCGACCCCAGTGGCCAGGTGGTAACCAGTCACCGGCGCCCTACCAACAGGCACCGCCGCCGAGTGGCTACTACGGTGGAGTGGCAAGTGGTGGGGCATCGCCGGCACCACGTCCCTACCGACCGGCTCCCCTGCAGCACCAGAACTCGTATGGAGCCCAGCCGACCAGCTCGTTCCAGCTGTCGCCCACACCATCGCCCATCGTCTGCCAGACGCCGAGTTCGGACTTCAATTACAGCAACCGGCAGACGCCACTGTCGCACCACCAGTACCATCCACTGGGGGCAGCTCCACCGCCATTCTTCCAGCAGCAGCAGGGAGCCCCGGTGATTCCGCCACAACCGAGACAACATGGAGGACACGGAGGACACGGACTGGCCCAGGATCAGATCGATTTCGTGGGCGTGCCGCTGGAGCCTCCGCAACCTAAATCCTATGTGATTTACGATGACGAAGAGGAGTTCGGTCCATCGACAGCCGAAATCATTGCGAACCAATCGCAGGACTACGTCGACGAGAAGCTTGCCGAATATCAGATGACGATATTGCAGTTGCAAGGTGAGTTTCAGAAATTAAAGCTTGCACAAATTAGTATAGTAGTTATCATTTTGTCATTTTACAAAATATAGCATCATAGCTACATAATTTTTTATTTAATCATACTTATAAAAAACTAAAGATATATACATATTTATGATATACAAATTTTGAGGATAGGTTTTAGTTCCTTTAAGTTTGGGTATCTATAAAAACTTTGGTTTGTTAGGAATATTAAAGGACATCAATCAGGAGTGTATATGTACTTTTATTCTAAGACAAAACATCCAAGGAAAACACAATTTTTAAGGCACTTTTTAATAAAAATCAAATACGATTTAAAAGTTCCCAATATATCTTTTCTCAGTGCAGCTGAGTCAGCGGCATTCTAGAATTTTTTGTTAAGGTGACAACTATCAGTTGGACGCCCCTTCAACACACAAATAACGTGTAAAATATTTGATTTTCTCTTGGCAAAGCATTGAACTTTGTTGAATCAGAGCGTTTTATTTTTTTGTGCTGATGGGGGAAAGCGAATGTAAATGTCAACCGAACTTGACCCAGACAAGTTCCCCCCCTCCCCAACTCACCCCCTTCATCCGCATCCGCATCCGCATGCGGATCAGCCTCCTGACACCATCGCTCGAAAGTAGACTATGGCCCAGATTCTGTGGGTCTCTTTCACCTTTCGCTGGCGTAAGTGCCTTTGGTTCGAACATTATTTTGGCTATTTTGGTGCCTTTGGTGCGCTTAGCCAAAGGTAATGACATAATGTCGCCAAAATGGAAACGGAATATAAATTTGTTTGGCAATCGTGCAAATTGCAATCGCCAATACAGGCCAAACACATCGAATGCCAAATGAATCGATGAATTGTTATGCACACATATAGAGTGTATACATATATTTTCTTTTGCTCTCTAACAATTCGCAAGTGCTGGGTATGAGATAATTTGTTATTTAATATTTTGCACTTATGGTGGGTGGGTCTATATTTGCAAATTCAATTTGATTTATTTGGGAATTTACTTTGGTAATTTGTATATTTTAACACTTTTGCTTGGTGCAAGAAATATGTATCTTTCAGAAACTTGTAGATATATTATACCTCTTTCCTGTTACAATTCAAAAGATGTTTGCTGTCCAATAATATACTTCTTTTTATGACTTGCTGTATACACCCAGGACAATAGGTAAATCGGATTTCCTTTTAGCCACAATTGGTGGCACAAGTCGAATGTAAATAATTGAGCGGCGTGTGATCACGCTTTGTGTGTAGCTGATAGGCGAGGTTTTGAGCCTTTTGTTCAGAGTACTTAGCCAGATGAGTGGAACGGGCAATGAGATCACTCTTTATATTGAAACGCAACGAGTCTGTAGACTGTGCCTTGACTATGGGATTATTCGGAAAAGTTGTTTATAGACAGAAGCACAACGCAGTGCTGTGAATGCCTTTTCATGTTCCAATGGTGATGAGGCCAGGTCCGGTGCTGATGTCACAGTGGAAATGGATTCATTCTTTTATTTATACACTGCATTTGCTCTGTCTGATTTTATTCCCTTTGTCTTGTTAGGCCCCAAAGTTTCCCCCAAATACGAAAATTGGCTGCATCTTGATTCAGTTTTGGGCTAACTTATTTTTAGACGCTTGTTTGGCATGATTTAGGTTTCTCAAGGGATAGGAGACTGGGCTGGCTGTGCTATTTTCGTATAATTTTCTCGCCCTGCTTTCTGGTTTATTTTCAAATTTAGCAGCATATTTCTTTTTCTTTTTAGTTATTTTATTTTTTTTTCTTGGCTTGCTCTACTCGAACTTGTCTTGTCATGGCGAGAAATGCGATTAAAAATAGAGTTTGTAGAGTTTTCTGGGATTTTCAGCTGTTTCGTTTGGCTTCTTGTTTCTAGAATTTGGTTGTACAACATATGGACTCGTTTGTATATTTTCATAATACACGAAAAATTTACAAGAAAAGAAATTAGGGGGATTGTGGCTTTAATTATGAGAAAATCTTTGTATTCCTAAAATGTTTGGGAAAGAATTCAGTTTTACCAAACAAAGTCATATTTATTTATTTAATTTAAACTGAGAATTGTGTAAACATTCAATACCCAAATGGTTTTTCTCCCACAATCAAAATGATTAATTACTCCTAATAAATCTTTTTTACTGTGCTATATAGTCAAGCTGGCAGGTAATATAACCTATTTTTATTTTACATATTTTAGCTTAAATTCATTGGCTAGACTCTACCTTTAGTATAATCCCCAGTCATGTTTTAAGTGTTAACACGTTATTCTATGTGACAGCTTTGATTTAACGATATTATATAATACAACAAATCCCTTGCCATTAAAATCTGAAGGAGGAAAATCTTGAAATTCCACAATTTAATTTTTGATCAAAATGTTTGTTAATTTATTCGTTTCGTTTGCAAATCTATATTTTACAATAAACGTTTTGCTGAACACCCACGCGTCTCCATCAAATGGGAAACATATGAGAAATTTGCATATATTTCGTCGTATACGTAAATGTATAATTGCTATAAATAGGGGATTCTCGAAACTAATTTTATCATTTTTCGCACGTAAAAATCGGGCATGGATGATGATATCTAGACATATGCAAATGCCTCAACTCAGACAAATCAAAATTGTTGACAGTTGCCCAGTTCTCTTTTCTTTGTATTGCTTTTCGACTTTTGCGATTCCTGCCAGTTTCTTATAAGTAAGCGCATTCAAATATTTATGGCTAATAGTTTATATCGTTTACATAGCTTAATTTTTGTGCAAATAAACTATCTTGGCTGATCTTAAAAGGAATTCATAACTCTTTAATTGCCTCTTGAACTGACTAATGCCCCGGAACTGAAAAATATGTATTGGGCTATTTCACCAGATGAATTTTTGTTTAGAGAAGTGATTGTGATGCCTTGAAGTCAATATTTGAAGACCAAGAAGCACCGCTCGTTTGCCTTGCCATTAAACTGAGCTACTTTATGGTTAGGTGTGAAATAAATGGGGAAACATCAAATATACAAATCAACTTTTCGAGAGCGGAAACCGATGTTTATGCGAAATGTTTGCCCAAAAGTCGGTGCTGGAGAGGTTATAAATATAGGAGGTCTATAATTAAACACTGATGTAGATACTTGTGGAACTGGATCATGAGTCTTTATTCAAGGTTACAATTGGCCAAAGGAAACGTGATACAAAATTATTCAAACGAATGTGTTCTCAATAAATTTGGAAATATACAAAAAAAGGATTGATATTTTACTATTGAGTTCTTACAAATTATGTTAGGATTGGGATTTCTCCACTGATCAAAGCTGATAATTAAAGCATCCGTAATAAAACATACTTCCCCTCTTTTTATTTTCCTGTTTTTTTTTAATGGGAATCCATGGTTTACATATCTAAGTTACAACCGAATTACTCATGGCCTCTCAAGTGGCAGCCACTTTTCAATTTTACAACCCGCACAGTGGCTCACACCCAGACGAGCTCGTAAACAAAATTGGGCTGTAAAATAAAATTGAACATGTGAATTCTCTCATGAAGGCGCCACTTTGTAGTGCTTTTGTTGCCACTATTTTGGGGGCCAGCTGCGCCGACCACCAATGTTTACTTTCTAAACATATTCGATTTTTACATGATTTTTCAAGTGGTGGTCGAGTGTGTTTTGGTCATTATAATAGGAATTTAATTAATCATTATTATCATACTACTTTGGGGAAAGTACCATTTCGAGAGCTTCAAAAAAATTTCGTTTTGAGGTTTATTGAAATGATCAGAAAGAGCTGATTCATATAAAAGGATGTGTTCAGAACAACGATCTATAATATCTTTTAAAGATTCTTTTAAAGATTAAATATTTACAGTAGTGCTACGTTCGCTATTAATAATTTTAGGGGCTGTTAAATTGATTGCTTTTGAATTCCTTAATATCCGCCGACCTTTGTCCAGTTTAGAATTAAAAGTTGTCTATGAATAACAAATTAAATTGCGTTGCAAGCAAATTGCTTTAGGCCATTTGAAGTGCAACTTTAGATTTCAGGGCCAACTTCTCGTAGTGACAACAAACATATAGCAATATCAGATGCAATGCAATCACCACACCGTGACGTCATAAATCTAGTCTGGTTTGAAAATACACGGCAAAACTTGTTTATTTCTTTTTCGTGATTATGTAAGCTCCAAACACGAAGAAAAAACATTTGTTTTGGTTTCCATTTATGAATGGCTTTCATTAAGTGCCGCTGTAAGTCGAGCTTTGCCATGCGCTGACCCATATTTTCAATATTCCTCTCAATTGAAGTATTTTTTTTGTAAATGTTTGTAAGCGATCCAACGGGGTTGTTGCTTATAATAATCCATGTGGGCATAAACAACCACCAGCCAAGGGCTGTGTAATTGATATTTTCTCACGCTCCATGATGTCACGCAGTTAAACTAGAGGTGCAAGGTAAAGGTTTACGATTACAGACCAAAGTACTTGCCCATTTGAATGCCACCCATTCATGCAGAAGAGCTGAGCTCTTTAATCTCTCGGAGAGAGCTTACGAGAAATGGGAGAGCTGGGTCTTTCTAAAAGAGACCCGAGAGTAACTGTTAACATACCTCCCCTTATCATTTAAAATATTACCACTGTATAAAATTAAGCTTTTTTTTGCGTCTTTAAAACCTTATTGAATTTTTATGATCTGTTTAAAAATATAAAAATAAAAAAGGTGAGACAAATTAGCTGTTGCTTGTTGGAATTAATGTTTATATATTAAAATGAAGCTGTACATTTTGAGATTTGGTTGCGTGAAATAAAAGTTTATTAACTAAGTATCCGTATAAAATTTGAATAGTTTGACAATAAGCCATTTAAATTTATTGTACTGTTCAAGATAGCTTAGTATCCTTGTTTTAAGCCGAATTTACTTTAAACATTTTTCGTGATTCAGTTGTTCAATTGAGGAAACGGATTGAAAAGGTCATTTGAGCTGTAAAAATTTTGAACTCACAAAAATTTCTTTGCAATTAAAATGTTTTAACCGGAGAAGTAATTGGGGAATGGGAAACCCGCAACGTTGACCTTGTAAAATTACTTGGAACTACAAAGTTTTTCATAGAAAATGTCCTCACCCCCTGGAAAAAAGCCGGCTACAGCGCCACTGACCCTAAATAATAACAAGAGGTCGGTTGAAACTCGGTGAGTACGTGCTGGAGTGGTAAACAACATCCATCAAAAGGCGTACCAAATATTGCGTGTGCTCGCTCTCAGTCCGTTTTTCTCTCTGGGTTTATTTGATTTAGCTCTCCAACGCTCTCCCGATTTGAAAAATACCAACACATTGGGGAGCACAGACTCTGGAAACATGAGCTTTACTACGATTACTATACGCTGAGCTGCCGCTTCTCTCACGATTTTTTTTTGGACTGGACAAGGCGTAGCATATTGAACGTCGTCGGTTTTGGTTTGGGTTCAGTATCGAACCGGCTTTCTACGACAGCGGATTGGAATCGCGGAGCGACAAAGTCGCCGGGCGTTTAGTGATGTGATATAGCCGCCTGCCCACCAGGCTAAACAGAAAAAGTAAAAAAGTATAAAAACCAAAAACCCAATTCTCGAATGAGAATTAAGAGCGATTGTGTGCACAAATACGAATTTTCTTAGCCAACCGCGTGAGATAATCTCAGGTTGGCATTGTGTCTGAAACCCCTAATAAAACCCCAAGTGTTAAATATAATAAAAGAAGAAGAAGCGTGTTTTTGCTTTTAGGCAAATTAAAGTTGAATTACGTGGGCCGAAAGAAAAAAAAATACTGAAGGCCATTCAAGGGTTGTTCAAAGGAAAATTCGGCACTCGGCCTGGTGAAGAAAAGTCACGGTGTGTGTGTGCGTTGCGTGAGAAAAATCAATTCTGCATTGGTGGAAAACCGGAGGAGAGGAGGAGTGGGGAAAGAAACGAAAGGACAAACCTAAAGGCTGGTTTTTTCGGGCTGCGAAAAACTCGTAACCGATGACAATTTGGCTTGACGAGGGTCTATTAGCGAAATCAATGCCATTATGGCTGATAACGGAGGGCCAGGATCCAAGCACAAGGATCCAACAACCATAGATGCCGGCGGGGGAGTAGGTGGAATCGGAACAGGAGCAGGAGCAGGCGATGACGTGCCTCCAGTCCCAGCTGTTCGCCGGCGTCGCGCGCATGAGCAGAAATCCTCGAGAGAGCATGTGGAGAAAGAGGAGGTGCATGGTGGAGAGAGCCAACAGCTGGAGACGTCGACGGTGACGAGGACCTATATGAAGACCATCACCACCTCCCTGACCACCTCGAGCAGCTCCAATGTGGAGGAGTTTGTCCTGGTGGAGCCAGCAGCTCCATCGCCGAATCAACAGAGATTGCGTCAGAAGGTGGCCCAGTATGAAAAGGTCTGGTCGGATGGCTCTAATCCCGCGAAGCGACCCGCTGACCAGAGCTCCGATGAGCTGCGACTGGCCGACGACCAGGATGAGTACGATGCCGAGAATCCCTTCGAGATAGATGTCCATGAGATTGAGCGGAGACTGCGCCAGGAGCGGCAGCGCGGCCTGGCCGAGGCGGAGGCAGCCAAGCTGGCCTTCCAGCAGGTTCAACTGCGGCACACAACCCCGCCGCGCCGCGTGGAGGTCACCAGTGACCAGGTGGCAAGTCCCTTCAACGTCACCCTTCGCACCACCAGTCGCATGAGTCCCGGTGCCGAGCTAGGCAATGTGGAGGAGCATCTCGCCCCGTTTAATGTGACCCTAAGGACCACTCGAAGAAGCAAGAGGAAGGAGATTAAGGAACTGGAAAGCTTCCTGGAAGGAGAACGTACCGTGCGGGAGGTTCCATCTGCGGATGGAGTCAGGACCATCATAACCTCCTCGATGACCAGCGATGGCGGCTATGCCGAGGAGAAGATCTATCGCCATGGCGAGGGCTATGTCTCGCCCAGGGATTCACCGTCCTGGTCGCGTTCCAGTTACTCCAGTGAGCGATCCAGTGTGACGCCGCCGAGGAGCGTGGATTTAACCGCCGGCGGACGAAGGATTCTGATCAAACTGGAGCAGGAAAGTGAACTAATCGAGGCGGACAGCCAACTGAGGGACGAAACCGACTCGTTTGGTCGGCAGGAAGTGGCCATGGCAACCGGCAACATTGACATTACCGTCGGCGGTAGCAACCCCCGCCGGCGTTTGTACCAGCAAACAACTGTCCAGGTGGGTGGCGGCAACACCCCCGACGAGCAAACACCCCAAAGGACGAGGCCCAGGGACCTGCCGTTGGGCAGCACCACCGGCACCAGCACCAGCACCACAAAGACAATGCTAACATCCACGCCAATTGGCACGAAGGAGCAACCGCAAGCGGGTCCGAAAACTCTAGTTAGTCCAGCTGCAACGTGCCAATTGCGTGGTTCTTCGACGGAAGAGCCCCGGAAAATTGTAAGCCACAAAACGATAACCAGCACAACGACCAAGTCCACTTCATCCTCCTCGTCCTCGTCCACGTCGCGCAAATTAATCGAATCGTCGCCGGTCGTCGGGAATATCTCGCTAACACGTACGGAAAAGTTCAACGCCGGTGACAACGATATCGACATTGATAACGATTCGGACACGGAGGGCAGACCGGCCAGTAGTATAGTGATTGTGTCCACCCCCACGCGACCCACCACACCGGCATCCGCGTCCGCATCCGCATCCGCATCCGCAACCCCATCCGCATCCGTATCCGTGTCAGCTGCCCACGCCCTCAGTGGCATCGGCACTTTCAGCAAGAGTCTGCGCCAGGATTATCAGACTCTGGCAACGCAAAGTGGCCGCAGCAACGAATCCCCCAGCGACCAGGAATACCAGGAGTTCCAGTCCACCATGGCGTCCATTAACTACGCCCGCAGCAATTCCCAGTACGACAGCCATATCAAGGAGAAACGAGGTAAAAATCGGGAGTTATATGGATAGGATATCTCGGTAGATTGGGAAAAGATCAGTTTAGGGATGTTTAGATGTTTCAAGTTGTGTAAAAAGTATGTTAGTGACCTTTGAAAAAGTTTAGTCGTGACTAATGATTGTAAAACATAAGCGTTAACCGATTTAAATAAGAAATTTGATTTGAATTTTATTTTTTGTAACCCCGGCTTTTAATAACATTAATAGGAATGAAAAGGAAGCTTGGTTATTGGAGTAGTGATACTCTTAAAAATAATCTAGCTATTTTAGAATAAATTGATTGCAAGAATCGTAGTCCACATTCCTTATCTTCACAATTTCTCCAAGGTACTCCCCCATTTAGCCTGTTTTGAGCTAGATCTTATCTCTACCAACTTTATACCCCCTCCAAAGATAAGGGAAATTGCAATGTTCAGTTATTTTGCTTGTTTCCCTTTTAGCAACCGATACATCTATATAAGGCAAAGGTATTTAGAAGATCCCCTATAGATTGTCAAGGTCAGTCGGCGGTACTTTGTGGTTACATTTAAACAGAGACACATTTGTATGCTTAATTAATTATTACACAAAAACAATCGATAAAAGCAAAACTGCCAAAATGACATCACCCATCGCCTCTAGACGTAGAAATTCGAACTTTAACTTGTTTTTGCTGACTGTTTATTGTTGCTGTCGTTATAAGTCAGTCGGTCGGTTGGTCGCGCCCCGAACTTCTAACTGGCGATTTATATTATTTATATACTGGCGCACAGTGCGTTTGTTATGTATTCGCCGCATCGGCTGTTGGCAAGCAATTTGTTACCTCTTTCCTTGGGTCGAAAAGAATTTATTGGCAGCGAAAAGCACTCGAACTGAACTACCCCCAGTACAGGTTGATGGGGTTGGATTGTTGTCTATTATGTGACCTCCTCGGCTGTTATTATGTTAAGCACAACAACCAATTAAGTGTCTGGCAGGCTGTCTGTCTGTCCCTCCTCAAAATGCTGATCTGAGTGGATCGAACAGTCTGTCCCCCGAATGACTAGCGCAATTTTTGGGCCGCACTTGCCGATGGTACATACTTATCTACACATTGTACTATATGCAAATAGTTTCAGACACACATTTGTATCTTTAGATACGCCATTGCGACCATTTTGTGTGCATTATCTTTAATATATGCTGATTATTGGGGAAAGGTGCTATACGCACGAAATATATTCAATGGGAATTGATTTTCATGTTTGTCATTTCGGTTGCTGAGAGGGTTTTGTGGTTGCGATAAGGTCGGACAATGATGAATACGATTAAGGGATCATTGTATTTTTTTGAAAAGGTCAAGTGCAGCAATTACGATAACAAATTGAATTGTCGTTCATAATTTGAATCATTTTTTTGTTGATGTCGCAAATTAATTACTTATAATTAATTACACTGAGTAAAGGCAGCTTTTACTTTTTGTATTTTTTCCATATTGTGTAGTAATTACAATTTTTGGAAACTTGAATGAACTTTGAATGCTTTTTTTGCTAACAAGCTCTAGGTTGTACCTTTTGCAGGGTATCCCAAAAACCTAACATACTCCTTTAGTCATTAGATGTCTTCATATGACAATAAGTAAGCATAAATCAAGTTTGCGTGAGTTAAGGTATTATATTTCCTCTTCTCGGATCATCGTCAATGTCAGCATAACGGCTCGCTGTCAAATATTTTGATGTTGCGTGTTTCAACAAACTTTTCGACTGCCTCGATAAATTTGTTTGACAAAGCAGCAACATTTGCCCCAAATGTGCGCCATATAACTATATTGGCAGGCCCTGGGCACACATAACATCATATAAAGCGACATGGGGACAGCACTTATAAATTTATAAACCAGCAAAAGTACGTCAAGCGTTCACTAATTGATGACAGTCACATGCATATAGTATAGTAAACTATTGATTGGTGGCTTTTGACTTGGTTTCAATATATGTCCTCACTTTCCCAGCAATTATCATTAATGCCATTTTAATAGGTGCGCAAAAAACGGATGAAAAAACCAAACTCTTTCAATATTTATGATATATCTTGCGGTATATCAGCTATTGAGACGCATCAAGCCACATTTCAAAGCCGAATTTGACTGTGAATATGAATTATGAGAGATATTCAATGCTCGGATCAATGAAAACGAAAATGTTTTCAAAACAAAGTGGCATCTAGCGTTATCTCAGGCGATCTGGCTGATGAGTCCGTCATTGTAAGCAATCCACACAAACGGAACAATCCCAGCAGCAGCCGTACAACTGAGATCATCGGCGAGTTGTTTATTGATTCTGGTATAGTCGTTGTTGCTGACACTATCTGTCAGTTCTAATATTTATAGGGCATGTAGTTTAGCGGCTTTTAATTGATGCCTAAAATGCGGTTCAGAGAAGTTGAAATTTGAGCTGAGGTTTGTAAATTAAGAAGCGAATCAAGTTTATATATATAAAGCCTAACTTGAAGTACCCGCAAACTGCCACTCAGATACAAAGTTTGCTCTTAACCCATAAAGTATTGCCGTTTTTTGATGTGGGAGATTCCTCTCCATATGTTGCTCATGTGGAAAGGAAAATAAAAAATTTTAATTTCGTGGCTCACTCCTCCTCAATTTTTAGTTCTGCTCGTGGGCAGATCTTTTGAAGATCTCTTCTAGAGCTTATTTTCCTTTTTTCGTCAGGGCAAACAAATTATCTTTTTAAATTTTGTTGCCTTTTTTATTTTCTTTACCTTCTAGGTGCTCAATCATTAGGTTTTGAGTTTTGACCATCGGTATCTGTTGGTTTAGTGAACAGTATTAATGACATAAATAAATAAACATACGTACGCCATTTGATTTCGATAAACATACAAAGCACATATACTTACTAATGACGCAATCCCACCACTTGACTCTGCTTATTTGCATCTAATATTTTCGAGTAGCTGTGAAAAACTGTTTATCGGATGGGGGGTGGATAGTGGGAGGGGCTACCTGTCGAAGGCAATGGAGCGTAAAGTTAAGTAATGCCATTTATAAGACTCTTCAACATGTTGGCTACAGGCAATTTATGCGGGCTTTTCTGACATATTTGCTGCTCACTTGTCGCCGCAGGTGACAACGACAAGTGCAACTCGACACACCTCACTGGCTCTTTGCTATTGTGTTGAAATTTAAATTTAAACGAAATTTAAACAGTTGATATAATAATTATATAGCAGCCTATGCTGTAGTGATCATCACATGGTTGATTGCCTTTATGGAAGGTCAACATATTGACTAGTTTTGTTTATTAAAATACGAAAAAGCCTTATCAAATCGCCCGAACTTTGGAATGTTGTCAAATTAGTCTGAGACAGTTTAAGTTTAGATAATATATAGTTTTTTAATTTGAACTTTTTTTTGTGGAAGAATGCGCGATAGCAATGGCATTTCCGAAAAGATAAAGGTTTTAAAGAGCAAAAAGTTTTGGAAGAAAACCTACATGATAGTGTAGCTTTATGTATATTATCCAATAGGTCGTACCCCACATAATTAGGCAAATAAACATTACGTTTTGTATTACGGAAATCCCCCTGCTGTACAACCGCGAACATTTGATTCGACGCACTTCCGTTGAATAGCCAAACATATGCTCTATATCGTCTGCATTCAAACACACTCCCCTTAAACGATTCGATTGGCTTTTGTTTATGCAAATGTAGAGGAAGGTTTCTTTGTGTATTTGATGTTTTTTTTTTCCTTTGGGTGGAAAGCCCAAACAATTAGCTATGCGTGAAAGTAAATAAACTATTTTTACCGAACACTTCTTTTTTGTTCTCTCACTGAAACGGTGGGCTTCTTTTCTATTTATGTATAGTAACTAGGCCAACTCAGACAGTCGGGCGACTGAAGCTGAACAGATAGCAAACTGACTGCCCTTTCAGTACTCGACTTTTTTGTTAGCATTTTCAGTAATTGGTAATTATTTTTAACGTAGAGAAAAGCTCATAGGTTTCATTCATAAAACCGTAAAAGCTATTTCTAAGAACTATTTTTCACAAGTTCTTTTTTTTCCACTTGACTTTAGTCTCGCTCATTAAACAGTAAAAATAGCGAAATAAACATAAATAACAATCAACCGACTTATCATAATAATCACCATCATTAACTCACTGACTGACTGACTGAACCATTCATAAGATGAAGTAAAAAAGAACCGACAGCCGAAACAGTCAAAGGAGGAAAAAATAATTTACCGCTGTTGAAATTCTTTGTTTTCATCTTTGAAGAATCTATAATGAGTAATTCCCCCAGGGATCTTGTAGCCATTTCATACATCATTATTGAAATGGAAATTGAAATTAACGAACCTCAAAAGTCATTCAACTTGAACTTTACTCCCTGGCCTGAATTTGCCCCTTGTTAATTGTTGTACGCATGATGCGGTGTAAAAACCAAACATGTTTCTGAATGCTTTTACTTTTGATATTGGTGTTCGATTTTGTCTACAATTTTTGTGAGGGCCTCTGTATCTATAATAATTGATTGACTAAATCACTCAAAGTTAAAATATTGTAATTGACTTTGACTTTTATTGGAGCCCATGCGTAAAAGATCTGATTCTTGTTGAACTATTTATTCTTGGAAATCAGGAATATTTACCTATAGATAAACGCATTTGAAAACGCATTCGAATATTTGTGATTTTATTTTGGACGATTGATAATAAATATTACACAATGTTTGATTACCTTTACTCGCCACATAGTTATAGTTCTTATCAGACTCCTCAACTTCAAGTGCATTTTGCTATCATGCAATAATTGGCAAATATATTTGCTGATTAGAAAGTTTCTGTATAGAAAAAACAATTTACAAAAATTCACTTGATTTATGGCATACTAAAATGCTAACTAATCAACATGTGTCAGGCCATAACGTTTATTTTTGGTCAGGCCAAAACCAAAATACTACAAACATAGGCAACTCGTTTTATAAAGAAAATTTATACAGTTTGCCAAATGCGGTAGTTCAGTTAATATATACGCAAAGCTTTTAAGATTTGTTACCAAAAATATCAGGTTTACTTCAAACGAGTCTCTGAAGAAGCGTCTTTTTGACCAAAACAACTTAATTGTTTGCGAATGACAAACTTTTTGCAAATTAAAATAAATAAAAGTTTCTAGAAGCGAAATCATTTTGTAATTTTATCTTTTATTATAATATAAATTTCTAATTCGTGATCAAACGAGTTATTTTATGTTTTCCAAATTAAGAACATATATTAATATTGTGTGTACCTTAACGTAACAGGTTTATATAAAAGTTGATAAAAAATCAGGTTATTGTCAAATAAATTTAAAGCTAAAATAAATTTCGCTCTCTAAACACATACTTTAAACAAGGTTACCATAACGTAAAGGCAGGAAAACGTTAATTCAAATATATATATTGCTTATAAACTTATTCTTAAACATTTGTAAAATTTCTTTGGTCGGCAAGGGGTATAAATGCCACATTTGTGTTAATTTATTATGGGATCTGCTGCATCGAATTTTTACAAGCCATTAGAGCATTTTAAAGTGTCCGAAAGAACCATAAAAATGGCCATTAGATTTGACTTGATATTTTACCTTGCGTCAAGTTCACCTAATTGCATAAATTTGTGGGTTTCGCAGTCCCCGAATGTTGGCAATATTATTTATTTCATTTTAGAAAGATTAATATATATACACGACATTCGGTTGCTTTGCAAATTGCGCAACCTTGAACTAATTTCTATTTAAATACTCTTTTGTCAACATTTCAAAAATTGCGTCACTCAACTGGCAATAAGTGAATGAATATTTCAAATCTAAAGAAATGGAAAATATAAGAGACAAGTTGAGGGGATGATTTGAAATTAATTATTACAACTTGTGTGTTTTTACTTTGTAAATTGTTTTGATAATTGGCTGTGCATTTGACACATTCATGGCTACGTCGATTTATTTTATGTAATAATTCTTATTCCAAGCATTCTTCGTGTCTAACTGTAGAAATTTTCCATTTTCGAAAAAATAGTATTTCTTATTTATTACGGGAAATCTATTTTCGTTTCATGTTGCTGGCATGCGTTTGGCCAACTGCCAGGAAGCGAATAGACCACGCACTGGGCCAAGTCTTGGAGCTCAGTTCCCCATGGGCTGGATTCCGTCTGAGGGGAGGGGGGATTATGGCCAGACAGCTGCTAGCTGCCATTTTCATTTCCATTTCCACTGCACTTTTCCATAATGACTCTGCTTAATGCGTTGCTTTTTCGATCTCTTCTGTATATTTTGATAATTGTTTACAAATTGATGTTTTTAACGCTTTGTTTATTATTTCAATTTATCGGCCAAAGAATTAAATTGAGGTAATTAAGGCACACAAAAAATGAAAGAAATGAGTAAATATTTGGCTTGCCCAATCGTAGAATTCATGTTTACAAATTGCGGTCTACCTTTTTTGACGCAAAGAAAGGGTCAACGAATTTTGGAATATTTTGCGGGCATTTTATGGGTCGGTCTGGGACTTTAACGTTAATATTTATATGATTCATCAGAAAAGTTCTTATAACGTAAACATTAAAAAAAAAATAAAAGAGATTTTCCGGTAAGATTTTTCAAAGGGATCAATGGATGCTATATAAAATAAAACAAATCAAATACCTACTACATTTTTTAATTTACCTAAATTTATTAAGGAAACTTTTTGCGATAATATCGCGAACGTAAACATGATGTCATCGTCTTAATTTCGTTAATAATAGCTAGCTTAACTGATAATTCCATTTAAACAAACATCAGTTGTAGGAGCAGGTAAAACCGAAATGAAAACGAAAAACCTGTATTTACCCTGTGCATACCAAGAAATGTATCTTATCGGTTGGGCTCAGTATCTTTGGTAGTATCGTCATGTCTGCGATTCGCCTTTTATGTCTCGGCCGTCTCGACTGCCGACACTTGTCCAACATTTAATTGCAAATGTACGAAATGTATTCCTCATTTACTGACATTTACCTTTTTCTCTTTATTTTTCATTTTCAGAGGAGCAAGAACGTGTGCAGAAGAAGACATTCACTAATTGGATTAATTCATACCTATTGAAGGTGAGTTTGTCTTGTCTATCCGCGAAACGTCTCAATCGATCCGCCTTTCGTCTTGAGAGTGCCAATGAATTTTGTCTACACCAAGTGGCATTGGAATTTGCATATAGATTTGCATGTGATAAACCAAGCGTGAGAGGCTTTTTTGCCTGCCAAAAAAACTGAACAAAACTAACCCACAACAAAATGGGTCAAGGGGCGTGACACGTCCATCACTCTAAATACAAAATCATAAATTAAGCGTGATAAGTGCGTTTAAGCTTTTATTTGTCGAGTAATTATGATGGAATAATAAGCGAAAAATGGTTGTTTAGAGAGATATCAGATTCATGAATCCATGAAATTTGAAGGTTGTTTTTGGGTTTGTCATTGTCAGCGAAAAGTGAAAAGATTTTGGGAGCTTTGAACCTTAAATTTAAGATTTTTTAAAATAATATTCAATGCGTGTTGAAGTTATAGGAATAGCTATAAAAATACTGTATTCGGCCCCTTTTCACTCGATTTTGTTTGTATTATAATTATGTCTTCTCCCAGAACTACAATTTTAACGTAGACAAATTCAATAGAATTCTTTTCAAATATTTATTTAGCTTCTGTGTTTTTGATCTTTTATGATTACCATATAGGCGCGCAGAAATGTACAAAGCCCACCACTTCCCTCATTAGCATATGTGTGTGCAAATATGTACATACCTCCAGGTTCTGCACAAACATTTGTCATGTCTGAGCATATTCGAGTCACTCTTCTTTGCTGGATAGCTTCCAAGAAAATTGTGTAAGTACACGCACCCAGCTTCTACCAATGCGAGATATTCCTCAAAGCATTTGGCTAGGTGCTCTCCATCTTTATCCACTTCAGCCTTTTAACAATGCAAAAAAGATTGAAAGAAAAGTGGTTGAAAGAAATCCAAAGAGAGGCAGAAGTTGACGGCTGTCTAACCGAAGTTGCCTGAAAGCGAACAACCAGAGAGTTGCATTAATGCCAAACGTATCGCTCAGATAGTTCCGTTTCAGGCGGGGATCGGCTGGTGGCTTCAATTGCATTGCCATTAACCCGCAAGAAACCCACGCGACGCCTACTGACTTACTTTCTTGCCCCGAACGGAGGTGATTTAATGCACTTTTCAGACTTTTCAGACTGCTCAGATTGAGTGAGCCATGTTTCGTTTGGTGTCTCTAATGTGTTATCTTTTAATACCAACGGCAATCTGCAGACATGAGCCGGCATTTTTTTCCTGCCCACGCTACTGTAGTCAAAAAATTAGTAGTTATTTTAAAATTTATAATTTGAAACCATTTTGAATATTCTGTATAAAAAAAAGTGATATTAAAAATAATGGTAATTTTTGAGTATTTTTCTAATAACTAATTGGAATAAAAGATTTGATATTATCATACACAACAATCATTAACGTTACTACAAAATGGACATGAGTCTGAATAAGTTCTCATTTAAATACTTCTTAAATGAATGTCAGAAATCATTTAAATACTTTTAAATAAATATTGTTAAAGTATTTTTATAAGAAAAATCTATTTAAATTAAGTATAGCACTGTCAGTATTAGTTTGCCCCCTGTTGTATACGAATGCTTGTACGAAAAACTGTTGCCGGCCGGCCGGCAATTACTCCAATACAATCCAATCCGGGCAGCCATTGAAAACCAGTTCCTCGACTCAAAAACTCAGAGACTGCAGCTCGATAAGGCTGCCAGTCGGATCCATGGCAAATAAAAGGAGCAGCAGACATGCAAGGCTCTCCGAATTGATTTCCAGAATGCGTGGGCTCGGCTTCCCTGATTGAAGTCATATTTCAGTCGTCCAAGGAGCCGGAGATGCAACATCTACATCGGGTTATGCAACAATATGCAAATGAGTCACTTAATGTGCATAATGACTGGGCAAATTGCGTTTGCTGTCGGTGCCTTTGCAATTGCACAACGATTGGTTGACACGTTTCACTCCTAGCAATAAATAAAATGGCAAGAAATATATTACTGTTGCTTTTACTAATAAAAAGTGATTTATTTAATTTGTGTTCACCTATTGAGGCTTCGTTAGACTTGTCAATTAGCAGGCATCTTTCGTTTTCCATATTGTATCCAGCAGATACACACTCGACATGACAAGTAAAAAGTTTGATGGGGGAGCTCAACAAAATTTGAACTGATGTTTGTTTTATTTCAAGCTCAGTTCAAGGTGAACGGGGTTTTTATTTCGTTTCGTTGGCGACCCAAAAACCCGCTCTGGACGCTCGCTTTTCATGGAATTTGATTAAAATTTATGAATTAATTTATACGCTTGAACCAGCATGGTGGGTCGCAGTGACAAAGCTCGCTGGATGTTCAATTTTTTAGTCACCGTCCCCATATGCCCAGTTCTCCACACCCGTTGGCATTCGTTTCTTTATGACATAATTGATGGCAACGCCCCGGCACGAGTCGTGCCCCCATCGCAACTCCCGCATGGGAATCCATTTCACGGAGTTCGCATAAAACCAAAGTGAAAGGATCAAGCTATTAGAGGTGATTAAATTAGAAAGGATTCCATGGCGGGAAAGTGGGTTACGAACGCTGGGGTAGAAACATTTGTCAGGTGCTCATCTAATTGTGTTGGACAGGCGACAAGTGAAAAGATTAGAAAAGATTTACCATCCTCTTGGCACTGAATCACTCAGAGTCACGGATTATGGTTATGACTGACTGCTTTGAAATGTACGATAAATAACTTTACACTAGAAAACAGTTTCTGGGGTTTTTAAAAATGTTAAGGGGTTTCAGATTTAAATTTTATATAAAGTATGTAAACTAAAAGGATTTTGTACTGGAGATAGAATAAAACGTTTGAATAACTATAATATCAAACTTAGCTGTAGGCCACACGAAACTGACACTAAATATTCCATCAATTGAACCACATAAATACCTGCACCACCCTCTAGATTTGAGAGAACATTTTTAAGCACTTAAACACTGTACTCACCCACCTACTTATCAATTTAATTTAAGGTAATTATAATGGTGGGCGGTTTGATCAAGGCAAGGTAGTCATTTTGCGATTAGCTAGTAAGACTCATCCGCAATGTCATGTTCTAGGTATATTAAGTACCTCTGAGGCGCCCAGGCAATGGCTGTAATGACATATGTTGGCCCGAAATAAACAGCGGAAAGACAAAAAAAAACTTACATATAAAAACGCCATGACACCATAAATTCCGGAACTAAATGGAAAAAAAGAGGCGTACCTAGTGGAACAGGAAACGGAAGTATTGAAATTGATTTCGCTATGTCTGTTCTGAAGGAGAATTCACACAAAAATGAAAAGTTTTTGCTGGAAAAACTTTTACCAAGCATTGTCATTGTCTTTTGCATGTTCGCAACAGTTGAATAAAGTTTTGCAGAAACTATTTACCCACAAGAAAGCTCAATTAAATGCTACACTCAATTACAATGAATTTTCCTCGCTTTGTACGGTTGTTTGTTTGTTTGTTAGCTTTGTTTGTTTTTGGTGCCACTTCCGTTGCTGCGGCCTTAATGGCATTACCTTAAAAATTGTAATCTTTTGCGGTGAATTCAAGTTAAATGGCTGCTCGTGCCATTTGCCAATTTGTCTTGGCTCGCACTGAAGTATCACAGCAAATTATCGCTATGGCAAACAGCAATTTAAACTATTTTAATTGATTTAATGCGCCTTAATGTTGAACGATTCCGTGAGCTGCATTTGATTGATTAACCAAAAATAAACTTATGCAAAACCTGAACGACCGTATAAAAATTTACCAAAGACGAACCATTAAATCTGTTCATTGCACCTCATTAAGTGTGTTTATTTGCTTGGCTATGAGTGCATAACGCGTTCATAGTGGCATAATAGTGAACATAATATAGTCATGAAAGTGCTATTAAAAAGTACACCAGAAGGCACTTGAAGGCAATGGCCGGTTACTTGGCCCTACTTAAGTGAGAGCTCGTAAAATGGATTAAATTTAATGAATTAAATGGGGAAATTTTGATTAGAGATTAAATATTATTTTCCACGCATTTTTACTTTAAAGGTGGTGTTACATAGATTAGATTATGATTAAAAACTCAGACTATTTTTTAAACAGCGCCAAAGCTTTTCTTTTACCAACACTAAAATGTTCTTAAACTGTAGGTACTTTTAGGAAATCTTATTTACTTATGTGTAAACTTCGAATACATAGATTGTTTAGTGAAAATTGTTAATAATAATATCTTCTTAATTAAATTATGTTTGTGTTTATTTTTAAATCTAAAACATGTTCCCTTAATGACGTTTCCTTAGCCACCATATTATCACCACTAATTCCTTAATTTGCTTTCCCATTTCAGCGTGTTCCACCGCTTCGTATAGATGATTTAATCAATGATTTACGCGATGGTACCAAACTAATTGCATTGCTCGAAGTTCTGTCCGGCGAACGTCTGCCCGTGGAGAAGGGCCGCGTTCTGAGACGTCCTCATTTCCTCAGCAATGCCAACACGGCATTACAATTTTTGGCCAGCAAACGGATCAAGTTGGTCAATATCAATCCCGCAGATCTGGTGGACGGGAGACCACCAGTTGTGTTGGGTTTGATATGGACGATCATCTTGTACTTCCAGGTAAGCATGCTTATATATTTAATCTTACCCAAAACACACCGAGTGCACCAGTTCACGAATTGAGAGCACCACCAACAAATTGGTTGCTAGTTGTACACCTTCTCACGAGGCTACCACCAGTAGAGATGTACACTTGAAGTCCAAACCCCACAAATTTTGAAACTTTGAACGTAATTAACCCTATGAACCTTCTTTTTCTATATACTTTATTGATATCATAATCTTTAAACGTACACAAGCTTCGTAAAAAGAGGCGGAAAAACTTAGTAGTAGTTATAAATTATGCGCCACAGGTGGGTCCAAGTCGAACGTAATTGTTGTTTTGTCGTGTGTACCTCATATTTTTTGGGTAGAAAATCGTTTTTAGTTGGTAGCCAAACCTTTTAAGGCACTTCCATATCTTAAGTTCAACCATTACATTACAATTGCATGCGGGAAGTATTGAATTTGTATTAATTCAATTATGTATTCATAGATCGAGGAGAACAGCCGCAACCTAGAGTATTTGGGTCATGGTATTGGCGGTTCGGTTAGTTCCCTCGACAGTGTTGGCAACCAAAAGCACGGCGATCTAAAGGCTGAGAAATGGAAGCAGGGTGCCAGGAAGACCCTGCTCAACTGGGTGACCAATGCCTTGCCAAAGTGAGTCCCTCAATATTTTGGCTTTATTTATGACAATTAATTTGCGAATCCCAATCCCACAGAGACAGTGGTGTGGAGGTGAAGGATTTCGGAGCCAGCTGGAGAGATGGCGTCGCTTTCCTCGCCCTTATCGATGCCATCAAGGCGAACCTGGTCAACTTGGCTGATCTGAAGAAGACCAGCAACCGTCAGCGCTTGGAGACTGCTTTCGATGTGGCCGAAAGCAAGTTGGGCATTGCCAAACTCCTGGACGCTGAGGATGTGGACGTACCCAAGCCGGATGAGAAGAGTATCATGACATATGTGGCGCAATTTTTGCACAAGTATCCTGAACCAAAGGTGAGTCTAAGTCACATGGAAATATTTTAACAAATAATGGAATTGGTTAAAGTCAAAAACATGAACCAATAGGAACCCATTATTCCTCAAAATTGTAGATAACTTAAAAAAGTACATAACATTTCGCTTTACTGACCATATTTATATTTTTTAGGGTGCTTCACGCGACCAATCGCATGTGCAGCAGGAAGCGGACGAACTGCGTCGCTTCCTGGTGGAGAAGACAACCGAGTACGAGCCCATGGTCATGATGAGCTCGTTCCCACGCGATTTTAGTGAATACTTACTGGCACGTTCGGAAGTCGATGCCCATCTGGCGGCATACAACCGCCTGAAACAGCTCATCGAGAGCCAGAGCGGATTCCTGCAGGTCTCCCGCCAATCTTGGGAGGAGATCAACGAGCTGTGGCAGCGCCTCCAGTACCAGATGATGTACTGGCTCTGGCTGCTGGACTCTGAGCTGCCCGGCGACTTTGGCACCGTTGGCAAATGGTTAGCCGAAGCAGAGAAACTACTAATGGACAATGATATACCCAATGCAATGAACGAGGAGACGGCCGCTGTGATCAGCAGGAAGCTGGAGGAGCACAAGCTCTTTTTTGCCGATCTGCCTCGCATTGTGGCCATGTTTGAGAATGCCAAGCGGTCACCGCTGGCCCAGCAGATTCCCCTGGAGCAGTTGCGCAACATGGAACGACGCCTTCAGGAAGTCGGACCGAAGGCAGCGGAGCGCAGGATTCGTTTGAAGTTCCTGGAGCACAAGTGCTGTCTGATCGCCTTCTTAAATCTTGTGGAGAACAAGATGCGCGGCTGGACTGGAAAGTACGGGCACGAGGAGAAGGTGGCCCAACAGCTGGAGCAGTACAAGAACTTTGTGTCGCGCAACAAGATCTTCCAGGAGTTCCAGAAAGCCTTTGTCGATATGCAACAGGTGGTGGATGAGTACAAGCGTGAGGGCAATGTGCCGCGCAAGGAGATTAACGAGATCGATCGCTTTATGTTCGAAACCGAGGAACGCTGGAAGCGTGTTTCCATGGAACTCAAGTGCTGCCAGAATTCCTTGGAGGAAGTGGTCAACTGCTGGCGCAGCTGGAACCAATTGGCCCCCACTTGTGAGGAGTGGTTGCTGCTGGCCGAACAGAAGGTGAACCAGAGCGAGGATGAGCGTCTGGACTTTTTCCAGGATATACCCGTGTGGAAGGACAAGTTTGATGCCCTTGCCAATTCGGCTAACTACTTGATTGCCTCCTGTGAGGAGCCCATTGCCCAGCAGTTGCGTCAACGACATGGAGCTCTTTCCGAGCGATTTGAGCGTTTGTTTGCCAACACCAAGCAGTACATGCATGCTGGAGACATTATCCGTTCCCGGCAGGAATACAAGTCGGGCATAGAACAGCTTTCCCGATGGCTGCGAGGTGCAGAGAGCGTTTTGGACCAGCGGCAAGTTCTTGGCAACAGTGAACAAATTAAGCAGTACGGCCAGCAGTTGCAGCAATTGGCCAGCGAAATCGATGACAACGAGGAACTGTTCAAGACCATCAGCAGAAACTTCCAGTCCCTGATACAAGATCTTTCCCGCGACGAGGTGGACAAGATGATGAAGCTTCTCAAGCAAGAGAAGGAATCGCTGGTGCGCATACGTGCCCAGTTGCCGGCCAAGCTGCATCTCTTCCACCAACTTCAGATTCAACAGGAATCTCTGGAGGCTGGACAAAAGGAAATCCATCAGTGGTTGAGTGAGGCTGAACAGCTTCTGGGAACCCATAACCTTTCTGGAGGCCGTGATGCCATCAATGAGCAACTCCAGAAACACAAGACCTATTTCTCGCGCACCGTCTACTATCGTTCCATGCTGGAGAGCAAGAACAAGGTGTTCCAAAACCTTCTGAAGGCCGTGTCTTCGGACGACAAGATCGACACTGCTCCTGCTTCGCAGCAAATGCAACAGCTGAACGAACGCTTCAACTATGTGATCCAGAATGCCCAGCAGTGGGAGCAGCGCTTGGACTCGGCAGCTGGTGGATGGATCAACTTCAAGGACAACGAACGTGTGGTCAGCGAGTGGCTCACGCAGGCGGAGTCCATGCTGGTGGAGAAGCACATCGAATCGAAGACCACAATCGAGACGCAGAAATACTTCTTTGAGCAGGTCAACGATCGCTGGATGAACGATCTGGTGCAGTCGGCCCAACAACTTCTGACCACTTTGCCCGCCCAGGAGCAACCTGCAGTGGTTCAGAGCGTGGAGCAGTTGCAATCCCGCTGGAAGAATGTGCTATCCCAGGCTCCATTGCACTTGCTGAAACTGGAGTTTAGACTGGACGAAAATGCCTTCTATCAATCTCTGAAGGATGTGGAGAAGGAGTTGCAGCTGGAGCAGCAGGCTCTCAATCGCAACGAGGATGTGGACTCCATTCTGCAGCGCAACCAGCAGTTCCTCCTCCAACAGGATGTGGTTCCCCGCCTGGAGCGTTGCCTTCAAAACATGCAACGATTGGCTCATGCCCACAGGCAACAACAGCCCGGTGACATTAGTCTGGATCAGGCCTACGACAATGCCAAGTCCCAGTGGCAACTGTTGTCCAACAAACTGGGTGACATGCGTCAGACTCTCCAGCAAATCCCAGCCCAATGGCAGGGATATCATCTGAAATTCAACGACATGGTCGATTGGATGAACGGTGTGGATCAGAGTCTGAAGAACATCGTCAATGAAGTTAATACCATGGAGGAATTCGAGAAGGAGAAGGTTGTCTTCCAGGTGAGTTAAACAAACATATGTTTTCACCTTTCCATTTCGCTCATCCCTAAATAATCTTCTCATTACCTATCACGCATGCATTAAGCTGAGGGAGCTAGTGGTAACTAATCTGCTTTTATATAGAATCAAATATCTAATACCGCTGTGATGCCAACTGCTTTTCTTAAATTAACATTTAATTATAATAACAGAATGAGCACACTGGCATCACAGTTAATTTCTAAGCCCATACTAATTAAATATTATTTATTTGTAACAGAAAATCTGCCAAGATGCTGACAACAAACGCGAGGATATGAAGTGGCTGGTCAAGACCTTGGACTCTCTTCTAAGTTACGCAACCGAAGATGAGGCTAATCTAGAGCAGAAGAAGCTGGAGGACCTGATCGCTCGCTACAAGAACCTCATACCCACGATTGAGATCACCATGGTCAAGACGGAAGTGTTCTCCAAGTGCTACACTTACCGCAGGGAAGTTCACGAGGTTGTCTGTCTGCTAAGCAAGGTCAAGGATCAGACGGCCAATATCCCAGCTCCCGACAGCCTGGAACGAGTGAATCGTCTGATTGAAGAGCAGCAATATGCCATCAATCAGCTGGATCACCAGCGTCCCCACATCATGTCCATGCTACAAAGAGGACGTGACCTAATCAAGGATGTGCACGCCCCAGCCTTTGTGAATACTGATGTGAAGAATCTGGAGACGGGATGGAATCAGGCTTACACTGAAACTTCTGACAAGCTGCAGGCCCTCAAGGGCACCCAGGCTGTGTGGAGCGACTTTGTGGACCAGAAGAACGACATCTTCTCCATGTTGCAAACTGCGGAAACAGAGCTTCGTTCCCTGACTCCACTGCAAACCGATCCCAAGAACGTCAGTCAGGACTTGAAGTCCAAGAGAGATCTGAATGTGCAGCTGCAGCAGGCTTCCCATCAACTCCTGCCTAAGTTGCATGCTCTCAAATCAGAACTGGCTCCTCTGGCTGCCGCCGACAAGCGTCCCATCCTGGAGAAGGAAGTGACCGAGGTGGAGAAGATGTTCTTCAACACCATGGAGCATGTAAAGGATCGCGTGGGCTATCTGGAGGACTACAGTGCCAAGTGGAATAACTACAAGACACGCCTAGCCGAGCTGCAGGAATGGGCCAATAAGGTGGCGCCAAAGAACATCGAGGCCCTTCAGTCCGAGGACCTCACACCGGAGGAGCGAGTGGTCAAGGTGCAGGCCTTCAAGCGCATCCTTGGGGATCGCATGAAGCAACTGGATCTTCTGGCCGCCGATGCCTCCGAATTGGCGCCCAAGGAGGGCAACATTGCCGAGGCCAAGCGACTCAAGGGCGAGATCACCAAGCTGCAGGAGGTCCTCAGTGCCATCAACCGCAACGTGGACCACCAGGCACAGGCTGTGCAGGAGGATCTCGTCAACTGGCAGCAGTTCCAGGCCGGTCTGCAGCAAATCAAGCCAGCCGTGGAGCAAAGCGAAGTCAAGGTAAATAATGTAGTTTCTAAGCCCATCTCCCTCGAAGAAGCCGTTGCCATGCAACAGAATGCCCAACAATTCGAGACACAGTGCCAGGAGCAATTGGACAAGCTCCATGGCATATCAAACATCAGTCATAAAATGTTATGTAAGACCAATGCTCCCGACGAATTGGACGCCATGCACTCGCGTTGGTCGGCTGTCCACGAGAACGCGAAACAGGCGAGCGCCAAGCTCGAAAAGTTGGTGGGCAATTGGAAGTCGTTTGACGCCGATGCCGCCAAGCTGGAGGATTGGGTTGGGCAGGGCGAGCAGCTGATGTCCAGGCGACCAGCTGTCCTCAACACGCCGCACATTGACAAGCTCGAAAAGGAGCTGGTCAAGCTGAAGTCCTTCAACAACGAGATCTCGCAGCAGCAAGCTAAGCTCGTAACTCTGGGTCAAAATGCCGATCAGATTAGTTTGCACTTGGCGCCCGAAGGCGCTGCCGCTCTTAAGGATCGCGTGAACCAAATGAAGGGCAAGCTTCAGAAGCTCTCGGAAGCCACTCGCGGCCACATCAACGAAGTGTCCGATGCCATCATTTCCCGGCAGGACTTCAATGCCAAGTTGGTGAACTTCTCGAACTGGATGGAACAGCTGCGTAACCAGGTTACGCAAGTGGAGGAAATCAACCCGGAGCGTGTGGAAACCAGTCTGCATGTTATCCACGCCCTTCTGCAGGAACATGCCGATAAAAAGCCAAGTTTCAATGCCATCTACGATGAGGTTAAGCAATTGGCCTTGGGAGCCACTCCCGAAGAGTCGAATGCCCTGAATGATGCCTACACCGCTTTAGTGGTTAACTATCAAAACCTAGAGACCAACATGCTGCAAAAGAAGGCGGCTCTGGAGAAGTGGACTGAATTGTTGGGCTGGAAGAACGACACGGAGTCGCATTTGAACTACTTAAAACACCAGCTTGACAAACCGGAAGGACCCGCTGCCGAGGAGCTGACCAAGGTCATCGATGAGATCGATAATTTGGGTCAAGGCATTGGGTACTGGAAGGGTCAGGCCAAGGAGATCGACGAAAATCCAGCCATTCAGTTAAGGGATGCTCTGTCCCGTCGTCCACTGATTGCCACCCAAATTGTGAATGATGTTGAGAACAAATTGGAGAACCTAAGGTTACGCTCGCAGAATCAACAGCAGCAAATCCAACAGATGACCGTGCGCAAGGACAAGTTCCATGCGCTGGAACACAACTTTGGCCAGGCGCTGCAGGAGAATCGCGCCAAGCTGGACGAGATTCTCAGACAGCATCCGACGCTGAACAACATCGACCAGATCATTGCCGATTTGGTGGCTCTGAATGATGCCCTAAAGTACCAGGCGGATCTGAAGAATCGCATTCATGACGAAGGTTCTTTGCTGATGCGTGAGGATATTGCCAGCATGCCTGCCATTCAGGAGAGTCTTCTTGTCATGGATAAGAACTATGATTCGCTTCAAAACGAGATTGCCGATCGCATACAGAAATACAATTTGATCAGCCAGGCATTGAGGGAGTACGCCGATTCCAAGGATAAGTTCTCCAAGGAGCTGAAGAAGGCAGAAGATTTGTTTAATGCCATACCGCAACAGCCACGCGATGAGACTGAGCTCCATCAAGCTTCCGAAAAGACCAGAAAGACCATGGAACAGTTGCGCAAATCCAAACTCTGTTTGGATGAACTAGAGCGGCGGGGCAACAATGTGGGAAAACTGTTCAGTGCAATTGGAGAGCCAATTCCCCAGGAAGTGCCACAGGAGGTGACAGCAGCCAAACAGACCTGGCAGGATCTGCACGACAAGACGGCCAAGAACGCCCATGTCTACGAGACTGAAGCCGTGATTTGGTCGCAGATCGAAGATGCCAAGAAGGATCTGCTTCCCTGGTTGTCGGAAACCAATCAGGGACTCTGCGATGCTGCGGATAACTCAATTGAAATTGAGTTTGGACCCATGCGTCTGAGCAAATATCGCACCGAGTTGCCTTCCTACCAGGCTCTGAAGGATTCGATTGTAGAGAAAACAAATGATTTGGTCAAGATCAACAGAGGCGCGGAGATCCCCGCCCTATCTGCACTCAATAAACTCCTGACTGATCAGTTCGCTGAGGTGAGCAACAATGCTGATCGCTTAAGTGCTGTCACCACTTCGTTTAATGATCAGGAGCAGGAGTTGCGCAAACGCTCAAAGGAAGCTGGCGAGCGGGTGAGCAAACTGCGTGAGCAGCTCATCAAGTGCGACGACATGTCCGGTGATAATAACAAGATCATGGAACGTTTGCTGCAATGCCGCGCCCTGCGTGGCGAACTTGACAATAGCGGCAATGAAATTGACAACATTAAACAAAAGGTCGACGAGCTGCGTAATCTGTATCCCACTTTCAGTGAGTCCATCATACCGAAGGAACTGAATAACGTGCAAAAGCGCTACGAGAATGTTGATCTCTATGCCAAGAAGATCGAAAGTTCTCTGCTGCAGTTCCTTAAGAAATTCCACGCCGATAAAGTGGGCATGCTGAAGCGCCTCATTGCCACTCAACGCGAGAAGGTAGCTTGGTGTCAGCCGGAGTCGTCCAGTGACAAATACAATCTGGACGTGAAGAAGTCCTCGCTACAGGAGGTCAGCAAGAGCATTGATGACTGCAAGGCGAGACATGCCGAAACACTGAAGTCACTGGAAATGCTAAAGGCTGTCGAATCGCCACAGAACCTGGCTGAACTTACCAGCGATGCTGAGCTTCTACGCAAGGACATGCAGGCCCTTCAGGATAGCTTTGACAAAATCAAGGGAATCCTCGACGAAAATGTAGATTTGTGGTCGCAGTATGAGCAATCGAATGAGCAGATTTCCAACTGGCTGCGTGACGTTGAAGGAAGGGTCAAGGCAGAGACCAGCAGCCAAGTTAATCTACCCGAGGTGCCACAAAAGCTTCAGGAATTGTCTATACTCCAACAGGATGTCTTGGCTCATGAGCCCATCATAAATAACCTGGAGCAAACATCCCAGCAACTAATTGAAAAGAACCCGGAGGCGAGAATTGGACAGTTTGTTACCCACTTAGTGCAGCGTTATCAGGCCGTGGCTAAAGCTCTGACTGGCTACATAGACAAGATCCGTAGTGCTCAGTTATCCAATGCTAACTTTGCCAAGGCAGCCAAGGACTTCAATGAATGGTTCGGCGATGCCAAGATCGAATTCCAGGAATTGGCACGCATGGGATCCCCTGGGTCTTCTTCTGCCACAGCTCAACAGTTGCAAACCGTCAAAAACTACATCAAGACCTTTGACAATGGACAGATTCTGTTGAACAACGCTGTGGACATTGGTGAGGCCCTCTATCCGGTGGTTTCCCCCGACAACCGCGAACGCATCCGTTCAGATCTTCGCCAAATGCGTGAGAAGTTCGATTATCTGCGTGATGAGGCAAATGCGTTTATGCAGCAGGTTGAGGGTGTTTTGATTCAAAAGACCTCGATCGAAGAAAGCTACACCCAGGTTTCGCACTATCTCAACGAATCGAAAGCTAAGGTTCCCGCTGGTGACGAATTGTACCCAACTCTGGCCACCAAAAAGGCTGCTCTGCAGAATTACAAGACTCAGCTGCAGGAAATAACACTTCACAAGAACGCCCTGAAGCAATTGCACGACAAGGCTGTGACACTGTGTGATGATGAGTCGGAGAGGAAGACCGACGAATCTATCCAGGAGTATAACACACTCTCCAAGAAGATTTCCGATAGGATTGCGACCGTGGGAAATCATGTGGTCAAACATGAAGCATACGATCAAGTGCTTGAAAAGGCACAAGACTGGTTAAATACCATTAAATCCGAAGCTATTGACATTCTCAACGAGACTACTTTTGAGAAGGAGGGCGCGGAGGAAAAACTTCTTGTGGTGGAAAATCTTCTACAGCACAAGCCCGAGGGTGATTCCATTTTCGATACCTGTCACAAGTTATTGGAAACGGTGCTTACACAAACCCATCCCAATGGCCATCCAGCTCTGCTCAAGGGTTTCGAGGAACCAAAACAATCTTGGGAGGACTTCATGACGCTGTGTCAGGACTCGGCGGTAAAACTAAAACAACTCTGCTCCAAATGGGATGAGTTTGACACGATCATAGAAGAACTCGATAACTGGATGAAGAATGTGGAGGCTGTTGTAAAGAACCAGAACCTCAAAAGCACAGCGGAAGCGAAGAATGCCCACTTGAAGCAGCTCCAGGAAATTGCCAAGGATATTGAACGCCGGGGATCGGCCATCAATGATCTGATGGATCAGGGACGTGAGATCGAAGGTGAAACCGATTTGAACCTCAAGTTGTCCCGCCTGAATACTCGCTATCAGACCCTGAAAAATCTATGCAAGGAATCGATAGCCAAGTATGTGAACTATGTAAAGGATCACGAGAGCTTCGATAACGATTTCGATGCATTCAAGCAGAGTCTTCAGTCTTCAGTTGACGAGCTATCCAAGGCCAATGAGATTGTGGGCGATCAAAGCGTGCTGCAGGATCAGCAGAACAAACTCCGCGAAATGTCCGACAAACGCATTTCGGATTCCACTCTTTTCGAGGGCCTCATCGATCGGGGAGAGAAGCTTTATGGTCACACCAGTCCGGAAGGTCGTGAGATCATTCGCCAGCAATTGCGTTCTCTGCGCACGCTGTGGGACAACTACACTGATGACTTGAATTCGGCCACACAGAAGATCGATCAGTGTCTGCTGCAGTTCAACGAGTTCAGCATTGCCCAGGATCAGCTCACAAAGTGGCTGAAGGATGTCGACAAGGCCATGCAGAGCCACACCGAACCAAAGACTACGCTGCAGGAAAAGCGAGCCCAACTACAGAACCACAAATTGCTCCACCAGGAAATCACCACGCACAATGTTCTTGTCGATAACGTCTGCGACAAGGCCCAGATACTGGTGGATCAAATCAAGGATAACTCGTTGAATGTGTACCTGGCCTCGATTAAGCAACTTTTCCAGAGCATCGTCCAAAAATCCGATGAGATCTTACACAACTTGGAGGATTGCGTTCAGAAGCACAATGAATTAAACAATGCCTTGTCTTCGGCCAAGACGTGGATCTCGAATGAGAAGGCCAAGTTGCTGGAATGTGATGATGCTTATGGCGAAAAAGCGGACATTAAGCGAAAGATCGAAACGTTGGGACAACTGGCTCAGAACAAACCCCAGGCCATGAAGTTGATCAGCGATATACGTGATCTATTTGAGAAGGTGAAGGCCACGACTTCTGAGAAGGGCAATGAAGTGCTGGACAAGGAGATCGAGGAGTTGGAGACCACCATGAAGAGCCATTTCGACGACATCGAGGGCATTGAAGGCAAGCAGAGGGATGTGCTCGCCCAGTGGGACAAATTTGAAAAGGCGCTAGAAGAGCTGACCAAGTGGTGCCGCAATGCGGAGGCTGTATTCCGTGAACAGCAGCTTAAATCGACGCTTCACGAGAAAGTGGAACAACTGGAAAAGTACAAGATCCAAAGGGAGTTGATAATCCAAAAAGAAAAGGAGGTCGATGCCTTCGGAGATGCGGCCCATGCCCTGCTCAACAATTGCGGAGCCGATCGCCTAAAGACACTAACCACCCAGGTCACCAATCGCTATCAGCTGTTACAGGTTCTGAGCAAGGAAGTGGTCAACCGCTGGTCCAACCTTGTCGATGACCACCAATTCTACCAGGACAAGTACAACGAGGTAGATTTGTGGCTGCAACCCATTGAAACGCAAATGCAGAAGGTGCTATTGGATGAATCCACCCAGAGTTCAAACATCCTGCAAGTGCTGCTGTCTGAAAAAGAGCAGGCAGAGGGCCTATTCGCTGCTCTAAATGCAGCTGGAGAAAAGGCTTTGCCAGAGACTTCAACTCAGGGTAGGGAGAAGATTCGCAAGGACTTGCGTGATATCCGCGATCGTTGGGATAAACTGGATGAAGGCATTCGAAATCTGGAAAAACGTCAGGAGGCACAGGGAGTACAGCTCTCCAGCTACCAGGACATTCTTAACCAAACCGTCAACTGGTTGGATCAAGTGGAGAAAGTTATTCACAATGAAAACCCAGCCAGCTGGACCAGCGCTCAGGAAATTCGGTCGAAATTGTACAAGTACAAGGCCACAAACCAGGACATCAATTCCCATAAACGCATCGTCGAGGCAGTAAATGAAAAGGCAGCGGCCCTTTTGGGAAGCGCAGCTCCTGCAAATGCGGATGAGATTTCCAAGGCAGTGGCTGAGGTGAACAAGCGGTATGATCAAGTGGGTCAGGACTGTGCCAAATTAGTGGCTGATCTTGACGGAGCATTCGATGTGTACCAGCAGTTTAGTGAGCTGCAAAAGGCTCAGCAGGATTACCAAAAGAATCTTTGGGATCGTCTCACCGGTTACTCCGACTACTCAGGCAATAAAGCAGCGCTACAAGCTCGTCTCCAAAAGATTACCGAGATTCAGGATGCTTTGCCGGAAGGTGTGGCCAAACTCAAGTCCCTGGAAGATCACATTGAACAACAAGCCAGCAATATTCCCGCCCGATCTAAGGACGCAATGGCCCGTGATCTGGCCAACTTGCATGCTGATTTTGAGAAGTTTGGTGGCTCTTTGAGTGACGTGAAGAGTGGACTAGAGAATCGTCTTCAGCAATGGAATGATTACGAAGTCAACTTGGATCGCCTGATAAATTGGCTGGGTGAGGCGGAGAATGCTCTGAAGAACTACAACCTGAAATCGTCGTTTGAGGAGAAGGAAGAGCAATTGAATCGTTTCCAGTCCCTGGCTCAGAACTTGCGTCAAAACGAAGCAGACTTTGACAAGATGAAGGACGATACCTCTGAGCTGGTGCAAAGCTCTGGCGAAACTAGGATTGCTGTAAATGTGCAGCAGGTCTCTTCCCGATTCCAATCGATACAAGCTACCGCTAAGGAGATTCTTAAGAAGTGCGAGCAGGCTGTCCAGGATCATGGCCACTTCAACGACAAGTACAAGCAGTGTGCGGATTGGTTGGCAAATGCCCAGGCACGTTACGATGATTGCTGTGACTTGTCCACAGTTGCATCCCGTGATGACCTACTAAAGAAGCAATTGGTTATCCAGGAGCTCCTGGCGCAGCAGCCAACTGCTACTCAGCTTCTTAACAGCACCGTTGAACTGGGCGAGAAGTGCTACGGTTCCACAGCGACCGAAGGACGTGATGCCATTCGCAGTCAGCTGGATGATCTGACCTTCGATCAATTGTTTGACAACATTGCCATCACAGCGAGGAAGATTCAAGATAAAATTGCCAAATGGTCTGGCTTTGATGAGATTGCCGACAATCTGAAGAGCTGGTTGGACGAAACAGAGAATGCACTTCCAGCGGATATTGAGCTGAAAACAACACTGGATGAGAAACGGACTAAACTACAAACCTATCGTGACATCCTGAACGACATTAATAACCACCAGGTGGAGTTGGGTAATCTTCAAGAGATTGCCGCCAATTTGCCGGAGAAGACGGACCTTGTGGACCAAATCCTTAAGGACATTTCTGATCGGTTTAGAAAGCTGCAAAAGCGTGCCCAGAACTACGTGGAGCGGTACGAGGGTATTGTGAGTGCTCATCAGCAGTACTCCAAGGCCGTGATGGACGCTCAAGAGTTTATCGATGCCACCCTAAACACCGTCCACTATTGGGGCGATTTGGATCTGGAGCAGATCTCATTGCACACGAACCTCGATCGCCTGAAGAATCTTAAGGCTAGTTTGGCTGATGAATTCCCGCGAGTTGATCAAGTCAGGGCTTTGGGCGAGAAGGTCATTCCGGGCACGGTGGATGTGGGTCAGGTGAACATTAAGTCCCAGATTGACACCACCCAGCAGGAATGGGAGAGTCTACTGGCCACCATCAGCTCCACCATTGAAGGTATTGAAGCGCGCTTGCAACATTGGTCGGAGTATGAACAATTACGCGATCAGTGTCTGGCTTGGATCCGTGATACCGACAACAACCTTCACGCAATCGATCTTAAGGAGGATCTGCCAAAGAAGCGTGCTCAGTTGGATGCACTGAAGGCTCTCCAAGGAGATGTTCGCGCCAAGGAACTGGAGGTTGATAATGTCACGGAAAAAGCACAAACCCTGCTTAAGGGACCCAGCAGCAATCGAGCCTCGGGTCCTGAATTGGTGACCAAGTACCAACAGATCTTCCACAAGGTTAAGGAACTGAACAACCGCTGGCAGCAGTATGTTACTTCCCACGAAGACTTTGACAATGCAATTTCAGACTGTTCCTCATGGATCAATGACATCAAAGAGAAATTGGACTACTGCTCTGACATGTCATCTATGAGTCCGAAAGAGCTGGATAAGAAACTGGCCACTATTCAAGATGTTATCTTGCTGAAGGACGAAGGTTCTGCTCGTGTCCTGAAGATCCTGGAGCAGGCTCAGCATGTGCTGGCTAACACGGCTCCCGCAGGTCATGAGGCCATCAACAAGGACCTCACAGATCTTCAGGATCTTTGGTCAGGAATTGCTCTGCGCATCATGGATGTTAAATCTAATCTGGATGACTCGATTACTCAATGGTCAGGTTTTCTGGACCAAGTGCAAAATGTTCGCAAATTCAACGAGTGGTTGGATGGCTTGGTTAAGGAATTAAGCGAACACCAAACAACTATGACAGAGAAGCGAGCTCAGTTAGATCGGGTTAAATCTACGGAGGAAAAGGTGCGCGTGGAGAAGATCGATGTGGATGCCCTTAAGATCCAAGCCAAGGAAATGATTGCTAGCGGTCAGCAGAGTCAGGCGGCCTTCCAAGCTCAGAAAGTGTTAGATACGTTTGATGAACTTTTTGCTAAGACCCAAAAACTACTATCAGATCGCCAAGATCAGTACAGGGATCACCGAGTCTTTAAGGAGGGCTACGATGATTTGGTTAGCTGGATTGGACGGGCCCGCGAGAAATTCCCTTCATTGAAACAGAGCAGCTTAAGCGATAAACTGGCCATCGAAAATGCTGTCCATGCCACGGAAGCTCTTCTCAACAAGCAGGCTCAGGGTGAACTCCTGGTGGAGCACTTGGTCCACACTGGAGAAGTGGTGCTGGCCAGTACGTCTTCTCAAGGTCAGGAGATCATTAGGAATGACATCCGAGCCCTGCGCGACAGCTTCGAGGGTTTGTTCCGTGAAATCAACCAGCAGAAGGAGAACCTCGAGGTCACCATGGTGCAGTGGCGTGCCTACAAGGAGGAGTATGAGCGGCTGATGGAATGGTTGCAACAGATCGACATCCTTGTAAAGAACCACAAGCTTAACCTGTGCCCCAACCTTCCCGATAAAGAGAAACAGGTGGCTGATATGAAGGAAGTGATGTCAAGGCTTGAAAAGGGCAAGGATGACATTGATAAGTTCAATGCTTCGGCTGCCAGTCTTTTGAAGTCCCACCTGGACACTTATGTGAACAATCAGCTAAGGCACTTGGGTTCCGTCTATCAAGTGCAAGTAAACCTAGCCAAGGATGTCCTCAAGAAAGTGGAAACCAATCGCGATCAACATCGTGAATACGATGCTAATATGAAATCAGCCAAGGATTGGATTGCCAATGCTAAAGCCACTATTCAATCGGCAGGCGAAGGAGCTGGCTCCAAGGAGGCTCTGCAACGGCGCCTGGAGCAAATCCAGGATCTGATTCGCAACCGTGAGCTTGGTCAAAATTTGGTACACACGGCTATTAACAATGGCGAAAAGATAATCAGAAACACTCGCTCCGATGGACGTGATGCTATCAACAGTGAAATGAAGGAACTCCAGACCGATTGGGACCGCCTGGTTAAGAAAATGTCCACCGCCAAGGTGCAATTGGAGACGAATCTGTTGCAATGGGCAGACTACAGTTCTAGCTACTCGCAATTGCAGCAATGGATTACCGATAGGGAGGCCAAGTTGCAACAGGCCTGTGAGCAGAAGATCGTTAAATCCAAGCGTGGTCAACCCGGTCTCAGCTGTGGCTTAAGCGAACGCAAGGCCAATCTCCGCCAGACAAACAACATTGTGCAGGATATAGTGTCTTTTGAACCCATGATTCAGTCGGTTACATCCAAGGCTTCAGTTCTCCAGCAGGGTGCTCCAGGCACTGAGATATCGGATAAGTACGAGAATCTTACCAAACAAGCCAAGGATCTGTATGAGAAGCAGAAGAACACCATTGAGAGCTATCAGTCTTTGATTGATGCTGGTAATGAATTTGCCACCTGGCTGAGAAACGCCAAGGAGCGTTTGAGCAAGTGCTCTGAACCCACGGGAGATAAGCAAGCTCTGGCCGAGAAGACCCATCAACTAAAGATTCTGCAGGGTGAGCTGCCTGAAGGTGCTCAGAAACTGAAGAATGCTCTGGAGCAGGGCGAGATCGCTTGCCGCAGTGCAGAGCCGGAGGATTGCGAAATCATCGAACAGGAAGTGGCCCTTCTTCAGGAGGAATTCGATGCCTACAGGGAAGCCCTTAATAAGGCTAAGGATTATCTAGAAGTGGGCATTGTCAAGTGGTCCGACTACCAGGATCAGTACACTGAAGCTTTGGAGTGGTTGAGCAAGACCGAAGCCTTGGTGCAATCGTACAACAAACTCCAAGATAGTTTGATCCAAAAGAAGGTGGTCCTCGAGCAATTCCAGGGACATCTGCAGACCCTGTTTGACTGGCAGAAAACTCTGGATGACCTTAACATGAAGGCCCAGGTTCTCCTGGAGACTTGTTCCGACACAAGAATCAGCAATGCCATCATGCAGTTGACCACCAAGTACAATGCTCTACTGACCCTGGCCAAGGAGGTGATGCGTCGCCTGGAAATGCACTACCAGGAGCATCAGCAACATCACAGTCTCTACGAAGAGTGTCAATCTTGGATTGAAAAGACCCGTGAGAAGCTCGCCGAGTGTGAGCAAATACCCGGAACTCTTAGCGAAGTTCAAATCAAATTGAACACTGTGAAAAACCTTCGTCAAGGTTTCGAGACCGGTCAGAACAAGTTGCGTTATCTTTTGGAACTCAAGGAGAAGGTGATAATGAACACCGAACAAAATGGAGCAGCCAAAATTCAGGAAGATACCGAATCCCTGAAGCAGGACTTTGACAAACTGTTGGTGGATCTCAACGATGTTCGCCAGAAATTGGCCAATCGTCTTGCCCAGCTGGAAGAGATCTTCAAGCTTTACAAGATCCTGGTCGAATGGCTGGAGGATGTCGAGCCGAGTGTCAAGGCCAGCGATGAGTACCTCAACGATTTAAGCGAGAAGCGTGCGGCGCTGGAGAAATTCCGCGTCATTCAACGTGACATCAATGGACATAATGATATTGTGGAAAAGATCAATCAGCGTCTTAAGGAGGATAACAGCTTGGATCTGAATGACTTCCAACCGGGTCTGGGCAAATTCGATGAGCTGCAGACGCAGGTGAACAAGATCATCGAGTCACTGGAGAACCAGGTGAACAGCCATGAGAAATACAAGCAGGCCTACAATGAGCTGCAGGATTGGCTGCGTCGCACTCGCATCGAAGTGGAGCAGTGCGCCGATTGTCATGGCGAGAAGGATCAGGTGGAGAGTCGTCTGAATCGATTGGGAGACATACAATCCTCTTCCTTGGAGGGCAAATCCCTGCTGGAAGCTTGCGAAGAGCTCAGCCAGGCGGTGATTGCCACCAGCGGACGCGAAGGCCAGGACAATGTGGCCCAGGAGATCAAGCATCTCACCTCGGAGTGGGAAACCCTCCAGGCTATATCCCGCGATGCTCGCAGCAGTCTTGAGTCTTGTTTGGCTGCCTGGCAGACCTTCCTGCAGAAGTTTAACAAGATCAACCTTTGGATCGAAACGATGAGCAAGCGCGTTACCAAATCCCAAGAAGGCGAGAACAAGAACCCCGAAGATTTGGTTAATGCCAAGGTAAGAAATCTTCGTCAAGTCGAGATCTCGCAACTGTCGCACGCACCTCTAACAAAAAAAAAAAACTACTAAAATTGTAATCGAATATTATATATATATCTAGCCAAAGCGCGCACGTAAAGTAGAACTCTCACCGACAACAAAATTTGTATCTAAATACCTCGTACCGTGAGAAATTAAATCATGTACTAAAACCACACTAATCACTACCGCTAACTTTTCAGCTAATCACTTTGTAAACTCAATTGCAGCTAATCATTTACACAGACTCTTGTCTAATGCCTAATTGCTTTATGTGCTTTCAATTGCCAGTGTTAGATCATGAAACTAAAGTCCTTGTCTTTCCCTAGAAATTGCTTGAGGAAGTGCTGGCCGAAAAGGATAATGTTGAGGACCTGAACGATAACTGTGAGCTGCTCATGGAGCAGAGTGCCTGCACTCGCATTCGCGATCAGACCATCGAAACTCAGGCCAACTACACCAAGCTTCTGACTTCCGCCCAGGGATTGGTGGCCAAGATCGAGAAGAATTTGTCCGATCACACGGAGTTCCTTAACTACAAGAAGGAAATGGACGCCTGGATAGAGAAGGCCCAACAGGTCCTTGATGACTGCTCCACCGAAGGCGATGCCGCAATCATTGCCCAGAAACTGGATACCGTCAATGTAAGTTATGTTTATTTATAGGAATCATTTTTATAAACTTTTTAAGATTTTAAATTTTAAAATTTTCATTTACTATTTGAAACCTAATACATATTAATAATATTTATTTAACAGTCGTTGGCTTCCCGCCTACCCGAAGGACAGCATCTGTTGGCTTTGGTGCAGGATGCCTATTCAAAGGCCTCGAACATCACGCCCGAGGATAAACAAGAAAAGCTACGGGAACTGATGACCAAGGTTCGTGAGGATTGGGATGCTCTGGGTCTGGCGGTAAAGGAAAAGTTGAGCGACCTGAAACAGGCCCAAAATCGTTGGAACGATTTTGCTGCCAACAAGGATAGACTTGAGAAATGGCTGAATGAAACAGAGAAGACTCTTAAGGTGGCACCCGAAACAAAGGGTGAACTGAGCGAAATGAAGACTTTACTGGAGCGCTACAAGACCCTTTCGAATGAACTGAAACAGAAGGGTAATGAGCTGGAGCAACTGCAGTCGGAGGCTCGTGATTTGGGCACCGAAGTGGATGCAGTGAATCGCCTGCAATCCCGATGCGACAAGCTCAAGAACGATTGCTCGGCTCACATTGCTGCGCTGGAACAGGAGGTGTTCGACTATAATGCCTATCACCAGAGTCTGCAGGATGTGGAGAAGTGGCTGCTGCAGATCTCCTTCCAGCTGATGGCCCACAACTCGCTGTTCATCTCGAACCGCGAACAAACCCAGGAGCAGATCAAACAGCACGAGGCCTTGTTGGGTGAAATTCAAAAGTATCAGACCAATTTGGATGACTTGAATGCCAAGGGTCAGGCGCAGATTAAGCGCTATGAGAGTACAACTCCGGCCATTCGTCCCACTGTCGAGTCCCAGTTGAAGAACATCCAGGACAGCTATAACTCCCTGCTGCAAACCTCAGTGCAGATAAAGAACCGCCTGCTGGAATCGCTGGCCAAGTTCCAGGAGTACGAGGACACTCTGGACAGCATTATGCGTAATCTGGAGGCATATGAGCCGATCATTCAAACCGAACTGGATGCCCCGGCTACCAGTCTGGAATTGGCTCAGAATCAATTGAGGTGTGCCCAGGAAATGCAGAATAAGCTGAACAATGAGAAGTCCAGATTGGCAGCCGCCGTTCAGGCCTGTGAGGCAGCTACTGCCTCCATAAGTCGACCAAGTTCTCCATTGGAAACCGCCATGCAGGCCATTCCTGAAAGGGAGCTTATTGTGCGCGCCAAGCTCGAAGATCTGCTGGATCAGGTAGGATAACGTTGAATCCTTAATGCATTTGTAGTCTTGTTATCACTTTTAGTAGTTCAAAATGATGTAATCACATTTTTCCAAAATGAATGGAAGGTTATATAAGTAGATCTAATGCTGCCAGCTTTATTTATCTTAATAGTATTATTTTGCCGATTTCAAAAATATTTTATGAACCTTTTCTTTTAAAAAAGTTTGTTATACAAACACTTTCACATAAGATTTCCTTTTAACGGAGGTTTCCCTCCTGATAATTTTTATAGAAATAGTTAGCTAGATTTTTTTATATACATTTGTACATCTTTAAACTGTTTAAATTTGTTTATATAATTTATTGAAAGCCCATAATATTTTAAAACAACTTAGTGAGTTTAGTTTTTCTAAAAGATTTTCTATATTCTTCCATTCTGTTTTTCTTTATTTGTTCTCTTATTTTCTAACCAACGTCTTGTTCTTTTTATTAATCCCTTAACCCTACCAACCCAACACTGCTCTAACTTTTGTTGATTTGCCGCACTCCCCGTAACTGTTGTAAAATGCACAACCCAAAAAAAACACGCTATGCCTCGTGCTTTGCTGCATATAAAGAAACCGCCTCCAAAGACTCAGAGCTCAACCGGAGATGTTAACAAAGGTGATGATCAAGACGACGATGATGTTGAGATCCAGGTTGAGCTCAGCGATGTGAATGAGGCGCTTTTGGATCCAATTGCCCACGAGCGTGTCAGCAACTATCGTCGCATAGTTCGCCTGAACAGCGCCCATGTGGGCAAGCTGAATGAACTAGTTGCTAAGGTAAGGGTTATCCCTAGTTGGAATCGAACAGGTGGCGGACTGCATGGCTACAGTATTTACTATCGATTGCTTGATTTTGTCGTTATAACTTACTTATATTAATTTAATTGCTAATCAATGGGGTGTTTCTTTCCGTTTAGGTGCAATCCCACTTGGGTGGTTTGACTGCATCCGTTAGCGAACTGGAGCAACAGCAGAAGCAGCGCGGCGAGCTGCAGGATTGGGTGAAGAAGCAGCAGAGCTCCGTCTCGGATTGGCTGATGCGTCCTTGCAAGCTGCGTCCTGAGGCAGCTCAACAGGAGCTGGTATCCATGAACGATTTGTTGAACTCCATCGGTGACAAGAGATCGCAACTGATGTTGGAGATGACAGGATCATGTAAGTTTTAGATGTAGTAGTTTTTATTTTCATCCTTAGGTCAGTCAGGAATCTGAAACCATGCTCAAACTTAAGACCCTCTTAATCAAATTAACTTTCATTTATCAAAATACTAGTGGGCGATGAAGACACCGATCTGGATGACAATATTGACAAGCTGGAATCGGAGCTTATGGACGCAATTGCCAAGAAGCAGGCTGGCCAGAATGTGATCGATGGCTATCGCCAGGGAATGGCGGATGTCCAAAACTGGTTCGATACCCTGATCAAGCGAATGGATGTTTTGGATCGCGGATCGGGCTTGAATTGTGCCCAGAAAACGGCGGCCATAAATGAGATCAAGAACGAGTACGAATTGCAGGGTCATCCCAAGATTCAGGAACTCAAGGGCAAGGCTTCCCAAGTGGCAGAGGTCATCAGCAATCTAGATGGTCAGCAGGTTGAGGAACAAATGAAGTCGCTGGACCGTCGTTTTGCCGATCTTGGCAAGCGCATCGATCGCAAGGCCCAACTGCTGGATGTGACCAACAAGGGAGTGGAGGGAGCCAAGGGCGAGATTGATCAGCTCCAGAATTGGGTGAAACAGCAGATCGAGGAGCTGCAGGCCCCCACTCCATTGGGCTACACACCCAAGGATGCGGAGGCGCGCCAGCAGAAGATAAAGAGCCTGATGAAGGATGCCGAGGCCAAGCAATCGTTGGCCGATGTTTTGGAGAAGCGCGTGGCCAATATGCAGCAGGAGTTGGAACCCGTTGAATACTCCCAACTGGAGTCCGCATTGCGTAATCTTAACACAGAGAATCGCAATCTATCGGGCGTACTCAAGGCAGAATTGGATCGTGCTCTGGAGGCCAGCAAGGCTCGCAAATCCCTGGAGAATGATCTGGATAAGGCGCGCCAATGGTTGAAGACCAAAATCTCCGAGGTGCGCAAGTTGCCGGTTTATCATCCACTTACCTCCGCCGAGATCGAGAAGAAGATCCAGGAGAACCGGAAATACGATGACGATGCCAAGCAGTTTAACGACAGTGTTTTGACTGATGTTCAGCGTCAAGCGGCCAACATAATGAAGGATTGCGATGATGCCGATAAGGCTGCACTGCAGCAGATCCTGGATGAAATTGCCGCCGATTACCAGACTCTAAAGGATGAGAGCGGCAAGAGAGGAAAGTCCCTGGACGATCTCTTGCAAGGTCGCAAGGCATTTGAGGATTCGATGAAGAACATGGGCGACTGGTTGAACGAAATGGAAACCGCCACCGAGGGTGAGCTGCGTACCACCAGTCTTCCTGTTTTGGAGGAGCAGTTGGCCCACTATAAGAAGCTCCTCAATGATGCCGAGAACAAGGGAAGCCTCATCAACGATGTTTCCGAACAGGGCAAGAGCATCCTGCCCACATTAAGCAATGCCGATAAACTGAAACTCAACGATGACATCAAGAACATGAAGGATCGTTATGGCAGGATCAAGAATACAATCGATGACCGCGTGAATGCCTTGGGCGATCACATTAAGAAGTACAAGGATGCCAAGAGCAGGTTGGCCGATTGCAGTCAGTTCTTGGGCACTATTCAGCAGAAACTCCGTGAGCTCAACCGACCAATTGGCTCTAGGATCGAAGATGTGCAGGATTTGTTGGGCTCCTATGAGGGAATACTCAAGGAGCTTAAAGACAGCAAGAGCAAGATGGGCGATATGCAAATGGACGATTTGCCAGAGCTGCAGAGCATTTTGGCCCAACAGGATGATATGATTAAACTGATAGAAGATCAGTTGGCCCATCTGCGCCAGCTTCTCATGCTCCGCGAGCAGTTTATTGCTCTGATCAATGAGATCATTGCCTTTATCATGAAATACACCGATGTCATAATAGATATTGAAAACTCACCTGATAGTTTGGAGGATAAGATCAATAAGTACGACGATGTCATTGTGAAAATCCAGGAGTGCGAGGGTGTCCTGGCCTCCGCCAATGACAAGGGCCAGAAGATCGCCTCCGAAGGGAATGCGGCCGATAAGAACAGCATCACCGAGCAACTGCAATCCCTGAAGAATCAACTACAGAATCTCCGCAAGGCCGTGGAATCGCAGCGCCAGAAGCACCAACTGCAGCTGGAATCGCACAAGAAGATGGCCGCCGAGCTGAGCGAAATCCTCGATTGGCTGCACAGCAACGAGGGAGCGGCCAAGTCGCGTCCTCTTTTGGATCGCGATCCCGAATCTGTGGAGCGCGAGCTTCAAAAACACCAGGGTCTCAGCCAGGACATTCAATCGTATCTGAATAAATTTAACAAAATCAATGATGGTGTTAAAACTGAAATTGGCATGCCAAGTTCCCTGCTGGAAATGCTCTCCGAGGGCAGATCCCTGGTGGCCTCCCTGCCCCATGAACTCGAGGAGCGTGAGAAGTATCTGAAGAACAACCGCGACTCACGTTTGGAGTACATGCAGCTGGTGGCCAAGTTCAATGATTGGGTCCATGAAGCCGAGTTGCGTCTGCAGAATAGCCAGCATGGCATTGACTACGAACACTTGGTTCAGGACCTCGATGAACACAAGATTTTCTTTGGCAATGAGGCCCCCATCCGTAATCTGGTCCACAAGCAGATCCAGGAGGCAGCGGACAAGATCTGGTCCTCGCTGAACAACTACGAACAGTCGGAACTTTCGGCGGAGTTGGCCCAGTTCCAAACCAAGTTGACCAACACACTGGCCAGTGCCAAGACCCAGCAGAGTGAATTGGAGAAGGAGGCGGAACGCTGGCGGGAGTATCAACAGTCCATTGATCGCGTCAAGGCCACCATCGAACGCACCAAGTTCAGCGATGAGCCCGTCCAGAATTTGGCCGGACTTCACTTTAACATCCAAAAGCTGACCCACGCCATCGGAAATGTTCAGGTGAGCTTTGGGTACATTTTTGGGTATATTCTGTCCGTTTTTATTTAATTTAGACTCTCAGTTTTGGATGAAACTTTGCAAAAAGTCATTCATTGTTTTAGCTTCATTGTTTTTAAGTATCAAAATCGAAATACAAATTATTTAAATAATTTCGGCTTGCCGAAATTCCAGCTAAAATAAATTGTTATATAGATGGTTCTTAATTTGTATACATAGTAGGAACGTCGGTATGTAGAAAAATATTTTAAAATAATATAATATTTTAATAATCAATAATAGGTATCCATTTTAAAGCTGCATGAGCATAAGTAAACTCATATTCTTATTACGAGCGACAATAATACCTTTTGACGCACATACTTTTTATTCTCGTAAGGGTTTATGTACGCTGTTTTAAAAATATGATTAAATGAAACTGTATAACATTTGAAAATAAATGCAAGATAATAAAAGTATTGAAATGTTCCCCAAAAATAAAAGAGATAGGATTTAAGACGGCAGAGTGCGAAATATTCCTCCCATATGTGATTAAGTTTTAAATGCAACCCCACCATATGGAAGTATGTATAATATGCTACTTTTGTGTGTATTTAAAATAGCCATGGATATTCAGCTGTTCGCTTGCATGCCTTGTGCATATACGTGTGTAGCCGAAAGACCTGTTTTCCAAAAAATGACACGTTGCACAAGGATGTGCCACAAACATACATATGCGAATGTATCCACTTAAGAGCCGCTTTTTGGAGTGGAACCAAAAAAAAAGAAAATCAAAGTGCATTCGTTTTGCATTTCGTAGTCATGGTTTTGCCGGCCGGCAAAAACAAAAAGCACTCTCAGCCACTTACAAACTCACTTTCAATTGCATTTAAGTGCGATTCTCTTAGTTTTCCTCTCTTTTTGCCATATTGGTAATCTCTCTCTTTTTATTTGGGTTGATAGTTGTTTATTGAACACGTTGAGTGCCCATTTGTTTACTTTCGTAAGCTTTTACCTTGAAAACTCATTAAACTTTTAACCTACTAGTTCACTAGTTGTCGTTGTGTTATGCTTATCGTTCAGACTTCCAGTTCGATTATAATTATTCAAGGCACTAGCTCGATTTTTATGCTCGGCAACTGGAAAAAACAGCTGTTGTTGTTGCTGCTGAATTAAGCTCATGACATCATCATCAGCAGAAGCAGCAACACTGTATCAGGCAACCAGTTTTGAGCCAGGGATGGGATAATGTAATATTTTAGATCGAAATACAAAATATAGATATATAAAGAGATAGATAGATAGATAGATATTTTAGATATATAGATAGATTGATAAATATATAGATAGCTAGTTATATTGATATATAGATAGATAAATATATAAGATATAGTAGTTATTTAAAATTGTACAGAAACAATAAGTTTTTAAGTCAACTAACTGGACAAAGTTTGAAAAAATAAAATAGACCTCTTCCTAAATTTTTAGTTTTCGGCTTCAATTACAAAATACTTAAGTACCGATTTAAGCGCAAAAGCTGAAATAAATATTTTCTAATATTAAAAAGTTTGACAAGTAAAATTTCCCTCTAAAGTCTTAAAACAATGTAATAATTTAAAAAAACATTTTTTTTGTTGTTCATGCTAGAAATATAGCCCTGGTTTCCCAGTGAGATATTGAGATACTTCAACAAGCACACACTATAAGTGACTTTTGTGTAGCGAGCTTTAAGAGTACCGGCCCTTTGGGGCTTCCGCTTTTTGCTCTTTTCAAGACAGCTGTTTGGTTGTTGTACTCACAGTTTGTTGTTATTGGTTTCTGGGGCATACCGGCAGTCATTTTTTGTTGTTGCCTGAAATTTGAGAGAGAGTGACGTGCACACGGTGGCGTATGCGTGATATATGTATGTACATATGCGAAGCCCAACTTTTGCCGCCCACGCCCACCCAAAAAAAAATTGTATATACATATAAACATATATATTGCCAAATCGAAGTAAAAACGTGTTTTCCCGGCTTTTTGCTCTCTTTTTCCATGCTCTTCGAGAAACTAAGAGAGTTGAGATTCTAACTCGTGCTTATTTGCTTTTTGGGCCTGTTGGATTTTTTTGAGTTCCGTCGAGTTCACTTCAAGTTGAGACGTTTATCTGTGCGGTTGCCAGCGTGTTTTTATTTTGTATTCGCGATTCGCGCATTACTTGTACTATATATATGTATATAGAGATAGAAAGAGAACAGAAGAAAGAGAGAGAAATCGCTAAATTTGTTAAATTTGAATTACCCGTTTCGTTTTACAAATGCCATGTGCTTGAGGCAAGGCACAAATTGAAATTGAACAAAATAAAACAAAATAGACAGCCAGATAGACATCAATTATTGAAAAGCCAACGGCTAACGTCATCAGCCATAGAAACCAATAAAAGACCAATAAGAAATCAAACAAAATAAAGCCCACAAATAGAGGCTACACTCGAGGTGCGTTTGTGTGTTTGTGCGTGAGTGTGTGAAAAAATCTATAAAATTTTATACGAATTAAGCAGCGTTTGCCTTTCAACTCCATGGGTCAGACATATGTCAAAGTTGAATTAGGGCACACAAAGTGGAAACGACCTACACAGTTGCGTTCTTAGCAAACTTTAAAGACCAAGAGGCGTAAACTGGAATTTATAATAAGCCACAATATATATATTTTATACAAATCGCGATTCCGGAATCGGTGTTACGTCACAATCTATTTCACACCGCTCTTGTTCTTCTTCCCCGCACATTTCAGAGCCAGAATAGCGACTTAGCGCTAGTCAACCAGCAGGCCCAATCGCTCATCCGCCAGGCCGACGCCCGCAATCGCCAGCTGATCGAGCAGGATAACGCCGGATTGAATAGATCGTGGCAGGATCTGGTGCGCAGCTTGGAGCAGCGACGCGACAACCTGCAACAGTTGGCCGAGCACTGGGACGGCTTCGAGAACAGCCTGCACGCCTGGGAAAAGGCACTTGGTCGATTGGAGGACAAGTTCCGCAATGTCGATCCGACTGTAAGATCCCGACGTCATTTGGAAGACACGAAGAATGCCATTCAGGTGAGTTACCACAGCGACACGTCCGCCGTTTAAGGTCAGCTTAGATATTTACATGCTGGCCACATTTCAAGAGTACACTGGAAATACATTAGCATTGAAATACAATTATTTAAGTCAGATTTCATTTAGGCTATTCAAATACATTTTTGAGGTTTTTGTTGACAGAAATGTATATAAAAACTAGATATGAATATGTATTAAATATGAAACGCCTTCGAGCGAGAGTATTTGTTGCCAAGTAAGATATTTTGCACTTCAACTAATAAAAAAAAAGGAAACTTAAAGATACTTTATCTCTTAATATATTTTTGAGTGTGTTTACACTTTCTTTCAAAAGATTTATTTTACACTTGATTATTTTTTGTCGGATTGCTTTGCTTCATCCTGTTGAAATTCATTCCCTTACATATATAACATAAAAACATAAGATAAAAATTATTTATATTTATAATTCATACTCGTATCTCTGTGTGTATATCTTAAGCGGCACACATTCATTCATTTAGTTTCGTTGCGGCAAATCCGCCCTCCCTTGGGGGCCATTATGTTTGTCAAATATTTTTACCAATATCCATGCATAAATACACGCCAACACGAACGTAAGAGTCGGATATATACGTATATATAGCCGTGAACACCATGCCGACATCAAGTTCATGGTCACGCCGTGGACCGGAGCTTGCGCTCTTGGAGCTTCTCCCGCTCTTTGGCGCTCCTCCCGCTCTTTGGGGCTCTCCCGACTCGAGCTTCACGAAAGCTATGTAGCAGCTGAGTGGCTGGGGCAGGTCCAAAATTAATTTAATGGGGTGTTGCGAATGATTAGCACGGCAAGCCACTAAATCACCGTAATCAAGAGAAGAAGATTGCTACCAAAACAACCTTCTAACTTTCAGTTTCAGTTTTTGTTAACTCTTGATTTTACTTCACCCAGAGAACCAGAGACGACTAATGATTGATGACCTATAAATAACATAAAATTGTAGAATTCCTCAGCTTTTATTTATATTTACATATTATTTGCATTATTTTATAGTAGCTTTTTGACCTCAAGTTAGTAAAACCTCACCGCATGACTTACTAGTATTAGTAATTGTTATTTGTACTACTTATCAGCAGTGATTTGAATGATTTGTTGTTAAGTGAGATCATTATTTGCAGCGATAGCAGCAATTGACGTTTATTTTCAATTTGACAACTATAAATAGTACAAATATACGCAAAATGTTACTAAAAAAAAGGTAGACCCACCTCAATGGCAGGCTTTCAAATCACATTTCAATTGAAGCAATTTTCAGCCATAAAAGCTAGGCCCCGACCATATCGAACTAACGATGTTGTCATACATGTGCCATATAAAGCTGGATCCAGCGATAACAACGTAAAACAAAAACCATCAAACTTAACGAAGATAAACAAACGCAAACACATAGTTAAGGTTTTAATTTTGTCTCTCCAAATGAGACAATAAATTGAATTCATTTATAGTAGTTTTTCGCTTTGATCACATATATCATTATGCCGAGAAACTTATTCCTTATCGAATAACCTCAAGATCCAAAAGCTGCAAAGTCAAGTCAACAAATTTATTTTTCTTCTATTCAATGTTGACCTTCCAAAAAAACTGGAAATGAAACCGAAATTGAGGGAGAATCAAATGAGGTTTAGGCAAGCTCTAGAAATGTTGCAATGATGGCTATTAATGATATTTATTCACCCATTACATGAGCACACCAAATTAATCTTAATTGAACCAAACACTGTAATTAATACATTTTGTTTTTTATAGGAATTACGTGAAGAATCAAATCAACTTAAATCATCACATAAAGAAATCGAGGCGCTCTCTAAATCCATCCTCACATTCCTTGGGGAAGTACACAAACCCTCGGCGGAGGCCATACAGGCCAAAGTGGATAAGTTAGTTGAACAGCAGGCCAAGTGAGTACCCACTGAAACCCCAATTACCTGAACCCTATCTATCGACTACACTGTGTTAAGCTACGCGTGACTTGGGACCCAAAAAAGAAAAACAAACCGAGACCCAAACAAAATACAGAATACAAACAAAGGTTCCCCGATCGAAACGTTTAATTCCGGAAATTGAATCGGCTTGCATACATTATATCAAGCTGCCAAACTTGTTGCCTAATGAAAATGAATGGCAATTTAGAGAATTTAACTGGTTACAGTTGAATATCTGAGAGGCTGCCATGTTTACTCATATCGTACTCATATTTTAATTCCTAGAGAAATCTTATGATGAAAATAATTTCTCTAACAGTGATTCACTCAACGGAACTTCTTTATATGAGTTTCATGTTTACTTTGCTGTTATATTTTTAATTGTAGCGCTGAAGAGAAATTATTGTTCTTGCCTTCTCAACCTTTTTTTTTCAAGTTGCTTAACTTGTTCGGCCCTCGAAATGCCATCTTATTGTTATAGTTGAGTCAAAAACTGACGTCAGACCAACTGTTACGCTTCGTTGTCGGCGTTTTGTTGTATGTGCATTACGTAAGCCGAGGCTTATAGTTTGTTATTGTACTCAGGCCTCCATTTCCCGAAAACATTAAGTTTAATTCAAAGTTCTGGGAATAGAAATGTTGGCAGGGAAAGCCATTTATTTTTATTTTATAAACATTTATTTTTCTTTTTTTTTCGGGGCAATCCCGTTTTTTAAAGAACTGTGCCAAAGCTTCGGTCTTATCGAAAGCGATAGGGGTTCCACTGCAAACAAATATGTGTGTGCATATATACAATTTTGACGCTGTGACTTGATAAGCGCCACAATCGAAGACAAATTCTTGTGCCGTGTTTTCGCGGAAATGCCTGATATACTCGTATATTTATGTTGTTGCCTGGCGCTAGAAAAACTCAAAAACTGTGCCAATATGCCAATTCATTTAGCTTTTCTTGTTAATCATTGTGGTACCTCTGAATTCTTTCTTATTTTTATTCGCCTAATTATTTATCACGTGCCATTAGGCTGGCAACATGTTGCCAGCAACATTCTGGCGTGTTGACAAGATTCGAAATTCACCACACCCGCAGATCACGTAAACACTTTTCTGTTGACAGCGTCCCAATTTTCTCCCTTTTGGCCTTTCACACTGACACAATTTCTACGGAGCTCTCCTCGCCCCTCTTCTCTTTCGGTCTGTTTTGTTTTATTTTTACACACAATTTGTTGTTTTCTTGACAGCAGTCTGCTTCAAAAACGAGAACAGCAGCTGTGGCTATAATTTTCCTCACATTTTCCCCCAAAACTTAACCGCAATGTGCGTAAGTTTTTAGGGAGCTTATAGCAAGTGAAATGACAAATTTTTTGACGGCTTCAATAAATCAAATATATATTCTTTGGTTAATCACGTTTTCGTGTTTATTGAGTAAATGGGAATAAAGCAAACGTGCTTATCCCTTTAAAATCATTTCAACCCTTAGATTTTATTTTTCTTAGAAATATAAAAATTAAATTTGGTAAACTGTTTCAAATGATTATTTTGTTGACTTGCTCACAAATTAATATGCTTAAATTTATGCTTTTTTAAACTTTTTCTTTAAAAGGGTTTTAAAATATAGAATCAAAGATATATTCTAACAAGAAAGGAAAGCTAACTTCGGGCGGAGCCGAAGTTGATATACCCTTGCAGAATATTTTATAAATTATATTGTCCAAAATTATTCATATGATGTATTCTTAATACTCATAAAATGTCCCAACTTCCTAACTTTAAAAACACCAAAGTTATGTCATTTCCAATCGTTCAGTTATATGGCAGCTATAAGATATAGTCGGCCGATCCTTATGAAATTTGGTAGGTCGGATTGATTAGCCAAAAATAAAACCCATAGAAAATCCCAACTTCCTAACTTTAAAAACACCAAAGTTATGGCTTTTCCGATCAATCAGTTATATGGCGGCTATAGGATATAGTCGTCCGATCCTTATGAAATTTGGTAGGTCGGATTGATTAGCCAAAAATAAAACCCATAGAAAATCCCAACTTCCTAACTTTAAAAACACCAAAGTTATGGCTTTTCCGATCGTTCAGTTATATGGCAGCTATATGATATAGTGGCCCGATCCGGCTCGTTCCGACTTATATACTACCTGCAATAGAAATACAACTTTTGGGAAAGTTTCAAGCAGATAGCTTTAAAACTGAGGGACTAGTTTGCGTAGAAACGGACGGACAGACGGACAGACGGACGGACAGACGGACATGGCTAGATCGACTCTCCTGGTGATGCTGATCAAGAATATATATACTTTATAGGGTCGGAAATGTCTCCTTCACTGCGTTGCAAACTTTTGACTGAAATTATAATACCCTCTGCAAGGGTATAAAAATAAAATTAATATAGTGTCCAAAAATGGGTCATTAGGCAGTAAAGGAAATGGGCCGTGAAATATATGTCTTTAATATCTTTATGCCTTTATGAAATGATCGGTTCCCATTCAATTTCTAAAAGCGTCCCCCATTAATTTACTGAAATATTTATTCCTTTAATTGTTCGCATTTTTGAATGTGGCTGTCCCAAAGTGAACAAATAAACTATGCCATCATCACTCCGAAAAGAATGATCTAATATTCCCCCCAGCGGCATGTCATCGATAATTATATAGTCTTAACTGAGATATGTATATTATGTATCCTAAAATGCGACGCAAAATTTCAATGCATTTACACACTTGAGATATTAATAACATTGTTTCGACATGCAAAAATCTAATCAGCAAAAATACATTAAATATTTCGTAAGCCTCTTTGCATTTGTGGGGATTTAATAATTTATTTATAACAATTTCTGGCGTTTCGTGTGTAAACGTGTTTATTTAAAATACGACAATTAACTCCATTAGCAAGTAAATTTGATTTTTTCACAATATTATATAGGGATTCTCTAAAGAGATTCTATATGCCATTGATGAAATGCCGGAGAATAAATACGCAAAGCGATGTGAGCAAAATGTAAACAATGTGCCGAAAAAATCATAAAAAATAAGTAAATAAAAATCGCAAGTGAAATTCATTATTTTTGCTTGAGTTGGGTGACTTCATCGTTGAGAAATGGCAAAAATATGAAAAAAAAAGGTAAATGAGAAACCATATGTGTGTTAGTCCATATAAATGGAATGATAATTGAACTATTGCTGAATCACATGTCGCAGATTTTACAATCTTATCAGGCTTTTGAAAATTCATTAAGCAACCAAACAAATCCAAATTTAATCTGTGATTTGCATATGCATTTGCATTAGCAATTTGTCATTGGGGTACCGAAAAAAAGAGAAAATCAAAAACTGACAACAACAGAAGCGAATAATAATAAAAACTTTGCCCAAATGAGGTAATCGGGTAATAATAAGTTTATTTCTGCCACTGTTAGCCGTTAACAGTGCGCTGTTACCGTTTTCAATACGGCTTTTGTGTTCCATTCCACTGGTTCACTCTCTCTTTTTGCGGCTCTCCCCGGTGGTAAGTTTATTGCCGGCTTTTCTAATCTAAACCGGCAAAATGGCATTATGGCTTTATCAATAACCCTGCATTTTCTATACTATTCTCTCATTAAAGGGTTGGGCTTCCCAGTCCGAGTTCGTTGATTTTAGCCGGTTTATTCAATGCCAAGCGCATTCGGCAATAATAATTTTTAGTGCCCACCTCACTCTCGTCCCCCCTTTTATTCAGATATTCGTGTGGTGAGTTGGCTCTTAGCAGTTTTCGTTCTTTTATTTCCGTAGTGCCTTCGTATGCGCTGTTAACGATCGACAGCCGACGAAAGACGAAGCGAGGAAACTGAAAAGTTTTTGGCAATTTTTGCGTGCGCCACTAGCGTTGAGATTCTTTACGAATCAGTTTTTATTTAGAGTTAGTTGCAAGCGGACGTGTTTCTCAAACTGGATGGCTGGAAACTAAATGAAAGAGCAAACGAACGAAGCGACCGCAATACATATACGCATATTTTTAAATCAAATTAATTAACTAAGAAGTAGTAAAACCAGAGAAGCAGCAAAGAAAGAATATAGCGGCGCCCCAAATAAAGAGAGATGTATGGCAATGGATTTTCCTTTCGGGCCAATGGCACCTAACCGAAATGTATTTTTTCCCCCAATCTCTTCTATTTTCATGTTGAAGTTTCGAACGCCGCTTTGTGGATTACCAGGCGTATACGTAACGAGCGAAAACAGCCCCAAGTCACCGAGTTAATTTTCCATTTGTAGCATCTGCTTGGGTTTCACCGAAATTCCGCCACCGGAATTGAGGCAGTGGAATTCAAGCAGAGAGCTCGGAAGTTCCAAGAGTTGAGCACACTTCTGCCTCCAAGTCAAAGGAGGTCCGAAAGTTGTCGCCAACAAGAGAAACACGCAGCAAACGAGCCAAAATCGCAGACAGAAGACTGAGCAGCAATTAAAAATTGTAGCTAATTGCCGGCCACTTACGCACTTGTAGTTAAAGTCGTGAAAACCAAGAGGTGATTGTTTGTCCCCAAAGCAAAAAAAAAAGAACAAGTACTTAAATCCAAATGAGAGCCGGTAAAAGTTTCCAAGACTTGATTAAGTCATCGTAAAGAATACCCCCTCGGAACCCAAATGCAAAACAGCCACTGAGCAACCTCTGGTACTCGTTTACCTGCCAGGGTCGTCAGGTGTGATTGTTTTTGTTATTTTCGCTTTATTCGATTCGGTGGAGAAGCGCGAAGAGAAAGAGAATATGAATAGCACGCGTTTCTACTTTAAACGATGACGTAGTCAAGGCGACAAAAATAGCCAGGCCGACTGCTTATCGTCGACGAGGGCCTGATTACATTCCTCCTGTCCCTAATAATTGATCAAACTATGTTTCGCAAATGTTTCGACAAACGTTTCGCTAAATGTTTTGTATTTGTTGCAACTTGGAGCAACACGCGTCGCCCGTTGCCTTTCACTTTCACTCGTGCTCGCCACGGCATTTCTCACATATTTTGCCATTTAAATTAGAGCCGTGCACTAAATTTAAATCGTTAATTTGTACAAAATGGCAGCCGACTGAAAATAGCGTTGAGGAAAAATAATTTTCCTTTTATTTATTTTGCTCACTTGTCAGCAGCGGCGGCGGCAGCAACCCAAACAACATTGAGAACTCACTGGTTCGATATTTGTTGGCTGCGAAAAATGACGCCGAAATAATTCTGGCTAGTTTATAGAGTATCGTGTATTTCCGCCGCCCGATTTTCCTTTTGCCGGCGGCGAGCATTTAACAATTAAATTTGAAAATGTTTCAGCCGACTTTTCGGCCAATTGGCCGAGAGCCAAATGTGTGTTGACTTGGCCTCATCTTGGGCCGCATTCTGTTTCGGTCCTCGGCGGCTGTAAAGGGCAATAAACGTTCCATTAACGTATCCGTCATTCCATGCCAAGTGCAATCGTTGATCACGAACATGAACACGAACACTTGTTGTCGGCACACAAAACTATATTTTGTTGTAATATATTTCAAAGTATTTTGCTTTGGCCACCAGGGCGTATGAGCGATATGCGTCATGTGCTGGAAATACGGAGCGGATATCAATGCGAAATTCAAACGATCGATGTTACTCATTGATTCATCCCGTTCACTGCAACGCCCCGATGACGTCAACTTGTCTACGGCCAAAATGCACGGCGAAAAAGAAATATTAAAACATAAATAAATGGGGGGAATATAAATTTAAACATGCGCCGCTTTTAAAAATACACACAAGCTAAAACTATAACAAAAACAAGAAATTTTAAAAGTAGTGCGTGTGTCCAAGCAGCATTAGGGAATATTTTTATTTTATGTTTCTTACGGCGGCTTTTTAAATGAAAAGTTTCGCTCTTTGCCTCTCAATGGGATCAAGGCAATTTCGAATTATGAGCAATGTACGAAAATCTTTTTCGAATTTCGAAAAATTGCTGAGGCCCAAGCAAATGTGCTCGAGCCATTTCATTTAGAAAACTCTCTTGTAGCCAAACGGCAGCATTCATTTTTCACGGAAATCTTCGCAGCCTCGAGGCCAAAGCCCAGTGGATCTTACATATATATAGCGATATATATATGCGCAGCCAAAGAACATTGAAAACTTCAGAATTTTTCAGCCTTTTGTGCCAGAAGAATAACTTTTCGCCCGCCCCCTATATATCTGTATAGAGATCTTTTAGATCTCTGTGTGGACCAAGCAAATAGCAATCTATCTATATCAGCAGGAACCGCGTGGTTTTCACACTGTCTTCACATATATTGCGTGCCATTGAATAACGTGCCCCTGAAACTAACCCGCTCTATTTTCCAGATTGAACGACACACTGCGCGATAAGGAGCAACAAGTTAGCAAGGATCTCGAGGAGATCGAGCAAGTCTTCCGTCGCATCTCGCAGCTGCAGGATAAGCTAAACGCCCTTCACGAGCAACTCCAATCGGTTCACGTCTACGACGAGCATATTGCGCAAACGGAACAGCTCCTGATCACCCTCAATAGCCAGGTGCAGCAGGCCGCCGAGGAGAGCAGATCGCTGGTGGCCCAGACAACGGCCCAATACCAGGCCAAGCAGAATCAGCTGCCCAGCGACATTGCCCAGGAGTTCACAGCCCTCGAGCTACTGGCCGAACGTGTCCAGGTGACGATGGAGACCAAAGAGAAGGATTTCAAGCGGGCGAAGACCGTGCGCACCGAATATGTGGCCGGTGTGGACGAGATCCAGCGCTGGCTGCTTCAGGCCGAAGTGCAGGTGCAGGAACGAAGCCTCACCCCGACACAGATGAAGGAGCTGCTGCAGCGCATCAACCACGAGATCACCGCCATCTACGAACGCTTCACCCTGGTCAAGACCAACGGCCAACTGATCATCGAGAATTGTCGCAACAGCGAGGAGAAGACGCTGGTGCAGACAACCATCGACCAGTTGGCCGCATCGCTGGCCCAGGTTCGCGGCTGGCTGGACGAGAAGAAGCAGGCGGTGGGCGATAGCTTGGATGCGTGGACGAGGTTCATGAACCTCTACCAGATCGTGATGTCGTGGGCTTCGGAGAAGCGCACCTTCATCGATCAGACCATCGAGCTGCGCACTCTGCCCGAGGCACGCAACAAACTGAACGACTATGTGACGGCTGTGAAGAGTATTAAACCGATTGTGAAGCATCTGAGCGAAATGGACAAGGAATTGGAGCACATTGGCCAGGTGACGACTGTGGGCGATCTCAAGGACAAACTGCAGGAGGCCGAGGATGCGAAGATATCCGTGGAAGCGGTGCTGCTAGAGAGGGTAAAGTGGATGATCCCAAGGGGTTAAGACCACCCAGCCCCTTTGGTGGTAGAACCCCTTCAGAAACCCAGCAACTTAATAACCCTGTTCTTCCATTTTGTAACTTTTATTCTACAGAACTCCCTGCTGCAAGAGGCCTGCGAGGAATGGGACCAATGCGAACGCAAAATCAAGGATATACGCGCCTGGCACGAAAAGACGAAGCAGAGTTTGGACTCCTCGCAGCAGCAGAAGAAACCGCTGCGCGATCAGCTCGGCTTCTGTGAGAAGACCCTGGCCGACATTAATGTGCAGAAGACGAAACTGAGACTGTCCATCGAGAAACTGGAGGTGAGTAGGCGGGCCGGCGGCACTCCTAATCCCAGCTTAATATCCCCATTCGCAGGTTCATTTCCGCAACGGCATGGGCGGTGATCCGCGCCTGAGCGAGAATGTCGATGATCTGGTGCGCGTGCTCGACGGCCTGGGCGAACTGGGCAAGGCCAAAGCCCAGAGCCTCGAGCAGACGCTGGCCCAGATCGACGTTTACCAGCAGCAGATGCAGACCCTGCGCCAACGCATCATCCAGGAGGAGCAGCAGCTCCGCCTGGTGATGGCGCCCACGTACTTGCCGCACGATCGCGAGCGCGCATTAGCCGAGCAACAGGTACGTACCGTCCAATCTCCGAGAGTTTTAGTAGACCCATATATATAGCAAAACCAGTACAGCTAGCAGTTCAGTTCAGATAGCAAATATTGCCAGGAGCTCTCTAGTAAAGTCCAAGTTGAATACCCTTTTTCTATATATCTATTCTCATTTCGTCATTGCTGTGAACGATCCTTCATCGCTATGAAAAACAGTTGACAGAACAACCAAACAAAGTTATTAACCCCTTACCCGAATATATAATATATATTTGATTAATCTTTGAAATCGTTTTGCCCCTTACGCTTAAATGTGTGCGGGTAGGTCTGAAGAAAAACAGTTGCACGGTGGCTGCGTATTTTATTTAATTCTTTTTAGTTTTACCACAAAAAAAAAACAACGCGCATTATTATTTTCTATTATTTTCATTTACTTTTTTTGGTTCGTCTAAATTTTATTACGTTTTTATTTTCGAATTCGTTTTATGTCATTATTTCGCACACACACGAATCCACATTTATCATTCACATTTCATCTTTGAATTTCCTTATGTTCAAACATTTTTCATCTCTCATCTACCGACCGTGCAGCTCTCATTTTCAAATCTCATTGCTACCATATCGCTCTCATTGGAAAATACCCACAGAAATTATACCTCATCAATATCGGCGCTTGCGGATCTCATCATACCATTTGTCACGTGCTGCGGCTCGAAAGTATTTTTAATGCCCAGAAACAAATAAGTTCTTGTTGTCAGGGTTAGGCCACCCAGAAAAGAAAAGCAAATTCCTCCTCCAGATAATCGTCAAGACTATTTTTAGAGCCAAACATTTGCCATTGTTTTTGTTGCTCATAAACAAAATGATTATATTTAGAAGCAGTTACGTAGCAATAGGTTGAAATTAAGTTTTCCCAAGTTTTCTAAATAGTCTATAATATAATTTTACTAAAATATAACTTTACATTGCGAATTGCAATGTTGGCGGTAAGTGGCAATCAAAGAATTCAATTTAATTTCGGACCGTAGATAATATTTTGATAATAAATGGGGGCAGCTCTTGCTATGAGAACTTATTTTGATATTCTTTCACCTGACCTCACATATCCACACACCATTGAGAAATTACAGTCATCACATCGCATTAAAATCGTCACATTTTATGGCACAATTACACATTAAGCTTTCGCTTAGAAAGGTTTTTAATTTCGTTAAATTTTTATTTGATTTCATTATTTAGCCAGCTTAGCCAAGCAATCATTTTCTTCACCAAGCAGCTCTCTTTTTCTCTATATACCTCTTTTAAATCTTTCTGGTATTGTACTAGCGAAAGTCGGTTATCTATTAATTATGGTTACGGTTTATAATTTGATTTGGTATTTTATTTTTGACAATTGTATTTCTTTTTATCTTTTCTCTACGTAATTTATTGACTATAATCGAAAATCCTGGTGTCGTTGCGCTGAAAAAATCAAAAAAACAAACATGCAAATTATTAAACACACTCCATAAACATTGAATCTTACTAATACTAATTAAAACAATTAAAACTTATGTTTGGGCTTTGCTCGCTTGCCTGTTGCGCTACTTATAAAACTGTGACTAATCCAAAACTGCTGCATATTCGATGTAACCCCCTTAACCCCATCGAATAAACAACCCCTGATCACACATAAACAAACACACATGGGAACTGCTTACTTCTTCTATAAAAACGAAATATCGAACATGGTTAATGGTCGCTTTTCCTGTATCTATCCCATGGCGTATAATGTGCTCGTCGCTGTCTTTAAATTACCATAAACGAATCTCAATATATATGCTGACATCTTTTGTATTTCTTCTCTATATATATCTGCTCTCACGCCAACCATTCGAACTCTTTCAAAATAAAAAACATGCACCATATATACCCAATGTATAAACAATAGGCATGCCGGGAACGTGTCAAAAATCTGCATTCGAAAATAACTGCACGTAATGAGCGCATCAAGTTGTTAATACATCGCGGCACGCCGGACGATGCCAAGCTAGAGATTTAGGATGCCGTACCCTTAACCATAAGTTAAAGCCAATCTAGGTCTAGATCAAAGCCAATGCAGCCACCCCGGCGTCTTCCGTTTGCCCTTGCCACCCGTCTCCTTCTCCCAGGGACGATGGCTCTGGCCAAACTGTCAACTGCCGTCACTAATCTAATCCAAAACATGACCCGTGTTTAAGAATATACAATTATAAATACTATTTTAAAGAATAAATTAAATTATCGAATTATATTTTTAAAATGCAATCCCCTGTTTTAGTGTAATCTATGAGGGATCCTAGGTTTTTAGGTCTATTAGGTAGCTAAGCTTTGTGTCCCCCCGTTTGAAACCCCTGCAATCATATCAAAGCTAACGTTTTTGGCAAATCTTCCCCCTATCTCTCCCACTCTCTCTCTCTCACTCTGATACGTGAACCGTGATGAACAATTAGGCAATGCGAGAATCAATCGATGGCATGCAGCAAGTCTACGATGCGACCGCTCGAAAGTCCTATGCGCTGGATCCCCATTCAGTGGTGACCACCTCGTCGACTGTCTCGTTGCTTATGAAGCCAACAGCGGCAGTGGGTCTGACCTATGCCGAGGTGTTGTCGGGACATGCGAGTCCGGTAAGCAGCGGTAATGAACCGGTAACCAATCCCCGACCAGAACGAGACCACTCAACAACGACCACAACAACAGCGACCCGGCAGGAACAAACGAACGACACCCAGAACCAGACTACAATTACAACCATTACGACCACAACAACGACTTCTAGACGTACGCACGGAGATGAAGCCCAGAGCCTGGAGCGATATGAGTTCAATGGCGGCGGCAGCACTATTTCCACAGCGATATACGAACGCCAACAACAGCAGTTTACACCAACCAGCGACAATGCCCCAACCTCAGTTCCTAGCACAACGACCACCAACCCCAACATTCAGTTCATCGAAAGCGAGCAACAACACCATGCGCCAGCGAAACAGGGTAAGAAACATCAGCCACAGCGACCCGAACGTCGAGGTCGCTCGCCCAGACGTCGACCTCAGCAACAAGCGCAACCAATCCAACAACAGCAACCTCCCATCGAGATTCAATTCGAGCAGCAGCAACAACAGGAACAACTCTTCTTGCCCATTGATGACCGTACCAGATCTCGGAGCCCCATGTGGGTGCCAGGTTCCACCTCCTATGCAGAGGTTCTGCGAGGACTGGAACTGGAGCGGCTCAAGGCTGAGCAGCTGGCCGCCCAGGCGGTTCAAGGCCGCACCGATCTTACCATTCAGGATGTGGTGGATGCCAGCGCAGTAGTTACAGGCACCATTTACGTTCCCGAACCTGAACCACAGCCCATTAAAGAAAGGCAGCAACAGCAGCAGCCACAACTGGAACAATACATCAGCAACACCAGCCCTGATCTTAATTATCCTCCCCCGCAGCAACAACAGCAGCTGCCACCGCAACTGCAGCCACCCCAGGAACAGCAACCTAAATCCCTCAGTAGTTACGAAGTGCCCATGACAGCTGAAGAGATTGCTGCCACCTACTTGCAGCCCGATCCGCAGTTGTATCAGACAATGTATGAAAACGTGGCCGATAGCGGTCAGTGGGGTTATGTGCCAGGATCTACAGTAGGGTCTGCCACAGAACCACAGCAGCAGGAGGCGCAACAGAACTACTACGAGCAGATTATGCAGATGCAGTATCCCATACAGTATCAGCCGATAGCTGTGCCACCAGCGACCATGCAATACTCGCTTATACCAGGCTACTATCAGCCGGTGGCTCAACAGGAGACTTACCCCACGGTTTACCCAGCAGAGCCCAATCAGATCTATTATACCCAGCAAACGGGGGAGTACTCGCAGGAATACCCACAGCAGCAGCAGCAAACCGAACCTTTGCAGGAATATCACCAGGAAACGGTGGAGCAGAGCCTTCTTCGTGATACATACAATACGACGAGCACTCTTACCTCAACAACAGGCAACAGCGTGCTGGATCGCGTTGTTACCACGTTGGCATCCATTGTCCAACAGAGTGCAGAGCCCCTAACCACCAGCACCCAGCAAATCCAACCGGTGGTAGTCCAGAGCGAGCCGTACTATATTGAAGAGCATGTTCATATGCTGCGACCTGTGGAGCCACAAGAGTTTGAGCTGGACGAACCACGACCAGATATTACTTTTGGCCAATTTGATGTTGATGCTATCGAAACCATTCCATTGGATGAGCCTCTAGTTCCTCAAACTCAAGTCGAGCCTCAGCCCGAAGTTCAATCTCAACCAACTGTTACGACAACCAGCCATGTAATTGAGACAACAATTGTCACCGAACAGACACAGCCAACTGTGATAATACGGCAGACTCAGGAAATTGTCCCAGTCCCAGATGCCCCAAAACCCACTGATGTACCAACTACTGTTGTGGTGCATCCCCAGCCTCAGAGGCGAAGCAATGAACAAGTCCGGCCCCAGGACATTAGCACAGGCAGCACTTATGCCGAAGTCCTCTTCGGTCTCCAGCACAAGGAACAGCCAGTTTTCCAGCCATCCAGTCAGCAACAAACCCCAGTGCGCCTCACGTCCTCGCCGCCTTTGCAACGCAAGCTGGAGCAGACAACTATCAATACTGCTACCTATACCAATAAGAACAATCAGTACGCCAGACAAGTCGAGAAATCACCAACATGGGAACGCAAGACCGAAAATGTTGAATCGCGAACATCTCGAACAAAGAGAACAAGACATGAAACTCAACCAGAACCATTACCGATTAAACAGAGTACTAGAAAAGAAGGTAAGACGGGTAAGAAATCCCAGTCTTCCGATAGGAATAATGTCGCTTTGGTGGAAAGCAAACCAATAGTTGATGCGCCAGCACACAGTCCGGAGATCAAGGAGGAGACTGCTTTCAAACCTGAGCCAAAGCCAAGAAAATCAAAGAAGCCGAAAAAGTCAACTGATAGTGAGACCAGCCCAAGTGCTGAGCGAATAGATGAGTCAGCTGCCGCTATTGTAGTGTCATCTAAAAAGGACAAGAAAACGGCTTGGTCGGTTTTGGAAAATAAAGAAACTGTGGTCGAGACAACTGTAACGAAACAAATTGTTGAACCTGTTGTTGAGATTATTCAGCCGGTAGAATCAGTTTCAGCTCCTTCAAGGAAAGATAAAAAACAAAAACCAGTCATCGAAAAGGACTCTCCAAGGTCAGAAGAAAAGCTTGTGGAAGTGGCCCCAGTCGCTCCAACCAGAAAGGATAAGAAACAGGCCAAAACGGTTGTGCAGGAGCCCGTTACCAAGAAATCAAATGAGCCATTGGTTAAAAATGCAACTGACAAGCAAGCTGTTACTGAATCAAAATCGGAGGTTCCTCAAGTTTCAGCTGATGTTGTAAAACAGGAAAAGAAGCAGGCGAAAATTGTTGTAGAAAAAGAAATTGTTAATACCAAATTGGTAGAGCCTGTCATTGAGAAAAAGGTTGACGAGGTAGAACAAGTAAAACCTCTGGCTCCAGCTGCACCTTTAAAGAAGGAGAAGAAGAAGTCCAAGACAGTTATTGAAAAGGTTGATCCTGTCATTGAAAAAGAAATTGTCCTACCATCTGTGATTGAAATTGTAGAGCCTCAGGCTACTTCTATTAATTCCAAAAAGGAAAAGAAACAGTCCGAAACTATTGTGGAAACTTCAATTATTACCCAAAGCGTGGAACCAGTTCCTCAACCAGAAGTTCCTGCACCAGTACCCACGAAGAAGGACAAAAAGCGTTCGAAGAAGGAACCAAAGCAGGATGATATTAAAATTCTTTCAACAAATACAACCGAATCATCAGATTTCACCGTTAAAGGCAGTGTAGTGACTGAGAATATAGTTTCTGTTCAGAACTTAGTTGAACCAATTACTGAAAAAACTGAAGAACAAGAATCAGTAATTGAACTGGCTATTCCAATTGAAAATGTTTCGTCAGATCTAGTAATTAATGCCCCAGAAAATCTAACTCAATCGACAAAGAACGCAACAGCATCTATTGAGGTCACCCCCGTCGATATTCAGGAGACCATTATCGAAGGCGAGCCTACGGTCACTACATCAACTAATACAATCTCAACGGAAAGTGGAACTACAACCATTACAACGCGAACAATAACTAAGCACATTACCAAGCGCATAGTGAAGCGTATTGTAGATGGCAAGGAAGAGATTGTCGAGGAAGATGTCATCGATGATTTGCCTGAAGAGAACATATCTGTTGAGCAATATAACCTTCCAACAATTGAAACCAGCACAAATGAGGTACCTATTGATGTGACTGGATTCTCTACAACTCAGGACACAATCGTGCAACAGGGATCGATAACCAAGACTGTTATTACCAAGACAAAGCGCATCCTGAAGCGCATTACCGAAGACGGGGAAGAAGTAATTGAGGAGGTCTTTGAGGATGAACCCGAGGTAGAGCGCGATGTGACTGTGCTGCCTACCACCGTGATCACTTCATTAGAAGTCATTGAGGATGCGGCCCAAAATGTGGTTGAAGAAGTCTTAAAACAAGCTGAGGAAATAACGCAGCAGGAATTACCAAAATCGAGCCTGGGCAAAATTCAAGCAGAGCAGAAACCAGTTGAAGTGGCAAGACCTGTTAAGCCTGAAGTAACCAATGAGGTTGTGACTAAGATTACAACTGAGCAGGAGGTAAAGACGCCGCAGAAGCCTTCGAGAAAGGATAAGAAGAAGCAAAAGAAGTTGGAGAACAAACAAGAAGCTCCTATTGAGCAGAACGTTTTCGAAATTGTCGAGCCCCAACCGGAAATCACAGAGCCCCTGAACTTAACAAGTGCAATTACCACGGATAATAATACAAATTTGTCGTCCGAGCAAACCATTGTCAGCGATGATAGCGGCCTCATTAAAACAACAGTTATCCGTACAACAAAAATCGTAAAGAAAATCAGCAGCAGTCAACATGAAAGTCAAGAGATGACCTCTTCGACGCATTCAGATGCACCTTCATCTCTTGGCTCTTACGATTTGGCAGACGAAGCAATCGAATCTCCAAAGATAGAAAAATCTGAAACGAATAGCCGGGAAATAAGCGATGAGGGAGTTGTCAAAACAACTAAGACCACAACAACTAAAACCATCAAATCTCCCAAGGTGGAAGAAGTCCAAGTGGAACCATCATTGGATGTGTCGTCCGGCTCGGTAATTGTTTCACCAGTTGTTGAAGAGCCTGAGGAAGGTGGTGTAATCAAAACAACTATTGTGCGTACCACAAAGATCGTCAAAAAGATTTCTCAGGAGAGCGAAAATATCAGCGAGACAAGCAGCGAAGCCGAGATTTCCCTACCGATTGTTGAGACAGTCTTGCAAGACGCTCCAATTGTAGCCGAATCTGTTACAACTGAATCAAACAGTGAGGGCATAACTAAAACCACAACAACGCGAACAACAAAGGCTGTGTCCAAAATTGTAAGTGAAGAAGAAGTTCTTAACCTTCCGAGCGTTCCTGTGGCCCCTCTTGAATCGGAGGATGAAGCTGTTGAGCTGCCAGAGGTCCCGAATGCCCCCATTGATCCGCTGGATAAGGTTTTGATAGCGGCAACAACTATTGATGTTCCTAAAGTTAAGCAAGTAAAATCTTCAGTCGTGGACTTTATTGCTGCAGAGCAGTATGCGTCGGAACAATTAACTAAGCCGGAACCAATTGTTTCCCAGGCTCCAGATATCGAGGAAGACCTTATTCCAGTTGAAGAGTTTACGGTTTCGGAGCCTGAATCTTCTGGGGTTGGTGATGTCGTCAAGACTACAATTGTTCGAACAACTAAAATTGTCAAGAAGGTATCCCAAAACACCGAACAAAGTGTTGGTGTAATCGATAGTGTTTCCAATTCGGAACCCAAGGAATCGGAACCAGAGGAACCTGCTGAGAAGACCAGCGTTGGTGTAACAAAGACAACAACCGTGCGTACTAAGAAGATCGTAAAGAAACTGAATGAAGATGGCGAAACGACCACAGAGGAGACCAGCACCGCCAGTGAACCAGTGACTGTGCGGGAAACTTCACCAACTATTTCGGAAGAACCGAGCGAAACTTCAACCACATCTAGTCAAATCGATGGTGCAATTATCAAGACTACTACGATTCGGACAATGCGCATCACAAAGAGGGTAGCCAATGACGGTCGAATTCTGCTCACCGAGAGTGAGTCACCTCGTGATGTGGTTGTGACGTCAAGCATTGAGATGCCCGATCAGAGACCAGTTAGTCCGGCTGTGACCTCGCGTCCAAGCTCTCCTGCTAGGACGTCTAGTTCCGAACTAGTGTTGGGTTCAAACATACAGTTAGGATTAAAGGACAGCCCGACTGGGGTCAAGGTTATTGGTATTGAAACAAGCACTGTAGAGTTGCCGAAGTTTGGCGAACAGCAATATGCTGAAACCACAACGAATGGGGCTATTAGCAAGACGGATAGTATTACCACTACTACAACGACTACCAAGAACACGATACTTACGACTACCCAACGACGAAGCTTCGAAACCGAAGATGGCACAAATGTTCTTTTCGTGGGAGAAGGCATTGACGGTGCATATCCACCGGGCACAGTGCAAAAAATTTCCCTAATTACTCATGAAGAGAAACTGAAGACACCTATCGTGAAAATGCATCTTGATTTTCCGGAGGTTAGTCTTCGGGTGACAGAGACTGTGACTGAAAATGTGGAGTCCCTGCAAAGAACAGCCGAGACTATTGAGAATACCGTGATTGACGTAGTCGAATTGTCAAAACCTGATGTCCCAGAAGCAGTAGAACCCAAATCAGACCCCACTCCCCAGCTAGTCGCACAACCTACCCAATCAGATGAAGTCATCATAGCCTTAGAAGCAACCCCGTCAGTTGTCCCCGAGAGTAGCCCTGAAGAATTAAGCCCTGAAGAGCAAAAGCTTTTCGAGGACATTCAGAAAAAACTTTCTAAGAAAGATAAAAAGAAGCGTCCCGCTATTCCGGAGGAGTTTATTAGGCAAGAAACGGTGCAGGTCATTCTAGAGGAAAGCAAAGGTAATGAAGTTATTAATGTCCCTTCTGTAGTTGAAAAACTGACCGATGTAGTTGAACCCTTAGTTAAACAAGAATCCATAGTAGAAGATGCGCCAATTCCTAAAGGGGTCTCTATCCCAACAAATCAAAAAGTCCACGAATATATTCAGCCAATTCCTCTTATGGAATCCGAGAAATTGATTACCAACATTACTCAAGACACTTCTTTAATCTCCACTGTCAAGTTGATCGAGCAAACGAAGTCAGACATTCTTTATCACGAGTCTTTAACTAAAGTTGTCCCTGTAACGCCTCAAGAAGAAGTCCCAGTAGAAATTCCATGTGAAACTCAGTCAAGTCCTGCTCCTACTAATATTGCTAATCAAATTGTTCCTGCCCAACCAAGCGCATTAATTGCTGAAGCATTTGTGGCTAACACGGTAAGCACTTTAAATATAATAACTAATATTGAAAAAATGTATCCCCTTGATAAAATATTTGAAATTCCCAAATTTGATATTTCAAAACAAAATATTGCTGAGGGTAATTATCACATAATCAAATCTAAAGCTTGGGAAATTAAACAATCAAATCCTACCCCAATTGAACCTGAATCGCAAGCAAAGACGGTAAGCTTTGCCGATGAAACTGAAACGAAAATTGAAACTACCGTCACCAACATGGGTTCAACAACGACACTGGTTACTGACGTACCTCAACAAACCGAAAATGTTCCTGCTATTTATAACTTCGAGGTCCCCAAATTTGACATATTTATGCTTAATAAGGCTGAAGCTAGACAGAAAATATATGAAGCCGCAATTGCTCAAACAGAAACTAATTCAAAAACAATTCAAAATTCTGCAACCGAAGAAATCATTTCCACTGATGTACCAATTGAAAAAGAGATTAAACAGGCTGAAGAACCTGAAAAAACTGAAACCTTGCGGAAATTAGTGCCGCCATCTGAGGAACCAGTTCATGAACAACAACCTGACGTCACGATTGTCGATGAAGCAGTCAATTCGGAGACAATTAAGGAGGAAACTAAGACAGTTACAAGAGTTACCACCACAACAGTTACTACAGAGATCACAAGCGCAACTTCTACTACCGACGATCAGGAGGAACCAGTTCCTGAGCCACAAACGAATGTCACGCTGGTCGAAGAAGTAGAACAGTCTGAGCCAATTGTTGAAGCTCCGATCGTGGATGAAACTAAAACAATTACAACGGTCACCACAACAACAGTTACTACGGAGTCTGCCAGCGAAAGTGCTATTCCAGAGGAACCAAAGAAAACTAATGAATCGAAAAAGAAACCTGGGGAGCCCACAAAACCAGCTTATGCCGGTCTTCCCGTGGACGACTCTTCCAGCTCTTGGATGGATGTTTTGGATGAGCCAATGAACTTCTCTGATGATGAAGAAATTGAAGAAAAGACGCCATTGGCGCCATTTAAAAATGTAGTGGACACTCTTGGATCCGATCTAGTGGAAACTATCGTTGAGACTGAAGTTGTACCAGTTCTTGAGCCACAAACGAATGTCGAAGTAGTAGATCAGTCTCAGCCAATTATTGAAGCCCCGATTGTGGATGAGACCAAAACAATTACAACAGTTACCACCACAACAGTTACTACTGACTCTACAAGCGAAACTTCTATTCCGGAGGAACTCAAGAAAACTGTTGAACCGGAAAAGAAACCTGAGGAGCCCAAAAAACCAGCTTATGCCGGTCTTCCCGTGGACGACTCTTCCAGCTCTTGGATGGATGTTTTGGATGAGCCAATGAACTTCTCTGATGATGAAGAAATTGAAGAAAAGACACCTTTGGCGCCATTTAAAAATGGAGCCGATCTAGTTAAGGTTGAAACTATCGTTGAGACTGAAGATGTAGCAGTTCTTGAGCCACAAACGAAGGTCGAAGTAGTAGAACAGTCTGAACCAATTGTGGAAGCTCCGATTGTGGATGAAACCAAAACAGTTACAACGATCACCACCACAATAGTAACTACCGAGTCTACAAGCGAAACTTCTATTCCGGAGGAACCCAAGGAAACTGTTGAACCGGAAAAGAAACCTGAGCAGCCCAAAAAACCAGCTTATGCCGGTCTTCCCGTGGACGACTCTTCCAGCTCGTGGATGGATGTCTTGGATGAGTCAATGAACTTCTCTGATGATGAAGAAATTGAAGAAAAGATACCTTTGGCACCATTTAAAAATGGATCCGATCTAGTTAAGGTTGAGACTGTTAAACCTTCTCAAGAGGAAGAAAAGCCAGAATTATCAAGTACTTCTTTGTCAACTGTTGAGAACATCACCGAGCTTGGAACTAAAAAATTAATCACTGAGACTGTAAATACTGAAACTGTGCAGACTCCTCTGGCGCCTTTTGGAGTCATTCCGGAATCTCCAGTTACTCCGACTGCAGACGATGCGCTTATTAGTGAAGCTCCCATTGTTGAGGACACCAAAACAATTAGAACCGTCACCACCACAACAGTTACCACTGAGTCTACGAGCGAAAGTGATATTCCCGAGGAACCCAAGGAAACTGTTGAACCGGAAAAGAAACCTGAGGAGCCCAAAAAACCAGCATATGCCGGCCTTCCTGTGGACGACTCTTCCAGCTCTTGGATGGATGTTTTGGATGAGCCAATGAACTTCTCTGATGATGAAGAGGAACCAGTTCCTGAGCCAGTTGTAGAACAGTCGGAGCCAATTGTTGATGCACCGATTGTGGATGAGACCAAAACAATTACAACAGTTACCACCACAACAGTTACTACTGAGTCTACCAGTGGAACGGCTATTCCCGAACAGTCCAAGAAAACCAAACTAGTTTCTGAGCCACAAGAGGAAGTAGTAGATAAATCTGAGACAATTGTTGATGCTCAGATTGAAGACGGAATCAAGACAATTGAAACAGCTATCACCACAGTTACAACTGAGATCATTAGCGAGACTGAGGAACCGAGGGAAACTGAAACTCTTTCTGTTGATACACAGTCCATTGGTAATGTGATCGAACAAGAAACATTATTGGAGAAACCGCTAGAGGGTCCTATTGATACCTGGTCCAGTGTCTTGGAGGACACAATTCCTAATACCGGAAGCCTTGGCTTCACATCAACCTTATCGGCGGATGCTCCTGAATTTACTCCATCTTATCTAAGACATACCTTCTCCAACCAAACTCATACGTTCCTTGCAAATGAAAGAGTATACAATGAATTTATTCCAAGGAATAGGTCAGAACAAACTATTGTGCCTCAACAAAAGCCCAAAAAGGCAAAACCATCGAAGCGACAGAACAAGAAGGTAGAAACAAAAGAAGAAGTTCGCGATGTCCAACCTGTTCAGGAAACATATGTTTCGGAACCGATAGAAATAACTGAAGAGGTGGAGAATGTTTGGACCAAGAACAGAGACGGAAAATCCTATGCTGACGTGTTACTCAACTCTGGCGTTACTAGCGATGTTGTCACAGCTGAAGAAATCCAATCCAAACCAGCTGTAGTCGACACCAAGCCCCAGGAGCGGAGAAAGAAAACAAAGGCCGAAAAACGCCAGACAGTTGAGCAAGTTCTTGAACTGTCTTCACCAAGCACTGAAAGCGACAAATCTAAGCCAAATAGCGATAGCGAGCAGTCCAAGCAAACGACAGAAAGCGAACTATCCAAACCAACAACCGAAAGTTCAAAGGAACTGTCTTCTGATGAGAAGGATGTTTCGAGCACCTCCGAGCTGACATGGTCAGCTCTTGTGCGTAGACCTGGCGAATGGTCAGACACAACCGTAGTCAAGAAAGAAGTCACCCACACGGCTGTCTCATCTGAGGACAAACCTCGTCGGAAAGAAAAGGAAGAACCCAAGAAACCGACAAAGGCCAAAAAATCCAAGAAGTCAAAGAAACCATTTGTTGAACCAGTCTCGACCACATCTGAAGACGAGCAAGCTGAGCATGTTGCGCCTGTAATTGTTGAAGCTAAACCTGTACCAGAAGAGAAGAAACCGGATCAAGAAAGAAGTGATAAGGAACAGGGTAGTAGTGCATTCTCCTGGGCCTCACTTGTTAAAAGGCCTGGCGAATGGATTGACAATACTGTTACGCATATTAAGACAGCTGTAGCTTCTTCAACAGACGTCAAAGAACCAATTAAAAAAGAGCATGAAAAACCACAGAAGCCCAAAAAGCAGAAGTCGAAGAAAAAGCCAGAGTCAAAACCCACTCCCGTAGCAGAACCGGAATCTGAATTAAGCAGTGAACCGACTGAAGAAATTGCTGTTCTGGACGAGGTGGTCAATGTAAAACCCATCGAAAACACAGGAAACGCCTTCTCTTGGGCATCTCTGGTGAAGAAGCCAGGCGAGTGGGTCGACGACATAGCTGCCCGTAAAAAGCCAGTTGAGACCCAAAAGGAGGAGCGCAAGGAAGAAGCCCAGCCACGGAAAGAACGCAAAACACAAAAAATTGAGGCAAGGCCTCAGATTGAAAACATCACCAAGCGTAAAATCAAAGAGGAAGTTCGAGAGCCTAAAATTATTCAGTCGACTCCAGATGATAGTGATGTGGTTGAGGTATTACCATCTAGAGATGAAAACACAATTACGTGGGCTAAAATCGCTAGTCAAATTGATCATATGACCGACTTGGCACCAAAGGCTAAAAAGGAGATAAAGCAGAAACAACCTGAACCCCTTAAACAGCAAGTTAAAGCCGATCGATTAGAGAAACAAACAAAGACAAGGTTGCCTGCCGTATCTCTAGATGTCAGTAAAGGTCAGAATGAAAGCGGTCGCTCATGGTCCTCAACAGTTAGTCATCAAGTCACTGATTTTATTGAAGCTGAAAGAATTAAACCAGCTCCTAAAACTAATACGGAAAAACCCAAGCCGAAGGCTGAAACCAAAATTTCTACAAAGACGGAGGAACTTTCGCGAGACTTAGAAAGCTCACCAGTTTCCGAAATACCAGAAAATAAAACTCAGAGGTCGTGGGCTGAAATGATTGATGATGGCTCGGAGGATGTGGTTGTTGAACAGAAATCCTGGAAGGAACTAATAGAAGACGAAGTAGAGATTCCACTTCTTCCTGAGAATGGAGACGAAGTCAACATTAACAAGATAATTGAAAGCATCCAAGTAATGAAATCAAAAACTGATGATGAAAAGACACCTTTGGCGCCATTTAAAAATGTAGTGGATACTCTTGAATACGACCAAGTTAAAGTTGAAACTATCGTTGAGACTGAAGATGTACCAGTTATTGAGCCACAAACGAAGGTCGAAGTAGTGGAACAATCTGAACCAATTGTTGAAGCTCCAATTGTGGATGAAACCAAAACAATTACAACGATTACCACCACAATAGTAACTACTGAGTCTACCAGTGAAACATCTGTTCCCGAGGAACCCAAGAAAACTGATGAACCGGAAAAAAAACCTGAAGAGCCCAAAAAACCAGCATATGCCGGTCTTCCCGTGGACGACACTTCCAGCTCGTGGATGGATGTTTTGGATGAGCCAATGAACTTCTCTGATGATGAAGAAATTGAAGAAAATACACCTTTGGCGCCATTTAAAAATGAAGTGGATAATATTGGATCTGATCTAGTTAAGGTGGAAACTATCGTTAAGACTGAAGATGTAGAACTTCTTGAGCCACAAACGAAGGTCGAAGTAGTAGAAAAGTCTGAACCAATTGTTGAAGCTCCGATTGTGGATGAAACCAAAACCATTACAACAGTTACCTCCACAACAGTTTATACTGAGTCTACGAGCGGAACTACTATTCCGGAGGAACCAGTTCCTGAGCCACAAACTAATATCACGCTGGTCGAAGTAGTAGAACAGTCTGAGCCAATTGTTGAAACTTCCATTGTGAATGACACCAAAACAATTACAACGGTCACCACCACAACAGTAACTACTGAAACCAGTGAAACACCTATTCCCGAGAAACCCAAGGAAACTGTTGAACCGGAAAAGAAACCTGAGGAGCCCAAAAAACCAGCATATGCCGGTCTTCCTGTGGACGACTCCTCCAGCTCGTGGATGGATGTTTTGGATGAGCCAATGAACTTCTCTGATGATGAAGAAATTGAAGAAAAGACACCTTTGGCGCCATTTAAAAATATATCCGATCTAGTTAAGGTTGAAACTGTCGTTGAGACTGAAGATGTAGCAGTTCTTGAGCCACAAACGAAGGTCGAAGTTGTAGAACAGTCTGAACCAATTGTTGAAGCTCCGACTGTGGATGAAACCAAATCAGTTACAACGATCACCACCACAACAGTAACTACTGAGTCTACAAGCGAAACTTCTATTCCGGAGGAACCCAAGAAAATTGTTGAACCGGAAAAGAAACCTGAGGAGCCCAAAAAACCAGCATATGCTGGTCTTCCCGTGGACGACTCTTCCAGCTCGTGGATGGATGTGTTGGATGAACCAATGAACTTCTCTGATGAGGAAGAGGAACCAGTTCCTGAGCCACAAGTAAATGTCACGGAGGTCGTAGTAGTAGAACAGTCTGAGCCAATTGTTGAAGCTCCGACTGTGGATGAAACCAAATCAGTTACAACGATCACCACCACAACAGTAACTACTGAGTCTACAAGCGATACTTCTATTCCGGAGGAACCCAAGAAAACTGTTGAATTGGAAAAGAAACCTGAGGAGCCCAAAAAACCAGCATATGCTGGTCTTCCCGTGGACGACTCTTCCAGCTCGTGGATGGATGTTTTGGATGAGCCAATGAACTTCTCTGATGATGAAGAAATTGAAGAAAAGACACATTTGGCGCCATTTAAAAATATATCCGATCTAGTTAAGGTTGAAACTGTCGTTGAGACTGAAGATGTAGCAGTTCTTGAGCCACAAACGAAGGTCGAAGTAGTAGAACAGTCTGAACCAATTGTTGAAGCTCCGACTGTGGATGAAACCAAATCAGTTACAACGATCACCACCACAACTGTAACTACTGAGTCTACAAGCGAAACTTCTATTCCGGATGAACCCAAGAAAACTGTTGAACCGGAAAAGAAACCTGAGGAGCCCAAAAAACCAGCATATGCTGGTCTTCCCGTGGACGACTCTTCCAGCTCGTGGATGGATGTGTTGGATGAACCAATGAACTTCTCTGATGAGGAAGAGGAACCAGTTCCTGAGCCACAAGTAAATGTCACGCAGGTCATAGTAGTAGAACAGTCTGAACCAATTGTTGAAGCTCCGATTGTGGATGAGACCAAAACAATTACAACGGTTACCACCACAACAGTTACTACTGAGTCTACGAGCGAAAGCGCTATTCCTGAGGAACCAGTTCCTGAGCCACAAACAAATGTCACGCAAGTCGAAGTAGTTGAACAGTCTGAGCCAATTGTTAATGACACCAAAACAATTACAACGGTCACCACCACAACAGTAACAACTGAGTCTACCAGCGAAAGTGCTATTACGGAGGAACCTAAGAAAACTGTTGAACCGGAAAAGAAACCTGAGGAGCCCAAAAAACCAGCATATGCCGGTCTTCCTGTGGACGATTCCTCCAGCTCGTGGATGGATGTTTTGGATGAGCCAATGAACTTCTCTGATGATGAAGAAAGTGAAGAAAAGACACCTTTGGCGCCATTTAAAAATGTAGTGGATACTATTGGATCCGATTTAGTTAAGTTGCAAGCGATCGTTCAGATTGAAGATGTATCAGTTCTAGAGCCACAAACGAAGGTCGAAGTAGTAGAACAGTCTGAACCAATTATTGAAGCTCCGATTTTGGAAGAGACCAATACAATTGTGGATGAGACCAAAACAATTACAACGGTTACCACCACAACGGTTACTACAGAGTCTACCAGCGAAACTGCTATTCGGGAGGAAGCCGATGAATCGGAAAAGAAACCTGACGAGCCCAAGAAATCAGCAAATGTCGGTCTGGCCGTGTTGGATGTTTTGGATGAACCAAAGACTTTCCCAGATAATGAGAGGGAACCGGTACCGAAGTCTGTGCCAACTAATAAAGTTCCGACTGTGCTGGAAGCAAAGGCAATTACTACCGTTAAACCTAGTAAAACCAAAGAGCTTGAGAAACCCGAAGAAAATCCTGTGGAGGCCAAGGCAATACCTTTAAAATCAGCACCCTCCAATGTGTGGGAACTGCATTCATCATACGCTGATGTTCTAAGGCACACTGTGGACTTTATTAGCTTGGAAAAGAAGAATGTAGAAATCCCAAATGAACCCAAACCTGATAAAGGCAATTCAACAAGAGAACCTGCTACAATTGAAGTCCCAAAGAAGGCAAAAACCAAGAAAGAAAAATCGTCGAAGAAGCCTAAAGAAATAGAAAATATAGCTGCTGAGACCAAAGTGATACCGGTCGTAGAAGAATCACCAACGGCCGAAATAACATCTTCTTGGTCAGCTATTGTTGATGAGGATTTAAGTGATAACGTTGAAGCGAATCTGCCCAGTATCGGTAATGCTTTGTGGTCTTCAGTTGTGCGGCAAGGTGTCCATGATAATACAGCTTTAGAAATAACCTCAAAACAACCACAACAACAACTCAAAAAAGAAATATTTACTGAAACTACACCTGAAAAACCAGAGACTCAACTGAAGTCTACAGGCGTTCAAGACTTCATCGTTCAAGAACAAATCTTCTCAACTGCGGTAAATGGAAAACATAAAAAACAAAAGTCAAGGAAAAATAAGAAAACTTCCAATGCGGAACCTATAACAGAACCCGATTTGGAAGTGACTCCAGTTCAAGAACTCGTTGCAGTTTCCACAGTTCTTGAGGAAGTTACTCCTGAGCTACAACCGGAGCTTTATCCAGTCACTGCAGCCCCGTTACAACCTCTGTCCTGGTCGTCAATAGTTTCTCAAACAACCGAAGTCACTAAAACTATCACCGATACTCGCCTCGCCGATGAACCTGATTTGCAGAAACCTTCAGAACTCAAGCCCAAAAAGCAAAAGGTAAAGAAGGAAAAGCAACCAAAGGCGGAACTTGTTCAAGAGCGCGTTGATGTAACTGCAGTTCCTGAACCTACAGTTGAGAAGGTCATAGTGGAAGAACCTGCTGTTGAGGTAATAACTGTTGATGAAGTAACTCCTGCGCCACAACCGAAACCCACTCCAGCTACTGAAGGCGCCCCATTACAACCTCTGTCCTGGTCGTCAATAGTAACTCAAACAACAGAAGTCAGTACAAATATCTCCGAGACTCGCATCACCGAAGAACCTGGACATAAGAAACCTACCGATGAAAAGCCTAAACAACAAAAGTCAAGGAAGGATAAGAAACCTAAGGAGGACCCGGTTCAAGAGTGCGTTGTTGTGACTGCAGTTCCTGAACCTGTAACCACAGTTGAAGAGCCTGCTGTTGAGGTAACAACTGTCGCTAAAGTTACTCCCGAGCCACAACCAGAACACACTCCAGTCACTGCAGACGCCCCATTACAACCTCTGTCCTGGTCGTCAATAGTTTCTCAAACAACGGAAGTCGAAACAAATATCACCGAAGCTCGCATCACCGACGAGTCTGAAGATCAGAAACCTACTGACGAAAAGCCTAATAAGCAAAAGGCAAAGAAAGGGAAGAAATCTAAGGTGGATCCTGTTCAAAAGCCCGTTATTAAATCTGAAATTCCTGAACCTGTTGTTGAACCCATTGTTGAAGTGACCATAGTTGATCAACCTGTTGTTGAGGTGACCACTTTCGTCGAAGTAACTCCTGAGCAGAAACCTAGTCCATCTTCTGAAGACGCCCCAGTAAAACCTCTGTCCTGGTCGTCAATAGTTTCTCATGATTCAGAAGTCACTACACACCTCACCCAGACTCATATAGCCGATGATCAGAAACCTATAGTGGAAAAGCCTAAAAAGCAAAAGGCAAAGAAGGAAAAGAAACCTAAGGAGGATGAAGTGACTGCAATTCCTGAACCTGTAGTCGAAGTGACCATTGCGGAGCCCGCTGTTGAAGTAACCACTGTCACCGAAGTTACTCCCGAACCCACTTCAGTAACTGAAGACACCCCATTGCAACCTCTGTCCTGGTCGTCAATAGTTTCTAAAAAAACAGATGTAACTTCAAAAATCACCGATGAACCTGATCTCCAGAGACCAACAGAAGTCAATCTTAAAAAGCAAAAGGCGAAGAAGGAAAAGAAACCTAAGGAGGATCCTGTTCAAGAGAGCGTTCCTGAGATTGCAATTCCTGTACTTGATACCGCTCTCGTCGAAGCAACTCCTGAGCCACAATCGGCACTCACTCCAGCTACTGAGGGAACCCCATTACAAACTCTGTCCTGGTCGTCAATAGTTTCTCAAACTACGGAACTCATTTCAACCGTTACCGATACTCATATCGCCAGTGAACCTGGATATAAGGAACTCACAGATGAAAAGCCTAAAAAGCAAAAGTCAAAGAAGGAAAAGAAACCCAAGGTGGACCCTGTTCAAGAACTCGTTGTTGAGACTGCAATTCCTGAGCCTGTAGTTGAAAGGACCTCAATTGAAGAACCTGCTGTCCAGGAGTCCACTGTCGTCGAATTGGCCCCTGAGCCACAGCCGGAAGCTATTGCATTATCTGAAGAAGCCCCAACACAGCCTCTGTCCTGGTCGTCTATTGTTTCTCAAACAACGGAAGTCACTACAAATATCACCGATACTCACATCACCAATGAACCGGAACATCAGAAACCTACGGAAGTAAAGCCGAAAAAGCAAAAGACAAAGAAGGAAAAGAAACCCAAGGTTGACCCTGTTGAAGATCCCGTTGTTGAGACTGCAATTCTTGAACCTGTGGGTGAAACAATCACAGTTGAAGAACCTGATGTCGAGGTGACCACTGTTGTCGAAGTTACTCCTAAGAAACAGCCGGAAACTCCTGCATTATCTGAAGTAGCCCCATCACAGTCTCTGTCCTGGTCATCTATTGTTTCTCAAACAACGGAAGTCACTACAAAAATCACAGATACCCACATCGCCCATGAACCCGAACATCAGAAACCTACAGAAGTAAAGCTGAAAAAGCAAAAGACAAAGAAGGAAAAGAAACCCAAGGTTGACACTGTTCAAGAGCCCGTTGTTGAGACTGCAATTCTTGAACCTGTGGTTGAAACAATTGTAGCTGAAGAACCTGCTGTTGAGGTGACCACTGTTGTCGAAGTTACTCCTGAGCCACAACCGGAACCCACTCCAGTTTCCGAAGTAGCCCCACTACAACCTTTGTCTTGGTCGTCAATAGTTTCTCAAACAACAGAAGTCACTACAAATGTCACCGAGATTCAAAACGAAAATGACTCCGCAGTTCAGAAGCTTACAGAAGTCAAGCCTAAAAAGCAAAAGACAAAGAAGGAAAGGAAACCTAAGGAGGACCTCGTTCAAGAGTCTGTTGATGAGATTGCAATTCCTGAACCTGTAGTTGAAAAGCCCATACTTAAAGAACCTGCTGTCGAGGTAACCACTGTCGTCGAAGTGGCCCCTGAGCCACAACCGGAACCCATTGCATTATCTGAGGTAGAACAATCACAGTCTCTGTCCTGGTCGTCTATTGTTTCTCAAACAAAGGAAGTCACCGAGACCCGCATCGCCAATGATTATAAGGATCACACACCTACCGACGAAAAGCCGAAAAAGCAAAAGGTAAAGAAGGAAAAGATATTTAAGGAGGACCCTGTTCAAGATGTGGTTGTCACTGCAATTCCTGAACCAGCAGTTGATGTAAGCATAGTTGAAGAACCTGCTGTTGAGGTAATCACTATTATCGAAGTTACTCCTGAGCCACAACCGGAACCCACTCCAGTTGCTGAAGTAGATCCATTACAACCTCTGTCCTGGTCGTCAATAGTTTCTCAAGCAACCGAAGTCACTTCAAATATCAACGAACCCAATGAGCAGAAACCTACAGAAAAACAGCCCAAAAAGCAAAAGCCGAAGAAGGAAAATAAATCCAAGGTGGTTCTTGTTCAAGACACTATAGTTGAGTGTGCTATTCCTGAACCTGTTGTTGAACCCATTGTTGAATTGACCGTTGATGAACCTGTTGTAGAGGTGACCAATGTCGTTGTAGTAACTCCTGAGCCACAACCGGAACCTACTCCAGCTACTGAAGGAACTCCATTACAGCCTCTGTCCTGGTCGTCAATGGTTTCCCAAACTGAAGAAGTCACGACAACCGTTACTGAGACTCTTATCGCCGATGATCACAAACCTACAGAGGAAAAGCCTAAAAAGCAAAAGGCAAAGAAGGAAAAGAAACCTAAGGAGGAACATGTTCAAGTGCGCGATGTTGTGACTGCAATTCCAGAACCTGTTGTTGCAGTGACTATACCTGAAGAACACGCTGTTGAGGTAACCACTGTCGGCGAAGTTACTCCCGAGCCACAACCGGAACCCACTTCATTTACTGAAGACGCGTCATTACAACCTCTGTCCTGGTCGTCAATAGTTTCTCAAGCAACGGAAGTCAGTACAAATATCACCGAGACTTGCATCACCGATGAACCTGAAGATCAGAAGCCTACAGAAGAGAAGCCTAAAAAGCAAAAGGCGAAGAAGGAAAATAAATCCAAGGTGGTTCCTGTTCAAGAGCCTGTAGTTGAGTGTGCTCTTCCTGAACCTGTTGTTGAACCCATTGTTGAATTGACCGTTGTTGATGAACCTGTTGTTGAGATAACTACTGATGTTGAAGTAACTCCTGAGCCGGAACCCAGTCCATCTACTGAAGGCTCCCCAGTGTATCCTCTGTCCTGGTCTTCAATAGTTTCTCAAACTTCGGAAGTCACTTCAACCATCACCGAGACTCATATTGGTGATGATCAAAAGCCTACAGTAGAAAAACCTAAAAAGCAAAAGGCAAAGAAGGAAAAGAAACCTAAGGAGGAGCCTGTTCAAGAGCATGATGTGGTGCCTGCGATTCCTGAACCAGTAGTTGAAGTGACCATTGTTGAAGAACCCGCTGTTGAAGTAACCACTGTCGTCGAAGTTACTCCCGAGCCACAACCGGAACCCACTTCGGTTACTGAGGCCGCCCCATTGCAACCTCTGTCCTGGTCGTCAATAGTTTCGCAGACAACAGAAGTCAGTACAATTACCACCGAGACTAGCATCACCGATGAACCTGAAGATCTGAAATCTGCAGAAGAAAAGCCCAAAAAGCAAAAGGCGAAGAAGGAAAATAAATCCGAGGTGGTTCCTGTTCAAGAGCCCGTAGTTGAGTGTGCTGTCCCTGAACCTGTTGTTGAACCCATTGTTGAATTTACCGTTGATGATGAACCTGTTGTTGAGATTACCACTGTCGTTGAAGTATCTCCTCAGCCAGAACCCAGTCCATCACAACCTCTGTCCTGGTCGTCAATAGTTTCTCAAACTGCAGAAGTCACTACATCCGAAACCGAGACTAATTACGCCGATAAACAAAAACCTACAGAGGAAAAGCCTAAAAAGCCAAAGGCAAAGAAGGAAAAGAAACCCAAGGTTGAGCCTGTTCAAGAGCCCGTTGTTGAGAGTGCAATTCCTGAACCTGTGGTTGAAACAATCATAGTTGAAGAACCTGAAATCGAGGTGACCACTGTAGTCGCAGTTGCTCCTAAGAAACAGCCGGAAACTACTGCATTTTCTGAAGTAGCCCCATCACAGTCTCTGTCCTGGTCGTCTATTGTTTCTCAAACAACGGAAGTCACTACAAATATCACCGATACTCACATCACCAATGAACCGGAACATCAGAAACCTACAGAAGAAAAGCCGAAAAAGCAAAAGACAAAGAAGGAAAAGAAAGCCAAGGTTGTCCCTGTTCAAGAGCCCGTTGTTGAGACTGCAATTCCTGAACCTGTAGTTGAAACAATTATAGTTGAAGAACCTGCTGTTGAGGTGACCACTGTTGTCGAAGTTACTCCTGAACCACAACCGGAACCCACTCCAGTTCCTGAAGTAGCTCCATTACAACCTTTGTCCTGGTCGTCAATAGTTTCTCAAACAACGGAAGTCACTACAAATGTTAGCGAGGATCGAAGCGCTGATGAAAAGGAAAAGCAAAAGACAATTAAGATTGTTGAAGATTCTCCTGCACCAAAAACATCTGAAATTCAAATCCAGCCAAATGTCACTCAAGACTTCATATTCCATGAACAGAAAATAGTGTCCACAACGGAAGATAAAACTAAAAAACCAAAGCCAAAGAAGGAAAGGGATTCCCTTAAGGTTGAGACTATTCAGAAAACACCAGTAGATGCATTTGAATCTGTAGAAATAAAAGAACAGCCCGAATTTGTTCCATCACAGACTTTGTCTTGGTCATCAATAGTCTCCAAAGAAATAAACGAACCAGAAAAGGTAACTGAAACGTTACCAAATCCTTCGAAATCTCAGGATATTCATGACTTTATTGCACAGGAACAAAATTTCTCAACCGTTGTAAACGACAAAACCAAGAAACAGAAGCCCAGGAAGGAGAAGAAAACTGTGCAACCTATTCAACAGCCTATATCAGAAGTCGTTTCTGTGACTAAAGATTACACACGAGAAAGAGAAGTCGAACCTGAGCCGTTGCCAACTCAAACATTGTCATGGTCTTCTATTGTTTCGCATAATATTGATTTAACTCCGTTTACGGAAACACGTGTCATTGAAACAACCGAAGTGATACCAAGTCCTCAGGATGTTCAGGACTTCGTTCCCGTAGATCGGGAGCTGGCAATTAACGTTGAAGAAAGTCTAAAACTAAAACCGAAAAAAGAGAAAAAAATGCCTAAGACTTCTTCTGAAAAACGAATTATTGAAACCACCGTTGTTTTAGAGAAGGAACCAGAGGAGGATCGCATTTCTGGATCTTTATCGCCCGAATTCAATATTCAATTGCCAGCACTGACAAAACCATCTGTATGGTCATCATCAGAGACCTATGCCGAAGTAGTTAAGAAGTCTGGATACTCCAATAGTACAAACATAAAGTATCAGAATCTTGAATCGGACAAACAAAAAGTAATTGCTCATAGACCGCCGGTTGCCGAAGTGCAAACACAGGAAGTGCTTTTGGAGTTCCCCGATCCCATCATTCCCCCAATTGAAGAAGCGGAAACAAGCGACTATCCGGAGAAACCATCGCAATTGTCCTGGAAGGATTTAATAGATGAAGATGAATTAGATCCTCCAGAGTCTTGGTATCAGGAGGAAACAATTGCCGTTGAAACTAAATCCCAGGAAACAGTACCAGAAAGACATTCGCGAAACAGAGATAAACCAGTGATCCAGATTACCGAAGTATTTACTGAAACCCAACAGCAGCCTGAGATTGATCAAGGATTCCTCGAAATTACTTCGAAGAAAAGAAATCGCTCACGCTCCCGCTCACAACAATCGCAGATTTCGAACGTTGACGAAAAACCACATAAGAAGAAGTCAAAGAAACCAAAGGATAAGACGCATACAACGCCAATTCAAAAACCAGTAGAACCTGCCCAGGTTGTTAGTCCGCCTAAGGAAATTGAGCAATTCGAGGAAGAACGCAGTGCTCCAGTACCAGTTCGGGAACCGTCTCCATCTCCTGCTCCTTCCCCTTACACCTCGGGTATGTCATGGGCTGCAATAGCCGCACATAATGTACCAGAACCTGCTCAGAGAATCAGACCCCTTGAAGCTGAGACCAAAACAACTGTTGTTGAAGACGTAAAGAAATCAATAAAAGAGCACACAGTAAGCATTCCAATTCATTTGCAAACAACGGAGCCGAAGACTAAAAAACCAAAGCAAAAGTCGAAGCGTAAATCACCAACTGATGTGGTTGATTTCATAAATGCGGAGAGAGTAATTGCTCCCCAGCCTGTCCAAAAGGAGAAAAAAACCGTCGATTTCATCGAAGTCGAAAGCAATCAGAAAACTCCTTTGGCTCCATTTACTGAGCTTCCCCAAGAAACCAAATTGGATAAGAAGTCTGTAACACCACCGAAGGACGTCACTGTTACTTTAACTTCAACAGAATTAAAAACACCTCTTGCTCCTTTTGCAATAATTGGCGAGACAATTGACGAATCCAAGTTAATCGTAGACGCAACAGTAACCGAAATTGAAACAGAAAAGGACGCGCTAGTCGCAGAAGATGAAACCAAAACAATTACTACGGTCACCACCACAACAGTTACCACTGAGACTACGAGCGAAAGTGCTATTCCGGAGGAACCAGTTCCTGAGCCACAAACAAGTATCACGCAAGTCGAAGTAGTTGAACAGTCTGAGCCAATTGTGAATGACACCAAAACAATTACTACGGTCACCACCACAACAGTTACCACTGAGTCTACGAGCGAAAGTGCTATTCCGGAGGAACCAGTTCCTGAGCCACAAACAAACGTCACGCAAGTCGAAGTAGTTGAACAGTCTGAGCCAATTGTGAATGACACCAAAACAATTACTACGGTCACCACCACAACAGTTACAACTGAGTCTACCAGCGAAAGTGCTATTCCGGAGGAACCCACGAAAATTGTTGAACCGGAAAAGAAACCTGAGGAGGCCAAAAAACCAGCTTATGCCGGTCTTCCCGTGGACGACTCTTCCAGCTCTTGGATGGATGTTTTGGATGAGCCAATGAACTTCTCTGATGATGAAGAAATTGAAGAAAAGACACCTTTGGCGCCATTTAAAAATGGATCCGATCTAGTTAAAGTTGAAACTGTCGTTGAGACTGAAGATGTAGCAGTTCTTGAGCCAAAAACGAAGGTCGAAGTAGTAGAACAGTCTGATGCTTCGATTGTGGATGAAACCAAAACAGTAACAACGATCACCACCACAACAGTAACTACTGAGTCTACAAGCGAAACTTCTATTCCGGAGGAACCCAAGAAAACTGTTGAACCGGAACAGAAGCCTGAGGAGCCCAAAAAACCAGCATATGCCGGTCTGCCCGTGGACGACTCCTCCAGCTCGTGGATGGATGTTTTGGATGAACCAATGAACTTTTCTGATGAGGAAGAGGAACCAGTTCCTGAGCCACAAGCAAATGTCACGCTGGTCGAAGTGGTAGAACAGTCTGAACCAATTGTTGAAGCTCCGATTGTGGATGAGACCAAAACAATTACAACAGTTACTACTACAACAGTTACTACAGAGTCTACAAGCGAAACTTCAATTCCTGAGGAACCCAAGAAAATTGTTGAACCGGAAAAGCAACCTGAGGAGCCCAAAAAACCAGCATATGCTGGTCTTCCTGTGGACGACTCCTCCAGCTCGTGGATGGATGTTTTGGATGAGCCAATGAACTTCTCTGATGATGAAGAAATTGAAGAAAGGACACCTTTGGCGCCATTTAAAAATGGATCCGATCTAGTTAAGGTTGAAACTGTCGTTGAGACTGTTAAACCTTCTCAAGAGGAAGACAAGCCAACATTATCAAGTACTTCTTTGTCGTCTGTTGAAAACATCACCGAGCCGGAAACTAAAAAAGTAATTACTGAGACTGTAAACACTGAAACTGTGCAGACTCCTTTGGCGCCTTTTGGAGTGATTCCAGACTCTCCAGTTACTCCGAGTGCCGACGATGCATTTATTTGTGAAACGTCCTACTGGTCGGCGACACTGAAACCAGGTCAAAAATCAACAACAATAACAACAGTTGAGACAACCGAGACGAAAACAGATGAAAGCCAACCCATTACAGTTACGATTTCAAGCGATGAAGTTATTGAAGAAGTTGCCGTAAAATCACCCACTGATCAGCCAACAACTTGGTCAGCAATTGTTCAGACCGAGACGACTGTATTCCCAGCACCAGAAGAAAAAGAATTGGATGAGCAGACACCTGATTGGTCTACTGTTGTTGTAAGCAAAACTACCGACTTCCAGGAGCCAAAGCAGCTAGATAATGTGGTAGAAACAGAGAACGTAACAACAACGAGCACAACTTATGTTACAACAACAGTGACCACACATAAGGATGTTTCCATCGTGGAGGACGACTCCGCAGCTACATCCTATGTGTCCACTGTGGTAACCAGTCATAAGAATGACTTGGCTTTGGAAGCAGAACCAGTTGAACCCAAAATTATTGAACTTACTAGGCCCGAACAACTCTACGAAAATCTATATCGCGAAGGATTCAAATTGCATCCCCAATACGACTTGTTGCAGGGACAATATCAACAATTACAGGTGGTAAGCAAACCGAACCCGGTTTTAATTGAACCCGAGAATGAAATCGCCTTAATAGATGATTATGTGATAATTGAACCCGAAGCGATACCCCAGTTAAATTCCGAAATACTTGCTTTCAATCTCAATCTCGACCAGCACAATGTGTTGCCAAAGTCTCGTATAGATGTTGACACCATTGCCCAGTTGCTCCCAATCGAAAAGCCAGTTGAGGTTATTGTAGAATCCGAACCTGTAGTGAAGGAAACCCAGATTGTAGAAATTCTTGAGGACAAATCAATTGTAGAATCTTCTATTAAGCCTGTAGACGATGAACTCCTTGTCCCTGAACCAACTCAACTCCCGACCAATCCCAGTGAACTGCTCTGGCACCTCAGTCAAGACGATTTCGTCAGACTCATCAATCACTATACGAGAACGGCAGGCGATCCTTTCGCATTGCTGCCAAGGACAACCACAGACAAGACAAAAGCTCAGGTAACTCAAGACGATAAGCAAAAGACTGACAGCATTGCAGAAACTGTAGTGACAACCACGACCACGATTACGGATCGCGTTGTAGAAAAGACTGAACCAGAAGCATCGTCACTACCAATCATTCCTACCGCCCAACCACTGGTTGCATCACCGGTTAGCAACCTCGATCAGTTGCGTCTGAATCTGTCTCTGGACGACTGGCAGCCGGCCGGTGTCGATGCAGATTTGGCTGACAATCTGTTTGATAGACTGAAACGTGATGATGCTGCCAGTAGCGAAGCGGAACTCGACCAAGACAAGAAACAAAAGCAACCAGACGGTGCTGCTGAAAAACCAGACACAGACGTTCATGACGGTGACGATGATGACGATGACGATGATGACGACGACGACGATGATGACGACGATGACGATGAGGGGGTAAACCGACTGTGCCTGAAATTCGCAAGCCTAAAGATGACGACGATAAACCGAACGATGGGGATCCTGGTAGCGGTAGTAGTGGTAATGTGACCCCAACACCCGAACACGATGCTCAGTATGGTCAGAACCGTAGCTGCTCATCGGAGTATAGGTCCGCCGATCTGCCGGGTGGAGTGGGTCATTGGCGAGATGACAGTACTTATCTAGCTCTAGAAGCCGAGCAGCCTCAGGTGAAAGTAGGAGATGAACCATCAGCACCAATTGTAACGGGTGTTGAATCTGTACTAACCGAAACTAAAGAAACTAAAACCACAAGCCCCGCCCCGGCCCCCGCCCCTGTCTCCGACCCTGAAACAAGTCCCAGTACCAGTCCCCCTAACGTTGCAAACGCACTAATCCAATTGGCAAGCGCCACAACTCACACGCTGACCGCCAAGGCGAACGCAGCAGCAACAGCAACACATGCAGCAGCGCTGGTGGCAACCAGCGCTCTATTGCCGGTTGCAACGGCCGTTGTCGATAAGTTGACGGCAACAACACCAGCGGAGACATCATCAGTAAAACCAGCGACAACAGCAGAAGTTCCTGCCGTAGAGCCTGTGGTGGTTGCCCATGCAACACCAGCAGCAACAGCAGAAACAACACCAGCAACACACACCGAAACGACAACAGCAACAAGCAGCAGGAAAGAGGAGGTGGAATTGCCCACCGAAAATGCGGGTGTGACAAAGCGCACCACAACAACAACGACAACCGTAACGACAACAACCACATTCGAAACGCCATCGACAACTAGCACCACAACGACAACAACAACCACAAGCAGCAATGATCTGCAACAGCAACGCCAGAAGGTGAACATCACATTGAGCCTTCGTTTATTCATAATTCTAATTTTTGCAGCTTTTCTGTGTGGTTTCGGTATTTGTTCATGGCTTTTATACGGCAATCGCTCGTGTTGCTGTTGTGGCCAGGTCCCGGCCAACACATGCTGCTGCGGCAACACATTGCCCCTTGCAACAGCAGCAACAGACCCGGGAAATTGCCCGCCGTAAAGTTGGTCTGGGCCTGTGCACAATGGCAATGAATAGCAATTGTCTAACTACTAACGTAACTTAATAAGAGAAAACATGTTTGATTTTTTATGTTCTACTTAAGTTTTTCATTTTTATTATTTTTGTATTGTATGTGTTGTTTTGCTAAACGCATCCAATAGGCTTATAGTTTTTAGTTTGTATACCTAAAAGAAAAAGTTACTATACATTTATAAAAGCACCTAACTTAGACGTAAAGAAACATGTAGATTTGATGTAAATTTGTTCCTTCTACTAATTGATATTAACCTTTGTAAAAGCCCAGTAATCAGAGACTACTAATGGTAGTGATAATAATAAAATCTATATTAACCAACTTGCACGTTTTAATACTGAGCTAATTTATATCCCCAGCGTATAGATTTTTCGCACACCAGAGCACATACACAAGCACACACAAGATCACGCATATCGAGCACTTTTCCTGCCCCGCACAGTGCTGCACAAAAGTGTGTGTGCACATGCAATTACCGAGTTCCCAAATGCAGAATATGCCATTATGTGTATCGCACGTATATATGAGTTCATTGCCTTGCCTACCGCCCTGCTATCAAGAATTTGCGAGCAGAGCATATTCCCTGCCACAGCTATAAATACCCCATTCGATCCGATCCATGCGGTGCAGGCCGTTTTACTTGCTCAAAAATAGTCTCCCGTTTGTCTTAAAATTCTTAGTCTGCAATGTGCAATGAATGCGTTGAGTTTGACTGCGAAACCCGAAGAAGCATTTCAAGAATCTAAATGTTTGTTAGTGCCAATGTGTGTGTAGTTCAAAAAGAATAGCTAAAGAAAATCTGAAAAAAAACGTCTATTAAAGGACTCATAAATTTGTAAATAAGAAAGAAAGTAAGTTAAATTTCCACTCAAGCAATGCATTTAATTTTCCAACTTTACCTAAAGACAGACATTAAGAATCGCATATTTTGGTACTTTTGTCTATCCGCTGTCTATACGCCTACCTCATAAAATGCCGCCATTTACAATAAGATACTTTTTTATGCCAAATGCATGTGTTACGTTAAACGAAGTTTAATCTAAGAGCTAGTGTTATTTTTAAAAGCATTTCCTAAACAAATGGTTCCATCTTGTTGTATGGCTGTGAATTGCATCCATTCAAGTTCTTTAAATACCCATTTATAATTAATATGTACAATGTAAATATGTTGTATGTGTATAGAAGCCGGCAACAAATATTTACATCAATTTCGCTCCCTAGCAATAATCGACCAAAATTTGCAATCTTTATTAATATTAACACACTTTCTACACCATCTCCCCGACAACAACTCACATTTCTAAAACCATAGGAACTAATTACGCAAGAACTCGACGAACTGCTACAATCGCTCTCGAGCGTCGAGGATGGCATCGCGAACATGAACCAGAGCAGCCTGGAGGGCATGCTACAGGGATTGAAGGTAATGATAGTCTAAGGCCCAAATAACACCACCTTCTGGATGCTTGACTCGGCATGTTTTCAACGTAGCTAGATTAATTATTTAATTAAAATATACTCACACTTGTACATAACTCTTGTAAACGATTATTGGATGCTGGCGTGTGTCAGAGAAATTTAATAACTCAATCGCATCACTCCATATACAATCGTACATTTTCGTCAGCCTTTTTTTTTGTTTAAAGAGAATTCCTTTTAGTTGTTAGTTTCGTCCAGTTGTGGTAGTCGTTCCTTTTGCCGTCTAAATATATAATTTTGTAGGCCCTGAAATTCGTATACAATGAATACATTTTGTACGAACATTTGCAACAAACACATTACTGAAACTTTTATTTTATACGCCGGATGTGCAGCTAATCCAGAGCAATCTCGAAGTACACGAAAGGGACGCCATCGAGTTGAAGGCCCAGGCCAAGACGCTGCCCACGGATCCTGCCACCGAACGTTTGCTCAACGACACCGTGGATCGCATTGACTTGCTACTGCGTCGCACTCAGCAAGGCATCACCATGATAGCGGTGAGTTGGAATTAGAATTAATGTCTGCAATGCCCATTCATGTTTGCCATTCCATTTTCCCATTTAGAATGCTATGCATGGCCAGAAGAAGCGCCAGCAGGAGATTGACGAGTACCAGCAGCATCTGCTGGAACTGGAGCGCTGGATCATCGAGGTATCCGCCGAGCTGGCCTCCTTTGAACCCACTTCGGATAGCAGCACGGATGAGCAAGTGCTCAAGTCGCAGGTGGAGAGGAGCCAGCAACTGCTGCGTACTCTTAAAGAACGCCAGCAGTCCATGGAGGATCTGGTGGATCAGACCCGTCAGCTGCAATCCCAGCCCGATGTGGCTCCCCTGGCTGACACCCTTATGGAGCAGCTGCAGAGCATCATAACCATTCTGCGGGAACAGGTCACTGTGGCCACTAAGCGCATCTTCACCATTGAGAAGCGCATCGTGGATTTGCGGAAGGCCAAGAGCGAGGAAGTGCAGCGCCAGCGAGTGCTTGCCGATTCCCTCATCAAGCCACCAACGGAAGTTCCAGCCAGTCCAGAGGCGCATGAATCCATCGAGTCCAACGAGAACACCATTGACTCCAGTTCCATGCCCGAGGAGGAGATCAAGCCTAGTGGTGTGTATGTGGAGACACAGACATCTCTTAGCCTGCAGCAGCCGATTCAGCCGGTTCAGGTGGTGACCACCACCACTGTGGAGGCGCAGACCAGTTTCAAGGAGCCAGCTGTTGAGACAGCCGAGGTGGCCCTGCAAACCCAGAAGGAGCGTTCGCCCACCGAGAACATTATGGTGACCCAGACGCTGCAGCATGGCCAGGAGACCATTCAGATCGACACCACTCGCAACAAGGATGTGCCTGATGAACCCGAGGATGTGCAGATTGAGGCTCGCTACCATCAACGACCCCATGGCGATGTGGATCGCGCCACCGAACTGATCCTGAAGAATGTGCCTCAAGCATTCGAAACCACATTCGTGGAGCCAGATGCGACGACAACCGAAGTGATTGTCGGACCCGATGGCACCAAGCATATTGTGCTGAAGAAAGTCACCCGAACCCGCCAGCAGATTGTGCAGCAGCAGCAGATTAGCTCCATTGAAACAATCAGCGATTCAGATGGCAACATTGAGGTGCACTCCACGGGCCAGATCAATCTGGAGAATGTGCACACCACGGATACCAAGGCGGATCCGGAGGAGGGCAGTGTCCACACCGTAATCACGCAGCAAACGCGAGGTGCAGTCGTGGATTCTACACAGCCCGAGGGAGTCGTCCTGCAGGAGTTCGAAACGGAGCCCACAATTGAGACGTACGAGGAAGTGTTGGCACCAGGATCCCAAGCGCAGTTGGTTTGCACGCAGACCGGCGATGTGCAAACCCAAGGCACCATCCGAGCTGTGGTACAACAAGTGACTCGCAAGGTGATCCGCAAGACGCGTAAGATCATCAAGCGCGTGGTTATCATTGACGGCAAGGAACACATCACTGAGGAAGTGGTCGAGGAGCCCGAGGAGGTGGAGATCACCGAGGAGGAGACCGCACCGCACATTAACGTGAATATTGTGCGTACCGTGGACGGAAAAGTGGTGACAGAGGAGGAGTTCCAGCGCCTGATGCAGGAGCCCGGCGTACTCATCGAAGAAGTTGCCACGGATCTGTGCAAGCCAACAGCAGAACCGCAGCAACAGGTATTTGATATTGAGTCTACCCAAGTCACCACCACCACAAGAACAACAACCGCAACCACACAAGAACAAGAACAGCCAGAACAACAGACACAACCAACAACAGAAACGACTAATGAAGCACCTGTAGAGTTGCCAGCACCTCAAGTAGATGTTGAACAACCCGTAGAAGTTGCCACTACCAGTCCCGTTCATGTTCCAACAGCGGATGTAGTTGAACCCAAGGACTCCTCAGCTATCGTAGATGACCAAACAGTGGTTGAAGATATTAACGAGATTTGGCCATTGGAACATCATCTGAAACCCACCAACATTGACTTCTCCCAGCACGTCGAAGAATTTGCACCACCAGCACGAACAGTAGAAATTGAGACTGAAGCCTCCATGCCAGTAGAGGAAATTTGGCCGACCAGCCCAGAAACCGGTAACTCATTGACTCTGGAGCACTATGAATTCGAGCCGCAATCACCTCGTGAAGAGAGCAAAAAATCTGAAGAAATTAAGCCCCAAGAGACTGAGCCTAAACCTGTTGCTGAGATTAGCCCAGAGCATATTACCACTGGAAGTATTACCATAACCAAGACTACAACCACCATCACAAGCCACACGGATGAGCCAAAGGAAACTGTTGTCCAGAACTTGCCAGCAGTTGAGCCGCAACTTCCTGCTTCGAAAACCACGACTGACATTCAGAGTTTCCTGGAAGCCGAACAGACTCTGGCCGCAGCTTTGATGGAACAATCTTCGACGCCAACTGAAACTTCAGTTGTTGAAGTTGTGCAGACACTGCCTGAGGAAAGTGCACCTGAAGAGAAGAAGGAATCGGTTACCGTAGAGATTTCAACCATCAAGACTGAGGAAAAGCAACAGGAGCCTGTTCCCGTTGAGGAAGTGAAAACGTTGCTTCCAGAACCTATGCCTGTAGAGCCCGAACAGAAATTGGAGGAAGTGAAAGCCATTGACATCATTGAGAAGACTGAACAAAAGCCAGAAGAGCCGATCCATAAAGAACAACCCACTTCTGATAAAATCGACCTGCGTGCCGCTACCCAACTCTTCATCTCAGGAGAGGCCGCCGCTTCAACGGCTCCACAGAAAACCTTCAAAATCACGGCCCCCTCCCTGGAGGACAACGGCGCTGGTGTGCTGAAGGTTGTCCTGGGGAAGGAAGAGGATGCCACAGCTCCAACCGCCGGCAAGGTCAGCATGACCATCATTGAGACCGCCGCTGCTCCGTCGCCGACGCCAAGCGGCGTCGAAAGAAAAAGAAGAGAAGAGATACGAAGCACGAGGAGGAGATTGAGCAGGAACAAGAGACTGAGCCGGAGGCAGTGGCCGTTAAGGAGCCTGAGGTTGACTCAGACCTGCCCGTTTCTCCGGAGGATTCACCACGCGATGCCGTGCGTCATGAGTCCATTGTTGAGATCAGTCCCGACAGCGATTTGTCCAGCATTGAGATTGACTCGAGGGTCAAGGTTGTGGAAGATGCTGTCGTCTCATCGCCCTCGGAGTCGCCAAGGACGCCTATGGTTGAGTTGGTCATTCCCACAGAGGTTGTGGAACTGGCATTGGTGGAGGATGAGGAGCAGCAGACCACACCACGTGTTCCCTCGCCCACTGGAAAAACCGAAGTCGAGCAGGACATTAAATCCGTGCAGACCTCACCACAGCATCAGCCCAAACTGGATGAGACCGCAGTGCAGACGAGTTTGGAGGTGCAGCCGGATAACCAGGAGAACGAATCGCAAACCCTGATTGTTGAGATTACGGAGACAGAGGCTCAGACCACTCCCCGAAGCGAGGACAAGCCGGTGGCAGTGGAGATATCCACTACGGAGATTCAAACCGATGTGAGCGGCCAGCCGGCTGAAACTGTAGAGATTTCAAGTCAGACGACCGTCACCACCACCATTGAGAAGGAACTGCAGACCACGCCAATAGATTCGCCACGGGCACCAGAGCCAGGCAGCAGTGATGTGGTGGAATCTCTGGTCCAGGATTTGGTGAAGGACATGACCACCGATCTGCCAGTGCGCACCAGCGAACAGTCAACCGTTACTGAAACCACCACAACCACGGAGACCCATGTGCAGACCAATACCCCAGAGCCAAGGGAATACACTGAAGTGGTCAAACCGGAGACTGTTCATGAAGAGACTTCCACGGTGGAACTAGTGCAGGTAACCGATGGTGAGATGCAAACCAGTCCGCGCGGAGATCAGCAACCCGCCTCTCTGGATGACAATTCTCTGACTGCCACTTCGATATCCGTTTCGGAACCTTACGAACTGGAGGTCAAGACAACAGTGGCCATTCCCGCTGATTCCGATACGTCTGTGGCCGAGCCGACGGTCTATGAATATACACAGACCATGCAGCTGCCCAAACAGGACAAAAAGTCCAAGAAGGACAAGAAAAAGAAGCAGAAGAATGAGCCGGAAGTGAAGCAGCAGCTGCCAGAGGAGCCGCAGATAAGTGTGACAGTGGAAATCGCACCGGAACTACTCTCGGAATCGGGCATTGTGGTGTCCACCAACCAGGAGATTGAAGAAGTGCCTCATGTGACACCCGTCGTGGAAACTCCTATCGAACCCGAAGAACTGGGAACACCCAAAGCCCAGAGAGTGCAACTGCAAATCACAAAGACCACTGTCTACGATGAGTATCCCGATCTGCCGGTGCACATTACCGAGCAGAACAAGGTGCTCATTGCGTCTCAGCAGAGCAAACGTTCCGGAGCAGGACCCACATCCTCTGCGGTGACTATTGAAGAAGTCGGCTCACCCACGGAGGAGCTTGTGGTGCCCATCACACCGGGACCAGACAATCTCAGTGGCGAGCCCAGCAACATCTGGTTCAGTGCCACCACCAGTGTGGACAAGACACCCATTGAGCTTTCCCAAGCCCTGATTCTGAGCGAGAGTTTGCAGCACTATCCCGGACAACAGCCACAGCAGCAGAACCAGCAGCCAATCCTGATCTCCACCAAGGAAGCCATTGGCGATCGCATCAAGCATTTAAAGCAATCATCGCCACAACAAGCCACTCCCCTAAGCAATGTGCTCCATTTGGCCACTTTATCTGAACAGATCAAGGAACTACCGACGGAGCAACGCATCTTGGAGGTCAACGAGGGTCTCCAGGATCTTGATGCTGCCATTAAGAACGGTGACAAAACGGTGATCCAAACCACTGTAATCACGGTTATTGAGAAGGTTTCCACTTGGTTGGAAACTATCGAGTACCGTGTGTACCTCATCCGACAAAACTCCAATGAAGGACCCTCCGAGGAGAAGCTGGACAACTACAACCAACTTAACGAAGAGCTCAGCACCATCAAGCAGAATGTCGGCCAATTGGAGCGACAACTGTCCAAGGCGGAACCGGAGTTGCTGCAGTGCGTGGATAGCCTCAAGGAGCATGTGGATGCAGTGGAGCAGGTCACGCAACAGAACCAGGTGCAGGATAGCAATGATCTGGACAAGTGGCACAGCTTCGAGGTGCTTTTGTACAACGTGTCCTCCGTTTTAACCCAGCTGCAGCAACGTTATGATCTCCTGATCAATCAGGAGTATCCTCTCTCCGCCAAACTGGCCCAGCTGGATGAGTTGGAGCAGCAACATGAGGCGGCACAGCAGCAACTGGCGCAGCTCTGCCAAAATGCACGGGCTTTCCAGCGCGATTTCCCAGGCAAGCGGATGCCGCAGGATGTGCACAATGCCTTCGAGGCCAGCAAGAATATTGGGAACAACATTCAAGCAGAGCGGGAGCGTGTCCTGCAACTGCAATCCCTGGCGGAGGAGTACGAGCAGACCCTCAAGGAGTTCACTAAGATCACCGTACTGGCTGACAAGCTGGTCGAGAGTCCAATCGTTTCCAGTTCCCTCGAACAGCTGAACAACGAGGTGCAGAAGCAGAGGAAGTTCTTCGTGAACCTCAGCCACTGTCGAGCCATGTTGGAATCGCTGGAGGAGAACATCGATAGTGAGACCCGCGAGAAGCACTCCGAGCTGCACAAGGAACTGTACAACAGGGCCACTAGTCTGCTGGACAAGGCCTCCGAAAGGTCTTCCAAATTGGTGCAGGCTGCCTCCCGTTGGACTGTTCTGGAGAAGGGAATGCGGGATGAACTGCAGTGGCTGCAGGTGGCTCAGCAAAGAGTGCCTGATTTATCGGCCGTAACTTCCGCCGACTACGATCAGTATACCACCCTGTACCAATCACTGAGCAACGATATCTCGCATCACTATGTGAAGATGACGCAGCTGTCAGGAATAGCCAACAAGTTGCAGACCTTAGTGCAGGCGCCCAATCTCGTGGAGGAAACCAATGAGGCTTTGATAGTGCTGCTCAAATTGCGTGAGGAGGTGGCTTTGTATCTCCACCGCCTGCTGGTCTTCAAGGAAATCTGGGTGCAGTACGAACAGCAAACGGATAAACTGGAGGCCTTCGTACGCGAAGCAGAGCAGGAATTGAGACACATTCAGATCCCATCGCAGCCCACCCAACAGCCCATCGAGCACATGCGTCAATTCTGGGAGATCAAGGCCCGTTTCGAGCTGCACAACAACGTACGAACCGATACTGGACTGAGTTTCGAGAAATCCCTGCAGGTCATCCCATTGGCTGACGAGATGCTCCAGCGGCAGTTCCATGCCCAACTGGAGGATCGCTGGCAGGCCGTGTCGCAGGCCATCGAACTGATCCAGCACAACATTGTGGAGTGCCTGTCGTCGGAGGATGTGCCCGCCGATGAGAAACTCAAAATGGTGGAGCGGGAGCTGCAGGAGATCTACCTGACCATGACCAGCATGAAGGGTGTGATTAAGAATGAGGAGGAGCTCTGCCTGTACATCGAACGTGTCCAAGTGCTCCGCACTCGCGTGGGCTTCATTGGCAACGAGCTGGGCAGGATTGGACTGCAAGAGCCCGCCATTGAACCCGAAAAAGTGGGTGAACTGTTCTCGCTCTCGCACAAGATTAGCACCCAGATCGCCGAAGAGCTGGAGGGTGCATCCGTGCTGCGTGACCAACTGCAGGCCATCCAGGAGGGCATCAGCAACCAGCGCAAGCACCAGGCCAAGATCTCCGTTATCCTAGATGAATGTGAGGCAGCCGAGCGCCAAGGAGCCGATGTCCTCGAAAAGGCCGTCGCCGATTGCCAAGGAGCCGGGGAGGAGCTGGTCACCAGCTGGCAGGAGATAATGCGCATCCGCCAGATGCTCCACACACTGCCCATGCGACTCAAGATGTCCGTGTCGCCGGTGAAGTTGGAGAGAGACATCTCCCAGCTGCAGGACGACCACGCCTTCCTCGAGAGCAAGTGCACCAATATTATGGCCATCCTGCGAAATCGCTTAGCCGTCTGGTTGCGCTACGAACGCCAACTGGAGCTGGTCCACGGATCCGTCCAGGAAACCGATTTCATGATGGAACTGATCCGGGTGCACGGCCAGGTGGACTACGAGCGCCTGCGAAAGGCAACGGAGCGTTTAGAGGTAAGTTTACGAACCCATATTTTATGACTTTGTTTACGCGCACGGTCAGGGATCGGTTTGTATCTGAAGATTGTTTTGTATCTCGCTACCTGCTGGGCGATTTTAGCAATCTGTCCTTATCAGCATCGTTTTCGGTTTAGAAAATTTGCTATATAAACCTTACTGATTTTGGGACAGCCTTCAGTCATATTTCAACATTTGAATATTTAGCAATTGAGCAGAAATACAACTAAGAAGAACTTAGTATTCCAGTCTATCTTAATTTTTGCTCAAAGTTCTTGGAAACTATTTGTGAGTTTTATAAATAATGCAAAATATATATTTTTCACAATAAACAATAAAATTATTAAACGAATTCGTTATAACAATTTGTTCAAGTAAATATAATACTAATAATATTATCAACTTTATCCAATCTAATTTAATAGTTTTGTACCGTAAGTGGTCAAATATAATAATCCAAATATTGATTATTAAAAATATGTCAACATTGTTTGCCCAGAGTAACTCTTCATATATTATTCACTCATGTTTTGTTTGAATTTTGTGGTGCCCGCTATGCAAGTGGAATGAAAAGCTATACCATTGATAAACTTTCCCACAAGCTTTTCGTAAGCTCTCGTCGTATGTGGTGCTCTTTACGTAGCAAGTTTAATGCCGCCGCAGTTTGACGTTAACTTCGAACCGAGCGCGTATCTGCCTTCGCGGTCGGAATAACATATATTACTTTGACTAATCCATCTTTATCCGTAATCCAACGCGTCGCAGGGACTTGCTGGCGATCTACACAACCGCGAACAACTGATCGATGAGCTGAAGGGTGCCGCCAAGCCGCTGATCGAAACCTGCGATGTCCAGATTGTCGAGCAGATCGAGTCGGCCGTCCAGGAGGCGGTAGTCGCCTGGAATGACACCAGCGAGAATCTGCAGCAACTTCGCACCCGCTACCAAAGAGCCGTCGAATTGTGGGACAAGTATCGCAACGCCTCTGCGGCCGTCAAGAGTTCCATTGACCAGCAAATGGATACGGTCAAGTCCCTGGAGCAGCCCCTGGATGCCCTGCAACATGCCAAGGTGAGTGCTTCCGCATGCCGTGACCCATCCATCCGGCAACGGGTCGTATGAGTGATGTGTATCGCGTGGGCGACAGTGATGCCAACGACCTGTTTTGTCAGATAGGCAAAATCAAACAAGAAAAAAAACAATAATTGAACAAACAAAAGGGACAATTAAGTCGGTCAATACTTATGCATTCTAAATGAATAATTTATATTTTAAACTTTTATTTGGAATTCATGATAAAATTATTTAAATTGGTTTGAAATTTTGTGACGTAAATTAGCAGATAAAAAACAAAAAAAACAAATGACACATTTCCGGGAGAGTTTTTGATATATATTTGTTTAAGTATAAACAAAAAACTGCAACGAAATCTTAAGATATAGAAACTTGTGAAATTGAATTGCTTTGTATCCAAAAAGGAGGGTTTTTCCTGAGAAGTCTAAGCAGTACCATCACTGATGCGGAACAGTTGGGTGGACTTTTTCTTTTTGGCGGCAAACTAGGACAGAAATGTGACTCTTTAATTGCCCACCAGAGACGCGGGTGGGCTAGCTAGTAATTACATTGATTTTCCCGTAGTACTCGCCCTATCAATTTTTGGGCGCGTCAATGTAATCGGTTCGTAATAATGCCGCTGTACGTACACATATGAGCTAACTTGGTCCGCCGTGTTTGTGTCATGAATTATGCTTGGGTAAATAAAACAGACATCGCTGTACGATTTCTTTTTTTCCGGCATTTACTTAAAAAATTAACGCATACTCTGGCCGCCGTTTTGTGTTTATTGATCATTAGGGTCATTATATTATAGGCCTACCCAGGTGTAATTATATTTTCGGACAGGCAGGCAGGCAGGCCAACTGTCATTTCACACAGGAGAGTTTATCAACCCGGTGGCGGGGCATATTCATAATATAGTATTTTTGTATACATAGGCAGCTTTATCAACAGCAGCAAAACAGCGGGAACAGGTCCGCAAAATGCCTTGAGCTCCGAAAGAAGATAAATGCTGGAAATGTGGAAACACACCGAGCAAATCCATTTCTTAATACTCTGAATGTTGGCATTTTCAATGCCACTTCTCTAAGCGCTTGTTTGCTTATGTAGCAGCGTGATAAAGCATCGGCAAATACTTGCCAGATGATATCATAGGGCGGCGGGCATTACAACAATCGCCTCTAATGCCCATGTTGTTGCCCTGCTCTAAATTAGAGAATTTATTCGACGGCAAGTGGTGACCTGTTTTCCCTTAAATTGAAAACGAAAGTGCGCCGGGCACTCGCAGCCCTAATTACCATTGCCGAGCAGGGAAGTGCACTACTCGACAATTGATAAGGGTCGGAGCCCGGCCGGCTTGAGCTAAATACTTTCCGTCGTCGAGTTAAATATAAACAAGTGACATTTGCCAGCCGTCGAAAATAATTGTTGGGACTTTTTTGGGGCTCACTTTACTCAGAAAGAAATGAGAGAAAAGAAACATAACATTTGGAAATTATCCAATTTAAATTTTAGATTAGATTAACATGGTTTTAATAAGAAATCAATAGAATTTATTATTAAATTCAGGAAATTCATATCAACACAATGTTACTTTCATAATAAGCAGTAGTTGGTTGAACTCTAAAAATAAAATGACATTTTGTGAATCATCAAATGATACTTATTTTGTATTTATCAGCCATTAATATTAAGTCTTTGAAGAGAATAAAACATCACGTATTTGGGAGTAGCAATTATGGAATGCTTAAGAAGAAATACATGTTTCTCTGTTAATTGAGTGGCTATGACCATTTAGACCTTGGGCTTCATTAGCTAACTCGCTCTCCATCTCTATATTCGCACAGGTATGCCAAGACAACCTGACGACCCAGAATGACAGAATCTTGGAGCTGCGTGACATTGTGGCCAAGATCGCCGCCGATGTGGGCCTGGATGCCTCGGCCCTGATGCAGGGCGAATTGGATGCACTGGGTCAGCGGCTGGCCGAATGCAAGGATGCCATCACCACGCTGGCCAATGTGGCCGAAACGCAGGACAAGGAGCGCAAGGAGCTCGACAAGGAGGTGACACTGGCCAGGACGTACTTCAACAATGTGCAGCAGGTGAGGAAATGCAATTAATACAATTATGGAGCCACCATTAAAGTGGGCCATGGGGTAACTCCTCACCATCAGCTATCGATTGTGGCGTCAAATAGATGGATATTTGCATATGTTAGTTCGGTTTTGGCGTGTGGAAATTCCCACACCAACTTAACACGACTAGCCGGCAAGTGTTATTGTTGTGGTTGTTAATCCAATACGAAGGACATGCTATTTTAAGTGGGTTAAAAGTTGAAAAACTTTTTGTGTTCCCTGGTTGCCAACCCATCCACCGTGGTCCCACTACATTTCATCATTATTGATTGATAAGAGGCGTGAATATGCTTTTTGGGAGTTGGAGGTGGACTGGGGGGACCGGATGTCCAGCGAAAAGCTTATAAAATCGTAATTGACACTTGCCCTGATGGAAGGGTACTGAATATTTGATGGCACTTTTGATATATTATTGATATTACGATATCTATTGTTTTCGGTTTTGATGTTCATAAACGAACTTCCGTTGTTTTTCTTTGGTTTGGGCTTTAAGGTTATTATTTTCTTCAGCAATTTTCTTAAAACAAATTTGTATTTAAGTAACGGACAACTTTTAAAATTGACAATGCGTACTTCAAATCATTTAACTTGCAGAAAGGAAGTTGTTAATAATTTATGACTTTTTTGATAAGTGAGGGTATGGTTTTTCCATTAATTTCTACTGTAAACAATCAAAGCAACCATAGAATTTACGGAAGCTCAATTACATTCATAAAATCATAAACGTTGTAGGGTGTTAACAATAAATTTCATTGATAAGATCTATAAGACCGCTTTTGATTGGGAAATAAATTACCTTGCCAAATTAGGCACTTGTCGGTAGTATTTACCAGCCACCTTGCACCACTGTAAGCTCATTTGCATGGCACATGCCAACCAGTTTGGATCGCCTCCCTCCCCCTCCCCCTCCCCCTCCCCCACTCCCAACCCAACTCCCCCACCCACTGGTGCCTCCCCCCTCGTCAATGCTTCAGACAATTGAAGTTGGCCAGCGGGAGCGCGTGTCGTTGGCATGAGGTCATTGCCAGTTGGCGGAAAGAGTTGCAATGTGCCACACAGATTGCCATTGTTGTGGAAGCCATGCACTGGACAGACAATCGGACAGACGGACGGACGACGAATGGTAACCGGAGACATCTGAGCAGCCATATTAGGGTCGGGCCAATTAGCGATGCAAGAAGCATACTGAAAGTTGACCACTGTAAAAGACAAATATTACAATTCCTTTATTTCTCCCTTCGCAGGACATTTCCCGAGAGGCACCACAGAATCCCAGAGAAAGCGAGGAGCAGCTGGCCGCTTTGCGAGCCCATCTCCAGACTTTGGCTAGAACGGAGGAGCAACTGCGTCAGCTGAAGGAGCGCCATCAGAGCAACCAGGTGGCACCTTCGGCCACCGGAGCCGTCGATGATGATGGCGTCCTGGAGGTTCTGGCCCTGTGGCAGAAGATATTCCAGGACACCTTCCAGGAATACCATCGCCTGTCCACGCGACTCGCCCGCAGCCAGAACAGTTCGGAGGCGCTGCGCCTGTGGAGGCAGTACCTCCAGCACGTGCAGTCCTTCCTGTCCTGCGCCATTCCCGAGGACTACAGCAGCCTGCGGGAGCAGCAACAGCTGTGTGCCATCCACCAGAACCTGCTCATCTCGCAGCAGAGTGTGCTCTCCGAAACGCCATTGGAATCGGAGCTATCGGATCAGTACAAGGCGCTGACCAACTTGCACAACGAGACCCTCTCGAGGATCATGCAGCGCAATGGTGAACTGGAGCGACGTGTGAGTGGCTGGAACGCCTATCGGCAGCAGCTGGCGGCCCTTTTGGACTGGCTGCGACAGCGGGAGGCGGAGCGCAATGCCCTCCAGCTGCGGTACATCCACCTGAAGCGAGTACCCCACCTGAAAAACCGCCTGGATGCGATGATCCAGCAGCTGCACCAAGGGGAGCAGCAGAGCAAGGCGCTGCAGGAGCAGCAGCAGGAGTTGGCCCGCCACTGTGACAACGCCCTGGCCACCGCCATGCGCATGGAGCAGGCCAGCATTGGCCAGCGGATCAGTAATCTGCGAGCAGCGCTCAAGACCTGGCAGGGATTCCTGCAGCGCGTCACCCAGTTGTCGGAGACGTACGAACAGCGAGTGCAGCAGCTGCAGCAAGAATTCGGATCAGCTGAAAAGCTGCTGGATGCCAACAGTGAATCCCTGCCCACTCAGCCAGCCGCCATCGAGCAACTGCTGGGAGCCCTGCGTTCGCAGAGGGTCCAACTAGGTGCCCAAGTGCCCGCCCTGGAGAGCCTCACGGTGACCCAGGAGGAGCTGAAGGAATGCATCAGTCCGCACGACATGAAGTCCATTCGGCAAAGGAACTGGCTGCTCTGGCAGCAGCACGCCGATCTGGACTACCAGCTGGCCAACCTGATCAACTCGATCGAGGAGCGGCTGTTCCTGCTGTCCAACTACCAGATCAGGTACGATCGCATCTCCCAGTGGCTGCAGCGTTTGGAGCACCGGGTGGAAAAGGATGCGGATGTCGCTGCCATGGCGAATCCCGAACAGGCAGCCAAGCAACTGGAGCAGCAAATAAACTCCGAGCTGCAACTGCGGGACAAGGAGCGGGAGTGGCTACTGTCCACGAGCAGGGAACTGCTCACCCTGTACTCCGAGCCAGAAGTTCGGTCGCAGGTGCAACAGCAGAGCGATGCCCTCATCGATCGCTGGCAGCGTCTCAAGTATTTGTGCAAGCAGAAGGCCACCAAGATTGGGGAGCTCAAGATGACACTTCTCCTCCTGGAGGAGCGAATCGCCCTGATCCGCGCCTGGCTCTTCGAAGTGGAATCCCAGCTGGACAAGCCCCTGAACTTCGAGAGCTACACACCGAATGTGATCGAGGCCAAGCTGAAGGAGCACGAGCAGATACAGCGCTCCATCGAGCACCACAGCAGCAATGTGGGCGAGGTCCTGAATCTCGTAGAGATGCTGCTCAACGACGCGGACAGCTGGCGCACCCAGGTGAACACTTCCGGACTAGCTGCCTCGGCCCAGAATCTGGAGCAGCGCTGGAAGAATGTGTGCAGTCAGTCGGCGGAGCGTAAGGCCCGCATCCTGACCATCTGGAACCTACTCCAGCAGCTCATCAAACTCACTGCCGAGCACAAGAACTGGCTGGGCAAACAGGAAAGCCAAATAGCGGGCTTTGAACGAGATCAGAAGTCGCACAGCAAGCACAAGCTGGAGGAGCGACAGAAGGAACTCAGGGCCAAGCTGGAGGAGCTGGAAAGCCAGTCGGTGAATCTGCGCCAACTGGAGCAGATCTATGCCAAGCTGACCATGAGTGCCGGCGTCGAGCCGGAGAACATCCAGAAGCTAACGCTGCCCACCAAGGTGATGGTGAGCATGTGGCGCCAGTTGACACCACGCTGTCACGCCCTGCTCGATGCCATCGACAAGGATGCCAAGCTCATGCGGGAGTTCAACAATGCCCAACTGGAGGCCACCAACTCCCTGAATGCCATACAAACGGCGCTGGAACAACTGCCAAGTGTGGAGGATCAGCAGAGCTCCAAGGCGGAGCCAAAGGCGGTGCTCCAACGATTGGAGAGCCTGGAGAAGAAACTACACGACGCCCAGCAACATGTCCAGCAGGCGGATAACCTGGCCCAGGAGGCCAAGTCCAGGACCAAGCAGCAGCCACAGCTGAAACAGCTGTTGGAACTGGTGTCGGCTTATACCACACTTTGGCAGACGGTGCAAACCCGCATCGTGACCCTGAAGACCAGTTGGGTGACCCGCGCAGCTCAGGCTGCAGCTGCAGCTGGAGCTGCCTCCCTGCCAGTCAATGAAGCCGCCAATGCCGCCGTTCAGGTGAACACCCTGTCCCAGAGGAAACTCCGGCAGGCCCAGCAGATGCAGAGGGAAACCTCCATCACCGCCAAGGATGCCTACATCATGGAACTGCAGACGGCCATCACGGAGTGCCAAAACAATCTGGATGAACTGCAGCGCACGGTAGTGGACAAGACCCGCAAACCGGGTCCCCAGAAGATCGCCAAGCTGCTGGGCAACGCCCAGTCCTCCACGGAGCTGGTCAAGCATCTCAGCCAGCTGCTGCTCACCGAGTGCCACGCGGACAACCAGGCTGCCCAAGTGGACACCGTGGCAGAGCTCACGTTGCGCTTCGACACACTGCAGTCGCAGTGGAAGGCGCGACAGCAGCACGATCAAAATGCAAGGTAGGATTTATTCCTTTATTATTTATATCTATGTTGGGATATCTATGAAAGTCTTGCTAAATGCCTTTAATGTATTTTTGGTGTTATTTGTCCGACTGGTAAAAAAAACGTTCATTCTTTTATAGCTTTCCAAAATGTTTTAATAATTCAGAACATATTTTCCGTAAATATCTTTGTTGGGATATGTATGAAAATTTTGCTAAATATTTTTGGTCCGTCTGTTAAAAAACGTTCATCCTTTAATGGCTTTTCAAATTGTTTAAAAATTACAAAAAATATTTTTTATATAAATTATCAAAATATCTGATTAGATTTCTTAGCCTTTGGAGTCAAAGTGGCATATTTAAGAATTACCTTTCCCATTTGTGTCTCAAATACTCCTATATCAACTTAAAAGAGACGGACGGCATCCTGTATAGTGAATCATATTATAACAGATGACTTGTGTTCGTAAACACTTTTATATATTTTCAAGTTTAAGTATTGCATAAATTCAAGGCAGTCCGATTGAGTAATAAATATTAAATGTTTTTATTATTGAAGTTCCCCTTTATTGTTTGGCAAGCTCTTAAGTATGTTCGGTTCGCCGGATTGAATTTCCCCTTTGGTGTTTGGGATTGTTTTTGACTAACAAATTGTTTTATTGCTTTCCATCTCGCTGTTGCCTACTTCTCTATTTGTCAAAACACGCACACGCATAATCACACCCAAAAAACAAACTTACCCATGCTTAATCCGAAACCTGCGCATTCATGATGACACACACCAGGTGCCACCTACCTGCATCCTACAAGTACAACTGCATCCAGTAAGTGTATCTACCTGTCGGTGGGCCGTAGTCCCGACCTCCTGCTGTTAAACCCTGTGTTTTATGTGGCTCTCCACTTGACAAAAGCTGGCGGCGGATCACAAATGGCCACCAGACTCCAGGGTGGAGTACAGCAAGAGATCGGGAACTATATGCCGAACTGCCTAAGCTTAAATAAAACTTTGGCAAGGCAAGGCTAAGCTAACAATCAAATTCATTACATTCAAAACAAGCCAATTGTGTATTGATAATAACTACAAACATTATATCAATACCTAGTTTGCTAAGTGTTATTTGGATTGGTTACAGTAGTTGTAATTTATTTCTTATTTTTATCGGTTTTTAATGGGTTATTCTGTAATATTTTTTTAGCGAGGTCGGCCGGCTAACGTGTCCGCTCTGCACACAGCGAAACTGGCAGCAGATCGACAACGATCTGTGGCGCCTCGAGCAGTGGCTGCAGTTCGCCGAGAGCACCCAGAAGGCCCAGTCCACTCCGCCCTCGAACATCGAGCTCCTCGAGGATGTCACGCAGGACCATCGCGAGTTCCTTTTGGATCTGGAGAGCCACAAGTCCATCATCTCGTCCCTGAATGTGGTGGGTGACCATTTGGCCACGCACACGCTGGACACCGAGAAGGCAAGACAATTGCGATCCCGTCTAGAAGCAGATAACGAACGGTGGAACAATGTGTGCATCAATGCCACCAAATGGCAGGGTCTGCTGCAGACCGCCCTCATGGGCAACAGCGAGTTCCATCAGACCATCGATGAGCTGGTGGACTGGCTGCAGCGCACCGAGCAGAACATCAAGGCCTCCGAGCCCGTCGATCTCACCGAGGAGCGCTCCGTGCTGGAGTCCAAGTTCAAGAAGTTCAAGGACCTGCGAGCCGAGCTAGAAAGATGCGAGCCGCGGGTGGTGAGCCTGCAGGATGCCGCCGACCAGCTCCTCCGCTCCGTCGAGGGCTCCGAGGAGCAGTCGCAACACACCTACGAGAGGTAAGGTGTCCAGTGGGCCAGTTCCGAGGGCGGAACGAAATAATTCGTGGGTGCCGCTTGAGCTTAGGTCAGAAATGAGGGTTTCTATAAGGGGAAATGGTTCCTCCAGTTAGTTGGGCGGAAAGCAATTGAAATTCTATACTCTATGTAGTTTCAGTTGTTATATTTATTTGACAAGTTTTTGATATTCCATATGTATATCTTATTTTAAAACTGTAGACAATTTGTGAATATTTTGATATGCCTTTATATTTCCAATAGTAAATTTAGTATCACATCTTTGTAGAAACCTATTAGTATTATATTTCCACCTATGTGCTTTTCCTTACATAAATTATCAAATTATATTTCGGCCTTTATTGCTTGCCTATAACATTTCAAATATCCCCCACACTCCCCCAAAATACTTTCGGAAACCCTCCTGTCAAAAACTATACTCCACATTCCTACAAAATTATACTAAAACTATCCGTGAGGATAGCTAAACCTTTTGGATCTTCCAATAACTAAACTTTCCAGAGCCCATTGTTGGGCTATATCTAGTAGAACGTATTTTGGTTTAACCTTCTCAACTACAAACTCAATCGTATCGATCGATCATTCGTTTTTGCTTCTACACATACTTTGTGTTGCTGTTTTCGTTGCGTATATTATTTTGTGTTGTATTTTTTGGTACTCAAAATTCTTTCGTCCGCCCATTCTAACCCTTCATCCAAACGTACACCACCAAGGGCCTATGCAAATGTTTTAAATGTTCCAGAACCCTTTCCAGATTGACCGATCTCCGTCTGCGTCTCCAATCCCTGCGCCGTCTATCCGGCATCTACATCGTCAAATTGGGCGCCGTCCTCGGTTTCGAGGGCGACAATCTTGGCGTGCCACTGCACATGTTGTCGAGTGAGGTGAGTCACATTCCATTTCATTAATACACAAAAAACGTAATTCCTGTTCAAAAAAAAACATGAATTGTCCTGAGAAATATTTAATTTTATTTGTTGATTTGTGAGCGCACCAGAAGTAAGTGAAACCAATTGGCATTTGAACGAGAAAATTTGGAAAAAAACTTGAAAACCTTATGATTTCTATTATTTATAATTTATTTGTTTTTCTATCTTTTTCTTTATGGCATATATAGCTTTTGGATAATACTACATTATCAACCTCTTCTATGCAGGCCGCCGCACCCAACACAGAAAATGCAAAGTAAATATCTATAGAAATTGATTTTAAGTTTGTGTTACACATGCATTGTAGTTTTACATACCTTTTTTTGGTTTTGAGCAACTTGTGCACTTTAAAGTTGTAAACGAAAAGAGCACATAGTCTTGCCCCCAGTAGTTGCATGATTTTCATAGTAATTTCCTTACTATGTGGCACTTTAACTAATTGGTGTTTTATTTCTCGAAACCATAGCAATACCGATGGCGATGCTGTCGATGGCGATGTCATCAATACCACGGTTCTGGCGCGCGGTGCACGATTCCTAGGCCGCGTTGCACGTGCCTCCCTGCCCATTCAGGCGCTCATGCTGCTGCTTTTAGGTGTGGCCACTCTGGTGCCCCACGGTGAGGACTACACCTGTATGTTCTCCAACACCTTCGCGCGCAGCCTGGAGCCCATGTTGTCGTATCCCCACGGACCGCCGCCAACGTAAAGCTGTTGAGTTGCCATTGGATTAGTGCAATGAATCGAACAAGAAACAAGTCAAGACCCCCATAAACCTAACCGTATTACTGTAATGAACACCAATTTAATCCAAAACCACAGACCGCAGTATAAAAATGCCTTTCGTAAGCTAAATTTCTGTAAAAATAATCGAAAAAAAAATAATTTGAATAGTGAAAATGTAAGAGTTGTACATTTGTGTAGTTTATCACATTTTGTAATTGTATGTAATTTTATAGTGATTGGATAGCTAGAGGCATTAATAAAACAACCAATTTGTATATAACCTACTGAACAGAACAGACTCGACAAGCCGAACATGAAACACATGAAACATTTAAAAGAAATGAAATGAAATGATGAAAAGAATGAACTAACTATTCAAACTAACGACAAGTAACGAAAACCTTTTGTAAAACGATATATACATTATACATATATATTTGCACAGCAAACAATTTATATAAACATATATACCCACATATATGAACCCAAAAAATCTATAAAGAATCCCAACATTTTGTATATAAAAGAAACGAAATCAAAATACGCACACGAAAATTTTACTCATCAACGCACGCTGTTCTATTAGAGAGATCTATGGCAGCAGGAATTTGTGGTCAGGTTCGTGCAAATTTCGTGGAACATTTTTGCATGTCCTGAGCACACAAGTCCTTGCTGCCATCGATGGGCTAGAGAAGTGAACCAGTCCCAAGACAAATCATGACCCACATAGACCAATCGCCCGGAGAACTACTTGGCCACCAAAGTCTCTCGCTTGCTGCGCGTCTTTCTCCCAAATTCAAGGCGATGCAGTCTGCAGGAGGCATTGGTTACCACTTAGACTCTGGCCAATAAAGTCCCCTTGCCCAAGGATAACTGCACCCTTGGCCAAGTTCTCTCCCACGGCCAAGGGATGGAGGAGAGATGCTGCAGTGCGCCAGCCACAGGACACTGTGCTCACCCCTCTGATCCTTAATCTACAGCCTGGCAAAAGGGGGCTAGACATTTCAAAGCATTCCTGATACTCATTTCCAAATTACCAATTGACATTGGCCATCTCACTAGCCCACACTCGGAAAATGGGAAACGTGCGTGCCACGAGCATTGAACAAAACGAAGCAAGTGTCCTATGCCGGTGCTAAACCAACCAACAAATTTTCTATATAAAGAAATACTGTAAAATGCGTATACAAAAATAAAATTAAATTCATACAAAAAAAAGAAGAATAAATCTTTGAAAAAAAAAAATTGTAAAAATGCAATTTGCATACAGACAAGTGACGCAAGTCCATCCAGTAAGAAATAACCTATTTTGTTGTTAATATTTTTTGATAAACCTAATTCTATTTGCCTTATACTTATCCAACTTGTTTATTACAACTATTGTTTTTAATTTAAAGCTTGAGCAATTATTGAGAAAATACATACATTTATTTATTAGACCTATGCGATTTATTATGTATTTAATTAAGTTTGATTTAAATGTTAAATTTGTGTACTTTGCTGCTTCTATCTGGTTATAAAACAAGAGCCGTTATCAAGTTAATATAATTTATGTAGCATTTTAAGATTTCCTTTCTTGTGAACAACTGTACCTTTATATGCATTATGATTATTAAACAAAAATTTAAATATACATTTGGTGCCTTGTTTATTTGGAGAAAGAAAAAGGTATTTGCATCTATTGCAAAAAAAGAGAATAATAGTTTGATTCAAGCTAGTAGAATTTCTCTGCTAAGGAAGAGATTTCTTTTTGGTGATTTTCCACCGAAAATACCATGATAGGCCTTTTGCATTGGCCTTGATCGTTGATAAGATTTTGGCAAACAGACGATGCTTAATCGAAAGCTTATTAAATACACTTTTTTGCGCACAGCTACTGCAAAAACCAACTGAAAAAAAACTGCAAAAAACTAAAAAAAACTACTGACCATTGATAAGATTTTCACTTGGCCATTGATAAAATTTTGGCAAAAAGCAGGTGCCTAATCGAAAACGAGTTTAGTTATTTCACAGTTGTAGGACGTTGTGAGATGTGTCCGATTTCTATATTTTTGTTTCTCCTGACCATATTTTTGACCGTGGTCTACGTTTTCCTAACATGGAACTTTAGCTATTGGAAAAAGCGAGGCATCCAGACAGCCTCCACATGGCCATTCGTGGGCAGTTTTCCCAGCATTTTCACCCGAAAGCGGAACATTGCCTACGACATCGATGATATATATCAGTAAGAAATCGGTTATTGTTTCGTAAGGGGGAAGTACGATTGTCTATTCGTTTGCAGAAAGTACAAAGACACGGAAAATGTGGTGGGCGTGTTTACCACTCGAGTTCCCCAGCTGCTTATAATGTGTCCGGAATATATACACAAGATTTATGCCACCGACTTCCGAAGCTTCCACAACAATGAATGGCGCAATTTTGTGAGTAGAACCTGTGTTAGGTAATAATCCACGGCTGAATTTTCACATTCATTATTAGGTGAACAAAAAAACGGACATGATTCTGGGCAACAATCCATTCGTTCTAACGGGCGATGAGTGGAAGGAAAGGAGGGGGGAGATCATGCCAGCACTGTCTCCTAATAGAGTAAGAATTTTACCAATTGTGTTAAATTTTTGCTATTACCAGACTCAATAATGAATTTTATTGAGTTTTTTTTATTCTAAAACAAAGGCAAATTTAATAACCAAATTATCTGATACCAAAGGTAAAAGCTGTTTATCCAGTCTCCCAAAGTGTGTGCAAAAAGTTTGCGGACTACATCAGACGACAGCAGGGAATGGCCACCTCCCAGGGATTGGATGCGATGGATCTGTCCCTTTGCTTCACCACCGAAGTGGTCTCGGACTGCGGACTGGGTGTCTCAGCCCAGAGTTTCACGGACACTCCGACGCCGCTGTTGAAAATGATCAAGCGAGTGTTCAACACCTCCTTCGAATTCATCTTCTACAGCGTGGTGACCAACGTGTGGCAAACAGTTCGCAAGTTCTACAGTGTGCCCTTCTTCAACAAGGAAACGGAAGAGTTTTTCCTGGACATCATTCGGCGCTGCATCACTTTGAGGCAGGAAAAGCCGACGCAACAGCGCGACGATTTCCTCAACTATATGCTGCAGTTGCAGGAGAAAAAGGGTCTGGATACATCTGACATACTTATAAATACGATGACGTTCATTCTTGACGGATTTGAGACCACGGCTTTGGTCCTGGCTCACATAATGCTGATGCTGGGACGTAATCCGGAGGATCAGCAAAAGCTGCGGGAAGAAGTTGGCAAGGAGGAGCTGACTTTCGATCAAATGTCGGAACTGCCCTATCTAGACGCCTGTATCTATGGTAATACCAACTAGCTTATATTGTGGGTACTCAGAAATCTTATGGCGATAGCATCTTATTTTTCAGAAACATTGCGTTTGTTTTCACCGCAAGTAGCAGCTCGAAAATTGGTAACCGAGCCCTACGACTTTGTGAACAAGAACGGAGTTACTGTGAGAGTAAATCCTGGGGACGTGGTCACCATTCCTGTGAAGGCCCTGCACCATGATCCGCAGTATTATGAGAATCCAATGGCATTTAAGCCGGAGCGATTCCTTGAGATCAACGGGGGTATGAAAAAGTACCGAGACCGAGGGGTGTATCTAGCCTTTGGCGATGGACCACGCCACTGTCCAGGTGGGTAGTCTTTCTAAAGAAAATATAGCTGGAAAGTATACCAAGAGATCTCTTCCTGCAGGAATGCGATTTGCACTGACCCAACTCAAGGCAGCTCTGGTGGAGATCGTACGAAACTTTGAGATCAAGGTTAATCCGAAGACTCGGTCGGATAATCAACTGGATGATACCTTTTTCATGGCCACTTTAAAGGGTGGTATTTGGCTGGACTTTAAAGACCTAAAATAAAATAGCTAAAATTCCGGTTAATGCCAACTTATGCTTGAATATTAGAAAAAATGTTTTTTTACGTGAAACCTACATTATACAAATTAAATTCATTCTGTTAACTAAATTAAGTTGCGATGGAACCGCATCAGTTGGTATAATGAAGTTCGAACATGTTTGATAGTGTTAGTTCAGACGCAACAAGTTCGATTGTGAGTGTGAATTGTTTTAGTTTTTCTTCGCTTTTCTTTGTTATCTGTATGTTATAATCCCTTAATAAAATGTAATAACATATAAGATATTAAAATTTATTTAATATTTATTTATTTAGTATTTTAATACTAATACTTGGTAACATTAATGATTTCATTTTTTAATAAATTCCAAACAGACAAACAGAACGAACCGGTGCAGTATCAATTTGTTTTATATGTAGGTTAATGCCGGGTTCAATTGGCGCCAGTTAAGTTCCGTCTGCCTTTGCGATCGGCTGTGCCATGTGTCCGATTTGCTGTGCACTGCTCCTCATAGTAGGCTTTCTGGCCCTGGTCTACGTATTCCTCACCTGGAACTTCGACTACTGGAGGAAGCGGGGCATCCAGACAGCCACTTCATGGCCATTTGTGGGCAGTTTTCCCAGCATTTTCACCCGGAAGCGGAACATGGCCTACGACATCGATGATATCTATCAGTATGTGCGATGCAAATTGCGTATTATTTAAAACCTTTTTTTCTAATGAAAAATATTGTATTAATACTCTTTAATACCAGATTTTGATTGTGAAAAGTCTTGAAATCAGTTGTAATTTGTTCTATTTGTAGGCAGTACAAAGGCTCGGAGAAAATAGTGGGTGTGTTCGCCACCCGACTTCCCCAGCTGCTGGTTTTGTGTCCGGAGTATATACACAAGATTTATGCCACCGACTTCCGGAGCTTCCATGACAATGAGCGGGGCAATTTCGTGAGTAGAATGAGATTAGTCGGGAAGCCATATATATTTATTTTCATATTCTTTTATATAGGTGGACAAAAAAGTGGATAAAATTCTGGGCAACAATCCATTTGTCCTGAAAGGCGATGAATGGAAAGAAAGAAGGGCGGAGATTACGCCAGGACTTGCGCCCAATCGAGTATGATTGTTTTTGGTTTTGAAAAATACTTTACTGACAAAATGATTCAATCTCAAAGGTCAAAGCCGTGTATCCTGTGTCGCAAAGTGTGTGCAAGAAGTTTGTGGATTACATAAGGCGCCAGCAGCGGATGGCCACCTCCCAGGGATTGGATGCGATGGAAATGTCCCTTTGCTTCACCACCGAAGTGGTTTCCGACAGCGTCCTGGGGATTTCCGCACAGAGTTTCACGGATACGCCCACACCCCTGGTTGGAATGATCCAACGCGTGTTCAACTCATCCTTCGGGTTCATCTTCTACAGCATGGTGGCCAACATCTGGCCACCAATCCGCAGGTTCTACAGCGTGGCCCTGTTCACCAAGGAAGCGGAGGACTTCTTCTTCGACATCATGAGGCGATGCATCAATTTGAGGCGGGAAAAGCCGGGTCAACAACGCGACGACTTTCTCAACTACATGCTGCAGTTGCAGGAGAAGAAAGGGCTAGACACGGTCGAGCTCACCTCCCACACGATGACCTTCCTCACCGACGGATTCGAGACCACGGCCCTGGTCCTATCCCACACTCTGCTGATGCTGGGACGTCATCCCGAAGAGCAGCAAAAGGTGCGGGAGGAAATTGGCAACGAGGCACTGAGCTTCGAGCAGTTGACAGAGCTGCCCTATCTAGAAGCCTGCATTCATGGTGAGAGAATCTTGTTTAAACTCGAGTTAAACACTTAATTATAGACCAACATATTCTGCAGAAACATTGCGATTGTTTTCCCCGCAAGTGGCATCCCGAAAACTGGTAACCGAGCCCTACGACTTTGTGAACAACGACGGGGTTACATTGCGAGTGAATCCCGGGGATGTGGTCACCATTCCTGTGAAGGCTCTGCACCATGATCCCCAGTATTATGAGAGTCCGGAGTCTTTCAAGCCAGAGCGCTTCCTTGAAGCCAACGGAGGTGTGAAAAAGTATCGGGATCGGGGGGTATACCTTCCTTTTGGCGATGGACCGCGCATCTGTCCAGGTGGGTGTCTTTTTTAAGAAAATATAGTTGGAAACCACAGTACGACATTAATCTCTTCCTGCAGGCGTGCGATTTGCACTGACTCAACTCAAGGCAGCTCTGGTGGAAATAGTGCGTAATTTCGATATCAAAGTGAATCCCAAGACCCGCTCAGATGATCGACTGGATGATACTTTCTTTATGGCCACCTTGAAGGGCGGCATTTTTCTAGACTTTAAAGAACGATCATAAACTAGCGCTCAAGCATCGTTATCAAATAAACAATATTATTACAATAATGATTTGCCTTGGGAGCACCTACTTCAACAGATTATATATAAAAGTCAAACTACAAAAACCTGCTTCTATAATCAGCTCATTTATTTTGTAGAACTGATAAGAATCTGTATTGTTATTATTATTATATTTTTATCACCTGTGGGAAATTATTACATAATACCCTTTCATGTATTTTATTCTTAGACAAACCGTATCGCTTCTGGCCCAAACATTAACACTCATAAGTGGCTACTTAAACTAAACTTGGCCTAGAAATTGAAGAGTGTCTGCGCGTGATCTATAAAAACGAAATCAGGTCTTATCGCAAAGTGTAACCGAGTGCTATTTATGGCAATCATTAGATGTGGTGCTGTAGGCAATTTTATCAATTTGTTCACTGGGAGAATTCATCCAGCTCCCACCGCCCATCCACTTGACTAACAAATCAAGTTCAATTGAAATGGCTGAGGTTGTCCAATTGAGCCTCAGTTTATTTCCATCCGCGTATGCGAGCAGTTGCGCCATGTGTCCGATTTTCACCGCTCTGTTTGTAATCGCTGCCTTTTTGGCCTTGATCTACGTCTTCCTGACCTGGAACTTTAACTACTGGAAGAAGAGGGGCATTCCGTCTGCCAAAACATGGCCTTTTGTGGGAAGTTTTCCCAGCATTTTCACGCAAAAGCGCAACGTGGTCTACGACATCGATGAGATCTACGAGTGAGAGTGCCAAAGCGAAATAAAAACACTTAACTGATAACAATTTTAAAGGCAGTACAAGAACTCTGATAACGTCGTGGGAGTTTTCCAAACCAGACTACCACAACTTTTAATTACCAGTCCAGAATATGCGCGCAAGATTTTTGTCAGTGATTTCCGCAGCTTCCATGACAATGAAATGGCAAAGTTTGTAAGTAAAAACAAAGAGGTGGACAAGATTCTGGCCAACAATCCGTTTATATTGACGGGTGAGTCGTGGAAGGAGAGACGGGCTGAGGTTACACCTGGACTTTCGGCAAATCGGGTAGGTATTTATAATATTAACATAGCATACCCAAAACTGATAAGCTAATCACTTTTAGAGATTGTTTTGCAGGGGGCTCTGAGCTCCATATCAATTAAATTGCACTAATCATATTTTAGTGTTTGTTTTCCAAAGAGCTTTAATTCAATTACTTTAATTCACTTATCGCCTCTACCTACCCCAAAGGTTAAAGCTGCCTATCCGGTGTCGCAAAGCGTTTGTAAAAAGTTTGTTGACTATATTAAGCGACAGCTTGTGATGGCCTCCGCCGATGGTCTAAATGCCAAGGACATGTGCTTATGCTATACCACCGAAGTGGTTTCCGACTGCGTCCTTGGAATCTCCGCACAGAGTTTTAGCGATAATCCCACACCGCTGGTCGGAATGATCAAGCGCGTCTTCGAGCAGTCCTTTGGCTTCATCTTCTACATGGTGGTGGCCAATCTGTGGCCAAAGATCACCAAGTTCTACACCGTCGGCCTGTTCGCCAAGGACGTGGAGGAGTTCTTCTACGATATCATGAGGAAGTGCATCCAAATGAGGCGGGATAATCCGGGACAACAGCGAGATGACTTCCTCAACTACATGTTGCAGTTACAGGACAAAAAGGGTCTGGACACAGTGGAGCTGTCCTCGCACACCATGACATTCCTAACTGACGGGTTCGAGACCACTTCACAAGTCCTGTCCCACTGCCTTCTTTTGCTCGGTCGCAATCCGGAGGAGCAGACAAAGTTGCGGGAGGAAATCGGCACTGGCGAGCTATCCTTCGAGCAGTTGAGTGAGCTGCCCTTCATCGACGCCTGCATTCATGGTAAGTTTTTCCTCAAAGCTAAGACTACGTTCTTACTTAAAAGGAATTTAAAATTTCAGAGACTCTGCGACTTTTCTCACCTCTGATGGCTGCCCGCAAATTGGTAACTGAGCCCTACGAGTTTGTCAATAAAAATGGAGTCAAAGTGAAAGTCTATCCCGGAGATGTGGTCATCATACCGGCCAATGCCTTCCACTACGATGCTCAATACTTCGAAGATCCGCAGTCTTTTAAACCTCAACGATTCCTGGAGGTTAACGGAGGAGTCAAGAAGTACAGAGATCAGGGCGTTTACTTTGGTTTTGGCGATGGACCCCGCATTTGTCCAGGTAAGTCACCCATTTGCAGGCAATCAGAAAGCCTTTTAAAATATTCTTTGATTACAGGCATGCGGTTTGCACTTACCCAAATTAAAGCTGCTCTGGTGGAAATCATCCGGAACTTTGACGTCAAGGTTAATCCCAAGACACGCACGGATAATCGCTTCGACGATACCTACTTTATGGCCGCCTTGAAGGGAGGCGTTTGGCTGGATCTTGTAGAGCGAAAATAGTTTATCATGAAAAATTACCTCTTTTCTGCTACCATTTTGCTTTTATAAACAAGTTAATCAATCAAAACTTCTGTGACCATTTTATTTTTGTGGACGCTTTTAATACTTAAATATAACTATATAAAAGGAACTCCCTACTAAGGGATTTAGGATTGGATAGCTTTGATAGGATATCCAGTGGAACTGGGTACTTCCAGATAGTCATCACATCTCTGCAGTTCCTCTTAGGGCAACAAGTCCATTATCTGCAAGAAAAAAACGGAAAAAAATAAGAAACTTACATCAATAAATTATTACTTTCCAAGTTTGTGAATGCCAATCGATTGGAAATTTTGTAACGAATTTAACGAAAATTTGATGAAAAAAACCGATTATTGGAACTGATTTTTTCGAATTTTTTGCCCATAAAAAATAAGTTTTTCAACGTTTTTTGATGCAAAACAAAACGCTCAACCAAATAAATGATTTTTTTGTGCAGATGATGACCTTAACTATCGAATCCAGGTGAATTTGAAAAAATTTATTTTCTGACCAATTTTTGCATTTTTTATATTTGCCAAAAATCGACGGATTTGAAATTTTGTAGCTGTGAATGCCATTCGATTGGAAATTTTATAACGAATTCAACAAGGTATGGCATTCCACCGTGCGAACATTATTTCCCTTGTTTTTGATCAAAAAACCGAAATAAAAGTCGCTTCTTCCAGATCTCCGGATTTTGGCATATTTTATAAGGGGTTACATCATTCATATTTGCCAAAAATCGACGGATTTGAAATTTTTTAGCTGTGAATGCCATTCGATTGGAAATTTTATAACGAATTCAACGAGGTATGGCATTCCACCGTGCGAACATTATTTCCCTTGGTTTTGATCAAAAAACCGAAATAAAAGTCGCTTTTTCCAGATCTCCGGATTTTGGCATTTTTTATAAGGGGTTACATCATTCATATTTGCCAAAAATCGACTTATTGGAAATTTTTTAGCTGTGAATGCCATTCGATTGGAAATTTTATAACGAATTCAACGAGGTATGGCATTCCACCGTGCGAACATTATTTCCCTTGGTTTTGATCAAAAAACCGAAATAAAAGTCGCTTTTTCCAGATCTCCGGATTTTTGCATTTTTTATAAGGGGTTACATCATTCATATTTGCCAAAAATCGACGGATTGGAAATTTTTTAGCTGTGAATGCCATTCGATTGGAAATTTTATAACGAATTCAACAAGGTATGGCATTCCACCGTGCGAACATTATTTTCCTTGTTTTTGATCAAAAAACCGAAATAAAAGTCGCTTCTTCCAGATCTCCGGATTTTGGCATATTTGCCAAAAATCGACGGATTTGAAATTTTTTAGCTGTGAATGCCATTCGATTGGAAATTTTATAACGAATTCAACAAGGTATGGCATTCCACCGTGCGAACATTATTTCCCTTGTTTTTGATCAAAAAACCGAAATAAAAGTCGCTTCTTCCAGATCTCCGGATTTTGGCATATTTTATAAGGGGTTACATCATTCATATTTGCCAAAAATCGACGGATTTGAAATTTTTTAGCTGTGAATGCCATTCGATTGGAAATTTTATAACGAATTCAACGAGGTATGGCATTCCACCGTGCGAACATTATTTCCCTTGGTTTTGATCAAAAAACCGAAATAAAAGTCGCTTTTTCCAGATCTCCGGATTTTTGCATTTTTTATAAGGGGTTACATCATTCATATTTGCCAAAAATCGACGGATTGGAAATTTTTTAGCTGTGAATGCCATTCGATTGGAAATTTTATAACGAATTCAACGAGGTATGGCATTCCACCGTGCGAACATTATTTCCCTTGGTTTTGATCAAAAAACCGAAATAAAAGTCGCTTTTTCCAGATCTCCGGATTTTTGCATTTTTTATAAGGGGTTACATCATTCATATTTGCCAAAAATCGACGGATTGGAAATTTTTAGCTGTGAATGCCATTCGATTGGAAATTTTATAACGAATTCAACGAGGTATGGCATTCCACCGTGCGAACATTATTTCCCTTGGTTTTGATCAAAAAACCGAAATAAAAGTCGCTTCTTCCAGATCTCCGGATTTTGGCATTTTTTATAAGGGGTTACATCATTCATATTTGCCAAAAATCGACGGATTGGAAATTTTTAGCTGTGAATGCCATTCGATTGGAAATTTTATAACGAATTCAACGAGGTATGGCATTCCACCGTGCGAACATTATTTCCCTTGGTTTTGATCAAAAAACCGAAATAAAAGTCGCTTTTTCCAGATCTCCGGATTTTTGCATTTTTTATAAGGGGTTACATCATTCATATTTGCCAGAAATCGACGGATTGGAAATTTTTAGCTGTGAATGCCATTCGATTGGAAATTTTATAACGAATTCAACGAGGTATGGCATTCCACCGTGCGAACATTATTTCCCTTGGTTTTGATCAAAAAACCGAAATAAAAGTCGCTTCTTCCAGATCTCCGGATTTTGGCATTTTTTATAAGGGGTTACATCATTCATATTTGCCAAAAATCGACGGATTGGAAATTTTTAGCTGTGAATGCCATTCGATTGGAAATTTTATAACGAATTCAACGAGGTATGGCATTCCACCGTGCGAACATTATTTCCCTTGGTTTTGATCAAAAAACCGAAATAAAAGTCGCTTTTTCCAGATCTCCGGATTTTTGCATTTTTTATAAGGGGTTACATCATTCATATTTGCCAAAAATCGACGGATTGGAAATTTTTAGCTGTGAATGCCATTCGATTGGAAATTTTATAACGAATTCAACGAGGTATGGCATTCCACCGTGCGAACATTATTTCCCTTGGTTTTGATCAAAAAACCGAAACAAAAGTTGATTTTTCCGGATCTCCGGATTTTGGCATTTTTATAAGGGGTTACATCATTCATATTTGCCAAAAATCGACGGATTTGAAATTTTTTAGCTGTGAATGCCATTCGATTGGAAATTTTATAACGAATTCAACGAGGTATGGCATTCCACCGTGCGAACATTATTTCCCTTGGTTTTGATCAAAAAACCGAAATAAAAGTCGCTTTTTCCAGATCTCCGGATTTTGGCATTTTTTATAAGGGGTTACATCATTCATATTTGCCAAAAATCGACGGATTGGAAATTTTTAGCTGTGAATGCCATTCGATTGGAAATTTTATAACGAATTCAACGAGGTATGGCATTCCACCGTGCGAACATTATTTCCCTTGGTTTTGATCAAAAAACCGAAATAAAAGTCGCTTCTTCCAGATCTCCGGATTTTGGCATTTTTTATAAGGGGTTACATCATTCATATTTGCCAAAAATCGACGGATTGGAAATTTTTAGCTGTGAATGCCATTCGATTGGAAATTTTATAACGAATTCAACGAGGTATGGCATTCCACCGTGCGAACATTATTTCCCTTGGTTTTGATCAAAAAACCGAAATAAAAGTCGCTTCTTCCAGATCTCCGGATTTTGGCATTTTTTATAAGGGGTTACATCATTCATATTTGCCAAAAATCGACGGATTGGAAATATTTTAGCTGTGAATGCCATTCGATTGGAAATTTTATAACGAATTCAACGAGGTATGGCATTCCACCGTGCGAACATTATTTCCCTTGGTTTTGATCAAAAAACCGAAATAAAAGTCGCTTTTTCCAGATCTCCGGATTTTGGCATTTTTTATAAGGGGTTACATCATTCATATTTGCCAAAAATCGACGGATTGGAAATTTTTAGCTGTGAATGCCATTCGATTGGAAATTTTATAACGAATTCAACGAGGTATGGCATTCCACCGTGCGAACATTATTTCCCTTGGTTTTGATCAAAAAACCGAAATAAAAGTCGCTTCTTCCAGATCTCCGGATTTTGGCATTTTTTATAAGGGGTAATAACATCATTCATATTTGCCAAAAATCGACGGATTGGAAATTTTTTAGCTGTGAATGCCATTCGATTGGAAATTTTATAACGAATTCAACGAGGTATGGCACTCCACCGTGCGAACATTATTTCCCTTGGTTTTGATCAAAAAACCGAAATCATTCATATTTGCCAAAAATCGACGGATTTGAAATTTTTTAGCTGTGAATGCCATTCGATTGGAAATTTTATAACGAATTCAACGAGGTATGGCATTCCACCGTGCGAATATTATTTCCTTTGGTTTTGATCAAAAAACCGAAATAAAAGTTGATTATTCCGGATCTCCGAATTTTGCTATTTTTAACGATTCTTTGCAGAAAATAGACTAAAAAAAAATTGTTTTTAACTGAGTTGTGCTATTTCAACCTTTATTTATTTTCAGCTTCTCTATATCTCTGGATATACCAACTGGATTTTAATCGACCACTACATACACCTATAACTTTGATGTTAAATTAAGCTTAAACATTGTTATGTTAATAAATAGTTACCATTAGATTATCCTAATAATAAATAAGTTTATCTAAATCTATTATAATAAAGTTTTGAAATAAAAAACACTTGTTTTGCCGGTGATTTTTCTGGGTGTCGGTTATGGGAGGTTGTTGTATATTAAAAATACGGTCCACAAAACCCAAAAATAACACATAACATCGACAAAATATTGCATACGGACCACATGCTATCGGTTTGGTTGATGTGGATGAAAAAATCAGGATCCACAAAAATCGCAGATCCGGAAAAATCAACTTTTATTTCGGTTTTTTGATCAAAACCAAGGGAAATAATGTTCGCACGGTGGAATGCCATTCGTTATAAAACTTCCAATCGAATGGCATCCACAGTTAAAAAATTTCAAATCCGTTGATTTTTGGCAAATATGAATGATGTAACCCCTTATAAAAAATGCCAAAATCCGGAGATCTGGAAAAAGCGACTTTTATTTCGGTTTCTTGATCAAAACCAAGGGAAATAATGTTCGCACGGTGGAATGCCATACCTCGTTGAATTCGTTATAAAATTTCCAATCGAATGGCATTCACAGCTAAAAAATTTCCAATCCGTCGATTTCTGGCAAATATGAATGATGTAACCCCTTATAAAAATGCCAAAATCCGGAGATCTCGAAAAAGCGACTTTTATTTCGGTTTTTTGATCAAAACCAAGGGAAATAATGTTCGCACGGTGGAATGCCATACCTCGTTGAATTCGTTATAAAATTTCCAATCGAATGGCATTCACAGCAAAAAATTTCCAATCCGTCGATTTTTGGCAAATATGAATGATGTAACCCCTTATAAAAAATGCCAAAATCCGGAGTTCCGGAAAAATCAACTTTTGTTTCGGTTTTTTGATCAAAACCAAGGGAAATAATGTTCGCACGGTGGAATGCCATACCTCGTTGAATTCGTTATAAAATTTCCAATCGAATGGCATTCACAGCTAAAAAATTTTCAATCCGTCGATTTTTGGCAAATATGAATGATGTAACCCCTTATAAAAAATGCCAAAATCCGGAGATCTGGAAGAAGCGACTTTTATATCGGTTTTTTGATCAAAACCAAGGGAAATAATGTTCGCACGGTGGAATGCCATACCTCGTTGAATTCGTTATAAAATTTCCAATCGAATGGCATTCACAGCTAAAAATTTTCAATCCGTCGATTTTTGGCAAATATGAATGATGTAACCCCTTATAAAAAATGCCAAAATCCGGAGATCTGGAAGAAGCGACTTTTATATCGGTTTTTTGATCAAAACCAAGGGAAATAATGTTCGCACGGTAGAATGCCATACCTCGTTGAATTCGTTATAAAATTTCCAATCGAATGGCATTCACAGCTAAAAATTTCAAATCCGTCGATTTTTGGCAAATATGAATGATGTAACCCCTTATAAAAATGCCAAAATCCGGAGATCCGGAAAAATCAACTTTTGTTTCGGTTTTTTGATCAAAACCAAGGGAAATAATGTTCGCACGGTGGAATGCCATACCTCGTTGAATTCGTTATAAAATTTCCAATCGAATGGCATTCACAGCTAAAAAATTTCAAATCCGTCGATTTTTGGCAAATATGAATGATGTAACCCCTTATAAAAAATGCCAAAATCCGGAGATCTCGATAAAAAGCGACTTTTATTTCGGTTTTTTGATCAAAACAAAGGGAAATAATGTTCGCACGGTGGAGTGCCATGCCTCGTTGAATTCGTTATAAAATTTCCTATCGAATGGCATTCACAGCTAAAAAATTTCAAATCCGTCGATTTTTGGCAAATATGAATGATGTAACCCCTTATAAAAAATGCCAAAATCCGGAGATCTGGAAAAAGCGACTTTTATTTCGGTTTTTTGATCAAAACCAAGGGAAATAATGTTCGCACGGTGGAATGCCATACCTCGTTGAATTCGTTATAAAATTTCCAATCGAATGGCATTCACAGCTAAAAATTTCCAATCCGTCGATTTTTGGCAAATATGAATGATGTAACCCCTTATAAAAAATGCCAAAATCCGGAGATCTGGAAGAAGCGACTTTTATTTCGGTTTTTTGATCAAAACCAAGGGAAATAATGTTCGCACGGTGGAATGCCATACCTCGTTGAATTCGTTATAAAATTTCCAATCGAATGGCATTCACAGCTAAAAATTTCCAATCCGTCGATTTTTGGCAAATATGAATGATGTAACCCCTTATAAAAAATGCCAAAATCCGGAGATCTGGAAGAAGCGACTTTTATTTCGGTTTTTTGATCAAAACCAAGGGAAATAATGTTCGCACGGTGGAATGCCATACCTCGTTGAATTCGTTATAAAATTTCCAATCGAATGGCATTCACAGCTAAAAATTTCCAATCCGTCGATTTTTGGCAAATATGAATGATGTAACCCCTTATAAAAAATGCCAAAATCCGGAGATCTGGAAGAAGCGACTTTTATTTCGGTTTTTTGATCAAAACCAAGGGAAATAATGTTCGCACGGTGGAATGCCATACCTCGTTGAATTCGTTATAAAATTTCCAATCGAATGGCATTCACAGCTAAAAAATTTCCAATCCGTCGATTTTTGGCAAATATGAATGATGTAACCCCTTATAAAAAATGCCAAAATCCGGAGATCTGGAAGAAGCGACTTTTATTTCGGTTTTTTGATCAAAACCAAGGGAAATAATGTTCGCACGGTGGAATGCCATACCTCGTTGAATTCGTTATAAAATTTCCAATCGAATGGCATTCACAGCTAAAAATTTCCAATCCGTCGATTTTTGGCAAATATGAATGATGTAACCCCTTATAAAAAATGCCAAAATCCGGAGATCTGGAAAAAGCGACTTTTATTTCGGTTTTTTGATCAAAACCAAGGGAAATAATGTTCGCACGGTGGAATGCCATACCTCGTTGAATTCGTTATAAAATTTCCAATCGAATGGCATTCACAGCTAAAAATTTCCAATCCGTCGATTTTTGGCAAATATGAATGATGTAACCCCTTATAAAAAATGCCAAAATCCGGAGATCTGGAAGAAGCGACTTTTATTTCGGTTTTTTGATCAAAACCAAGGGAAATAATGTTCGCACGGTGGAATGCCATACCTCGTTGAATTCGTTATAAAATTTCCAATCGAATGGCATTCACAGCTAAAAATTTCCAATCCGTCGATTTTTGGCAAATATGAATGATGTAACCCCTTATAAAAAATGCCAAAATCCGGAGATCTGGAAGAAGCGACTTTTATTTCGGTTTTTTGATCAAAACCAAGGGAAATAATGTTCGCACGGTGGAATGCCATACCTCGTTGAATTCGTTATAAAATTTCCAATCGAATGGCATTCACAGCTAAAAATTTCCAATCCGTCGATTTTTGGCAAATATGAATGATGTAACCCCTTATAAAAAATGCCAAAATCCGGAGATCCGGAAAAATCAACTTTTGTTTCGGTTTTTTGATCAAAACCAAGGGAAATAATGTTCGCACGGTGGAATGCCATACCTCGATGAATTCGTTATAAAATTTCCAATCGAATGGCATTCACAGCTAAAAAATTCCAATCCGTCGATTTTTGGCAAATATGAATGATGTAACCCCTTATAAAAAATGCCAAAATCCGGAGATCTGGAAAAAGCGACTTTTATTTCGGTTTTTTGATCAAAACCAAGGGAAATAATGTTCGCACGGTGGAATGCCATACCTCGTTGAATTCGTTATAAAATTTCCAATCGAATGGCATTCACAGCTAAAAATTTCCAATCCGTCGATTTTTGGCAAATATGAATGATGTAACCCCTTATAAAAAATGCCAAAATCCGGAGATCTCGAAAAAGCGACTTTTATTTCGGTTTTTTGATCAAAACAAAGGGAAATAATGTTCGCAAGGTGGAGTGCCATGCCTCGTTGAATTCGTTATAAAATTTCCTATCGAATGGCATTCACAGCTAAAAAATTTCAAATCCGTCGATTTTTGGCAAATATGAATGATGTAACCCCTTATAAAAAATGCCAAAATCCGGAGATCTGGAAAAAGCGACTTTTATTTCGGTTTTTTGATCAAAACCAAGGGAAATAATGTTCGCACGGTGGAATGCCATACCTCGATGAATTCGTTATAAAATTTCCAATCGAATGGCATTCACAGCTAAAAATTTCAAATCCGTCGATTTTTGGCAAATATGAATGATGTAACCCCTTATAAAAAATGCCAAAATCCGGAGATCTGGAAGAAGCGACTTTTATTTCGGTTTTTTGATCAAAACCAAGGGAAATAATGTTCGCACGGTGGAATGCCATACCTCGTTGAATTCGTTATAAAATTTCCAATCGAATGTCATTCACAGCTAAAAAATTTTCAATCCGTCGATTTTTGGCAAATATGAATGATGTAACCCCTTATAAAAAATGCCAAAATCCGGAGATCTGGAAGAAGCGACTTTTATATCGGTTTTTTGATCAAAACCAAGGGAAATAATGTTCGCACGGTGGAATGCCATACCTCGTTGAATTCGTTATAAAATTTCCAATCGAATGGCATTCACAGCTAAAAAATTTCAAATCCGTCGATTTTTGGCAAATATGAATGATGTAACCCCTTATAAAAAATGCCAAAATCCGGAGATCCGGAAAAATCAACTTTTGTTTCGGTTTTTTGATCAAAACCAAGGGAAATAATGTTCGCACGGTGGAATGCCATACCTCGTTGAATTCGTTATAAAATTTCCAATCGAATGGCATTCACAGCTAAAAAATTTCAAATCCGTCGATTTTTGGCAAATATGAATGATGTAACCCCTTATAAAAAATGCCAAAATCCGGAGATCTCGATAAAAAGCGACTTTTATTTCGGTTTTTTGATCAAAACAAAGGGAAATAATGTTCGCACGGTGGAGTGCCATGCCTCGTTGAATTCGTTATAAAATTTCCTATCGAATGGCATTCACAGCTAAAAAATTTCAAATCCGTCGATTTTTGGCAAATATGAATGATGTAACCCCTTATAAAAAATGCCAAAATCCGGAGATCTGGAAAAAGCGACTTTTATTTCGGTTTTTTGATCAAAACCAAGGGAAATAATGTTCGCACGGTGGAATGCCATACCTCGTTGAATTCGTTATAAAATTTCCAATCGAATGGCATTCACAGCTAAAAAATTTCCAATCCGTCGATTTTTGGCAAATATGAATGATGTAACCCCTTATAAAAAATGCCAAAATCCGGAGATCTGGAAGAAGCGACTTTTATTTCGGTTTTTTGATCAAAACCAAGGGAAATAATGTTCGCACGGTGGAATGCCATACCTCGTTGAATTCGTTATAAAATTTCCAATCGAATGGCATTCACAGCTAAAAATTTCCAATCCGTCGATTTTTGGCAAATATGAATGATGTAACCCCTTATAAAAAATGCCAAAATCCGGAGATCTGGAAGAAGCGACTTTTATTTCGGTTTTTTGATCAAAACCAAGGGAAATAATGTTCGCACGGTGGAATGCCATACCTCGTTGAATTCGTTATAAAATTTCCAATCGAATGGCATTCACAGCTAAAAATTTCCAATCCGTCGATTTTTGGCAAATATGAATGATGTAACCCCTTATAAAAAATGCCAAAATCCGGAGATCTGGAAAAAGCGACTTTTATTTCGGTTTTTTGATCAAAACCAAGGGAAATAATGTTCGCACGGTGGAATGCCATACCTCGTTGAATTCGTTATAAAATTTCCAATCGAATGGCATTCACAGCTAAAAAATTTCCAATCCGTCGATTTTTGGCAAATATGAATGATGTAACCCCTTATAAAAAATGCCAAAATCCGGAGATCTGGAAGAAGCGACTTTTATTTCGGTTTTTTGATCAAAACCAAGGGAAATAATGTTCGCACGGTGGAATGCCATACCTCGTTGAATTCGTTATAAAATTTCCAATCGAATGGCATTCACAGCTAAAAAATTTCCAATCCGTCGATTTTTGGCAAATATGAATGATGTAACCCCTTATAAAAAATGCCAAAATCCGGAGATCTGGAAGAAGCGACTTTTATTTCGGTTTTTTGATCAAAACCAAGGGAAATAATGTTCGCACGGTGGAATGCCATACCTCGTTGAATTCGTTATAAAATTTCCAATCGAATGGCATTCACAGCTAAAAATTTCCAATCCGTCGATTTTTGGCAAATATGAATGATGTAACCCCTTATAAAAAATGCCAAAATCCGGAGATCTGGAAGAAGCGACTTTTATTTCGGTTTTTTGATCAAAACCAAGGGAAATAATGTTCGCACGGTGGAATGCCATACCTCGTTGAATTCGTTATAAAATTTCCAATCGAATGGCATTCACAGCTAAAAATTTCCAATCCGTCGATTTTTGGCAAATATGAATGATGTAACCCCTTATAAAAAATGCCAAAATCCGGAGATCCGGAAAAATCAACTTTTGTTTCGGTTTTTTGATCAAAACCAAGGGAAATAATGTTCGCACGGTGGAATGCCATACCTCGATGAATTCGTTATAAAATTTCCAATCGAATGGCATTCACAGCTAAAAAAATTCCAATCCGTCGATTTTTGGCAAATATGAATGATGTAACCCCTTATAAAAAATGCCAAAATCCGGAGATCTGGAAAAAGCGACTTTTATTTCGGTTTTTTGATCAAAACCAAGGGAAATAATGTTCGCACGGTGGAATGCCATACCTCGTTGAATTCGTTATAAAATTTCCAATCGAATGGCATTCACAGCTAAAAATTTCCAATCCGTCGATTTTTGGCAAATATGAATGATGTAACCCCTTATAAAAAATGCCAAAATCCGGAGATCTCGAAAAAGCGACTTTTATTTCGGTTTTTGATCAAAACAAAGGGAAATAATGTTCGCACGGTGGAGTGCCATGCCTCGTTGAATTCGTTATAAAATTTCCTATCGAATGGCATTCACAGCTAAAAAATTTCAAATCCGTCGATTTTTGGCAAATATGAATGATGTAACCCCTTATAAAAAATGCCAAAATCCGGAGATCTGGAAAAAGCGACTTTTATTTCGGTTTTTTGATCAAAACCAAGGGAAATAATGTTCGCACGGTGGAATGCCATACCTCGATGAATTCGTTATAAAATTTCCAATCGAATGGCATTCACAGCTAAAAATTTCAAATCCGTCGATTTTTGGCAAATATGAATGATGTAACCCCTTATAAAAAATGCCAAAATCCGGAGATCTGGAAGAAGCGACTTTTATTTCGGTTTTTTGATCAAAACCAAGGGAAATAATGTTCGCACGGTGGAATGCCATACCTCGTTGAATTCGTTATAAAATTTCCAATCGAATGTCATTCACAGCTAAAAAATTTTCAATCCGTCGATTTTTGGCAAATATGAATGATGTAACCCCTTATAAAAAATGCCAAAATCCGGAGATCTGGAAGAAGCGACTTTTATATCGGTTTTTTGATCAAAACCAAGGGAAATAATGTTCGCACGGTGGAATGCCATACCTCGTTGAATTCGTTATAAAATTTCCAATCGAATGGCATTCACAGCTAAAAATTTCAAATCCGTCGATTTTTGGCAAATATGAATGATGTAACCCCTTATAAAAAATGCCAAAATCCGGAGATCCGGAAAAATCAACTTTTGTTTCGGTTTTTTGATCAAAACCAAGGGAAATAATGTTCGCACGGTGGAATGCCATACCTCGTTGAATTCGTTATAAAATTTCCAATCGAATGGCATTCACAGCTAAAAAATTTCAAATCCGTCGATTTTTGGCAAATATGAATGATGTAACCCCTTATAAAAAATGCCAAAATCCGGAGATCTCGATAAAAAGCGACTTTTATTTCGGTTTTTTGATCAAAACAAAGGGAAATAATGTTCGCACGGTGGAGTGCCATGCCTCGTTGAATTCGTTATAAAATTTCCTATCGAATGGCATTCACAGCTAAAAATTTCAAATCCGTCGATTTTTGGCAAATATGAATGATGTAACCCCTTATAAAAAATGCCAAAATCCGGAGATCTGGAAAAAGCGACTTTTATTTCGGTTTTTTGATCAAAACCAAGGGAAATAATGTTCGCACGGTGGAATGCCATACCTCGTTGAATTCGTTATAAAATTTCCAATCGAATGGCATTCACAGCTAAAAAATTTCCAATCCGTCGATTTTTGGCAAATATGAATGATGTAACCCCTTATAAAAAATGCCAAAATCCGGAGATCTGGAAGAAGCGACTTTTATTTCGGTTTTTTGATCAAAACCAAGGGAAATAATGTTCGCACGGTGGAATGCCATACCTCGTTGAATTCGTTATAAAATTTCCAATCGAATGGCATTCACAGCTAAAAAATTTCCAATCCGTCGATTTTTGGCAAATATGAATGATGTAACCCCTTATAAAAAATGCCAAAATCCGGAGATCTGGAAGAAGCGACTTTTATTTCGGTTTTTTGATCAAAACCAAGGGAAATAATGTTCGCACGGTGGAATGCCATACCTCGTTGAATTCGTTATAAAATTTCCAATCGAATGGCATTCACAGCTAAAAAATTTCCAATCCGTCGATTTTTGGCAAATATGAATGATGTAACCCCTTATAAAAAATGCCAAAATCCGGAGATCTGGAAGAAGCGACTTTTATTTCGGTTTTTTGATCAAAACCAAGGGAAATAATGTTCGCACGGTGGAATGCCATACCTCGTTGAATTCGTTATAAAATTTCCATTCAAATGGCATTCACAGCTAAAAAATTTCCAATCCGTCGATTTTTGGCAAATATGAATGATGTAACCCCTTATAAAATATGCCAAAATCCGGAGATCTGGAAAAAGCGACTTTTATTTCGGTTTTTTGATCAAAACCAAGGGAAATAATGTTCGCACGGTGGAATGCCATACCTCGTTGAATTCGTTATAAAATTTCCAATCGAATGGCATTCACAGCTAAAAAATTTCCAATCCGTCGATTTTTGGCAAATATGAATGATGTAACCCCTTATAAAAAATGCCAAAATCCGGAGATCCGGAAAAATCAACTTTTGTTTCGGTTTTTTGATCAAAACCAAGGGAAATAATGTTCGCACGGTGGAATGCCATACCTCGTTGAATTCGTTATAAAATTTCCAATCGAATGGCATTCACAGCTAAAAAATTTCAAATCCGTCGATTTTTGGCAAATATGAATGATGTAACCCCTTATAAAAAATGCCAAAATCCGGAGATCTCGAAAAAGCGACTTTTATTTCGGTTTTTTGATCAAAACAAAGGGAAATAATGTTCGCACGGTGGAGTGCCATGCCTCGTTGAATTCGTTATAAAATTTCCTATCGAATGGCATTCACAGCTAAAAAATTTCAAATCCGTCGATTTTTGGCAAATATGAATGATGTAACCCCTTATAAAAAATGACAAAATCCGGAGATCTGGAAAAAGCGACTTTTATTTCGGTTTTTTGATCAAAACCAAGGGAAATAATGTTCGCACGGTGGAATGCCATACCTCGATGAATTCGTTATAAAATTTCCAATCGAATGGCATTCACAGCTAAAAAATTTCCAATCCGTCGATTTTTGGCAAATATGAATGATGTAACCCCTTATAAAAAATGCCAAAATCCGGAGATCTGGAAGAAGCGACTTTTATTTCGGTTTTTTGATCAAAACCAAGGGAAATAATGTTCGCACGGTGGAATGCCATACCTCGTTGAATTCGTTATAAAATTTCCAATCGAATGGCATTCACAGCTAAAAAATTTCCAATCCGTCGATTTTTGGCAAATATGAATGATGTAACCCCTTATAAAAAATGCCAAAATCCGGAGATCTGGAAAAAGCGACTTTTATTTCGGTTTTTTGATCAAAACCAAGGGAAATAATGTTCGCACGGTGGAATGCCATACCTCGTTGAATTCGTTATAAAATTTCCAATCGAATGGCATTCACAGCTAAAAAATTTCAATTCCGTCGATTTTTGGCAAATATGAATGATGTAACCCCTTATAAAAAATGCAAAAATTGGTCAGAAAATAAATTTTTTCAAATTCACCTGGATTCGATAGTTAAGGTCATCATCTGCACAAAAAAATCATTCATTTGGTTGAGCGTTTTGTTTTGCATCAAAAAACGTTTAAAAACTTATTTTTTATGGGCAAAAAATTCGAAAAAATCAGCTCCAATAATCGGTTTTTTTCATCAAATTTTCGTTAAATTCGTTAAAAAAATTTCCAATCGATTGGCATTCACAAACTTGGAAAGTAATAATTTATTGATGTAAGTTTCTTATTTTTTTTTCGTTTTTTTCTTGCAGATAAAGGACTTGTTGCCGTAAGAGGAACTGCTGAGATTTTGTGGATCGCGTTTACAAAATCTCGTATACAATCCACATTAGATCCACATACGATCCACAAAATATAAATCAACAAATGTGTGTGGATCGTATGTGGACTGTATGTGGCTCGAATGTGGACTGTAAGTTCACTAGGATTTCATAAGCAAAAGATAATCGTGTTTCCAATAAATTATTCCCCCTCTATCAGTAAAAGTTGTGCATATTTATGTAAAAAAAACTTTTATTCACATTATTTGTTTAAGAACAGATAGGTTTAAATTAAACTAATACAGGAGTGCGGATGGGATATCAGCGTTACCATTGTCAATAAAGTTTCCGTGGATAATTCTGCCGTATTTTAGCGTCGCTCTCAAGGTTCTCCAGGATTCAGCTGTCGTCCTGCTCTACATTTCATCTCATCAACGAAGAGTTTTATTTTTATCTTATTCATAAGTAAATTGTATAAGATCACCTTAGAACTTAAGTTAATACATACCTCCAACACTACAAATAAGCTAGACTTAGTTACATTACATACTTTATCCCCTTTAAACATATTTTAAAATAAAAATAAACTTATTTCATAATAAAATTTGGTTTTTATTGGGGTTGTACAACAGGGTTTTCAGGTGTGAAAATTAAAGGGCTAATCGAAAAGTAAGTCATGAACAGGAACCAGTAAAAATAACATTAAATTCCTTAATTGCCCTTATAGACCACCAAAATCCGTTCACATTGACAGGTTAGTCGTGAAAGTAAAGAGCTAAGTTTACCCCTGGAATTACGGCCAATCGTAACGGGATAGTTTTCTATTATAATTAATTTTAAATTAATTCTAAAACATTTAAATGATTATGAAGTGTTACTTTAGTGTTACTATGGCCACTTCCTTCCATTTTGCTCTTATAATAAATTAATTAAATTATACTGCATTGACAATTTTATTTTTCCGAACACTTAATACTTTAATTTTGTAACTAGGTAAAAAGCACACATTCAGTCCCGACTAAGTGCCAGTTGCACCAGGGGCAGCACTTTAATGGAGGACAGATCCGCCAGGATGGCTTCGATGCTGTCCAGCGAGGCCACCTGCATGATGCTCTCCTTTCTGAAGCTCAAGATGATGATGGCGAACAGCGGCAGGATCTCCAAGCTGTCGAAGCCAAGGATCTGGGGAGGAGAAGTAGGGGATGTTTAATAAGTTGAAGGGTAACTGATTTCCCCTCTCCAATCTGTTTACTTACCAAATCCCAGAGGACCAGTAGTTGATCGGGAGGCAAATGACCGGAAAACGCGCGCATCAGCCATTTGAAGACGACCCTCAGTCTGTAGGGATAAATTTAGTAAATAGCTGTCCAGTGGATCCTCCGATCCCTACTTACGGCTGGATCTGCAGCTCTCGGAAGTGGGACCACAACTGCGGCTCGTACGTTTGGAGCAGCTTCTCGAAGAGCAGGCACAGGCTGACAATCCCCTGCGGATGCGTATTGATCGTGGTCAGGCGATGGCAGTACCGGATGTAGAAGGCTCGGAACGTGTAGTACAGATTCACCGGCGAGTCGTACAGATAGCAGAAGGGAGCGGCGAACATGCAGATGCCGTGGAAGGGAACCACGCCCGAAGGCGGACCCTCGTACGTCTTGCCCTTCACCGGAAAAGCCTCGTACTCCACACAGCCACCGATGTCCGTGTCCCGGGAGAAGCAGAGCAGCACCTGGTAGAGCACGTCCTCGAACACAAAGTACTGGTCATCGTTGGAGGCCGTCAGCTGGATGTCCTTGAAGACCAGCTTGTCCACGATGTGGTCTGTGGTCCACACGGCATTGCGCAGCTTCTGCCAGTAGTCAATGTCCTGTGGGTGGATGTATCTTTGGGTTATTGATTATCCTGATTAGGGATTGTTTCATTACATAGTCATGCAGCTTGCTGTCCAGTACGGAGGCCCAGAGTGCTCCTCTGTATGGTGCCGGGGTGCAGCCCTTCTTCAGGAACTGCTGGCACATGGGCGCATGCCTGCCCTCCAGAATCCTCTGGCATTGCACCGTGAGATCGGGCACTCCCAGATAGCCATCACTTCGCAGCAGATCTGCATAATGGGCGCGCAACTCAAACAAATTCTTCACCGGCAGGGCAATGTGGGAGAACTCCCACTGAGGGATTTGGCTGGCAAAGAAAATATTTAAATTTAATATTAAATTGTTAATGGCATAGGGTTTATTGCTTACTCTGTATTTTCGGTGGTTTTGGCGGGTCCTTTCAGCGAGAGAAGTACCTCCAGTAGATCCTTCGGTGCGTATACTGGCCTATAGTTGGCCAGATCTAGAGCAAGCAAGTCGGTAAATTGTCAGATTAAAATCCACGAAGTACCCACCCATATTGTAGTTGCTCAGTTCGTTCCACTTGGCCATGAAGTCCTCGCGATCGGCACTGATCCTCGGTTGTCCATGAAGTGGAACCTTCAGCTCTGTGCACATGGCATTCAAACTCTTTCTAACCCTTCGATCCCAAAGAACCCCGGCCCTTTTCAGATAGCCAAGTGGATCGCTAACGGTGGGTTTCTATGGAAAATATTTATAACCGAAAGAAGAGAATTAATTCCGTCGCCCAAGGACCACCTACTAAAGTCAATAAAGATGAGCTCGCTGAAAGCTCTATATATGTGCCACTCCGGGATTCATCGGGTTGCGGCAACATTTTTATTATTTTATTTTTTTAAGTATTAAGGTCTATAAACGAAAACCATTGACAAACTAAATTTTACAAAAGATAGAAAGATGGAAATGATAGAAATAGCTAGGAATAGCTAAGGAATTTGATATCACTTTTAAAATCCCATTTCTAACCTTTAGCTAAATAGTTGTACCCACCGCTGATTGTTTGCTGGCGAGGGACTTGTCATCGGGTCTGGCCAATCGACTCCGCACCAGGTTGTATACTATGTTCCTGATCTCCGTTTCCAGGCCGGCACTCTTGATGGCGTCCTCGAGGGTGTTGCGCATATCGTGGGTGTCCACGCTGGGATTGCAGACCAGTTTCTGCAGCTCCTTGTAAATGGGCTCGTAGCTCTTTGTGTTCTTAATGGCCGCGATGACCTTCGCGGTCATGTGATGGATGCTGGCATCCTGCAGCTCCTCCATCTCGATCCTTTTTCGACCGTTCTGTGTTGCACTCCGCGACTAACTACCAACTTACTATTTACACCGTTCTGATTAGCCCCAAGTTGGGCGCTCCACACAATCGTTTGACTTTTATCGATCAAACTCCGTCGCCTGCTTTGATTTGGAGTCGATTCTAGTCGCATCCTCGGCTGTCGTCGCTTCTTGGCGACGGAATGCAAACACTTGTTTGGCTGCAAGTTTCGCGTTAGTTTCAAACGAAACATTCACCGCCCCTCGCAACCGAAAAAATTCCATTATGTTTCGTTTCAAATGAAAAGGCAAAGGCAAAGGCGCGTGAAATTGCTTTCCATATACTCTGAGTGTATATAGTGAGTGGCGGCAACTTTTTCTTGGCATCTGTCATCTGGCCCAACGAGTTGTTGACATGAATGTCGGTGGTGCTCCTCCTGTTGATTGCAAAGGTGGGCCAAACTCACCTGCACACGGCTATATGTCGAAATTATTTCAGCTGAAAATGAGATTAGGCCCTAAAATAAGTTTTTGAAATGCTCCACATCAAAATCCAGCGAAATAGAGAAGCGATTGCGTTCTACCTGGGAAATCAGTCCTTATTTTCGCTTTATTAATAAATATTTTAAATAAGTTGTCAAACTTAACAAAAGTTAAAAGATTATTTAAAAAATATACAAACTAAATAATTTTTCATTATACTTATTTCACAAAAAAAATTAAGAGCAGTTTAAAATGCTTAGTAATTATTTTTTTTTTTTTTAACATATACCTATGCATAAATTATGAAGTAATCTTCACAAAATACCTAAGGCGGAGTGCCTTACATTTCCGTCCTGGCGTCAAAGAGCCTTTCTAAGATATCATCGTTCAGAAATGAGCGTCCTTTTAGTTGACGGTTGAGATCCTTGAAGTTTTTACCCTTTGCTTAGGGCGGCACCATATTTGTGTCCAAAAAGTACCTGCCCCTGGCCCTCGAATCGAATAGAACCTAATAAAAACTGTTGTGAAAATCAATTAGTGTACTCACTTCGGTCGGGCATAGAAGCCCATCAACTCTGTATCGTTCTTGGGTACACACACCCCCGTCACGTAGCTTTTAAAGCTGGGACAGTAGAAACCAACGAATCCTAAAGGTGTCGTAATAGACTCCGCGTAGTACTCCGCCGATCGGTTGTGGTAGCAGAAATGGGTCTCCACTAAAAAGGGCAAAATGCTAAATAATTACGAAATATAAAATTTGGGGACGACTTACTCTTGTTAATAGGTCCACAATTGGGCTGCGATACGCCCATGTTTAAATAAAAGTCCACGTGACCCAATGGTTCCAATAAGCCCAACATCATTACGTCAGTATGCAAGACGTCCACGAATTTGGCATCACTGGGATCCAGTTTTTCAGCCGTATCGTTGTCCAGGTAATATGCTTTGGCCGGATCGAGAGCCGTAATGTGCTCCAGCTTGTAATTGGGCATAAAGTTGCCAACGAACCCTGCCACATGTGCCCCCAAGCCGAAGCCAATTAAATGCAGATCCTTAATCTCAACCAATTTCTTTTCCAGGAGTTTGTTTAGAAACTGGGCTGTACAACGACCCACATATTTGCCATTATGTACCGCCTCTGAGTAGCAGGGTGCACTGACCAGTCGTGGAAAGTCCACGGAGATCACATTGATGTCTAGCTCAATAAGCTGAGGGCGTAGCTGGTTGTTGGGAGTATAATATCGGTGCCCATCGAATCCATGGATGAGCACTTTAAGCGGTTTTAGGGACACAAATTGATCTTCGGAAAGATTATCCTCTGAGAGCTCCATTCCATTCGGATTTGCTTTGCTGAAAAGTTCGGAGAATGTTTTCATTGCTGGGCTAATGAAAACCACTCCGGCAATCATCTTACGTAAAAAGCCAAAAGTTAATATTGGGATTGGGACAATTTTCGTCATGCAGAACCAAGCAGCTCTTTATGGAGTCATCATCTTCAAAACTAGCTAAAATGCTAGGATCATTGCCGAGTTCCTGACTCGAAAAGACTGATAAAACTATTAAAAACAGCAGAGACCACAAACGATACATCGTTTTTCTATCTTCTTCAGCCTTTGCCGGCTTTCAATTTGGCTTTAAATTCTCTAGGTGGCATGAACTATTTTAATTAATTTCGTTTCATTCAGCCGTGTAAAGAACGCTTTTCGTTTCGCAATTCAATAAAAATACGAGCTCGAAGTTCGTTCCAACTTTAAACTGCTGTTTAAAAATAAAAGCTGCAATATATTTTAGTTATATTTTGTAGAAGAAAAAAAAGCCCTGCGTGAATCCGAAATTCTGAAATAAACAAAACTTAAAATGAATTTTTGACTTCGCTCCTGGTCGGTACAATTTGCAGTGGTAATTACGTCGTAAATCTAGCCTTAAATTTCATGCCACCAAACTGTCAGCATCAGAATTAGAACTTATGCCACGCCTGTGGCCAACACTTTGGCTATTTATACAAGGGAGCGCACATATTTTGGTTAATGAGAATTATGCAAAAACAATCAAACTGTCGTTGTGTGAGTGTGAGGGTACTCTAGTTGCCCGAGCAACCCAACCCATTCCCACCTCCCGGGGACATTCCAAAAGTGTTTCACGCTTTGTCATAAATAATAAAACTCAAATGACCATCAAAGCCACTACTGCCTGGCTGCGTTTGCCAAAAAATACCGCCGTCGGAAGGTTACCTCACCCATACAGAACAAGCAGAACCCAGAGGAGACCATCCCCCCTCACACTGACCTGTCCATCTTGCTTGATGTCCATTTGCCAGCCTGAATGCCTGTTTGTTTGTTTTAAAGCAAAAATATAAAACCAAATCAACATTTTGTGCGGCAAGTGGACAGGAGAACGGGGGAGGATCGGATGGGAGTGGGGTTAACCGCAGCAATAGTGGCTATGATGGGGTAGCCAGCAGCCAGCAGTAGCCGCGAAGAGCCTGTGGAATCGGCTGTGGACCAGCAGCCATCGGCAGGCAGGCATATGGCCCACTACTCATGATCATATGGACAAAAATTGCTATAAAGTACTAAAAATACAATTACCGTGAGAAAATCGCGCTGATTTTGTGACTGATTGTGAAGACGTTTATAGTCGATTTTTAGTGACTGACTGAATGACCGACGGACCAGGCCACAGATACATTAACAGATACAAATATGGATGATGCGAGGGTGTACCTATATCTGTATGTGGTGTACCTATATCTCTGCTGCTCTTTGCATAATTGTAGCGTGCGCAGTGCGCTCGTTTTTCCGGCTATAGGCTGCCAGCGATGCCAAAGATGATGGAGATGACGTCTTGGTTTTGCCGCCGACCTTAAGGCATCGGCCACAACATCACACCGCACCGCACCGCTCCCCATTCCCAGCCAATAACCCATCCAACAGGCAGTGCACCTGTAACACTTTGATCTGATTTAGATCAGCGTCTGGCCAGAATCAGTCTCCGCATCCGCCTCCACTGCCACCTCCTGCTCCACCCCACCTCCACCACCACCTCCGCCAGTTCGCATTCCAATGGCTGTTAATAAAGTGCTTCGCCGAAAGCCAAACCAACAATAACCCATGGATGCGATGCTGCTGCTGCTGCTGCTGTGCCTCTGCCGACGTGGTGTACAACGCTGCGTATGAGTGACGCTTCCACTAAGCGAAATTTGTTGTTTATAAATAATGATCTTGGCCAGGCGATCGGTTTAGTGCGCGCCCGCAGGCCAACGCAGTTGGAACGCATTGGAGATTGGAATACTCGCTCGCCCGCAAATTGTCGCTTGGCCAACAGATACAAAATGGTATCTATCGGGTGCCTTATTTTTGCTTTTGGGGGATTGTGCAATCGTTAATGATGTGAGATGGAGCTAATTTTTGGTTAACCGCAGGAGGACGACGAGAAAATGGACATCATGCGCAAGGCATTCCAAATGTTCGACACACAAAAGACGGGCTTCATTGAGACGCTGCGTCTGAAGACGATCCTGAACAGCATGGGTCAGATGTTCGAGGAGAGCGAGCTGCAGGCTCTGATCGACGACAACGATCCGGAGGACACCGGCAAGGTGAACTTCGACGGCTTCTGCAACATCGCCGCCCATTTCCTGGAGGAGGAGGATGCCGAGGCCATCCAGAAGGAGCTGAAGGAGGCCTTCCGTCTGTACGATCGCGAGGGCAATGGTTACATCACCACCTCAACGCTCAAGGAAATTCTCGCCGCCCTCGACGACAAGCTCTCCTCCAGCGATCTCGACGGAATTATTGCTGAGATCGATACCGATGGCTCCGGCACCGTGGACTTTGACGGTTAGTTACCCCAGTTATTTTCAAAACAAAATTGTGTTGACTAATCGAAATTCCCAACCACAGAATTCATGGAGATGATGGCGGGCGAGTAGCGGGAATCGTGTGTGCTGACAAAACCAACAGAAAAAGAAGCTTTTGGGTTTATAATAATTTTTTATTATTTTTAAATAAATTAACTAAACGCTTTAATACAAACTTTAGTTCTTGTGGTCTGCGCGCAGTAATAATGAAACAGAAAAAAAAACTGAAAGATACATATCCATCTAGTTTATATAGTTTACTTGCTGCTCTTACTGGCTAGTCTGTCTAACTCTAGCTTAAACCAGGTTACTTGATAAGAACGATAAGAGATAAGTTAAATGGTTACAGATAAAGATACATATATAGTATTTACAGAATCGCTTATAACGACAATATATAATATATATACTATATATCTGTATGGTTAGCGGCCTATAAACATCTTTGCTATTTACACAAAACAAAAGAGCCGACACAAGTGCACTTCTCGAGATACGCAACTGCAAGTCCTATATATCTCTGGATACATATAAATAAATGTGCTACTTAAAGGGGAGGAGGGGAGTCAGGCTTCTGTCTGTTGGCTCCTGTCTTTACACTCTGTCTTAAGGCAACTAATTCCGTGGATTTTACAAAAGGCAGCATTTACTTGCACGAAGTCTGCAAAGTTTTTACTTAAACACTAAATACAAACATAACACATAGACATATGTTGTATGCTGAGGCTAAAGCCTCGGGTGTCTGCAAAATAGGGGACTTAATTTGTAACGTTAAAGCATAGAAAAGGTGGCACAAAAATTAAAGTATGTTACATTTAAATTTCGATTCTGCTCGATATTTGTTTTCATACTTATGTACATACATCAACATGAATATGTCTCATCCAAAATACATACTCCCTATATTTCTCAAATAGTTAAAGCATTTTTCTAACCAAAGATTTTGCAAGGGACCTTAGCAACTAGCTCCTGTCAACTTATGTGGTAGCGCTAACCCTAACCTCTAGCTTACAATCAGTGCGGCGATTAGAGTAATCGTAAAATAGGCACCTCTAAAGGATCCTCTGCTTTGCTCCGCTCAAGTACAGGCAACTTACGATTACAGCTTAACTATAAGGTTCCATGCAATAATGCTGGAACAAGGCCTTCAACAAAAGGTTGAACGAAAACAGAAAAACAGAAAACTAAATGCAACTTAGGTTAAACCTAGGACCTAAACAACTGCCTAGACAATTTTCATGGGCACATCGATCAGACAGTCCGTTTCCAGACGTCCGAGCGTCTTCTTCACGCGCAGGGCGGTCAACCGGACGGTGGGATTCGGGTGCCAGCACTCCAGCATGATCTTGGAGACGGTGGCCAGTACATCATCCTCCTGCCAGCGCGACGGTATCGGCGGCCTAAAGCCCTTCACGCACACCACAGCGTGCATGTCCTCGAACGTGGGATCGGAGGGCACCACATCATGGTAGGGCAGGGCGTAATCCTCGCATGTGGTCGTCTTGGTTCCCGAAATGGGTGTGTAGCAGCGACGGGCCATCTCCCACAGAACCAGACCCACAGAGTACATGTCCGCACGCTTGAACTCCTCGAACTGCTTGGGATCCAGCTGCTGGTTTAACACCTCCGGAGCCATGTAGCGGCGCGTTCCGACACGCGGATTCTGGGCAATGTGGATGACATCCAGTTCCGAGTTGTATTTGACCGCCAGTCCGAAATCAGCAATTGCGCACTGTCCATTGCGCTTAACCAGTATGTTCTTGCTCTTGATGTCGCGATGTGCAATAGCCGGTTTGCCAGGGGTTCCAAAGATCTCGTCGTGCAGGTGCGCCAATCCGGAAGCCAGAGAGTAAGCCAGCAGCTGCAGCTTCTGGGGATTGATGACCGACATGGACAGGTAATCGTGCAGGCTGCCCATCTCGTGGTAGTCCGTTATAAGTAGCATCTGTGTCCAGCTGCCATTACCCTTAATGTCGGCGGCAATGAATCCGAGGATGTTGTCGTGGCGCATCAGCACAGTCTGATAGATCTCCGTCTCGCGGAACCAGGAAGCCTCTTCGGTTGTGAAGAAGGTCTTGACGGCCACCCGCTCATCGCGCCACTTGGCCAGCCAGACCTCGCCATATCGTCCCTTGCCCACCAGTCGCACCATCTGAATCTGCTTGGCAATCGTTCTCTGCACCAGGAGTGGCAGCCCCGATCCGGAGCCGGAACTTTGTTCCACCAATTGTGACAGGGGCGACAGTTGCGAGTTGCACATGGAGGTGATCAGACGTGGTTGCTTGCGCAGCTTCTCGCGTCGCTTGTAGGTGAGGCACAGGCTGGCCAGGATCAGCATGAACACGGACAGGCAGACGATGATGGAGGCGAAGAGGGCCAGCGTGTGAACGGATTCACTGCTCACGGGCAAATCCGGTGCTGGTGTGGTCAACTTGGGTGTGTAGACGGGATGCAGGTCGCGGTTGCAGAAGTCCTCTTTGTCGCAGCAGACGATGTTCTTGCCATGCAGGTGAGGTACAGCGGCCACTTTGCACTGTAACACAAGGATATTTTCATTGGTTGCGAGTTCTATATTAGATCTTGGCAAAAAACTCACCATAAGGAAGCCACCGTTGTCTTCCGGTGGCATGCATCCGTATGTGCGCTCCTCCTCGTACATCCCAGTCGACTCATCGTAGAGCTGTTGCACGGCGCTGAAGCAGCTGCCACCGGGTCTCGTCTCGCAGGTTCCATTGATCGCATTGTCCGGACAGCTGCCATCGCAGTAACAGGTCAGGGAGCGTGCTGCAATGAAAAAAAAATAATTGCTTTAATAAGTATCTTCCATGGATTAACATTATCATCTCCAGATTTTAGTTTACAGCTTTTTTATTTCCTTGCTGAAAAATTTGGTTAGCCACGAAGAGTCAAAATTAATCGGATCTTGGCTTGCTAAAAATGGCCTTCACAGATTGTTTATATTTAAGACCCCAACAGTATGCTTAAAAACCACTTCCATGCTATCCGATTACAACCACTACTAACTTGCAAAAGCTATGGGATGAAATGCACTTAAAATTGATGAGTGGGCTGGCCTAATCCTTGCCATAAAACCAATCAATGGCAAACTTTAGCGGTTCGTTCATCTTGGGGATTACGAATGCTAGTGTCTACTAGCTGATCAGACGAACATAACTATCTTAAGGTTGGTATTTAGAAAAAAAAGAATCATGACACAAGTTTTGAACTGTCATTTGATTTATCTTTTTTTTATATATATATGTAGTAGTCTAATTTTAAACTAAAAAATAAAACAATAAACAAAAGTAATTAATTACTGCAATTAACTGCTGCTCAGTCTATATCTTTAATATATTTTAATTTAAAATCACTGTCTAACTTTAATAGCAAGAAAATTTAAACTTAAAAATTTATTTATTTTACAATAAAACCCTCTACTACAGTTTTCCGACTTTAATGGTAGGTACTCCTCTAAATCAATCACACGATTATGTTATCCTGACTTTGCGATTATAAACCAACCGCAAGCGGCGGGCACTGTAGCATGAAAATGCGTTTGAGCATGAAGTAGCAAGTAGCAAGTAGCAAGTAGCTAGTAACGGTAACTCGGGCAATTGATTCAGGTCGCTGGCAAATCTGCAACTAATTACAAGCTCGTTGCAAGTGGCTGCTGTATGTGCTACTTGCAAGCTGGCTGCCTTTTCCACTGCCACTTGACCAAACTACAACTACCACATGCTTGAGCAGCTCAGCTCGACCGTTATGGAGTGGGCGTTGGGGCCATTGGGACCATTGGGCGCTAGTTTTACGGCCAGTTGGCCGCCTGCGACAGCCATCGGGAAAAGCATTAAGTGCGTTTTTCCCCTTCGGAGTGTGTCTCCACACATAGTTGTTAGATGAATGAGTTACGGTCGAGTGGGTGGCTTTCCCATGGATCGCTGGAGTGCCCCGACCTGCTCAATACTTTTTCGCATTTAATTGCATTCACCCGCTTGCAGTTCATTCATAAAAACGCCATAATGCTTAAACCGAATGCGCTATATTTTTTATGGTTCGTGGCTGGTAAAATGTGATTGGTTCACCCCCAGGAGGATTGTGCGAGGTATTTAGCATATTTTTAGACATTTTTATCGACCATTTATAAGTCGTAAAGCCACAACGGATGTGTGTCATGGATCTGTTTAGCTGGCTGGAGCACAAACATATCCGTGCATTTGCTGACTAGCTTTTGGTGCGATTGTTTTCCGATTCTCATTATTGTTTATTGGCTCGCAATTCTGAGAAAACAAAACTCTCGGATTCCATTCGCTTATTTACGCTCAAACGAGCTCGTTACAAGACCCCGGCTATCCATCAAAGCCACAACATTCACACGAAACGAGATCGCAGTTAAGAGCTATTAATGGTAATGCCTAAAAATGCTCTAAAAGATACAATTCGCTTGATTAACGATGCGAATTCCAAGCGTATTTTTCGGGTAGCACTATCTGAACAGGTCGCGTGTTGTCAAGGCTGCGGAAAAAATAAAAACAAGTGACACATGCCCAATAGAAACTGCATGCCATTCACAGCAGTTGCAGTTGCAGATACAAGTATATACGATATATACTGTATACTTTAGAAAAAAGTCAAAGCCAAGCGAAAACAAACCCACAAATTGGCGGATGCTGCCTGCATTTGGCCACGCCCATTGCCGCGGCGAGATAATAATTTAATTACAATTTAATAGCCAGCGACAGCTGCTGTGCTGCCGCTGTCGCCACGCGTTTCCCTGGCGGTTTTTATCGCGCCAATTGTATCTGTTGTCCGTTTGGCATGCAAAACGTGCAGTTATATACCCAATTGTTCGGCTTTTCAATGAAACCTATGTTTCGTTTGGCAGTCCGCTGCTGCCAAGTTTTATCCGCAAATACCTGTTGCTTCTCTTGCGGAAAAATCACTGAGAAAACGAGAACGAAGACCACGTAGCACGGTAGCCTGTTGCGGTGCAGACAAATTATGAATTTCTTACCAGACCAGACCGAAAAAAAAGGCAACCAAATTATGAAACGAACCGCGGACAACCAAGTGGCATCCGCCGGGGAAGAGGAAAGGGGGAAGGGGAAAGGGGACCGTAGGAGGAAGACGTCGCGCTTCGAAATCAAATTGTTGCCTCTTTCGGTTAGCTGTTTCTGCCGCTCGAGGGGCAAGGCAATGTGGCGGCTCCAAGTTGGCGCCAAGTGCACGCGCTTGCCACTCAGCAAAACCCGAAAAGTGAAAAAAAGAAGGCAACTAAACTGAATCTGGCTGGCAGGCCCAGAACAAAGCAATCTTTAGGTTGGCCCCTTCTCTGTTTGTGTGTGTTTGTTAGCTGGTTGCAATAAACAACCATTTTTATGTGAAACTCTTCAAACACGAAAGGGAAGTCACAGGAACAGGCTCTATAAGGCCGGCCATTCGAACGCACAAAGATGCAGCATCGTAAAATAATATTTCCAATCATAAACGATCGGCAGAAAAAAAAACTGATTCCAATCATAATTGACATTATTCCAAACATGCCATTGCAGATGTTTTTTGTTTTACTTTATAAGATAAGCTATTTTGAGTAAGAATTTAAAATAAAACAATCATCAATAATGGTCTATATATTATATAAAGTCTTTTAATTATGAACTGCTAAACTCAACTATTTGGGAATATAAATATAAAGGCGTTTCAAGAATGGTCTATAAGATAAACCTTTTAATATTTGTATAAGTTGAATTCCATAGTTATCTTATTTTAAGAGGGCTTCGCTTTTAAGTAGTTTTTGTTTTTTGACACGAATAAAATGCTAAACCAATGAGGAAGGGATGGCAGCTCAAGCTTTTCCGCCCAGCCTTGTGGGAGCAAACCCATCGAATATGCAGCGCAGATATATATATTTTTAGCCCGACCAGCCAGTTGATGCGATGTTTGCGGCACGATCTCGACAAGGAGGCGGCAGGCGGCCCACGCCCACAGCCCACAGCTCACGGCTCTCGGAGATCGGATCATCATGGTGACTATGGGACTATGGGGCTATGGGGCTATGATGATGATAGACGCATGGGTGGTGGGAAAACTGCACCCATGTGAGAGAGCGTTGGCAGCGGAAATCGTTAGCTGAATCATGCCATAAAATATTCCCCACATGCGGCCGACAGTGCGTTGCAAAACTATAAAGCCATCGGCAGACCTTTGAACAACAGCCATACTAAAGATTGTTCTCTTTGGCGTGCGATTACTTTTGCTGCCCACTGTTTATGGCTCTGAAGCAGCTGTTCAAAGTCGAGAGTCTAATTAAAATTTCAATCCAAATAAAGTAATTACGGGTCAATGTTAATCTCTTTGGGGATTCGCTTTCCAAATTGGGCATTTTGGCCAGAAAAGGAGTTACAATCGAATGCAATTACTCTTAAATGTGATGAAGTTTGATTATACTTTTAACCAGTTTGACTTTTTGATCTTAAAAGAGCTTATTTATCAAAGCAGGTCAGTAAGTAAGTAAACTAAGTCTGTTATCGAATTGGGTTAGTTGTAGATAAAGCTAATCAGGTAATCGCATTCAATTAGTGATAGAACACGTTCTGTTATAGCTGGGCCAGTTTTTTACTTGTCTCAATTAGCGAGATAAATATACTGAATTTTGTATTAAAAAACTGTATTATTTATGGAATCAGTTTACAGATCTTTAGTACAGACAATAAATAAATAAATTCTATCTATTCTTCTATGACGTTATTGTAATATCTGAAAAAAATCTAATAAATCCAAAAGCAAATAAAAGTAGTACCTTACTAAGCAATTAAAAAATACAGGTTTTGTTGCTGAATTTTTCATTGAGTTTAGGCTAAAAATGTTCGACTGTGCGAGGAAAAAAGATAGTGCTTACGCTTCTTCACGCAGTCATGTGATCGGGGAAAGATACACAAATCCATATACTACTAGTAGTACTCACAGTGCAAAACACACACCTGATGGCGGTGCTGGAGTGAGCTCATCAATGGAATGGCTCATGCATCATCAGCTCCCTAATTCCAATCTAAACAAAAGCAGCAGTAGCTGCAATAGCAACAACCACAAATATGTGTGACGTCTGAAGAGATACTTAGTCAGGACACGAACCGCATTTGGAGGATCAAAAAAAACTAAATACTCTTTCTAAGAAAAGTTAATATGTTTTACATATTATGGATAAAAAAAATAGAAAATATTTTTAAAGCAAGTAAGTAAGGATGGTGGTGTTAAAAACAAAAGGTTTTACTGCAATTTTCTTAGACCAAATCCCATTTAAAAGGGCATTTCCTAGTCACCTCTTGAATGCCATTTTCCACTTGTGGCATTTGTGCTTTTCTGCACGTTTTCCTCTGATCGTTGTTGAGTTTAGAGGCCTGTGGACTGTGGGCGTCTGTTTTCATTTCCATGACTTGTTTTTGTGCTATAGATTTAGTTATTTAATAATGTTAAATTTTTATTGTTCAACGTAGGCTGCTGCACGTTGTATTCCCCGGTATTTATTATAAATTTCGACAAAAGTGGGCGGCATTTTCCATAATTTCTGTCGGTCCTAATGAATTGGCTGGTTGGCATTTGATTTTCCTATCTGATCCGCGGTCTCCTGCCAAAAGCGGATTTATTTATACTGGCAGATTTATTCATCCAATCGCCTGAGACTACTTGTGACTTGCTGACGTCGATGGCTCTTTTTATCCAACCATCTGATGTTTGTTTGTTTGCCTCGGTTCGGATCGGTCTGCTTTGCTTCGGTTTACTTGGCTATAATTCTTTTGGGGGCAATTTAAATTTAGTTGCGGCAATTGTTTGTGAGGTTGCCAAATTTTATCAAGGCATTTGCGCATTTAAGACTGTTTTTGTGTGAGTTAATGGCCCGCGGAACTTTCCTTTTCGTCGTAGTGAATGAATTGGCATTAGATTAGACGACATTCCCCAGCAGATACGTACATATATCCAGTCAGATAAAAGTTTCTGTGTAATTAACACTTGGGGGGAACTGGTTCTGTGTGGTACAGTGATCTGTCGCTAGCATCCGCCCACTGTTAACGCACTGTTGCGTCACTGTAGCCCAGCATCGGTGGCGATGGAGTCGCCATTGTTGTGCGCAGTGCGTTCGCTTTGCATAAATGCATTTTACAAGCGTTTAATTGACTTTCAAAACGTGTCACAGCCAATACAAACATGTTTTTGCTGTTAGCCAGCTGTAAGCGGCATGAATGGCCGACTGCCTCGGCTTTTTGCCCCCCGATAAATCAGCGGACCAACCAGTTATTTCCCATGCTAAGATTGCCCAGATCGCGGGATCGTGGGCGTTTGGAGCGAACCTGCCAAGTGCCTCGGGCGGCTGGGCTCTTAATCAAAAGGCTGTCAAAATTCTTAATAAAACGCGCTGCACTGCAGTCTCTCTAAATATTTGCAAGTGTCTCTCGTCGCATGCGTTTTAATTAAGTGTCGCATATTTTTAATTAAATCACAAACGCCCAGGCGACGCGACTTCTAGGCGATAATAAAAAAAATACAGCACCGCGTGGGCTCTTCTGGAGGGAGCTCCCAAAAGGGAGGAGTGAGCAAATGGAACAGTTGGCACAACAAAATGCTAAACAAAATGTCTGTCTAGTTTTGATTTTTTTTTTTCTGTGAGTTTGCTGCGTGGGCAGCCGGATGCTGTGGATGCTTCTGTGGAGTGGAGAGGGGAAGTCCCACCAACTTCAGAAGACACCTACACTCCACGGCTAGCTGAATTGATCGGCTTGGACCGCCCTTTGCATAATCTGCATAAATCGTATCTCAATCTACATTAGCCTCAAATTGAATTGGCATTAGAAAGACGCACACAGACCGAGACATCCGGGTCTATATAGTGGATATACACTGTCTATATACCATATATATTTATATATATACCTGTTTGGTGGACATGTGATCGAGCGGAGGTAACTGCTTGAAATGCAAAGCATAGAGCGCTGCATAAATTAGTTTCGAGAGAAGATAACAACGACAGCGGCGAAAACAGTTAAGAAAACAAAAGCTGAGGTACATTTACAAAGCTAGTCAAGCACCGGAATTAGCTCAGCAATATCTTGGATTTATCTGATTGCCTTAACCGGCTGGTCCACCATTAGTAATTACTTTAATATCCACAACATCAGCATTATTGCCAGCTATTTACCAACCGTGAAATCAATAACCAACAGTAGCCCACATGGATTTTAAATTTTCGCCTGCGGGTTTGCTTCCTTCAATGGCTACTGCGATTATTGCTGATGATGTTGCAACATTGGCAATGAAGTCATCATTATCTATTGGCTTCGGGTCTTCTATTGTGTGGTGCGCATGTGGGCAATAAATAAAATATTCGAGTACACAAAGAAAAAAAAATAAAGAAAATGATTGCCCGCCTGCTTTTTGGTCAAACGATTGCTAAATAAATCAAGCATACGCCCCGTAAATCAATAGCAATTAATTGTTTTCTTCCCATTTCGTTTTGCATACGCCCTCCAATGAACAATGACTTATAGATTGCCAATGCCCCATGCCCACATAGCAGTTTTGTATAGATATTAACATACAATCATTCGCAAAAATCTTGAATATCACGAATATACGAAGAAAGTTTAAGAGCTTAATTAGGCATTCATTGTTAGGGAGGTAACGATTTAAGCTGTATTTAAAGTCCAATTAAAATTCAAGAGGGATTGAAACATGCAGATAGAAATGAAAATAAAAATTTAGCTCAATTATAAAGCAAGTATTTCCTAAAAACTGTTTCATTCAATTTCTTGTAATGTCTTATAAAATCTTTGAAGTAACCAATAAACAAATCTCCGCCAACAAAGTTAGGTCTAACTTGTTTTTGCGGATTTGTCATACGAAATGTGATTCAAGCTTAGAGATTTGGATTTTTCCAAGAAATCAAATTACTATCATTCAAATCAGTTTCTTTGGAAATAGGAATTTATGCCAAGGTGTGAGCCACATGAGCCACAAAATATGTTCTCCAAATCCTTGTGGGAATTGTATCCCAATGTTCTGAACAATCCCAAAAATGGGATACACAGCTAAAAATAAATTAATCATCGGCTTGAAAGGGAGAGGCTGTGGCGAGGGAGCGAAAAGACTTTAACCCAAAGTTGAAGTCAAAACAAAATCGTTTGTTTTCCTAATAAAAAAGAATGATGGCGAAGGTAAACGGGTTTATGGCGGTTGTTGCCAAGCCTCTGTGGTTGTTGTTGCTGTTTGCACACTCCACTCTTGGGCATGACAACTTTTAAAACGATTTTTCCTTATAAACGGCTATAATTAATGCCTATGCTGCCTATTTATATTTATTTTTTGGTGTGTTTCTATTCGATATTTGTCTTTTAGAGTCGCGTGGAAATTGTGAATGAAACGCTAACAGAAAAGTTAAACAAAACCCCACCAAAAACCTCAATCCCAATCAGCAGATGGTCGAAGCTAATGGTCAGATTTACGTCTGACACAATTTGGCTTATGGACTCTCCCCCATCAGCCCTCTCTTTCACTCTGGCAATTAAAAACAATTGCAGCATTCATACATCTGCGATTGTGCATAATTTTCCTATATTTTTCACTGCCTTTTTCCCTCTGCATACGGCAGCCGAATCAACACAATCAGCTTTAATTAGAGAGCCCGGCGGGCAGACCGCGCTGATTTGGCTTAATGATTTTTAATTGCAGGCGCAAATTATTAAAACAAAATGCAAAAACAAAAAAAAAACACTCACAAAAAGTACATGTGCACACACAAATATGAAAAATAGCTGCAGCTGGCAAGTGCGGTGGCTAAATGGCAACTGGTGGGACCACCCAGGCAAAGGCGTTTGAAAACGCGCGAAAATCGCCAGCGACTCGAGCAAAAATATTGAAGGTGAGTAATTCATGAAATGGAATTTTCATAAAAATAAATGGAAGCTGTCAAAATGTTTTTTTGTCTTCAATTTAAATTATTTTTGTCGCAGCCTATATTGAAAACTGTTTTTGAAATGCATTACTTATGTAATATGTGTTTTTGTTATAAACAAATGGACTTCCAATCAATCAACCAAATAAAAATATTTATCAAAATAACATTATATTTATTATAATTTTTTACCCGACAAGTTTTCTTTTATAACCATTATGCTTCTTCCTTTTAGACGTTTCCCTTTACTGTGTACTTTAAACTTACCTGAAACGAAAATAAAAGTAAAGACAAATTAGTAATTGCCAGCAATCAATGTATGGGCAAATTAAAATCACAAATAAAACCATCATCTGGTCCACATAAAAATCTTATCGGCCAGCGACTTTTATGACAAACATTGCAATACCAATCGAGCAAAAAAAAAAATATAAGACTCAATTTGCATAATTCAACGGCAGCAGCAGTTGATACAATTTTTATTGCGATTTTATCAAGAAACCGAAATGAGCAAACAGAATCGGGGGAGCAACGACATTGATATTGATATTGAGGCGATGATTGGCAATCATCATTCGCAGATCGCCGAAAGATCGAAATTGGAATTGGATTCGAATGCTAATCAGGAGGAGGCGTTAGCCAAAAGTCACTCAAGCTGCGAGATCAGATCAGATGATTCGTTTTTCCACAGTAGCGAATTGGAAGAGCAGTCTTTGTCTCCATCTTTCTAGTTGCCATGGCTGGGTCAAAATTAAAATAAAAACAACAGAGCGGCTAATTAGTCGTCGTCGTCTTGGATGTTTCGCTCTTTTTGTTTCTAATTCGAAATTTATGCGCCTGCCAGACGAAATACCAAATGCTATTTGGCTAGAAATAAACTTGTACGCAGACATTGTATATATAGTATATGGCTATAGCTTCGTGGCGGCACGAAAATAAAGTCAAGCTGTCTGCGCATTTGTCGTCTGCGATTTGTTGGCAACATTGTGTGCGCGACTCCTTCCGAGAAGATATTAGCAATTGCTGAAAAGAGCCAAGGAAGTCACTGCTGAGTCATGATTTGGCAGGGAGTCTGGGTGCAGGATTTTAGCAAAAGTTCTTCTTTAAAACGAGATTAATAACTGAAAAAGGGTAAAGGAAGCCACTTCGATCAACCGATGAATCATTGAACGGCGCCCGAGCAGGGACTTTGCATACAAGATTCAAGCGCATGTGGGTGGGCCAGCCAAACAACCAATGCAAGTCGCGTCAAAATGTCAATTCAATTTATGGCCACAGCCCGCTCCGCATACAAAAAAGACCAGCGATTCCAAACCGATACACGCCAGCAACATGTTGCTGCTACTGCTTGAGCAGTTGCTACTGCAGCAGCAACATGTTGCTCCTCGCGCCTCTGGCCAGACTGTTTGACTGCTGGCAATTATTGTTACGCTTTTTTTGGTCACCTGATGATGAATCAAGCATCGGCGATTGGCCACTCGCTTTAAGGCTGCCTTTTAAGGCTGCCCCGGCGACAGCATGACGTGTGCAGTCTTTTAATAGACAGGAAAGCATATATAAATCTCAGCCCAGCAGACTAACAGACACCGAAAATATGCAAATTTCGAATAGAAAAACACGAACATATATACGTATACCTATATTATATTATTTTATATGATATGCACATACGGCCAAATGAGCAATACGTGCCAATGTGCGTTGTCATTGGCTCTCGATTTGCGATTCGCGATTCTCATTGTGCGGCTAACAAAAGTTGTTGCCGTTGTGTTTGCAGTCTAATAAACATGCCGCCGTGCTGTCTGTGCGACACATTTACCTACCAACAACATAAAGCTGGTGAGTGGGTCCAATAAAAGTTATGAAATTTCGGCCAACAGAGCGAGGCTATGGAAACATTCCTCTAGCAATTAGCAGCACTAAATGGCAGTCAAACTTAACAGGGAATTGTTAATTCCTGCAGGTCTAAGAAGATGTTCTAAAAAGAATGTGGAACAATGACCTTGTCAAGCAGCCAGAATCATAACGTTACAAAGAAAGAAAGGCTGAGGAACAGCAGATATGATGTTAATCCTGCATAAGCCAAACAGCTACAGCAAACTCATAAAAATAATGTGGACGTTTATAGCTGAGTGTAAAGCCTACAGCAGAGGTTGAAAAAATAGTGTAGTTATTGTAATTTGTTTGCTTATGGTTGGAATAATAAGAATAACAATAACAAGTCTATCTTACTTGATGTCTAGAATGAAAACTGCTGAACTAAAATTACTAGATTTAATTTTATTCTTTTCCCAAATGGTTTTAATTGTAGAATTCCTATGTTGATTGCAAGCTAGTTATATTTAATTATTATTTTGTAACGATAGAATTGTCTATATTTATTTAATTAAAATTTTAGTAGTTAATAGTTTCAAAGCTATCTTAAACATGAACGAACCCCATGATGATAATTCTGACCGCCACTGTGGGTCTGTACACACATGTAAATCATCATAAAGCCGGGACCCCTCGAAGGCCCGAGATAATCGTTTCGAGCATTTAACGCATTTGTATGGAGTACAAATACAAAAAAAAAAAAAAACGAAGCCAAGAACGGCATAAAATCCACTCAAATTTCACTTCATTTATCACGAAATCCATCATCAGCCAACGGCCAGCAGCAGTTAGCAAAGGAGCTGGAAAGTATGGAGCACAGAGGAGTGGAATGGAGTGGGGGCAGCCAAGTTACTTGCATTTATTTGATTTTGATTAATCGTCAACGAAATTAAGCGGAATTCGTGGTTGAGGCCGTGGCTGTAGTTGCTCGCTAATGGAGTATCTTTTTGGGCTGGCAGGAAACTGCATTTACATATGCACAGAGATGCATATGTATCTGGCAGATACATATCATTTCACTTGCCCGGCCCCACAGCGAATTCCATGCCAATGTTTTGACAAACAGCAGCAGCTGCCGCCTACTCAGCATTCAGCATATCCGCATCTTCCCGGTGCAGAACGCAGAAGAGGAGTGTATAACTCGGATGGATGGATAGATGGATGGAGGACCAGAAGACCGGAGTACAGGAGGACGGACTGATTTGCCTCGCCTCGAACGTCATTTTCACGCGCCCTGTGCGAGGAACACATGTGTGCTCCACACGCTGGCGACAGATCGCATCGGCTGATCCACACTGCCTGCAAAACAGGATATGCGGACGCTGCACTCGAACCGCAGCAGAACAGCAAAGGCGAAAGACGAAGCTAAACAAACATCCCTCAATTGAATGGTGATATTTGATTAAGAATTAATGGAATAATCTGTAGTGAATCGCAGAGTGACAGCTCAGGGGGATTTGCTGCATGAAAAGATAAAGAAAGTTTTCAGACGCCTAACCCTTAAATTCAGAGAAGATATTTCAAAAAGTTATCAACATCATTTTATCTACATATATTTAGGTTCGATAACGAATAAGTTACATTTCCCATTTTTGTTGGTTGCTGTCAGATGTTTTAAAGCCTTTATTAGATCCATCTAATCAATCCAATGAATACATCCATTTAAATTTAAATTTAATTTTAAGTCTCATTGTACAACCTAATAAAGGAAATAAGTTCAGCAAATGTTCATTTGGTTTATCAATACATGACTAGACCTTTAAGACCCATCTCTATCGCATTTTTAAAAGCAAAAAAATACACATCATAACACATTTAATCTTTCGCTTGAATGAATAACCAAAAATAAGTGGCGATCCACGAAATATTTATTATGACATTGCATCATTCAATATAAAATATTTAAGAGCAGTATTCTCGTAATTATATGTGCTGTTCTAGCTTCTAAGAATTCTCTCGTTGATACGAGATACGAGCTTTTATTTCGTTATGCAATTTCCTCAGAACGAATCTGAAATTTCACGCTTCACTCTGCTAAAGTAATTCCCTCAATAAAGGAAGTGCAGCCACTCTCATATAAAGTGCCATTGTACTCTAACGTTGAGATTGACCAAGTAAATCAGGTTTTATATGAATTCCCTGCCAATTGCGATTCCGAGAACAATTCGTTAATCTTTCATCTGCTAATCGCATCTTAATGGGCCGCATTTCATTCCATTGTAATTATTTTATTCATATTGAAGATCATGAGCGGCTGTTCAAGTCAATGCCAGAGTAATCGCTGATTTGATACGAATCCACGTAGTAGGTATGGGACATGGCCATATTAATATTAGTGTGTCGAAGAGGCGACGGACGTCTAGTCGGGGTTTTTGTGCTGATCGGTCAGAACGCATCGCTCCGAAGGCCCGACAAATCAATGACCCGCATTTGCGTGTGCTTTCGGCCGGGGAAAATCGACAGGTTGGCATTTAAGTTAAATTAAAAATACGATTTCGCTGAGGAAGTGTGTGAAGAAAAGTGCAGGCCACAGCAAATAAATATAAAATATGTGTTCGACACGGGTACAGTTAATGTTTGGTTCACCATTTGTTTCTTTTGAAAGCCAGAGGCGACTGAAAACGCTAGGAAAACGCACTCAAAATGCAGCCACACACTCGTCGTAAAAAGAAACGTGCGCCTATGTACTTGACGTCCATACTATTAATTTTGTTATTGTGTTTTGCTTTGCGCTTATTATTATTGTAACTATTTTTGTTTGTTTACGCGAACAGGCGGCGGCAGACGACAAAATTGATAAGATTAGCTTGGAACTCGGGAACTACCAAACCTAGACCCTAAACAGTGGACTGCCGAACGGTCGGTCAAATACCTGGGAATTACTATTTACTGCCCCCCAGCCCAGACCCACACTTCCACGGTCTTATCAGCATACGTCTATACGTCTATACGGCTCTATATCAGTTGAAAAGCACAATTTGTTGGCCAGGCGATTCCACGAAACATTTCGAGGCGATACAAATGAACCGCATCGAGTGCTGCTTCGATTCCATCGCAATATACTGCCCATACAGAATCATGACAGCTCTGCACTTGGCACTTGGTGGAGGTGGAACCAAAACTGGGCCACTGTCCTTCGAAGCTTACTCTGTTTCAATCAAATGCCGACTGACTTTCCTTCAAAGATTTTTCGAGGAAAACTCGGCAACGGGACTTCAGTTTTTGGGCGTGGGTGTGCCTCTTTGTCTTTCGAGCTACACAATGCCCACATCAAAAGGTGTTTTTCTTATTTGTTGCGCTTTCGAGGGTTTTTATCTGTTGTCTGTTGTTTGGCATTTGTTGCGATTTGTCATGGGCGCAACCAAGTGACCAAAAGGAGCAGGAACGTCGAAGGGGACGAGAGCCACCCGTGGCGAATTTATTATTAACAGACCCAGACTGAGAATATGCTCAACTGCACAAATCAAATACAAAGGCAGAGAGATCTGCACCTGGACGGATGCCCAGACGATTATAAACCCCGGCGAAAATTGAAACAAACAAATAACAGTGGCCACTGGGATACAACTAATGTTTTAAACGACATAATAATATCTAACTAAATCATAAATTTTCAATTAATTTTTTACAGCGGTTTAGTAACTAATACTTTTAATAATGGATTAATTAATGGTGTGCGGCAATCAACAGTGGTTATAGTTTGAAAAATGTTTTATAATTGCACTATAAACTTTATGTCATTGCCATTGGCAGTTTTACAATCATCGAAAAACGAAGTAAATATTTTAATTTAAAAATTAACATTAAACCATAAGCAATAAGGTTTTATAAAACTGCTCAACTACTGTTTGATTGCATTGAAATTGAATTTATACGTATTTATAACGGTAATGGTTTTATTTAATTGCATAATCATAAAAAAATCATATAATTTGTGAAGTTTCATTAAGACTCTAATATTTTAAAAACTATTTTCTTTTTAGTTGCTTAAAATAATATTTATAACTGCTTGGTATTTTACGGCAAATCTATCAACAGACCGCTACTAAATAAGATTTCCGAGCGTCCACTGTATTTGAATATTATCAAAGTTATTAAAAGATCAACCAATGTGTTGCTCTAAGAGGATGAAAGGGATTATATCAGTGTGTATCTACCACGCGCGGTCATAAAATTCATTTGGCTGTCTAAGCCCAAATCAAATGCTCAGATGCATATCAAAGTAATCTAAGCAAATGAAATGAAATGACAACAAAGTTGGGCACACAAAAAGGCATAAAATATGTGCGTACAACACCCCAGAAATGCGATGGAGAAAGGGGAACCCATAAAATTGACAGCTGATCTTTTTTCTCTCCCTTTTTTTTTGATTTTGGTTTTTTTGGGTATCCACTCCTCCTGCAAGGGGTGCCCGGATTGTGGTTCTCTGTTCCTCTTCGTATTATTTGTTCGTTTTTCAATCTTTCGGCTCGGTTCTACCTGCTCAGGGTCATAAAAAATTAAGAAAAACATGCACAACTCCAGAGAGAAACGGAGAAACGTCGCATATTTTAAGCCGATGGAATCTCCTTGGGCTGGTCAGGAGACCCGAGCCCAGACACACTTGGCATAGAACCAGAGCCGAACAACAAAACGCAATTAGAAAACGAATTTCAATTGAAATCGGTAAGGGGAACGGAGGTCGCAGGACGGAGAGAAACCAACAGGATATGCCAAGAGATTTGTAATATGAGCACTGCATACTTATGAGACCATGATCATGCCGATGATAATGGCACTACTAGATGGTCATGTCCGCCGATCCACTGGCCGATAAGCGACGAGTCTCAGCCGCAGTGAAAGCTTCGGGGAAAATCTCTCAGAGAATCGCAACTAAAACTATAAATGGCCAAGAGGACCGGCTAAATGCCAATAAAGGAAACCAATGGAATTGTAAATACTCCTCTCTTACGAGCAAATAATTACAAAATATTAATTTTATAGAATAGAACTGGTAAAGTTACTAGTTTTATTATCATTTTAACTAAGCTTGTAGTTTCTTTAATAGCTTAGAAGATCACGATAAAAAGCAGGTTTGTATTTATTTAATAGTTTCAGCTGAAAACACTTTTCGAAAGGAGTTTTCATAGCTTCTTATTGTGGCATTATTTTGTTTTAAGTATTTATAAAAATAATAACATCCCAGTTTTAAGTAACTAACTTATGTTGGAAAATATTTTTAAATAAACAAAGTTATTAACAAATATTATGGTTACAATTCATGACTTGATATTAAATTAGCAGTTCTATAAATACTTTTTAGACAGAAACAAAATAACACGTAAATTAATTATCAGCTTGGTATTTTTATCTATCACAAAGACTCTTATCTCTGTCATACTAACATGATGTGATAATAAATATTTAAAAATTGAGTGGACCTTATCAAAGTGATATTGTTTGGGACATTAAAGTATTAAAAATATGAACCGTCATTGTCATATTTTTAGGAGAATTGGGTAAGCATGATATACCCTCTTATTTACAAATCCTTTTAAAATAACATTACTTAAAATATTTGCTAACTAACATGACATGATTAAAATAATGAAATAAAGACCATATCGAACTAATATTCTTAAGATCCAACTTGAGGGAACAAGTTTAGTTCTTTCTTTTAGATTTTCCCTAACCTTTAACCTTTTCTAACGTTATAACTAAAATCCATGCGAATACCATTCGAATTTCCACAAAACCAATATACCCCAATAGACCATTGAACAATGGTTTTCCCTCGTTTTCAAGGTGCACGAAAGAAAAAAGCAAAGAAATGTTATATTAATATTTACCATGAGCCTTCTTCTTTCTGGATTTCGGCGCCATGTCTGATGGCTACAACAACAGCAACGACGCTGATGATTTTTATACGGCGGCGGCTGCAATGCAACTTAGTTGTTGTTGCCTCGACCGATCGTCGTTCTTGCTGCCGCTCAGTTGTGTTGTTTTTGTTGGCCTTCCTTCTCTATATGGACGGGATCCCGGGTGTTTGGGGCCAGTTTCCCCTCAAATATCCCCGTGCCCCGTTTTATTTTCCTGGGCAGCAAAACAATAAACGCGAGGCATCAGCAACAGCAGCAACAAAAGCAAAACAAAAGCACCAGGAGAACTGGATTCGTTGTATCTCCAAGTCTCTTTGGGTTTTACTTATGGAGTCGGGAGTCGGGAGTCGGGGTCTTGAGTCTTGGGTTTTGTTTATAGGCAGGCGGCGGCGGTCAAGCCGGCGACACCATGGAGCCCGCGAGGAGGAAGAAAAAGAAGCAGTTGAAGAAGACGGAGATAGCGAGATGGGCGAAATTATGGGTTTCGCCAAAAACTTGATCCTGCGCTGCCGTCTCCTGTCTCTTTTCCGCCGTGCTTTTGCTTCTTGCTTGGTGTGAGCGCGTGATCACGTTGATTATAATTATATACGAAAGGTGGCAATACAAATCAGGTGAAACTCAATCCCCAAGTTTAGGAATATCCTGTGTTTAGTCGTTTTCTTTTATGTTTACACTATTATTGATTATTAGCACTTGCACTAGCTTAGAGAAATTTCTATCGAAATTTCTAAGATAAATTCTATTTCAAATCTTTAACCGTTTAAGGCCTTTAAAACACTTTTATTTTGTTTTTGTTAGTTAACAATATATCTGATTAGGGCACAGGTATTTTGAAAAACAAACCAAAAATATTTGTTGTTAATGAGAGACGAGGCGCGCGAAAAAAATCGACGATTTCTGGATTGTATCTCAAATATTGTTTTGTTCAACGAATCCGATGGATACGTCACGACTCGCGGAGAACGTATCTACGAATGTGCAACAGGCCAAAACGCCGCAGCTAGTAGACCCAAAAAAAGAGCTGGCTCTCTGAAATCAAAGAGAGTAAAAATCAAAATACCGCGAGAGCCCAGCCGAAAACGCGTGAGTTTGCCGCTGGGCGGTTAAAAACGCGCCGACCAGCCACTTCTCTGCGTTTAAAAACGCGCGAGAGTTCAAGATACTTTTTGCTTACTCTCTCCGCTCTCTCTATAGCTCTCTTCCGTTTGCATTTGTTCTTGTTTTGCCAGCATACTCTCACTTGAATTTCAAGTTTTTTCATGCTAAGGTGTGTGCGTGTGTATCTTGATCTTTGAGTTAGCATCGTTGTTGTTGTTATTGTTTTTGTTCGTGCTCGTATTTCTTTAGCTGCTTATTATAACTGACATATCTAGATGTTGGATATATCTTGGGGGGAAATATCGGGAGAATCGGTTAAAGACGCAGGGGAATCGAGTGCACATAATTGCACAGGCCCTTCTGCATGCACATATGCAGCAGGAATAATAACAGTTTTGGTCGAATTTGTTACTGGCCAAACGTGTGATTAGCAGCAACACCATTGCCAACTAATAGTACGACGCCTCCTGTTCTCCCGAGCGCATCCATGAGATAGTATTCCCCCCGACAATTGCATTGCATCCCCGAGATATCATTTTTCCAGCCTCTGCGGAGTCATTAGCCGCACAGTAGTCGCTGCTAATTATGGCCAAGATTCTGAGGTTTACCATTCTTTTACCTGTCGTGAACGCTTAGCACTTCGGCTTTCTTCAGGTAACTCCTGGCATTAAAAATGCATTTGAACCAACGGACGACCTCTGTGATCCGCGCATAACTTGCTCCTTTTGTTTATAGCCCCCGATAACACCAGGCAGAATCATTTGGCCCCGAACTTTAACATCCACCTCGCTCGCCATATTATTATGCTGTTATTCAAAAAAATAGAAAACTTGTGGGCCAACACTTAAAAAAATGACAAGAATTCTAATAAAAATATTACGATAAGTGCTGATTAAAAATAAATACCTAACATTCTTTTTATAAACAAAGTTCTATATTCAACCCCCTTCTTTTCTATTAATGATTATGATTTAAACTATTTTTAATTAATATAATGAAATACCTAAAAATGTATTTAAAAAAAAACTGTACTGATTTTTACCATTATTTTAATAAATTGAAATTAAAATTTTTCTTCGTGCATTTCCACTTCAATTCCAGTGCTGATCTTTCGTTTATTATCACGCCCGCGGCCATAATTCATTTCGATCTGGTTCGGGTTCTGCTCTGCTTTTGTCTAGTCAAAATCTCTGGATGATGCCCCCAGCCCCAGCTACAGCTACAGCTCCAGCTCCCTAAATGCCCGGATTGTGGATGCGGCTGCTGGTGCTGCCTCCGAGGTGTGATTTCTCAAGTGTAGGAGTCATGCGGTGCACAGCCAGACGCTGAGATGCTGCACCAGAGAATCGGAGAAAGGGAGATGGGGAGAAGGGAACTGAGACAGATAGATTGAGAAGGAGAGACAGAGAGGGAGTCTTTCGAAGGGACTTGGTTGGAATCGGCCAGAGGGCAACTGTTCGTGTACCCCTTTTCAGAAGGAGCCAGAAAATCAAGTTGGATCTGGGGATGCCATCAATTGAGTTTAATGGGTAGCAGCATACCATTTAATGTTAATTCGTTAGAGGAATTAAAAGAGTGCAGTTTAAGAGGTTATTTTTTAGTTAAATATGTTTTTACATATTTCTTGTGAGCTTGGATAAGCGTTATCTTTGAAAAATGTAACAGTTTTCCGTTTCCAATCTATAATATGTCATTCTGACTATGATTAATACCGTTCATTTAATTTTAATTTCAAATGTCGATTGTGCATTGCTTCCTTCTTGTTTCTGGAGATAAGTCTTTGAAAAAAAAACACAAGTATATCAGCAATAAAGTCAAACAATATGGTTCCAAGAATTTTGCGAAACAATAAAAAGCTAATTTAGAGCTAAAAGGCTTGATTTACGATTGAGCAGGTTTCTTAAAATATAATACCGAAAGAAACTTCGCTTATTGTAAAATCATTAACTTTTTTCTGGTCTGCCAAGCTTGAGAAATGGATAGTTTGAAGTAAAGTAAAATGTGCAGAGTCCATGACTTATGTGGATCCCAATTGATTAGAGGCAGAATTCTGAAAGTTTCTCTAGCGCGAAATTTGTGAGCGATTCGTGCTAATTCGCGCAATAGGGGATCGAGATGGACGCTAAGATATGCTGCAATGCCCAATTAGCACCTGTGCTAAAAAGCCTTTGGCCGAGACTTCGATTTGTTCGTTCCATTAGCACTGCACTGTGCTCTCAAATTTGTGTGCTTAGTGCTTGCGAGGAGATGGGGGGGCTAAGGTTGATTCTAACCATGTATGTATATTTATTTTGGGCTCTACACAATAGAAAATCCATGTTGGATTTTCGAGTATTTCGTGTGAAAAGCGTAGGAGGGCGGGGGGAACACTACTCGATCCGTACAATAAACACAAAACGGGGCCGACACTCCCTGGGAAAAGGCCAGACAAACTGGCGGGCCGAATGTATCTGTATCTGTAACGAATCTGAATCTTTCGAATTATTGTTAGAACTGAACATTAGATACACAAAGATGCAGAGAGGAAACCCTCAGGTCACTGCAACATGGCCAACAGATGTGCGCAACAGGCTCCCAATCAACGAAATCACCAGAAATCAGACAAAAGCCGAAGGTCTCGGGAAAGGTCCAAGATGTCACTTGGAGTGTGGCTGGGCCCTAAATCAAAGTCATGCAATGCTACCCGATTGTTCTCTGGCTTTTTCTCTTTTTTTGTTTTCGTTGTCTTTTGGTCGGTAGCTCTGTCCAGGCATCTCACGGATACCAGTCTGTTGGATCTGTATCTGCAGCATGGAAATTTTCGTATTGTACCAGAAATTTGTGTCAACGTGGGCGACACTTTATTGTGTGCCCGTGTTGTTGGGTGTGTGTAAAAATAAACCAAAGACATTTCATGTTGTCAGCAACATGTGGAAAAATGCTCGGAATTCGTTCCATTCTTGCACACTTTTGCAATGAATTAAAATCTGATAGATACACACACACAAGAAAAGCCGAAAAGCTGAAAAGCAGATCAGCCTGGCAGCTCTTCATTAACACCACAAAATCCTCTTCATCAAAAACTGAAGTGCAATTAACCAGGCACCAAGTCATTTTCGTTTCTACAACAGGTTCGTTTCGGTTTTGGTTCTTTTTCTCCTCTCTGCTGCACTTCACGTGTCCAAGGTGAGGTGTTAAAGTTTTATGGAATTTCAACAACGATAAATTATAATTACACGCAGTGCTGGGCATAAATCTACCCACACACACTTGGCTATGAAGCACACAGATACTCCTCTGCCGCGTTGCGAGTTCGTCAAACATAATTTGTAAACGCATTAAGCATTCCCCCCATTAACACCTTTTGAGGGTGACTGCAGCCTATCGGATCTATTAATATATATTTTCAAACAGAACCTAATGCCAAGCGAATCGCTAAAGGGACGGAAAGCAACTGGAATCTAACGAGAATCGTATGCCGCATTTGGCAAGCGTCCTCGATAGTATAGTGGTCAGTATCCCCGCCTGTCACGCGGGAGACCGGGGTTCAATTCCCCGTCGGGGAGATGTGAAAGCATTTCTTTTTTTTTGCCTTTAATAAATTGATTTTATTTTCCATAACGCTTTTTAAAAGAGAGTATCAGTTTAAAGAAATAGTTTAATGCAATTGAAAAGAAATGATTTCTTATTTTATTTTTGAATGTCCAAACTATATGCTCATATAATAAATTAAAATTTAAATACTACTAGTAAATTACGAGTCGTAATATATTACTCATTGGACTTATTTACAAAGTTATGTTTCAAATAATAATACAAATTCGTTAATTTGCAGAGTTTGTTTACCTTTCTAGCAAACTTGTGGTAACTAAAATATAAAAACACGGTAAAAAAAAATCCAAAGAAAATAAAAGAAAAAAATGTTTTCACATCTCTCCCCGACGGGGAATTGAACCCCGGTCTCCCGCGTGACAGGCGGGGATACTGACCACTATACTATCGAGGATGTTGAACTACGCTTGCCAAACTCGAAATATTTTATTGCTGGTGATCTTTGGTTCTACGACTTTTAGTTATTCTTGGATTTACAAGTCTGTTTAATATTTATGAGAGGAGTCGTAAGAGATAAAGCGATAAGATAAATATGTTTTCATAATCAACCCGAGATTATTTTAATTTCTTTTCATTTAGATGTTTTCGTTGTTGATATTAATTATCATAATTCCGAGGGAAAATATACATAAATTGTTCTTAGAGAGGATTTCCCATATTATGAAGTGCATAATTTGTACACCAAATTAAAATTTGAAAGGAAAATATATAATTGCAAGCAAAGTCTAGACTTTTTCCAGACTTACCATTTTCCATCGCCTTGCTTTTCTCGTCGTCGGCGTCTTCGTATCCCTCTGATCCTGGTCCAGATCCCATTTCCATGCCGCTCAAAGCGGCTGCGGCGATAGCTTCAACATCTGGCCTAACATTCGCACTGAATTCACCTACAAGGCAAATAGAAAACGGGCAATACGAAATATAAGTAAATTGAAAAACTGTGTAACTAATTTGTAAACAAAAAGGGAGAGCGGGTGGGAGTCTTTGCACTTGAGTTGCTCTTCTGTGGCGCCAGGCAAATGTCAATTAATAATTTAACAACAACAATTGCGCGTTTGTCGGGCGCCTGAAATACGAGATCTTAATTGAAAATAGAAATACAGAGAGGGAGACATTGGAGAAGAAAAGGGGAGAATGGACAACTTCAACTCTCTTCCTGCAGCGAGCGGATGAGCGTGGGCCAAGTAGACAGCTAAACGTGTGTCATAAACTTGGTCAAAAGGCTGCAAAATGTAGTGCCTTCCCAGGCTGCGATCAGAACCAGTTGCCAAGTAGTCAGAGTCATCTTTAAGATACTGTTTGACAGCCCGCCGAGATTACGTCTAGTTCTGTCGTCTGCACGCCACAGACTTTGAGGATGACGTTGACTTCCCCGACGACTCAAAGCCCACGCGAAACCTCAGCGGCTTTAAACCGAGAAATCCTCCATCCCCCCTCCATGGAGGTGCTAAAACCCCACTGGCAACTTTCAGAGGAAATCAGCGGAAGCGACTCAGACGCTGTCTCAGCGGAAGGGGTTATTCCTCCAGAGGTGTGTACCGAACCCCTCGTTTTGCCAAACCTAATGAGCAAACTTTATACGTAATTTGATAAACAACAAGTAAGGAATAAAAACATCGGCAAGCCGAAGTTTATGTACCTCTGCATCTCCCAAAAATATTAAATATTTTATTGATTTTCCGAAAACTTTTTTCATTTTAGGCAAGGGGTCATCGGAAACTTAGAAATAACTAATATGAAAATGGGTCAAAAATTTTATCAACGTTAAAATGAAAAATTTGAATGCAGATTTTTTGAGAATCGAAACACGAGTCTTTAGAGGTATGCCACTTTAAAATCGGATTAAATTTGGCAAAGTTATGGTATGTAGAAGTCCAATTTTAGGTAACCTTTTTACAAGACCTCGAAAACTTAGAAATAACTGACATGAAAATGGGTCAAAAATTTGATCAACGCTAAATTGAAAAATTTGAATGCAGATTTTTTCAGAATCGAAGCACGAGTCTTTAGAGGTATGCCATTTTAAAAACGGATTAAATTTGGCAAAGTTATGGTATGTAGAAGTCCAATTGTAATGTCCGGTTAAAAAATAGACCAAATTAACCGACTAACCCTGAGTTGCAAGCTTTTGACTGGAATTATAATACCCCCTGTAAGGGTATACAAAGTGGTACCCGCTCTTTGGCGCTGGCTTATCAAAACATTAGTTATTATTTATGATGCGTCTCATTTCGAGAGCAGGAAAAATATATGTGTGCCACTCGACGTGCAATTGAAATCGCGCGCGCGTTTTGGGTGGGCGAGGAAAGTCCGAATCTGTCAAAACGCGATACGATGAGTTATGCGAGTGCAGATCCGATAAAAGGCTGCCATTGATGGAGAGGCAGTGGGAAATAACGAAACCGACCAGCAGATTATCTTAATTACAACCATAGAAATGTCATAAATTAATGGAACTCAATAAAACTTTAGCCTAACATGAATTGTGCCGTAAATTAAAGTATTATGTAGGTACACTGGATTTAACTTCCAAAAATAATAATATAGACTAACAATATTTAATTGAGGTGAAACTATAATAATAATATAAATAACCAATATACAAAACCTTACTTAAATCCCTCACTGATTGATTTGAATAGCTTAATGGACTAGCCTTTTCATAGTATTATGATAATGTTATTATAGTAAGCTCGCATTGGTTTTCGGATATTTCCCAGTGCAACCACGAAGTAAACCAAAGCATTGATAAAAACCAAACACGAACCATGTATGTGGCTTGACTATCGCTAATTGATTGAGTGCCTTGCACTTGTCGACTCCATTCGCAGACCGAACTACGTAATTCCCCCAACGCGTCTAATATTTTTGCCACTTTAGTGTTGTGCTTTACACTCTTTGGCAGTTACATAAGCCATCTATCAAAGATCGCAAATTGCTGGGTGGAAAACTCGCGGCTCTTGTGTTCGACACATTTCCAAGAACCCAAGCAAAACAAAACATAAACGTGACAATCCATGTGGGTGCAGCCGAAGAACCATGGTAAGGGAAAAAGGTAAGGTGCTGGTAACTGATTTCGTATGGGCAGAACATGGCGACAATAACCAAACCCCGGGCACAAATTGGAGCACGTGCAAATTGGCTATCAATCAATATGCATATACGGGTACAACGATATTCTATGATGATATAGTTCGCATCGCTTCAAAAGATTCGCAATTACGTAGAAATAAAAGCAAATGCCGACTGCATGGCAAATGAATTGAATGACTGCCAGCCAATCGGAGAATCAGTTAAGCCTGTATGACACTGAGCTTAAAAAGTGGTAGCCAATTGTAAGACCATTGAGAAATTTTGATTAAATGCTTACTAAATTAAGTTAATATTGATAAAAACAATTTAAAACCAGCGGATGGCTAAGGTAAATCGCATTTAAACTAGATTTTTAACCAAAACAAAATAACATTTATCAATTTCCCAGTGTCATATAGCCACTTTTCAGATGGTCAGTGAGAGAAAATCGATTGGGTGTGGTTCGGGTAACTGGGCTTTCCAGGGGCTCGGTCTGTTGCCCACTAAACTTTGTTTAGCTTTTGCTGTTTTTCTATAAAAATTTCAAGTACTGCATATACTGCAAAAATGGGCTTCAAAATCGCCCCTCGAGTGCAGTAGTCCAAACAAAAACGTGGCCAACATTGTTGCCTCAGATAAGAAAACTTGGCTGACTGGCGAGAGGAAAAACACAAAATGAATAATGAATGGCAGGCAAATGCTCGCCAGATAAACCCACAATGGATGTGTGGGTTCGGGTTCATATTTTCATATTCATATTAAGTGACTGATTGATTGATGGCCCAGGCAACTTGGAGGTTTACTTTCAGTTTGTCGTTGGGTAAGTCACACGTTTTTTTTATCCAAATCGCTCATGGTTGGGATGTCAACTTTGAGATTGATGACAGAACTGGAAAGAAAACCCCAAAGCTATCTTAATGGCGAAATCAAAAGTGTTGTTATACAGGAGTTTCGATTGCAAACTTGGGCCATTAGCAATGTGCGGGTGTTTATGGAATAATTGTACTTTTTTTTAATCATTTAGTTAAATAATGTTATAACAAAATATAGATCTATTTTGACTTATTTTTATTCTATCAAATTCAATCTTAAATATTTTGGTTATTTATGTAGTTCAAGATGTGTAAAAATAGTTTGTATCACACACATTAATTGGAGTAAAACTGTAAATTTCAAAACATAATTATGTTATGTTTTAAAATTAGTGATCTTTCCTTCACCCCCATTATAAATCCCCCAGCCCATTAGAGATTTTGGCCAGCAAAGACTTTCGAAACTGGGTCGTCGCCGCAGACTGCCCGCACTCTAGTAGCAATTAAAAATTCAAAATATTTTTTTCTGCTGAACAGAATTTAGCAAAGTTGCAGTGGCCGCTCAAAAATAGATCAAAGTGAAAATTATATTACAGATTTCTGGGGTATTTTTTATTTGGGGGAAAGCCAGGCGAACGGCGGATGCCAGTGTGGGACACCAGGCCAAAAATAAATTCCTGTTGCAGCCATTTGGAGTTGGATTCTGTCCATCAACGCGCCGAGTCCATGCTAAATGAGCTGCACCCCCCGCCAGCCCGATGCATCGGCGTGTGAACATTAGTCAAAAATGCGTAAATGAAATCAATTAAAATTACGCATAGCACACGAGACGCATTCGGAATGGAAATCGCTGTGTGTTTACACATTCTGATTCTGCCTACGCGCTCTGCATGGCCTAATGAAGGCACGTCCCCATACCATCCCATACAATCCGATCCCCACGAGAATGGGGAATGGGAATGGGAATGGGTAAGAGTTAGGGTAAGGGTTCAAACCGAGTGCAATGGGTAATGGCCAGCGCAAGAAGAAGAGCCGAGGAGCAGGGGATCACTGAGTGCCACTTCAATTTGTTTACAACAAGTTGGCCCGCTGATTGCAGCTGGGCCACATCTCTTACAGTAAGAAAAATCCATTTTACCATTAATACTATCAAATTTTTATAACTGAATTGTTTTGAAAAATATTACCAATTTGCTTTACTTTCAGTCAAAATTAAAAATGTAGTTTTTAACAAGAAAACATTTAACTAAATCCAAAACAAGATTATATAAAAATGAAGTTCAAGATCAATTAAATAACATGTTTCTTTTTGAATATTTACTTTGAACAAAAATCCTAACCACCTATTGCCTGATTAAGTGGTAAGCATTTTGCTGTTTTAAAATCAAATTGTCATGTTTTTTTTATATTATAGTTTTCTAGTTTATTTTTTAAACATTTTTCCCAGTGCATTATTTTCTGCTTAATCATATCGTTTCGTTTTGCTTTGCTCCTCAAACGCGCATCACACAATGCAGCTTTAATTTTCTTTGGGGCCAGATCAGATCAGACAGACCAGAACCGATCCGATCCGATGCGAGATGAGAAATGAAAACTCATCGTATAATAGCACTGTCAATGGAGCTCGTTCGTGGCCCCCAGGTGTTGGCTGAAAGTGGAGATCTTCACTTCAATTTGGGCATAAATGCAGCATAATGATCTCGCCGGCAAAGAATAGCCACAAATTGCTGGAATCACATCAATTTGTCTGCAACAACACCATTTTCCATTGCACCTCTCTTCAGGAATCCTCACGAAATTTGTTTTTGTTTTCTGAAATAACTTAATTCATTTCAAGTTTCTAGGATATGCCCTAATGAAGCTGCCAAGAGATTGTTTGATGGATTCCCATATTTGTATTATTTTTTCAGCATTTCATAAGATTAAAATAAATGATCTTGATGAGTGGAAAAAAGCGAATGTGAAACCACATTTCCATATTAATCTAGAAAATAAATGTTTGGCTTTCCGTAAGCATATAAAAATAAAAGACAAATTCGGAAATGTAGGTTAACGTTATTTTTTTTAATTTTGGACCGAATATTTTAGTTTCTAAATTTACAAATTAATTTCAAAGCAAGGAAACCATTCACAAAACACAATTGCATGGTGAATTTTTTCATTATCGATCGTATATCATAGCTTTTAAATATCGGCCACTGCTGCAGTTAACTGCCCTCTTTTGTTATTATTTATGGCTTCATGCCTCGATGTTTGTTTGCTATTTCAGCCGAATGTGCAACTCGATGGCCCCACAGGGCAACAGAAATCCCGCCCAGAGTTCCTAGATGCATTCATGCATTTATTATGATTATTTATATAATCAAATGTGTACGCATGTATTTTCCAAATATTTTTTTTACTGGCCGAGGCCAAAAGCCCAGCACAGTCTTCAAACTTTTGACTGACGTTTGATTTGTAATTGAAAGAGGCAGCCGCATAATTTCTAGCTCTTTATGTTTTCAGCTTTTCCGAATGGCAGCATTTTGGGTGGTCCCTCATATATATATTTTTCAGCCCATGACGTTCGTAGAGTTTTGCGCAGTTCTCGATTTCAAACATCTAGAGTCGGCGGACGATGCCGTGGACTAGCGAAAAGAATTCCTCCACTCGCAATTGAAGATTTCCTGTTTGGCCGGGGCAACCTCATCATGATCATGATTCTCATTATGAGAAGATTCTATAGAAAGCACTTAAATTGAATAATGTCACCCGAAAGCGCTGAAATTGATGCAGCCGCGCTGAGACGGCAATTTTGTTGGATGACTTTTGGAATGGGGACGGGGATGGGGATGGGTATGGGGATGATGATGAGAATGGGCATGGGGATGAGACGGATTGGATGGATGGGACGACGGATGCTCACTCGGCCGCTCACTTGATGATGATATGTCAGCAGCCACGTTGGCATGTAATTCAATACGGGCCGACGGACTGATAAATGCCAAAGTGTGAAGAGGCGCATTTCGGATAAATGTATTGTCTACAATTTCAGCAGCGACCAGAAAACCGCAGTAACCAGGAACCCAAAAACGGAAAGTATGCGAGATAAGGTATTCTGATAGAGATGGGAGTGTGAATCGTGATTATGGATAGAAAGCAGTTTTTCTTATTTCCTATTTAAAGTCATTTGCAAATATAGTTTTTTATGATAATTAAAATTAATATTAAGTTAGTTAAACTTGCTGTACAAAACAATAGTTTTATGGAATCAAGCACAGTATATCGGATTAAAATCCATGTGGCTTATTATATCGAAATCACATGACTTCAATTTAACTGTTCTTTTAAGAAAATATTTATATTATTACAATCATTTTTTTTAATAACCAAAACCTGTTGTGAATATTGTGAATGTCGTGAATGACATTTCAATTTATATATTTAATTTCTAGATCAGAAAAATCATCTTGAAAGTACTATGGTCTCCAGAAACGTTGTCATCTCCATTATAATTACAAAGCATCAGAAGACAACATACATTGGAGGTACAGCAGATAGAGATGCCGATGCCGAATGATAAAGGAAGACAGCGACGATCTCAATCTCGAAAAGGCCGAGATTCACGGAACGCATGGATCTTTGGCGACCAGTGAAAAGGGTCGTCATACACATGTGAAGTGCTCGTCGGCATGCCAAGCACCGAAATAAAAGCAGAGGAACTCTCTAAGGGGTCGGGCAGTTTATGCTTTTTTAGTATTCTTTAGTTTCGTCGAGTATCTACATATATTTATGTTGTTCGTATTTGGGGAACCTTCGAAATGAATGTCCAAAATGAGAGGAAGGAGTGGTTGGTGGGGAGGGCGAGACGACAGCCGCATTTGGAAACAGACAACGCAAATCAAATTGTAAAAGTGTTAAAGGCTGACACATTCAAGTGTTTGACGCGTCCCCTTTGGAACTGTGCGATGGAGTGCGTGTGTATCTGTGTGTACCTGCCTGTGTGTAGTATCACTTTCAAAGAACGTCTGCCAGTCAAGGGCCAAAAACGCAGAAGCGAACATTCGCCGACAGCTGCACGAGAGCTTTTTTAAGATCTTCAGATCTTCTAAGTTCAGAAATAATCCGCATGCGACTAAACCTAAATCTTAAACAACAATTTAAAAATAGTTTCCAGGAGAAATCTTTTCTTGTTTGAAATTGTCAAAGTTAACTTCACCACATAATAGATAATAATGTGACATTTCAATTTCCTTGATATATACTCTAAAAATTAAATTCAACTAGCCTGTTCTTGTATTATTTATGTCTTGAATATTAAATACATTCCATAAATAAAACAGAGCTCCTCCTGTGAATCGAAAAAACAAGCATTTAAAGTAGCAAACACTGGTTAAATTAGATATTGTCAGCTTTAAAAAACGTATACATAAATTACCAGAAGCTCTACACCAACTAGAGAATATTCAAGTATAATAATGATCGTTAAAAGGCCAGACAATAAATAATTTGTGAACAAATGTTGTGTGAATGTTATGCCACACCAGACTCCTACGCTAACTCTAAAATTTCGCCTCGAATGCTAATTCAACGGAATGACATCTTCTTAATTAGCCCACAAATTTGTTAATAGCAAAGCTAAATCAATAAATATATCTACTCAAGTCGCCTCCCACTCGATCTGGGATCTGGAAATGTTAATTGTTGGGGCAAACTGAACAATGGGCATGACTTTTACCATCGCAGCCAATGGCCTCGAGGAATGCGCTGGAATATCCGAAAAAAAACACAAAGAAATCGAGGAAAATAAAAACACAAAGGTTAGAGTCGAAAAGTAGGACAAGATCGATCGCTGACTCTCGATTCGATTCGATTTCGTTTGATTAGACAACGAAGTGCTTTTTTTGTGGCTTACCATTGTTCGGACCCACAACCGCGCCGAAATTTAAAGTTCGAACTCGCTTGTTGTGATCAAAATGTTTTATGACTGCCACACGTTGCCAATGAAAGGAATCGAACATATATATCTCTGGCTCTCTGACTAATTTGCATTCGATGCGGAAACTGGAAAACTGCTAGTCATTGCCATTGTCTAACCAAAAAAAAAGGGGCCCGCAACATGTTGCCAAGAAGCATGAACCAGGTTATAGAACATTTTTGATGTTTTTTCTCATTAAATGATATGAAAGATTAGCTGCTTTTCATTGTTGGTCAATTCATTGTATCTCTTGTTATATTTTGAATTGGGTTTTATTTACACATACATTTATAACTTAACTTTTTAAAATAAATAAATAAATAATAAATAACTATGTTCTTAAAGTAATCTTCCTTCGCACCATGTTTTGAGATAGGAAACTGACTATTCATTTCAATGACCACGGATCACATTTATCGCACTGAAGGCTATTACGTGGACATTCAAAAGCTCTTTCGAAAGGCTCAAACCCGTTCACAATTTGCTGCAAACGCAGTGGGTGATCATCGTGGTGAAGAAAGTTTCGCGGGTAGTTATCTGTGCAGAATAACTGTGCCACATTGAGAAAGAATATCTTTTCAAGGTTAACACTAGTAAACTTCTCATCATTCCGGCTTTGTTTGCTTCTAGAGGAGTATGCGGCAAAGGCCAGTTTCAGACCTTCAATATCCGCCAAGCGTTCCTCATGATGCTCCGTATTTAAGCATGGCTGAAACTGCGGCAATGACAGGATTTTCTGGCCAACATCCTGATCGTTTCCGTGGCTGTCGACCAAAATACCGCGAGTGCCGATGGCATGCATCATCTCGTGGGCTAGAGTGAATCCCATCAGACTGTACTTAAACACATCGTGGCTGTCCGACACGAAGAATGGCTCCTGGAGTAAAGGATATGGCATTACAATAATGTTCTTGTCCACCAAATAGTACGGGCTGGATGGACTCTGAAAGTCAGTGATTGTGTCGGGCATGTGAAAATACTCCTCGGAACTCGGAAATGGTTGTTTTAATTGCGCCATATGCTTTTTCATTCGAAACTCCAGCATCTTAAGGTGTTCTCTAGCGTAGTCCAGATTTCCCGTGGAAATCTCTAAGTCTTTATAGTACCGGCTGACGAAGCTCCGATGGTCAAGACCTTTAGGAATGTTGCCGATATTGAGGACAATAGCCTGCACCTTTTCTATAACCATCCTTTTTTGTTTGGAGGTCAACCCAAGGCGGTTTATATTTACTTGGTGAATCAACTGACGGCGCAGTTGGTCAAAAATTTGCTCCACTTCCTGGATGTTGTCCTCCAGCGTCGTGGGATCTTGAAATCGCTCCTTGTAGAGTAGACTCGAAGCCAGACTCATACTGCTTCTCAAATTCCGGATGCATTTAATTGGATCTCCGCCGTCATTGGCGTTCTTCCGTATGTGCAGAACGAATCGGGTCATTATATAATTAGCTAACAGCTCGGCGTGAATGAAATCCATTCGTCTAAGAGCCGTAAAGTAGTTCAAATTCTGGATGTACACTCGTAATCGACTTGAAATACGGTGGCCAACTATTGCCTCGATGAACCTCTGCCATTTGAGTTCAGTTGTCCACTCAATATCTTGTACACTCATGAAATGCATTTCTTCGTCATCTTCGTTTCTATTCGTTAGCTCCTCTAGGAACCATTCCAGACTTGTTACCTCATGCCAAAAACTATTCTGCCTATTATACGGAACTCCCATGTCATAAAGGGTAATGCCAAAATCTTTTAACTTTAGCCAATCATGCAAATTTACTTTAAAATTTGGCATACTTAATTTTAACATGGAATTTCTAGTGATCTCCACGTTTACTATGACATTGGTAAGGCCGTAGCGGTGCAGATTCGCCAATGTATTCATCCACTTAAACTTATCCCTTGGCCATTCGAACCCTGAGGGTGTTAGATGGGGCCATGTCAGACCTTTGCCAGGAGTTGCCAATCTAAGGTAATGCTCTGCCGTCCTCGTTTCTGGAGGAGCATCGAGGCAGTTAAGATAGTAGCGCAGGGCCTTTGCATCCACACTTGACTCGTTGAAACCGGGTATCTGCGATATCTGGTGCAGTTCATCCATTTGTTGAATCAGGTCATAATACATCATGTAGCTCAGCTTTTGATTGATATTAGAAAAGTAGTCGTTAATGTTGTGTCCCACGTAATTCCCGCACGCATAGCCGAAGTAATTGCCGCAGGCACTAGCATCCTCGTTCACATTCCCAAGGATATTGTTCAGCAAACGTGTGTTGGAATTGTTAAAGGCAGCATTTAGAATTGGCGAAGCAGCAACGATTGGCGCAATTAACAGGCAAATAATCCACTTCATAGCTGGGAGGTTACTCTACTGCAAAAAGCTCGGCAGTATCTCGCCTTTTTATATTATGTGAGCTCTAAATACATGAATTGAAAGCTTATCAGACTACACAGAACTCTCGGATTTTCCCAAAACAAAAATAGAACTATTAGACACTGGCCAATTCCAAAACAAATCAAATTCAAATATAAATTTGAAAGCGTGACCGGCTGTGTCGGGTCAAGAAATAATTAATAATCTTGAAAAATTACTTGTTGAGGTTTTTAAATAGACATTTTATTGTGAAAGCATCGCAGTCACAAAATCAATATAGAAAGCTATAGTCGCGTTCTCCATAATCTCCCAATATTTGGGAATTCCTAAAAATTGTCGGATTTTTAAAATTTATAGATGTGTTCGTCGATTAGGAAGAATAAAACTTCTAACTGCGACACCTAAATAAGTGATGCTCATCAAAAACATAATTAATGGGATCGCAACATGTCCTATTCACTGCATTGCAAACTATCTACTCAACATATATTTCTCAAAATGCAATATTCCCTAGAATTTACAAGTATAGGGCAAATTTTAAATATATAGACTTAAGCCTACAATTGCATGTGATCAACTGTACCAACGTTCTGTTCTTGGATCAATTTACAGGCTTTGGCACCAGGAAATATTATGCAGATCTTCATTACATTTCATTTTGATAAACACGAATGTAGTTGAGCAGCGAGACCTGGGATATTGGCATTTGGTCTGAGTTTGGGATTGGGATTGGGATTGGGATTGCGACTGGGTTTGGTTTCGAGCCTGTAGCCTGAGCTGTTTGCCCGATGCCCGCCGCCTGATAAACGAGCAGGGTTTTCCGAGGAAATCATGGTTATGGCAGCGGGGCCACGGAGGCCAGCTATGAGGTGGAAAGGTGCCACAAAGTAGTGGGAGTGGAGTGGGAGTGGGAGTGCGACTGGTTGTGGGAGTCGTTGCCAGAATGTGGGCGTGTCGCAACCGCTTAGATGTGGCAGCAAAACGGACACAAACGCGCGTGGAGCGTGCCTCATAATTGGCAATGTGAGCGGCAAAAGACGAACCCGCAACACGACAATTATTTGGGCAATGTGGTAAACGGTTTTTCGTTCTTTTTTTGGCCTTCTCCCATCTTGGCTTCCTCTCTCTCCAGTTCCCAGTTCCAGTTGCGGTCTCCGCATAACTTGGCTAACAAGCAAAAAACTGTTGACCAAAAATTAAGGCTCGCAATGCGCGTGCAAAGAGTCACAGAAGCACAGGCAGCACACAGAGAAATGACACATCAGATAAGGCAATATCACCTACCCAGGCCAATGGGAAACCAAGGAGACACAACCTGGTCAGAATGCACTGAGAGAAAAGGTATGGGCATACCAAAGATCATATAGAAAATACTACTTTATAAAATGCCTTACAGTTTTAAGAAAGTTACTCAGATGCACTGACATGCAGTTTATGTACTTTATTTTTTATACATCAACATAATTAATTTCTAAAGACAATAACAAAATATGTGAATTACAGAAAATAATAAAATTGTTGTGTTAGCATTGTGTCAGGCATGAAAATTTATAATAAAAAAAATCTAGTCAAATTGATTTTGAATTTTATGGAAATATACATATTTAAATACGCGATTAAAATAGTTTAAAAGTGGTTTAATAAATTCCATTTTTCATAAGATTTAAAACGTATTCGAACAGTTTTTAAAAATCGTATATACATGTGGAATTTTTTAAGTGCCGCAAACGAGGCGACGACGCCGTTTGTCTGCCTCGTTGCCACAGCCACAGCCGCAGAGCGAGAGCAAGATGCAACAATTGATTGCCAGAGAAGGAACCCAAGTCCAGCCAGGAGCTGAACAATGCGAGGCTGCTGCGGTTGCTGATGCTTTGCTGCTGCTGCTGTTGCTGCTGCTGCAATTCCAACTCCATTTGGATTCGGAGGCGGCTCCTCAGGGTCGTTGCACAGCAGCCACGTCTGCGTCGTTCCCCATTTGTACTTTGCAATGCAAACGACGCGATGTCCTCCGCCCAGATCCTCCTCCACCTTCTCCCCAAAGCCCCCCACTCCATGGCCCATGTCGAGTACACGAAGTACAACACAAATTGTGGTGTCGAACATCATGTTCTCTGTGTCCCGAAAAACAAAAACAAAAAAACGCAATCACAATGGACCGAGACAGAGGACAGATCAGAAGCGAGTTGGGCCGACTAGTCGGGCGGTTTTCGGGCGGATTTTTGAGGAAAAGTCTAATTGATGAGTGGCGTGTCCCATGGCTAGACACATTCTGCAGCCGCAGCCTCATTACCCCGATGTCTGGGGTCTGGTCGTCCCTGGCCTTCTCTGATCTTGGCCAAACACACAATGGACGCATAAACTAAAGGAATCCGGTCCTTTCCCCCAGAGACGAAACTTTGACGCATGAATAAGTAAGCAATGCCAATTTTCAATTTCCATTGGCAATGCCAAAACTTCAACTGCAAGTGACATTGAGCTGGGAGTGAGGAAAATGCATACCCTATAAGATTTTTCTATTACAATAATGATTTGGAGCTCTGCAAATATTCTATCTCTATATAAAGCTTTCTTCTTTTAGCGTTTTTAGAGTTACCAAGCTGTATTGTTTAATAAATAAAATTAAATGTCAAAGTTGTGCCAAAAGAAACCTAAATTATCATAATCCGTATAATGCATTTCAAAAGCGTATCTAATATTTGTATGACTATTGTTATAAAGAAATTGGTAATTCTTAATCTTTAATTTATATACCTACACAATTGGTCCGTATTTGCAAAAAACACAAAAGCAATTTAAATTTGAAAAGGAATCTCGACAATTTGTTTTGATTTTGGTTTTTCTGGAATATAAAAACACACATAATTCTTCATTTGTTTTGTATTATTTTGTATTGTACGTTACTAATGACTACAAAAAATACACTGCCCGATAAATCGTGTTGCGCAGAGTTTAAAGACAGAAAAGTAATTGACCCTTTGGCATTTCCCTTAGCTATTAACCCACTATGCACGTTGGTTCGAAAGCTGCCAAAACAGCAATCATAATAACAACAGAAAAACAACTTTGGCAGCAAAAAGCCTACGTGACGTTGCACAAAAATTGACGAATATTTTTTTGCTGCTTAATATTTCTTGCGCCTTTTGAGCTCGGCCACAGGAAGAAATAAATTGTTATTTTTTTTGTATGAGGGGGTTTTTGCAGTGCCCATTGTTGTTGCTCTTTAACACTTTACGTGCGAAATAAGGCAGCGCGAATAAGTAGAGAAAGAGACGGAGCATGCGGCTAACAAGAGAAAACGAGACGGAAGAAGCGCTAACTTTAAATTAGCTTTGACAAGATAAATGATCAAGCATCGGGCTAAAAACGAAATGAGAAATGGATACTCCCGGCGACCTCTTCCCCTTTTTTTTAAGTTGCCTTGACTTAACCAATGTACTCGGTAATTGTACAGTGTGTTTCGAAAAAGTAAGACAAGTGGATTAAAGGTATAGGGAATCTAAAAGCATAACTAATAAAGAGTTTATTTTTAACTATTTACCATAATACCATAGCGTATAACACTCTTAATATTATTAACCATTTTTGTACCAATTTTGTATTAATTTAGTGGCAAAATACTACTAGACATCTTAACATTGTGGGATCAAATAATGTAGCAAAAGATAGGGACATGAATTTTTGTTAATGCTGAGTTATAAATTATTTTTAAATTTAATTTTTAAGTGCTAGTTGCTGAAGCAATCATGTCTATAATTTCAGCCCTGACCATCTGAAACACACTGTAGCGAGAACTATCAATGGCATTGCAGCGAACCCCTCGTTTGGACCTCCAGTGACCCCGACAGTTGGGTTGCATTCGCGCCTCGTGCATCCTCATCCTCATTATGCTCGTCCCCGTTTGCGTCATTGGGTCTGCTATTTCAATCGGACCGGAAAGGCCGCAGCACTAAGTATATATAATTTGAGACTCTCCTCGGCTTCCTTCCTTCGGTTTTGCCTGCTGCTTCCCGCGGGGCAGGTTCCGTGCAATTTACAATTGGCATTGGCAGCGAGGCGTCAAAAGGCTTATTAAAAGAAATTTGCAATTGCAACGGACAGCGGACATCGGATATTGGACGAGGGACTATGGACACTGGACACCAGGGATCGAGTCGCGGAGGAAACGAAAAAGTGGGGCCCAAACGAAGCGCATTTCAAATTGCATCCCAAGATGCACAGCTCGAGATTTACCATTCCAGTCCGCCGACGAGCCATTTATGTTATTTCTGCTGCGGGTCTCCGCGTCTGCATCCTCCTGCAACTTCATCCGCTCCTGCTCTGCTCCTCATCTCTATAAGGCCCGGTCGCACACAATCCCCCAATCACAATGGGGCAGGCACGAAACTCCACTTTTAGAAGGCACCTTATCTGTGCAACGGCATCATTATTTCACACCAGCCCAGCTGAAGGCACAAAGCAGCCATCGAGCTGCAGATGGAAATGGAAATGGAGATCGAGGAGCAGGAGCAGGAACCGAAGAATCGGGAGGGGAGCACGTCGTCTGTGGCAGCGGCAAAGGGCACACAAAAACGGCATAAATATTATGGCCAAGCTGCGAACGAGCTGCAGGAGCCGACCATAAACAGGGCATAGAGATGGTCAACAGTGCGGATGCCAAAATGTTTTAGTATGCACTTTTATTCAGTGGAATTAAACAAGTAAATAAATAATACAGTAAATGTGTTTAGACACAAGTCTGGGTACTATATACTTTAAGCAATATAGCTAAGACGTACATTAATAAATAAATAAATTAAGAATTAATTAATTGTTATCATTTATATAGGAGAACAACAACTTATATTGATATACGAGACTTCATTTAGTTAGTCTGACTTAGCTTATTCAAAAAGACGTAAAATATATTCGACATAGAAAATATGTATTTAATTTCATAGTGCAATGAAAAAGGAGCATTAATTAAATTCATGGTATTTTACCAAAATAAAAAAAAAATTTTACGTTTTTCTGAACCCAAAGTAATGTTTCCTGAAATTCGTGTCACGCGCTCATCGCTGAAACTCCAGCAAAAGATCTCATATCGAGAACAGTACGTGGCCGGCAATGCCATGATATGCTTAAACATAGATTCAACGAGACGAGGAAGTGCAGGACGGGCGAGGAAGGGCAGGATGGGGAAGGGAGGGGGATGGCCAAAGCCGGTCCTGGCACATCGCGATGTGCTCCGGCAGATTAGTCTGAGCCATAGAGCTGCTTCGTGTTTTCGTTTCTCTTTCTGTGGCAGATGTGGATCTTGGCCAGAAGAACAGAACAGAGACCCAAAGCTCGCATTTTCCACGGGGTTTTAGGCTTAGGCTCTAGCTTTCTCTGGGTGCTGGTCAAGCTCGACTGATGCCATTGCCGATGCCTGGACCGCATTGTTCCCCGGCCTGCAATAAATTATCGATTAGAGTGGGCTGCCGGCAGGCTGGATATTGGCAATGCAGGCCCAGCTGGGGTTCAACGACCCAAGTAACCGACTTATTACCGACCAAATTACATAAACGAAGGGTATTCGTTACGTTTTAATGGCCGCTTGAAGCCCATTCGGGTTCCTAAAAGGTTCACGCCTACACTGACTTTTTGCGGCCCTGCAACTGTACGCGAAGGTGTGAAATTTCCAGCCTGGCCATATTCCCCAAAGGCCCCCAAAAGCTGCAGCTGCCCCTGCCACTCCCCCACTACTCCGGCTACTCTTTTCCTCCAGCCAACCAGCCAGCAGCCCTAAAGCCTTTAATTTAATGCCAAGGCAATTCGCCTGGCCGGCAGACGTGGCTGGAATTTTAAATGTATTTTTCAGCCACAAGAATCCGAAAACGGCGAGCGCAAAGTGTGATTAACGCGTACCTGCAACTCAGACGGGAATCGAGGACGGGCCCAGCCTTTTTGACACAAAGCCTTGGTCGATGGTCGCTTTTTGGTCTCTCGACGGCCCAGCGACGTTGACAAAAACCCGCGGGATCCGTGGATCCTCGATCCTCATAAATGCGCGCAGAAGCTGCACAAAAACCCGACGAGAATGCCGGCCACCTCATCCTCATCCCGGTACTCCATCTCGAATCGCCGTCGTCTACCTGAATGGCAGTTTGTAACTTTTGTGTGGCTCGGGGCTTAAATGCCCCAACTCGTTATGCTTACCACAGCAGCAGCAGCGACCGCAGATAAGAAACGAGGAGTTGGGGCAATCTATGCACTTGCAAAAAATCTATGTTAAATCTTGTGCTTATCACATGGCTAAACTATACGCCCCAGTTAATTTGTGGATGAAGATAATATGAATTTTTAATAGATTTTTAACTGTATTTGTATCTTTATTTTAAACCACTTGTTGTGCTTATTATTTGCAACATTTTTTTAAATTTTAAAATGCTACATATTAAATTACATAGTGAACGTATTTAAATATGGTTTTTATAACATTTATTCGCTTTAGCACAAAAAAACGCACGTTTGAACTAAAATATATGACTCAATTACTTAGGGACTTGAATTTCCATAACTTCAGTTAAATATTTCTAAGCCCATCTTTTATAGGTATATCTTATTCCTTGCATATTTGCTTCCGACAGCTGCTTTTCTGAGTGTAGAGAATCTGCAGTTTGCTTTGCATGCCGCACTTAGATCCCTTCTACCCGACAAAGTCTCTTCCATTTAATGAGTGTAGTCTGGGTCGGTCCGATGGGTTCGGATTCGGGTTTTGGGTCGGACTGGGGTCCAGGTCCAGTGCCGTGTCGGTGACTGCATCATTTTAATAATATTGTTTACGTGACATTTGATTTATTATGAACTTTTTCTTTTGACAGATTATGTGGCGGCTTGACTCCATGCCAGTTGGCTACTGTTTTGCCTTGGCACGCACACTCATACTGAGACTGAGACTGAGACTGCGACTTCGAGAGCCCTGGGATCGTTTTGGCTTCGGGACTTAATGGATCCGCGAACCTGAATCTGAAGCAAAAATCTGCAACGACAGCTGCGGATGCTGGCGAATCAATTAGCCTGCCATATAACAGTAAGGCCCACAATTACCCCAAATTACACGAAACAGTCCCATATTAAGGGTATTCAATTAGTATTGTGAACAAGGAGGTGTTCGCAAAGCATAGTGAACTTTGATTTGTATTCAATAATGTGAAAGGTTTGTAGGGAATCTACCAACATTTAAAAACAAGCCGAAAGGCTTAAATATAATTAACAACCCCCAATTTAAACACCATTATCACATCAGTACTTGTTAAAGTCCGCCTGCTATCGCATCCTTATCTAAGCCATACCAAATCGTTTACAATCTTTTTGAACTCCCACCGAAATAGTACCATTTCCTTTAATTTCCAGCGATCAGCTTCAGAATTGATTCCCATTAAATCCCTTCCTTTCATGGCCTCCGATCCATCTTTCTGCCCGGCCTTTTGCCTTTTAACGCCTTTTTTACGACCCGCACACCGAACGAAGAAAAAATTAATAGTTCTTGTCATTTGAAGCGACCAAAAATATAATTAAAAACCGTCTCAAGTGCCAGGGCTCTCGATAAATCAGTTCGAGGCGACAACACCAGAATCGGCAAAACGCATGGGATCAAAAAAAAACGAACATGGAGCGAGGTGAACCAAAACAGGCCAGAAGAAGAAATGTTGGCCCAGAGCCAGGCTATTTGGATCCCCCCAACCACGGGCACCTTCTACGTTCTTCTTCAAAACTCAACTCGTTTGAATGCTGAATGCCAGAAAAATGTTTTCAAATTATAAGAAACCTTTGCGCGGTGCAGTCAGTTTCGGTTTAGGGCTTTTGGGTCCATTCGAATTCTCTGGGTCGATTTCTTTTCCCTGTTCTGTTCTGATCTGTATTTTTTCATTCTTTTACTTTTCGTTTTTATGTTGTCGTCTGATTCGTTACGATTATTTACAGAGAACTCGACAATGTCGTTTTAATTAAGAACCAGTTTTATTTTTAGGTTTTATTTTGGTTGGTTTATTTTTTCGCCTTTGCCCAGCGACATTTACAAATTAAATGCTGATAAGTAAAAGTTTCTGGTGGGTGCCCTCTCATGCCACCAAAAATTTAATTATGCGACATGCAAGGAGTGCAACAACAATAAGTGAGCTGCACTGAGAACAAAATGTTTCTATCCAAAATAGAGATCAAAGACCCTCGGGTAAATAAAATAATATGTGTAACCTCTTAACCTTGATCAAAACTTAATACAAGAATTTTAAAATATCCTGACTAAATGACACTGGATCCATAAAATATAATTTTACGGTTTTCGCGTTAAGAACTTAATTTTAATCTCATTTTCGTCAGTGTGCCTTGCGGTTATCGTTGAGACTTTAATCTTTATGGGTTATGAATGCACTCGAGTGGTTAGGCTCAATTTAAACAGCCATCGAGCCCGACCAGATCGCAGCGTTATTTACGATAGCTGTCAATAATAATAGTCATAATAAACACAATCGCCGGTCCCTTATGGAAGGTGTTGCACCCATGCGGCGAGGGTGCGAGTTCGTTCGTTTTAATATTGACCGATTCCGATAATGTCATAAATGTGACAGCGATAAAAATCAACTCAATTTAGCCGAGATGTGTGGGGGTCGTCCCTGCAGGTTGTTTTTGGGGCCCACAGAGACAGAGGCAGACAATTCAACTTCAAAATTGTTTACACTTTACAGCGCTGGCAAATGTTTGATCGAATGTCTCAGCGCACATATTGACATAGTGATTAGGGTTCGACGGAAACATTCTTCCAAGCAGGAAGCTTGCACAACTCTGCTGAAAAGTCCAGAAATGGCAGACAGAGAACGGCTCACATTGTGTTTTGCTTTGGCAATTTCCATTTGCACTTCCATTTCCCATTTGAGTTTCAGTCGGCGAGCATTTTATGCAAAAACGGACACGACTTTGCACTAAAAATGAAGCGTTCCCGAAGAAAGACTCTGCAAAAAGGAGGCCAAAGCGAAAGGGACTGTTTAAAATACTAACTACATTGCGGCTTTTAAAATGCACTTTAGATGAGAATTAAAAAAAAACAATGCGATGGACAGGTACACTCAGGGAATTCAGGAATTTTCGGAAAAAAACAATTGTGAAACGATCTCTAGATTTAAGTAAGTATTTCCATCAAAATATTGACTTGCCTGCAAGGTCTTTTCAAATGTTTACTAGTTAAAAACAATATTTTTCCTATTCCTTATATTTTAATAATTTTTGTTATTTATTCAATAAGCAACTGATATTTCTTTTACATTTTGAACATGTAAGCTGAATTCAGAACATTTAAAATAAAAGCCTAGCCACTTTAAACTCGAGGCAATTTACCAATGTCAAGCGATACTTCCTTTGGCAGTTGCAAGCGTTTCTTCCCTCCTTTCCTTTCCATTTAAAAACAGACTGTCAATGCATATGCAGATATATGAACATTGTCAGTCATCTTGCTGCATTTTTCCACAGGCAGTCATCCCAGCGGAGTCGAGTGAGATTTCTGCGCATAGATTGGCAACGAGAGGGGAAATAAATTGCTTTTGGCTTATGCAAAAGCTGGGCTGGCTCCTTTCTTTCGAGGAAGATGGGCCAGCATCCAAAGATGCCAGGCAAAGCGCGAAATTTCTCGTACGTGTGCGATGGTCCGGTCCGCGAAAAAGTCGACGAAGGGAACTGTGGAGAATCGAGGAATATTCTGCGGCGTTGTTATCGCCGCCTTTGGATCGCTGAGGTTGAGGCTTCGCAAGCGGAATGCGACGCACAATTAATCATATCTGAATATATTGCGCCCTTTGGTGGCATAAATCTCGCTGGCCTTTAAGCCGCTCTCTCGGGAACTTAAAAAACGAATCGGCTGAAGGGAAAACTGCGCATTTTAGCGCTTCACGCGCATGCGCAACCAATCGCTTGATTAGTTCCCGAACTCCTTAGTTCCCGGCCCAGGATTAAATAAAAAAAAAAGAAAATAAAGTTAAGCCCCAGCTTGAACAGGAAATAAGCTTAGCCAATGGAATCCAAATGGTTCGGATCAACATTCCATCGGCCTGCCCCAGCTTATTACAGACCGTAATGAGCGTTCCCAGCTGCATTTCTGCAGCCTATTTGCCAATTAAATGAAATTAAAGTCATATCTGGCAATTGCCGTCGACCGACGCGTCTTTACTTCTGCGACTGATGAGGTGTCGCCAGCGGGACGCGTAATTAACCCCATGGGTACCCTGCCCCATCTCCATCTCTATGCCACAAGCAAAGACCAGAGCAGACTCTTCTAATTAAATTGTGCTGGCCACTTTTTAATTAAGGCAATGCTGAATGCACTCTGGCAGACTTCCAACAGCTATGAAAATGCAGCCTATGAGCGATAATATAGGGCCTGATGAATTCTAAAATCAAACTAATAAAAGTCTGGTTAATTAAAGCCATCTTAAAATTGTTTGTAATAAGCAAGCTGCCTTCATTAACTAGAAGATTATTTAAGTTATTACTTGCAAGGCGAATTCTCTAAAAAAATTTTGTAATAATCATTTCATCTTTAATGGGACTTTCAATGTATCCATAATCTTCTTCATTCAATCAATACAAATTCGATTTAAGCTAAATAAAGAATAGTTTTCTCCATAAGTTGCCCCATTGTGAACGCTCTGCTTGGGGCAATTCCAAGTTGATTCAGTGCATCATAAGCAGGGACAATGTTATTGACTTTGTGGACCCAACGTGGCCATTCCTTGGTCACCGAAAACCCAAAGGAGACCGCAATTAAGTGCATATAAATTTTGTATTTTTACGATCGCTGGTCTTATAAAAAGCTCACTCTATGGGCACAGTTACAGTCACAGCTGCCAAAGGAGCACCCAAGACCCATTCAGCTGGGCTCAAACGGATAAAATGGGCCGATTTATGTCCACGTGTTCGAACTGGCGAAAAATATGAGCAAAATATATTCCAGAGATGGGGAAACCCCGCTGTTTTTCTATTGCTAATTAGCCATGACATTGCATAGCTTGGGGCCAGGAACCATTCAAAAGGCATGCTTAATTCTGCAGAGAAAAAAAATCTGGGGAATGTTTGCCAACTTAATTTTTTGTATTATTTGTTTTCTTGTATCAAATAATATCGTTTGCCTCAGTTTAATTTCTTTTCCATTCCTGTGTCTTAACTTTAATATTCGAAAGGTGTATGATAACAAAAATTATATATATACATATATAATGCTCAAGTAAATTGTATTGTTTTGTTTTTTAATTAGTATCATACTTGAGAAACTATGAAAATTAAATTAACAGCTTTTGTAGGACAAAAAAATATTTTAAAAGAACATTGAAAAAATAAGGAACTTTTTCTGTCCACCTTTTTTGTTGTGTAAAACCGGATTAAAAACTCTTGGGCAAAAGCCCCTCTGAAGGGCTTATCTTAATTTTTGCATTTAATAACCGCATTGCGGCTGAAACGAGCCAGCGAAACTGCCACCGGTCAGTTGGGGCGATCGCAACGGGCGGCCATTAAGCTTAATATGGCCAAGTAAATTCTTGGCCAACTATGCCGAGGTGTGAAGAAAAGTGTCGACTTGTTAAGCCGGGGCCACAGCGGGCCCAGACAGATAGCCACCACCTTCGTCGGATGGGATCGCCTGAGCCGCGGACATTTCTCGGAAACAACGCGCGCGATTCCTGGAAGCAATAAATAAGGAGGAGGTGGCGGAGGAGGAGGCATTGCCAGCGGCATTGTCCTTCATGTGTTTCGTGGCGTAATAAATTTTATTTATTTTTTTTTCTGCACAAGGATATGGCGAAAAAGGGCCGACACACCACCATGCCACACCACACCACAGCCCTGTCGCACTCAATTAGCGAACGCGAGTCGCGCGCGTTTTTTGGTGCGGCAAAATCTGTTTGATTTCCCCTGCTAACTTTACGACCTGCGTGCGGTTTCCTTGTTGAGGCAATTTAACTAGACTGGTCTAAAGATCACCTCCCATCGCCGCCCCGTAAAAAAAGAGCTACTCTTACCGGCTGTCAACACTCGGCTTTGTCTTTGCTGCTTTAATCCGTAGAAACAATGGGCGGAAAATAATATACAGGTTGACTATAAAGTGCCTGCTTAAACATTGATGGGCTTAGACCCATAAACATCATAATGGTAGCTGCTCTATAAAACAAAATACGAAACCAAGTGGAATAAAATTGGAATTAAATCCGCAACCCGTGAAAGCAAATTCAATTTGGCGATTCCACCGAAGTCTGTGTACACTTTATGGGCAAAAGCCATTCGAAGCGGTTGTTAAAACGGAATTTGTTTTTTAATTAGTTAAGGCAGCTAAAATTTAATTAAATTTAAAGTAATACGCAAAGCGGTGTGCGGCTCATAAAATAAATGCAAGCTGATTTCATTCCAGAGAAAGATTTAGAGTGGAAGTAATTATTCCAATTTGGTTTAAATATAATAAGAAAGATACTTAAAAACAAATCAAAAATGGATGTGAACTCTCTCTTTTTAGTCAATATAATTAACACATTTTTGTATTTTAATTAATCATTTTGTTGTGTTCTGATTAACAATAATTTTAAGTACCAAAGGCATAGGAGCTTAATGAACTTTAGATTAACGTTATGCATTAAAAGAAGAAGTTATCAGTTTTATTGGCAGACGATAAGATTATTAATGGGTATAAAAATAACAGGTATTCAACGGAAGTGGTTATCTTTTTAACAATAAATATAATAATTATGGGTATTAACAATAATCAAATTTGAGATAAAAATGTTTGCAGCCAAAGGTGAGGTTTTCATAAGTGCAAATTCATGAAGTATTCTTATCAGAGGTCTTTTCCTGCTCTTGATATGTCAGCGTTAAAATATAAGTACTAAAATGTCACAGATATATCTAACCAAATCTATTAAAAATTCCCCAATATCTAAGCGTTATGAAGTGTAAGAATTGATGACGGCAAATTTTTTGATATTCATATTTAAATCGCCTTAAAATCGCATCAAAGCCAAATGGCCAATTGAAGTGTTTCGATTCCATTCCGCTTCCAATTCGGATCGTCGCAGATGGTCGCGCATAAACTCGGTTGTTTATGGGCCTAAGCGGCTTTGGCTTAAACTTTCCTGGCTGAGTTGCTCCGTTTGTGCCCCGGTTTTGTGCCTCCGCAGCACCGCCTTTTGCCGAGGCTGCGTGACCAGGTCTTTTCTGCCATCGGCCATCGGCAGTGTCTAATCCATGGCAATTAATTACATCGTTACACGCGCTGCCGCCAAACAACTTAATACAACATAAATAATTGTCAAAATGCTCGGCCACAGACGCGCGAATTAGTCTTCATTATGTCAATAAATCTTGGCCAATTGCCACACCGGATCATGCAACATCCAAACGGGAGTCCTTATATCTTTTTGCACCTGCCCCACGCCAAAATGGAAACTTAAACCAGGCCTTTTCCAATTTTCCTATCAATTTACGTTAACTTTGATGTACAGCAAACAAAATAAAGTTGATCGTGAAAAGTATTAATACAATTTTGCTATCTTTATTTGTTGTTTTAATGATTTCAAATCGTACAATTTATTGGAAATAATTCCTTATGGATTAATAAGGATATGAATAGATATAAATTAAATGGCAAGTGGCATCTCTTGTGCAATTTCCAATAAATACCCAGTTAAAAGTAGCATTTTTTTTTATCTGACGGGAAATGCCAATTGCCTTATTGATGCATTTATTTTTTTTGCAGAGAACATACTATAGACGCCAAAGTTGTTCTATGGCCGTCTTAAAAGATGATTATGGTCATGACAACTTAATGACGAACGCAGCTCGGCATGGGAACCCGATCCGATCGGTTGCGATCCCAGAAGCGAGCCCTCGTCTGGAAACCCCTCAAGTTGCCTGGTGACCGAAAAACGAGACTGGCAAATTTGCATAAAAATCAGTGGTAACCCCCGTCTCCCTCAGGTGACATTAACAAGCCACAAAAGGAAGCAGCAGCCACTGTGATACGACCAAATTTTAATTAAAAGTTTAGTGGAGCGAGAGACACACGCCAACGACAACGACAGCGACACAGCAGCAACATCAACGCCAAAAGCAACCCAAGAACAACCCTGAACTGTGGGCCAGGATTCCTATTCCTGGCACACATTAACCAGTAATAAAATATTGGAATTAAACATAGAAAATACAATTTTAAAAAAGAGTTTTTAAGTTAATATCTGAATTAATAACAATTAATAATAAGTGGTGTCCATTCAAACATCTTGGGATGATTTATGGACAAGCTTAAGTAGTTATTTTATTCCCTTGTGAAATAAAAATGTTTTGAAAATAGGTCTATAATGAGCATAGATCCATTGATTCAATGGAAAAATAAAGGTTTTTTGATACAATATTTTCGATGAATAAAGAAAATATAGTTTTGTAGTTTAAACAATGAAGATTTTACATATAGATAGTTAAAGCCAATAGCTTAACATACTGCAATATATAGCCATAAATTTGTATGCCAAAAATGTTTGACTTTGCCCATGGTACATGCGATCTTTGGGGCATTGCGACCGCAAAAGGTTGCTGGGGCAGAATGCCGTGCAACAAGTGTCAGGCCAGGCAACATGGCTAACAAGCGTCGCCTGTTCGTCGCCGCCATCGGCTGCTGTCAGCAATACACGCAAGAAAAGGAAATAAACCAAAAAACAAGGAACCACACCACCGGGACGAGGTGTTAAAGTAAATATGCAAGCGCTTACAACAAATTTTACATGCCGCTGCAATAATTGAAAAATCATGTTGCCGCACACCAAATGTTGCAGCGTCCGAGCAACATGTTGCAACATGACTTTGTGCTTAGCCAGAAATTCGACGAGTAAGGTCAGCATTAAAAACATGAAAATTTCTGCGAAAAGATGGTGGAAAATGATTGAAAATAGGTGTAACACATTTTAAGGAATGTGGCAGAAAGGAGTGGTGAATATTTTTGTCACGCTAAACCAATAAGGTCGATAACCTTAAGATATAAAGCGTTGCTATAAGGATGTCTTAGAACTATTTGCAGTTAGTTTCAATTTAACTATCGCCTATATAGATGTCTTAAATATTTAATTAACAAAAAGATATTACAAACAGAATTTATACATTTAAATTGAATTAAAAACAAGAGAGAACGCTATAGTCGGGTGCCCCGACTATCAGATACCCGTTACTCAGGTAAAGGGAGTGCGAGGGAGATGGAGATAGAAACTTTGATCACGCATAACTTTTTAACGAATGGTCCGATTTGAAACACAATAAAACTGCATTTTTACTTTTCCGAAATATTTAAATTTTTAAAATCGTATATAAGCGATTGTGGGCGTCAGAGGGGGCGTGGCACCATTTTGAAACAAACTCGCGCTGCGTAGGAACTCCTAGAATCTGCATGCAAAATGCCAATCTTCTAGCTTTTAAAATTTCCGAGATCTCAGCGTTCATACGGACGGACAGACGGACATGGCTATATCGACTCGGCTAGTGACCCTGATCAAGAATATATATACTTTATAGGGTCGGAAACGCTTCCTTCTAGCTGTTACATACTTTTGCACGAATACAATATACCCTTTTACTCTACGAGTAACGGGTATAATGATCATTTCCACTTTGATTCCACAATTAAGATCTAATTACCCATTTCACTTTTAGAAGCCCCCTTTATTTTTAATGGCACTAGCTAAGCCTTATACGTAACTTTAATGTCGGGGCCTTTGAGCACGGGGTTCCCAAGTAATTCAGCTTTTGTTATTTTAGCCATTTCCCCAAGCGGATTGCGGATGTGCATCGGCAATATACGGATAGCTCTGCTTTGGCTCAGAATTTCGCTTCGGGACATGCCCTAAAAGAATCGCAAACCTCGCCGAGAATCACGTACATAAATAAATAAATACGCAGGCGTATACGCGTATGTTTGTATATTCACGCCGCAGCGGAAGCTGCAACAGTAGCGGGGCATCAACATCAACGGCAGCGGTTGAAACAACAAACATTCAAGCCGCCACCGCAATGGTTGTTGCTCATTGTTGGTTTTTGTGGCCAATGCCGCTGCAATTGCCACTGATCGCGTCGATTCAATTAGTAATTCTAAAAAGGCGGCAAGCGACGTCTTTTGCATCTTAATGAGCCCAGTTGCTGCTGTGCCAGCAGCCGATGTTGCTCCTGTGCCAGCAACACATGCAGCATGTTGCCGCTGCAATAACATTTGTTCATAACAACAAGAAACAGAGACAGGGCAAGTTTTTCCATCCAATTGCGCCGGCACAGCACTTTTCATGCCCAAATGCAGTTGTGATTGCTGCTGTGACTGTTGCTGCTGATGTTGCTGTTGCTGTTGTGACTGCTGCTACTGCCACTGCTGCTGCTGCTGCTGCATTGACTATTTTTGTCATCCACGTCCACGCACTGGTCGTGCAACATGTTTGCGCGTCCATCTCCTGCCTTTTCCACGGAAAATGTAATTACTGTGATTTAATTTTTTTCCACATTTACTTCTATTGCAACTGCTGCTCTTGACTGGCATTGCCATTTCTGCGCGCGCATTACAAACTTGGCTCAAATTAATTCTTCAAGCCCAAATGCGATCTGGCCAAGCTGCAGCTAATCAAACTTTAATCAATGCGGCATTTTGATGCGACATTGCTCGTTTCCTTTTTTTTTTCCTGCAGCCAGTTCCATAGTTGGAACGATGGGAAAATATGCCGCTTGGCCTGGGAGGAAATCTGTGTACGGTCATGCCGAGAAATGGTTATTAATCTGGAATGGTCATATGGGGAAATTAAATGATCGTAAACCTATATGGAGTATTTCAAATGCTTTTCTAACAATTTCGATATTTCTTAAGTGCTCCAATCAATTACTATTCGTTTTGATAGGATGCTGTTGGCTAATGGATGATGCCATTATTTTTAGCAGTCATAAAATCGACCGTGTAAAGCAAAATTCTTAATATTTTGAAATCAACCAGAGAATTGCAAGCACTTTAAACTCGTTTTTATTGCTGTGATAACTAAAAGCTTATACTGTACAATATTCGTCAGCTATATACTTAAAATCATTGCCCAATTTTTGGTTATTACCCTCTTATATTTCCTCGACGAGCATAAATAATATATTTAATATAATAATAAATAATACTCGGTATCGTCATCCAAAATAAAAGCGTGTCCATTCTACCGTATCGCTTTAATTTTCATAGCATGACGATCATATTTATATGTATTAACATGCCAATTGCATCATTTCTAGTCATTTATAACAGGTTTACTTTACAAAAATCTATTGTGTTGAGTTGTCATATTAGTAACGTTTTACATTTTAAGTTCAAAGTTTTTTCTGAAGTCGCCAGGGTGACAATTATTCTAAACACTAAGCATCGACTTTTATATTCTTTTTCTTACGTGAATAATTAACCTTTGACGGATTAATAATCGCGTGTAGTAACGAAAGCGTTCAAGTTAAATTAAATTCACAGATAAGAATCAAAATGATCGACTATTTTATACCCAACCTTCGATTACCCGGAATAATAAGCAATAATAATATTGAACTTTTTGGAAATATACTCCCAAAAAACTTAAAATAACAAATCTAAAAATAAAAACTATATTTAACCTACTGGAACCTAATTATAAATCAGACAACCATAAAATATGCTGATAACAAAAAGCTGGATTGTTATTGTTTTGAACAGTTGTATATAGTATATACAAATGATTATGATTATCGCCATGAGTCTGATGAAAATTAATGCCTAGGCTCAGTGGGTGGTGAAGTCCCTTATAGAACGGATCGATAGAGGAACTTGTGACAAAATGTGTATCGCTCTGCTGGGAACGCCACTTTTGTTTATGGCCCTTTGGGTCCTGCTAAAACATCTAAATAAAACTTACTTTGTTCTTTCATTATGCAAACGAGTGCGAACAGAGGATGGTAGTCCACTGCAAAGCAAAGTGGTCCTAATGCCCGGAAAAACTCGCTTCGGCAACAACTTGGATATTCTCAACTTTTCACCTTGTAAGTTATATTTTCTTTATATATAAATATATATATTAATGGAATTTGTATTACAGCAAGTGTTTTTAATTTTGTACGAGAATCAACTGCCAAGGCCAAAGGTAGAAACTATCTGTGGTATTTCCTATACGCACCCATGTATAATGTAGTTCGGGCCGAAGAAGCTGAGGAGATATTTCAGAGCACAAAACTGATAACCAAGAATGTGGTTTACGAACTGATTAGACCGTTTCTAGGGGACGGACTTCTGATTAGCACAGGTTAGTCATCAGTTTTAAAGTGTTATATTAGTTTGCTAATTAGTATATGATTTTCAGACCATAAATGGCACTCCAGAAGAAAAGCTTTGACGCCGGCTTTTCATTTTAATGTCCTGCAGTCTTTCTTGGCTATTTTTAAGTGAGTAAAAATTACCCAACATCACTTTTATTTTATAGAAGCTTGGGCTTTATTGCAGAGAAGAGTGCAACAAGTTACTCAAAGTTCTTGACAAAAATATAGAAGGAGAGCTGGATATTAACCAAGTTATTCCACAGTTTACTTTAAATAATATATGCGGTAAGTTCAACTATTATTTTAATACTTTATTTAATTTACCAAATATTTATTTTACAGAAACCGCTTTGGGTGTGAAGCTGGATGACATGTCGGAGGGCAATGAGTACAGAATGGCTATCCATGCCATTGAAGAAGTTCTGATACAACGCGTTTGCAATCCGCTGATGTATTACAACTGGTACTTCTTTCTCTACGGAGATTATCGGAAACACTCGGAGAAACTTCGGATAGTTCACGACTTCTCCAGTCGCATTATTCAACGCAAAAGACAGCAGTTCAAGCAAAAGCAACTCGGGGAAGTGGATGAATTCGGCAAAAAGCAGCGATATGCGATGTTGGATACCCTTTTGGCAGCCGAAGCAGAAGGTCAGATCGATCATCAGGGAATCTGCGACGAGGTCAACACTTTTATGTTTGAGGGATACGACACCACCTCCACCTGCCTAATCTTTACTCTACTGATGTTGGCCCTTCATGAGGATGTCCAAAAGAGATGCTTTGAAGAGGTGGAAAATCTTCCCGAGGACAGCGATGATATCAGTGTGTTCCAGTACAACGAACTCATCTATTTGGAGTGTGTGATTAAGGAATCACTCAGGATGTTTCCCTCGGTGCCCTTCATTGGACGACAGTGTGTGGAGGAGAGTGTGGTGAATGGAATGGTGATGCCGAAGGACACCCAGATCAGTATCCACATCTACGACATTATGAGGGACCCTCGTCATTTCCCGAAACCAAATGAATTCCAGCCAGAACGGTTCCTCCCGGAGAACACAGTAAACCGTCATCCATTTGCATTTGTGCCTTTTAGTGCTGGCCAAAGAAACTGCATTGGTCAAAAGTTCGCCATCCTGGAGATGAAGGTACTCTTGGCAGCGGTGATCAGGAACTTTAAGCTGCTGCCTGCTACTCAGTTGGAGGATCTTACTTTTGAGAACGGAATTGTACTACGCACCCAACAAAATATCAAAGTGAAATTGTCGAAAAGAGTCAAATAGTGATATGTAAAATAAGAAAAACTGTTTACCAAAGATGTTTAAATCTTTAAAATCTTGAAAGAAAGAAAATAAAGTCTATTAATAGATGAAAATTTATAATTGAATATAAAAAATCAATTGAAAGCAGGTCTGTACTCAAATAATATGCCCATCCATCCAATACCCAATGGGAACATGTTTTATACTAAGTGCAAAAATAATTATACGGCAAAAAACATTTGTTCCGCTTACTAGAATATCAGTCAATCGGTGCTTGCCATTAATAGATCGGAGCTTAATCTGTGAGGTATTGAGAAGTCTTGTTTAGCTCAGAAATGATTTTGGAGGTCCTGATTTCAGTTCCATTGCTTGTTTTTCTAACTTGCAAGTTGTGGTCGCACTTCAATCAGAGTTACTTCATCTTAAGTCTCTGTAAGCGAATTCGAACTGAAGATGGCAGCCCACTGGAAGACAAGATTTACGTAACACCAACCAAAACCCGATTCGGAAACAACTTTGACCTACTGAGCTTTACATCTGGTAAGTGCAACAAATTCAAATATATTAAAAATGTCTCTAAATGTTACATTTTTATAGCCAGCATTTTTAACTTCATGAGAGATGCCTGTGATCAGGCCAAAGGACGGAATTATCTTTGGTATTTCTTTCATGCACCAATGTATAATGTCGTTCGGGCCGAAGAAGCAGAGGAAATATTTCAGAGCCCCAAGCTGATCACTAAAAATATGGTGTACGATCTTTTAAAACCGTTTTTGAGGGAAGGCCTATTGACCAGTACAGGTGTGTTAAATACTTTAATTATCTTTAATACTTTTCTCTAAACATATTAATCCAAATAAAGATCAAAAATGGCACTCCAGACGAAAGGCTCTAACTCCAGCTTTCCATTTTAATATTTTGCAGTCGTTTCTGTCCATATTCAAGTGAGTATTATTATAAATAGGGAAAGACCGTATTGTTGTAAATATGTTTTACTTTTAGGGAAGAGTGCAATAAGCTTACAAAAGTCCTCAATCAAAGCGTAGATAAGGAATTAGACCTTAATCAGGTCATTCCTCAGTTCACTTTAAATAATGTATGCGGTAAGTCCAGTCATTTAAAATGAAATTAATCGCATGCTTTAAAAATCGAAATCAGCATGACTAGCAGAATTTTGTAATACAAATAATTCTCTTATATCTCGGCTTCAATCAATTAGATAACCGTGTGCTCTCAATTATCAACGTCAGCCACTTAACATTCAATTTTCATGAACTTAAAATTAATAATTCCATTTCAGAAACTGCACTGGGTGTGAAATTAGATGACATGACGGAGGGCTTACGATATCGCCAATCGATTCATGCCATAGAAGAGGTCATGCAGCAACGGTTATGCAATCCCTTTTTTTATAACATAGTGTATTTCTATCTCTTCGGAGACTATAGAAAGCAGGTGGATAATCTAAAGATAGCCCACGACTTCTCCAGTCAGATCATCGAGAAAAGGAGAACTCTGTTCAGGAGTAAGCAACTTGGCCAAGCGGATGACTTTGGCAAAAAGCAGAGATATGCGATGTTGGATACCCTTTTGGCAGCCGAAGCAGAGGGTCAGATCGATCATGAAGGAATTTGCGATGAGGTCAACACTTTTATGTTTGAGGGATACGACACCACCTCCACCTGCCTAATCTTTACTCTACTGATGTTGGCCCTTCATGAGGATGTCCAAAAGCGATGCTTTGAAGAGGTGGAAAATCTTCCCGAGGACAGCGATGAGATCAGCGTGTTCCAGTACAACGAACTGATCTATTTGGAGTGTGTGATTAAGGAGTCGCTGAGGATGTTTCCTTCGGTGCCCACCATTGGACGTAAATGCATGGAAGAGTGTGTGGTGAATGGTTTAGTCATGCCCGAGAATACCCAAATAAATGTTCATATCTTCGACATTATGAGGGATCCCCGTCATTTCCCAAATCCGAATACTTTTCAACCAGATCGATTTTTGCCGGAGAACACCGTGAATCGTCATCCTTTCGCCTTTGTACCCTTTAGCGCAGGACAAAGGAATTGCATAGGACAGAAGTTTGCTATTCTGGAGATCAAAGTTCTCTTGGCGGCGATGATCAGAAATTTTAGAATATTACCCATAACTTTGCTGAGCGACATTACATTTGAAAATGGAATTGTGCTGCGAACGCAACAAAACGTAAAGGTTAAATTGCTGCGAAGGAAACAAGAGTAAAAACAAAAGCTTATTATAAATTGTTTTACGATTATAATTGCCTATAGAGTTCTATTTCTTTCAATTTATTGTTTTATAATACAACCTCAAACACAATGAAGAAAATAAACAAACCATAACATATTCTGATAACAAACTGCTATTTCTTTCTTGGTATATTTGTTCAAAAAGTTTATGCCAAAACTCAGTGGACTGTGAAATTCGATGAAGAACGGTTCGGCCGTAGAAAATAGTGACAAAATGTTGTTTGCTCTGTTGGTAACTCCACTTTTGTTATTAGCCCTTTGGCATTTGCTAAATGCACTAAATAAAAAATACTTTGTTCTTTCATTATGCAAACGCGTGCAAACGGAGGACGGTAGTCCACTGGAGACCAAAGTGGTCGTGATTCCCGGCCAAACGTGGTTTGGCAACAATTTGGATCTTCTGAACTTTACACCTGGTAGATAATGACACTATTTACACAGAGACTATTTATTAATTTATAACGCAGCAAGTGTTTTTAGCTTTATACGAGAATCAACTGCCAAAGCCGAAGGAAAGAATTATCTGTGGTATTTTTTATTCGCACCTGAGTACAATGTGGTTCGGGCCGAAGAAGCGGAGGAAATATTGCAAAGCACTAAGCTATTAACCAAGAATACGGTTTATGACCTGATAAGGCCTTTTTTAGGTGACGGCCTCCTGATCAGCACAGGTTAGTATACTTATTTGAGAAGTATATATTAAATTTATTAAATATGTTCAATTTTTATAGACCATAAATGGCACTCCAGACGAAAGACTTTGACCCCTGCTTTTCATTTCCATATTTTGCAATCGTTTTTGTCTATTTTCAAGTGAGTTTGATTGCCTAAATTGTACGTTTGTTTGTTATAAGCGTAATTTTTTATTTCAGAGAAGAGTGCAACAATTTTATAACAGTTCTAGACAAAAATATAGAAGGCGATCTGGATCTGAACCAGATTATTCCACAGTTTACTTTAAATAATATATGCGGTAAAGCCTACATTATATCAAATAGATGTAATATTGAGTTTAGTTTATTATATATTCCATTTTTAGAAACCGCTTTGGGTGTGAAGCTGGATGACATATCGGAGGGCAATGAATACAGAAAAGCCATTTACGCCTTTGAAGAAGTGTTTATACAACGCGCTTGCAATCCGCTGATGTATTACGACTGGTACTTCTTTCTTTACGGAGATTATCGCAAACACTCGGAGAAACTTCGGATAGTTCACGACTTCTCCAGTCGCATTATTCAACGCAAAAGGCAGCAGTTCAAGCAAAAGCAACTCGGGAAAGTGGATGAATTCGGCAAAAAGCAGCGATATGCGATGTTGGATACCCTTTTGGCAGCCGAAGCAGAAGGTCAGATCGATCATCAGGGAATCTGCGACGAGGTCAACACTTTTATGTTTGAGGGATACGACACCACCTCCACCTGCCTAATCTTTACTCTACTGATGTTGGCCCTACATGAGGATGTCCAAAAGAGATGCTTTGAAGAGGTGGAAAATCTTCCCGAGGACAGCGATGATATCAGTGTGTTCCAGTACAACGAACTGATCTATTTGGAGTGTGTGATTAAGGAATCACTCAGGATGTTTCCCTCGGTGCCCTTCATTGGACGACAGTGTGTGGAGGAGAGTGTGGTGAATGGAATGGTGATGCCGAAGGACACCCAGATCAGTATTCACATCTACGACATTATGAGGGATCCTCGTCATTTCCCGAAACCAAATGAATTCCAGCCAGAACGGTTCCTTCCGGAGAACACAGTGAACCGTCATCCATTTGCATTTGTGCCTTTTAGTGCTGGCCAAAGAAACTGCATTGGTCAGAAGTTCGCCATCCTGGAGATGAAGGTACTCCTGGCAGCGGTGATCAGGAACTTCAAGCTGCTGCCTGCTACTCAGTTGGAGGATCTTACTTTTGAGAACGGAATTGTACTACGCACTCAACAAAATATCAAAGTGAAATTGGCGAAAAGGGTTAAATAGTGATTATAAAATAAGAAAAACGGTTTGCCAAAAATGTTTAAATCTGTAAAATCTTGAAAGAATGAAAATAAAGTCTATTAATAGCTAAAAATAGATATTTGAATATAAAAGCAGGTCTGAACTCTACTTAAAGCAAATCAAATAATGTACCCATCCATCCATTACCCAATGGGAACATGTTTTATACTAAGTACACAATAATTATACGGCAAATAAACATTTGTTCAGATTGCTGAGCTTCTAATCGGAGCTTGCCATTAATAGATCAGAGCTTAATCTGTGAGGTATTGAGAGGTCTGGCCAGAATAATCGTTTAGCATAGAAATGATTTTGGAGGTCCTGATATCAGTTCCATTGCTTGTTTTTCTAACTTGCAAGTTGTGGTCGCACTTCAATCAGAGTTACTTCCTCTTAAGTCTCTGTAAGCGAATTCGAACTGAAGATGGTAGTCCACTGGAAGACAAGATTTACGTAACACAAACCAAAACCCGATTCGGAAACAACTTTGACCTCCTAAGCTTTACATCTGGTAAGTGAAAGAAATTCACTTATATTAAATATATCTTCAGATGTTACATTTTATAGTCAGCATTTTTAACTTCATGAGAGATGCTTGTGCCCAGGCTAAAGGACGGAATTATCTTTGGTATTTCTTTCATGCACCAATGTATAATGTCGTTCGGGCCGAAGAAGCAGAGGAAATATTCCAGAGCCCCAAGCTGATCACTAAAAATGTGATATACGATCTGTTGAAACCTTTTTTAAGAGAAGGCCTATTGACCAGCACAGGTATGTTAAATACTTTAATTGTCATACTTTTTTAATACATAATAATCCAAACACAGATCAAAAATGGCACTCTAGACGGAAGGCCCTGACTCCTGCTTTCCATTTTAATGTTTTGCAATCGTTTCTGACTATATTCAAGTGAGTATTATTATAAATAGGGAAAAACGTATTGTTTTAAATCATATTCATTTATAGGGAAGAGTGCAATAAGCTTACAAAAGTCCTCAATCAAAGCGTGAATGAGGAATTAGAGCTTAATCAGGTCATTCCTCAGTTCACTTTAAATAATGTTTGCGGTAAGTATAGTCATTTAATATAAGATTAATCGCAAGCTTTAAAAATCGAAATCAGCATGACTAGCAGAATACTTTAATACAAATAATTTCCCTCTATCTCAGCTCAACTCAAATAGATAAACATGTGCAATATATAATTAGATTCAGCCATTTAGCATTCGATTTTATTAAACTTACAAAACTAATAATTCCATTGCAGAAACTGCACTGGGTGTGAAATTAGATGACATGACGGAGGGCTTACGATATCGCCAATCGATTCATGCCATAGAAGAGGTCATGCAGCAACGGTTATGCAATCCCTTTTTTTATAACATAGTGTATTTCTATCTCTTCGGAGACTATAGAAAGCAGGTGGATAATCTAAAGATAGCCCACGACTTCTCCAGTCGGATCATCGAGAAAAGGAGAACTCTGTTCAGGAGTAAGCAACTCAGCCAATCGGATGACTTTGGCAAAAAGCAGCGATATGCGATGTTGGATACCCTTTTGGCAGCCGAAGCAGAGGGTCAGATCGATCATGAAGGAATTTGCGATGAGGTCAACACTTTTATGTTTGAGGGATACGACACCACCTCCACCTGCCTAATCTTTACTCTACTGATGTTGGCTCTTCATAAGGATGTCCAAGACCGATGCTTTGAAGAGGTGGAAAGCCTTCACGAGGAAAGCGATGAGATTAGTGTGTTCCAGTACAACGAACTTGTATATTTGGAGTGTGTGATCAAGGAGTCGCTGAGAATGTTTCCCTCTGTGCCCTTCATTGGACGGAGATGCATGGAAGAGTGTGTGGTGAATGGTTTAGTCATGCCCAAGGATACCCAAATAAACGTACACATCTTTGACATAATGAGGGATCCCCGTCATTTCCCAAATCCGAATACTTTTCAACCAGATCGATTTTTGCCGGAGAACACCGTGAATCGTCATCCTTTCGCCTTTGTACCCTTTAGTGCAGGACAAAGGAATTGCATAGGACAGAAGTTTGCGATTCTGGAGATCAAAGTACTCTTGGCGGCGGTGATCAGAAATTTTAGAATATTACCCATAACTTTTCTAAACGACATTACATTTGAAAATGGAATTGTTCTGCGAACGCAACAAAACGTTAAGGTTAAATTGCTGCTAAGGAAACAAGAGTAATAACTAAATTGCAAATAAGCTGCAAATTCAACCTGTAGAGCAAACCCAGTAAAACCATAGCGTTTTACGATTATAATTCACTTCTATTTCTTTCACTTGATTGTTTTATAAGACAACCCTAAACACAATGCTGAAAATAAAGAAACTATAACATATTTTGATAACAAGTAGCTATTTCTTCATTGCAATATTTGTTTACAAAGGTTATGCCAAAGCTCAGTGGACTGTGAAATTCGATGGAGAATGGTTGGACCATTATTTTACTATGCTGCTGATACCTACAATTTCTATGTTGCATTCGGAAAAAAAGTCTGTTCTTAATCAGTATATTCCCGGTTATAGTCAAATGTTCTTTTACTAAGATCTCGTATCTACCAAATGATTTTTACATAGCCCCAAAACAACCGAAAAGTATGCAACAAATTTTCAACTTTTCATACATTTTTTACTTTTAATAGAAACTATATTCCGTTGTACGATACTGTAGAATAAATGTAAAAATATATTTTATTTTTAGCATTTAACGTTATTAGCATAGAATTGTTTATTTATGTACCCCATTTTAAATGGATGAAATTAATTTACCTACTACGCTATGTAAACAAAAGTGTTCATAGAACCCTCTGTTAACAGAATGCCATACAAACTGAAGCTCCATCTCGGTTATCGAACATGTTTCTACCGTAAACAATGTAATTATCAATAATTATTTATAGAAACAACACAAAATGTGATGCACTTGCAGAAATTAATTTTTCTCATTTCTATTTCTTTGCCAATTAGACAAAGAATAAGTAACTTTTCCCAATTAGACCAACAGTGTAAAAGCCTGTTGCTTAAGGATATAAAAAGACAAGGTTTACAAATTTCTCTAGAACTTTATATAAGCAAAAATGTATAAACAAAACAGCCACTCGCATTATTTAAACAACTTTTGGAATTATTGGTAAAATATGGCTTTAACAATTGAACAGAACAGAGGTGTCCTTAACATATTTGCTCATATAAATACAAGACTTGTGTAGTCAAATAATGATTTTTCTAGGTCGATTTGAGTGTGGCTTTCAAGGGCCTTTATTACAGCATGGTTTCGCTAGGAAATGCTTAATTTAATTATATATTTCCATTTTGCGCATCGAATAACAAAACAAACCGCACGCACACACACACCCACAGTCACATGCACTAGCAGTGCACCAAACACACACATATATCCGCGCGCATCATGAAAAACTTATTATCTTGGAGTTTTTCGGCTTTCCAGCTTAACATATTTCACGTTCCTTCAATGAAACATACACTCACCAGATGTTAAATGCACAAAAATCACATTTACCCCGAAAACTAACAAAAAACAAAACATTTTTTCCAATTCGCGTAGCTAGAGGTGAGAAAACTAGAAGTGGAAAACCATCGATGCTAATATGCATTTCATCGATGTTTCAAAATATTGGTGTTATCGGTCTTAGGCCGGGCACAATCGATGTTTTTCCATTTTCAAAGAGTATCTGTTAACGATTTCACTACGGTTCTTACGCGCTCTGTTATGTTCCAGTCTGTTAATTTCCAGTTATAACGCATAGCACTGTAAAAAATGTTTGAAAAAATTATAAATTATAAATAAAAAAAACTTAAGTTTTTAAAACTCGATATGGCACAACTTCGTGTTACGGCTTGAAATACATGTTATGTAAATAATAAAGCATACGGTATGCATACAAGTTTAGATATAATTCTCTGTTATACATCATCACTGATAATTTATCAGATTTTACTTTCAGGTCTAATAAATATTTGTAATATTTGAAAAGATTAATTTAAATAAGATTAATTAAATTAAAAACTATCTTCATAAAAACAGCTCCCCCAAATATTAAAAAAAAGAAAAAGGGTTGTTTTATGTTGGTTTTTTAAATAATTGTATTTTTGGTTTTTTTGTTGTATTATTTTTTGTTGATACTTTTAAAAAGTAAATTTCTATTTTGATCGAAAGTATTGATTGAAGCACAGAATACCACATAGCAATGTGAATCGTGTGGCAAGTAAATTAAATTAAGGTGTTTCTTTACATATAAATCGAGTGAGTTATTGGGACGAAAAAAGGTTTAACAAAATGTCGCGGTCGCAAAAGCAATTGTAGAGTATTGGCTAACTTAAATCGCAATCTAAATACATATATACGTGTGTATGGTTACAGCTTTACAGGTCTTTTGTCGTTACATAATATATCAATATCATAGATCATTTTTTTCGTTCATTTTAATTTCTTCTACCAATAAAATTAACAACAATTCCGATGCATTTGATTGGGCACGTGATAAACATTGATAAACGTGCTCGCCTACTCAGACGCATAACAAATTTAAAATACTGTTTCTTCTAATATAATTAATATACGATAACTGTTTCAGTAGTCAATTAGTAAGGTCAACATTGCAGTTAGACACGAACGAACATATATATCTATATATATATATATGGGGACTTTATGCGCATATGTTCAATCGAATATGCCTGGTTTTTGTAAATAGTTTCTCCGTTCGTATATAAGTTAGTCGATTACTAGTTAATTGTGTTACAAATTGGTACACTAGTGTGGATTGTTCCTTTTTTGCGCGTGGGTGAGTTTAAGTTAAAGTTAACGTTAACGTTAGGCTCAAAGTCACATTAGTTATTGCTGCGGTGCTCTCGTGTCGAACAACATGGATTCACATTCATTCACAAAAACGACGAGTATGCAAACTTAATCTACCGAGTGTTGTATATGGTCTAAACATTCATAACGATATATTGGTGCATGTTCGATGTCTGCTGATGCTGAGCACCCCCTCAGGTTGTCTTTTTTTTCAACTATAAACTATATCCGTTTGCCGGCGGGGGCAAACTAAGGCATGCCGGGCAGTCCGCCGCCCACAAGTCGCTGCTGTTGCTGCTGCTGCTGGTGAATCAGGTTCACCCGCGCCCGCTGCTGCTCCAGCCGCTGCACTGTGGCGGTCAGATGAGAGTTCTCCACGTACAGGTCCTTCACCAGGATGTCGGCATTCTGCAGACGCTGTGTCTGATCGGCCAGCATAGCCCCCTGGGTTTCGATTCGGCTATGCAGATCGTTGAGCTCCACTTGATGCTGACGCCAGGATTCTGGAGGGGATATACACATAGCTTAGAATCTTTCTTCAATACATATATTCATATACTTACGCTGCATCAGGGACTCGGTGTATTGCTGCTGCTGCTTGATGACATTCTGCAGATGGCGATTCCGCAGCTCCAATTGGTTCAGTCGCTGCTGAAGCGTTGGGTGCGTCGTTCGCTGAGGGTAAACATAACATATGAATTAAGATGAACTCGGCAATTAATATAATCTTTAGCTCACCGCATAGGCTTTCTCGAGAACGGGTCGCGCCTCCTGCAACTGGTGCAGTTCCATAACCAAACCGTCCCTTTGCAGACTCAAGTCCTTGATCTGCTCCTTGAGGGACAGCTCGAAGAACTTGAGACGCTTTAATTCCTCCTTGAGTGCCGAAGGACTGCTGCACTTCTCGTGGCTAAGGCAAGACGTTTTACTGGTGGATTCGAAGCTCTTGTTGGATGCCGTCGACGAGGTCTCACAGTCGGCGATCTCCCCCTCCGATGGAACCTGCTGGGGACTTTGGGCCCGCTTGGGTTTGCCGATGGGAGCCGGACCGGAGGGCGCATTTGTGGTGCCACTATTAGTGGGCGAAGGGCCCGAAGGAGAGCTGTCGAATGGTGTGGTGCTGAAGATGGAAGTCTCCGAAGTGGTGAGGTTATTGCTGTTCGAACAAAGCAATAAGATACCATATCATATATGGATAACGTTTTTAAGAACATTATTTCTATTAGGTGGGAATTCGGCTTAACAAAAAAAGAACTCTATTTTCTTTTTGGTATTGATAAACATATTTAGTTTTTCGGTGGTAAATTTTTAAATTATGAATTATAACCATTAAAAAATTAAGTTTATAGTTATTCAATTTAGATAAAAAGTGAAATAAACCTCCTCTATAATCATATTGCAAATAATGGACCCAAAATCAAGTAATTCAAGCTAGCCTATTTTATTAGACCAGTTAAAGATTATTTGTTACAGATTTTGATGAATTTAATTTCGATCGTGGTATTCAAAAAAGCCGAGCCAAGTACGAATAAAAGATCAGCGAAATTATAAAATCTAAGTTTCCGACTCTGAAAACCAGAAACTATCTTTGTGATTTTTATTAAAATTATAAATAATCGATAAATCATGGTTTTATGAACTCAAAATTTGTATGCATTTCTGTATGTATTAAAAATTATATTTATTGAACAAGCACAAACATACACTTAAAGACTATATTAGCTTAAACAGGACATGGTTAGATGTGAGGGACAAAATCAAAACATATATATACAGGACAAACGGTGACGTTAATGAAGGACACACAGGGGATGCACACACCATGGACACACAGAGAGGCTTGAGATACTCACCGGCTGGCTGTCTTGTGCGATGGTGAGCCTCCCAGCAGTTCGATGGCACTGGCGGTGGCCTCATCTCTGGTGTCAGCGAAGGATTTCGCTGGCTCCTGGATGGTGCTCTGCAGCCAGAGGTAGCTGATGGGCGAGCTGGCAGGACTCTTGCCCGCCTCGGCACTCAACTGGGCCACCGATTCGGAGGTGAGTTCGCATGCGCCCGTGAGAATCTCCACACTCTCACCCAATCTTTGACGCAGGTCCTCGATCTCTGATTGCAGCGAACCAATTTCCTGAGCCTTCTCCTCGAGCATTTGAATGGAACTCGAGCGCAGTTGGGCCGCCTCTGCCTCTAGTTCGGTGTACTGCTGTTCCAGCATATCTCGCTCATCAATGGGCGACAGGCGGCCATCCTTGCTGAACTGCTCCTCGTACTCGCGCACCTTCTCCATCAGCTCGGTGAACTTCTTGTCGCTCTCGTGCTGCTCATCCTCGTAGATTTGGCGCTCCTTCTCGAACATTTGCCGCTCGTCGCTGAGTTTCGATTGCCAGTAATCCTCGCAATCTTCGTAGGCGCGCTGCATTTGTTCCAGACTGGCCTCCAGCTCTTTGGAGCGGCTTTCCGGAGTGAGAGATCTGCCCTCCTTGGCTTCCTTGAGTTCCTTCTCCAATTCCGCCACCCGCTGCTTGAGGTTGCTTAACTCCTCATCCTGGCTTTGGCTTCTTTGGAGCTCCGAGTTCAGAGCCAACCAATCGCCGCTATTGCTGGCATCACTCTGCTCGCCCTCGGTGCACTTGCGCTGCTTTCCCAGACGCGGGCTCTCCTCTGTGAGATGTGTTTTGCTGGGCGAATCGCCCCGCCTTTTGGTGGCCGTGGCAGCCGCCTCCTGTTCCTCCTGTTTCTCCTGCTTTTCCTGCTTCTTGCCCTTGGTTTTCGAACGGATCAGCTCGACGTTTAAGCTCTCGATTTCGATGGTCAGTTCGTCAGTCTTGTCACGCAGCTGGGCGTTCTCCATTTGCAGGGCGGCCAGTTTTTCCATCAGCTGCAGCATTTCCTCCTCCTTGTCCTCGCTGTGCCTTCTCGGCCGCAGTGGACTGTGCTCCGGAGTACCACCGATGCTACTCGACCTTTGGGCCAGTTCCTGGTTGAGCTTTATGTTCTGCTCGAGAAGTTCTGTGAGTTGGATGTGCGCCTTCTGCTGTTCCGTCTCCAACTCGGAGTTCTCTGTGCGCACCAGCTCGAGTTCTGTTTTAAGGCGGATCTCCTCCTGCTCTAAGGATTTTAGCTGTGCCTCGAGTTTGCCCGTCATTGTGGTCCAGTGATCGCGATCGTTGCTCATCCGCAGGGTGATTTCCCTCACCATGCTGGCGTGCCGTTGCTCCAGCTGCTGCACCTGCTTCTTCGAGCTGTCCTCCAGCGAGGCATGCCGCTCATCCACTTCCACGGCCAGCAAAGTCACCCTTTGGTTCGCCGCCTTGTTGTCGGCCCTCAGCTTGAGGTTCTCCTCGTGCTGCTGCCGATAGGCTAGGCGGTAGTTACCCAGTTCGGTGGCCTGCAGCGCAGCCAAAGCACGCAGCATATTCGACTGTTCCTGATCTCCTTCGAGACCACGCAACTCCTCCTCCAGCGCCTTGGTGAGCTGCTGCAGGTTCACCTCCTCCTCCTCGTCGAATCCGAGGATATGGAGCAGGGTGCGACTGCTGGGAATGCTGGCCAGCTCCCAGGCTTCGATGATGCTGTGCACAGAGATCGTCTCCAGCTGCTGGGGCGTCACGGTGTCTGCAAATCATGTCAATTAGCAATTAGCGGGGGACGGATAATATTCAGTTCGCTGTGGTATATACACATTTAAATTATATAGCCCGAGATACCAGGTGGGTGTGGGTGTGGGATTGGGAATGGAATGGGTGTGGATGTCGATGGTGGAAGCGAAAGCGCCGAAAGTTTGCTGTTTCTCTTTATCAATTAACCTAAATCTTATTTTTGTATCTGTTAAAGAATTGAAAATATTGGGTAATAGTATACCAAATTATTGATAAATATTTATTTACTGAATAATTTAAAACCAATATTGCTTGCATTGGTTTTAAATACTTCAGTAAATTTATTCTTTAACACTTCATATTATTATTTTTGTAATTAAGATTTAGTTTGGGACTAATCGATATAGAAAATAATCAACAGAAATTCCTTTATTTTAATAATAAATCTACCAAAAGAAAAGATAAAGGAACGAATTCAAAATAGGTTTGAAAAATAATTGTTGTAAATGTTAAATTGAATCTCATTAATTAACAACTTTGAATTTATTTGAATTTATTTTTGTCCTCAATGATTTCCAGCTTGAAAAGAGGTAGGTAATTTGGGATATGTGATTATACGTATAGTAAAACGAATCAAGTGTGCGGCTACATAGGGTGCGATTAGATACCGAATGACGGGGGTGGGGTTTCGGTGGGTGTGGGGGTGTTGACAATGCTCGAGAGCGCACAAACCTTTGCAACATGACCAACGGCCGCCGTTGTAGCATCTCCGGTGCTCGGACGACGGTGCGGAATTGGCGGCCAGGTGATGGCCTGCGGTGTGTACCGACAACAAGTGTTTTACTTTTTTAATTGCTTCAAACGTAATTTTGGCATTTGGGGCTAACAACAACAACAGAGGGTGGCAGGGGCAAAGGGGGCAGCTAAACTGGGAACCGGAATGGTTGCTGGTCGGTGTTAACTTACCCAGGGATTCCACGCTGCTGTTGTGCTGCGTCTGGCTCTGGATGGACAGCTGCTTTAGCTTGGAGGCGGCAGTCGGCGACGTAGCCGCTCCCGTGGAGGTGTTGTGCATCTTGGAGTGAAGAATCCTTCGCGCCGGCAGCGAAGCGCACCTCTTCAGTTTGCTCCCGCTGGTGTGGACGGATCGCATACGCCGACTGCCAGGAAGATCGCTCTGAGACGACGAACGCTGAACCTGTAAATAGCCGATATGATCTTTAGTTTTTTATATTTTTGTACATAATGTACAAAGAATCTCACTTTTTGTTGGTATTTTATACAAACAAAACGATTACAAAATGCTATAAAGTATTTTAAGACACTAAGATGTGTTGTATTTCGCTCTTGAATAATAATTCTTAGATAAAAATGAATAAGTTCTAGAGACAGGTAAATTAAATTGTAATAAAGAAACCCGTTCTGAAATTGCTTTGAATGGTTCTATTGTGAATATTTTATTTAACCAACAAACGCCAAGCATAGGCATAAACGAAAGTAAAAATTCAAATCGTAAACCTACATTTAAATATTAAGCAACTTAGTCACTTTCTACTGTACCAGCGTTAAGTAATTTCGATTCAGAAAAAAATCAGTTGACTTTGCAGGTTTTGCTGGCAAAGCCAGAAGTTGTGTAGCCACTTTGTACGTGACTTAATGATCGCCACTCACCTGAACTCCCAGCTCATCGCAGCCGTTGAGACTCCGCTGCTTCTGCTGCTGCTGCAGCTGATCCTCATCCGTGTTGTCCGAGTCCGTGACGGACAACTCGTAGATTCCCTGGTGCGGCCTGGACCGGCGTCCGTATTTCTTGGAGCCCACAATGAGTTTGGGTGACACTTCACGATCGGAGGACTCCGGCGGACTCTCAATATATGTGCTGGCCAAGGGCTCATCCGTGATCACCAGCGAACGCTCTGCAAGATTAGACAAATATAGGTTAGTAGAGTATTGAAGGAGTTGTATGGATCTTAGGTGGCTACCGAATCGAGCGGCTAACTTCTCAATGACCGGATCGGTTATCTGTCCGCCAGATTGGCGGTAATACAAGCGCGTTCCCATTTCGATTGAGACTGAACCGCCCAACTGAATGAGTGGCATATTTATGCAGGACCACACGGCTACCTGTTGTGATCAGGTAGTCGACGGCAGCAATGGTGGGCCCTAAAAAATTAGCAATTGCATCTTTATTTTTATGACCGTCAGCTGCCGGATCGCTAATCCGCAAACTGATTATAAAATTCGTACCCTAACGTATCCTTTTTTCACTTTAAAATGTTTAAAGCAGATAAGAAAACCGTTTCGTAAATTTGTATCCTTGACAAGCACAACTGTGCCTCCTTATGCAAATTAGAACTAATATTTTTGGGCAGAGTACATTATGTTATATGTACATATATAGATTCTATAAGAATAAAGGTTTAGATCACCGTATCTCTTTTACATTTCAAGCCATTTTATTATTTTAGTCTAGTAATAATATTCCTAATTATGACTACCATTTAATTGAATACAATCTATTAATATAATCTTTGTTTGAAAGATTGATGATGCAAATAAGATTTGATGATGCAAATAAGAACTTATTAAAGTCAATTGAATTTTTGTCATTTCTCGTATAAGTTTGTTTTTAATTTACTCAGAATGATATTAAAATTGTACTTTTTCCTTTATTAATATTGAAAAATAGTAACGTATTATACATTGTGATATTGCCCATATATAATAACAATTTCTATTTCAAACATTGAACAAGATGTAAACATTAATTGACTCTCACATACGATTGTAATTTCCTTAATTAAAATTCAGACAAATTTATATTATTTTCTTTTATACCTTTTTTAGAAATAAGTGAAATTTCCAAATTAAATTATAAGTCAATGGTTTTGTTTTGTAAATATATGATCTCTATACGTTCTGATAGAAACTATATCTGAAAATATTTTGGCCAAAGGGGGGGTCTTTTTCGATTCCCACTCCCTGTCAAAATTGAATTACTATCTTTAATAACTGTAATCTGTAATTATCTGATGTTGCTTGAGGGGCAATTAAACCACAATTAGAGATAGCCGTTTGATATTGTTTTATGAGAACTTGCCTGGCTAGCTTATAAACTATAGGGTATTCCCAACTTCGCCTCCCGTCTTCCAATATTATCTCACCCATAAATCCCGATGACGTCGTGCCATCGAACTCCGAGCCGAGGAAGTTGAGCAGGGCCTCCTTGAACTGGCCGAAGGACACGCCCAGTTGGTGGCTGCCGCCCAGACTGGCGATCAGGGCGGATCCTTGATCACGGAGTTCCAGCAGGGAGCAGAGTTTCAGCAGGGACTTCTCGTCCAGCAGGCCGCATTGCGTCTCACAGCTGCGGAACATTTGGTAGAGCTTCTGCTCGTACGGATCGGCGGATACCTCCATTATCCGTATCCTGGGGGATTCAGTTTGCAGCCGGTCAAATCGATAGAGGTGTCGATGCTCTTCTTTTTTCTTTTTGGGGAAAATCCACGGACGCAGTCAGGGGTCGAAAACAAAAATCTACGTGCGTGGGTGGGGGAATATCGCGTGTTATTGGACTGCAGGGCGATGGCGGGGCTACTAATACTACTAATCCATGATATGCACTTGGGAACGTAAAACATAAACACTCGCGCTTTTGCGGTTTTTTGGGGATAGCGTAATTTTTGACGAGTTGATAAAAAAAAACAATAATGCAGTAAGAGCACGGTGGCGCCTCTGGTGGGCAGTAAGCGAACTTCTGGTAGCGATGGAACTATCGTAAACTTATTTTACTGATGCGCAAATCGGTAATTAGTTATCGAGTAGCGAATGTGGGTAGTTTTTTTTTATTTAATTTATTAATTGTACTTTTCAAACTCTTTCCCAAAACAATTCTAAGTTTCAAGACTTTTAAAATCAAATCAAATTTGTATAATTTTGAATTTGGTCATGTCTTGTAACAGTTAAGTGTTGGAAAGTGTTACACTTTAACTGCTTGCTTACAGCGTGTATCAAGCAGTGCACCAATCAAAATATTCGAATTCAACCACACACTAGTAGGTCCAAAATTAAATTTCAAGCACATATGCATGTAAAATTATTTTTTACTACAATTGTTAAGCCTAAAAAATACAATAACACGTTTCTATCGCACTATCGATAGCCACCTTCGCTAGTCATCGCCAACAGCGCGCAGACGATAGTGCTATCGATTGTTTTGCAGCACTAATAAATTCCATTTCCAAGCTAAAAAATAGGAAAAAATATAAAATATCTTTGATCGTAGCCAGCAAGTGGAAAACGTACACAAAAATCATGTGCCACCGGTGCCAGCGTTCGAAGACGCGGGTTTAACTGAGTTGGTGCACCCAAATCCAGTACAATCGCCAGGCAGCACATCCCATCGAAATCCGAGACTTCCGAGTGGGCCAAAGAAACCGCAGAGGGACCCGCCTCCATTTGTTTGCATCACGGCACGGCGGGATCAGGGGATTCCCCGTCCGGCTGAGATGGCCATGCACTCGTACATGCGCCAGGGATCGGGATCCGGAGGAGCAGGAGCCGTAGCAGCTGGAGCACCGCCGCTGGCCAGTCCCGACGAGATGCACGGCTTTCTGAAGGACAAGCAGGCGTGGGAGCACGCCATCTCCCTGTACCAGGGCCAGGATCCCCTCGATCATTGGTACAACTACATCTGCTGGTACGAGAATCATGCGCACAGCGATCCGGAGCTAAAGTTCCGAGAAACACTGGAACGGTGTCTGACGGTCTACGAGCACAATGACTTCTATCGCCAGGATCCCCGTTTGGTGCGGCTGTGGCTGAAGTACATAGCCATGCAGACGGATCCGCTGCACTTCTACCAGGTGCTCTTCCAGCGTGGAACCGGTCGTCAGGTGGCCGCCTTCTACATTGGCTGGGCTGCCTACTACGAATCGCGCGAGGAGTTCAAGGATGCGGAGGCGGTCTTCAACTTGGCCTTCCAGGAGAAGGCGCAGAGCAATTCGGAGCTGCAGCACGCTCACACCAAGTTCACCTATGCCAGGTCCCTGTTCCACCAGCGACAACAGCAGCAGCAACAACAGCAGCAACAGCAACAACAACAGCAGCAGCAGCAGCAGCAACAACAGCAGCAGCAACAACAGCAGCAGCAACTACAGCAGCAGCAGCAACAACAGCAGCATACCCAGCCGGATCCGCTGCAGCAACTAACCAACTACACGCAGCAGCAGTTGCCGCAGAGCTACCCACAACACCGTCCCCAGCCATATCAGCAGAATGTCTATCAGCAATATCATCCGCAGGCGCAGCAACATCAAGCCACACAGCAACATCCGGCGGCGCCACAGCAACAACAGCCGCCAGAACAACAGTTGGCCTATCAACCACACTACCAACAGCAGCCACGCTATGAGCCACATCCGGCGACTCAGCCGGCAGCCCACGTCCAGCACCAACCGCAATATGCTCCTGTGGCAGAGGTAAGCATTACAAGTACATTTTCAAAAACTATTCCGTTAATTTCCCTACTTGCCTTTTAGCCCCACTATGCACCAGCCCAGCAGCAACAGTTACCGCCACCACAGCCTGCAGCACCGCAGCAAAATCCGCCGCAACACCAGCAGCAACAAAATGGCAATGGCAATCCTTCTCCTCAACAAAATCCACCGGCGACAAGCGAAGTAGCTGGCCTGCGTTTGCCGCGCAATTTCCACGCGTACGGGCGCAACAACCATGAGACCTGGAAGCCAGCTTTGACCCTTGAAGAGCCAGATGATCCCTCCAGGGTCTGTCACTACGCCAAGCAGTTGGTTTATCCTCCGGGAGCAGGCATCGAGTACAGTCCCGAAGAGATACTAGCCCGCAAGTTCAAGCAGCTGATGGAGCAGAAGGCCAAGCCAGCGGAGCCGACTGAACAGCAACAGCAAACTCTTTATGATTCCTACGAGTCGCAGACATCATACTACATGACTGCTGTGGATGGAGCTCTTTACGGGCAGAACAACAGCAGTGGACAGGAGAATACGGGCGAGGAGGATGAGGATAACGAGGCGGAGGAAGGTGAGGAGGAGGATGAAGAAGGCGCAGGAGATAATGAGGAAGACGACTCCGATGAGGAGGACGAAGACGAGGAGGAGGAGGAGCCCAGCGAACCCTACACCAATGGCGTGCAGTTCAGTGCGCAAACCACTTTCGAGCAGGAGAACCGCTCAATAAAGATCAAGTTCAAGAAGGAGCCCAGCAGCACCTACAGTGCCTATACCATAGAGAACGTCTACCAGCAGCAACAACAGCATCAACAGCAGCAGCATCAGCAACATCAGATAATCCAGCAGCAGCCACCGCAAGCAGTTCATCATCCTCCGCCGCCAGAGCCTGCGCCCGCTTCTCCGATTCCCATCCAGCGTCAGCGCAACGGTGGGCACCACCACTTCCATCCCTACATGCTGGGCCAGACCTCGACGCCCAAGAGCGAGGTTAATGGCTATCGAAGGGCTCGCACCAAAGTCAAGCGCAGCAAGTTCCAGCCGGATCTCTGCAGCAACAGCAACTCGGCCTCGTCGGCGGCGGATGTGGCGACGGCCAGCTCGAGTAGTGTGGCTGCAGGGGCGCCGGGAGCATTCAACGATAATGCAAACTTCTCGTTCTCCAGCGCCACCGCTCTGGATAATTCAAATAGCTCGCTCGCTTTGGCCGTCGATAGACTCAACTTCCGTGACTCATCGCAGCAACAAATCCTCCATCCGGTCAATAAGACCATACAAACGCACAACAACAACAATAACACCAGCAACAATAACAATGGCAATACCACCACACTGGCCGATTTCTCCACATTCCAGGAGAACTCGTACTTTGCCACCCAGCACGATACGGAGGCTCAGGAACGGCGGCTATCGAAGGCCGTGGAAACGATTGCGCGACATTTGGCCAAGGAGGCCATCGATCCCTTCAACAGCGAACTATGCCGCGCCTTCCTCGCCAAGCTGGACTTTCCGGGCGATCACGATGCCCATGCCAGCTACAAGATTGTGCAAACGGCACTGCCAAAAATATCCAACACGCGCACGCTGAACGTCCTCGAAGGCGTCACCTTCAACATTGACAAGGAGGTGGGTCGCGGGTCATACGGCTCGGTTTACAAGGCTACTGACTCGCGCACCGGCAATGTGGTGGCGCTCAAGTATCAGAAGCCCCCAAACACCTGGGAGATCTACATATGTGATCAGGTGAGGATCTGTTTTTAGAATTTTAACCTTTTTTCGAATTTAATGGGCACTTTAAATTTTATTTTAAAACAATCTTCAAAATGTTGTATTAAAAGGGTATTTTATTTGTTTATTTATAATCATAATATGTGATATTGACTTGAACAGAGAGATGGCCAGATTAATTTACAATTAACCAAAAGCTAACACAATAGTTTTAAAATTAAACCATATTCTTTATTTGTAGGTGCTTAAACGCATCAGGGAGCCGGAGGTGTTGCCCGGCCTGATGGACATTTCCACGGCGATTATCGCCCCAAATGCTAGCCTAATAGCCACCGAGTTCTCGCCGTTTGGATCGCTGCTGGACATCAACAACAAGATCCGGCAGGCCACCACCAAGGTGATGCACGAGTCGCTCGTGATGCATTTCTCGGCGCAGATCTGCAACATCGTGGACCACCTGCACCGCCAGCACATCATTCATGCGGACATCAAGCCGGACAACTTCCTGCTGATGCGGGTGCCCAATGTGGACAGTGTACTGCCTTCGCTGCGACTGATTGACTTCGGATGCGCCATCGATATGACCCTGTTTCCGGATGCGGAGCGCACCAAGTTCCGCAAAGTGGTGCAAACGGACGGCTTCACTTGCATTGAGATGCAGGAGGGACGCAGTTGGTCCTACGAAACAGATCTCTTTTGCATCGCGGCCACCGTTCATGTAATGCTCTTCGGCGACTACATGCAGCCGCAGAAGAAGGGCTCCAGCTGGGAAATCCGGCAGAAGCTGCCGCGCTACCTCAAAAAGCATGTGTGGACCAAGTTCTTCGGCGAACTGCTCAACATGGAAGCGGACAAGCTGCCCGCGCTGCAGGAGATGCGACTGATCTTCGAGGAGGAGGCGTACCGCATGGACTCCGAGCTCCAGAAGCAGATACGCGCCCTATCCAACATCCTGCATCGACGATAACCAACCTATTCCTATTACTTTTTATTAAAATTTGTGTATACTCTGTTGTTGACCAAGTCACCCCGATAGTTTGTTTGAACTTTCAATCTAGTATCATTTCCAATCTTTACAGAAAAGAAAAAACCAGACCAGGAAAATGTCCTCCGACTTTGTGTTGAGTTCGTTTCCCCATTTTGGCCAGAACGAAACTTTTTAGTTTAGGTTAATTCTCTTACAAACATACACCCTCTTGCTTAACTTAAATATTTAATCTTTCTATACTTTATTTATTGTTTCGATGCCAAAAAAAAACAGGAAAGCGGAGGAAAAACAAGAGCATATAGTACGCTACAAAATTCAAAATCATTGTAAATATTAGGCACAGACTCGATCAAAACCAAAATTGGCAAATTGAGTTTGTGAAAAAACAAAAACACAAAAAAACCCTGGATTTAAAATGTAATTTTTTTATGTACAGCAAACAACAACAGTATATTGAAGGCAATGTAAAAAGGAAACGTACATATGTTTAAGATTAAACCATGCTGTACTATTGAGTAATATATAAAGATCTTTAAATAATAGTGAATAAATTGACGAAATGTTAACGCAAAAACCATAAAAATCGAACCGAGAAAAAGGAAAGCAGCGGTAACCCAGTTTCATAAATCAAATGCCAAAGTGGCAAACGTATAATGTGTGTGGCAGGCCATTGTCAATTAAGTGGGGGCATGCAACAAGTAACAAGCAGCATCAACAACAATGGTGCGCTTGACCCACTTTTCCTTTTTGCCAGTCAACCAAACGGCAAACAATTTCCACCAAGCGACTGGAAAAAGTTGCAACTTTTCATGCAACACACACACACTTGGACAGATGGAAAAGCTGCAACAGGCACACAAAGTCAAAGTCGACGCCTGCGCTGCGGCTTTTTGTTGCTAGTTGCTGGTTGTTGGTTGCTGGTGGGCTGTTGCTAGTTGCCTGTTGCTTGTTGCTTGTGGCTCGCTGCTCGTTCGCCAAGTGAAAGTAAAGTGGGACAAATGCAATTATTATTGCATCTAGTAACCGACTTAGAAGTCGTGGCTCGAAACTGCAGTTTGCAGTTGGAAAGTTGCTCTGCCGGCGTCGCTTTTACACAATATTTTATTTAATCAAATTGCAAAGAGAAAATTGCAGCAGGCAGTCGGCACTCATCCGTCGGCGATTGGCGAAAAACTTTCTATTTTTTTGTGTGTCGACTGCAACTGCTGCAGCGGCATTAGATATTTGCGGATTGTTTTGCATGCGATAAATTAATGAATGTGCCCCAGTTTCGGGGCTCTGAGCATTGAGTGACAAACGAAGTTTGCCAAGCGGAGCGAATGACAATGCGGCGTTTATTAGATCACTGGGGCACGGTGATCTCGATCTCGATCGCTCGATCTCATTCCCCATCAGCCAACCCACAAGACAAACGAAAACAAGCTGACAAAAAAAATAAATAGAATGGGTGGAAAGAAAAGCGCTAATAGATCAGTTAACTGGTTTCTAATTAAGGGTCTAACGGTACTCCAATCTCACCTCAAGGAAAGTCTTAATCCCAGAAAAGCGGCGGGCTTTTTATTAAGTACCCGCCAACAATTAAAACTGATTAAATGCCATCAGCATTTTATTTTCACCAGCTAGTCAAAAGCTTAAGCGGATTTGTCAGGATTTTAAACCAAGATATTCGCCTATGGTTTCACTGTGAGGAGATGGTAAGACTTAAAAAATAATTATATGTATATATTTTATTACAACAACCACATTTAAGCCCACTTTCTATTACTTCTAGATTTGTTTTAAAGTTTGTTTAGGTCTATTGGGCCTAATCTAAACTGTGGGTGACACCGAAAATTTTTCCAACCAAATTCGCTTGGAATGTATGTACATTATAATAATTTACAAAAATTTCAATCAATTTGGTTAAAAGAGATTTCTGTGTCACCGTAAGCGGTTAATGTCAATTAAAAAAAATTTATTTTAATTAATGAATGAAATTCAATATAGTCAAAGCGAGATATTGTACATTTTATTTAAATTTTTAATATATTTTTTAGTCTTTTACAAAAACCTGGTCTTAGTAAAAATGATATTATACTACAATATAATTTATTATATTTTATTATACATATTTACAAATTTTTTTCTGTGCATACATATTTGTAAATGCAAGTAATGCATATATTCTCCAAGTTAGAAACATGTCTTTCTCCCCCATTGAAGATCGCTAAATGAGGACCGATGGCTTGGCCCAAAGGAAGGTAAAGAACTTATGTTTGTGGTAAGGACCGACCTGACTCACACTGGGAATTTAGGGTAGAACAAGGTAGGATAACGACTACCAGTCGGTTAGTCATCCCTGTGACTAAGTGGTCCTCCTCGGCGGCACTCTCTCCCTGAAAGTCGTGCCAACTGGAGGACTGCAAAGGTTAGGAAGGGGCTTGCACTGGGACCCTATAGGCCCACCTAAATTACAGTTTGCTGCAGGCGGAATGCATCAGTGGGCACCCACAGGCCGAGCTAAAAATATAGTATATGTATGTGTACAAGAAGAGAGAAGAAAAGCCAGCTAAGACCCCTTCGCCCCTCGAATACACACGGTGTTGGCCATTTGATTGTCATGACCAACTTTTCACTGCCGCTAATATGCAACAACATGCAACAACTGTTCGCAAATTGCACGACAAAGCGAAAACTGGGAAAATAGTTAAGTAATTTGCAGTGGAAAGCAGCAGTGGTGGAGAAATTCGATTTTCTTGCTTTCTGGTCGCTGCTAGATGTTGCTGCAGTGCATCTTGGCACACATAACGCTGCCACGTTGCCTTGCTGCTCTTGGAGTCGCCGCGATCCACATCCGTTTGCGATGTTGCGATTTTGCTGTTGCCGCATTAGAAAGTTGCAACTGCAACTGTCATGGGCCGTTTGCTGCAGCTTTTCTTTTTCCCACTCGCCGAATTGGGGCTAACGTGTTTGTACTGTGCACAGTGTACACTATGCAACATCAGCATCCCGCCGCCGCAGCTTGTAATGAGTTTTGACCTCATAAAATCTTTGGCGAATTTTCCATTGGCATTTTCTCTTCTCGAAAATATTTTGCATCTCGCCGAGGGAAACCTGAGTAGGATGGAGAAACTTTTTGCGGAAAATGTTAATAAGCGTGGACGGACTGTGAGACGCCAATTGTGAAAAGGAAAATTCTTAAACGAAAAGCGATATCTACCATCCGGTAACTGACCTACAAAACATGTTATCAATTGACCAATTAACTGACTTTGATTAGTCAGTCGTTTATTTTAGTTAACAAAATGTGAAAAATTACCTATTGTCTACACAGAAAAATAAAATTTATATTTTATTTGAATTGATATTTTAATTTATACTGAAGATAATTATTAGTTAAAGTGTGGATTTTTCTAAATAATTTGCATGTTCTTCACAAATGTTTAGATCTTTTTGGACTAACGTTTTTATTTGCATTGGCTGTTATCGACAAACTGGTAACTGACCTACAACAACTATATAACTGATTTGATTACCCAGTTGGTAGTTTTGTTAGATAAGTATTTCATCTTGTGCGATAAAGACTTCAATTTGGTAGAATCTAATCTTGATAAAACCTAATTTAATAGTTTCGTTTATAACTATACCATGTATTCGTGATTTTATTATTTTGAGTCATTAGCCAGTTTAGAAAGAAGCCAACAAAAATAATAATACCAAAAAAAATCGGGCTTTCGTTAGTTAGCAGTATATATCTACTTAATATTTAATTATTCTATGTTTTTCTTTCTTATTTTCAGACTGATGTGTATTTGGTTAGATTCTTATGTCAAATGGTATATGGTTTGCTCAAGAGATTTACACATTTATTTCATCAGCCGTCATTCAATTGACCCCGAAAAACCATTGACTCTTGGCATTCTCAAGTCCTTCTTTTCACCCCCCTTAAAAATGCGAACGGCCTGCAAAGTATCCTTCAAATTCTATTTTCATTAATCACATGAATACTTACGTATCTGGGACTTAATGAAATTTAACTGCGATTATCGGTCTGGGGTCAAGTGGGCATGTGACTTTGACCGAGAGCCTGTTTGGCCGATGTCCTGTGACCTCGTTGAGTGCATTCAACTGAGGCCGCCATTTGCCGACGCTGGCAGGACGAGTCAACGCCCGAAATATCCCGAAAAAAGCGAGAAATCCTGGCAAAAACTGAGCCTGTGACTCGGCCGAGAGTTCGTCGTCCGGCCAAAGAGAGGTGGGGGGTGGACCTTTCGTAATCCCCCCGCACGAGGACCAACAAGGACCGAGGACCGAGGACCGACGTCGACCGCTGTCATTGCACTGCCCCGCCCACCGGCACCTGCTGCCGCCGACGCCCACTTCCGTCGACAGTGAAAACAGAAAACCGAAAGGTTATTATAACAATAAGGAGCAGCCAATGTCTGGACCCCCACCATTTAAAATTCTGCACGGGGCGAGTCTAATAACCTTTCCCTTTCACCGAACAAATCAGACGACGCCGACTCACAAAAGCATATATATAGTGTATATGTATATACATAAACATATACTTGAACCTCCAACGACAGTAAAAGTCATCGCCATCGAGGTTGAGACATCTTCTTCCTGCCGCTCCTGTTTCGGCCTTATGTAAGTTCGGGCCAGGCTAATGAAATCGTCAGACTCCTGCTTCCAAATCGTTATAATATTTTGTAATATGAAACAATACTTATTTGAATATTTTCTGCATTTAATTATTTTAAAGATTATATTTTACACCTTTAAAGTGATAAAATAATAAGTAACAAAATTATAATAAATAGGTTCTGATTTTAATTAATTAATAGGTCATATTGCAGACATAAAAATGATTGTTCAGTAACAGAAAACTATAATAATTGAAGAGTCAGCCAATTTTAAAATATTTGAAAATTTTTGCTGGCGTTTTGAACAATTAGTATTCATCATGATCAATTTTATTTCCTGAAAGTTTCAAAACTCGACTTTAGGTTATAAAAGGTTTTTGGAACACCCTGAATATTATGAATATTCATTTAAAATGACTTATCGATTTTTCTTTTAGTGTACCAGTACCAACACAAACTGTTTATCCTGGCTAAAAAGTAGAGTGCACAAGGGGCCAAAATGACTGCACCACTGAAGCGTAGCGTGCACCTGAGAGAATGAGAACGTGAGCAATAACATCCAGACGGGCAGACAATTATCGGGGTAAGAGCTGGGTTAACAGATATTTAAAGGGTGACACTGTCACAGTGGTCATAAATCGAGCTTTTCATTTTTAAGAGCTTCTATGATTGGGATTAAGTATAACAATTAAATATAGTACAATTATCTAGAATTAGCATATGACTTAGGAACAGTAGTAAATAATATCGTAACTTTAAATATTCGTATACAATTTGGTACTGTACAATATAAAAACCTTTTTAATATGTTGCAATCTATTAAAGAAAATTCTTCAAAGAGTTTTCTCTTATCGGAATCGTATACGTGATAAAATTAAGTATACGAATAGTGGAACCTATTAGAATAATATAAGTAGAAAACAACAAGTGGATCTATATTTATATCTATATTTAAATGTTATTCAATATCAAATGATACATACTAACAGTTTTTAACCTTTTTTTATTTCAATGTGGATTAACTTTGACACACTGTGCCACGCTTGGTCGCGCAGAAATTGCGGCAGACGGTACGAGGTACATGGTAGATGGTAGACGTACCCTATAGAGTAGGGGTAGGATCAGGAGGCAGATGAGGAGAAGGAAGAAGAGTTCCCGGCAAGTGAACGAACTGCTTGTTGCGTGTGTGTGCGTAAGTGCGCGTGCGTATGTGTTTGTGTGAGTGAGCGAGAGGGTGTTCGATGACGATGATGTGGACGTGGAATTGGAAGTGGCTTCTGGTCCCCGGGTCCCCTTTCCCTGGGTCCTCCCTCCTCCCCCCTCAGCTCGTTCTGCCCTGCCCAAATGTCATTGCTCGCCGACGACGCCAGCCGAAGACTTAACCTTGAAAAGTTTAACTTCGCCATAAAGGACGAGGATGAAATGCAGAGGGCATAAAAGTATTCTTGGGCGTATGTATTCAACGGTCTAAGCATGTAGGCCTCAACAGTGGTTCATAGCAGGAGAGTCTTTTAGTCTCAGGTCATCGTTTCTTATCTAAAATTAGTATGCATTTCCGAACTCAATTTTATTTAAATTTGTTGTATTAAAGAATACATAAATGTGGGTGCTCAACCTAAATGGGCTATTGACTGGTCAGATATTTATTATTCAAATTCCTCAATTTCAATTATCAAAATTTAACTTAAATCAGTTTGTAGCTTGGTAAGTCTTGCGAGTCCATTAAGCCTTAAGATACAGCTATCAGATTTAGACTACAATTTAAATTAGTATTGTAAATGTAACATAAATTATATGTTTACAGTTCAAGTAATATAATAAATTTTGTAGTTTACACTGTAAACTCGTAATTAGCTCTAATTAGTTTGTAAATTGCTCAAATTTTTGCATTTGGAAAATAAAAGTTGCAGCATTTCTGGTTCTAACCATTTTTCGAAGGATCACTGTACGGATATTGCTCAACAAGCTGTCTTGTTTTTAGAAACAGTCGTTGACTCATGCCGCATTTTGCGACGGTGGGCTCTCGACCATAAAGCCGCTCATACATTGGCATTCGATTTCGGGCCAAAAGCCATCCGAATGGCAGAAAGATCACGAATCGAGAACTTGACAGGCGATCGCTGGGTGAAATGGGAATGAAATGTGGAAAATGGGGGGCTAAACATCAAAACATAGCGCAGCATATCAATTGACTTGGCCAAAATAAAAAGAGAAAGCGGGCCCCGTTAAAGAACACGAACCAACACTAAACAACGGTAAGATGGGGAACATAAGCATAAAATGAAGTCCAACGGGCCAAAAGAAAAAGAACGAAACTGGGTCGAGCGAGCAAACGAGCGCAGCCAACTGCAACGTGTTCGTTGGCAACACATTGCAACATGCAACATGTTGCAACGACCGCTTAGCATTGAACTTGTTCGTTCGCCGTTGACTGAGACTTTGAAAATCCGAATGCAATTACGTCTGAACTTTTCATCACTCCATTTAGCACCATTTAACCAATTTAATTAAAATAACTAGTTTGAAAGCCTACTTATTTGAACTTTGTGTGGTTTTAAACAAGCATTTGGAGTAGTTTAAAGAATTTGTATATCTTATTTAATGTTTTTTATTGAAAACAAAGAAATCAAAAAAGAAACAATCGAACAACTTTTAAGTTTTATTTTTTCAGTCAAAACATCGTCTTTTCTATAAAGTTTAACCATTAGTTTTAAATCAGTTTGTTACAAAGTATGAATTTATTTTTTCTAAAGAAAAAATTCAATACAAGGAACAAATATTTTTCTTGAAATAAAACTATATTCAACATTAAACTCTTTCTATTATTTTAAGATTAACAATAACAAAAGAATAAAACTGAGATTTTCTCTCTCTTCTGTTTGATCTCCTGCTCTCTTGCTTCTCAGAACATTTCTCAATTTCTGTCGACAGCGACGCCGACTGAGCCGGTCAATTGCAGGCCAACAACAAATTCAGTTTCGATTCGTTTGGCTCTGTGGCAACAACAACAAAACACCTACGTCAACAACAAAAACTGCTCGAAAGTTCTTCTAGCGGTGAAAAGTGAAATTTCTGTTTGGTGGCCAAAAACAAAAAAACAAAATAGCAAAAACCAAAACAAAAAACGCAAAAGATCGAGAATTTCATAATGGCCAACAAGCCGCGCCTTTCGTATTTTGGCCATTTCTTTTGCAATTTGTGGCGCAATTAACGAAATTGAAATATGCAATTGCTCACATAAGGCCGCATGTTTGGGTGCAAAATTCAAGAGACGCAAATAACCAGCACACAGTATATATTGTGGTATACAAAATAACCCAATAAACAACAACAAGCCGCCGGAACAAATACGAAAACACATTAAAACGACGCGATCAAAACAAAAAGCCAAAAATTCGGCCAACAAATACAGGTAAGAGATAAGGGTACATATTCTATTACCCTGTACCTGTCTGCATCTTATGGAATATACAAAATATTTCGTTTTACTATTTTTAATTTACTTACTTATTTTAATTTATTAAGCTTAATAAATAATATACTATTATAGTATTAATACATAACTCAAATTATAGTTTAGTCATAACAATGGCTAATTCCATAATCCAACGAATACGCTTATCAAATAGTCGAAAAAATATTTTTACATGGTACATTGTCTTGAGAGATTTGATCGCTCATCCTTGTAACAAGAACCAAAATATTAAATGAAAGGTCTGATATACCCAAAATATATAGGTAATTCAAACCGAGTCAGTGAATTTTGGCCAGCTTTCTTTCTCTTTCTTTCACCTCTTGCCGATTTTCACGATCAGGAGCGTGATCACGACATGTGACTCACGTCGAGGCCTTTTGATAGGCACTCGATTGTTTTGTAGTTTGTTTCTTTCCCCGTTTCTGCGCTCCATTCATAAAACCTTAAGTTTACGCGGTGCTTCAGATAAAAGCGAATCCCCGAACAAACAAAAAACACAAACTAAATACAGGTGCGTCCCGCAGAGAGAAAGAGATAGAGTGTTATTAGAACGTTTTGTATGGTGGGAATTCGTGCAAATTGCGCGCGATTTTAAACGCGGAAGTCATCGCACTTGGAATTGACAACAAAAAACTAATAATATTAACAACAGCAAAAACAAGGGAAACCAGCGCAGTAATTGCAATTACAACTACGAAGTTGCGTTGGCGGTCACATCGCATATTCGCAGTCCAACAGAAAAGTTGTTTCCTTTGTTTTACCGTAAACTTATATATGTATAAAAGTATATATATATCTCTATAAAAAGTATCTATATAAATGTATCTATATACGTAACATGGTATAATCATCATTTACACCCTGTGTTGGCAACCCAAGTCTTGAATACCCTTTAAGGCCTTAACTAAAGTGATAGAGTAGTTAAAAAAAAGTAAGTTAAAAATATGAAATCGTTTTGTTTTTTTTGTAATTTAAATTTGTCTTTAATAACCTTAAAGAATTATCAAAATATTATTGGAACAATAATTATTTACCTTCAATATTCTACTCAAAACAGAAATGCAGTTCTTAAATTTAAAAATAATTTTTCCGAGTATTCACTGTTATAAAGGTACTATTTAAAAGTGTAAAAACAAGACGTGCAACACAAATTTAACGGATATTTACACGCACACACCCACAAATTCACAGCAGACAGGAACAGAGAGCGAGTGAGAGGAAAAATGGGGGGAGAGATAGGGGGATAGACTGACTGACAGACAACAAGTGCAAGTGTTCCACTACAAGTACATATCACATATCAGTGTGGGGGTATCAGAATCTTTATTACATTTTTATGCAGTCCTCTCTGTATTTAAACGAGAATTCAAGTTTACACCACGTACACATAGTTACATATGCTTAAGATCTTTTACTTATACCTTTACAAATTAACAAACTTATTAACAAAGAAAACTAATTTTCATACCCAACTGGATAAAATTTGGACTACATTATAAAAAAAATTGCGTTGTAATCTGATCAATCATGTTATACCTATATACAAATATTGATGACAAATTTCCGGTTTTTAAATTCATAGGCGCTGTGTCACGTTTTTGGGGTAAATAAAAAATGTTGAGAATAATCTTTGTGCACTAGAAAAAATGCAACAAGGATGCTGGCTTGCAAATTACGTAGTTGAAAATTAAATTTTTTGTCTCCGAATTTTTGCCCGTTACTGAATGCATAAATCTCAATAATCTTCTTGTGGGTGCTGAAAGCATGAGCTTAAATTAAAGCCAATAAAATAACATGTTACTTCGTTTACTTTATCCTTCCTGTATACAAATTAAAAGTATTGTTCTTTATATGCTTTCATGAGTCATTTTAATTGGAATTAAGAGTATGTAAAAGCAGAAATAGCCTGCCAACTTTTGGTGTATTTTTTTAATGGCACAGACTCTTAAAAGTAATAAAGAATATTCTTTGAATACTAAACTGTGAAAAATCGTTTATAAACTCTATGATTACGGACTTAACCAATTATAATCCGATTACGTACAAAGTTGAAGTTTGAAAGGTAATATGTATGGACATATAATTCTCCAGCTTTTATTATGATATACTGTCAAGCTTACAATTTCAATCTAGAATTGTTTCAAGATTAAAAAGGAATTATAGGCACTTATTTTCGCTGCCTTTTTTACGGAAAATTGAAGATGATGAATATTACCCGATGCGTGTGACTCATGTGCGATTATTCATAGATTACTCAATTAACGTCAATTAGAGGAAAATGTGTAGATATTGAAATATGTAATCACGAAGAGAAACAACATGATGCAATATATATTTGCTTTCTACATTTGACCATCCTTGAACCCAAAAAAGTTTGTTGTTGTGAAATGAAATCTTATTTCGTTCGCTTATCGGTCACTGCAAACCCATCTAGAAATATTTCCACCACTCCGGGCGCACATTTGTATATTTGAGCAGAATGACTCGATAAATATTGAAACAAAGGCCACAGCTGACGGCTGCAATGCGCACCCCCTATATAAGTGTGTTTACATATGTGCATATTTATGTACAAATTGGTGGCACTTATCGGGCGTGATAAGCGGAATGCATTCGTAATCGCCGTACGGCAACAGAAGCGGAGACGTAGCCCGGGGAATACGGAGTCCGGAGGCGGAGCAACCACCAACTGGTGGCCATGGGCGATAAGGCTGCACAAAACCCTCGCACAAAATCAAGTATCAAGTACCACAACCGTCAAAACAAACGACAGAACACAATTAACAGCAAAAATGGCTTTAAACACATTGATCTGGCTAACCAATTTCATGGTACACACTTCTTACACTCATTGACTTTATTACCCATTTCATATAATAAACTTAATTACAAGTATACTATATGTACAATGTTATTTAAATATTGGCAAAATTCTAGGTTTCTAGGTTATAATGTAAATAATACAAACATAAAATATATTTATCGAAAAAGATGACTTATATAGTTTCAAAAGTGTATATAGAAAAATAGAAATTAATTCGGCCTAAAATCAATTGTGATATCAGCATTTAACTTCATAATTTAAAGCTGGGGGCTTGTCAGAGGTGAAAAGTAAACCAGATTTCCAGAATTTCGGTTACTTAAATTCGAAATAACTCAGTATCTTACGAAAAACAGTTGATTTTTAGGTTGGTGGGTGCTGGGGAAGCTGGTGCTGTAACTGGGGTGCGAAAGAGACGACAGCTTCGCGCCAACGGCAAGAAACGATCTCAAGGACAAAATCGAATGCGAGTGTGTGAGTGCAATGTTGTGTGGGGTCAGGCAAATACGCTTACCACCACACATACCGCCCAATGCCAATGTTTATGTGTTTATAAATGTGAATGGCAGAAAAAACAAAACTGCAAGAACAAAAACAAAGAACGCAGAGCGAAAAAAAATGAATTGGAGTTGTTTTTATAACTCCCTGTTTGTCTGGGTATCGGTGTATCTGTGTATCGGTGTATCTGTTTTGCAAACAAACTGCGATCGGTAGGTTCAAGGCCAGTGCCTCGAAGGTTCAAAACACTCACTCACGCCAGACAAAAGGAGTGCTCGCCGCCTGTTTGTGCTGCTATTTGTATTTGTATTCAAAATATATATACATATATACCACGCCCACATGTGCATATACATATGAGAAAGCGAAACTTATCGCCCGCCGCTTGTCGCTTATGTAATACAATCCTTCATGGGGGTGCCAGTCGCAGAGGCAGCCAGAGGAACAAGACTCTGAAGCCACAATGGAGTATCACATAAATACAGTCCATAATCCTTAAAAGAATTCCCTTCCGTCTTGCAAATTCAAGTTAAGAGGATATAAATCTTTAAGTAACAAGCAATATAAAAAAGGCAATGAAGAACCTTGAGCAACGTTACAACGATACAAAAAAAAGTTTTTTATAATATTTTAAAACACATAAAAATGGAATAATTTTAATGTGTAAACTGTTAATCCTCAAATAAAAATTTCGTTGCCTAGTTTTCGGATTATATTACAAAACACATAGGATATTTGTAGAGTATTTATATAAAATTTGTTTAAATAAAAACTAATAATTCATTTATTTCTTCTAAAATTTATTACAACAAATGTTGTATTTTAAAGTAGAATATGAAAGAAAATAATTTGAACATTTAATTTGATAAATTATAAAGGTAAATATATAATCCATATGTTTTCAGCTCTCGAGAAATATAACTTAAGAGGGTTGGACTGTACTGTAGGCGTATGACAAGACAGTATTCTAGAGCAAGATCGGAGATCTGAGGCGCGGAATGTGCAGCCCAGAACGCAAAACTCCCCCTTGGCCTCCCTCAGCACCCCGCACTCTTCATCCTGCGGTCACTGGCCACACACATACACACATAGCAGCACATTGCGTATGCCATTTTGGCGGTGGGGCTGCTAGTGCGAGCGAGACAAGAGCAGGCGTTCTGCGAGAGCGGGCAGAGTTAATGCACTCGCACAGAAGTTCAAGGCTGAACAAATCAGTCGTTGGCTTCTCTCGCCTCGTTCTCGCTCTTTCGGCTGCAGCCCCTATATAACACACCTGGGGTAGAAGTTATATATCTTATAAAATAATAAAACTGATGCTATTATATAAAATATCTGTAACTAACTAACTACTTCATCCAGAAAGATAAAAATGTTTTTTTTTATCTAATATAATATGAATACCAAATTGATTTAAAAAGGAAATATTTTATTGCATATTTTTTCAGTAAGAAACTAATATTTATTTTATATTAACCAAAAAAAAATAAATAATTTTTAATAATAATTTATATAATAAGAATATGTTTAATTTAAGTAACTATTTTTTCTACCAAAAATGTAGGCACGGGTGTGTGGGTATTCCAATAAGATCATTTTGGCGGCGGGGCAGAAAAGTAAAAACAAAAATTATACTCGCATTATTGTTGTATAAATTAGCACAGCACCCAGTCTGTGTGCATTATAAAAAAATGCGCAGCTGGCATCGTGGGGTAGCCGCAATTTCAGCCTCTTTTCCCTCTTTTTTCTTCTGCTTGGTCTATGTAAAATATGCAGGGTAATGTAATATATGTGCATGTGTATTTGTAGGCCCATAAAGTATTGCGATAGTAATACAGTTGAAATATTTATGCATACTTACAATTAAATTGATATGTATACAGATGCCAGTGACTGTCCCTCCATTGCCCTCTTTTTCCATCTCTTTTTCTCTTATTTGCCCTCTCTGTTGCTCAGTATTTGTGGCGTAAACAGGCTTAAATAAGGAAAAAGTTCTTGTGCTATGACACCAATCCATTCGGATTAAGATGGTCTTTCAAAATTTTTAAATTAATTCCGTAATCCTACATAGGAACAGTCATTATTTATTTTGACCGCTAGGTTGATTTTTAAATAATAAATAATAATTATTTTTTTTAAAGAAAATAAAGTATTTAAAGTATTAAAATAATATTTTAATTAGCAATCCAGCTTGATGTCACAAGAAAAAACATTTTGTCGAATATAAAAACAATTTATTTAAATAATATATGCATGTATGTATTATTTAACCTGGCTAATTAGCAATTGTTATTTACGTCAGCTTAAATTACGTAAGCAAATATCAGGTTTTTGAGGAAACATTCAAAATAATCGTTGAGCAAATATCATTACATAATGATATATTAAGCTTTTTAAGAGAAACCTAACGTTCTGTGTTAATTGTGGGTGGTTTTTTTAGTACCTAATTACTGACAGATGTTTTTTAAAATAAATATTTAAGGTATTGATGGTTTTTTTGTAAACAAAAGTATAGGAAAATTTAGAAACCAGCCTGAAAATAACCGATGGTAATCCAATGCTTCATGTATGCAAATTGGCTAATTAGAATCATGTAAATTCACCTAACGATTTGTAATGTTCGGCAAAAAAGTTGCCATAAAAGCGATTTCCGTTTCCACCATTCGATTTCCACATTTCACCGCTGTCGTAAAAGATCTTTTTAGCGGAATGACATCACATGCATTTCCCATTAGTCAGCAAAAAAAACGGCCAATTAAGCGAATGAGTAAATATTCTCGGAAGAACTTTTGCATAATCGTTGAATTTTGAACACTTAATGGTGAAAAGTAAACGATGAGACAAAGAAAATGCGATAAGAGACTGGGAGTTAGGATTGCGATAAAAGTTCAACCGTTGTTGCAACCAAAGTTCAAGTCTCTTTCGTCAGAGTTTTATGTTCCTGTCTGCAACTGCGCAAATTGCTTAACTGTGAGAGGGAGAATGGAGCACCGGGTCCGCAAGAGAAGTATAAAAAATAAACGAGAGATATGACCAATCAACCTACTTAGGGGGGCTTGGGGGCTGCTGTTGGCGCTCTAAATTTAGCCTTTCTTAAGAATTTTTTGTGCCGAGCTGCGCCGTTGGCATTTTCTGCTATAAAAGGGATAATACGAATATACTGCCTACTGGATGTGGATGTGGATGTACGACTGTGGATCCTCTCTATTTAGGTATGTACATATGTGTTTCCCTCTCGGTCGCTGTCATTTCGTTTTCATTCTTATTCATTCTGGTTGTTCTTCGTTTATTTCGTAATAATCGCAACATCCGCTGGCATCGGCATCGGATCGGGATTGGGACTTGCGACTTGCGACGTCTTGGGTTGGGTTGGGTCTTCGACATCGCCCTCGGCCATTCCCTTAATTCCTTCTGCCCCCCATCGCAGGTTCCTTCGTCTCTTTGTTGGCAGAACGATCGGTCTCTTCTTTGTCCGCCGTTCTGGTTTCTTCTTTGTGTGGGTTTTATCGCTGTTGCATTATATAATTGCAATTTACAGCGGCATTTTTATATAACCCATGGGGCGTATGCTTTATTTACTTTGTTATAACACAGATTACGTATACGCTGGGCATAATTTTATTTTATTTAATTGGGCTTTTTGGTGGATCTTTTGATACGTTTGAGACAGCTTGGGATAAAGATATCTTCAGCAAGTTGTGTTCAATCATATCGTAAATGTTTCTGGCTAAAGCGTTTTTTTTTATTTCGCATTTTGAGAAAAGAGTTAAAGGTTTAATTGGAATTTACTTAAGTTAACTTTATATATTACAATAAAAATAATTTTAAAAAATGAATAGCCTTCCAATATTCATTAAAATTCAACACAAGTCCTTAGAAGGTAAAAGACTAGACTTAAATATATTTTTGAAAAGTAAACAAAACCAAATCTCGCATTCCTTATTTTAAGACAGGTCTAGCCATTGACATCATCGCCTAAAAATATCTATGAGGCAAGTCAAAGCTATTACCAATAAGTTATTACCAATAAAGATAGTTCTCAAATGGATTTCAGGCGATCTACTTAAAGTCCCACGAAGTTTTCCGGCAATTTGCAACCAGGGCAAGCAAAACATTTATCTTAATTGAAGATCGCGCGAAAGTCTAAGTGCAAATAAGCGGTTAGAGTTTTCTATTTGGCAACAACAATGGCAGCAACAAAAAAAAAACAAAAAGCAGCGGTAACTGTGGCGGTACTAGCGACAACAACTACAACTACATGGCCAGAGGAAAGCAATTTGGAAAGTTGTAACTTGCCCGAATGCATAATTCATTGGGTTCGACACCACGCCGTCGCGGGTACAGTTGACACATTAGCCAAACTAGACAAAGCCGTCACAATTGCAAATGCTTGGCCAAAGAATCAACGAAGAGCGGCCAGAAAGTATAGGTATACGAAAGCAGCGGCAGCAGCAGCAGCAGAAGAAGTCGTCAAATGGCCAACAAATGAAGCGCATTGTGCAAAACTTTTACTCCGGCAGCGGCCCCACTCATATCTGTTTTGGATTTTATGCAATACCCTGACAGGGGGTACGTGCAATTATTGGAAGGAATACAATCTAGAACAACGCATTAACAAAGCCGATGAAACTGTTTCCAAACTGTCGTTAAAATCGATATATATTAGAAAATATTATGACTGCATTTTAATCAAATCATAACAGTATATATTATTTATAAAGAATTAATTAAAGTTTAAGTAAACTTTAAAACCGTTAATACAATTTTAAATTTAAGACATGTTTTTATTCTAAAACTCTAACTTCTTTAATTCAGGATCCATTTAAGGTAGGATTATTTGGTAATGACCAATTGCGAACACCTACTTCCCAAGGGTATTATTTTCTTCGATTTGCCAAATGTGATTTTCCCTTCTCGATATTTTTCGCTGGCGTTTGCTTTGGCCCATGGTCATTGACATTGCTCTGGACATGGACTTGAACATGAACATGGGCCACAATGCGAGGTTGCTTCTGCCAGAAGAAGCTCGCCAGCTGGCAAGAAGAAGAAGCGGCAGAAAGAAAATTAATTAAACAATCAATTGGCGTAACACTTTCTCTTCTTGAACAATAAAAATAAAAATAGTAAAAGATTTTTATGTGGCTCGCTTGGCGCTGCGCTCGTTCGCCCGTCTTTAATGAGCCGCGGCGGCGGTTCGTGAGTGAACGTTCTAAACCGGTGTTCAAGCCGGGCCAACAAGAAGCTAACCAAAGCGAGTTACACTGACAAAAAGATGTGGGACATACCCAAAACCAAGTTGCGATGAGCTTGTAGCGTATGTAAAAAATACAAATACAAATTTAAAGCAATGTAATTTTAAATTAAAAGAAACTTTTAAATATAGTAAGGAAAATTGGTAATAACACCGGTAGTTTGCAAAATCTTAGCAAATAAAAAGGCTGCAAAGAAACTCATATCTAAAAAACGATTTTTTAAAAACTAGTTCTGATTTTTTTTGTTTTTTTTTTTCTTTTGCGTGTACCGCTGAAGTTTTCACCCATCTGGAGTTAAAGAAATGTAGAACAGCGAGTCGAGCGGTGCAGCATGTTCGAGACGAACCTGCATGAAAGCCGGCCACTAGGTGAGCAGAGCAACTGATCGAAACTGAGAGACTGAGCGGATCTCCAACAGTGGCTCCCACTCCCCAAAGAGAGAGAGAGAGGCTCATGTTGTAACCGGTTTCTGGTGCTCTCAATTTGAAATTCGGTTTGTGTGTTGCGAGTGAAGTTCGAAAGGGGGGCAGTGCGACGAGGGGGAGTGATCGGTGGGAGGGGGAAGTGGAGTAAGCGATGACGCAGCTTGTTACGTTCTTTTGCCGATCTTGCCCCAAACAAAGAGAGTAACAGCAGGAGAGCGACTAACAAATCCGTTATTTGACCCAATTCTAAACTGGAAACGAACGTAAAATCACACAGTAAAAATATTCATATTTTTAAAGATTAAACCGGATATTAGTGGGAGTTCTGAAACTAATTTAACTTGAATCATTTTTAAACCAGTTCTAATCTGTTTGAATATATACAAAGAAAACATTGACTTATAAATGTAAATTAAACTCATTTTAAATTGAGAATCAGCAATCACATCAGTTTAAAAATGAAATATCCTAACCATCTTAGAACAGCTTACAAATAATAAATAATATCCGAATAAAACTTTGCATTCTTAGAGTAACGGCTTAAAGTGGTATTTTATTTTTAGAAGCTAAGAACAGCTTAACCTAAGTCTAAAAAAAAAGATATCATTAATCATCTTCAAAGACCCACAAATAAAAGGAATCAATCAGCTTACTATTAACTTTAAAAAACAAAAAGATAAAAATGTTATGGAAAACTTCTTACTAAATGTCACGAGTATTAAATCATGGTTTTCCCCAGTCGTATAATATACGATCCCAGAGTGATTTAAATTTTTCCCAGTGCATTAAGCCCCAAAAGAAGTTGCAGCGAGAACAACTCCGGTGAGTTTGTATTGGTTCGAATGTCCGAGTGTTTGTGGGTCTTGCGTGAAAGTTTCATAATTACATGACAGTCTTGGTTCCCTTCTTTTCCATTCGGTTGGTTAATCGCGCTGCCGGCGTCGCTGCTTGGCCCACTTCTCCGGAGAAAGTAAGAACACCGCTCCGTGCTTTCTTCGTTATCGTTCCTTCTGTAATTGATTACATAAGACAATGGGGGCCAGAAAGAGAACAGCACACGGTGAATCTTTCGAATGCTGTTCGCTCTTACGGTTTTTATTTTCGGCGTTCTTCGGCGTTCTCGAAATTTTTTTTGGGTAGTTCTCAATAGGTTTTCTGTGGGCCTAACGGTATTGTGGCCTAATATTGTAACACACTCGTTTGTGCCTCTAATAATGTCGTTTACCCAATTCCGAAAACTTGTTTAGTTAGCGTTCTTTCGAGCATTCTTCTGGCCCGTCCTCCGCCACCTCTCCTTTCCCTTGTTGCGTTTATCACCGTCTGCGCTTTGTGGTCTTTTTTTGGTTTCTTCGCAGCCTGGAAATTTTGGGTAGGTGGCATTACATAATTGCTCGTGGGCTGTTTTTGGGGCCCGCTGTTTTTTTTTGGGTTAACTTTTACGGTTTGTAATTCGGAATGAATGTTATGTATTAAGACGGTCTACTTAAGAACAGTTAAGAACTGTAGAGATACTCAGAGATAGTGCAGTAGGGATTAGTGGTAATACATTTTTTTTTGCCTGAGAAGAATGTTTAAGTTTTGATATAACAGTAATACATTATCTTGTATCTATTTAACATGGTTTTTCTTTAATTAAAGCTTCTTTTTCAACAAAATCTTAGTTATTAAGATATTTAAATAAGAAAGATATTGGACAAGATGACAAATTCGTAAAATTTCAAGGACGATTAAATATGTTATAATCGATGAACCTCGATCTACCATGTATATATTATAATATTGTATCCCAATATTCAAAGGTAAACTATTTTGTAGGTCTAAGCTCATCAAAAGGTCTTTGATCCCAAGACTTGACTTTATTGAAGCTTGACTTTCTCGCCTACAATTAACTTTCTTGGTCTACTGGTATGCCAGAAGATTCTCCGCATTTCTCTGCAATGCACTAATTGCTCAGAAAAAAGGGTTAAATTTCTATAACTCGCGATGCGATCGACAGGTTGACAAAAGCTAAGCTCGGCCGAAAGGCTTTTTCCCAATTAGAAAGACTTTGACGGCGACAACAACAAATGGCATTATGTGAAATTCTAATAATTTCGTTACGAAAAAAAAGAAAGCCAGACAATTGTTGTTGGCGCAGCTGCAGCGCTGCCAACGTCGACGCAGCCGCGTGCATTGACTTTCCATTCTTGGGCTCCGAAATTTCGTATGTGTACGCGTGCATTTGCTTTCATTATTCTAATTTCGTTAGCCAAAAAAAGAAAATAATACAGCCAGAAATTGCTTATCAACGACACTCTGAGTAAATGATGAAAACAAACTCATAAATGAAATCAAGTTGAAAGCACACACACATGCACACAGGCGTATAACAAAAATTATAAAATTTTATTATATGACGAATTTCTTTCGGATACTTAACAACATCGCAAAAGTTGCACGATAAAAAGAAAGCAGAAAGCGTCCGCAGACATTTCTACATGTGACGCGTGAGTTCTGCAAAATACAGCGCAAAAAAAGAGATTCGTGCCCTCTCTTTCTGCCGATCTCCACCCCTCTCACTCTCGCGCTGTCTCTTTTTTTGGGGGGCTCACTCTCTCGCACACACAAGCAGCTTTTTTTTGGCTTTGCAATCGATCATTGAACTTTGGTTGTGAAAACTAGAGCAAGACCCAAATTTCTTCACAACTTTGTTGCCTCTGTGCAGTGCACACAAATACGAAACCAGATACAGGTGCGGTCAAAAAATTAGGACCACAAGGGTTTGGGTTCAAGACCCCCAAAACTACAAGAATTGCTTTCCTATTGTTCAACACAAAAATTAAATTTCTTGTATTTAATTATCCAATCAAACTTCATAAAAAATTCATAAAAATGATTGGAAACCTTTTGATTTTTTGACTGTAAATAAACTTGTAAATAGGGTGAATAATATTTTTATTGGCAATTCCCAGTTTATTATTTATAGGTAATTGATGAATATTTAAACATTTTTATTGACCATAGGTTAAATTTATTTAATCCGACATTTACTAAACCAATTTATATATTCATAAAAAAAATTATATTTTATCTCAATATCTCCATAACTCTTATTATTTTATCCGCCATTGTATCACACATATGTGCCTTATCAGCTTCTCTTTGGCTCCCACTCTGCGTTGGCTTTCTTTCTTACTGACTTGTTTGTTGGCTATTACCGCTTATGTTAAGTGATTTCTCAAGTGCGTTGTCTTGTGGCCAACGTTAAAAACATAAAGCCAAATGGATTTCTCAGCCGTTCTGATAAGAGTCATAAATACAAACTTATGTTTGGACGCTTGTGTGTACTTTAATGTGTCATAAGGTGAAACGCAATAGACCCCAAAATCAAATAAATTTGTTATATCAAATCACAAAGTAATTTGTGAGTCATTGAAAATGGGGTAAACTAACTGGGCTTCATAACAAAGTATTTGTTAATCGTTTATAAAACGTGGCGGCATAAAATACTTAACTATTGACAAAGTATTTAATCTATTTGACCGAAGTTATACTCGGAATTTCTTTATTTCAAAGAAAGTTCATTGTTCCGACTTTTGGCCTTCAAAATAAAACCCGTGATTGCGATTCGAATGAAAATTGTTTAAATAAAGCAGAATATTTCTATTGGGCTTTTCATAAAAATGCTCAAATAAATTTTAACTGTTTGACAGGTGATGTGTTCACTTTTTAATCGTACTTCTCAGAACATTTCAATTAAATTGTTTATAATTCTACGAATTTGTAGAATTTTTAAAGAAAATATATGTTTACTATATTATTTTTTAATGTATGATTTAATAACACTTAGTTATTAAGATGAAAGGTAATAAGACGATATTTTTACAGGTTTTAATAGAAGAAAACTGTATAGTTGTTTTGTATAACAAATGGGTCAGCGTAAATATTTTTTAAGTTATGCCCTGATAAAACAAATTTTATTTTCCACAGCTAAAAATGATGTAATGTTTTTAAAGTTTAAGCTAACGATAATCCAAAACATTTATTATTTGTAATAATATTTACCAAAATGAAGGTTCCTGCAACTTCTCGATATTGTTAGTGACCCATAAGTTATATTGGGGGTCGAAAGAAAGCTTCGAATTCGGGATCTGCATATTAAATGGGCTACCGTTATTGGTATACTTTTCATGGGTACAAATTTCGGTTTCGTTTGCCTCTTAGAACGGAGTGATATCAAAAGTTTTTTTTTGATGGGGGGTTTGGGGTTACCCCATGAAAAAGGAGGGGGGATATCGGGGTCTTGGTCTCTGGGGCCTTTCACATGTGTGTTTGCGAGACTTTTCGATGTGGCGCGGTGTGAAAGTTGTAAGCTCCGCCAGACGAGAGCCAACATATAGTATTGTTTGTGGCCACTGTTTCTGTTTCTTCTGCCCCATTGTTGTTGTTGCTGTTTCCGAGATTTTCGGCCAGAGGAAGAGCGCGAATGTGCGAGCGGGTGAGCAATAGAGCTGCGTGTGCGTCTGCGGGAAGTTCATTCACATTTGCACTCATTACGCGGCCAACGTCGACTTTGACGTCGCTGCTTTACTGCCCCCGCACGGAATCTAGAAACTGACTCTGCCCCAAAGTGTAGGCGCCATCTGCCGGGCGGTCTTCGCTAAATATATACAATAGAAAATTACAATTTTAATCTTGGCAAATTTTACAACTTTGATTGGCCTGGTTAAAATGATACTATATTCCAAAAGAGCAAATATGTAAATTGAAAATACTATGTGAATCTTGTAAAGTTTTCTCTGTAAATATAGTTTTATTTAAGTTAATTTTATTTTAAACATTAATATTATAACCATCAAATTATCACCTCACCTTTACTGGTTAATTAAAAACGGTTGTGACTTTTGCATCAGTTAGATGAAAACAACTATGTATATTACAACATTTTGAAAGGGGCAAATACTTAAAACTGAATTTTGAGAATGAATATGGTTTCACCTCTTAAAATATCAACTAGGAGCTATAATATATTCATAATTTAATCCAAGCCTTAATATTAAATATTTGTTTTACCAGATTCAGCTGAAAAAGACATCGCAGTAATTAAAGTAAGGGATATACCAGTGGTTGTTCTACTAGGAAATCAAGGTTTGCCTATTCCACACTTGGCCCGTCATTGACCCCTGACCCCTGACCCCTCCGCCCTCTCTAGATGACGATTGGCGGGCACGCTTTTCATCACGTTGCCGCTTACAGGTGTCCGGATTGATTGCCACGGCAAGTCCGAACAATTGTGCTCCCCGTCGTCTTGCGTTCGTCACTCGTTTGTGTGTCGTGTAATAGGCACAGCGGTAATGTGACTTTCGAGTGCCCAGAGTTCCCTCCTTCACCCACCGGTTTCCCCGAGGCAACGTGCCTGGGGCCATACAATGTTTATCGTTCGAATGGTGTAAGCAGCAAACCCACCGACCCACCAAAACACCACCCAAACCACCCACCAACCCCCCAGGTGGGCCGTCAAACGCTCAGTAGGCCAGCCACAAAAATCGCTTCAAACCCGCTGTCACGTTTGCCGCTCACGTTTTCCCAGCAGCGCTGCTTCAAACAGGTTGCATGTTGCATCGGGGTCTGTGTGCCAGCGTAACACTTGGGAAATGGGGTTTACCTGGTGACGGTTGTGGGGGGTCGCTGGTGGGTGGGGGGCGTGCATGACCTGATTGGCGGGCTCTCTCAACTCTGGTTACGTCCACCGTTGCTGTGGTAATCGTCATGTGGCCTGTTTACTCACGTTGCAGTCAGCCTGGCCAGAAGAAAACACCAACAGCAGTATCATAAATATAAACATAAAACCATCCATTGCAGGCGGGAAAAGTGGGAGTCCAGATAATCCGTTGACGCGCTTTTCGAGGTCAAGTTGGAAAAGCGTCATGGAAAATTCACCCCAAAGGTAGCAGAGATTCGAATAAGGAAAACAGGCTCGGAAAGTTTTCATTTCTATTCAGAGATATTAAAATGAAATTTTCTCAAAATTAATCACATAGATAATTTTGAAACAAAGAAATAAGTTTATTTACTTTTTAAAGCATTACCAAAAAGTTTAGTTAGAGCTATAGAAGAAATATATATAATATGCAATAATTTATAATAACATCTTTAAACTACATTTAACTATTTGACTATCACAATGCCATATCGGTTAATGTACACCTAAAATGGCGCACAAATAGTAAAACAAATATATTTATCTTTCGTCTCGAACACTGCTGTTAAACATGTCCAGCAAATCGTACTTCATAGGTCGCTAAAACAAAATAAACGTTTGCACTTGACAAGTATATATTTATTCTCTGTAATCAAACAAAAAACATTGCGATTATTACATAATCAACGACACTTGAGACAGTCCAGCACAGAACAAAGAAAGAATCAGAATGTAAGTCAACATTCAATAATAAATTACAAATATATTATTTTAATGTAGATTTCATCATATATACATTTGCATTTATTATATAAGAATGTGAACGTTTACCTTTCCTATGGAGAGTATAATCGAATTAACCCTTATCTTAAAAAATATTTTTTCTATGAGCAATATTTAAATTTGTATATATTAAGGCGTATTTTGAAATAATAAATTAGTAATACCGAATTATATTTTTAGTATATAATAATGAGATAGGGGAATTTTATTTAATAGAGTAATTAAAAAATTATAAATGTTTATGACGCTAGATATTTTATGAACCCACTTGATTTAATGGCGTGGACTTTCATCGTCTGTTACAGGCCAGTTTATCTTCTAATTCAAGTGTATTTCCCAGAAAATTATTTTCCTAAATGACCTATACCAAGATTAGAAAAAATAGTAAACAAAAGCAGTCTGGAAAATGTTATTTACTGGCCCTTTAAATACCCTTTAATCTGTGAATTCTGTTCTTAAGTTTGTGCATTTCAGGATAATAATTATATATTATAGGGCTAATCTAAATTAATTCGGGAATCCCATTATAAACCTATTCAAAAAAAAGTTATTTTTAAAATTTCTACATCTGGATGATTACAAAGTTTTAAAATGGCTAGAAATAGGATCCCTTTCACCCAAAATCGCTTATCTCTCCTATCGATTCTTGTAAATACAGAGTGTAGCCCTAGTTGGCTAGTTCCCATTTTAATGGGTAACTTTTACTGTAAGAATTATATACTGTGACAATAACAACTACAATTACAGCAGCGGCACAATTGCCGCGAGCACGTTGCCAAGAAACAACAAAAACCATTGGTGAATTGTAATCAATGCATTGTGCAAAAAAATACTTGTGAAGATTTGCATTTTTTTCTATTGGGATTTCGCCCCCTGCAAGCCACACACATAAATGGTGTAATGGAAAAAAATAATATTTTGATTGCAAGCGAGCTAGACCAATATCAGCATAGTGAAACTTCGTTAAAAAGAACTAGAATTTCATTTAGAATACCACAAAAGTGCTTATCTCGACGTTATTATATACTGCTGCAATATGTATTACGTATACGCGATATTACGTATACATAATATTACGCATACGCAAGCATATTTTTAGAAAGAAGCGTGGATAACATATTTGTAAGTTTCTGATTGTGGCTATTCTAATTGTACTGGCATTTTATTTTAAAAATAAATGGTTTTTAAAAAAATGTTCTATAAATTACAACAATGGTTTGAGAAAATTACAATACTAAAAATAATATAAAACTAAATATTCAATGTACTTGCATTTCCAATTCTTTATTGTACTGATGGTTTGATAAGAAAGTCTTTTCAAAAAATTAAAGTAGCTCATATTTTATTTTAAACTAATGTGAAAACTGATCAGCATTTATTTATAATTAATCAGAAAAGTGAGAACTAGTTCGAAATTACTTTAAAGCCAAGTCCTTATTTTCCACTTCTTTTATTACTTATGTTATGAGACAACTTGGCCAAGGACCACTGTAGCATCTTGGCAATGCTGGAAACAAACGCAATAAGTGGAAAACACGTCAATTTCCATTTGGTTTGCGTAGCCGACTCAAGTCGCCAACATGTGAGCCGTCGCAGGCCGGCTGTTCGGGAGCGTTGCACTAGCCACCAGCTGCCTCACATTCCGCGACACGTGACCGCTCCGCCGACTCGATTCTCGAACGTCGATTGCCGGGCGTCCAGCGGCGAACTTTTACGCCGTCGAGTCAGCAGCGCGCACGCCACGCCTCTGGGCTACGAGAATATAAATAGCGTTGCTATAACTTGACTGCTGATGCACTGAGGTGGGGTTTTCTAAGGGGGTTGCCATTGGCAAGGGGTCCAGGGTGTCGACCAAATGTTTCGTAACCGTTTGTGGCTTTCTGCTGCCCTTATCCGCCCCCCTCCCCAGCGACTGATTACCGTCTAGTTCCCCAATGCACCAGTATGAGTATGACCGAACCAACCATAGATGAGTGTTCGTACACAGACCTTGATAAGGGCCCCACTATATGTATTTGCATACTGATAGCGGAGATTATGGGGTTTGGCTATGGCTTGGGGTATCCCAAAGGGGATGGTCGGGGGTCTGAGCCCTTGCCAGCGGATGTGACTACGATTGGTTGGGACACGTGAATGGGGCGGCTCACGTGGATATCGCGTAGTGATCGCGTAATTGGGATTTGCTCATGATCAACAGCAATCAGGGGCTGTAAACTGTGAACTGGAAGCTGGGCGGCGGATCTATATTGCAAAGTGGATAACCAGATCGCACCAGCTCCATGGGGTCCAAGTGTCGGCATTAATTAAGAATTTGTGATTTCTTACGGGGATAGGTCAGTTATAAATCTCTATCAAAGCACTGATTGTTTTCTGCCTAAATAAACTAATAAATGTTTATTATTTAAATTATTTATCAGACATTTATATTTAAGACAAATCAGTTCTTAATTGGTTTACCTTAAAAATACAAATATATTTTTATAAATAAAGTGCTAATTAATGACATATTTTTATGAAAGAAATAAACTGCATAAGAGTTATAATTTCAAAAATTGTTTTTCTGCCATGGGGTAAAAAGTAGTATATCTCTTATCGAATTAAGTAATTTGTAACAATAACGCGTACTTATTTACTATTGTGGATGTATTTTTCCTTATCTAAATATATATTATAATTCCAATGAATGCTCGACTTAAGCAATGGAAATGCATCATTAAATTCCAGAAGTTAACATAACAAACACAAAACGCAGTGATAAAAATGTTCCTGCTCTAATAATAGCCTATAAAAATCATGAAAAGATAAAGTATAATGTTGCACTTTATCAGCCTTTAGTTCTTTTAATTTCTCTGGTTTTCATAGGGCACTATTATTGTACTGCGGTTGTAAATGGCATTTTGTAATCACTTTTCAGAACTTCTTAATGCCTATTCAATAGAATTCATTGTTTCATTGGATTCATTGTTTGTTCCTCATTTTTGTTTTAGTGCCTGGTGACCAGAAACTTGCATAATCCGATATTTTCCTCACTTTTTACCCCTTGTTTGCCAAGAATTGTCGGTGTTTATGTATAAAGCTGTTCTGTGGTCGTTGTTTCTTTGTTTTTAACTGCAACTAAGTTGCTTGTGTCCGTGGATCTCCCCCTTCCATTTTGATAACCGTATCGCAGCGTTAAGTGGTTAATGATGATTTATATAAGCGGTAGAGTCGTTTTGTAATGGCTCACCAGACAGTTTGGTGGCTAAAAAGATATCGGCGTGACCATACATTTACCCTGTCTAGGTATTCAAAGTTTCAAAGCCACGTGATCTATAGATCAGCCCGATGGGTTTTCTAAGTTCAAACTAATTAATAAGATTTCTTAATTATATGCCGGTTTGTCTACTTAAGTTCAATGGTTAGTACTTTGTATAGGTACTGTTTATTAATCAAACAAAAAGTGTTTAGTCTGTTCGGAAAAATTTCCATATCTGAAAATGTGCGCAAATTGGCCTTGTGGTATTTCGGGACTTGTAAAATTTTAACAGTACAAGTTAGAAGATTAAAATATTTTTAAATATTAAAAAGAATCTGTTTTTACATACTAATACATCTTTAATTAAAAAAATGTTTAGTTTAGTTTAATTAAACAATCTTTTATAATTAATAATTATTTATTAATATTATAAAAATTATATGTTTCTCAACATAATGCTTTCATAATCAAATTTTGCTATTATGCTACATATATTAATAAGTAATCAAAACGTTCTTTCTTGAAAATTTTTCAAAAACCTACAATTTCTGAAGGTAAAGTCTTTTAAAACACAAAATAAAAATGTATTACCTAAGCATTTTTTAATTTCAGTTCCCCAAACTCCTCAGCCATTTGCATTTGTGTATGTAAATGCATTCTCGATTAATAATAATGTGCTGGTTTCTCTGAATATTTTGTGTAAGACGCTTGCGTCATCAAGCCAACTGGTACTGAGAATCGCAATCAGAATGGGAATAAGAATCGGAATCGAAATCAGACTCACGCGGCCAAAGCACCTCAGTCGCCTTACGTGTGTGTGTGTCTGTGAGTGTTTGAGCGTCAAGAGCGTCGCCCGCCGCCCCCTGAGACCTCCACCCCTTCCATCATCCCAACAGGCAATCACGTTCTAGTTTCAAATGTGCAGCTCAAACGATTTTTTTTTAGATTGCCCGCTGATTACTCAACAACGGCAATGTGATCGCTTGCAACTAGAATGTTTGAAGGTTCGAAGTTGTGGCCAGGGAAATTTCACTTTTACTATAGGCGGCCCCATCGAGCATGTTCGAGGCAACAAGTTCGGTCGCGTGTATCGGATGCGTGTAGCCACAACGTGACCATCGAGCAGCTCGGCGGAGAAATGCTTTTACAAATTCAATTGCGATTCAGCCTTCTTTCGAAGCGGTTCAGGCGCTCGCGATAAGTCTCTATATATATTTCAATACAAATATATAGCCGATCCACACACACAGCCCATTCGATCCGCGATAAGTGAGAGCCGTTGAGCCGTTAAAAGCATTTCGGCCAAGTGCAGCAACCGCAGAAACGTCGCGTTAGCCAACTAAATCACAGTACCCACAAAAAGTGTTTGAAAAACAATTTTCAAAAAACAATTAAATAATTTTGCAAACAAAAAATATATAAACAATGCCAAAATTGTTTTGAACCCAAAAACATTATGTCGATTGTATGCACGCTGGAACAGAAAGTGAACTTTTTCAAAGCGGCTGCAACGACCAAAAATCTACTGATACTTAAAAACAATACGGATACCAATTACAGCAACAACTATAAGCAGGATAACCCCAGCAACAACAAATGTAGGTGTCAAGTGCCAAACAAAAAGCAAGAGTTGAAAATACGAAAAAAATTGATATAATTCTATAATTTCTGATGACATTTTGGATAACAAATTTTGAATAAATACTTTTGAACATTTTAAATTGATGAATAGCTGTAAAATATAAAAGTCCCATAAAAACATACAAACGTAGGATATAAACCGAAATTTGTATATTCCCATGAAAAATGTTAGTCATAGGAAAAACATTCTTAGTTATATATCGAGCTTATTTTTTTATTTTTCTGTGTAGTAAAATAACAACAATTAATCAGTTAATTGCCTAAATTTAATCGGAACGATTAAAACTAAAATCTTAAAAGATACAGTGACAAACTTAATTATTGGCACAGCAAGCATGTTAAACTTTGAGGCTATTTTTCTTCTTATAATATGCTGATATTAAAATAAAACAAAATATTTTTAGATAGAATCATTAATTTTATGTTAAATACAAGTGACTTCATTAATTTTTCTTTTATAAATAATTTATTAAAAATAAAAAACCAAAGAATGGACCAAATTTGCCTGAACAAAATTATTGGCACACTTGGGTTTTAATTAACTATTTTGTTAAAACTTTATCGATTTGGCCACTTTTTTTTAATTATCACATTTTCCTCTATAATCTTAATGGAGTAATGATTAATTTTATAGCTAAAATTGTTTTAGTGCCTTAAAATAAAGGAAAAGATGTTTGACTTTACAAGGTAAAAATAAAATCAACCGCATGTGTCCAAAAATTAAAATTTAATAAGCAGGATCAATGCAAATCGAAAGTCAACATTGGGGAAAGGATGCCCAGAAGCCATTTTTCCCATTCGGAGTCCTTTGCTACATTTTAAAGGACCCACGCAGTTGCAAAATGCAGGGCACACTGGCTAATCCATGGCTTTGAGAGGCCAGGAAAGCGTAATGATCGTATAAAAGGACAATGTCAACCTCCAGATTTCCTCAACACGTATCGAAGTTGATGATAAGAAGGACTTTGGTAAGGATATTCACCCAACAGCCTTTTTTCAGGCCCTGCATGACGGTTTCTACAAACGAATTGAACCTAGAAAAAATCAATAAATTTTAAAAGTCAAAAACAACCTTTTAGTGCAGCGAAATTTATATCTGAGTATGCCAATCGACTTTTGGGTCCTTTCAACCTTCTCGTATGATTTAATAATCCTTTCCCCAAGCAAAGAGCTTATGTTAGAACCCCTTTCAAGCCGATGGATTTTTTCTAGGAGCAATTCATTTGTAGAAACCATCATGCAGGGCCTGAAAAAAGGCTGTTGGGTGAATATCCTTACCAAAGTCCTTCTTATCATCAACTTCGATACGTGTTGAGGAAATCTGGAGGTTGACATTGTCCTTTTATACGATCATTACGCTTTCCTGGCCTCTCAAAGCCATGGATTAGCCAGTGTGCCCTGCATTTTGCAACTGCGTGGGTCCTTTAAAATGTAGCAAAGGACTCCGAATGGGAAAAATGGCTTCTGGGCATCCTTTCCCCAATGTTGACTTTCGATTTGCATTGATCCTGCTTATTAAATTTTAATTTTTGGACACATGCGGTTGATTTTATTTTTACCTTGTAAAGTCAAACATCTTTTCCTTTATTTTAAGGCACTAAAACAATTTTAGCTATAAAATTAATCATTACTCCATTAAGATTATAGAGGAAAATGTGATAATTAAAAAAAGTGGCCAAATCGATAAAGTTTTAACAAAATAGTTAATTAAAACCCAAGTGTGCCAATAATTTTGTTCAGGCAAATTTGGTCCATTCTTTGGTTTTTTATTTTTAATAAATTATTTATAAAAGAAAAATTAATGAAGTCACTTGTATTTAACATAAAATTAATGATTCTATCTAAAAATATTTTGTTTTATTTTAATATCTGCATATTATAAGAAGAAAAATAGCCTCAAAGTTTAACATGCTTGCTGTGCCAATAATTAAGTTTGTCACTGTATATAAATGTAGAATATAACTGAAGATATATTCACATGCACATTTGCAAACGATATGTAAATTTCTATTTGATTTAATGTCAAACTGTTTTCTTCTGCGTAGTAAAATAAAAAAGTTAATCAGTTCTAGAATATTTACTAAATTTAGTCGGTTAAAAACAATAACAGACAAATGATTGAAACGCAAAACAAAAATTCCCGAAAAAGTGTGGGGCAGAGGGGTGGCTGACGGAGCTTAGTCATTTTGTTTTTGTGAATTTTGTCAAGACGCCGACTGCAGCGCTGCTCTCTCATTCTCCCTCTCTCTTGCTCTCGCTTAGGGGTTGCCGGCAGCTGCGCAGTCAGCGTCGACGCCGACGTCAGCAGAGTCTGGCACATGCACATGACAATGTGTGTGTGCGAGCACATTGAACTGTAAATGCCAATTCGATGGTCATGGCGAGGGTGAGAAAAAGAGAGAAATGGAGAAAGAGAGTGGGGGCGCACTCACACAGACGTGCAATGTGCGATTTCTTGTTTACGTTTTAGCCCTGTGTGTTGGTGTTTGTTCTTCGCCTTTGTCGTCTAATTCTCTCGCTCACTGATTCTTGCATCATTGGCCGTAATCATTGTGTAAATGCCTGTGCTAAAAACGAAAGCAAACGGTAAAGCTATAGTCGAGGGCAAAAAAAGCAAGGGCAAGGACCATCGAACAAAGAAAGTTCTGTGTGTGTGAGTGTAAGTGTGTGTGTTGGCCAGACAAGATCGCATTAGACATTTTTGGGAACCCAACGAATTCTGCATTGACTGTCATCTTATCAGCTCCTCAACTTGATTACAATTACTATATACATATATTCTATATATGATATGGCCAGATAAGACTTGTTGAAAGAAATACCATAAATAGGTGATAAGTGAATTTATATTATGGTAGCAGGAAAGAGATATTTTGCGCAATCTTTGATTTCAATTGGGACCAAGGTCTTATTTGTTTATTATTTTTTGGGGGTTGATACAAATTTGTTGCCTGCTTCTAGGCGTAAGGAAACAATGAATGTCATTAAAAGAATCGCAGTTTGATATTGGTAATGATTTGTGATATAAAAATTTCTTTAAACAGAATTAAAATTAGATACTGACCCTAAGTTAAATATATGAGAGAGAAATATATAAAAGAATATAACTAAGCAAATCATTTAAAAACGGAATCGATTAAGTAAAATCAGTATTTCAATAGTTTGTAGTTTCAGTACAGTGATAGTGCAGTGACTAATCAATCCCTTCCCTCTTTCCTTTGCAGTTCACCGCATCCAGCAACAGAGCAACACCAGCCACCTGCAACATCAGCAGCAACTGCACCAAAAGCTAGCGCAGCTGCAGCACTTTCCCTACGGGCCACGCCCCCCCACCGGAGGCAAGGAGGAGACGCTGCTCCTATTAGCGCCGCCGGCCAAACTTTATCCGGAGGCAGCGGTGGCCACAGCAATGCCCGAGGTCCTCAGCGGCACGCCCACCAATAGCCACAACAAAGCCAACATCGCCATGATGAACAACGTCCGTCTGTCGAATATTTCGCCGACTCTGTCGATGAACGGCAGCTCCAACGAGGCATCTAATTGTAAGTATCCCTAAACTCCTCCTTTTGACTGGTTGATAACGATGCAGCCTACGTAGACTATTTAAAGTCCCTTAAGATACTTAACTCATGCATAGATAGATATAAATACTGCACCGTTTACAACCAGCTTTAAAATTATTTCATTCTTTGTTATATCAATCCAAACTTAAAAATTCCATTAGAGCATCTTATATGCAATGTAATTATAATAAAAAACTCGAAAACTAATCTCTTTCTCTCCTTTCCTTGCAGTGCATCCCCTATCCATGTACGGTGGATCCATCAGTCCGCAGTCGAATGACAGCGGCATGTCCGACAGTCTGGGCAAGTTTGTCCCGGGAAGCGGATATGGAGATGGGATGATGGGCCAGTCCCCCTCGCAGGGCGGCAATGGACCCCAATCGGCGTTGACCGCTGCCCAAAAAGAGCTCTTCTCACAGCGAAAGCAGCGCGAATTCACACCCGACAACAAGAAAGACGAGAGCTACTGGGATCGCCGGAGACGGAACAATGAGGCGGCCAAGAGGAGTCGGGAGAAGAGGCGCTACAACGACATGGTTCTGGAGCAGCGCGTCATCGAGCTGACCAAGGAGAATCATGTGCTGAAGGCCCAGCTGGACGCCATACGCGACAAGTTCAATATCTCCGGCGAGAATCTGGTCAGCGTGGAGAAGATCCTGGCATCGCTGCCCACCAGCGAACAGGTGCTGAGCAACACGAAGCGGGCCAAGATGAGCGGTGGCTCCTCCTCGGGCTCCTCGCCATCGGGCAGTGGATCGGGTGAGGGTTCCCCGCCCAGTGGCCACAATGTCTACCCGGGCGGTCCGCCACTATCTCCGCTCATCTATGGACCCAACGGCAATGCCCGACCAGAGGCCACGATCAAGAGTGTCCACCATGTGCAGCATGCGGGTGTTCCGCCGCCTCCAACGCACCTGCAACAGTTGGTTGTGCCCCAGCCCCAGCCGCAGCATCTCTACCAGCCACAAGCACAGCAGCATCAGCCGCATCAGCAGCAGGTTCCCCAGCAGCAGCAGCAGCAGCCACCGCATCATCAGCAGCAGCAGCAGGAGCCAAGCCCCAGTGCCGGCTCCAGTTCTCCAGCCATCTCCGATCCGCACAACCGCCCGCCAAGCAGCACAATTGCCACTCTCCAGGTGCAGCTCCAGCAGGCACTGAACAGGAATGTCCGACCCGAGGATCTGGACAGTCTGCGCAAGGCGGTGGCCGCCGGAGCTCTGTACAATGCAGCAGCTGTGGTGGGAGCACCACCACCACCACCACCTGCTGGTCTCTATGTTCCCGCTCCCAGCGCCTACAAGGATCACCTGGAGGCGGCGGCCGCCTGGAGTCACAATGTCGAGACGGCGGTGAGCAGCAGTGCCGTGGACGCGGTCAGCAGCTCATCGGTGTCGGCCAGTGCGGCCAGTGTCCTGAATCTTTCACGGCGGGCCTGCTCACCCAGCTACGAGCACATGCTCTCCTCCACCACCTCCTCCACTCTGTCCTCCGCTTCGTCCTCGGGAGCTGTTTCCGGCGATGATGAGCAGGAGCACGAACCAGCGCACATGGCTCCACTGCAGCTCCAGAGGAGCAGTCCGCAGCAGGGCAGCGATGCCAACAACTGCCTGCCACTAAAGCTGCGCCACAAATCGCACCTGGGCGACAAGGATGCGGCGGCCACGGCCCTGCTATCGCTGCAGCACATCAAGCAGGAGCCCAACTGCAATCGGGCATCGCCGCCTGCCTGGAACGATGGCGGGGACAACTCCAGCGACGAGCGGGACTCGGGCATCTCCATAGCCAGTGCGGAGTGGACGGCGCAGCTGCAGAGGAAGCTACTGGCGCCCAAGGAGGCCAATGTCGAACGCGATCAGATGCTCAAGTCGCAGCTGGAGCGCCTGGAGTCCGAGGTGGCCAGCATTAAAATGATTCTGGCCGAGTAGCCCAGCTTGAGAAGTTGGAGGACTGCAGCAGGAGCAGGATCTGGATCAGGATCAGGAGAGAGAGCGAAGAGACAGAGACTCTGAGGGATCGGAGTCGAGGGAGCAGAGCAGTAGATGGCAGAGCAGAGAGTTCCATGGCGCCAGTAGTTCTCCTGGACAAAGAAGTTTTAAACGTATAGTGGAGATGTCCAAAACCGAGTGTTAACTATTAGATATCGATGCATGCTTGTCTTTATCTCTATGTGTATAGCTCTAGGGCCGGGTTTGGGCCATAAGGACTCCTAGACCCTATGGTTTAAGCCCGGCCAATACGTATCCGTGTGTATGTTTATCTATCCACTGTATTGAGTCTTGTAATCGTGAATGTTTAACTATATAGATCTCGTCAAACTCGGAGCTAAACAAATCCTTAGGGTCGTCAGCCCAGAAGAATTTCTTATTTAACTGTTTATAAACACACACGCTATTTGTTTGCATAGCTAACTGGTGACCTCGCTTAATATCGGGGTCACCGGAGACGCTATTGTTCTCTTATGCATCCCAAGTTTCCTTATGCACAGCGAAAGCGGAGAAAGAAGATATATTATATTTGTAGGCAAAAGTTACCAAGTATTTGCTGTTGTACATATTACACAATTAATTATATTTACAATACATCTTTATTCCTATCGTGTATATAATTTTAGTTGCAAGCTAAGCTTATTTTATTTTATTTTATATTATTGTGTAGTGAAGTAAACATATAGATTACACTTAAGCGACGCGTGAAGCACATTCAAAACGTGAGAGACGAAAGAAATCTGAAAGAATTAATGAATATATTCTGCAATAAATAATTTTAAATATCTTACCTTAATGTTTGTCGTTCTCAATTTATTTATTGTTTGCTGCTTTGGTTGCCCGTGTGGGTCATAGCGCTTTAACTAAATGTTATCGAAGTTTAAGAAACTTGAAAAACGAAAACAAGAAATGAAAAAAAAACAGAATCACACAAAATACATATATATATATATTCGTAGACCATATAGCTGGTAGATCGATCGATTCGAGACGTATTGGTGTCGTAAATCGTAGTCCATGTGAGGAGAGCGAGCATTCACTTTTAAAGTTGTATTAATTTTATGCCAATCACTGTATCCATATGGTAAAGCATTACACTTTACACTAAACGCGGTGAAGCACACAAGAAAAATACATATGATTATTACTATAACTATGCGTACGCAGCCCCTATCTATATGAATATTTAAATAACTCGTTTGTGTTGATCAATGAAAATAAAACTATTTATATTGATGAAAGAAATTTACAAAAGTCTTTTACTGCAATGTTTTATGGGGATCTTTTCGAAAGTTTCCGCTTTCAACGTTTAATTGGAGATGATTCATAGTATTATCAAAGAAAATCAGCAAAACAAATTAGAATTGCAGCTGTACTTGTGAGTTAATCTATTACAGGGCTTTTATTAAAGATTGCATCACCTTTTCACGATATTACAGCATGTACGAGGGCTGTCATAGAAGTAATAAATCTGGGTAGTTAAAACAAGTAATACATATGACGGAAAAGTCTCACTCACTTATATTTATGGGTATATTGCCAGTCTGAAAAGCGTTCTTCCCCTTAAACAGTTCCTCAAATAAAACAAAACTTCCCATTCGAGTGGTAAAGAGATTATTTATTCTTAATGACTTTGTTGCCTTGTATTTGTACAACGAAAAAAGTTTTGAAAATTTAATTTTATTTAGAATAATATCGTGTGTATGTCACTAATTTGTTTTTCGTTTTTCGTTTTGGTTTTATCTTTATTCGAAATACAGTATAAGTATAATAATTAAATATTCTCTGTCTTTTTATAATAAATCCTTAAACATCACATGAAAAGTTTTTCTTGTTGTTGGGTTTTCTTTCTTTTATAAGTTTTAAATACTTTCTATCCGTTCTTTGGTATAATTTTCATATCGAAAACTTGAATATTTTCCGCTTGTTTCGTTAGCCTAGGAAAAACGTATCTAGTCCACAAAAGTTATAGACTTAGATCAAGACCTGTTTATAAATTTCGTTTATATATAGGTATATATATATAATAACTTAATAATAGTAAGTACCATATGTTGTGGTTGTTGAGGGTTTGGTATTTCGGGGATTCGGTTGTAAATATGTGTAAATACAGAATTTTCTTTGGTTTAAGACGATTTCTCACTTTCTGGTTGTATATAACTCTCCAGCCTTGCCTTGAAGAATAGCGTTCGCGATATTGGTATAGAGGTCTGTATATATCGTTTATCTATATAATATATCGTTTTTTGTTTTTTGTTTTTGAGTTTTCTTGTGTGGGTGTGTTTTCGTTTGGTTTGAGAGTGCATCTGTAAATTGTAGGTACTTATAAACTAGCTACAACACAACACATGCCACGCCATGTAAAATTGTAGGGGTCTCGTGTCAGAATTTTGGTGGCTGAAAAAATCCATCAAAATGCTAAATCTTCTAACTAAGTTTTCTTTGGGTCGCTCCATACTTTACTTTCCTTTTGTTTTTTTTTTTTGGCATTATCTAAGAGAGGTCAAGAGTGTATTTCTTTGGTTTTGCGTTTTTGGAAAACGTTGATTTGGCCTTAAACTTTTTGGTAGATTTGTTAGCTTCGGTTGGGTTCTGTTTTTATCGTGTGTGTGTTTGTTTGTTTGTCTTTTGTCTGTGGTTTGAGTTTTCGTGTAAAAAGGTACATGATAAGATTGTTTCACGACTCATCGATGCCGAACTGATTGAGGTTGACCCTACGTGGTCTGACCTTGGGTGGAATGTCCACCTAAGGACACAGAGGGGGTGGTGCTGGTGGATCCGGCAGCAGGTGGCGCTCCAGACGCCGACGTGCTCTGCTCCAGACTCCACGGATGCACCATGTCGTAGTATTTGCGGTAGTCGTAGTCAAACAGCTCGAAATCGATGCGATATATCTTGAGCAATTGGTCCAACGTTGAGCGGTCGAGATCGGCGAAGTATCGCTCGACCAGTGCCTCCGATTTAACCCCACTTCGCGCATGGTTCCCAATCTTGCGCTGCTTTCGCTGCGGCAACTTGCCCAGTCCCAGGAGCAGGGACTCCAGGCCCGCCTGTCGAATGATGAACTCCGAGTCCCGCTGGAACGTCTCCGTCTTCCCAATAATGGTGAAGTTAACGCTGCAGGGCGTACAGAAGCTATAGATCGGTGCCCAGTGCTCGTCGAATCTCTTGCCCGCCGCCTGTTCGCCGATCAGGAAGCGCACAAACTCCTCGAAGGTGGGTCCACATCGCGGCCATGGTCCGCCCAGATTCCGCTTGCGGTAGCGATGCACGATCTTGGTGCCCAGGGTCTTGTAGAAGGTGTTCTTGTTGCCCTCCAGCTTGTTCCGATAGGCACTCAATATCCGCTCGAAGGGATCGCGGACGAAGAGGAAGGACAGCGCACTGGGCAGCAGCTCCATCAGTTCGCCGAGTTCCGGGCGGGGATACCGCTTCCTCGCCAGCTCCAAAGGTTGCGTCTCCGTCCGCTGCAGGAACTTCACATCGTAGCCGGCTGGAAAACAAATTAGAATAATTAATGCCTCAAAAAATCATATCTTAGCTCTATAGTTTTTCAACAAACAATCCGGTTTAATGATATAATAATGAGATAATATGGATATTTATAAAGCAAACAAAATTTGTCATCGTCAAATAACGATTTAATAATGTATTAAACTAAAATATGTAAATTTTAGATAATTATAAGCTAATTCGAAATCGTTATTATTTTGTTAATGCTCTTTAATCCATAAAGATGGAAACCACTTTACAATAAAAATTATTTTTAAAACAAGAAAGGAAAGATAACTTCGGGCGGAGCCGAAGTTGATATACCCTTGCAGAATACTCTGTAAATTATATTCTCCAAAATTATTCATATGATGCATTCTTAATACTCATAAAAAATCCGAACTTCCTAACTTTAACAACAACAAAGTTATGGCATTTCCAATCGTTCAGTTATATGGCAGCTATAGGATATAGTCGGCCGATCCTTATGAAATTTGATAGGTCGGATTGATTGGCCAAAAATAAAATCCATAGAAAATCCCAACTTCCTAACTTTACAAACACCAAAGTTATGGCATTTCCGATCAATCAGTTATATGGCAGCTATAGGATATAGTCGGCCGATCCTTATGAAATTTGGTAGGTCGGATTGATTGGCCAAAAATAAAATCCATAGAAAATCCCAACTTCCTAACTTAACAAACACCAAAGTTATGGCATTTCCGATCATTCAGTTATATGGCAGCTATAGGATATAGTCGGCCGATCCTTATGAAATTTGGTGGGTCGGATTGATTGGCCAAATATAAAACCCATAGAAAATCCCAACTTTCTAACTTTACAAACACCAAAGTTATGGCATTTCCGATCAATCAGTTATATGGCAGCTATAGGATATAGTCGGCCGATCCTTATGAAATTTGGTAGGTTGGATTGATTGGCCAAATATAAAACCCATAGAAAATCCCAACTTCCTAACTTTACAAACACGAAAGTTATGGCATTTCCGATCAATCAGTTATATGGCAGCTATAGGATATAGTCGGCCGATCCCGGCCGTTCCGACTTATATACTGCGTGCAAAGGAAAGAAGGGTGTGTGCAAAGTTTCAATCCGATAGCTTTAAAACTGAGAGACTAGTTTGCGTAGAAACAGACAGACGGACAGACGGACAGACGGACAGACGGACATGGCTATATCAACTCAGGAGGTGATCCTGATCAAGAATATATATACTTTATAGGGTCGGAGATGTCTCCTTCACTGCGTTGCACACTTTTGACCAAAATTATAATACCCTCTGCAAGGGTATAAAAATTATTATAATGCATAACTCACCAAGTATATTAAAGTAATACATCCATGTTGATGAAGCTGCCTTGAAGACGTTGCACCTGGAAGTATACAAAATACGAGGTTAGGAAATATAGGTAAGGTATAGATGGGTCGCCACTAACCAGACGAGATTGTTGTGGCCAGGGGAGACGAAGAACTCCCAGGGATTCGGTGGATACTTCTCCTGCAGCTTATAGCGATCGCAGACGGCGGCCAAGTGTTCGCTCCTCCTCTGCAATTCCCGCTCCGTGCGGCTGTGCAGTTCCTCGGAGTACTCGTACACGGGATTCAAGGTGCTAGCCGGCGATGGAGGAACTGCCGCCACAGGAGAGGAGCTTCCTGCACTGGCATTTCCCCCGGTGGTAGCCTTTTCCTGCTCCTGCTGCTTGGCCAAAATCCTCTGGCGTTGCAACTGCTGCCGCTTGATTTTAAGCTGCTGCTTCGAGGGCTCCGCATCCGCCTCCAATTCCGCGGCGGATATCCGCTCCCTATGCTCGTAGGCATTCAGGGACTCCCGGAAGAGGAAGGCGAAGTAGCACAGGCCCACCACGACACAGGCACCTATCTTCAGATAGGTCTGCAGGCGTCTTCCATAGCGCAGGCGGATGAGCATCTTGCGAGTCTACCACGGAGTCCTGCAGCGATCTCGCTGCATGTTCCACGGGTTGGCGACGGTTTCCTAGTGGGATTAAAAAAAGTCCAAGTTCCATTAGAACAAATGTTTCCTAAGATGCTTTTGAGGTACTTTCTCCTGGGTTCATTTGGCTTTAGTTATATTTAGGGCCTCTGATTTATAAAAACATTTATTTTTTAAGGCTACGATATTACAGAATCTTCAATATATTTATATTATTTATAAGGAAACTTACATTTAATCAATCGGCCGGAAATTTCTTTATGTTCAAGCCCCCTTTCAAAACTTTACCATACAAAAGTAAGAATATTTGCTTAATAAAACTATAGGACATTTTTAAAAAATAAATGATGTGTTAAACATGTTTAATATGTATAAAACGACTTTCATAAATTAAATATTAGATTTCTTTTGAAGAAGAAACAATACGACCCGTTGCAAGGGTATAACATGAAAGTAGCAGCTTTCAGATTCTGTTTTGGATTTTGTTTTGGCCAAGTAACTCCCATTAATTTTGCAGCCCCCTCATTTTTGGCGCTTTTAGCCAGGCGACACTTGTTGGTGTGTACACACCAAAGGACACCCTCTCCTCCACTCAAACAGTCAGCACCGAAAACAGGCCAACACACACATTCCGACTTGGCAAACTACGTCATAGCCCCACACACAGACACACTTTAGCGAAAAAACACTCGAAAAGTAGGACGTCATCCTTAAGCGTCAACATGGCCAATGCAATTGCTGTTGCTGAAGTTGCCGTTGCCGTTGTTGTTACTGTTGCTGTTGCAATGGTAATGTTGCCATGGGGTCACTTCTGGCCAGGAGTGGGAATTGGCCGCTGATAGCTGACACGAAGGCTGTAAAGTGTTCACAACACCACGGAGACCACTTGAAAGCAGTTAAAGCTGGCCACTTAATGCCACTATCTGGCCGTTAACACATATTTCCGCTTAATTCTGGGCCTTCATGGAGTAATCCCGTATGTAAGCCCTATGGAGGATATGGCTAAACTTACCCAAACGGCGGACGTTTAAATATATATCTTTTCTTTTGGGGGAGCTGCCTGTGTATACTGAAAGCCTACGGCTGCCCGCCTCCGACTCCTGCTGCCCCCTCCTCCACCTGGGGCCGCTCTGTTACGTGTTGCTCGTGGCTCCGGGGAATCCTGATGCCTGCTCCGCTTCTGCCGTCCTGCTCACGGCGGCCACTCGCTCTCAACTGCCAGTCGGCGGATGGCCGCAGCTGCTGGTCCCTGCTGTTCCGAACCAGCTCCCCAGTAAGCCGACAATCCTCTCCAGGCGCCGGCGCAGGGAGAGCCCGAGCACGACGACGACGCACTGGGAGAGACACGCGGACCGTGGGAATGTTGATTGCTGGCCACCGGGAAACTTCACAGGACCTTTTAACGGGTCTCCCATGTGATCATCAACTAGGGTTTCTAAATAAAAGTTTAATTAAGAATAAAAGAGTCTTTGTGTAAAATTATTAAACAATTAAATAGTAATTTAAAAAGCTATCTTCAATCTCATAAACTTTAGGAAGAAACCGAAACAAAATTACTGTTTCAAGTTACAAAAATTAAACAAATGATGGTAACCAATTTAAAAGCATTTTCACTATTTTTTTTGGTTGCAAACTAATTTTAAATAAATAAATACATTTTAGAATTTGCGTTCAATGTAGCTTATAACTCCCAATAATTAAAATGCCCAGCGTTTTTTATTTTTTGTGTATATTAAATCTTTGTATTTTTTCTTTTTCTATAAATATTTTACTTTAAAGTACAAACAAATTAATAATAAACTTCTAATACTACGTTTTAAGACACTTTCGTTTTTTGTTGTTGTTGTTCATCTTGTGTGGTTTGTTTTAAATATTTAAATATATCATTTATTTGTTTATGTGTGTTGTTTGTTGCCGTTTGTTTACGAATCGGTATATAAATTATTTATACGTTTTATACAACATTTCCATTAACGTGTTTTCTGTTTGCTGTGCTTATCGGGCTTATTGCAGTTGGTTTGTTGTGGCTGTCCGAGGTGTTTAAACAAGGTTCACTAAATATGCTTTCATTTTCGACGCTGCGTTTGCCTTTTGCGTTTATTACGGGGCCGTGGCTGGTGTGGTATGCATCTATGGATTCGGGTTCTATATACGTTTAGTTTTTAGCGGTTCTATATGAATATATGCAAGTTATGCTAGGGGGTTGGGTTTTACATACGCTTATGTTTTGTTTTGCCTTGCTTTAAAGTAAACATGTACAAAGTATCAAAAGAATTATTTTATGTAGCAATCATACAATATATATAAGGTAATAATAATATTGAACAATATATAATGTTGTTTTGTGTTTTTGTCTAGCGCTTTGCCTTTGCTTTGCTTCAATTACTTTACTCTTTGTTTTCCCCTATTTGTTCAAATAACATTTAGCAAAAATAGAGCCTGCCTTATATACAATACAACTTTTTTGTTTGTGTGGTTTTTTTCACGATATCCCTTTTTCTTGTGTGTTTTGCATATGCAAAATATATAACATTATATAGTTCTTTTTCACTTTGCAAAACGACAAATACTAGGCGACTGATTCTCAATATTCTCCACTTTTTTCTCCTTATATTTTTCGATCTGTTTTTTTTTGTATTTTTTTTTTTTATGTTTTTGTGTTTTCATTTTTCTGGTGCTTGGCCTTTTTACATTTTTGACTAACTTATTGCATAGGTTTCCATGTGCATATATTGTTGGTAAAGAATTCTTGTTAAGATTACTGTCCTTAGGCTAGAGCATTTAAAACTAAAAAACAAATTTTCGAAACAACGCAAGCTTACGGAAACTAATACGCTATATCTGTATGTACGGTATTGATAAGTTGAAGGTTACAAAAAATATCAAAACTAAAGTTAACGTGCGGTCTGCTCTGATCTGCTCGATCCAACGGATCAGCTTCTTATAGACTTTCGACTGGGCGCAGCGCGTAAAAATAAGACAACCTAAAGCTAGAAATGTGTTCATGTTGCATCGTAAAGAATCTAAATATTTACAGAGCGGCCCATGGAAAAGGATTTTTCAAATTAAACTATGCATGCGTGAGAGAGTGTTCGCGTGGGTGTTTGGAGATGTTTTTTTTTTCAGTTTCAGCCAACTATTCTACGTTAGTGTTTATGGGAGCTTCTCAAATACGTACTCAACTAATTTGTTCAAAATTTCATCTTCTGAGCTATACATTAAATTGCCTGTTTCACTTGACTAGCAAATCATTTCCAATGGGTTGGATATTTGGGGAAGTAGTAGCAGTGCCAGATGAGAAAGGTGGCGGAGGCGGATAAACTCGGACTGGAGGGTAGAAAACAAAGTGTAAACTAAGGCGTAAATCGGCGCTTGCAACCGTCCGTCCGCGGTGTGTGGGGTGTGTGTGTGTGTGTCTGGGTGTGATGTTGCTCGCTTTGAGACGCAACATTATTGCAACTTGTGGCTACCACTAACTATACAAAATCCTCAACGGAAACTAGGGCTAAGAACTACAAACGAAAGCGTTCGGTATCAGTGCGTGTGATATATACAAGTAGCCGTCCGTGATCCGACTTCACTACGCCAGCTGCGACGAGCTGCTGCTGGCGGAGCGCTGCTCATCCGCCGTCGTCGTCTCGCTGGCGAACTCCTGAAAACTCAATCCCAAATCGTTGTTGAGCTGCACGATGTTGAGTACGTCGCTGGCATCGCGCCATGTCGGCTGGTGTTTGGTAGCCATGCCGCCTCCTCCTCCCCGTCCTCCTCCACTGCCACTGTCGTCCTCCTCGCTGAGGATGTTGTTCAGACACAGGTTGAACTCATCGTAGTCGACAAAGTTGCCGCAGTCCAGGGCCGTGGCGTTGGCCAGCTCCGGCATCAGCACCTCATCCACCTCTACGTCCGCGGCACTGCTGCTGCTGTGGTAGGACAGCAGGTGATCGGCCTCCTCCATGTAGCCGCCGGCTGCTCGCGCCAGATTCTCATACTCGGCCGTCTCATCACCGTCCTCGTCCTGCACCTGGGCTAAAGGAAAGCTGCTGCTGCTAATCTCCAACTGTTGCTGCTGCTGCTGCTGATGCGGCTGCTGTTGCTGCTCAAATTCTTCGAATAGCTCCAGCAGATCGTCTTCGTGCGCATCGCTCGGATGGTTCAAGCCTTTAGCCAAGGCGCAAAACTCTGGTCACTTGTAGTCACGCGACGTTCTTCTCCGGCGTCCCTCGGTCAACATGGACTCGCCAATGACTGCAAAAAGACGAGGAATGTTATCATTCTGTCATTTTTATATTCTATTCTCTTGAAAACTCTTTCGGTTTTCTAACTCACCTGCACTGCGCGTCTTTCGCCTCGCTTCCGCGACGCTTTCCACAGTGCCGGCGTTGTTGCCACCAACTGCTGTTGCCGCCTTGCCAGGTGTTCCCTTCGGCTCTGCCGCGGCGGCGGCTGCTGCAGCAGCTGCGGCTGCATTGCTGCGACTGTAGATGATCTTGTTGGCAGCTGCACTGGCACGCACGCTCCTCCGGGTGCCGATCTTCTCGTCCGTGGGCGAGCTGGCCGAGTTGACATTATTGTTGGTGGTACTGGCTGCCGCTGCGGTAGCTCCTCGTGTTGCATGCACCACACTCGTGCTGCTGTTGGTTTGGCTGGTGGTCACTAAAGCTCCGCCTGGCATTGTTGTGGTCGTCACTGAGGTGGACACAACACTGGGATTGTTGGAAGCGGTGCTGCTGTTGTGATTGCTGTTGACGGCAGTGGCATTTCCAATTGGCGCTTGAGCCTTGCCGGTCCTCGGGGTTCCAAGTGGAGGAGTGGCAGACAGAGTATGATTGCTGGCCGTTTCTGTTGGGAGAATAGGAACATCAGTTAATAGGTTTGTTATATGAAAACCTATACTAATGTCTACTTTATTTTTGAGTTCGAAACGAATCACATGCGGTGCCCCCTTTCAAATGGAAATATGCTAATCATTAACCCAAAATCTTGCCAAGTCATGTTAAACGTAGTTCCCCCGGATCAAAGTCCACTTACTGTTCTGTGGTGGTTGAAGCTGCTGTGCATTGCGGCGCGTCACGTGCTTCTCCACTGCTGCTGCTGCCGCTGCTGCTGCCGCATCGGCTGCTGCATCCACCTGCGCCTGCTTGGAGTTGCGCACCTTGCCGGCCACCTCGATCAGAGGCTCGTCCGAATCGGATGACTCGATCTCGACCTTTTTAGGCAATACTGGGCCGGAATTGTGATCAACTGTAGCTTCGGTTGCATTGTTACCAGTAGTGGTACTGCTACCATTGCCACTGCTTACACGTGGACGCTTGATGCTGTTCTCGGCCAAGTCGGCGGCATCATTACTGCTGCCGCACTCGGACTCCTGTCGCCTTCGCTTGTTGTTATTGTTGTGATTGGGTGTAGGAGTGACCACACGAGGACTGGCGGTGGAGGAGGCGCGGGATAGACTCTTGGCGGTGGCGGGTGTATTTGTTGCCGTCGCCGTCGTGGCTGGTGCACCAGTGAGTACTGTGGGATCAGGACTGGCTTTCGGCGCATCCAGGGGACTCTCCAGGCGACTGCTGGCCCGAGTCCGAATCCTCGGCGTTTCACCATCCACTTGAGCAGGTATCTCGATCGAAATGGGCTGCAGTGAGGCTGAATTGGACTCGACCTGAGATTTAACCTGTACCTTCTCCTCCGGACTGGACTCCGCTTTCAGTTCAGCTTTCACCTCCACTTTGGCTTCGACTTTAAGACCAGTCACTACCGTCTTAATCGCCGGCTCCTTCTTGATAGTGAGCAGCGGTGGCACCTCCTCCAGCTTTACCTTGACCGCCGGTTGTTTGCTCTCTGTGAGTTTCTTGATGAGATCATCGTGTTCGAGTATATGGTGTTCGCCGTTCAACTTGACGCTTCCTATGCTATTTGTGTTCGTGGTTGCAGTTGCTGGTGCCGCAACAGTTGCCGCTGGCAGAGAGTTCTCAAGGCTGTTAAGGTAGCCACCACCCGCAGCACTGGCACATTCGCTGGTCTCCTTGATCATCGATGAGACAATATCCTCGAGATCCTCGGGAAAGTCGCCCTCCATCTTTGCCAGCGCCTTTTCTATCTCATCGTCCGCCTGTTGTTTTTGCTGTTGTTGCAGGGAACTGGCTCCAGATAGAGGTGGTGCTCCAGCTGCAGTGGCTCCTGCTGCCGTTGAGCTAGGTGCAATCACAGGAGGTATTACCGCCGTGGATGTTGTTGTGGGCATTGTGTTCGTGTGCTGTTGCTGCTGCACCATCGTGCCCGCCACCTTGGTCACTTGAATGGGACTGCTAGAGGAGAGCTGATGGGGACTCTTCTCGGAGAGCGCATCCATGGACTCAATGCCGCTGTCCTCGCCACCGCCGTTGTTCCCGTGTCCCGGTGTCCCACTCCCATTGCTGGCGGGTGAATTGCGCAACGTGCTGGGCAACGCAGCCGGCGAAGAGGTAGAGGTAGTGATTATAGATGCGGAGGAGGCTGTGGATACCGAGGATAAGGTCGGCAGGGAGGCGGAAGAGGAGTTCACGGTGGCCACCACCACATTGTTGACTGTTGTCATGGGTGGCATGGCCACTGGCAACTTTCTATCACAGATCAGCTGAGTTGTATGCGTAGAGGGCGTCGACGATGTCGCTAGAGTTGCTGTTGTTGCAGCTGCAACTGCTGCTGCTGTTGCTGTTGCTACTGCTACTACTGGGGATGGGGTTATGCTAGGAGCCTGCTCTGCCGTGACCTGCGGTGTGACCTTTGTGATCTCCACACGCTTGAGGGTCGTCGCACTGGGCAACATGGTTACGGCCGCCGCCAGTTGTCGCTGCTGTTGCTGCTGCTGTTGTTGCTGCTGCTGTTGCTGCTGCTGTTGTTGCTGCTGCTGTTGTTGCTTCTGCAGCTGCAGCTGTTGCACGGCTGTGATGTATGGCGGCGGCTTATGGTTTTTTGTCATCGGCTTGCCACCCACAATGGGTGTAATGGTGGCGGCAGTCTTTATCGGATTCTTCATCGTCAACAGCCGATTGTTATTATTCCCGCTGTTCACATTATTGTTATTGTTGTTGCTGTTGATGGCACTCAGGGTAATGCTGCTGGGCAACGAGGTGGCTATCTTGCTAAGTTGCTGCTGCTGCAAGGTGGTGGATGTGGGCGTTGTTCCCGTGTTGGTGGATCCCACAATCAGCTGAGGATCACTATGGGATTGGGCCTGCGCTTGAGCCTGAGCCTTGTGCGCCTCCACAATGGCACTAATCGTCAGCCCATTTTTACCCGCCACAATAGTGGTGGTCTTGGTGGTGGTAGCTCCACCGGTTTGCAGGTGCTGCGACATTTGTGGTGGTGCCACTGTCGCCGTCGTCTTCTGTATCAGTATGGGCAGTCCGTTCACGTGGGCCGGAGGCGTGAGCTTGGTCTGCTTGTTGTCCGTTACCGCGTCCATGAGCAATTGCTGCGGCGGCTGATCACTGTAGCTGCGCTTCAACTGCCGCTCGTCAATGGTAGCCTCCTGATTCTGTCCCTTCTTTCGATCCTTTCGCGTGTTCTTGACCACCACATGGTTCTTGCCACGCAAACGGATTTGCAGGGGAGGTACACGCGGCTCATTGAGACCCGGGACAGCTTGTTGTTGTGCCTGCTGCTGCTGCTGTTGCTGAAAGTTGCTGTAGACCGGATGGTGTTGTTGCTGCTGTAGCGGCTGCTGCTGTTGTTGTAGTTGTTGCTGTGGCTGAAGCTGAGAAGGTTGTTGCTGCGGCTGGTGTGGCTGATGTTGCTGTTGGGTTAACTGCATTTGAGGCTGCTGCAACTGTGGCTGCTGCTGAGGCTGTTGCTGCTGTTGTGTAGGCAACGTCAAAAGCTGCGTCTGCATGGGCAACTGTTGCATGTGATTATTAACTACAATAGTCTGCTGCTGTAGTTGATTGACAATAATCTGCCCCTCATAGCCGGCACCCGCTGCCGGCACAGTTTCCACTTTGTCCAGCTTCAGACGCAGCTTTATCTTTTCCTCGGCCGCCTTCGTCTTAGCATTGCCCTTCGCCCGCTCCCTCTTAGGTTTCGGCGTGGCTGTGGGATCCTTAGCTTTGCGCTCCTTGACGCCCTGCTGAAGCTTCCCGCGCAGCAGATTCGGCTTGGCCTTCTTGCTGGGCGCTCCGCCGGCTGTTACGGATTGGGGCGAGTTCAATCCAATCAAAGGCGAACTGTTGCTGGAACGAGGCGAATTATCTCCAGCACCCAAATTGCTGTGGTTCGCTTTCGAGACTGGGGTTTTCCTAGCTCTGCTGGAGGCTGATTTGTTGGATGCCAGGGAATCGCGCGATCTTTCCTGGTCACTGCTTATAGTCATCGGATGCTGCTGCGCGGAATTCGAGTCCTCCTCGGAGAAGATATTGTTGGGCAGAAGCATATCGTTCGCGGGATTGAAATTAAAGCTGTTAAAACCACTGGACATGTTGCTGTTGCGGAATTGCGGCTGGGCCGTTTCCTCTTCCGCCTCCGTTTCGCTATCGTCGCTGGCCATTGGTTCCATATCCCCAGTGTGCGGATTGATGATAAATTGCTTCTGGGGCGGTCTCTGTTGCTGCTGCGGGTGCTGCAATTGTGGCTGTTGCTGCTGCTGTTGTTGGCGTTGGACCATCTGCAATTGTTGTTGTTGTTGTTGCTGCTGCTGCTGTTGCAGTTGTATTTGTCGCTGCACCTGTTGCTGCTGTCTCTGCTGCTGTTGCAACTGCGGCAATTGTTGTTGCTGTCTCTGCATCATCAGTTGTTGCTGCAGCTGTTGTTGTTGCTGCTGTTGGTAGGGCATTTGCAGAATTTGTGGGGCCTGCTGTTGGGCATGCATCACCGTTTGCTGTTGCTGCTGTTGTTCCAGTGGCGCCTCTTGCAGCGTATTTAGTGCATCCCTCACGTCCATGTCCACTGCAGATAGATTGTCCTCGATTAGATCCAAATCTAGATCCTTTGCATCCTGCAGCAGCGATTCGAGCTCGTTTTTATCTTCCAGACTGAGCGTCGAGTCCAGATCACAGTTCAAAGTTGGCAGCAATGCGTCCAAGTCGTTTGTGGTTAAGGCATCCAGCACGGAAAGCGAGATCAGAGAATCCACCTGACCTTGAGCCTGACCCGCAACCTGTGGCTGTTGACCTTGAACCTGCTGTTGCTGCGGCTGTGTCGGCAACGCGGGAGGCGGCAACTGTTGCTGCTGTTGTGGCTGCTGCTGTTGCGGCTGTCCTGGCAGATTGACCTGTTGCTGCTGCTGCTGAAGATTGTACTGCATTTGGTAGCGCGTAAACTCCTGGAAACTGCTCTTAGTGGCCGAGTCCATCGGCTTATTGATCCCGGCCAGCGGCCAGCGAGAGTTGGCTGCCGCCTGATTGTAGTCCGGTGGCGGCGCTGCAGGTACATGGTGAGCGGTTGGCATATGCGGTCCCGCCAATTCGCTAGGAGCTGAGGATCCAGGTGCAGGGGCTGGCGACACCATCTGCGGTTGCTGCTGCTGCTGTTGCGCCGGATGATTGGCCATTAGCGGACTGTGCATCGAATGGTGGCTGGAGGCGGGCGAGTGCGCGGGTCCAAGGGGCGAGGCTCCGCTCATGAATTGCTGTTGAGGTGATGCCTGTGGCATGGACAGGCTCATGAGTCTCTGCTGCTGCTGTTGCTGCTGCGGATGAGGTGGCGGAGGAGCCAGCGGCAGTCCGCCAGGTCTCAATTGATGTCTTATCTGTTGCTGTTGCATCGGACTCATGCCCATGTTGTTGAAACAATCTGTGACGAATAAGAATGTGTTTTAGTAAATAATCTAATTGTGTTTAAACAGTCCCTTTAGACGCTGATGCCATATTCATTAAACAAACTTTTACAATTAAACATATCAAATTAAGTTATCATGTATCTTCTCAACTATAGGGTTTTATAAAATAATAAGGGCATCAGGTCTTAAAGGTAAGTAAAGACGCTTACCAGGCGTAGGCTGAAACTGTTGCTGTTGTTGCTGCTGGCCCTGTAATTGCTGTTGCGGCTGCATGAATCGTATCTGCTGTTGCCGTTGAAGTTGCTGCTGTCGCATAGCCACAGCCTGCGGTGACATTTGCTGATGTTGCTGTTGAAAGCGATGTGGTGGTGGTCCTTGCGGTTGCTGTTGTTGTTGTTGCTGCTGAGCCTGCTGTTGCTGTTGAGTATACATGTGATTGCCATTGCTGCTGGGACTAAGCATAGTCTGCTGCTGCTGTTGTTGTTGCTGCTGCAGACTCCTCATGATCACAGGCGGCGGACAAGGAGGAGCCGCCGCCTGGGGCGTTGTGGGGGAGGAAGGTACCACCGGACTCAGTACGTCGCCCATGAGGAAGTCACTGGGCGTAGCCGGACCGGAGGATCGCATCGGGGAATTCATCATCTGCGCTCCACTGGGACTCATGCCAATCAGCGGCGATTGCTGCTGTTGCTGTTGGGGGGACTTGAGCTGGTTCGGATTCGACATGGCATTGCCGTCGTTCTGCAGCAAATTGACAAGCAGCGGTGACGATATGGCAATGTTGTTGCTGCCCGTCGATGTGGCCGTTGGCAGCGGCGGATGCCCTAGAGGATGGTTCAGCTGGCTGGGTGCCGTCACAATGGCTGGCTTGGCACTAGCGCCCGCTATGGCAATGGGTGAACTGACGCTGCTGGCCGTGCTGGCAGCTCCCAAACCCGGATATGGCGGCGGTGGTGGCTGGATGAATTGAGATTTGCTTCCAGGTGGCGTTGGAGCTGCCGAGGTTGGCGTTGTGGGTGTAAGCTCGCCATTCTGAGGTGCCTGCGGTTGTGTCTTCAGCACCTTGAGGGTCACGTTGGGTGGCGGAGGCGGCGGTGGCAAGGGCGGACCCAGACCACCCCCTTCGCGACCTTGCAACACTTTCGCCTGCCGCATGCTCTCGAAGGGGAAGTCCCTCTGCGTGGCGGAGGGCGAGGGCAACAGGAGAGGCACCTTGCCCTCCATGGGGCACACGGTATTGGGGGATTTGAAGACGGCGGGAGTCACGGGAGTCACCTGCGGCTGCTGCTGTTGTTGCTGCTGCTGTTGAAGGGGCATCTTCTGAAGACCCAAACCCGCCGATGTCGCCGCCGCTCTTCTTTGATGGAGTGAGATTGCATCGTTCTGGGGCAGCTGCAGAATCCTCTGCTGCTGCTGTTGCATGAAGGCGGAGGCCGCCTTGCTGGTACTGGGGCCATCGAATCCCGTGGGCAGCAGACCACTTTTGATGCCGGAAAGCGAGCCAGCCGCCTCAAGTGTCTCGTTTACATTATCTGGGGAGAGGGATTACTAGTATAACTCTGGATTCTTGTCGGACATGACTTATGGATACTCACCCTTGGTTATCTTAACATCTTGTCCACCAACTTTCAAAGTTATCACAGAATCGCCCTCGAATTGTACGGACTGAATGTTGAGGGCGCGCAGCTCGGGATTTCCATCGTTGGCCAGCTGACGCAGCCGTTGTGCTGCATCCCAGGGTAGCGAGACCAATATCCGCACCAGTGACGGTTCAAGCTGCTGCAAAGGGTCGCAAATATAAGACATTTTGCTAATTCACAGCATTTAATTAACATTTAAGGAGAGCCTTATAGGAAGAGCAAGAAGAAGAATAGGTCCAAGTGAAATTGCTGGCGATGGGAGCTATTATCGATAACAACTATCGGCTTAAGGCTTGCAGCCCTGGAACACCGCACACACACAAAAACACAATAATTTATGGGCAAAACACATTTCCAAACTTAAGCAATACTTGTCAATTAAATCAACAACTTTCTAATATTTTATTTATTTGCATTTTAATTATTTAAAAGCTTGATATTGCTTTATGTCCATTTGTTTTTGGCCCTGCCGTTGCTACTGCTAGAGTGGGATGGCTATAGGGCACTCTCATTGGAAATTCCAACAACAATTTGTTTCGACAACAGGAATTAAGATTTAAGTGCTTGAATTAAGTAACCGAAGAGGCTTTTCAGCTGACTGCATTTTCCACGCGCGGTGGTGGGCGAAAGGGGGCGGGGCAGCTGCTGCCCACAGGTTGCATTTTCACATGCGTGCGTGCGTTTTCCCTGCAACGTCTCTCTCTCTTTCTCGCTCAGCGGGATGTTATCGATACCCCGACGTCGTCGCCATTTTTCTTCTTGGCCTCTTGGAAGGGTGTGTGTGTGATGGGTGTACAAGTGTGTGTGGCAGAGGGAAAAGGTAACCAAAATACTTGCTTGGAATTAAGGCGGGGGGTAAAAAGGGGGCGGGCTGATTAATAAAATAAAAAAAATGGGAATGAGGAAAAAAAGGGAAATAAGAAGAAATTTGAAACACTCAATAGCAAGAATTGGTTACCCCTCTTATTGTTTTTGTTTTTATCCCCGTTTTTGTGCGTGGGTGACGCAAGTGTACAATGGGCAAAAACAAAAAAAGTGCAATAATCGCAAATCAGCTGTTCTGTTGCGCTTAAAAACCGAAACGACGGAAAATCAACTCACCTGTTTAAGTGGCATATCATCACACGACAATCGCACGCGTCGTATATTTAATTGTTAGAACGCTGCTCAATTCTCGCATTTAGCTTTCGATTGACCGCCGTGGCGTCCTTTTGGAAGTTGGAAATATTGCATTTTAGGCATAACACTCGTTGGGTTTTGATTTATTGTCTTTCGTTGATTTCCCCCACTAGTTTTTTTTAACCTCTGCGACTTTTGTTTTTGGGCATTTTCCACTATTTTTTTTTTCTCTTTACTTTTTTTAGTAGTAGCCTCACCAACACACACGCACTGCAACACACACACACACACGTGCGGGGCGCGGATAGGGATTTTCCTGCGTCACTTTTCAAGCGCTTTTCCTGCTGAAAATCTCGCCTGCCCGCCTGCAGATTATTGTTCAGGGCAATTCGTAGATATAATAGCCCCCACTGTTCTCCATTTCACATTTGGTAGCGCGATATTAAATGCCTTTTTAGCGGGTCTCGGAAATTTTCACGCATTCGGAGCAGCCGATTTTCGGGGGCTTAATTTCACACGATTCGCTTGCGTGCGGGCAACCGATAAGCGCACTCGATTGTTGAGAAAGATTCGCGCTTGCTTTTCAGCGGTTAATTAACGCTGCAGCGATACGTTTTTCCTGTTTATTTTGTACAAAAAACTTCGTAATTATTAAAATTCCACGAACAATAACAAGCACACAGTGGTAGCCATTTTTATTTTCCAGCCGGTGTTGCCAGTCGGTTGAGCGGCGAAATTCCCTAAATTTGCCGCATTTTTTGAGTTTCCAGGGCTGCATACTCACCAGCATTGGAAATTAAGTGCATGTAGGGTTGTCAGGTCTTCAGATAACAGATACTGAATGAAAATGATTTCATTACAGTTTGCTTATGACAACTTAATGTTAATTATTATTAACAAGCAAACTCATTAATGATTTTCTGGTAAAACTTTGTTATTTAATAATTATTGCATTGGAACTATTAATTTATTTTAAAATTATTTCTCTATCTTGAGTTGACCTTCACTTTGTCTGCAAGGGTATTAAAACTTCGGCTTTCGTTTTCATTAAAATAAAAAAGAGTATTTTCCTAAGCACAATCTACTGCCTCACTGGAAATATCGATAGTATCGAATAAACATCGTTATTTGTTCCAGCTCTTCTACATCTCTGACAAATTCTACAAATGTGAGTACATAACAAGGTTTTTCTTTTTTAAAACGGATTCTAAAGGGTTTATTTATTAAGTAAAGAGTGATTTATCATTTTTATTGGTGCCTTTTGATAGGTGAATAGTTCGTAGAAGCAACCAATCAGTTTTTAATAGTTTTCTGCCAACTGCCTTTGCAGACCTTACGTAACTACACTACAGAGAACTATAATTGACTTTTGTGTTTTTTTTATTCCTCGGCAGCAACATGGCCAACACTCCAGCAACATCCAGTGTCGCAGGACCCGTGCTCCGTGGCCTGCACAACGCCACCATCAAGAAGAACCTGGCCATTTCCCTGGGATTGACCGCCATCATCACCGTTGCCTACAAACTTCTGGTTAACGATCCCAAGAAGGCCGCCTACGCCGACTTCTACTCGTAAATATTACTTCCGTATACCCAATAGATCCCCAACTGATCGGCTTATCCATTATCTTTGCAGGAAGTACGATGCTAACAAGTCCTTCGAGCGCATGAAGGCCGCCGGTCGTTTCCAGTCCTGTTAAACTAGGCAAATCCCAAAAAACACATGTAGTCTAAGTCAAAAAGATGTTGTAGAGCAAGTGTTACGCTTCTGTATTGAAAACTAAATAGATTTCAGTCTACTTATGTGCACGGTGGAGTTTTAATTTGCATATATAGTTTACTGTTGTTAGCAAATATTGAAGTTTTACGTAATGCCCTTAATAAGTTGTAGGATATGGTTACAAAAACTTGTTTAAAACTTATGATGATTTGGGTTTACACAACAACTAAATCTTAAAATTCTTTAAGCCAATGGTACTAGTGAAACTAGTTTAAAATCACACCACTTTTAAATCGGATGTCTGTAAAAAAAAGTTATGGGCTTAAAAGTGCAGAATTTAGTCCTGTTTTCCACAAAGCCATTTTTTCGTAAATTAGGAAAATGACGAAAAATCGACCCAAAACTTCAAAACAAACTGAGAATGCAGTTTCTTAGAGAATTAAGCCACGATCATTTAGAAGTATGCCACTTTAAAATCGGATGTCTGCCAGAAAAGTTATGGACTTAGAAGTGCAGAATTTAGGCCACTTTTCCACAAAGCCATTTTTTCGAAAATTAGGAAAGGGGTTAGCATTATGAAAATGACGAAAAATCGACCAAAATTTACAAACCAAACTGAGAATGCAGTTTTTTAGAGAATTAAACCACGATCATTTAGAAGTATGACACTTTGAAATCGGATGTCTGCAAGAAAAGATATGGGCTTAGAAGTGCAGGTTTTAGGCCACTTTTCCACAAAGCCATTTTTTCGAAAATTAGGAAATTAGCATTATGAAAATGACGAAAAATCGACCCAAAACTTCAAAACAAACTGAGAATGCAGTTTCTTAGAGAATTAAGCCACGATCATTTAGAAGTATGCCACTTTAAAATCGGATGTCTGCCAGAAAAGTTATGGACTTAGAAGTGCAGAATTTAGGCCACTTTTACACAAAGCCATTTTTTCGAAAATTAGGAAAGGGGTTAGCATTATGAAAATGACGAAAAATCGACCAAAACTTACAAACCAAACTGAGAATGCAGTTTTTTAGAGAATTAAACCACGATCATTTAGAAGTATGACACTTCAAAATCGGATGTCTGCCAGAAAAGTTATGGACTTAGAAGTGCAGGTTTTAGGCCACTTTTCCACAAAGCCATTTTTTCGAAAATTAGGAAAGGGGTTAGCATTATGAAAATGACGATAAATCGACCCAAAATTACAAAACAAACTGAGAATGCAGTTTCTTAGAGAATTAAGTCACGATCATTTAAAAGTATGCCACTTTGAAATCGGATGTCTGCAAGAAAAGTTATGGGCTTTGAAGTGCAGAATTTAGGCCACTTTTCCACAAAGCCATTTTTTCGAAAATTAGGAAAGGGGTTAGCATTATGAAAATGACGAAAAATCGACCAAAATTTACAAACCAAACTGAGAATGCAGTTTTTTAGAGAATTAAACCACGATCATTTAGAAGTATGCCACTTTGAAATCGGATGTCGGCAAGAAAAGATATCTGCTTAGAAGTGCAGGTTTTAGGCCACTTTTCCACAAAGCCATTTTTTCGAAAATTAGGAAAGGGGTTAGCATTAAAAAATGACGAAATATCGACCCAAAATTACAAAACAAACTGAGAATGCAGTTTCTTAGAGAATTAAGCCACGATCATTTAAAAGTATGCCACTTTGAAATCGGATGTCTGCAAGAAAAGTTATGGGCTTAGAAGTGCAGAATTTAGGCCACTTTTCCACAAAGCCATTTTTTCGAAAATTAGGAAAGGGGTTAGCATTAAAAAATGACGAAATATCGACCCAAAATTACAAAACAAACTGAGAATGCAGTTTTTTAGAGAATTAAGCCACGATCATTTAAAAGTATGCCACTTTGAAATCGGATGTCTGCAAAAAAAGTTATGGGCTTAGAAGTGCAGAATTTAGCCCACTTTTCCACAAAGCCATTTTTGTCTTACAATATCTGGAAAACCAAATCCACCCAATTCAAGTCAAATTATTATTACTTTCTTTATTTTTTAATCGTATTTACAAACTTATCGAAGTAATGCACATAACAAACACATAAAACCATTATGCCGCAGTCGAAATTGAAGGCGGAGAGATATCTAAAACCTAATTGCGAAGTCCTTGTAGTCCAGTCGGCTGAGATTTCCCTGGTTCCGCAGCTCACATCGATCGATTTGGCAGCCGGGTGATCCCTCGCTAGACAGCCAGGTGATCCTGTGAGGAAGAGGATATTACTCTTGGAAACGGGTTACTATTAGGGAGTACCCACAACTTGTCCACCTCCTCCTTGGGTCCCTGCATTTTGCCCACAATGGTGCCCTGTTTGCTGTTCTTCACCCAGCCCGTGATTCCCGCCTTGGTGCATCGATCGCGGGTGTCTTTCGTGAGATTCAGGCCTGCAGATCGAGATATCAGAGATATATATTCGATATAGTCTAGCGAATGTGGAATGGGGCGTGAAACAAAGCCAAGGACAGGTGTGGGGGCCCCAAAGTAACCAGCTACTTTGGGTTTATTTTTAGCCATCCACCTGAAAGAGCACCTTGATTTCTAGCCCCCGATTCCTGATTCTAATCCTCCATTTTACCGCACCTTGCACATGTCCATAGACCTCAAAGTCCAGTGTCACCAACAGCCGAATATCCGGAATGCCCATTTCGATCGACTTCGAACTTTACCAAATGCGCACTTTTGGTTATGTAAATTTAGCAGCAACTGCTCGATATTATAGATTTATTTTTTTTATCACCTTATCCGCACTTAAAATAACCACAAATTAAAGTTAAAAACTCTTGATAAACTGGAATCCTTTGGTATATATTTTTAAAAATATTTTTTGTGCTATTAAGTGCGATTTTTTCCGCCGCGATCGCTAGTTTGATTTTCAGCAAACCGTCGCAAATTTAAAACTAAAATGCCAAGTAGCATATCAATTGCTTTCTATTTTGCGTTTTCGATTTGTATTTGCGTATTTATTTTAGCCGCCCGTTGCATTCTGCTTCTTTCTATATGTTTTTGTTGCTATTTTTTAGAGAAAAGAAAATACGAGCGATATAGGAATCTTTTGGGGCGGTCACAGCAGCCGAGTTTTGTGGTCGGTATCTGATTTCTGGGTGCGCTACACTGCGATTTTGGAGAAAGATTGATCTTTATCCATTTGTATCCATTTTATTGAAAGTCGTAGGGTAGCCTAAGGAAAGTTATTTGTGCTTAAAAAATTTGCAACGATTTTTAATTATTTATAATAATATTTTATTTAAAAAAATTCATAAATTTTGTCAGATATGTAACCTTTTTATGATTTATAGTTGTATGCCAGATAAACCAAAATGTATTTTAAATAAAGAAAAATATGTTAAACTAATTAAATCCAAAAGTTTCTTAAAGGGAGCAGTTCAATTATCTGTCAGATCGCCGACATGCCCTACAGTTGGCCATTATCTTTGTATTTGGCATCAAAATCATACGATTAGGGTGTTTATTTTTTCTACGGCTGCACATTGCTCAATTTAGCAATACAATTTAGCATTTTCTTTGCCTTAGGGAAATGTACTGACCCAAAACAATGCATAGACTTTTTTTCTGGGACCCCTTAGATTTCGCTTTCTATATAATCCGCCTTTAAGAAATGTGAAGAATGACAAGTTCATAGCAGGCGCATAAGATGGGCCATGAGACTTTTATAAGACCAGACAACAAATGCATTTTATTTGTGTTTTTCTTCGATGAAAGGGAAATTTATTTTTTCAATGCAAAAATGACTGCATACTGTTGAAAAATTGGTTATCTTGTGTAGGTATTCTTTGTCGACACAAAGCGGAAACCTACAAATAGTATTATGTTGTCTATATATAATCCATTGAAAATTAAATATGTATGATCCCTTCCAAACCGAAACTCCCAGTTTGTTATTGGTTATATAGTATTTACAAATTTATTTATTTGTTTCCTGCGATATATGAAAATACCAATGTACAATGTTTATACGCGTAGTTGAATCGTTATCACTTATCTAGTGTGAGTGGGTGAGGGTGCTTTCGTTACCAGTTTAAATTTGCAACGTAAACCTGCAGTGGAAAATGCAAATAAACTTAATATCTAAATACGTCGATCCTTAAATTTTCTGTACAGCTTGGGATTTGGGATCGGGACTATATATCTATGGGCTAATGCTAAACAACTGACTCTTAAGTAAGCTCGGTAGGTTTAAGCTTAGGCGATTAAAACTAGTTTAACATCTAGACATAGAAACGATATTAACGGTAACAATGAGCCAGGAATGAGCCGGATCCCTAAACGATCTGCACGGCGGGATGGGGCTTCTCGATGAGACTGCTCTGCGCCTCCTTGTCCTTCTCCGCATTCCGACCTAATGAGGCGTGCTCCGGTTTCAAATAGTAGTGCGGCGGTGGCGACTGCGAAGACGACGTTGTCGGAAGGGCACACTTCTTCCGGCGCTCGCGGAGGAAGTGCAGCCGCACATAGTTGATGGGTATATCGACGCTATCGGCGCCCACGCCCTCCGCATCGATGAAGACCCCACGCACCAGGATGGAATTGGAGCACTTGATGGCGGCGAGGAGCAGGAATGGCACCAAGTGCGTCAGCCAGAAGCTCAGCAGCTTATTATCTGGAGAGGAAAAAGAATATTTTAATTGTTAAATTATTCAATGCAATTGAGTAAATAAATTGATTAAAATAATGGTATAAGTCTCCCCAGGATAAGATTTATAATAACCACCTAAACAAACTATTTGTTGGTGTACTTAAAAATTCAATTCAATTTCGTAGAGAATTTCTTACCGGGGTACAAGTACACATCCAGTAGATTCCAAATGCCGCGCCAAGCATTCACCGCCCCAAAGAAAGTCATCAGATAGTAAATGTCGCATATGATCAGCTTGAGGATTCCGCTTATCCGACGGCACACATACCGCATCAGTGGGTGGATGAGGAAGGTCACAAAAACGGTGAGATATCCAATGAGCTATAAAAAAAGGGTAAACGTAACAACTGGTACTGATTTGGTGGAAGCTAGTGATCCTTACCAGCGATCCCCAGGCTGATTTGGCCCTGTCCGCCGGGAACAGCAGCAGGTCAAAGATTCCCCAAACTCCGCGCCAGGCGATGACCACCAAACTACCAATGACAAAGACCGAGAAGAGGGTGTCCAACACATACAGGCCAGGTTGATGAAAACCCTGGGAAATATAAAAAGTGTAATAAGTATTACCAAATATATTTAACACTTAACAATAATCCTGTCTATATATATGGGCTTTTGAAAGAGGAATAAAATATTCTATGTGATAAGAAAAGGACTCTATAAACAGAATATTAATTAAGCAAAAACCCAATAAGCAAATTAAATTTTATTAACCAAAATATTTAAATGAATATTCTGAGACATATTATTTTAAAGCAATTCAATACATTTTTGCAAGACCAAATTTAACTCTATATGTTAAGCTGTGATTTGGTTTAACGTTTGGTCAATCCAATTGTTCTTTATACAAATAAAATTTTATTTTCTTGGCTCATGCTAAATTTGAACATTATTTAAATTAAAATTAAAATACTTTGTGATAGTATATTGTAAACGAATTACAGCTGAGTCATCCAGCTATATTTTCACATCCTGCTTTGTTTCTAATTAAATACAATAAGTTTTACTCACGGGTATTTTGAACATGGTGTCCACCTCGAAGTAGTCGCTCTTGTGGTCCATGGTGACGGTGTAGGGGGCTGCTCCCAGGTTCCTCAGGGTGCGCGTGGCCACCAGGAAGATGAGTGCGATGACCGTGACCACGGAGACGATGATCAGGGAGTCGATGCTGGTGAGCCAGTCGCAAAGCAGCCAGGCACCCCGCCACATATTGACGCAGACTATCCCGAACACGGCCGTGTAAAGTCGCGATACGGTGTAGTAGGTGAGTCGCCTCTTGTCCGGATGGATGTGCTCCTTGAAGAAGTTCTGCGTGACGGTGAACAGGAAGTGCCCCAGTCCGCCTATCAGGAAGCTGGCCATCGCGGAGAGGGGCAGACTGCGGGGGAACAGGTACACGCCCATCAGTTCCCAGGTGCCCCGCCAGTAGGCGATCACACAGGGAGCCACCACCAAACAGGAGAGCAGCATGTCCAGCAGCTCCAGCAGCAGTTCATGGAGATCCCGGCGAGGAGTTTCCGCCTCCAAGCGCTTCTCGCAGGCGGGTGTATGTGTGCTCAGGTGGATGGTGGGTGTCGAGTGCACCTGCAGACGCACTGGATGCGGATGCGGATGTGGGTGTGGGTGTGGATGGAGGTGCTGCAGGAGCTGCTGATCCGTAACCGATGATCCATGGCAATGAGAACTGCCCTTGTCCGTTGTGGCCAACATTTCGTTCGGGTTATTCTTGTGTTTTTTTTGTTTCCCGCGGTCTAGCGATTTCGCTATTTCGGAATCCCCCTCGGCTTTAATTCCCTCCAATTAAAAGCAATTATCACTCCGGATACTTTTCGGCTGGGACCCGGTCCTGATCGCTGCTCGTCGGCGGTTCGGATGTTTTTGAAATAGTCAGGTAACTAAATGCATTCCGCAACCGGTAATCTCCGCAAGCGTCACCGCCGCTGCATCGCCGCTGCGGTGATAATAATCTGGCACTGATAATTAAACCGTCTATCTGCGGGCCCCTCTCGATCTCTCCAAAGTCTGGCCGCAGTTGCATAATCCGCTCTAGCATTCGCATCCACATCCACTGTCACATCCACGTCGAGGTTGCCATTTGCCGTCTGAATTTAATCGGGAATCAAATAAAAGCAAAGAACAATCATCAGTTAAGAGCAGCTCCTTATCACCTCTTCCCCTAGTTATCAATCTTTACCCGGGGGCAAGTCACAAAATAAAGTCCTAGTAAGTATTTTGTAGTTTATAGTTTATAGTTTATAGTTTATAGTTTATAGCCTATATATAGCAGATGTGGGCTTATCAGAATCCGACTGATTCCAGTATTTACCAACATTTCAAAGCGGACCTTGAGCACTGTACTCATGCATTAAGTGTTAATATTAAGGCAGGTTTACTATTAAATTGAAGAGATAACAGTTCCCAGCTTCCACATTAATTGAATATTTTTGTTCTTGATTAAAAATATTAACTATATACTAAACAAAATTAATAGTCCAAAGAAAAAGTATCCACCATAACTTAAAGTCTTCTAAGTGAATGAAAAGCACGTCAAATTAATTATACAACTTAACTATTTTTCACGACAGATAGTGATTTCAGTAATTTTACTTGCAATGCAATGACTTATTTAAAAGATTTTCGTAACTGTTGTAAATCATTGAGGCTTTAACAATAAATATAAATTCAGAAGCTTAAATTTTAAAAAAGAACAATTTTAATATCCTTTATATAATTTTTAGCTGTTTTGTTTCTTGCCAAAAATGAAGATAACTTTGTAATTTCCATGACTTATTAAAACAATATTTGAACACCATTGTTTGGATTATCAAAGCCATCAAGGGAATCCTTTATAGTCCCTCAATGGTGCTTTATGGGAGGCTGTAAAGTGAGAACCACCACAACAAGATATGAAAAGTCAGCACATTCATCTGTTTGCTCGAGTCAGATGTCCCAGATTTTATGGAGATCACCTGAGAGAGCCGGACTCTTGGGCTCTTTTCCTGATATCTCAACGTCAACGTGACAATTCGTGCGTTGAGTGGCCTCTCCACGCGGCACTTAAGTCGCCCCCTCGGACTTATCTCAAGTGACTTAATAGATCCAATTTAGGAGCTTTGATTAAAAGTAAAACGACAGCGAAACAAAAAGCGAAAGTGATGCGCTCCACACGACAGGGCATCGAAAGTGTCGGAGTCTTGAACCTGTGCCACTTGAACTTGTCACTTGAGTGGCCAGGTCAGGGGCAATCAGAAAGGGATTCCTTAAATGATGCAATGGTCGGTCGGGAGATCTGGCTACGAGCTATAAATAATCGACACACATAAGTGATTTCCACATTCGCACTAGAATTTGGTTCAATCTTTAAAAAGAACGTTTCCCTCAAATTAAAATTAAGCATTAGTTTTTTAACCTTAAACCGGGAAAAGGCTTGAATGCAAGGTCGATGCCTAATAACAATCATTACTTATGCTAATGGTTTCTTATCCAAAGCTTCAACACTTCAATTCGTTTTTTAAGTAGTTTACTATGTTCATAGTAAAATATTTTCTATAAAACTGCTTTTAATAACTTTTACTACAATTACTTTTTTTTATCTTAAATAAGGGAAAGTTCAATTTAACAAGAAAACAAATAAAGCGCAAAATTGCAATCGTTTGTAATGTAAAACAAGGAAGCCAGTGATCAAGGGAGTCTAGAAATTGGTTCTTATTTGTATTTTTTTCTAAATTTAAATTTTGTATAACGAATTCTGCGACGAATCCATTTATAGTCTTCTACGTCTCCGACAATTATGCACTGGCAGTGACTAATTAGTCGAAGCACCGCTCACTGCCCCCTTGGAATTAGTGCAGGATGTTTGTGATTTTCGTGTTTTGCTTGCTGTCCGTCTGCGGCGGCAACGCGTCGTATGCGCGATAATTAAACACACGACTTGCATGGGACCGCCGTCGAAGGTCCAAAGCGGGGATTTCGGATTTTGGATTTCGTTTTGCGGATTTCGCTTAGATCCAGTGAGGCTACTAAAACAGCTGCCATTGCTGTTTGGGTCAAGCGCATTCGCATTTAAATCTGCTGGCTAAATAGACGACCCACTGAGCGGCTCATTGCGCCCAGCAAGACTTCCTCGTTTCGGGGGACTCAGAGATGGATGATAGAGGGATGATTCTAAATTAAGACCAGGGATCGGGGCGAAATCAAGGGGGTTTTTTCAAGTTCAAACTCCCCAAGTGGGCCAATGCGATGCAAATGCACATTGTACTCCAATTATGTCGGCTAATTGACAAAGAACGGGTGACAATTCAAATGCCAAATTGGCCGCGCAGCGACTGATTCTCAATTTTCGCAAGGTTCTTGATAAGTTCCAGCCCCCGAGTTACGACTTGACTGCCAGCTAATTAGGTTTGCCAACACAAACGAGCTGCAAATATTACCCGTACTATATTTGTTTCTGGGCAAAGATAGATAGATAGATATATAGATAAGGCCAGGCACGCCAAACACTAAAATCTCGCGAAATGCCGCCTTTTATTTGGATATTGTTAAATGTTTACGATCCTAATTTGCCTTTGACTGATTTGAAAGCGTTTGCAGGTGCGATAATAGCCAGAGTACATCTCTTTACAGCTCGCCTTTTGTTCAATATTTGCTCGTATTATTATCAGCTCATAAGTGCTCTTTTCGCTGGCATTATTCTCAAGTCTAATAATCGCAACTGAATCACAATTTTGAGGGGCTCACAATCACTTGGAAGATGGGCAAACATTTTGCGCATTGAACGCCTAGCGCCTTTTATTTGTAACACTTCATATGCAAATGGGGGATCTTAAATTTTTCTGTAACCTGTAGGTATTTACTTTGATCAGCATATATTAGAGATTATAGACAACCAACTTAGCATAATTGGTTACTTTTCTCAACCTGTGTATCCAGTATTTTATTTCAATATTTCTTCGCGTGTTTGTAATAACGCTTTTAGATTTAACAGAGTGTTTTAATGAAATTAAAAGTAAATACGTTAATTCTAAATCTTTTGCATAATTCTTACTTAATCCGTAACATAGAAAATAAAATAGCAAAATCAATTGTATCTAAGGACAACACTGCGTATGAGTAATAATTTCTAAGCAAATGAACAAATTATTACTCATACGCAGTGTTTGTCTTTCTACATAAAGAAAACTTAACGAAAGGTAGAAAGGTTTGGGCTAAACATCATTTTATGTGATAACCAATGAAATCCCTCAAATTTTCCAAAACAAGTGCAACATATCCCAGTTATTGCGATTAGATGTGGTAATCAAATTGAATCGACTCACTTTGCTAATTGTTATTCCTTATCGATTTGTACGTGTTGTTAAATTATTTATTAAAGATAAGTGGGAGAATAAATAAATAAAATTTACTATTTTTGTTTTTCTCATTTTACAAATGAGTACAGCTGACTTTGATTATCAGCGAAATCTAATTAGAAACTCATATTTTCCGAAACAAGTGCAATATTTCGAAATCGCTGCGATTAGATATGGCAATCACATTAAATCGTCTAACATGTTAATCGTTATCCCTTATCAGTTATCGATTTACAAATATTACAAAATTATATATTTTGGTGGAGCGGAAAATGCGTGGGCAGCAGTAAACAAAAAACAAACGCGACCACACTACACACACACACACGCACACACTGCAGAAATCACACTCACACACGATGGATTGTAATAAATTTATGCAAAAACAAAAACATGGGATTACCGTTTAAAATTAGCAGAGCTTGCTGTTGCTGATTTTTTGTATTTCTCTTTTTCTGCTGCGTGGTGCGTGAGTCGCAAGTGCGAATGAGACGGATGCAGCAGCAGTTATTCCAGGGTTTTGATTTTGTTTTACTTTTACAACACACACACACCGGAAATGATCGGGTTTTATCGAAAGGCTTCGATTATTTTGGTCGATCGGCTTTGGTTTCGATTTAATTTCGATTTCGTTCGATTGACGGCGAATCCAAACCGTTAGATGTTTGATGCTCGAATGCGCGTACGCGACTTCTGGCGCTACTACATATATGCCTATACTCGTAGGAATTGGCTAAGCTCGGGCGAACAAATACAGAAACACACACACATACTGGCGCACATTTGCAATCTAGTTTATTTGCGCACGGTTGTTTGAACTCGGCGGACCGATCTCTGATCGTTCTGATCGCTCGTCAGTCGCCGGTGGCCGCAGCTACTAAACTGGACAACTGTGGTTCCGGGAAATCCGAAACTGCGTCTGATTTGGGTCTCCGTCGCGGACTGAGTGCCCCAAAAAGCCCCCAGCGCAAAAATCGCCACAGCTTTGCATCCAGTCCCCCTTTTTATCGAGCCAAAATTCGAGCTTGAGCATTTTCACCGATAGCGAACTCTGATTTTGCAACCATTCATTTTGAGTTTTTTAAGTATAATTCGAGAACAATTCAAAATCTTTTTTGAGATTTTTCAACACTTGCGAAACCGTTATAATAATGTCTTCTATAAATACATGTTTTGTAAATATTTTGAAATTGTCACCCAGAAGCTTTCTTTCAGCGATAAGCTTTCCTTACAGAATGTGGCAGTACTATTTTTTAGTATTATGATCACTTCTACCAGCTACAGTAAATATTTGTTAAATTCCATGTAATTGTTACTTTAATTCAAAGGCAAATGGAAAAGAGGTCGAGTGTTTTTGTTTTAAAGATGTAAAATATCATAAAATGGACCTACAAAGTAAATAGTCACAGCTTCTTAGTGACATTAAAATATGAAATTTTATATCTAACTATATTTGGAACTTACAATGTTAATTATTCTGTAATCATACGTAATCAATTCGATTTTTAAATTATAATCCTTGGCCAACTATCGTATTTGTTCTGAAGCAGGTTTTTATTTCTTAATTATGAATAAATTAATCAATGATACGGATATTAAAAAACTATTATAGAACGATCAACAATGTTAGAATTGTAATTTATTACAGGTGGCATTAATACGTCGCAAATTGGCATGGAATTGACTTAAATAATTCAGTGTGAGAATTAGTTTAGAGTGTTGAATGGCTCGGAAAAATTTAATTTGCGCATCAATATTGGGGAAATCTCATGAAAGTGCCCCAAAGCTTGATTAGTATATTTTTTGATTGTCTTATAATTATTACCAGACGTCGCGTAACACAATTTTTGAAATAATTCGTACTTAATAAACTCATAAAAACGATGCAAGTGCAACAAGTGCAAATCTATAAATATTCAATTACGCCTGAGAACTGGAAAACTGATTAACGCTGCAGTATCAAAACGCAGTTATACTTTCCCTTCGAATCGGACTGATTTAATTTATGCGTGAATAATTTTAGATAACAAAATTAAATACTGAGATTGTGCAAAGAAATAAAAATGCAATTAGCTACTGTTTGACAGGTGAAGATTTATATTGCAATTGAGTAGAAATTCCCATCCATAAAATAAACTAATGCAACCCATGACTGGGATTTGTGATTAGATTGCCGATTTAAAATCATTCATCTTTAAAAGTTCTTACTCATGTTGGTCAATCGTGATTTTCTTTGTCCCAATTTTAGCACAAGTCACAGATATTAAAAGATAATGGGTAATTTAATAGAGCTCGTGATTTTCATTTCGCCCACTGGCGAAAACCCTAATGCTTATTTATTACTTAACCTTGAAATCGGTGGACTACGATTGTTTTGCCAAAATAAAGTCAAGTACTCGTCTGGGTCTCTATCTCTGGCCCTATGTTTTTGCCTTTATCAACACATAAGTTTAGAGGAAGCCCATAAACCACAAGACGTTTTAAGAAGTTTGGGAAATTCCGTATTACTATCAATTTGAGCCCTAATTAACGAATACTATCGAACAAAACCATATTTGACTGTTTTTGTATGATCTTATAAGAAAATATAATGTAGTATGTTATTAATATTTTACATAAATGGACATATTAAATCACAAAAATTATGTAAATTATTTATTGAATAAAATATGGACATGTAAGATATTTATAAGAACGATTTTATTTAAAGTTGTTCTCACTCTTGTCAGTACTTTATATTTAGGTTACACAATTTTGTAAAACACAAAGAAACAATAAAAATAAGATTTCCCAATTTCAGAATTATCTTACCGATTTCCAGATAGCCACTATCAAAATTACAAAAAAAATTGAGAAACTTTTGGAGCTGATACGTATTTAAAGCCGGTCACAACATTACTAACCTACGACAAAATAAACCAGATTTAACTAAAGATCTGTTTCGCAGATCGCAGAGATATTCCAATGCCAACTGACCCGTGTTTTTCGGTCAGACCTATGCAAATTATATCAAAAATCACCGAGTCACCGGTGCTTTGCAGTGTGCTGGATTGTTTATTAATTTTATTAATTGGCCTAAGCTACATCAAATATTTACATACGTCTCCTCCGAATTGAGCGCGCGATAATCACAAACTAAAGCGTTGCCAAATATTTGGACCTTTCGAGCGCCTAAATCGGCGGCAACTCGTTATCGCCACCGAAATGATAAGACCGAACCCAGAGGAAGGTGTTCACATGAGTCCATACCACTCCCTTAAGCTGTTTGACTGGCCTATTCCACTTCGGCGGCGATTAGAATTTAATGTAAATGTCGCCCCAACTGGATTTTCATGTGTATTTTTCCGCAATAATCGTAGATTCATTCCGATTCCCGTTCTGAGGAGCCATAACGTCAGATGTCTAAAGCTGCTGCTATCAGAGCGTTGCGAAAACACAGACATAAAGGTCCAATCAGTTGCCGGGTCATAAAGATCGAGCAATGCCTATCGGTTTCGATGCTGAAGACCCGAAGGGGTTCGTCTTTTTGCGCGGTTTAAATCGCACGCAAACCGCTTGGGCTTCGAGCAACACGTTTTTCGGTGTTGATTAAATTGAAAACTTATACTAGTAATCAGAAGTGTTCTTTTGAAATCAGCTCTTGGTTTCCCCCAAAAATATTGCTCTCCATTTTATTTTATGGCTAATCCTAAGTATACAAATTTAAATGTTACTGAATTGACTGTTTTGCTTTCCTTTTTCATTTTATATGCTTCAATTATAAGTAAAAAAATAAAAAACATTTAAAACAAAGTAATACAACAAATAATACAACAAATTAATAAATAATGGGGTCGAGAAACAACAGAGGAGAATACAACAAATTTTTTAAATTTGTGTATTAATTGACTAAATTGTGTTAAAAAAGGTCAGCTGATAAGGTATTTTTTGTTTCCATTAAATTCAGACTGATTAAAGGTTATTGTGCTTTAATAATCTGTTGTTACTCAAATTTTCAACCAATGTGCACTGAACAAAACTTATTCAAACGTAAACTGTGGAATATTTAAACTACGTTAAATACGATTACCTGCTTAATAAGAAGATTCTGATGTAATCATAATTCTTCAAACGGCCATAAGTATGCTACATATTTGCTTGTTTTGGTAGCCATTTTCTTTCACAAACCTAAAAGTAGGCAACAAAAAGCCTTTGTTATTAAATAAAGAAAATAATTCATCGCTTTTTACCGTAGTATTTTACTTTTATACATTATTTCATTTTCTGTTTGCTATTTTCAGCCAATAGAAAATATAAATGTTTATGTTCTATAGCCATTGTCTATAGCTTATATATACAATGTGCAACCCAAAATCAAAATGACTTTATATAAAAGCTAAATTTATTGTTCTAGTACAAATTATTAAAATAGTGACCGACTAAGCTCTAGCGGCCTTAAGTTCAGTGGCATAGTTCTCTTTGAAAGCCTCCGCCAGCTTGAATTTCTGGATCTTGCCGGAGGTGGTCCTTGGGAATGCATCCACGGGGATCACATATCTGGGAACCTTGAAGTGGGCCAGCTTGCCCTTGCTGTAGGCCTTCAAGGACTCCGCGGTGAAGGAGGCGGGGTCCATGCCCTCCTCGAGGCGAACGAAGGCACAGACCTCCTCGCCCAATCGCTCGTCGGGAACACCAATCACCTGAAGAATCGAAATAAATACAGGACTTTCTAGTTTAAACTATATTCCCAACTCACGTGTGCTTCAATGACCTGAGGATGGGCATTCAAAAAGTCTTCAATCTCTTTGGGGAAAATGTTCTCGCCGCCGCGGATGAGCATCTCCTTGAGTCGGCCCACGATCCTGCCATAGCCATTCTCCTCCAGGATAAACTGATCGCCGGTGTGCAGCCAAAAATCCTTGATGGTCTCCCTCGTCTTCTGCTCATCGGTGTGGTACCCCTTCATGGTGGTATAGCCGCGGACACACAACTCACCGGGCTGGCCAAAGGGCACACACCTGCCCTCCGAATCCACCACCTTGGCCTCGACGTGATCCTGCAGTTGACCCACTGAGTTCAGGACCATATCACTGCCATCGCCGGGCAGGGTTTGGAAGATCACCGCCGTCGACTCGGTCAGACCGTAGACACTGTGAACCGTTTCCACGCCCAGGACCTGTCGCACATCCTTGATTAGCTGCGGCGACACAATGGCGCCTCCGGTGATGGCCTTCTTGATCCTGCCCAGCGGCACCTGCAGTTTCTTTTGCGTGTTCACCAAATCCACATACATGGTCGGTGTGCCATGGATAATGGTGCACTTTTCGTTGACAATGGCGTGCAGCGAATCCTTGGGACTGAATCCGGCAGCAGGCAGCACCATTGTGGCACCTTTTGTGAGCGCTGCCATGATGGTGATCACCACTCCGAAGGCATGGAACATTGGCACCTGCACGCAGATCCTTTCGCCCTCCAGTTGATTGCGATTGCCCACATGGATGCCATTGTTTACGAAATTGTGATGGGAAAGGACGGCCGCCTTGGGATTGCCGGTGGTTCCCGAGGTAAACTGAATATTACACGCCGACTCTGGCAGAATGTCCCTCTGCGTCTTGGCCACCTCTTCGCGCTCCGATTGGTTGGCCAGATCCAGGAGATCATTAAAGCGCAGAGCTCCCTTCAGGTCGTTACTGCTGTCGATTATCAAGGATTGCAAGTGCGGGAACTTCTGGCTTTTGATCTTGCCAGGCTCCGCATCCGGAATTTCCGGGCAGATTTCTCTCAAAATCTCATAGTAGTTTTGGCTCTTGAATGTCTCCGGTGCAATGATGGCCTTGATATTGACCTTGTTGAGGCAATAGGCCATCTCGGGTCCCTGGAAAGCGGGATTGATGCCCACCGAGGTGAGACCCGCCCGAGCTGCTCCCATCATGCCGAGGTACCAGTGCATAAAGTTGGGTGCCCACAGGCCGATGGCATCACCACGCTGCAGTCCCAACTTCCGGAATCCCGCCGCCAAGGCATCCGCTTCCCGCAGCAAAGTTTTGAAGGTGTACCGCTTTCCCTCGTGACAGGACACAATGGCTTCCACATCGCCGTGGCTCGCCGCTGTCATCTCCAACTGCTGGCCAATGGTCCTGTACACCAAGGGATCCCGACCCACGTGGTGCTTGTGGCTGACCAGGATGGGCATCGCGGTGGAGATACTAGTAGGAAAGAATATAAGAGAAATTAATATTTTATTTGGGAATTTGCACCTAAAAGTTAACCAGGAAAAAAAACTTAACAAATAATGTTATTATATTTTAAGATGATTTTATGTTATGTGTATGTATTCCAAAAATATTGCTAAATCCCTATTTGCTTTTAGTTATATTTAAAGTATGAGTGGTTACAATTATATAATATTTTCTTTAAAATATGGTCTATCTTGAATTGGGAATTTAACTTGATTTTAACTTTACCATAAAGAAACAGCATGTGTTTATTTTATTTATCTGCTAATATTAACGTATTTCCATTACTGTATTGACAATCTAGACAATATTATTATTTGAACTGTCTACGTGTCAAAAATACATAACCACTCTATTAGCGGTTAGTGCTTTGATAAGTGGGTTTGAATTTTTGCTGAGTGTAAAAGCTTTTAGCAAGTGAAAAAGCTCAAAACTTGAATGGTGTGTAAGCCATGTATTTATTTATTATCAGTTGATAGTTTTGCTGAGAGATTATGCCCCCGATTTGTAAGTGGGATTTAATAGTTTTCCAAGCGGAGAAAGGAGACGCGTGCCGAGAGACTATAATGAAGCTGTTTAATCAGTTATTACACATTATATTAAGTGTTATTTACTTTTAATTATAAAAGCACGAATTGCATATCTGTTTTGGCGCTTGTTGACAGATCTTACCCTAGCACTTGATTTCGTGGCCACAATAAATTATCATGCGAGTGGAAATTTCTGCTGACGATTTGCTTATCTCTTGAAATTCATCTAAATTAATACTCGATAATTAAAGCAACTGCGTTGCGTTCTATTTTTAAACCTCCCCTGCCAGCCACGCCCCCTTAAAGTTAGGGGCTTGAGTAGAAGACCCACGTAAGCTAATTAAATTAATTATTTAATTTTCGACTGTTGGCAACATCTATCTGGAATCTTAAACATTACGCAATGTGGCAGGGGGTGTTAAAGGGGGATTATTATAGCTGCCCTAACCAAAACTGCGCAATTTGGTGATGGAAAGTTTTTACCCTGCTTCCACGTTGGGGGTAGTATATATGTACATATAAACACAAATGACCTTGACCATCTCTTTTAAGAATAAGTATCCTGGAAGGTCCTGCCTACCTGCGCATCGAGTTGAACACACATCTCTGCCTCAGCATATATCTGGAGATCGTTTGCAGTTTTCCGCTCATCTTGCCGACTATCACAGTTTTTTGATTTAAATTAATATTTAAATATTAATATTTCATAATATGCACAAATTCACATTTAGTTAACACGATTATTTGAATAAGGTTTTTTCTGTAGAAGTCTAGGAACGTCCGCTGCCCGTAAAGTTCTAAAACAAACTGAGCGAAGGTGCTCTAATCGCAGAATGTTCTTCCCGTTTCGCTGCTTTTGCCAGCGTTTTGTTTTTTTGTTTTTACTTTTATTGTTTTCTTTATGGATTGACAAGATCGTTGCCGGCGTTTGTTTTGCTTTGTGTTTTGATGCCTTTATTTTGCTTGCGTTTTTATTTGCTTTTGCCAGCACGTGTGGCTTTGTTCGATATACTAGGTGATACTATACTGTGTTTGCTCGACCAGTTTATTCCGAAAGTAGCTTTTGATGGTCAGGGTCGTAGAAAAAAAGGGAAATACTTAAATAGTTAAAAATAAATATTATAATATACATATTATTCTGTTATTTACTGATTAAAATTTTTTAAAAATTGTGTTTATATTTTCAATTTTCTTATGAATTAAATTTTGTTAAATTGTTTTTTTAAATATATATAATTGTTATTTTTTGCCTACGTCCCAGTTTTTGTTTGAAGCTTTTTCGTTGTGGCGTGACTCGCAGCTTTTTGATCTGCCAGAAATGTTCGCTCTCTCAATTATTTGGGATATGTTCGGGTTGAACTTAAAATTAAAAATTAAGAGTGTTCTCTACTCTTATTTATAATAATGTGTTTACCGAGCAATTGACTGCAGTGTAGCTTATTCAGTAGGTGAGAATCCACTGTCGACCACCATGCTCTTTAATTAGCAACTGATAGTCATGTTCAATTACTTACACATGGTGAACTGTTATTATGTGTTTAAAGTGGAAAGTGAAATTGGTAATTACAAACTCCAAACGTTTTATAGTGTAGTGCGTATTATACAGATAACTTGGTAAGATTAAAGTTATGTTGTTTTTCATAACTATGTCTTTGTTATTTCAGAGCTCATTCTTAACCCAACTGATAAGATAAGATAAGTTAAGCTAATATGTTCTTTATCATTGCGGAATCCCTGATAAGTAAGCAGATATAATTTGCGTGGCTCTTGGCTTTTCTTTTACTTATCGCTATTTTTGTGTTTTTATCGCACCCCCTAAAAAGCAGAGTTAGCCTTGAAGTCAAATCAGCAAACATATTAATATCTACAATTGGAACTACAATTGAGAACATGTCATTTATTCAGCTTTTTGACTATGGATAACATTTATTGTACATAAGTGATTGTGAAGTTTATGTACTTACTATCTAAAACTACTCAAGTTGTACCTAGAGCTCCGAAAATAATATTAATAATGTATAACAAAACAAATCATTTGGATTTGCTAATATCTTATAGTTAGGCGAATACATAAAATTGAATCAGCTATTATTAGAATAATGTTTTTAACATTTAGAGAAGTCTAAATTATGAAATGCTCTGCCCTCTCATTATAATAAACAGAACTTGGTATACTTTGTATGTACCACCATAATTAAATATGAGGACTTTCCTGGCCATTTGGGATTTCCACTACCAGTCCGCCAGGATGTTACAATCTCAGTCTCGACGGTTTACCCATTAGGTTTTCCCACAGGCATTTAACGACTGTGGAAATCCCAACGAAACTTAAGAGCTGTGCTGAGATTTTGGCGCCAAAAAAGGCGGTGTTTCCCGGATTCAACAATTGTAAACAAACGCTTGCGCGGATGTTAGTTGGCTCTTCCTTCTGTTTTTGGCCAGAGCGTCTTGCGTTCTTCGAGTTTGGAGCTTCGTCGTGTTGCCAAAGCTACCAACCGAGTGAAAGGGCCGAGTTTTTCCGCTCGAGTGCCTTGGGAAAACTGAGCTCGACTGGCAAATCAGAAACTCGCAGACGCTCGTGGCAAACGGTTGATACTTTTACGTGGCTCCCAAAGAAGCCAGAAATCCAGACAAAGTTGGGGACTCTTTTGGCCAACAGAAAAAAAAATAATAAAGGGGGCACTGCCGTTAACGCACACGCAACCGAAGCCATAAAGGGGCTAAACATATAAATTTGTGTAGTAAAAGTGAAGAAAGCGAAAGAATCAAAGTGGAATAATAGCGAGCGGATGTGTTGGAGCGTTTTTCGGTGTGTGCTTGTGTCTGTGTGTCGGTTTATGTGTGTGAGTGTGTCTGTTGCTGTTGCCAATGAAAATGCAAATTGTTGGTAACAAATATTGGTAAAATGCGGAGGCCGTAGGAATTTGTGCAATGCGAGTGCGAAGCGGAGGAGCCCGAAACTATGCAGCTAAAAACCCGCCGCCAAACCCCGAATCGAATCAATAATAATACAATAACCGAAGCGGTATTACACGGATAATGGCAGCATAAACCAGTTAGCATCCGCCAGTGTTTTTGTTTAACCAACGAACCTCCCAAAAACCCCCCTCTTCTCCCCCAACATCCTTCGAAAAATCCTAAATGATAAGCACCTAGGATTGTGGAACTCTAATCAACGATCTAAGGATGTCGCAGCCTCGCGGAGGGCGTGGCGGTGGGCGTGGCGGCGGTGCTGGGGGCGCCGGTGTTGGCCGCAAAACCCCCTCCTCCCTCACCGGTCCACCGGATGACTCGGCCACGCCCAGCGAACGGGCAACGCCCGCCAGCAAGGCCGACTCGGATCCCAAGGACGACAGCTCGAGCAATGGCGACAAGAAGGACATGGACCTCTTCCCCGCCCCCAAGCCCCCCAGTGCCGGCGCCTCCATCCGGGACACGGCCAACAAGGTCCTCGGACTGGCCATGAAGAGCGAGTGGACGCCCATCGAGGCGGAGCTCAAGAAGCTGGAGAAGTACGTGGCCAATGTGGGCGAGGACGGCAACCACATTCCGCTGGCCGGAGTCCACGACATGGTGAGTACTGTACAGTGAGGCGCGGTGGAGTGGATCGCTTTCCGGCTCATTTGCCTGAATTTGTAAAATCAATTGCGAGCCAGAGCGGGAATAGGAAGCGGAATAAGTACAGGAACAGGTCTTACACTCAAAAAAAAATATTGGGATAAAAATATAAATTCAAAAATAGTAACTAATAGTGTTATTTTGTAAACATAATAAACTCCTGAGAATAATTGTTGGTAGCTCTTTTATTTGTAAACAGAGTGTTTAGTTAACAATATCATATTTTGTTAGGATAATTATTTTTCAAATATTGGCAATGGGTTAAGTAGACAATATTTTTGGAATGTTGTTTTGCATAAACAATAGTTAGATAAATTACATGTGGTATAAATGGGAGTTCATTTTTTTTGAGAAATTATTTATTATAATTACATTTTATTTTATAAACTTAAAAACAAGTCTAGAACGAGAAATCAGTATTATGAGGAACATTTAGCCAAGTGTACGCGATGTACAAACGTCGCCCTTATCAACGTCGGCGGCATTTTCCCATTTCTGGTTGTTTACCAGCCAAAATAACGACACACAGAGCCCAGGAACTGGAGGCCAGAAAACAAAAGCCGAAAAACCAGAAGCCAGAAGGCAGAAACCAAAAAACAGAGAACTGAGAACAGAAAAACAGCGAATGTTATTTGATAGCGCGTCCCAAATGTTTTCGCTGCCAAGGCGATGGCTTTGGTGGCTTTGAGTTTTCGAGTTTCCGAGTTTACCGGGCGTCCTGCCGCAAGTTGCCTACCCAACTACCGATAAACTCATAAAACATCGAAGAATTGAAGCGCTTCGATTTCAATTTACCATAAACGGTATGAAACGGAGAAGTCGTTGACATAAAATTAAGGTTGCAACGCTAATGAAATGCGGGGAGATGTGCGGCGAAGGGGTTAACAATTCCTGGGGGCTCTGAATCCCAACCACCAGTTCTGATTGTCTGCCAGACTAGACTGAGGTCGAGACGACATTTGCATAAATATAGCCTACAGTTTGAGCTATTTTTGCCTTGATTATTTCCGTTTCTCTGGGCCTTCTTGCTCCTTATTCGGTTCTTGACTTGATGGGCTCGCTCTTGATTTCGTTTTAATTACGAGAGAATGAGCTTATAATATGAAACGCAGCTTATCATGATGGTATTTGATTTAAGCCCAACTTTTTAATATTTATATTTAGTTTTTTTTTAATATATTATTTGGTTACATTAATGAAATCGTTATAATGCTAGAAAACAATTTTAAAATATTTAAACCTTTATTTTTGTTTGGGTTGGCTTTTCCAATTATGTTCTTAATGAAAACTTCACATTTTGTATTACGTCAGTAGTTTTATTGTTGTTTAATAGTTGATAAATATTGCACAATCACTGTCCAGTCATATTTAAAAGTATAATGAAAAGCGTCTGACGTATCAATACAATTTCTTATCAGTAGACACAAAGCACAGCCTATTTTTATTACATAGCCGCACAGATTATTTTGTTAGAAACAAATCTATTATCAATGCAAATTGACGGCAAAGTCACTAGTAAATATAATGACATATTAATCGATTCACTTATAAGTTACTTACAAGTATGTAGTAGAGATTGCGACCAGGACCGGTTATTTCAAGATTATTGCAATGTTGTGATAGGTTTTCTTAGATTTTAAGACATATTTTATTTCACCGCTTAGATTTTTAGGTCCCCATAACCTATTATTCTATATAATAAGGCGTTTAATACTAAATACAATTATCTAAAATGTTATAAAAGGGGATTAAAAATCTTTGCTAAATTAAAACCCATAAATTTCCATTACAGAATACCGGCATGACGCCGCTGATGTACGCCACGAAGGACAATAAGACCGCCATTATGGATCGCATGATTGAGCTGGGCGCCGATGTGGGAGCCCGGAATAATGTGAGTCTTGACCGGGGATATATATATGTGGCTAGGAATAATTTAAAGCACATCAGCCAGCTCTCCATTGTGTTGGGGCCAAAAATAGAGGCAACCCAGCTGTTTAAACGAGCTGCGGCAACAAAAGCCGCTAAAAATGTGTCAAATCAATAAAAACCGCATAATTAAATCTCGAGCGGGGGCGTCGGTGGGTGAACCCGAGCACCCACTTCTACGCACGATTCTCACGCACCACTCACCCCCGTCAATACCTCAATTCGGCAATATCTCCATGCCCCAATGGGTCAACTGAACTGAGCTTGGCCATTGGTCGATCCACGAGGAGTTTACTTTATTTGGCTCCACTTGAGTTGAGTTTTCCAGCACGAAAGGGAATTTCCTAAAGGAAAAGAAAAACAAATATTTTGGTTTTATAACTGCTGTTGACGTAGAAATTTAAATCACTGTTTTGGCAATCAAAAAGGGTTAAGGACTGAATTAACATAATATTAGGGTTTAAAGTTTTAATTTAATTTCATTTTTAATCTAATTTTCAATAGGTAAAGAGCAAAACTTTGAAATTTACTCATAGCCAACTAAAGTAGAAACCCCTTGCCTTCCACTTTTTTATACAAGTACAAAAAAAGAAAAAAAATATTTAAACCGATAACTTGTCATTATCTATCTCAAATTAACCAGAAAAAAAGTGTAACGAGTAGAGATGAAAGGTCATCGTTGATGTTTATGCTGATTTCTTTTGCAATTTACCATCGTGATTATTGCCACTTCTTTTTTGAATGTCAAAAAGTGAAGTGAGCAAAGTTGCCATCGTTCATTAGGCCAAGTTGCTAACAATTGGTTGAATTCGTTGGCCAGCTTTCTTCGCATGCCTCAATTACTTAGCAAATTTCACTTCAAGTCGGTTTTTTGGCTGAGCATTCACATGTCCTTACGTATACGCAACGTACTTTATTTCGGGGCTTGTGGCGATAAAAATCCTTGACCTAATTACAAAATAATTGTTGCCAAACCAGTGCAGACATGGCGAATTGAATTACCAAAACAAACACAGAAAGTTCAATTTTCTTACCCTCCAGGAAAATGCCCCCCGAAATGGACGATTGTTTGCTCAAGTTAAAGAAAGTGTAGGGAAATGTTAAAGGTAAATTTGCACATGAATGTAATAAAACATGAACAAGCTGGAAAATACAAGCGAACCATGAAAATATGGGACACGATAGGATTTTATTAGGGCAAAAGAATTTGTTTATTTTACAACGTGTTTTTATAGGTGTTTTAATTATAAATAATCATATTTATCATCATAACTAAAATATTAAATCCAAAGAGATTTCTTAAGTACCATTGTTTATTCACATGTGAACTTTAATTGTTTAAATTAAAGTTTTAATGGTGGCTAATCACAAGAGATTTTTTTATTTTTCCAAAATATTTATTTATTTTAATTACTCATTTTTATTGCTCTAAATGAACGATTTTCTCATGCATGATGGCATCATTTTGGTTTTGTTTTTGTGCAAATTAAAAATACGACATCCGCTTCATGTTATTATAAAAAGCGCACCTTTTTGAAACCCGTATCATTACCTCATCTGGATAATTACTCTTTTTTTAACGCAAATGTCACTCCGTGACTAACTCGGATAATTTCACATACACTGACCAAATTAATTAAAAACTTGGCCCGTGGCCGAGAGAAATGTTTATTGCATTTACAACTCCCAACTTATCTAACTGTCGGACCAAAGTAATTCTTATTCTGCACGACAACTCCAGGACCATTATGACCATTATAAAGAATACTTGTATGATGTAACGCCAGGCTAATTAACATTTTTAACTTTTCAACTCCAAGGTGCCGTTTTTCGCTTCTTTTTTTTTGGGACCTGACTGAGAGGCGTGTTTGCAACACCTCTTTGCAACTTAAAAGCCAATTAATCAAGCACATGACTCCGACTTACGCCCAGTTGGCCAAAAGCCAGTTTGACCTTTCGAGTGGCCTAAACCGGAGACCTCGACGTCGGGCCCGACTTCCGCCACATTTTTATGGCCAGCGGCGTCATTAATATGCAATTTTAATTAAATTCAAGCCGAGCACTTCACGCAGTGACCCTCCATATGTGGGGCGATGACAGCGTGAAATAAAATGAGGAATAAAAACGCCAAATTCATTTGTCACGTTGCCTTAGTGCGTGAGTAAAGCAATCGCTCCGAAAAAAAGAAGAAATTAATTAACTCCATTTGCCGCAAGTGCAAATGCATAAATGTGTGAGAGGGTAATGGCAAATAAGCTCCGTAATGAGGACTTGCAATTATTTTAAAGAAGGTGTGTGACATCGCCAGAAAATGACTTCATATAAACGTGACGGCACACTCCTTGAGTATCCGAGTATCTCCGGGCCGTAAAAACAGCCACGAATCTGGGTCGACTTCGTCCACCTTTCTCTCCCTTTGGCTGGGTAAAAATGTGCTGGAAAATTTGCGCTTCCGTTTTGGTTTTGTTTCCGGTTTTTCCTTTCGCCCCGGCAAGCAAACACAAACACGAGACTAGAAAACGAACTCGAACCGGGCTCAAAAGTATGCAAAACAGCGCGTGAAATATTATCTGTCTACCTTGGACCCCTTGATACCCCTCGATTCCCTCTCAACGTGGCTCACAGTTTGCTTTGGTTTTTCTTTCGGGCCAACGTCTTGGATTGGCTTTCTGGACATGTGTCAAAGCCGTCGACTCGAACGCCGCGGCTTTGTATGCAAATTAGCAGGAGCTGCGGCCAGAAATAGTCGCAAATAAACCGCAGAAAACTCGAATTTCACACGACACGAAGCCCACACACACTTACCAATTGGGAAAGTCCCAGGCGGAATTACTAAAGGGTTAGAATTCTCATGAAACACTCATATGTAGGAGTTTTAAGAATTATGGAAATTTACCCAAAGCGATACATTTTTTTAGTTTTCCATTTTTATTCCTTAAGTATAATAAAAAGGGATAAAAAGCCTTACAATAAGGTTTATTTAAAAAGCAATTCATTTTTGTACGTAAATATAAAAGTTTGGCTTGTATAAGTTAAAAATAATAATATTAAATAAAATAAAAGGATACCAAATTCTTAAAATCGTTGCATACTTTTCGGGTGCCTCACAATTTTTTTAACAGCGAAAATATAAGAATAATTTTATGATTACATTATACAAATAGGTAATAAATAAACGAATTTTAATGAAAATATAACTTTAATTTATAAAAACCATAGTTTGCTAAATTTTGTTCTTCGACTTGTAATTTTTATGCAAGTATGCTGATTTAATACTACCCATTTGCACTTACCAACCTGATGACAGGGCAAAAAGACCTTTCCTCCTGGTTATACCACTTACATATAGACGAAACCAGTTCACTTCCGTTCGGGTTGAGAACAATGGGCTTAGTTATAAATTAAGCCCATGGCCCACACCGGGCACACGGGGCGTATGTGTAACACGTTGCGTTATGGCTTATTATATAAGGCAATAAATATTGCCCCATGCCCCAATTCCCATCTGACTCACTTCAGTTTGAGTTCGCGGTTAACTTTATCGTTATCTTAAAGCACTTTTCGTTACGTTTCGGTGATTTGCCCAGGGTCATATTTTTGTACATACAATGTTATATTTTTTCGGGTTTTCCTGGCTTTTCCTGGCCATTGATGCAGTTTTTGCATGTGAGTTTGCGACTGGGCTGTGGCCATTAAGAAATCGGTCCGTAAGTGAAAGTCCGCATGCAAGATTGTGGCTTAAGTAATCAAGCCACTCCTTTTGCCCCCCAAGTGGCATGCAAAAGCAACTGACTTTGACCCATTGAACTGACCCAGCTCTTTGGTGTGGGCGGGCGTTTCCTGCCAATGAATTGCAATTGATTTCCCCACAACCTCTTCTCTTTGCAGGATAATTATAATGTGCTACACATTGCGGCAATGTATTCGCGTGAGGATGTCGTCAAATTGTTGCTAACAAAACGCGGCGTCGATCCCTTCTCCACCGGTGGCGTGAGTATTCCAATAGCTCTATATACTATATCCCCAAATAGTTGAGGTCGCGACACGTCAGGCGACACACTCAAAGTCTTGAGTTTCGAGTCTGTGCCTTCGAGTCAATGAAATCGCTGCATACCTTGCGGCTGCTGACAGCCCGATTCGCAGGCAATTTGCGGCTATTAGACGCATACTTCACCTGGCTAAAAAATAAAAAAAAATAAAAAACAAAGGTCAGAGCCAGGCGAAGATGCAACTTCGAGGTTCGCATGTTGCATGTAACTTTGGCGAGCCCGGCAATTAACTGGCGACAAGGTTAAGATGGTAATGTCTAGGCCCCGCTTAAAGAAACTTTAGTGGTTTAAAGGCTCAAAACATATAGTTGGTAAACAAATTTACAGGAAAACAGTAAGGATATTATTTTAAGTAGTGAGTTTTAAGGGGCATTACATTTTTGATAAGAAATGATTTACTTACTCACATCAGTGAATTAAACAGCAAATATTTGATCAGCAGGTTTAAAAAAGAATTTATATATTTATGGAAAATTTAAAACTGGGTTTAATATGTGTAGAGATAAAAACATAAAACAAAAACTTATTTTATATTGTTATTCTTTTCAATGGTATAAAGTTATTTTGAGTTTGTGTGCCTTAGTTCTGTTTAATCATTTATACTTTATGAATCTAAATTGTGTTATAAAACAAAAGAATGATGATATCACCAAGCATTTCATCATCACACGTATAATTAACAATGCATTTTAAATTTCAAGCTTGAAATATTTCTATAACTGTAGTTAATAACATTTTAATATGACGCCGTATAATATGTTAATCACATCGTTAAGATTTTTTTTTGGTGCAATTATTTCTCTAAGTTTATTTCTCGTGTCGGTTTTAATTTGGTTTTCTTTATTTTTTCTCGGCCGCAATGAGTTCGAGACTTGGTGATTTGGGGGGCGTCAGTTTAGCCGAAATTACTGATGGTTATCAGAAGAGAGCTCCGACCGTAGGTGGGAGCGAGAGGGGTGGAACTGCAGAAGCGAGACAGACAGATGCAAACTTTTGTTTTAGCAACAGCCAAGTTTGAAGTGTTCCGTTGGCGTGTGTGCGTGGCAAAAGGACTCCACATCCACATCCACACACACACATTCACAACCAACACCTGGCCCATGTTTCCCACACCTGCTGCTCCATTAATACACCTCTCTCGCTCACACCCACTGCGGCCTGCCAGTGGGAGTTCTTTATTATTTTTTTTTTCCGGCTGTCAATCTGTGATATGAGCGGGAGAAGCCCAAAAAAAAAAAGAAAAATGACACGAAATGTGCTTATAAACGCAAAAACGAGCCACTTGCTTATTCAGTAGCAATTGGAATTTTGAAGCGAATAGGAACCTGTTTTTTTAGGTGCGAACATTAACCACATAGAGTTCAGAGCAGCATATTAATTTCATGTAATAAAAGTGTGACCTTAAGCATAAGTGCGTATGAAGTGTGTCAAATATATTATTATTATTATATTTAATAAAATATAAATATCATTTACAGTCGCGTTCACAAACTGCGGTGCATTTGGTGTCGAGTCGGCAAACCGGAACTGCCACCAATATCCTCCGCGCTCTTCTCGCGGCTGCTGGCAAGGATATCCGCTTGAAAGCGGACGGCGTAAGTGTTACCAAGTGTGCTTGTGAGTGTGCCAGTGTGGCTGTGTGTGTGGATGGAGAGCCACAAGTGTTGGCCACCCAATTGATGCGGCTCTATCTTCGCTAGCATTCAGTACTTACTTACTCCCCAAAAGTAAGGCGATGTGAAGTGAAGTGAAGTACTCTCGACAGCGGTGCCAGGCAGTGCCAACGTAAACAAAGACTTAATAAAAATCACCAAAAAATATATATATTACAATAATGGCAACAACAAAATCGAGAGGGACTTGTAACATAAAGCAAACAAAATTTGTGGAAAAATCGATATGCAAAACCGCTCACCGTAAATGCATTTCGACTGCCTGGAAATCGGAAAAGGCCAAAAAAAGTTAATGCGGCTATTACACAGCAAGAAAAAGAGAAAGTCATCTTATGGTAGAATTTGAATTCCCTGCTTCTGAATATAAGTTTCTTGCCACTACTTTTGAAGCTTGGAATTAACAAAATAATAGGCTGTAATCATAAGGGTTTTCAAAAGCTTATTACAAGTAATAAATATAATATAATAGAGTTATAAAACTAAATTACATATTCCATTGAATTATTTATAAATGGTATTTCCTGTTCGATAAATCCACGAAATTCAAGATTCTCAGAAGCATTTGTTTAACTACAGAATTTAGTTAATGTCTTATATCCAAAAAATAATCTACAAATCATTTTTAGGATCACCAATTTATCTTCATTTTCCCACACTGTACAAATGAGGAGCTCTCACCACAGTGGGTAAGCCCCAGTGAGCGTTGAATTACCATCAAAGTTGTCGTCTTCGTCTGATTAACTTGGCTGTGTTAACCTGGGCTCCCGAGCCTTTTTTCAAGACCCCCTCGGAAATCTCAACTGAAATGCGGAACTATTTGTCGCATCACGTGCACGGGTGCAAATGCACAGGCGATATTTCCATTACGCACGCGAGGGGATCGCATAAATTTCCACCGAATTGCCATTGAACGATTGGGTGGAATCGGGGGATTTGGGGGGCTGATTGGGGAAATCGGGTGAAACCGATTGATTGTCTAGACAAAGTGCCTACCCACCTCGAATCGAGCTTCGATGGCTGCGGCAAATGGCAAACAGCAACTTGATTTAAATCAATTAGAGATAGGTGGAATGGCACTGTCAGGTGAAATTAGCCGGATAAAGTATTTAGCTTTCGATGCCATTCAGTTCGATTTGATTCGCTTTCCTTTTTTACACGCATATCTAGGGATATATATGTATACATCTTTGGGTGGTATTGTAGTTTCCCCCGCGAGGGCGCTCAACTCGTTGCCAACAACAAACAAATAACAAACCGAGGAAAACTCTACCGAAAAAAGGGGGTCAAGTCGCTGTACAACTTGATTTACTCGCCTTTCCTGGTAGATAGGGATAATGACTCCCCGTCACGCCCCTCTCACGCCACGCCCCCACCATCCACTATCCAAAAAAAAAACCCTGGTTGGTTTCAAAGTTGAAGCGCCAAAGTTGCGCAGTTGGCTAAAAATAGCGAAACATGTTGCCGTTAACACTTGAGGCTCGAATTGGCTAATTGGATATTTATGATTATACGCGTGTGTGTGTGTGTGTTTGTGTTATTCTGCCTGGATGTGTGAGTGTGTGGTGTCCTTATCTTAATTATTTTGTATACAATGTAAACCTATCTTCTACGTAGCGTGGCAAAATCCCATTGCTCCTCGCCGTGGAGTCGGGAAACCAGTCCATGTGCAGGGAGCTCCTGGCGGCCCAAACTGCGGACCAACTAAAGGTGAGTTATCTGAGAAACAATAACTAAACCTCCTTGTTTTTTTAAACACCTTAACACCTAAAAATAAGTTTATACAATTTTAAGTTCCTGATTTTTATTTTATTTGTTTTTATATCATAAAAAGATTTATGATGTCAAAGCATTGGAAGAACTATTTAATATATTTACAGGCCTAATATTTCCTTTTGTTAGTTAGAAAATAGTGAGACTTGGTCCCTTGAGACCTTGCTAAATAAATCACGTTTTCAATTTGATCTTAATCCCTAGGAAATTCCAACTAGTCTCCATACTTTCTACATGAATTTATCTCAAATCTACCCTTACGTCAATCAAAATGTCTTTCCTTGCTGTCAGAAAATGACAACATTTAGAGCCCTAAGAAAATAAAAGCTTAGGAAAAAATGAAAAGAAAATGTTAATTCCGTTTATTAGCCACTCAACGTAATTTCTGCAATATGCATAAGAACTTGTGGATCTTAGTGCCAATCAAAATGTCCAGCTGAGATGTCAGAAAATGTCCACAAGGCTTTTAAAGCCTTGAACTGTCCAACATGATTCTCGTGTAAATAAATCAAAAATGCAAATTTACCCCACTCAGCTACGCACCTTCACTTCACAGGTGCATGAAAAGTGCAACAGTGCGCGACATTGGCAAAGTTTGAGCAATTTTCAATCAGAAGTTGAAGTGCAACACATGCCAAGAGCAGTGCGTGTTGATTAAATTAACCAAAGGGCTTCGGCTCGCTTTAGGCCAAGGGTTCAAGCCAAAGTTTAAGTTAAAGTTGCGCCTGACTTTGGCCGCTGGCTGAGCACGCAATCAGCCGGCAAAACAGCCACAAACTGGGTCAAAAGTGAGGCGAAAACGCAGTTAAAAGGGGAGGGGAATCTGATTTGCATTGCCCAAAATAAAATGTGTTAAGTAAAGTGCAGTTTTAAGCACTTAGACAAAGGAGTTGCTAGTTTAAAACAGAAAAGACTTTATTTAACTATTAAAAGTACTATATTTTAATGGATTACTGTAAACCATTTAAATACCGTATACATTTGTATTTGTATTTAAAATTGCATATGTCTTTATTACTAAAACCTTTATAATAATTTGATATTTTAATTAAAACGAATTAAGACATGAATTTTTATAATTTATCAAGAAACTAAATTACATAATTTCTTCTCTGAGTGCACCATCTCATGCCTAATTTTGGTTTCGTTTTTTAACAGGCAACGACGGCCAATGGAGACACGGCCTTGCATTTGGCCGCCAGACGGCGGGACGTGGACATGGTCCGCATCCTGGTCGACTACGGAACGAATGTGGACACGCAGAACGGGGAGGGCCAGACGCCACTCCACATCGCCGCCGCCGAAGGTGATGAGGCCCTACTCAAGTACTTCTATGGCGTGCGCGCCTCAGCGTCCATTGCGGACAATCAAGGTGAGTCTGGGGAAAGTGGACCAAGGATACACGGATTAAAATCATTTTCACCTTGGTACTACAAGATAACAATAACGAAATTTTAAAATTCTCAATGGCATTTTGGTACATTTGAATATACGAGTGAAAGCAAGTTAGTTAAATTAAGACTAGGTCTATCTACCTTACATTTATACAAGCTATCCGGTTTTTTTATTTGGTGCTTAAAGTTTTTAAATAAAATTGTAACGATATCGGTTTTACCGAGATTAAAACATTAAAAGGATAACAAATAAACTGTCGGATTTAAGTTTAGTTTTAGTAGTTTTAGTCTTATGAAAAATGTTTGGCGCCCCCGTGGTTACGGAGGTCTTTACACATAATGAATATTTTGAAAACGTTGAAAATTAAATTGATTACCATTAAATTCAATATTTAACATATATCTATCTTAATCCCGACCAGATCGCACTCCGATGCACTTGGCCGCCGAGAATGGGCACGCGCACGTCATCGAGATACTGGCCGACAAGTTCAAGGCGAGCATCTTCGAGCGCACCAAGGATGGCAGCACGCTGATGCACATTGCGTCGCTCAACGGCCATGCTGAGTGCGCCACGATGCTCTTCAAGAAGGGCGTCTACCTCCACATGCCCAACAAGGATGGGGCTCGAAGTATCCACACCGCGGCGGCCTATGGCCACACGGGGATCATCAACACGCTGCTGCAGAAGGGCGAGAAAGTGGATGTGACCACCAATGTAAGTGGGCTTTAGTAGGTTTCCCCGATGAGTTACTTAATTATCACATTCCAGGACAACTATACGGCTCTGCACATAGCCGTGGAGTCCGCCAAGCCCGCTGTTGTGGAAACCTTACTAGGATTCGGGGCAGATGTCCATGTCCGGGGGGGAAAACTACGCGAGACCCCGTTGCACATCGCCGCAAGAGTGAAGGATGGTGATCGGTGTGCCCTCATGCTGCTGAAGTCGGGGGCCAGTCCCAATTTGACCACGGATGACTGCCTGACCCCGGTTCACGTGGCTGCCCGACATGGTAACCTGGCCACCCTGATGCAGTTGCTCGAGGACGAGGGAGATCCGCTGTATAAGTCAAATGTGAGTGGGGAGCTCTCTTTTAATTATATATTTATGTTAGTAATATATCTCCATTTTTCAGACTGGTGAGACACCCCTCCACATGGCCTGTCGAGCCTGCCACCCAGACATAGTGCGTCATCTGATCGAGACGGTGAAGGAGAAGCACGGTCCGGATAAGGCCACCACCTACATAAACTCGGTGAACGAGGATGGCGCCACGGCGTTGCACTACACCTGCCAAATCACCAAGGAGGAGGTCAAGATTCCCGAATCCGACAAGCAGATCGTTCGCATGCTCCTCGAAAACGGAGCGGATGTCACGTTGCAAACGAAGAACGCATTGGAGACGGCCTTCCACTATTGCGCGGTGGCCGGAAATAACGATGTGCTGATGGAGATGATCTCGCACATGAATCCCACGGACATCCAGAAGGCCATGAACCGGCAGTCCTCGGTGGGTTGGACACCACTGCTCATCGCCTGCCATCGCGGACACATGGAGCTGGTGAACAATCTCCTGGCGAACCACGCTCGAGTGGATGTCTTTGATACGGAGGGAAGATCTGCCCTGCATTTGGCAGCGGAGCGAGGATACCTGCATGTGTGCGATGCCCTGCTGACCAATAAGGCCTTCATTAATTCCAAGTCACGCGTGGGACGCACGGCCCTGCATTTGGCCTCGATGAATGGGTTCACGCATCTGGTGAAGTTCCTGATCAAGGACCACAATGCGGTCATCGACATCCTGACGCTGAGGAAGCAGACGCCGCTACATTTGGCGGCGGCCAGTGGGCAGATGGAGGTCTGCCAGCTGCTCCTCGAACTGGGCGCCAATATCGATGCGACGGACGATTTGGGACAGAAGCCCATCCACGTCGCCGCCCAGAACAACTACTCTGAAGTGGCCAAACTCTTCCTGCAGCAGCATCCCTCCCTGGTGAATGCCACCAGCAAGGATGGCAACACCTGTGCCCACATCGCCGCCATGCAGGGATCCGTCAAGGTGATCGAGGAGCTGATGAAGTTCGATCGATCGGGTGTGATTTCGGCACGGAACAAGCTCACCGATGCCACGCCCCTGCAGCTGGCCGCCGAGGGCGGACATGCGGATGTGGTGAAGGCTCTGGTGAGAGCAGGTGCCTCCTGCACGGAGGAAAACAAGGCGGGCTTCACCGCCGTCCATTTGGCGGCCCAAAATGGGCATGGTCAGGTCTTGGATGTGCTGAAAAGCACAAATTCCCTGAGGATCAATAGTAAAAAGCTGGGATTGACGCCGCTTCACGTGGCTGCCTACTATGGACAGGCGGATACGGTGCGGGAACTGCTGACCAGTGTCCCAGCCACTGTGAAATCGGAGACGCCAACGGGACAGAGTTTATTCGGGGATCTGGGCACTGAGTCCGGGATGACACCACTCCACTTGGCGGCCTTTTCCGGGAACGAGAACGTGGTGCGACTGCTCCTCAACTCCGCGGGTGTTCAAGTGGATGCGGCGACCATCGAGAACGTAAGATATAATGGATTTCTCTTGAAGATAAAGACTTAACACCTTTTACAGTCGAACTTCAATAACTTAAAAATAATAAAACTAACTGGTACTATGTTTAAAAGACTATTTTATCTTTAATATTCAAACTTTCGTAACTATCATTTTTCAAAAACTTTAATTAGTTTTTATAATTAAATGTACAACTAATGTTATAATCTATTCCGTAATCTTAAAACCGGTAAAAAAAATATGTATAGTTTAAACCTGAAGAAACATTTTTCCTCTTACTCAAATCCTACTTCAATCTATCCTGTAATATTTATCAAGATTTGGAAATGGTCAAAATGAAGCAAATATTAAACCTGAAAAAGTATTTTCCCCTCTACAAAGTCTCTATAACTCAAATAATAATCGGAGCTTTGTGGTAAAAGTTATGAAAGTTCGACTGTCCCACCTTTTGAGAAGCCTTTTAACCATTAACTTATCCTACAGGGCTATAATCCACTCCATTTGGCTTGCTTCGGCGGACACATGTCAGTGGTCGGTTTGCTCCTGAGTCGGTCGGCGGAACTCCTCCAGTCGCAGGATCGTAACGGCAGGACGGGCCTGCACATCGCCGCCATGCATGGCCACATCCAGATGGTGGAGATTCTGCTCGGCCAGGGCGCGGAGATCAACGCAACCGATCGGAACGGTTGGACGCCACTGCATTGTGCTGCCAAAGCTGGCCACTTGGAGGTGGTGAAGCTGCTGTGCGAGGCGGGTGCCTCTCCGAAGTCGGAGACCAACTACGGTTGTGCCGCCATTTGGTTCGCCGCCTCCGAAGGACACAACGAGGTCCTGCGGTACCTGATGAACAAGGAGCACGACACCTACGGCCTCATGGAGGACAAGCGGTTCGTCTACAACCTGATGGTGGTGTCCAAGAACCACAACAACAAGCCCATCCAGGAGTTCGTCCTGGTTTCGCCAGCTCCAGTGGATACGGCCGCCAAGTTGTCCAACATCTACATCGTTCTCTCGACGAAGGTGAGGTGTCCTTAACAGATTTTCTTTCATTTTATGGGGTCTTAGTAAAACAATTAATAGTTATGTTGAATACATTTTAAAAGAACGTCTTGGGGGACTTAGGGACTTAAATATTCTTTAGTTTAATATATTTTGAAAGTTTACAGTACATTATTTTGAAAGTTTAAACAATTAGCCATATAAAAAGTGTAATTAGTTCGTTAAAACATTTCCGCGTAGGAATATCTTTAAAATTAGTTTTCAGATAATATTCTGGTAATTTTTTCCGCAATCCAAAAATAAATTGCTAATGACTGCCCTTTCGTCCCTATAGGAAAAAGAACGCGCCAAGGATCTGGTGGCTGCTGGCAAACAGTGCGAGGCAATGGCCACGGAACTTTTGGCCCTGGCAGCTGGCTCTGATTCCGCCGGAAAGATCCTGCAGGCCACCGACAAGCGGAACGTGGAGTTTCTCGACGTCCTCATAGAAAATGAGCAGAAGGAAGTGATTGCCCACACGGTGGTCCAGCGATACTTGCAAGTGTGTGATAAAAAGATTACTAGTTGAGCTAAGATTAAATTAAATTTTTTTTTATTTTGTAATAGTTTTCTTAATTTTTTAAATAGTATATTTTTTCTGTATAACTTAATATATATAAAATTTTCATATGGATTCTTCCTCTCTTTTTTAGGAACTCTGGCACGGATCACTGACGTGGGCCTCCTGGAAGATCCTGCTGCTGCTCGTGGCCTTCATAGTCTGCCCACCGGTGTGGATCGGGTTCACCTTCCCGATGGGCCACAAGTTCAACAAGGTGCCGATTATCAAGTTCATGTCGTACCTCACCTCGCACATTTACCTCATGATCCACCTGAGCATCGTGGGCATAACGCCCATCTACCCGGTACTCCGACTGAGTTTGGTGCCCTACTGGTACGAGGTGGGCCTCCTCATCTGGCTGAGTGGCCTGCTGCTGTTCGAGCTGACGAATCCGTCGGACAAGTCGGGACTGGGATCGATCAAGGTGCTGGTCCTGCTGCTGGGAATGGCCGGCGTGGGTGTCCATGTGTCGGCCTTTCTCTTCGTTTCGAAGGAGTACTGGCCCACGTTGGTATACTGCCGCAATCAGTGCTTCGCATTGGCCTTCCTGCTGGCCTGTGTGCAGATCCTGGACTTCCTGTCCTTCCACCACCTCTTCGGACCCTGGGCCATCATCATTGGGGATCTGCTGAAGGATCTGGCCCGGTTCCTGGCCGTGTTGGCCATCTTTGTGTTTGGCTTTTCCATGCACATCGTGGCCCTGAATCAGAGCTTTGCCAACTTTTCGCCGGAGGATCTGCGCAGCTTCGAGAAGAAGAACCGAAATAGAGGATATTTCAGCGACGGTAAGTCGAAACGTTTGCTTTGCTTCCTCCCGTCTACTGTTTGTCAATTTTGATTTCCAACTTTTTCATTTTCATTTGGAATGTTTTTGCAAACTTCCTCTTTTGAACGTTCAATGTGTCTTGATAAGTATCTGTGTCTGCCTTGAATGAAAAGCCATCTAATCTGTGTGTGCTCGATGTTTCACAAAAGTAAATAATACAAAAAAGAACCAACTACAACCACATAATACAACAATTGCATGCTCAACAAGTACAAAACAACCTGAACCTCCAACCTTGATGTCGTAATCCCCGTCCCACCTCCCCCCTTAAGAAAATAAGACCTCCACTAATAATGTTCTCCCTCTGATCTTAACCCCTAACTGAAAATCGAACTGAATCCGAATGGAACAGATGACATGCCCACCCCTCGACCTCCGCCCGTGGAGAATTATGTCGATAGTCGCTTCAGCGAATTCCGGCGAAAGCACAAGGACGACCGTAAGTCTCCGCCAATCAACGCCCACCCACTACTACTACCACCCTACCTCCCCCTCAACTCCCGCCTTTTGCATGGCCCCCGATTTTTGGGGGGCTGCCCCCGCCCTTAACCCCCTAATGCCGAATGCCGGAATCGAACCCGTTGCGTTGCCGCCTTCGATGTTGTGCGTAAAGTTTTATTGTCGTTTGTTTTCCAGTTCCTTGGAACATCCACAAGTCCGCACTCGCTGCTCGAAATCCCCTCTCGCCTTGCTCGTTTCAGTTACTTTCGTTTTGAGGCATGTTCGCGGGAAATCCCCTTTCCGCATCCTCGATGTTGTGGATCTGTGTTTTCATAGGTATCCTTGCGCTAAGCTTTATCATTTGGTTTTTGAGTCTGATTTTCTTTTCCTTTCTTTGATGTTCATTTTATTTTTATTTCATTCTTTGAATTGTTTTGAACAGGGTTTTTTGAAAATATTTTTAATTTGGGCTTGTCTTAACCAAGCTAAATTTCTTTAACGTTAAAAAGAAATAAAAACATAGTTTCCTAGTTTTATTCAATATGCTTTCGTTGTCCGTGTTTGCCATAAAAGTATTTTTAAAATTTTAAAGCATGTTGTTAATCAAAATTTTGAAAAGACTTAAAATAACTTTAACTTTAAAATAATAAATAGTTAAATACATTAAAGTACTATTTTTGTAAGTATAAGTGCTAGTTCAAACTTACTTTAAAGCCTTTTTTTAATGAGTTATTAAAATTGACTGTGATTGTTTTTTAGAATTATTTGGAGCTAAAGATATTTGTTTTTAAGAGATTTACTACTTCAATTGTTTTTTTTTCATTTGAATTTTTAAGTTTTTTCATCATAAGTTCTTTACATTATTTTTGTCGATGTGTAACCAAAACGATACCGATTAGAACTTTGTACAAACTCAAAATTCCAGTACTGCATGTTGATGTTTTAACCCAGTCAATCCAATCAAAATCAATCAATCAGCAATATCGATATAACCAATGCCCGCCTGCCTGGGGCTTTCAGCTTGCGCCGCTTGCCCACCACCAAATTCTGCACAATCGAAATAATCGAAACCGATCGAGTCGAATCGATAACGTAAACGATAACGCTACTGATACCGATACCGATGCCGATACTCGTATTGGTGAGTCATTCGAACCGCTCAGCTGCGAACTGCGAGATGCTGCTTTTGACGTGTTTAACCACTCACCCGCACTCTCCAATAAATCCAAACCAATCAAAAATCCACCATAAATATACTCGTTTATGTAAACTTCAAAATAACCAAGCCAATCAACAAAAAAAATATCCAAACTCGCACACACGCCTGTGCCAAGCCGACAATATATATCCAATATATATATATATGCTAGCTGCAGCAACGCAAACGCTATAGTTCAGACATATCTGATTGTGAGTAACGTTCCGTTCGGACCCATTTGGTTAGGACCCATGACGCCCTTTCTGGCTTTCGAGCGCCTCTTCTTCGCGGTCTTCGGACAGACGACCACCCTGGACATCAATCCCATGCGACACTTGCGTCCCGAGTGGACCGAGGTGCTCTTCAAATTTGTCTTTGGCATCTACTTGTTGGTGTCTGTGGTTGTACTCATTAACCTGCTAATTGCCATGATGTCGGATACTTATCAGCGCATTCAGGTTTGTATTGCCAAGGCCACTAATATGTATTTTCTCTCTGCTTTTCCCCCTCTTCCCCCCCCGTTTTTTGATTTTTATTTCCGTTCTTTTTGGAATGCTATTTATGCTTTGTTTTGTGGTAACAACCCCAAACTGACCGCTGAAATTGAACCACAATTGGCCATAAAAACCGAAACCGGGGGATGGTTGGTCGTTCGGACACATCGACGACAAATTATTAAAATCGAATCAACCAACCTGGGCGTCCGTTATCTTTTTATTTTTCAAAATAATTTCCGCGCCGGCCAATATGATGTGCGTGCTGTCCGGGGGTGTCTATTTGTATCTGTATCTGAATATGTATCTGTATCTGGAAATGTATCTATGGGGCTCCGGACACAGTGCGCATGCATCCGATAAACTCGTTCGAGTTGTTGTTCTTCGCCGTGTTCGGACAAACGACGACCGAGCAAACGCAAGTTGACAAAATCAAAAATGTAGCCACGCCCACTCAACCGTATTGGGTTGAGTACCTGTTCAAAATTGTCTTTGGCATTTACATGTTGGTGTCGGTGGTTGTGCTCATTAACCTGCTGATTGCTATGATGTCAGACACCTATCAACGCATCCAGGTAGTATTGCTAAGGCGCTTTTACCTAACTCGAATATTTTTATTAACTCTTACTCTAACCATAAGTTAAGTATCTGATTGATATAGTACATTGAATATTAATCCTCCTCTTTTTCAGCGAGCAGTATAAGAAGTAAAGTGAAATATTTATCAAGCATATTTATATTATCTTCTCTAGCGTATTTTTGATAGATTAATGTTTGAAATCTGATGGTTAGCTAAATAAGCATATATAAATATCCCATTAATGCTCAATTTATAGTTAACCGATGGTTAAATGAAGAATATAAAAAGCTCTATTAGAAGATTGTTTATAACTAACCTAATCAACCCTACCAAACTTAACCGGACATTGAGAAACCGGAAATCATTTGAGACCTTGGCATGCTCTGTAAATCCATCAACTGCCCAGACTTGCATCTTCCAGGTTTTTTCAGGAAAATAAAGTTAGCAATCTAAGAGATACTTTTTTTTGTGAAACTGTATCTCAAAGATGGAAGCCTGCCGCCTTCTAGTTTAGTACAGTGCAGACTAGCTTTAGTGGATTAGCGCCTAGAAGTGTTTTCTGCTTTTGTGACCAGTGTTGAGCAAGGCCAAACCAAGGAGTGTTGGTTAATGCATGCTTTTGAAAAATATATATATAGAAATCGTTGCTGCATGTCTATGTGTCTGTGTTTGTCACTGCCTAGGATTTAAGTCTGACGAGATACACCAATATAGTGGCAGGTTTTGTATGGTAATTTTTAGAAGCTTAAGGAAATTTCCATTCAAAACAGGACTCTGCATTTGTGTATTTCTATTATTAACTACCTGATTTTTGCAGCTCTTAAGTTACGTATTAACGATGTAAACAAAAATGTAAATTCCTAGGCTTCAGTTCACGAATCTCATCCCGTGTATTCCTTTGTTCTTGTTCTCCTCCTATACATCATGTCTCCATCCATCCAACATCGCGCACTCCGCTAACAACTAAACAAACAAAAAAACCTATGAAATACTAGGCCCAATCCGACATCGAGTGGAAATTTGGCTTGTCCAAGCTTATACGCAATATGCATCGCACCACAACAGCGCCCTCGCCGCTTAATTTAGTTACCACCTGGTTTATGTGGATCGTCGAGAAGGTCAAGGTAAAATCTCAGGTGACAAAAGCCGCCTCCCAGCCGCTGTCGCTCTCTCTCTCTCCTGTATCTTGTATCCTGTATCCTGTTTCCGTATCTGTTGACCATATCTGATCTGTGCAACTACCAGAACCGAGCCTGAACGGGTGTAGTTTGCTGACCTTTTCCCCAACCCATTTAAAGCAATTTGGCAACAACCGCAAAGAGTTCCATCACCGTGAATGCTTTAAGTGTGTTGCCCACCCAACAAATCACCTTTTACACTTGACACTTATTCTGTGATTTCAACATACAGCAGGCAATCGAAATGGAGATCAATAAAATGGGGTGTAGGGTTTTGCAATTACCTATAAAGGTGTCTAAATGGAAAAAGGAATGTCGTCATATTTAAGTACTTTTGACTTCCCTGCTCAAAATACTTTTAGACACCTTTATAAAAAATTTTATTTTTTTATTCTTCTTTTTTTTTTTATTCCATGAAATCTGTTTAGTGGCTTCTGAACTTAACCTAGCGTAATTAACGAGAAAGAGTTTTATGGATACATAGTAGCCTTAAATACTAAGTAAAAAAAAAAAAAACCTTGTGATTTCTGTACCACTCCCCTTATATTTCATTTAAAATATAAGATCAATTACCTAACTCATTCGATTGCTTACTGTGTGCCACTTAAGATCAAGCACCTTGCACCTAATTGCTTTCGATGTAATTAACAATTGCTGACTGCGTTTATGTTGTGTCTCTTGTCTTGTATGTGACCTATGTCCCGTGTCTAATGCGCCTTGATCTAACCCACAAACCTGAAATCCTGCAACCTGCAACCTGCAACCCCACAAACACGCGCCTCAGGCACGCATGAAGAAAAAGAAGCGTCCAAGTCTGGTTCAGATGATGGGAATACGTCAGGCCAGTCCGCGAACCAAAGCCGGCGCCAAGTGGCTGTCGAAGATCAAGAAAGGTGAGACATGTATGTATCGCTGCTGGGCTACCTCTGACCAGAACCCGAGTATCCTGGGAATACCAACCCATCCGAGGGGTTTTGTAGCTAACAGCGTGTCAGCCCAAGTGTAACTCTCTCTATTCCATCAGCTCTTCTGTCTGTCTTGCTATCTTTTCTCAACTATCTTCTGTGAATGATTGGCTCGCTCTAGCTCAAAATTCTTTCCTCAACTTTCGACTTTCCCTTTTTATACAATAAGATAAAAGCGCCATGAATTAAGAAGTGTACTTCGATATTTGTACGATTATAAACTATTTGAATGCTAATTTTCAGACATCAAAATTTTTAAACTGAAAATATCCATGTAATATCCCAATTGTTAACTTGTTACTTACAGACGTTATAATTTATAGTCTAATATTTTTAAGAATACCGGAGATATTTATAGTAATTTAAATTCTCTGTAAAGTTTTAAAAATTAACCACCGAGTGATGAACAAATTGGTCGCAGTATTCTATTTAATGCTGCCAATTTAAGAGCAACTAAAATGGAAATGTTAAATACTTAGTATTGAAAATATAAAATTATTTTGAATAAGAAGTTAAGATTCCTGGTGCTTTTACCTCAGTGCATCTTATTGGACAATGGAACCCATTTGCTAATGATTTTTCCTTAAATTCCTAGACTCGGTGGCCCTGTCTCAGGTCCATCTTTCTCCCCTGGGATCGCAGGCCAGCTTTTCGCAGGCCAACCAGAATCGCATCGAGAACGTGGCCGACTGGGAGGCGATCGCCAAGAAGTACCGGGCTCTGGTGGGCGACGAGGAGGGTGGTTCGCTGAAGGACTCGGATGCGGAGAGCGGATCGCAGGAGGGCAGCGGGGCGCCACAGCCGCCGGCACAGGTGGGCAGACGAGCCATCAAGGCCGCCCCGGCAAACACTACAAAGAAATAAATGCACCCAGAAACGACACAAAAACAACACAGAAACGACACAGAAACTGCACTTTGGATCGATTATTAACTACGTTTTGATTGCAGGTCTAAGCTTCAACCTATCTCTTCCAACTATCCTTCCTGACTATCTCTATCTCTTCTCGACTATCCAAGCGTCTGTCCTTCTGTACTCCTAAGATCTAACCCTAAGAAACTCTATCGCTAAGTTGCACTTGAGGGATGGTTTTCTCAGGCTCCGGTTAACTTAAAATTGTCTGTGGACTTTAACCCGCACCTTAAGCTTAACTGGAGTACACGAAAGCAATCCTGAAATACTTAAGCTAAGCCTCCACTTCCTAAACTAATTTTAGCTAGAATATTGAAATTGTTTTGGGTAACTTTTGAAGCGCAACGAATTATTTATTTTGATATGATTTTGTGTCGGCGATTTCTACGATAAACGAAACAACAAAACAAGTTTTCCATGTTTGAGATTTTTGAAATAAGTAAGTTTACTCGTCCTTTTTGGACCACTTGAATACGTCCACTTTGCCCTACATTTTTTGAAACGAACTCCTAGCATTTTGTATTAAGCTGATAATTCCGACGATCGACCGATCGACCTTAGCGTTAATTATAATTATCTTAGCTAGTAAGTACGAGACTCTAGCTTCACTCGGAGCTAAAGGGCAGTCGGTTTTATAATAATATCGCATAATCTCATTGTTTTTGGGTAACTGTCAAGTAACTACATCCACTTTATTTACTAAGCTTGATTCCTTTTATATAAGAAATGTATGCCTTAAAATTGTTAACTGTACTTGAATGTAAATAAATAAGCCATATTTTAAAACATTCTTTCATTAATTATTTTTAATAATTATTCGATTTTTGGAGATTATGGAATGGTAGCAATACAAAAAATCAAGAACAAATTCATTGTTTGTAATTAAGTCCATTTTTAAAATATAGCAATTCGAAATTTGAATAATGGCGCCAAGAAATTATGTTTGACCTTTTTTCCAACAATAATCTCATAGCGCCGTGCAAAAGAAGCGCGACATCTAACGGTGTTTTGTGGAACCACGAACTTTAGGGTTCAACAAATTTCCGCTAGATGGCCAAATCCTGCTTGTGTAAAATGTATGTTACTCAGTATGTAAAACTAATAATATTAATTAATTATTTTAATAATAAGTTACTGAATATTTACGAATTATTTGGGTCCCATTGTACTTTTACTCTTTAAAACTTTAAGTCAGTTAAAAACCATAATAATTACTTTGTTCACAAAATTCTGAATAATGTGGTCTTCGTCTAAAAACATTTTTAAAATGTAACTTTCAAACATGTACCTTACTCTCAAGGGATAAACTTTAATAATTAATAAATGCTGGATTTATTTAAAAATATGTAGCTTTTGTAATTCCTTTGCTCTAAAACAACAAGCAATAATATTTGTCAGAAAACGTATGATTGCCTGGGAAAACTGCTAAATGGCGTAGAATTCTCTCCTTTAAACCATGTTATTATGGCCATAAAGCTAAGAACGGGCCATAAAGTTTTCTTAATTTGCCTGCTGAATTGACAGATTACCAGGGGACACACATACGTCATTAGCCGGGGCAGCAGAAATGCAGAAACCGCATCGGCAAATTGACCAAGGTGTTGAACTTCGAAATTGCATTTTAATTTGGCTTCAAGCTGCAGGTTGTTGCTGTTTCGATTGCAGGTGTCACAGTCTGTTTAAATGTGTTGAAAACCTCAAGTGGTCACTGGTTGTTGCTGCACTTGCACTCGTATTATTACACATAATTGCCCGTTGTTGTTGACATTGTTGCTGTGTTGCTATGTTGCTCTGTTGCAGTTGCAATTTCTGTTGCCGCTTGTGCTTGATATTTGCCACAGATAAAACATACGAAAACGAAAAGCAAACGAGTTTCTGACCGTTGCCAAGGTTTATGGCCACAAGCGTGTCAATTTAAGTTGCAATTAGGCAGTTAATAAATTCACCGATTTGGCCAGTCAGATAAACGCCTAGATGCCAGCTGATTAATGCCACTTTCCCAGCGATTCGGTAGCTGCAACCGATTCCCCAAAAAGGTAGAAACACCCAAATGGATTCCAATCGGAGATGCTGGCAATGGCGATGCTGTCCGTCATCCATCAAAGGTTTCTTCGGACCAGGAAGCATTCCCGATTCGATCCGATCCGATCCGGGCATTCACATGCAACATGTGTGTGGTGTGTTGGCACAGCAGGTGACATTTCCAGGCCAGATCAGGAAAATGTAAATAAATGATCGGACAACGGACAACGGACGAGACACCCATATGAACACCCAGGCAACAACACGACATGAAGCAAGTTGTACCTGGTTGTTCATGTTGCTCTTGCTGTTTGCTGTTGCTGTTTGGTGTTTGCTGTTGCTTTGATATACAAAACACTTTTTCATATCGAAATTTGTGATAGGCCGTGATTAATGGCGAGCGACACAAACACTTAATTTGACGCCAGGCCCGTAGCTGGCGCCTTGGGGAAATGGCAGCGATCCGAACGCAAACTCCTCGAGTACACAGAAAGAAATACATATATAATTGATAGAGTTTCATAACAAAATAGCCATATAAAAGGATTAAACAGGTATTGAATTCTGCACACTAGATATTTTGGTTTGCTTGCTTTTAAAAACAACCCAATAAAATAATAGTTTATAAATATCCAGGGTTTTTGTAACAAGTTTATATCGTTTATCTCAACTATATCTTGATACTGTTTGTTAAAACCAATTGGTGATATATTAAATATGAATTACAATTTTTTCTATCTAAAGCTAACTTTGAGGTAAACAAAAATATTTTATCAGCCCTAATACTTAAGTAATGCTAGACCCAACTTATATTTTCTACAACCACTTTATAAATAGATAAATTTCTTTCCGTGTGACTTTGGATTAGCTGCTGGTTCGCTGGCTGGGAGAAACAATAATCTCGGGCAAGATTAATTATTGTAATCACATCAACAGCAGAGCCATGCGAACGGATTCGGATTCGGATTTGGAATGGGAGTCACAGAAAAACCAACACGAAAATGATCAATGATCATCGCTGCGTTCTCTGTTGATTTTTATAGCGAACGCCCGATCGCAGGCCTGGGTTACACATTTCATTGGCTAATCAAGATGCTAATTTGAAGAAGATTAATTTGTGTGCGAGTTTCTGACTGCCTGCCAGGCATACCCGAAGATCCGAAGATTATAATCTGCTAAGCAAGAGGAAACTGAAGGCTTATTATTAATACAGGCCAACGCAGCCCCCAGAAATGTGTCTTGTATTTAATTAAATACGCGTGCACTGGAAAATAAGATTCAATGGAAAATATAAGATATCAATTTAGCGTTTTATTGTTTACATTTTAGTTTCGAAATATAAAAAAACCATTTCTATAAATACAACTTGTAAATTGCTGTTATAAATTTATTATATCATGGGACGAGTGTATCTTGATCGTATATTTTTTGCCATTTAGCAAGATCCCAGAAATGGAGAGGGATTTGGGTGAGTGTTGTGTTGGCTGTGCAGTGACACGCAGATTAATTGAAATTTTATGAGTAGCGCAGACGTAAACAATCAGCGAGACCACCTTTTGCCAGCCCCTAAGGTCATAGGAGCTCGGCCAGATCGCATATCCAGGCTCCGACTCCGACTCCGAATCCGAATCCGAATCCACTAACTGGCCAAGTCGGCGGTGCAACTTGGCGTCGGACAGCTGTGGCTCACCCCGTGGCCAAAAGAAACTTGCAACATTATGAAAAATGGACCACAACCATGCACAGTGGTTGACAAGTAACCCTTTGGGTTAGATCGAAGCTTTTAAGCTTAGGTATTCGGATGTCTATTTAAATGACAATCAATCAAAAAATGGAACCAATAAGAACCATTTTCTTATAATTTTGGTAAATGTGGTGGCCTATCTTATCTGCAATAACCTAATTTATTGAACTTGAGATAAGTTTAACTTAACTGGGATCAGAAAGCTAAATATTTTTAGAAAATGTTATATCTTTCTTCCCGTTTATATACATTTTATGACGTTCTAAATTTGATTTCCAGAAACTCTTACGTAAAGCTATTTAAATACTTTAAAAACACTTATTACTACTTAGTAAGCAATTGTTTCTTTTAATGTGTTGGAAATATATTTAAAATTATTTTTAAAATTTATACAATGTTCCCTTCTTGACTCTTGTTATTACCACTGTGCCCCATGATCCTGCTGACGCGATCGCCACGCTAATTGATAGACTGTGAAATTATTTAACAACGGCTGGAAAGTGAGCCGGGCGAGGTTGTGGCCCGAAAGGAGCTTCCAAGCGTGGCCAGATGGGTCAGACGGCATTCGACCCGGTCATCAAGACCTGGGTCGGCACTTCTTTTGGTGGCTCTGGCCCCTGGCCACCCATCCACAGCCATCCACATCCATCCACGCGAGGAGCTGGACTCGGGGCTAAGTGAAAAGTGTTAAAAAGCGCGACTCACGGCGGCCAGTTGTGGCGGATTTGAAGACAAATGAGCAGCGGCTTTTGACATTTGCGAAATTTGAAATGTCAGCCGGGAAGCGAAGAGCTTCCACCTTGACGAAGGTCCCGAATGGGAGGTCCCCGGATCCATGGCGGATCGCCACGCGAAGAATTCAAATTAAAACCCAGGTGAAAGGTTATTAATTTGCAAGTGGAACTGGGGCGTAGCTCGGCTCATTGTTAATACTCGAATCTCCACTCATTGGGGTTAATGTTGATGGCACTTTGACAGGGACGATGATGATGAATGCCAGCGGCGATGATGCCAGATGACAGAGGTGAGTGCGATGGATTTAATTAATAAGCATATTTAGGGAAAGCTTTCTTTTGCAGAGCTAAAAAATAACAACAAAATTTCTTAAGCTTAAAAGGTTAGAGAACTTCTAAACTTTTTAATGTTTGTTTAATCATGTTATATAGGCGAATAGAAAACTTTTGATTGAGAAATGTTATAAGCTTTATAAAAGTAAGTTTTTAAAATTGTTTACAAAATGAAGAAACATGTTTTTAGGTCTAATATGTAACATACCATCTGAAAGGAGTTTTTATCATAACCCCTTGCAAACTCATCGATCTGTCAGTGAACTTTTCGCCTTACTATCCCACAGCAGCGAATATCTCAATCTGTGTCGCTTTTTGCGTTTTAAGTTACCTCAGCTGAAGTGTGAAATTTGCTTAGCTAACCCGGGGATCAGGGTCCCAGCTCGAAGTTAGGGACAAGATGGGCCCCTGGGGCACGGGCATGGACCCGAGTTAATTCGAGGCCCAAAAGATAGGTAGCCGGGCGAAATGGCAACGAGCCGTGGCCATTTCCACTTGGTAACGGTAAGCGAGGGAAATTCAGCACGCACGACACACAAAATGTGCGGCGGAGTGGGACCAGGAGCGGGAAAATAGCAAAATAGGCAACTGTGTGACCATAACTTATGCGCAAATGATTCGATTTGGAGGCGTACGAAATGCAGATACCCCGTGCAGAGCTACCCAATAATCGCCCGTCTCTCTACCGAAGAAGCTGTGAAAGTTCCCCAGCGACTTGCGACTTGAATGCCACCTACCCGTCGTCGGTAGCCAGAGATGGCTCCATAAACAAAAAAAAACGAAAAAAGAAAAAAACTGACCACGTAGGCGGCACACGGATGCCGATGTGTAATTTTTGTGAATTTATTTTATTTGGCAACCGTGGAGCTCAATCCATGCACTGAGGAAAACAAAAGCACTTCGACTTAACTACTTATAACAAAATTTAATAATTTTAAATTTAATTAAATTTTCAAGTCATGTTCCATTTAACAACAACATGAAAAACCAATCCAACAGAAGTAAAATCCTTTTTGAAATACGCTCAAATGAAAAAATATTTAAAGTAGCCTTATCAAAAAATCATATTATTTTTTTAAATAGATAATACTTTCTTGTGGTATTGGGTAATATAGATTGTTTTATTTATTGTTAAGTATTTATTTTTTTTCATAGCTTATCATAGATAGACACCATTAAATGTTTTATGCTGTTATAGCTCAGTCAAAAGCAGTTAGTTTTGGGCATATGTTTTTCTTAAAGTGACTTTAAAAATCTGCAAAAAGAAGCAGCAGCCGTAGCAGAAAATCACAGAAAATAATTGGCAAGTTGTGGGAAAGATTTCTCCCTGGGCACTTCGTCTAATTGAAATTCCCATGCTCATCGCTCAGCGCCTCTAATGGCGACCCCAGCTGCCACACACACAATCTGAATCTGGCCGGGCCAATTTGAGCCAAATCGCCCAACAACACGCACTTTTGGCCAAATGCACGCACTCGTGGACTAGAAAAACCAAAGGAAGGGGAGTGGGAATTGGAATTGGTGAAAGGGGAGTGCGGCAGGACGTCGTCTCTGGTTGCATTCAACGGCCATTTTCGGTGCTTTTAATTGTCAGTGACATCCCTCCTCCTTCATTTGGTCTGCGATTGCGAAATGGTTCTCATGTGACCCGGGATTTTAATGCTGCTAACGAAATTTAATTGGCCTCTAAATGATTTTAATTGTGCCACTGATGGTGGCCATAAGTTACATCGCAAATGGCTGGCAATTCTAGATCCTGCCCCGCAGATAAGTTCATCGATGTTGCACTTGAAAATTGTGGAAAAAATGAATGTAACTAGGGGAAGCTTAAAACGTATTTGGAGGGTGTGGCGTATGGATTTATAATGAAGTGCACCTCTTTTTTAAAGGATATGAAGATATGTATATGTTATTAATATTTACTTTAATGTCAGCATATTATTGGAACTTTTAACACAGACATGCCAAATTAATATTACTCACTGATTGTATACATGCCATTTAAGTATTTAAAATTTTTCAATAACCAATGATCCCAATTGGGTTTTAACCAAAATCCCAAGGGCCTTGCTCTATTACCAATAAATATGATAATGCTGAAATGCTTTTGCCATCTAGAGTATAAAAAACTGCAAAAATAAACGATCTACGCAGGTCCTCATCGTCAGTTCCCTCCGCATCCGCAATAAATCCGCAACATATCCGCACCGGCATCCGCGTCGGCGTTCTCGTCGCCGTCTTTCATTTCCTTTGATCTTGTAGCGCCGATCAAATCGATCAAATGTAATTTTCGCAGCACGAACGTGCGGCATGGCCAAAAGAGACCAACCGGGCCAACTACGAGCGCCAAGTGCTAGCCCTCTGAATTTGGTTCCCCCTCTTTTGCTGCTTTTGCTGTGGCCAAGTACATTTACACCAATTGCACTGATCGATCTGGGTGTAAGTTATATGCCACAGCAGCAGCAGCACCGTGCCAAATTCTTAATAGTTTGCGGGCCTACTTCGAGAGCAAACTGAATACGAAAAAGTCAGGAGGAGAACGCAGGAAGTAGAGCCCAGAATCAAAAGTCGGGGCATAAGAATCGAGGAGCAAGAACCGAGATCCGAGAGTAAACAGCCAGCGACAGGGCCAAGACCATCACGATGGCGTTTTGTGGTTAAACTCCGGCTGGGAGTTGGTCCTCAGCCAACAGTCGAGTTACACACAAAAAAATGAGGTCAAATATAAACTTAGTTTGATTTAATTTAATGTTTTTCTGGAGCAAACATCCAGTTAGAATAATAATAAAATAATGATAGCAAAAACTGACTCAAAACTGAATTTACTCCAATAAACATGTACTTTAATTTTATTTAACCAGCCAGAGTTCCTGAAGTTAATTTGTCTTTACATTTTTAAGAATTCATATCCGATATCTTAGCATAAAAATAATTCAGCTACCAGTCCAAGTATTCTAAGCAGTAGTATTTATATAGTATTTATTATTTGTAACAATCAGTTTTGTTAAGTGTAAAAATGAAGCTTGGACGCTGGCGGTTTCGCTATAATTAAGGACTTTGGTGTAATTTGTACACCTATTTAGGATCGCGTTGATTACAGGCCGGCGTTTTATTGCTTTTGACACCTAAAGGGAAACCGGCTTTGGCCTGCTGCCCCTCATCCTTGGTGCCCCCAATGCCTACCCCCTGATCCCGATGCCCCTCCCCCTTCCGCCCCCCTTTAACCCATTTGGAAGCTGTGCGAAAAGCAGAACCCCCGAGAGTGAGATCCCTCGATTGGCGCACTGAAGTGGATTTATTGGCTGACGTGAGTGTTTAGCGTTGACGGCATAGAACAAAAGAAATCGCCAGTTGAGTCAGGCCTTGGGAATCCATTGGGGAGTGGGATCCATCACATTCTCCCCCGGAAGAACTCCCACATCAAGGTTCTTGATGAGGTTGTGCATGGATGACCGGACATCCGCCACTATTACTGGCCATTTAGCACCTCTCAATAATTAATAAGGTCATCTCAAAGAACAAATTGTTCTAAAGGAAATAGTATTTAAATATTTAAACTATAATAAACGAAACAAGAAAATAACTTGTGGATTAAGGACCTCCTGACATAGTTTTTGTAAAACAACAGTTATGTTGACTAATTTTTTTCTAACACGTCAGTTAGCATCGGTGGTTCAGTGGTAGAATGCTCGCCTCCCATGCGAGTGATCCGGGTTCGATTCCCGGCCGATGCAATGTTTTTTTTATTTTATAATATTTTCTGTATTTCTTCAAGTAACCTTACTATTAATTTTCTAATATCTCACATTGAAGATTACCATTTGTTAAAACAATTGAATTAAAACTTTAAATGTCGCTTAAATAGAATTGGAAATTATTAAATTTAAAAAAGTTATTACTATTTCGATGTTTTATTGATTGCCAAAAGTAATTATTCCAAGATAAAATCGATGTATTACTATTATTTTTTGACTACATCTAACTGAAACATAAACAAATAACTCAATTACTTTATTTCAAAGGTCACCACTTGTGAAGGCCATCAAAAGCAGTCAATCGTGGCCTATAGAAATTAAATGCCAGACACTATAAACATATTTCATTATCGCGCTCGCTAAAAATGGTAATTTGTCTGGCCAAAAAAGAAGCGGGCTACCCAAAAATCGTATCATAAATAAATTGTCAGCAATTTGCCAAAAACCGAATGAATCTGGCGGCATTATCGCTGGCAATTAGTTGCCAATGGCCAAATGGCCACTGCAAATTCGAATGCGTGGGCGAATAATGAGGAAATCCGAAAATCAGATGGCGTCGATGGTTATCGGCGTGAAAAACAATCGCCCGTCGACTGACTGACTATTGAAAGCATTTGTCGACGCTAGTTTTTGGGGGCGTTCCAGGTGCCGGATTCTGCGAAATACCGCCCACACAAATTCACGGCTGCTTGAACAAATTGCTTTGACACTTTTCCAGCGAACGGCGACTGGCGACCGGCGACTTGGATACACCGGCGATTGTGGACTGGGGTTTTTAGCTCCGAAGTTCGCAGCGGGTGAGCGCCGTTAAGCCCAACTTCGACACTTGAACGCAGGCGCGGGCAGCTTGAAAAATTGCGGATATGTCACACGATTTTATGGCTATATAGTGGGGATCTCCCCGGCAGCAGCAACAACATCTGCAGGAGCAACTGCAGCAGTCGCTGCGCTGTCTCCGCGGGCGAATGCTAAATCATCATAAAAATGTTGCATATCGCAACAGGACTTGCCTCGCCATCGTCTCCCTACTTTTGCCTTTGCCTTTGCCTTTACCTGTTTCTGATCTGTTCTGGACACAACAGTCCAAGGCATTCCTGATTACTTGATGGGGCAGCGGCACAGTGGTGAGATAGGTACTTATTAAAGGAAATTAATTACATATATTTAAGTACAAACATATATCAAAGCACTTTCCATTAAATTTGGAAAAGTAATTTTAAAAATCATCGAAAATAAACTTTAAATTATTTTAAAAGATTTATAATAAAAAAATCCACATAAAAGGAGTATTACTGTGACAGAAAGCTTGGTTAAGATTATTCCGTTATAATAGTTTTTTTTGGTGGGAAATCCATTTTCTCTAAAGACAAATTTACATAAAAATATAAATTAATTATAAATAATCAAGTACTTCAAACCTTTGCAATAGCAAAAATATAGGTTAGTCCAAAATACACGCTTAGTTCATTCTGTTATTACTGGATTACAGAATTAAGCCAATTTGCATATAAATGGGATTGCATGTTAACAAGTTCAACTCATGTTGGTATAAGGCAATTAAAAAAGATTGCTGTGTGACGTTAATAAAATTAATAAATAAACTAATCAGATATCAGCCTCTACATTATTCAGTAAGTTACAATTAGGTCTGATAAATGTACATTCAAGTTTAATACCTATGATTTTTTTTTAAAGATCAGAATGTTGGAAAATATAAAGTCTATTGCTACTTAAAATTTATTTAATTTAGATTACATATTTAAATATTTATTCAACACTTTAGAAAGTATCAAGAAACTAAAGTACACAAGATATTATCTGTATTTGAATTATTGATTTAATAGTTATACCTGTTTATTTAAATAATTTTGAGTTTGGCCTTTAATATTTCCATTCATGATCCCGAACCACTGTGCAGATTGTAACCCTCCACTTAGTAGACATTCCTGCTGCTCACTTACGGCAAATGACAAGAGGGATTCACACCTCGGGGAGTCCTCGCCCAGGGCCCAACACCTCCCCATACTTGAGATTAATTCTGGATTCTGGATCTGTGCAGCATTTGTAATAGCGGTCCTAGGACCACTTCGTGTGCAGCAAATCTGACAGCCTCCCAAGGGAGGGCCCACTGTAGATTATGAGTGCACAACGGTGTGGTTGGCTTGATTCGCCTCTGGGCAGCAATTGCACAAAAGTTATGTATTAGCGCATTTATTGGTGAAATGCACATGTTGCATGCCAACTGCTCATTCGCATTTGGCCACATTCCACTATTGATGTGGGTAATTAAAAGCGGTCGATCTTGAAGGGGGTTCTCAACGCATGCCATCTGCGGAAATCACGGCGACTTGGCAGGCTATATCGCTTAGAAAATTAAACAAAAACTGGCTCAAGTAGTCCTAATAAATAGTTCTTATTTCGTATCGCCAGTTTTCTTATTTTCCAACCCGCTGATGTGCAAAACAGAGTTATCAGAGTTGTTGACTGAATGCAAAATTACTCGAGGCGTAATTTAAATTCGTAAATGAAGATTTGCCAACCGAGGTTGTTTTGCACTTAGGGAAAATATTGTTCTTTACTGATATCAGTCTTTTTGATCTCCGTTTTGTATAAATTCGTAACATTTTATTATCTTTAAATAAAGATTTAATACAAATTAAAACATAAGCTTATAGTTACTTTTAATAAAACTGATTTAAGAACTTAGAGCCCATTTAAACCAGCTTAACCTGTATAACAAATATTTCAAAAACCATGAAAAAGAGTTAAAAAATATTTTGAATTAATAGAAATATGTTTATAATTGATTTCAGTTCTTTCTGTTACAAAATGAACAAGCAAAATGGGTTAAACATTTATTTTCAGTGCAGGTTCGGAACCTTGGAGCTGCAGTTTCTCAGCTCCTCACTTCAATCAGTAATCACAAAATTTGCTGGCTGAAAGAGGAACAAAACCTGTACACGTTTGGCGGCAACTTGGCAAAGGCAACTGGGTATGTATGATGTGCCCCAACCTTCGATTCCATGGCCGGCATCCTTTGAGCCTTTTGCCAAATTACCGCGCATTTAATTTCCACTTTGATGTTGCATGCGGCAAGCAGTTTGCCAGTCTATGTGTTGGGCATTTTTTGCTTTCAGCGGGGCAGCAACTGAAAAACCCTCGAAATCCGATTTGCATGTAAATTTTTTTCAGCACGTCTTGATTTCTTGGCCGCTGCTGTTCGCTCATAATTACGGCCACAAATTGGAGTTTGATTTCGGGCCCTGCCAAAAGATCAATTGTGTGTGGGCCAGAATTTATGGACACTTTTGATGGCAGCGAGACGACTCACAATGCCAGCGGCCAAATTCGATGCTGGGATCGCTTGTGTAGTATTTTTCGGTGCCGTTGACAACATGTTGTTGGCGCATTTCGAGCGGTATTATGATAATTTTATGGCAAATCATTTTGTTTACAATTTTACAGCCCCACGACCGCGGCACGCCCAGATTAAGACTGCCATGTGGGCGGCGCACAAAATGCTGCGAATGATTATCGATTTTACATGGCAAATTACAGGTTGAGAGTGTCAATTTGGGTAAACTTTTGATCTCATGGAAGCGGAGTGAATTTAAATGGTTACTATAGATGCACCTAAAGCTATTTAGTTGGGGATTATATGGTCTATTTGATAAACATGACGGCTTATATATTGGAGCCAAATAATTTACTTAAGAAGAATTTATTGAGCTTAATGGTAGCTTATTTCAATTTAAGCCGGAAAGAAACATATTAAATAAATGGCGGCCTTAATATAAATAAATAAGTGGCATATGGTAGTGAAATTTTAGGATTTTATTGTACATAAGAATTTTTACAAACTCGTAAAATTTATTGTTAAATTTTATTGTAAGTTAAATGGTTTTCTTTAGAAATTAAATAACAATATGTATAAACAATGTGCTGAAACTTACACATTTTAATAGTGTATTTACATTACTTATGTCAACCACATTCTAATAAATAAGAAATAAATTTAATGGTTGAGCTATTAAAAAATTAATTGAATAAATAATCCATAAAATGCTTTTAATAGGTTAATGCTTGATATGGCTTTTAAATGCGGATTATATAGCATTGTTAATCTCTGTATGGCAAACCCAATTGGCTGGCTGACTTTGTGCAGTCGAAACCCGTCGGTGGATCATCGCCTGGCAGTTTGTGGTGGGTCTGCCCAGTTCGACCCACTCACTCCACCTCCACATCCACATCGACATCGACAGCCACTCGGATCGGCTCCAAACCGGCCTCGAAAGTGGGCAGAGCCACAAAGAGATCCACTCAAGAGGAGCCTCCAAGTCGGGGCAACAAAGCAACTACATAACAAGTACACAAGATCTGGTTTTTCACTTTTGGAGGGGGATGACTGGGGGTCTGGTCCAACACTTTGGTTTTGGGAACGAGCGCTAAAGAGCTGCTGATACTGATTCCAAACGAGGCAAAAAGAAGCCACCCGAAGACTGCAAACCAGTTTCTCCTCTGGGGAGAGGTCCAAAACGAGTTGCCAGCGAAGATCACAATTTGTAGTTTTTTTTTTTGGCTTTTGGCTTTTGGCGAGCTGAACGAATCAGTGCCAATGAGGCTGGAATATACGCAGAGATGGAGCTCAAGCAACGCCCACAGTGGAGGTACAAAAAGCTGGCCAGGAAAATGGCTGCTTCATTTTCGAGAAGTTCAATGAGGGGTTTAACGCAATTACTCCGCAACCATTAAATCGATCTCAAGGAAATACTGGTCCTATTATTTTGATGTAATTTAAAAAGGGGGTTTATATGTTCAGAGTAATACACTTCAGAAGATAGCCAATAAAACCAGTTCTGGAATATACAGTTATCAAATAAATTACGAAATAAATATAAATTTATTATATTTTTTTAAGGGAACTTTTATAGTGAAGATCGCTTATTTATTTACTTTCTTTTTTCACTTTTTTCTTAATCAAATTTATAGACATTTAATATATACTTTAAATACTTCTCAAATTATGTTTTCTTATCAAAAAGTAAGATACACAAAAAAGCAGGATAAAACCATTGTTATTAAAGAAATATAAAATGAAACAGAACTTCAACACTTTATTTTGTATTTACATTATCTTTCTAGTGCCGAACCTTTAAAGATAACAAAACAAGAGTTGGTATCAGTTTACTTGTTCTTGCCGCCAGTGAAGCGTAAAGTCGAAGAACATTCCGAGGATATGCAATTAATTTTACTAAAATTACGTAGCTCCATTTGTGATATCCCTGAAATGGGATTAACATAGGGCATAGCACAGAGTAAACCCCTGATGGATGGATGGACGATCGAGTGTGTGTGGTTTTTCACACTTTTTTACTTCACGCCTCCCTGCACTTGCCTTCATTCCGTCGAAGGGGGCGTGGCCAGTGTCATTTCCCCGGCAATTTGGTCCGCTTCTCCGGGGCCTGAGATCATCTAATTTCCCGCTGGAACTTTCCTCGCAATTAAGCACGCTTTCTGCCCAATTTTTAACCACTGCACGCATCTCATGTAAAACGATGCCACATGTGTGCCGGCATCTCGTATTGTGTGAATGTATCTTAAAGTATAAGTATCTGTGACTGCTCACGTTAAGCGGAAGATCGGTTTTGGCTCGCTTTTCACTCCGAATCTTCTTGTGCATTTGGGTATCCGCTCTCCGCCTTTTGTTTTTTAACAAATATGAAATTATCCGAGCTGTCGAAAGTACATGGAAAAATATTCGTTTTGGTTTGCTTGAAATTATTTTGGATTATCTTCGGTTGTTGGGTTTGCATATGTAAGACGTGAAATAAGATTGGTGGCTTCCTTTTATATATGATATTTATATTTTTAAAAATAAATAAAAGACGTATTGTAAATATGAAAATAAATGATGAAAAAACACGAAAGTTGTAATATTATTATTTGTTTGAATTATTTTAAGATTAATGAATTCTTTAAATAGTTTTTTGTTTAACATTGTTATTTAAGGCAGCCAAATCTGTAAGACTACCAATCTTGAGGAAGGTAAGAAAAATGTTATTCTGTACTAAATGCTTTAAATGCCAAATATTTTTTACAATTACATCCGTTTCCCTTCAGTTGATCATAATCTCGGCATTTCCCTTTCGTAGAAGAAGTTGCCTGCCAAAAAATGTGTCCCGTTCCAGCGGCAATGTCAATTTGCATACCAATTGCACCGGCCGTATGTCAAAAAATGTGAAAGTTTAATATAGAAAATGCTCAAAGCCGGGATCCTGGCCCCAAAGTTCCCCGCCAGGCGGATGCCAATCCATTGACTGACAAGGACAAGTCGTGTGCGACAGTTGACAGCTGCTGCCTGCTGGCTGCCACCGTTTGAAGCCCTCCTGCTCCTCCTCCATCGCTCCCAATCCCGATCCTGGGTGGTCGCCGCCACGGGATGTCCACCGTACAGTAGTCACTGATGGGTGGCTGCTGATGGGGCAGCTCCAGTGGCGCCAGTTGCAGCTGGACAAATGACAGTGGACGACTGCAGCTGATGAATTTATGCGGAAGCCGCGATGAGAAATGCATTTTTCATAATAAATTGATGGAGAGTGGGCACGCTGGCAGCGAGAGGAATATCAGATTTTTCAATTAATATTTAAATGCTACAGTAGATAAGAGCTATGGAAAATATGTGTACAAATGTAAATAAAGAAATTATTTTAAATAAACAATATGTATATTAATTACTTACTTTTTTGTTATCCAAAATCGGGAAAAAATTTACTCGAGTTTAGGTTGTTGTTTATGGCCAAAAGCTCAAAAAAATCAACTTTAATTTTCCGTTTTTTTATCAAAACCCTGGAAAATAATGGTCAGATCTTAGAATGTCGTACCTCGTTGGATTCGGTACAAAATTTCCAATCCATTGGTATTCTTAGCTAAAAATTTTGATTTTGGCCCAATTTTCGCAAAAAATCAAGTGTTACCCCTTATAAAAAAAGCGAAAATCGTTCAGAAAATAAATTTTTCCAAATCCACCTGGATTTGATAGCTTGGGTCATCAGCTGCACAAAACAGTCATTCTTTTAACTGTACGTCCTATTTTGGCAAAGTTACAACAAAAAACCCTCAAAAAATGTGTTTTTAAATATAGATTTTTGATAACAAAAATCCTGAAAATAACACTCGATTTTTCAGTTTTTTAATCAAAACCGTTGGAAAAAATGGTCAGATCTTGGAATGTCATACCTCGTCGAATTCGTTACAAAATTTCCAATCTTTTGGTATTCTTAGCTAAAAATTTTGATTTTGGCCCAATTTTCGCCAAAAATCAAGTGTTACCCCTTATGAAAAAAGCGAAAATCGTTCAGAATATACATTTTTCCAAATCCACCTGGATTCGATAGATTAGGTCATCTGCTGCACAAAAGAGTTATTCTTTTTGTTTTAGACCAAAAAAAAATTTTTTTATGGACAAAAACGAAACAAATCAACTGCAATTTTCAGTTTTTCACGAAAAACGGTCGGTCAATCTTCTGACTAAAATTATTATACCTTTTGCATGAAACTGCGCAAGTATGTCTTCTCACATTAAAATTCGAGTAATAAGCTATTTTCACTGTAATATTTTGGGAATGTCTACGTATTTCCAGTAGTGGGCAATAAATTTCCATCGGGAGAAAACAAACTGTCAGACATTTTTATCAGCAATTAATCGTGTTAATCAAATGCCTTGTCAGCATCATTTACCAAGAAACGAATTTACGTAATGCCTGGCGATCCATTACGGCTAACAAGAGTTGAGTGAAAAGCTCTTTCGAAACGCCATAGCCGATGGCCAATCAATCAATGACAGCGACCTCAGCAGAGGTTCGATTTGAAGCCAAGTTAGAAACTCATTGCATTTCATACCCGAATGCCAAACAAATTGTTGAAATTAAGCGCACGAGTCACCAACATGATCACAATGGCGTGAAAACAAGTCAAAGTTGAGTTCGGTGCTGACTGCGTGACCGAAGATTGGATGTGGGGATGCACCGAGAAAAATATCCAAATTTATATAGAGGATCGATATCTCTTAAATAAAAATAAAAATAGTAACAAATTAAATATTTGCCCTTGATCTGGTTGCTATGCCAGCAGTTTTTGCCATGAAAAATATGCATCTTTATTAAGGGACTTTAAATTTGTATCTGGTGGGATCATTTGGTAAGTTTATCATTTAAAGAACTTGGCATATCCGAATTAAATGTATGACCAAACACAATAATTATTATTACCGTCTTAGAATATCTAAAATAAAGCTGGATTATACATATAAATGGATCAAGGCTTATACTTAAAGTATAATAAGCTGTTTTTTTTCGGTGTAAAGTTCAAACCCAAAAAATGGCCAAGAGAGGCTTAGGCCTAAAAAGGTTTTCCATGCTCGTGCCATAGAAAGTTGTTGTCCTTATCGCGAACCCCTCATCTCGAGTTGTCATGTCAACGCTTCTGATTCCGATTTCTGGCTGCATTCCACACATGTCACGGTGCCCGAAAGTGGAGACTCGACCGCAGATTGATGCCCCCGGCACAGTGGGATACTTGGATGCTCGGGGATACTGGGGATTGGGATGGGGATTCTTGGCTAACTGATGGCTGGTGCGGCTGGCAGCTCCTCAATGTCAGCATCAGTCGACCAATATCATCAACCACGTCGCAGTCGTCAGCGTGATTAATTTGCCGGTCTTGTAACTTGGAACTTGTAACTGCCAACTTGGCGGATCCCATTCCCCTCCCTCAATAACCCTTTTACCTTATTTCTGCTGCCGCTGGCTGGCATTTATTAAACGCGGATTTAGTTAATGGGCTATTTTTGGTTGGATGTCGCTGTCTGGGCCATAAATCAGTGGCCCGATGTGCGGGTATCGGTCAGGGCTTAGTCCGTTAATATGCAATGATTAAAAGTGTCATTTGTTGTGGCTTCGAAAATGAATTGAACGGGGACACGGATTGGCAAATGAGTTGTGATTCAACAAAGTTACTTTTATTTCACATGTTTTTGAATCTATTCTAAAGGATTTAAAACTATTCCCTCCAGTAATAAAACACTTCGTTTCCCACTGATTGATGTAAATACTTTTTATTTTAGACCCCACACTTATGTTTTTTTTTGGGAAATTTAAAATTTTGCCTAACACAATGTTTGTTTTGTTTATACAAAGGCCCACCAAGAACGAGAGCGATCCTTGAAGAGATCTCCCAATGCCTCACGAATCCGAGCCACTGGTTCGCCAAACTCATGGGCCCAAACTAGGAAAAATACCAGGAATAGTCCTAGACTCAGCAAACACGACTTGGACAGTCGGGTGAAAAAGCGATCTAGGGCTTGTAGCATTGTCCAATTAGTAATCAAAGTGGGAACGAGGAAGCAAAGTCGTATCATGGCCTTGAGAAAATTGCTTATAGTTGTTACAGGATGCCATTTCTTGAACTGTTGTTGCATAGTTTGCAAAGGGCCTTCCGGATTTGGTGCCTCCAAATTGTTAGCACCTGAAAGTGTCTCCGGATTTCGTTGTCCTACTGCTTGTTTTTTATCCAACTTTGGATAACGCAGGAATGGATTTGGTTGTTCTTGAAAGACTTCCAAAGCTGGCCCATTTTCATTCAGACATTTCGTCTTTTTCGGTTCTCTACGGTATAAAATATTAAGTGTTTTGTTATGATAGTCCGGTTGAAATTTGCTGTCGACGGAAAGAGATCGTTGATGGGCATGCGATCGACTTCTTTCTTCATCCCAAGGATGGCGTCGTCTTTGCATTCCGTAGAATGCCTCGTTATCGGATCTATAATAATTTCCGAAATCGGTTCTAGGTCTTCTATTCCCCTCTGCCTCCTCACGGCACTCATAAAAGGCTTCTTCAACGGCGGCTCGGATTTGCCGATCCAGCTGACTTTTCGACATATATTTCCTGGGAATCGAACGGGAGCGATTAACTGAAACACGTGATCCGTGATTTGCACGCGGTTCCGTGTCCGAGGAATCCGGTGATCTGCGATTGTTTCGCCTTCTGGAACGTCTTTCCCGATCCACATCCATTTCCAACTGATCGAGGACTTAATCTTCACTTTATACTTGGTTAATTTGTATGCCTTGTTAAGAGTATTGGAATATTTTACTCCCCCTCGAATAAAAGTAAATTAACTGTTAAAAAAAATGGAAAATTTAAAAAAAATGCTTTCTGTTAGAAGTTTTCTATTGTTGTATTCCCCAAAAAATGACTGTTTAACTGGGGTAGAAATTTGTATAGTGCCCGGCCAACGATAAACTATAATATGAATATGTGCTGTATATTTCGGAGCCTACTTACGAGTAAGTTGAAATTACTAAAATCTTTGAAAACAAAAGGGGACTATAGTTTTTAAATCTTTTAAAAATTAAGATTTGACAAAATTAGATCCAACAGAATTGTAAAAATACTGTTTTTAATTTAACTACAGGTAGAAATAAAAGAAAGTAATATTTTACAAATACATATTTCCAGTTATTGACAATACACTTTTAAGACTTCTTTGTATTACTTTTTAATAATTAATAACACAAATATGACGCAGCTAAAACGGAAACGATTTGTCGAAAGACTGGCAAACAAAGCGATGCAAATTTCATTTATAAAGGAGCAGAACTGCCAAAATAATATTTAAAATTAATGCGGGGACAGTTGTTGCAACGGCTGCACCCACATGCCGATCTCTTCACACCTGTTTTGGTTTTTGGGCAGAAGGGCGAAAGGAGAAAGGAGAGGGTACATATTGTCAACATGTGGTCCCTGGAAAGGATTCCTGCTGGGCGCCGATTCTGGCCGGATTCTTTTCTCGGGCACTGTGTGTGCAAAACAAAACGACGCCGCTTTGTCTCCTGTTGTCTAAAAGTGACAGGACACAAGGCAAAACACAAACAGCCGCAGACAAAGCGGTAGACAATACAAAAGTCGAAAATCAAGAACGCAGAGTGGAGAATCGAAGACCAAAGTGGTAATTTTGATGCCCAGTTATGGGTGCATAAATATTGCTAGCCATAAGTGCGACATGTTTATAGTGGCCTATGCTGTGCCGATGATACACACGCGGTCACCATTTTAGGGACTTAACTTACAGTTAAAACAGTAAGCAAATAAAATAATATAATATTATTTGATCCTCTTTTGCATTCAAGAAATATTTGTTAGTAAAGTCTATAGAGGGATTTTGTATTTCCTATTCAGTATTTTTAAGAACATTATTTGCCTTAAAAATTTGTAACCTTTAATTAAGATATAGAGGTATAGATTTATGTTCTTTCCTATTCAGTATATGTCTGAGCTATAAATTTGACCGCAGCTGTAAATACAGCCATGCCAACTCCCACACGCACACATGGCACATCCTTAAAGGATATTTACTTATGGCTCTTTGCTTATTAATGACTTCGCTTAGGGCCTCCTTGTCTGGAGATTTGCCTCAACTCACTTGATTTTGGCTTGCGGATGCATTGTCTGCGCTCTTTACCGCCCCCCTGATGCCCGTTTGAGTCCTGTTCGAGTCCTGTTTGAATTTAGCCGCTAAATTATAGGAAATAACGGTTCGTTCGGACCGTCCACTAAAGGTACCCAATGGCTACTGTGCGCGCGCCGCTTTTAACTTTGAATCTTTATTATCCTCTGCGGTTTGAGGAACTCTGCCCAAGGATTCCCATGTCCCCAGGGTGAAATCCTAGTGAATGAAAACAAATAACAAGTGTCCGAAGGAGCTGGGAATTCAAGGAGGTGTGGGAAATATAATACAGGCAAAGGTTTAGGGCAATGCGGGATTTTTGGTCTAGAATAGAAAATGATAATCATTTTTTTCATAACAAAACATTTTCTTTTTATTTGAGTGATAAATGAAATTTAATTTATAAAATTGTATACACCAAACCTACATACTTTAAAGACTTTTTATAATATATATATTTTTTATTTATTATATATCCCAAACAAAATTTTCCCTCTTGTGAATACAAGTTACCGTTTCTTTCATCACTTTTGGGCACTTATTAATTCAATATCTACAAGCCGATCTCTATAATTTCATTGCAAACCCTTTTCTGAATTCCCCCAAAAAGTTTTCATTTAATTCATAAATATCACAAGCGACTTAATTCAAGTAATCTGCATTTATTAAGAAACACTTCATCACCCCTTGGCTTATTTATGTTGGTATTTCGATTCCCTGGCATTGGCCCAAAACAATACTTACATAATATGCCGGGAATATACAATTTTTGGTCACTTGGTTGCCCCTTTATCGGTCTTATCATTCACAATTTATCGGGACGCGGAGACGTTTGGTGTCAAATTTGGGTGTTGACCACAACCGCGTACATGGTAATCAACGCCAAATTATTTCTTTTGTGTGCCACCGCAGAACGCCCCACATTTTTGAGTGGAGTGGTGGCATCCTTCCTTCCTTTTTCCGTGGCTTAAAGCAGCTGCCCCGGCAATTATTTCAGGTAGCCATGAGGAATGCGGTGCGCTCTATCTATGGTATAATTTTCGGTTTGGGAGGAAATCGAACGGGAAGTCTACATGTAGAAAAAACTTTAACATTTTTAAATTAAGAGTACTTACTTAAATTTCAAAAACATAAGATTATTGCAAGGATTAAATAAACGAAAGCTAATGATTTCGATATACATAGATAACATGCATCCTTAAAGTTAATGTTACAGACATTATATATACAAATATTTTATGATTCATGAGTACTTTCAGGGATACGAGAAACAAAATATTTAATAAACGTTTGAGTCTTCATCATAAAAATGGAACAATTTGAGATTCTTAAGCTTTCGTATGACTTGTGTTTTTACTCTTTTTAGATAAAATTGGACATAAAAAACGAAAATTACTAAGTATAAAATAACGCATTTTTTCGCTCAGTGCGAGGAGAGGTCGCATATCGATGGCGACACCTTGCGCCATCATCGCACGGGTAGATTACCACTGTAAATATTATTAAGCACGATTACAATCGCGCCGGCAGACGGAACCGTTCATTAAAATTATTATGCACACACACAGTGGAGGTGCACGGCCACATCAGATTCCGTGTTTGGGCCAAGTTATCCAACAGAGTTGCGCATGCGCAGTGGGTTCGGGTTCGGGTTCGCTGGGGATCGGATCTGGCCGGTTGATGGATCTGGGGTTGACAATGGGTCCGCTGGGGATGGGACATTTTACGCGTAATTGACAAGCTTTCTGGGCCTTGCTTTTATGCGGCATTTAAACCAACTAATTTCCCTCGATGTGAAAAGTTTGTCGTCTTTTTTGTGTCATGTTTAATTATATCCACATTTATGTAAATAGGTTTAGTTTTTTTTTTTTTTAGGTCCCCCAGGTTACACAGTTATGCGGACAATTAGATACCCGAAATTGTTGCGTGTGTTTAGGTGCGCGTGAAAACAACCAAAATGCCTTTTAGGAGCCATTCAAAGTGCCGGGGTTCAGGGGCCAGCGGATTCGTAAATTATTCAACAAACTGTCACGCAATATTTCCAGGCCAGGCCACCCAAAACAGCAAAAAAAAAACAAAGTTTGGAAATCAAAGCGACCACACATTTAGCCAATTGATTTGGCCGCCCCAAGGAACGGCAGATAAATCCACACACGCACCCGCAAAATGTCCAACAATTTCTGACAATTAGCGGCGCTTTTCATGTTCATTTCGATTTTCGTATCGAGGTCCCCGTCATATTGACAATTTAAGCGCAAATTTGTTTCAACATTCAGCGGCTCGTCTGCGATTGAAAGCTGATTTCTGAATATGCCTCCACGCAAATGTATTTCCATTGTTGGCAAATCGAATCGAGGCGAACACTTTTGACATTTAAATGACATTTGAATTGGGTTAGAAAGCCAATTGGCCGGGCCAACAGCCGTCGGTCATTCATTTGGTGGGCAATGCCCAAGTGCGATCATGTTGAAAGCCAAAATGCTGAGGTAAATTGGTTTTTGGCCAAGATGAAAGCGTTAAAAAGAGGTCGGGGGAAGAAAAAATGATAATAGAATATATTTATGGTAAATATTTAATTAGTTTTTTAATAAATTCACTATTGAAAATTTTTAAAAGACAATTAACACAGCTCAACCCATTGAGTTTTAATTACTTTAATAAACAAACATTAAATATGGGAACCCATTAAATAGTAAATAATTCAAGTAATTGTTTAAGGAAACATTAGTGTTCCCAAATAACAATCAGCGAGACAACAATTTAAAGGTTTACTAAATGTTTATTATATTACTCAATTAAAAAAAGACAAATTGTAAGTCTTAAGTTAAAGTTAAACGTTTGCCAAATATTTATTTCTTAGTTATATACAAATAAAAATTATTCTGTGCAAATTTAAAAATGTGATATAATTCCCAAAGTATTGACGCATTCGGAATCACTCAAAAATTGCCAAATGATCTGCTTTCCCTTTGCAATGTCGGAAAATAAAAAGCAGCCCGCAAACAAGTTGAGAGGAATTCATCGTTAAATCTTAAGCCATAAAAATTTTACGCAAATTGTTGCCATCGAAAACGGAGGGAAAAACAACAAACAAAAGCGTCGAATCGCAGATGGCATAATGAGTATTATCAATTTCTTTTGAAATTTACTGCCAAAATGCTTAAGCATGGCGTCGATTTGCTTAAAGAAATTCCATTGGTTCCATTGATCGAACAGAAACCAGAAGGAAGGAGATCAAAGCCAAGGAGAAAACGATGGAGACCGGGAGGTAATTTTCAATTTTCCACAATTACAGCGATCGGACGGGGGGAAGTGATCTTTTGAGGGCGGTGGATGCTGCGTGTTTGGCACAAAGTGCAGATAAAATTAATTAAAATTTAATTCAATTCAATTCACTTGCGCCGGCGCAAACACAAAGAGATTTATCGCTGATAAACGCGCCTAGAATGGGAAACCTTCGGTTGAGATCAATGGTGGATGTGGCTGGATTGGTGGTTTGGACGTGGAAGTGGACGCGGACGTGGTCGTGGTCGTGGACCCACCGCCGGAGCAGGGTGGATCCGGGTGGTGGCCCCCAGAGTGGCTCGACTGGCGCAATGGATCACGCCGTTGATTAATTCCCCGTTGTTGGCTATGCCAGCCATTAAAACGCCATAAAATTATTAATTAAGCAAGTGCACTAGGAAAAGCCACTCGCCAGATTTATGGCCCAGCGGCAGCGGCGATTAAGTGGATTGGAATATGCTCCCGTATCGAATTGAATCGAAGCCAATCGAAGTTCGTTTCGAATGCCTTGGAAAAATGGAACTGAAAATGAAATTCGTTCGGCCTTTCCGTCTTCGCCGACCCATTGCAGTCGCATTTTCAGAGTGCCGCCTCAAGCATTATGGATTTTTAACGAGTTTTCAATTTATTTGCGCGCCAGTCGCGGAAAAATCTTTCGAGTGCTTTTCATACAGACACTCGACCATCATCAAGTGGCTTTTCTTTATTCGGACTTTGGGGCATGGTCATGTGGATATGCGTTGGCATGTTGTTTATTTCATTTCACCAACTGTTCGGAAAGCTGTGGACTAGTCGAGGTATAAAAGAAAAAATCTATAAAAATCTATATATAATGAATTTAAAAAAATTTATGTTGGGGATTTAAGGGTATTGAACACTTGCATTTTATATTTAAATCGGTTTCTGCAGTTTAAAATTACATAAACTTAAAAGAAAAAAAGCTTTCTTAAAAAAATCAGAAGAATGTATTAAAACTAGCAAATAAATTAATTGGTATTTTGTTGGTTTTCATGAAATCGGACATGGTTTTGAAGATACTTTAATTAATATTGACTAAAGCTAGGAAAAAAATCCTTGCCTTTAAGTCCAAATGATTGAAACTCGACTAACCACGACTTGTTATGCACTTATTATCATTAGCGATCAGTGCCAAATGAGTGTCAATGCAGCGAAACAAAATCAAAAATCAAGTAACAGCAGCCCAATGAAAACTTCCAAATAAATACCCCCAAACAAATGAATACCCAAAGAACTCAGACAAATTTATATGGCATAACCCCGTGGGCCACAATCGTGCCGGCTAATAAAAGACGCCAAGGAAAATGCAACTCAAGGAGAAACAACTGAAGACAATAACAAAAGACTCGAAAGGGGGAGTGGAAAAACCGGCAACAATAGTCAATAAAACATGCGGCAAATCATGTTTATCGCATTGATTTATGCATTTTTAATGTGTTCGCTGTTGCTTATCGGCAATGCGCCTAAATCAACGGGGCCCCCAAAAACCGAACACACTTTCACTGCAGTGCCAAAGTCGAGGTTTTGGCTCCGGACTCAGAGCCGTGCTATACTATCCCATATACCATGTACCGCCGAGACTGCTCCTCGCTTTGAGCCACGTTAATTTTTAAATCTCACCGCCTGATTAGTTTGCTTCGCGCCAAAGAGCGAACGCCGCTGCAATTGTGCGCCATCTTGATTAGACCGCCGGTCTTGGAGCTGGGATCCAGCCGAAGTTGCCATCGAACTACAGCTGCACTGAGAGAAAATAGTATAGAAAATATGGAGAAAACAAAGTTAGGATTTCGGTTGGTTAACCAGGTTAAAACAAATGACTAATCTTTGAGTTTCATGCACTTATGTAGCTTCTTTCATAACTTCTTTGTATTCTGGTGTTACTAAGTACGTAGTTTGGGTAAATTCTGTTTGATTATATATACTTAAATATATAAAAGTATAAAGATTACACTCTCTAAGCTACAAGTATAACTTATCATTTTCTTCATAATTTCTACAATATTCATGGCTCAACAAAAAAGTTTATAACTGATTTTCTTCTAAGAATAAATTAGTGCATTGACTATTAAAAGAACTTGTTTAATGTTGGTAAGAGTCTTTTTTAAGGTAGAAGCATATTAAGTTGGATTATTGTAAGAAACGGTATGAATGCATCTTTGATTTGTTATAGCTCAGGAAAACCCTAATCTTCAGTTCTATGCCATTTTTTTTCTAAGTGCTCAGCTTTAGTCGTGTTCATCTTTTTTGGCCAACAGGGCATCCGACTGGGAGACGGGGCATTATCAAAGGCCGCCGCCTTTTGCCGCTGCCTTTTGTCTTATTAATAATTCACATTAACGCTTGCGAGTGCGGCCAGGTTGCCGCCCGTTTTGGCCAGGTCCGTCGAGCAGTGAAGAGCCTTGGCCAAAAGCCCGGGCCAGTGTGGCCAGCCCCCTGGAGAACTTATCGAGGATGCCGCATCTGGGGAATCGCAGACCAGGCTTTTTGGGCTGCTTGACATAAATGCCGAAAGGGCACGAAATGCGAGCCGGGCTCGAATAAATGGTCAATAAATAAGGTGTGAAATAGCCAAGTGGGCTGAACCGGTACCGGCTGAATCGGTATCGGCTGAATCGGTATCGGTTTGCAGGGCGGGCAAAACTCCGATGAAGTGCTTTAGATATTTAACACTGGCCTAATGTTATTTATTTTAATTGGCGGCTCTTTGTTGCGAATCCCCAACGAGCAGTTGGGTATGGTTTTTCAAAAATTATTACATTTTATAGCCCTATATAAGGTGATTATAAAATGCAAATACTTTCATTATAAAACACGTATCTAAAGGCAATTATGAATAATAATAATTTATTAAAGATCAGCATTTATAGAGAGCTGTCAAGGTGACTGGCTATCATGGTTGAAATGTTGATCATTTATTTATACCTCAACTTCTAACATTTCCCATAAATTACTCCCGTTCACACCCCTTTGCCGTTGATATTTCCATTTGGCTTTTCGATTCCGGCGAACGTCTGTCACATTTGCACGCCGTTTGGATTGTTTGCCTGGTTTCATAATTGCAGCAGCTAGCAGGGATTAACAATGTCAGGGCCCCTAATTTGCATATCCAAACAGGGACGAAAAACGGCAGCCAAAGGAGGCTAAATTATGACAGTCGCGCATGTGTCAAAAAGTAAACAACTCGGCATTTGCATAAGCAAATTAAAATGGCTTAGTGGTTCTTTATTGAACCCAGTCGAAAGGTAAACAATTTCCCGAAGCATTAGCTGGCTTTTCAAGGGGCTTCTTGGGATTTTGGGATGGAGCAAGTATTCTATATATTCTATATATTTTTTGGAACGTGCCCCAGCTTGTTCGAGAGGTTTTTGATTGGCGTCCGGGGTTTATGGCCACAAAAACGGATACGGATACGGATACACTTAATTGCCCCAGTCGAGAGTGTAATCAAGGCGAGAGCCATGCGGCCACGTGTGTCCTTTTGATTAACAAAGGGTTCGCCCCGCCACCTGCATTTTCCACGACACTCGCTCGTAAATCCCGCCCTCAGTCGCATCAGGGCAAATTAATACAGCCGCAGCAGTCGAGGGAGCTCCATTCATTGCGGTCATGTAGCGTCTTAGCCGCATATCCCTTAAATGATGTACAAAGGAGTGGTCAAGGGTGAAGGGTCGACTATTTGGTACTTCGTAAATTGTTTCTGCATTAATAGATAGTAGTACTTTTGTGTGATATTAACGGACGCAACAATTAATCCACATCTCATTTATAAATATTTTGTAAAACAAGAAAAGGTAAACTTTAAAAATAATATTAATGTTTTTTTTTGAAATATTTATATAATTAATTAAAATAATATTTCACAAAAAAAACTTTACAAATTGAATGATCATCACTTTTTTCTATGATATTGAGAAGATTTCTACTTGTTTTAGTTTCAATGCAATCTCATTTGAAGCCATCATTATTTATAAATCATTTAAATAATTTAACTTTGTAACTTAAACAATATTCGAATGATTAAATAATCAGAATAACGTTTACACCTACGGGATCTTAGCAAATCCACACAAGCCAATCCAGATCCCATCATACCATTTCCACCCTCTACTCGAGGGGTATTAAAAGTAGCTGGATGAAGAAACAGCAGCAGAAAAAAAATGAAAATGCCAGCGAAATCGTAGAAAAAAGGCCAAACGATGGCCATAAATGGATCAACTCGCCGGCGAGCGCACCTGAGGCCACGCAGTGTGGCAGGATGGCCGTGTGGCAGGATAACGGGGCAGGACCCCATGGCCGCTCCGTTGCGTTCCAACTGCCAACTCGAAGGGCAATAATAGCCGGAGAGAGTGCCCCCGTTTTATGGCCCAAACATGCGTCCACATCCCTGCCAGGAGGGATTGGGTTTGTGTTTGGGTTCGGGCTTTGGGCCTCCACCTCCCATCGGTTTCAGCTGCAACAAATCAGTGCAAGGATTTTTTTACGATTAACTGCGTAATTGAGTCGTTTGGCTGAAGACGCAGCCATCCAGCCACAGGACGAATTCCGGCCAGGGTAAATTTAATTAAACTGTAATAAAGCAAATCCCGTTCCCGCCCCTTCTGTAATGTAATGAGAGCTAAATCAGGCTTAAGCAACCGCCCACTAAGTAAGCAGAAAAAATTGACATAAAACTTGTCTTTCATGAAGTGAGGCGGGGTGAGGTTGACGTTTTCGGGGTTCGGGGTTCGGGGTTCGGGGTTCTGTGTTCGGTGTTCGGGGTTAAGGTAAATAAAGCCATAGGCCAGCCACCGCTGCCACGCCCCCTCGATATGGCAAATTGAGGCAGATTTATCAAAGACAACAGTGGGTGCCATAAAAAAGTTTACGTCTTGCGAGGAAGGTGAGTACGAAGCGGAAAGAAATTGCGGATAAGCACCAAAAGATGTGCCGCTCTACACAAAAAAAGGGAGATTTCGAGGAGCAGGGAAATGCAAAGCATTCGTCGAACTTCGGGTGGGTGGAAAATGGCAGGAAAATGGTTGGAAAATGACAGGAGGTGGGGCAGGTGAAGAACTTGCCGTGGAACCGCAAAATGGCTGCTAAACTGACAAGCGAACTTTATTATTTGTATTTTTTCAGCTTTTTCTTTTTCATTTTTACAGGGAGAAAAATTCGAATCGATAAAGTTTAATAAGTAGTTTTAAATCTTACAAATTAATAAAATTAAACCAATATTAATTTGTACATTTTAAACTAGCTAAAAGACTATTATATAAGTATATTAATGTATAATTTGTAAAATTCAGGTTTTGAAATATACTTCTATTAAAACCAACTGATCTTACAAAAAATACAAATGAATATTTACCTAATGTTCTTTTTATCTAATGTAACATTTTTGTTAGTGTGCAATTTTTTGCATTCTTATTTTTTATAAAGTTTCCGGAGTTTCCACCTCACTCCACTTATTCAGAGGGATTTGTTTCGATATCAATGTGGAACGTGGCACCGGAAGGACGCAGATGCTCCGGCTAAATTGCTTTGCATGCAGCGCTTAAGTGGCAAATGGGCAGTGGGTGGTGGGTGGTGGGAGGTAGGTGTTTTGCATAAGGTTCCCCCAGTTCAATTTGCTGCGAAAGAAATCGCAATGTGTTTATGCGTAAAGATGTGTGTGAAGAAACGAGAAAAGGCATACTCCGAGAAACTAAGATGGATACTAGTTTTAAAGTTGCTCAGAAAAAGAAATTTTAGTTTGTAGCCAAGAACTAAATTCTAGCTAAGATAATTTCATATCTTCAGTTAATTTGCAAACACTCAAAAAACAAATTATATTTGTGCTGAATATGTGAGTATAGGCCTAAAAAGATATCCCTTTTTATTATGCATTTTAACTCAGAGATATTGGAGTGCACATTGTAAGAACTCCAAGAATGAATCTAAACTTAAGGCATTTAAAAACCTCACACCTAACAGATAGCACACATTAGCGAATAATTAGTGGAATTTCCCATGCGAAAAACATTCATTCCTTCAAGAATATGATTGTATATTTGAATAATTAGGTCAGTTCTTGCTTTAGATCTCGGATCGTTTTGCATACACTTTATGACACTCTGCAATTAATGCCGCAGCAGTGCAATTTGAGTCTAGGGCTTTAATTGCCAGGGCTTTCGACACGGCCGACATGTGGCAACTTCCTCGAATTATACTGCTGGCTGCACTGTACAGGTAAATGGGTTTTATGGATCTCTCTGTTGGCGGATCTCCTGGTGTGTCATAATTTTGTACGCTAAGTTGGCAACAGTTTGCAGTTGGCAATGCGTGTGTCGGCCTCTGTGTGTTTAGTTTTTAATTGCGGCAGCTTTTCAATGGAAATGCAACTAATTACAGGCACGCAGCAGGCTGGCAAAATTGTTAATAATTAACAGGTTTTCTCCCGGCAAAGGAAGTTTTCTTTTTCTTCCAGCACTTGGCACCGCTCGAGTGTTGAAAAATGCATTTCACATTCGCAAACGCAATGCCATTTGCAATTGCAGTTCACAATTGCATTCACACACGACTGGCGCAGCATTAAAATTGATATTCATGGGTAATTGTCGCTGTATAATGAAGAGTCAAAGTGCTGAAATTAAGCAAGAAGAGGAGGTTCTGTTAGAAATTATGTCATTATTTTATTTATGAGAAAATGTAGAGTATTTCCTCACTTTGTAAAAATATGTTACGTGGTTAAAAGGATATAAACCACATATATTCTTGAGCAACTTTAGACACTAGTTATCGAAACTGATCATCTGACAGTCAAGCACATGATTAAACGACTTTTCACTCCAATAAATAATCTCGGATTCCCTTGGACTTGGAGGTCTACTCCACATATTTCCTCTGGCACATTTACACACCTATCAAAAACAGCTTTGTCTCCGTAGAGATCCGTGACCGAAATAAGCCGTCAAAATAGGAGAAACCAGCAGATGTATGGCATGCTGGTCAGTGAACACCAACCACACATAAATTAAAAACTAAGGAAAAAAACTAAGAAAAAAAACAGAGACAGAAAAACGTTTAGTGGCGCAAATTAATTGAGCAACATTAATTCTGAGCCGAACAAAAATAACTCACACGAACGCCAACCAAAGTCAAATTAATAACCGAAAATTGTTGAGCCCAAGTTGCGTTCCACAGTTTAGAATTTTGGTGAGTGGTGCAGCACTGAGCCACCGAAGTCATGCAACCGAACCACAGCGAACCACATTTTTTGACGCCTGCTGCAAGCGAAGCGACGCCAAAACTTCATTTACAACTTAATTTGGCGCCATCAACGGCTGCCGGCCGACAGGCCCCCGCATCCCCCCCAATTCCCCAGCGACTGCCATAATTATGGCAAATTAAATGCAAAATGTGTTTAATCTTAAACAGCGAGCCACGAACACGGCGAAACGAACCACGAACGTCGAACGCTGCACAGGTTTTGCACTTTGATTGCGCTGTAAATTTGTCTGCCGCTCACCGCTCACCAATTTTCGCAGGCCAATAGGATTCGGGGAGTACATCAGTTTAACCATTAAAGTAGTTCTGAAATATCAAAAAAGGACAACAAACAATAATAAAATAAATTAGGAAATAAATACATAAATATTATCAAGCATTTAATTAAAAAGATTTAAGACTTCACCTTGTAAAATTCAAACAACTTTTGTGGTTACTATATTTAATGTTGAAAGTGTGGTTGAAAGGCATAGTCTAAATATTATTTATAAGTAGTCATACAATTTCTTATTAACACTTAGTTCTCAAAATATATATAGAAAGCGATCTTTGTGCCTTAACATATTTTAAACCGAACTTAACACCTAAAGTACTCTAGCCTTTTTATAGGTTTTAAGGTATTAATTAATAAAAAATATATTTATTATTTAATAAATATTTTAAAACCCTTATAACATGAATGAGTATATTCCCCAGAGTATTTCCTAGTCCTGTTGGGTCCAAAATAGTGCTTAAAGTTGCCGAGAATCCCATGGTCGTCCCGTCGTCGTAGTTGTTGTCGTCGGTAATTATAGCGGACCGCACACTAATCAGCGTAATGTGCGAGCCATAACTATAGGCAAAAGTCAACGCATAAACGGGCGAGAGGGGGCGGACGTGAAAGAGCACTCGACTTTGATTACACGCGAATGGCCAAGTCGGCCGACTGACTTATTGAAAAGCGGCAAAAAGCTGGGAAAAGGATGCGAAAATCGCCGGCGGCGTTTGACTGAAAACTGAGAACTGATAACTGAAGTCGAGGCTGTGTCAAAACAATAAAGTACCCAACTAATTAAGGCTGGGATGAGGCCACAGCTGCCATGACAGGAGGATCTCTAGATCTATGGACCAAGAGCCATCCAGATTCACCCTGCTCCCATTCTCTGGGGATAATTTATGGGCAACTTCACAGGCCAAGCGAGAACATAAACAGCAATTCGGGGATCTCCGAGATCTGTCACTCCCCTTCCCAAAAAGGGATCGTCCTTGTGGTTGGGCAACAATTGCAGTTGGCAGGACCAGCGAACAATTGCAGGGTTTGTTTTGGGCCATTTTATTGCATTTGCTCATTAGTGCAAATAGAAGATCGGTTCTTTGGAAACTTGTTTGCCGCTTTTTGTTCCCTATTTACACAGCTTGCCAAAAAAGACGGTCTCGTAAAACTGCCAAAAGGTGTTAAACTGGCAAAAAGTCACTCGATCGATCGGAGGCTGTCCTGGTTTTTGGGTTCGTTGAAAAGCTGAAAATCTCCCATTGTGGCACATTGTGGTTTTTGGGCTCGGTACTCGAGTAAACAAAGTGTCCCGAGCTGATGAACAGCGTGCCACATTCATTTATCACAGTGGACAATGGTGTGCCTCCTATTTTTTTTTTTTGGCACGATCTAGTGGGTAATGGTTTCAATAGAGGATGCATTATAATACCAAAGTGGGTGGCTAAGAAGGTGCGATCATAAATCAAAGAATGGTATTATTCAGAGGAATGCTGGTACAGGCTTAAAATTAAATAAAGATTATATATATTATTCATAACATATGCAGTCGTTTGAAAATATAGGGTTTAATAAGGTTTTTTGTTAATTATATATTAAATATGTTACATTTTATTGTGTTTAATATATAAGTTCAGATGTTAATTCATAAACGCAAACATTCCATAGTATAAATTACCTTTTCAATGTTTTCATTTTTAAATTTTCTTTAAATTCAACGTAGAATTTAACCTTAATCTAATTTTAAAAGTATTTCCTATCCTAATAACTATCTCTATAGGACCTCACAAGAACAAACCCAATTTTCAACCCCTTAAATTAGACAGAAGCTGCACCTTTTCGAATTGAATTAGATTGACCTTTGTGTAACCGCCTTTCCCACTTCTTCCACTCTTTCCCCCCTTCAGCTCACCCACAACTTCTTGGCTAAATGATCTTTATCGCATTGTCCTGCCCCGCTTTTGGCCGTTTGTTTTGACCGCGACTTGCCAACAAATGAGCCCAATTTGTCAAAATGCCTGGTGGGCATTTCTCCGACTTTCATTCAGCTTGAATTCCTTTCTTTTCAATTCCCGATCCGAATTCCTCGCCTTCGAGCATGAAAATTTCATTTGACAGGCCCCGAAGGCTTGTTATTAATAAGTCCTGATCCTGTCAACTTACGGCACATGTCGAGGAGGACCTGAAACAGCAGGAAGCAGTCGGGAATACCGTTCGCTGGACAGTGATTAAGCGAGAATTAAATGTCAGGCGGCTCGGTAGCAGCAGATGAGGGATCCAGATCGAGATGCCGAACTAAGCGTGAAAAGTGGAGAGGAGATCTTGACTAATACGCTACGCCCCGAGTCACGATCTCCACCAACTGTTGGCCGTGGGTTCCAGTTCCAGGGGTTTGGCAGAAAGCCAATCCCGAACCAACACCAAATAAAATATGCAAATAAGGCATAAAAAATAAACAATTTAAATGCGAGACGTCAATCAATGCAGCGTCAGCTTCCAACTGCCAAACTGCCAACTGCTAACAAAGGCCAAAAATGAAATGATAAAAAAAGATTATAAAGTTCGCCAGCAGGGCAAGTACACTGGGAAAATGTTACTACTAATTAGTACTAATTAATATTGCGAAGAATAAAAAATTAATTATATAATTCATTTTATTATTCTAAAATTTTTTTGCGATGTTTCCATTTTTCGTTTTTTTTCATTTGTTCAGAGACAGCCTTTGATGAAAGCTTTGTTATTATTTTATTTTTTTTCATATTCATATTTGTATTTTATTTTTATGTAATTTGAATTTCTCTCTGTATGCACATGCTATACCCAAGTTTATATCGTCTTTATGGCTTCGTCGTTCACTCAACTCGGGGCTCATTAAGCAGCCATGACGAATGGAATTGAAACTGATATATGAATGTCCGACTCCAGACCGAAGACACTTACGAACCACTTTATATGGCAGCTTGCAGGCCTTCGTTCACTGTGCAGTGATCACTAATCACTGTGTCAATCGACTGGGTGGTCTCTTGCTGATTTTCAGGTGACTTGGCGTGAATTTGTTAACTTTTGCTCGAAGCTGGGAGCTGGTTTTGGTTTTGGTTTTGGTGGAGGCTGGAAAACGAGATCGAAACATGTACGAAATGCAGCAGCAGACTGCAAGAGGAAATATATATAGAGTTTATATAAGATAAAAATAAAATAGATTTTTAAACGTAAAAATAAGTTTAAAGTAATATTAATAATATTTAGTCTGTTTAGAAAGGTCATAATAAGTTTGTTATATATATTTTTTTATATGTTCCTCCATAAGTAGTTAGCTCTGATTCACTTAAGCCTTCCACTAACTCAAGCTGTTGCCCAACATAAACATTTCTGCGCCATTTTCCAAACAAAAAACTGTCCTCTAATGCGCCTAAGCTGGCCCCAAAAAAAGCGACCGAAAGCGAATGTAATCAAATCAGGTAAATTTGTCATAAAATACCACACAGCAACACGGTATCAACGTAAAGAAAAGATGAAGGAAAAACTAATTTTGAAATGGATTTCGTACGCAGTTTTGAGCACAAATGGACCAGGACTTTGGGCACGGGCTTGGACTTTTGCTTGGGTGTCTTGCAAATTATGCGAAACCATTTCGAAATTGAACGCATGACAGGCATTCCCCTCACCGCACTTCCTTATGGCACCCCCACCATTACGACATTGGTCAGCAGAAAACTTGCAAGTCAGGCGAATGGGCAGTGTCCTTACTGCTCTAATAATAAAACAGCTCGGGACAAAAGAAAAACTAATAAAACAAAAGTTTCCCCATTGCCCTCGACCATTTGTTGTTTACCTTTTTATGTTAAATCACCGCAGCAATAACAAGAACAAGGATGCCCCGCCACATATATAGTATCGTATAACATATGCGACCCGTGTCTGGACCAATAAGCGCTCGCAAAAAGAAGACTCGTTCATATACGGTGGGGTTTCTTTATAAAGAACTTTCTGTTATTAATGGTAGATCAAATTTTTAGCTTAAAAATGTTTTTCTTGATTTTTGTAGTATTGTGAAGATACTATACGCATAGCATTTAATTGTAAAATACTTATGATCACATTTTTGGGATCTCTCTCAATAAAGAAAATCGATGTTTTCTATTATGTGTACCATTATTTAATAATTAAATACATAACATACATAAATAAATTATTTTATTGTCCAACTTATTATAGAATATAGTTTTTATGTTCAAAATCTAAATCTATACTATCAAAGCTCTACTTTATCCCTGTCCCTGCACCTTTCGAGATCCCAACTTCAGTTGTTTGTGGCTTGGGTTCGTGATTTGCTAAACTTATGAAATTACTTTACGTGTATCCTGGCCATCTCCCCCTTTTGGCCTAAAACCGCTCAAGTTTTTTTCTGCCCCTGTCCGGGCCATTTGGTCAATTCCTGCGGCTGTCATTGTGCTATTCCAACGCCTTATCTCTTCAGGATTTACATAACAGCAAGGAGGAGATGGGGGTGTGGGATTCGTTTTTTCTTTTGCTGCTGCAAAAGTTTTACGCAAGTCCATATGTTGGATTAGACGACGTGTATGTGGGTGGGTGGGTTGGATGGAGAAAAAATCCCATAAATAGAAAATCACATTAAGTTTTGAAAACTCTACTGTCCGTTGTTTGCATATCCACAATTTATCCGCAGATAAGCAATGCCAAAGTTTAGGTTTATTGCTGCCACGTTCTGCCCGAAACTTTATTCCTTTCCTATTTTATAAATTTTTTATTTCGTTAAGTTTTTGATGGTCAACCGAAGATTAGCGGTGGAAATGTGCTTATTTTTGTCTTCAAAAAAGGTTAGGTGCATAAATATTTAAAATTTGATTGTTAAATCGAACTGATTGTTCTTGCTCATCCAAAAATACCATTTTTCATTTGCCTGCCAAATGGACACGCTTTCTTATGCCTGGCACTCGGCAATTTACGAATTGACAATCTAATATTTGTACGCAATTTGCGCTGGGAAAAGCTGAATGAAAAGCCCTTCAACTGGGTTAATAAAAGACCAACGGAGCGTTAAGGAAAAGCAGTTAGTGGGTCCTGGACTTTGATTGAACCACAGCAAAAAAGAAAAAGTTCAATAACAAACAATCTGAGGGGAAGCTCTTAATTTAGGCAAATATTTCTGCCAGCGTGTAATATTGACTACAAATGCATGTGCAAATGTTGCCACGGTTTGAAGGGATTCCAAAGGCAAAGGATTACGGATAACAGCGGCTGTGACACGCCCCCTTCTCCGCCCTATTTTGTGGAGCTCGGGAAAAAAAATCAGGCAAAGCAATTTAAGCCAGAAAAGGGTGTCACATGTGCCAAATGACTTTTGCGTGTGGAAATGACAATGATTTCTGCTATGTAGACAATAACGAAATGCAAACAAAGGACAAACAACCGAGTGATGGTGGGGCAGGGGAAGGGGACCGGGGTGGGGGGGAGGAACAGGACATCACGGCAGGACGAGTTCATAGAGCGACATTTGCATTTGCCTGCCATATTCGCAAATGAAATTGCGAGCCGGGACAGCCAGCAACTTCAAATTAGTTTTTGGCCAAAATAGTTGGCGCTGCCAAGGAAATGATTAAGCCACCAAAGTAGAGCTCCCTTACTCCTTTGGCACACTGAGAAAAATTCCTAAGATACATGTTGACTATGTTAAAGAGATCGTATATCTGGAGTTTAAAATATTTTAATTTTGTTAAGGCTTTTTTGTTAAAATTGCAAATAAAATGAATTTTTGTATTCTTTGTCATTTAACCTTTACTGATATTAATATAATATAATATATTTTTATTTAAAGATTTTAACAGACTTTTAGATTGACTTACTAAAGATCACATAAACAACCATGAATTTACTTTGAACAATGTTTGGGAAATAAGTCATTTATATCCTTCAGGTGCTCTCTCTTTTGTTTAGGATTATTATCCCTTGAAATCCTTGAAGTTTCCACTTCCTGGACTGTAAGCAATATTGAATTTTTCCTGCTGTGCATCCATCCCATCCTCATTCCTGGCAGGACGCGTCACATGTTGGCTCATAAAGCTGTCACAAAATGACTTTACAACTTAATACACGGACAGGGCCAAAAGCGGAGCTTGAGGCCCTAGCTGGAGACATAGACATCAATCACATTGACTGCCGCAAATATAAACGTCAAGGCGACTGAAGTAAAGTCGGGGGAATCCCCGGCTATAGAAGCTATGGAAGCTATAGAAGCCATCGGAAGGGCGTGATCCTCCTCCACACGGACGGACAGCTGGCGTTCCCCGGTCGAGTGCCATTAGGTTGGCAGCAGGGCAAAGGCATTATTCTGACCGCAGAGTGCAAAGTTATTGTTGGGGTCCAAACCGCGAAATTGCATCTGGCAGCTGTCTAAATGTCTCGCGCACTTTTTGCGACACTTGTCGCGGCCCAGAAGTTTAAAATCCCAATTCGATTAGCACAGAAATGCGGACGGGACATCAAGGACCCAATGTCTATGCTAATTTGACGCCTTTGCAGGACACAAATTGAGTGGTCCAACTCGTTACCAAAGTGTAAAGAAAATACGATTGGGTTGTTTATTGAATTTGATTAAGATTTATTAGGATTCGATAATAAACAAATGTATATCAGACTTATTGTTTCATAAATAGCTTATATAGACAATTAATGAAGGGTTTTCCAACAAAATATTTATATATTTTACAATTCGTTTAAGAATGCAGAACTTAAAAAAGCTTATAAAGAATCCAATTAAACTAATTAATAGCTACTGATTTTAATTTTAATTTTATACAAAGCTAGCTTAATTTCCCCTTACCTTATTAATGACAATAGTTTTGTTGTTTCCATTATCCAATTGATTTTTACAAGGGAACTGTACAAAAGGTGCACTGCTATTTTGCAACAATGGACATACTTTTCAAATGGTTAGTTTCGCTGCTAATCCATGTGCATATTGGTATGGACTGGGGCAATTAGATGGGGCAACAAAGCGGCAACCAGACGACGATAAAACGATAAAGCCCAACGATGATTAGTAGCCCTCGGAAATGATTGTTATTGTGTATTTCTAGCCGTAATGGCCGCCCCATATCGCACATTTACACTCCTCCAATGGCGCTCGTTGCATGTCAACTGTAGATACAGTGCATAACTCTCTAAATAATCAATGTCAGGGGCGAAGGAGGTAGTCAAATTGGGGGTCTATTTGCTTATAAATGTTATTTATTATTTTTACATCAATTAAAATATTGTTAGTGAATATTATATAAGTAATTTCAATAGCTAAAAACGATTTTTTTCTTAATAAAATCAAAACTATTTGTAGGTATTCTTAAAAACTCATAAACAAATGTAAGTAAAATAGTTATGAATATTTTGCTTGCTTATCAAATTAAATTAAAGTTAAATTTAATTAATAATTAATTTAAATAATCTGTGTTATCCTCCTAAAAATTATTTTTTTGACGGCTCTGCCCAAACACTAAACCCAAAATTATCGAAATGCCAACCGTTTTCGCTCTAATTACACGGCCCAATACAACAGGAAAAAACAAAGGCAGCCAAATAAAATTGTCACCTGATGGTGTAGTTATTATTTCCGTCTGAGTGTGTGGGCGGTTCGTGGGCACAGCCATTGTTTTTTCCATGCACGTAATCTCAGCAAATATAATTGCCATAAAACAGAGAATATGAATGGAGTAAAAAACCGAAATGAAAAATAGCTTGCGTGAATTTGTTAAAGTTTAGAGCTTCATTTTGCATTTGGCTGCAACCCACACAGAAAACACTAACTTAAAACGAGGGAAAAAGCAAATGTCGCGCACGAACTTGGCCATAGTTAATTGCAGGCTGCACCTGCTCAGCGGTGGGCGTGGCCAACGCCCCTTCCCCTCGCCCTCCCTTTACCCCCTTTCCCCGACAGTTGAGCTATTTTCCAGATCCCAGATCCCTGATTGCAACTTTTGTCGCATGGGCCAAACCCCGATCCGATCGTCGGACCAACCCAGTCGGTGTAATTTACCATTGACAGGTTGAGGTTGATTCTCGGGGCCCCCATTCTTGGGGATTCGGGGATTGGGGGATTGGGGTGTCCAGGGACGTGGACTTGTGCATACATTGCATGGCTTTCATATCCGCATCGCGTGCTGCATGTCAACGCGTGTGTTCCACGTAATTGTCGCTGACTTGGTGGCCATTGGCAAGATGGCCGCGTCCTCCGCATCCACCTGCAGAACCATGGATTAAGTCCATAAAAATGTAATCAAAATTATGCACGAATATGGCATTCATAAAAACAATTGATGCCTTTAAGGGTTAAAGAAACTAGTATGCTATGAACACTAAAAATATAAGCAGTTAAAATCACACCCAGTAAAACGAACTTCGTTAATATTAAATAATTTTTTTTAGAAATGATTTACCTACTGTAGTATACATAATAATAATATAATATTACTTCCGTGTTTCGTTCTGACCTATCGATTAATAAATACAATTATTTCTAAAATCGAAATCAAATATTTCATTGATCAATCAATTTCACTTGCTCAACCTTATCAAATAAAATAATATATATTTAAACATTGTTAAACACTTTTTTTTAATAAATTGGAGACAGTAAAAAAAATAGATCGAATTGAATAAATGAGTTATATATAAATATTCATTGTTTAAACGGAATAAAGCGTTTCTGCTCTAATTAAGATTGTTATTTGTCCACATTTTAAGTTTATATTCCTTGATTTTGCAGTTGGTTTTAAGCTAACACAACTCATTAAATATTAATTTAAAAGTTCAGATATGTACTTTTGATCCACAAATTTGATTTGCAGTTTTCCCGCTTGAATCCACTGTGCAGTGACAGCAATTTGCGACGCCTGCATCCGAGAGCGTGTTGGGCGGCCATCAGCCGGAGCTTTTGCACCGCCCTGTGATTAATTGCAATAGGCGCTCGGCAATGATTGGTTCCTGGTAAACTTCGCACTGTCATGACATCGCGACATGGACTCGAAAATGCAGATGGAGATGGTGATGATGATGGCGATGGAGTGGGCTTCTAGGAAACGAAAGGCCACGGAATGCCAGACAAATCAGCGTCGCCTTTTTCTGGGATTCTCGATTTCTTGATTCTTGGGAGACAGAACGACTCGCCCGTCGATAAGATCACCTCACTGCGCATCCCACGCCCGGATACTTTGGAACGGGGGAAAACTCCTTCCCTCGTTGATCTTTCACACCTTGTGATGCAGTCAGCTTCCTACAAGTCAGGTTCCCCCTTTTGGAAGAAAGAAATCCCATTGTTGTCCAGATTTTCATTGTTTTCCGCTTGGCGTTTTCCAGGGATCGGGATGCGATGTCCTTGCGATATAAATCGCATTAATCACTCGATGGCAACAACAATGGGCGAGCAAGGTGTGATCACAGTTTTGACAGCGACAATGACAAGAGATTTTTATTTTTATTGGCCAAGAACAACCTGTGTCACCGCGTACCTTTCTTTCACTATATAATACCTGACTAGTCGAGCTGACATTGTGTCTGCCGGGGTCTATTGTTCGGCTTGGTTAAGATCTCTTTTACGATGGGACTCCCCCTAAACAGAAATCCAACTCCCAGTCACTCGATGGCAATTTATTAATATTTAATAAGCCTCGAGTTCTGAGCTCTTCATCGCGTGGGTGGCTTTGGATGTGGGCACATTCTCCGCATCATCCCATTGATGACCGTCGCGGTGTGTGGTTCTTCCCACCTCGAGATCTCTTGGTTAGGTTCTTCCCCTGCCCCAGAGAATACAGCAGCCCGTCTGGTACTACTTCTCTTTGATCTTTCCGTTTTGTTTATGTTGCATAAGCATCTCTGACACTGAAAGAAAATGTGTGAAAAATGCATATAAATAAGAGATAGGTATTAGAAAAGCAGGGTGATTTTTAGGCATATATCTGTAATTGATAAAAAGCTAACAAAATGAATCATTCTTCTGAAAATAATGGCTTTTAAAGAATAAGCAAACTGTGTAATTCAATTGATTTTATTAATCCCCGTAAGATATTGTCATAATGTTAACCATACAAAATACATGAATGAATTTTAATAATATAAATGGAACGCATACCAAAAATGGTTATAAGAGTCCCCTAATTTATTCCCATGTACCAATTAACTGTCGCAACTTTATCATCGACAGCAGCAACATCATCGGCAGCAACAATTGCTGCTGCAAGTAGAGCTCATAAATTTTGACAGCAAACGGAACGCGTGTTAATAATAATTTCAATTGCTCCGCCAGCATTTGATGTTCTCCGCCGTTCGGGGGATGCCGCAGATTCCGTCAGCCAGGATGTGGTTTACACCGAGGATCGTTAATCTCCGGGGATCTCTCGCTTTGGATTGGATGGCATTGGATAGGGGATCGGATTGGGGTGCTGGTGCTCCTCTAGCACATTTGATGTGGCAATTACCATGTGGCAGGAAACAGTCGTGCGGCCAAAACAAATGTATCTGCATACGCCGGTGCTTGCCGCTTATCTCGGCCATTTGTATCTGTATCTGAATCTCAGCATCTCGGCATCTGAGCCCATCTGCATCTGGAACTCGGACTTGGTTCCCCGTTTTCCAGTTCGTGGCAACAGTGGGCGTGCATCATTGGCAATTTTACCATATTATCAACGCATCTGTGAGCCGACAAAGTGTTTTCAACGCTTTCGGTAGTTGCTGCTTGGGAATGTTGCTGTTGCCGCTGCGACTGTTGCTAGTTGCTGGTTGCAAGTTGCTGGTGGCTGGTTGCTGCAGCTGGTAGGCGTTGCCGGAGCTGCGAGCCCGCTTCGATCCCGATTCGATTAATTTTCGCATTAAGCTCGGCACAGCTCCGCCCTGGACATGGCCAAAAGGATTTGCTTTGTCTACACTGAGGGAAATATGGATGACGAAACTGAGTTTCATAAAAGCGCATCCCAAAAGCAACTAATGATTTCGTCATTAAGTAACAAACACTTAAAAATATCATACATATTTCTTAAAGTGACATATAATCATATTAAATTGTATATATTAACTTACTACAATATTACATTTTCGAAGGACATTTTTTCAAAAGCTGTTCCTTAGGATTTATTATAAAAGTGGATATTTGATTTGAATTAGTCTTACATTTTAGAAAGCAATAAAACAGAAAGGTTCGATTTTTGCATTATTTTGTAAATAGTTGTGTATTATGTATAATAATTAGTGATCTAGTTCTTCAACAAGTCTCGAGAATTGTTTTTCAAAGTGCACGATTTTTCGCAGTTGTGGGCGCGGTAATGAAATCAAATTAGGCAGAGATCTCGTTGCTGGCGGCGTAATTGATTCGCTCCGCTCGTCTGCGACTCCCTCGCCCAAGGATAATTGCCGGTGTCCTTGGCTTTTGGGTCGCACTCGCAGTTGAAGTCGCACCTGCCTTCGGGTGACACGCTCCGCTCGCACTTCGCCTACTTTATTCTGCAGATCTGCTCAAGGATGCCATAACGGCCATAAAGCACAATTGTTCGCAATTATTATTTTTCTGTTTGCCTTGGCGCAAAGGATTAAGGCCTGCAGGATGGCAGCCTGAAAAAAAAAAAAAAAACAAAACAATTCGCTACGCAATTTGTATGCAACAATAACGGGAGGAGAAAAAAAGATCCGAACACACATGTTGTTTCGATTGCGAGTGGCAATAAAATTGATATATCCTTTGGCACAATATGGCCGCCATGTGCATTTAGATGGCCATGTCCTGACGGCTTAGTTCCCGCTTTTTCCCACCGCCGCCCGCTTATTGGCCATTTAGTGCACGTAGGCAAAAGGAGCAAACGCAAGGAAAATAGTGAAATTTCCCAAATAAAAACTAATGGCCATTGGGTCGGGGCTCCATTCTGCGGCTTTCCGTAAGCGACTTTGCCGTAATCCCGTCAAAGCGTAAACAAAATAGGAATAGGTTGAGGCAAATCTGTTCCGTTCAATGAGAATCGCAATGGCTGCTGGAGATATGTAGTTGATTGGCTTTTCCGCTCTATCCCAACATTTTCCTAAATTGCGCGCGTTTCTTATTTCTTTGCCCGGTATTAGTCATAGATTTTGGCAATGTTTTTCATAAATAACTCTGAAGTGCTTTGTTTTGATTTTTCGTTGCCCGTGCGACATGCAGCGAAATTATGCAAATACCTAGGACTTGCTTGTAGGTTCACTCAATGTTAAAATAACAAATCAAAACACAAGTCTTTAGAGGTATATCACTTGGAAATCAGCCATGTTATGGACTCTGGAAGTCCAACAAATCTCGGAAACTTAGAAATAACTGACATGAAATTGGGTCAAAAATTTTATCAACGTTTAAATGAAATATTCGAATGCAGATTTTTTGAGAATCGAATCACAAGTCTTTAGAGGTATGCCACTTTGAAATCGGTTTAAATTTGGAAAAGTTATGGGATCATTTTTACAAGACATCGGAAACTTAGAAATAACGGACATGAAAATGGGTCAAAATTTTGATCATCTTTAAAATGAAAATTTTGAATGCAGATTTTTTGAGAATCGAAACACGAAGGTTTAGAGGTATGCCACTTAGAAATCGGATTAAATTTGACAAAGTTATGGACTCTGGAAGTCCAATTGTGAGTCACCTTTTGTACAAGTCACCAAAACTAGAAATAACTGACATGAAAATGGGTCAAAAATTTGATCAACGTTAAAATGAAAAAATTTGAATGCAGTTTTTGTGAGAATCAAAACATAATTCTTAAGAGGTATGTAACTTTGAACTAGGATGAAATTTGACAAAGTATTGGTCTCGAGAAGTCCAATTGTAAGGGTTTGTAAATATTCTATATCTCGATTTCGATGCTTAAGAACAGTAAAGCTAGGTCGAATTTCCGATAAATTTTTATTATAAATGTTATATATATAATATAGAAGTCATGAATTAAAAAAAAAAATTTTTGTTAAAATGTTTAATAATGAAGAGGGCCCCGAATACTCAAAAAACATCGCCGCCACCTTCAAAAGATTTCTTTATTTCTCAATTAATTTACACACTTTTCCAACTTCATTAACTCACCAATTTCCAGGAAAACGCATGAAAAACTATTTAAAGAAACGACTATTAGAAGAACACGCCCTCTTAATTTCATTAAATCAAATTCAAATTGCCTGAAACCAACCCACAACGAAAACAAAAACAAAGCGATTGCAATTTTTCACTCCCCCTGAAAATATATAAAAAAAGGAGCAGGAGCGAAAGCGGGAATAGAAACCGGGGGAAAACCACACAAAAAAACCTGGAAAGTTGAAAAAATATGGTGGCATATGCAAATGAGATTTCAGGGCAGGAAACAAATCATTGAAAAATTGTCACCGAGCCGCGACAAAGCAAACAAAGCGAGCCGAGGGCCCACCCTGTCTGAATCCCTGAGTCCCGCTCCTTTCCACCAGATACTCCAGATACTAGATACTCCCTCCACCGATCTGGCCACCATCAACATCACCATTAGTGGCTCAATTGTGCGCCACATCGGCTGGCAACCACGAATCGCATGCAAATGAAACCGCAGCCACAAAAACAACGGTTACAGTCAAAGAAATAAATGGTTGTGAATGAAATATAATGAAAACACTTAAATAAATACTTATTACTACAAAATTGTTGGCTTCAACCCTAACTGTTTTTTTATGAAACTTAATTATTTTAATTTCTTTCCAAATCGTTAGATTTATATTAAATTAGAACCAATATCTTAATATTTCAAGCCAAGATAAACCAAATTGTGATGATTTTATTAAAATGACTTTTCCAAATTTTAATTAACCAGTTTAGTACATTTTTAAAGTGTCTATAAATATGAACTTTTTAAAATCGATGAATACAGTAAAGATAAGATAAAGGTATAAGAAAATGTAATAGGGAAATATACAAAAAGCCTTTATTAAGATTTAGAGAAATTATTATTTTAATTATGCTTACACAACAAAATTAAGGGTATTCTAATGAATATTTATGGTTTGCATGGTGTGATAATTTTCCCTCAGTGCTGGGAAAAAAGGACATCATTCTGGGAGGACGAAGGGCGCAGCTGACGAATTGTGAAAAAAGTCTGACGGAGGGAAACAAGATGGTGGCACCACCCGGAACCCTCCCCCTCCCCACTGCCCCTCACCAGTTCCCTCTTTTTCCCCGGGTCTATAATTTTCTGCTGCGTTCACACGCCATCGTCGCATTTTTTTTCCAACCATCTTTTGTTGGTTCTTTTGAGCAAACATTTAAATTAAAAACATTTACATACGCTGGTGGGCGGAAAAGAAGGAGGAGTGACAGGAACCCAGATATTCAATTATGATTTTTCAATTGGAGGACCGAGCACACGAGACACTTTCTCAGATAAGTCCTGTCGCAGGATGAGGGAAATGCTGTTGTGTCCCAACCGAAAGGGTCGATTTTCCCTCGATGGTGCGGAAAATTATAGGGTGACGCTCAAAAAAGGTATTTTTAAAGGAAATAACAGTCCAAAATTAAAAATATTGATAAAATATGGATGTTTTTTCTATTAATTTATACTATAAAGTTTATGTACATGTTTTGTCCTTTTTTCCCCTAAATAAATGTCTTTTTACTAAACTATAAAAAACCCTTTACAAAATGTTAGAAATGTGTAATTTTGAAAAAAAAAATGTTGGTAAATGCGGGAACCCTTTCCATTTATCTGTCATGGTTATTTTCATTGGCAAGATTTTTTAGAAGGCCATAAATTTGTCAACTCCATTTGACAGCATAAACATGTATAGTTTTTTAACAAAAAATTTAAAATGTAATATTATTTGAGATGGAAAATAATATTTTCAATATGAATTCAAATTACTTTTTCCACCTCACTAAAAACTTTCTGGTCGCAAATATCTCACTCAATCGCATTTCCACTCAACTCAAAGTGGTGAGTAACGTCAGCGGAACGCAGTGGAATCGGACTGAGTTGAGAAGAATCGTAAGTAGTCGACGAAAAGCGGTGAACACACCCCCTCCCTCATACAACAAAAACCACTCACACACATTCGCACTCACCATGGCAACAACAACAAATCGGACGAAGAACTGTCAACAGCCAAAAACAAAATGACGAATTTATGAACTTCCCTTGGCTCTCTTACTCTCTCCCTCCCTCCCCAGCGGTGCGAAAGAGATGGCAGCAAAAAACGCTCTCCACTCAATAGGAAATACATCCGGTCGTCTCGCTCTTACGCATACCCAGCTTATGAATTGGTATTGTTTTGAGTGCATGGGAATTTGTGTTCGAATTGGAAAATGGAAATGAGTTATGCCTCGACGCTGGCGTCGCTGCCGGCAGCATGGGAATGCGCTGCTCGTACTGCCATCCTGCTTGCACTTGCCTAATTGAAAAACATTATTTTTTCCATTCCTTTTGCGGTTAAAATTGTGGTTTCCTTACGTGACGTAAGGAAAGTTTTGGGTTTAGTTCTCTGGAAGTGGAAGTACGAGTGAGTTACGTTAATCGTTACGTTTCGTTACGTGGTGTTGAAAACCTTTCGCCGTAAGAAACATCAGCTGTTGTTGTTTCTGTTTTGGGGGTCAGTCGGCGTCGCAGTCGACGTCGCTGCCGACGTCGTGGTATTTGTTGTTGATTTTTGCGTTGCGTTTTTGTACTTTTTTTGTTGCTGTTGTTTTTGGTTTTTGGCTTTGGCGCTTTTGGCGTTTACATGGCGAAAAGCGAATTGGGATTCATTCAATGGTCAGCTGCGTGACTGTGAAGCAGCGACGGCGCTCCGGAATTTCCCGTTTCCACCTCGAAAATACGCAAAATACGAAAATCACGGAAAATACGGAGAACCGGAGACCGGAGTAAATACGGGCGTAAACTCGTTAAGTCGCAAAGTGTTTCTAAAAACGTTGTAAAAAAACTTTGAAACATTGCAAAATATTTTACACACATTTTATAATAATATTTATTTATGAAAAAGTATAAAACATTTAAAATAAATATCAACAGCTAGCCTTTTAAAATAGCTGCTTGAAGTGCTGGAACTCAAAAAATACCACATTAAAACATTCTAAGAAAAGTGATAAATATGATAAAATGATCTTGAGCAAAAGACCGGCAAATACAATCTCACAAATATGGAGAAAATTATTAGGAAATGCGAAAACACCGATAAATATCTATAAATAATTTCGCTTATTTCAACAATGTTTGCAATAAAACAAAAAGCTTTAGTTACGAATAATAAATAAATTCCCAAAAGCATATGGAGTATATATTAGGAAAATATAAAAGCGAATAGTTCATAAGAAAACTTAAATCCCGGAAAACCAAAACAAGCAAATTTAGCAATCGATTGAAAAGGTAAATCCCTAAGAGCTCCAGTAAAAGCAACTTAAGACCTGGGGTAAAATATTCGGAAATTAATTTCGAAGGAGAAGGAGAAGTACTGGAAATCTCAGCCCGAAAATGCTTTTGAGCAACCAGCCGGCGAATACGAAACCGCAGCAAACGCCTTCGCCGACGCAGAACTTCAAGTCGAAGTTGCAGCAACAAATCGTTTCGGCAGCGGCGGTGGCAGCGGCGAATATCGCCAACGGCAGCAGTCATCATCACCAGCATCATCATCATCATCACCACCACCACAGTCCGCTGAACAACCATCATAATCATAACCACAATCAGCACAACATTTCCTTCGCCACGGATTTCTCAATTGCGGCGATTATGGCGCGCGGCGGAAACGCCCCGAGCAGCCGGGAACCTTCGGAACGCAGTCTGAGTGAGTAAAGTTCAATTCCGATCCCAGCCCAAAGTCAACCCCACATCCTAAACTAAACATAGTCGGCTTTTATAGACGGGCAGTCCATTTTATCGCTTCATTTCTGGCTGGTTTTGGGTAAAATAACCGCCCGCTTTTGCATTCGATTAGGGAACATAGACAAACCCTTATAAATGTGATAAAAAACTATTTATATTTATATGTTTCTGAATTTTACATATCCATTTACTTGTTTTAGGTTACATTAAGGGTAACTTCATATACACTTAGAGTCTTTTATATTCCAAGGCTTATAAAACGCTATGTATGGTTTAAAAAAAACCCTTACTCAACTATAATTCCACTTTTCCTTATTTAGTTAGTTATAATCAGATTTCAGTTGCCCTAACTATTTCTCCACTCAGCCCATCAATCAAAATAATAACTATTTCTCTTCGCTAGTATTTTAAAGTAAATTATTATTTCTTTTTGTAAATAAGCGTCACGGTAGGATTCATTCATGAATCTCATTTTCGTTTTGATCTCCGGAATCAAGTTTAGTTCTTTACTCCAAACAAGTTTCACTCTATTATCATACTCAATATTCTTTTGATTGAGTATAATAAATTGGTTGGAGCAAAGGTTGAAAAGAATATAAATTTAGCACATCACACATGTTGATGGTTATCCCAAGTTACTGGTTTGCCGGGTGATTTAGCTATAATTTTTTACGATATGATATGGTACGACTGGCATATTGTTTATAAGGCTTTAAGTTCCAACAGTCTTACAATATGAAAGGCTGCTAAATGGTTGAGTATAATAAAAGATTAAAAAGCACCAATAGCAAAGTCAATGTTTTATTTATAAAGACAATTTCAGACTGATCTGAATTCATAGGAGAAAATGAAAAAGTAAATACGAGAGTATACAATGGAAATTTAAATAGATCTTGCCCCAATAAAAACAAAAATATGTATCCAAGAGCAAAAATGTTCAAGTACTGAACAAAAATTAGGTTGTTTGCAAGGAATAAAAAGATATAGATTTTTGTTTCTTCGCCTTGAAATAATTTAATTTAAAACAAATATAAGGGGCTTTAATATTTTAAGTACACTTCATTTCATAAATCCAATTTTTTAAATTAAGGTTTACATAGTGCTTCTCCTAAAAACTCATTTTATCGATTGACTTTTTTACTCACCCTTTGAAAATGTGTCGCAGCTGCATTATATTCCTATATTTTCCGTATTTTTTATTCGCTTTTTTCTGCTATATAAATTATATATTGATGACAATGCAACGCTGATGACTTGATAATTGCGGCAAATGCGCGGCAATAAAATAATCAAAGCCTATTTGAATGCGCGGGGGGTGGGGAAATGCACATGACAAGCGCAGTACAGATACATATAATCGTTTATATACCCTGAATACAAAACTATTTAGATGCCATAATTGGGTAGAGACAGAAGCGCAAACAGATGCATTCATTAGTGTGAAACCCCCTCTTTATGACCTCCCCCCGCCCATTTGGCAATTGGCATTGGCAATGCCAACACACAAATACAGGCGAAATTAACATACGAAATTGCATTTTGAGCAAATAATTGAATTTTTGGCGTAATCTGTAAAATGCATCTGGTCGCGAACTGGATTCTCGTTGCTATTGCTGTTGCGGCTCGTCATCGACAACATGCAACATGTTGCAGCCCCAGCAGCAACTCCCACATTAACTAGCCACTCTGATGTCTCTGTTTTCTATTTACACTTGAAAAACTAAGGTTTAAAACAGCTTAGAAGAAAACTTGTATATATAATTAAATAGACTCTGTTAAAATAGGTATTATAGTCATTAATTACTTAATCTTACTTTTAAATTAAGAATTATTAAAACAATAAATCATTATAGAATAATAATTGTAGAGGTTTATTTATCTGTTAAATCAAAACATTACATATTTACAGATAACTGTTTATTGAAGAGTTAATTTTTTAAGATCTGGTTATTAATTACTTTTTCCTTTTCATATTTATTTTTTCTGGACGTGTAGGTCCCGCATCCGTGGAGCGCTTTTCAGGCCAGGATGCGGACGATGATGTTGACGTTGATGTGGTCGACTGCAGTGACTCGGAAATGCCGTCGGCAACTGCAGCAGCAACTGCAACAGCAGCGGCTGCAGCGGCAGCATTGCAGGCCCAGCAGCAGGCGCGACAGGCATTGCGTGTTGCACAGCAACAGCAACAAAAGCAGGAGCAGCAACAACAACAATCACAACAACAAAGGCAACAGACACATCACCACGCACCGGCAAACAAGCAACAACGCCAACATCACAATCATCACAGCAGCAACAGCAACAACAACAGCAACAGCAACATCAGCAACTCAGGCAACAGCAACAGCAACACCAACAGCAACAGCAATCACAGCAAATCAAGCAGCCATCGAGGGCGTTCTGCTGCCGCAGTTGGAGCCGCTGCCACGCCCTCGCCGCCACCGCCCCCGCCCTCGCAAAGTCCCGAGGAACTCGAACGCCTGTCGCCAGAGGAATCGCCAGCCCAGGTAAAGATGCACAGTGAGACACATGTGAATTCCCATATTTCATTTTTGAACTGAAACTGATATTAAAAAATGAAACACATAAATACGATTATTGAAACATCAAAACACTTTGAAAATGTATTATATCAAAAGTGAAGGAATTCCCTTTACTGTCTTAATATCTTGAATGTTTCTATTAAAGTGTGAAATGATTTAGTAGGTACAAACACGAATTGAAAAATTCTTAAAAGTAAAATATCTTCCTAAAAATAATAGTCTTCCTCTTCTTTTATATAAAAAAGTTCAGCATTCCAAACTTTGTTAGTACATTCCCCAATTAATTTCTTTAATAATCATATAAATATCTGACTTTTTCATATGTCTAATTTTTTTGCCTGTGTACATCCTAGCAACAAAGTGTGCAGAAATGGCAACGCATCTCCTCAAGCATCCTACTAAAATCCCCCCTTAATTTTCTCCTCCTTTTTCTTGCATGCGATTGCCACGCCCACAGCAGCCCACGCCCAAGATAGTGGGCTCGTGCAACTGCGACGATCTCACGCCCGTCCAGTGCCACCTGGAGACCAAGGAGCTGTGGGATAAGTTCCATGAATTGGGCACTGAAATGATCATTACCAAATCGGGCAGGTGAGTGCCATGGCGGCCACATAAATGCATAAATTAAGGGGTTTACGCCTAAGTGAGTGGGTTGGTAAATCAAAAAAAAAAGGGAAGAGCATTGCATTCATTGATGCAGCCATGAATGATATTCAGTAGTAATAAAAGGAGGGATTTACCATATTTCTATTATATTGTAATATCTCTGGATTATCACTAATTTTTGTGTATAGCCTAATGATTGCATTTCTGTATCATTCACAAGCGGACTTCGAGGTCTTTAAAATAAATGATTGATATATTAATTCCCCAAAAAAAGAACAGCAATCCAACAATATTTTCATAAAAACTTTTCTTTTACACTATTTATTTAATGTCTTTTTAAATTAAATCTATGCATTTTCCCAAATAACAACGAACTTTTTGGCAAATGCACTTTAAAGTTCGAACAACCAATTAAGCTAAACATTTCCGAGCAATTTGAAAAGCACACTTATCGACATGTTCAGTTATTGAAAGAAATTTCCCGATAATCGATCACATTTCGTTTTTCAGCCTCGCAACATGCATTTTATTTCATTAAACATTCGTTGGAATTCAATTTGCCGGCGGTGAAAGAGAGGCGTGGAGCGGGGGCCGAAGGGGGAGTGGCTGGGGCAGTCCGGGTCATAACCATAATGCCGCCCCCGGCAATCGGCCACCAATCAAGCCCACAAAAAGTCCTCGAACGAAAAACACAATCAATAAAACTTTAATGCGCCTTTCACCCATGGAAAGCCAAACTCACAACTCCCATTTCCCAACTCACGTTGGCTATAACCTCTCGGCCACGCCCCATTAACGCCCCTCCGTCTTAACTGGAAAATATCAACAACTTTTCTGTTAGTTCCTCATTTACATCAAGAAATTTTGATTGACAAGGCATCGAAATAATTTGCGTCGATTTTCGATTAGCAGCGAAAAAAAAAGAAGACCGTTTCGTCAGCTGTTTTGTATTGAAAAAATAATAAATATTATACCCCCAAAACACGAACACACAGTCTCACATCAAAATACCGGGTTAAACGACTTTTCATTCGCAACTCAACAAAAGTTGAAGGAATTATTGCTCGACGGTATTTTCGATTCTCGTGCGAATGTTGTGGCGGGGTTAAGGGGGGTTTTGAAATGCGAATAAAAACGAAACATGAACATGAAACATAACAGTGTGGGGCAAAGAACTTTGGCTTTTTGCATTTTGTTTTTGGTTTTTTGACTTCCCTTTTCTCTCTCCCCGACAACATGCGAAATGCGCATTAGTCGCTAGGTGGTAGTTAGGATCCCCTTCTTTTGTTTGTTGATTTTTTCGGGTTTATTTCTGTGGAGATTGGGCATGCTGGACTTGGGTAACGCCAAAATATCTTAAATTAAGGCATCACTAATTTTAAAAAAGTTGAGAAGTCATTCAGAACCAATTTATTAATTAAATAAGGTGCCTAGATCGTTATAAAATACAATAAATTCAATTTATCAGGGTCTAAATAAGTATATAATTTGATTTGTTTTCAAACAATAATGTCTAATTTTTGATTATTTGAAATAATTTAATTTTACTTGCACATAATTATTTTCTGATGTATATCGTAGCCAATAACTAAATATATTTAAATAATTTTCTCTCAGTATGCTTCTTACAGTCAACAAGAGAAAATTTGTATTCGTTTATAAGGTATCTCATAGTCGACTCCCAAAAACCTCATAGACTGTTAATGTTTTCCATATTTTTTCGACCGTTTTCTTTATTTTTTGCTTGGCAACTTTTGTTTGTTTGACTTTGCTGTTGCTTAACCCTTTGGTGGCCGTCAACAGGCGCCCCAGATGAACCCCCTTCTCCCCTTTGTGAGCATTTACGACACATTAACAAATTTACTCCTTTCGCAGCCCCAGAGCTCCCCGCTTTTTGGGAACCCCCATCCCGAGATCCACACCAAGTATAAATTGCATTGTAATAGCTGCCGATTGTCGCGCTAACAACACATTTGCATGTCCTTTGGCTTCCAGGACATTACGGCTGTGGCTTCATGTTTTTGCGTTTCTGTTTCCGTTTTTTTGGCCCTGTAATTAGTCAAAGGATACCGATGAACGGCCGACACTTATTTACATTTGTGCGGGTTTGACGGACGCATGCAACACAATTGCAAAAAAGTCGGTGAAAAAACAGAAACAGAAGCCGCAGCAGTGGCACAATGGCAGAATGGCAGAATAATTCCCATTCCCGATATCCATCTATGTCAGCACATCGTTTGCTAGCTAAACATGTCCACGAAAAGGGGCGGGCCAGGTAGCTAAGTGGGTGTGGCAATGCGGGACTTTTTTATGTGAATGATACATTTTAAATTGCAAAAATATACGACTGAGGGCTTAGCTTCCAAGTCGACTCGATGGCATGACTCGCTGCAGTCTGTCATGGCGAATGCGGTTCGGCAACGGTAAACATACTGAAACAGGTACTATTGAATACAGGAATTAATCAAATAAGAGCCCAAATAATCCAGATCAAATATGGTAAAGCAAGCTACCTTAAAAAGTTATATATATTTCAATAGCTTAATTTTACAGTACAAAATTAGCTTATGTTATATTATAACTGCACATAATAAGTAAATATTCCATTCCATGATAATATCTATTAATAGATTCGGTTCTAATTTTAGAAAATTGTCAAGCTATTTGGTATAAAAGTACATTTTTTATCCAAAAACTTAATATTCATCTGAAAAATCTAAGCGAAATTCCAGTGACCTTTTTGTATTCTTAAAAATTGAAAAAAGGGAACCTAGTATTACCCCTTATTACTTTATTAAGCTATGTTCCTTGCTTATCTGTAATTTACAAGTTTGCCATTCCATCTGGTTAATCAAAAACGGTTCTTTCCCTCACTGAAGACCATTTTCGCCTTTAACTACCCATTCGAAAGGCAATTCTCCTCGGCAGCTGTGAAAATGTTGCCTCCACATGCAAATGCGCATGCGTGGCTCTCATCAGAAATAAGCCGTGAAAAACAGACGAGAACTGCAGCAAATTGCCAACACATTTGAAACTGAAAAAAAGTGGGAGACTTCTCAGATGATTTACGGCCAGGGGCAAAACAAAAAGGAGTCAAAGTCAGAGCGTTAGAATTTTTTACCTGTTACGTGGTCAGGTTGGGATGGTTTCCTTTGTGCGTGCGGTTGTTGAAATAAAATATCACGTGGTTTGCGATTTTGTCACGCTGTCAGCGGTTTTGAGGTTGGCATTTTTGGGAGGACAAAGGAGGAAAAAATCAGCAGACGGGCAGGCGGGCTAATTGTTTGTTGACCCCTCGAAAATACCCGGAGTTTGTCAATATTTTGCGACAAACTCTTCACGCATATTAGCCGACTTCTTTTCCGCCGCAGGACATTCGAGGACAGTAGCCTGGCCTCAGAGGATGCGTGGCAATTGCAATTTCCATGGTGCAACCCCTTGCAGGCCAAGAAATTCAGCTCTGGCATTTTTAAAAACATTTTCCACAACTTCATTAATATTTCTGGGCAGCTGAATTGGTCAGAAGGCATCGAAACAAGTTAATCCCCTTTTGAGGAAAGGTGCAGGGTCCGAATTATGAATTAATCAACTAATAAAAGATAGTCAACTGGGGGGAGTGTTGTCAGCTGGCGATAAGATCAAAGTTATAGTTTTCTTGTCTGCGTTTTTTTTTTGGGGTTGCTTTTTAGTTTCGCTTTGTTCTTCTACTCGCTGGCTAATTTGCATTTTATTAATTTAGACCTGGAGGCTTAATTTGCTGTAACAAAGGTGTTGATAATGAATTGGTGTTCCTACATGTTCCGTATAAACTAATTGAAAGCCAAGCCACCCCATGGCAAATGGTGTGTAAACTTCATAATTGTAACCTTTGGCACCTAAGCTCTCTCGCCGCGGTCCGAAAAACTGAGTAAAAGCCATTTCCCTAATTTTCCCATAAACAAATACATAAAATCCACACTTAGAAGCTCGGCCAGCGGGCGAACTAAACTGGGGAAACCCCCGCGAAAACAAAAAAAATAGAAGTTGGCAGGGGAGTGGCTTTTGCTTTGGCTGCCTTCAGGCGACTCTTCAACTCGTAAAATGTATGTAAATGCTGGAATATGATTTACGACATTTCCGCCTAGACGCAAAAACACCACAAAAAATAACAAAAGCAATATAGTAAGGCGGGGGCCGCATTAGATATGGCCCATCAAAACTGGGCGTGGCAGTTGCTCGACTTTCACACATTTATGGTTCACATTAGCAGGTCGGTCAAGCCAACAGGAAAGTGTTAACAATTCCTACGATACTGAGAAAAATAAAGTATAAAACAAAAACCAAAATTCTTAGGCCGGAAAAGAATATTTTTTGTAAAGCATTACTTTAGTTCCTTGAAAAGAACTTTACAATTGGTATTACAAAAAATTGTAATGAATCCTATTGCCAAGTTATTTAAATAACATTTTTTGTTTGGTCAAGAAAATTATACTATAAACAGTATAATAATTTATGTTTCAGTGGCAATAATTTATGTTGCTTCAAGATTTCTGTTTCTTGAATACCTTTTTTCTTATAAACCAATAAATATGACCTCTATTCCAATTTTTTTGTTAAATCAATAATTAATTTCTTTGGGAAATTTTTCCTCTACATAATTTTTAGCTTGAGCTTCTTTTACAAATTCTTCGACTTTCGTTTCGGGGGTAGAAACAAAATGGAAGCTTCCGGTTTGGCGGCTTCCGTTCTTGAGTTTTGGCGGTCAGGCTCGAGTGAAGTTAGTCAGTGGGTCCGCAAGTGCAACTCAATTCTCCATACTCCGCAGTCTGCAGTCCTCAGTCCGTGCAGATATCGAGATAAGCGGAACACGTTAAGTGCCCGCTACAATGGTGCTAATTGTGGCATGCAACTGCGAGTGAGTGCAGCAGAAAAAGTGCTTACAGCACAAATCACAATTACGGGCTGTGGATTTGGATTCGTTTTGGCCTGGTAACTGCGCTAAATACGCGGCCACAACAGTTAGTCAGTGGCTAAAACAATCATGGTGACACCGGACCCGCCCCTTACAATAATGGGCTGTAAACACAGCTCTGACAAATAAACAAACAAACGAGAGTTGTAAGCGGGGTGGATTGAAGGAGGAATGCGAAAATGGGACTGGAAAGAAAATCTTCAATTAGACCTACTTAAACAGGTACAAATTGTATTTGCGTGTTGGACAGTGAAAGTCCTTTCTTTCCTGAAATGCTCATATTAACACTTTAATAATTAACTAAGTACCTGTAAAGTCATTTACTTGGTGTGAGTTGATTTTGTAAGAGTACTTATTCTAAACATATTTTTTATTTTAAAAATATTTATAATTTGAATTCTAAACACATTAAATATGGATTGATGTTTGACTTTTCCCAAAGTAAGCGAAAATGGTTGAAAGATTAAGATATAAAGTACTCAACTTACAATATTTAGCAGATTAAAAGTTATATAGATAAGTACAAGTTGGATACAAGTTCTCATAGAAATAACCCCTAATAATACAATTTTGTTTAATAAATGTTGCACAATTAGCTTACCAAAGCAACTGAAAGCAAATCAATTATAATTAACCCACCCAGAATATCGGGTTCAGGCATTTGCAAGACAAATGACAAAAAACTGGGTTGGGTCATTAGCGTCATTTACACTTACCTGAGACCACAAACACGATTTTGCGGGGGATTGTGGGTGGTGAGTGGGTGGGAAATGGGTGGGGGTACACACCCCTTGTCGCCCACCCGCTGGGTAAAGGTCCTGCGTTCAGGACGACGACATCGCTTGCGGAAATGTGTCAAAAACGTGCTAAAAGTCATAAAGTTAAATATGCGTCTTATTTACATACCTTGCTAGTTCACCACCTTCCTTTTTTTGTGTTTTGCTGCCGCAACACAATGGCGGGCAATAAAAAATAGTTCACGATTTACTTGTTTTTGTGTGTGTTTCTCTGAGTTCACTAACATTTTCCGACCAGCCTTATGCACTAGAATAGAAGTTTATATGTTATTATAAATAACATTCTTTGTTATTTTGGTCAGAAGCTTGTAACGCATAAAAGGACACATTTCCCACCCTAGAAAGTATACATATATATTCTTAATCAGCATCACCAGGCGAGTTGATATAGTCGCTTTGATTAGAAAATTTAGTTAATTGACTGATTTTCGACTTTTTTATAAATCCAAAACTTCAAAAACCTTTTAAGCTGAGTTATAAATTCTATATATTTTATTTTAGGCGCATGTTCCCCACCGTGAGAGTGAGCTTCTCAGGTCCCTTGAGGCAAATTCAACCGGCGGACCGATATGCCGTGCTTTTGGACGTCGTACCGCTGGATTCGCGGCGCTATCGTTACGCCTATCATCGCAGTTCGTGGCTGGTGGCCGGAAAAGCGGACCCACCGCCCCCCGCCCGCATCTACGCCCATCCGGATTGTCCTCTCAGTCCGGAGGCACTGAGAAAACAGGTCGTCTCCTTCGAAAAGGTGAAGTTGACAAACAACGAGATGGACAAGAGCGGACAGGTGAGTCCAAGCGTCTCAATTGGACGGCAGGATAACAGGGAAGCCGAGAAAAAATGGGGGAGTAGAATGATAGCCAGTTTGAAAAAATCAATAAAGAAATATACGAGAATTTGCGGATAAAATAAGAGGGATGGAGATTGATGGAGAAATAAATAAAAAATATTTATGGCAAATATATGTTTTACAAATCAAAAGAAGTTTATTTTTAGTACCACCTTTCAGCTAAGCCAACATCCTTTAAACTATTTGTACCCCAACCTTCTGTCATCTCAGGATACAGCTTTGAATAATTTAGGCCGACAGACAAACACATAAACCGGCGGCCGCCTTGCCATTGTCTTCCAAGTCGGCGGGGTCAAAAGGGGTCAAAAGGGGTCAGCCAGGGTTGCCAACGAATGCACATATGCAAATGGCATTGCGGGCGCACAAAAATGAATGAAAATTGTTGGCAATTTGGTGGCAAATACGAGCGGAGCAGGCTCAAGACCCTGTTCACATATATATTTCTGGGATTCTCGAGCCTGCTACCGTTTTTATCACGGCCATAAAGGCTGCGGAGTGAGGAGGTGGAAGAGTTGGTGGAACGAAGACGCTGCGAGGACAGTCAAAACAAACGTCGACTACTTTTTTATGGACGTACATTTTTTATAAGGCCGGCACACAACAAACAATTCGCATTCAGGGAATTTTCCGAATCTCCTTTGCAGGTCGTGCTGAACTCAATGCACCGCTACCAGCCCAGGATCCACTTGGTGCGACTCAGCCATGGGCAGAGCATCCCCGGCAATCCCAAGGAGCTGCAGGATATGGACCATAAAACCTTCGTTTTCCCGGAGACCGTGTTCACGGCCGTGACGGCCTATCAGAATCAATTGATTACGAAACTGAAAATCGATTCGAATCCGTTTGCGAAGGGATTTCGCGATTCGTCGCGTCTCAGCGACTTTGATAGGTAAGTTCCCCACCGAGGAGCTATACAGATAGCTGTAGTTGCCCCCGTTTCGCATTTTATGGGGTCATGTCTGATTTATGGCCTAATTTACGATGGCCTGTTGAGCCGTAAAGCCGATACAGTAGCCCAACTTGCCGCTGATTAGCGAAAATGTGTGAAAGTGCCAGTTGGCGTGGCGATTCCTGCCGGTTCCTCAGGAATCATCTTCAATTAGCATGCAACGTGCAACACCGGCGATCAATCGGATCGAACTTATATGATTATATGGCTGATGTCAGTGTGTGATTTAAGTACTCGGTCTTTAAGAAAGGTTGAGAGTTATATATGCTTTGGGGATTAAGTAAATTGCAAATTATTTGTTCAACATTTTTAGCTGGATATTTATTAATCATTATTTTTCTTTGCAAAATGTAAGATATTAAAACAAATTTATTATAACTGATCAAATGAATAATTGAATGATGTTGCTCATTCAGCACTTTCCTGCAACATTTCTGCACGCAACATTTCGTTGCCATCCAGCAACATGTTGCCCTACTCCCGACAGGATCAGGCCACAGGCAACTTTTTTTCCAGCTTTTCTGAGGGCTGCTGCCCTTTTTTCGACAGCGACTTCAAAGTGTTGCAAGGCGGCGACTATTAAGACGGCAATGCTCTGCCGCCAGCAGCAACACGGCCGCAGCAGCAACAGCAACAGCAACAACAGCAACAGCAGCAACACACAAGAGCAATGTTGCTGTTGTAGCCGGCACGGCGGCGGCTTAAGTGGCGTAAATTACAGATCGGCGCTTTTAACTTTGATGCCGATTCGTACATGAAATGAAAACACGAAAATAATGAGTGAATGTGGCTCTTGTTGCTGTTGTTGCTGGTGTTGTTGTTCCTGTTGTTTAGTGTCGGCAATTGGCAGTTACTTTCGACGTAATTATGTTATTGCTCCAGCTGAAGTGGCGGCGGCAACAAGTTGCTCATCGGGTTCTGACAGTCCAAGTTCTCCAGCTCGAGCTTCCCTAACACCGAATTGTCTGCAACTCGAACTTAATGGAGTGCCAATGGCTTTTAGAGACCGAATTGCATCCTTTTTTTTGGTTGATTAGAACCAAGAAATCAAAACAAAACAGCAAACAAACAATGCAATTTGAAATGGGTAATACTTTTTAAAAACCATTGACTGGTTTTAGTTTACCAATTTTACCAACAGTCAAATAAAAATTTATTGAATTTTGTAATACACATATGTATACAGAAATCTCTTTTTGATTTTAGTCACTTAGTCATTTATAATAGTACTATAAAAAAAAACATTTTTTTAAAATCTTGAATCCCAAAATGAAAAATTACAATTTAAACAACTAGATAATCAGTATTTACTTTATTTAATTTTCCAGAGATCCCATGGATGCGTTTTTCTTTGACCAGCACATGCGAACGGCTCCTCTGCGATTTTTTCCGGATCCTTTGATGTCGCAGTTGACGCCTCAGGAGGCGGATGCCGCGTCCTTGGCGCTCCTGGAAAAAGCCCGCCAGCACTTGCAGATGTTTGGCCGATCGCCGTATACGGAGATGTTGCTGCCGCATTTGTACCAGCGATCGGCGGCTCCTCCACCGCCCCCGCACCTCAGCGCCTTTCAGCTGGGAATGTGGCAACAGCAGTGGCCACAACTCACGGCCGGATTCTTGGCCAGTGCCAATCAGCAAGCGGCCTTGGCCTTGGCAGCGGCGGGCGCCAATCGGACGCCACCCCCTCCGATTTCGGTGGCGCCCCCAGCCCCCGCCACGCCCACCTCCTCGTGCGGATCTGCGTCTCCGGATTTGAGGGCCAGACCCCAGCTGAGTCACTATCCACAGCGATTCAGTCCGTACCAGGTGCCCCAGCACCAGGCATCGCCACCAGCCTCGAATCGGGCTGAAAGTCCCTAGGACTAACGACTAACAAGCAAAACCAACTAATCCACCCAACACACCACCCATTCCCTCTTTGCCCCACCCAAAAATAATAGTCTGATGTGGTTTTTAAATCTCAGAAAAAAACAATACAAGCTATACTTAGCTTAAAAAATCCAATATATATTTCCGTGCTAAATAGAACATGCCTTTTTCTTATTCAACAAATTTTCGTGTGCAATAAATCAATCAAAATCAAATCTAAATTATAAATCCATTTTCAATTTAAAAATTATAAAATCAAAAACTCTAAATTTAAGCTGTATACTTAGAAATATATATTTTTCAAAATATTTACTGTACTTTTTGAAATATTCCTTTGGATGGCTTACATTTTATTTAATTTACAATCTGCAATATTAAATTATAATTCTTAGATGCAAACTAAATTATAAAAGGTTAAGACCATTAGATTCTTGCTAATACGAAATTGTATAAAATTTGTTTAATGTTCATCTATTATTTTAAAAAAATACCTAAAAAATAGGATTTAAAAGCCACAGCAGATTATCAATGAAATGTATGTGCAATGTTGTTGAACAAAAAAAAAAGGATACCCTCTGTAAATAACCCCAAAAATGTTGCTGCAACATCCAAAGATGCATTCGATGTTGCATGTGATGCTAAGCTAGAAAACCGTCTTAACCGGTTTCACTGTATTGTAATTTTCGTAGCATTATAACAGTATTAGTTAATTTAATTAGGCCTAGCAATGTGCATCCACTTTTGTGTGTTTTTTGTTGTCGTCCCCATGTGTTCCTAAAACTGCAAATTATTGTGAGAATTCCACGCTGAATTAAACCCTCTAGACACTCCCCCTCCCCAAAAAGCAAATGCAAAAACCATTACTATAAACACTTATTTAAATTATGTGCAAAGAGAGAAGGAGCGAAACTGAATAAACAATTTATAACACAAAGCGAACGGCGTTTATTTATATAAATTAATTTGTACATTTCGTTTAATGCCTAGAAAACAACCAACATGCAATTGAAATGGGCGAACAATAAATGTTTTTGAAAATATGGACAGCGATTAATAACGTTAATGCTGCTGATGGGTGGGGTTGCAGGTTGCTAGTTTGCCAGTTGCTAGTTGCTAGTTGCTAGTTGCCAGTTGCTAGTTGCTGGTGGGGAGCAACCTGCAACACGTGATGCGCAGTCGCGCATGGCCACTGACATTTGGGAACGGCAATGAAATATAATTTATAGAATTTTGTGCTCTTTATGAAAGTCTAATTAATTACTACTCCGTGTTTTAGTTCATGTTGCTGCCTATAAAGGGTTGCATGCCATCAACAATGGATGCAGTTGCACGCGACATGCGTCATCAATTTCTAATGATGTATGTCTGCCGCATGGACGTTTGTTATTAATTTCAGTTGGGCTGCTCTTACACGGCCATTAACATTTTAAAGTGTTGTTTGTTAGAAAGGGTTCCACATCGCGACCTATCTACAGCTAAATGGGTAGTGAACATTGTCGGAGTTGTTGCCAACGCGAATTTGAGTGGGTTTTAATTTGTGAATTTTCCTAGATAAGCTATTCATTTAAAAAGGCCATACAGATAATGTAACTGCTAATGGAAAGTGGCCATCAAATAAAATAGATATTTTCACGAAAGCTTAACTAAATAGGAATGATTGTAACTTAGAACATTTAATAAAAAATGTCACTTTTAGAAGAGATCTAAGCTAAGTATTTTTTTTACAATTTTTCAGGTAAACAAAATCAACTAAATTTCTTTGCATAAAAAATCAATATTTGTTTTGACACAATTACCCTCATTTTATCGTTCTTTCCAGTATTCCTTTTAACTCAAACCCCCAATTATTCCCACACTTGACAATATATTTATAAATTATTCTGTCAATCGGCGCTAATCACCTACCACACACACTCAATCATATAAAAAACATAGGTTCAAAATTTAATAACTTAATTTTCTAGCCCATCGGCCATGCAGCAAAAATATAAATGGGCCTCAAAAAAGAGGGTCAGAAAACGAAACAGAGCTTGAATGAGGAGGGGGCTGGGCCAACATTTAAATATGGCTTATATAAACTCAGAGCAGAGGCTTTTTACCTAACCGATAACTAACTAATAATTATACACTTGGAAGCTAACAATTATAAAATCGTTTTTGACCAACGAACTGAACTTAACTGCTTTCCAAATGTCTTAATTACGAAGTTGAGTTCGGTGGTTGAGTTTCGGAAAAACTGTGAGAAAGTGTCATACTGTTATGAAAAATATATCAAGTTTTCCCTAACAGTAATTATAAGTTAAGCTAGTTTTTATTGGTAGCTTTTCTTGAAGTTATATTTCTTTCATAAAGACGAAAATTATAAATTAAGATATTGGAAAATCATCTTTCAAATACTATTTCAACTGTTACCAGTTCCAAAGAACTACTTAAAAATTGACATCATTTAGTTACCCATCAAAATTTATCGCATTTATCCATTAAAATTGCGTTATCTTGTTTTACAAAGCGTTACAGAATTTTTATTTCCATTTTAACCACAGAAAAACCTAACCATTTTGGGTTGTAACTTAGATGCCTTAAATTTTCTCACTCACTGCGACAAAGTCGTACACAAATTATCTCGCCACTAAAAATTTGCCTAATTTCCAACATAAATATGAAGCAACTTATCTCGAGCGACCGATCTCGCAGGCGGCACAACCTTAACATAATATCTCCCGACTAATTTTTCTGTGTTTTTTTGGGCACGGGACAGGAACAGGAGCCAAAAATACGGGAAAAAGAAGAAAAACACCCCCAAAAGGATGAGTTTTGGGATCTTGACCAGGCAGGCGCTAACAAATTTATGTCTTCTTCGGCCTTAGACAACATGAAAGGTGCTACTAACTGCGAGGGAGAAAATACAGAAAATACAGAAAAAGGTGAAGGTAAATTTAAAGGTGGTCGCCGCTCAGCTCATTACACACAATTTGCAGTTAGGTGCGAGCATATAAATTTCTGTGGCCACCTTATCAAAATTATGTTAACCTTTATCTAAATTATTTTTTGTGTATTTCGGTTTCAGCTGAGGGTGGTTATTTCCCCATATAAATTGTATCTCCTGGTGCGGATTTATTTTCCCTTCATACTTTAGCTACGACTAGGTATCCTCGGAATAGTTTAAAGTACATTAAACTCCTTAATTGCCACAAGTTCATGATATAAAATATCGTGATCCACTTAACAGTTTCGATGCAATAACTATATATATTTAATTACGGGGGCGGAGCCCGTTCACATTAGCCATGAACATGAGTTAATTATACCATAAAATTTATTCAATTTATCAAAGAACCAACATGGAAAAAATAACAAACAAAAAAACAAAACCACGCTATTACCGTCAGCATGTCAAATGAAGATACAAATACATTTAGCCAGCAGACGAATCGTTCATTCCCATGATTTGGCAACTTTTTGTGGCTTTTCATTTCTGAGTGGTAAGCGAGTGTGTGTTTTGAGATGATAAATGATAGTTATGGACAAGTATCTTAAGGAGGGATGGAAGAAATGGTAGTTATGAAACAAAGATGTCAAAAAATTCGGAAAATAACAGGGTTTGCCTGCAGAAAATGAAAATTACCCTTATAAAGAGGTTTTTTTAAAATGGTAAGGTGGCAAAAATTTGTTATATTGACTTTTAAAATGCATGGCCTTCACAACAATAATTTTATTTTAATTGTTAGAGCCTGCAAAGTATTTCCTAAAATCCCGAAATGAGCTTTAGAAAGCCACCAAGTGCTGTGCAAACTAGCCGGCATTATGAAGCCCCTGGCTGGGTCCGTTTAATTATGGTAATTTGAAGGCACATACACACATCATATACAAAATAAAGAGCAGTTTTTAACAAGAGCGGAGTGGAGAAATTAATTTCACGACACAGAAATGTGCCAAAGGCCTCTTGGCCCGGCCAACAAGCGAAGCCTACATCACACTTCAACACAATCGGGCAATTTCATCGGGAAGGGGACTGATGAAAGGGGAGGGGTGGTGATGGTGATGTCGATGGCGATGGCCCCAATTGCATTTCACGTTCCGCCAGTGAAAATATCCACCCATTTCCCCCATATCCATATCCACAACCCCATCCACAAGTCCACATCCACATCGGCGATTCTGGGCAGGCATGCATGTTGTGCTTGTGTCTGTTTTGTCTGCATATTGAAAATTTGCATGTTTAAGCATATCCTTGCCAACACTTTCCGAGCTGGACGCAAAATACATGTGCCATATACTTTGTCTGCGATGTATACATATATGTGCTTATATGGCCAAGGAGTCGGGCCCAACTTGCCGGAAGTGCTCGCAGTTTAAAGCTTATCGCTGCAATTTAAGTTGGTCCTGCAAAGGGATACGCTCTCTAGTTGCAGGCCGAGAAATTGCAATACCCCGCAAAATTTATATATTCCAGGTATTTGAATTTTTAGAAAATATAGCTATATATGAGTGTTTCTAACTTTAAAATATATTTATTGAAGCAAGAGTGCTTGTATAATGAAAAATGTCAAGGTTTATCAACAGCTTAATATTGTCAATCACAGTAAATACCAAATAACAGAAAAGTGTAATCACATAATGAATACAATTTTTATTGATACAATTGTGCAAAATTTATCAAACGATAATTTAACAAATATGCCTCCTTTGCCGCCCAAAATGGTAAAAAAAAAATAATATCCCAATGGGTACCATCTCACCCTCAGCTTTGAAATCCCTGCCCACTTAAACGAAAGTAATTCCGTTGTAAATTAGTTTTGCAATTTCGTGCACGCTGGCCGAATCGTTCAATGAACTTGCCGCAAAAGGAGGTTGTGCTTTGAAAGGTTCATTAGCAGCTGTCAACCGGCTAATGAAGTGCCCAAGAAAAGATCCTTCAGATAATCGGAAGGAAAGTATGCAGTGTATATATGTGGGCCAACTGTTGCCAACAAATGAACTGCCTGCTGATTGATCTACTGAAGTCCTCATCAATATCTTCAGCAGCATCTCGGCATCAGGGAAAACTTGACTATTAATAAATGACAAGTCTGCATTAACAAATGCAACAAGGCCATGAAAAATGTTCATTTCATTTGGGGCCAGATGCAAAAACAGCAGCATCTCAGTTTGGTGTTGACATTTGAGAAATTTGTAGCTCATCTTTGCCGGCATATCTGGATGTGCCCGGCCATTCAGATCCAGTCGAAAGCCGAGAACGGAGACAAAAACTTGCCACTAATTACAAGCCAGACACACAGGCACACAACTTGAGTGGCACATTTGCACATGCGACCGCCCAGAATGAAATGTATCTTACGGATACGGATGCCAGGCATCTGCTCCCCAGTTTTGGGCTGCGGGGGCGTCAGCTGCAGCCGACTTAATTGCCTTGCTTATTTCGTTATTGGCCGTAATAAGATGTCAACGCTGCGCAAAACGATTTTCCGCAATTCCATATATGTGTATATGTATATATGATGGTAATAGATAAATGTTTATAAATATACAGATTTAGTGAGATACTCTTGAGTATACAAAATATATACACAATCTTCAAAAAGCTTAATATGTATACTTTTCAATTCTTTTAAACGTACAAAATAAACATTTAATTTAATATTATCTGTAGTCATTTTCAACAATCCTGAAGATTTTAAATAATTCGTTTAGGTATAAACTTATAGTATTCTAAAAATTTTAGATGATGACTGTTTCCCGTATAGTAAATTTGTTTTTTATAATTCCCACACTTAAATAGACCACGAAGTGATTTTATAGCCACAGGAAAAAAAGAACCACATTTTCCATCATAAATTTCGTAGTTTTTTAGTGGTCTTCGCGTTTTTCGTCGCCTTTACACATTTTTAACGGGCTGTGAGTTATGTGCGACGAAGCATGGAAAATAATAATCAAAATAATCGGCGAGTGAAGAGGCCAAATAAAATTTAATTTTAATCATGTGCGAAATATATACACATGCCAGATCAAAGGGAATTTTGGGGATATATCCTCTGTGTGAAAATATAAATAGAAACCGGGCGAAGAATTTCCGTGCGAACGGCAGCTGCGACGAATGCGAAATGAAAGCGAAGGAGCAAAAGAAGAGAGCAGGTTTTGAGTGAGCGAAAACTTGCAGGCGGCCATTTTGGCGGGGGGGTTAAGCCCGGATGCGTGAGCGAGCGAAACAGAGCCTCGCAGGAGAGAGAAAACGAGACCGAGCACTTCCAGTGAGGGGAAACTGAGTGCGAATTTTGAGTGCCTACCGGGCGGATGATTGAGGGCGTTACTCGGCAAAAATGGCAGCAGAATGTTGAAAGCTCTAACTACGGCGCACGCACTCAATGGGGGAGCGAAAGAGAGGGAAGCAGTCGCGGAGAGAGATGGGGCTATACAGGGGGGAGAAAAAGAGGGCAACAAAACAAGATGGTAGTGCAGCAGACAACTTGCAACTTGTCCGTAGCTTGTTAACAATTGCAGCACTCAAATAAATGAGCCACAAGGAGCCCGGATTGAGTGTGCCTTTTTGTGTAAGAGTGTGTGCTTACACTCGCCAAAAAATTAGATGGTTCTAACTAAGTCTATTAGGTCCCAACTATATCATGTATGTCATGTATTAAAATTTTATAACCTTATCAATTTATTTTGTGTTTTCCAGTCCTATCATTGGCCATTAATTGCTTTTTTTTGTTTTCATATCTTTCACTTGAAATGTAACCCTTATACAATGATAGAAATATGACGCACCAGCTATATATAAATTATTTTTAAATAAAGTTGTTAGATTTGCATTTACATAAGAGTTAAATATGAAAAACTATAAAGCTGTTATTGGTTAATCGACCTTATAATAATCAATTAAGATTCTACTTCAAATATAGAGTACAGACATATTATTTTTAATTTACTTATTTAAATGGAAATAGTTGTTCAAGTCAATGTACATATTGGTATTTCAACTTTAAATATAGAGTTCAGACATATTATTTTTCATTTAGTTATTTAAATGGTATTTCAAATTCTAAAGAACCCATTTAATTTCTCTCAGTGTCTGGAGAAATTAGTTTTGGCCCAAGAAGAAGCAGCAGATGTTGCTGCTGTTGGTGTTGCTGTTGCCATGCTGCAGGCAATATACTTAATTAAAAGTCGCACGAGACAAAAGCCGAGCAAAAAGCGATTAAAAAGAGCAAGATTTTTGCACAACTGCTGCAGCCCTTACAATTCCTCCCCTCTCCTTCGTCCCTTGGCCATCACCCTGGGGAACCCCCTCTCCCTCCCCTCCCGCCTTTCACTTGCAATTGTTTGTCACTCAACAACGTTGTTTCGCTTTTATTTTCCCTCTCTGTGTTTTTTTTTCCAATTTCTTTGTTTTTTCGTTTTTTTACAGGCGACACTTTAGTTAGCACATCAAAGTGCCTTTTGTGCTGTTGTTGTTGTCGCCGCCAATTCTGATTATTCACATCGATTGGAATTTGTGAAATTTTCACGAATTGACACTTTTAGCCACTTGGGTGGTTCTTGTTCTAAATTTACACACCTTGCGGTTGCTGCTGCAGCAGCAATTGTTGCTGTTGCTGTTGCTGCTGTGCATGTTGCTGCTGCCATCGACACATCGCTGATGCAGTGACAAACCAATTGATTCGCCCCGAAATGCCAGCAATTTATCCGCCAGTGCACATAATGTGTGGTCTGCATAGTGGAATTAGTTGCAAATTGCAGAGAAAACTGTGACATTTGTAAGCAATAAAAAAGGAAAAATATTTCGTTCTCTAACAAAAATGATTTCTATTGATTTTTTTTTTATTTCTAAAGACAAAAAAAGTTGTTCATTAGTAGATATACATATACATATGTATATGAATATTTGTGGTATTTATTTTGCTTTAAATTTGATACATGCTAAATTATATGTTCTATATTTAATAAACAGTTTAGCAGTTGATATGACTACTATTAATAAGCTTTTTAAGACATTCTTTTTGGAAAATCTTTTTACCAGTTCTGGTAAGTGTTTCATAAATTTAAGTGATCTTTTTTACTTTGTTAGGGACCTATAGTTTAAATACGCATTAATAATCAAAATATATTCGCAATTCAAACGCATATAAGTACCTGGGAATAATTAAATTAAATACAGTTCTCATTAATTTGCTATTGCCAGAAATTCTACGAACAATGGACCTCGAAACAATTAATTAATCGACCCCGCTGATGACTTCTCAACTTGGCTGCTGCATTTCTCAGACCGCTCGTGTTAGCCAGAGGCACCTGTCCACCGGCTTTTCTTTTCGGGGACGTCATGCGGCTTTTCCGGCTAAAACGGTTACAGATCGATTCAGAATTTTATGGAGCGCGTGTTGTTTGGGGCTGGACAACGGTAGGCATTAAATTATTATAGTTTACATTCGGGTTTAATTAATTACAAATATTTGTTCAGAAAGCGCGCTACTCCGCTGCACTCCATCGAAAGAGACAAATTGATAAATGATCGCTGATGGGAATTTATGTGCATTTTCGATGAGGAGAATTCACCTGTTCCACAAAAAGGAGGAAAAACACATGTCACTCGCTGATGATGATGAACTCCCCGCGATGGCTATAAATAGTATCCGACTCACACAAATCGCTCCTGATTAATGTCGCCCAGTTAGTGCAAAATTAGATGAGAAATTGTCAAATGAAACATTTATGGCCACTAACGAAATAAATTATTATTTATGTCGCAGCCAATGTGAAAAGTGACAGGCAACACACATCCCACAGCCCCACACATGTGCCGATATCGGATTTCAAACACAGCCATTAAATTATTATAAAAATGTTCTCATTTCTTTTTGCCGTAGTTTGTTTTTGGGCGTCACTTTTGCGCACGAGGTCTGGAAAATGGAAAATATTCGATGGGCGTTCAGGGGGCTGGACGGGGATGTCAGAACTCTGGGCCACACAAGTGGCGGCTCAAAAATGGGCGGGGAAATTGAGAAGGCTTCGGAATATGGATTTTTATGGATTTTAAAATATAACATACCTAAATTTATTAAATAATTAATACATTTTTAAGCGGCTTTAAGTATTATATTTAACCACAAGTCCACAAACTTAGCTGTTTTAAAAATTATGATTAAACTATAAAAAGTTTAACGACTAAAGAATAATTATAAACTCTTAAAAATATTATTCAATTAATTAGATGGTACTGCAATTCTATATTCTATTCTAAGAAAAAAATGCAATAAAGTTTTTCAGTCCTGCTTTCGATTCCCACCCACTTTATATGGCTGCTATATCCTTCGCTAAGAGTATAAATAACACAACGCTAATGAGCGCGTCGAAATTTATGACAGTCGACAAGGAAAAGCAGCCCCACTTCTTTATATTCCTGTATGCACCGCATAATTCTCACACTTCGACAGGCGACCGAAAAACGAAAAGCGGAAAAAAAACACAATCCCCAACAAATTCAAATTGAATGCCATGTCACCCACCGAAGTCCCCGAACCGAACCACACCCCCGCCTGATTGCCAACACATTGGAAATGTCAAATTTAGCTGACAATTAATAAATTATGCGAACGGAGCGCTTAAATGGCGCCAGTTCGGGGACCAGGACGTCACATTTTCATATTGTCATTAATTTTAAATAATTACGAGAGGGACAGACGGCGAGAGAAATCAAAACATTCCCTATGGGTGGGCCATATGTGCGCGCTCTTAATTAACTGAGTGCCAGCGAGATCCTGGCCACAAATTGTTCACACTTCAACGTTTTCCTTGCATTTTTTTCCTGAGAGGGAGAGATCTCTCTAGTCGGCCTACCTTATCCGTCCCCAACGCCACGTGTTCGAATTATACGGAAAAAAGGTACCCCCAAACTTATTTTTTTGGGGCATCTAATTGACATGTTAGTGACACATGTTGCCGCAACATTTTCGGCTCGAAAACGCGACTCCTGGGCGAGGACCTCACACGACAATGTCAGCGTAATTCGAGTCGATGATATATGCTTAGGGAGCCGCGGTTCGTTAGTTGGGAATTATTTATACGGAAATCTTCTGACATTGACAGAGAGCCAGGAACACCGCGCGGAGCTTTGGGTTTCGCATATCACAAGTCCGCCGTGGTGACAATGAACTTGGAAAATAAAGTTGTGGGGTGTTAACGATTTCCAAAACTGAATCAAATTTTTTTTTCATATTTATACATATATAACATATTATTATATATAAAAAAAGTATTTGTACTAAAAAAAAGTATTTCATCAAAATTACACTGATTTTGGCCATCAAAAGCATATATTTAAACACACATTTTTTAAGGCTTTTTTGTTGTTACTTTGCTAAAATAAGACGCACAGTTAAAAGAATGACTGTTTTGTGCAGCTCAGTACCTATACTATCGATTCCAGGTTGGTTTGGGGGAATTTTTTTTTTTACCGATTTCCGCTTTTTTTATAAGGGGTAACACTTAATTTTTGGCGAAAATGGGCCCAAAAAAAATTTTTGTTCTGAGAATACCAATAAATTGGAAATTTTTAAAGGAATTCAACGAGGTATGTCATTCCAAGATCTGACCATTATTTCTAAGGGTTTTGCTTAAAAAACTGAAAAATCGAGTGAGATTTTTCCGGATTTTTTTATTGAAAACCTGTATTTAAAAACACATTTTTTGAGGGTTTTTTGTTGTAAATATGCCAAAATAGGCCGCACAGCTAAAAGAATTACTGTTTTGTGCAGCTGAGAACCTCTACAATCAATTCCAGGTTGATTTGGTAAAATTTATTTTTTGACCGATTTTCACATTTTTCATAAGGGGTAACACTTCATTTTTTTTGAAATTTGGGCTAAAATAAAATTTTGTAGCTGAGAATACCAAAAGATTGGAAATTTTGTAACGAATTTAACGGGGTATGACATTCCAAGATCCGACAATTATTTCCAAGGGTTTTGATTAAAAAACTTAAAAATCGAGTGGAAGTTTTCAGAATTTTTAAAAAAACACATTTTTTGAGGGTTTTTTGTTGTAACTTTGCCAAAATAGGACGCACAGTTAAAAGAATGACTGTTTTGTGCAGCTGACAACCTATAGACATAATTCCAGGTCGATATGGTAAACATTTTTTTTTTTACCATTTTTCGCTTTTTTCATAAGGGGTAACACTTAATTTTTTTTGAAATTTGGACCAAAATAATTTTTTATTGCTGAGAATACCAATAGATTGGAAATTTTGTAACGAATTCCACAAGGTATGACATTCCCACTTTCAATAATTTTTTCCCAGGGTTTTGATCAAAAAATCGAAAATTTTTCGGGTTTTTGGCCATAAAAACATAAGAATTCAATCACATCGTAAATCTAATCCACTAATTTGTTTAAATACGGACTTAACTCCAGCACCGGATATCATTTTACTTACACCCCGCACACTTCCTCGACCTTAACACTCGACTGTTGTTTTCGCCCCTTGGAAATTCAACCTGACCAACGTTCGCTCATCTGCGGTAATCCCAAAACAATCCCCGCTTTTCATAGGCCATTAAAATTAACAATTATGTTGTATCCGAGGGATCTATTCGGGGAGTTTCCGAGTTAAGCCGCATCATGCGCAATGCCAAATCCGTTTCTAATTTTTAAACTCTTGCGAGGGAAGTCGGACTTCGGGCGATAATCGCCAATTGGGCGACGGGCGGCGACTCTTGGCTAACTAAGGCCCTGACACCCGCCCACTCACTTACACACGTGTCACGTCTATATGTCTGCCTTTCTGGCCCACTGACAGCTACAAATTGTAACACAACTCGGGCTTTGCACTGCAAAAAAATGGATTAGCTAAAATAATTGATTATTTATTTATGAACTATTTTAGAACGGTCACGGTAGTAGTGTGTTTTTTGGTTCTCGAAATTAAGTATCTTATAACTTAATATATAATTTTATCTTTATATTCATTTCAAGTATTTTTAAATATTGTTAATAAATAATCATAAATAAAAACTATAAATAAATTTTGTATAGGTTTAAGAAAGAATAGCACGTATGTTTTTTTCGATATAGAAAACCATATAATTATTTTAATTTGTAAAGCTAAATAATAAAATATATTTGTATTTCTCACTAATTTTTATCAGTGCTGATTGGCTTGGCTTGGTCTTTGTTTTTTTGTTTTTGGTGGGTGGGGCAAGGTTGGACATATCTCCCAATGTTTGTTGCGTAGACATTGTACTCTCGCCTCGAAGTGGTCCCCGAAAAACGGGGAAACGAAAGTACGGGTAACCGTCAACGCCGACGCCACGTTCGTGTAACTTTCAGCATAATGACCAAGACACGTGGCTGTCTAATGTGGCCAGGAGAGTGAGAATGTGGCCGGGAGATAAACCCCCCCCCCCCTGCAGGGTTTTCATGGGGGAGGTGTCGCTCCCACAAGCCGCCATTGTTTTTCAACATTTTTATGGTAAAATGTTAAATGAGCAGGGCGGAACTTGTTAGCAGGGAGTTGCAGGGGCTTTTATTGTGTGGCCCAAGACTCGTTTTTAATACATTTTATTGCAATTTGGGATTTCGTTGGTGCTGTCAAGGATTTGTGCTCGGGTTTGGGTGCAATTAAATGCGTGCCAAATCGTTGGACTAATTGAAATTGCCCCTGATATCCAATTAAACTAAGTGCATCTTCTTGATTTCCACTGCTGGTTGGAGTTGGTGTGAAGTGTTCAATACAATAAAGAGTAGTGGTTTTCTATGGTTAAGGTAGTTACTTTAAAAGTCTTGCTTTATGCTATTTAATAGTTTGGTTAACTTTAATGAACAACAATAAAGAATACTTTAAAGTTTACAAATACTTACTCTGTAAATATACTATTCTTTGTTTGTTTAATAATCTTATTTAAATCGATTAAAAAACTAATTTCTTTTACAGTACTTTTGATAATTAACTTAGAAATATACCTTTTCTTGGATATACTAAATAAATTATATTTTAATAAAAACAAATAGTCGGCAATGTCTTTGGATTCACTGCTATGACTTCATTAGCTTATCCCACCCCACAAAAACCTAGATGAGTTTCATTGATATGGACAATCCATCAATCATACATCGAGTTCGGGTGGTACCCTAGATTCTAATCTTCATACTTGGGCCAAAAGTTAATTTACTTATAATTGCCGAGTCCAAGACCGAGTTCTCCGGTCAGTTCGGGCGGGTAATGACTTGTAATTCCGCTAATGAGACCCGGCACCAGGGAACCGGCCCTGGTATCCGTCCGACCAACATGTGTATAGTAAGTGTGACGCTGGCGATAAGATGGATAGATACTATGGAGCGAAACCCAGAGTCGAGCATTTCAATTAGAGTGGAATATGGGAGGAGCAGGGGATCGGGACCAGGGGGCCACTTGCCGGCTAGCCCGGGATCTCTTCCTGTCGATATTAACGCGCAATAAATTAGCACAACCATCGCGGCGGCGAGGTGAGAGAATGTCTCATCTCGGGACTCTTGCCCCTTTTCCCATCAGCGAATCTGCAACCCATCGAAATCGCAAACGCAAACGCGTCTAGCATGCAGAGGCAGCGTTAGCGAGCGATACGCTCCCAGTCCTGCCCCTAAAATGCACTGACAAAAATAAACCACATCTATTTAAGACTCTTTACAATTTAAGATTTTTAAAAGCTATGCCCATATATAAAACATTAGTACTTTTTTAGCTGAATGCACAAATATATATGTTACAATTATAAATCATTTTTAAATTTAATGTTTTTTTAAATTAATTTGTTAAATTAGCTTGGGCGAAAAATAAATCTTAAAATTTTATGTACATGGGTCCTTAAATTAAAGATGAGTTTCAACTTAATTATTTTAAAAACGTCGTTCAAAGTGATTTTAAAATTATTGATTTCATTAATTCTAATAAACAGCTTCGTAAATCTTAAACTCTAAGTGCAATCTTTGGTATTATTTTTTTTTATTACATTTTAAAATTATTTCCAAAGGCATTTCCCAGTGCATTTGGCCACTTGCTTAGTTCTCAATCTCGATGCGCTGCGCATAATCTTCCCGACTCTTTCGACGGTTAATTTCAGTTTGAGATAATTATAGAGCGGCTGCCACCAAAGGCCTTCTGCCCCTCCTGCCCCCTCAGCCCCTTTTGGCCAAGAGTGGTGGCAACTTCGGCGGTTGCAAGGTGCCGTGCGGTTGGCAGTTGGCGGTTGGTGGATGTGGTTGCGGCATGCGCTTGCACGCGCTCGAATTTATTATTAGCCCTCTCCGACAATCGCTGCGATTCTGGGCCTGATGCTGCCCCTGATTCCGATGGCGATGCCTCCGATTCCGATGCCTCAGATCGGATCGGGGCGTTGAGTGTAGTAAGTGATAGTGGGCAGCAGTTGCAGTTCCAGAGGGAAACGGAGAGTCAGTGGATTCAGCAGCCAAAGCGGTTGGCCAGTCCATAATTATCCACGGCGATCAAGATCAAGATCGGTCGAGGGCATCTTGAGTATATGCAAATGTTTGTAACAACTAGAATATGGCGTGATTACAGAACGTTTAGCAGGAGTTGGGATCAACTGAAAAAAAGTGGATAGAGTTTGAAATAAGAGGTAAAACGGGGAAAATCTAGGAAATATATTACAAAAGTAATATCCAGTATCTAGGTATTAAAATAAATTTAAAAATAAAATTTCTTTTGATATATGAATCATTCTTTAATCCGAAATTATAAAACAAAATATTGAACTCTGCTGAAATATCTAATACTATGTCCATCATTTTGGAACAAATTACCAAAACAATATTGTTTACTGAGTAACAAATTAATATTAGCCAATTATTTATAAATACCTACCTTGATCTTGTAATATCAACCGTCTTATTGGCATGGAAAGCTCTACCGTAAACAACAAATTGTTAAAAAACATTACCAGATAAAATATTGCATTCTTTATTATCACATTGATATACAAGCAAATATCCCCATAAAATCAAGTCATTCATGTAGAGTATTCCCTTCTTCTATACATTTGTAAAACAAAATATACCTATAGTTATATATTTTTGGTACCCACATGTATTATTTTTCAGCATATCGTTCGTGGCCAGTCCAAAGCGAAAATGCCGACAGAAATCAAAGTCATATGCGACCACGCCCACCGCTGGCATGTTGATCTTCATCAAGATCGCCCGAAAACGGGACTGAATGAGTGTCCAAGGGGAACTGCTGCCTCCATAGAAGCTAATCAACAATTTTCTCACCTCTTTCCCGACCGATGGGATAAAAAACGAAGAGAAAAGGCTGGAAAAAAAACGAAATATACCAGAAAATAAACTCTGCGGTAGGCGTTTGCCTCGCTGAATGTTCTGTCTTCAGTGGACCCAACGGATCCCCAATCCCCGAACTCCGATCTCCAATGTCCGATCCCCGATTCCCGATCCCCGATTCCCGATCCCGACGCTATCCCAGGCAATTTGCAGCCTTTGTTTTAAGCCGCGCTTTTTAGATAATAAGACCCAAATTGAGGGCCGAACCTGTTGCATGTCGGCAAATCGGGTTAATCGATTTTAAATCGCTTTTATGTTTTCATTTTGATTCATCTGCGGCAAGATTAATCAGCAGGAACTATTAGAAGTTCGTTAGTCGTCGCATATCCATCTGAAAGGTTGAAAACAAACAATAAATTCTAGACGAATTGGTGGGGAAATTGTCGCGTGAAATATGGAGTTCGCTTTGACTGCGGTCGCCGCAATTTAAATCAATTGGGTAATGTATGGGCTCGTTAATGGAAATTTATTCCTGCAGTCACAGGACCACACATCGATGCCTGTATGCTACCAAATAAAACATGCTGAATTTTTGCCCAGCAAGTTGCAAATTGATGGACAGTCAGCAGACTGTAGCGTCTCCCCGTTTTCCCTTCTCCCCTCTCCCCTCTCCCAGCAGGTAGGCTTTATATATGGTCGAGTATTTATAGCTGCCCGCACTGTGCTGATTTTTCAAATGCCCCAGCAATCGTACATACACAGAGAATATTAAGACCTTGAATGGGAAAAACAAATAATACAAATAAGTACAAAAAGGCATTAAACCATAAGAATACGTTTTTACAGTGGTATATTATGATTGCGGAACCCACAAAAAAAAATATTTATAAAAAATATATTCCAAGCTCGTTGAATGTTTAAATTAATTTTCTTTGAATATCTTCTTAGCATTGCATTTTTTTTGCGTGCAAACATTTTGCCAGCTTACTCAACCACTCAACTGAGAAAAAGGCAGCCACTAAGCCACTGGTCTCATGGCTCGACTACAGATTCAGACCCGATCTCCGCTGCCTTCACACATGTAAAGCCTAAAAAATTACGTTTTCTCAATAAGTTTTGATAAAAATCAACATCATTTGTGGCGGCGCAGTTGGGGGGAATTCCGATATAAGGTAGCTGCTGTTGTTGCCCCCAAAAAACAGCAGCCTTACTGCGAAAACACTGTTCGATGTGGTGGGTACCTTGAATGAGCTTCAAAGTTGGTCATCTTGCAAAATCTTACCTTTATAAAGTTATAATTTTAGCTTTGATTAAGTGAGCTTTAAGTACTTGTGAAAAATGGTCGGTTGTAATATTATTAACTCTCAATACTTAATATATTAAGTCTGGGTAAATATAAACAAATATTATAAATTATGAAATATTTTTATACAAAAGTCTAAAAGTAAACTTACCTGAAAGACCCCCAAGCCGAACCCCTGTAGAGCAACCGACTTCTCGAACCTCATTAGCTTACGCATGAGACGCGAGATGAAACCAGTTAAAACGGCGAACAGATCCGCGGATGCTTTCTCCCGCTCCTCGGGATGTTGTTGTCAGCTTAAGTCGGTAACTGCTGGGCCAGCTCAGCCACAGTGAAGCCACAGCAAAGCCACAGTGAACCACCGAACAGACAGACAGACAGAAAGACAGACAGACATGAGACCACATCTCGTGTCTTACGCTCGTCATTTGCGCGATTTTTAAGCTGATGATCAGCGACAAACGATCTTTCACTGGCAACATGATGGATTCGTACCACCAACAAATTTGCCACTGATGAATGGATTTCTGTCCGTCTCCCCCAAACGATCCACTGCGATCCATTCCATTCCACAGCGATCCAATCCGATCCGATGCCAACCAGTCCGATTTCAATCCGATCCGCAGGGGCTTACCCACCAAGACGGCGCGGATTCCATGTGCAGCTCCTGGAATGCGTAGCAAGTCGGAGCCAAACAAAGTCAGACATCAGTCGGATGAGTGTAACGCATTGTAACAAATTGGACTGGCGTTTGTAGCGACAGCCGGACAGGATATTTCAGTCGGAAAACGAGGAGAACAGAACGGGGTTAAAGCCGTCTGGAAGTCGTTGGCCAAGAGAGCTAATCACAAAGAGAAAAGTGCAATAGAAAATCAATTTATAAATGCTTACCCATGATTAATATAAATTTGTTTCGGAAAAATATATCAATTTACCAGGGGCAGAAAATAATCGTCTTTTAAAACCTATTTCCAATTTGGCTGAAATAAATTAAATTAGATTATGGAGAGTTTTATAAATAATTATAAATTAAATTCACAGTAGTTACAATTAAAATAATCCAATTCCAAATTTAAACAACATAAACTAGTACCAAATATCCAATGTAAATATTCAAATAAAATCTCTACTTTAACTCCCCAGTCACTATATTTTTCCAAGTGCACCAACAAGTTAGTGGCGTAACCAGTTGAAGGTGATTGATTTCCCTGGGCCTTACTCTAATTGGTGACCCCGTTCAGAGTGGCGGAGACCACCCATCCAGCGCCTTTAATGACACTTTTCCCAAGTCCGCTCGCTTTGATATGGTAATAAGGAAAATCCCCTCAAAGACACCGGCAATTGTCAATTGATATATGTGCAGTAAGAAGAGCTGTGCGCTGGCTGTCACAATGAGTGATATGGAAATGGAAATTACCGGGGATTCGAGGCACACACATAATCGCCACTTTTGTCAAACGCGTCAATCAGTTTGTGGGGGCATTACTCAGGGAGATCTGCAGCTCGGTACAAATATAGTAGAGTCCAAAAACCACCGAGCGTTGACGTGTCAGAATTTTCATATGCATGTCAAGTGTCTCTGAAAATCACGCCCCTACAAAAAGCGCTGATTATTGCGGCTGCTCGTTGATTTCCCTTTGATTCGAATTTGGATTTGGCTTGTGATTCGTTCGCCTTGTCATGTCAGTTTTGACAGTTTTCGTGGCCAGAACAAAGGGAAATGCTGGTTCTGCTTAGCTTCAATTAGATGAATTGGAGTTTCCTTCACACCAGCAGCAGTCATCAGCCTACAGCATCTGAATCCGAGTCAGGATCGACCGTTACGGCATTATAATTGCCATTGGATTAGCTGTCAGTTTCTTTTTTTTTCATCCAAACCCGAGGCTCTTTCTGGTTGGTCGCCACAATTTGATGTGACATTGATGTGTCAGCCCGTTAAATGAGCAAATATGACAGGACATCAGACTTGTTTGCGGTTGCCTTTTTTCAGAATTGGAATCGGAATCAGAATCAAAATCCATAGCCTGAGGGTTGCTCCTGGGGGGATGATCACATCAAATCACCCTGATGACGATGATGAGTGCATTGTTTGCGGGCCAGACTTTCTCAGGATTTGTCACTGGTTTGATTTGGTTATGGAAAACCTTGACATTGACTTTCCGAAGGCGAGAAGTTAATTGCAGTTCAGGGAATGTGAATAACAAAATTAGCGGATTTTGTTGAACCATAAGGATCTTTGGTTAGCTAACAAAGTCTTGTAATTGTGAGTTTTGTTAAATGCATTTTATTTTTTAAGAAAGTCAAAAGGTAATCCCTATTTGAATGACGGTCTGTAAGATCACCGACCTTTCTTTTCAATGTTATAATAAAAACTTTAACAAGGCAATAGGATGAGGTCGATACAATTGACATATTTAGCTATACAAATGTAAGACCATGGAAAATATTAAATTTGAATAGTAACGGTCAAATAGTTGGGGAGCTTAAATTGGTTTTAATTTAATTAGTTCATTAATAGTTAGTAGTTTAAACATTAATTGGCAATAAAAGGCTTAAAAAAACCGTAATTAATGCTTCATTTTAAGCACTCTCAGCTAATTGTTCGCACCCTAATCGGGCCCACTGTTTGCCAACTCCTTAATAAAGTTAAGCCGAAACTCCAACCTTAATCAATAATTCGGCTATTCGTTTAAGCCAATGCACCCGCTCTTTGCCCCTCTCCCCCTTTTCCTATGCCCTTTTCCCTATCCGTTTAAAAGCATATTAGATAACTTGTTCCGAGGCATGAAAAATAAAGCAGAAAATTTCGATTTCATGGCGATAATCATGAATCGTGATTTATTTAGCGGAACAATTTGTCAGTGCGGTGGCGTGGCCCGAGGGCCGAAAGTCCATTTCGGTTATTTCAGTGGGTCGGAAAAAGGGGTGGAAGTGCCAGTGCCGGTTGCTGTTGACTTGTGAGTGCTTTGCACCCAAGAAACTGGGAAACCGGGAACCCAAAATACGGATACGACGGACACGCTACAAAGGACTGGGGGAAATTCGCGCAACTATTTGTGAAATTCGGGTGGAACATAAAATTGCGTTATCTATGGTCTCATTATCATCAACAGACGGCGGCCGAAAACCCTCACCCTCACCCTTACCCTCGCCCAATCCCAATCCCAATCCCAAACAGAATCCGAATCCCGTCCGGATGCAGTCAAGTTGAAAATTAATTTTGTCACAGTTGCGCATCGGCGGAAAGTGTCATTATGATATCGCGATTCCCACTGACACTCCGCCCACCGCGATGATTCCGTTGATGATGAGAGCCTGTCGTTGTACTTCCGTATTTCTGGTATACCATATAAATGTGCGAGGGTCGCTCTAGGCATTTCGAATTGCTAAGCACACGTCTGATGAACACCCCTCGCTTTTTCCCAGCCGGCAAATTGAAATAGTCGCGTGATTCACTCGGTTTTTTAAGCGATTCGATTTGCTGGCAATTTGTTTGGCATTAGTTAAAAAGTTTTCACTTTTTTTGGGGTAGGACTCCTTGAGGATTATATTTTTGTTTTGCCTGCAACGCCTACGTGGGAATTTGTAAATTAATTTAAATGAAAATTGAATTTTATTGGCTGTGACAATTGCTGCACGTTTTGTGCAGCTGAGGACCTAAACTATCGGTATAACGAATTCGACGAGCATTATTTCCCAGGGTTTTGATCAAAAACTATAAAAAATTGTTTCGTAAGCGTTTTTTGATCTAAAACAAAACGCTCAGCAAAAGAAATGACTGTTTTGTAAAGCTGAGAACCTATACAATCAATACCAGGTTGATTTGTTAAAATTTATTTTTTGACCGATTTTCGCATTTTTCATAAGGGGTAACACTTAATTTTTTCCGAAATTTGGGCCAAAAAAAATTTTTTTAGCTGAGGACACCAATAGATTGGAAATTTTGTAACGAATTCAACGAGGTATGACTTTCCAAGATCTGACCATTATATCCAAGGGTTTGGCTTAAAAAACTAAAAGATTGGTGGCATTTTTCCGGATTTTTGACAACAAAAAAATATATTTAAGACACATTTTTTAAGCGTTTTTTGTTGTAATTTTGCCAAAATAAGCCGCTTAGCCAAAAGAATGATTGTTTTGTGCAGCTGAGAACCTCTACAATCAATTCCAGGTTGATTTGGAAAAATTTATTTTTTGACCGATTTTCGCTTTTTTTATAAGGGGTAACACTTAATTTTTTTCGAAATTTGGGCCAAAATAAAATTTTTTAGCTGAGGATACCAATAGATTGGAAATTTTGTAACGAATTCAACGAGGTATGACATTCCAAGATCTGACCAATATTTCCAAGGGCTTTGATAAAAAACCCGAAAAATCGAGATGATTTTTTCGGATTTTGACCATCAAAAAAATTGACACATTTTTTAAGCGTTTTTGTTGTAATTATTCCAAAATAGGCCGCACATCCAAAAGAATGACTATTTTGAGAAGCTGATGACCTAAACTATAAAATCTCGGAGGATTAAAAACATTTTTATACCCTTGCAGAGGGTATTATAATTTCAGTCAAAAGTTTGCAACGCAGTGAAGGAGACATTTCCGACCCTATAAAGTATATATATTCTTGATCAGCATCACCAGGAGAGTCGATCTAGCCATGTCCGTCTGTCCGTCCGTCTGTCCGTCCGTCTGTCCGTCTGTCCGTCTGTCCGTCTGTCCGTCCGTCCGTTTCTACGCAAACTAGTCCCTCAGTTTTAAAGCTATCTGCTTGAAACTTTCCCAAAAGTTGTCTTTCTATTGCAGGTAGTATATAAGTCGGAACGAGACGGATCGGGCCACTATATCATATAGCTGCCATATAACTGAACGATCGTAAATGCCATAACTTTGGTGTTTTTAAAGTTAGGAAGTTGGGATTTTCTATGAGTCTTATTTTTGGCCAATCAATGCGACCTACCAAATTTCATAAGGATCGGCCGACTATATCCTATAGCTGCCATATAACTGAACGATTGGAAATGCCATAACTTTGGTGTTTTTAAAGTTAGGAAGTTGAGACTTTTTATGAGTATTAAGAATACACCATATGAATAATTTTGAAGAATATAATTTACAGAATATTCTGCAAGGGTATATCAACTTCGGCTCCGTCCGAAGTTAGCTTTCCTTTCTTGTTTTTACATATCTTTGCTTTTTTTTTTAACCGCTTCATTTTAAAGTAACAAACACAAAGCTAATAACAGAATGTTTTGTCCATATCACCTTGCACCACACATTAACAACCTCTTCAAACTCCCAAACTCCAAAAATCAAAGAGTTTCCCAACTATTGGGGCGGCCATCAACAAGTCGGCCAAAATCGAAAATCCGTTGATGTCGGCTCGTGTGAGAGGGCTCAAAGAGCTGGCAACTACTTTTCACTTTGCACTAATCGCATCTAATTTGACAGATTTACATAAGGATTAGACAGAGACGGAGACAAAGACTTTGGTAAGAAAGGAAGGCAAGGGTCGATGTCTGGGTTCTCGGGTGATAAAAGTGATGGAATGGCCCGGCGTAAGTACATATTGATGACTTGACACTGACTGACACTGTCAAATGTCACTCAGCCGAAAAGAGAAGGATTAGACGGTAAGACGGAGGTCGTCGATAAATCGGGGTTTCCACTGAGGTTCAGTACATACTATATATCGACGACAGTGAAGAACCAGAACTTACTCAAGTGGGCGTTCCGGCCCGGCGTAATTCACACTTTTGTCACGGGCAGTTGACCCTGTAAACCTGCCGAGAACAGAACCCCAACCCCACCGATCCGGTCCCATATACAGCGTATGCGGTACCAGCGGATATTGATGACACAATGCTGCACATTAAGTCATTCAATTCGAAATGTTGCGCAGCTGTGACGATTTTTAGCACCAGACTACCGGACTGGAAGCGGCAAATCAACGACACATCAAGCGCGAAAAAAAGGGGTTGGGTCGGGTTAAGTCCGGTGCCGAGTTGGTTGGTTCACTCGTGGTCTAGTGCACTGCTCAAAAAAATTTAAATACTTGGTTAATTTGGTTTATGCAGAAAATACAACCCCAAACTTCTTTGTGGACTAAGAAAGTTCTAAACAATTATAAAAACCAAAATACTTGCATGTTCCACTCAAACAGTTGTGTAAAATGGAGATAAGGATAGCTATTTAAAATCGAACAAATACAATTCAAGAAAAATAAGGATTAAGAGAAAAAATAAAAAGTTTCCAGTGTACATCTGGCGTCAGGGTTTTCCGAGACCAATTCTGCTTTTGGGGGCGCGGCGGCGACTTCATTACTCTGCGTCATTAGGCACTCAAATTGTTTCCATTGAGCTCTAACTCTTCTACTGAATACAGGGTATATGAAAGGTATAACAAACTTGGTAATAAAGAAAAAACAACGCCTTTATTTTAGGAATACTTGGAATAAGATGTCCTCAGATTAAATTAGTATGATTTAATATTGACTACCTATCCATGATTTATAGAAAATGGATTATTAATGTTAAGAAAGCATTTTAAAGTAATACAAATTGTTCTAGAGTTTCGGAATAATGTATATTTAAAATATCCTAAGCAGAACAAATGGGTATTTCCCAGTCTTTTCCTTTACTGGGCCTTTTTCTACTTGTTTAACTCTTTCGATGAAATTGAAACGGTTGCGCTTCAATGCCAAACGGAAGTTGGCGTCAACGTCTAAGGTGCGTCCGTCACCTCATCCTACCCCCGTCCCCCCTTGGGCCACACCCCCACCCTCACCCCTGACCCCTCTCCGCCCCCGGCTATGAAGTGACAAAAGGTCGCGCTTGGTCAGCGCCAGAGGTTCGGTGTCATTCAGTCAATCGATCGATCCGCATTATCGACCCGCTGCGAACTGTGCTAATATCGTCAAGTTAACTGCTGTGCAGTTGTTCGTAATTTGCTTTTAATTTTTATGACCGTTGCACCCTTTCCGCCTTTTGTGGAAATTAAACTGGTATTGCTACACTGGGAAAATTAAAATTAATATGTATTATTGAGCTTTAAAAAATATTATAAGTGTAGATGATTTCTTCAGAAGCTACGAATACTTCAGAAAACTATATATGTGATTACTTTTCAAAATTTGTATATGGCAAAACTTAACATATTATTTTGATCTGTCTAAAATATTCTGAATTCAAACCAAAATAACGAATTAAAATTAATTGAATATGTACATTACAATATAATTATAATATCCCGGGGTGATAATTCTTACTAATTTTTTTCCGTGCAGTTGAACTGAAACTGTTGAAGCGTTGCCATCAACGCGCCACACTCTTTGTCGCTGCAAATTAACAGCGCTAATGATCGATTTTATAGCGGGCAATCGATAGAAGCTATATCAATAAAAGTGCCAAGTACACATGCACTTCGTTGTTAAAGGGTTCAAACTAAATTACCTTGGCTTTGGCGTTAATGAGCTGCCCATATGACATGTTGTGTTGTTGTTTCCGTTGACTATATCAAAATGTAGTTTTATTTTCGGCGAATAAAAGAGACGATGTTCATTTGGGTATACGAAATAATATTTATGTACTTTTTTTTGACAATTCAATGACTATAAATTAAATACTAAATACTAATTTAACATAAAACATTATTATTGTATTTTTAAGCCAATATAAGGCGTTCTTCTCGTCCAGTACTTTTATACTTATAGTTTTTAAATAATTTTTTAAATATTACACAGAACTAGTTAACCTGACCCAATTACTGTAGACTCTTCTGAATAAAGTTGTTCACTGCCTGTCGAGAACAAATCAAATTAATATTGGTTTTCATGTGCCCCACTTCGAACACCTCGAGTGTTTTAAATAGATAAATCGAACTGGACACCTCTCCTTGTCCGGATGAAACCCGTTTCATTAACATTTACTGCTTCCGCAGAGCTTCTGGTTTGGATCCACTGAGTGTGTGGCAACCGGTTGGCACTGAGATTCGTCGTGGATGCCACCACATCGATTAAACGGCATTGAAACTCTAGAAACTTTTCAGCAGGCCACGATAGTCCAATTTGCAAGACACGTACCAAAAATTAACAGCAGACGTTGACTTTGGCCAAAAAGGAGGATGGCCATAATTTGCATTTTGTGCCAAAGAGCAGCTGACAACTTTATTTCGTTGCAATGGCCAGAAACGGCCTCAAATTACGGAGGCATTCAAGAAGTGGAGCCGGACTTTGGCAATAGAATAGCCACTGGATTTTGTCAGAGAAGGAGCTGCCTTCAGCCGGGAAGTTAGCGCCCAATTTATCATATTTTCCACTGGCTCCAAACTCCAGTTGAATGACTATGTCATGAGCTTGCACTTGGACTTGGACTCTCTGGCCATCTATCTTGGTCTCTTTACCCAAAGAGTCTTTGCTACACTTGCAATGGGTTTAAATGATTTTCTAACTGGATTAGAAATTAAGAGTTGAGTGAAGACCATTTTTCACGAGCAATGAAATTTTAATAAAATAGAAACCTTATAAAATGTGTATAGTAGTTTTAATGGGGAGTAACGAAACTTTTGTATTCATATTTTTCTTACCCTAAACTGATATGTAGATTGTGGGCCCTTCTTTTATTTCTGAGCATCTCCTTTAATATACTAAACATATATTCCCTAGCTTTATATTTAGAGTACTACCCACTTCGTTTTAGCCAAGTTAGAGGCATTCTTCCCCATTGTGGCTAACTGGCGCCCAAATCCAGTTTGCGACGACGTCTCCTCGCTGAAATCATGTGCATTCGCTTGTCTGGGCCTTCACAAAAAATTTGTCTGTGGGGCAGGAGCAGAAGAAGGAGGACGAGGAGCAGGAGGAGGAGCTGGGTCCTGGTCCTGTCTGGAATTCAGCACACAATGGGTGGTGGAGCGCATTGTGAACGCCACTTAATTACACGGAAGTTTGCCCGAACTGAACCGAGATGAGCTGCAGTTTCTGCCAAGTCGCGTCATGCGGCTCACTGGAGAACAGGGCCAGATTTAGGGCCTCAGTCTTGGCCAGTTCAAGGTTGGCCCAAAAGGTAAAACGATACGCCACGGTTACTCGCTGGGTGGTGATGCAAAAACTAATTGCAACAAGGTTGCATAAACACTGAGAAAGATGTTATAAGAGAAAGAGTAAGACTTGTGTAGGAATTCACAATTAATAAAAGGCTTATATAAGCATAATACCTAGTTAAAAGTAAGTTAAAGCTGCATACAATTGTGTGACTTTTTCTTGCATTGTCTTCTTTAAATTCTGATAAATACTGGATATATTTTACAAATATTTGTATATGCAAAGAATAACATATTTTCCCCCAGTGATCTTTTGAGCCTCGCTCTCCGAAAGTGTCCCTAAGAAACACGCATATGGCGTGCCAAGTGCAACAAGCGAGTTGGCTGCCAATAAATCAGCAAATATTTCAGCAATAATTCAGGGCGAGAGGTGCTAGCTTGTTGACGATGGTATTCACGCCTTGAGCACGCGTCTCCTCGAGACATCCCATCCCATCCACTCGATCTGGAGCTGGATCGTAATTAATAAGAGCCAGCTAGGATCTGGGTTGGCCGATGGCGATTAATCAGCATATCCAGCTGCGCCTTTGACACTGGCTTAAAATGTAATGATTTAGTTGCATACTCATAATTAACATGCCGCATGAGTCACTCACATTCGGAGTCACGACGATCGCACTCGCACCTCGGGCCAAACTCAGTCGTCGTCTCATTAACTCGCTTTTGTTTTAGGTTTGTTGCCAAGTTTTCGCCTAATTGAAAGTCGGCTTCATTTGAAATGGGCCAAAACGCATCTTTTTTTTTTTGGTAGATCGTTTTGCTTTTAGGGTGGAGCCGAAATCGTTGGAAGTTTGCCGAACTTGGCCTGCAGTGCACGAGGAGTAATTCCGGTGTTAATTTGTACGCAAGATGCCCATCAATCATGGGAGGGTCCACATATTTGTGGGCGTTGGCGGCTAAACTTTGAAGGAGCAGCCCCTGAAAAAGCCGGCGATGGTGACCCAATCGATCTGGGAACGTGAGAACAATGATTGACTCGGAATATGCGCATACTAATTTGGGCGGTGAAAAATAATCGAATGTTGCAAGTCCTCAACTCGATTTTATTTAATTAGATTTTATTAAAAACTTGTAAAGATAAACTTATCGCTTAAAGTACTATAAATAATTTGATTTACTTTATATTAAAGATGATATACTTATTTATAACATGTTTTAAAGAAATCTGTATATCAAACCAATGCCAAACAAATAATTGTACTCATTCTAATAATTAATAATATGTTCTGTAACACAATTAAGTCAGAAGAAAATTCTTTAAAGTTCTAAATTTTCATTAGAAGTCCCAAATTGAATTCCTGGAATATTATTCTAAGACAGAGCTTTATGTGTTCACCTTTAAAGATGTTGTAACATCCACTTACGGCAGCCGGGATCATGTCAATGATGTGACACTGCCACCCAACACACAAAACATTGAAAGACATGAATGAATCGGCGGCTATATAAGGAGTCGGAGTCGGCAATCGAGCCAAAATAATTAAACGCTTGTCAGACAAAGCAGAACAAGCTGGAGGAGATATATACACTGTATCTGGAGGGCAGGGGCCTCCGTCTGATGTCGGGCCCACACACATGGCTAACCGAAAGCCGAAAACCAAAAACAGTTTGACACAATGCCGCGATAAATTTGCTCATCATTCACTCATTCAGACGGTAAGTCATTCACGATCGCACCTAAAAATAAAAGCGGGCCTCATCGGTCTTGGGTGGAAACCACAAGGAAAACTTGTGCCGAGGTGTCAATGAAAACTCAGCGGGGAAAAACAGCCGAGGAAAGCTGCTGGCTGGGCGACAATTCCTCGGCTTCCTCATGCCAATTTGTGGTGATCATTCATGTAACTGTAACAAGATCATTCCCCGATGGCTGTGTGTGGTAAAGTGTCAACATTTACAATGTTCAAATGTCAAAGATGACAGCAGACAGAATGCAAAAAGGGTCTTGGATTGGGGAACATACTAGCAACTGTTGCCGTTTTCTTTGGACTACCAGTTGTACTTTAAAAATACTAATTACTTTTAGAAAAAAATTAATAAAATAACATTACAGGTAAGAATATTTTGGACATGTTGTTTTAAACTAATCACAAAAACAGGTACTAAAAAGTTGTGAAGTAATCCTCCTAATTTAGAAATATTTTTGTATCAAAGTTTTACTGTTTAAAACATTTTTTATTAGTGCGCAAAATGTCTATTTAAAATAATATATATTTATCTTATAATGTTTGAAATTTTTCGATTAATTTAAATCAAGCGTTTATTGTTTCATCAATTTTGTATTTTATTGGTAGTGTATTTTGGAGATAATAGTTACATCAAGTTAACCTTTTAATTACGGGCCATATGCTGCTCCCACTTGCCTCGAGGTGATTTGATCTTTTACCTTATTCTGCTTTTTGCATTACCATAAAAAATTACAACTTGTTTGCTGCCTGGCGTCACTTAATTGTTTTTCCCTCTCGATTCGAATGAAACTGACTGGGGCATGTCAAACAACTGTCAGTTAGTTCGTCATCATTGCCATCATCATCATCATCATCATCGTCGTCGGAGGGGAAAAATTAAACAGAGGAAATGAGAAACGGCAGCAGACTTCTCCGATCGACGATCGGGATCTCGGCATATGATTAATTTGCATTCGCTTTATTCTCCCCTGTGTCTGGCTTTGTTTAAACAATATATTGACTCATAAGTTTGTTGATTAATTCAATTCAATCAATAAATCAAAAATCTGTTCGACGCACAAAAAATAGAAATTCCCAGTGCCCAAAATACAAAATTTCGGAGACAGAGCGCATCAACACCGCTGGCAGTGTTGAAATATTGACACCACAGGTGATTTTATATGGAAGTCAAGAGGTTTATTTGCCTTAGACTTAGGAATATTTTCAGGTGATGGGTGACCCACACACAGTGGGTCTGAATAGGTCTGATGGCAATTTCGGGAATTAAATCTTAAAAAGAACAATAATGAATGATTTGGGATGCGGGTTCGAACTGAACATTAAGGGTCAACAAAGAGCGACGGAAATTGCCTAATGAGCTGGGATAAGCCTTAGTTAAAAACAAGATAAGACAAAGGTTTACTATATGGTAACATTAAAACTTAAGAAAATTTACAAATTTTAGATAGAGTCTATTAAAAAGACTTTTATGATCCAGTCTAAATGACTGCAAATAGTATAGTCACAAAACAGGCATATATTTTACAACAAAATTATCAGTATTTTAACATTCACAAATTGCCACACTTAATTTGAGGGCTGATTACTTCTGAAGTCCGTTTGAAACCTAAATTACCCACCATAATTTCATTCTATTAACTGTAAAACTAACTGAAGAAAGGCCAGCTGCTTGGCCAATTTAAATCTCAGCCCTTTCAACTGTCACCAATTTTCCTAGAATTGGCAATGCATTTTTAAACATTTTCCCAATCCAAAGCTAATTTTCTCGCCATTTTGCATTGAAATTTTGAATAATTCAAGTGGCGCAAATTGTTCGTTGTCCACCTGGTGGTCTTTTTCCTCCTTTTTCGTTATATAACGCACATGACAGTGTGACAAATTTCACATAAAACAATTGCCGCGGAGGCAACAACTGTCGCTAAATAACAAACGACAGGCAGTCAACGAAAAAATATTTAATTGAATTAAATTGTTTGGCATGTCGGCCGCGGCTGTTACCAATCGCAATTGGCCAATTTAGCTGGCGGATGGAAAAAACGCCAAGTAGAAATTGTTAGCCAAATGAAAGGCCGTGAGTCAAGTGGCCCCCGAAAAAGCGAAAGAAATTCGCCGATGGTTAGATGGAAGTTAGATGGAAGTGGAGGTGGAAGTGGAAAGTGACGGTCGAGTGTCGCTTTTATTGTTTACTTTCAATCACTTTTCGTCACGAATTCGTCGGATACAAAGAGTAGCAGCATAAATAGACAATGCCCAAATGGAGGGGTTTTGTCAATCGAAATGGGAGGTGTTCCATTTGAGTTTAGCCGAGGAGAGCTACTACGGGTGGTCATTTGCATATCTCCAGGGGTGTATATAATGAATATATTTAAGGGGAGATTAAGTTGGTAGAACTGGAGAACAAAATCGTAAGTCAAATATGCAACTACATATACTACATAGTTAAATTTTAAATCAAATATAAAAAAAATTGTACGTAAAACATAATATTATATTGAACAGTATACAGACAAAAAGCTTAAAAGAGAAATAGCAAGGCTAGGCCATAAAAAATTGATTTTAAGTGGAAAAGTCATTGTTTAAGAATATTTAAAATATTTTTTTTATTAATTTAAATAAATTTCCTAAAGTTAAAAGCCCTATTTTTACGGCATCCCCTTTGACAACACCCCTGCCACTTGGCCAAATCACAGACACATGGCTGACTGACTGCTTTGTGGACACTGCTGACAAATTGCACATAATGACATTAAATTGAAAATGATTGTGTGCAATTGTTTTTTTTCCGCCCCCTCTCTCCTTTATCTCTATACCTATCTCTCTTTTTTCTGGTGTAGCCATCTCACTTTCGCCCACTGTCCAGCGGAAAAGTCAACAAGAGACGAAGGCGTTTTGCGTTTACGTTTGACGCACAAATTAAAATTAATGGCGGGCAGTGGTGCGTAAAACACGGCACAAACAAAAAATCCCAAGCCCAGCACGATACATCAAAAAGTCCACGGCAACGACAACACACCCACTGTACAAAAAAAAAAACAAAAATAAATACAAATAATAAAAAACAACACACGTGCGCCCAATAAACAGAAGCTGCACTTGAGATCTCTTGCCTGCTGATGGTTTTGATTTGAATTCGAATTTGGTTGGGGATTTTCCTTGCTGGTTTTCCACTTACGTTGAAAATGGTTTCACTTTGCCTAATGTGCAATTAGAAAACGCATTTTCATTAGCTTTATCGCAGGCCTTTAGTTTCAGCTGCTCTTTCGATAAGCTTTCAATGGGTCTAAGTACGAGTATCTCAAAAATGCGCTTAATTTCGTGGATCGGTTTGAGAGGGAAATGTATAGGAAGCGGTATAAAAACAGATGACTAAAAGCATTTGGGGGCCGTAATGATGATGATTATTAGATGATGGCCAAAGAGCCTGAGTGGGTGGATCGAAAGGTGGACGAGGGGGTGGAGTGAGAGCCATATGCCGAAAGCCACAAAATTATAAGGTGGTTGAGATAAAAAGTCCGGAGTGGGTGGAACCCATTAAATTACTTGACTTTGCTATTCATTCAATTCAATTAAATATAGTTTGCAATTTAAAACAATCCGATAAGGTTATGATATGATTTTCAAATACTATTTTCTACGAATATATCTTATATATGTATCTTACAATACTTTCATCTGTTTAACAATTGTAAAGAAATAATATCTTAAGACTTAAACTTTATTAAATATATTTGAATGACGAATAATATCCTATAACACTTTCGTTAACTACTTCTATTAAACACTTAAAATGACAGGCTTAGTTAAACTTTAATGAGAATTAAAGTAAAAGTAAACTGTTTTTCATAATTCTTAGCCAGCTTACTCAATCCGTTAGATTTCTAGCCACTCACCGTAGCGAAATCATGTCATAGATCAATCGTTCAACCAGCTGTTTTTATTCGCGTTTTAGCATATAATTTCCACATTTACTTAATTACAGACATCTGCTCCAATCGCTGGCAGTATGCCATTTTCATTTCAATTTCCAGCCGAGTTCATTGTCTCCTCGAAGAGCTACTCTCACTTTGGCTATATATATCCACATATATATGTGTGTATATATGGCTAAGTCGGAGTCGAACAGCTTTCGCCATTGAATTGAATGGACCCAAAGTAGTTGGCAAATTAGCAACAGCTACAATCACAATCAGCAGAGAGTTTTATTTATAAGCTCAATCATATGATCGTGTAAAATGATTTCGATCATTGGCCATCTATCAAAGCGCCGGTGATTCAATTCGTTTCGTTCATAATGAAACCCAACGGCTGCCAACGTTTAATTAACTTGATAAATCGTTTGTAAATTTCTTAATTATTACGTAGCCGTCGTGTGGTCAGCCAGCCCCTAAGTACGGCAATAATTTAAGCATTTTTGCCTTGCCATTCACCTTAGCAACTCATGTGTGCACCTATTCACATTTATTTATTAATTTTTGTGATTAATTTAATGCGCGACGACAAACGAAATTGTTGAATGTCGCTAATTGTTTATGAAGTGCACAACAACGAAGGCAATTATATGCATATACATTATAGTATACTTTTTGCTTTGGCTATTGGGAAACTGTTAACAAGTTAATTAGATAATTGAGCGAAAAATAAAAACCACATAAAACAGATCTGTGATGCTATGCTAGAAACTGCTTACGTAATTGCCCATTTGCTTAATTAGTGTGATTAGCCTAGTCAGCCAGTTAGTTCTAACTGCTAACCGCTGCTAAGTGCCCAGTTAAAGATGCTTTGAATAATGGATGCAGGTTTACTGTTACAGCAAAATAATTAAGGAAAATATAAGCCCTCATAATCAATATGAAAAAACTTTAATTTTGAGTTTTCTCAACCCTTTTTAAAACTTGGCAACTCTTTCGGATGGCAGCTACTTTAAGTTTGGCATAAGTGCAGCTGCCAAAAAGTTGCTAGAGAAATATATATTAAGTAGAGATGTGGGCGTGATGGGTATTTATTCCTATTATAAAATGTTTTTCAGAAATTAAAGATTTTTGTAAGTGTAAATGTAAAAATTGTTTACTTTAATTTATGTATAATATTTTGTTCCTTACCTTAAGTCAAACAGGTTATTATAAACAACAAAATAAAGCTATATTTTTATAATTTATTAAATCACACAAAAATAAGGTGTGTACATGTTGTTAAAAATGTCCCATTTCCGTTTATTTATCAGTCGTTATATTTTCCCCAATCGCTCATCTCCAGGAAAAACAGTAATTAATTAAAAGCCAACTTCTGCAAAGAAAGAGCTCCCGAGCTCCAAAGCCAAACTGCCTTACTAAGCGCCTTGTGATCCTTTCTTAATTGAAAAATGTCGTCACACAAAACGAGGCGAAACGGCAATGGAAAGCAGAGCAGAGCATTCAGCATGGAAAATCCCTGTTAATCCGGCACTGAAATTGGAAAAACCTTGGCCAAGGAAGTAAATAGGGATTGGAATAGGGAGGGAGCAGAAGAACGTAGCAAACGCCTCAAAACGTGGCTCGTAAAACTCTTGAGCCTCGCCATAAAATTGGACAAATTATGTAATAAATGCAACATAAATTTTGGCTTTGCTCCGCTAATTGGAAAGCAATGCAACAAAAAGATCTCGAATAGAACCATTTACGGATGCTAAGCAGAGCTCAGTGCTGTATTACCATTTCCATTCTGATTCCAATGACAATACCTGGTGGGGACAATCAAAAGTGTCACAATATTACACTTTCACAGACAAACGCGCAGCGGGCAAACAAATCGTTAGACGGCATGTGAGTCACCGAACAAAAAGCCAAGCCATGCCATCGAAATATGCCCAGACTTCATGTCTATAAAGTATTCGTATCCGAGTACCGATTTCATTCATAAATCGCCCCCAGCGTTATCGCCTCGAAATCGTATGCGCACACAAAAGAGGTCGTCACACCTTTGGAAATCAATATCGGCACAATACCACGCTGTTGATATTTTCCCGGCCACATAAAATTTCTTTTCAGCAGTTGGGCCGCTTTGTCCGCCGCTTGACACATTTTATGGCCCAAAAGTTTTCATGAAAAGTTCGAAACTAGCCGCGACAAATGAGCCCGCCCGAGTGGACCGCCGTCGTCGCTTTGTCTAACCCAGATGCTGGTCATCTGTTTGGGTGCGGGAAGAAAGCTCCAGGGGAAGGGGGCAGAGATGTCTGGTATAGATTTTAAAAAGTAGTAGTATTAGTCTTTAAAATAATTGAGGAATGCCTTTAAATATTTGTATACTAAGTCTAAGTTGAAAGCTTGTTCTGTCAGTTTTTTTAGGATTTACATTTATTAACTTATGACTACTCCTCAAAATACTTAAATGTTGTACATAAGAAATTACTCATTCGTACAATAATTAGGTAATATATTTTCTTTATTATTTTATACTAATTTATTGGCACTAAAGGGTATAGTATTTTATTCACTGTACTAAATAAATACTTAAAGATCTAGTTAGCAGGAATATTTTCTGTACTTCTGAACTTTTCTCTTTTTAAGATAACCAGATTTAGCTAGAAATCCGATAGCTGGCCACCTCAGTCATTGACAAAAGACAGATTTACCATTCACGTCCATATCATTTGCATGAAAATTTGTTGAAAAGACATTTAAACGAATCGAATATCGAACTGCTTGCCACGGCAATGTGAAAACGGTAATTTGTTGACCAGTTTAAATGTGTTATTAGCACCGTTTATATGCAAGTTACGCCCCAAAAATAGGGCCAAGCACTGATGGATATCTCGGCTGGATATCTTAGCTGGATATCGGTTCTGGCCATAGTTGGAGTGCCCTAATTTATGTATCTGGATGTGGGCATTCAACGGCAGTGTTATGTCTATATCGGTGTCTGTTTAAACTGCAATAAGCGTGGCTAAGACTGATCTATGGAGGGGCTTAGGTTGAGGATTTGGTTCAATATTGACTGGACTATGGTTTCGGGTTTTTGTCATCTGAACTGCGCTGAGCTTTGGATAAGCGGGGGCATCGTAATGGCCATGTTTTGAAGCCGAGATTGGACAAAAATTGAGCAGTCTTAGGGGACTTAAAACTATATATTCAGCGCTAAATGGGAGATGTCTTTCTTAAGAAAGTGGAATTACTCCTATAAAATAAGTTGTAAGATACGATGTTGGGCTTCGGTTTCGGAAACTTATACCTATTTTAGATATGCGAATTAAAAGAGGAATATGTACACTTAATAAATTCTTAAAAATTATTCCCTTACTTAATAACATGTTAATTTGAAAAGAAAATTTTTTTGTTTTGTTTATATATTATATATTATTTGAAATTTGTAACTGATTTTGTAAATGGAATGTCTTTAAGAAATCTTAATGCACAGAGTGCTAGTACAATATGGATTAGAACAATATCTTGTCTAGAATGTACCTTTTTTAGCCCCATGCCACCGATATTTCTCCCTTCTGCAATGCCTCCCATAAAACCCCATTATTAACAAGGCAACCCACCGAGCCTGTCACGCATTTCAAATGCCTCTTCTGCCACCAGCGAAGAATAAACGACGGGCGGGATCTCCACACAAAATTGTGGGCAAACAAATGCAGCCAATGCATTTGAGGCGACTTTCCCATGCAAATGGAGGCGACCCCGGGCTAGAAAAAAAGCTAAGCCCAAACCAAAGAAAACAGACCCAAAACCAAGCCCACAAAGAGTCGCAGCCAAGCCTCGTAAATTTGCAGCTTATTGGCAATAACTGCAAGTGGCTTGTTAACAATTTAACACGTCTTAATCGTTAAATTTGTGGATGCGCAAAAAAAACAACAACGCCTGAGAGGTGAGTATTTTGTATATCCAAGTTGAATGCCAAACGCATGACACTTTTGTAGGTGTGAATGCCAAACGGGCTGTGGGGACAATTCTGAGTTCTGAGCTCTGAGACTCTGTTGATTTTAATGGCAAACCGGTTGGGTTCCAGTTCGATCTGTTTAATAATGATATTTTCTGGCCCAGGCTCAGACTCCGACGCGGACGCGGACTCCAACTCAAGTTCCGTCCCAGTCAGAGCCAAACAAAAGACTTAAGTCATAAACTTTATGACATTTTGCAAAAATCTCGCCAAGAATGTCATCAATGAAACAAATCGATTTGTTTACATGCCAGCTTCGACGGCATTGCTTTTGCACTGACAGAAAATATATGTTAAAATTAATAAGCAATGTTTCAGAATCTAAATCAGGTTGATGAAATAAAAACAAGGAAGAAGATAGAAATCATAGAACAACGATTGACATTAGGAAAATTGTTTTTTAAACTTTGATTTCTGTTTTATTGGCAAATAATTATTTTTAATTTAGCAACAATATATTTTTTAATTATATGCGTTTCCTTAATGCCTAACCATGTTTACAAATATGTTTTTATTGCAGTGTAGCTTTTTTTGCTGGTGTCGTTGGCAGTCTGGCCTCCGTCTCTCATTGCCAATATCGATTTGACTCCTTTGGCTTGGCCCTGTCTGCCACCAGGTTGCAGCAGACCCCCCTCCTCCTGCTCCTCCTCCTTCACCTCGCCTGACTCCCATTTATGTGGCTTTGCCCCTTGGCTTTGTCCACACAATTCTGGGAAGATTTTAATCTTACTCACTGCAGACTGCCTGGGCTTGTTTTTGTTGTGAAAGGGGGCATTCGGTGTGCGGTTTATGGGTTTTCGTGTCTGATAATTTTCTGATTTTAATGTGCGAAATTAAACATCACATTTTTCAACACGAACGTTTTGGGTGTGTATTTGTATAACTCAAAAGGAAACAGGTCTCCAGGTGAGGATAGTAAAAGGGAGTTGACTTAAAGGGATAATAAAACGAAATGGGGGAAAAACAAATATTTTAAAACATCTTTACATTTCTTCCTTTTTAAAAAATCTCCAATTTTTCCATTAATTACATCTGCCTATTCGATAGACAAAGTTTCCCTTTTCAACCACTTCCCCTTTTTATTAGCAATGTTAACATATGTAAAGAGTAACTTCATCGCTGTGTAGCTGTCACAATTTGTAGGAAATTAATTCCAAGTGGCCAAAATAAATAAACTGTCACAAATTATGCCCAAATTAGCAAGCAACCAACCACTTGCAGGGCGGTACATAGATACCACCCCCTGGGTGGTTGCGTATCCATCAGATACACGTTACATGTGTAGCATAATGCCGGCACAAACACAAATACTACTGCAATTACATTTACGGGGGACAAGTGACGGCAAAGCGGGCAATAAATACAAACCGCATAAAGCGGTGGCCTAATCCTCTGAGTGGGGGTGGTTGTGGGTCGTGGGTGGGCTGTGGGCTGTGGAGGGCTGGAAAGTCACCCCCGGCGTTATTTATACACCCCCGAAAATTCAGCAACAACAGCAGCAGCACCAATTACTCAACATGATTTCAATGAAATTACCGCTCGCAAAACAAAGCCAAGCTGGTTTGAAGGAAGCTTACCCTCAACCATATCGAGATGGAATACACTTGAAAAAATAAGTATCTGAGTGGGATTTAACATTATATCACTATTATATATCACTAATATTAAGGAAAATATTATAGCTTTCTTAAAGGAACTTTTATATTAATCATTTTAATAAAATGAAAATATTAAAGTATTGATATATTTTTAAACTACATATGTAAGAGCCTGACAAAACGTTAGTTTTAAAAATATGTATTATTTTTATTTTGTTATAATAAGTAATAAAGTTAAGAAGTTAATTTTTTAAATGCTATATTAATTTTTTATTTTAAATCATACATTTTTTAAAGTGCGTCAGTAGCAACACCAAAGCAACAACAACATCAATCTCAATAACAATTCATAATTCATGTTTAACATGCGCCCCGTTGTTGAGCAATTTAGCAGGGAAACCATCCCACAACCCCCCACCCCCACACCACCCTCTCACCACCCCTCACCCTCACATAGCAACACCCCCCGCCACCACCCTCTCAAGTGGCCCACTCATCCTCTCGGCAGTCGCATAAATTGTTGATTGTTTGTCTATGCTGTGGGATGAATTTATGGCACTCGGGGAGTGAAGTCAACTTTTTTCTGGCTCAATAACAAATGACACCCCAATGGGGTGGACCGTCGACAACTCAACTCCGTCAGTCATCCATACATACACCTGCCACCCTTCCGCTTTCCTCCGCTCTCCGATGATCATCCCTAATTGGTGTTGAATGGAGTTTGCCTTGTGGCTGGTGAAATTTTCCGCTTTTCGGGGTGAAAGGTGGTAACCCTGAAAGGATGCTGACTGTTTGTCTGTGTCTGCATTTATTTTTTTATGGGGCCATGGAAGATATTTAAGGGTTGGCATTGCCAAATCTCGTGGAAGGGCGTGAAACTTATTAACATAATTGAGATCTTTGTTTACATTTATTTAGGATAAAAAGTGAAATTATGGTTTAGCAGGGGAGTGAAAAATCCTTGTTGGGTTGGACTTAGGGATAGAATATTATCTCGTATTTATGGAAATTATACAATAACAGATTTCCGATTATCTGGAATAAAATAATAAAGAATCCAAGTGTAAAAGAAGAAGCCTGTATCGCTAAACCCAACCCAAAAACACATCTGACACATTATGAACCGAAAAAACCGAAGATCGTTTAAAAATGTCCTTAAATTTTATTTAGCCAACTTTAATATCGCAATTTTGTGAGACAGTTTTATGGGCACGAGTTTAATTTTTTGAAATTTTCATGCATTTTACAAAAGACATCGCGAGAATGCGACGACAAACGCCGCAGGGGAGCTGGCAAGTATTTTCGTATCCACAAGCCGGTGAAATTAGCATGCGCTTAAGTTATAATTTAATTATAATTTATTGATTTTAAACGGACATTTTATTTATACACCCGATCGAACGCTTTGCGGCCGCGTTGAAGTTCGATTTCGGGGCTGTTTTATGAGCTGTAAAAATGTGGACTTTATGGGGCACTTAATTTGACCAAATAAGGGGGACAAAATTAAACAAAAAATCATCTCGATGAGTGGGTCGGTCCGGTGCTCGAATTTAGATGTGAAACCGATGCCACTCCTTTTTGGCAAAGGAAAAATAATAATATTTCAAGCGCCGGCCAGTGTGACCATGTGTGACCAGAACGCAAATGGCCAGCACTGCCAACTGGCGGCGAAATATATAAAGTGCCAACCGCTGCCACCCAATTACCAAATGACATGACAAAACCGCTTTAAGGCGTCGTCGTCCATGTCTCCATACAAAATTGCAAATTAGGAGACCCGGCGTCAAGTGGAAAAAATTCAGGGAAATAACAAAGCAAACAGCCATAAAACTTAAATGCCAAAGACAGAAGGAGGATTACTGGGTGTTTTTGGGGAAATTGATGGGGGAGGGGTCCGGAAACAGGAACTGAAGTAGAGATAACTGCCAACATGGCGGTCGCAGAAAGGAAGGCAAAAAATAGAAACAAATAACATAAAATGCAGGCAATAAAAAGCAGCCAAGCAGCGAATAGCGCGGAAAAGCATGAAAATCTAACTGAGAAAATGGCGAAAAAAAGATAGAAGGCACTCAAATTGGAATCCTAGGATGCTTCGAGGACTAGATGCTCTTAGGAAGTTTTGAGATTAAAACATTAAATAAATATAAATTAAATCAAGATCTCTCAGAACTACTAAACAATTTATATTTTAACTATTTTTTTTTTCAAAAATAATCTTATCTATTTCTTGTTCACTTTTCTTTTCTTCATAGTAAAATAATATACAAAATTACTAGAGGTAATATTTTTACTTTGAAATTTAGATCTTTAACCCATATTTTTTCAAGAAGAATAAAACAACTAAGCTCCCATATACCCCTCTTAAAACGCAGAGCATGGAAATGAAACATAAAAAGAGTCCGCGTCCTGCTTGGGTTTATTTTTTTTGTGTTCGCTTTCGCTTATCTTTAACTGCCATCAACAAGATGGCAACTTCCGTTCGCGCGCCATAATGTTTTCTCTACACAGCAAGGATCCTTGGCACACACACTCACAAGCGCACACACACACAAGTCACGCACACTGCGAGAATTGGGGGGTCGGGGAAATGGTCACCAGGGCGTGTAATTGAGTGCTACAGGACCCTTTTAACATTTTTATTTGCACATTAGCGAGGGTGGAAATGGCGAAATTTGCGCCCAAAGTGACAGAGCGTTGAGTGTGGGCGGCAAGGATATCGATGGGGTGGGGTGGGGGGATTGGGTGGGTTTCCGCTAACCATTTCCGTATTGACTTCCCGTTAGGACTGTCAATATGCTTTCCACTGCGGCCGATGGTGCGTTCATCTCGAAAGTCGTAGACAAATTTGTTTGTGGTTCCAAATGCGACAGTTGCAGAAAATTAGCAGGGGCTTCGATGAAAAAAGGGGAGTTACAGACTCTCCAAACATATGCCAAGATGTCACAGAAAGAGACAACGATCAATTGTTATGGCCAAGGACATAAAAACAGGGGGGTTGATGGCTCAAAAAGTTTACTTAATGTTTAATGTACATTTTATAAATGCGAGCGGGGGAAATGGCATTAAAAATTAGAGCTAAAATCGATAAGGCTTATTATACTGGCTATATAATAATGTAATGTTGTTAAAATTGAAGTAATATTTTGTTGAGATCTTAATATTGCACTCTGTTAATTACCATAACTTTGCTAATTTCAAGACGGTTATTGGATAACAAATATTTAAATTATAGGTTAAATATTACCTTCATTAAATTACTTAAATTCGTGTTCTGTATGCATATTGTTTTAAAACTATATTTTATTACTGAACTGTTAATGCTCAAAATCATGAAACTAAGATGATAGAACTTAAATATAGTACTTATATTTGAAAAAGTCGTTGGCCAAATAATAAATTCGATGTCCCATATTCCCCTAGTTACCCATTTGTGAATCAGAAAAAGCTTTCCTTTTCGCACCACATTTGGAACTACATTTAAGCCTCCATCCGCAAAAAGTAAGGCCACATTCCCAGATAAAGCCGCAGTACACAAAAACGAAGTGGGCCGACAGAGCGGACCCTTTTGGCTCATAATTCAAACGCAGTAGGCCGAATGGCAGCCATTTTGAAACCCTTTTCATACGCGGCGTATGAGTAACATGGCGAATGGCATGAATAATACCAGGACCGCCGTCGCCGTCGCAGTCGCAGCTGATGATAAAACACGAAAATGGGCAAACATAAATCTAGCACACACGCACACAAGATATGCCATAAACAGCGAGGCACTCGCTGCTTAAATATTCAGCTCTCTATTAAAGTGGCCCAGGACCTCGGCCTTCCCATTCCCATTTTCCCACTCCACTTCCCAGATTTTTCCCCCAACACTTTCACTGCCATTCTGGCCAGGAGACAACATTTACATCAACATCACCATCAGCATCAGCTCCCACTCAGCTCGTTTCGCTTCTCGTGGTCGTTTGGGCAAAGTCAACTTTCGTTTAGCTTGTAAATAGCTCGTTTTCGCAGACTTCGTAACTCGACGCCATGTTAATATATAACAATTAATCTTAACTAAAAGTATCTGACGCCCACCACAGCCACTTGGAATAATGGCGTTTATGCGGTATAGAAAAACTCAGAGAACAGGTTAATTGTCAAGAAGCCAACTTGTGACTCGAATAAGTTCTATAATATATAAAGTAGTGGACTTGTTTTTGCATTTTCTTTATAATGAAGAAGAAATACCTACTTAATACCATTTTAACAACTATGTTTCAAATTTTGTTTAATCCAAATAGAGTAATTCAAGATTGCTTTGTAATTTAGATTACAGAAAGAAGTAGCTTAAAATTATGAGAAAAAGATTAGTTATACTAATTTCCACCTTAAATAATCTGTAAAATAATGCAAGGAATACAATTTTAAGAAAATACACATGTAATTTTTAACAGAATTTCTTTACATTAATGCTTAATTATGTTTTGTATGCGTGCAAATTTGAATATTCCTATCAAAATTTTTAATAAATATTTGTTCAAAATTTTTTTGTCATAGCTTTCCGTATAAACCACTCCTTAAACAGCCTTTTATGCATGGCAATGAGCTCCACTCGGACCACAACTACAACTACAGAGGCAGCAAGGACGCCATGTTGTTTACCCACCATTTACCCCACCACCCTCTCACACACACATACACATACAAACACACACAAAGACTGAGGAACACTTTTTGCACATTACAGTGTTAATGTGCCTCACTGCCGCATGTAAAAAGCCAAGTAATTTAAGCAAGCCTCGCAGAGACAGCGAACCAAAAAGGACACTCAGCCCCCCTCCCACACACACATACATATACCCCGAAAAGGAGGTTCCACCCACACATTTATGTCTGTGTGGGAGTGTGCGTGTTAATGATTTTTTGCACACAGCTTCACAACTTGACGCTTTGGGCTTGTCTGCGTTGTGGATCCTTTCTTCTCCTCTGTCCTCCCCTCTCCTCCCTAGAATCTCGTCCTTTACAATTGGGTATATATACATCCATACATATGTGCGGGGAATACTATATATTATAAATTTGTATGGGTTTCATGCATTCAACGCTTTGTGTTCCGGTGAGAGTTCCTTGGATTTTTATTGGGCTTTTGGTAAAAGAGTTGGGTTAATACAAGTTAAAGAAATAAAGACTATTTGAAATAGTGAATTTGTAGATGTCTGTTACTAAAAAAAATGTTATACCAAAATTTTTCAAACCATCAAATTTATAAAATTAACAATAGCGAACGTTTTAAAAACAATGGAATTTTTGTTTAAATTAAAAATATAATATAATTTACTTTGAACCCAATTATATCCAATTGCTGAACTTACAATTATTTTTTTTTTTAAAAGATGTTACTGTCATGAGTAGTTAAATTCTTCTAGCTGTATTTTTAACCTTTCAATTCTATCTGATCTAACTGTACAACCCAGTTAGCCAACAAAGCCTGAAAATATTTATTTTTTCCCAAACACTATCAACACTTTTTCATCTGGCGTAAGGTAAGAAAAAAATAGTAGAAAGGAAAAAAACTTAGCCAGTCACGATGTCAAGATAATGTTCCGCTAACTGTGCAAGCCAAAAAGAAATGTCAAGTGCCAATCAAAAGCTCAGCGGGTGTTGTGCACTAACCTTAACCCCCGCTTAACCCACTGACATCCTTGGTATTTCCTATTGGGCTGGCCAAGAAAAACTGTTTATCATATTTTGGCTAATAGAGGCGTTACCTGCCCTCGAATTGTACGACCATTATTAATTACTCTATTTACCATCCAGGGGAAGAAAAACGGAAAAATAAAAAGGAAAACCGCCCAGTGACTTTGAGAGCTGACCCCTCGGCTTATTACATTTTAATTGTTTTACAATTTTCGGTGGCACCATGTGGTGCAATTCCCAACAGCAACAACAAAACGGTGGAAATGGTTGCGTCCGATTTAAACCATAAATTATGCAGATAAGCATAAGTGTCGGTTTCTATGCATGTCTGTTTATACTTGTCTATCTCATTTTTTGGGCATAATTGTTTTCGTTGGTCACGGTGGTTGGGCCACCCAATTGTGAAGGGAGAGGTTTGACTTGGGGGAGGTGGTACCCACCATTTTGTTAAGTGTAATGAACAGTTGGGACTTTGGCTTGGGAAATACTGGGTAATTGTTAGGTCTTTCGTTGCGAGGTAAGGTTTTAATTTCGAATATGAGGCAAGCTGGGGGTTAATTACAATATTAAAAGGTCATTTGGTCTATCTAACTACCGCTTAAAAAATAAATTAAATATATATATATAATAGCATTGAAAATACGACCTACTTTGATTACTGTTATTGTAAAATTCCTTAAAAGTTTTACTGGCTTAAAGCCTAATTTTTGACTGAATCGATTTCAATTAAATAATTTGTAATATTTTAATAATATGTAATACCTTTTTTACTCAAAAATTGGATGATATTAAAGTTCACAGCTCACTTTTATATATTTGTTAAACGCAGACCCCTTAACTACCCCTTCAAAAAGCCATTGTTTTCAGCCAGACTTTTTGGTGCGGATTTCCAAGTTAGATAAAATATTAGAATCTCCAGGAGCAGACAAAACTTGGCGCTGATTATGTAAGCAACTCAGCGCGGCCAAGAAAAACCAATTTAAAATTCACAGCACATTTTCCGCTGCTCAGTAACAATATTGACAAAAAAAGAGAGAAAACCCCCACAGCCACCCACAAAATGAGAGCAGAAGGAAAAGCTGGGAAAGCGGCTGCTTAAAATTCCGTGAGCATCGTTTCACAACTTTCCAACTTGCCAAAAAATCGAAGCGGAAAAGGAGGGAAAAATGCAGGAGCATAAATTCTCAGGGGGCGGCACAAAGTCAAGGCGAGACGGAGAAAAAAGCGAGAGAGAGACAGAGAGAGAGAAGGAAAAAGTGGAGAAAATGTGAGGAAAATAAATGAAAATGCTCCAGAGCTCGTTCACAAGAGTGCTTACGGCATCCGCAAGGAGCTGTTGAAGTGGCAAATTTGCGCAGAGCGACGCAGGACATCCGCCCACCGCCCACCACCACATTTTCACCGCCCCCCCGGTGTTTCCCCTGATTTTCCTCGTTACTTACAACAACTACATGCCAGTGTCAACACATACTTGGCCATTCAAGTGGGCAACCCCAAGGAAGCTGGCGACGCCATGTTGGTTTTCCTCTCTGGCCAAAAGCATTTTTATGGCTCTGACATAAAAGCCAAAAAGTACCGAATGTCATTTGAGTGTTTTTTCTTTACCTCTGTCAAATTCTTTTTTTGGTTGCCTTTGCGCAATTAACCCGTTTTTGTTTTTACTCCTACTGTGAGACAATAAACTTTTGTGACAAAAGGCTTTTAATGGCTTGGCGACAAAGTTTCGCAATTTTTTCGCAATTTGCCGCCACAACAATTTACGTTTAATTAACCAAAAGTTTTCCCCCGAAAAGCGTTTAGAAATGAACCTAATGAGGGTGGTGGCAGTAGCAAATTGCTGTCGAAAGTTTTGTCTGGCCATAAAATTAATTTTGATGAGCTTCGCCTGAGTCTGTCATTTTGGTGGAAAGTAGATTTCGTTTTGGCTTAGGAAACTAAGCCGAAAATCAAATTAAACCATAAAAGTTCTCAAAAAAAAATATAAACATTAAACAAACAACCCTCCGAACGGATCAGAGATCAACTCAAATCGGAAAAGCGGCGTGTAAATGAGGCCATCATAATATGTTGAGCTGCAGCCCAAACAACAGACGCGGCCACATCATCAGTTAAGGGGTTAATAAAGCCTAAAAAGGGGGCGGGGCCGCGAGGGATATTCCCCTAATCACATTCGACTTGGCGGCGGCATAAGGTGCACATTACTCATAATGCGAGCGTGTGAGATTCCAAGCATTTGCTTTATTTTATATACACCTCCGAAAGTGGGTAGCGCCAACTGGCGCACCAAACTCACCCCCTGTCTCATCCTTTTTCACTCGAAAGTATCCGTGGCCGTGGCCCCCACCTCAGATATACACAAATGCACTGAAAACTAGTGTTTTATTTATTTTAAAATATTGTTTTTATGGATTGAACCACCTTGGAGTTAAACATGAATCATTAAGATAAGTTCAAATTTAAATGGTTTCATAAATTTATAGCAGATATTACAAATAAATGACAGGCTACTTAAATAAAATATTTTAAAAGCCAATCCAGTATTTATAAAAAATCTGCTCATTTTGTTTAATAATTTTCAAGGTAAATTGTTTAGAAAAAGAAAATTGGGGGACAGAATATGTAATGAATTTCAAATATAAAGAAAATAAAACCATATTCGTGTTGTAAGAAAATCTTTCATTCTTTTCCGTTAATTTTTCAGAATATAAATTGAGAAAGTGGTTGCAAAATAATAAAGGGATCTTTAACTATTTAATAAAAATAAATAAACATTTATTTTCAGTGCACACACACTGACTCCAATCAGTCTAATCGCTTTGGTTGCGCCGCAGAGCTTAACTTTTGTTGATGTTGCTGCTGTTGTTGCTGTTGCTGTTGCTGCCGTCGATGTTGCTGCTGTTGTCGTGACTTGTTGTCGCCAAAGTTGAAATTGGCCCGGCCAACTCGGCCATATACTCTCGTATCGGGCGGTTTCCGGGCCCAGAGGAATGATAAGCAGGCCCCCATCATCGTCATCATCATCATCATCATCATCGTCGTCGTTGTCTTGGGTTCCTCCCCTCAGGTTTTCCCCCCGCAACACGTGTGTCGCCATATTTGCTTTTATTGCTCTGGTTCCGTTTGTTTATTATGTGATTTTCCATATGGCCAAAAACGTTTCTATGTGCGTGCGCTTTCGAGTTAATCGCACACAAATTTTTATGTTAATTTTCATAAATTTTATTGTCGCCCCAGAAAAGGTCTTTTTAATTAGTTTTCCTGTGTGGGATTTATATTTATGTGGGGGAGCTGTTATTTTTTGGAGCTGCTGCGGTTTTTTAAGAGTTGTAAGTCATAAAGTCGGGAACAACAAAATACTCCAAGTTGGGCAGTCAAGTGTCAAATTATCCGAAGGCGCTGGGGGAGTTGTAAACGTTTAGTCAGCGAGTGGGCCAGTCGACAATAAAAAAAAAGAAAAGAGGAACAGCCAAAGGGGAATTTCCACAGGGGAGTGGCGCGAAAGGCGGGAAAAAGAGGAAAAGAGCTAAGTTATTACATTTAGCGGGCACTAAAATGTCGTACAATCGCTATAAGGTGGCCTTACAAATGGAAAATGCAGTAAAAAACGCGGAGACCTGTGTAGATCAGGCTCGTAAAGATTAGGAGAAATTTCATATTAATTTTGGTTGTTTACCCAACAATCTCCAATTATAATCCACCCTTGGAATTGTGTGATTAAAATTATAGGTCCCTAAATTAGCAGGTATATTATGTTTGGCAGTGAAAATAACAAATTATATACAAATATCCAGTATGAGATCTGAACTTTAAATACTGCTAGTTTACAATTGAAATTTTATTATATTTAAAACTGCATTTTTAGCATTTTAAAGTAAATGAAAGATCGTATAGTATAACTTAAAACTTTCATAAAAGAAATCACTTTAAATCATTTAGGTGCAACACGATCCCTGATCTTCCATCATGGTTTGAAATGTCTGGTTTAGGATAAACCAATGCAGAAAGCGAAAAGTGTGTGATCAATCATCGTTTCTGGGTGGCGTGTGTGGCAAACCCAGGACAAACCCCTCCCTCCCCGGAGATCCCTATTGTGAACCAGATCGATCAACGTGATTGACAAAGCGACAAACAAACAAACAAGCTAACAAGGATTCACAATATTTGAATAAGGCGCAATTGAAAACAGTTCCGCATTGTGTGGAAAGTGTCACAATTGAAGCACCGCAGCTGTTTTCCGATCGAATTTTCGGTGGTCCCCGCATTTTATCCCTATGATAGATGGTCGGGCCAATTTGAGTGAGTGCGTGGCGGTTGATTCATCGGAAGGGCAGCGACTAATGTAATTACCAAGGAGAGTTGGCCGGGAGTCGCATCAGCTTAATCATTCCAACTAATTGCCTCGGGCCACAAGACTTTCCCGATGAAATAAAAAAGCGCTTAAAAAAAGTCCAAGTGGACCCCGGGGAAACAGGACAGGCCAATTATGTTGATGGTAAACAAATTGCGCACGTTCCATGGCATCAAAATTAGTGGAACGAGAGCCGGAAAAAAAAGAATGAAAGAAAGGAGCTGACATTACAGAAGGACACGCCAAGCCTCGAACTCAAACTGAGCTGAGCTGAAAGATCTAATTACGCTAATGACAATGGACAGCAGAAAGTACAGGAGTCCTGGTTGATGCAATTAAACGTTTCAATCGGGCTGCGTGCAATGACGACATAAGGTCAAAGTAATCCTCCTCAATCGAGAGTCAGCTGGCAAATGAATCGAACGCAATATGAATTCATCACAATTCGATAACGAAGCTAAATGCAACGAAGCCATTTAAACTCCGGCTTCTGTCGGCAGTTGCACGCGAGCTCTAAAAAATAATACATAAAACACTGACAGAAAAATCTGGAAATTCATTTATAGGGCTTGCCCCGCTCAACAGGGAATCAGTCATCATTTAAGTAAAGCCTTTAAAAACTAAGAGTTTTCTTTTAAAATTATTTCTTTTTAGACTGTTCATAAAATATTTAAGATACGTGTTTGTATACCAAATTGTAAATATAAGATTGGTTTGAAAATGTATCCCCTGGAATGTGAAGTATTTTTTATCGATTAAAATGCTATTACATTGAAGTGGCTACTTTAAAATAATAAGACATAGGATTTCTCTGGATGTAACACTTGCAATCATTTTTCAGTGTCAAAGAAGGGAGAGAAAAGAGCCTTCTTCCGCCACAATTTAAGCGGATTTAGCGCCTGTTGACGCCTCTCAAATTTCCAGAGACCGCACACAACGCTTCATTAGCAACACCTACAAAAAGCCGAAAGGAGGGCGATGTATCCTTTTGGCCATTCCCATTGCCATTGCCTCATCAAAGGGTGTTGCAGGCGGACTGAAGGGAAGGGGCAGACGAAGACGAAACCCTAGACGTGCAACCAAAAAAAAATATTTCTGGGCGTTGCAAAAGACCTCACATGAGGTCCGGAGATTAAGGCATTGACTCATTTGAATGGAGTGAAGTGGAGTGTGAATAATGGGTGTTCGAAGTGCGAAGGGTAACCCGCAACATATACTGAAAGTTCTGTGCAGAAAATTATTATACAAGATTTGAATAATATCTATTAAACAACGAGAAATCCAAGTCTTTATTATATTTGAAGGCATCACATATTCGTTTACTATCTTAATGTCTTTTGAATTTAAATATTTTTATCGTAAAACAATCCCGATCTTCGCAGCACTTAACATATGAATATATTAATTAATATTAACCCAATCACAGCCCAATAAAATATATACCCCTTACCAATAAATATTAAATACCTAAAAGAAATATCAGCAAATGATGTTTGGGTCTCAAAGTCCTGTCACTCCACCCAGAGAACTATACCCTTCCGAATCAATCCTGTATCTGTCACAATTGAATGAATGGAAACCGTCTTGGGCACAACCCAAAAACAGCATCCTGAAAACCACACACAAGCAACCTAATTATGATTGATGTGCAGAGCATAACCGCACCAAAAGCGATTCCACATCTATGGAGTGCTCATTAAAACCGCATCAAAAGTCGAACAATGGAGGGCTATTTCAAAGGATGCTCGCTCAAATGCAAATCAAATATGAAATTTTTTAATATTTTGTTGGCACAACACAACAAATTTCAATATAATGCCAGGGGACGCACACGCAGAGCGTGGAAAATGATCTATTGCCGGGAAAAAGGACGAAGGACGAAGGACCGAGCCTGATCTTTTTCTGGGCAGATGCAGCAGCATCTTCGAGGAGTCTTCCCCTTTTTCGTCTGCCATTTGAATTCAATTTAGAGCAAACGGTTCAGCTTGACTTGACTTGTGCCTCCTGACAGAGCAAGAAAATATAAAGGACATTTCGTTTGTTTGTTTTCTTCGTTGCCTCGGTTAAATTTATGACAAAAGGACATGTGCAACATTTGCAGGCTGCCCCGTTTCGTGTGTTTTTTTTTTACGATCTCCGTGAACCACCATTTTGTGGCACAGAACCTCCCCAACTTTTGGATTCATTAATCAACTGCTGCACGTGTTCCAGGCGCTAAGAAGTCAATCTATATAAATGCCCGTACACCCGCCCATTTCTTTGGGTAAACGAAACCCAGCAATTAGACGCCCTCAATTATGTTGTGCAATGAATGAAAGTGAGATTGCGGCAAGTGCAAAAGGATCGTTGGACTTCCTACTTTCACACTTTTTTACTCCAGGATTAGGTGCCCTTCGAATATATATATACCCGAGCCCAGCTGGGTCGCAGTTGGTGGGCACTGGCCAAAAAGGATAATTGCGGACCCCGGGCCGAAGTGGGTGTTGCGCCTTTAGCGGCTTAGGACTCCTTCGGCAAACAACCGAAAAACTCTCCTCCCGGCGGTCGAGTTCAAATGGCGAAGGATGTTCTCGGGACCTGTTGTAATTGACACCTTAAGGCCGAGCCATTCGATCAACCGCACTGGCGGATATCTGTCAAAAAACGGTGCGTTTGATCTTGCCCCAGGAAGTGGCAGGAATTCGCAGAAGATGCCACTACAAAAGTTGCCGCTCGAAGGGAATTATCTAAGGGATTAGCATACGCAAATTGTGGATAAGTACAAAAAAAATGAAAAACTTAGAAGTGAGTAAATAGTTTCCAAAATTTTCGGAAATTATTATTATGTATTACAAATTGGAGTGAGTAAATTTTTTTCCAGAATTTTAGGAAATTGTTATTATTTATTACAAATTGGAGGTGCAACCATCCATGGTTTTTAATTTTGGTTTGAAAACTTCCAAAAATATACTGATTTCATGTTTGCCATACCCAAAACATAAGTATTTAAAAATGTAAATTGTAAAAATTACAATTTAAAATGTTAGCCTTACTTTCATAACATTTTGCCCACTTAGATGCTGTGCAATATTCTTGATATTTTATGAATTTTTCTTATTATTTTGCTGTTTTCTCTCCCCAGTGGATTGAGTAATAATTACCGGCAAATTGCCAACTCAAAGTGAAATCATTTCGCCTGCTGCAATTATGGACACTTGGGTAATCTCGGGCATCTTGAGGATCCAATCCCCAAGTCGCTGTCTTTTTGCAGCTGCCGGGCGGAAACTCCAGATTTGCAATGTGAAATCACCGTCTGTAATTGGGCCATAAAAAAAGAACAGGATCCACCAGCTGCCCCAGTGGATATGTAAATTTAGTGTTAAGGTGCACAAAATGGGCGTTTTAGTGGAGATTAAGCAAACTCAAGCTTGGACTCCGATTGCACGGGGAAAACGTTAAAAAAAAAGAGGAGGGAAAACAAGAAAGGCGTTGCCCGACAATGACATAAATTTCAGAGCTGGAAAACAAATAAATAAAGCAAAGATCTGGGGCCTCAGCATTACGCATCGTTTAAGTTGTGATTTATGTGGCATAGACAGACCGAAAACCCTTCCGAAACACACACACGGACATCAGAGATTGAGGCTCGGATTCGGTTTGTTAATGAGTCAAATTACACACACAGAACCACAGAGGGTTAAGAGGGGGGAGTGGGGGGGGGGGCTGCTGAGTGGCCGCCGAAAGGTGTGACAATTGTTACTGTATACTGTATACAGTTTATATATGTATAAAGCCAGCCGAGTTGGAGATACACAAAGATTTATGGTGACTGCAAAAAGGGAATTCCCAGAAAATTTGCCACTATTCCTTGTGGTCTGTGCTCTGTGGTTTTTTGCATAAACAAATAACTGGAAAAAAAGAGCAGTCCAACTTTTAGCGGAATTGCTACCGGGCTAAGAGGAAAAATGAGTGGAAAAACTCGGACCCGGTAGCCAAAGAGTGTCGGGCATTTATCAAAGCGTCGGCTCTGGTTTGAAGATGCAGCCAAAATAACCAGGTCCCCAGGGCAAAGCCCAAAAAGCGAACCCAACCCAATGAGTTTCATTAATAAATTCCAGAACAAAACACCCAGACAAACCGGTTGCCCTGCCCTCCTCCTCATACACCCAGAAATATTCCTTATTTTTTTTTTGGTGGGCGTTCTCAGTTGCAAACAACTGAAAATAATGGAAAATATTTGGTAAATATTTGCGGGCTGTTTGCAGGACACGAGGGAAATGCGTGAAGGCTGAAAGATGATTTGCCAAATGTCCTGACCGCCAGACAATGCGGCACCAAAAACTGGAAAGCCGCCTAATGTGATTTGAGGATCTTACGAGGAAGAATAAAGATTCTGTGGGATTATGAATTATTAATTTTGTAAAACGATTTGGTACAGGTAAAACTAAAAAAGTGTAAGATGGCTTACAATAAACATTTACTTTAAAATACTTTTAAAGAAGCACACAATATTCAATTAAACTGCCTTAATGTAATATTTATGTTTTACAAACTATAAAGATTCCTATTATAAATGTTTGGCATTTTACATAATGACTGTCTCAAATAATATCTGATAAATAGTCCATGAAATTATTATTTAATAATTATACATAACCGAACTTCATATTTCCCCATCTCATCATCCGCACACATGTTGCTGCAATTCCGCCTTATAAATAGAAACTCTATAGTGCTTGGGTTGCTTCCGCTTTTAATGCTTATCGGGCGGTTTTGAAATCGAGGCAAGTGCCAAGCGGAAATTCTCCGTTCCCCTGTCTTCAGAGCCCTTGAGAAAATAAAAATAAAAATAATAAGAACACGTGCCTCCCACTTCAGGGCGGCTCAAGTGCTCAAAACGAAAACCCCCCTGATAAACCCTTTGCAATCGAAGCCCCGGAAAGTGTTATTCGAACTTAAGAAGCGGAAATGCCGCAGACAAAATAAGGGAAACTTAAGTGAGCAGAGTGAAAAATGAAATCGAAGCCAGCTCACAACATTAGTTATCTATTGCCGTTCATCATCAATCAAAGTGACCGCCCAGGAAAATTGGAGCAGGAAAATATGTCCCTGTGTTGACCAGCGAAAAATTTCCACAGTCATGTCGGCCAAATTCAAAGTGAAAGTATTCGATTACCCAAAGCGATCGTTCAAAAAAAGCGAAAAGTATCGAAGAAATTATAAATTGCCGACAAAGCCGAGGGCCAAGTACTTGAGAATTCAAGAGGGAAAGGACATAACAAGGAGAAAGTCAAACGAGGACAGTTAGCCGCACTAATTAACAAGCAAAATTGTTTATTTTTACAAGTGCCAAGTGGCCACTTTTTCGGAGCGGCTGCCCTTTGTTTTCACAACTTGTGTTTTCCTTGGCTTTTGACATTTTGGTGACATACGCGACTGCCACCTAAAAAGACACACATGCAGATAAACAGCCAAGGACAATACAATAGGATTATTGGCAGACTTTCGAACGTTTAACAAAAAGTATTTATAATTTTACTAACTATTTTAAATTATTTTTTATTGATACTGCTATTTGTTTAACGTTAAAAGTTAAAAGTAACCTATTCAAACTTTCAAGTCATCAGTTACTAATTTTAGTATGTAATAAACGAACTAAAACTTTATTTTATATAAAGAAAGACAGTTTTGTTATGACTTTACTTTGCCTCTTATAATGTAATAGCGTTGTTCCTACATTTTTAAAGGTAAACTTTTTGGAGTATATTTGAGAATCACAAATCTTGCCTTTTGATTACAAAGGCTACATTGTACTTTAGTTTTAGTTCTATTATATTGACTGCAATTGTAAATGGAACACACACGAAGTCTGAGTACCTCCCCTTCCACTTTTACAATTTCTCCCCGGGTGAAAGTGTCAAAGTGACATGCCCACTTTGTCTTTCCCGACGTAAAAAATGTCTCAAATTACAGAAATCACACAACAAGAAGATATTTTCTTCGCACAGGATAAGCGGGATTAGTCAGCTTGTTAGTTAGTTGGGATCTTCAGGTTCCGGATCCTGGATTCTGGATCTCAGGATCTCAGGACTTCCGTCACTGTGATTGGCGACCCTTAACGACACGTAATGAATTTGACGAACTGTCACTTGGTATGAATTTTCTTTTCCCAACCGCAATTTCTTTGCATTTTTTAGCGGGTTAATTGGCACTGACAAAGGTCTTGACTTTGGCCTGGGAAATGTAACGATTTGTTGACATCGGTAAATATTATGGGGGAATTTTACGGAGCAGTGGCTTTTATTATGTATGTAGCAAGCAAAATATAAGAAATGGTCCTAAGGTAATTACACAAAATAATAGCATTGAGGGGGCGTTACCCCTTTTATTTACTTTATAGTAGTTTTGTTGCAAAAACTACAGTCCTCAAGTGGTGTGTCACCATAATTAAAATTTAAAGTTAGGGTTAAAGTAAAAGGGTTGTTTAAAGAGTTTGAAATTAAAAGACTTGCGCGTTTAAACCATTTTACAAGGAGCTGGTAGTACATTTTTAAGACAACGAACACCGTAACAGCTAAATATATACATTATTACATGAAACATAACCTTTTCTTACTCAAAAAAAATCTACACAATGTTTTTTTTTGCGTAATAAACAATAAATAATTCTAATTGGCAATAATAAAAGTTAAATAGGAAAATATGAACTGTTCTTCTAAATTTGGCTCCTATTAAAAAAAAAAATTTTGTATATATTAAAAGCCATTTAATTGAAATTTGTTCTGTAAATTTCACACATGTTATTAGCATAAAACAAAAAGTTCTTAACTGAAACTAATAAATTTTCTACGCCTGATTGCAATAACCTTGACTCAAGGTTCATGTCCTTGTAGATAAGTAAAAAACATCCAAATCAGCAGGATGCAACTGCACAAAAAAACCAAGCAAAAAAAACTCACTCAAACAAAATTGAGTGAACTGCGGAACGTGTTGGGAACGAAATGAAACAGCCGCTCAAAACGGAAGATGGAAGAAAACGTCAGAAGAGGAGATAACAGGAAACGGAATGCGACGACAACGGCGAAAAGTTGTCTAAAAAAAAAGAGGCAAAGAAAAACCGCAAGCAAAACGTTGGCACTTCATAAATGGGCGAGAAAGAGAGGCGAAGAGAGACGGCCTGGGAGAAGCCAGTGAGTGCAAGCGAGAGAGCCTAAAAGCGCCGACATTTTTAATTGTAAATGAGTTATGACGCTCTCGCAAGAGAGAGAGGAGAGGAAAAGAGAAAGTTGCTGACAGCGCCTCTCTCTGTCGCACGTTAACTCCCCCGCCGCTTTTCCATTTGGAAAACGAGAGAGCGAGTGCCGTTTTCACTCAGTCATAGGGATAGGCCTGTCCCACTCGCTCTTGGTTTTGAAGCGCTTGCAATACGGTTGTCCCGCTTGCACTGGGGTGTACCATAAGAGGGAAAACTGGTTTCCCGAGTTTTGTGCCTGCCGTCGTTTTTGGCTTCTCAGCGGCAACAATTTCCTGACACAATTCAGTTCGGCGTCGCCTGCCTTCCGTTGCGCACACACTCAGTCCGCGAGATTCTCAGTTCGCGTGCGCCAAAGACAGAGAGATACAAAGATACAAGCTGAAAGAAAGATAATGTTAGAAAGATACAAATCATAGAAACCCCTTAAGAATCCAAGCTACAAAGTGCTGAAAATGCAGCTTGCTTTATAAGTGCCAAGTGTTGACAAGTGTCCAGATACAATATATCGAAATACCTGAAAAAACAGGTTAAGTCCTTCTTAAATTCTCCTTAAAGAACTACAAATTCCCACAAAATGCTGGTCGGTTCGCATCCTTATCTGTGCAACGGCGTTCCCGCCGCCACCGCAAGCCCCGCTGCCAATGGCAGTGCACAAACAACAACGACAACGGCCAGCAAAAGTGCCGCCGGCTCAGCGACGGACTTCTCCATCGCCGCCATAATGGCCCGCGAAGATGCCTCCAGCCGGGAGTCCTCAATTCGTAGTGCAAGTAAGTAGAGAAACATCTTAACACAACTTAAAATAAAGGAAAAATCGGAATTCATCAATAAATAGTTAGAATAGATATATATCTTTATAAACATATGAGTTATAGGCGCTTAGATCCCAAATGTATCTTATAGATACTTTTTATTAAACAAACAGCTCTTGTGTTTCACACATAAACAGAAAATATATCTTACCGCAGGCAAAATAATTATAAGCTTTCACATACAAATTCTTATTTTTGGGTTTGAGGGCTTAAATTAAAGATTCTTCTCAAATAGAAACCTGAACTTGTGTTTTACAGAAGCACATATGTACATAGTTATACCTAATAGAATTTATAAAGGCATAATATACATAAAACAGTCATGGTAACCATAAAAAGTTGTTAAAGTACATAGTCTTTGATTAACAAACAATTAAAAGGTGATGAAAGTGTTTGACTCAACAATTATTCTCAGAAAGTTTTCTCTTTGTAAGTTTTATCTTCACAATATAAAATAAAGCTTTACAATAGGTACAATAGGTGTTTTTAGAGTGTCAGATAAGGCAGTATTTCTTATTTGATTTAATTAATATTTTAATAAACACATATTGAACCGCAAAATTGTTATACTCTTGTTATAACAAAAAAATAAATGACTTTAAAAACCCATCAACAAATCAACGCCTAAGAATAGAACAACGCCAGAACGGCAAATGCAAAAATTATTAGCCACAAGACAATCGCTAATTGATTGCACAACAAATCTATTAAATTACCGTTGTCGCTTTGGGTACGCTCTATTCGATTTAATTGTCATTGACAATTAGCAGGCGTTCGAGCCAAGTTGGAATAACTAGTTATATCTGGCCGACGGCATTCACAATTAAGCCAAGCGAAAGATCGCGGATCAGATACAAATTTGTATACTGAACACTTGCAGCGCTCATTTATGGCCGATAATATGCAAATTGTGCACAGCATCTAATCGCGTGGAATTCATATTTGTGACGGACGCTAACAAAAGCTGCTAATTATGTTAATTAATTTTCATTTTATTAATTTTACGAGGCGCAGAAAATTAGCGACGGCCAAAATCAAAACAAAGCCAAAACTAAGTCTATATGAGCTGTTCATTTTTTACGATCTCTTATCAAATATGCAGCTTTTTAATTTTATATTTTGTTTTGTTTATTTCTTTGGCATTTTTGCCGTCGTTTTCCGTTTGCTTAGTTTGCATTTTAACACCTACCGTCTGGGCTCACCTGAAAAAAAACGAGCTTGCTGGTTCGCCCAATCATTTCGCTATCGAGTTGGCTTAAAAGTGGAAAGCGTACGCGACATTTCGCCTAGGGCTGGCCCCAAAAAAATTATTCATCAACTTGCACACACCTTGAAGCCCTCCACTTTTGTTTATGCAATGAAAAAGAGCAATCGCAGCTAGAGCCTCGGGCTGTTTAATTGCCAATTTGTGTTCAGTTTGCCAATTAAGCGAGCGGTCGTCGTATTGTCTCATTGTAACGCGAAGCGAAGCGGAAACTCCAAGAATATGAGACGACTCCACGCTGTCTGCCGCGGAATCAGCTCCACCAGTCAGTGTTGTCAACAGTGAAACGGCCTTAGTTTGGCCACCTGCACAGCGGAAATGTCGTTGGAAAATTCGGAAAATATATCTATATGGATTGTTTGAAAATTGATCTTAAGAAACGATGATTTTCATATATTTAAAGTGCATAGAGTGGCTTTGTTTACTTGTTATGTCATACTTTCTAGTTGCATTGCAATCCAACCCTTTTAAATAAGAAATATTAGAAAGGAGTTCTATACGAATCTTTTAAAATCATGCCTATCATGTTTACTTAATGTCTCAACTTCTCCATAATAAATACTCTACAAATGGATTCCGCATTTGATTTAGCGCTTTTCACCTCTGTGCACCATTTTCATTTAACTTAAGCTTAACCAAAGCCTGTAATTCTCATTTAATTTTCAATTTTCGCTTTTCTTTCTTGTGTCATTTAAGGTCCCATTTCGGTGGAGGATGAGGTTGACGTTGATGTGGTTGACTGCAGCGATGCCGAGGAGCCGCCGACCAAGGCGCGACGTTTGAATCACCATCAGCACCACAATCACAATCACCACCACCACCAGCACTACAACAACAACAACAACAGCCACAACAATAATAACAACAATGTGGCACACAAGAGTCGCAACAGCGCCGGCGCCGTGGCACAAACAGCTTCCGCCGAATCCCAACTGAACACCAGCTCCACGAGCAGCCAAGGACGCTGCTCCACACCACCCCAATCCCCGGGAACGGAGGACAGTGAGGAGCGTTTAACACCCGAACCGGTGCAGAAGGCACCCAAAATTGTCGGCTCCTGCAATTGCGACGACCTGAAGCCGGTGCAATGCCACCTGGAGACCAAAGAGCTGTGGGATCGCTTTCACGATCTCGGCACCGAGATGATCATCACCAAAACGGGCAGGTAAGCATCCAAAACAAGCAACTATCCATCCATCCATCAGTCAGTCAGTCAGTCAGTCAGTCATTCCATCAGTCGGCAGTGCAAACAGGTATTAGTTTAAACTTTAAACGGGCGAACAACGTGGGAGAGATTAGGAGGTGAAAGGGGTGGCTATATCATTTTTATGGAAGAGCTTATAACTAGAAATTGGTTATAAATTTTTATTACAATTATATTCAAATTTTTTGCATTTTGAAATGCCAATTTAACTTTTCTTTCGCCTAGTTATTGCTCCAACAGTTTTTGTACTTGATATTCCAAAGATTAACTTCATAATTTTAAATAATATCAGCTTTCTTTTGTGTATCCATGTTGTAGCTCAATATTTGGCTCATCACCTTTCTGAAAAACTCTTTTATTTCCAAATCCAAACTGTCTTCGTGTCTCATCATTAAAAACGTTCTCCTTAAGTCAGCCTTTATGTTCTTTGGCAACACCATAAATTGGCTTGCCAAATGGTTTGCGATGTCAACAAAAATTTCATGGCATCTCAGGGACTGTGTGGGGTCCATCCTTCAGAGGGAAACTGTGCCAAAAATCGAACAATTTGTTTACCTGCAGGCGAATTTTCTGCACCTAGTGTAGAAGTAGAGAGGAAAATCAGAGCTATGGGCGTTGCTGTTGTCAGCGGGGGAATGGGAATGGGAACAGGAACAAGTTCAATCCACATGACCACGGGTTGTCCACACCTTTGCTCCCACACACACACCTGACCACACACACAGGTCACACAGATACACAGATACACACGCACCTTAATGATATTGTAAAAATCACACCTCGGAGACGCAGACATCAGGGCGGTCCCAGTTGCTCGCCCTTTTCAGCCCGAGGTTATGTCACCAACGCTTTGGAGGGACATTAAACCACAGGATATACGAGAGAGAGGATACACATTACACATTTTTTTTGTAGTCTCCTAAACTGACTTAAAGGGAGGAAGAGTTTCGCTTTTGTTTTCATTGTCTGCACTTGTCAAAGCAGGGGAAAAGTAAAAGAAAATATTGGAAAATGGAATAGTAGATGCCCCAGGTTTAGGCTATAAATTCCCGACTTAACTAGCTGTGTGGGGCAATGGGAATGGCATCCCAAAATATTGAATGAGTGACACAAATCTAATCGAGTGCTTTTTGTACCCTTTTCAGACGCATGTTCCCCACTGTGCGAGTCAGTTTCTCGGGTCCGCTGAGGCAAATCCAGCCCGCCGATCGCTACGCCGTACTGATGGACATTATCCCCATGGACTCGAAGCGGTATCGGTACGCCTACCACCGGTCCGCTTGGCTGGTGGCCGGCAAGGCCGACCCCGCCCCCCCAGCCCGCCTCTACGCCCATCCCGACAGTCCGTTCAGCTGCGAGGCGCTGCGCAAACAAGTTATCTCCTTCGAGAAGGTGAAGCTGACTAATAACGAAATGGATAAGAACGGACAGGTGAGTTGCGCGAATACTCGGGCTCTGAGATACTCAGATACTGAGACTCAGATGCTGAGGTAGCGATTAGCCGCGAGTGCTAAATGATTGATAATTTTGCGACACGGGAGTATACATGTAAAGAAATATTCGCCTAGTTGGCACACTAAAGTTCTTTGTTGATTAATCTTGATCTTATTTCATTTTCATTTGAATATTAACTTTAAACATTTTTCTATATTTGCTAAATTTGAAAAACCAAAAATAAAACATATAAAATATGATTAAAAGTTAATTTATTATTTCCTGATTTAATGTTGTAATTTTAAGGGCTACATCAATCATTTTCCCCACTCTGCTAGTTGGCAGCTACATAAATTTCAACCGTTTACTACAATGAAACCCTCTCCCTTTTCTCTATCCATTTCCAGATCGTTTTGAACTCGATGCACCGATACCAGCCCAGGATCCACTTGGTGCGTTTGAGCCATGGCCAGAGCATTCCGTCGAATCCCAAGGAACTGCAGGACTTGGACCACAAGACCTACGTGTTCCCGGAAACGGTCTTCACGGCGGTGACGGCCTATCAGAACCAGCTGATCACCAAGCTGAAGATCGACTCGAATCCGTTTGCCAAGGGATTCCGCGACTCCTCCCGCCTCACCGACTTCGATCGCGATCCCATGGAGGCACTGCTTCTGGAGCAGCAGCTCCGCTCGCCACTGCGTCTGTTCCCCGATCCGCTGATGCAGCAGTTTGCCGCCCAGGGCGATCCCTCCTCGATGGCGCTGTTCGAGAAGGCCCGCCAGCACCTGCAAATGTTCGGCGGCAATTCGCCGTACGCCCAGCTGATGATGCCGCAGATGTACCAGGCGGCAGCAGCGGCAGCGGGACCCCACCACCCCCGCCGGGACTGGGCGCCTTCCACATGTTCCAGCAGCAGTGGCCGCAACTTACCGCCGGCTTTTTGGCCAGCGCCAATCAGCAGGCCGCCGCCGCTCAGGCTCAAGCGCAGGCGCAAGCCGCCGCCGCTGCAGCGGTAATGGCCGCCAACCGGACGCCCCCGCCCCCGCCCACCGCTTCGACGCCCTCGTCGACGTCCTCGGGATCGCCGTCGCCGGATATGCGACCGCGTCAGTATCAGCGCTTCAGTCCCTACCAACTGCCCGGCGGTCAGGGGCCGCCCTCATCCGCCGCCGGCTCGCCGCCCGTCGTCCACGCCTCCCGCAGCCCCGCCCACTATGTTAACAGGCCCCCGCCCCTCAAGTTCTTGCCACGAGCAGTATTAAAAACTAAACACACTGAGGCTACAAGTTGTCTAAAGTAAATATATTACACTAAAGGTAAAACAATACTTTCGAAAGGACAGACAATTTATTTGGTAATAATATTTCTATAAACCACAAACAACAATAATATTTGAATTTAAAATATCAATATAAATTTATAAACATTTTTGGTGTTATAACAAAAACAAAAATTATTTACCATTTCAGTTACAATATAATTCTTAATTTTAGACAACTTTTAGCCTCAGTCAATCTAAGCGAAACTAAATTCGTTTTAAATGTTGTAAATTATTTGTTGTTTATATGAAAGCAAAGAAAACATTTCTCTCTATTTGTTGTAAAAATTTTGAATTATTTTTAAGCTGTACAGTTCTTTTCACTTTCCCCTAGAGAATTTTTGTAATTTAGTTTAATTTATTGTACAAATGTTTCAATGTTGTTCAAAAACTCATCTCAGTGTAAAGTTAGAACGAAATTCACTCAAAAACTATGCAAGCAAAACAAAAAAAATACAAATAAATATATAAATAAAAACGATGCACGATTGTAAACTATATGTAGCTATATATAGTGTAAACATTAACCGTTAGTTATGCTATTACATCTAATGATATATTCATAGTATTAACAATAAATTCATAGACGCTTCAGTTAGTTCTATTTATCCGGCGAAAACGAGAAGATTTATTTAGCATAAATTAGAGGAGAATAAAACCATAATCTGTATTCAATGTGAACGCTAAAAGAAAGTGAAAGCACGAAAAATATTTAAACAAAATTATCAAACAAAAAAAAAACACAAACATACAAAAACAAATCAAAAATAAATAAAAATATGTGAACCAAAAAGTTATCAAGGTTTTTTTATTTGGGGAATTTACAGACAATCTTAGATTTTGTTTGGGGGATCTTTAAATATCACGAATGATACTCATGTTAATTATTAAATTTGAAAGTATTTAATTTATTTTCAATGAACATTTTCTTTAATGAACATGTGTATAATATTTGGTAGTTGATTTTAATAAATCTCCAACAATTTTCCCCACATCTCATGTTTCTTCAACACTCAAATTACCCGCTACTTTTCCTCTATAAAAAATACCTCACATAAATAACAAACACTTCACAGCTATGCAAAGTAGCCAGAAATCCTGTTTGAATTTCTCACCCAATATCGCCCAAATATCCTGTTCCACATAGGCGTAATTCCTTGGGTGCAAGTGTCGCCTTGCCAGCAGAACAAATTGAAAAAGAGACTGCAGACCGAAGGGGACTGCAGCTCAGATACAAAGATACAGATACGCAGATACACACAAGAGAGTGTTTAACGAATGCATTTTCATGGTCACTCAAAGTGAAATTTTTCATTTCGGATTTTCGGGTGCTCAGAAAACTCGATTGACACGCCAGAGTTTTTGGGTCTTAAGTGGAGTCTTGATGGATGATTGGGCACTGAGTTGGGCTCTGAATTTCTGGTGTGGATAAGCGTACGAAAATCGTATTGAAAGTCTTTGGAAATTTCCACACTTTTCCCAATTTGATTGAGGGCCCGAACTAATCGGAAATAATAGCATTTTTTGATAACTATATACTGGGCCCTCGAAGGGCGCTCTTTGCCTAATTATAAAGAAATTAACTTGGAGGATAAACATCTTGTCGGGGAAAATAATAATAACACTTCCTCTAATTATATGGTGAAGTCATTGAAAAAAGGTGCTATCGGCATTTGTCTATCTGGCACCTTGCCAAATTCTATTTATATATGCATTTGTACCTGCAGTTTCTCCTAAATATTATGTAGAGATATCTGTGGGTAGCGATCTTCGATGTGGGCCCCGAGTTAATTACAAACTAATCACAAAAGCAAACAAAACATTAGGCTATCGCCGGTCGGCGATCTTTACAGGAGCAACCAACCACTACATATGTCAAATGTCGGGGTAATTTATAGGCCAAGACCGCCACAGATCCATGTTGTCCAAGTGTCAAAACAAACAGAGCGCCGCCCCACACGAAAATGGTAACAAACTCATCATTTGCCAGACGAACAAGATGGGGAAACTCTGGGCTCAGTAGCTCCCTTGGCATAAATTTCCTTTTGGCGTTTCGTTTTCGTTTTAATTTGAATGTAAATGATGCTGACGCAGCTGTGGATCTCTTGGGCTTCTGGTACCCCCATACCCATACCAATGCCATCAAATATATATACACACTGTGCCCCACAAAATGGGGAAGTCTGGGGAGTCTTCTTCCAGGCTAAGGTTAAATGTCGGGTGTCCAACAAACAGTGACAAAATATTTAAGTTTTTCCCGGGGGGCGTTTGTAAATATTTGAGCCACTTAATTGGAGGGGCGTGGGTGGGCTGGCCCGGAATTGATTTATGCCGGCGAAGGGAAATCGATTTGAAAATGAACCCATTAAAGTTAAACATATTTTTCAAGTGAATTATGGCGCATTGGGGTGGGTACAAAAAACGTACATAGTTCTATTGGATTTTAATTGAATTTGAATATAATTAAAATGAAATGGATTGCACAGTAAGTGAACAATTGTAATAGAAAACTAACATTTTAGCTAATTATTAAACAAATTATTTGGTAAAATTATTTAAAATAATAAAATATTTAGGATTAATTTTAAAAACTAAGAAATGTCCTGGGATCAATCTTTAAATTGATGAAAATAAGTTTGGCAATGCTGGTTGTTTTATAATATATTACATATGTTGAAAACAAAGCTTAACCCTTGCTGTTTCAAAAATAAAGTAAAAGGATTTAAGTCTGAGGCATGACTTTCAGAATATTGAGGCATTTGCAGTCCGAGAATGAGTGGCCACGCGTTCGAGGCAAGTTGCAAGTTGAACCGGCAATCAACAATCAACGCTGCCCCTGCCACGCCCCACTCATTAACCCAAACATGATCGGGCAAAATGTCTAACGGTAGGTAGATGGGCCGATGGGCAGATGGGCGGAGGGGGCGGGGCACGTGCGCCCAAGTGCCGCGGCACGTGTGCCACAAATGCGAGCCGAGTGCGAGTCTACGGACAGCCGTGACATGGAGGTGCCACCAAATCCCTTGTCACCTTGGCGCCACGGTGAAAATTTGTAGAAATTAACATTTTTTGTTAGCCGCCGTTTGTCATTAAATGAAATTGCATAAAAATCAATAGGAAAACTATTACAGTTGGGATTCTATAAATTGAATATATAAGCAATATTGCTTTACAAAGGTAAATACAAAAATCTATGTCGTAGATGCAAGCATACATTTTAGTTTTATAATTGCAAAGGTAAATACTTAATACTTAATTGAAATCATTTGAATTATGTTAAACTGAGAAATGTAAAGAGTAAAATTAAAGAAAATACTTTATAAAAGTTATACAGTTTTTATAATTACAGAAAAGCATTTTTGGGAAAGTTTTTACTAGGCAAATAATATTAAAAATATTGTTTCAGTCAGAGAAAAAGTTATTATGTTGTCAAGGAATATATTCGATATTGCTATCTACTAAATTCCTAAATTTTGCAAGAATTAGAATTATAATGAATGTTGTCACTAGAGAAGTTCGACTGTAGACAGAACTGGTGTTGGAAAAAAGGCGCTGATGTGGCTGATGATGTGCAGGTTGGGGTCAGGATGGAACTCTGAACCGCGTCCACTAGTAATGACTTTATAAACACAACCTGTGTCCGCGGGGTGAGGCCTACAAAACTGTCCAACTGTCAGGCTGCTGCTGACTAAGTAACATGCTAGACTGGACACACAACGAAATCAATTAGATGAATAGAAGCCGAGATGGGAAATCGGAGAACCAACCTCATATATCATTAACAATTTCCATGTCATATGCCGTTTACCTGATATCTTCGAGGGAAACCTTTGTCTATCAGCTTGTCACTCTGCCAACGAATCAAACTTGTCAAAGTCATCAAATATTCAAATACATTTTACACATGCAACCGCAGAGGATAAAAACAAAATTAGTTATTTTTTGAAGGGGTCAAATTGTTCGTAACGCCCCCACATAACTGTAATTACCGAGGAAAATTGATTTTTATATTATTTTCGGGATGTATGTGGGGCAAAGCAGGCCAAGTTCTTCTTCAGGGGTTAAGCATTTTGGTCAGCAAAAGGGTCCCATTAAAATCCGTAAAGGAAAAACCAAAACTAAATTTTGCCTGTCCCCTCAATGAGAACTTAATGCCGCTCGAAATGAACGAAATCCCCAGTTGGGAATATATGTGTGTGCAGTCTGGGTCTTTTTGTATTTTTGGCAATTGATTAAAAGGCTTAACATTTCAGACAATTGGCCATTTCAGACTGGCCTTTGTCTTGCGGTCAGTGTTTTGCTGCAGACTCGGGGAATTAGTTTCAAATTAGTGCGAAATGAGCAAATTCTGTTAAATCTTGTGTGCTTAATGTGTGACTTTATGGTCAGATTGAAAAAGCCAACATGTGTGAGGCCATGGCACTTTGAGTCAGGAGAACCTCCATTTAAATTAAGCTGGGGATTGGCATTTTCAAAATAAAGCAAAGAATTAATACTACAACCTACTGAATACCTAAGTAAGAATACTCAATTATCTGAAGGCGAAAAGGATAAATTAAATTTGGTCAAACAAAAGTTGAGAGCTTAAAATTCATATGTTTTTATACCCTTGCAGAGGGTATTATAATTTTGGTCAAAAGTGTGCAACGCAGTGAAGGAGACATCTCCGACCCTATAAAGTATATATATTCTTGATCAGGATCACCTCCTGAGTTGATATAGCCATGTCCGTCTGTCCGTCTGTCCGTCTGTCCGTCTGTCCGTCTGTCCGTCTGTCTGTCCGTCTGTCTGTCCGTCTGTCTGTTTCTACGCGAACTAGTCTCTCAGTTTTAAAGATATCGAATTGAAACTTTGCACACACCCTTCTTTCCTTTGCACGCAGTATATAAGTCGGAACGGCCGGGATCGGCCGACTATATCCTATAGCTGCCATATAACTGATTGATCGGAAATGCCATAACTCTGCTGTTTGTTAAGTTAGGAAGTTGGAATTTTATATGGGTTTTATATTTGGCCAATCAATCCGACCTACCAAATTTCATAAAGATCGGCCGACTATATCCTATAGCTGCCATATAACTGATTGATCGGAAATGCCATAACTTTGGTGTTTGTGAAGTTAGGAAGTTGGGATTTTCTATGGGTGTTATATTTGGCCTATCAATCCGAACTACCAAATTTCATAAGGATCGGCCGACTATATCCTATAGCCACCATATAACTGATTGATCGGAAATGCCACAACTTTGGTTTTTGTTAAGTTAGGAAGTTGGGATTTTCTATGGGTTGTATTTTTAACCAATCAATCCAACCTATCAAATTTCATAAGGATCGGCCGACTATATCCTATAGCTGCCATATAACTGAACGATTGGAAATGCCATAACTTTGGTGTTTTTAAAGTTAGGAAGTTGGGATTTTTTATGAGTATTAAGATTGCATCATATGAATAATTTTGGAGAATATAATTTGCAGAATATTCTGCAAGGGTATTTCAACTTCGGCTCCGCCCGAAGTTAGCTTTCCTTTCTTGTTAATCTTTAAAGATCTTTGAAAGTTCATCGTGTTGGTCCAATAAAAATACCTCAAATAATATCACCCACATAAAAAAAACGATGAATACGAAATATATTACCTTAAATAAATTCCCATACATTTCAAATTCTTTTGTTTTAATATTCCGACTGCTTATAAAATATGACTTGAAATCTCCCCAGCTTTATGCAAAATGCTACCACAATAAATTGATAAACATTTTTTGTTATTTTTCGCCTGTGCATTGGCAAGTTGAAATTTATTGATTTCTATGATATACGCTGACATTTTGATGAAACGTTGCCATTGAGTGCAGATAAGCATAAGATATGTGTTGTGTACGTTATGCGATACCTTCGGAGCGAAAAAAACATCGAAACGAATTTGTAAAATCTGAAAACGTGTTCTGCCCATGTAGCATGCAAATGAAAACACAAAATAAAAAATCAAATTAACTTCTGGTTGGATTGTATCGCCAAACGCCCCTCGAAATGACATAAAACTAAGCGAACAGAAACTCACTTCATTAGCAGCTATGAAATGATCGTGTTCCAGGGGAAAGGTAGAAAATACACACAAAATTCAAAACATCAACAGAAATACTTAAGGAGACGTTGTAAATATAAATCTGCGGGCTCGACACGAATCTTTTTAATTGTTTTTCTCTTTCTTTTTGATTAGTATAAATTATGCACAAATCGTTAAAAATACAGTCAACGACTTTAATGATTTATGTGTATGCAAAAAAATGAGAAGATTGTGTCCAAAGCAGTCTCATAAATATTTGTGCTAATAATGTCTTAATAAAAATGTTTAAAAGCGAATGCAGAAGGGCAGGGCCGACTTAAAAACGCAGTCTTGAACTTGCTGGTCTTTTCTACAACATTGTCAGCTCTTTGTCTTTTTTTGTAGCCAAGGTTTTTAAAAGACTACGCCCCCAAAACTTACAAGTGCAAAGTAAACGAAAATTTGCCAAACTTTTGAGAGTTGTTAAATAAACAAAGAAAATACACGAAAAGGTTGAAAAATTACCAGCCACACAACCCCTGGAAAATTACCCACATATATAGATGTATCCGCATCGTTAAGCGAATTTTCTGTCATTTGCCAATTTCCAGGGGGAAAATTTCGTGTTCAACCACCAAACGAATGAAGGAAAGACAAATTTTTGATGGGAATATATATATTTTTTGCGTTGGTGCCGGTGACACCAAATGACATTTTGCAAGTATGTTGCACTTGTCTCATTATTACTGCCACATGTGTGTACGTGCCACACGCCTCACGAGGCTTTGATGTTCCTCTGAGTTCGGCACTTGTCATTTTTATGGCCAAACATATTTCCCAATATGTGGATATATATATGGTTACATATATTGTGTATCCAGGACCGACGTGTGCGTGGGAACATTTCAAGTATTTCTTTTTGTGGGTGACGAGATGTAATTGCTAATTTTGTTATGCGATATCGTTGGGAAGTTCACAGGAAGGAAAGGTCTTGAATAATGATCGATTGCCCATTGAATTTATAAGGTTGCTGTATAATTGATTACCCCATACATATATAGAAATGCAAATGAAATAAAAGATTTACCATTAAAAGATCACTTAAAATATTTTTAAGTGATATTTTCCTTTCAAAAATCATATGAATAATTGTGTAACCCAACTTCCCCAGTTGAAATTGATATTTTCCCTTGTGTGAGTGGAAAATAAAAGTAGTTTCAAGAGCAGGATATGGAATAGAGTTGGGTTAGACTAGAGGGCTATAATGTTTTCCCTGGATGTTGCCAAGCAGTCTGCACGTCCCGAGACTTTGAAGTTCACAATTGCAACCGCACAGAAATGTGCCACATGTGGCAGTGTTTACTCACTACTAAAATAATGGAAACATGTTGTAAAAAAGTATAAATTTACTATGTAAACAACAATGAAATTTCCTCCCACTGAATTATGAATGGAAGACAGAGCGGCACCATCAGCATTTAAAGATATATACATATGTGTAGGAAATCATTAAGTAGATGTTTATGTTGCTGCCCGCTTTCATGTGGTCGTCGTCACATTTTTCTCTGTGTTTTGGATGCCTTTGATGGGGCAGCAGGCGAAACTGTCGCCTCTGATGTGGCACCAAATTGCTCATATATACTGGTGTATATAGTATAGGAGCAAAGGCAATTATGGTCAAGTTATGGTGGCCGAGGGCAGTAAAAATATGAAATTGGGGTGGTCTATATACCAGCTCGTTTATATACTCCCATCCGATGGATTTCCGCTCTTGCAATTTCGCCATTAGTCGCATAATCAAGTTGTTAACAATTTGTTAGAGCCGAGACTCCGCCTCGGATTCATGGATCCATGAATTGCGTGCTCGCCGCCGCCCACGCATAACGAGAAAGTCCAATAAAATATGTACAAATAATTTGCCATGCGTAATTTGTGCAAATAATATGCGTAATTGTCATGGGGGAGGACCCCTCCCCTTTCGGCACAACATCAAAGCTAATGGCCACATGATGTACACTTTTTAAATGAATCGAAACCGAAGGAGAAACAACTGAAATGGGAAATTGTTGCTGCCTTTTTTATGGCCACAAACAATAGTAAAACGAAATTTAAGGCGGCAGGCGACAAAGTAAACACCATAATAAATACGGATCTTCTTTGGGGTTGAGTCAACGAATGGGGAATACTATAGTTAATAAAGTTAACACAAATAAACATTGGCAAATGTTTCTATCTTAGAGCAACACTTCTTATTTTACACTTTTGTAAGCATATATACTACTCATTTTTATGACAAGATATCCGTATTTATTTCGATTGTTGATTATTGTCCTAACGATAATTAACAAAAACCACATTAAAAGGCGTCTTAATTTCCCAACTGATTAACGAGTGATGAAATGGAAAGGTACTCTTTGGATAGGGTGAATCGCATTGTGTGGTCATTAAACTAGAACGGAAGTACTTAGACGAAATGAAAACATTAGAACAGGTCAACTCAACTGCGAATAAGTAAGTAATTCAAATAATTAGGAGACCATAGATTTTGTTGGTAATATGTATATGACCTTGGTAGGTTGTCAAGGTTACCAACATATATGCAGGCCATTAACTGCGTGTGTCACTTCATTATGGGCATTTAGGGCACTACAATAAAGGCATTGATTGGGCCTAAATGGCTTTATGGCCTAGAGTGTCCTTGAGGTGCTAGTCACAAGTAATGGCAATTGCTCACCTTGATTTTTAGTGTTTGACATTTGACACGCGCATTTACGAAATTAATAATGGTACGTACGCGTGTTGCCATCGAAACCAATTTAGAGAAATCCTTCGGATCCGCGGGAGTCGTCAGCGCTTGTAAAACTTTATTGATCCCACATTGTCTCCCGATTCACTTACGGATCCTTGTTTTGTCTTATACGGAATTGGGAGAATGTTTAAGTAGTCGTCGTGCTGCTTCAGTTGAGGGACACGCGACAGGAGCTGGTGACAAGTTTTTGTTGCCGCTGGGAAAGTTTCGGGACATCACTGCATCCTGCATCCTCATGAATCCCAAGGTTGCACTGCCTGACGTGCGACGGGATGTATGAGTTCTAGAGCCTGGAGCTAAGCGAAAGTCCTTGGAAAACTCACATCAAGCTGTGGGAGATGTCAAGGACCTAGAACCTTGGGGATTCTAATGGGCATATTCTCAATGCCATTTAAAATGCAGTAAGCATGAAATTTCAAAGCAGAGAATTATTTACACACTTGAATAAGACAAGTAATATTAAAATAATATGTGTAATAATATTTACACACTTGAATAAATCAAGTAATAATAAAATACTACAGTTCAATGATTTTAGACATAAGCTTACACGATAAACTGTGTGAGATACAAACTTTTTTCATTAAATCATAATTTAACTAAGTTAGAATATAATTATGATTTATGTTTAATCAAAGTTATCTTGACATCGAATGAATCTATTTATGCATGTTATCTGATATCTGGTGATGTCAATATAATAAAGCACCACCTATTTCGGATAATAAAAACCCCTCAATCTTTCCAAGAACACCACAACACCCACTCCTTTTATCAAGAAATCAACTTACACGTGTTTTGGGCTAAGCATCATTCATACATCATTCAATCACAAGGACCACGAAGGTTAAATCCAATCAATTGCTACCTGATATCAGTCTCGCAACGCCCCAAAACCAAAACCCAAACACTCGAAGGGATCAGTCCAGAGTCCAGATCGCACTTGTAAGATGCTGTGATTAATGGACACGGGAAAAGGAACGATAATCGAGGCCCAGTTCTGTGGACAACACCGCAACAGTGGAAGGCACACCCATTAACACCAGGGTGAAGCATCCAGCCCACAAACAAAAAACACAACAAAATTATAAGAGCCAGAAAATGGAAAATAGACGAAACCTGGTGGCAGGAACTGGCTTCCACGAACCAGACACAATTGCCAAGCCACGTTATTAATTACATGCATTAATTTCTGGCACAGTTTAGAGAGACAAGTGATGCAACTATGCACTCTAAGAAAATTGTAACATTATGTTGATTATTTCTTATCTTAAAAACTATCTTTTTTGGGTCAAAAATAAATTTTTTTAATTTTAGGAAAATAAAATATATATAATGTTAGTCCTTAAAAAAAAACGTTATCACAAAATCATTGTTGTTGAAATAATATAGTTTAATATTGAACACATGCCATAAAACTAACTATGATTTAAGAGGTATTTTTCATAACCATTTGTACACTCTATCCAATGACATTTTTAAAATATAAAAATGGACTATAAATTTCTTTCTGTGTAAACTCAGGCCCAAAGCCAAATGCCAGACTCAAACTCAGGCGCCACTGTTGATGGATTCGTGGCTGGCTGCGTGGACCGTTGATGAACAGCCGTCTAAATTATGGAACGGTTGTCACCCGCTGCGAATTCCATGGGTGTGAGTGCGAGTGTGAATGTGAGTGTGGTTCTGGGTGTGTGTGCCAGTGGTAGATCGACCCCACAAGCCGATCACCAATCCATGTGAACGGATGGCGAATAACTGCCGTTCACAGCACCTTTCTGACAAACTAATGGGTATTCTTGGATCAATTAATGGTGCTAGGAAATACAAAGTATGGGCTCCATTAAAAAACAAAGATCGCTTACAAATAAAATTCTTGAAACTGTAAAGTGAAGGTTTGAAACTATGAAGAACTACACTTATAATATTGATCTTATCTTTGGTTTAATGAAAAATTAATCCCTAAGTGATTAATTTTATAGACATAGCAACTTGATTTCCTTAGAGAAGCCGTACAAATTTTGTCCGCATATTCTTTTGTTCAAAACTGGCACTTATTCATCAAAATGTAGTAATTGGCCTTAGCCCCCACTGCGTTTACCCAATTGCAATAAACCCCTCCGCAAAACTCTGCGACTATCTCGAGTGGGTTGCAACCAACCCATCATGCAAAAAAGCTCAACAATTCCCCTGCACACACATATATCAAAAAGCCGCCATGTCGTTAATTTAATTTGTACAATTTTCAGCCAAATATTTTCCACACTACCGAAACTGCCAATAAAGCCCACGCAACTTTTCAGCCAACCAGTCTTGGTTGGTCGCCTAGAAAAGCGACTACTACTACCACTTTATATTGGCCATCTCTTTCTGGCCAAGATTCGCAACAAGTTTTTCCAGTTTTTTTTTTGTTTTCGTTTTTTTTTTTTTTTTTGGGCGAATAATTTTCACGAGCTCGCGCAATTTTTCAGCATAATTTGTAGCAAGTTTTTTGCCAGCTTTTTGTTGTCATACTATATAGTATGTATTTTTGTATTTTAACATTTTTGTTGTGAGACTCTCTTCCGCTGCGAAGAATTGCAGTCGCTGCAGTTTGGTCGACAGCAACGGGTGCTGCACGCTCCATCCGTCATGCGATCGGGGGGATATATACTCGTCTATATCGTATGTACCTGTATAAACAGCCATAAATGTCGATATTGCAAGTATCTGATATCAGAGAGAGTGAGTGTGTGTGAAAAAGTTTGACTCAATTCCTGGAATTGCCCCCATGCGAAACGGAAGCGCAGCTTTTTGTTATTTTGTATTTTAATTTTTTCGGCCGAGTCAGTAAGTCTCGGCGGAGTTTTGAATTCTGAGACCTTCGCAGACAGACTGACCCACAAAATTTCGGTGCGGCGATCATTGGCTGGCGATCGAGTGCAAGACCCCGGATCAACTTTGACGCGTGCCTGGGCAAGGGGCATGACTCTCCAGAAATGTGTCCATCAACGATTTCTATACCCTGCATTTGTGTCGCGTCATTGTTGCAACATCAGCGCAAACAAGCCAGAACACACTTCAAAAGCCCAACAATGTCGAGTGCTAATAAAACCCACTGAGAGGCCCTGACTGACTGACAATCTCAACAACGGTCGTGAGTTATTCGAGGCGGCTAATCCCGTCAATGCACAGGGAGAAATAGTATTTATTCATTATTTATCTAGTTGCATCAATACCAACTGTTTATATCATTTAAGGGTCTTTATATGTAAGCAGATTAAATTCCTAAACAGAAAATTATTAGACAAAATGCAAGCACTGAATTTAAAGTCAGTCCTAAAATAGTTTAAATTATAACTCCTTTAGAGACCTTATTTTAGAAAAATTTTAAGTTAGAATTTCTTGTGGGATGTTCTTGAAGTAAAAATGGGGCTTTGTTTTAAGGGTTAATTTTGTTGTGAGCTTAGCAATATGCCAACTAACTAAAATAAACTGATTATTGTATCAATCATACTTGCAAGTTTTGAATATGTTACAAACAATTAAATAAATAAAGTTTCTGGGCTCACAAAGCAACCTCCCATTTAATGCATTTTAGGGAATCTCAAAACAACTCTATTATCCACCGAATCAATTTTTTTTTAAGTGTAAACTCCAGTGTTAGACACTCGGGAGTATCCGTGTGTTTCTGGTGTGTGTGGGGAGCTGAACAAACAAGCTATTTAACACCGCCAGAAATGCTGAGCCAGCGGCCGTGACTGGGCAAATACTGGATGCAGGGGATACTGAATACTGGATGGTGGATAGTGGATAGTGGATGGCGGGGAACACTGGATGGGATAGTGGTCACAAAAGTGTCGAAGATCGAAATCAGCAGCGGAGAGTCGCGGAATTGATCGCGTCGATTAATTTGTCTTGCTCCTCCCGCCCTTTTCCCCTTCGGCCAGCATGAGTGTGCAGTATATGTGGCATCTGAAATGGAATGCACTTAATCACGATTAGTTGTAATCGATAAGCAAGCCCGGCTAATAATGCACTCTCCACGGAGCTTAGAAGATTTCCCTATATGTGGCTATACTTCGGGTGGTCTCCCGACCCATTTACATATGAAAAAGTTTGGCTAACCAATGGTTTCAACATAATATTGTTCGACTTTGTTTATGCCTGCTGCTTGGCCATGATAAATGGCACAATTTATTTAAATCAAGCGACCCGGGGAGACCTCCAAAACAAACACCGAACTCGGTTAATAATTTGTTCATTTATCAACATTTGTTAGCGGCGATTATGAATGACGTGTGTGGCTCTCTGACCCAGGTAGCCAAAAAGTCTCGTCGGATCGAATCGAATCGAATCGGATCGTCCCCAAAACGAATTTCAGTTCATTCATAAAATCTTGCTTCTTTTGTACAATGTTCGTCACAGCGGGTTATCTTGTTTTGGTAAGAGAACATATGCAAAAACAAGCAACAATAAGGAGTACAAGTTGGTTGTCAATTATTTTTAAGGATTTAACTTGTTATTTTGTGTTGGGAAAAATTATTCCCCATCTTCGAGTCCTTTTTTAACTCTGCTAATATTTAATTTTTCTCACCCCAGAATTCTTTACTCCCTTAACAATTATATGTGCTTGCACACACCCTTTTGTTGCACCAAAAATTTTTAAAAATTACATCAAAGAGTGGCCATGCAAATGTTGACCAACCCAGTTGACATATTTCATAATTCCATATCACCTTCTCCCACAATCAAACCCGGCCAACACGCTCATAAAAGCCACGCCAATGGTTTTTGGGTGGCAAATAGAGTTAAGAGGCAGAAGTAGAAACCCATTCGAAAACTATTTTTATAACGTACTAATAACTGCAAAACTTTCACTGCTCGTTTTTTGCCACCCAGTTTTTTTTTCGTGTTTCAGTGTTGTTTGGAATTTTTTTTGTTATTAATTAAATTACACGCCAGGCATTTTACAACATTTACAGCAAATTACAAATGCCAGGCATGAGCACGCAGCAAAAGGGAGAGAAGGGGGGAAGTTGTAAAAAATATTATATCACCAGACTGCAAATATTGTAGGAGAAGGTCGCAGGACCAAGAATAGGACTGAAAGTTACCTTGTATATAGTTATACATATATTTAGACATTTTATTATTAGAAAAAAACTTTACAATTTTAATCAGAGTTCCAGAATAAATTCTAAGATTGCATTCTATTGTAAAAATAAAATTAAGATATATCTATACTTAAGTATAATTATAAAAATAAACATTACTTAAAAATATGTAATATTTTTTAGAATGAAATGAATTTTGTATTATGAATTTAAATGTATATTTTTAATAAAGTCAAATAAATATTTACTAAATATCTACATGTTAAGAGATAGGAATCCCTTTTCTGTATTTTCATGTAGTGATCCTAAACTTCCTTTAAACGGATATACCCCTTATAGATCCCAGAGCATTCGTCATAAAGCACAGAACCAGAGAACCTGGCCATGGTCTTGGGTCTTGGACTTGCACTCGTTTTGGTTTCGTTTTCCGTTTCGGTTTCGGTGGCGGTGTCTGAAATATACGAGAGTCCCCGGTTGGCAGTTACCGGTTACCGGTTGTGGGTCCAAGGCATATCCATGAGTGTTAACACTCATAACAACTGCTAAAGCCCATTTTCGCATGTTGGCAGCTTATAAAAATGCAGCACTCGGCCGTAGAGCCATATAGTGCCTTAGTATAGTATAGTGTAGTATGCCACATGTAGCACCCACTCCCACTGCCGATCCCGAGCCCTTTCCCCTACCCCTCCCCCTCCCCCAATCGTAGGTGTGTGCAAGTTTCCAAAAGAGATTTTGTGTGAGCGATAAACACGCGCCCAGGCACAAAAGTGTAAATTAAGCCGCAGACGCTGAGGAGAAGTGGCAGTCGGTCGTGTGTGGGCCGCCCAGCTCACGGCTCGAAAATGTGGGGGAAAGCGGCGGGAAAGCGGGCGGAAAATGAAAAATTATGAGTTATGCCAGACAAGGACATGGCCTGCTCAAGCTTCATTTGCTAAGCCATGGAGCCGCAGTCGCCGTCATAGTCATTTCCACAGTCGCAGACAGGAATTGCACTCGAACAAAAGTACTGAGCTCATGATAACTCATACAAATTTGACATATCTTCCGAAATTCAAGATATTTTATTTTGATGTATTTCAATATATTCTTGTCTTTCAATCAATAAGTTGAATAAATCGGCACTATTTAATAAATGTCCATTGCAGTTTTCCTGATATTTAAAAGGATAATCCAAAAGAGTAAGCTTTTTTTAAGTGTAAGACTATTTTTAATTAATTTTATAATACAAATGTCTATTACATCAGTTTAAAAAATTAATATCTAATTATCTGTAAATGCAAATAAAATTGAAAGAGGACATTCAAATTATAATATGTATACTTACACATTTGATGTTTTAAAATCAGATTGGAATAGTCACAAATATTTAAGAAGGCTTACAAATGATAATTCTATTCGTAAAGTTTAATCTAATTACGATATACATCTCTGGTGATGCCTTAAAGGATGCAAAGATTTTTTTTGAAGTGATAAAATCTTTGCGACGACCTGTGTCAGTATCTAAGCTATTAAAATAGTTAATAATCTTTCCTCGGATCCAAAGACAATCTACCACTCATTATTTCAACAAATTCCACTCATTCTTTCGCAGTGCACCTCTGGATAGAGCACTCGACTGTGCATATCCTGGCCTGGTCGGTAATGTTCTCGGCCAACTCGGCTCCCCGGCAATTGTTGAGCTGGCCCAGTTAGCGTGTCGCTCATTAGCATGAACATTTGCAGGGGAATTTATGGTGTCCATGCCACATGCGAAATGTGGGTTAGCAATGTGCAGTGCGCGGCATTCTGCCGTGGCAATTTTATGCTCATCAGCGAGGCATTTCTCAGCATTCAGAGCTGCACTGCGGCGGATGACGGACTCATAAATTAATTAATTTTTGGTGTGGCTTTCAGCGCGTTATCACCGCCCCGAGATCACCACTCGCAATTGTATGTGCCGCCGCCTCGAGGGCAGCTGCGATCAATAAAGCGAATGGTTAGGACTCATTATCGGAGCACCGCGCAGATCGCAGATCCCGAGGGGATCAAGGATAATCGGGCGATTCGAAACGAGTTCAGCTGGCAACATGTTGCAGGCCCAGCCACTTGATTCTTATGCAAACAAGGCTCGGAGGTTGTCCGACATCGTGTTAAAAAACTTGTTCGCAATTAAACGATGTCCTGCCGGCAGGCTGACTGAATGTCTGCCAAGGTATGCATATACATACCCTTCCCACTGCCTTTGATCCTCAAGTGGAACACTGAGAGAAAACAACTGAGACGTAATAACAAATAATACAATCATTTGGAACATGAATTTAACTTATTTAATAATTCATTTATTTTAGTTTAATAATTGGATTATAAAAAGGTATTTAAAATATAAAACATTTTTTATAAAGAATTTGGAATTGAATTTTTTTGTCTTGGGTTTTTTAATAAAATATAAATACTCTTTTTAATAATTATGATAATGAGTTGTTAAGTCAGAAACACTACTTGCGCTTAAAAATAAAGGTTAACATTTTAAATCTTTATAAATTAAATTCTGAAATATTTTACAGACTATTTTTCTCAGTGTCCGTGCCACGCATGCGCATTCGACTCTTCCACCTGGCATCGTCGTCGTCTTTCGCCTTACAATCGAATTTGTGGGGCTGCTGAACCAGACAAAGGTTGCACGTAAATGACCCAAGTTATCATAAATATGTCAAAAGTTGAAAATTAAATGTACAACATGCTGAGTCCGGATCCTCGCGCTCCATTCGCGCTCCTCCGCCCGCATTCTTTATTGATATTTTTGCACTTGTTTACATTTTTTGATTTAGAGCCATTCGCCGATGCTCGTAAGAAGGACCACACGTGGCGCCATCTTGTTTATGATAAGTGAAATCCTGTTTGCGGACCGAGATTCCGATTGGTGTGAGGCTGCAATGATTGAATGCGTGTTGTGGTTTATGAGTCACAAGGCAGTAAAAAGTCCTAACCAAGAGGGAGATGTTGGGAAGCCAACAACTAAACTATTAAATTGGAGTAGCAGCAAGAAAATAATTATGGAAAACAGGGGGAGAAAAAGGATATCGCTGTTCGAAATATATTTCCAAAATATGGTAAGCTGAAATAAACTTACAAATAATCCCTTAAGGGGTACATACTGAAAAATAAAAGTTTAAGTATCCAAAAATAAAGATCATTACTTGGTGCATTTTTTATTTAATTAGCGTTTACTGCCTACATATTGGTTAGTAAAGTGTTACATATTTGTTGGAAATCAAAAGGGTTTGCCGTAACAATTAATTTAGAAAAGTTTGCCTATTCAAGATGAAAATACTTTAAATTAAATCTCCACTACAATACCCAACTTCCAGTACATATCGACTTTCTCAATCCAAAACCTCAGCACGCACTCCTCTCCAAACCCTTTCAATCCTCGCATGTTCATAGGGAATGTACTACTTGAGGTCCGTGCAGAAAATAACTTTGCGATAATATTAAATTGCTGTCAACAAGAAAATATGTTGGATGAATTTTCCAACAACGGGCGGCAATTGATTTTCTGTCAGCGCGGCCCAATGAAAATGGGCAGAAGCAGCAGCAGCAGCGAAATGGGGGGCAAAACACTTTTCCAAGTGTTGATTTGTGTTATATGGTAGTTTCTTATCAACAATGCAGTCTATTAGGCATTACCCTGGATTGACTGGCATGCAATTCGCCGGCAGGGAGGCAAACAAATAAACATCAAAGGTGGAAACAATTCCAGAGGCCTTTTGTGTCGTAAAAAAAAACAGGAGGAAAACATGAAAATATTGTGGGTGCCAGGGCGCCAAACTATTAACGGAATAGGAGTAAATTTGTTAATGCCTTTGTCTAAGCCATGTGCGTTGGCAGGTGGCAATTGGAATGGGTCGCAGGACCAGCTGAACCCCAAAAGGGGTTAAATGTGTTTATTTGTTTATGGCCCCCCCGTCGACGAAAGGGTTAGTCTATATATATATATATATATATATACACATATATAGCTGGGCTGATGGGCCACTGCGTTTGACTAATGTCTCATTTGCATGCCAAAAGCAGTTAACAAGTTTTGCCTTGCCGCCAGTTCGCAGTAAGAAAGAAATTATGGCTTGTCTTGCTTTTAAAAACAACTTAGTGGATAATACACCCCTAGTGTTAAGCCAGGCAGTCAGGCATCCAAATATGCGCTATATACAAATATATACACCATATTCCGCATAAAGGGTGGAGTGGCATCGAAACAACAACGACACATTCATTTCCTTCTTGGCGCGCCTCAAGTGTTGTCACCTGTCATAATAAGTGCGGAAGCAGCAAACGGCAAACAATGAAGACAGCCAGAAAGAAGAAAAAGTGCACAAAATGTAGTAAGCAAATGTATCTCAAAAGGACCGTGGAAATCCAGATACTCTAACAAAATAAGAGACCCACCAGAAACCTGAGTTATTCAATAAAATGCTATCTTGTGAATTAAGTTCCTAGGTAATTTAAATACTCTGAAAATACTTGTATAGTCAAATTCATCGCCTTAAATTGGCCTTAAAAAACCAAGTTAATAACATTTAAAAACGCAATCATTATAAATCATATTTCAGCACTCGATCAATCAAAACCTCACCTTTATTGAACTCAAAAATTTCAACCAAGCGCAAAATAATCTATGGCATTTCAAGGCTTGTAAAAACTGGAATAATTAAATCCGTTTGCACCAACAAAGTTATTATAAGGTTTATCGCATTAGATTAATCTAAGATTTATATTTGCATAAAACAAACTGACAACAGATAACTCACTTTATCTTTATTTAAGAATTTTTTATTAAGTTATTTCATGGAATTGTATTGGCATTCATCATCTTTTTAAATACATATACGATATGAGATATTTATTAAAAATATGTAAAATGTGTCGTTTTAGGTAATAGTAATTATTTCTTTATATTTATATTTTATATTTTTTTAAAATGTATGTGTGCTGTTTAAATCATTACTTTTTAAGATACCAATTTAAAAATTTAAAAATGTATTATTCAGAAAGTGTATCAAAAATAAATGTTGCAGCATTTACTTTCAATTTATAAGGTGGCCAGCCGACATTGACGTTGCTGTATCGGTGCAATTTCTGCTGCTGTTGCTGCTGCTGCCTCAAGTTTCCAATTCATTTTCATAATTGCAGCAAATGTAAATTGCAATATTTTTTCCCATTTTTCTCTCTCGGCCTTTTCTTCGGCTGCATATGCGTGCTGCACTTGAATTTGTTGGACTGTCGCACTTGAGTCGAAGTCGAACTGAAGTCTGAACCTGTTCCACGCGCAAGAGATGAATTGTTTTCCGTTTTTTTTTTCTTTTTCATGGGGCAGCGGCCGCGCTGAAACGGAACCGCAAATTATTTTAATTTGCGTTAAATAATGCAACGAGGTGAGAAAAAATTAAGAGCATTTCTCAGTGTCGAAGTCGGAGAGCGAGAGAGATGACAAAGGTATCATAAGCCAGGTTTACACGTCTGGTATTTGTAAGATAAAATAATTAGAAAATACTTGAGACATTTTTCAGACAAGTAATGGTCGAAGACAAATGGAAACCTCTTTTATATTAATAAGAAAACATTTCTACATTTTACCTTAACTTGAATTTTCTCTTAGATATACAAATTTAATTTATTTAATTTTTAGATATTTGTTACTCGAAAATAAATACAAATTTTCTAGCTTTACTACTCTTCAAAACTTTTATCGGCAACCAGCACGACCTGGGCATAAACGTAGTAATAAAAAAACTTTGGCCCAGCTCATTAGTAGCCCCCTTTTTAGTTGCAGTTGCAGTGTATCCTGCCACAAAGTTAAAAGCGCCGACCTGTAATTTGCCAGCAATAAGGCGGCGGCGCAATAAACTCAATTTGTGCTGCTCGATAAAAGCCGAGTGCCATGTCAAGAGATGCTTGTACAGCTATCTTCAAGATTTTAGGAAAAGACGTTTTGAAAAACTATACCAAAAATAAATTAGCAATAACAAACGGAATAGATCGTAATAAAACTTTGTAAATCAACTATTTGCTTAGGTTATTATTCTATTTTAAGTACCTAAATATAATAAAGGTATTATATTATTTTTAGCCTTTAAGTAATACCAACTACTTGAACAACACATATTTTTTATAGTCAAGTAATATCTGCAATATCCACTACTATTTTGAACGCAACTGTAGCCACTTACACATCTGCATGCGAAGTGAGTGCGGTTGTAACGTGTTCATTTCGCTTTGGGGTGCTAAAAGCCGAACAATTCAAGCCAAACTCCCAGCAAAAAGTCGGGCTGGAAGTCTGTTTAGCTTTTGACAAGTTGGAGCCACTTGGAGGCCAGGGCGTTGCCAAAGTCCGGGCATTGTTATCTGCATATATATCTACAGATAGTCATGGGGCCAAATAGCCCATGATCGGTAGCCCAACTTGGCCGGCAATTTATGCACGTTTCTTCGATCATAACTCTTAATTAGCCGCTTGGAAACCTTGTCAACTGTGTTGATTGACAAGTCTTTTAAGATTTCGGCAATCAACAAACAAAATCTACACACCAAATATTTTGTGCGTAGGCCAACACAAGTGAAAGGTGTGTCCCACAAATACAAAAATCTCAAATTATAGATACAGCTGAATAGAATCGGTGCTGAAACTAGAAAGGGAAACTGATTATTTTGGCTGAAACTTTGAAATACTCTACGGAAAAAAAGCATTTAGAAAAATGGTTATGATGTATTAATGTTAAGAAAAACATTTTTTTACCTAATTAAATTATATATTTTAATTGAAGATCGACTCTAAAAATGTTCTGCATAGTTTTAGGCGTCTTTTCAAAACTTAAGTATTTTTTTCAGTTTTAAAAAATTTTGTTATACTTTTTTTGAACTGTGCTAATTAGTTAACAAGTATCACGTTTCGTAATTGTTTTTAATAATATTAAGTGCTCTACGTGACTTAGACTAAATTCTTTCCAAATTTTACAACTGACATTAATTGTTACCAACTTTTAGACTTCAAAGCCAAAGATTAGATGACTATAAAAACCCGATGCTTTTGGCCCGAGGCTAACCCACACGCAGACACAATGGCTACAGTGAGTCAAAAAAGCAAGCCACCCACATGGGCAGCTGACAAACGCTGATCGATTGGACGCCGACAAAATCATAAATCTCTGCGAGCCATATACTTGAGGCAATTATTTCATGATAACTACAGAAAAGCGGTGTACTCATAAAAAGTAAAATGGAATATCCATTTGAAAGGACGACAAGTTGTTTCGGTCGATTCAATTGTTGCGCATTGAATCGCGCGGTCATCAATCATAATTTTCAACGATCAACAGTTTTGTAGGCAAACGTTTTCATGTAAAGTCTTAAATATTTTCACACCTTATAAACAATGTGCAGTCACGATCCGGTGGGAGGCTAATGCGGCTATTGTCTGCCACAATTCAGAGCCAGCGACAGTTGAACATGATTCGAGTTGGTTTTTTTATTATTATTCTCCTACTTTTCTAGCGAATTATGACGTGCCCGGACCGAATGATCGATGAATGCCTCGATTATGAAATTCTGTATAGAAATTGGGGGGGAAATCACGTCAGAGATGAGTCAGATGAGGTTTCCTTTGGCCCCTAGAAAGTCGAGCTCTCGAGTTCTTGAAAGTTGCCTTTCACTCTGGTCCCTCGGATTATTGGCTGACTCGTCGACTGAGTGACAGCTTCATTAATACCCCTCAAAAGGTAAGTTATGCACGGCGATAGAAATAGAAGTCGAAGGTGACAAGTGTGTTTGCTTATGGTTTTTGACAGCCAACAACTTGTATACTACAATATATTCTTACACTGTCATTTTGGACTGGAGAACTATTAATGAATAATTCTCTCTGCACTTTTATGTAAAATACAAAAAACCCTCTGTCAATGAGCCTGAAATAATCCTAATCATTTAACCCATTTATATATTTTAATTATTCCAAAGTATTAACTTTTTTACCAATTTTTTTGTGTACTTACAGAAATTCTTGTATAATTTTGTATTTAGACCACTTTCAAAAAACTCGTACATTGTATATTCGAATTTGAATTACACTTTGTCGTATGCTAATTATGGCCGGTGATCAAACAGTCTTTGCACTGCAGTTTATAAATAACAGATCTGACAGTAGCCACTGAACCACTTGCCACTCGGTGGTTCAACGACATATAAGACCCCCAAAGATGCGACAGATGAGTATGAGAAACACCTACACCGCGCTCAAAACTTAAGCAGCTTCCCGAGTTGTCAGCGCAAAATAAGACAAATGTTTCAACTGGCGACGCATCGAAATTCCCAAAAAAAAAGGAGGGATTTATATAAAAACAAACAGGGGTGCCAAAAGGTTCAAAGAAAAATTAATCTTTTATACTGGTATGCAATTTTATAAGTCAAATAAATGATAATGATTTATATATTGCACATATTTGCAACTCTGTTTTTGAATATTAAAAGTAAGTTCTTTACAACAAAAATGAGTTCACTAATATAGTTCCAAAAGTAATTATCTATCTATACCATTAATGGGTAAAATTTTAATGATAATGATATGATGATATAAATTTTTATGTATCCAATCATCTAAAGGCTAAAGGTTGTATAGGTACGTTTTGTATTAACAAATCATAAATATTCTTACTATAGTTCCCACTGTTACTTAAAGATTGCTAAATTTTCGAAAAATTGCTGTCTTATGTTGTTACTGATTTTTCCTAGTTGGAAATGGTAGTTTCTAAAATTTAAAATTGTTGGTAGAAATGTTTGAATATTGTCGGAACATTATCCTCATATATTCATCATACAAATTCAGCCCTGTTTTAGATTGAAAATAAATCCTAAATCCCATTGTTTTATTGTTTTGCAGCCCTGGTGAGACCCATAAAAAAGTGAAGCGACATAATGATACCGACTATCGCTCTGGGCCAACTCTGTGTGGTCCAATTAAAGACTTTTGCGGGTCTCTGGGCAAGTTGCAAGTTTTCCGTCTGCCACCAAATGTGCGAATGATGCGTGAATTTCGAGGAGCCAAGCCACGCGAAATAAACACTCACAGGAGCGCTGAATGATGAGGCCGGGCTGCAGGGCATTAATTGGAGTTGGGCCTTCGACTGGGGCATATTTTATCGCTATTGAAGCGTTTGGCGTTAATTAAGACAAAATCAGGCGGAATTTTTGTCACATTGCTGCGGTTTTCCCCTTTCGCCCAGTGGCCGTGATTAATTGTGCCTTGTGCTGCCTGCCAAATGCACACAAGTCTTCTGTATAAATATATATCAGATACATGGCTTTACTTGCTTTCATTTCATTTTTTCTTTTTCCCTTTCTGGTTGTACTCGCATTTGCGGGCAAGAAAATGAAAAATTAGTCGAGAAAATCTGGCGAAATAAAATGTCGTCGGCGACATTTTGCAAAGAGATTTTGTCGCCTCTTTGTGTGGGTGAGTCGACTCGATTCTATATAGACAGTATATGCTGCCATATATTTGGCTCAGCTTCTAATCGTCGCGCATTAGTCAGTGCGTTTTGTGGGTTCCTCTGGCTGCGGATGCGGATAGAGATTGCAAATGGTTGGACTTGGAAAACTTTGGGAAGCCTCAGTAATAAAAAGTGGAAAATAAATAATAGGAATGTAAAAAACCATATAAACAAGAGCAATTGAAATTGCTATGGGTTTTAAATCACCTATAAAGGTGTCTAAAATAATGAAGATATTCATTTTTAAACCGAAATTCCATCGGATTCATTCCTAAAAATGTCCTTCTGTGTTTCACTGCATACTTTTAGACACCTTTGAATGAGATTTTCAATTTAAATTATAATTCTTATTTTTATTTATTTTGTTCAAATAATTTTATTACTTATAAATAACAATGCAATTAGATTTCACAGACCTAATTTTAATTCTTTAATTTTAATCCTTTTTTTATAATTTTACATTGTTAATGAGCATATACATTTTTTATACATTGTGTTATTTAGCTTCCATAATTTATAGGTGGTGTAGCGCAGTCAAACTTCGAGCTAGTCCATTTAATACCCCCATAGCTGCATCCCACACTATAATTTATTTTATTTTTAATTTTCCCCTACACTGCAGCCATATAAAAAGATCAAAGAAGATGGCATTTCCTTTGGTTGACACATCAACGCTTCTCTATCGACACCAAATGGGTGACTACAAAGACACAACACTACACTAACAATTGCCAACGTTCGGCCACTAATTAATGTGCTTTTAATTATGAGCAGTAAAAACTGCGAAATGGCAACCGCAAAAGCTTAGTGAAGGTACGAGGAGCAGACGCTCGTCAACCGCAAAATGAATGACAGACGGGGGACCGAAAAAGGGTTCGACTGCTGCTCCTCTGCGACACGTCAATTGTAATAACAATAACTGCTCAAGACAGCCCAAAAGTAACACATCCGCAGCAGGACACACGAGGCCAATGGACAGGACTCGGAGAAATGGGGACAGGAGACAAGCTGGCTTGTTAGCACACGACACGCTGTGGTCAGCAAATGAGCAGCTGACCGACCAGAAGGGGTTATGCTAGCACTCAGAGAAAGGCTTACTAAAACAAGAAAATCAATTAAAAATAGGCACAAGACTACAGCAGTTAAATCAAATTTAAGTTTATAGTTCCAAATTTAGGACTAACTAACAGAATCCAATAAATTTCAAATATATTTCTAACTTAAGAAAAACTCGAATTGTCTAGATCAAACAATTAAAATAATTATTTTATTTATTTCAAATCAGTTTCTTATTTTATATACTCAGAACTGATACGATGTCTGGGCTACACTTTAAATAAAATACGTTGTACATATTTATAATTTAAATTATATTCGCAAAATAATAAAAGGATTTCCTGCTTTTATATTCCTCATTATATATTTTGTTTATGTAAAAGGACATTGCATCGTAGTATTCTTCAAAATTGTTTATTTCTTCTTAAAACTATATAGTAAAAAAAAATTCAAAAACCTCAAATGAACTGAAATTATTTTTACAGGATATTTATTTCATTGCCTTGTTTCTTTCAGTGTGTGGTTACATAGAAGACCTGTCTTCTCCGGCCTCTCGGTTCCGGTAATTGTCGTGTCAATTTTGGTAAAACTGTTTCATCTCCGACTTGGACTTGGACTTGTGCCTGTACAGAGTGTCAAATTTTAAACATTGATTATCTGGAGACATATTCAGCAATTAGCAAATCAACTCGGCTGTGGCTGTGGCCGTATCTGTGGCCTCTCGTTTCTCGGCTTTTCTGTTCAATTACCAAATGTGTCAAAAGCATTTGCTCTGGCCGAGTGTTTGTTAAGTTTTAATATGACAGCAGATGGACACGGCAAATATTTTATCAGGCGGGCAGGCGTAGTCTCGTAGCAATTTGCATATATCACAGGAGCCACTCGAGAGGCTGTCCGTGATATAAGAAAAAAACAACGAGGAACATCAGAGGACACACCCCTCTATAAGGATTTTCCCTAAGGACACGTTTAACGGTTCAATTTTACACATCATTTAATCGCAAACAAGTTAGCTCGCCTTGTTTTGTCACTCAATTTAAATTTATACAAGTAGACTTCGGTCGGTGGATTGATTTATGACCCACTCCGTGAACCTTTCACTTGACAAGATTCCGGCTCACTGATTCCGCATCGGGAAATTACAAAGTGTTAACACGAAAAGAGCATCGAGACAATGCCAACATATGTCCGCATAAATTTTAGGAATTGTTCAAAATTTAAATGACATTCTATTCGCCGATGGGGTGAAATACTCTTTGCATGTGCTAAGTACTGGAGAAACTATTGTCTAATGTGTTTTCCGCTTTCAAATTCTTACATTCTTAAAACAACGTGTATTGCCTAAAAAAAATACTTTTCATTACAATCTTTGATATGTTCTTAAAAACGGTTAAACAAATTTAAAGACCTTTAAAACTATACTTTAAAAGGCCTAATTCTCGTATTAAATCATATATTAAATCCTTGGCTAAAATCTAGATAAATTGTGATGTCTTATGTTTGAACAGCCTTTTCTTGTTTTTACTGGTTTTTTCTAGCTTCATTAATTTTAATCTTATCTTTATGCCATTTTTTTCCTTTCGATTTCGGTAAGATTAAAATATGGCCCTTTAATATTCGCTTAAACATTGTATCCCATGCCACGATTGCATGTCGTAGCCTAGTAAAAACCTTTAGAGAACATCCATGAGTGATGAAAGCAGCCGCCAGTTCGCACACAATCCCAAGACGAAGACAAGGCCATTGTCTGGCTTTAGAATTGGCGGCTATATGGCAGATATATGTGGCATATATGTGTACTTGGCGGTTTCGGGATTGCATTGACAACTGAAGCGTTATCGAGGTGCATGCAATTTACTCATCATCACAGATGGAGAGGTGATAGCGGACATGTTACTCTTTTAATTGATGCGAAGATGGGTCGGAATGAGTTATGACTGCGACTAATATGGGCCGCTGCTTGTGCGGCAATTACGACGAGTGCGGCAGGATGGTCTTAGCCTGGTGGTCGTGGCCCAGTGTCTGCCTATGTTGAAAGACAATAATGCTTAATAATGAGCTGTAAAGTTTATTAATTGCCACACGGCGTTGGGTACTCCTCCCCGCCACAGCTAATGAGCCATTTGCGTGTCGTCGATTTATTGCATTATTTGCACACACACAAGACACAAAAGACACATTAAAACTAAATTATTAAAATTTTCGCAAAACGTCCGGGACATATGTCGAGAGCTGTCCGAGTTCATTGGACGCTCAAAAGTTGACTACCAACCCAATGGCATGGAAATATACAGATGCCGTGTTGTGAGCATTAAATCACCAAATATTTAATTTCGGCTTGTAAATGAACAAAGAGTTTTCTAATTTTAAAATATTTATTTATTGTGGCTCACCTTTTTACAAGTAATCGAAACTTGGTAACATAAAAATGATTCAAAATTTTTTAATGCAGATTTTTTGAGAATCAAAACACGAGTCTTTAGAGGTATGCCACTTTGAAATCGGATTAAATTTGGCAAAGTTATGGACTCTGGAAGTCCAATTGTGAGTCACCTTTTTTACAAGACATCGGAAACTTAGAAATAACTGACATGAAAATGGGTCAAAATTTTGATCAACGTTAAAATGAAAACTTTGAATGCAGTTTTTTTGAGAATCGAAACACGAGTCTTTAGAGGTATGCTACTTTGAAATCGGATTAAATTTGGCAAAGTTATGGACTCTGGAAGTCCAATTGTGAGTCACCTTTTTTACAAGACATCGGAAACTTAGAAATAACTGACATGAAAATGGGTCAAAATTTTGATCAACGTTAAAATGAAAACTTTGAATGCAGTTTTTTTGAGAATCGAAACACGAGTCTTTAGAGGTATGCCACTTTGAAATCGGATTAAATTTGGCAAAGTTATGGACTCTGGAAGTCCAATTGTGAGTCACCTTTTTTACAAGACATCGGAAACTTAGAAATAACTGACATGAAAATGGGTCAAAATTTTGATCAACGTTAAAATGAAAACTTTGAATGCAGATTTTTTGAGAATCGAAACACGAGTCTTTAGAGGTATGCCACTTTGAAATCGGATTAAATTTGGCAAAGTTATGGACTCTGGAAGTCCAATTGTGAGTCACCTTTTTTACAAGACATCGGAAACTTAGAAATAACTGACATGAAAATGGGTCAAAATTTTGATCAACGTTAAAATGAAAACTTTGAATGCAGATTTTTTGAGAATCGAAACACGAGTCTTTAGAGGTATGCCACTTTGAAATCGGATTAAATTTGGCAAAGTTATGGACTCTGGAAGTCCAATTGTGAGTCACCTTTTTTACAAGACATCGGAAACTTAGAAATAACTGACATGAAAATGGGTCAAAATTTTGATCAACGTTAAAATGAAAACTTTGAATGCAGATTTTTTGAGAATCGAAACACGAGTCTTTAGAGGTATGCCACTTTGAAATCGGATTAAATTTGGCAAAGTTATGGACTCTGGAAGTCCAATTGTGAGTCACCTTTTTTACAAGACATCGGAAACTTAGAAATAACTGACATGAAAATGGGTCAAAATTTTGATCAACGTTAAAATGAAAACTTTGAATGCAGATTTTTTGAGAATCGAAACACGAGTCTTTAGAGGTATGCCACTTTGAAATCGGATTAAATTTGGCAAAGTTATGGACTCTGGAAGTCCAATTATAAGTCACCTTTTTTACAACACATCGGAAACTTAGAAATAACTGACATGAAAATGGGTAAAAAATTTGATCATCCTTAAAATGAAAATTTTGAATGCAGATTTTTTGAGAATCGAAACACGAGTCTTTAGAGGTATGCCACTTTGAAATCGGATTAAATTTGTCAATGTTATGGACTCTGGAAGTCCAATTATAAGTCACCTTTTTTACAACACATCGGAAACTTAGAAATAACTGACATGAAAATGGGTAAAAAATTTGATCATCCTTAAAATGAAAATTTTGAATGCAGATTTTTTGAGAATCGAAACACGAGTCTTTAGAGGTATGCCACTTTGAAATCGGATTAAATTTGGCAAAGTTATGGACTCTGGAAGTCCAATTGTGAGTCACCTTTTTTACAAGACATCGGAAACTTAGAAATAACTGACATGAAAATGGGTCAAAATTTTGATCAACGTTAAAATGAAAACTTTGAATGCAGATTTTTTGAGAATCGAAACACGAGTCTTTAGAGGTATGCCACTTTGAAATCGGATTAAATTTGGCAAAGTTATGGACTCTGGAAGTCCAATTGTGAGTCACCTTTTTTACAAGACATCGGAAACTTAGAAATAACTGACATGAAAATGGGTCAAAATTTTGATCAACGTTAAAATGAAAAATTTGAATGCAGATTTTTTGAGAATCGAAACACGAGTCTTTAGAGGTATGCCACTTTGAAATCGGATTAAATTTGGCAAAGTTATGGACTCTGGAAGTCCAATTATAAGTCACCTTTTTTACAACACATCGGAAACTTAGAAATAACTGACATGAAAATGGGTAAAAAATTTGATCATCCTTAAAATGAAAATTTTGAATGCAGATTTTTTGAGAATCGAAACACGAGTCTTTAGAGGTATGCCACTTTGAAATCGGATTAAATTTGTCAATGTTATGGACTCTGGAAGTCCAATTATAAGTCACCTTTTTTACAACACATCGGAAACTTAGAAATAACTGACATGAAAATGGGTAAAAAATTTGATCATCCTTAAAATGAAAATTTTGAATGCAGATTTTTTGAGAATCGAAACACGAGTCTTTAGAGGTATGCCACTTTGAAATCGGATTAAATTTGTCAATGTTATGGTCTCTAGAATGCAGATTATTAAAGAATATGATTATGATTATGTGTCAGTTAAAGTAAATAACCTTCACTGCGTTGCATACTTTAGCCTTAAATTATAATAGACTCTGCAAGGGTATACAAATGTAAAGAAAATGTGACACAAACTTTAGTGAAATTCCATATTCGACTGTCAAAGATAAAATATGATCAAAAATATATCTCACATAATTTTGAAAGCCCACTCACGTTTGTGAAAAATTGTCACGATTTTTCTAGGATTGCCTAAACCTTCCACCAGCGGAAACTTTAAGTTTAGCCAACTTTAAATCATTTTCCCATTTGATTCGTGACCCGATTCCCGTTCTGTGGGCCTGCCCTACTGAAACTGATTTCAGACTTGACTGATTTTAACGGCCAAAGTAACAACAAAGTCAAGAGTCAGTGAAGCATGTATGGCGATTTACCCCGTTAATGAGACCATAGATAACAACGAAAATCAACTGTCAACTTGGACCAAAACAAAAAGGAAGCTCCGTTGATTAAGTCAACCCGCGTGGATTGAAAGTTCACCGCCCCTTTTTGTCGGCTGAGGAACCCGAAGTGAACCCAATGCGAATTAAGGGGGTAAAATGTGCGAAATATCACAACTTGGCACTCGTGGCAGCAACAACATCGGCAAAGTTGCGCTGGATTAACAACCCTTGCCGGGGCCCTCCATATAAATTCCTATATCTATAGATATAGCCACTCGCACAGACCAACCCTTTGTGCGGACTGCAATGAGAGCAATTTATAAAATTGTTACGCTAAATAAATTAAAATTTCACTTTTAAAGTATTGGGCGTGAAATTGAGATTAGACTGGCAGGGGGATAAATAAAGATTTTTAAGGAGGGTTAAAATGTGGGTTTTTTGTTTTGAGCTAAAGGCTGAGGGAATTGGACAAAATAAAAAAGGAATTTAATAAATGCAAAATAGGACATGCTTATAATAATTCTTAATACAAAAAATAAGTATCTATTTCTAACATATTCCGCATTATTCATTCAGTTTGTTTGTTTTTGTTTATAATAGGACATGCTTATAATAATTCTTAATACAAAAAATAAGTATCTATTTCTAACATATTCCGCATTATTCATTCAGTTTGTTTGTTTTTGTTTATATTATTTATAAACAGATTATTATGTTTATATCTCAACTCGTTTCAATTATATTTCTTAAAGATTAGATATCTCCTCAATAAATTAATCCACAGTCAATGTATCCTAATGCCAACTTTAATTTGATATATCAGAAGAATCAGTAAGAATTTGCCTGCTGTAGGTATACAAAATAAAAAAATTCTTTACCTACCCGATCTTGAGAAATGTTCCTTATCTTGTTCGACCCGAAATTCTAATCAAACATTTTCTCACCTTGCTCATGTTGCTGCTGGGATCGCTGGTGTTGCTGTTGGGATCGCTGGTGTTGCTGCTGGGATCGCTGGTGTTGCTGGTGTGGCTGCTACCCTTTGCCTTACTCCGCTGTGGGCGTGTTCGCTGTTGAACGTTCTGTCGGCATAAAAGAGGCGGCATCCACAGCGGCAACATTTCTGTGTTCTTCACTCTTCTTTTTTTTTGGATTTTATTTTTTTTTCATTTTGCTGCAGCCGCATTTAACTCGATTGTTGTTGTTGTTGCGCCGCTGTCTGACATGTGAGAATTTGCCGTAAATCAACCTGTTGCTGTTGCTGCGGTGATGTTGCTGCTGCTGCCGTGATGTTGCTGCTGCCGCACACGTTTTTCGGCGGCCACTTGCCTTATGAAGTGCCACAGAGAAACAGGTTAATCGATTTTAAATCGGTTTCGATGTTGTTTTGATCGCCATAGCCTGTTCTAGTTTTATACTAGTTTTTTTCTCTGCTCTTTCTTTTGTTTTTTTGACGTTTGAACTTGATTACCGGTGATTTTAATAATGATGTGCCTGCTGCCGCTGCTGCAAGCATACGAAATGATAGTTAAAGACAGTTCATTAAGTCTCGCCTGGCAAGTTGATGGGTTGCATACGGATATATATATGTGTGTGTATGGGGATCCGAGTAGATCCTGCCTTTTTCCTAGCTATAAGCCACTTGGCTAATTAGCTGTTAAATGCCCATTCAATCTGCTCCAGTTTAAGCAGCCGGCTGCACTTGCCAGGAAGATTAATACCTATCAAGGGGTCCAAAAACGGAGATGTGCTGACTGGTCCAGGTGAGTTCTGTGGTCGGGATTAGGTTAGCTGGTATTACAAGATATATCATTACTGTGAGTGGTCGGTTTTTGGTCTTTTATTACTTAGATATTTGCACAGAATTTCATTTCCAGTAGTTCTAACTAAATTTCAGGAAGTTGAAAACGGCACTATACAAATTTTTCATTTCCTGACCTGCTAGTTGGACCCCAGGTCAATTTTTAAGTAAGGAAACCCCTTGTAATTTTATATATTTTAATTATTATATTCTGCTTGTACTTTAGTTAACCAAATACTTATATTTATGTAACCATTAAAAGGAAGAACACTTAAGCCGCTGCTTCACTTCCATAGAGTCGTCAAGTGCAAGTGTCTGTAATGTAGGGATCCCGCCGAGGATCCCTATACAACATCATTTTCCGCCACATTGCAAACAGCACGAAACGCCCAAAAGACAAATAAATAAAAGGCGAGGGGAAAAGCGAAGTAAAAGCGGTGGAAAAGTGGCCGTAAAGTGGAGCGGAGGATGCAGGATGGGCGAGTGGAGGCACCGGCAAGATGATTTATTTGCGAACTCGTCTGTTTGGTTCCATTTCAATGCGAATGACAAACGCGACGATGACGATGCGCTGCAATGAAGTTGGCATTCAAGCACTTAAAACTGCAGTAATTGCAGCAGTAGCGAATGCAGTTGCAGTTGCAAATGCCCCAGAAGTCGAAGAAGTTGCTGCAAAAGTTGAAGCAGAAGTCGGGGAGCAGGAAGTGCGCGCCTGCAGATCATCGCAGTCGCATATCACTTTTCACTGCATTCAGCGCCGAGTGCAGTCAGCCCCATGTCAAATGATGAATTACAAGCGGAAGAGAGACATTTCGCCGTGGCGGAGGCTGAGACTCCCCGAGAAACAGTGGCTGTCTCAGCAGTCAGCCGGAAAATGCACTGAGAGATATGTCAGTCCATTAAATACCTATACCTTAAATATCTATAGATAAAAAACAAGATTGAATTCTTCTATTTAGAGCACTTAAGGATCCCAAAAAGATTAAAAACAAGAATAGTACCAAAACGAAATCCAACTAAGACTAGTCTGTTTTTTCTAGAATTAATTATATTTGAATATTTAAAATTTTAAATCGAGTTTTTTAAAACTGTTGAAAAAGGCAGATAAACAATAATATATTTGCTTTTTGGGTACTCAAAAACAACCTGAACCAGAAGTTTTGTTCGGAAGTGAAGAAGTGAAATCCTAAAATCATCTAGTATTGACTTAGATTTCTCGCAGTGTACTTGGGGCCTCCAAGAATCAGTGGCAGGCTCAAGTGGCTTGCTTCATTGCCCACTGACAGACGCGCTTCTAGTCGCCACACACACACGCTTTACACACACCGAGCCGTGCACACACACACTAATTACCTAGTTAAACTGTCAAATTGACAGATGACAGTTTTGCCTGCCCAATGGCAAGTAACACTTTGTCTGTCAGTCAAAGGCAAAGGCGGCCTGGTTTCTTCCCTCCCCCCTTTGTTTTCAGTGCAATTTCCCCTTCGTTCTTGGTTTCCTTTTTTTTTGGCATTTTCTGCAACATTTTTATTTGTCATATGCGTAAATATTGTCAGGCCGACCGCCCATTTCTGTCAAACGGCTGTCTGTTTTCGTTAAAAATCATAATTAGCCACATAATGAGGGGAGACCTTCGCAGAAGATGACTTTGTGGCAAATTTGCACTTTGATGCCCAGGAATCGGGGCCCAGACAATGCCGACGCAGCCGACAAGTTGACAAGTTCTCTATTTGAGTATTAATTATGCGAACGTGTGAACAATTTTAATTGGGTGTAAGGCCGCTGCCGCCGGTGAATGCAAATTTTTTCTTTCAATTACATTTTAATTTTTTTCCAACTATTTTCCCCCTATTTTCCTTTGCTGCAGCACTGCACTCCACACTCTATATCGGTCGACATGTAATTGCGCGCTTTCCTAGCCACAATTAAATTGTCATAGACATGACGCAGCATTATGATGGGGCAATTATAACTGTCAGATCGGACAGCATTACAGCTTTCGTGGCCAGTTTGCGATGAGAGTTTTGTAAAACGCGGGGGGCAGTGCGGTGTTTCGCAATTTGCAAAACAAATTTTGCATTTGTTTTGGAGACCACCCAGTGCCTGATTGAAAGTGTTTGGATATCAGCTTGGTCCACTTGAAGGCATACAGTTGATCGTTGGGATTATGCCACTCGAATTCATTGAAATGTGGCCAAGCAACAAAATTTTAATTGCAAATATACTAAGGCATTGGCAAATCACTTATATAATTTAATAAACTTATATATGAAAGAAATGGATTATATATCAAAAAAAAAGTTTAGCAAGTTTTAAAGATCATTAAATAAAAATGTATTTTAATCTAAATCCATATCAGAAAATTACTTTGTTATCTTCTACCATTTCTTAAATGACCTATAAACTATAATGAAAAATTCAGACCTTTAATATCATTACGACCCCAACTTATAACTACAATGTTGCCAATCTAAAAGTCGGATCGTCCTCTGTTACTTTCGGTTCGATTTATGGGGGAACATTAATAAGCTGTCAACACATGCGTTAGACCCCAAAATATTGACAGCCCAGCAGGACCGAAAAACCAAGTGTTAAAGCCAAAATTCCAGAGGACCCGAGGATTCGCGGATCCCAGGTACCGAGTGGTGTTTTCAATTTCACTTAACAAACTGCATACAAGCTGCACGCTAATGAAGGCTCATAATTTTCGAACGGCACAAAACAATTTGACAGTTTTATATGCGCTTTTAATGCCCAAGGTATTTGTGGATGTTTCTCCGTTTTATAGAAGCATTCGTAACGATGCGTATAAGCAGCTTTGCAACTGAACCTCATCGACTAGGAGTCAGAGTACACGACAAGAAATTTTGTATTAATCTAAATGGTATCTGAAAGTTAACACTTAATATACAGATATTTCCAATATCAAGGAAATGAGTTAGCTAAATCAATTGGAAGTAATAAATAAAAATATCAATAATAAAAAAATATGTCATAAATTTGAATTAAGTAGCAAGTCAAAATTACTAGGCTAAAAATATTTGCATTCATTTTTTAAACTATGTTGAAAATTACATAATGAAATAAGATATACCTCCTTCTAAATTTTCAATTAAAATTTGTAGGCAGTAAGACGCAACTTTTCTCTCAGTGCCCGTTAGCCGTCGAAGCCCCTAACATTTGCATACCCTCGTTTATATTTTGATCGATCGTTCGACATGCAAAAAGGCCAACTGCAGGTCCCGAGACTCAAAACTCGGACGCAGACTGCCGGGGTCCCGTGTTCGCTTTTATTAATTTTTTGTTTGACTTTTGCTTTATGGCGTGTTCATTGTGGCCAAATCCTGTCCGTCTCCCGTTCGCGGCCATTTAACTGATTATTGGGTCCTGTGTCCAGCGCACAGCAGGTGGTTTTCACTGTACCCGAAACGTCGTCGTCGTCGTCGCTGCGTCTGGGGCATCGACGTCATCGATGGGGCATTGCGAAATGCCTCAACGAGGGGCATTCCACCGTGCCACCGGCACCCACGCAATTCGAAATTCACAGAAACCGCGAGATCAGAACCCAAAAAAAAAAGGAAAATTGTGTTTGGCTAAATGGCTCGATAATCCGCAGATAGCAACAACGCCCCATCGCGGCCACACCCTTTATGTTAATCATAATAAAAACATCAACGTGAATATTTACAAGCAGCCCTCGGGTCTCAAGAAAAATACAGAGAGATCTCGAGTCCCTTGTCCAAATCCCTGGGCCTAGGTTGCCGGTTGCTGTTGTAACTGCTTAAGTGCAACAATTTTATTTGCAGCAGCAGTGCATGCAACTTGAACTTGAGGCATGCGAGTAATTGCACTGAGGGGAAAAGGATATGTTTCTCAGTTAAAAAGTCAAGGTGACTTTTGTCCATTAACAATGGTTTTGATATATCCATATCGTTGTCATTTAAAAGTCAATTATTCAAAGGATTAAGTGACATCTTTAATTAAAATAAACATGATAATATTATTTCGCACAGTGCACATTCCACTGGCTAGCCCCTTCTACAATCCACTTCATAATCTCTCTATTTCGAGCAGAGTCAGATTAATTATGCAACCAAAGTTAACAATTAATTGCGATTATTTAATTAATTTTTTGCCAGTGCACGCTCGCCCCGCAGTAGCAAATTCCGCCGCCCCATTTCCCCGGCATCTCATCCACATTCTGCTTGTCTGTCTGTCAGTCGGTCGTCGGTCGTCCATCCGTCCGTCTGTCCGTCCGTCCGTTCGTCGTTTCTGTCTGAAATTGCCAACATGCCAGAGATTACCAACTGTCAGTTGAATGTCATGCCAATGGAACATGCCGTCAACTGAAGTGTTGAACTAATTTAACAGCTGTTGAAAAAAATATATATGCTGCATGCACCACATTACTATACTATACAGCATACATGGCGTATGTGCAATGCGAAAAGAAATGAAACACACAAATATGTGAAATTGAAATTGAAAAACAAAAATGCACCGAACAAATGCAAAAATGAAGGCAAAAACGAGCAGCGAGAAAAATGATTGAATTTAAGTGCAGGGCAATTAAAATACTTGCTCAGTGTACGGCAATATGATTGCAACACAATTAGCTGCACATTAAAACCATACGATAATTAAGGAGCGTTCACAACGAGGCAGGGGGAGGGGGTTGTGGGAGCAGGAGGGGGGCCAGGTGATGATGACCAGCGGGCATATCCATACACACTCGGCCCACGCCTTTGGTAGTCAAATGAAATCAGCGCGACGACGTCGCTGATATATGTGTACGGTAGAGTGTGCACTGAGAAAAATATTTATTGAACGAAACAGAAACTTTTAAAACAGATCTAAAAATATTGTTAGGTTTCTCCCAAAGCCAACGATCACAAGGGGTTTTCTGAAAACTCATATTGAAATAACATTTCTTTTCTTACTTATTAGGAAAAACCAAAAGAATCGAGTTCAATGCCTAAGCTAACGAGTGTAAGTCCATTCGTTTTTCATCAAAGGATTTTTAAAAACTTTTAAATAAATATTGAAGCTTAAGTTAACATTTTTAATGGACATATAGTACTCATTTGAATAATAAAAAATTATTAGTATTATCCATAATGCTTAACGCTATTTTAGGAATATCTCAATGTTTAAAAGATCAAAAATTTCAACTAGTAAATCGAAAAGTCTTTTTTTTTTTAATTGTCAAGATCAAAAAACCAATAATTATTATCTAGGAATCTTTTTAAAAGAATATAAATCTTTTATAAATTTTATATAATATTCTAACTTGTTTCTCCCAGTGCACTAGCTGCATCTCCGGCATTCCTCGCCAGAGCGTTGATCGTCGTGTAATTAGAAAATGTTGTGCATAATTGGAATTGTAAATGAGCTGCGGCTCAGGAAGTAGGCAATCTTGGCCAGCAGCTTGCAGCAGCACCCCTTTTTTTCTTGAATCTTTCGCGGACGGACGGACGGATGGATAGACGGACGTGTTCGTGTTTCGCGCTTTCGTTCAAATATAAATTATACAATATTTTTGCACATTTGTTTCGCAGTGTGTGCGCCGCTTTGCTGATTTTTATCTGCAGTTTAAAAAAGTTTTGTTGTCTGCATTGATGTTTGCCGTATGTAAACGTTGATTTTAATGATGTGCCATGAGGCACGATTGCCTCTCGTGTGGGATAACTCAGGCATTTTATTAGCCGCCGAATGGAATGACCAACGCCGGTTGACTAACTTGGTTAAGTTGATTGTCTGACATGGCCGTGGATAGCTGATAGCTGCCACATAGACGCTCCGCTGACCAACCAACCAGCCAGCCAGTCAGCCAGTTTACTTGGCCACGTTATCCACGTTAATTCGATTCGAAATTAAACCGAACATGATTTTAAATGTTGATTTTTACGTTTTAATCGTCGCGTTTATATTGCCATAAAAAACTGAAGAGAAAAACTCAACAGTCTCTTACTGTAAAAGATGGTTCACAAACAAAAAACATGGCAAAAGTTTCGTGTTACACGGAATAGGAAAACATATTAAAATTGCCTTTGGAAGCGTTCAAGTCAGAGATTTAGAAAGGGGGAAAGATGATATTCGAGATGATCGATAGGGAAGCTATTGGATTTCCAAAAGTCCAATAAAACGTTTAAAATTCTTTCCAAATTTACATAAATACCAGAAAACAATGAAAATCGATTTTTAGAATGGACCACGAATTTAGCTCCTAAACGAGCGTTAAGTGGTTGAGATCAAATTATTGATTGTTTGGAATTTACGAGGCATAACATTTTTGTAAATAAGTGAGGTTAAATTTCTCTAGTTGATATATATATATTTAATTGGATTTTTAAAGGATTTTTGATTGTTTGTATTTTCCGCAATAAAATTATATTCTTAATGAAACCGCCTTGCACTTTTTTCTACATTGTAAGTTTCCTATCATTGCAATTCCATTTTTTGATCCCACACGATGGCAAATATCAGTAACAACTTTGAAAACTCCGATTTTTACAGCTCATAAATCACTAAACACCTGTAAAATGAGTTTAATGCCACATGGAAACTCCCAATAGCCGATGCTCTGGGGGGCCATACAGCAAAACCGATTAAAGCCGAAAAGTTACAATTCTTCCACAATGCCACACCAGGCGAGTTGTCGAAGAATGAGCGGAAAAGGCGATGTTTTTATGTGCAACGAGCGTTTTGTTGAAAATATCATTAAAATATCAAAGTTTATCACCTTGCCACACACGGCCGGAGTTGATCCGATGTAAGATCTCTCAGACAAAGCAGCAACCATGAAATATCTCGGGATGTGGATGGAGTGGGGCAGGGGATCGGACTCGAACTCGGAATCGGGGGATAGTTAATCCGTTCATTAGGTTTACGGACATAAGCTCGTGTTGTTTAGTGAGGCGTTAGAAGCGAGGCACAACAATGGACCAACCTGGGCACCGGGTCCCACTAAAATGTACACAAAAAAAAAAATTTTTTTAAATGATTGGAATTATTGTCAAATTTATAATCAAAATATTTTTAAGAAAAGATTTTTAAAATATTAAAAAACATAGTATTTAGTAATATTAGAGACACAACTCAAATCAAGATTTCAATAAATATATTAATACATAGTAAATATACCCAAAAAGTGGATAATAATAACTTAAATTGTGATTTTTTTAAAAGTATTTACTGTATTCAAAAAAATATAAAAATAATTAAATACGTAAAAGGGTTTTTTGCTACAAACTAAAATAAGTTTTCTTGATTTAGTTAACATTTTTCTTTGGCAAACACTTTTTTCAGTGTAGAGGGCAATCTCTGAATAGCAATGACAATGAGAGGTTAGTTTTGAATATGCTTGACAGCCCGACAGCTTTTCTGGCCTGGGTCGAGCACAATATTTTGACATTTTTACTGCCTGCTTATGAAAGACCAAAGAATTCCCCAGTTGCCCCAAACTCAGACCCAGTCAAATTAACGCTTCGGCTTTTAGTTTAATTAAATTCTAATTTATTGCATTTTATCGCCGTTTAAAGTGTGTTTCCATGTCGGTTGCCATGATTTTGAGATTCGATCACTTTTTTGCGCAACATTTTTCAACTTAGTTTGCATACGATTTGATTTTCGAACAAATTAACACTTTATTTTGTGAAGCCAAAAAAAAAAAAAATTAAAATAAGCTGATTAGGGAAAAGAAAAAGTGAACGAGAGCCATAAACCTTTGCAATAGTCTTAACTTTTGTTAGGACTAAGCCGATTATATCACATCCTCACAATATTATGACTTGATTATGGCGAAAGACTAATTTTTATTTGTTTAAGAACTTCTGCTCTGTATTATGTGTTAAGTTTCCCATTGCCAAAGTCTTTGAAGGTCGTGAAGACCTTTCACATGGATGTTGATGGGAATTTTTATTGAACAATGCTGATTTTGATGATGATTTTTGTTTGTCCCAAATTGGGTCTCACAATTGAGGAGCCAAAGCCATAAAATTGGTCTAAAGACCGTAACGGGAGCACCTCAACCGGAAGATTAAAGTATGGCTAAGAAAATCATATTGAACAGGTGAAAATAGCCCGGAAAATACTTGTTATATGAAAAAAGCTTAACATTTTATTAGGCCACGAGAGTATAGAAAAAAGCTAAGAGAATTTTATAACTGTATTGTTGTATCAGAAAGATATAAAATTACCCTTCTTATTAAAACTATGATTAAATGGTATTTGTTTAAAACTGACTAAACAAAACGGCCGGCTTTAAATACATAAAAAACATTGTAGTTTGAAGCCTTTAAAGGTAAAACTAATTTTAGATTGGCGGTATAGTAAAGATTGGAGATATAGTAAATAACCACTTCCAAGAAAAAGTATGTATATAACTCTATTTCAAACCTCTAGCACCTCCCACCATCCTCGACCGACCAACACTCAATTTTCTAAAACTCAGATAAGCGGCGACACGCAGTTTTAAAAAAGATTTGAGCGCAGTTAGCACACCCGAATACATATGGGGGCTTGGAAAAATGCGGAAATCATACGGGCCCCAGAGAGTGGGCGGAAAAAGGGGGAAAGTGGGAAAAACCAGGGAGCCGCAAGGAGCCAGGATAAGTTTCGCCGGCCTGCACACGCTCCCCGAGCCAATTAAACGAGCGTTATCTGAGCCAAATTTTAAAGCGTTGATACATAAATCCTTTCGTTAAGCCCCGCAGCGTTCTTGACAGCCAAGGCACATGCTAACATGCCATTTTCCACACCACCCGGCCAAACAGCCCAACCCAACCCGACCCATCCTCAACCCCATACGAAAAAGTAGCGCGAAACTTTTTCAAAAGAGTTTTTCCTCTCGGGCAGAAATGAACCCGTTCCCTTAAGGATACGCGGCCAGGACATGGATGCCTAGGATCTGGGTGTATTTTAAAATTCAACTGTGGCTTAGCGTGCGCATCATAAAATAAATTTTAAGCGCAAGTGGCGCCATTAAGTCTGCTTTCAACTTTTTTACACCCACTACGCGGAAAACGAGGGTTAAGAGGCGGGGACGTCGTGATGGTGGGTTAAGGCGGAGGGGGGTTGGCACAATGTTACCCATATAATGTGTAAAAAGTTTATCAAAACCCTTTCCGCACCCGAAAAAGAGCAAACGAGATAAACATATTTATATAAATTGAGTCGCACACAAGGGTGAACCAAGAGAACCAAGTTACTAAAAAAAATCCAAACTTAAATAGATATGTATTTAAAAAGATCTCTTTAAACATTTAAAAGAAAAACACTAAAAATTAAAGATATGTTGTAAAAAAATAACAGAATACATAATAAGCATATTAATTTCCTTATATGTTTAGGCACTATGACACTGGATTTTAATTTTAAAATTTTTTTTTATTCACACTTTGAACCACCTTACCCATTTATATACCCCATATACAAGTATGTGTTGGGCCCACCCACAAACAAAATGGCGGCACAACATAACACAACATTTTTTGGCTACCATTTTCGTGCCACAAAACTTTTCGACGCGCTCTTTTACAAATTACCAACAACTTTAGTACGTTTTTTACGATCGAACAGAGCGTTTATGTTTATCTCCCTAACTTTAACTGTGGGTGTAGCCACCATATATACACCATATATATATATATATATACAGTACACAGAAAGATATGGAGACTGATGAAATATTGTTGGGGAAAAACTAATTGAAATTGCAGTTAATTAGCCTTGAGGTTGTTTATGCCAAAGTATCTGGCTATAATTGAATTCCACTTCCTTTTCTCGGCCTCAAAAGGAAGCAAGGCAAAAGGCAATTTTTTTAAATTAAATTTAGCCAAAGCCGGCTAGGCGATAGCGGCCTTTTGAAAGGCCATTAAGAGCCACGTTTTGACATTTATATTGACAGCCAATAATAGACAACATAACTACAAGGAGCCAAGGAAGCAGCCAAAAACTGGAAACTGCCAACTGCCAACTGGCGTCTGGTGTGAAATTAAAACCCTTGCGGTATGGAAATAAAAGTGTATGAGCAAAACCAGTAGCCGAACGCCTTACCAAGGCGGCATAAATCTTCCATCCGATTTTCACCCGGCCGTTACTGAAGCACTAGTTACAGGTTCGGTCAAAATAATAATCTTTATAATAACAAAAAAGATGTAGCATAATGGCAAAAGTTTCTTCAGCATCCATATGCTTTTAAAAATAGATTACTTATTATCCATTTTTTCATTCACTTAAAAATATAATCACAATAATCTTTTCAAAATGGTTGCTAAAAATTAACTTTTGTTAAGGAACTTGATAACCAAAAGATGGCCTTTATTTTGTATTAATTACATTATTGAAAAGTCTCTAAAAGTGCAGACAAAAATGTACTTTAAATATAACTATTTTCTTAACCGCGTCTGTAGAAACACCGCGGAGCCACTGGAGCCAGCGAAATGACAATTGTGTCAGCTACCGTATCCAGACCCACCGAATAATCCCAGCGTCGACAAGGCGGCTGATGGCGGCACCAACTTAGATGTGCAACTAGCGAAATAAATTATTTTTATGCATTTGCATTTTCCAATTTTTAACACCTCCGGGGGTCATCCAGCGTGGCCATCCAGCCGAACGGACGGGATATCCAGACGATCCCAGCACTAGCCATTCGTAATTACCACGGGAAATGCTACTTAAAGGACGAAGAGCGGGATACCCAGTAATAAAAATAATTTGAATTCGAAGGATTTTATAAAAATGCTTGGCCCTATTTAGTTTTAGAAATGTGTCCAATGGTTTAAATAAAATGTAACGTTAAAAATCATTTGGTTAATTTACACAAAATATTATTCCCTTAAATATACTATTTTTCTAATAAATTCGAAAGAAAATTAAAGTTTTTCGTACAACTTTTAAAAATGTATATCAGGTCTACCTATCAGCAATCAAAGGGGTTACTCACTAAAGGGTAACAAAAAAGTGTAACGAATGTTCATGGCCAGCGTGTGTATCAAAAGGCGACTGAGGTCCGACAATTATGCGGCATGCTGCAAGCAAGACAAGCAGCCCGGCCATGTTGACGTACCTTTTGGGCATAAAATTGAAATCCCGGCCAGGATGCGAGGCTGCCGCCGCCGTTTGGCATTAAATTTGCCACATCTTCGACACACAACAGCAACTCCAGAGGAGGGACGACAGCAGCAGCAACATCAGCAGGGCGACGGCAACGACAGCAACATACAAATTTATATGGCCGCAGGGCATGCTGAAATTATGCCATCAAATTGGTATCAACAGCCCGTGCAGCAACAGCAGCAACAACAGCAACATCAGCAGCAGCAGCAACATCAGCAACAACAGCAACATCAACAACGGGAGCAGCAAGTGTTGCTGCTAGGATGTTCTGGTTTTCTGAACTTGCAACAAGCGTTGCATTGAAGCGACAATTTGTGTGCAATGTGCAAAGTAAAATGTTGCTGGGTGTGAACCTAATGCGTGCAGCAGCAGCAGAAGCAGCAACAGCAACACTAGCAACACCCGGAAAATTGGCATCAGCAACAGCCAAGAGCTTGTAAGCAAATTAGAGCAACTTACCTGGCTGCAAAAATGCGACTCTAATTGGTTTGATATAGACGTTATGCCTCGATGGTCATGAACAGACTCTTCAGGAGGTAAAAAAGTCTATTAACAAAGTGAGGGAGTGATGTGGTAAAGCATTTAAAGAATTATAAACCTAAGTGTTTCGCATGAAAGCAGAAAGCTACTTGAAACTATAAATAAAAAAAAATTGCATTGAATAAAAGTTCCATGAAAACATGTCGTTAAAGCTTAAGAAAAGTATAAGTTAAATTGGTCTGCACAACTTTAAAGTTTGCAAAGTAGCTGATTTCATAAGCATTCTGATATTTTTAATGCAAACTTTTAAGTTTAAATTGTTTTATTTGAGCTACAAAAATAAAATATTTTTTAATTAAATATAAACTTTGACCACCAAAGTCCGTGCTTATCCCGCATGTCATATTTAATCGCTTTATTGCTTAAAAAATGTTATAAATGCAGCATGTAATTTCAATAAACGAACCCTCGAAGGGCTCTTTCCTTTGGCCCGAAAAATCTTCTCAAAAATTAAGAGCACAGAAAATAATTACGCACTATTGCCATAATTTCATAAAAGCCAGCGGATGGACAAGAGAAGGCACCGACACCGCATCAGGTAACATGAACCTGTCGGCAATCCACAAAACCCGGCCAAATGGCAGCGAAATGCCTCGGAAAAGAGGGAGTTGCACCACAATCAACGCCCCACAAGAGCAGATCAGACCCCTATGAACACTGCGAAAAAAATTGTCTTAAGAAACATGACACAAAAGAATTTAAAAATATTTTTTTTTAAATTGCAGAATATGTTTTTAGAACGGAAAGATCACCATCTGATCTTATAAACTATATTTCCCTTTAAACTTCATAAAAATACTATGCTAACAGAAATTTTTAGGAATAGGATTTCGAAAAAGGAAAGTATGTATTGTATATATTATACCATATAAGTTTAAGCCTTAGAGACTTCTTAAAAATAATCCAATATTGACCTTAAAAAAATGCTTTAAATTACTTAAAGTGTTTTTAACTGACAGTAAGAAATGTGGCCAGTTAGTTCCAGTGTAAACCCAAGAGAGACCGCAACATTTGGCGGCCCCAACAGAAGTTATGATGGGGCCGGGCCCGGCGGCATTGGATCGCTCTGGACCCGTCCTTTTCCCTGGGAAGATGGGAAGGGGATGAGTCGGGATGCTGAATGGGATGCTCCTCGAGGAACTGAGGATCTGGGTTCGGGATGGTTTTGGCAATTGGCGCGGCCTTTTTAGCCCTCAGCCTGAAATTGGTAGGAGTTGATGCGTTGATGCAATTACACCATAATATTCACACTTTGCGAGGTGAGAAAATTGCGGGCTATTAAAAGATCATAATAACGCAGCACCGCTCGACTGCTCCTCCGATGGAGATGGAGATGGAGATGACGATGACGATGAAGATGAAGATGCTGGAAATTGCGGCGGGACTGGCATATATACCGCCTCGGAAGTGGCAGATGAAATTGTGCCCCGGCCAAAGGCCCCGTTGCCGACATTTATGACAGGCTATGAAATAATTTTTTCACCCCTTTTTCTCTTCTCATTAAAACAAAAGGAATAGCGTTTTGGCTTCATTGCGAAAACGGCGGCGACAATGTTGCACACATGTCAAACTGGGGCGCTTCGCTTGATTTAGAACTGTGCCAAGTGGCGTTCGTAGAAATTGATTTTAAAACCGCTTTCAAACCCATTAAAATCCCACTCCCTCCCGTTCATACAAAGTCGGCTTTTGAGCAACCGAAACGCCAAAATTTAAATCGTTTTCGCCGAAGACTTGCTAATAGATTTTAATTATATTTTATTCACAGAAAGAAGGAGATCATAAATCCTTTCCCAGGTTTTTTATGGCTTGTTGCCTTTTATCACCTGTCTATATATACCGCATATTTGCTGAATTAAAGATTATTGTGTTAATATTAATATAAATAATCTAATCTATGCAGTTAACATTTATTCAGATTTTTAGTATTTCAACAGGTTTTAAGTTATTAGCACCAGATTAGGTTTGGCCAATTGTTACCCACTTAAAATCAATTTATGTTTTTTAAGTTGCAAATCGAAATTGTTGCATTTGCAGCAAATATCTTAAGGTACAATTAAAGAGTTTAGTGAAGGGGAAAACTATTGCTCGATAAATATCTTAAATTTAGTGCTAACATAAAAAACAATACTTTAAAAAAAATAAAATAAAATAAAAATATTACTAAAAAAAATAACTTTACTTTGTTATGCTGAAAAGGCACTCTTTTTTTAGGTTTACTGTATTTTGTTATACGGCTTTTCCGCATTGTGACGCATTCTCGTAATCGACCAATATTTAAAATATCCCATTTACATGATCCTATCCAAAACCAGTCAGAAATCCAAAGTGTTATCCGACCGATCGTCAGAAACACCACACAGGCGAGAGATCGGGCATCGATATTTTAACACAATATCAGATTACGAACGGGGACGATTTAATATTCGAATCGGAGCTATCTGAAGGTGCGCTGTGCATCCCGAGTGGCCTTTAATCAAATCAACTAGTTAGCGCCCATTTCAATACGTTTTATGATTATTAATATTATATGATTATTCCCAGCTTGATTGTCGCTTTGTTTGGATGCGGATTCGGATTCGGGTCCACAGCCAACACACTCCGCATCTATATGTATATTAATGCCGATCGGAACGGCAATAACTACCACAACAGAAATGGGGAGAATATATCAAGAGTCATTAGAATTGTCAACGCATAAATTAATTGCTCGTAAAGTGCCAGAGTTATGGATTTTGTATCAGTTTTTGTCTCTGTCGCTCTGTGTCTCCTTTTTTTTCGATTCCATTATTATATTTATTAATTTAAATGAAAGGGATTTTGTGTCTGCGATTGGTTTGATTTTATTTTTTCAATAAGTGCAACATTTCCTTTTTTCCTCTCTGATCAAAGGTGAAATGCGTTGATTGGCATATATGCAAAATATAATTTGACGGTATTTATGGCTTTTGTTTGGCCAATTTCCAAACTAAACACATGTCTTTTGTGCCATTTGATATGCGGAAAGATTGCCGATTGAGACGCACATAAATTAGCCGTGTTCTACATATATAATTAAGCAATCTAAAAACTTGCTCTGTGTGGCACAGAAATTAGATTAAAACTGGATTGGACACATCAGCAGAGCCATCAAAAGCATTGAAAGCTGTGATCTGTCAAATAACAGAGATACGCGAATGAAAAGTGTGATTGAAAGATCATGGCATTGAAATGTTGTATTATCTTTGAGATTGAAATGAAAATACAAAAGCATTTTATATGAATAGAGTGAATAGAATTTATTATAAGGCAGACATCAAATGAAAAGAATTTTAAAGATGTTATAAAAATGTCAAAATGAATAATAACTATCAACAGGTGTACAAAAGCTTGGTTATTTTTTAAATAACTTATAAAATCAGCACTAATTTTATTTGTAATTCCACAACTAATATGATCACTACATTTCTGGTTTTCTTATTCCTATCTCAATTCGTGTATAAAACCAATAAAAGTTTTGAGGTGAAGCCACCGCTTGACCTTTTATTCACATGGCACACAAAACGAATCGCATGAAGCAATCAATTGTTCAGTAAATCCCCATTTCAACACATTATCAGCATAGTAGGAAAATAGCACTTTCCACACGTTACTAATCAAGGTAATTGCACAACAATTTTCACTGCTGGCAATTACGATTTCACGCGCATTTTGCCACGCACAATTTTTCCCATCTTCAGGTCTTCGAGATGTTTTGAAAACACGAGTCGATAGATGCTACCAATGGACTACCAGCGGATTCCGAAGCATTCGACATGGCCAAAAATGCAGCGTTAAATGCATTAATTTATGGAATTTTGATTAGCGGTAGAGTGTGGATTTTTTGTTGTTCGGGGCGCCAAGTGTTCACAGGCAGCTCCAATTAGTGACACGCCGATGGAGATGGTTCAATCGGAGGCTTCAACGCAGCTTTACAAAATTACATTTCAATTATTTTTGCTATTTTATTGCTCAGCTCGGACAGGCGCTCATCGCACCTACTTTCCTGGCCCCCGATAATTGTGCATAATTCAAGGGGTTTATGCCGACTTGGGCTGTCAGTGTCCAAGGCGGATTCCAGATCCTTCCTCTTACTTTCAGTCTTTCAGACTTTCTGACTTTCTGACTCTCTGACTTGGCCAACACGTGCAACATGCCAACCGCTCTGAAATCTGTGGCTCACAAATTAGCTTCGTGCTTAATGATTGCGTAAATGGTTGCTGGAATGCGTGTAGCTGCTGCCTCTAAATTGGTATCCCCTGCAACTCAAAGAAACTCCACAAACTGGCCCAAAATATGCGGGATATTTTCACTTTTAAATTATGATTTGACAGGGCCATCACAAAATAAAATTAAAGGGTAATCAGAATAAATGTATGATTTTTAAATCTTAATTTAATATAATGCTTTTTAACTTGTTGTTAAACTATTTTAAAAGCAGTTTCAAGAAGTTTATTTGCTTACTAAGCTAGCAATGAAAAATTAAACAAAATTAGCTTGATCTCAAATTCGGTTAAGGCTATAAATCATAATCTAATCGTACCTTAATTACAAATTAAAATAAAAGTATTCTATTGGCATTAAAGCATAATTGATTCATAATATGTCTTTTCTTTAGTATTTTCATGTTTTTATAAAAATATTCCCCTTCTTTCCCTAACATTAATTCCGGTAATAAAAAACCTGCAAATTCCTTTGGTCTCACACCGTTTCCTTCGCCCCTTTTAAATTATTTTGCGACACGCATATCCTGCGTATCCCTCGAAAAATGCCTCTCGAATATTTCGGGTTCTGCGAGGCCTGTTTTTGCTCGATAAATTGGTCGTAAGGTGCCTATGTGTCTGCCATAAAAACGAAAGGCCATCAGCATTGACCCAGTCGCCAGTTTCTGGCCCCGTCATCAGGGAATCATGGAATCAGGGAATCGAGGAATCGTCGCTGACCAGACATATTGAAAATTAAGGCGAGCGCACGTTTAGCCGCCGGCCAGAAACAGCGTCATAAACTCGAAGTTCCAACTCTCCAACTGGCCGGCCAAGAAACACTTTTCAGATCATTGATCATCATCACACACCCAGGTCCAGAAGAAATTGTGATTATGATTCATAAGCGTCGACAACGGTGTGGAGTTCGCTTCTTACACTGTGGAAAATTGGTTCCAGGGTCTTGAACATGGCGTCGAAAAAAAACATTAAGAATTTAGATCATGTTTTTCAAATAAATCACACTTTAACTAGGCTGACTTCGTTTATACATAAAGATCAAATATGTTCTATAAACCAAACTATCTTTAATAAAGCTAATAACTCAATTTGTTATTAAAATATTAACAAACAAAAGGGTATATATCTTGCTTAAGAATATTTTGTAATACCCTCTTTTGAAGTGTCAAACATTTTATAATCCTTTAAAAAAAAAACATATTTATTTTACCATATAACGCGTTGTAAAATCTTTTTATATTTAATGAAACTGTATAATGCTTTAATGTTGATTCAGTCATAAATAAATCCCTAGTTAAATTCAAGTTCTGTGTGTAGATTACCATATTTTCTTCAGTGTTTTGTTTTTGGGGGTATTCGTAAATTACCGGAATTACTTGGGTCTCCTTTTTTTGTGGCCCAAAGCAGCGGCCAACACCTTAGAATCGGTTGGCGTGTCGGCAGCGGTGTTCTTTTCTTGTTTTTTAGATAAATGAATTTGCGCTACTTCAAGCGGCTGCCGTGCACCAGACGGTGAGATACAGATACAGATACATATTCAGATACTGATGCACGCACGGCCGCAGATAGGGATGCCATACCACAGATTTGAAGTCTGGATCGCCAGTCCCTCGATCAACTTTAGTCGGGGCTATCAACGGCAGTGACTGCGATTCGTCAGCGGCTGTGATTGAAACACTCAAAACCAGACCGGCTTGGAAGTAAGTAAGAAAAAAAAACCCTAAAGAAACCCGAAAACGATACCCGGCTGCAATTATACCGAAAAACCATCCATAATTATAGAGCGGCAAGATATTTCGAAGTTAACACTTTCGTAGCATGGCTTTGGGAACTTGCTGCAGGCAAATTTTATTGATGCATCACAATTTAATGTGCACTCCAGCCTCTCGAAGGGATAGCATCGCATCGGATCGCATCAGATCGCCTCGGATTGCCGGACAGATCATCATCAAGGGGCCCCGGGAATGTATCGTAATTTTTAATAAACATTTTCGGTTTTCTTCGGATTTTTCATGCTGTTGATTGGTATCTCTCGTGTGTTTCGCCCTGTATGCGTTTGTCAAGGCACGCAACCTTCTTTTTTCATCGGCAGAAATCGAGGTTATGTGGTAATGTGTTATAAGGCAATTGGGGCTAAGTTGGAACATGAAAAATGTGTGTCAGCGTTTAAATTGACTTGGAGTATATTAATTGAAATCTAGTTTATCAATATAATGTCCTAGGTTGGGCTTATCTTTACTAAAGTCTTATGAAAATTTCATTCATTTTACTATTCTTTTAGATATGTATATACGGTAAACCGGTATATATGATTCCCAAACAAATTAATCTTTTCAATAATATTTTTTTTTGTTTTGTATTTAATTTTATTTTGTTTAACATTCTAAAGTTCAACGAACGCCTAAAAAAAATTACATTCTATTAAAAGCCCCGGTGAAGCTAAAAAATGTAATCAAATTTACTTTTGCCGCCAATCAGGAATGCCAAAAAACTTTATCAACTGCCACAAAAAATTAAGAGAAAAAATTGAAATTAAATGTAAGCGGGGGTTGTAAGCCACAACAACTCATTATTTTGCATATCACACATATTTTGACATGGCCATAACCAACAACAGATAAATTGCAGCCAATCGGGTTAGCGGCTGTGCTACCATTTGACCACCATTGCAGCCGTTTCCCCTTTTTCTGACCACGAAATTCTCTGGGTCATAAATCGCTGGCATGTTCAATAATTCAGGGGCCCGGAAAGTTTTCCCCCCAAGTTAAAATACAAATACAAATCAAGCGCGAAAAAAGCGCGTAAAAATCGGTGAGGAAATTTATGAGGCAAATAACAACGGGAGATGACAAGGGCCAACACAGCAGAGGCCAAGCGGTCAGCAACCACCTACAGTTCAATTTGTTTCGACCTGGTTAAGGGGGGTATGTATGTGTGCCTCATATCATGGGAGGAGGATCAGGCACAACAAAAAATGGTGATAAATATTTGCGTTTCATTTGTGCCTTGTGGTCTGCAGATATATAAATAATATTCGCACGATATATGTCCCCTTGGCAGGAAGATTCAGAGAGTTCGGTAAGGGGCTTTATCCCTCTTCCTTTTTTTTTGTGATTCTGTCTGCGCAGGCGCGAAATGGACTAAACTGGCGCCCCCGGGCAAAATGCGCCTCTCGCCTCTTTAACCTCTACGTGGGCGCCGCACAAAAACAAATAAAAGAAAAAGGGAGACACAGTTCCTCAAGCCGAAGTGTTCAGCACACTTCATTTGATTTAAATTAAATTTTATTTCACTTAACAGAATCATTTTTATTTGAATTTAAATGAAATTGACTTTTGATTTTAGTAAAATTACCGTCTTTTATTTTAAAAACTTTGTTTTAAGGGGTTAATTAGTTTTAACTATTATATTTGAATCATGCGATTGTTTTAGCAAAGTAATAATGAAATTCAAACATAAATATTTAATAAATTTTTTTCTAAAAGAAAATATATTATAACAAATGTCTTTCAAGAGATATTATACCATTAGGCTTATTAAAATTTAAAGTCTATTTAAAATCTCACAATTCTTAAGAAAATTAGGGTATGAAAAGCAGACAAAAAACTTGATGTGCGGAATTTTCACATTGGCCTGGCCCCAAACTCCAAAGCGAATTCAACTGGCGAGTCCGTTCCAGAGTTTGCTCCAACTTGATATATGCGCTGCCTGCTCATAAAAATGTCAAAAAATGGTGTGTTGCACACGGGGCTTTGTCCCACCAGCTCTTCAAACCACACTCCACTGCAACTCCATGGAAGACACTCCAGGATCTGGATCTGCTGCGCATGCGCGCATATTTCGCTTTAATTGGCAAGCGGAAAAAAAGAAGAATCCCAGCTCTGGGCACCTCCAACGATGACGCTAAATGTGGCAACCGCACGCACACATAGGTGGGCCCCCGGGTCCAGTGTTCAGTACCCAGTGCCCATTCCTCAGCTCAATCCCATCCCATCCCAACCCATTCCCATCCAGAATCGCTCCTCAGACCTTTCTAGAGATCCGGCCGGGTTTGTTTAGCGCCTTAAGCGCATTTAATGTGACACAGAACGAACAGGATAACGACGACGACAGCAGAAGTCGAGGGAGCAGCCGCAGCAGCACGTGACACAAAGGTGGATGAGGAGGACGGCACTGCAAAAAATATTCTACATTTCAAATAGTGGTTTTGAGGTCTGTATCTTGGCTTTAGAATATAAATTATTAATATTTCTCTGTTCAATACAACATTTTATATATATTTTATATTATTATACTTTTAATCTACGGTGTTTAGTACTCTAACTATAAGGACATGCTTGTCAAATACATAGGGTTTTTAAATAAATATACATTTCACTATTGAAAAATACTTCATTTTATATTAATTTACATTAAGAAGACAATAATATAAATAAAAGTCCAATTCGTAACTTTCTATACCCGATTTGTTTCCAATGCCGACGAGGTGGACCCATGAGTGTGGATTGTGGAGGACGCATGCGTGCCAAAAGCAAATTTCACGCAAATCAAAATGTCATAAATTCGTGGCTTATGCCTGGGCCCTCCCCCTCCCCCTGCCTTATCCACCCCACCTACCCCACCCCGAGGCCGATATCAACCCTCTCTAGTGCTATATTTATAATGAAAATGATACGTCTGCGCATCGCAGTTCTCTTTTTTTCCAAAGCGAACGAGATGAGGGAGATGCAGAGTGCAAAGCAAATGACAAGTGCTAAATTGGCGCGCGAATTTCAACATGTCGTCGCCGGCAGTAACAAAGACAACAACAGCGGACAGCCTTCAAGTGGGTGGGCGTCTACATCTTAAAAAAATAGTATAAAAATAATAAACAAGTTTATAAATCTGTACCCGTAATGATCATACTTCGGGTTCAGTTTACCACTCCATATTTTAGTTTTAAAGCTGCTTAAGCCTTTCGTTTATATTTTTTTGTATTTACTTTTCGTGATATTTTTATAACAACTTTCTTTTGGGATATTTATTTTAGATACTTATACAACATTAGATTTTTCATTTTATACACATGGAAGTCTTCAAATATTAAACACTATTAATCATTATTTATAGCCATACACTTATATTAAGAAAACAAAAGTTTTCAAAACGTACTAATAAAATATATTTTTTGAAGCTATACTTGTCAAAGTGTTGTTTGCGGTGTTCTTGATTTAAATATAAATATATCTTTAGCGTGGAATGACACTGTATAATATTTCAATAAACTTTTTAAGAATAAATTTATTAGAATAATATCAAGATAAAGGCATCAAGAATATATTTCAGAATTTGTATGGTTGCTGCCTTTTCGTTTAAACTCCTGGAGATTTCAAAATTCTTTGCAAAGAATACTTTTCACTACTTTCTTCTAAGTTTCTAAAAATTTAATGGCTATAATGAATGTTCCTGAGAGAAAACTCCCAAACGTATAGTGCCAGACATATGCCAACCAAAGACAATATGGGAGCAGTAATACGCAACTATTCAGTAGTCATGGGGCTTGTAAGTGGATGCCTCTCCCCCGCCACACCCCCCAGTTCGTTCTTAGTCAGCACGTACTGTACCTTCTGGGTAAGGAATTACCCCATTAACAATTTAACAGCCTCAATTTCAGGCAACTGCTTCTGGATGCGTGATTGCGAGAGAAAGTGCGAGTGTGCGAACGCAATTGGTATTGCCAACATGGCAATTGCACATTAACGACATAACACCGTTATAACGGCAGCACACCTCATCGCCCCATCGGTATTACCACCCCCCCTCCCCGCTTTCTCATCCGAACTAACGCACTGATTACGCCGATTATGCATATTGATCGGCTATCGCCGTGGGCACGTCGCAGCCATCATTTAGTGGGTGGTGCGGGCAGGACGATGGCCCCATCAATTAGCTCGAATTTACATCGCGTAACGCACATACACATACGTATAATATATAGAATTAGATATATAGACACACAGCCAGTGAGCTCATTTTCAATAGAATAATGTTATTCATATAAACTTTTGATCAACAAATATGAATTTAATAGAAATACAGGAAGCTTACATTTTTAAAATATACAAAATTATAATTTTGAGAAATATATTCGGTTCATTAAAATAGTAATCACGACTAATCAAAAATAATTATTTTCCTCCAGCCCAAAGAATATTTACACCAAATGCATATTACGATTTCACTGGTTTGAAATGAAAAAAAATTATTTTACATTTAAAAAGTCTTACTCCTAGTTAGTTTTGTTTTAAAGTAACGTTTAATTTGTTCCCCTAATTTTAGTGCTCAGTCAACTCCAAATTCTGACAGACTACAAATCGTAAATATTAATATTTTCTCCTTTCAAAGCCGGCGCTATAAATGCTAATGAGGAAGCATATGCGCATGCCGCATATTATTACTTTTCAGCTATGTTTTCGTCCAAGCATTTTCTTTTACTGCATAACGGCCTTTTCCACACACATACAAACGCACATCCTGTCGAGTTTCCCAGCGGGTGGAAAAGTCAACACTAAAATTTGTTTCCATTTTTGTGGATCACTCGAACAAAGCCGTTTTAATTTCGATCGCATGCGGAATAAGGATTCATGTAGCGTCTTTTATATTTTTACAGCTCATCCAAGTCGCGAGGGGGTCACTTAAAGAGGCCGCCAAAGTGGTCGCGAGTTCGCCTTTTTATGTTTTTTTTAGCCATTTGATACTTTTCTTCACACTTTTCGCTTTAGTGTTTCTTTTTCTATTCCCTTTCTTTATGTTTCTGCCAGTTCAATATCTAAACTGCATATTTTATCACATATTTCTGTGGCCATAACTATTAATTTCTTTCTTCTGGCTGCCCTTAATGTTTTCCACACTTCTGATGGATATTAAAAATTCATTGATTGGGCTTTATGATTCCGTTCGGGCATAAAACCGAATAATCGAGAAGTTCGAAGCTTAGATTTCTTTTGTAGCTCGGCATTGAAGTGAAGCACAAAGATTTTTAATAATCGAGGAAAAATATACGTTTAATTAAGTCATTTTTTTTTGGGGGTTTGGTTTGACTTTTATCTTTGAGGTAAAAATAATCTTTAACGGGATTTATAAAATTTCTGAGAGTTTTATAATCCTAATATCAATAGTAAAGAATACCTTATTTTAAATTAAGATTTACTAATATTTCCAACAATCAATTAAGATTATTAATTTTCTATCGAAAGCTCCGCATGACTCATTCCAAAATGATTCACAAAGTACAGGACTATAATTTATTGCACATGTGTTTTTTTTTTCCCTCAACCTGCAGCCACAAAAGTGGAAAAGAATTTCCCACCCATACCAAAATGAAACCGCACCAGGCAATTGATATCCCGATGTACATATCAATTTGGCACACACTCGTAGGACATTTATTTTATGCCTATATGTGATTAATATGTTGACCAAATTCCACACCAAAAAGGGTGGATTCGGAAAACTCCCCTGATTTTATATGGTGCGTAAATCCCAAGAGGGAAAACCGAGGACAAATATCAATAATTGCCGTAACAAGTGTACAATTTGTTTTTGGCACAAAATAAATGGAAATAAACCTAATTCAAGAATTTTCCCATCGTTAAAAAAGGTTCCCAGGGCAGGCAACAAAAGTTTTTGGCAAATTTTCAAAACAAATTAATTGGCACTCAAGTGCAGGTACTCAAAAGCATGAAACCTTCTTCAATCCTCCGCTGTGGAAAAAGTTGAAAAGTTCAACCCCTGAGCTCATCAATTAAAATTTAACCAGCCCGAAAGTTTCTTTCGCTTTTTTGTGTGTGCTTGCTCGTTCGTCAGAATATTAAGGATAATTACATTTTAATCATCTTTATTGCTCTTTCACAAGTTTACTGTTATATACAAGACGGTTTTGCATTGTATATGGCCGGGTTTACATGGGTCCACTGGCCACAACAATTAGGGGTTGGCCCGGCCAATGCGGTTGGGCTTTTTTCGTGGGCCCAAAACCAAAAACTCGAGAGTACGGGAATGAATGGCAAGACCGCAGACATTTTTCAGAAACGGTAGCAACCACAAAATTTCATAAAGTTTTCGGTTCGTTTTTGTTTTTGTTTTTTTTTCTTATTCGTGTGCGCTTCATCAATTGGTAATGAGTGGAGTAAAGTGGTTGGTAACTGATGAGCGGGGTGGGACTTTAAAACCGACTGGACTGGCACCAGCTGTTGTCATTTACTGTGGATCAGTTTGAACGTTGAACTCGTCGGCCACTCGAGTCACATCCCATTTAATTTGAGCCAAATTCAATTTGGGGAAACTTTCGCAAGGAGCAGATGGGTTGGCAGGGGGCTGAACTCGATTAACACGAAATGGACAAGGGTCCACGAAAAGTTTTCAGTCCGCTCTAAATAAAATGCTGAGAATATTCTAAATATTAATGTGGATTATTATACATCGTTATTATTGTACTTTGATATTTTAAATTTAATTATTTACTTTACATTCATACGAAATAGAAAACTAAACTTTCCACATACAAAATATTTAATATGTTTGAAACCTTTTAATTGATTTATAATTAAAACGTTTTCTTATTAAAAGGATTGCAAGAAATTCGGTACTTGTAATAGTTTTATTCCCTTATTAATTCAGTTTTGAATTGGGAAAATTTTCCTTCTAAAACGAATCTTAATCTTAACAAAATAGTTAAATAAACAATGTATTCTTCTTTGATAATAAAATAAGCTAAATTGCATAATAAATTGAGGCGAAATCAAATAAAAAACTTTTATTATAATGTTTCAATTGACAAATTCCAATTCTTGTTTATGGCTTATAAACAATATAATTAAATAAATACGACGCATTAAAGCCAAAATCAATAAAATGAAAATAAATTGAATTTAAAAGGTCTCTGGCGTATATTCTTAGCTTAATATTTACTGAGCCGGCTTAAAACCATAAATTAGCAGCATAAACTAATCAATATATAAATGGAAACCCTGCGAGTGTTTGCAATTGAAGAGGGAATCGTCTTGCAACTCATCCTTATCTGCCAGGAGCTGCTGCTCAATGCACAAAAATTGAAATCAATTAAAATGACAACAAAAGTGGCCATAAATACTCATGTCCAGTTGCGCTGCTTTTTATGGCTTTGTTGCTATTGGTGTTGCTGCAGCAGCAGCATCAGCCTTTTGGTTACTCTGGCAAATCTAATGAAGATTTACTTTAGGCCATAACACACATGGTGGAGGCGCTTAAGTGGCAGCAGCACAGCAACATCGTGGCCATTTATTTGGAATTTTACATTTTACAACACGCTGGCCGAGTGTGGGAGGCCCCTGGTGTCGCAGATAGAGATGCGTGCCCACCAGCAACACCGATACCCAACAGCAGCAGCGGCAGCAACAGCAACACCAGCAACAGCAATAGCAGCAACAAGCAATTATAAGCGTTGTACACACAGCAATACTCGCCCTTTAGACCCCAAACCAATTCCAATTCGAATCTCTGGCAGCAATTTCTAACAGTGGCAATAGCTTTGGCGACAGTCCCACCAGTTTTTGGGGGCGTGGCAGCATATGGCCGGGATATGGACGGAACAGGATAGCCAGCCATTGCCATTGGAGCACATAAAGTTCGATTTGTTGTTGCTACTGCTGGTGGAAGTGGCTGGATTTATGTGCGCTATATGCGGTTATAAATTCCAAATACATGAACGACTCTGCTTGGCCAGATCTATGCGCCAAATTGCAGCAGCAACAATAGCCACAGCAGCAACAGCAACAGCAGCAGCAGCAGCAGCAACATCACCAGCAACAACAGCATCATCAGCAACAGCAGTGACAGAGTTTTCTTTTTAGAGTCGTAATCGGCCAAAGCCAATCGGTTTGTAGCCTAATATTTATACCGTGTAATAAGATTATTACTAGAGCTTGCCCCCAATTAAGTTATAAATATAAAAATAAATATGACTTGGCTTTTAAGTCATGTATTACAAAGATTTAATATTTAGTTAGTATTTATTGTCGTTGACCAATCATGAATCATTTGAATTGCCATTTTTATTGCATAGACTTTTATATTCTTATAATGCTTTGAAGAAACCAATCCATACTTTTTGGTTTACTAAAGTTGGGTGACTAAACTTTTATATGGGCCGATATATAGTTATGGTTTAAATAACATAAGGAAATTCCTGAACTTCCGCAACCAATATCTACACAGTACCCAAAAAATCGAAACCCAATCGCGGACTTTCTCTTATGTTTTCAATTAGAGAAGAGAAGCATCGAACGCACTGGAAAATGGCAAGTGATTCTTCTAAATTGCTTGGCTGCGCAATTATTTCAATTTCGACTGAGGCGGGCCAAGCCGAAACCACCAGCATCCTGGTAACGGAAACGAATACGGATACGGATGCCCAAACCACTTGGTTGGTGGTCGGTGGTTGGAGGTTGGATGTTGGGCTCAGTGGTCGTATTGTCGTTATTTGAGTTCCTTGGCTCATAAATCAGTTTGCTGCCTTTTTAATCCGTTTTAATTGCTGTTCGTTGGTCAGACTATGGATGTCGCAGGACTAGCATACGGATATAGTGGCACAAGGATATAGTGTTGTTGCTGGTGCCATTGTTGTTTTCGAGGCGATTAAGAGTACCGGACCACGTATCGCAGATGAATCTTCTGTCCTAAGTACTTTGCCCATTATAATCGCTGTACGCAGTACAAAGTGGAATTACCTTCGTATACTTGTCACCGCGTATTAAATTAAAGTTTAAGATTTTTAACTTTAGTTAAATTTAAACTTTGTAAGTATATACGTTTTTTATACCCTTGCAGAGGGTATTATAATTTTGGTCAAAAGTGTGCAACGCAGTGAAGGAGACATCTCCGACCCTATAAAGTATATATATTCTTGATCAGGATCACCTCCTGAGTTGATATAGCCATGTCCGTCTGTCTGTTTCTACGCAAACTAGTCTCTCAGTTTTAAAGCTATCGAGTTGAAACTTTGCACACACCCTTCTTTCCTTTGCACCCAGTATATAAGTCGGAACGGCCGGGATCGGCCGACTATATCCTATAGCTGCCATATAACTGATTGATCGGAAATGCCATAACTCTGCTGTTTGTTAAGTTAGGAAGTTGGGACTTTCTGTGGGTTCTATATTTGGCCAATCAATCCGACCTACCAAATTTCATAAGGATCGGCCGACTATATCTTATAGCTGCCATATAACTGATTGATCGGAAATGCCATAACTTTGGTGTTTGTAAAGTTAGGAAGTTGGGACTTTCTGTGGGTTCTATATTTGGCCAATCAATCCGACCTACCAAATTTCATAAGGATCGGCCGACTATATCTTATAGCTGCCATATAACTGATTGATCGGAAATGCCATAACTTTGGTGTTTGTAAAGTTAGGAAGTTGGGATTTTCTATTGGTTTTATTTTTGCCCAATCAATTCGACATATTAAATTTCATAAGGATCGGCCGACTATATTCTATAGCTGCCATATAACTGAACGATTGGAAATGCCATAACTTTGGTGTTTTTAAAGTTAGGAAGTTGGGATTTTTTATGAGTATTAAGAATGCATCATATGAATAATTTTGGAGAATATAATTTGCAGAATATTCTGCAAGGGTATTTCAACTTCGGCTCCGCCCGAAGTTAGCTTTCCTTTCTTGTTTTACATAGATGTTATGATGAAACAGTAACATTTAAAGACCCTTTACCATTATTAGAAGTATAATTTCATGTTACATTTTATATTACCAAAAAAAGTGTTCAATGCATTTAATTCCCAGGCATAAATTTGACATAAGTGATCTCTAATTGTGGTCGACATGCCCACTTTTTTACACACCAAACCGCAATTATATAGTACCTTATGAGTTATCCATCAATAAAAGGTACAAATTTATAATTACATTCAAAAATATGGTAAAAAGCGGAAAAGTGGTAAAAAACGTCATGTGATAAACATAACCGTTAACTTCCGGTTGGGAAAAGGTGAGAAAAGTATTGAGCAAAACACGAAAATGTGCCCGAAAAAATGGTTTTGGGGAAAACCGCAAAATGACATGCATCTGTTTAAATGTTTCTTGTTGTTCTAATTGCCCTGCCACACCCACAGGAAAAAAACGATGGAAAAGGGGATGAGGTCCTGGCAGATCCTTCGTGGACAACGCTTATCATGCGGCAGCTCCCGGGTGAGCCGTTTAGAAAGTGCCGCTGCTGTCACTCCGGCAACTTTAACAGGTGCTCGCTGGGGGGAAAAAAATATATCAGCTTGTGGCTCACTGAAAAAATGAAAATAAATACAAAATAAAACGGGAAAAAAAGACCGGGCAAATGAAAACTGCAAGCCACCAAACAAATGCGGATAACAAACTGTCAAAGTTTTACGCTTATTACCAACAACAGGGCAAAAACAAAAAAAAAACATTGGGAACCAAGGAAGTAACAACAACTGAAAAATTGTATGACAGAGTGTCGCCTCCATCTCCTCGTCGCCGATTTTTGTGGCAGTTTCCAGGGACCACGAACCTGTCCAGTTTTTAGTCGTCTGCTCCACTGCCCAGCGGGATGCAGTGGCGCATTTGTGGGTGTGTGCCACGTTTTCAAATTTACTCTTTCAGTGATACACTTTAATACAAAAAAGAAAGCGGAGCTTGGGATAACTGAAAATTTATATTTTTTCTTTTGAAATATTTATAAATTGTTCATAACAAGGGCTAAAAGAATTAACAATATAGAAAGTATAATACACTTAGGGTAAGCTAAATTTATAAAAATCTTTTGAGGGTATTTTAAAAATCGGCGCTGTTACTGAAACCCCTTTTACTTTTTTTAAATACGAGTATCATGCTAACTGAACAGATTTGTCACAGCCGGAAACGACTGCAACTTTGTTATTTTTATTGTATTTCGCTTTGTTTTATTTTCTTTCAATTTATATGCATTGAAATATTTGGTACCATTTTGAATGCATTATTAATATGAAACCAAAACAAACGAAAGTCTTACAAAACGAAATTAGTAAGAAAAAAAGAAATACTTTAAAAGATGAATATAGACATTGTCAAAAGTAAATATTATATTTTTGCAAGGATCAAAACCAACTACATCAAACTAATTTCCTAAAAACGTTTGTTTAAATCCTGTTCGCATGAATTGCAACACGTATTTTTTTAACCAACTAAGCAAACTAAACTAAGCTAAAAAATAGTGTTTTAAGGTGCAGCAACTAACAAGGACGAAAAACCCCTTACAATTTGTATTCCAAAAACGCTGGCAAAAAGTTGTAAACTTTCAACAGATATGGCGTGATTACAGTGGCCGGCGGCTACTCGGAAAGTTCTCGGGAAAAGTCATTTATAAAATGGAAATTATACACATAAACCGAGGACAGGCGCACACCCACACAAAGACGGAAGTTCTCGGAAAAGGACACTAGCTTTTCTCGAGCTCATCAAAATATTCTGGCACACACGGACACGCACAAAATGGCGACAATGCTGAAGGAAAACGCACTCACACAAAAAGGACATTAACTCATGCACATACACAGACACACACACCCAGAGAATGGCAGGAAAAATGAGTCCCATGTCTTTCATTAAAACTTTCGGCAAATTATCGGGTAACATATGCTTGCGGCTTGATTGTCAAATATAGTTCACCAAAGGAACTCGGCAACATCCTACACCCTCCATCCCCCATCTTCCATCCAGCATCCTTCGTCCTGCGGCATCCTTGAGTGAATACCCCTCACAGATACACACATATAACACTTTACCACTTGAGTGTTGTAAGGGGAATTTTCCACAGATAGAGACATGAACTCTGTATAAATATTAAAGCGACTTCAACGTACTCCATACGTTGTGTTTCCCTTTGATTTCCTTGGGGAGCTAAGCGCCAGCAAAAAGAAAAGCTTCGGGGAAAGCGTTCGCATTTCCCCTTTTTTATTCCAGCATCCAATATCCAGTAGAAGGGGTGTCGGTGTGGGGATTGGCATGCGACTGAACAAAAAGGATGTAAATCCGCGCAGGCGTTGTAATATTTTTCAACCGGCATTGAATGGTCAAAAACTCCAGGGTGAGTGAGATAAATTTGCTCATGGGTTTATTGTTTGGCTTAATAAATTTAATTTGTATAATATTTTGATTGTGTTTAATATAGTTATGATTTCATTTTATTTCTAGCATAATTTTCAGATGGTATTGTTTTGTTTCTCAGCTTTTCTTAATAAGAATTAATGATTTATTTGTGATTTGAATAATACAAGTATATCAATTTAATTTGTACCAGACTTAAAATATGTGTATTATTTGCTAAGCTCGTTGTTAAAGTTTTTATAAAAACAATTTTATAGTTGTGCTAGGCAGTTCCTTTTAAATACTGGCCTTATTTTTTAATCACAATGAATTAAACACTTATAATTCACCAATCTTTTTTGTCAGCGATCTCATAAATTTTAATTTCAGCTAAATGAGTTTAAGCAAAACGAAAGATAGTTATAGGTGTTGAGCAGTCGTTATTTGTTATCAACAGACTTATCATTTACTCAGATTTCAACCACCTTCCAACAAACTTAATTAGCAGGACACTGCCAGAGTCCCGAATTTCCCGCTTGCCTCCTCTTAAAGTCCCTGTACTTCTCCCATCTAAAATTTTCGCCTGCTTAGTAAGTTTTCCGAGGCAGTCATTAGTAGTCCTATGTTAATTTGGTGCGCCTAATAAACTGCTACTTTTTGCCAGCGCCCCACCTGGCGCACACTGCCACCCACCACCCACCGCCCACCATTATGTTGACCTGCAACCACTCATCCACCCAACCACTCAACCATCCCCATCCAACCCGCCAAATGGAATGGTGGCGCTGTGCGAATTTGCCACTTCAACAGCTCCTTGGTGGCAACACGGTCACGTACGCGAAACGAGTGAAAGCTGAAATTTCGTTGAAAAAGGATATATGGGCACAGAGCTGGCATTGTCCTGGGGCCGTGAGCTGAATTCCAACTGCGCTGGCATATATACATATATCTGTATATATAGTAGTAGCCCCCGCCCTATCTGTCTGCTTGTCTGCCATCTTGGCTTTTACATACAGACTTTTCCCCCGTTTCTTTTTCCTCGGCCTTTTTGTAAAATGGCGTGGCAATGTGGAAAAAGAAAATGTAGAAAAGTTATTGATTTTTTTTTGGGTGGATTTGTAAACTCAACTTACTTAAATTCAGGATGCTACACAAGTTGAATCAGCCAAAACAAGTGTGCAGCAACTGTCAGAGATCAGCCGCAAATTTAGCTGACGTAACTGTCAAATTGTGATTCACTTTTATTTATTCATCATTTTTGGTAGTTGTGCCACCGACTGGCAGGCCATCATTTTTACCACACATTTTTAATATGCACAAAACACATGTCAGACAGCACACAAGTCAAAAGACAAATCAGAAAAACTTTGTTACCCAACCTGACATGTCACGCGGCCACAACGAACATAAGGTAAACATTCCAATCAAAGGTACAAGTTTCTTGGTTAAACAAAAACTAGATGGGAAACTTGCAAAGGTGACAGGTAATAGACAATATAAGATTGAAGTCTTCATATATAATATTTATTAATTTGTAAGCAATGACACGAAATAAATGTTTGCTTTCGAAAATAAAATAATAAGAGACAATTGGTTACAAAAATTAGTAATTTTATAGTTCAATAGTTAGATTCCAGATCTAGTTTTCAAGCCTAAGGAAATGTATTGCCTTTAATTTAATTTGTAAGTTTTGTTGTTTTTTGTGTTTTAAAATTTCTTTGAAAATTGTGTCAGATATCGCATTAAGTTCCTCATTATATTCCATACTTTTCTTTCTTTCTTCGACCGCTCTTCTTTCGCTGGTCCAATTATGCATATAGTTTTTTTGAGTACTCCGCTTTCAACACTCTTTAAAATAAGCGCATTAAATGCAAAGCTGCAACTTCCGATTTTTACGCGGTGCACACGAAAGCGTTGCGAACCTCCTGCAGCCAAACTGGAAACCAGTTGGCGGTCTTAATTATGAGCAAATGTTGGTCAAGTTATGGGACCGTTCTTTATGCTCGCATTTTCCCCCCAAGTCCCCCTTTTGCAGGCTCACTTTTCACTTTAGTCGGTGGGTTGTGCGAGCTTGAAGAGGACCCGTATCGAAATCCTATAATTATGTGCAATCAATACTTTTTTGGTATCGGCTTAAAGCCGAAACGGATGTGTATTGGCTGTGTTGGCCGGGAATGGAGTTGGAGGTTGGAGGTTCAACTGGAAAAGATGCGCGAGGCCGTTGCTAATAAAGCGATTGAAGAGTCGAGTTCTTGGCAATGAATGAACTTGAGACGGGGATTCTTAATGCGGAAACACTTTTTCCTTGTTCGAAATATAATTGTTTTTCTGATCTTATACAGCTACCTAAGAAAGGTACATATATTTAGGTAAAATACTATGAAGAAATATCAGTTTATTGACAAATATTTGAATTCTTATCAGTTTAAAAATTTTAAGTTCTTGTTTCCTTTTTTAATTAGTTGTGCTTATCTATAATTTATCTATTTTATTTTGAGTACTTATTTATTATTTATTATGATTACATTTTACATTGTATCTACATTTCACACACTCTAACGCATGCTTGTCAAAACTCACACATAGATGGCGTTGTTAAAAAAAAAATAAGATTTCTTTGAGTTATTTTAAAATATTTTTAAAGTCTTTTAAAAATATGGGATTGCATAGCATTCAAAGTACAAATATCTTTTTTGAAACAAGAAAAAATCTTTTTCAGATCATTAAATAAGCTTTGAAAGAATGAGCGCACAAGGGCTTTAAACGTTTTTCTTTTGATAGTCCTATCATAGTTTGTAAATAATTTTTAAAATTAATCTTCCAGCGAAGAGTTAATAAAGAACTTTCAATTTACGGGAATAAAACATTAAAGTAAATAAATAGCTTACCCATTAAGTCAGCAGTTCCTTTTTTTAGAGGTTGCCAGGCAACGTTGCAACGAAAAAGTATTTTCATAACATTCTTTTGACAAGTGTCAAATGAGCAGGTGTTCTCGTAAAACCGGATTAATTTGATTTTAAGGCCAAGATGAGATTTATTCCGCTCCATACGACAAACACGGCGATCGTGTACAAGAACTCGCTGTGCTCCTTTGCTTCCCTCTTGGTCCTGGCTTTTGTGGCACTCTCCGTGATGCTACCCGTTCTTCTGGTGTCCTTGCTGAGTCCATATTCGGGGATATCTGAATCGAGGGTCTTATACGAACAGCCGAATGTGGAGTTCACTTATGAGTATATATTCGTGGGTACAACGGAACCAGGAGAATATGAAGAGGAGGAATCTCTAGTTGCCTGCAGCAGTTTCAGCAATTTCAACGCCCGAATGGAGAGTTACACAAATAGTTGCACCACCACCAAATATTGGATTGAGGATGTGGACTACGATGGCGTCACGGATCGGGCACATTTTCAACTGGAACTACAAGATGTGCCCGCTCGTCTGCTGAGCTTCAATTTGCTGGTCTTCTTCGAAGCTAAACTGCAACACAAGTGTGATCTTTCCCCTCCGTCAGTGTTGGCCCATCAGCTTCAGCTTCCACTGGCCACTCGCCTCATAAACGGACACATTCAGCTGAAAGGAGAGCTTCAACTAAAGCAGTACGTGGAGTTCACCTGCCCATTTCCAGGACGCAATATCAAGACTCAGTTCCGGAAGGTGCAAGTCGATAAAAATTCTACTACAGGGAATATAGACCAGTTTAAAATGGAATCCCTGCTGTCCCAAGTCAAGGCCAATCCTGCTTATTTCCAGCTGTCCGTGCAGGAGACATACTACAGAGAGGCTTCATCTCGTTTGGAACCCGGACTCATCATCGAACTTGAACTGGATGTACTCCAAGTTCCCGCACGTTATCATCTCAGCATTTGGGAACGTCTTGGCCAATTCTGGCTGTACTTTGCCTCCTTTTTCGGCATCTCGTTTTACATAATGAACAAGCTAAAGGACTTTCTCTTCGGACGCCATATCGTGCGATCCTGGGAGATCATACCCTGGAAGAAGCTCTACTGACACGAATCGGGAGCCATTCTGGAGATGGACAACTTCTCGATTGGCGAATGATTCTAGGCTGCCTATTGTGGGATTTCCAATGCAAGTTCATTGTCAGTCAAATAATAAATATAACAAATGTACAGAAAATTTAAGTGGAGTGCAGAAGATCGGAAGGATCCGCTTATTTATCCCGACTATTGGACATTAGGGCCAGATTGCCAAAAGAAGACGCTGCGGACGCAGGCTCGGGGGCGGGATCAAAGGCGCGATTGTCCTCAAGGATGATGGTGGTGTGGGGATAGTGATCCAATTGCACAAATAGATAGCGATATTCCAGTTTGCCAGAGTCAGCCTGAGGAAAGTAATTTGTAATTAAATGGTTTGATTTCAATAGGAGAGAAAAAATGAGTTTTTTAAACGGCTTTAGTCTTGTTGGCCTAGTCGAACATACTTTTCCCTGACAATGAACATGGATCACTCTTACCCTCCTGGACTCCAGTTGCACGGTGGCCTTGTTCCTCAAGCCCTGCACATAGAACTGCATCCGCATGTGGGGTTTTCCATGGCGCTCGTAGCTGGAGTGGGCCACATGCTGCCTGCGACCCCGCCTGGAAGTCTCTCCGAATCCCTTGATGGGCGCTCCAATGGCATCCTGCACACGCGGATCCTCAACCACACGGCTTAATGCATCTGCGTATATATTGTTGGGACTCTCGCTGGAAAAGAGCTCCCGAAATATGGCGAAGAACATGACGCAGGTCACTCCCAGTCCAGCGATTATAATGGCCGTGTAGCTGGCCGTTTTCGTGTTCTCCTTGATCTTCTCTCCAATTGGACGCACATCCGTGGACACTTGGGTGTTATCCTGCGACCGCTGGAGCGAACCGCCACCACCTGCATAATTAATGTGTATATTAATATATATATAACCTAATTGGCGGTCGAAACACCTACCGCGCGACGCTTCCTGCCGCAAAGTTGGAGTCCAGTGCATCGCTGCCACACATTTTAGACGGGAAAAGTTTGTGGGCAGCAGATTCTGCCGCTGGCTGACCAAATTGCGCAATAAAGCTAACCGTGACATCGTTGAGGACCAAATCGATGGAAAAAAAACAAATAAATGCACTTAATGATAAAAAGAATTGTAATCAGCTGTTGTCTTGGGCGATAAAAATAGTGTTGCTACCATAGCACATATCGATTAGCAAGAATATCGATAAATTTAGAGATGAATTATAATTGGTTATTTAAAAAAACTTAACATCAACAACGAATAAAAAAAAAGATTGTTATGTAAAATTTCTAGTAGCATTGGAATACTTTTCAAACGAGACCTTTTTCAAAAATGCTTTCGGCAAAAAAATGGACATGTTATTAAAGGCCAGCCGGCTGACAACCCTGTCATCGGTTATCGTAAGCTTTTTTTACGCCAAAAAGTTAGAAAACTCATAAAACAGGCAAAGCCATTCCCTTCCAGAAGCCAGTTACTCCAAAGTGCACCATCACGTCGCTGCCAACTATTTTCGGTCGCATCTTCAGGCGCTTCTACGCGGTCAATACTAATCCCAGCAAGATCATGGTGGTCACACACAATGTTAAGGGTTACGAGGAGTTCTCCAAGAAGATGGAGGAGCTGGAGAACGGAAACGAGGCGGTCCATGTCCTCTTCAGTGGCGGAAAGGACGAGCATGGCCAGAGCTGGTGCCCCTACTGCGTCAAGGGTGAGAATCCCGTGATTCCATTGCGGTTAACCTAACTAACATATCACGTATACGTATTGCAGCGGAGCCGGTGATACACGATGCTTTGAAGAAGGCCCCTGGCAACTCCCACTTTGTGCATGTGGATGTGGGCGAGCGGGCATAGTAAGTTAATAATAATAATACTTAAATCCACAGTTACGGTAAGAAGAATAGTATTGACCTATTTATGACGCACAGTGCTATATGAATAATGCTAAAAACCCAAATTTTAAAAAGCTGGATATCCTATGTTTTGCATACATTTTGCATTCTGTTGATAATGAAATTAGTCAGCATATGTGCTCATCATTACAAGTTATAAATAGAATGAAATTTTTGTAAAAAAAAAAAGTTATACTTTTAGTAAATGAATTTGTAGATTACCGGATTTTGGTAATTAGCAGCTAGTCATTCAACCGCAGCTGTGTTATGATGAAATAAACACTCAAGTGGTTATTCACAGGCCCAGAACGTTCATGATAAAAAAAACCATTAAACAGCGATAGCTTTATGATACTCTTGAATTGTGTTCATGCTGCTTGTTATTATTTGACTATAGTAAACAATAAAATACTTACTTCTCTTTGCAGCTGGAAGGACTTGAACTGTCCCTTCCGCAAGGATCCCAACACCCACCTGATCTTCTTGCCCACTCTGCTGCGCTGGAAGCAGCCACAGCGTTTGGATGGCGAACGTTGCTCCAATCAGGATCTCGTGGAGATGATGTTCGAAGATGAGGATTAAGTCTTAACCCCGGGCAGATTTACTTACACATATATTTTGGAACTTTACTCAAGTTGGAATACACAGAAGTCTACACACATTCAATTAAAGCATCTCTCAGTAATTACTCTTGTACTTTTTGATCTCCACCATCACTACATGGATGTTGGTAAGCTGGGCGCGGGCGTTGGGCGTGAGAAGCTTGTGGAAGCGATGGTAATACTGCACCAAACTGGCCAACGCAAGCTGGAGAAGTTGCGAGCCCGTCAACAGAGACGGGAAGGAGAGGAGTACCTCCCTGTTTAACTCTTCAAGAGATTTTTTCCAGTTCGCCGAGAAGCTGGCCACCAAAGCCAGACTTCTTCGCTCCTGCTTTCTCAGTTCATCCATCTGTTCCTTCTCGAAAAAGTGCTCGCACTCTTTAACAAACTGAATTATACCCCCGAAATGTGGGGCCAGAATCTCCTCCACATATTCTGCACTGCGGGCATTGAGCTGCTCTCTAAAGGCCTCCGCCTCCTTGGAATTATCCCGTGTGTGCTCCATCAACACACCCAACACCAAGTCGTAGTTGTTGATTAGGTAAATGAGCTGATCCTTGCGCGTTGGGAATATTGCAGCCATACGTAGAATAAAGCACTCCACTTCGTTTTGGAGTTCCAGAAGCAATCGGCTTACTAATTCGTTTGGAAAGTGCTCCGAGATTCCCACAATAGCCGCACTAAACTCTGCATAGCGTCGGGTTATCTGAAAAATAGTACGTATTATATGACCAGGCACTTCTTCTATCTAGTTGGAAATGTGACATTCATTTGGCGGGCATTCCTCAATTGTGATAAGGGAATCACTGGTGTCTTTAAAAATCAATTGCTTTTGGTAAACCCCAAATATTACCCAGCCTTTTACAAGCTCTTATTAAAATATTTTCTTACATAGTGCGGTCCCAATTCCTTGTTGAACTTGGTGGGATCACAATCGTGTATGCTCTGTATATTCAAGCGGAAAACCAGTTCCAAGCGTGGCCAAATAACCGATTGCAAGGAGTCCCAATATCTGTTTGGAAAATATTTTTAAAATTTCACTCAATAAACGTTCAAAAAATAATTTTACTTATCCAATGCAGGCACACAGCGCTTGTGACACATAAGTTGATATCGGAATATTAGATGGATGCACAGGAACATAGCAATAGTGTCAAAACAGTCGTGTATTGAGGTCTCCAAATTTTTCTAAATAAACGAAATAGTTATTAGTTTTAATTACTCTGGAAAATAAATCTATTGACTTACAATCATTAAAGTTAATGTTTTGCCCATGATTTGGTTGAACAAGTCTTGTGCTTGGGTGCCTCGAACCATAAAGAATTCTGTGACAAAGAGATATTCCCGGCAGGCATTGTCCACTAGGGCATATTGCTCCGAACGGAAGAGAGCTTCCACAGTGTACTACAAAAAAAATTAGATTAAATAGGAATTTTAAACTATTGAAGCCAAATATCCTACCCGATTTTTAAGCTGGGCATGCGGTACTATAATAGGCGCCTCTAGCTGCTGGTTAAGTATATCGCCTCTTTTTCCTATTGTAAAGATGGTGCTCTTGTGCTTTAGACTCGTTGTCTTGGAAAATATTCCTTTGGAGGCATTGTCCTCAATGCCCATTAGATCATCTTTTGTGCAGGATTCCTCGAATTTGAGACTCGTCAAGCGGGTGGAATAACTCTATAAGAATATAATTTAGTATGAGAAGTACAACAACATCGATCTTCTTCACAAACCTTAAAATAACTATAGTAAATCTTGCCCATCGTATCGATATATTCGCTGCATATCTCCTGGGCTACATGCCGCTCGTTGGACAAGATGAACTCGAAGAAGAACTTGTGCTTAAGCATGGCGTTCTGGGGGATCTGATAGTTGGTCATTGGCTTTCGGAACTTGTAGATCTGCTCCAGCAGATAAGAGCGAATCTTGGCCATGGCTTTAAGTCGGAGCTTTTGTAGCACATCGCTCACATCGCTGGTTGATTTGGACTCATTAAAGCTGAGCTCCTTTACCAACGAGAGTTTGTGATTTAGGACATTTAACTGGGTACTGAAATCCCGCTCTGTAACCGGAGTTTCCATTATTATGTTGATCATCTCCTCGGACACGGCCATGTCCTCTATAAACTGGGACAACTGAGCCTTGACCGATTGCCTGTTTGTCAGTTGGAGTGACATGGATACCGATTTCCTTTGCAGCTGCGTGATCTCAGTGCTGATGTTGTTCAACACGCTCTGGAAGCTCATGAGCATATTTTCCATACGCTCCAAGACATCATCGCAATCGTTTATCTGATTGTGCAGATTCGCTATGTTCTGGGATTCAGCTATGTAGTCTGTTAGTTAAAAGAAAGAGAACTAATTAAACTTGAGTTTGCATAAGGAAGTAGAGTGATTTATGTACCCTCTATGGACTTGTTTTCCACCTCCTTAAACTCTTTTTCAATCTGTCGTGAGTACTGGCGCAGATCTGTAGTGTTTTTCAGAATTTCCCGCACCTCCTCGTTGTCCAATTGTTCCGTCATTTGCGGTGGCGTCACCTCGGCCATTGTGGCGTTGTTTTTAAGGTAATTTTTAATTGTTTTCTACAATTACGTACAAACAAAAGTATGTCATCAAACTGCATAGGTAAAACTTAGACCAAAACAGCTGTTTTTGTTATCGATGCGTTCATGCTTTTTTTTGAGTGCCCCTAACAATGGTTGACGTAGTGATACTCAAATTATTTTCTTATTCTATAAATATAGCTATATTACAACTGAAGAAAAACGTTCTTAAAAATATGAACACTGTTGTTACATTTAGACAAGTGTAAATACAGCTTTTTTTAGTTTTCTAATTCGCTGATTTTAATATATTTTGTGAACAATTGTAAAATAGTTAGCAAAACAAACAGGCTGTGGAAGTACATTCGCCTATAATACTCAATATTGTGTTACTAAATTCTAATTCTAACAAATGCTTATTAATTTTATCGAAGGTAGCAATGAATTTATTTTATATATAGTTTTAAAAGAAAAACTGTTTAGATTTTTCTAACTGCTTTTAGTCGATAGTAGCTAAACTATCGCATTCACCTGTATTTGCGAAAAAACAGCTGTGCTGACTTATCGATTGACCCACCGAGTGTGTACCCCTATTGGCAGCCATCGAAAATAGAAGTTTACGCGAAGAAACACGGAGAAAAGAACAGAACGCAAAAATAAAGGTTAGCCGAAGAAGATGACCAGTTTCCGCAAGCGCACCGTGCAGAAGCCGATCCGTGGCACCCGCACCTCGCCGCACACAGCCCAGGTGATCACCTCCAGCGGGAATCCGTATCTGGACGTGGTCATCGGCGGCGGCCTGCCCATGGGCTCGATCTGCCTGATTGAGGAGGATCGCTTCATGACGCATGCCAAAGTGCTGGCCAAGTACTTTCTGGCGGAGGGCGTGCTCTCCAAGCAGGAGATATTTTTGGGCAGCCTGGACGATCTACCGGCGGAGATGTTGCGATGTCTGCCCAAACCGCTGACCGAACTGGAAACGGAGGTGGAGCAGCAAGAGGAGCAACAGGCGCAGGGCGCCGGTGGCACCGAGAATGGTTTAAGGATCGCCTGGCGGTACAACGATCTGCCGCTGGTTAATTCCGAGCATGCCACTGCCAAGATCGGTCATCATTTCAACCTGATGGAGCAGATGGACTCGATGATGCTCTACTATGCTAATACGACCATGTGGGACGATAATTACAAGGGAATCTTGGAGTTATTCAAGAGCAGCTCCCCGACCCCCTCGACGCTGGAGCAGCAGCCCGTGGAGGATGCCCCACCGATTCCAGGAGAGGAAAACACTCCGTTGGAGAAGACTCAGCCCCAGGAGGAGAACTCCGCCAACAACAATAATAACAACAACAGTAGCAGCGTCACCAGCAGCACAAAAACCGGCAGCCAAGAGTCGCAGTCGCAGGTCTTCCATAATGCCCGGTACGGAAACCTACTGAACGACATCCAACATCTGCTGCGGGATGAGAGTTTCGTGGCTGGGACCAAGAAAAACTTGTGCCGCGTCTGCCTAACCTCGTTGGGATCGCCGCTGTGGTATGACGAACACTTCGGCGAGGATCTGATCAAGTTCCTCACCCTGCTGATGGCCAGTGTGCGCAACTGCAACTCGGTGTGCCTGATCACGATGCCCATGCACCTGATTGCCAAGTACGATGCCAGTCTGGTGCCCAAGATCCGCCAGCTGGTGGACTATGCCATCGAACTGGAGTCGTTTGCAGGATCGGAACGTGAGACGCATCCCGCCTTCAAGGAGTACAGCGGGCTGCTCCATTTGCACAAGATGTCGGCGCTTAACACGCTGGCCGTTCACATGCCGGACACCACGGATCTTGCCTTCAAGTTGCGCCGCAAGAAGTTCGTCATCGAGAAGTTCCACTTGCCGCCGGAGCTGCAGGAGTCAACCGCCAAGCCGGACAGCTGCATCTCCGGTGTACTGAGCAATTCCAATGCCTCGGCCTCGCTGGATTTCTAGCTGTCAGCGGAATTAGAAACTAAGTGCGCGTATGTAACCACGAAACAACAACTAAATTGCATAATAATAAGCCAAGTAAATGCATTAATATATCAGCCCTGATTTTGTACCATTTTGAAAACTAACCGCTCTTCTGGTCTTATCGTTTATCGATTGTATGCTGCTGCAGTAGCAACAGCTGTTTGGTTATCGGTTTCTTATTTGAGCACGGGACGCAAAAAATGTAAACATGTCCGAGTTAAATCGTATTTTTAGTGATTTAAACGTGTATTATGTGCCGCATTTGCAGTGGGTAGATGTGGAGGAATGGCTGTATGGCGAGGAAGCCGAGGATGATGTTCTGAGGCAGCGGGGTCAGAAGTTTTGGTCCCTGACCATGTGCAAACAGGAGATTGGCCACCAGGAGACGCAGCTGCAGTTTCTTCGGGATTTATCTGGAGTTATACGTTCTATGAGGGATGAGAATCAGGCCAGCTATAGCAACACCCACGACAACTGGGCCAATATCATCGGGATTTCCCCAGCAAATGCGTACCTTTCGTACATTTATTCCCTTGTGAGCCTGGTCATTCCGCCAGAGCATGTGCAACAGGCTGCTCCACAGGTCATGAATGAAAACCTCAATCTTCAGTTGTCTTTAAACGCTGTGAGCACTTATCTGCTTACTTTGACTATACCGGGAGCCAAGAGCTATGGCATCTTTGACGAGGATGTGATCGAGCAGGTCCTTAAGATCTTCAGGCTGCTGGAACTGAATGGCAATAAAAGCGTCCGGGCCAACACCGTATGGATGTTCTTTCTGACCATCTGCGATGATCTAAAGGTGGTCTTTCGTTATGTGCACTTCAAGGAGCACCTTAAACCACGGGACAGGATCATTCGCTGCCTCATGGAGGTGCTCTACATGAACTTTAAAGTGGGATATCAAAATTCATGTGAGTGTTCAATGCATTTATTTTTTGTTTATATCATTCTTTTGCAATTTTTGGCGCCAAAAACCGTAGTTCTATAACTAGAGAAAAAAGGGTACAAATTTGTATTATATTTATTTACATACGTTAGGTTTAAGTCCAAGAACAAAATAATTGTTATACATATTCAGATTCATTTAAATGAATGGAAAACTATCATAATGAAGAATTTTTTGCATAGTATTATTAATATTAAAATGTCTTAAAGAAGATTTTTAGTACAATAATTTTGTCCAATTTAATATCCTGGCAATATTAAATTATGTTTGAAATATTCAAACCACATTGCCTATCGATATATCGATAGATGGAAGTTTGTTTTGTACAGCTGTTTAAACCAGGTGTGTACACACTGCAGCACACTAAACGACCTGCAAGATTATACAAACAAGTAATAAATGAAAACCTTAAGGAATTGGCCCTTACATACGAGATATTAAACGCCAAAGATGTTGCGCAGCCTTTTTACACTCCGTGGGCAATGCCACCAGCTGATGAGGAGCTCCATCCGGCACCAGACCCCCGCGCAAAAGACACAACAATTCTGGCGCATGAAATCCACAAATTCTCCGGAGGAAGCTGCTCGCAAATTACGGGCGAAATCCACTTTATACTATATAACAGCCGGCGGAGTGCTGATCGTGGGACTCAGCTACGCGGCGGTGCCACTATATAGCATCTTCTGCCAGGCATACAGCTACGGAGGAACTACATCGCAGGGTCACGATGCCGAAAAGGTGGAGCACATGCAAAAGGTCGAGGATCGGGTGCTGAAGATCCGCTTCAACGCCGATATCGGATCCTCCATGCGCTGGAACTTCAAGCCCCAGCAGTTCGAGATTAAGGTGGCGCCCGGCGAAACGGCCCTGGCCTTCTATACTGCCCGGAATCCCACAGATAAGCCGGTAATTGGCATCAGCACCTACAATGTGATCCCCTTCGAGGCGGGCGCCTATTTCAACAAGATCCAGTGCTTCTGCTTCGAGGAACAGCAACTGAATCCTCACGAGGAGGTGGACATGCCCGTGTTCTTCTACATCGACCCAGAAATCACCGGAGATCCAGCACTGGAGCACTGCGACACCATCACTCTGTCGTACACCTTTTTTGAAGCTAAAGAGGGTCTAAAACTTAACTTTCCCAGCTATGCGAAACCCCATGCAGCGACTGCGTAAAGGGAACCTTGTTTGAATCACGTTTTTAAAAACAATAAATGTTTGTTATATCTATTGTAAAATATTCTGGACAATCCTTAGATGTAGTTATTTTATTTAAATGGATGATAAAGGGACGACCATTTTTAACTGCAACAACAAATGCAATGTGTTAACTATCAAGCTTAAGAATAATTTACAAAATTGCTAATTAGATTGTAATTTCAGTTTGTCTACAAATGTAAAGTTAAGTTTTCAAAAAGTTTTTCAGCTCTCCCTTCCGAATTTATACCATCAAAACAAAATCAAAATCTAAACAAGCATTCAAAGAATTAATAACTTAAAAAAAAAAACCTAAAATAAACCAACTTAAATAAAAAAAAACGAAACAATCTAATTGAAATACATTCAAATCAAGCCAAATCGATAACTCGCGATAACACTGCCCGCATAGTTTGAGCGCCGGCACAGCTGATGCAGTTTGAGAGTCACTCCATCTGGAGCTGGCAAAGAAGGAGGCAGTTTATTAATAGATAAGGCCGATTCTCTGATTCTCCGGCATCAACAAAACAGTTTGGACGCTTCCGCCGCGCCAGATTGTGCGTTGTGACCCCTTTGCACCCTGCAATGTGTTAAACTAGTGACGTGGTCATGAAGAAACAAGTGGTTTTCGGCCTGCTCCTCGCCAGCGTTTTGGTGTTCATTTCTGGACAGGATGATGACGATTACTTGGAGCCACCGACGGTACTGATTGCACTGCTGGTGCGTAACAAGGCCCACACACTGCCCATGTTCCTGAGTTATCTGGAACAACAGGATTATCCCAAACAAAGGATTGCCTTTTGGTGGGTATAGGTATAAATATATAGAAATGGGAAACATACCTCTAATCTCGCACTATCTCAGGTTACGTTGTGATCATAGTAACGATGACAGTATAGATATCCTGCAGACGTGGCTGGAGCACTCTGCAGATCACTATCATGCTGTTAACTATGTTCTGGAGCCCCAAGTTCGGAGTTATGAAAACGAAAGTTCGCCATACGAGTGGCCAGCATCGCGTTTCAAACATCTGATCGCGCTGAAAGAGGAGGCCTTCCAGTATGGTCGTAATATTTGGGCTGACTTTGTGTTTTTCCTGGACGCCGATGTCTTTCTGACTTCGAAAGATTCACTTAAAACCCTCACCCGTCTCCAATTACCCATTGTGGCTCCCATGTTAATCTCGGAAAGCTTGTACTCCAATTTCTGGTGCGGAATGACGGAGGATTATTACTACAGGCGCACAGATGAGTACAAGGAGATCTACCATGTGAAAAAACAAGGCAGCTTCCCAGTGCCCATGGTGCACACAGCCGTTCTGGTTAACATGAATCATAAAGCGATCAGGAATCTCACTTTCGACAAAAACAAGCTAGTGGAAATGCAGAGGAGCAGGCAGCAGGAACCGCTCTATGATGGACCTGCGGATGATATTATAGTATTTGCCATATCCGCCAATAGTTCAGGCATACCCCTGCACATCTGCAACGATATAATCTTTGGCTATATACTGCAACCTCTAGAACCAGGTGATTCCTTGGACAATGATCTCCAGCAGCTGGTAAATATCAGGGGCCTCATGGTCAACGATCTGGGTGCTGTGCCTCCTCTACTGGATTACTATAAGAATTTGGCAAAGAAACCGGAGAAAAGCAAGCTCTCCTTGGATCGTATATTTATGATAAACCTAAAGAGACGTCCCGAGAGACGGGAGAAAATGGAGCAGCTTTTCGAGGAGCTGGGTATAGAAGCCGAGTACTTTCCCGCTGTTGATGGCAAAGAATTAACCACGGATCGTCTACAGGAGATGGGCGTGCGGTTCCTGCCCGGCTACGAGGATCCATATCATCATCGGGCCATGACCATGGGTGAGATTGGCTGTTTCCTGAGCCACTACAGCATCTGGGTGATGATGGTGCGCAAGGGGCTGAAGGAGGTGCTCATTCTGGAGGATGATATACGCTTCGAACCCTATTTCCGGCAAAATGCGGTCAGGGTCTTAAATCAGGCCAGAGGCGCAGTGAATTACGACCTCATTTACTTTGGTCGCAAGCGTCTGAAGGAGGAAAGTGAACCGGGTGTGACAAATGCGGACAATCTTGTGCATGCCGGCTACTCCTACTGGACATTGGGCTATGTCATTTCGCTACAGGGAGCCTTGAAGCTGCTGGCAGCCAAGCCGCTTCACAAACTCATACCTGTAGATGAGTTTTTGCCCTTAATGTTCGATCGTCATCCCAACAACACCTGGAGCGAAGCCTTCCCTAAAAGGAATCTCGTGGCTTTAAGTGCCTCTCCACTCCTGCTGTATCCCATTCACTATACAGGAGATTCGAGTTACATTTCCGACACCGAGGACTCGCAACAAATCAATGTGGATACGAGTGAAGAAGGAGAAGCTCGACTGAAAAGCGATCGGGAACAGGTTTTCGTCCAGGAGGAGGAATGCACCCTCGATCAGCAACTGAAGCTGGGCGAGAGTTTGCCCAAGAGCCACCAGGAACTATAAATTTCACCAATTTCCAAAAACATGCCAAATTTTGTATAGACTAAGATAGACGTATCTTGCCAAATGCCAAATGTGCCTTCAACCCAAATCCACCAACCTAAAAACTATTAACAACGAATGTTAAATTAGAATTAAGCTTTGTTTATCAGGCTGAATAGATTGTGCAATTCTTTCTAATAATGAATCTCATTTAAAATGTTCCTATATGTCAAAGCTTTCATATTAGAAAAATGAGTTTCTATAAAAGCAATCTTATGTATGTTTTGTGTTTTAAATGTTAACGTTTAAAGATTTATATTTATGGTTTATCATAGAAAAAAATAAGAAAATAACTTAAATTGGAGTGAAAAGCAATATATCTGTCTGAATCAAATTGCACATCCTATAGGCCGAATCTTAGCTGTACACTAATATTTTACCAGCATGCCATTGACCTAGCAATTAAGTAGGTTATAAACACTGATATAAACTCACTTTATTCCACTCACAAGTGGTGTGAAAAACTTACAACACTTATGATTTAATTTCCCCTTTTATTGTCGTTGATCTACTGGCCCATTGCTCCCCGCATAAACAAGTTTTTAATGGGCGGCAAATTCTGGGTCAGCTGCAATCCCAAACTCCTGAGTAAAACCACCGGGCTGAACTGCGTGGAGTAGAGGGTGTGCAGTCCATGGACGCCCAGCATGATGGGCACATTCTTGGCAAGACATTTGCGTTCGTACTTGATCAGATGCTGCTTGTCGCCCAGCTTGAATCCAGCATAGGCTCCGGCTGCCAAGGATTCCACCAGGTGCCTCACATCGCTGAAGCCCAGATTGACTCCTTGGCCGGCGAGCGGATGAACGCGATGGGCGGCGTCGCCCACCAGAGCTGCTCCATTGCAGACGTACGATGAGGCATGCAGGAATCCCAGTGGAAAAGTGGCACGGGACTTGTCTTGGACACCGCAAACCCTTGGAGGATACTGCACTTGATGCTGGCTGGCATTGTGTCCAAACAGGGAGTTTAGAGTCTGAACAGCCTTGTCTGCCAGCTCCACGCGAGGATATTGCCTGCAGAAGGCTTCGTTGAGGGCATCTACAAACTCCCCCGGGGGAAGGGCTTGTAACTTTTTGGCCTGCTCGTTGGTGGTGCTCCAAACCAGGGAACTCAGTCTATCAGTCAGCGGCAGCAAGGCCACAGGTCCGTTTGGCAGGAACCGCTGCCAGGCCACAGAGTTATCACAGGCATCTTCGCCCAGCTCCAAGGTGGCCACCAGGCCCATCCGGTCGTAATTTAGAGAGAACACATCCACGTTCATCTCCTTCCTCACAACTGAGTTGGCGCCATCGGCTCCGATCAGAAGATCGCAGGAAAAGGAGCGACCATCTTGCAGCTGCAGCTCGGAGAGATTGCCCTCGGAGTCCTTGGGCAGGCGGACGCATTGGATCCTTGCCTTGTTCAGTATCTCTACGTTGGGAGCATCCTTGACCCGCGCATAAACCGCATCCAGGATCAGATCGTTCTCAATGATGCAGGCCACATCGCTGGCAAAGTTATCGTGCTGAAACTGTATCAGTGCATCCGTGTTGGACTCCCACACCTGCATCTGCTTGACATGCTTGTACCGGGCGGCTTCGATGTGCGACCAGGCGTCTATGGACTTAAACAGCTCGATGGAGTTCTTGTTAATGGCGGATACGCGATTTTGGTATGGTCCGGAGGGATCGAATCCCCGAAGTTCCGGAGCTCCCTCCAGCAGCAGCACCTTCTTGTCCGCCAGCGTAGAATTCTTGGCCAGAGCGGCGGCCAAAGTGGTGCCCACCAGTCCTCCGCCGCCTATGATTATGTCAAAGTGCTCCGATGCCGGCGATTTGGATGATTCGCATCTATTTGTGGTCATGTCAGTGGAAGATTTGTTTGCCAGGAGGCGGGCGGATAGGAGGCGCACCTGTCCCGCCGAAGGAAGCGCTCCTTGGATACGCAGTACGCCTAGCATCTTTTGAAATTGCAATAGTTATCCGTCGTTCCTCAATTATTCAATTATTTGGCTTACCTTGCCTAGAGGTGCAAAAAAAACTATTCTATTATCGATATGTTAGATTCGCAACATTTTTTTGGGCTGGCAACAATGCGGAAGCTTATCGATTTGTTAGTTTATTTTTGGCGTAACGTATTTTTAAACTCTCCAACTTTTCTAATAAGTAAAACATATTTATAAACGTCAAACTTATTATATGAAAGTCTTTGTTCAAAATATTTTATTAATTTTACAAAACCTTAATAAAAATAACTATCTGACGATTAATAATAACTAAATGAACATGGCATTTAAACTTTTTTCAGGTGCTCCCGCCTTGCACTCCAAATGCTTCGAGCTTTTTGGGGAAATAGCCAACGAGCACAATGGCGATGTCTATGAAACACTTCATCTGATAATGCGGCAGACATTTCCGATGCATGTTTATACGGATAGTCCACATAGCATTGGAGCAGGACGTCGAGGAGGGGCGATGCAGAGCGGGGAGCACATATCGGATTGGTTTATCCAGCTTATAGATAAGTATCCGGACATTCTAATCCGAATATTGCACTTCTACATTGAGTGCGTGGTTTCCAATCCTATCAAAGCGGTGAGTAAAGCATACCATTTTTAAAAACTGTAAATTTATTATCATATTATTGCAGTGGAAGAGCAACGATGAGAAGGTGGCCATAGGATATGCGGCAAAATACGACAGGATTCTGTTCGCCAAGTGCAACAAATCCTGCGCAGACTTTGTCCTGGACGCTGTGAAAGCAGACGATGCTGTGGGAATTCAAACTCGTGCTTTGGATCTGATTGAGAAGATCCTGATGCAGCAGAGCGAGGTGGAGTGGAGCATTTTCCGGTACGATGTGTCCAAGGTGCCAAGGGAAGTACCCCTCCTGAGGGAGGTGATGCGCTGTCTCAATGATCGGACATTTACTGTCCGCCGGAAGGCTTGTCAAGTGCTCATCCTGGCCCTGAAACAAGGCTCCCCGCTGACCACAAAAATTCTAGACGAGAGTATTCGATTCGTTCAGTTTGAGGATGCGGATGTGGAATCACTACCAGAGCCTTCCGCTGAGCAAAACGAGCTGCGTTTTGAGAAGCCCGGAATTGTCCAGTATGCCTTTAGTTTTGAGGGTCATGAGGAACTGGAGCCGGAGGTCAAGAATGTCCCTCAAACGGTGTACCAGCGATTTCTGGCCGCGGATAATGGCTTAGCTCGAACCGCTGGCATAGCTCTACTCGAAAGATTGGTGCTAGTTAATCCCCTCATCATATACAATACGAATTTCGTGAGGGAAACCTCTTTGCTGGCTGTGGATCGGCTGGCTTCGGTGAGGAAATCTGCGCTGGACACTATAGAAACCCTACTGGAGGCATACTCCAATTGTTTCGCCTTGATTTGTGTGTACTGCCGGATTTGGGCTTGCTTAATGAGCGATGAGGATGCGGCCCTGCAAAAGCAGGCTTTAATGGTGGGTTTTGCCTTGGAGAAATTTTGGAACCTAATTAATTTTTCTTTGAACTTTCAGAGCTTTGATCGCATGGTTCTGAGGAACATCCAGCCCCTGGAGTATTCAAATGAAGCGAAACACTTTATGCCCTGGCGAATCATCAGTACTCTTTTGATGACACAACCTAGAGCTTATCTGCAAGAAAGATTCGCAATCCTATTGGAAAGGGAAACCATTGTAACGTAGGTTGCAGATTTCTTTAAAATTTAACAGAAATTAATAGTCCCTTATTTTGTATTTTAGACCCAGGCTGGTGAACGTTATAATATCGCATTTATCCACATCCATGGCCACCGATGCCTGGGGATTGCTGCTGCTCCTGTCCAGCCGCATCACCAACAACATGGACGCACTGATTGGCATCTTCAATGGCCTCTCCTCATACAATATGAAATCCAATCAATTTCTGGCCCTTCAGCTCATCATTGGCTGCCTTAGGAACTTCTCGAAGCCAGCTCTAAATCAGTTATTTCAGAGGCTTTTGAATGCCCTGAGCACGGGAAGCATTTGGCTGGGCATCATATCCAGTGCCGTCAATCTGATCAACCAGATCCACCACTTGTCCGCTAGCCAGGCTCCTTCGATGGCTCCCGAGACGCCAGACTGGCAGCTCTGCTTGCTGGAAGATCTGACCGAGGGAATTCTGAACAGTGCCAAGAATTTCCAGGATGAGCACACCCGTCTGCAGTGCCTTTTGGGCGCCTATACGGAGATAATAGTGATGTTGCCCCAGGAGGTGGACAACCGGATTGTGGGCATTGTATTTAAGTACCTGCAGGAATGCACCAAGCTCAGTGAGTCCGAATTCGATACGGATAACGAGCGCATGATCAACTGGATGATTGTAATAGCAGGTCGCTTGTGCCTGCGGGAAAATCATTTGGCCAACAGCGTGTCCAAGCTTTATAGAGTCATTCTGACCAAAAATGACAGACCGCAGATCATCAACACCACTCTGATAGCCCTAAACGATCTGGGCAAGAAGCATCCTTCGATTCTTGAGAGCAATTTCCAGGTCATTCTGTCGAAACTCCACTCGAAATTCGCCATGACCAGAGTGCGCACCTTTCGGTGTGTGAAGGATGTGATTCTCTCCGGGAATATCAAGTTAAAGGGTCCCATTCTCATATCCATGCTGGCTGGTCTGGTCGATGAAAGTGCCGAGGTGGCCAGGGAAGCGGATGCCTTCTTCATTCGCTACAAAAGGTTGTACAATAAGATGCTTTTCGACCATTGCCTCAAGGAGTGTCCTTTCGACCTGAATGGTCAGGCTTACTTAAGAGGAGTGAGGACGGATGCCAACTATAAGTCGCCACTGAAGGGTCCAGAAATGGCCAAAAGTCGTAGGTTGCTCTACAATCATATCATGTCCTCGGTGGATGAAAACACGCTGTTGCTTTACTTTGGCCAACTGAAGCTGTTGGCAGGTAAGTTTTAAATAAGGAAAAAATAAAACCGGATTCTCATATTTATGTTTTAGAAAAAACTAGGGACAATGCTTTTGTGAGTAATCCTGGCGCCTTGACCGTGGTTCAGGATATGCTCTTCATCATGCGTCGCATTTGTTTTCGCACTAAAGGTAAGGGCAAAGAGAAGAGCACTCCAGGCGAGGGCGACATTAATGATGAAGGTGAGGATGAGCCAATGGAGGCACCAGCTCCAGCACCCAAACCAGCAGCAGGAGAAGCACCAGCACCAAGGGGAAGGGGACGCAAGGCGGATAACTCCGAGGAGCCAGTAAGTTTTCATAAACTTTTACAGAATATAATTTCAGTTAAATTTTGTTGAAAAATTAATTATCTAATAACGTCTATATTGAATACATAAGTATTAATTGTATATTATCTATTTCAGCTCAAGCAATTGGAGCGTTGCCTTCGCTATGTGGAGGAAACCTATCGCAATCTCAAGTCCGCGATGAGTTCCGATTTCAGGCATACATTTGATAGCTTCTGCCGAGCTCTGGCGATGCGATTTCCGAACTACATTGAGTTTGCCCAGCCTGCAAAGTTTTGGCAGAAGTATCGCTCCGCGAAAACTCCCAAGGGAGGCAAAAAGAAGCGACGACGCTTGGACGAGGATGCTGAAGATGAATCGGAGGAGGATCAGCAATCCGATAGTGATAGTGATAACGAGATGCCGCTGGAGAGGCACAAATCCACGCCAGCTGGGTCGCGAATGGCCCAAAGGAAAACGAGCTGCGATATGCTTGTTACTGAGCTTATTTTCCAGCCACCCGATTGGTAGCTCTCAAAAATGGTTTGGCTTTTGCCAGGAGGTTTAATTTTTGTAAAAAGCATTCTTTGATTCCTTTTTTTTTTCATTGCATTTTCAATATAAATTATTAGCTTTGAAATTTTGTAAATATATAGCTATAAAACTAGAATGTTAAATGATTAAGTTCTACAAGCGCAAGTTATTATATTATATATAAAGAGCATGCCAATAAACAAGTTTTCTTTTGTAGATCGAATGAAAGAAAATTTACCTTTTATATAAACCATTAGCAATGGAATGCTTATATACTTAAAATGATTATTTTGACATAGAATTATAAATGAAATTGTAAAAATCAATTTAAGTTCAATATATTTATATTTATATAAGTTTTCTTGGTATATTTTATTTTTTTTATAAATCAATAAAGAGGTATTATCTTAAATAATTAATCTAAACTAATATTGAATTTTAACGCTCAAATGTCTATTTAATTTAAGTATTTAAAAATAATCCTTATTATATTCACAGATTTTTTCCAATATCTCCTTGTAGCCGCGCATAAATTCCGCGAGAACCAACTGGCCCACTTGGAGTTCACCCAATCCCAGCTGCTCGGCTTCGGTGGCCTGGATGAGCATGCATTCCAGCAGAGCAGCATTGACCGACTGGACAAAGAGGTTGCGCTCCCGTGAGTCATCCTGCCTGACCGGAATGATGGGAGGCACGACGGGTACCGGCTCCACCGGAGGCTTTACTACCCTGGTTGGAATAGTATTAGTTGCCAGGGGACGAGGAATGGTGATGGCGATGGGAACCGGAATCGGCTGTTGGCTTGGCACCAAGGCAAAAGGTATGGTGGGCACAGGTTTTCCTGCTGCAGTCCCGCCAGCCTGGAGACCCTTCATCTGGACATTGATGACCGCCTTGGCAGCAGCAGCTGCAGCTTTTGCACTCATGGCCGACGCCTTTTCCCTTTTCGAGGCACTCGAATTCTTGGACCCAGTGGTGGAGTCCACGGCCTTGCGAACCTCCGTGTTCCGGCAGCCTAATCATGAAAATGTATATTATATGAAATAATTGATTTACAAATATTATTCGCTTGAAGAAATTTAAATTTAGAGGTTTAAAAATTTGATGTTGGATAAAATAATATGTACATATCAAGTTCAAATAATGATAATAAATATCTAAAACTGGATTGTCTTACATCCTAATCCCTCTTATATTATAACTTACCAACGCAGCGACAGAATTTGGAACAAATAGCCATGGATTGATAGCAATCGCAGTAGTTCTTTATGCACTGCGACCGTTTGCAACAGCATCCTTTTATTGCATTTAGTCCTTGACCCTTGGTCTTCCTTCCCTCCGACTTGTCCCCATTTTTTGGTTTCGGAGTGGACATGGTTACAGGTACATAAGCCTCTTCAAAGGAATACAAAATGTATAATTTATGACAGCCTTCTTTACCTGTCAAAAATAACATAGGACTTTATAGATATTAATAGCTTCCAGAGGAGTGTTGAAAAATAAATATTTGAAATAACTGCCCATCTGTTTAACTAAATTATTTTTTAACATTTTTCAGTTTAAAACCTTGACTTAAAACAAAACAAATAATTCCCCATAATAAAACACTGATTCTTTTGGCACTAAACTATTAAAGCTTAGATAAAGTATTTATATATTGTACTCGTAATAAAGTTAAAATTTTGTAAGTACCAATCGTTTAACAAGTGTTTAGTTTAAATCCGTTATAACATAGATAATTTTCTTTGGTGTCTACATAATATATGGCATGGCATTAAGTTATGATATTGTTCTCCTCTATATACTACAATAATTGAAAGCTAGTATAGATTTAATAAAAAAGTATGTCTGGCTCTAGAATTACTTTTAATTGATATCAATTTGAATTGCTTTCATTTGCGTTTTATTTTGTCGAGTGTTTTGGCAAGAAAACTACTTGTATTCCATAGTTGTGTTTTGAATTGTCTTAACGATTGGCTTTATATATAAATTTAAATTTTTCATGCACAACCTTCTGATCGAATATAGTTTAATTCATTTCTTGCGAAAAAACTCGACTTGTAATTGTCATTCCCTTGATGTTTCGAATTAATCTGAGTTATTAAAAATATCACTATCAAAACGATATATATGTAGTGTATATATGTGTAGCAGAAGACTCGTTAACAGTTCAAAAGTAATTGTGTGGCCTGCAATTGTTGCTATTGCTTCTAAAGTAACTAGGATTATCCTTTCATTTTGGAAGATTCGCTGGCGCCTAACAAATTGTCCCGTTCAAGAGCTCATAGCAATTTTGTGGCGATGCCGGAGAAGCTGCCGCCGCCGCCTCCTGACGCGTCTTCAGAAAATTTCCCACCCAGTGGGCAGTGAGATCTAGATACTTGGTTCTCGAGCCAGGATTGTAGTCCAGGAAGCCGGCGCGGGGCATCACCTCCTCGATTTGACTGCCATCCGGCCAGTTGTTGTAGCTGGCTATGTTGATAAAGCCCACGTGGTTCAAAATGGCCGTTCTCCAAGCCACGCCGTAGTACTAAAAAGATTAGATTCATCATCAGATTAACTTGGTTACAAGGTGGTTACAACGCTTTTTTTACCCTTCCATTGCTGCGATGCCTTTGAATATCTCCATGTCGCGGGAACTTATTCCTTTCCGCAAATCCTGGACCCACAGTGGGCACAAAGAGCATTTTATAGGACAACGCAAACGACTTCAGATACGACCAGTTTTTCCAGGTACTGGCGAAGACCGCTCCATTACTAGGCAGTTTACTGTAGAAGCCATCGAAACACAGCCGTCGCAGGACATCCGCATGGCTTTTTAGCCTGAAGAAAAGAGGAGATATATAATGATGATTAGATATTGGAAATATTAAAGGCAGCTAACCTTATGTGACCTATGAAGAAGGCGTCCAGAACCCTTCGCAATCCATCAGGCTCTACTAGCGATGGCGTTCGACAGAGCAGCCTGCCCAGACTATCACTCAATTTGTAGGCATTGCTCACGTAGAGAACTGGCAGGGAAACACCTCTCGACTGGCTCCATACCCTGTAGAATCCAGGCAGACTGGAGTATGTGGCAATCTCCTGCAGCTGCTGCCGCACAAACTCCACGCTCTGATTCCCTGCAACACTGAGTTCAAAGGTAACGCTTAGATTGTGCTGGGGAGCCAGTTCCAGGATCTGATGGAGGAGCGCCGCCTCCGCTGGCTTGCCGCCTGTGAAGCTCAGGATGAGCACTCCCACGCCGCAGCTCCGGATGTTCTCAAAGTGCTGGGAGAGCAGCGTGGCACTGGGCTTGTACAGACCCAATGCCGGATAGAAGGCTGTGTTGAGGATCCTCACTGGTCGCGGCGTTGTGAGTGGCACATCGTTTGGGTGCTCCGCTGGCGGCGGAGGTGGCTTTTTGGACTTGTACCAGGGCACTGGGGCTGTGTAAAAAATATGCACTGCTGTTATCACCACATCCAAAGTGGTTCTTGCCTGATAATATTGAGAAAATAAATTTATTTTGAAATCATTAAATAGAAATGATTGTATCTTTAAGGATTTTGCTGAACTTTAAAGTTTTCTTAACTTAAAAAAAAATTTTAATGAATTATTTAACTAATCTTACATTTAGATAATACTAATACTTTTTTTCAACCTTTTTAAATTAATATTTTTCTTAAATGTATTTATTGCATTGAAAATGATTTGATATTTAAAGAACAAAAAAGCTCTATTTCTAAATTGATTTAGAAAACAATTGATTTGTACTGTTTTGAATATTACCGCCTGCTCAGCCTCGTGGTCCTTCTGCTGCTGCTGCTTCATCAGATCAATTTTGCTCTGGATGATGCGCTCCTTGATCTTCTGCTCGTCGTACTTCTCGGGCACAATCACTCCGTTCTCCCGCTGGGGCTGGATGAGGGCTACGGCCACGGCCGGGGGCTTCTCCGGGGGTTGGTCCCCGGGCCTGTAGGCTCGTGCGATGAACCGCTCGTCCAGCAGCAGCTCGATGGCCGCATTACGTCCACTGGAGCCCAACACTATGATGGTGATGACCAGCAGACCCACGATGGCCAGCAGGAGAAGGATCTTCACCTTACGTCGCGTTTTCACATACTTTTTGAGCAGCATTTTCGCACGCGTGCATTTTCTCACATTGTTTGGTCGTTGGCTTTGTTTTTCTCCTCCTGTTTTTCCGTCCTCCTTGGGCAACCCCTACGACCCCTCGCCCTTCCTGTCGCAATGCAGTTGCCGGAAGCTCCACGCCATTGCGCATGTCCTGAAACGAACACACTAAACTATCCCGGGTTTTTCCGGATAGCTAAATCTCCATTAAAAGAAACTAGATTAAAAACTCATTGATTTCGTTAGGGTCTTTCGTTTCTTTTATTGCGTGATGTTATATAAAAACTTACATATTTTTGGTCTTATATTTACTTGCCTTGAACTATTTAAAACCTCCAAAGGAGAACGTCCCACACTATTCAAAGTATGCATAGTGAATTTTAAAATTAAATTAATTTAATTATTTCAGGACAAACTATAATCCTATCGTTAAGTCCAATCCCAAAATAAATGCATTACATATTCATTCACTTTTGTACGTCAACACATTGTCTGAATATTTTTTTTATTTAGTTATAAAGTAGAGTTTTATAAAAGGTTTTAGTTTTTATCTATTCGAAGTGCATTTCTTTTTCTTACGGAGTATCATGCACATTCGATTTTCAGCGTCCTTCAACTGAAAAGTAAAATACAACAAATTAGTATTTTGCAAGAAGTGAATAATAAAATTTAACTTACTATATGTGGACAGATCAATCTCCTCCGGCAGCTCGCTGATGTTAACATCGAAACGGTCCTGTACTTCGTTAAGTATCTTGGCATCGTTCTCGTCCGAAACAAAGGTAATGGCCAAACCCTTGGTACCGAAGCGTCCGGCGCGGGCTACGCGATGCAAGTAGGTGTCGGAATCCTCGGGCATATCGTAGTTGAACACAATGTTTACGCGCTCAATGTCCATGCCGCGACCAAAGAGATTGGTGGCCACCAAAATGCGCTTCTGGAAGTCCTTGAACTGCTGGTAGCGGTTCAGGCGCTCCTCCTGGGTCATGCCGCGATGGATGCCGATGGCGGGGAAGTTCTGCTCCGTCAGCAGCTGGGACAAGGCCACGCAACGTTGTACGGACTTCACAAAGATGACCACCTTAAAGCAGGAAACAGAAAAGTTATTTTCAAAAAAAATTAAGGATTCCAAATTAAATAATGCTGAGAATTACATACCTGATTGAACTCGAGCACATCGAGCAGTTCAAAGAGCTTCTTGTTCTTCTCGTTCTCCTTCAGATTGACATAGTGCTGCTGCAGTCCGTGCAGCGTCAGCTTGGCCTCATCGTCGACGTAGACCTCCATGGGCTAGATATCGGAAATAGAATGTGGCGCATTTTAAAGGGAACAATTAAGAGGGGTAAACGGAAATCGAACTTAAACTAGGCTCGCCTCGGAACATACAACAATATGCTTAGAATTTTCTACATACGGCCACGCTACCACCACATCTCATCAACTAGACTCTGAACTGCTCCCGAGGATCGACGATCGCTCTGAGAAGTGTGCGGATTACAGATGAGCGGCATATCGCATCGCATTCGCTTTTGTTTCACCTTGTCTCATCGGCCAGTCGGCGTGATTTGCTGTTTTTCGTTGATTTATTTGGGTATTGCATTTTCCTATCGTTGTTTATTTTAAATCATTGCGATTTCAATTGATTTGTTCAGCGGTTACTGGTTGTTTATGTTTTCGCTACGGTTGCTTTTCACGCGTTTAACCATTTAGAAAATGGTTTCTGGCAGTTATCAACTAACATTTTCGATTTGAGTTATGCTCGCAGAGCGCTGGACGATTGTGTTTACGCGTTTAACCATTTGCAAGATGGTGGTTGGCTTATATGGGGGATCGAGATCGAGAATTCGATATCGGGTGGCGTTAACAAAATAATAACTAATTGTCGTGATAGCGGTGGATGCGAGGTGGAGAAGTACGAGCATTTTGGTTATGAACACGTTGATATTTACATCTTGCATGAACTTTTTGCAAACCGGACGAATGTCCTTGCTCAATGTGGCAGAGAACATCATCACTTGTTTGCCGTGCGGTGTGCTACGGAAAATCTCTTGAACGTCACGACGCATATCTGAAAGATAGGTTTAGTAATGAGCGAAAATTTAAAGGTTTTTGGTGTTTAGTCGACGTACCCAGCTGCTCCAGCATCTTGTCGCACTCGTCCAGAACAAAGTGCTTCAAATGCTTCAGATTGAGTTTCTTGTTGCGAATCAAAGCCAAAATTCGACCAGGAGTGCCCACCACAATGTGCGGGGTTCCACTTTTCAGTGTCTCCTCGTCCTTCTGAATAGCTAGTCCACCAAAGAACACAGCCACCTTAAAAAAAAGAATGAAGTTATTAGATTATATAATTCGTGCAGTTATTAAATCTATAACTTTAAATTTACTTGCTACACTTAACCTATATTTAAAGACTCGTTAACATGCAATATCAGCAAATATCTTGATAAGTCAACAAAAATAGCTTCTGGCTGGTTTATGGGGATAACCTTTTAATGAATTACTTATTTTCAATTTTCAATTTTGATTTGCAATAAAATCATATTTATGTAAAACATACACAAACTTTTAATTAGATTCAAGTCATTGAATAGCACTTAATCAATTTTCCTTTAAATGGATTGTACTGCAGACCCTTAAAAGTCTTGGTCTTGCCTCTTTGAACTTTTTGAGTTCTTTATTGATAACTTAAATTTCTGACTATAAAACGAGGACTCACCTTGACTGTGGGCATGTACTTGGAGAAGCGTTCATACTCCTTGCTGATCTGGAAGGCCAGCTCGCGGGTGTGGCACATGACCAGAACGTGGCAGGTGTTGTTGTCCGAGGGCTCCAGCTGCTGCAGAGTGGCCAGGACAAAGACGGCAGTCTTACCCATACCGGACTTGGCCTGGCAGAGGATGTCCATACCCAAGACAGCCTGCGGAATGCACTCGTGCTGAACTGCAAGGCAATGATGGAACGTTAGAGACTGTACATTTGATACTTCAGTGGTGTACTTACCCTCCGAGGGATGCTCGAAGCCGCAGTCCACGATAGCCCGAAGGATCTCCGGTTTCAGGAGGAAGTCACGGAATCCGGAACTGTGTATAGACACGTAGGTGCCCTTAACATCCTTCTTGGGTGCCTCCTGGCTTTCAACCGCAGTGGTCTCGGTCTGCTCCTCATCCTCGTAGTCCAAAAGATCATCGTTGTCTGCCATTTTAGCTTAGTGTTTTTTTTTTGATCGAGACTTTGGCTACGAGAACAAATCTAAATTCTGTGGGGAAAAAACGCATGTAAGTTTGTAAGTTACATGTGATTGTAAAAGAAAATGCCGCTTTTTTGCGGAACCGGTGCCGGCGTACCCTCCGCCATCTTGTTTTTTCACCGCACCGCATTCCATGTATTTCAAAATAAAACGAAATATTCTTTGCGAGTGTTCATTTTTTAAACTGCATGGGGGTTTTCCAAGTTTGACCTACCTTGTGCGTACGTTTTCTGCTTTAAAATACAACTTTTAAAGCGACTTTAACTATTTAAAAAACTTTAACGTGACGCAGAGCAAAAAAGACCAAGCAGTGTGACCTCGGCTTGAGTTTTTAGAAATCCCACTAAAGCTGAATATATGAAACTATCGATTAACATCGATATATAGATTTTTTAATGTCTAAACAAATCAAAAAATGTAAGCCCCGTACTAAGAGAGTCGAATTCTGTTCGTCAGCTATGAGAGAGTGCGATAGGCAAATTGCTGGCGATATAAATATCCTTATATGTATGTAGTATTATTTATTCTGCGAGTCTGGTCATACCACCCAGGCCGAGAAGTAATCGATTGATCCTTTTGATTGACCATCTCTAAAACCATCGCAACAAATCCCGATTACAAGTTTCAGCGTCGGCCGCGTTTTATTGCAGCGAAATATTTAATTTTCCAATTTGTGCATCTTCCGTTCGTTACCAAAACACAGGTGAGTTTCGTTGCTGCCAGTAAACAATAAGAGATTGTGGAAAACAATACGAAATAACTATAACGGCCGATGAAAAGCGGTGGTGCAGTTTCACTCAGAACCGAAATAACCCCCCTGCCTGCAGCTGCGTGAAAATGCCGCAAATATTGAATTAAAACCGCCATATTGTGCGATTTCCTCGAGCTTATCAAATCGGTTTAAGTGAGTCGCTTGGAATAGTTAATCAGAGCGATTGATTATATTCGTATTAGCCCCGCCTTTTGGCCCCACGCCCATAAACAAACGCCGACAAACTCACTTTTTTTTTCTCGTCCGCTTTAGTACAGTCGCTTGAGTGAAAAGTGGGGTTTGTGCGTGTGTGAGTGAGAGCGTGAGAAACTCGTTTGCTTCTGTTTTTGAGCGTTTTGTGCGATTCCACTATTCGTTTTCGATTTCTGTTTGGAATTTTATCAGGGCGCAAAAATAACATTTTACACAACAAGAAACAAATTGTTGTGATATGATTTTGCAAATCATTTTAATTAATTAAAAAGTAATTAAGAATAATATACAAATGTAGTAGGCAGCCCAGGATTTAAGCGATGTTTTAATAAACAAATGTGAAAATCATTTAGATTAAACCTCATTCAACTATCACGAACGAGATTCAATAAATACATTTTGTAACATTTGTATTCGATCATTTTTAAGTCTTAAAAACTATTTGGAAAATATAACAAAGTTATTTGATCTGTTTTTTTCTGTGTTGTCTTAAAGAGGTCATAGCCAAATAAAAACTCACGTGTTATTCTGTGTGTTTATCTCTTTCGCAGCGTGAAAATGTCAAGCAAATCCCGACGTGCTGGCACCGCCACGCCGCAGCCCGGCGGCACCTCCACCCCAAGGGCGCCATCGGCGGGTCCGCAGCAGCATCACCAGCAGCCGCCGCCACCAAACCACTCCCAAACGGCCTCCAGCCCCCTGAGTCCCACCCGTCACTCCCGCGTGGCCGAGAAAGTAGAGCTGCAGAACCTGAACGACCGCTTGGCCACCTACATTGACCGTGTGCGTAATCTGGAGACGGAGAACTCCCGCCTCAGCATCGAGGTGCAGACCACCAGGGACACGGTGACCCGTGAGACCACCAACATCAAGAACATCTTCGAGGCCGAGCTGCTGGAGACTCGCCGCCTTCTGGATGACACGGCTCGCGATCGGGCTCGTGGTGAGATCGACATCAAGCGGCTGTGGGAGGAGAACGAGGAGCTCAAGAACCGGCTGGACAAGAAGACAAAGGAGGCCAGCACCGCTGAAGGTAAGTGTAGATAAATGAAAAGGAAATCTGCCATATCAGCTTATAGTTAAAACTTAATATGGAACAAAGCTAATAAAAACATAAAATGTTTTATTTGCAAAATTTGTTTCTCATAAAATTGTAAATTGAAATGTAACATACATTCATCAATCTGAGAAGGTTTCAAGTAAATATCTCTATTCAATTCTAGTAAATATCCAAAGACTTCATTCCTCAGCCGAAGTGATCAAACCTACCCCATAACGCACCCAATTTAAGCCGAACACCAGATTAATTAATTGATTTTTCCACCCCGCAGGCAATGCCCGCATGTACGAGTCGCGTGCCAATGAGTTAAGTAACAAATACAACCAGGCCAATGCCGATCGCAAGAAGGCCAGCGATGAGCTGAACGAAGTGCTCAAAGAGCTGGAGCGCCTGCGCAAACAGTTCGACGAGACACGCAAGAACCTGGAGCAGGAAACATTGTCGCGCGTGGATCTGGAGAACACCATCCAGAGCCTGCGCGAGGAGCTCTCCTTCAAGGATCAGATCCACTCGCAGGAGATCAACGAGTCGCGCCGCATTCGCCAGACGGAATACAGTGAGATCGATGGACGCCTCAGCTCCGAGTACGATGCCAAGCTGAAGCAGTCGCTTCAGGAGCTGCGTTCCCAGTACGAGGAGCAGATGCGCATCAATCGCGACGACATCGAGTCCCTATACGAGGACAAAATCCGTCGCATGCAAGATGCCGCCGCACGCACCACCAATTCCACGCACAAGTCCATCGAAGAGTTGCGCACCACACGCGTCCGCATCGACGGTCTCAATGCCAAGATCAACGATTTGGAGCAGACCAATGCCATTCTGAATGTGCGCATCCGCGAGCTGGAGCAGCAGTTGGACAATGATCGCGAGCGCCACGGCCAAGAAGTCGCTCTGCTCGAGAAGGAGCTTATCCGTCTGCGCGACGAGATGACCCAGCAGCTGCAGGAATACCAAGATCTTATGGATATTAAGGTGCGTTCAGACACTATTTTCTTTTCTGGATCTTTTTATACTAAAACATATTTTTCCTCAGGTTTCTTTAGACTTGGAAATCGCTGCCTACGACAAGCTGCTGGTCGGCGAGGAGGCGCGCTTGAACATTACCCCAGCAGCCAACACGGCCACCGTGCAGTCCTTCAGCCAGTCACTGCGCAGCTCCACCCGGGCCACGCCCTCTCGTCGCACGCCCTCCGGCGCCATGAAGCGCAAGCGTGGCGTGGTCGAGGAGTCTGAGGATCGCAGCGTCTCGGACTACTATGTGTCGGCCAGTGCCAAAGGAAATGTAGAAATTAAGGAAATCGATCCCGAGGGCAAGTTCGTGAAGCTCTACAACAAGGGCAGCGACGAGGTGGCCATCGGCGGCTGGCAGCTGCAGCGACTGATCAACGAGGGCGGTCCGTCGACCACCTACAAGTTCCACCGCTCCGTGAAGATTGAGCCCAATGCCGTGGTGACCGTTTGGTCTGCAGACACCAAGGCCTCGCATGAGCCGCCGTCGAGTCTGGTAATGAAGTCGCAGAAGTGGATCGCCGCCGACAACACCAGGACGATTCTGTTGAACGCCGAGGGCGAGGCTGTGGCCAATCTGGATCGCATCAAGCGCGTGGTGTCGCAACACACTTCCTCCTCCCGTCTGAGTCGCCGGCGCAGCGTAAGCGCCGTTGATGGCAACGAGCAGCTCTACCACCAGCAGGGCGATCCACAGCAGACCGGCGAGAAGTGTGCCATTATGTAATATCACACACAACAATCTTTTCTGAACCAGACAAACAGATAACATCATAAGGAAAACATAAAAAAGAACCCACAAAAACGCAAGAGGTACAGAGATTTAATAATCAGCTAAGTTATTTTTTGTGGCCGCAACGCCCGTAATTTAATCAAAAATCATTTGTGTAGATTTGCTTAAGCAGCTAAGCGATAATCTTCGTTTCGTCTACTTTCGTTTCTGTTCTATTTTCTAAACTTAACTCACACCAAGAAAGCTCTTTACTATGTTGTTCAAATGACATCGTTTTTCCACGTTTTGTGTTTCCATCTAAACAATCTTTTGTAAACTTTATTTGGTATAAGGCGGAGTTTTGTATTTCATTTATGCCACATAGAATTTACATACCACCTTCACCTTTTGTATTTGTGCCGCTAAGAACTTTGAAAATATTGCAAGGAAACAATATTTTCGATGGACTTCGGCCCATCCATTTCATTAAGAAAATAGTTTATAAGCAATATCCAAGATAAACCAACCAACAAAAAAAAACAACGAGCAAACAAACAGTGAGGGAAGATACAGGTCAAGAGAATTAACTAAAAGATGCTCCTGACAACAGACTTATTTATTTAAGTATTTTTTGTACAATCAGCATAAAATACAATATACATTATATATATATAGAAACAAGCCTACGGAAATGACAAGAAGACAGCAGTATATATTTTTTAGCCATGGCCATAGGGTTTACGATCCCCAACCCCAAAAAAAACCGCTTTCACCCGGTTCAAACCGGTTCTTGAGCTTCCTGCTGCATACAATTTACCGGACAAGCAACAATAAAAACAGCAATTACAGCAACAAGAAAAATGTACAACAATTAAAAAAGAACACCTTGCGGCTCAGCGATCCGTCGCTTTTTTTATGGGTGGGCGTGGTCGCGTTTTACGCCGGCCAAACAAATTCAACGCCCACACAAACTATTATACACAAACTGATGAAAGAACGAAACTAAATTTTAAGTACATCTACGTTTATGTATGTAATTGCTAATTGATAATACAAAATAAAGAAACCATGTTTAATAAAAATATAAAAAAAAGTTAATTTAAAAATAATATAAAAACCATTATGAAATCAACGGCTTTATATATATTTCCGATCTATTGAAGCAAGGGTTAAAGGTTATTTAGATCCAAAAAAGTAATATCTTATGTTGCATATTAAAAATTTTGTTTTAATTTTTGGAATAATTAAAAAATGTTCAAATCGAAAAAAACGATAAAACCAATATGCTTTATAGAATTTTGCCTTTGTAGGGTATACATTTCACTTTCGCCGCCTGGTGGCCCTTTTTCTGTCCGCTTTGCGTTTTCATTCTCCGCGCTGAGTTATTTTTGGATTTTTAAGTTTTCTGCGTGTGTATGTATGCAATGCGGGCGATTTAATATTAACGCTCAAAATTCCTTAGCTTTGAGTTCTTTATTGAGTAAATTTAAATGAGAACTAGGGAGTTAGAAAGTAAACGGCTTTTTATATCCCCACTTTCCTGTTTTTTCCTGAACTTTTTTTCGAACTATGTGTCAACCCTATGCGAAAAAACACTCAAGAGAGCTAAAACAGAAAGATACAAAAAGGCAGTACTCTATGCACTCAAGAGCGAAAAATGCGGCTTGAAGTGGGAGTTCATTAAACTGAGAGATACAAAGATACAACGCTCAAGAGTGTAATATGCGGCTCAAAGTGGGAGTTCATTCAACTGGAACATACAGAGAAGAGTGTTCCCGAAGCAACGGAATACAAAACCATGACCGCTCAACCTGCGATAACGATAACAAAAAGTATCTCAAGGTTGCAACTGCATTGACGATTATTCAAATATTATTCTCTTTATCAGCTGAAGAGCGTATTTCAACCGCAAAACGAACTCAAAACTCGAGCTAATCGCTGCATAAATTGCCGGTCGAATTGAACAATTGAACAGTCTCAGTTTGCAGCTCAAATTGGAAATAAGCGCCAAACGCAAAAAACACTCCCCAAATCGTCAGTGTCGACCAGCAATAATATCACATAAAAATAATAATAAGCAAGCAGCTGTTTGCATTCGCGTGTTTTGAAGGTGAGTAGCTAAGTATAATATAATAAATAAATTCAAGTACAACTCGTGGTTGCCAAGTGAGAACGAAAGTGTTTTCCGTGGGGACAACGCCATAAATGGGTTAATTGTCAATAATTGCCGAGTATTTTCGGCTTATCAGTCGAGTACAATAATAAACAAGAAAGAATCTCTAAGTACAGTGCAAATATAAACGAAAAACACAACTGAATGGGCGGAATTACTCTTGTATCTTATCCCATATTACACTATCAAAATCTAATCTAAATCCTTGGCAGTGTCAACTGTATGGTTTAGTATTGTGAATATTCTAAAGCGATAAGGCCTTTGTTTTTCATTTCGAAAATACATATCTTTTGTTTCCTCACAGCTGGTGACGTTATTCAGTCTTTCTATGAAAAGTTTGGATACAATTAAAAAAATTTTAATTCAAAATTTTAAAGGTTTATTAATTTTGTTATATAATTGCTTGTCTAATATGATTAATAAATTTAATGATAGTAAAATATGTTTTAAATCAAGTCAGTTGTCTCTACATTTTATGCTCTTAAAAACGCATTTTACTTATACAACTTATTCTAAATTTAAAAAGTAATTTATAGTTGGAAAACTATTTCATCTGAACCATGCGGTTGGTGATTTTGGAGACGAGCGATTCGGTTGGCAAGTGGGCGGCCAAATATGTGATGAAACGGATTAATGACTTTCAGCCAACTGCCGACAGGTAAACAATTATAAATAAAATATATTTGACACTTAATGAAATGTACAACTTTTCAGATACTTTGTTTTGGGCCTGCCCACAGGATCCACTCCCCTGGGAATGTACAAAGAACTGATTGAGTTCTACAAGCAGGGCAAGGTCTCCTTCCAATTTGTAAAAACCTTTAATATGGATGAGTATGTAGGTGAGTTCTGGGTTAATATATTTTCTAGACAAAAAACATTCTAAGACCAAGAAAAGTCATTAAATAGTATTGATTTTAGAATGCTTCTACTAGATCTGTCTTTATTATAATATCTTATCACATTTAGGCCTGCCCCGGGATCACCACGAAAGCTATCACTACTTCATGTGGCACAACTTCTTCAAGCACATCGACATCGAGCCAAAAAATGTGCACATTTTGGATGGCAATGCAGTTGATCTGGTGGCCGAGTGTAACAAGTTTGAGGATCTGATCCGCGAGGCCGGAGGAGTGGAGCTATTTATCGGTGGCATTGGACCCGATGGGCATATTGCCTTCAACGAACCCGGATCATCGTTGGTTTCCAGGACCCGGGTGAAAACTCTGGCGCAGGACACGCTGGAGGCGAATGCCCGATTCTTTGACAACGATATGAGCAAGGTGCCCAAACAAGCCTTGACCGTGGGCGTTGGCACTGTGATGGACTCCAAGGAGGTGATGATCCTCATCACAGGAGCCCACAAGGCGTTTGCCCTGTACAAGGCCATCGAGGAGGGTGTGAATCACATGTGGACCGTGAGTGCCTTCCAACAGCATGCCAATACCCTGATGATCTGCGACGAGGATGCCACCTTGGAGCTGAGAGTTAAGACCGTGAAATACTTCAAGGTATGCCCGCCCTCGATTTCCTCGATTTTGTAGAAACCCGGGCTTAGATTGGAATACAGCTGAGCTGGAATATGGGTGCTTAAAAGGCTTTTGAAGGTTTTGGTTTTTAAACCCGTAATTCTGCCAAATATTTCCTTTCATAATAACTTTTATGGTTGTTAATTAGTTTTAAGGACTGGCATGGCTAAACTTAAGTGCTTGTAATATAAAGGCTTCCAAGGTTTCAGTTTTATGGTTAAGTAAAATGATTTGAGCCACAGAACTTTGTTAATAACTGGCTAACTTGCATTGCCACAATTTCACAGGGCATTCTCAGAGATCTAGACGATGGCTCCCAACAGGAGGGCTACACAAACTGATTTTGCGTAAAGTATCCAAACTTTATTTTGCTTTATCAACAAAACACACACTTTATGTATCTGAAACAATGTTTAATCTTTGTAATACAAAACACAAATTTATAGATGGTTAAAGAAAATGAAATGTAAGACTGTGTCATCAAAAGAATGAAAAACTCTGCCAAAGAATTGGAGATCGGATGGAAGACTGCCTGCGGCTAAATACTGGCTCATATTTACCAAGCTTTAAAGAAGACAATAAAACTGAAATATTTAATATAAGCTAAAAATAAAATTGAAGTTCATAACGGATTTATATCCAAATTAAATATATTTGCATACATTTTTAACATCATTTTGAAATAATACTTTTATGAAATAAAACACAAATACAAATTTTAAGCATATGTGCCTTATAAAATTATATTGTGCTGATATTTTTGCTTGCATAAGTTAATGTGTAAGTTAAGGTATTAATATATCCAATTACACAGATTATAATTTTAAAAAAAAATATCTTTCTAATGTTAAACTTTTTACATATTTATAGAGCCTAATGGACGTTCATTCCAAGCTGATAGAGCAGCAGAAGACGACGTAACCCCAAATTATTAAGAGAATAATCCTAGATCCAGATACCATTAAACTCGATACCATCAAGCCCTTCAGTATACTTCTTCAAATCGAAATCAAACTAATTTTTATACATTAAATGTTAATATTTCAAGTTTTATAAAATTTTGTCTAAAAACAAGCATTTTATTGTTAAAACAATAATAAATAACAGTGAATTATGGGTTTCCTTTTAAGACCATAAAGACAACGCTGATGATAAATAATAGTATTATTGTTTATGAAAAGAAAGTAAAAAGTTGGTAACATTTAAGTTTACAATTCTATAAGAACTGCAGCAGAACATTTTTGAAACTCCCCATTTAATCACCTTTTTATATCGTTAAAAAATCAAATATTTCGTTTGTTTTTAATTTTATTATTACAATTTACTTATAATTAAAAATACATTTTATGGAAGCAGTAAACAAAAATGATTGGCTATGCCGGTCGGAATGGGGCCCTCAAATCTTGCCCAGGATCTTGTTGTCCGTGTAGACGAACTCCTCGTGATCCTCGATCAGGCGGAATAGCTCCTTGGCGTAGTAGATGGACCGCACGGACTCCTCGAGGATGAGCTGGTGGTTCTGGACGGCCCGTCGCACCTGTTCGTGTATGAACATGGCCTCCAGTCGCTTGGCCCGCTGTGTCAGTCGACAGGCCTCGTTGTTCCGGAGTCGGGCTTCTCCGGCCGTGAGACGGCACTCCACGGCGGGCTGATGGCGAGCCACGTGGCTGTGGTAGCTGCATATGTCTCCGATGACGCCGGCATTCACATTGAAGATGCCATCGGCGGCACTAATCACGGTGTGGCACACGGCCGGAGAGCAGACCATTTCGCGGGCCAAGTGCTCGCGGATCATCTCCTGGAGAGCCTCGCGACGGGCAATGGTGAGGTAACCACGCCGGATGTACTTCCTGCCGATCTTCTCCCGCATCGCCTTGAAGCAGAAGACCTGGGTGCCCCAGACTTTGCCCTTCAGCGGTTTCGGATTCTTGCGGTCTGCTCGTGGCTCCCGGAACAGCTGCCTCTTCACCCGCTTGAGGCTCTCCTTCTGGGCCGACAATCTCTCGGGGAGGAGGCAACTGTTCACCTGGTGCCAGACCTCGCCGGGTGTGCTCAATGCCATGGCACTGGTGGTGCGCCAGTACATCTTGTGACCCATGCCGTTGATCAGATACAGCTGGCGGATGCACTCGTTGAGGAAGCTCCTCTTTGTGGGACTCTTGAAGTTGGGCGGATTGTTCAGCACATAGTGATCCCGCTTGTAGACCACACAGTAGCCGAAGTCCTTGTCTCCAGTGAGGATGCCTGGTTTCTGGTACACAATCAGCTGCTGGTCCTTGTAGTCGATTGGCGAGTTGAAGATGAAGATCTGGTTCTTCAGCGCCTCCTCATCGTTGGGAGTGCGGAACATCATCAGCTTCTTTAGGTTCTGGGTTGGCTGATCCATGGCGATTGACAGTTGGAATGTGAGTGATAATGATGTGGTTGACTTGGGTGGTTTATATACCGCGGACAGGTAGTAGTTTCTGCAGGGGGAGGCAGTTACCTGTCCCTTCGTGCAGGTCAAAGGTTGCCCTTTCGGGAGCTTAGAAATTCCTATGGCTTAAGTTCTACCTGAGATGCGACAGATGGTCTCTTAAGTGCCTTACTATATCTCAGTATTGTCTGCCAATTTGCAATTTCCCTCAGAAGGAATCAGGTAAAGATGACAATCAGTATTATTCGAAAAACTGTTAAATGATTTGTTCAACGTGAGTTACATTAAATATTGCAAAATAGTTAAGACAGCTAGTAAAATAGTAAAATTGATTCAATAACCTAAATTATATCTTAGAAAGTTATTCAATTTGCTTTTCAAGTCTAAGAATGTAATGTTGTAAATAAAAAATCTATAATGTAAACTGTAAAGATTAAGAACATAATAATTTAAAATGTAGTAAGATCAAAATTACATTAGAAAAAGGTTTGATGAACGCGATTTTCAATTTAATAAATCGATTCTTTGTACGACGTAATATTTTGTGTCGAAATTGTAGTTTAATACAAGGTCTCAGATATATAGTACTAAATGAATATTTAATATTTTAAGGATATACAGTCAAACTTTCATAGCTTAAACATACATATGCCAACATAAAAATTCCATGGAACTAAAAACGTGTCAGTGGCAAAGTTGTGGAGTATTTCTACTGTACGTATCCTTAATGATATGTCAAAAAGACCTCAAGTGTTGGCTAAAGCTGTTAGAAAAACAAAAAGTAATCTAAGTAGCTCATGAGTTTTCATCTGGTTGAACAACAACCTGAACAACTTATATACAAAATTGATGATTTGCCTCAACAAGTACTTTTGTTTTTTATCATTTATTTGCACTAAGCTGAATGTTATCTAAATTTAAAAATTGAGTAAAGTAAGATAAAATATACTGCGAAACCCCTGAAAATATCAGATGAAATCAGTCGCGAACAGAAAGCTAAGGAGTCTATAAGATTAAAAGAAAACCCAGAAGGACATTGCAATTCGAAGCTGTTTCTCCAGCTCAAAACTGTAGAACTGAAATAAACCGACATAATCAGGTAATTATCTCCCTTTTTGGGAAAGTCTATAAGAAGAAATCCCGTGAAAGGACACGATTTGTGTTGTGGATTGCAGCAGGCTTAAATAATCGAATTTTGTCAACTTTTCGTTAATCCATGCCAGGTGTTTTGGGCCATAAAACAGCCAGCGAATCGGCCAAGAAAGCAGGCCTAATTGAAGTGCAGGTAAAGCTCTCCATCGCCAGGTAAAAGCCTATATTGGAGAAAACCCTTTTTGCCTTTCTGGGCCTATAAGTTTGAGGGGTGAGCGATTGCAGCTGTCAGAGAGAATCGAGCATTTAGATCAGCAACAACATGGGCAACGTCATGGATCGCAAGGTGTCCTGTTCGGAGGCACGTGCCACGACGAATGCCACGCCCACTCCCTGTCTGACTCCCAAGGAGACGCAGGAGTCCATGAAGCCAGAAGTGGAGCAGCCACATGAGATTGTACCGAATCTGACATTCCACTTGTTCAGCTATCGCCAGCAGATGGGTTGCAAAAAGCACCAGTTGATGAAGTGGGCCACCTCGAAGCTCCTTCTCACCGAGGAGCTATTGAAGCTACACAGACAGCACCTTCAGCCCTCCAACGAATCATGGACCAACTTCGACAACCTGCTGTCCGATGAGGAGGATGAGGAGAACAAAGCACCGGCCGACGATGATCCGCTGGCCCAGGAGCTGTGCCACCTGAACAACTACCGCCTGGAACTCAGGGGCACCATCCTGGAGGTCGCCCAGGAGAAGATGAAGAAGCGCGAGAAGAAGAAGCTAAAGCGGCTGAAACGCCGCACCCTGATCTCCTCCAAGAAGCCCAGCAACAAGAACAAACACAAGCACTGCCATGCTCAGCAGGAGTTGGAGGAGCACCTGGCTCCGGATCCCCAGGATCAGCAGGAGGTCATTGTCATCGATTAGCCTTATGTATAGTTCCTAAGTCTTAGTTAATTTAGTCGTTACTCTCGTTCTAATTGTACATATATTTACTATATATATTCCTAGTCTGTTTTTATAGCCATTAAAATAGTACACAGCATAATAAACAATCCGCTTGCATCCTATTTGACCAACTGACTTTTTGACGGGTTCTGGGACCTGGCCCAAATCAAAGTTCAATGAGCTCGGTGGCCGGCATGTCCTGTATCCGTTCCCTGGATGCATAATTAATCTGTCGCGTAATTGATTGCGACTCCCGTTTCCCGACTCTGCCACTGCTCCTGTTCGCGGCACTGCCTCTCCCATTTGATCCTGCTCTCGTTTTGCGGCCAAACGGGGATGGAACTTTAAGTTAACTCGCTCCAGCTGAAGGACCTTTTCAAATTCAATTCAAATTTTAATCGGTTTCTTAACCGATTTAGTTATTTAAAGGCACAAAAATTGAGAAAATGTTTTAGCATGATGAAAAAATAAAGTTTAAATGTAGAATCTTATTAATGTTTTCCTTTAGCAATCAAAGGACAATCTAAATCTAAATTCCAGGCTTAATATTTTTTATATTTGAACATGATTTTGATGGTCAAAGGCACAAAAATTGAGAAAATGTTTTAGCATGATGAAAAAATAAAGTTTAAATGTAGAATCTTATTAATGTTTTCCTTTAGCAATCAAAGGACAATCTAAATCTAAATTCCAGGCTTAATATTTTTTATATTTGAACATGATTTTGATGGTCAATTCTGTAAACTCTTATCTATTGTTATTCTTAATTAATTTTTCCAATATATTTATTATGCTATTATCAGTTGAGCATATAAAATATAATTATGAATAACAGAAATACCAGCTGGATCTAGTTAAACACAAATGTATAATTTTATTAGGCAGGTTTTAATTTACTGTTATTTTTAGTTAAGTGGATTTAGTTATACCATCAACTTATTGCCCAAAAAGTCGACCCAATTCTCCAAATAATTTACAAGCCAAAGCAAAAATTTCCCAATAATCCGCAGACAGTTTATCTCTCCAAGTGTGTCACATTATAGCCCCCAAATCTCCTCTGACAATTTGAAATAACGCTCTGTAATAAACTGTTACCCCTTTTTTTGGGCCACTTCACCCTTCTCCCCTTCACTTGGCCCAATCTAATCTAGCGACTAATTAAATTTACTCACACGACAAAAAAACCACCCGAGTGCAGTCGAGAAACCCGAATAAATTATTGTGGGTCATGCAACTGGAGTTTGCAATTACGGGCAAACTTGAAGGATATATTTATGTGGCCCCAAGGAGCAACTCTTTGAACTTGTCCCAGAAACGTGCCAAAAAATGGTGCGCCACTTTGAGCAATTAGAAAAAAGTGCGAAACCCGAATGCAATTATTGCATTTACACGGGATAAAATAATTAACGAGCGGGTCAACCTATTTAAGGCATTGGGAATGCGGATCTGGACTACGACAAGGATGTGGATGTGGATGTGGGTGAGGATGTGAGCTGGGCACGCACTTTGGAATACGCAGACAGTCGCCTGACACAAATTCCCCTTCGACTTACACGACTTTCTGGCTCGGAAGGAGTGCAAATGGCTCCCGAAAGGGGCTGCAATTTCGAATTCCTTGCAACGCATCAAAGCGCAAACCAAATTGTGACATGTCCTCGCCGAGGACACCCACTCCCCGTTTTCCTGCCACCACCCAGGACTCCATCCCACCCACTGTGCGGCGACCACAAACAATTGCTGTGCCCCACCAAACGGCCATCGAAAAGGGAACAAAAGAAGTGGCACATGCACTGAGAAAACACGAAATAATGGGCTAAATAGATATATAAATATTTAGTTTTAAAGCTGTCATATAATAAAATAATTTCCATATATTTATTATCTATTTCAATCTAAAATAAATACATAAACAGTTCCACATTAAATGTTTCAATTAATGAATATATTTAAAGAAAAAGTAATGAAGGTAGTTATGTATCTTAAATTCATAGTTTTCCTATGTTTTTCCTAAATTTTTGAGCTTAACAAAAATTTTATAATCAATTAATTTGGTTGATGCTAAACATTGTGGAAACAAAAAAAAGAGTAGTATTTTAAATATGATAATTAACGTTTGATGTATCCTAACACATAACATATAAATTTAATATTCAAGTGAAAGCCATAGTTTTGCTTATGACAAATAAACAAAAATGTTTATTTTTAAAAATACGAAGTTGTCCAATGTGAATAAGAATGATTCTGAGATTTATTTTTGAATAAATAAATATTATTTCAAAATATTGTTATTTTTCGAAGTGTACCTCGGCTGCGATGGCCCTTTTGGGGGTTGTGTGGGAGGGTGAGTCCTTTGAAGGAGCAACCACCACCTCTCCTGCCAATTCCACGCATGTGTAGCCGTTGTTAATTGCCGACTAAACGGAACTTACTAAGCATTTTTGCTTTAATTAAATTTTTTAATAAATACGTTTGAAAAGCATTTTATTAATTGCAAACATTTTTAGCAGCGCCTTCAAGGAATTGCCGACCGTTTGTTTGAACGAAGTCACCCTTAGAAGTGGAAGATTCCCCTTATTCTTTTTATTTTGGAGGCAATTTGTTAATGGTTTTTGGTGTGACTAATTCGAGAGCTTGAATTTCAAAGAAAAAATGGCTATAAATTTTGAAGACAAAAATAAGTAACCACCAAAAATTAAGTTTTATTATGTTGTATAAAATTACCAAGTTTTGGGTAAGGGGAATAATTTATATTGAAAAAACTAATTCAAGTACTTAATTTTATGTTTTAAATGAGGGGAAAAATTGGTTCAGTGGGCTTGGGAAACATTTAATTAATAATAAATAAGGTTATCAACGATGCAAATTTATATAAGATCCCCATAAAAATCAAGTAACCTGGATACGGAATTCATACATTTCCTCGGCCTAAGTAGGTGATGCTTCCTTGATTTTCAGTTGTCAAACTACATACCCAGCGTCCACATCGCATATCTCATTCAGTTTTTGAGTCTTGCTAAATTCATACGTTTTCATTCGTTTCGTTTTCTATATTTATTAAAACAAAAAAACATCAAAATTGTCAACAACAAAAAAATAGTAGTAAATTTTGTCCAAATCCGTATTACTCCTTTTTTCTGTTCTATCATTTATGTGTGAACCTTCTGAAAGAGAGAAAGTAACTTAAATAACGGAGTTCCGGAGAAAGAATAATATTTTGGAGAGAATAGAAATAGAAGGAGGAAAGTGTACACAGGCGGAAAAACAGGTAAGATATATGAGATCCTAACTTCAGTGCATTTTAAACCAATCTTACATTCATTTATACATATAAAACATAAATTAATAATAATAAATAACCCATTTCCATTTGCAGAAAACGATCCCTTTACCAAGATGTCGGACAACATTGTGTGCCACAAGTGCAACGAGGCCATCACCAAGCGGATGATCACCGCCCTGGGCAAGACGTGGCATCCGGAGCACTTCCTGTGCCGCCACTGCGAGGAGCAGATCGAGGACGCCACCTTCAATATCCAGAACGGGGAGCCGGTGTGCAACAAGTGCTTCGTGGAGCGGTACACGTACACCTGCGCCGGCTGCAAGAAGCCGATCCTCGAGCGGACCATCTGCGCCATGGGCGAGAGCTGGCACGAGGATTGCTTCTGCTGCGACGGAGCCTGCAAGAAGCCGCTGGCCAACCAGTCCTTCTACGAGCGGGATGGCAAGGCCTATTGCAAGCAGGACTACGAGGACCTCTTCGCCGCCAGGTGCGCCAAGTGCGAGAAGCCCATCACCGACTCGGCGGTGATTGCCATGAACGTCAAGTGGCACCGCGACTGCTTCCGGTGCAACAAGTGCGAGAATCCCATCACCACGCAGACCTTCAAGATCGACGGCGACAAGCCCGTGTGCCCCGCTTGCAATTAACGATGATCCCGATCCCGATCCCGATCCTGATCCTGGGTGGCCAGTGTATCCCTGCATCCCTGCATCCCCACTTCGGCACCAGATTGTTCATTCACAGTTGGCCGTTCGTTTCTTGACCCAATAGTTTTTGTAACCGAATGTTTAAAGGCTAAGTGGCATCAAAATAACCAATCCGGAAAATCAAATACGTCTGCACACGGCAGAAACAAACCAAAATACACTTGACAAACAACAAGTAACCAAATCTTTTTGCTGGGTGGGGGGAAAACAAATCGTGGAACATCTTGGTCGTACGTCGTATTCTAAAATTTCGATTTTTTCCAAAAATTCATGTAGTAACCCCTAATGAAAAAAGCCAAAATCCAGAAAAATATAACTCGATTTCTCGGTTTTTTCATAAAAACCCTTAGAAATAATGGTCAGATCTTGGAATGCCATACCTCGTTGAATTCGTTACAAAATTTCCAATCTTTTGGTATCCTCAGCTAAAAAATTTTATTTTGACCCAAAATTCGGAAAAAATCAAGTGTTACCCCTTATGAAAAATGCGAAAATCGGTCAAAAAATAAATTACCCAAAATTAACCTGGAATGGATTGTATAGGTTCTCAGCTGCACAAAACAGTTATTCTTTTGGCTGTGCGTCTTATTTTGGCAAAGTTATGTTTTAAATATATGGTTTTGATGGCCAATATCCGGAAATAAAATCCGCAAAACGGTGCAGAAATTGACGGACATGGCTATATCAAATCGACTACTTTATATGGTATATCATTCCTAATATCACATAATATAAGATTATTAAACATTTTCTCTGCTTTTATTTAATTTAAAAAAATGTTTTGCATGTCTTTAAAATAATCCAGAAAAATCGTCTGCCCAAGCAAACATCATAATCTTAATTACAATGCCAGCCCCTGCTGAATTTTCTGGCAAACTAAGATCTATTTACCCAAGACCAACATTTCCCACAATTACCAAGCGATAAGCGAGAGATAAGGTCGAACCGAAACCCTTTCCCAATAAAGGCAAATATTTTGTGAAATTAAAACGAAAGAAGCTGTCAAGGAAAGTGCTTGACATGAGATCATGTTTCCAAAGGTAAATAAAATGCACAGCAGTAGAACATGCACATCTGATTATCTCACATAGCATATTAGTTGGTGGGATGACGGTGATTAGGGGGAGCGATAGCAATAGACCGGCGGAAAATGGAAAACTCGTCGAGGGTGTTTTCATGACGTCGTCATCGTGGAAATTCACATCGGCTGGCAAACACGAAGCTGTACGAATTGTGGGTTTCTGCGGCTTTGGAGTTGCCGGTTGTCAGTTGCCAGTTGCCGGTTTCAGTTTCATTTTTCAAACGGAGCTCGTGCGAAGCGGTTCGGTTGCTCGTTAGTTTGCTGGCTCAGCGATTTCCCACAGTCAAAGAAGTGTTTCCGCGAAAAAGCTGGCCAAAACGCGAAAAGGTGGCTAATACACTGTTGAACTGTCCCATAAATAATTGCCATTCGAGCCGAACAATTAAGGAGTCTGCGAAAAAGCTGCAGCAGCTGCAAGACATCCATAAATCGTGTCTAGGAAAATCAAGATCGTGTTTACGTATGTAGCGAGCGCTGAAATTTATTTGCGAATTATGGCCAGATTTTCCAGATTTGGGTTTTCCAAATGCAGCCAATATCCTCACTTCGAGTGGCACTGACAACTCAATACGAAAAATCGTGTAGATTGGCACCGGATAATTGTGATTTAGCTGTGCGTGTCTAAGTTGGATTGGTTTACACAATTTGTGACTACTAATAATTGCAGTTTATTGAGGGAAATATTTTAATATGTCGAAACTGAAGACGGCAAATTAGACACATGTTGAAATAAATACCACAAATGCCTATGTAAATTCTCGCAATAATAATTTTTAAAACCAAAGTGTAGCTGCCGTTGGATTCTATTTTATTACTCGCTTAATAGCTTCTGAAATAGCTATAACATTGAGATAAGCACAGCAATTAAAAAAGACGTAAAATGTTATAATAAATCTAGTAAAAAATGATTTAAAAGTGTGTTTTCATTAGGTCAAATTATATATAGATTAGTTTAAAATATTAAATTAATAATCTGCTAAAATGTTACAAGTTACAAATGAAATACAGATTCGGTTTAAAATTTTTTTTGATTGTAAAGGGTTTAATTATGATTATAATTATTAACAGCTTGTGCAAAAAAAAAAACTAAAAATGCTATTAATGTAACAACAGATTGCATGCAATTCATCAATTTAAAAATGTCAGAGTTGATGGTTGATTGGATTTTTCATTAGCACAGGTGAAAAGCTTATTAAAATGTAGATATTTACCTCAGACAAGTAATAAAATGTGAGTTTAATTAAAAAATATTTCTTTTTAATTACCTAGGTGACAGAAGATTAATTAGAAACATATGCAAATGCCTGTTGAGAGATTAATTTACATACATATTACAAATACCTTTACAAGTGTTCAGATCTAAAAACTCAAACAATGAGATCAATTAGAGTTGGATTGATATTGCCGTTTGTGTTTGTTCTGGTTCAATGAGAACATCACGCATACGCCACCTTGACAGTGGCTGGCATTCCTGAACCCTTTTTCGTGGAAACCAAACAAGAAGTCTAAGCTCCCAGGCCAAAATTATTGATGCTACGCTCGCATTCTTTTCCAATTCGCCGATGTCTGTGAACGAAAAAAATACCAGAGACAACTAACAAGGCAAACGCACTGAGCGAAAAGTGTTTTTGATATTTTGATCTTCTATTTACTTGAATATCTTTTAAAGTTGCTGTGTTAGATGTTGAATTGGAAGTTGAATTTTTGAAAGTAGTTTCAACAAATAAGTTTTGTAACTATTAATAGTTTTTATATTAAACCTATAACAACATAAAGTTTTTATAATCATTTGATAAGTAAGACTATAATTGTTAAATGTTTAAAATCAGTAGTCCTCAGTAATCAACATTTTACATTTGAATATTGTAAGACTAAGTGATTATATTGATTAGTTGATTATTTTTGTATAAATAATAATAATACTTTTAAAAACATTTTTTTTATTAAGAAGCAGGAATACCAGGATAAATATTTACATTGGGGATATGTTCAGTTAGTCACCTTAAAACACCTTTTGGTCGCAGTGTAGTTAAAAAACAGTCGGGGGCAGTCACTGACACTGAAGAACCTCCACAGTCGTACTTTGACTCTTGCGGTCGTCGGTTGTTCGTTAGTCGCCGGTTTCGAGTAATTCCTATATGGCAATTGCCATTTTTGGCGCAACAGGACGGCCTGTAGGAGACGCACCTTAAAAGTGCGCCCGGATCGCCTGGGTCGGGTAACCTTTAATGGGGGAACGCCATGGGCCTTTCAAACTCTCCCAAATTGGCAACCGGTTGGCTCCCAGCGAATCTTTCTGTGTGTCTGCTGGAAAAGCCTCTTTGTGTCAGTCGTGTGTCATTAGCAGCCGCCGACTGAGCTCCCAGTGTGTCAAAAATTTGAACTTTAAAGTGCTCAGGTGCTGAAGAGCCCCCTAGACGAAAAGTAGACAGCAGACACTCGGACTGCCAGTCAGTCAGTCAGTCGGTCTCTGCCTGCACTGCGAAAAAATTGTGGTAAAATCATGAATTTGAATGTGACATTTGGGCAAACCAAGAAGCAGAACGTTTTACAAAATGAATTACTGAACACCCTTTAAACGAGAAGAGTGCTCTTTTTTAAATATGTATATAGAGGAGTATACTTTAAAAGTTTAAACAGATTTTTATGGTTATTCATTTAGAGGTAAATGTTTCGATTTTGTAACATTTGCCAAGACATTAAAATTAAAGGAACTTAGGCTCAAATTATTACCAAAAAATATACATTCAAGAGCCACAAAAGACAAACCATTAACTTGAATAAAACGTTTCCTAAATATTCTGTAACAGACAAGTCAAACCTTATAATTTTATACATTTTAATTCTTGGACATTTGTATTATTAGTTCATATAAATGCATTAAAATTATAAAATTTGCAATACTCAACCATGATTCTAATTCCAACTTAACCAAATTATCATATAAACATTTTTGGAAAGCAAACTTTATGTTTTATACGTATTTAAGGTTTAGAGTCCTATAGTTTACTTAAAATTGAAATGCCATTTTTCGGTCAGTGTTTGTGAATTGCTTATCACGTTGTTTGACTTTGGGGCTCGTTTGAATTATGCGTGCTATCTTCCAATGCCATTCCCCTGGCCAGCGGGTAATTCACGCCGCAATTGTCTCTTTCGGGTTCTTTTTATCACACCTGCCGTGCACCGCTGGATACCACATGTACCGCCTATACCGCACATACCATCCGCACTGGAGTGAAGTGGAGTGCCGGTACTGGCTCCATAGAATACCTACTCTATAGAGTGGGTACTGCGGAGGTAGAGTACACGTACTTCCACTTTGCTTTGCTCTTTCCGTGGCACGTCCTCTTCGAGTGTTTGCCTTGGTACTTGCTTAGAATTCGTTAGTTTGGATTTGCCACATAGTTCTCCATGGTTTTGTTTTTCAGTTTTTTTTCACTATAAAATTAAGAGCGAGTTAGGCAATTATTCATTCTGTAAACCCTATCCCCTAAAATCTTTTAAAATATAGTTTATACTTAATATTACATTTAATACATATCCGATATTATTCCCAAAAAACCAATTAACTTTTTGAATAGAGCAAGCAAACAAACTGTGAAGTAATCCCTCAGACAGAAACCACTTATTTGCCCAAATAATTTAATTAAATTATTCCATTTAAAAACCGATTGAGACAACCGAAAGCGATTCGACACAAAATGAATTGGCAAAAAGTACGATTAATAGCAATAAGAACAAAAAAGGCACCACACCCCAGGGGTTTGGCTTCAGAACCCCCAAAAAAGTGTGCGGAATAAGATCCAAAACAAAACAAAGTTAAAGACCATAAGCTCTTCACCTGGCGCTGGCCAAAAATAGCAGCCGAAAACCATTTAATAACAATATCAATAATATTGTAATGCCGAAAAAGGAAAACAAATTCGAAGCTCATTTTGAATTGCAATAATCAGAATTCGTAGACCCCGCGGCTCTTGAGAATTTTGTGCGGAATTAATCGAATGATAAATTAGATTGGTTAAATGACAAAAGGGGAGTGTGGGCGCCGCTATCAATAATAATAATTACTATTCATACGCTTTTAGATAGTATTTCTATATTTAGGAAGTAAAATGTTGGTTAAACTTTAAATATTAATCTTTCACTCGCTTATTTGGATTCAACATATAAATATCTTTTAAAGAATTTAACAAAGTTTTGTCAGAATCAAAATTCCATAACAAATTCTCATAAAAACTGCAAGGGTATACAGACTTCGGTTTTTCGTTTTAACAAATAGTAGTACTGTCCCAAAAACAAAAAACTATTAATGTTCGTGGTCTTTATATCTGCCCTACTCATTGTTCTTTTTTCACATTTCCTGCTCTGCTTTTCGCACATTAATTGATATATGCTACTTATCAATTTGTGATCAAAAGTAATTAAGTTTGTGGACGAATCGTACGTGGCTAATTGCCAACATCAATGAAAAAGAAGACCAACACATAAAAAAATATAAAAGACAAAACGAAAAAATAAAAACAAACAAAAAAGAAACAATAAATGGTCAAAACCCATTAAAAACGCGTTCAAAATGTGTAAATATGTAATGTGCGTACACGAGTGAGTGAAACGGGGAGAAAAAGCCACAATTTGCCGAGTTTATAACTGACTTTTTGCAACAAAAGTGACTACGATGGAGGCTTTTGTTATTATTATTGTGACGCTGCTCACAATTGTCACACAGCAAGAAAACAACTGTGCGGGTAAGTGAAACTCAATTAAAAGATGAAAAATGAAAAAGACTTTGGTCTTCACACAACATGGTATTGGGTAATTCTTGATCCAATGTTTGATCACATGGCCATTTCAATTTGAATTTATGTTGCTTAAGTGTTTTACGTATGTAATAAGAATATTTTGTTTAATGTTTCTGGGGGCTTTTAGTTTTGGAAAGGTTTTTTTATAAAATAAAAGTAGAATCGATTTTGGTTTTAATCATTTTATTTTATACGATTGAAATGTATAGAAATTTCTCACTGCTTCGTACATTTATTTTAATTTTTCTTTTACAAAAAATACCATCTTATGTTTAAAATTAAAATAAAAGTAATGGTACTTAATATACGACCAACCTATAACATCTTCTGAAAAAAACTAGCAATAAACATTTATTGCCCTAAACACTTAAAATCCATCTGTGCTAAAAAAATGTGCTTAAAAATGATTGCCTCATAAAAGTATTCCTCCGCAAACGAAATACCTGCAAATATCTTTGTATACTTTTAACACATTCCATTTAAAATAGACAACCAACCATTTTTAGTTTACAATTAGTTAATCAATATTTTCTTTGTCTTAAAATAAATTGTGGCCAAATTGAATTTTGAAAGTTCAATTACTTATTGCAAAAGCATCAAAAGCTTATGCAATGAAAGTGTTTAGCCTTTTGGGTGGAGCAAACCCAATTGTACCTTTAATTGTTGAGGGTATTAAAATCGGTAAATACCTGATCGACTTATCAGTGGCATAGTGCGCCCATTAACCCTTTCCACCTGGTTCTTGGGCCAATAGAGAGCTCGTAAAAGGCAATTACACTAATTTGCATCGAGTGGCAGTGAACAAATCTCACAGATAACTAAAACTCAAACAGTCGCGCCGTGGGAATGCAACCGAAGATATGGAGTAATAAAGTGCGAACCCCTTTATGACCTCTTTAAGGAGGGGGCACTGTGGACTCGGGGCTCTTTTATTGGCTTTATGATGCACTGCTTAGCTCTTTATTGTAATTATAAGCCCGGTGCGTTCTATGCGACCCACAAGGCTTTATTCAACTGCCACAGGTGTGAACTGACGTTTTGACAAGTTGGTAAGCGATATGTGGGCCTGGCTTTTCGCTGTTCGCTTTTGGCTTCTGTCTTATGGCTTTTGGCTTTGCAACCGACTGACTGACGGTGATGGACTGGACTACCGACTACTACCAACCCACGGGGACCCTCCATCAATGTCTTATACTGAAACATAAATACTTACTAAATTAGGAATTTCAAATTAAAGTTAATAAAAAAGTCTCATTCATAATATTTGTACTTAAAGTGTAGTTTGGTCTAATTTTATACATTTTTACTATGCTTTGCCTGTATTTCTTGGATTTTTACTAACAGTGATATTAACATTAACAGTAAGTTACAACTGTTACGAAGTTACTTAAATGATTCCAAAAGATTTCATATTTTGAATGAGTATTTTGATGAGTAATAAATCAAATATGTGTAAAGTTCCTTAACTTTTATTAATCACTTTATCGTGCTGTACAATTACTGTTTTTAATTTTGTAATACTTTATACTTCTAATGTTCAATTGATTATGTCTGATGTGCAGTGGCGGATCCAGAGACGATTCTTGGGGGGAAATTGAAAAAGACGAAAACTGGAAATCGCGGTGATTTCTAGCAAACAAGTGAAATTTTCAGGTTCTGCGGTTCCAAGGGGGGGAAATTTACCTAATTTCCCCCCCGTGGATCCGCCACTGCTGATGTGTACTATTCTTTAACAAACTCTTAACTCTTAGTACTGAGTTTCAAATATATTTTTCTCATATTACCTTTATTTATAGACTAGATACATGTAAATCCAAAATTGGTTACCATTTTTAACATCAATTTGTTTTGACTGTATGACGTGCCAGTCGAGCACACGCCCAAAAAATTATTTCATCATGCTGCGAAGACATATCGAATTTTTTCGGGGGATGACTTACCACTCCGCCTCATTCCGGCACAGCTGACACCAGAGGTTCCTTTCGAGTCCTGGACTTTGTCCCCCGTGTGTGAACTGAGCTGACTCCTCCATCGGTCAATCAGTCAGTCGGGTTAAAGGTGTCGAAGTGCCCGCCAGCTGTCCCAGTTGAGCCCCTTCCCCGCCAGAAATTCATGAATTCATGTGCAATCAATTAAGTCAATAGGTGTGTGCCTGCATTCGTTTTATGGGTTTCAGTATGTTTTTCGCACTCCGCAAACTTTTAAGTGGCCCCTGGCTGTTTCATGACTTCAATTAAAGTGTTTTGTTTAATAACTGACTTTCAGTTATTTCTGAAAAAGATATAAATTTGCCTTCAGCTGTTTACTGAATCAAGAAAATTATATAGAAGAGATTGAAGTCATCGATCTTAACAAGATAACTACTGTAGTTGTTTCTATTGTGCCATAAAAATATAAAAACTAGTTTAAAGTGGCATGCAATATTGTATCTGATTTTTGTTATTCCACGTTGTAGTTCCAATTAACTCAACTTAAGGTAAATTATAATTTTTTTTATATTATAAAAAGGGTAAAATAATAAATGGAATAATAAAGACTCTATTTAATTGTTTCTAATTTATTCATTTTAATAAAAAATAACCATAACTTTAAGACTCTTTAAATCAATCTCCATTTCCTTCCCAAATATCTCTAACTTTATAACCAATCTCAAATCACTTTGCCTGCCACAAAACTTTTGCAAAGTATTTCATATTTTGCTCACATACATTGGCCAGATTTATGAGCCCGTTTGACACATTTATCAGACACTCAAGGTTGGCCCGCCGTCTTCTAGGGTACTTTGCATAACAAAATAGTAACAAAACCGAAATCCATTTGCAGTTATGAGATCTGTCTCTGCCACTGTCTGTCCAATTGTCGCACCCAGGTTAAGATCCCAGAAATAGCGTGATTCAGATACAGATATTGGGTGCATAATGCACTCCCATTCAGCTCCTTCAAGTGGGAGACTCAAATCTGCATTTATTTATTGCACTTTTTTTATGCGTTCGCTGTTGCAAAATACAGGCATCGTTATATGAACGAAGTGCAAAGCTTTGAAATAAATACTTTTTAGATTGTTCCTAAATATGATGTAAAATTAATGGTAAAATCTGTTAAACATGATACTTTTTTATGGAAGTATTAAAGGCCTTTAGTGTCAGTTGACTGGCAAATAAAATATATTTTACAACGCATTAAACCGCCTTCTTAGAATAATAGCAACATTTCAGTTTACAACTTAACTTGACTAATTGTAGCCCCTATTAATTAGCCCCGTAATTAGCATATATTTTAAGAGACTTGACTTTGACAAATGCTTTCCATTTGATGACAGGCAACAATTAGAGAGCCCGCCCATCGATCACCGTCCAGGGTCAGTAATTTGTGGATGTGGTCTTAGTTGTCTGGACGGGAGTGTCATCCCTCACTCAATGCCAAAGACAAAGTCTTTGAAGTTCGCCTGGTGACTTCTAGTCTGCGATTATTCTGTAATTTCCTTTACTTTTCTCAATCTCTTATCTACTGTGACTGTGCACTTCTTTGTGCCAGACTGAGAAAAAGGAAAACTTAAATACAAATTACATTTAAATCAATAACAACAATTTGTTTCTAGTTGATGGAGATACCCTCTCCTTACTGACTTACATTAAAGGTAAATGTATATGAGATCTAAAATGAATAATAGAATAAAATTAAAATGATTAGTTATATTTGAAGACCGCATAATATTTTCTTTTCAACTTTTTGTATTAAAAATTTCATTAAATGAGTGCCTAAATTTAATAAAAATTCCTAGCACTTACATTCATATATAATTTTCTACCTATGGAGAGAGTATAACTTACTTCTGTTTGAGCTTTGTGCTAAACTTGTTTTCAATTCAATTTGCTTTGGCACTGGCAAAGAGAAATTTTCAGGGACAGTCAGGGCAGGAAATAGAAAAACCGTTCAAGACACTTTTGTCTGCACACTTCGATCGAGTGAAAGTAGAGAGACAGGATGGCATGGATTTAATAATGCGAATTCGAGCAACAACCAGGGCCAGAGATTGGCCAATGCCAACATTTCCTGCAGGAAAAGCCACAATAGCAGACAATTGCAGTCAGTGCCAAGGAAAACATAGAACCACGACTGGCATACGCGACGTATGAGTAATGAGCAAAACAATGCAACAGGGAAAAGAATGGGGAAAAGCGTTACAGGAAAAACTAAAAACCCTGACAAAGACAAACTTTTCATTACGCAGCAGTAGACAAACATAATGTGAGTCGGATGCTGGAAAACACAAAATTATCCGCACACCCAAAGCTCAAAGTGAGTCATCCTGGAGTGCTGAGAAAAACAAGGACAATAAACTCCGGAAGGTTTGGTAGTTGGCCAATCAAACAGGCAAACAACTGGCGACCCAATTCGATGCCAAGTCAATTAATTCGGGCAGATTAATTAGTTTATGCGAAACTAGTTGACATTTCATCCGGCGACCGCACCTCATTCGGAGTCTCCATTTCACCTGGCCACCAAGTTCAGGTACGCAGGCCCGGCTAATGGCCATGTCGGGATCCGAGTCGCCGCCCATCAATTGTTGACAGTGCTGTAATTAGCGGCTCTTCTACACGGAGAGAAATTGTTGCTTATTTTATTTTAACAAATTGTGTAAGCCTTTTAGAAATGAACATCATAATTTAAATAGAATGTTGTGGGTTTACAAATTTTTACAAAATTTTAAATACTAATGATTAATTATTATTTTAATTGGTTATATTTTATTTTTATACATTTTTTATAAATTAGATTTATATGGTATAGTGCTATGGTAATTATAATGGAGATGCATTAAAATAGTTTCTTTTTGGCAGAACAAATTATACATTTAATATTGTTTGTTGTTCCAACAAAAAATAGTTTAATGTTAAATTTGCTTTTACAAGATATGACATTTTTATATATTTAATAAACTTTTTCTGATAAACCCGTATTTATTACCCTTAAATTTTTTAAAGTGTAACAACTCCCAATGAGTCCAGTCACCCCAGAAATTTTCCGCTGGGCTATCCAGTTCCTCCCTCAATTTTAAGGCCATGTTTTATCCAGTGTCGCTTCGAGTTTTTAATGCGCCATTCGCTGGCTTTTTAATTGTCCACCTAATAGATAACCTAATAGTCTTAGTCCTTCCCTGTTTACGCTTTTTGTTTTTTCGTCCTGTTTTTTTGTCGCTTTTTTCCTTTTTACGGTTGTTGACTTTTGGTCAGCATTTTGTGGGTGTTTGTGGTCTTTTTTTAATCACCAGCTTAATCCCACTCACCTGTCGCAGGTTTAATGGTCTGAGAGCTCTGGTCTTAAGGGAATCGAAGAGGTCAAGTTGAGTTTTAATTGAGAACTGATTGGAACAAATCGGTGGTGGTAGATTATTTAAAGACTTTTGTACTAAGGGACTGGGGATTTGGTTGGGGCTTGCTACTTAAAAAAGAGATGGCTTTGCTGACTTAAGGGGTTTCAAAACTCTAAGTCTAAGTGACCGTTTAATTTTAAGCAACTGCAGATTTATTTATGGAACAAATTGTCGAGAGATACAGCAACATACTTTTGTACATTAACCTCTCATTTTTCCATCTATTTTGTCAACCTCCTTTTTAAACAAATGAAAACTTATTTCATTGGATATATCTTAACTTCTTTTAGAGATTAAGGACGCCTTTAATGCTTCTGTTTATAGAACATAACAAAATAATCGTTGTTCTATTGCCCATAATTTCCATACAATCTCTGATTAAAAATCTTTTTTAATTCCCCCTCGCATAACTTTAAAGAGAGTTTATTGGTGTGCCCCAGGATCGGTGGGTTCCTTCAACGCGAATTCATGCTTGCTTCCTTGGATTTCTTGTAAAGTGAAGCACTTGGCACTTAATCATGAGCAGAACGCTTCACCCATAAACAGGACTGGCGCCATCATTTGGCAGGAATCAGCGGAGTTGGGGGCGTTATAATCCCGTTGGTAACCCCGCATATTTCATTAGGAACGCTGACAGCATTAATATATTTTTTGTGGGTGGCTCCAGGGCCCCAATGCCCCACGTTGGGCGCCAAGGACACGCATTTAAAATGTCATTATGAATGCGTGCGTGTTTGGAGCGGGCACATACCCTACAGGGTTTACTCGTACTCACACTCTCATCTAAATATTTTATCAGCATTTTTCGCATGCCTGGGCGTCAGCAATTGTAATGAACACATTTTATTATTTATAATGTGTGTACTATGCCAAAGGCCATATCAAGGAGCGATTTTCCCACAATCGTTTTTTGGTTTGCGGGAGTAACCAGGAAAAAAGGTTTCCCCACATTTTTTGTGGAGGGTGGAGTGTTGTGGGTCTCTGTTTGGTTACCTCTCGAAAGCTAGGGCATAATTATGACAGGCATTTAGTGGAGGTAAGTCCGCCTGCTTTGTGGCCATCCAATTAGCGGCTTTTTGTACCCCTTACTAGCTGCACTGCGCAAAATGGCTTGCTATAAACATAACAATTTTTGCCTGTCTATAAATCGTTCATCCAATCTAGCGAATAAAAATAGGCGGGACAATCAGAGCTAATTTTGAATTACATAAATAATCTCCGAAGAAAATGTAAATTTTGATTACTATTACTGTGGACGGGAATCGAATAGTAAATAATCAATTCAGTTCAACAACTCCATTCAAAAGAAATTTAATTTAAACGATTTTCAAACAGTTTATTACTCCTAGAATAAGGATTGAAATAAGTTAAATACGTAAAAATACCATTCTATTATTTTGCAGTCACTATTTAATGTCCATAATCAAACTTATAAACTCAAACCTATAAAGGAACATTTAGATCAATCAAATTTTGATAAAGAATAGTAACTCACTCCAAAATTATAGCCAAATCTGAAACCGATTTGATCAATAAATTTCTTAACTACCCCACAAATAAATCAGTTAAAGTTCAATGAGTTTAATTTCTATTTACTTAACAAGATACGCCAACCTATTTACACCATAACATTACAAGAGTTCTTCGGTCCCCCAAATGTTTGCTCCAAATATTGTGGCATAAAATTGGGCGCAGGAAATACATGGACGAAGGGCGAGGAAAATTTGTAACCAATTATGCCTGGGGTTGTAGTTTTTCCGGCTAACAAAAACTTTATCGTTATCACAAAATCAATACGCAACTTGATGACGCCGACACTTCAATTCAGATGACAACAAGGGGAGTTTTTTGTGAAAGGGGGAATGGGTGGAGGAAAAGGCGTCATTTTGATAACCCATATGCTAATAAACAATATCTGTATTATATTTATTTATCGCTTGTATTGGACTTTGACTCGCATGCAAACACACGACCGCAACAATCGAGTGTCATTAGGATGGAGCTCTTATCAAATTACGCATACGCCCTGTTCAATTTGGTAGATAGGGGGAGTTGGGTATTATGGCCACCTCTATTAAGGTCAACGCGAGCTTATTAAACTAAATCATTTGATTGGATTTGATGACGACTGTCAGCGTGTGTCCCTCCGCTGATGCTGATGATGGGTAAATAAACCCAAAAGTGATAACAACCCTCGGGAATACATTTTGTTTGGGCTTAGTACAGTGGTTAGGCTTTTAATCAACAAAATATTACGGGACTTTCCTTCAACTTTTGAGTTAAAACCAAATTTTGTAATTATAGTAATAATTACGTAAGCTTTTAGTAGTATACACCTTATAATTTAGGTACTTTAAGTAACAACATTAATAATGCAACCTGATTTATTCACTACTAATTGTAATAATTCGTATATAATTTAGAAAGTGTTTCATTTTGCAACATTTCCTAGACTTCAAACCCACTGCTATTCCGCAAATGGAATAGCAAACCCACTTCAACTGAGTGGGTCAATTGTGGTCAACCACTTGTGGCAGCATCCCAAACAATGACCCCCAACCTAGCATTAAGTCCCACATGACGCCATCAGCACTAACTTGATTTTTCCACCCTCTGTTTTCCTTTCTTTTTTTTTTTTCGCAGCCGTCGATGTTTACTTTCCCAGCACGTCGGTGAAATTCAATCTGCCCATTAACGAGGAATCGGAGAGCATCTTCTCCAAGATCCCGCTGGTCCAGTTCCAAGTGCTGCGGATGGAGAGCAACCGGTTGGCCAGTGATTACCTCTACAGCCTGGAGGAGAATCCCCTGCTGCGGATAAATAGTTCGTCCGGCGAGATATACATGCGCACTGATTACCGCTCACCCAACTCGAGTGTCAAGTATGTGGTCACGGCTTTTCCCAGGGATCAGCCGGATCATGAACTGCTGCCCGTGACGCACCTTACTTTGGAGGTGGTACCGCAACCGCTGGAGGATTACTGTGCAGAACTGGAGCACATTTGCTTCTGGAGCAGTGCGCAGTACAGCATAGCCGAATCGCAGGGTCAGTATAGGCGTAGGGATTCCTTTGAGCCGGTCCTCATCGGGGCCCTCAACTCGCGGGCGGCCAAGTACCTGTGTCCACATGTGTCGCTGGAGTACTCCCTCAACGCCGGCAGTTCCCACTTCGTTCTGAAACAGAATCGCCTGTACACCCGACAGCCACTGGATCACGATGAGCTCAATGGACTGAATGCCCGGGCTGGACAGCTGCAGGCCAGGATCATCTGCACGGTTAAGTTGTCCACAAGGGATCAGAGGAAATTCTCGCGTAGCTTCGATATCAAGTTGCTGGATCGCAACGATAATGGGCCTAAGTTGCAGGAGAGCGATAATAATTTTAAGTTCTACCTGGAACAGCCCTACTTTCAAGCGGTGAGTTATGGAATTCATCCAAGGGAAGGGAGTTCTTAAAGGATTTCGAGGGAGAGCATTTCAGGTAGAGGGTCGAGGGGCATCCAATCCCAGCCAGACCCTGCCCAGACAATTCGTCTGCCGGCTGTCTGGCAGCTCACTGGGTGCGGGCTTATTGAATTCGCCCATGATGAACGCCCCCTAGACACGCAACCAAGTCGGGTACACTCGAAATAATATTTGTTAAAGGTTCAAACACTTTTTAGACAACATCCCTTACTCAAAGATCCTCTTTTGGACTAAGGAAAATTTAAGGAAATCCTTAAAATGACCTCACAATGTCTTAAAATACTTTTTTAAAACCTTTTAATTATGGAACAAAGTTAAAACTTACCACAAATTGTCTTGTTAAAATAAAAAACATATTCAGGGGTAAGCCAGATTTATGATGGTTTCCGAGACTTATTATTTATTTGTATATATTATTATTATTGAATATTTCTTGATATTTTTCGAGTGTATCTGAAGACCCCGCTGTTGAAAGACCCAAGTCCGGTCATCCTGCCATTATTTGGCCATTACCACGTCTGGTTCCGAGGTCCTTTTGGGGTAGATAGACAAAGTTGGCCACTTCCGCGACTTCTTTTCCAAACTCCCCTTCTCCCATTCCAACTCATATGTTGCCATTAAAAACGCGTAACGTTTATGGGCTTTTATGATTGGAGCATGACAGACAGGAAGGGAAAGCCAGTGAAAGGAGCAGGAGCAGGAATGGGAATGGGAAAGGGAACGTCAAGTGACTTCAGCGTGGATTGAAGCCGGAGTTGGGAGTCCCTTAAAGTTGCCACAAAAGTAAATTATGTTGTCGTGTTCGAAACAAGCCAAGCCTATCCCCAAGGATCTGCGAACTGTGTCAGTTCAGGTGCAGATAGTGGAATCTCCACCCGCTCCATTCAGCTGGAGTAATTGGTTCTGCACTAAAGTCCTGCCATTACAAATTGCCGTAGGTGGCTCTGCATTTAAATAACGTACACACAATAATGTACATTTTATTTTATTTCGAGGTAATTGCTGGCGACATGTCCCATAATAAACCGAACAAAAGTTTGGTGTGATGAGGTGTGGCTGAGGTCAAAATCGGGTGGGTCAACTGAATTGGAAACACATTCAACTTTAGATAGTTTAAAAAGATTATTTCAAAAAGTAGTGCAAGTATTAAGAGAAATTCAAATCATTATTACTCTGGCTGACTTTTCTTGTTTAATACATAAGTTTAGATTGGGAGAGTAATGGTGTCAAATCTTTAAGATTGTTTACTGCCCAGTTTTTTTAACTCAATCTTTACCGAAAATATATAACTTCTAAGTTTGCAACGCTTTGAATTCGGATACTAAGAATGTGTAAATGTGTTTTCTAATTAAAACATAACAATAGCAACACTTCTCCCAAAAGATTTGCCCTCTTTCGTTTGTTCCTAACACAATAGAGAAAACTCCAACCCACTTATTATTCAAATATATTGTCGATCCTACCTTAACAAAAGCCACCATTCCAACTTAAGCCTAAGCGCAGGGAGGACACCTAGCTAATGTCCTTGCCCCGGGGATCCATTAAAAGGGTTTCGGGTGAGTCCACCTTGCACCGTGCACCATCCACCTGGCAGGGAAATGTCAGGTCCCCGAGGATCTGAAACCCCAGCCTGACCTTGTGCACGAATTAAAATGCTAATCACCAAGAGCGCATCCTTGGAGGGCAGCGCTGTAATTTTCCAGGGGGTGCCAAGTGGAATTTAATTAGCGCTGGTCAGTAAATGCTAATGAAGCGACCTGCTAATTCATATCCCCCTCTTATTTTCATATCCCCACAGGATGAGGAGGCGGGGAAGAAAATCATCTATGTGGACAAGGATACGCTGGCCGCCAATGCTCACCTGGTCTACGCCGTCCACAATGACACCAATGGACTGTTCCGGCCAGACTGCCACGCCCATGAGGCGGATCACACGGGCAGGCCACATACCATCGTCAGTTGTCGTGAGTATAGGATCGGAATATCATATTAGATATATTTTAAGAAACTTTTCCCAACAGAACTTCGCTTCTCCCGCAACGGTGTCTTTCGGGAATCCCCCTATTGCGTTTCCCTGGAAGCTCGGGATCTGACCATTGAAACCCACAACGATGCCATGTCCGCCACGGCCTACATTTGTTTCCATATAAACCTGAGTAATCTTCACGAAACAGACCAAGAGTTGCCTCAAGCTCTTCCTTTGCGATCTCGTCAACATCGAATCTTCGAGAATGAGGATTTCAATGGTGATTCAGCAGGCAGATCCTCGGGTCCATTGATCGTGGAATACGAAAAGGATGTGTCCTTATACCGGACTGCTGCCTCCTATTATCGGGTAGCTCAGCCGGAAAGTTTTCTAGACTTGATGCGGTCACGTTCCATACGATTCAAAATCGTGGAGGATAAAATTGATGCTTTTGGCATAACCCCAACATCGGGTATTGTCTTTGTGAAGAAACCACAGGCTTTGGAAGAGGCCCCTGAAACCATATACTTCCTGAATGTCACCTGGATGGATCAGCAACGTCTCTCGCACGTTCGAGTCATAAATGTGCATTTGATTCATGGAAGACCCGAGAACATCAGTTGCGATCTGAAGATCAAGTCACGATCGCAAACCTGCGCCCAGGTTAAATTCCCGTCGCAATGCAACCGATTTTGTGGATTGGCCACTGGTGGCGGATCTTGTCAGTGGCGGGGATCCAATTCAGCTATGTTTGGCTCGAGATATGGATCCTGTGTGCCCGAATCTCGCTACTGTCCGGATCATGTGTGTGATCCGTTGGAGGAACTGAATCCCATGGCCTGTCCACAGGATTGCACACCGGCTGGCAGAATAATGGGTCCCCATTCGAGTAATGAGAACAAGAGGGGGATCTATAGTGCCTCTGGAACCTGCACATGCGAGGATAACGACAAGTGCTCGTGTGCTCCGCTGGACGAGGAACCCAAGATTAAGAAGCCCCGCAAGCGAAAAAACGAAACGGAGGCGGAACCTCTGATGGGCGGAAGACGGGGGACTCCAGCAGATCAATCTCTCCAGGATCCCCTGCTTCTGGGTGTAATAAATGTGGCCGGTTTCGAGTGCGACCGCCTCTGCATGTTTTTCGTGATCAGCTGTCCTCTGTTGTTCGTCCTCGTGCTCCTCTGCCTGCTTATTGCCCAGAGGAAGATGCTCCAACGTCGCCTGGGCAAACAATCGATAACCCCATCCGCCAAACAGGCTCTTCCGGAATTGGGAGACGGAGATCTCGCCCTGATGCCACTGCAAGGTGGTTTCAAGTTCGAAAGTGGCGATACCAAGTGGGAGTTCCCCCGCGATAAACTGCAACTGGATACGGTGTTGGGGGAGGGTGAGTTCGGTCAGGTGCTCAAGGGCTATGCCACGGACATCGCTGGATTGCCCGGAATAACCACCGTGGCTGTGAAGATGCTCAAGAAGGGTGCCAATTCCGTGGAGTACATGGCCCTGCTCTCGGAATTTCAACTCCTGCAGGAAGTCTCCCATCCGAATGTGATCAAGCTGCTGGCAGCCTGCACCTCCTCGGAGGCGCCTCTCCTCATCATAGAGTATGCCCGTTATGGTTCGTTAAGGAGCTATCTCCGCCTCAGCCGAAAGATCGAATGCGCCGGCGTGGATTTCGCGGATGGAGTGGAGCCCGTCGATGTGAAGATGGTGCTAACCTCCGCCTGGCAGATCTGCAAGGGCATGGCCTACCTCACGGAACTAAAGGTTGGTTGATTTTTAAGCCACAAACTTTAAGATACGAACCAATCCATAACTAGATTTCAGAGGGTCTAGTTAAAGTTCAATAAACCCAATAACTAATTCAGTAATTAAACTACTTATATTCTATTATCTCTGCAGTTGGTTCATCGCGATTTGGCAGCCAGGAATGTACTCCTAGCGGATGGCAAAATATGCAAGATCTCCGATTTCGGACTCACCCGAGATGTTTACGAGGACGATGCTTATTTGAAGCGATCTCGAGATCGTGTGCCCGTCAAGGTAAGTTCAATCCACTATAGATTAGTTCCTGAGAACCTTTACAATATTACCCAACCTCCAGTGGATGGCACCGGAATCTCTGGCGGATCACGTATATACCAGCAAATCGGATGTATGGTCGTTTGGCGTTCTCTGCTGGGAACTGATCACCCTGGGAGCCTCCCCGTATCCAGGAATCGCCCCTCAGAATCTGTGGTCCCTGCTGAAGACGGGTTATCGGATGGACAGGCCGGAGAATTGTTCGGAGGCGGTTTACTCCATTGTTCGCACCTGCTGGGCGGATGAACCGAATGGCCGACCCTCCTTCAAGTTTTTGGCCTCGGAGTTTGAGAAACTATTGGGCAACAATGCCAAGTACATAGATCTGGAGACGAATGCCGTTTCGAATCCGCTTTATTGCGGGGATGATTCTGCCTTGATGACCACGGAGTTCGGTGAGCCAGAATCGTTGCAGCACCTTTGGTCACCGCCCAAGATTGCCTACGACATCCATGACCAGGGCACCAGCTATGATCAGTCGGAGGAGGAGATGCCAGTGACTTCGACGGCTCCGCCTGGCTATGACCTGCCACGCCCCCTGATCGATGCCACCGCCAAGGAGCAGGTTTTGCGATACGAAAACGATCTGCGATTTCCCCTGAACATTCGGAAATCCAGTTGCACTCCAAGCTACAGCAATATGACCAGTGGTTCGCCAGCGGCCACCTCATTGCCACACTATTCAGTTCCCGTGAAGAGGGGTCACTCCTATATGGACATGACCAACAGGAGTCTCATTCCCGACAATCTGGACAGCAGGGAATTCGAAAAGCACCTATCCAAGACCATCTCGTTTCGCTTCTCCAGTTTGCTGAATCTCAAGGAAACTGCAGAGGCGGAACCAGGTCAACAGGCCGAGGATGTAGTCTAAATCTGCCAGTGTATTGTTTTCACCCATCCACTCAGTTCTTGTCTCTCATCTGCGCCTGTTTTTCAGTTCAAACTGTTTGTTAATTAGTTTTAGTTTTACATTTAGTCTCGTAGCTTTATGCTGATGCCAAAAATGAATTGTAAAAGAACCGCATTCGATTTCGAATACTCCCAAGCATTTATAAGGGAAATTAAATAGCCAAAGAGAAACTAGGTTCTTTTAGTCACACATTCCAAACCCTCTCTTAAAAAAATCTAAAAATATTTTTAAAACACCGTTTTGGATAGATTGATGTATAAACAGTCGGGAATAAACAATTTCTGCCTTTAACTTTACTTGCAAACATAAAGGATTTGAAAAGATTTTAGAAGAAAAAAACCTTTTGTAAAAACTTTAATAGAGACGTATATTTAAAGAAATATACATTTTTGAATTGTATACTTCTGCTTATAAGACTTTAGATTGTGCCTGTTTTTTAAAGGTTTCTCCACGTACGGTGTCTTATTAAATATTTAAAACACATTTTGTGGGATTTATTTAAAAAATTAATGCATTTATAATAACTTACTTTAAGATTGTACAATTTTGCTAGGATGAGCTAAGTGTGATTCATAATTTCTAAACATTGTTAAGCATTCCAATCATCAATCTTTTGATGTTCAGTCATAATCTTAGATTCATAAATTCATAAGATTAACATTCGTCAAAAATCAGCGAGTACACCTGGTACATAACCATAAAAAACCTGCACTGAACAATCTCACAGGCACTTTAGATCTTTAGGTATCGAAACCTTGTACTTATTTATCTACAACGAATCCCATTTTATAAGCCAAATAGCGATCAACCAGAGGACTGTAAATATTTGTATGTACTGCATTTGCTATTCTTAAAAATAAATTAAAACATACCAAATACAACAACGGCCGGAGATGACTTGTTTTTACTCTTCGTCGGGAACCAGCAGATTGAGATTGGCACTGCCGGCCAGGCTGCCCATGAAGGTTTCCTCATCTCCCCTAATGGACAGCGATTCCCTGCCAGTGAGGACCTTCTTCTCCCGTATCATAGCCGCCCTTTCCCATCGCGATCCCTTGCAATTCTTGCAGCTGTGCTTGGGCAATTTAAACACTGTGATCGTGCGATTCCCGCAGTCCTTGCACTGGAAAAATCGCTTCTCTGCATCGACCACTTTCAAAGGGTGTTTCTCCTCCTTGCAGCGATCGGAGGCGGAGAAGGCGGTGTATTTGCACACCAGACAGATGACCGCCTTGCAGGGCATCTTGTAGGTGCCCAGCATCTTCTCCTCCATGGCCTCCTTGCGTTCCAGCTTGTTGAAGTAATCCTCCTGCGCCTCGCGCTCTCGCATTTCTACGAGATTCGTGTGGGATGACGTGGCTGCCATAATCTTTTCGATTCGGGACTTGCGCATCAGCTCGCGATCATCTTCCTCAATTTTCTGGCGCTTGGCGCTGCTGGAGAATTTGTCGTTGAGCTCATCGATGGCTCTTCTCTTGCCAGTTTCACTGCCCCTTGTGGAATTGGGATTGATCTTCTCCAGCGGTTTCTTCTTTAGCAACGCGGCTGCTCTCAGCTTGGCACTCTGCGCCTGACGAGCTCCCACATTGACCTCAAATGAAAAGTTTTCGCTACCCGATAGTTTGGGTGTCAAGCTGGCATCGAAGGAGAAGCCCCGATTCTTGAACTTGTCCGGCACTGGTGTAGTGGGAAAGCTGGGAGTGGGAGTGGTTGCCGAGGGTTCATTTTTATTGTCACTGCCCAAAACATTACCCTTTGCCGCCTCTTCCTTTTTAAATCGCTCATTTTCCGCCTTGAGCTGACGCAATCGCTCCAAGTCCTGGCACCTCTGTTTTCTAGACGCCTCCACACCACCAGCCAAACGGGAAACCGGACCACCTCGCTCTGCATACGGAACTTTAGGAGGTTCGCTTGTCTTGGGCTTGGAGGCATGGTCAGCGGTATGAGCGAAAGGCGAAACATCATAGCCAGCCAGCATGCTCAGGCGATCGCGCTCTTTAGAGATGAGCTTGGCACTTTTTTTGGCCGGAACTGCCGTAAAGGTTTGTCCGCCATAGAAGACCTCGTTTTTGCCTAAAAATTAAGATAATTAACAATGATAATTATATTCGTAGAAACCTACTTACCCAACACCTTGTTTCTTAGCTCATTAAGGCCACGACCAGCGGTGGCAGACTGGAGCTCCGAACGCCTCGACATCTTGCCATACTCCTGCTTTACATGAAAGATGCAATAATCGCAGTCGGTGGTATTAACAACTGACGTGCACTTGTCCCCGTTTTTCTTGGTGGCCCGACAAGTGCCCAGATCCTTGGACTGACCCAGGATCATGACTTTTTGGGAGCTATCAATGGACAGACAGGCCACATCGGAGCTACCCGCTCTCCTCTCGAAAATAGTGGGATTCAAGACAGCCAGGCACAAGCCCTCCGTTGTTTTCCACAGGGACTTATGGGCTTCCTTGAAGAGGAAAAGTGAGATAGTCTTGACCTCGCCGCGCAGATCGGACAGCTTCCATGTGGAGTACGGATCTCCCTTCTTGGTGTTCTTCACGGGATTCTTGGAGACCAGGGCGCCGGCAATGACCCAATCTTTGGCCAGATCACCGCGTTCGATGTGGAAGGCTACGCCGGAGAAGGGCACCGCATTTCTGCCCGCCATGCGCTCCTGGAGCAGTGAGCTCGAGATCAGGGGATTGATCATGCGCAGTCCAAAGACAGGATCCGTGTAAACGGCGGAGACGGGAGCACCTGGCTGGGATGTGGCTGCCACGGCAGCTGCAGCTGGCGGAGGCCTTTGGAAAGTGCTACTCACCGCCGACTGGCGCTTGATGGGATTGTGCGGATTCTTGAGCGGCTGCGGCGTGGATGTGACCATTTGGGTTGTCTTCTTCAGCGCTTGGTCCACCTCCCTGGCCACCTTAGACTCGTGAGCACTCTCGCGCTGCTGCTTCAGGCTCTGGTTGATATCACTGCCATACTCGTTGTACTTCCGTTCTAGGAAATTCTTAACTTCTTCGTCGTCGGAAGAGTCCAGCTCCGGTTCTTTGCTGATCGCAATTTTGTCCTGCTTGGCGGGTTTCACGGTCTTCTCGAAGGTAAAGGCATTTGCGAAACTGCTGTCTTCTCGTAGTTTTGGTACTGCGTTGGCCAAAGTGGGCGTGCCTTTTGGTTTTTCCGATTTTGCAGATTCGGCATTATCGGTTTCCGGCTCACCCAGCAGTTTTTCCAGCGCCAGTATCTCCTCCTCGTCGTCGATGCTGATATCCAGCTGGGACTTATTTGCAGGGCTCATTTCATATGGTTTGTCTTCGAATTTTCACGTGTTTTCTTAGATTTTCCACAGAGTTTTCCAAATGAGCGCAAAAACAAATTACTTTTGGCGGGCTCAGTATGGCCGCAGTTGTGAAGTTTTAAAAATGCTGTTGACCGTGTATCTTAACCAACACTGGCTGTCTAGAGCTGGCAGTATTCTTGTATATTTATACGATAGTATTTTATACCGTCTGTTGGCAAATACTAAAAAACTTATTTTGAAACGGAATTATATAAGTGTTAACAAATATATGTGAATAATAAGTTAAAATCAAAAAGTGTTTTAGATAGATATAATGTTATACATCAAACTACACAGCTTTTAAACAATTTATATTGTAGCCAACGGACTTATCGCATTGGTATTTTGCACTTCAAAAAATCCCTAGTTTAGCCACATTTAGTATTTTCTTTTAGCCGCAAACGCCGGATTTTATCGCTTCCAAGTTACGGTCATACGCTCGTCAATAAGTCATCTTTCGGCTTTAATTCACGAAAAAATTGCAGAAAAAGCGAAAGAAAAGTGCCTAGAAACGACCAATCGAACGCAGCCGAATTGCATCCGTGAAAATCGTAGTAGAAACTTTGCCAGCGGTGCTGAGGAAACCGTGGAGACGCGGAAAAGCAGCAGTAGCAGCAGCCAAAAGAAAGAAAGAGAGAGGAGACCGCTAATAACGGATCGCGAACTAGTGTTTAAGCATTAAGTTTTCCGCTGCTTGCCACGGTTTTCCACGGCCTTGCCCACGGACATTCCGCCCCGCCCCCCTGGATAAACCGCCTGCCAAGTGACAACGACGAGCAGGTGAGGTTAAAGACTAAAGATGCCCGATCCCCGAAGAAATCGCCATGCGGCACAGCTCCACCCACAAGTCACCACCCCTTGCATTTGCAATTTGCTTCAACTTTAACCGCATTTGCCATTTTTTGCCCATTGCGATTTATTTTGCAAACATTTCTCGTGGCCATTTTGTGGTTATAAGCGCCGCTTGTAGGCGGCTCCACGTGTATTAGTGTGAGTGTGTGCGTGTGTACTAGGTGCATGTGTATTAAGTTACAAGCACGCGGCCCCCCACTTTTTGTTGTTGTTTCTATGTGATTTATGATAACCTTTAGCTTGTTGTTATCAAAAATATAAGAGAGAGCCAAAGAAGAACAAGGCTTACATCACAACCTTTGCATCTCGCATCAGTGACCTAATGCACTTTTAACCCCTGGAGTTGCTGCCGCAAAATGAAAAACACAAGAAAACTTGCAGAGTTGCCACTGCCATTTGTCTCCTGACTTTTTTGTTGTTTATTTTTATACCATTTTTCTTACGCATTTTCCTTTGCATCTATGTTTCTCTGTTTTCGTTCACCTGCCATTTCTCTTTCGCTCTCTAGCTCTTGCTTTCGCTCCCAGTCTCTCTTGCATTTTCGCCTGTCATCTGGCGGTCAGTAGCCGGCGCCCCTCCCCCTTATCCCCCATTACGTTCCATTTCCTCTTCACATCCTCATCCACTCGCATCCGAAATTGTATTTTCTATAATATACGAAAATCGTCGACAGGTTCGGCAATCCGAAATGTATATTCCCTTGCAGTTGGTAATAGCTAAATATATTTTGTTTTAATAATCTTAGCTGTTCGCTGTTTTTGACGGTTTTCCATTATGGTCATATAAAATTACAAAGATCTATGTGGCAAACAACCTATCTTATTTGTAAACGGCTTAGTATTTAAATTTTAAAAATAATTTTTGGTTGATACTTTGAGCTCAGGAAGTTCTTTTGTATTCTTAAATACTCTAAAATACAATAAAAATGTAGTCTTGAAACAAACTAAAAGAATCCTTTTCGAACCCGATTAAATGAAAATTTTACCAGAGCTAAGCAAATATATGTACATATAACCAAAAATACTATACAACTGGTAACTATAGTTTATAGTAGTCTAATATTATACAAAAACTTGACAGATCGTCTTAGCACAATAATTTGAGTTTTATGCTTTTATAATAACTAAAAATATACAAACAATTTTTCGTTTCTCCCAGACCAAATTCAATATATTTTAAAACTATAATAAATAAATAAATAAAGTTGTGGTTATAACATACCAAGCTATGCAAATTTGACAAATTCTTTTAATGGTATCCATTGGATATAATAGTATAATTTCGAATTCACCTTTACTATCGCTTTAAAACCTTAATAACCATAATATTAATAAATTTTATAAAGTCGTCCAATTTGGATAAACAGATAAAAATTACCAAGTTAAGAATAAACATCAGGTCCGTGCATATAAAAAGCCAATTGTAAAATTTAATTTACATTGCTTTCTGTTTAAATTATATATACACACTTATTTATTGATGATTGTAAACCACAAACAATCACATATTAGAATCTGGCCCAAAATTGATTACCCCCAGCAAGGGTATACAAATCAGAATCGCCACCCCGCACCTCAAATCATTTTTCGTAGGCGTCGCCTTTTTGGCCTTGTTTTTTCTTCGCTTTGAGTTTTCGCATTGGAGTTTTCCTTCCACATTGCACATTCCACCTTTCTGTGACGAAAAAATCTTTGCCAATGTTTGTTGTCTATCGTAGAGCGTCCTGGCCAGCTGCATGTTGAATGTTTCTGCGAGTGCTCCACAAGATATTGCCGGTATGTGAGCCCTCTCAACCTCCCTGAATCTCAATCCCCGCGAGTGCCCCAGACTAAACCCCATTCCCCACCTCCTAGCCAGCTTTTAGCCTTGTCTGTTTAGAGTCGATTGCAGCCACAACTGGAGCATAAATAAGCCGCAGAAACGACCCCACCAGCCAGTCGAGATTCGGTGTTTGTTTCGGCGATTGCTTGACTGACATTTAAATTTTTGATCTTTGCAGTGCTGCAACGATAAAGAAATGAACTCAAACATATTTCTGGGCACAGCGGAGAACGGCCTGCGGCACGATAAGATTGTTATACTCGATGCGGGAGCACAGTACGGCAAGGTGAGTTTATACCGAAACCCACTCGAAATAACATCTTATATAAATTGCGAATACGCCGTGCTAATCCTTACGTTTTGCCTTTAGGTTATTGACCGCAAGGTTCGCGAACTCCTCGTGGAGTCGGACATCCTGCCACTGGACACGCCGGCGGCCACGATACGCAACAATGGCTATCGGGGCATCATCATCTCCGGCGGACCCAACTCCGTTTACGCAGAGGATGCGCCCAGCTACGACCCCGATCTGTTTAAGCTGAAGATCCCGATGCTGGGCATATGCTACGGCATGCAGCTGATCAACAAAGAGTTCGGGGGCACAGTGCTGAAGAAGGATGTGCGGGAGGATGGCCAACAGAACATCGAGATCGAGACCTCGTGCCCGCTTTTCAGGTGAGACAGGAGTAGAGGAAAATTGAGATATGGCAGCAACAAGAAAGTGCTTAGGTTGATTGAATTTATTTAAGCGCTGATACAATGCTGCCAGAACAATTTAAAAGCCAAGAACAGTTCAGTTTAATGGAGTTTATAAACTGGTCTACACGTGTCCTTACATTCTGATACTCTAAATTATTCTTTCGAGTGGCTTTATTTACCACCGATTAACCAAATTTTCTTGTAATTTACTAAAACTTTAAATTTTCTGCTTCCACAGTCGCCTCAGTCGTACACAGTCTGTGCTTTTAACTCACGGCGACAGCGTAGAGCGGGTGGGCGAGAATCTGAAGGTCGGTGGCTGGTCCACAAACCGCATTGTGACGGCCATTTACAATGAGGTACTCCGCATCTACGGTGTCCAGTTCCATCCGGAGGTGGACCTAACCATCAACGGCAAACAGATCCTATCGAACTTCCTGTACGAGATCTGCGAACTGACGCCCAACTTTACAATGGGAAGCCGAAAGGAGGAATGCATACGCTACATCCGCGAAAAAGTGGGAACCAATAAAGTGTTGGTGAGTTTGAAAATATTAATGTCCAGTAAAGAGTTGCATATCTAATTGGAATCTATACTTTATAGCTGCTGGTCAGCGGTGGCGTGGATTCGAGTGTCTGTGCAGCTTTGCTTCGCCGGGCCCTGTATCCTAATCAGATAATTGCGGTGCATGTTGATAATGGTATGAAAGGCAGAAGATAAGGGTCGCGTACATACTTTCACAGCTATGCTAAGAATAGAACTTAATAATAAAATTAGTTTTTTTTTGTCTTTCATTTTAAGCTAACTTGGTAGTCAAATTAATATCTTTTGCTTATACCATTAAAATTAATATTTCAAGCTAAGAAGAAACATAAGTTAAAAATACCAAAATCAGAACTAATTTATTTGTTCTCTACTCTAGGTTTCATGCGCAAGAACGAAAGTGAGAATGTGGAGCGTTCACTGCGCGATATCGGCATCGATTTAATCGTCCGCAAAGAAGGCTACACGTTTCTTAAAGGCACCACGCAGGTCAAGCGGCCCGGCCAGTACTCCGTGGTGGAGACTCCCATGCTCTGCCAGACTTACAATCCGGAGGAGAAGCGCAAGATAATCGGTGATATATTTGTCAAAGTGACCAACGACGTGGTGGCCGAGCTGAAGCTGAAGCCCGAAGAGGTTATGCTGGCCCAGGGAACGCTCCGACCAGATCTGATCGAGTCAGCCTCGAATATGGTCAGCACGAATGCAGAAACAATCAAAACGCACCACAATGACACGGATCTGATCAGGTAATGTGAATATAATCTCTAATAAACGAATTTTTAATCAATTTTTATTATAGAGAACTTCGTAATGCGGGGCGTGTTGTTGAGCCACTATGTGACTTCCATAAGGATGAGGTGCGCGATCTGGGTAATGATCTGAATCTGCCGCCGGAGCTTGTGGAAAGGCAGCCCTTCCCTGGTCCTGGCCTGGCCATCCGCGTCCTCTGCGCCGAGGAGGCATACATGGAGAAGGATTACTATGAGACTCAGGCACGTTTGCAAAAAAACCTTTTTATTAACCTTTTAATAAATTGTTGAATTACTTACAGGTTATTGTCCGCGTAATCGTGGACTATAAGAACAAGCTGCAGAAGAACCACGCTCTGATCAACAGAGTAACGGGCGCAACCAGCGAGGCGGAGCAGAAGGACCTGCTGCGAATCTCCGCCAACTCGCAGATTCAGGCCACCTTGCTGCCCATCCGTTCTGTGGGCGTCCAGGGCGACAAACGGTCTTACAGCTACGTAGTGGGCCTGTCCACGAGTCAAGAGCCTAACTGGCAGGACCTTCTCTTCCTTGCCAAGATCATACCGCGAATCCTGCACAACGTGAACAGGGTATGCTACATCTTCGGAGATCCCGTGCAGTATCTAGTGACAGATATCACGCACACCACACTTAACACGGTGGTACTATCGCAGCTGAGGCAAGCGGATGCCATTGCCAATGAGGTAGAGTAATTTGTCTTGTGTTAAAGTGGAAAATGTAAATTTAAATCTCCGTGTATATCGTTCTCAGATCATAATGCAAGCTGGTTTGTACCGAAAAATCTCACAGATGCCTGTCGTTCTCATACCCGTGCACTTCGATCGTGATCCCATTAACCGCACTCCCTCCTGCAGAAGATCTGTGGTGTTGCGGCCATTCATAACGAATGACTTTATGACCGGTGTGCCGGCTGAGCCCGGCTCTGTGCATCTGCCAGTGCAAGTGAGTTCATCCGCGAATTGTCATCAAGTATGCTTGGTTAATATTTATTCGTTCGCAGGTCCTAAATCAAATTGTGCGTGACATTTCCAAGCTGGATGGAATCTCGAGAGTGCTGTACGACTTGACAGCCAAGCCGCCGGGCACCACCGAGTGGGAATGATGCGTTCAAACCAAAACTTTCAACAGCCATTTCATAGAAGTAGATGAGACAAACAATAATCAACCAACCAACAAGCGGCGGGCGCTCGATAGGAGGACAACGGCCGATCGGTCGGTCAATTGGCATAACGATCGAACGGCGGATGGATCGATCCTTACCTTCGAGGTCGCCGCCGCTGCTCCTGCCTTTTAGAGAGACACGTAAAACGAGCAATTGAAGAGGCAAAAATACAGAACTGGAACTGCCGTTTCGAAAATTGAAAACAATTCAGGTTCATAATATCGATGATGCATGTGTGTGTAATTAATGCGAAATTAAGCGAATCGAGATCTAACACAGACGGCAAACTATTTGCCGGTAATACTTATGTACATTTTCATGTTTTGTTCCTTTTGTGAAAAGGAATGTGCCCACAAACCACGTAACAAACAAAAACAATTAATTTACGCATTTTTAGTTATATACATAAAATATATATATTATATACATACAGATATTAAATAATTGCAACCCCAAGTTCTGAAAGTTGTATATTTGCATGAGAGGAAGTGTTTTCGTGGCTAAAGGCATAAACAAAAAGATTGTAAGAATACGAAACAAAAATATTGTAAGCTAAAATTATGAATTGTTATATAAAACGTCTATATTTAAAAAAATGGCAACACCAGAAAAAACAAAACGATTATGATACAAGAAATGTAATAAAACGAAAAATCGATTTAAAACTATGGTTTAATCTTTGTCTTTACATTGGTCATAAAATAGGGGTCTCCGCTGGTGATCTTCTTCATTTTTTGAAAGGCTTCTGGGGTCAGAACCAACTTGCTGCTATGGTGGTTTCTTAGCTTCTCAAGGGAAGCCATCTTTTCAGTGATGGGAGTGGGCGGTTTTGGGTTTTCTCGCACTTGTCGCAAGTTCCTCGAGGGAAGCTTTTCAAGAATAACTACCGAAGACTTTAACTGCATGGGCTTGTGGGCAAATAATAAATAATTAATTTGACGACAGACAATAAAAAGAATTAATATTTTGGACTTGTTTTAATTAATCTTTATATATTACTACTAACTTCGGTTCAAGACGTTTAATAAAGCCATTAAATTAGTCATAATACACAAAATTTATAGAAAAATAAAAAAAAATTGTATTTTGTACTAAATTTAATTGAAATTTTACTGACACCAGTTATTATTGAAAGTTATTATATATTGAAAGTATATTTCTCATAAAAAGGAACTTAATTAAATTATTAGTTTTTTTATTTTTTATAATCAAAATATTCATCTGTTGCATTTACATATTAACCTTAAACTTACATTCTCTTTTGGTAAACTTTTTCTTTCTCTGTCAAACATGTGATTAAGAAACTGAAGTTTATCCGTGTAGAATAGTTTGGGTTGTGCCGTTCCGCCCGAAAACTTTGCCTCCTGCTTTTGGATGCGCTCCAAGTCGACATTATAGCGGAGCCTGTGGATCATATGCTTCCAAAACTCAGGTGGTGAATCCATTTTCATTTCATTAGCGATTGCCTCCCAGACTTGCTCCTTGCGTTCAAAATTAAAGAAGTCCTTGTGACATTGACTCCACAAACACTTGTGATCCTCATATAGGGCGATTAACTTTAATTTTACTTTGGGGCTCTGCATGAGCTTCGGACTGGGCATGAAGGTGATTGGGGTCCTTCTCAACGAAGTCCCATCAGAGTAGGAGTAGTAGCCCGTGGTGGAGTCAAAAGACGTTTCACTCTTTTTTTCCCTCTCTAGTTTAGCGACCAGCAACGTTCGGCTTCTTCCCAAAGGAGTCCTATCGGAGTAGTAGTATTCCGTGGTGGAAGTTGACTCTTTAGCCCGTCCTTTGCGATTCATTGTAACTACTAGAAATTTGATTTACCAAAAATTTGAGTTTAATTCTTCAACACTGAAAAAAACATGACAAACTATTCAAATGAAACCAAATACAAGTGAAATAAATGCTTTTGTATTGTGGTTTAAATTAAAGCGTTTTTTTAATCTCCAAGTAGATTTAAATTTCCCAGATGTTTTTCTAAAGGCATTAAGATACTGTTATTATACTTTATTTTCCGCTACATAATAATATCAACTCACTGTTGGTTCTTACATCTTATAATTGATACAATTAAGTTAATAATGGGGGAAAATAAAGGAGACATGGGATTTATTGAGGGCTCTTATTGTCCGCTTTTCGGGTTTCTGTTTTATAAATAAAAGAATCGGTTTAATACGTATTACTTTGAGTTTTATTCGCACTTAATCATCTTCATCGTCGAGGCAATCTGCAGAGCATTTAGACAAATTCGAAAGGAAAAAAAATCTAAGGAAACATTCATAGCAAGAATTAAAAATAATGTGTATAATTATATATATATAAAACTCTTACAAATTCTCGCCATCGTTCGGTTACATAATTCACTTTTAAAACAGCACACTCGATATACTCGAAATAAAATTATAAACAATTTGAAAAAAATTGAATAACAATACCATTACTCGATTGCTTGCGTTGTGAGTCTGAGTGTGTTTTTGCCTACAAGGAGCAAGAGCTGGTTTTCTGGGTTCTGGACAGAGGGTCTTAAGTAGATCCAGGACCATTTACTGGGCGGCCAGCTCCTTCATGCGGTTGAGAGCGCTGCCAGCCTTGAACCAGCCGATTTGCAGGTCGTTCAGGGTGTGGTTCAGGGTGATCTTGTCGACCTTGTCGCCGTTCTTGACCTCGCATTCCACAGGCTTTCCAGGCGCCAGGGACTTCAGGTTCAGCAGGGAGATCTTGCTCGTGGGCTGGATCTGTTGGTGCACAAATTAAGAATTAATACTTTTATTTACATAAGTTAATCTATACAAACCTTATCGTAATCAGCGGGATTGGCGAAGGTGAGGGGCAGCAGACCTTGCTTCTTCAAGTTGGTCTCGTGGATACGGGCAAAAGACTTGACAATAATGGCGCGACCACCAAGGTGACGTGGCTCCAAAGCGGCATGCTCGCGGGAAGAGCCCTCGCCGTAGTTCTCATCGCCGACGGCCACCCACTTCACGCCGTTGGCCTTGTAGTCGCGGGCCACGTCGGGAACTCCACCCCAGGAGCCGCTGCGCTGGTTCTTGATGTTGTTCATCTCGTTGTTCTCGTAGTTGGTGGCGCCAATAAACATGTTGTTGGAGATGTTGTCCAAATGGCCACGGTACTTCAGCCAGGGTCCAGCAGCAGAGATATGATCGGTGGTGCACTTGCCCTTAACCTTGATCAGCACGGTCAGGTCAGTCAGATCATTGCCGTTCCACTTGTCGAAGGGCTCCAGCAGCTGCAGGCGAGTCGACTTGGGATCGACAGCCACCTTCACCTTATCGCCAGTCTGTGGATTAACCATATTGAGTTATTAAAAAAACTTTTTATCAGTTGTGGTGCTAGTGTAAACTCACAGGTGGGGGAGCGGTGTAGGTGTCCTGGCCGGGGTCGAAGCCCTTGGCTGGCAGCTCGTCGCCGAAGGGAGCCTTCAGCTTGAACTTCTTGCCATCGGAGCCGGTGAGCTCGTCGGTCAGCGGGTTGAAGTCCAAACGACCGGCGATGGACAGAGCCGTGACCAACTCGGGACTGGTGACGAAACAATGGGTGGCCGGGTTGGCGTCGTTCCTGCCGGTGAAGTTACGGTTGTACGAGGTGACAATCGTGTTCTTGTCGCCCTTCTTCACGTCCTGGCGGTCCCACTGTCCGATGCAGGGACCGCAGGCATTGGCCAGTACGGTGCCGCCGAACTTGTCGAACACCTCAGAGATGCCGTCGCGCTCGATGGTGGCACGGATCTGCTCCGATCCGGGGGTCACGTTGAAGGGGATCTTAGACTTCAAACCATGGCTCATGGCGTCTTTGGCAATGCTGGCGCAGCGACCCATGTCCTCGTAGGAGGAGTTGGTGCAGGAGCCAATGAGACCCACACGGATGTCCAGAGGGTAGCCGTTCTTCTTCGAGTTGGCGCCCAGCTTGCTGATGGGGTGTCCCAGATCGGGTGTGAAGGGTCCATTCACATGGGGCTCCAGGGTGTCCAGGTTGATTTCGATCAGCTCGTCATACTCGCAGTTCTTGTCAGGGGACAGAATCTTGCCCTGGTACTTCTGGGCCTCGGAGGCGATGCCACCGCGTCCAGTGGACTTCAGGTAATCAGCCATGCGCTGGTTGAAGGGGAACAGAGAGGTGGTAGCACCGATCTCAGCACCCATGTTGCAGATGGTGGCCATTCCTGTGCAGGAGATCGAGTCCACGCCCTTGCCGTGGTACTCAATGATGGCGCCGGTGCCTCCCTTGACGGTCAGGATATCGGCCACCTTTAGAATAACGTCCTTGGGCGAGGTCCAGCCGCTGATCTTGCCAGTCAAGTTCACGCCAATCACCTTAGGGCACTTCAGCTCCCAGGGAATGTCGGCCATCACGTCGACGGCATCGGCACCACCAACGCCAATACACAGGCCACCCAAACCGCCACCGTTGGGGGTGTGCGAATCAGTGCCGATCATCAGCAGGCCGGGGAAGGCGTAGTTCTCCAGGATGATCTGGTGGATAATGCCGCTGCCCGGTTTCCAGAAACCAAGTCCGTACTTAGCGCAGGTGCTGGCCAGGAAGTCGTACACCTCCTTGTTCAGATCCTTGGCGCGGGCCAAATCCTTGGGTCCACCGACCTGGGCCTCAATCAAATGATCACAGTGCACAGTGGAGGGCACAGCAACCTTCTTCAGTCCGGAGGAGATGAACTGCAGCAGCGCCATCTGGGCGGTGGCATCCTGCATGGCCACGCGATCGGGACGCAGGCGCAGATAGGATGTGCCCCGCTCGATGTCCTGGTTGGCCGGATCGTCCAGATGCGAGTATAGCACCTTCTCGGAGAGAGTCAGTGGTCGGTTGAGGCGACCACGCACCACCTCAAGGCGCTTGTTCAGCTTCTCGTACGGCAGGAAGACGTCCGAGTCGAACTTGGAAAGAGCCACCTTCGAGGCGGTGTAGCAGGAAGCGTGGAACTGGCGCACCACGGGGCCTTCGGGCACCACATGCTTGCCCAGTCGGCACACCTAAAACAGTGAGAAATAAAGGTATCACCATTAGTGATCATCATTTAAAGAATTAGTCTAATCAAATGTCAAATATATCTCGATATGTATTTCGCGACGTACATTTAAATGATTCTTACAGAAACATATCAAAAATAAAAAAATAAAAAATCAAAATACATATTATGTATTTATTTTTTTACAGAACAAAATATTAATATATTATATTATTATTAAATCACATACATGACAAAATTTTTTTGTGTGTAGTGTTGGATTAACAAATCAAGATCTACTAATTAGCACATCACATAATTTAGCAATCATGACGCGTACAGTAAAGATATTTGCCAATCTCGAGATTTGTTATCAGGGGAGATTTTATTGTGTTGTCACCGTACTCAGGCTGATTTGATTGATTCGTTGGTAGAGTAATAAACACTTGATTATCATGTCAGGAGGCCTCTCAACTTTAATTAAATGGGCACAGCTTTATCAGAAAATCTCAATTGGTGTCGAAAAATATATAAATACAATTGGGAAACTTTCGAGCATCAACAAAAATATTCCAATAAAATATGACTAATCTAAGTAAATATATGTACATATGGACATATGTACATATCTCAGCGTTATTATGTTATATATATTATTGACATAGCTTTTACTTTGTTAGCAAGAGTTATTTTAAGATCTCTAATCTACAGCAATTTAGTAATAAGCATTTTTTGGAAGGTGTCGCTTTATAAGGTTGTTTATTTTTGACCATCTAAAATTATTCCCCTTAACACACAGAAATTAAAAAGTAAAGCTTTTATTGAGAGCAGGAATTGATAAAGAATAAAACTTAAGGGAATTAATGAAAAGCGATAAAGTTTTGGGAGTATTTTAATCGGTATTTACGATATTTAAATAAAAAGAATTCATTTCGGGAAAAGCAGCTATAAATACAGTCTATTTTGTTTATGCAAAGATAATGTCAACGTTTAGCCTTTTAAATTGCTACAAATCGGCGAGATGCCCTGCAATTAGCAAAACCACGTGACCCACACAAACAAAACGAAACAATTGCACTGGCAATTACGTCAAATAGGTCATTAACTTGTTGCCGACTACAGTGAAACCTTTCTCCAATCTGTCGTGGAAGAACCCCCACTTGAAAGGCAATCCCCAATGCGCGTGATACCCCAGTTGAAGAGCAGAATTTATATTCAAGCAATATTAAGTCCAGCCACTATCAGAGTGTAAGTACACCTGTCACAGATAAGACGAACCTCCCCAAAGATATATTATATGCTATGGGGACTCCTAGTTAAATAACTGCATGAGAGGCGATTATGTAAAAGCCAAGTTGGTCGGACCCTCGCGAATTGCTGTTAATTGCTGGAAACTTTTACCGATTTCGCATAGAACACTGATCTATATATTCAACCACTTTTTGATGCAGATGGGGCGCTACAGAATCACAAACACTACGTTCTCGTCGTCGGTTACCTAACAACTTTGGATTTTGTTTTTAGGTTAGAAAGCGCTGTGCGAAAAATTCGCGATTTTTCGATGCTCACATCCTGCTGGATGTGCACAATATTTGACAACGATTTTTCGCCAGCTTTCGCGCAGTGTTTCCAGTAGCAATTATCGCAGCTTTGATTTTGGGTTTTTTTGTTGGCAGATTATATATGTATTTGCGTGGTTTTATCGGATCGGCTGGAGGCACAGGCTCCGGAATAGGACCTACCTGTGCCTGGGCGCTCATCAATCTCGCAGCCATTGTTCGCGTCCTAATTAAACGATACTCGAAACTCGATGGAACTTATTACAGCGGAACTTTTTAAGCCGTCAAAATTTTCAGCCCTCTCAGCCGGAAGATTTCAACACAGACTAACTTCTTTCGCACAGCGACCAGTGTTCGTGGGCGTCGCGATTAAGTAACGGGGATGCCCCTGCCGGCTAGTTTCCCGCCAGTTCTGGGTGCACTGTAAAAAACAGCGCAATTTTTAATCAAAGTGCAATGCTCAAGCAAACAAAACAATTTTTAATTAATTTTGAAATCAATAAAAACAAAACAAATTTCGTCAGTTCTATCGCTGCCAAGAACATTTTTTTTATTTTGTATGCTTACTAGGCGTCATATTAAAGCTTTTATTTTGGTATATATTTAAGCCTACCGTGAATTCGGCACGTTGTATTTAACAGGAAGATAAATAAAAAAGGTTTTCTCAATTGATATTATAAATCATTGATATTGTTATGATATTACAATAATGATTACTATTGATGTTATATTTTGGGTTTGTGATGTTTGGCTAGTTTTAAGTCTTAAAGTGCACTAAACTTTAATTCCCTGATTTTTGATTTGGTCATAATGATAATATTTTTTGCGTTGCTCACCAATTCTAAGCTTTAAGGCGTATTTAGTATTGATTCCCTAAGTTTTCTATCTTCATTTTAGTTAACATCCTGTTTTCCCTTTCATAGGTAGATTTTAGCTATTAGTTCTAATTTTTTAGCTATCAGTAATGATAACCACCGCATCGCTTTAGAACACTGTTTCGTTTGCTTGCGTGGGCGGGCGACCATTTCCCACAACTGTGCGAATAATAAATAAGTTCGGATAGGAAAATGTTTGGCAATGGCCAGTCAGCATTAGTCCTGACCCCGTCGCCATGTCCGAGCGTCGAGGAGCGCACGAGATACCCGGTGACTACCAACCAGTGCCAAGGACGCAGGACGAACCGACTCCAACGACCACATCCTGCTGCCGGCGTCCTAATTGTAATTTTCGGCTCCAGGATGAGCGTAAATTTTGCAGCTGCAGTCACGGCTACATCATACCCGTGTTTATACTCTTCGTCTTGGTTCTGATTGTTCTGCTGTTGCCTTGGGAGACCTTCCACCGAAATGCGAACGCAAACAGCCCCGTTCCCGTGGAGAATCCGTTGCCTTGCCAACTCGAACTGGTGGAGAGTCTGCCCCTGGGGTTGAACTATAGCCAAAAGGAAAGCCACCCCCTCAAGAGCACCTTTGAGTCCTGGCAGCTGCTGCTGGGCCGGGCAAGGACCTCCCTCGACATAGTCTCGCCGCACTGGACTCTGCGCGGGTTGGACATTAACGACAGTAGCACAGGGCCTGGAGATCACCTCTTTGACCGTCTACTCTCTAATGGAGATGCAGGCAGACCCAAAGTGCGTCTGCGGATTGTGGTGAATCGCAGCCAGGACAGCTTGTGGCATGCTGATGCCCGCATCCTGGCCAATTATGGAGCAGCCGATGTCGTGGGTATTAATTTCCTGCACTCCATACTCTGGCTGGTGGATGGAGAGCACTTCTATCTGGGCAGCGCTAGCATGGATTGGCGATCACTTACACAACGCAAAGAACTGGGTGTACTGGCCACAAATTGTCCGCCTCTGGCCCAAGATCTGGCAAAGATCTTCAAGGCCTATTGGTATCTGGGCAACAATGAAGTGCCGGAATACTGGCCATGGATATACCACACCCACATCAATCAGCGAAGACCACTATTGCTGAACATTAACAGAAACCACACGATGCGGGCTTACTTAGTTATATCGCCTCCTGGACTGGCAGCCACTGGCAGGAGCCACGAATTGGATGCTATAGTAGAAACCATCGATAAGGCAACCGAGTTTATAAGCCTCTCTCTGATGGATTACTCTCCCCAGCTAAGACGCAACAACAAGCTACAATACTGGCCTTTTATAGACAATGCCCTGCGTAGAGCTGCCTTGGAGCGAAGTGTGACTATTAGGTTGCTCATCTCATGGTGGAAGTACTCGGATCCCAGCGAAGATCACTTCTTGAGATCTCTGCAGGCACTCAACAAGATGCGAGAGGAAGTGGATATAGAAATTGTAAGGGCCACACAAAATATATATAAGATAATAGAAAGTTTAATACAGGTTAAACCTTTTTCAGCGTCGCTTTGTGGTGCCCACCACGGATGAACTGGAAAGGATTTCAGGCGGAAGAGTAAGCTGCAATTCTTACATGGTCACCGAAAGCGTAGCCTTCATAGGCACTTCCAGCTGGTCTGGGGAGCATTTCACTTATGCAGCCGGCATTGGATTAGTCCTCGAGGACATGGACTACAACAATAACAGCCTAAGAACCGACTTGATTTCCATTTTCCAGCGGGATTGGTTTGGTCCTTATGCGCTGCCGTTAAAACCTAATTTAAGAATTTGAATTGTCTTGCAAAAAGACCGGCATTTTTCAACACTGCCCAACAATCATCAGCTGTTCATGTCATAACAAACGTCAGACCTAACCTTAAATCTCTCAATGCTAAAATAAGTTTAAATTTCTTGCCATTCGAAAAATAATAAAGCATTTTAAAAAAAGCATGGCTAACAAGCCGACGCGCGATGTGATCGGCATTATCTTCCAAAACTTTTGGAAGTCCTTGCGGCCGCGTCAGTTTCGTGGGGATTACATTGGGGAGGACTATTTCGGCAATAAGTACTTCGAGATTCCGGCGAATCCTTCGATTGGAAAAAGGAAGCCCTCCCGGTGGTTTGAGCCAGCGGACAAAGAAGCCTTTGACCAGGAGCTGACCGCTGAGTGGGAGGCGTGGCTGCGAGGCCGTCGCGATGAACCGCCCACTCGCGAGGAGCTGGTTAAGAACCTCCAGATCATGGACATGAAGAAGCGGAATGCTGCCGAGCTGGAGGCTACCTACTCCAAGAGCAAGGACGACAAGGCGCTTCCCAAACAGGTGGACGGACCAACAATCGGAAGCTTCCCCAAGTACAAGGAGTACGAGTTTATTCCCGGCAAAGAGCCGCCCGAAAAGTAACTTTTGCTTTGGTATTTTTAAAGAATTTAATGTTTAAATATAGTTAAATGATCTTAAATGTTCTACCAATCGTTTAAGTCCAAGTCCTTAACTATATCCACGGCTCCGCCAGCCTCGTCATAATCATCTTCCGCCACTGCTGGCTGGGATTTCAGCTCCTCCTTTTTGGCCTTCTTGGCTTTAGGCTGTTCTACTTCCTCCTCTTCGACCACTTCCTCCTCTTCATCGTCGTCATCTGATCCCATGGCCAGGCCATCATCACCTTCATCCTCGGAATCTGAGGGGAACAGCTCAATCTCGCCTTTCTCATTCCTCACAGGCACTCCTGATTTCGCCGGCAGTTTCTTCAACTTGGGTACATCGTAGTCCGCATTGATTTCATCTGTCTGCGCCGCCTGTCGTCGCTTCTTGGTCTCGTGCGTTTTTAACCAGCTGGTGTAGTAAATGTCGAGGGGAGTCCGCTTCAGGCGAAGCTGCTGCTCCCATGCGGCTACCGCTTGGGCGTCCTTTATGTCAAAGTTAACACTGCTCTTGCCGCGCTGTTGCTCTATGAAGCGGCCACTCTCCTGGATCTTCTCAAGAACCTGCTTCAGCTTGCGGGTGTAGTTAGCATTACGACAATCCTTTAGATACGCTTTAATGGCCATTACAGTGGGCACCACTAAATCGCTAAATGCCAGCGAGGTGGACTCATGAGCAAGATATTCCAGCAGTAGGCCACAGACCTGCTCGATCACCTCATCCCGGAAGCCATTTTCGGCCAGCTGTCCTTTGTTAAGCCTCAGAATACAGGTAAACTGCAGCGGCTTCATCGACACCGCCGAGTGCTTTCGATTGAAGGTGTTGCTCTTCAATACCTCCACAATCAGCGGCAGCACTGGCACATAAGTATTGGTCTCCTTGGCCAGCGAAATCAGCGTCTGCAGACAGTGGAACCGCAGCGGGAAGTATTGAGCGGTAGGTATCAAGCGGATCACACCAGTGGCAATGGTAACAAGGGGATAAACCAAGGGCTGCAACTGCGGTTTGTTTGCACTCGCTCCCAGGAGATCGGCCCACAGGCGCAGGGAGTTGACAAACTGCCAGTTGTACACGGCCTGAAAGCTGTCCTTCTTCTTCAGGATCACTGCATTTCGCAGGTGAATAGCCAACTGCCGAATGTAAAGAAAGGCGTGCTGGTAGCTCACGTTTAGATCCAAGGCGAACATCTCCACTAGCGAGCGGCGCATAAAGTTAATCCCAGGCAGAGTATTGGGTGAAACGAATTTGGAGTTGCGCACATAAGCCAGGTACATGGCTTTCAGAACGTGATTTAACATGGTGGCCTGCAAGATTTCATAAAGTTAGTAAAATGGATATTATATATAGATTATTTGGATATTAACCTGCTGTTTCCTGGTGATCTTCAGGATGCAGAGGAAGGCCAACACTCGGACTGTTTCATCTCCAGTGGCCCAGAGCACAATAAGGCGCTTCAGGATGGTCTTTCCTAGTGCTGAGAAGGGCACTACCATGCCGGCCATTTGGTGCAGATGCTTTAGCAGGACCCCCAGGATATTGGCACTAGAAACCTGCTCCACCAGACGGATCAAATCGGTGAGGTAGTATCGCAGGCAGCCGCGCACCTTGACCCACTTCTTGTGTTTGTGCAGTGGCAGACTGCTGTTGGGTTTCACGCCCAGCACTCGGATAATGGCGGGCTGGAGATGAAGCACGCAGAGCTGGATGACTCCATTGAAAGCGGCTGCCCCGACGACCTTAAAAGCGGCTGCATTGGGCTGGTTCTCGCCGCCATCAGCCCCATCAGCCGAGATGCTGGCAAGGGCTGAATTGAAGGCCTGTATCACCTTACGCACAATATCGATGGAGACGTTAGCCTGGCCCAGTTGCTGCTCCCACTGGCGCAACAGGTTGAGGGTGATCTTCTGGGTGCCTCCAGCGGCGGATTCGTCATCTTCCTCGTCATCGAAGTCGCTTTCATCACTGGCCACGGCCAAGTCCTCGCTAGGCTTGTGGTACTTCTCTTCGTCCTCCTCGTCTTCCTCGCTCTCTCGCTCAGCCGCCTTCTTGCCTTTGTCTTCATCTTCTTCGTCGTCGCTGTCATCGCTGTCCAGCAGATTAAACTCGAGGAGCTTCTTATCATTCTTCTTGAGGAAATCGTAGAACTCTGGATCTATATCCTTGAGTCCTTCCAGCTCCTCCTTGTGTGTTTTCTTGGCTCCTTTTTTTGCAGGATTTCCCGATTTCACTGGAGCAGTGTCTTTTTGCTTCGATTTCTTTATGTTAGCCGTGGATTCAGAGTGTTTTTCCCCCTTCTTGGTCTTCGTCTTCTTGAGGGCATCCTTAACGGGCTTATTTTTGCTGATTCCGGGCTTGGGTTTGCCCAGGGTCTTTACTTTTTTTGAAGCCAACTTCATTTTTACACGAGCAAACTAAAACAAATCGCACGTGTACCGCTGAACAGAGTTGCCACATAGCACAAGAGGCAGTGTTGCCATCGCGTTGAAAATGAGAAATGCTTATTAAGCTATAATCGAAGCTAGAAAAAACGACAAAAAAATAGCTTAAAGTTGATATATGATTTACATTTGAAGAAACTATGCTAAATTACTAAATGTCAGCAAAGAAGTCGGGTCTAAACTTTAAAATTAATTTGCTAATTAAGAATTTGCAAAATAACTTAGCAAGCCAGGACTTTAATATTGAAAAGTGTAAAAAAATATTTATTTTAAATTATTATTCTCATTACGCGTAAAAGTGCAGAACAATTTAAAGATTTAAATAAAATAAAGAAAATAATATCTAGCGCTATATAAAATAATAGTAATTAATTGCCAGAAGCTATTAGCTAGTTTTTGTAGCAAAAAACGACAAATTGCCACCAATATTGGCGGTTTCTGCAAGCGTTTTTTTGTTGTTGGCGACACGGCAAGTCGCAGGCGAAATTTTAACTTGTCAATTGCTGTTGCAATTGGCAATTGCACTTCCTTCGCTCTTCGGAACAAGAGGCGCCGGTGGAAAATGGCACGCAAAAGCCACATGTACAATGCTATACCCGCCGGCTTCGAGTCGGACGAGGAGGAGATGGAGAATCTGATGGCCAACTTAAAGATCAAGCGCCTGGAGGACATTACAACAGGTGCTGGGATCAACGGGCGCAACTTCGATGCTACCTTGGACGCGGAGGCTGAGAACTTTTTCAAATTGTTTCGCGAGAAGTGGAACATGTACAGCAAGAACAAGTCGCCCCATCTGCGTCAGGAATTCGGGAAGGCCTTAATGGGCCAACAGGATCCGCTGCTACTGGCCCTAAAAATCTTCGCCAACTGCCCCGACAGCAGCAACATCAAACCGAAGAGCTTGTCACACTTTGTGCTGGACACGGCGTGCAAGCTCCACGAAGAGTTCCCGCATCTCAGCGAGGGCTGTGATCCCAACACCAGCATGATAGCCTTCAACTTTGTCAAAACCTCCGGCTTGCTGGCCCTGAACAATGCTGTGATCTATGCCTTCGGTCTGCGCGAAATCCGCGATCTACTTCTGCCAAAGCTGCGGGAGCTCCTGGACGACGGTCACTATAAGGAGGTCACCCAGTGGTCCATCAGCCTGCAGTTGACGCACGAGTTCGACATGCTGGAGCTGGCCTTCCCGCTGATTGCAATCGAGAAACTTCCGCTGGCCGAGGAGTATCTTGACCATGCCACACAGCAGCGCCTGCCATTCGTAAAGTTCTTAGACTCGCTTCTGCATAAGGATAAGCCGGTTATAGAGCTTTGTGAGCATTTGCTGGGGTAAGTGGAATTCTATTATAATTCAAACTTGTTTTACTTCATACTTTATCCTTTCAGGCGCTACAAGAACTTGAAAATCTCCCACCACGTGCTCAGCTATAGGCCCATTGCTAAAATCGTGGCGAGGCTTGCCAAGAAATACGGGTTCGATGAGGCAGTCACTCCCAACTATAAGTTCACCAAGACGTGCAGCTACCTTCACTACCTGTACCGGGAGTACGAGAAGGCACGCATCAACTTGGCAAGTTTTCGGGAGCTGGTAAGTGTCCATGCCTATGACTACGCCCTGCGCAAGGACTTTGTGAGCTATATTGCGTCGGCGGGGGCCCACTTGGAGGCCATTTATTGGTACACGGAGTTCAATATTAATCCGAACGATTGTCCGCTGGAGATCAAGTCCCAGGTCTCCCAAAATGGCGCTGGAAACGCAGCAGGACGGGAGTGCGCCAGCCAAGAAGCAGGCGCGGCGAGTGGCTGTGATATGTACCTGACCATGGACCTGCCCGACGAGTGCCTTTTCATTGTGGACAAAGCGGCACAGTTTGATCAGATGCTGAACCACCTTAAGCAGGAGCACACCATCTATCTGGACTCGGAGTGGATGCAAAACGTGTGCGGAGATAGCCAGCTGTGCGTCCTACAGATCGCCACGGGCCACAATGTCTATCTGATCGATTGTCTGGCGAGGGAGAATCTGCGATCGGAGCACTGGCGGCTGCTGGGCGCGAACATCTTCAACAACGTGAACATCCTCAAGGTGGGCTTCTCCATGGTCAGCGATCTCAGCGTTCTGCAGCGCTCCCTGCCGCTGCAGCTGCGCCTACAAATGCCTAACCACTATCTGGATCTGCGAAATCTCTGGCTGGAGTTGAAGAAACAGCGCTTCGGCGTTGAGCTTCCTTACGGCAATGTGAACCGGACCGGAGACGCCCTGACGGATCTCTCATTGGCGTGTCTCGGCAAGAAGCTAAACAAGTCCAACCAGTGCTCCAACTGGGCCAATCGACCGCTGCGCCGCGAGCAGATTCTCTATGCAGGTGAGTCGGGGATTGTCTTTCCTGAATCGAGCCAGTCTAATGTAAATTCCTTTCCAGCTATCGATGCTCGCTGTCTGCTGCTAATTTACAATACGCTTCTGGCCCGCGTTTCCTCCATTCACGTGGCAATTGAAAAGAGCATTGCCAGCAATAACTTTCTCAGGCGCGGCGCCAACATCAAGTGATGGAGGAGCACCCTCAGATGGATACCGATTCTCACGTAGACGACGACAAAGGCGTTCGCCCAACCTAAACTTAGTTCAAAAGTTAAAGTTGAAAAGAGTATTTAACGTATATTTAGTGCCTAGCAAGGCAGCTTGGTTAAATGCAGTTAAGACACATGTCACAAATGAGACGCAAAACATGTGCAGGCTGCAAACCGAAGATGAAATATTGAATTTGATTAGTATATGATTTTTTGCTCACTGTACATACGTTATACACTTATATTATTCCACTTCACAGAGTACATGTATTATTTTGTATTTTCTGTTATGGCCGTGAAACGAGCCCTTTATTTACCCTCACGCATAATCAAAAATTAATAAAAGCAATGAATAGGATTGAACAATTTGTGGGAAGCGTGAATATTTTAAATAACATTGGGATCGGATTAATGTTTGTAGAATAAAATAACGACATGGGGAGCTTATTTTAACGGAGTGGCGTATTTGCTATTCCAGTCCCGCTCAAATACGTTGCGCAGATCGCTTCTCAGGTTGTGTGTGGACTCAGTTTCGTGGGTCTCTTGAAGCACTAGACCGATGCCGGCGGTATCGGTGAAGTAGTCGCCACTCCAGTTGGAAGTACCGATGTAAGCCACTCGATCAGTGACCATGTACTTGTTGTGGTTCACCCGGCCAAAGGGAATCTTCTCCTGATTCGTGTCTTCGGGCACAGTAAAGCGGCGCTGGAAAAGAACAAATGAACGATTTTAAGTTTGATAATGAAATTTTCGGTCACTTTGGGTAATTATTTGTGTGTTCTTCAATATCGTAAAAGTTAGAATTGCCATTTTTTAAATATTACTTGGTCATCATTTACCGTATTTCATTTTTTGTGCTTTAGCTTCGTACTCACAATTTGTATGTCTATTTTGTCTTCTTTGGAGTTCAGATCCTGCAGTGACTTGAGGTACTTGTCCTCGCTGGGATTGGAATGCTTCCACCAGGATATGAGCAGCTTCACCGCCACGCCGCGCTCAACTGCTGCCCGGCGCAGTGCATCATCGATAAAAGGCCAATAGTGGTGGTTCTTCTCGTAGATTATCAGTGGATAATAATCCATAACCGCAATGTTCACATATGTAATGGCCGAATTTATGGTGTTTAGGATGGCGTCCAGGTCGTTTGTTCGTCCGTATGCCGAAAGAGGAGGCGGTGAACTGGACAGGAAGCCCTCCATACTAACGTTCTTGTTCACTTTTAGCTGCAAGGGCGACTCCCAATTGTTATTGGTGTGGTAAGAATAGTCCCAATTGGGGATCACTGATTCCTTGCTGTTGCCCAGATACCAGTACTCCTCAAAAATCTTGGCCACATCAAGTGCTAGTTGCCTACAATTCTGGACGAGCACGCCCATCTCCTTGACCTGGGTGAGTGCCCGCCAATCCATATTGGCGCTGCCCAGGTAAAAGTGCTGTTCGTCCACCACCCACAGCTTGGTGTGGAGGACTCCGCTGCCAAAGTACTTGGGAAACGATAAGCTCACAACTTCTGCAGCTCCGGCACTCTCTAACAACTTTGTGTCCAAATTGGGTGAAACACTGGATGGTTCACTCTGTGCAATGCGGATCTTGATCCTGGGTGACCGGTTGCCGCCATTCCCGTTGTCTAATAGTCTGGCGAAAATTTCCTCCCCGGGCTGAGTGCTGTTATCCGTTACCCCGGGCGTGTCCTCGCCCTTGAGTGTCCAATAGAAGGAAGCTATGTCTAGCGATGTTTTGGCGCTGTCCAACAATTGAAGCCAGGCTTCGTGGGTGCTTAGGAATGTTGGGCTGCCTTCGGGATATGTCAGGCCAATGGGTATAGACTCCACCAGCTGGATGTCGCAGTCATCCTTCCGCTCCATTCCATGACCCCTGCCCCCACGATAGTTATGGAGCCGTGGCCGGGGCTAAAGAAAGGATTACTAGTCTTTTAAAGAATATATATGTATATTTGTAAAATAGAATACCTGGAAGTATGAGCTACCGAGGAAGAGGAGCATGAACAAGGACACTGTCACCATTTGGCCCGCCTGCTGACTTGCAGCCGGCCGCTGTTGCGCCTCGTTTTCCTGGACATTGGCACTCTCCACATCCGCCTCCTGGTTTTCGAGCTTCTTGTATTCCGGCATTACGAAAAACTACAAGATTCGCGATTAGCCACAAAGACTTTTGTTATCTTTATCGATAAAGACAGATTGCGGTTCTCTCTTGAATTGAAAAATAAAGAATGATAAAGAACCAACGATCGGAACTGTTTCGTTGCCCACAGTTCCGAGAGAGCGGTTTATTCCGTTGGGTCCCCTCTAAATGTCTCCTACTTTTCAGGGGTGGAGTCGAAGGGGTGCTACACCAAAGGTAAAAAGGGTATTCAACGAAAATAATAAAATGTTTTATTTTCATTATTAACATATGTTGTAGTCAAATTAAATGTAACATCATTAATATCTCAATATCTTTGTACAATCATAGAAAATAGTGGTTCTTTATTAAAATGTAATTGTACTACATACTTACATACCATTTCCTTCGCTACGGTTCTTTCGAACCCCTTCAAAGCTTTTGTATACGCTCCTGCCTTCAAAATTTGCAGCCAAGCAAAGTCAGCTGTTTTAGTTGAAGTGTGTTGTTGCTTTCAAAATGCTACGAAATTTGGTATTTGCAAGCCGGTAAATACAAATATAAACTGCAATAATAGATCAAATTACACAATTTGGCATTCCAGTGGGCTGAGGCAATCACTGGCAGGTATTCTGCTGCGAAATTCTGCCAGGAGCAGCAGCACAGCGACGTCACTGGATGCCGGCACCGAAAAGGAAGTGAGGCACCACGAAAATCATGCGTCCGAGTGGTGGAATCAAAATGGTACCATGGGCGCTTTGCATGCCCTGAACGAGATTAGGTAAGCTATACGAATTTATGGTGATTTGTATGTTTTGCTAAAGAGTTATTGTCCCCCTTATAGGGTTCCATTCATTAGAGATGGCATCGTTTCACGCGGCACAGTGGAGCCTGGTTACGTAAATACCACCAAAGTGCTAAAGGGGCAGCACATTCTGGAGGTCGGATGCGGTGGGGGACTGCTGACGGAGCAACTGGCGCGCCTGGGTGCCCAGGTCACGGGCATTGATCTCGGCGAGAAGTTGATTGAGGCCGCTCGGGATCACCTTAAGTGTTTCAGTTCGGAACTGGCTAGCAATGTTCTATACAAAATGGAACCCGTGGACCAGCATGCCAAGGCCAATTGTGAATTTTATGATGGAGTAATAGTATCCGAAGTGCTGGAGCATGTGGACGATAAAGTGACCCTGCTAGAGGCCAGTGTGCGAGCTCTGAAGCCGGGAGGATCTATTTTTATTACCACCCTGAACAAAACCATACCCAGCTGGTTCGGCGGCGTTATCCTGAGCGAGTATGTGCTGAATCTGGTACCCAAGGGAACACATCACTGGGACAAGATGATTTCGCCACTGGATGTGCAGCGTATTTTGGATACAAGTGGGTTATTTTCTTACCTATTCAAGATTGGTACCAAGGTCCTTTTTTCGGCACAAAGTGGTTTAAGCTATAAAATTTTAACACCATTATAGCTGATTCAATTCTTCTTTGTCCTTCCTATTTGGGCTCATTTTTTTTTTATACCTTTTTGAATTAAACCCTGCAATCTATGAAGAAAATGCCACTTGCCAACAACTTGACAACTGTAGTTTACATCCATTTTCTCTTATCTTGCAGTGAATTGCCAAACGGTTCTGGTGAATGGAAGCACCTACGATTTTTGGAGCAACACCTGGCGCTGGATCAACAACACTCAGATGTGCTATGCACTGCAGGCGGTGAAACAACCACTGAGCGGATCCAATTGAATTCGTATTTTTATTTAACTATTAGCTAGGTCAGTGGGTAAGAACTAAGGAGTAAACTAATCGTCATCCGAGCGGGGTTTTTTGAAATGCTGTTTCTTCTTGGGGTGCGTATTTCCCCTATCGTCGCCATTCTGCTTCCTGTTGAAGTCCTTCTTGGTGCTGAACTTTTTTCCCATGCTGCCGGTGACCGTGGGCGCCTTGTTGGTGTAGTAAGCCTTGGCCATGTCCTGGTCAGAAACCTCCTTGGGCTGCTCCGGTTTCGTGCGGCCCTGCTTCTCCGCCAGCTCCTGCTCCAAGAGTAGCTCCAGTTCCGGATTCATGCCCCGGAAACTGAGGCGTCCGTCTATCAGTCCAGCGCATATGGAGTAACTTGATTCCACCAAAAAGTTCGAGCTGGAGTTGATCATCTTCTGGTTAATCTCATTGGAATACAGTGCTCGACTCTGCTCATCATCCGCCTCCTTTTCCACTTTGACCTTTGTGCGCTGCATAAACTTCATGTCCAGCACACCACGCGAAAGTCTCGGTTTTATTTTGGCTGGCATGTTATCGGTGTATTATTAAATCACAATATTTTTAAAACCTTTCAGCTTGAATATAAGGTTGAGCTCAGGGCACGTTGATTTTTTTCAAAGCAGAACAAGCGAACAAAACAAAAGAGGCAAAAGATAGCAGTGTTGCAAAACGCCGTTGGCTGGCCTAGAAAACGTGGCGCGCCCCATGCTTATGCGATATTTAAAATAAATATTTAAATTTCAATAAGACCAAAAAAAAAGTTTTTATCTTTCAGAAATTGACACTGCAACTTTATTAAAAAGATGCAAAATTGAATGATTAACTAAATGTTCTAAAGAGATTTAAAAAAAATATACATTTTAATATTTAGACCAAATTAGGAGAAGAACTCATCATGTCACAGATATTTGGAAAACAGATCCTCTTAATCATATTGAAATTAAGTTAAGGCCCTTAACTCCATTTTATTCATGGACTAAAGAAACTTTTTGACAAATTTAATTGTGTTAGTTAATATTAAATATAATGAATGTTTTCTACAAATAAAAAATTGTGAGGCGAAGTCAAAGGATAAATACTTTTAATATGAACCGTAATCGAAGAGCGAACGCATCAGTCGTCGTAAGTTGAAAACACACCGAAAAAGTACTATGTCTTCAAAAACGAAATCAGCGTTAAGGTCGAGTGGAAATAAGTGGAAGTGGATGGCCTAATAAAAGAGAAGCAGGATAAGTCAGACATTAACATACAAGAATCAAATTGCAGTTGTTTTTATAGTTAAATAAAAATATAAATAAGTAAAGAATTACACTTTAACCAGTTCAAAACCCATTTCCAGTGTTGCAAAGTGCACGCATATCGATTGATTAATGAACTATCGCCTAGTGACGCGTCGCTTTGCCACACTGCGCACAAAGAATGAGAAGAGAATAGAAAAAAGTGACATAAATGGCGGAAAGCAAACCTAGCGCCAACATTCGTATTTTCATTTAATTTTCGCTCCAAACCACAAATAATTCCTTATTATTGGCAAGTGCATATCGAGTGCAGGCACACAACGAGTTACCAGAACGGGATAAGAGTAGTCGAATCGATTGCGGACCATGCACAAGCGAAAAACAGCGAGTATTGTTAAAAGAGACAGCAGCTCCGCAGCGGGCACCTCCTCCTCGATGATGATGATGAGCAGCGCGGGCAACGTGGTGGAACCGGACGAATCTCCTGCCCAGTCGAGGGCATATGAGCCCGTGTCCGTTAGCATGGACATATCCACGGATCCGCCCACACCTATCAAGTCCCCGTCGCATTCACAATCGCAACCGCAGCCGGGACAACAGCGCTCCGTGGGCTCATTGGTCCTGCTCACCCAAAAGTTCGTTGAACTCATGAAGGCCAACGGCGGCTCCATCGATCTGAAAGCAGTATGTTCCTGGTTCACTTGTCTTATACCTCTTTAATCCAGTTTTTTTTCTTCGATCGTAGGCCACCAAAATCTTGGACGTGCAGAAGCGTAGAATATACGATATTACCAATGTTCTGGAGGGCATTGGACTTATAGATAAGGGCAGGCATTGCTCCCTAGTGCGCTGGCGGTAGGTGCTCATTTGCATTTGCAAACTAGGCCAACTCTAACTTAAAAGTTGAAATTACCTGTAAATAGCGCGTAGTGGGGTGGCAATAGCGGGCTGAACTTTTAATATACAGCAAATACTGTACAATAAGGTGAAATTTGCCTAAAATTAAACCATATTGTTTATTAGCACTAATTTTTAAACTTATTTTTGATCTTCAATAATTTAAAATGACTTTAACTAGATTATATCTGTAAATGGTTAGTACCAATTTTCTTGAATTACAAAATAGGGTGAAATACTCCAAAATTTAACTGAACTTTTTGTGACTTACTTCGATATATAAATTGACTACAAATTAAGTAAACAGAGTTCTATATTACCATTGGTACAAGAGATCGGAATATCATTTTTTTTTAGAACTTTCTAATATGATATCAAGCTTTTTTCGATCCTAATTGTGAAATTTTTATATGTATACTAATTTTTTTAACGTAATTTTATTAGCGGCGGGGGCTTTAACAATGAAAAAGACCAGGAGGACTACGACTTAGCACGAAGCCGGACCAATCAACTGAAAATGCAAGAGGACGATCTGGACAAGCAGCTGGAATACGCACAGCGGAATTTACGCTACGTAATGCAGGATCCTTCCAATCGCTCTTATGCCTATGTGACACGTGACGATCTGCTGGACATATTTGGAGATGATTCCGTATTCACCATACCGAACTACGACGAGGAAGTGGATATCAAACGTAATCATGTGCGTTACACTACTCATTATATGCTATATGATATATTTCGATTGTGCAACTTTCGGCCTTTTTTGAAATTATCCATGTCTAAACTAATGAATATCATTCTATTGTTTTCTTAAGTTTATTGTAACCCAAAAGCACATCTGTAGCAGTGAATAATTTGTAAGACTTTATAACTTTTTTTGCAGTATGAACTAAGCGTATCGCTGGATAATGGCAGCACAATCGACATTTGCCTAGTGACGAACCAGGGCAAGAGCACCACAAATCCGCACGATGCGGATGGGTTTTTCGACTATCGCCGCCTGGACACGCCCTCGCCTTCGACCTCGTCGCACTCCAGCGAGGATGGTAACGCTCCGGGGGGCACGGGCAATGTGGTCACCGATGAGCACGGCTACTCTTGCAATCCCGAGATGAAGGAGGAGATGAAGCTTCTGGAGAACGAGCTGACGGCAAAGATCATCTTCCAAAACTACCTGTCCGGGCACTCGCTGCGGAGATTCTATCCCGATGATCCGAATCTAGGTTAGATTTTTCTTGCAGTTTTCAAAGTGTTTTTCCCCCTAACTGGTTTTTCCCCTATTCTGTTTGCAGAAAACCCGCCGTTGGTGCAGCTGAATCCACCCCAGGAAGACTTTAACTTTGCGTTAAAAAGCGACGAAGGCATCTGCGAGCTGTTTGACGTACAGTGCTCCTAACTGCGGGCGGAACATACATCTTACGACTGTAGCTACACTGCAACTGGCCGCGTGCGTTGTGCAAATATTTATGATTAGTACAATTCTGACTTTTGGTTTGTCTATATCGTCTAGAAATTTTAATTAGTTTAATTCCTTGTAATTTCGCCACACTAACAGCAAAACCAATAAATTCATAAACGCACACTTTGTATCGTGTGTGTTTGTTAATATATTTTAAACTTGACATGGTGCAAAACAGTAAATATGAACGGTGGTTAATACAAAATCTTTTGATAAGGCCTATCTTTTTAAAACACAAAGTTTTTTAAAGTAGAATAATCTGTTTATATAGATCACGAAGAAATCAAATAGATTCAATGTAAAGCGGGTTTTTTCTAGTCTTAACTTAAATTGTTTTTAGTTTTCCAAAATGGAAAATAAACAAGAAAGGAAAGCTAATTTCGGGCCGAAGTTGATATACCCTATAAATATACATATATTGTTAAACACCAATGCTGTTCATCTTTTTTGAGGACAACTATACTATACTTTTCCGTATCACAATTACTTTGCGGTACAATCTAAACCTGATTTTTAAAAAAGCAGAATTAATAGATTCCAAGATTCCAAACATTTTAAATGCGAGACAAAAAGTACCTCAACAACTTTTAATATGACCGTTTCAGCGTGTAAGCCATGATACAATAACATGTTATTTCTCGTATTTAATGAAAGCACATTGTCACACTGAAAAGAGCCATTGGTCACACTGAAAAGAACCGCAAACTTGCAAACGCGTGTCCAAACGAAATATAACTTATATTTAATCGTAAAAAAAAGAAAAAAAAACAATGAGGATGCGGGATAAAATGTCCTGCTGGCAGCAGATTTTAACCAAAGTGCACACCGATTCGCTTCCGCCGGCGGAATGGGCGGAGATTTACAAACGTTTCCTTCAAAGCTGGGATAATCCTTACTGCATCCAAAGCAACATTGTAAGCGTTTTGCGGATTGTTGTGCAAATTTAATTGTTTTTATTTCACCAACAGAATCCCTACACGCCGCTTATGAACCAATTCCTGGTCAGACCCAGGGAAACCTTGCGGAAATCGATAGCCACAGTTCCGAAGATTGCAGAATCTCATCCACCCACCGATTCCAGAAAGCGCCGGCATTCCACGGCGCATTCTGTTCCTCCCAAAGCTCCTTATCCCAACGGGCGTCGGGACACCATGTCGCAATTCGGTCGACCTAAAAGTCCTAGTCCCAGCAAACATATGTATTCCATAGCTGCTCCTTTTCAAGAGACAAAAGCTTTAAAGGCTAGTACCAAGGATCATTATCCATACGCGTCCAATGATGCTTTCTGGAAGCCAAACAAAAGCCGAGAGTCAAGCCTTAGTGGTTCAAAGCGCCAAAATACATTTACCTTCCCTGATGCTTCTATCTTTAATCCCATCAACCAGAAAGATTCATGTGCCTCCGGAAATGAAATCGGCTTGAGTACCACGGAGCCATTTTATTCTAGTGCTTGCCAGACACCCAAGCGTCGAAATTCGTCTTTTCCCACACATAGTCCAGATTTCAGACTCTGTAAACAACGGGATTCCAGTGGTTCTTCAGCTAACTTGATCAAGCGTCGTAATACATGTGCTTTTACAAACAGTCCACAATACACATTAGTAAACAATCCTGTAAAGCGACCAGTTAATTATCTGCTGCACAAGCGCAATAATGGTTTACCAAAGTCAAGGTCAAAGACCAGTTTACAGCTTTCGGAGGAATCAAGCGACGAATTAGATGACCACATGCCGCTCTCCAAATGGCTAAAGAAGGTCAATAAACCAAAATCGGACGCCCCCATCAAAGAGGAGGCTCCTGCCGAAGATTCGACTTTTGACACTAGGCAAGTAAAGCGCAAAAGAGGACGCCCCTCGCTCCAAGAGAAAGCCCAGCTGCAGGTCAGACTGGAGGCGGAATCTATAGAGCCACCCTCCAAACCTATGCAGAAAGTGGCTCAGAAGCAATTAAAAGGGATTCAGAACCATCTTAAAGCACCATCGAAGCAAAATACACCGTCAAAACTATTGCAGAAAACTCAGCAGTTAAACATTAAGGCATCAGCGCACGAGAAGATCATTCAGCAACCGCAAAACGCGTCAAGATCATCTGGAAAGCAGACAGAAAACCCCCGATTTCAGGGGAACGAGCCCAAATCCTACAACTCACCACCCCTCAAGAAAAGGAGCATAAAAAACGTTAGCGTAAAAGCAGTAAGCAGTTTCATGGACTTTACAATACCTAACCACTTCCTTTTGTTGCCACAGATAAGCTCCGAAACGCCGCCTATGCCAGCCCATATGCCACCGACTCCGATGAATTTGAAATGCCTACCAAAAGATGGAACCCTTGGAAAAAATGTTGGCCGAAAGTCCAATATGTTTAGGAGGCAGCCAAACAATAGGCCCAGCCATCTCTACGAGCACAACTACAATAGGTCTAGTTTCGAGGACAAGCACCAGAGACGAAAGCCTTATGTGTCCAAAAAATGTGACATCAGCGAAGATCAAATAGTGGACGACGCCATGGACCTAACCAGTCCCGTTGGCGGAGGCGAAGCCAGCGCAAATGAACTCTACCCAAAAGATGATAACGTGGCCAACGAGATTGAGCTGCTTAACTCGCCGATGGAGTTGTTCCGTGAGGTAGAGGAGATCGACCGCTGTCTAGAAAACTTTATCAATAAAACGCCTAGCGAAATCGACCATCAGCTGGCCAACACCACGGAGTTCTTTGAGAAGCTGCCGACTCTGTCGGCGGTGGACGTGAAAGAGTCAGATTTGGTGGGCAGCATCTTGGGAGAAAAGGAAGAACTAGACTACGAGGAGGAAGACGACGATGTGCTCTCGGTGGCTGCCTCCTGTGGTAGTCTCGAAGATGACAATATTGAGGTTAAACCAAATGATAAATCGAAAGCTACAGCGACTATGCCTGAGCCCAAACCGATTCAGCAAGAAACTGCAGGAAATCAAATCAAATCAATTTTAAAGCCACTGATAGAAACACTTAAGCCTATTGTCGAAGCAAAAGGGCCGAAAGTGGAGAACACAAAGTCGTTTCGGATACCCAAATTAACCGCAGAAGAGCTGAAGACCCAACCGCCAGTGATGCGTTGCCTCTACAAACAGGAGGAGTTGGAGAAGAAAAAGAAGACTTCTGCCAAACCTTCGCAACGGCCACTGGCTGATCTTCCGGCAGCTGCATCCAGTCGCAAGCAGCGGGAAGAGGCAACAGCTGCTCGACGGGCTAAAGAGCCAATGCCGGTCTTCGCACCACCATATCGAGTACCACCCGAAGCAGTTCCGATGGTTAGTGCCAGCATTCAACCTTACATCCCCGAGTTGCCCGTCGCCATATCCCAGCCCAAACAACAGGATACTTCCTGGATGAAAACCTTGTTTGGGGTCAAATGCATGCAGTCTGTGGACAACAAGTGCCGTTCGTTCAACTGCGATCACTCGTTGAGCAGTTTGGGCGAAGTCCAGAGCCGTTTGATAAGGATGGACGAGGAGACCTTGGTAAATGTCTATCGACAGTCGCTGAGATGTAATTTGCTCTTCCAAACATACTTCACCTCTTTTGTGGACGTCTTCGAGCTACGTCAGCTCCGGGAGCGTATGCTGAATATGCTGTCCGACTGCCGTTTGCACAGAGGCATCTCTGCGCCTCTGGTGGCCCACGCATATGGAGCTCTCAATAAATGCGGCCTCCAGGACAAGGCCGTGGCCTGCATTATGGAGCATGTTTGGATACCATGCAAGGCGCACAAGTTTAGGGATTTGACACTGATGATATTACGTATAGTTTCGAGCGCCAACTGGGAAGATTATTATGACAAGCTAATTGAGCTGGACAAGGATTATAAATTCACGATGCCCCTAGAAAACTTGATTACAATACTTCAATCGTCTGTAGACCAGGGAGAGAAATTTTTAAAGGCTGCCAATTTGATAATGCTTCAACCAACTGCTATATGTGCCAACGAAACTATTATGTCGTTTCTAGCAAACGCATCGAAGTGCCATATTCAAAATGAGTATTCCAGTTCGAATTCGCGAGTATCAGGAGTCGCTTTTAGTCCTCCTCCGCTTATTTCAGCCGGGCAACTGCGAACATCTTTTAGAGGACAGCCCGAAGTCCCTAGTTTTAGGGATCCACCAATAACCCCTAATAACCTAAATGGAAACTATAGTTTCCATAACTCCATTGACCATACTAACAGTTTAATAAAGCATCACAAACGAATGTAATTATATCTGAAATGATCTGGTATCGATTCAGCTTCTTTTTGACATTTAGCAGTATTTCTGCACCACACTTGACATAATTAAAAATATCATATTAAAGGTAATTATAGGATTTGCCATATTTACAATTTTATGTATTGCGGAATTGATTAATAAATGAAAAGTGACTTTTTTCTTTAATAATACGTGTTTTCTTTTCCTAAGTTTAAAATCGACATTTTTTAGATTTCCGTAAAAAATTGAATTCGCTTCCGTCGATCTCCAAGATGAAAACATTTGAATGGTTGATATCTGGAAATTCCAGATTTTATTGGACTTTAATTCAGCTTAAAACTTTTTTTTGAATTCATTTTTAATCCCCAACTCGTCATTAATCACAAATTTCAAAATTATTTGTACAATTATTTTTTATTATAGAGTAGCACTAAATAAAATCGAAACTTAACTATATCGTATATCTGTATTATCTCCTTGGCTTGCCCTTGCTCCAGTTCTTTTGGCCGAAACCCTTTTTTCCACCACTGCTTCCTCCTCCTCTGCTCGCGCCCCCACCTCCACCCATAGGCTTCATGCGTTTCCGGGCGCCCGTGAAGTGCTCCGAATCGTCGTGGTTGTCCCCGCCCCGCTTGTGGCCCCTGCCACCTTTAGTGTCCTCCAGATCCTTCAACTCCAGCTTGGCCGTGCGCTGAGCCTCGGCCACTCGCTCCTGGAGAGCCATAACCTCGTCCTCCTCGCACTTGTACAATGGCAGCTGCTTACCCAAGAGGTGTTCGATGCGCTGGTACAGCTCAATGTCATATTGACTGACGAGGGTGATGGCTTTGCCGGAGCGACCCGCTCTCGCTGTTCGACCCACACGGTGGATGTAGTCCTTGCTGTGCGTGGGTATGTCAAAGTTTACCACCACATCCACATGAGGAATGTCCAGGCCGCGAGAGGCCACGTCCGTGGAGATGAGAATCGAACGATTCTTGGCCTTGAATTTGTTCAAAGCGGCCAGACGCTTGTTCTGGGACATTTGACCGTGCAGGGGAATGGCAGCCAATCCCAATGCACGAAGCATCAGGGCAGTCTTAACTGTGTTATTACAGGTGCTGCAGAAGATCATGAAGCTGTTGCCCGCCAGTTCGTTGAGGATGTGCACCAGGTATACATCCTTGTACTTGACGGGGATAAACAGATACGACTGTTGCAATTGCTCCACCGTCTGGTACTTGTTCGACACCTCAACCTTCACCGGATCCTTAAGCGAAGCGCGTTGCAGTTTCTTCACCTTCTTGGTCATGGTCGCACTGAACAGAAAGGTGCGGCGTTCGCGCGGCAGCACCTTCAGTATCTTGTCTAGCTCCACTTCAAAGTCCATATTGAGGATGCGATCCGCCTCGTCCATGACCAGGTATTTAATAGCCTTCAGGTTGAAGCCTTTCATGTTCTCCAGGTGATCCACCAGGCGACCCGGTGTGGCAACGATGATGTGCGGCTTCTTGGCCAGCTGCAGGCCCTGGGCCACCATGTCCATGCCGCCGACGACCACACAGCACTTGATGCCAATGCTGCTACCTGGAATTCAGAGTAATATGCATTAGTTTTGGGCAGTCTACATTAAACGAAGGATTACAATTAAGATTTGAACTCAGAGGTAGTGACGAATAAGAAAATAATAATTTCATGTTTTCGTTGATAAACAAAATCAAAGCAGGTTTAACATCATTGTGTGGATTATCATGTAATAGTTTGGGTAACATTCATGCTTCTATTCTGGAAAAAAAAACTCACCAAGAGCCTCGAACTGCTCCCCAATTTGAAAGGCCAGTTCCCTCGTGGGCGTTAGCACCAGGGCGAAAAACCGCTGCGGATTCTCGAGCAGGGCGTGCAAAATGGGCAGGGCAAAGGCTCCAGTCTTGCCGGAGCCCGTCTCCGCCAGTCCAATCACATCCTTGCCCTGCAGGGCCACCGGAATAGCCTCCCGCTGGATCTTGGAGGGAGCCTTCCATTTCAGTTCGTCACAGGCTTGGCACAAAGTATCATTTAGACCCTAAAGGAAAATATAAGGCTTAGAACGTATCCATGAGGTTATTTTGGAGACAGGCACATACGAGATCCTTCCATGTCAGCTTTTCATCCTCAGCTGCGTTTTCTTCCCCTTCAGAGCCACTAGCTGCATCTGCATCCTCGTTGCCACTTTCCGCCGCCTCATCATTTTCCACTTCTTCGTCATCTTCCGGGTCCTGCTCCTCCTCTCCACTCAGCTCCTCCTCTTCGTCGCTGCTTTGCAGTTGCGCCTGTTCGTCCTCTGAAGTTTCCGACATTTTGTTACATGAATTTCGCCAAAAATTTCAGCACGCTTTGGATATTACCACCAACCAATTGCACCACGTGGTCGAAAAGAAAGAGAAGCGTTTAAACTAGAGGTAGCCTAACGTGAACAATCACGATGTATCGATATATCGAATATGTTATCGGAAAAATACCACCGAAATTAACTACTGAAGACCTAAGCCAAAACTAAAATTAAGTAATGACTCAATCCATTTTGAGTTAAAAATAAGTTCTTTTTGAATAATTCGTAAATCGTTTATTTATACTATCATAAATAATAAGAACTTTTACTATTGTTAACTTAGATAATTTTACCATATATATTTGTAGTCTTTCTGCATGCAAAGTTAACGGTCAATGAAACTATTCAAAAAAAAAACTGCATAAATACAAAAAGATTCGTGATTTAACGCAATTAAAAGTAATGGATCTAAAAAGTAGAGTCCAGCCGTTCAATCAAAAACAAAGCAACGTTAATATTTTAAAACCTTCCTGTTATTAGGGGAACAACCGAATAAAGTGCTGCCGATTAATATGTTATTTTCAAGGATTTATCTCGAAATGACCATGTCCGAAATTAGATTGGCACAACCGTTTACCATTTTAAAATAAAATCTTATCAGGGATTGCTTCTTATCGATTTAAGTTCATTGAAGACAAATGGGTATTTTGTATTATTTCTGTTATGAATGGCATATATGTACATATTTATTTATAAAGTGTATTCATGGGCTTTTCTCGTTAGCAGATTTTGGCCAGTTGCGCGTCGTTTGCGTTTGCCGACGATGGTTCCCAGTCCGGAAACAGTGCCCAACTGGAGGAGCAGGGGATTGCTGACCAGGGCGGCGGCAATCCCCAAAACTGCGGCACTGGCCAGTGGGATTAGAAAGCTCTTGGCCAAAAGGGCTTTGGGTGAGACGTCGCCGTGACCAGGACCTTTGTGCGCGGCTATCTCGTGAGGGTCCAGGGGATACGGATACGCATACTCTGGCGGGGAATAGTGACCATGGCCCACTCCGACACCGTGACCCGGACGCGATCCATACACGTCGAATGGAATACCCGCTTCGACACTGGAGCTGCCGAAATAGGCCCCGGATCCTACTCCACCTCCAAAACCAGCAGGTGCTCCACCTCCTCCACTGCTGTGGGAGTACTCGTAAGGATAAGGATGGGAATTGCTTTCAAAGCTCCCCACGGTCGGTGCGTGAGAAGCTACTCCTCCAGCGCCTCCATAAGGACCTAGTTTTAATGATACAATCGTTAGAGTGGTAGAGCCACGTTATGAGCCAAATAACTTTATAATAAGTCGTCGGATTTTTAACATTTGAATCTTTGCAATCTTAATAAAGACTGATTATTTACTGTTATTTAAGAATTGCTTAGTATTGAATGTTTAAAATATTATAATTCGACGTTTCGAAGTGATTATTAAATAAGTCCACTTTAAATAGTTAAGTCCATGATAATTTATAAATTTAATTTAATTTACCGCCAAACTCACCCACACTGATTCGGTCCTGGAGATTGGTAGCCCCCGCTCTCCACTTGTTGTAGGTCTCACTTAGACTCTCGCCCACACTTCCCAGCGAGGGATGACTGCTGGGTCCTCTCAAAGGACTCGAACCTCCGGATCCTGGACCCCTGTAGAATTCGGGCGGTGGCTCGAAACTCTTGGCGGTGGCCGATCCAGCCAGGTCCAGATGATTTCCTTCTCGATCACTGACCCTCTGATCGCTGGCATTTTGGGCCACGACGAGACCTATCCAGCAGGCAAGACTAAATCCGATCCGAAGCTTCCGGTTGCAGGCAAACATGATGACTAAGCTCGCCGGCGCCATGTCATCGACTTTATAGTAAAGTAGTCCCAGGGATTGCAGCGACTGGCGACAAATTGTGCTGTGCAATTGGGGCCCAAAAGTGTCCGCTTCGCTGCGTCCATCAGTTGCGCCACTCTCGCGGGGAATTTAACTTTCCTTAGCAGGTTTAGTCTAAGTGAGCTCCTCTCTGGGATCTTGTAATGCTAAACCTAACGTGACTTTCACTGAAAACAAAATCGAAATTCTCTCAAACCTACATAATCAAGTGGATATAAATTTGTATAAATATGATAAAACACTTACAAATTGGCATATCTTGTAATAAGATGATTTATTAAGCCCGTATAAAAGACTTTACATGCTTTTCATAAGTTATCTTATAAATGATATGGTATTACCATAATATTTTTGAAGGGCACTTGCCAAGTGGCAACTTGTAATGGTGGTAACGAAAGGGTTCACGGTGGAAAGCCCGAAAGGGAAACTACTCAAACCCCCCACCGCAAAATGATGGAAGATGGCAACGCAGCTAAGAATCGTTAAGAAATTATCACCGTTCCCGTTGGCTGCAACCGTCAAAACGGCAGCAACATTACTCGAAAAACATCATTAATTTATTAGACGTGTGTCCAATTTTAGAAGGGACATGCAAAACTATCTAAAATGGTAGCGGATGATGTATGTGTTTCCGGCAGTCGAAGCCCGATCGCAAAAATGCCTGTCTTTGGAAACGTGTCTCGTTATCAACTTATTGAGAATTGCGCTGGTATTTCGCGGAATCGCTATCTCCACAAAACAGGGAAATTAAATATGAAACATTGCGCCACTTATTAAAACATGTCGCTTAATCTAAGCCAATCGTGCTACCGGCTTGGACATTTTTTTTTGCAACACCTACGCTGCACAATTTTATCTTAAGCCAAATGTTATTGTATCTAATCGGGACGCTCTGCGACCTTGTTTGTAGATAAAAAATTGAATAGTAGTGCAAGTAAAGCCCACTTAAGGTGCAATGTGTCATAACTTTGCTAGCCAAAGTACGCGAATTCTTAAGCTCAGTGCATTTAAAGGCCACTTAGGCTGGACTGTTATGTCGTTTTGTAGCTAAAGTGGCACTGAGCTTAACTATTCGCGTACTACGCACATTGCAATCGACCATAGTGCAAGTTAAGGGAAATGAGAACTATACTTGGATAATTATTTATATAAAATACCTAAATTATAGAGAATTATAGAACAATTACCTGTTATATTGTATTTACTATTTAAAAATCTTTTAATTGTGATATTTTACCTATCCTGGATATTTGTATTTTTGTGATAACATAAATCAAGGCAAAACACTTCTTAACAAACCTTCAACATCTACAAATCTCTGACATCATTTTTTTTGAGAAAATTAAACTTTACACACAAATACAAAATTTACTAACATTTTATCATTTACTATTATTCAGCTAAATGTTTTAGGTTCTTATGTCAACAATCTTGAAATCCCAAGAGCTTTATAGCCTCTTGTACAAGAAAAAGAATCTTCTTAAACGAAACTAGTTGTTTTTTTGTTGCTCAAAAATTTGTAGAGTTGTATGTAAGCTATTTATAACTCTATAAGTGGTCTTCAGTCCACAGTGGCATTTAAATAAACATTTTTTAATATTAAGTAAGGGTTTTTTAAGATAATGACGTTAGGATCGTTATTTGAAAAACAAATTTGTCTTATAATTACAAAAGAAAACACAAGTATTCATAAAGTTTGCCAGAAGTTGTTATTATTTTGTACAATTCTGTGATCAATTTAGGCACAGGGAGTGATATACTTCCATTGGCTCCAGGGGATGCATGACTTCGATGTGGGGTCGAATCCGGTGGTTTCCTCCGAGTCGTCGGTTGGCGGCTCGCAAATTTTAGCCTCAGGATCCTGGGAGCCAAGGGACGCGCACCACCAGTAGTGGGTGGGGTCCCAGAAGTTGCGGATCCTCACCTCCACGTTGGTGGAGTTGGTGCAGTCGGGCTTGTTGTTGCCATCGGGATTGCAGCCGTAGACGGCGGCCATGAAGAGGGCGAGGCAGAGCAGGACTAGGGCTGCGGATCGGAGAAGGGTCCTTTAGAATCTTGTTCCTCCCCAGAAGGATTCGCAGCTGACTTACCGGCTTTCATGGTTGAGCTGTGACTGTTTCCGTGAGTGTGCTTTAACTGCGCGAATTTGCAGGTTTATATACCCGGAGCCCCACCGACACTACCTTCCAAAAATATCAGTTATCTCCCTTGCTTCTGCAATGTTCTATTTTGGCAGCGACATGAAATCGTTTAAAAATAATCGTGCCATGTATCGCTGATCGTATGTGTATCTCCACGCTTTGATATTTACAATATGCTTATAATGATGGTTAAAAATGCTAAAAATTGGTGGAATATTCTTTAAAATTTATGTTGAGGCTTGACATCTTTAGGTTCTATAGGCATTTGCTTAACTCAGAAAATACTTTTGACTGTTTTCCTACAAGTAGGGATGATTCGGGGGAAGTTGGACCACCTGTTCAACAATCCATTCCTTTGACGGCTCATTACCAGCAGGGATCTCTGTTTTTATGAGCACCATTTCCGAAAAGCTGGCTTTTTGCGATCGGCCAGGTTGATCGTGCTAAATCCTTTTCTCACCTGAGGATGGTTTTTTACCAACTGGAATCTCTATTTTTGACTGTTCCTGCTTGGTTAGTGTGGGTGGATCTATTGGCCCCTGGCTTCCAAATTGGCATAGTGTTGGGTTTGCGTTGCTTTTTTCCAAGGTTTCGAAGATCGTCCTGAGGTCCACAAGATCCGCTTGGTCTCCATTTTTTCTGAGGGAACCTGAGGGACCTGACTTTCTGGAATCTCCATCCCTAGAATCGATGTACTGTTCTGGGACCGGGAAACAAGGGAATCGATTGCCCCCAAAATGGCATGGACTTCATCGGTCCGCTGGAACTCGGCTGCTACAAATGACAGATATAGGTTATAGTCAACTCAAGGATGGATCCGAAATGATTAGGCAAGAAAAAGCGATATACGCACAATTCTTCGAAACAACCAAATGGATCCAATTTTACCCAATGTTCCTATGCTATATGATATAGACGTCCGATCGACCAGTAAGATTTAGAAAGTTATATGCTGATAGCTTTTACAGTGCGCGAAAAAGTGGTTTTGGGATATGAGATAAAACATTATTTTAGACAAAATCAGCAAACTTAACATAGTTAACTCTATTGTTCCTACGCCAGCATTATCTATCTACATAAATTAATAATAATCTATATTTTTTTTGGAAACCTTTTATGTTTAAAAATCCGGCCGATGGGACGACTATATCGTATAGCTGAACAATCTGAACAAATTCTTGTTTTCGAAAATAATAGCTTTAAGAATAATTTTGGTATTTAAATTAAGGTTTCGTTATCTTTCTGAACAATTCAAAGCTTTATATATCGTACTTTTGTCATTGGAACTAAATTATTTGCTGCAAAAACAATCAAAAAGAAATAAATCCATTTTCGGAAGTAAACTAGGCGACTGATTTTACAAACAATAATAAAGCAAAAAGTAGTCAATTAGTTTTCAATGCATTTTTGTATTTGCTACAAATGAAATCTATTTAGGCACAGGGATCGACCCACTTCCATTGGCCCCAGGGGATGCACGACTTGGTTGTGGGGTCGAATCCGGTGGTTTCCTCCGTGCTCTCGGTTTCCGACTCGCAAGTTTTAACCACAGGATCCTGGGAGCCAAGGGACGCGCACCACCAGTAGCGGGTGGGGTCCCAGAAGTTGCGGATCTTCACCTGCACGTTGGTGGAGTTGGTGCAGTCGGGCTTGTTGTTGCCATCGGGATTGCAGCCGTAGACGGCGACGCAGAGCGCCATGAAGAGGGCGAGGCAGAGCAGGACTAGGGCTGCGGATCGGAGAAGGGTCCTTTAGAATCTTGTTCCGTTCCAAAAGGATTCGCAGCTGACTTACCGGCTTTCATGGTTGAGCTGTGACTGTTTCCGTGAGTGTGCTTTGACTGGGGGAATTCGCAGGTTTATATACCCGGAGCCCACTGATACTACCTTCCAATAATATCAGTTATCTCCCTCGCCGAAAAGCCTGTGCAAAATTCTATTTTGGCAGCGACATGAACTAGTTTGAAAGTAATCGTGTCGTGTATCGCCGACCGTATCTGTATCGCTACGCAGTACTTGCGCCCCTAAATTCGGGTGGCGGAATGGCTTGATAAGATGGGGGTCATGGGGAGGACGGGCCAAGCAGGCTTGGAACTCTAGCCGTTGAGTACTGCTCAATAATAACACTATGGTTGCTAAATCTATCCACATCATGTAGAACTCTCAATAAAATGTGGCTTAAAAATATTTGTTATGAACAAAATAATTATACTAAATATATTAATATTTTACTAAATAAAAATGTCTTGCTCAGGACCTATATATTTTTAAATGCCGAATAAAGCTATTACATACTTTATTGCAGATAAGAAGTCTGAACTTATAAGATTGAAACGCCTTGAAAATATAAAGACGAATTCGTCATATGCTATTGATAAAATAAATACCAAACTTAAGGTCTTAAGTTAAAGTTAACAGTTACACGGTTATTTATAACTGACCTTTAGATTGATCTAACTTCAGGTATAACTTCCGAGATGAAAGAGTACACTGTAGGCACCTTATCTTAAGGTTTAATTGCAAATCGGATTGTATGACAACAAATAACATGTAACTATACAAAAAAGATATTCTTTTTTGATGTGCGGTAAAAATGTGTACGTTAATAATGAAACCCAAGCGTTAAGTATCTGAAGTTAAATCTTTTTGCGGAGCTTACTAAGAGATAAAACAAGACTGTCATTCTTTCAGTAGGCGTAGGCAGTTTACTTCTCACAGTAATGCTTCCAAATTCCTTGTGATCAATCCGCAGTGATGGAGTCGAGGATCGGCAGTGGTGCAGGTCCGCCAAACACCATTATGATCCAGCTGGTGTCCCAGCCACCGACCTCCAGCGGACAGATGCAGGCCATGCCCATCTCGGTGCAGGCGATTCCCTTGTTTCCCGGCAACAGAAAGGCAGGGGAGCAGCCCCCGCGGTCGGATTCCATATCCCCGAATATGAGAGCTCCGGCGGAGGCTCCTCCCCGAATGCATCCAAGAATCCGGCCCGAGATGTGCGCTCCACCCAAACGGAAGTCGTCGCAGAGCCAGCTCAGGGGCTCCTGCCCTCGATATTCCTCCAGTGGAGCTAGCCAGCCAACTGTGCGCTATGTGGTCCGTCCAGAGGACCGGATCATCCCCATCTACATTCCCGTACCTCGCGCTACCAGCAACTGCTTTAGCAATGTGCCGGGTGGGCGGATGGAGAGGGAGTGTCCGTGCTGTGGACGTGGCGGTACTTTAAATATTCCAGAAGGTCAAATTCCTCAGGTTCCCCCAAAACAAATGGAGCCCCCTGGTCGCCGAGATCAGGCCACTAATACCAATGACCAACCGGATCTTGCGGACCTCAGGACGATCTGCGAAACCTTGGGACGTGCGATGATGGCTGCGGCCACGGCAGCCGTGGAATCAGCCCACAATTACCAGTTGGAAAAACGCATGAGTATCAGTAGAAGCAGTGGTCCTGATCCCAAGGACCCGACCAATATTATGTTCCAAATGCTATCCCAATTGGGAGAACAGGAGTCACCCACACCAACCAAGCAGGAACAGTCAGAAGTAGAGATTCCAGTTGGTGAAAACCCGTCCTCTGGTGAGAAAAGGATTTCGCACGATCCACCTGGCCGATCGCAAAAAGCCAGCTTCTCGGAAACTGTACTCGTAGGAACAAAGATCCCTGCTGATGAATCTCCTTCAAAGGAGTGGATTGTTGAACAGAGGCTGCCTTCACTACTATCTGATGGTCGCTTCCACGTCGAATATCCCAGAACTCCCAGACCAACACCGGTATCTGCTCGGGGATCTGTGAACACGGGGTCTATTGTGTCGTCGGATCAATCCCGACTCCTTTCCGGCTCCTGGACAAATGAGGGGACCCTTGTCAAGAATAGCAATATATTCCGTCTGTGCCAGCGAGCTGGTCTTGTTCCAGCGAAACAATGGAACTCCAAATTGACTGCACGGAAGTCCTTGGGCGCCAATCAAGCCTCAGCATTGATTGCAGTCAAAGGACTCCGGAGTCCCTCGATTAGGAGAAGGTTTCCCACGGAAAAGCTCCCAACAGTCAAAGGTCCGGAAACATGTGGTCCAACGTCCCCCAACTCTAGCCTCCCTGTAGAAAAACAGCCAAAGGATCCGAGTGGAACCACACTCGTAAATCCATTGTAACAATCCAAAAAACCAGTTCTTTGTAAGGCAAAATTGAAAATCCTTCGATCAAAACATGTGCATAGCCAATAAACGCAGTTTAAAAAATAAATAAAATAATTAACAGATCTCACCAGCGAAATATATGCGAAAACTAATAATAGGTAATCTAATTATAGTTTTTAGCCCCACCAAAACAAGTCTTTTTGTTTCTCATAGGCAAGTATTTTTTGTGTTTCATTAAATGACAGATGTAAACAATAAACATAAGTTTACAAGAATATAACACAAATTTTTGGCATTTTTATAAATCATTTTTATACAGCATAAATATATAATTGTTTGAAATTTCTAGGGACAACGCATTGCTCGGGTCGAGATACAGATACGATCAGCGATACATGGCACGATTATTTTTAAACTATTTCATGTCGCTGCCAAAATAGAACATTGCAGAAGCAAGGGAGATAACTGATATTTTTGGAAGGTAGTATCAGTGGGCTCCGGGTATATAAACCTGCGAATTCGCGCAGTTAAAGCACACTCACGGAAACAGTCACAGCTCAACCATGAAAGCCGGTAAGTCAGCTGCGAATCCTTTTGGAACGGAACAAGATTCTAAAGGACCCTTCTCCGATCCGCAGCCCTAGTCCTGCTCTGCCTCGCCCTCTTGATGGCGCTCTGCGCCGGAGTCTACGGCTGCAATCCCGATGGCAACAACAAGCCCGACTGCACCAACTCCACCAACGTGGAGGTGAAGATCCGCAACTTCTGGGACCCCACCCGCTACTGGTGGTGCGCGTCCCTTGGCTCCCAGGATCCAGAGGTTAAAACTTGCGCGTCGGAAACCGAGAGCACGGAGGAAACCACCGGATTCGACCCCACAACCAAGTCGTGCATCCCCTGGGGCCAATGGAAGTGGGTCGATCCCTGTGCCTAAATAGATTTCATTTGTAGGAAATACAAAAATGCATTGAAAACTTATTGACTACTTTTATTGTGTAATCTGTGTGTTTGCAAAATCAGTCGATTAGTTTACTTTCGACAATGGTTTTGTTTGGTTTTGATTGTTTTAGCAAAAAAATAATTTTGTTCGGAAAGATAATAAAACCTTTCGAAAACAACAAAATTTCTTTGAAAACCCAGGCTATGCTAGCCTTGCACGTTTGCTCCAATTAAAATCATTGTCTTTCCGAAGTTCAATAATTCTTCTTCTCAATTCAAGAATATGTAATTTAGACATAGAACAAAATGTCATTCAAACTGAAGACATTATTATTCCAGCTTTTAAGTTCCAAATGGCACACTGTTTTTGGTGGTGTCTACTTTGTTAGTTGTCGAGGAACAGATACCAAGAGTGATCATGCGATTATTTTTAAACGATCCATGTTCGTTCCGAAATAGAACTTATCATACCGCAAAAGTCGTACTCTACATTTCAAGGATAGATAGCAGAGTGATTTAAAATGGTGTTTGGTGTGATTCAGTATCAGTAGTAACATGAACTACCAGAATGAAAGCCGGTAAGTTCTTTTGGTCACATAACTTCCTTAAAAATACGAGATATTTATAATGGGTCCTTTTATCCCGCTATAGTCCTTCTTTTTCTGGCCATTTTCGTGTATGCCTACGGCGAATTTTGATTGAGGAGAGGTTTTCCGTGACTACTGGCATCCAACGCACTACTGATCTCAATTACAAAATGAAAAATTCCCTTAAACCATAAATCCACCATCGTAGCCATGAGACTCTTATCCGAATTTGCCCTTTCTACTCACATCATTAATCACAACGAATTCCAGTGTGACACTCTCAAAATTTGCATAGTTTCTTAAATTTGTTGTGTTCACTTTACTTTTCGATAACTATTCGTGTAACTAGGGAAATGGGTAAGGAATCTGGAGCGGACTTGGAGCTACCCATCGCCAGTTGGCATCGCGGTCTGTCCCTCCTTCAGATGAAGGCGGCTGATGACTTGGGAACTGTCCTGACGTATGATATCAGAACCATACGGGACTGTATGTTGCGCCTGGGATTGCGTCCGCTGGTCAGGAACCGGCAGCTCCTCAGGATTGTGCAGCTGAGTCGCGGCCAGAAGCTGGCCTTCCTCTACTTCCTCTTCCAGGAACACTACAAGTCTGGCGGTCCATGTGGAAAGTATTCGGTTAACGGACAACTCCTGCTCTCGACCATCGCCTATCTGGACTTGCCGGCCACTTTTCGGGCGCTGGACAAAGTTCTTCCGCTTAGTGGAAATCGTGACAGAAAAGTGGACCTGCAAAAGGTTAGTAGACCAACCAAAAAAAAAACCTAATTTAATAACTAACATTTTAAAAAGTAGTTATAGTTAAATACAATATTAATAAAGCGTTTTAATTTTTAAAATGATTCAACCATGTTTTTGCACCTACAACAATTTTGGGTTTATTTGCAGAAGCAATCTCGTCGACCCTCCATCGCAGCTCCGATTCCTACCCTAAATGAGCTTAATAAGCCAAAGGATGTGGAAGATGAGATGCAGCCACAGGATCTGCCGGCTACGTTTCGAGAGCTGGACAAAGTTCTTTCCTCACAGCTCCCACAAACAAGGACTCGTTCATCGGACCAATCCTGCAGATATGCGAAGCCCTATTTTCAGAAACAGCCCCGCCCAAAATCGTCCCGCCCGTCCACCTATTATTCGTCGAATTCCCCGCTGTTTGAGGTCCAGATACCCAACGAGGTGGGGGATCCAAAGGAGGAAGACGACCGGTGGTTTGCCGACTTCCAGTTTCGTCCGATCCAGCGCATAGTTAAGGCGCTTATTAACCACGAGCTCTGCCACCTATTCGATCAAATAGACGAGGCGCCCAGTGATCCTGAGTCACATGATCAGCAGCCAAGGGATCTGTGTGAGTTCCATGAGGAAACCCGATCGCAGGAGCGAAAGGCGTTTCTCCTCGAGCAGCAACAAAGATACCAGGATATGATCGACTTGGAAGGGAGGGAAAAGCGGGTAAGTCCTGATTAAATATTTATACCTAATATATTTATATAAAGAAATATGTTGTAGAGCAAAATATAAGTAAAAATACAACCCTAATGGATTTAAATATCTAAAATATTTGTCTTTAAAGAATAAATTTTATAAAGTATTCCTAAAACCCATTCGTGAATACATCCCAAATAAATAATAAATAAGCTAATTTTAATATAATATCCTATTAATTTCCTTCTCCCCAAATAAAGCTCACAAGGGAGCGGATAATCCATCACCTGAACAACGACGTGGATAAGTACCTTCTTAAGTTTGGCGACAAAGGTTGGAGTCCGGGAGTTCCTGCTTCGCGGCAGTACGGATGTGCCGCCTGCAGCGAGCTGGTCCACGTGAGCTTGGAGACTCCTGCCCAAGTGCTCCTCCTCGAAGGTGATTGGGGACGACTGTACGACAGGAGTGGCCCCAAGATGCGGCTATGTGGTGGTGAGGATGGGAATCGAAACATCCCAAAAGAAAAGACTCCTAGCTACTTTACGGCCCCCAAAAGTCACTGTCCCTATGTCTTCAACTATACACGCATATTTGAAAAGGGCAGTAAGGAATCTTTGGACACCAAAGAGGCTATAGGTGGTGCCCTGGTAAAAGCAATGGAAGATGAGGAGAGACGGGTACCCAGGACAATTAGGAGGAGCCACATTGACGAAGCGATCTCCCGGTGTGTGCGGAAGATCTTCGAGAAGAGTCTGCTGGCGACACCGTGTCCTTCTCCCAAAAGGTCCGAGGAACGACTCGTCTATAAAGACAAGCGGATCGATCCCGACGACGAGAAATTCCTGGACCAGATGCTGAGCGATGCTTTCCAGGTGCTGCAGCGAGATCGCAAACTTGTGCTGGCCACTTTGCCCGATGGTCACCAAATCCCCGAGTTAAGGGAGTGGATCCGAAGGCGATATGGCAAACAATATGGGCCACAAACCGAATTGCAGTCGGAGAAGCTCAAGATAAAGACGTTGAAACTGGCGGAGATGGAAAAGAAATTGATTCCGCTGCTGTCTAATATAGATCCCCGGACGGTGCGACAAAATCCCGTGCCCTTTGCCATGCACGATGATATTATGGCAGTGGCTAGTCAGTTCAAGAAATCGTTCCGGGAAAATGTCCTCCAGATCATCCTCAAGCAAACGAGACTCTGCTGGCAGACGCAGCACAACCTGCGAGCCAACAATAGTTCCGGACTCCGGCGCACTTTCTTCACATATCTACCGAGCTGTGCCAGCGATAGAGATCCCACCTTCAGTTTTTATTTGGCACAGAAAAAAGTATAGGAATTGTAGTATTGATCCTTATCCTGAAAATAGTTATAGCTCCTTTTCATTACCAGCATAATCATATTTATCTTACCAGATAGAATGAATATCATTGACCCCTAGATGGTTTCATTCTATTTTGAAAAGATAAATGTGATATCAACTGATTTAAAGTTTCAAAATTTATTTGTTTTAAATTCATTAATTATTTTTAACCCTTGACAAGAGAGCTTTAATTTGGACAACTAGAGCTCTCAAATAAATAATAGTGTAGATTAACTTTTTTATTTAACGACAACTTACATTTTTATATGTACCGCAGAATAGCTTACAACGAATTAATGTTTATTATAATAGTCATAAATTCCAGTTAAAGAGATATTTGTATTAAGTAAGGATAAGTCAATTAAAAATAATAAACTTATTTAAACGTTTTTACCTCTCCAAGGCAAAGTGTTGTCACAATTGGATTCCTGTTATTTTGTTCTTTCTGCTACATGTAGGCACTAAAAATCGGGGCTACTAATTTGATACAAAAATAGTTAAAATCCTAGAGTATGGGAGGAGTAACAAAAAAAATTGTGGTCGGCTTGTCTTGTGCCTAGCCGACCGTTTATGTGTTCCATCCTTGTCTAGGGGAGTGCTAACTTGCTCTCCTTCCAAACAACACAGTAGTCTGGGTTGCTTGCTGCCTTTTATACGTACAATGCGCGGAATAAGCACTTGGGAATTTTAAGCAAACACCGGTCAGATGTGATTGCAAATATTAAACTTAAATTTACTTGTTGTAATTTTTTTATGTGTAGTTACTTATTTTTGTATTACATTTTTATTTATTTTGTATAATGCATAAGTTCTGCTAACATTGACACTGAAATTAATGGGTTTGATTGACTTCCCATTTGGGAAACCTGCAATGTGACATTGACGGTAGCTCCGAGTGACCACAAGGGCCGACGATGACCCAGTCATTAACCATATGACCACGTCTTACCACCAAAAATTTAGTAACCCAGCCACGTAGCTACCGAGAAACATATAAAAAGACAGGTTGCGAACAGCAAGTTATCAATCATCAACAATTCCATCAACAGTTTGGTTTTCTATATTATCGAAACAATATGTGCAGCCACGTGAAGTCTTCCTGTTCCTTGTTAGTACTGATCCTGGCATTGGGAACAATTGCAGCTCAACCAGCCAGATCGGCAAAGCAGATACAGGCAGCGCCTTACCCATCCGCCCAGGACTTAAAACCTGAGGTCCCCTTCGAAGAAGGAGTGCCCGATCAGACTTACGGACCCCCCGATCTGACCTACGGACCCCCGCCCGCCGATGCAGTGGAGCAGCTGCCCACGGATGAGGAGCCGCAGGAGTTCACACCCGATTCGGATGCAGAGGAAGTTCAGCCCATCCAGCAGGCTCCCGCTCGTCTGACCAAGCAGATCAGGAACCGTCCTCAATCTCAAGGATTGATTCTGCTATCCTCGAGCCCATTCCGAGTGCTCAATTCCAATGGAGTCCCAGTTCCATTGGCCATCCAATCACTGTGGTAGAAACACTAAGAACAGACGTGATACTGATTTTTATAAACGTTATATTAATTATTGTCTTTTGTTATCCGTTAAACCATTAAAGAACATTTGTTGATACACCGAATTGATGTATTTACAAGACTGTATCGGAGGTCGACATTTCGGGGACCCAATATAATAAGTTGAGTATATATACTACAATAATTACAATTATAAGAACGATAAAAGTATGCAGATAACTTTAGCTAACTTCGGTTTTGGGAAATTCTGAGCAGCTGCTTTGGAATGTTCTGCCCCGACCTAGACTACATAGTAAAAGCTAAATAATAATTTATTTAAGAATACTACGTAAAATCACTTTTGGCATTGTGCGGTCCTCGAGTTAACACAGCAATATTCTCCAACTGACATACTGACAAACTGAACAAACATATGGTAAAACTGTCTACTTAAAATGCTAGTTATTGTCTGGTACGATTGCAGCTAATTAATAACAAAAAGTGCAAATAAATCGCGATAATAATAAATTCAACACACTAGAGCACCGCCACTGGACTGATACCAGTTTCAAGAAGGGAAACAAGTAATGCTAAACATATTGGTAGTCTGATTAAAACCACATAAAGCCTTCGCCATAAATTCGCACACATTTGTAGGCAGAACTAGCCAGGTCCTGATTTTCATTCGGCCCATTTTTTTTTAGACTCAGTTTGTTGTGCCATTTAGGATTTGAGCTAAACTGGCCCAGGTGCCAAAAACAAAGCCACAGAGTCCGAAGATCAGGATGAGAAAGTCCTTCCAAAGCATCCAGTTATAGCGGCCATAGCCAACGTTATAGAAGGTAATCATTTCGATGATTGGCGGGGAAATGAGGGCTAAAGTTGAGCTGCTGACGGCTCCTACCAGCGAAATAATGGGGCCCAGGTTGGGAATGCAGATGGACAGAAGACCTAAGCAATGATATAGGTTAATAGAAGTAACTACTTTCGTGATTATTCGAGCACTTACAAGTAAAAGTGACTAGAGCGATTCGAAGGACAGTTGCCGACAGATTCCTGGTCTCCGTGGTGCGAAAGTGACTCTTCACAAAGGGTTCCACGATATTAACGGGCACGTAGAACTGAAGTGTATACGAAAGGAAGATCGCCACAGCCATGGAAATGCGCACCAACTCAGAAAGACTAGAAGAATAAAGAGCATCAAATTGTCATCAAGATACGTTTCAAATAATTCAATATATGGTTAAATAACAGCGATATGGCTAGATAAGGAACATGTTAAAAGTCATTTTAAGAACTCACACTTCGCCCTGCGGCAGATTTAGGGTTATGCTGCCCCTGACATGTTCACCGTACTTCAGGTAGCCAAAGAACCCTACCGCCGTGTACAGGCAGGCGACGATGACCATGCCCGTATTGAGGACGCCCGTGGTGCCGCCAAAGTCCTGCGGGGTGCGCATGTTATTCTCCAGGGGCAGGACCACGCCGATCCCCTCGAACGCATAGACGGCGGTTCCAAAGTAGAGGGGCAACGTGACCCAGGTGGCCACCGGATTGACCGTGTGCACATCCGGCAGATCCTGCAGCATGTACCAGAAGCTTATGGCCAGACCGGCCACAGTGAGCATAGAGGCGATCAGCGAGACGGGCGTCAGGTATTTGAGGTTCCGCACCAGATTCAACATGATCATGGGGGCCAGCAGTATCAGCAGGTAAATCGTCAACGGGATATTGTAGTAGTGATCCATCACTTCCTTAATATTCATGGCCACAAACAGAAAGTAGACGCAGCAGAAACCGATTTGGGTGATGAACAGGAACGTGGTAACGATCCGTCTTGCCAGGATCGAGTACCTTCTCAGCCCCTCGGGTCCTGACTCAAAACTGTAGAATGCCACTTCCGAGAAATCCAAGGCCGGCCGCTCAAACCGCTGGCACAGCTCGTGGGAGCATCTGACCAGCATGTGCATGCAGTGGGTGCAGATGGCTCCCATGATCATGGTGCCAAAGAGGCCCACATACAGACCGGCGTTCCTGAATGCATCCGGCATGGCCAGTATGCCAGTGCCAATGTTGCCCTTCAGCAGATGGATCAGAGTGTCAAAGTTGGACGTCGGGTGCTCCAGGGTGCGATGGTGGGTGGGGTTGTAGTTGGACTTATCCGTCAATCCGTGCTCATCATCTCCCGATCCCGAGGCTGCTGCGTGCACTCACAGAAACAAATCGAAAGAAATATAAGTTTACAGTCGGAGCTCAATATAAAATTGGGTTCATCTTTTAAGCTATCAAATTCTAAATTTTTTAAATAGTTTATAGTTTTTTATTATTTTTTATTACCCAATCTGAAATATAATTTCATCAAAACATGTATTCATTCCAAGATTTAATAACGATTTCAAGCTTATTATTATTATTATTATTTTTTATTATATATTTCTGTGGAAACCCAGAGCGTAATATTTATGATAATTGTTTTTAAAGCAATGATTAACTAAACAGATTGAATGACTAAAAATAATAAATGTAACACTTATTCATTTTTGAGTCATTACATCTGTTTAATTAATCATTGCCCCAGAAATATTTATAGATTAGGATTTGAATTTGAATAATGTAAATATTACTCGATAAATATTCGGCAGTGGAACTACGACTTCATTATTTAACCCTGTTTGTACAGCTTTTATGTAATGTGTATAGTCATCTATTTCATTTAAAAATGTTGTTATTATTATTGTGGTTGTTTATCATTGTGCGAAAGCTCACTCACGAAAACTCAAACATAAACTCTCAAGTGCCAATAACAGAATACTTTTGGATGTTTTTAAACCCAACCAATTTGGAGATATTTTTGATGCACTTAATTTTGATTTTTATTTTACTGTGAATCAGTTTAATTTAGAGTCCATACAAGCAACATTTTCGGGACATTTAGTGTTTGTAGAGCAGATCACAAACTCACCTGCTAGGCTGTCCTCGCTGTGTACGTTGACCAGCGTGTTGTCCGGCGGAGAGCTGCGCACGGGTCGCGCCGCCGATCCTCGGCTGCCCTCATAGTCGGAGGCGTCGCTCTGCAGGAGCAGCGGCTGGCGTTCCGTCATCTTTTTCTTGCGCGGCGCACCCTCGGAACACTGGAACAAGTAGTACGAAATTAATTCAGAGCACTGCACTATATGGTGCGTGCTTCACGGCTGCTCAGAACGCACTAAAACTGAGAATTGAGAGGCCCGCTTTTCGCCTCGGAAATTTTCCGTTGACTCAATTTTCCACGCTTATAACAATAGGACGTGCAGATAGTGCGGCGGATAGTGGACAGTAAACGTTTGCCGGGGGCGGAGTGGAAAATTTCGACCATGCTGATAGTCGGACTCAACCTTGGACTTGACTCAAAGTACGATTAATTTGATCATTACATTACTTTGCATATGAGTCTGATTACGCTTGCTTCGGAAGTCGATATCAAATTCGCCAGTCCGTTCCCTCACTAGAGTATAGCTTTAATTTCGAAAACACTGACAGTCGCAAAAACAAGCAATACGAGGCGATAAGACCGGCAAATAGCCTGCAAAGCCGCAGATCGTACCATAAGTAGCGATTATATAATATGTATCCAGACGGTGAATCAGATATCCACCCATTATTTTCTGTTTATTTGGATTTATTGACTCAGCAGCGAAAGGTACTCAATTTGCATGCCTTTTTGTGACATATAATATTTCCGATGTTGATATTAGTTGCGTTTTCAAAGCTAGTATGTTTATGTAAAATGTAAAATAAAACTTCAATTGAATTATAATTCGAATAAAAATTAATTTAAGACAACACAATTACCATATAAGTAACATAAAAAAGTTGTTAAAAAAAAGTTTAAAATTAAGGATTTTGTTTCAATACTATCAACTGTATCTTTAAGAAAACTATGTCAATGATGTTAATTGTTTACATAAAGTGTGATTGTAACTTAGTCAAATACATTCTAGTTAAAATTTAAGTTAGAGTGCTTCTATTTTTTAGCCGACCTAAATACAACATTATTAAAAAATGTGGACTATTTTCAAATGTTATTTTTTTTTGTTGGCAGGAGCATTAAGGGATTATATTGTTAAAACCCAGACAAAACAGCAGGCTTATGTCAAGAGTCTTTATTTGAGCGCAATAAACAAATCAAACAAAGCATCAAGAATTCTAACTTATTTTTGTTTTATCTTGCATCACAGACTTGCACAACAAAGTGCGACCTTACAGAAATACATACGTATCTATATCTTGTTTTCACTTACAGAGAATATCGCAAATTAGATGGATGCCAACGTGATATTGTGGGTTTATACACTGATTTGCAGTAGTCGTTGTACTCGGCTTTTGGAAAGTTGGGCAAATAATAATCTTGGGACTAGAACTGAAAGAAATCATAATTAACAGATGGACGATAAAATCAAATAAACCCATTCAGCATGCACATGTGGGTGGACAGATGTGTGGGTGTGCTACCTGTTGAAGGTTCGTTAAAGGCGTCAGGTCCTCCATTGATTTTTTCCCGCTTGACACTGACAATGAAAAAGGTACTTCTGCAAAGGTCAGAACGTTGTGGCGCGATTGCGTTTTTATCAGTGCGAAAATTAAATCAAATTGAAGCCGAAGTGGTCCATTCCATTAAATAAAATATAGGTGTGCGTGGGGGAGGAGACGACGGATGCCAATTATCTTTTCCCAGTCTGCGAATCGAACAGAGAAAACATCAACAATGAATCATGTTGTATTCATACATTAACAGCAGTATAATAGGACGACTCCTAATTGATAGCAAGTATTTATTTTTATGCTGCAACACATGTTATCCCTTTATTGTCGTTGCGGTTTGAAATACATACGTTACAATTTTCTTCGAATTTAGCTCGTAATAACAATTGCCTCTCACCCCGAAACCAGCACTGAGCAAAAGACCAACAGTCGAGGTAGGTTTTTTCCGTATCTATCGATTATTTTGGCGATTAGGTGGTACAGTAACAATTAAATAAGAAATAAAATGTATAAATGTTAAACATTTTTCAAGAACAGGTTTTTAAAGCAAACAAGTACAGTAAAAAAGGTAAGTGTAAAATTGGAAAACAAGTAAATTACTACATTTTATTATGTCGATACATTTTTAAAAATTAATCTTTTCACGCTGGTTCAAGACTTCAATATTTATTGAAGTAACAACAATTTCAGTTATATTATTTGAATAACGAAATGTAAAATTTTAAAACGAAAATGTAAAAAATGACATGGCACTTTACATTTTTTATTATCATATTGTAATTCCTGTTTTCGGAAATTTTCCCAAATGTAATCAATTCTTACAATATTCCTAAGGCTAATACTATCCTGAATCGAAGAACCTACGAAACGAAAATTTCTTAACATAAATGACAGAACATTTTTTATGAGTGAAGTTTTGTATAGATTTATTTTATTTGATTCAGGTAAGTATTATCCCTTAAATACATATTTCAAAAATTTGTTAAAATGAATTTTATATTATAGAAATTCTTAGCAGACAAGCCATCAAGTGCCCACTGTACTCGTCAGAGTTTTCTGTATTATTTTCACATTCCACCAACGGTCCCACTAACGTGTTCTCTCCCATTTCGTGACGTGTCTGCGGTGAATTTATTATAAATCGCCTTTATCCTTAAATTACCGGACATATAGCCCAAATAAAAGCAACATGGTGGAGCTGACTAGCGTAATATCCAAGTTCTACAACGACTACGTGCAGAACACGCCCAAGAAGCTGAAGCTGGTGGACATCTACCTGGGCTACATTCTGCTGACCGGCATCATCCAGTTTGTTTACTGCTGCCTGGTGGGCACCTTCCCTTTCAACTCATTCCTGTCGGGCTTCATCAGCACCGTCAGCTGCTTCGTCCTGGCGGTCTGCCTCCGTCTACAGGCCAATCCCCAAAACAAAACCGTCTTTGCCGGCATTTCGCCGGAGCGTGGATTTGCCGACTTTATCTTCGCCCATGTGATCCTGCACCTGGTGGTGATGAACTTCATCGGTTAACAAAGCTATGTACTGTGCGACTCGGATATATTTATAATAAAATGTAACTCTAATAGTAGATCTTTCTGTAAGCGCCGAGGAAATCGAAAGGTTCCTGTGTGTAATCCAATCGGAGCCGTGGTTCCGGAATAGCCATGACAATGGGATCGACCTTCTCGGCATAATCGGCCAGCTGGGGCTCGTTTACCTTGCTTGCATCAGTTTCCTTGGACCGGCTGTCCTTTGAGGTGTTCCGCTTGACTTTGTGGGGTACCAGCACGGAGTCATTGACGTTTAGGGGCACTAAACCACTGAAAACAGTCTTATCCGGCGGAAAGTTCATCTTCTGGGTGACCTTTAAAGTGATATAAAATGGCTTAGATGCCGTTCTACGTTTTGAAAGCCAGGACTTACCTTTGGTGCTATGGCTGCCGCAGCTCCTGGCGAAAGATTTGTGTCTGTCTGCAACTGGGTAATGACGTTAATCTCGTCCTGCTTGCGTACGGTGCTATTGTACTGGGGCACGGCAAATTTGTGGACCGAGAAGGGTCTCCTGGACGTCAAACCGCCATTTTTGGCCTTGGGGCTGTCCGGTGTCGGGATTTCCTCGTCCATCAGAAGGCAGGACTCGACGAATACATGCGGGGGCGCTGTAGACGGGTGGTCCAATTGGACCCGTCGTGTGGCGGAGTTTCTTTGGCTCACATTAATTCGGGATTTACGCTTGTGTGGCATTTTGAACAGAGCCGCAAGGACTACGAAACTACTGTTTAAATCCACTCTGATCTTAAACAGCACGCCACACTGATTCGGGTATTTTACAGCACTGGTGGGGACAGCTGTTCTAAGGGAAACGTTTATTTATTTTTCTTTATTAGATTTTAATTTTTTAAATCAAATGGCTCAAAAAATTCGGAAAGAACAGTAGTTTTTTGTAATCTATAAATGGTACAAAGCTGGTTTAAAAACATAAAAAATTTGCACAGTAAAGCTTAAGTTAAAATAGTCACATGGAACGTTTTGTTAATTTTAAGAGGGCTTGTTTAAATATTTTAAATTATCTATTCTTACATTCATACATATTTGTTTCCCTGTTTTATTTTCTAAACCTACTGCTCTCTTTTTCCAATATTTACTGTAAACGTCTCAGCAAAGCCGGTTTTGTAGTTTTACAACACTTCTCTTAACCAGCAGCTGTTAGTTGGGTTCGAACCAAATATTTTGATTTATCATAAAGATGGCATTATCTCGCGCCAAGCCCGAAGAACTGCCCAAGGATGCTGTTGTTATAACAGAGGATCAGGCCCTTAAGTACCAGTGGAAGATCATAACCGCCTGGGACAAAGTTGGGGATGTGTGAGTGCAAGACACCTTCAAACCAACCGCTTACCTAACAACCGATTTCAAATAATGTATTGTAAATAGGTGGTCCCTGCGCTACGGCCCCGGAATTCTGAGTGCCATGGCCGCGGGAACGGGCGCCTACATAAATAACCACTATCGCACCAAGCTGCGACTGGGAGGACATGGTCGGCTGTCCAGTTACCTTCCCATTGTCGCCGTTCCCGCCATTTTCACCATGCTGGCGCACAAGTTCTTCATCCAGAGACCTATTCTGCTTAATCCACTGGGCGAGTGCCCGGTATGCATTCAGGTGCGCAGCGCCGCCTTCCAAACTAGTCTGGGCATTGTGTATCCCACGATCCTGGCCCCATTTGCCGCATTTATGTTCGCCACCCGATGCTACACATACCGCATTCCCTCAATCACGGAAAGTCCGCGTGAGGTGTTTCAGTTGTGGCGGAAGATCACCCGTCCCATTGTACCTGCCCTTAGCACCCTCATCTGTCTGCAGGCCCTTGTCACCATGTTCCTCACCGGCCAAGAGGACAAGCAGAACTTCAAAATGATGCTGCGCATGAGGGAGATCGAGCACAAGCTGGAAGAGGACAACCTGCCACAGCGAATCGACTTTTAATTGTTTTTATCTTGTTAACTAGCTGAAATAGAGACGCATTTTTGAGTTTAGTATAAATGTAGTTGTTATTTTTTGACGGTTTAAAAGTTAATTTGCCTGGCGCGAAATTGGTTGGCTAATGAATATCCTGTTAACAATCAGATAATTTTTTTAAAAATATATATTTTCTTATCAATATTATTTACACCTTTCAAACTGATAACACTCAATTTTGAAAGCAATATATTTTTAAAAATCATGCAATTATTTGTAAAAACCTATTCTGACCAGCCCTGGAATTATCGATAGCTCACAAAGTTTGCCGCATTGTCTATCGGAAAGGTGCGAATCCCTCACACGTTGCTGCAGTCGGCTGACGAAATTGTTTGCATTTGCATTTACTGTTCAAAACGTGAGTAATACAAAGCTTGTTTTGGTTGGACGCCAGTGATGACTAGTTCCAAATTTAAAATGTAAACAAAAGGGCCTTATACTGATTTAATTTGCATTTTAATTGTGTAACTTATTCACGTAGTGTGCAGTGTGCACTTTCACTGCTCCGATTTGTTGGCCATTTTGAGGGGTTAGGGAGCCCCAATAGTCGCGTGGCAACGTTTTTACTAAGTTCACCCACGGCTTGTAATTTCAGAACCAGCAAAATGAAGTTCCTGACCGCCAAGGAGGTGCGCGACGCCTATTTGGGCTTTTTCAAGGAGCAAAAGCACATCTATGTCCACTCCTCGAGCACAATTCCGCTGGATGATCCCACGCTGCTGTTCGCCAACGCCGGCATGAATCAGTTCAAGCCCATCTTCCTGGGCACCGCCGATCCCAACAGCGAGATGTCCAAGTGGGTGCGTGTGGCAAACACGCAGAAGTGCATCCGGGCCGGCGGCAAGCACAACGATCTGGACGACGTGGGCAAGGATGTCTACCATCACACCTTTTTCGAGATGCTGGGCAACTGGTCCTTCGGCGACTACTTCAAGAAGGAGATCTGTTCCTGGGCCTGGGAGTTCCTTACCAAGCGCCTCAGCCTGCCCAAGGATCGCTTGTATGTTACGTACTTTGGTGGCGATGAGGCCAGCGGCCTGGAGCCCGATCTGGAGTGCAAGCAGATGTGGCTCGACCTGGGTCTAAAGCCGGAGCACATCCTGCCTGGCAGCATGAAGGACAACTTCTGGGAGATGGGCGAGACTGGACCCTGTGGACCCTGCTCTGAGCTGCACTTTGACCGTATCGGCGGACGCAGTGTCCCAGAGTTGGTCAACATGGACGATCCTGATGTCTTGGAGATCTGGAATCTCGTGTTCATCCAGTACAACCGCGAGTCCGACGGCAGTCTTAAGCAGCTGCCCAGGAAGCACATTGATTGCGGCATGGGCTTCGAGCGGCTGGTGTCCGTCATTCAGAACAAGCGTTCCAACTACGACACCGATCTTTTCGTGCCCCTTTTCGAGGCCATTCAGGCGGGCACTGGAGCCCCAGCTTACCAGGGCCGCGTCGGCGCCGACGATGTGGACGGCATTGACATGGCCTACCGCGTGCTCGCTGATCATGCTCGCACCATCACCATTGCCCTGGCTGATGGCGGCACTCCAGACAACACTGGTCGTGGTTATGTTTTGCGACGCATCCTCCGACGCGCTGTGCGGTAAGAGTTTTCTCAGATGAATGTATTTAAGGGTTTGATAATCTAAATCAGACCATTAGATAAGCCAGTCTGTCTATTTGGTTTATTAACCATTATTTATCTAATGGATTTTTAGTTAGTTTCCAACTAATTTAAATCATTACAACACCAATTATATTACCATTTTTATTTATTTATACTTTCTAGCTATGCCACGGAGAAGCTGAATGCTAAACCAGGTTTCTTCGCCACCTTGGTCAACACAGTGGTCGATCTGCTTGGCGATGCGTTCCCGGAAGTGAAAAAGGATCCGCAACACATCATTGATATTATCAACGAGGAGGAGTTGCAGTTTCTCAAGACACTAACGCGCGGGCGCAATTTGCTAAACCGCACCATCGAAAAGCTTGGCAACCAGACCACCATTCCCGGAGATGTTGCTTGGCGGCTGTACGACACCTACGGCTTCCCAGTCGATCTCACCCAGCTGATGGCGGAGGAGAAATCCCTGCAAATTGATATGGATGGCTACGAGGCAGCCAAGCAGAATTCATATGTGCTATCACAGGGCAAGGGCGCTAGCAAGATCGAGGAGATCAATCTGGACGTGCACGCCATTTCCCAGCTGCAGGATCAGGGTGTGCCCCCGACGAACGACACCTTCAAGTACAAGTACGAGGCAGTTTCGGAGGAGCGCGATTCTGCGTACAACTACGGTGTGTGCAACAGCAAGATCGTGGCCCTGCGTTTCGAAAACCAGTTTGTGAACGAGATCAGCAGTGGACAGAAGGCGGGCATTGTCCTGGACAAGACTAACTTCTATGCCGAGAGCGGTGGTCAGATCTACGATCAGGGTGCTTTGGTTAAGGTCAACGAAGAGGCAAACGAATTCCTGGTGGACCGCGTCTACAACCGCGGAGGCTACATTCTTCACATCGGCGTAGTAGAGGGAACACTGAAGGTGGGTGATGAGCTGGAGCTGCACATTGACGTGGAGCGCCGCTGGCTAACCATGAAGAACCACTCGGCCACTCATGCCCTGAACCACTGCTTGCTGCAAGTATTGGGCAAGGACACCGAGCAGAAGGGCTCGCTAGTGGTGCCAGAGAAGCTGCGCTTCGATTTTAACAGCAAGGGGGCGATGACCATCGAGCAGGTGGCCAAGACGGAGCAGCTGACCAAGGATATGGTGTACAAGAATGTGCCCATATACGCCAAGGAGTCTCAACTGGCCCTGGCCAAGAAGATCCGTGGTCTGCGATCTGTCTTCGACGAAGTCTACCCAGATCCCGTGAGGGTAATCTCCTTCGGCGTGTCCGTGGACGAACTGGAGCAGAATCCCGATTCTGAGGCCGGCGAACAAACCTCCGTGGAATTTTGCGGCGGCACCCACCTCAGACGTTCGGGCCATATCATGGATTTTGTTATCAGCAGCGAAGAGGCCATTGCCAAGGGTATCCGTCGCATTGTGGCTCTTACAGGACCCGAGGCTTTGAAAGCATTGAAGAAATCGGAGGCTTTCGAACAAGAAATCATCCGACTTAAGGCCACCATCGATGCCGATCAGTCTGGCAAGGACTCCAAGTCTCATGTGAAGGAGATTGTCGAGCTGACCGAACAAATCTCGCATGCCACGATTCCGTACGTGAAAAAGGACGAAATGCGTAACCTTCTGAAGGGTTTGAAGAAGACTTTGGACGACAAGGAACGTGCCCTTCGCGCCGCCGTCTCTGTGACAGTCGTGGAGCGCGCCAAGGCGCTGTGCGAGGCCAATCCCAAGGCCACAGTGCTGGTTGAGCAACTGGAAGCCTTTAACAACACCAAGGCGCTGGATGCCGCTCTTAAGCAGGTTCGCAGTCAGCTACCTGATGCCGCTGCTATGTTCTTATCTGTCGATGTGGACTCCAAGAAGATCTTCTGCCTAAGCTCGGTGCCCAAGAGTGCCGTGGAGAAGGGTCTGAAAGCAAACGAGTGGGTGCAGCACGTCTCTGCCACTCTGGGGGGCAAGGGAGGCGGGAAACCAGAATCCGCCCAGGCTTCGGGCACAAATTACGAGAAAGCGGACGAGATTGTCCAATTGGCCAGCAAGTTCGCCCAGTCAAAACTGTCTTAAATGCATCAAGAACTAGCAAGCAGCAAAACCACAATTACTCACAATTTTGATACACACTTATGCTTAATTCTAATCCGTTGATCTGTTCCAAACAGCATTTCAGATGAATTTTACGGCTATTTATAAAATAAAAGCATTTATACACTTATAATAATTGTGTGCGTTTGGCTTTGGGGGGAAAAATCTGAAATCGATATATTTCGTTTCGATTTGATCTTCTTAATTATAAAGTAAAAACTACCGAAGGTCGTTTTTAATAAATGTAAGCCACGAATTTAACTCATTTCGCACATTTAATTGTTTTTCAAACACTACTGATATAGTAATTCCTTATTGAATAATATAATAAATAAAAAATTCGTCAATAACTATTTTTTTTAATATGAAATTCATAATTTAAAAGCCTAAGATTTATTCTTCTGAATTATCCAATCCACTGCCGCGGCAAAGTTGTCTACCAAAGCTGTTGGTGGTGGGGATGGATTGACATCTGGCAAGTATTTGCCAGTCTTGACCAAAATTCCCTGCATGCCCACGCTCATGGCGCCCACAATGTCATCATTGGCATCCTAAAAAACAGAAATTAAAATAGAATCCATAATGTGTTAAGTGAGCCTACTTACGTCTCCTATCATAACGCAGGAGGCGGGATCCAGACCAGCCAGAGCTCCTTCGAAGAAATAAGGATTGGGCTTGCCAATCACTTTAGCGGTTCGTCCTGTAGCAAACTCCAGACCCTTAACAAAGCATCCTGGGCCTAAAGCTAGTCCATCGGCACGCTTGTAGTATTTACCCTGATGCACGGCCACCAGTTTGTGGTTCTTATTCTCCAACAGAACACTAGTGGAAAGTTGATCGTTACTTTAAATCATATGGTCTTCGGCATGCTACCTACTTGAAAGCCTCGTTGAGTTGGTCATAGTTGAACGCCTTAGGTGCTAGGCCAATCACAACTGAATCCTGGTAGCGCCTAGTATCCTCTGGTGGAAAATCCTGGCGAGCATCCTCAGACAGGATGTAGTACGGATTCAGTTTCTCATTCTCCACAAATGCGACTGCGGCGCTCAAGGAACTGTAGATTTCCAAGGGGTCCAGATGGAAGCCAATCCTGCAGAGCCGTTCGTGAAGAGTTGCCTTCGAGTCCTTTGTGGTATTTGTAACGAATTTGACCGCAACGCCAGCATCTCGCAATCTGCACAATACATCCGTATGTTATTTATAAATAGTTTGTTTACTTTTTAATATTGAACCTCTTCAAAGCCTCAACTGCATTTGGAGTGGGCTCATCTTCCACATGCAAGGTGCCACTGAGATCGATGAGGGCTGCTTTAATGGACATCCTTCTCAACTGTGGAAAGCTTCTGCTTCCTCTCAAGAACAATAACATTTAGCAATTTCCAGCTAGTTCGATAATTTTCCGATAGGCTTTTCGATATGATTTTCTATCAGCAGGTTGTGTCGCCATGGGCGTAACCAGGGTTTTTTCCTCTTTAAATATTATGGTTCTTACATTTCAGTTCATATTTAAACAATTACTATTGCATCAATCCTAGCTCCTGATAATTTAAATACGATCAGAAGCAGTACTTATTATCAGCTCAGTCATTTAAAAAACATGTTCGCCCCACTGCTTACGAACCCTTTTAGTTCTGCAGCATTTCTTTTTAACTACGCTCATGTTCTCTTGCACTTCAAGATGTTGTTTATAACCGGCAGATCTTTCCTAGCGGGGTTTTCGTTAGATATATCCAGAAACGTTAAACCAATTGGACTCGTAGCGAACTACTGCCAAGCAGCAACTGCCCTGCGTCCAAAGAAGGCGAAATCCACCCGAAAAGAGGTAAGATCTTCAGTCCCAAGGGATTTTACATAACTTATCCATATTTTCTGATCTCCGATCCAGGCGCAGTACTTCTCCGATGCCAAGAGGATCCGTGCTATCGGCGGGAAGGGCGGCGATGGCTGCGTGTCCTTTCTGCAACTGTGGTGCAATGAAAGGGCTGGCCCGGATGGCGGAGACGGTGGCCACGGCGGACATGTGGTGTTCCAAGCCTCCAACGATGTGCGCAACTTTAACCACGTGGGCAGTGTACTGAAAGCGGAGGAAGGAGAGCGGGGCGGCTCCAAGGATTGTCATGGCAAGAACGCCAAGCACGCTATGATTAAGGTGCCCATCGGAACCGTCATCAGGAATTCCCAGGGACTCATTGTCGGGGATCTCGGCCAGGCGGACCTCATGTTTGTGGCCGCTCGAGGCGGAGCCGGCGGCAAGGGCAACCGCTTCTTCACAACGGACAAAGAAACGAGTCCCAAGGTATGCGAATTTGGTCCCAGTGGCGAGGATATCTCTTACACCCTGGAACTGCGGAGCATGGCAGATGTCGGCCTAATTGGCTATCCAAACGCGGGCAAAAGCACCCTTCTGAATGCCCTGACCCGGGCTAAACCAAAAGTGGCTCCCTATGCATTCACCACGCTGCGTCCACATCTGGGCACCGTCCAGTACGATGACCACGTTCAGCTTACCATCGCCGATCTTCCCGGACTCGTTCCCGATGCCCATCGCTACAAGGGATTGGGAATTCAGTTCCTGAAGCACGCTGAGCGTTGCACCTTGCTGCTTTTTGTCCTTGACGCCAGTGCACCGGAGCCCTGGACTCACTACGAGCAGCTCATGCACGAGCTGCATCAGTTTGGCGGGCGACTGGCTAGCCGGCCGCAATTGGTGGTGGCCAATAAACTGGACGTGGAGGAGGGTCAAAGTAACTTTGAGGAGCTACAGCGCCGACTGCAAAATCCCGTGCTGGGCATCAGTGCCAAGATGGGTCACAACCTGGGACAACTCCTGAACAGCATACGCAAAGGATACGACCACCACAAGGAGCAGGCAAAAGACTTCAGTTAGACCGCTTTGTTTTAGTTTTTTTAATTGTTATTTATAAATTAAACTTTAATCTTATAAGCTACACAAATGGGAAACATAGTTTACAAGCCCTCCTCGGATGTGGGCAGCCAGAACGCCATGTTGGTGCATGCGGAGGCCAGCATCATGTACTTGGGATTGAACTGGACACATTGCACCGGCCCCGGATGGTCCCCATTCAGCACTGAGACTTTGTTGCCTGTGTCTGCGTTCCAGATGTGCACGCGCCCGTCGGTGCTGCCCGAGAAGATGAACTGCGAGTCCGGGCTGAAGCTCGCCTCGATGGCGATGCCTTTGTTGTTCGGATAGCCGGTGAACGTTTGTAGCGGAGTGCCGTGGAAAGCGTCCACCAACCGGATGACCGAGCCATTTGTGCTGATCAGGATAGTTTTTCCGTCCCGCGAGAACTTCAGGCCGGTCCAGTCGCACTCCTTCTCCTGGTTAAGCTTGAAGGTGACGAAGGGGCCCTTGTCGAAGGAGCGCAGGTCGTACAGCTTAATGCTCTCCGAGTTAACTCCGGCAGCGAAGATCAGGCCCTCTGGATCGTATGCGGCAATTGGGCGGCCGGAGAGATGCATCAGGCCCTGACAGTTGGGCGAGCGCAGGTCCCACAGGCGCAGCGTCTTGTCCAGCGAGCCGGAGAGAAAGGTGTCCTCAACCGGCGATATGCACAGCGAGATGACTTTCTTGGTGTGGCCGGGAAAGTAGCGCAGGTACTTGTTGTCGTGCAGGCTCAGATACCGGATGGTGTCGTCCACCTTCGTGGAGCTGTGGATGGCCGTGTTGTTGGCGTGCGTGAAGTGGATGAGGTCCACTCCATACTTTTTCGAGTTGACCGTGCGCGACTGCGTCCCCTTTTCGCAATCGTAGATCACAATCTGGTCATCCTCGCTGCAAGAGATCAGGTGCTCCCCATTCGGCGCAAAGTCGATCGCGTTGATCTTGTCCGTGTTCTCCCGGAAGATCTTGGCCACCTTGAAGCTGCGCACCACAGAATCTATTAGTTTTATCTTCATTTTGATCCACCGGATTCTGTTTTGTTTTCAATATTTTTTTTGACGCGAGGCTCTGTTAGCGATGGCAGTTGTCCACGGTTCGATGTGTGGTTGCGTTATCGATATCGAACCACTGAGCTGCAAGTGGTTCCGGAATGAACCACAACTGCGGAACTAGTAAAAGCTTTGAAGATTTTATAACGGCCGATTTGGAAAAGGACGTTTAGCAACTAAACCAAAGAAGATCGTTTCTGTCCGAGTTAATGGTTTTTTTTTTAAAGGGTGAAGCAGAATAAAGATCTTTTGTTTGTTTAAGTTTTTAAATTTTTGAAATATAAACAGTGCTAACCTGATTGTTACAACTGTAAATAGCTAAATAAATGATAAGGGAATAATTGCCATTTTTAGGAAAACAATTAAAGTCCCTTCTAAAACTAAATGAATAAAAAATTTTGTAAGAAAAACCAAGTTTTATAATTACAAATACTACCACGCCCATAGATAAAGACATACTTTTTGGTCAACAACAAAATTTAAGCGTTATAGAAGCCACATTAATTTAGCTACATTTTGTAATGTACACTGTGAAATTGTTTATGGTCTATTTAATTTATTTGCTGCGGAGGGCAGTCGCAGGTGATACTGTGGGTATTTCCTAGCAGCTCCTTGGGGTCAACATATACAGCACCCTCTTTGCCTCTGGCGAAAGGTGTTTGACCGTTGGTTTGTAAGTAAAAGTCGCCATGTATTCTGTAAATTACAATTTCAAATGATTAGATCAAAATTTGCGTGTATCGTAAAAAGAAGTTCCTACATCGTCGGGCAATGGTGACCCATCACCACCGGCGGGCATGTATCCGCTGTTTTGTTCTGCTTGAAGTCCGACCATTTCTTTGCAGGCACTGCATCGAATCCAATGGGATACCGATCTGAAACACTTTCGGCCCAGAACCACCAACTGCGCCGATGGCTGGACAGGTCGTTGTCGCTGAGCATTTTGTAGTTCCGCTTGGGGCAGCCCGGCTGCAGGCTGCTGCCTCCGTTGGGCCAGAAATCCGCCGTTCCAGTGCTCGTCGGAGCACCGTAGAGCCAGGCATCCGTGTGTATCACATCCACAAACTCCGCATCATTCGCGGAAAGGTGGGCGCCCGGGTAGAATAGCGGAAAGGCGGGATCCAGGGCGGAAATTCTACAGCAAATTGGTGAGGATTAGTAAAAAAAAAACAGGAAAATAAATTAAAATTATAAATTAAATATTTTTTCGTTTTTTGTTTTTGAGTTAAAGCTACATAGATAAAATGTAATTTTAAAAAATTATAGGTGATACTATCCTTACGACTTTTTCATGCATTTTGATTTAGTACAGAATTGGTTTCTAATCTTGCACTTAATGTCTTTTACCATCTTGGTCCCTTGATATATTCAGAAATTGTAAAAAACTCTTACCTTTTTAGCTTTCTAACGCCTTTGGTGCGCTTAATGATTTCGCGACCGAGGAGTCCGGCCAGTTGGCCGCCCATCGAGTGTCCGACAATGTGAAACTTCTCAATGTCCAGGCCATGGTCAAACATTTGGAGCAGGACCTTGGCCAGCTCTGGGCCCAATTGCTTAAGGTTGGGGAAGGCATCGAACATATAGTTGCCATCGGCCAGCTCACCCCAGTCCAGGACAATAAGGTTGGTATCCTTACGTTCCAGATAGGCTTCAGCTATAACGTGAATGCTCTCCACATCCGGATCTTCGAGGTAGCCATGCAAATAGAGCACGGTATTCTTGCACAAATCCAAGTGCTCGTCCTCCAATAGACTTTGGAAATCGGTTAAGTCATAGATATCACTATCTGCTACGGTGGGTCTGCGGGCGAATATATAAAACTTTAGGTAAATTCTTGGATAACAGCAAAAAAAATCTATGACCGAACATGTTAAATTTAATGATATTATATGCCGGATTAATATTTAGAAACAGTTAACTTACCCGTAATATAGTATAAACTTCGCAGTCGTCAGATCCGCCTTGGAGTTCTTTAGTCCACAGAGCAGCCCTGTGCAATAATTATCCAAATCGTATTAGCGGAATTTTCCATTTTCGCTTACTCACTTACTGGATTTGTTTTTAATGGCCTTGTGCATGTTGCTTTGGGGTTGGCGGCTATTAGTCCATAAAATGATTGATTACGTGGCCAGTGGGTTGTCCGGATATCCTCTGCTCCCATGCGGTGATTGGCAAAGACTGGGACGGACACTCGGTTAGCCGGATTAGTGTGGCGTGGCCTGCAACCCATCGAAATTGATAACTCTAATTAAATTTCAATATTTCGGATAAGATAGTGAGGCTTGCGACATGAGCATCGTGAATCACATGAGTGGCACCAACGGCGGCAAAGTCCGGCTGGAGGTCCAAACCTTTGCCTGTTCATGCATCATTCATGTGTACATACAGTGGAACATCCGATTTTGGGTACTCAAATGTTTTAAAATCCCAATTATTCACCCACTTCTAGGTTGCTGAACAAGTTTAATCGAACGTTAATCCCATTATGCACTTGAGAAATCATTTTAAGGTGATTGGGCGAAAGCAATAAATGAAAGCTGCGAAAACACTGTCGCCAGTGAGTCTACTACAGGTTGTTTATTTTAATTCCACATTCACATTCAATCAAAATGGCAATACTAACCATTTCCTCCAACAAAAGTTAGGAGAATAATTACAATGTTACCCAGTTTTTAATTACAAAAACTAAAAGACTATAATATTTAAATGATCTATTAGCTTGCCCATTACAATTAAATCTTATAGTCTATTACAAATTGATTAGAAATTTTAAAATGTTCAATCAACCAAATTACAACCATTTTTGTAATTTGCCTTAGTTATAAGTTTTCCTTTCATAATTTAATTGCGTTGTGATTTATAGTATATAAAATAACTCATTGAAATCTTTTCTTATAAATAACATATATGTAGCACTCAAAAAAGTACTTGCCACTCTAAACAATAAACCTTGGTTAAGGGCCGTTAAACATGCCATAAAATATTAAGGAAAAAGATAAAAGCTTGCCAAGTGTCAGTTTAACAAGCTGTAGGGCCCACTGTCTGTTGCCGCAGATTACCTTAACCTGGGTCTCAATGAACAAACTACAATGCTTAAATATGCAGACTTGAAATTACAGCAATGCCACACACACGTGTACACTACAGTGTAACGTCCTTTAGTTGAATCAACACACATATAATTGGATTGTGAAGGCTATATTGGACTGCTTAAGTAATTTAAATATATTTTTTTAAATAACGAAAAATTTTGAGTTGACAAAGTCTTATTCAATTCTCCAATATTAAACAGCAGAAGTAATTTTGAATGGATAAAAATGTCTCATTGACATTCGGACTTATGAAACTTAATAAACTTAAGCACCATAACTATAATCTGAATTTCTATAACAAGAAACAAATCACAATGAATTTTATTTGGTCAAGTTATGGCACTCGACTTATAAACAATTCGACATAAGCAAGTTTGACTGTGAAATTGTATGTAGATTTGTGTGGAAATCACTTCCCAAGGCAATCGTAATTTAAGTACCGGCCTTTTTTGCCTTAATTTCGTCGTCATATTACGGACATAAATAAAGTGCACTTCAATTTAGATTCCGGCTTATCGGGGGAAAATTAGCCGTCAGATAAAGCTGTGGGTCAGGGGGCGAGGGGATCGGCGCCAACCACTTGGCGGAAGGCAAAAATATCGCTTAGCAAAACGCGCCACTTGGGGACAAAGGCAAAAAAAAAAAGGCTAAAGCTTGATAATGCCACAATAATTGAAGTTACAGCTCAGCATTTTCGACATAAGCAAGTAATTAACGCGTACTCTATGGGGTATATTTATATGGGCACTTGTTTCGTCGGCGGGGCAGGTGGCACCATAGATCGTAGGTCAGTGGACGGAAAACGGACGAGGAGATTGCGACACCAGTGGGGAAATTGATAATGGTTCGCGTTCGCCTGTATTTGGGCACACAAACACCAGTGTTTCCGTATATATGCACATAATTGATTGGTTCCACCCATTTGCCCAATCAAATTTGCATCTGATTCCCCTATTGACGCGCCATTCCGCGGTGATTTGGGGCACGAGCGCCAGTCGACTAATTCAATGGCACTTACGAGTTACGAGTGATTCGGAATCGCCAGTTAAACAAACATTGACCGACAAACAGAGAGACGACTAAAAATACAAGCGCACCGCCCCGTCGCAAAAGTCCAACTGATCTCTCGCTCGAAAATGCTCGCACCGCAAAGCAAACAAATAAGAAATAAGCCCCAACTATCGCCAGGTGTCAGTTTGGGGACTATCGATATCCAACATATTTTCTAAAATCATTTCACAAATTAAATAATCGTATAATTAATGATTTGCAAAAGGAATAGTCAATTCTTTAAGTTAAGAATCAATGGTTACTACTCAGCTCATGACATATTGATTTTCAAGCTAGAAATGATCTCGTTTTGGAGTCGTGCTAAATGACTAAAATATAAATAAACAAAAACTTCTTGGAAACTTTTTAGAAGCAATGCTTTGTACTCACAATTCAAAACCATACGAATAGTTGTGTAATATTCAATTTATATTTTTCCGCTAGTAAGTATAATTCGGACTTATTAAAAATCCCATCCTTGTTGTTTCACTACAATTTTATTTTGCATTCAGATGCGATCAAATGTTCCGAACTCTACACATGTTTTTAATAATGATCTTTATGCCTATGTGGTAATTTATGTATAATATAAGTATGTAAGTAATAATGTTTAGCTGTGTCGCGTTTAGTGGGTCTCCCTCCTGTGCTGACCATGGTGGCACTTCTCCGGTCCGCTCCTTGAACTCCCGAGTCCGATTGTAACTCCGTCCATCATCCAGCATCGGCTGCAGCGTTAAACACCTCCCGGGATCCACTACAAATTTCCGTTCTTAAGTGTTGTTGCTACATAATATGTTTTGTTGCCGGCGTTAAATACATACAGTTTTAAAAATAGAATAAAAAAGATGCAAGAAGGTTGATTACGCTGTAAACAAATATACAAATATATTATTGCACACAAACACAGAGTGGGTAAGAGAGACGGCCACGTGGTGGAGATGTTACCGGGAAAGAGACAGAAAAAGATGGTACAACATTAGTATCGGTTATAACTTGGTCCACTGCATTCGCACTTTAATCTGGTATTTAGCTTCGTTATCTTGAACAAACAATGAGATGTGAATTTAAGTCATGGCGAGGGGAATTGAACATATTGGCAGTGGAACTGGCTGGAGACAGCGGGAGGCACATCACACTTGTTATGGTTGGCTACTCATCCTCTAACATTCCGATTCAACCTTGGGCGGCTCCGCCACCGCCGCCGCTGCCTGGCCGTTCATCTCCTGCAGTATGTCATCTTCAGCCGCCGGCTGTGCAGGCGGTTCTACGATCAGCTTTGAATCCATTGCAGCCTCAATTTTTGCACCCATGCAAGGCGGCACCGAGGTTCTAAACACATTCAGTTCCATTTCTACATCAGGATAGCAATTTATAATGAATATTCTATATGAAGTTAAAATTAAACCTCTTTTTAGATTTGAACACCTTTTAAACAAAAATAAATTTAAAATATTGATTCTTTACGAGGTAAAAGATTAGTAGTATAAACAACATGGAAAAGCTCGCAAAATGTATCTCTAAATAAGAAAATCATACTTTTAAAAGTGGGTTTCCTAATGTTTGTCTATGGATTTCTCATGTTTACAAAATTTTAAATATTTTCATCGATTTCTTGTCAACCTCATTCACTTTAAGTAAAGGGAATTTTTAACCTCAAAAAGATGCATGCTGCATTAGCCGCGTCCTGTAAAACCCCACCAATAATTTTATCAGTGCTTACCTGCTGCTATGCCGGCAATGGCCTGTGCAGCAAAATGCTTGACGTCCACATCCGTGTCCGCGTTCAGTTTGTCAAGGGTGGGCTTTACTTGAGCATCGATTACGCTGGCCTCTAGGAAGGGCGAGATCTTCTGCAGGGTCTTTGCCACATTGAATCGAACATTTGCCACGGGATCGGCGGCAAGCAGGAGGACTGTGGGCAGCAGCAGCTTAGTAGTGATATCTGTGCCGCAGACCTCTGCCAAAACGTTCAGGCAGAACAAGCAGGTCATTCCTGTTCAACAAAAAATCACTATGAAAAATCACTCTTGAAAATTTCTATACCCACTACTCACTGTGCAAATAGTTCTTATTGCGCGACATAACTAAGATCATGGGAATGATGGCCTGCTCGGCCCAGGGAGCTCCGAACTGCTCCACCAGCTTCTTCATGTTGAGGGTGGCCGCCTCCCGAATGGCGTATACGTGATCGTTGAGCCAGCCCATGCAGAGACCGCGCAGCTTCTGGTCGAAGAACTCCTGACCCAACTGACCGGCCAAAGCAGGCATGTACTCGATGATGGCTAAACGCACGCGCCACTTGGAGTCCTCGGCCAACTCGACGATGGCGGGCAGGAGAGACTGCGACAACTGCTGGATGCCGATAACGTCGTTTACGCAGTCTAGGTTCGAGATGATATTCAAGCGCACTTCCGGGCACTCGTCCTTGAGTTGAATAAGGAACAGGGGCAGCAACTGCTCTACCGTCTGATAGGCACCCAACATCGGACTCAAGCCCATGATCACAGAGGCCAAGGCGGACTTGACATGTGGGTTGGGGTCCGAAACTAGATCGCGCACATACGGCAAAATGGAGCTAAGGATGATTTGGACCTGGTTAACCTTGTCCAGGTTGGCACAGAAGTCCTTCACCTTAGTAGCCACGGCAGCCCGAACCTCGGCCTCAGCGTCCTTGAGCAAGTACTGGAAGGCGGGCACCAAATCCACACGAGTGATCTCTGGACCTACGGCCTTTTGCAGGTCCACAAACTTCTCGGCCACCATGTAGCGCACCCTCCACGAAGAGTCGCTGGCGCACTGGCGCAGTGTTGGCAGAACCAGCTAAGACGTTGAGGAAATTTTGTAAGCCAAGGTATTGCGTATATCAATGCTTATCCACTTACGTGCTCCACGTCGTCCTGGGGCAACAGCTGGGCGATGCTGACACAAGCCTCCACAGCCAGCAGACGAACAGAGTCCTGAGTTAAGTTAATGCACAAGTTAAGTTAATGGTAAATACAATACAAGCACGCAAGCTGTATTTTCTAATTGCCTATTTGATTACTTGGATACGCGTTTGTTCAGAATTTTAATAAAATTCTGATTAGAAAAATCAAAGACTTATCGAAGCAAATAAGGGCAATATACAGAAAATGTGTTATATCAGCGTACCTGATCATCCTGTGCCAGCTGCACAAAGTTCGGAATCAAATCGGACTTCAGATACTCTATCTCCACGACCTTGGCAAACTCGCCCAGCTTGTTGGCTGCTGCGCGACGCACCATGGGTGTTTCGTCTTGGCAGAGCTTGCGGAAGTTAGCGCGTAGCTCGGCCTTCACCGGCTGCGAGACCCGCGGATAGCAGACCGAAAAGAGGCCGCAGGCGGAGGTGCGTGAGGTGAACCAGTCACCGGAGACCAGGCGCTGTAAAGTCGGAACTACGTGGATCTCGAGATCCTGGGCACTGTGCTCAGCGGCTACGGTGCGCAGAGATTCTACGGCCTTGTCCCGCACCACAGTCTCCTCCACTGTGGCCAGACTCTCTAGGGGCGGGATCAAGTACATGGCGAACTCGGGTCCGCCAACAAGACCTGTTAAGGAAAGGAGGGGAATGTTCAGAGAAAACTCATAACAATAATTACTCTCTATTTGCTCACTTGTAAAGTTGCCCAGTTGATCGGCCAGGGCCAGCAGCACCTCGTCTTCATCGTATATGGTCTCAGTGAGGAAGGGAATCAACTCGGACCGTGTGCGTTCCTCGCCCAAAGCCAGAGCGATGGTGGACAGTTTCTTGATAGAGTTGAGTCGAAGCTGTTATGTAAAGCGAAAAGATTGGATTATATGTAGACAAAACAAAAGTAGAAAGCCATTTCTGGCGGAATTTCAATTTTCGGGCTTGTCTGGAGGGTGCTAATAATAGTTAATGGTAACACAAAATATTTGTTGCCGATAACCAAAATCGCTGATTGTTAAATTTTTACCTCCCGCAACAGAGCTAATACAAATCAAAATTATTTTATTAAACTAAACAGCCAAAGTAGATTCTTATAATTTTTTAAACTTCACACTTTTTTTTTTTAATAAATCACAATTAACCAGAACATTTAAAAAGATAAATATCGAAAAAGCTATGTTGTATTTAAGCCTCTGTAAAGCTTAATAATTGTTTTCTTTTTGAGATTAGATTAGTATTAAGATAAGAACGTTTGTTCTTCAAGTAATAGAGTATGTTAAAATTGCAGTGTTTTTTAATTGTTGCTGAATAATCACAGTTAGTTGTTCTATTTATAAAACCAGAATTTGCAAATTGTATATGCAAATAATTCGTGCTTGTAAACATCGTAAATTATGATATCTATATATAGATACATGTAAGTTAAGCAAATATCAAATTCGTTTGGAATGCGCAGATAAAAACCTATGTAGATAATTTTGATTAATTAATAACAATAGGTTTTCTTTATGTTGTTCCAGAAAACAAATAGTTTGTGTACATGGAAATATGGAATAATTTTTATGTGCACTAACAGGCATTCACCCACACAAATAGCTATGCACACACAGTGACGCATTTTTGCACAAATACACAGGCATCCAGGCACGCTTCCCCATTTTAACACTAGAATATTTCGCAAATTTCGGGAAAGGCCTGCAGATTTGGGCGGGGCGGTTGCCCGATACTAACCTGAACATCCTCGTTCTTCAATTCGTCGATCAGTACCGCAATGGGATATAGAGAATCGTCGACTGATTTGTCGCTCGCTGCCATTTTTTCCGCTGTTGCTGCTGCGCTCACACACACGCACTGAAAATCGGTTTTTCTATTCTGCAGGCAACCAACTAGGTTTTGCCCTCTGGGGATTCGCAATTCGCTTGTTTGGGGTTACAAAATAATTTCGCAATCTTCTCTCTTCCCTCGGCTCCAATTCGCAAGTGTTCTACACAATATTCTTTGATTGCTTTTGCAATGAAAATCGTACGTCGTCGTTCGGTGCAATTTTTTTTCCCCAAGTGACACAACGATAGTGCTGGCACGAAAATCGATGATAACTCGATACTATCGATGTTTGCAGAAAGGTAGAAACATCGATATTTTTCACAGCTTGAAAATCATAAATAGGAGTTAGGGCTTTTAAGCAGGGTTTCAGTTATTTAAAATATATTTAAAATAACTGAAACTTAGCAAATAATATAAAACATGCTTTGCACGAAAAACTGTCTACTTCAGCAGGAACTCCACAAAATAAATTAAATCAATTTTATTGGAGCTTAATTCTCTAGGAAGGTTACAAACTCTGTCAGCTTGAGCAACTGATCATCGTTGGCGCGACTGGGCGTTGATTCCTGAACCTTGGGCTTAAGGATCACCCGCTCGCCGTCCAGTTCCTCAGTCCAATTAAGGACCACATAGGCTTTCTTTAGTTCTTCCTCCGACATCAGGGACAATTCCATTAGATTATGTTGGTATATGGACACATAGGCGCTGCCCATCAGTCTAAACAGCTCCCCGCGTTGTTTGACTAAGAATTCTCTTTGTTATAATTATTTAAGAAACTTTTATATGCTAACTTACTTAAGAGATCTTCAACAGGTGACTTTACCCTCTCTGACCACTCGTACTTGATGTGTTTGAAGAAATCGGCATAGTTATTGTTCTGCAGTGCCTGATTAAGCAAGTTCAGTTGGACCAGTTCTTTGTCTTCTTTTAATTTAGCCGGAATTCGCATCCACAGCAATTTGGCATTGGCCCTATGAATTGTGTGTCAGAAATGTTGTTGTTGGTTTCATAAATATGCAGTACTTACAGTTTGTTTTGATAAAGATAAATCGCCAGTAATTGCTGGTAGACTTCAGCTCCCAATTCGACTTGCTGTGGAATCGGAGCAATTTCAATGTCTTATACACTTTTAAGATTACTAAACCACTCACCTCAAACTCCTCGCTCTCAAGTCGCTCCAGCAGTTCACTATATTTGTTTAAATGCATTTTTTATGTTAAATTTTTGGTCCGAAAACAATAATATGACCGTTCAGCTTGGGATTGTAAATAAAATCTAGGCAAAGCAACTCTGTGTGTGTGTGTGTAGAGTTTGGTTATCAAGAAACTAAACATATCGATAGTTGAATTCTCCAAGTTATAAAATAACGAAAATGTTTGTATACTAATAAATGCCAAACCAGCTTGTTAATAAAGTTTTGTTCTACTTCTAACAAAGATCATTCGTTTATGACAATATATCGGATGGCCGCCTGTTATCGCCACTATCGATACCTACTTTGACAGATCTCCACAATCACAGAGCTGTCAACGTGCCAAAAGTCTCCACCTTCTTTTCGGTGTCAAAAACTAGACTATCAAGATGGGTCGTATGCACGCTCCTGGGTAAAAATGCGATTTTTTAATGTTTCCGATGCAACTGTGCAAAGCAGAATGTTTGCAAAATGTGCCAGCCGTGCGGGATAAGCAAATGAATGTGATAAATGCGATTCCTAAGGGGTTAAGCCGGTTACAAATCGCACCCAAAGGCAAGCACATGGTGCAGACGTTTCGATTTTGACAGGCGCCGCCATAAACGCGTACTAACAATATGGGTATTTGTTCACAGCAAGGGTATTTCCCAATCAGCCCTCCCCTACAGACGCACTGTCCCATCTTGGCTGAAGCTGAACGCTGAGGATGTCAAGGACCAGATTAAGAAGCTGGGCAAGAAGGGTCTGACGCCCTCCAAAATCGGTAAGTTCGAGCCCCCTGTGTTGTTGTTTGAGGTTATGTTAATCAAATTTCCCGTATTCCTCATTGTTTGCAGGCATCATCCTGCGTGACTCGCACGGAGTGGCCCAGGTGCGTTTCGTCAACGGAAACAAGATCCTGCGCATCATGAAGTCGGTTGGTCTGAAGCCCGACATTCCCGAGGATCTGTACCATATGATCAAGAAGGCCGTGGCCATCCGCAAGCATTTGGAGCGCAACCGCAAGGACAAGGACGGCAAGTTCCGTCTGATTCTGGTCGAGTCCAGGATCCACCGTCTGGCCCGCTACTACAAGACCAAGAGCGTCCTGCCGCCCAACTGGAAATACGAGTCGAGCACCGCCTCCGCCTTGGTTGCCTAAGTCGTCGTCCTCGATTCGCTAGTTGGTAGTTTGTTTTCAAGTCTTGTGGGCCTACATTTCCATCAATGTACAACCAATAAACCCAACAATAAAACTGGAAATCGGAACTATTTTATAGACTAAATAATTGCAGTCCTACTTATTTCACTTGAAGGAAAGTTCCGTTGGTAATAAGAATGGAAAGGAATACAAGTAAAACTATTTTTGATGACTTTAAAAATGAGTGGCCCGAAGGTACAAGATCATTTTTCTGAGAATGTTCTTTGTGTTTATTGTTTTTCAAAAGGCTTTAAAGAAAATGTTATTATAATGGACAGATCAGTTGTGCAAAGTTTTGCTATTGCAGTTCATTACCATATTAACAAGTTTTGGACTCAACCTAAATTTGTTCAATAGATATTTTTTAATTTAAGACTAAAGGAGATATTTAAGAAAGCATATTGCCATTACCGCGACTTATAGTATAATCAGTTGTTTGATAAACAAGTTTTATTTTTTAAATTGAATTGGATTAATGGAATCTATTTTGATACGGTGCCTTCTTTTAAAATGATAACTCGAAGATACTTTCGAATAGAAGGCATTAAATTGGTTTTAATTTTTTTTTAACTGTCTTAAAAATTATTTAGCAAATTTCCAAACTATTATAACCTTTTGTCAGGTTAAAGGGGTTGTAAGTTTCAACTTTCAAATTGAAATTGGATGTTATAAGCTTTAAACTAGCTACTAGGAACTAGTTTAATGCCATTCTTTTAATTGTACTTGTTGCACCGTTGTCAGCAAGAAATGGCAATGTGCATACTCTCCTACATGAACATGAACACGGGTAACGAGTGCACAGTCATACTTCTATAAATATACATTTTCTAGTAAAGTATTGAATATTACCAACATAAGAAAACGACAAAATTTGATGAAGTATTTTAAAATATTTCTGAGCCCAAATTTTTTCAAATGTAATAACTTATCTCTCAATACTAAGCCACATAATTTTAAAGGTAACTCCTGTTTTAGTTTTCCCAAAAAAGATCTTTAATTTCTATTGGAACCACTTACTAATTTTTAAAGACATAAATGAGCTGCAATTTAGAAAATAATGTTTTTACTTTTTTTTCTGATGGAATGAATATATGTATTTGTTGCATATTGCACACATACCTATGTATATGGATGTTTCTAGTTAAAAAATAACAATTTGAATTTGTTTGCGCCTGGACCTGGTGGTCAATTTCGTAGATTTATGAAAATCGAAAACTTCATACTGCTTGGTAAACACAGTGAGATCTCAAAATAGAGAACTATTTAAAAGATTATAAACAACATGTTTAATTTTGTTAATATTCGCATAATCGAGCCTCTAATTTTATTTTGCTTGCTTAAATACATAACAGTTTATAATTAATATAAAAGTTTTTTGCTAAAGTTTAGAAGGCTTTACTGTAGTTTGTGTGCGTCTGGGGTTGGGGGCGAATTTCGTATTAAGAGCCGATAGCCGCCGAAACCGAGCCGCCAGTGTTCAGAATTCAGCATACGATTCAGTAGCCTGCTGCCCTTTCCGGCGCGCGGACCTAAGTTTATTTTATTATTTACTGAATTGTTTTTTTTTGCGTTGCCGCCAGCTGGACCGGGTCTTCTATCGCGATTTTCTCACGTTCGCCAACTTCGGTTTTGTTGAATGTAAACAATATTGAAACAAATGTACGTACATGTGATTTGCAGGCAATCGCAACGGCAATTATTTTAATTGTGCTCGCCGATTGTTTGGTAATTTGCAAGCCTGAAAAAATCCATGTGATTAGATAATTTACAGACAAACGAAAAACCATCGATGCGGCCTTTATCTGTGCGCAATTATTGTTTGTTGGCTGATAAATGTAATGTAAATGCTTACATTTCGATAAAAGTTTCCCTTTTGTCAGCAACAACGTGGTACGGTTCGCACACCCAACAAAATACATAAATATATAAGTAAATATGTACATGCGGAATGGGCAACGGTAAATGCCCAAGTGCTTATTCTCAGCGGGAGTGAGTGAAAACTGGCGGAGAAGAAACAAATACAGTGGATACCAACATATTTAACTTGGGGATTCCGGGTTTAAATAACCTGTTTTAAACATTTTATTTGAGCGTGGGACGGAAATCCCTACCTACCAAATTTAGTTTGCATTCGTATGTTGGTAGGAACACCGATCCAGACCTACAAGATATGCAGATACTTGATACTAAATTTGCTAAAATAAAACAAAAATGAGTAAAGAATGGTATAAAGTAATATTAAATATTAAAGACCATACATTTTAATTTTATATACATACATTTGTGTGTACATACTTTAATTTTTTAATGAAAACATTTCCATTAAGCTTGAGAAATTAAATTATTTTATTTAGAAAGAACTCCTTCTAGGGTTATATTCAGATTATGATTAAGAATACGATTAAAATTTGTTCTTACAAAATGTATATTACTCAATATTCACTGTACAACGAAATGGCAACTGCGTGTTTTGTTTTTGGAAACTAAGCTTTTCTCGAATGTTTCTCATTCCCTGGGCTTGTCGTTAAAGCGAACCCTAATATGACGAATTACATACTTATGAGCAGTGACACAACCACCATCCTTATTTCCCTACCCATGGAATGGTTTCCCCACAAAAATAAGCTGACTTCTCGGAGTCGTCAGGCCAACGTCAATACAAATGATAGATAAATAAAACAGCATTTTGTTTGTTTGATTAAGACGTGACGTGTTTGTGCTCATATCGACTTTTGTTTCTAAAACCACTCAGCAGAATTACATATTTCGCTATCCGCTACTGCTCAATTTATCAATTTCACTTTTACTTTATACACTTTATTTCAGTTTCATTAGCGGGATTGAAAAATGCAGTCGGTAAAAACGGCAGATCTGCCGGAAAATCCCCGAGAAAAATCAAATTTTATTTCGGCAGCATGTTTCTGGTAAGTATATACCTTACAATTTTATTAAATTATAATGTATAACGCTGAACAACAAATTATAGGTACACCATGCCCACTTTTCTCAAGGGTCGGAAGGACACATTGGATACCAAAGATCTGTATAGGGCCTTAAAGGAGCATAAGTCCGGTATGGTGAAATTATGATCATGACTCATTCACCTAATGGTGTATTCACCTAATGGTGTATTCACCTAATGGTGTATTGGAAAATTATAAATCGACTTGAGCATAAATACATCATATGTGTCAGTTGGAGATATTTGTAATCGGTGCAAGTCATAGTTGAATATCAGTCTATTTGTAGATAATGGAATGGTAATTCCAACAGTCTTACATTTTCGAAACGCAATGTATGTAGTTATCACGAGAACAATTAATTTGACTGATCGATGCAAGTACATAGTATGTTCGTTGACCGACTCAATTGATTTGCTTTTTTTCTTCAATTGCGCCCATGATTCTGTGTTTTTATTTTCCCAAATTGATAACTGTGTCTCTGGGCAATCATTGTTTTCATAATCCGAATTTATTGAGTCTTGCACATGTGATTATATTGTCTTCATTTGTGCAATTTTTCCAGAGACCCTGGGCAACAAATTGTGCGCCTCTTGGGAGAAGGAACTCGAGAAGACCAAAGGAAAACCTAATCTGCTTAGGGCTCTCCTACGGGTGTTTGGCTGGTACTTCGCCCTCCTCGGTCTGGTGCTCTTCCTGCTGGAGTTGGGTCTCCGAACGCTGCAGCCGATTTTCCTGTTGAAACTCATCTCCTACTATTCACATGGATCGGAATCCATTGAAGCGGCCTACTACTATGCTGGTGGAGTGATACTGTGCAGCGCCCTCAACGTCATTATAATGCATCCCTATATGCTAGGCACAATGCATGTGGGTGAGTCAAGGGTTTTTTCTCATGAAAATGAACTTATCAACAGAATTTACTGTATACTTAATCAAAGCAAGATCATTAAGGAATTTAGTATATAAACAATGTGTTGTAATACTAATTATTTATTAATAATTATTTCTCCAAACAAACTTTTAGTCAGAAATGTATTTTAGTACGTATTAACTACATAACAAATTATCTATAAGCTATGTGGAACCGCTGAACTACTTAATCAGTAGAGTTGGAAAACCACCTTTTTTTAAATATAACACTTTTAAGATTGATTTACGAAGCATGAGAACATTCTATGATGATGTCCCTGAAACAGAAAGTGCATTGAATTAAAAATAAGTGGAAAAAAATTTTAATGGGCTGCTTGTCAAATAAATGTGTAAATTGAATACTTTCCGTTATTCAACTGATAGGATTTAGTATTCATTTGCAGTTTAACTCTAATTTAGTATCGAATTGATCGATGTCAGTTGTAGTATTATCTTTAACCCTATCTTATTAGCAATTTTGTCTAAAAGGCATAGTTTTTCTGAATTATTATTATCTCAACTGATATTTGTATAATCTTAAAGGTCTCAAGATGCGCGTTGGTATGTGCAGCATGATCTACCGAAAAGCCCTGCGTCTTAGCAAATCGGCACTGGGTGACACCACGGCCGGACATGTGGTCAACCTTATGTCCAACGACGTGGGCCGTCTGGACCTGGCTACCATTTTCGTGCACTACCTGTGGGTGGGGCCAGTGGAGACCCTCTTTATCACATACCTGATGTCCCGGGAGGTGAGCAATGCGATAACCACTTGAACCAAATGAACCCCGAGTGATAAACTAAAATCTCTATACAGATTGGAATCGCTGCCGTGTTTGGTGTGGCCTTCATGCTGCTCTTCATTCCTCTGCAAGCCTATCTGGGAAAGAAGACCTCAGTCCTGCGACTCAGAACCGCTCTGCGAACGGACGAGAGAGTGCGGATGATGAACGAGATAATCTCGGGTATCCAGGTGATCAAAATGTACGCTTGGGAACTGCCCTTCGAGCATATGGTGGCCTATGCCCGCAAGAAGGAGATCAATGCCATCCGACATGTGTCCTACATTAGGGGAATCCTGCTCTCCTTCATCATCTTTCTGACACGAGTCTCAATTTTCCTGAGTCTGGTGGGCTACGTGCTGCTCGGGACGCTCCTCTCCCCGGAAGTGGCCTTCTTGATCACCGCCTACTACAACATCCTGCGCACCACCATGACCGTTTTTTTCCCCCAGGGCATCTCCCTCATGGCGGAGACCCTGGTGTCCATCAAGCGCGTGGAGAAGTATATGCAGTCCGACGAGACGGATGTTTCGGATAAGAGTGTGGATATTCCAGAGGATCCGCCAGGCAGCAATCAGGCGACGGTCCATGCTGATGAAGACGAGGATCGCGATGAAGCCGAGGATAAGCTTTTGGGTCCACCGCTTTCCACAATTAATGAGAACGCCAAGCTGTCGGAGGCGGGAATCTCTATCAGCGGACTTATGGCGAAATGGGACGTCAACTCCCCCGACTACACACTTAATGGGGTAAACCTTCGGGTTCAACCTGGCACAATGCTGGGCATCGTTGGACGCACTGGATCTGGTAAATCCAGTCTCATCGAAGCCATTCTGGGAGAGCTGCCCGCAGAGTCAGGCGAGATAAAGGTTAATGGAACCATGTCGTATGCCTCCCAAGAGCCGTGGCTCTTTTCTGGCACCGTGCGACAGAATATTCTTTTCGGCCAGCCAATGGACCGCCGGCGGTACGCCAAGGTGGTTAAGAAGTGTGCCCTGGAGCGGGATTTCGAGTTGCTTCCGTTCAAGGATAAAACTATTGTTGGAGAGCGCGGAGCTTCTCTATCGGGTGGCCAAAAAGCGAGGATAAGTTTAGCGAGAGCTGTATACCGGGAGACCTCCATATACTTGCTGGATGATCCACTCAGTGCGGTGGACACCCATGTGGCCCGGCATCTTTTCGAGCAGTGCATGCGTGGCTATTTGCGTGAACGGATCGTAATCTTGGCGACCCATCAGCTGCAGTTCTTGCAGCATGCCGATCAGATTGTGATTATGGATAAAGGTCACGTGAGTGCTGTGGGCACATACGAGTCGCTGCGCGAGTCCGGACTGGACTTTGCCTCCATGCTGGCCGACCCGGAGCGGGATGATCAATCAGAGGACCGGTCTCGCTCACGATCAGGGAGCTACAGTCACAACCATTCCGACCAGCGTCGCAACAGCGAGCAGTCCCTGCTGTCCATTGCAGACTCGTGCCTGGATGCGGAGGCGGAGCAGACCATCGATCAAGAGCGCCAGGTGGTTGGCCAAATCGGCATGGGTCTCTACAGCAAGTATTTCAAGGCGGGCGGCGGATTCTTCGCCTTCTTTGTGATGATGGGCTTCTGTGTACTCTCGCAAGGATTGGCCTCGCTGGGCGACTACTTTCTCTCCTATTGGTAAGAAATCAGCTTTAATGGTTACATTCTATATAGTCAGTTTAAATGTTCCGCTTTAGGGTAACCAAAAAGGGCAAAGTGGCTGATCAGTATCATAATGACACACTCGCCTCTAAGGAACTGGAGCCCCGCCTTTCGATATGGCTGCAGGATCTTGGATGGCCCGTGGACGCTGAAATGCTGGACACGTACATATTCACGGTGATCACAGTGTTGACCATTATAGTGACCGTGGCGCGCTCTTTTCTGTTCTTCAATCTGGCTATGAAAGCCTCAATTCGTTTGCACAACTCCATGTTTCGTGGTATTACCCGAGCTGCCATGTACTTCTTCAACACGAATCCCTCTGGGCGTATCCTTAACCGTTTCTCCAAGGATATGGGACAAGTTGACGAAGTGCTGCCCGCCGTCATGATGGATGTCATACAGATTTTCCTTTCACTTGCTGGCATAGTGATCGTCATAGCGATTGTTAATCCGCTATTTCTCATACCAACCGTAGTGCTGGGCATCATTTTCTATCAACTGCGTACCTTCTATCTAAAGACCTCGAGGGATATAAAGCGCATGGAAGCAATTAGTAAGTGCACATTCATTACCTCTGTATGCTTTAAACTTTAATGGATACTTATGTTTTCCTACAGCTCGATCTCCAGTATACTCGCACTTGGCCGCCTCGTTAACCGGACTGTCCACCATCCGTGCCTTCGGAGCTCAGCGCGTCCTGGAGTCGGAGTTCGACAACTACCAGGATATGCATAGCTCCGCATTTTACATGTTCATTAGCACTTCACGCGCATTTGGTTATTGGCTGGACTGCTTTTGTGTGATTTACATAGCGATCATTACTCTCAGTTTCTTTTTCTTTCCTCCGGCCAACGGAGGCGATGTGGGCCTGGCAATAACACAGGTGAGCCATTACAAATTAGTTTCAATGTTTGATTTTCTCATGGATTCTGTCCCCTGCAGGCGATGGGAATGACCGGCATGGTGCAGTGGGGAATGCGTCAATCCGCCGAGCTCGAGAACACAATGACTGCCGTAGAGCGAGTGGTTGAGTACGAGGACATAGAGCCAGAAGGAGCTTTGGAAGCGCCAGCTGGTATGAAGCCACCCAAGTCCTGGCCAGAGCAAGGAAAAATCGTGTTTGACGAGCTGAGCCTACGCTACACGCCTGATCCAAAGGCGGAAAACGTGCTCAAGTCACTCAGCTTTGTCATTAAACCGAAGGAGAAGGTGGGCATCGTGGGACGTACCGGGGCGGGGAAATCCTCGCTAATCAACGCCCTCTTCCGACTGTCCTACAACGACGGATCCGTACTCATAGACAAGAGGGATACGAACGAGATGGGACTGCACGACCTGCGCAGCAAGATCTCAATTATCCCGCAGGAGCCCGTTCTGTTCTCCGGCACAATGCGATACAACTTGGATCCCTTCGACGAGTACAGCGATGAAAAGCTATGGCGCTCCCTAGAGGAGGTGAAGTTGAAGGATGTGGTGGCAGATCTTCCCAGTGGCTTGCAGAGCAAAATCACCGAAGGTGGAACCAACTTCAGCGTGGGTCAGCGCCAGTTGGTTTGCCTGGCTAGGGCCATCCTCCGCGAGAATCGCATTTTGGTGATGGACGAGGCCACAGCCAATGTGGATCCCCAAACAGATGGCCTTATCCAAACCACCATTCGAAATAAGTTCAAGGAGTGCACTGTTTTGACGATAGCCCATCGCCTGCACACCATCATGGACTCCGACAAGGTGCTGGTCATGGATGCTGGCAGAGCTGTAGAGTTTGGGTCGCCTTACGAGCTACTGACGGTGGCGAATTCTAAGGTATTCCACGGCATGGTCAAGCAGACTGGTCATGCCACCTACGAGGGTCTGCTAAAAATCGCACAAAAGGTTCGTTCTTACATGATTTATAAAAGGTTTAACCAATTATTTACTTATCCCATTTCCAAAAATGTAATTTCAGGCATTTGAAACCGCCCGGAATCCCAGTCTTTCCTCATGAGACTCAGCTATTATGTGAACTATAATTTAAGCCGAGGTGTTTGTCACCGAATCTTTAGCTGGTTAAAACTAGATTATCTAATGTATATTTTATTTGAATGTGCTATTTCGCGTGAATGTAAATACGTTTGTTCGTGTGTGTGTCAAATACTTTATGTAAATCGAAAACTGTATAGGAGCCTGTTGTCTAATTTTTCTATTTGTATTTATTAAACTTTTACTAAGTGCAAAGAAGTGCCTTTAAAATAAATAAAATATATTCTGTGTTTATTAAGTAAACGAGGAATCCTATTTTTTATGTGTACACTGATCATGTCAATATCCATTAAAGTCTTTAATACATTTCAAATTCAAGCACTCCTAAAAGTAGGCAATACTGAATAGTACCAATTGCAAAGTCTTTTCTGTTTTTATACCTGGGAATGTCAAACTGTAATTACGTTTATAATTATGCCCAAAATTTTCTGAAATAAACTTTCCCAAGATTTACCAACTTTAATAGCCATGTTTCCTCAATACTTTCTCTAATAATTTGCATAGTTTATATATAAACGCGACAAAAACCAGGAAAAATAACTGTTTAGTTTGCTACATCTTCCAATCTTGGTACCATATCTTCTTTACTGGATATCATTGACAACACGGAAGACAAAGGCACTTACTTCTAATCAAAATAAGATAGTTTATCACTTTAGGAAACTCCACTGGTTCGCTAGTTGTGCGATTAATCTATCAATCAATTTGATATGCAAAAATTTAAGTTGCATAATAACGGTGATAAGTTAATCGTGAAAATAAGGCACAACATGATTCATATTTCCTTTGTTTCAATCAAGCACGGATTTAGAGGTATGACACTTTGAAATCTGAGGAAAGGGGTTACCCTTTGAAAAATTACAAACCAAACTGAAAATGCGGTTTTTTAGAGAATTTACCCACAATCATTTAGAAGTATGCCACTTTAAAATCGGTTGTCTGCAAGAAAAGTTATGGGCTTAGAAGTGCCGTTTTTTGACACATTTTTGCAAAGCCATTTTTCAAAAATTTGGAAAGGGGTTAGCATTAAAAAATGACGAAGTATCGACCCAAAATTACAAACCAAACTGAGTATACAGTTTTTTAGAGAATCAAACCACAATCATTTAGAAGTATGCCACTTTAAAATCGGATGTCTGTAACAAAAGTTATGGGCTCAGAAGTGCAGTTTTTTGACACTTTTCTGGAAAGCCATTTTTCGAAAATTTGGAAAGGGGTAAGCATTAAAAAATGACGAAATATCGACCCAAAATTACAAACCAAACTGAGTACACAGTTTTTTAGAGAATTAAACCACAATCATTTAGAAGCATGCCACTTTAAAATCGGATGTCTGTAACAAAAGTTATGGGCTCAGAAGTCCAGTTTTTTGACACTTTTCTGGAAAGCCATTTTTCGAAAATTTGGAAAGGGGTTAGCATTATAAAAATGACGAAAAATCGACCCAAAATTACAAACTCAACTGTAAATGCAGTTTTTTAGAGAATTAATCCACGATCATTTAGAAGTATGTCACTTAGAAATCGGATATCTGCAAAAAAAGTTATGGGCTTAGAAGTGTCGTTTTTTGACACTTTTTTGCAAAGCCATTTTTCGAAAATTTATAAAGGAGTTAAATCGTAAACAAGAAAAGAAGCAAATTCGGCAAGCCAATGCTTAAAAACGATGAAGTTATGTCGATCGTAGCTATAAGAAATATTCGATTTTTATAAATCTAAAACCGTATATCTGAAATTGGAGTACTGCGACGGAAAGAAGACACAGTTTCAGCCATATAGCAAACGGACGGTCAGACAGACGTGGCTTGATCGATTCGCCTGGAGATGCTAATCAAGAATATATATACCTAATAGGGTCGGAAACGTGCTCTTGAATGCAATGCAAACTTTTGACTTATTATATACTCTCAAATATAATAACCTCAATTGTCAATTCTTGATAATAGTTCATTTTTTATTAAATATGAATACAAACTGCTAACAATTATATAATACAACGGCACTCCACTCTTCGGCTATCCCCTAGAACAGGTTTTTCAGACCCATCGCCAACAGCAGGATCATGGCGCCCAATGAGACCTGCAAACTAGTGCTTCCATTGCACTTGTCCGTCAGACAGATGTCACACTGATCGGCGGAGTCCTCTGTAATTTCCAGTTTGTCCTTCACAGCCTCGCAGGCTGATTCGTTTGTGGGCACCTTAATACAACCACGGTAGAGCTCTGTTTTGGATAAAGGGAAATAATAGGTAAAATAAAATTTATATAAATTTATAATGTTAGATATTAGGTTTGATTTTCGTTTGAAGTAATAGGCAATTGGTATATGTGTGTGTTGTGCATTGAAACCAATAATTACCTCCTTCCTTATAGATGCTGTAACAGGCTGCCAATTTATAACTTATAGGTGGAGAAATTGTAGTTACGGGAGAACTATTGGGCGTAGAATCAGTCGTAGAGTCGGACGTAGAACTGGACGTAGAACTGGACGTAGATTGGGACGTAGAATCGGTCGTAGAATCAGTCGTAGAATCGGAAGTTGAATCGGTCGTTGAATCGGATGTAGAATCGGTCGTAGAATCGGTCGTAGAATCGGTCGTAGAATCGGTCGTAGAATCGGTGGTAGAGTCGGTCGTAGAATCGGTCGTTGATTCGGATGTAGAATCGGTGGTAGAAGCAGTTGTAGAAGGACTTGAAGAACCTGGTTCTGAGGTAGTCGAAGATTCCGTGGAATCTGAGGTTGAAGAATCATCCGTAGTGGCAGTTGAAGAGTCTGTGGAACTGATGGTTGAGGAATCGGTTGAAGATTCTGTGGACCCTACAGTTTGGGGATTGGTTGAAGAATCTGTGCTTGAATCAGTCGCGGACGAGGATTCTGTGGACGCAATGGTAGAGTCTGATGTGACATCGGAATCAGTTGTAGACGCGGATGAAGCATCTGTGGATGTTACTGTGGAGTCGGTTGTTGATTCATCCTGTTTAATAAATATTCATTTGGTTATATATTTAGTAGGATGCTTCTTAAATGATATAGATCCTACCAAATTTTCAGTGTCTCGTGGCTTCACTACCAAAGGAGATCGTCGGAATCGATTCAAAATGCCACTTGTATCCAATACAAATGCCTCAGAGTCATCCAGATTGCAAGAGATTTCTGGGACCGTTTCCGCATGGCATTCTTCTCCGACACAATTGTAACATTGCAGGCCACTCGCTGGAAAAAATGTAGTGGGTGAGTCAGTGGAAGGAAAGGCGGAGGGGTGGGGGCGGAGTGGTTCGAAGGCCGAACGAGATAAAATTCGTCGGTCGAGAGCAGGCAATAACTCTGATTGATAAATCAAATAAGAGATAACATCGGCACGGTTGCCTCATCAAGCAAATCGGACTACTTTCTACACTCACATCGTGGTTTTTTTAGGTTAACGTACTTGTTCGTATTCGTTCTTTATCGGATAACCTTTCAACTTTAAGTCTGTTCTCTTTTTTATCTAGATCACGGCTATACTACATATAAACAATTTATTGTACTCTGCTCGACTAATTGAATTTGTTCAACGACTAAAGGTTGATCATGTGGTATGGCAGCCAATGCACACACTGCGATGTTGTTATCTTTTAATTCCAGAATCAAGATAGTAAAATTCAGGGGAAAATCCCTATTTAAAAAATGTCTGCCAATAGAAAGTTATCATATTATTTACATTGAAGTCGGTACTTTCAACATGTTTTCGAAAAATATTATGAGTAACTTTAGTATCCACAAAATAAAAATATGTTTCTCAAATCATCTAGGCCTTTACATTTTGGAAATAATTTTATAATCAGTTTTCCCGCTTAATTACTTAAACTTTGAAAGTAAAAACTATATTTTACAATAATTCAAAAATTATGAAAATTACAGTTAGCTTACTGAATATAAATAAAAATTTTTAAGCACAAATATTTTTCGTGATCATTTTTGTAAATTTAAAATCATATATTAAGTATAAGAGGCCATAAATATGCTGCTCCATTCAATTGTCGTTTATATATTTTTAAGTGATTGTGATCTTTTAATTAGTGATAATATATTTTAAAAATATAGTTTATGTTAGCAATTTGTCAACTCCGAACATATAGGCTAAAGACTGTTGGCGGCACAAAACTAATTTCAATAATGGAACTGGCCATGGCTCTGGTATTGACTGGAATTTGTTGACAGCACGTCTGATAAGAGGCAAAGTTATTTTTCTTTCGCCTAACTGAAACAGTTCATATATTTAAGTTAAATTCCGTTTTTACGTCTGACACGCGATTAATCAATCAGTAAGTTTAAATTCCGCATTATTCAATCAGGCACTTCGAAACAATGTGATAAATAAGTCCAACCTGGCCAAATGGTAGAAGAGACACAAAGTGCCACCAGCAAAAAGTTAACCGTGATCGGACGCATTTTTCCTTTTTTTCCGACCGAAAGGATATTAACCGAACAATTATTTTTAGCGAGGATCAGAACGTTTGAAAGGCAAGAATCGCACTGCACAACGGTTGAATGGTAACTACCAATTAAATATAATGTTAACCTGGCTTTTTTATCATTTTCAGTCACTGATAAGGAAGGCAGCGGAAAAGCAGAGCAGCGCACTTTCATCGTTTAGGCCCGCTTTTGTGGTTCGTCTTCCTGCCGGAATGGCTGCCCCATAAAACTTAATAGCCCCGATAGGTGCCGATAAGGAATGTGAAGAGAATGGGGAAACCCAGGGATACACTTCCTCAGGATGCCCAATTTTTTGCGCTTATTGAAGTTTTTATGGCCACTTATATGGTCAATAGCGTTGTCGATCTACATGGTTCCGAGAACTGCCTGCTTATCAAATCGATATCAACCGCCTGCTTGATCCCATTGGCCAGGGGTCTTAGACCCCAGTTGTTTTTGGGTATACTCATGGGCCGAACCCGTTATAAGCAAATTGCACTTTTGATTTGAATGAGTTTTTTAATAATTTCGTCATTTCTGGGTTGGCTTTGGATCCAAACAATGTGGCCGTAAAAATCTAATCAGTCGGATACATTTTTAATCAGCCCGATCCATTTAAGACTTTCCCTGGGTTTATGATGTCTTTGCCAGAGTAATGAGCCTAATTGTTTGTATAAATACACATGTGTTTGTACTTCGCAAATATATGCACTTAAAAGAAATTATTGTGCATGCTATTTATTTTCCAATAATCAAATGCAGGAGAAGTGATTTTACATGACATAGCATTTACATAGCAAATTAGTAATTTGAAATTACACAATTTTAAACACTATGATAGTTAAATAGTAAAAATTGAATACATATAATTGCCAGTTAAAAAACACAAAAAGCTGTTCTTGAATTTGAATAAAATATTTCTATAGTTACTCAATTAGGAACTTCATGCCTCGAAAAACATGATGCTTAAATATAAACTACAAAGTTTATACCTAAACTACAATAGTTATAAAAGAAAGGCCTTTTTCGGAACTTATTTTCTTTGAGTGTAAAATAACTAATCGTTTTGCACGTTGCGTGGTCTGCTCAAGTCGCCAAAAGAATTCAGCACTCTGATAAATAAATACCATTTAATACATATATTAAGGATGATTCATACATTTTCCGTGTGGTTAAATAAAGAGTTATATGAACATATATTTATACTGATTCATATTATTTTGGACAGCTGGCTGATAGATGAGCACCAAAGCCTTCGTAATTTGGTGTACTTCTGCGGACATTGGACCTTTAAAAATTATGATTCTTTCTTGTGACCTGCGCAATAATAAAGAAATTGATTTCTTGTGTTACCTTTACGATTACTATGCTAATCTATGACAACACTATCGTTCTCAGCCCTTATTCATAATCTAGTGACGAAATTCTATTGATTACAGGTTTTATCAATTCGTCTAACATGCTGGTTAGTACTGCTGTAATAAGTACTTCTTGTAGTACAATCAGGATAAAGTGAGTAGCGGTAGGTAGCGAACTTTCGAAAGGTGGCGTTAAATAGTTCTGTTGAACTTATCAATACCTTTATTATAGGATTTATTTGGCGCTATAAAATCACTATATTGATTACGCGTGGGCGTATATTTATTTCCTTTGGTGTTGCCAAAAGGTACAAAAAATGGTAATAAAATCGTATCTTATCAATGAGAATCTGTTGTTGTTGTGTGTTTGATTTCCGCGTTTATTTTGCTTTTGGGCTTGTCTTGAGCAAATTTGTTTAGCATAAATGGCCTAAAAGTATGCCTCCGCCTATTTTTTACGTCGGTTGTTTGTTCAACAAATGAAATCGTACCACTAGGCGTATACGTGACATTCGTATTGGTAGTGCAAAAATATTTTCCCGTCTATATTTGTTTTATGCAGGTATATTATGTTGAAGGAATATTTGTGTTATTTATGAGCTTGAAATGAAAATTAATTGTTTCTCTAAGAAAGCCAGACAGTTTTTTATCACACTAAAAACTTTTTAGGATGTTTGTTTTTACTTTGATTACTATGTCTACTCCAGGATATGATCACACACTTATATTCCCCATTAAATGACAAAAATCCTCTAGAGATATTAACGGAGAGTATTATTATTGAAGATTAGATTTACTGCTTGATTCACTTAGTGGTTTTATTGACACTAAAAATATCTTAGAATGCCATACAGAGTCCCACAACAAGCTAAATTAGATAAACTAAAGTTTTCTTGATTTTATAATTACATATTATTTATTAAGTCGCCTGAAGCTTTACATTTGGTTAGATTAAGTTTGTATACAAGTACAGTTGTATATATTTCGATATTCGGTTTTTTGTGCATGTGCGTTTGTGTATATCTTAAAAATTACATAAATTTTCGAATCACTTAACAATGGGCGCGGACTGATGAGTGTGTGTTCGCCCCAAAGAAACGAGGAATACTAGACTTAAGCACCGGGTGATGGACTACGATCTAATCCTTAGTTGCGCTGCAGGGCAAAGGCCACAAAAGCCAGGAGCAGAGTAGCCAGGACGGAGTTCTGAAGCGTCGAGCTTCCATTGCAGGCGTTCATACTGCAGGGATTGCAGTTGGCCAGCTCCGTGTTGTTGTTCTGGATCTTCAACTGCTCGCAAACCCCCTCCATGGTGCTCACCCGGGAGCAGCCACGATCTGTGGACATGGTGCCGTTCACTAGAAGAATTAGGAAGGATAAAAAGGTTAGTTTTGTTTAATAGATTGCATTTGAAAACATAGAACATCATAAAAATTCCCCCAAAGCTCATTTGTTGTCTTTCTAATTTATGCTAAAAATTTCTTAATATATCATCTATTAATGTCAATAATAGATTGAACTAGGGAAACTGGTTTAATAAATGTATAAAACACGGTAACAGAGATTACAAGTTAAGAAATTATATATATAATTAATTTATACATATATATATAAATATATTAATGGGAGGTATTTTCCCATCTTATTATAAGCTGTATTTTAGGTGATTTCCCGATTTTAAGTATCAAAATTGTGGTATTCCCAAGTGACTCACCTGTGACCTGGACGGAATAGCAGTGGTAGGTGAATCCGGTGTCGATCACTGATCGCCGCTGCCGGATGGCCAGTGAGGAAGTGGGCGTGGTGGTCTCCGCCTCCACCGGCACCAGGCGGGTGGTGTTCAAGGCCACCGACAGAGCAGCCAGATCCTCGGCGGGTGGCGTGGGCACTCCGGTGGTTGTCTCAACGGGTCCGGCGGTGGGTGGCGTGGGAATGGGTGCCTCCGTGCTCTGGGTGCTCTGGGTACTCTGGGTAGCTTCGGTGGTCAGTTCGGTGGTAGTGATCTCCACCGTAGTGCTCGTGGACTCCGTTGTCGTTGGATCCGTCTCAGCACTCGTGCTCGGAGTGGTGGTTTCCACTGGAGCCAATGTGGTTTCCTGCGAAGTGGTGGTGCTCGCTTCGGTGGTCGTGGTGGTGGTCACCGTGGAGGCTTCTGTGCTGCCGCCAGGATTAAAGAAGTCCTCATTACAGGCCAACAGGGGTGCATCCTTCGGCAGCTGGGCGCAATCATCGCACACATAGCACATGAGATCGGCGCGAATTACTGGAAGTTAAAGAAAATTGGTTTATTTATAGTAAAGTAAAGTACTTAACACAATAAAAAATATTTATTTGATTATGACTGTTTCTATTTTTTCGCATATCATATTATAAATAACTCGAAAGCCATATAAATCGACCATAATTCAGAGTCCCAGGGTTTGTTTATGATCTTATATACATAGGCAATACGGTTTTATGTCTTTTTTTTTATAAGGCCTAATTATAAATTGACCTAAATTGATTTGGTCTTTTCTGATTTCAAGGTATTTTTATTTTAGCAATCAATTCCATATGATTTCTGGGAAACCTTCTTATCACCAACTAAAATCCTTACACTGTTAACAAGCTATTAATTTTGAATGAAAAACATATTGGACCTAATTTGCATACCCTACTTTTGCACACCTTTTCCGGCATTTCCCCTTTATCAAAGTCAATTTTTTATTTGGGTGGCCTTGCCCTTTTCATACAAATTATATTGGACGCAAAGATAGTATCTATCAGTTAAAAGTGCTCAATTTACAGCTTTGGCAAACAGAAAAACCACGATAGTCGATAAATGATGACAATAAGAACAATGAGCATGTGAGCAACATTAATCAATTTAAATCCGAAGTATTTGGCGTATTATTTGCCGATTCTTTAGTATTAGTTTGTAAGTACCTTACCATAGCCTTTGATCAAGCGCAAGTAGCTGTTTTTATCTGGTTTTATGGGGGCGCACTCCCCCGGAAAATCGATTCCATTTGCATGTTATCGTCATTGCAAACAACTAGCAAATATTTGCCAGAAGCAAACAGGTAAATAGACAACACGTATCGGCATGGGTACACCGGCATAATTGCGTTAATTGTCTTATCAGGGGATGCGGATACACCCTCGACGAACCGAATTATCAGTGGGCAGGTGAGTCATCTCGATTGACAGCCACGATAATCCGATAAGGTAGTAAATCTCCACTTGACGGTTTTCCATATGATACCATCGATAAGGGACTTGGGGCCAAGAAGGTGATTTTGACCGTGTGCTTTCTTTTAAAGTTTTTCCAAACTGACTAATGGATCTTTTCTCAACTGAAGAGCACTTAAAATCCTTCAGTACTATTTAGAATAGTTCTATAACAACCAACAATCAAATGCTTCAATACATCTCTGCCTAACTTTTGTTGATTTATTATTTTAAATTTATCATAAATCATTGTGATTGATGGGGCAGTTTTGGGCTTGAAGGCAGGTCTTAAATTCTCCAGGGTAATGACAGTATTGTTGGGGTTTAATTTTAATGGCACGTGATAAGCGCCACCTTGCCACGCCATTTGGATATTTTGCACTTTTGACTTTCTCATTAATAACAAACATTAATTTGTAAGTGTTATTATTATTTCGCATTTAAAACAAAAGTGCAACTCAGTGACTTATTGTTGTTTTTTTCGCTAAAAACAAAGGTGCAACTGGGGGGTAAATATTTACTTAGGTAAGTCAATAAAAATCTTTGTGATGCAAATGCTGTTTGTGTAAAGTTAATTGAAAATCATTAAAAACGTTTAAGTCAAAGTTCGTTCTAGACGACTTATTTTCTTTTTCCCTTTTAAATGGAAAAAAACCAAGTTTCACAGAAGTTAAATAAGTTGGTATTTCCAAGTGGCCTTAAATATATATACGTAACTCTTCTTGATTCACAAATTAAATCATTTGCAATTGCGTCAATCGATCGTGAAAAAAATATCAGAAATTCAGGTTTTGTTCGGTTATTTTCTGAATGGTGCTAATGGCCAGACAAGTTTTTCCATTTCGGGCCGCTGCTGCAAAATGTGTTAAGTGTAACTATAACATTTCCAATTAGCAGTCGCCAGCTCGACTCAATGTCAACTAATATTTGTTCATTATTCTCAATTTCCCCAGCTGACTTTTCCTTTTCATTCGAGGCATAAATTAGAGTGGGCCCAAATGATAATGCTATATTTATTCGAAGGGTGGGAGCTGACTGGTCGGATGACATTTCCGCATCACAAGGCGATTAAAAAAAAACCCGCAAATTGGCAACAATCTTTGCATTATTTATGACAGTTAAATAATAACAAATAAATTGACCATTTTTATTGTCGCCGTTGTCACCGACTGCTTGATATGCAAAAATTTTATGGCGAAATGTTCATGATCTTGAATTCTGAATTCATTTTGCTGGCTTTTTGGCAACTGCATATAAGCGAACAACACTTGAGACACGAGTGTGTATTTATAGCGGCAGCCACAAACTGAAATCCTCAAGATATGTTTATCAGATCGTATGATTCCTTTGCGCGCTATCTGATAAACCTACGATTTAGATCGTTTAAGGTAAAATAAGACACATCAAAGTTATCACGACACTTTTCACGATATTCTAATAGCCTCAAATACCCAAAATGCTTTACCTGGCAGGGCGATTAGCAACAGCAAAGAGCTGGCCAAAACGATGTGACTTTTGCTGAACATGTTATTTGCTTTTGTATTTGGTTTTGGTTTATTTCAAAATATATATTTTAGATATATTATAAATAATGTTCGCGTTTAGTATTTGTACTAATTATGTGGGCTATTTGTTTATTTTGATTTGCGCGCACTTGGTAAAATTAGATTTACTGGGGGCTACCGCAGTTTGCGAATTCTGAAATTTAACTGAAAATCTTGTGATTTGTTTGAGACTTTTTATAGAGTTTTAAAAGCGGACTGCGCTGCTACTGCGGCTTCAATGCGTAAGAGAGTGAGCGGCAGAGAGGGACGGCACGAGCCGAAAAAAGAGAGAGGGGGCGAGAGATGAAGAGAGGGCCATAAAACAAGTTTGCCTTTTCTTATTGATAACAAATTAATTTATTATGCCGACTAAGCGAGCACAAATTAAAATGATCGAAGAGAGCGCACTCTTAATTTTATTGTGGGGGTTGGTTCTCTTTGCATGATATGATAATGTGGGAAAATGGGATATTCTGGGATGGCATCTTAGGTTCTTTGGATTTCCCCCCGTCGACAAATGATTCAGTTCTGGGGGATTCATTTCACTTTTCTCGACGACTTTTCGCACCCTTTGTTGTTTTGTTTTCATCCAGAATCTCTTTGTTGCCAATTTGTTGCTAATTAAACAGCTTTTCGTTAGTCAGCAACTGAGATCCAGAAATTACCCATCCCAGTCTGAATACGATTGTTAAGTTTATAGCCGCATTACCTGCCTCCCATTTACATAATATTCGTCACTTATATATATGCGTTTGGATTTGGATGTCCCATGATTATTATTCAATATCAGAGCACGAATAGCAAACAAATGCGGCTTAGACAGAGCCAAACAATTAGCAGAGATTTCGTTGTGGCCCGTATTAGCTAACCCTATTTGCACCTGTCCCATTGCTCTGGCTTAGAACTCTGGATTCGCAATAGCTTAACGAAATTTTCCAGTCGAGTAAACGCCAAGGTCGTGTTTGCTCGAAAGGTAATTCAATTCGCCTTCTGACCTAGAAAAAAGCCTGCGAACGAGGCGCAAGGTCAGCTGATAAGCCGAACTTTTGTATGGTTTGACTGGCTTTTTGTCGCTTTTTTATTTAAAAACAAAATAAATAAAAATATTTTACACGGTTTTTATGTTACGACACATTTTTAAATATTTTGGTTAATCTTACATTTTAAAATGTTATACAAAGATGTTGTTATCAAGATTTGTTTTTAATAAAGAATATTAAATAAATTTTTTTTTTTAATTTTGGCTCACATTTAAACGTTCTAATGATTAAGCTACAAAATACTATTAATTAATATTGTTAGATATGTCTTAAATGGCTTGTTTGTTAAACAAAGTACGAAAACCAGCACATAATTTAGTTAAATTGTCTCTCTATTTTTCCATATTTACTGGCCCTGAAACTTTACTGGTGCAGTTTTGCAGTTTGGAAGTCGAGCATGTGCCTCGTGGGCTTATAATTCATGATTTACCGGCCGTGGATCGTGCCAAATGTCGAGTGGGTCTGGTTAGTGCCGCATGGGTTAACTGACGCATCGTCTGAAAAGTGTAGACGGGAGATAAAAACCCGTAACTTCCCCGGAGACAAAAAGACAGCTACAAAAAATTGCATATATGTACATATCTTAAAAAGTGTCGACGACATCACGTAAAGTGCTAAGTGACAATCTCGAATCTCTTTCTCTGGGGTTTTAGCCTCTTCTCACTGAGATTCTCTTTAGAATCCCATTGGATTCTACGTCATCTGAAAGCGGGGCTTTTAGAAAGGCTTTTGGACATGCTCGTCATTACAAGTTACTTTACCGTCCCGGAAACCGACGAAAATAAAACGGGGAAGCGTTAAAAAGTCCCCAAATCGAGCCCACAAATCGAGGAGTTGAATAAAATATATAAATACATTTTATATCAGCCTTACGAATTTGGCAGTGGCATTTACAGTTTAGAGCAAGTTTCCTTAAAGTGATAACTTGTTGTCGGCCGTGTTTCCTCATCGCTGTATTAAGAACTCTGCTCAATTCCGGACCCCAAAATAAGGCCATAAATCTCGACAAAGTTTTAGGCAGCAATTGCCACTCGACTTCCTAACGCTTATCGGCCTAAATGCTTTGGCCATTTGATCAGTATATCAGTTTATCAGTTTATCAGCTTGCGGGTCGCATGAAGTCATGAAATCGTATTTGAACGGGAGCACCCGACTCGTACAGGTATATTCCTCGTCACCACTTATCGCCAGCGACTAATTGATTTAATTCCGATACGCCTGCAACTGAATGAACGGGCTCAATGAGCGAGCACTTTCCCCTGCGGGCGAATCAAAAAAAAAGGGACAGTGTCTTATCGATGCCAATTAAACAATTATGCGAAAATAGCTCAGGTGTGCTCATTGCCACCGAACTTTACGAGTGGTAAGCGTCCCATAAATAGAGACATCATGCGGCTCGTAAAAGCCGCAAGCGTTCCCAAAAATAAAATGAACTCAGACGCCAAAGTCGAAGTCAAACTTTGTGGGTAATATATTAATGTATTTCTATATATCAAATCAATTGCCCAGATAGCGGGTCATAAATGCCATTAGCGTGAGTGCTAGAAATGTCCAGGACTGTCCGATATTTCTGCTGGAAGATCCAGTGATGGGCTGATTGCATCCGTCGTCCTGGCACAGCTGACATCCTGCCACCGTCCAGTTCTCGAAGAGACCGTCGCATCCACCCGTCTGATTGCTCATCCTGGCGGTGGTGCAGCCCCTCTTGGTGATCACTGATTCATTGACTGTGGAGCAGGCTCAATTAGTATGTTATTATATTTAAAGCTGTGTGAAATCATATCTACTTATAAGCATTTGTTGACTAAGCTTTTGGCATAAAAATATATTGAATACCTTATCATTAAAATGGAACAAGTGTTATTCAAGGTTCAGTTGCCTTTAACATAAAGAACAAAAACAGTCCTGTTGATTAAGAGGAAATTATAGTCTTTAAGTGACAAATTCCTCTTGATAATTAAAATATTGAACAATTTCTAAAAATATATGCTAAACTAATAAAGGTTGCCGTTTTTATAAACTAGTGGCGCCATACAAATTCCTTTTATACTTATAAAATTTCACTTTCATATGAATCAATAAGTAATTACAAATTTATTGGGTTATATTGTATTACATTTAAAAATTAATCGAAAAAATATATAACAATTTTGTTTTCTTTAAAAATTAAAATTTTTTGTGATCTTGAATTTACATGGCCAAAATATGATACAAGTAAACAAAAGTTCCATAGAATAACGTATAATAATCGAATTTGAAATGAAATTGAATGGTTGAAAATGGTCCTAAATAAAAATAATTGATAAAATAATAAGAACTCTGAGTAGTTTTTATATAAAGTTTTTCATCATATTTTCCTAAGTGCATTTCATTTTGCACTTTGTGCTATTATTTCATGGGTGACTCAATTGTAGATAACCTATCGCTGTGGGTGGGAGCATCACACCGACAGAATTTTATGATTTTGCAATGAGATGTCATGGGAATCGAAGGCAGATGCTTACGGTTGAGCCTCACTGTGTAGCAGAAGGCGATTGGCATATCGAGGTCGACCTGTCGGGCAATCGATCTCCGCTTGCGTCGTTCCTCCTCCTCCTCCTCTTCGTCCTCTTCCTCCTCCTCTTCGCTGACAGCTACTCCTGCTTCTCCAGAGGCTCCTCCTACTGTTCCTCCAGCTGCTCCTCCTGCTGCTCCTCCAGCTCCAGCTGCTCCTCCTCCTGCTCCTCCAGCACCGTTTCCTGCTGCCATTATGCCTACGGTGGCCGGCTCCTCGCTTTCATAGTCCTCCTCTTCGCTGGCATCGGAGGGAGCGGAGGGGGAGGGAGCAGGGGCGGGGGCGCCAGGAGCAGGAGAAGGTGCAGGAGGAGCTGGAGAAGGAGCTCCTCCTGGTACTGGACTCGGACTCGGACTGAAACCGGCAGGTGTGCCCTGTCCATTCCCACTCATAAGTGGGCCATCGCACATTTCCATGTCGCTTAGTTGGGTATTTTCATCGCAGTCCTCACATTTGTAGCAACGCAAAGCTTCCAGCAGAAAAAATAGTAATAATAATACAAAAATAAAATTAAGCATTGAAATTTAATCTACAGCGCCTTAGTTGGATGTTCTAAAGTACCAGCTTATACTAACTAATACGGGTGTTTAAGAGATAAGCCAGAAAAGTAAAATCATTATTAGAAAACATTTTTTTTTTTTTTCTGGGTGGGCTCAATTATTATTTAAAAATATATTCCAATTTGACTCGTTGATTTACCAAAAGATATTTAAACCAGATTTAAATCTGGAAATCATTAATATGTTTCTGAAAGTTATATCATATTGAAATAATTTGAATTTAAGTGTGGTAACTGTGAAAACATTTAATCAACCAAAAGGTTGTGTTTTTAGGACTTTAGATATGTGATAATTAATCTAATAATTTGTAATAGTGCCACATGCAAATTGCGGTTGGGTACCAATAATTGCCAGGGGGAAAAAGCGCACCCATGACCTTGGCTAAGCCCACTCCCATCTGCGAAAGTGTGCGTGAGGGTGTGCCTTATCAGCTTTAACTTATCAGCTGGATTACTCGGGCAATAAGCGCACCCTTCTGCGGGGTTCAACGTTGCGTATGAGCAACTTTTGCAACTCAGTTCGGGGTCAATCAATTAGCATGTGGGATGGCTTACATCGCTCCGTGATTTATGACATACCTGAAACACCTGGGCCACAGGTAACGAAAGCCAGCAACAGCACAAACCACAAAAAACGCATTTGGGGCAGGTTGAATGGGGTGGAAAATTGGGGGAAGTTCGAAAACTTTCAATTTGCAAAACGTCAAGGTGTCAAGCAAGGTAGGTAACTTTCTCCGATTGAGAAGCCCTTAGAATGGTGAAAATAGGCGACTCCTTATTGGGGTTTTTTCATCTATTTTTTCCGCTCTGCGTTCGTGTCAGCAGTTGCTACCGAAAATTCAAATTGAACTGGCACAAATAAGTTTCCGGAGGCTGTTTTTTTCACTATCGCTATAATTGTGGGCCAGAGGTTGGGGGGGGGGGAGGGGGGGGCCAATAATTTGCCGCATTGGTGAAACATGTAGTGCCCTGGAAGTGGGGACAAAAACTACACGCGGCAAACGATAGCATCGGCCCAGACTTTCAAATTAAGTGCGCCAGAAAGAGATGGACTGAGGGAGCGATAGAGGTCGAGATATTGATAAGCGGGCTGGAGGCAAAGAACTGAAGCATCTTACATGAGTAATGGGAAAATTATCTTTGATTGCTGAAAAAATCCCAAAAAGAAAGAGAAAAACATAACAAGAAGGAAACATGAAGGAGTTTTTGGAAACCGAAGTGTTGAATACCTTTCATGATTTTATAGCTATAATAGAATTGATTTATACTTACTCAGCTATAAATCACTACTGTTTTGTAAACATATCTTTAAGATACCTACATATAAAATAACTTCCTATTAAGTGTGTTTTTCTAAAAAAGTACATCAAAGTACAAAAACAAAAAGAAAGAAAAATCGGTTAATAAACATGCGGAACTTTCCATATAAATTATATAAAGAATAAATATCTATAATAAAATATTGTTTAATAAAAATTATTCTTTAATTACCTTTCATTTAAATCCATTCATCATTTTTCTTTTCGACCCAAAATACTTCACAGCATTACAAAACTCTGTTGAAATCCAAGATACCCTTTCTCTTGATACAGAAACTGTTATACAGCTACTGTCGTCGTTATCTGATAGTAATAAATTCGTACCCCAACTCTGTTATACTGTCATACAGCATTTATTCGTGTGCTCTGAATGTTCAATTTTTCGTTTCCATTTCAAAACTCGCTTATGAACTAAGCAGAACTGATTGCTCGATTCGGCGCAAAAACATATAGTACTATGTAGTGTGCGGCTTTTAGGCGGTTCTAAGCTCTCAGAATATCTATTGCATTGCTTTTACATTTCGTCTAATTGCACATTTATTTAACAATAATTGCATTTGTTATATTTTATTCATAAATTCGCGTCTTGCATTTTAGTTGATTGTTTTTGCTTGCGGCTTTTATGACAAATTTATTTATACCATATCAGATGTAAGTTTCAAAAATCCGGTAATTTTTAACGCGAATTCACTAAGCACTTTTGAATTTACCTAATAATATACACATCCAACGTCAATATTAATTCACCTCTATATTGCTTGCTATGAAATATGAAAATTAAAGGCATTCGGTGAATTCTTATACTCTTCGCTCCTAGCAATTATAAATAACAATCTGAATAGTAACATAATAAAGCTAGATCGTAAGGGCTAACAACATAGTATCATAAACATTGATATATGTATATAGGATGTAGTATCTTGCAAACATGGTTATCCCTACAATTTTTTGGTATTTATTTTGGAAATCGAAAGTTTCATATTTGTTTTGAATCAAAGGGACTATGTGTGTTAGCTTTCTCCGTTTCTGTGTATTGTATCGGTGTACTGGGGTTTGTGTGTGGGTGCTTACATGTCTAGGGGTGAGGGAAAGGGTGGGAGGGAAAGGTAAGGGGTAGGGGGGTTAAGTGAGTGCCTTTGAAACACTTGTACGAATCAGCGACATTGCACTCAAATATTTACAAAGTAAACGGCCAGGGTAACGCTAACGGTAACTCAACCTAAATGCAACCAACTCATTCCATCGGTATAGGTCTATATATATGTATATCCCTTGTACGTTCACTGCTTTAGTGGCCCAGTTGGATCAAAATCAGGGCCAAAACCGAACCCACTGATAGCGTTATGGCCGCCGCTCCATTGCAGCGATCCGATTTGCAAATATCGCAGAAGAACGCATCCTCTGCGGAGGTCTCGTCCTCGTCATCCGCATCCTGGCCCTTCTTCCGCCTCTTGTTCTGGTTGCGATTGCGCTGATCCCGCTCCTCGGGGGACGGGATTCGCAGCTTGGTCCTCAGGATCTGACAGGCATCGGAATCCCCGGTGTCCAGTTGGCAAAAGCGAGCAGTCACCACTTTTCTAGTGTCAGCTGCGGATAAACAAAATTAAGTTTTTAATTTTTCCCATTTCTTATTTCTAATAAGATGATTTTCATTTTAATTTGAAATGCATTTTTTTAGTATTGTTCTCTTGTCACTTCTTAAAAAAATGCACTAATATTATTATATTAAAGTATTTTTAACAGGAATCGAATTTGAGAAGTTTTCTTTAAAAGATCACTGAAATTTTTGTTTAGTTTGCTTCAAATTTAACAGGAACTAGAATTTTATGAAATGTAATTTCCCTTAAACTATAAATCTGTTCAATTATCAGCTAGACTAGCCACCATAAAATATACCACCCTTGGTAAAATGCAACTTGCCCAGGTATATTTATCTATCTGATAACAATCGTTTATAAGCCAAGGCAAATATTAGCTGAAATGTTGATAAATGTATGTCAGAAGACAAATACATTTTCAATGATTCATATGGGATATTATATAATGCTAGGACTGTGATATACATTAAGCTAATTGCTACAAAAAAAGCAAGGCTTACGTGCAAATACTCACGGTCTTTGGCCACAACTTTTTGGCAATTCATAAGCGGATTTTTATTGGCGCCGTTATCGAAATAGGAGAATTTGTTTAGGTCAAAAAGCCAGGTGTCTAGCGATTTCATTTTGTCCAATGTGCATTCCTAAAATAAGCCCAATAAATGTCATTAGTCGTTGTTTACCTTTTGCTGATTTTTTAACAATGTGCACAATGAATGCTTGTTGATCTACAATCTTGTCGCAGGCCTGTAATTGAAGTAATTATTGCTGCTGCAGCTTGTGCGTAGCTTATCAATATATCTTATCAATATGAGCATTTGCCAAACAGCCTTGGTTATCAGACAAAGAGTAAAGCACTTGAACTCCATTTGTTTAACCCAGATAAGTTAAGAACAAATACGATTTCTTAGAAAGGTGTAAAACTTTATAGACATTATAGTTATCAATTATCAAAATCGGGGAATCACTCTTTAAAGTGTTAGGAAAATAGTGGATAATTATGAGAACACAGGAAAAGCTGTGATTAGAAACTAGGAATTTTAGTTAGTCACTCTAAAACGTAATGATATAATAAGAATAAAATATTTTTCTTTCTTTCCGATTTGCCATAAATATAATAATATAGAAATAAATACTTGCGTATGCTTGCAGTTTATTACTTTCTAATCAACTTATTATTTTTAGCAAGTAAAAAACCAACCTAAATATGACGTTTTTAAATTCTGATTTGCAAATATCAAAAAAGATAAGCGTTCATTTCATAACAGGCCCTGAACGCTTGACCAAGTTGGTTGTTAATTTAGCAAATTCAAATCTAAAATTTGACAAACCTCATAAATTGATGAGATTAATTTGGCACGACTAATTTGATTTTGAATTATTTATTTTGACAAGAACATTTAGATTAAAAAATCACAAAATAATCAGACCACTTCACGCTCTTTGCAGTTTAGTTATTACGAATTCGCACCTTTGATTTGACACAAAGAATACTTTTTAAGAATTAATGTGACTTCTTTAAATATTGCGTTGAATTATTTGTTTGAATGAATATTTGGTTATCTCTCTTAGAAATGATAGAACGGCCGCACGGGAGTCTTGTCTACTTTGTCACTTTATCTTTTGATAACAACAATTGACTTCGATAATATATTTGAAACTAGCAATAAATTTAAATGTAGTTTTCAATTTCGTGAAGCTAGACTTGATCTTAAATTAAGTAAATAACATGCTTTCATTATCATATTTTAATAAATTTATATGAAGGTATATACTTCACCTTATATTTATTTTTATTTTTATTATCTTGGATAACTGCTTGAATATTCTTAGCGAAAGTGTTCTCCTTGTGAAAGTAGTAAATAAAATAAATCCATAATAATGTCTAGAGGAATCTTTAAAAAATAAAAAAGGGGATTATAATCGCCCAGTTGTCGCCACATTAAATCAAATTAATTCTTCTAACAAGCGACTAGGTTTCTACAAGAGCCTGTCAGGTTCAAATTTACGTTGTTGGACTTTTGTGAAAGTATTTCAACTGTTTGGCACGTGGCCGGCTAAGTTCCTTCCTTCCTTTCAAAGTCCCCTTTAGAAAAAAAGTAGAAAGATGCCAGTAACAGAAAATTCACTTAGTTTGTAAGAGGGGAATGTGGAAAAAGGGGATCCCCACAAGAGGACGACGACGTAGCACGTTTCCGTTTCCGCTTTTGTGGGCTCTATTTCTAACCGTTCGCTTCCACCTTTTTTTTGCGGGGTGAGAATTTATGTGCCATGTAGTTTTAATTTGTGACCGTCTGGGCTTTTGGCCCAGCACTTTGATTAAGGTCAGATTGGGCCAAGATTGAAAAGGTTGAGCCAACTTGACCCGGCTGCCGAGTGCCCAGCCCACCGCCAACAGGTCATAGGCAAATCATCAATCAATCCGCCGATGGATAATCCTGTTTTTCACTCACCTCCGGCACAATGCTGGAATTGGAGCCCAGATCGGCGCAGCTGGGATTATCGCTCGAGTCGCAGACGTAACATTTGATGGCAGCGCCTGTGGGATATGCAATATAAATTTATATTTCACAATCTAAGGGCACAGAAACCGCAGGCAAATCACCACCCACACACAACCACACACACACACACCATTTGAAATGAAGGCTAGCAGGGCCAGAAGCAATAGAATTCCTGACATTTTTTGCACTGTTATTTTCCTTCTCTAGATTTATTTCCCTTTGGTTGGAGATTTTTCAAATATTTTCAGGCACTCGCGCGCGTTCTTCTCGGATTTTCCGCTCCAAGCTGGTCGAGAGGTTCCGCCACTGCCGTTGGCCAAAAGCAAACTGAAATTGGAAGCCAGCTTGGCGACGCCAATTGCCTGCAAAAGGATGTGCCACACGACGACGATGGCGACGTCATCGTTTTTGGCCCGACCCCGACCCGAAGCTGCTTTATATGGGCGGTTACTTGGCCCGTCGTCCTGCGTCCCTCGTCCTTCGTCCTGGGATCTCTTGCTGCGTGGGTGCGTCGCTCGAGTGGCTCCTGATTCCGACAGTAATAACGTCTTGGCCGCCCCACATGGCAGCAAAAGGGAAAAATTATTTAAATTGCAAAATGCACCAGCCCAAACGCAAGAGCTCGTCAAAGGAACAGAGGAACCGCGACGGAATAAAAGCAATTTCCCTGCGGCCAAACTCAACACCAAAGACAATATGAAAAAATGTCAAAATTTGAATAATAATACAGTTATATTCCCCGAATAGTAAGATAAAGGATAATAAGGCTTAATCTACATTTTATCGTTCTAAGATCTGTTTTAAAAAAGGTTGGAAACAAACAATACATTAAGATAACAAAGATAATATATATATTATGTAGTCATTTTCATACATTAAAATATATTACTTGTAAAGTTTCAACAAACTAAAATAAAGTAACATAAGCATTTAAAAAATTTTATAAATGCAACAATAAAATAAAAACGTATTTGTACTACATTTTGTATAATATTATTGACAAACTTATGTAACTTTTTTTGAGCACTTCCCCAGGCAACTAAAAATGCTCCAGCCAGAGAAACACCATCCCGTTTGACCCATCATCTAAGCCAGAGAAGCTCGCCATCGCAGCTTAAATGAAATTATGTATTCAAACGCAGAAGGAGGATACGCGCGATAGTCTGTTAAAATATGAGTGCCCGGGGAGTTGCGAAAAACAAGGAGAGAGGCTGGGTGCCAAGGATATTGAGGTGGAGGTGCCCCGGGGACTGGATGGCAGCAACAATGCACAGCAATTAGTGGCGCCCAAGAGCGAAAAAACCCATCCGCTTTTCTGTATTGCGGCTTCCCCTTTTTCCCTGACCTCGTCACATGGCCACAGACGACATCCTGGGCGTGGGCGCTCATTTATCGCCAGCCAGCGGTTGTCCTCACATTCAGGAAATCCCCATTCCCATTCCCATTTCCATCCCAATCCCCACCAGAACCGCGAATCCTTTGGTATCTCCCGCGGGGCCGAGCAGCTGGCAAGCGTTTCCATTTATCATAAACAATGCAGACAGTGATTGGTGTAGGTCGTGGCCCTGGCCCCAAAAATCCGCCAAAAGGGTTAGCTAATGTGGCCGCTTGTTTCTGGTGCACGATAATGGAGTAGACGGTTTTTTTTTCTTTGGGGGTGGCAGGTGTGGTGGTGATGAACCCCCAGGCACTCACTTCGCGGTAGTTTAAAACATGCTTAACCTTATCTTCTACAAAGCCACAGTGGTTCTTGGCCAAAATGTTCCATATAAACTTACACTAATTAGTGGCAAAGAAGTTTATTAATTGAAATCACAGGGTAAACATTGTGGAATTCAATTTAGAAAATAAATATAAGATATTAAGTCTTGCCGATGGGTCGACTAAATCCAATGGCTGGCATATCAACAAATAGTTTATTAATTTCCTTGAGTTGTCTATTTTCGTTGTGAAGATGGCTTTCGATCTACTTTATTATTATTTTTTTTCATTTGGATTTTTTGGTTTTTTTTTTTTACTTATTTTCGACGACGGTAACGTAGTGATTTTTGGCTAAAATTGGCGAATGCCAAGCAATTGCAAATTTTACAACGAGTTCAACGAGGTATGACACTCAAATATTTGATTACTATTTCCAAGTGTTTCGATAAAAATCCCAAAATTTAAGTTCTATTTTTTTGAGTTTGGTCAAAAAGGTCATTTTTTTAAGGGTTTTTAGTAATAACTTCGCTAAAATAGGACTCACACCCAAAAAAATGACCTTTTTGTGCAGCTGAGAACCTATACAATCCATATCAGGTTGATTTCGGAAAATTTATTTTTTGACCAATTTTCGCATTTTTTATAAGGGGTAACACTTGATTTTTTTCAAAATTTGGGACAAAATAAAATTTTTTAGCTGAGAATACCAATAGATTGGAAATTTTGTAACGAATTCAACGAGGTATGACATTCCAAGATCTGACCATTATTTCCAAGGGTTTTGCTTAAAAAACTGAAAAATCAAGTGTGATTTTTCCAGATTTTGGCCATCAAAAAAATATATTTAAGACCCATTTTTTAATCGTTTTTTGTTGTAATTTATCCCAAATAAGACGCACAGCCAAAAAAAGACCGTTTTGTGCAGCTGTGAACCTATACAATCAATTCTATGTTGATTTGGGAAATTTAATTTTTTCATCGATTTTCGCATTTTTTATAAGGGGTTAACTCATAATTTTTTGCGAAAATTGGACGAAAAAAACATTTTTTAACTGGGAATGCCAATCTATTGGAAATTTTATAACGAATTTAACGAGGTATGACATTCCAACACTTAACCATTATTTCCATTGGTTTTGATCAAAAAACCTTAACTCGAGTTGTTTTTTTGGGGTTTTCGGCAATAGGGATAATGGGCACTGCCTGGCCTTAAAAGTTAAAACAAAACAACTAAGTTTATTTCCTTTAAGCTGACTCTGCCAAATCGCAAAGCAAAACTTCCGGGGGATTTGAAGTTTTAATTGCCACAATCTTGTTAAAATTGTAAACAACACCAACGATTTCTTCTGGTGAAATCGCGAGTCAGCGCCAATTTCAATTACCCTTTAGAGCCGGCCATTTCCACTGGTTTTCCTGGCCGCGGGCCATAAACCCGCAGCCTGTTGCCCAGAGCCAAAAAGGAAATGAAATCAGAGCCGGGCCAATTGCACTGCCAAATATGGCTGCCGCGTGGCAAGGACACATTCGAGGCTGTCTGGACAATGGCGATGATGACGTCGACGTGTTGATGTCATAATTCCTGGGGTGCTCTCCATCGCATGTCGCCGCTTCATTTGCTAAGAGCCACAGGACATAATTAAAATGGTTTACGCACGTTTCCGTTTCCTGTTGGCATTTCCTTACACCGAATTTCATAGACGGCCACACGAATATGCTTTCGATTTTTACAACTTGACACATTTTCGTCGGTACTCGACTTTGGTTTACAACCTCTTTATCTTTGCATCGAACCGTGCAAATCGTAAAATGTGTTTTTCGCTTATTTTTATTCTCTTTTACCATGGCCATAAATCTAGGTTTGCCAAAAAAAAAAAATGGTAACAACATTTTGTGGGTCAAAAGTTTTTCTGCTGTTGCGAATCTCCGCCCACAAAATGGCCTTTAATTAGTTGAAATTTTCGCTTGGCATGCTAATTGAAAAACTTTTTTCTTGTGAAGCCGCAGCGATGAAATATTTACGATGGCTTCGTAAAAGTGTGTCAGTGTACAGAACTAACCAGCTAAAATGGCAGCCACAAAAGAACTTAAGTCGGTAAACGGCGGACTTCTGTTTACTCTAATTTAATTGAGTTTCATTACGTATACGCACCGTGCCACACACATCGCCTTGGGTTGCCGAAGCCAATTAACTTGCCCACTAGCAGCTGCCAAGGACGAGGGTAAAGCCAATTCAAGGCAACTTCGATGCCAGCCATAAACATAAAACTTTATCGTGCTATATCTGCAGCTTCTGGGTAAATCAATCGCTACAAATGCGCTTGCAAATGCAGGAGTATCGAAGTAGAAAAACTACTTGTACAATGGCAAACGAATCCCACACACAGTTCGCCGGGATTATTCTGCACTACATACATATGCTGAGCCAGCAAAGGTATTTTATGGTTTCGTATAACAGCTGATGTGGGATTTAACTGGCACAAACTGAAACTAAAATAAATTTAAATTGACTTTTGAAACTAGAGGATAGTAAATTGAAGTTTTTATATTACATTACATGTCTGCAACTAACAATACAAGCTTTTGTGTTAACATGTAATAACATAAAATTAAAATGAATTTTAGTTATAAAATTGATACATCTTTGCATAGCATTCAAGAAAATATAGTTATAGTTATAGTTTTGATTTGTCACATATGTAAGTATGAAATTGATAGCTGTTTTGATATTTCATTTAATTGAATGTCAAGAAAAACTAAGACACAAAAACTAAGTCACATTACCACTTTTGTTGTTAAAATCACTATCTATATAAAAGTTTTATTTAAATATGATTGCATCTTAAATGAAATTAGTACTCAAATAGCTAGATTTATTATTTAAACCTTTTCCAAAAGCGAAGTCTCTGTTGAGGTCACCTGCACAACTGCCAGGGCGATCATCTCAGGAATGCTAAGCACATAAAATCAATTTGGCAGGCAAACAATGCCAAAGTACGTAATTTTTCCAGCAATCACTTGCACTTGACTGCAATCGCCGTTCAAGCAGCCTCAGGTGGGCTGAAGCCTAAAGAAGAATCGACGAAGAAAAGACAGGGATTTCCTACCATTTCACCCCCTGTCCTTTATGCGATTCACAGGTCAATGAGCCAAGGAAAAGCGGAGGAACTGGAAGAGCTATTGCAGCAATTTGTGGGTGTCTTTCGTGCAGCACGTGCCACAGGAATGCAGCAGCAGTGGCAGCATCATCATCATCATCAACAGCAATCAGCTTTTGAAAGAGCGTGACAAATACAAAATATCATGGCATACTTCTAGGCAGCTAGTAAAAATATTTACTCCGCATTGCGTATACGCCACAGTGGTTGCGGAACGTGACACAATGAACAATACAAATATTTATTTGGCTTTGGCAAGAACACACACAGCAAAGTACAAATCATGCAGCTGATTAACATGCAAAATCTGTGTCTCTTAAATGCTGGCGAATTCCAAAGACAAATGTTGGCTTTTGCGCAAGGAAAACTTTGTTGAGATTTAACGCTGGCAAAACTACGAGATATGTTCTCGGGTAAGAAAGCTAGAATAATCGGGTTTCTAAAAAACCGTTTAGCCTTTATAAACAATACATTTAAGGTTGCATTTTATTTTAAATTCATAAAACTCCATTAATTAAATCGCAACAATCTGTGGTATTAACAACAGAAAAATGCTGGTTGAAATTCCAACCGACAAAATTATGGTTATTTCATTGCACAAATATTTGCGCAATGGCTTGGAATGAAAAACAAAATGCCAGAGCCCCGCAGACAATGATAACTTTATAGCCTGGTGGAGTTGTGCTTTTCTTCTGCTCGACCCACCCTGCGTATGCGCAATTTTGCGCGTAATGACATTTATGTTAGCTTACTTTAATGACGCATACTTTGGAGTGCCTTTCAAGTGTGAAACTTTTACCAGGGAACACTAGAAGTTTTTCAATTATTGGTAGCACTTTAATTAAATGGTTTTTGACCAAATTAATACCCTGTTTCAGGTTTAATATTCATACTGTGTTTATTTATCCCAAAAACTACTTTCGCCAACCAAAAAGTTAATGCTTTAAAGCATCTCTTAAGGAAGTAAAAATCGTCCGCCAATTTATGTTTATAAATCAAACAATTAAAGAAAATACGGAACCGAAGAAAGGCCAATAGCTAGTCGCAAAAACAGAAATAAATGATTTGGACAGCGTTTTTGGCGAGGGCGCTCAGTGAATTCAAAATCAATGTTTTTTATGTTGGCGCCAAGCTGTCGGCGAAAATAAAAGGAAGCCAACGACTGAGCAGACAGAGACAAGGCTGCCAATGAGCCTGGGGATGGGGGCGTGGCCGGCCAGTGGGCGGATGGGCGGAAGGGGCGGGGCGGATGCTGTTGCTGTGGCAACAAGGCGCCACTCTGTCGACAGAACGCACCCATAGACAAAAGCCGCAGAGCCATTTGAGCTGGCGACGACAGAGCTCAAATGCTAACGCATGTAGGTCGACCCATAGGTTGTGTTTGTATCTGTATCTGTATCTCTATCTGCGTATTTTCGCATCTGTATGTGTGCAGAAGACAAACAGCAACTCGCTGGCATTAAAGTCGCTGGTCATGGCCAACAAAAACGGACTACACCCTGAGGAAATATTTTTTATATTGATTCATATTTTTATATGACTATTATTTAAAACTCTCATAATATACTCAAATCTCTCTATTTAACAAGTATAAGCTTACTCACAGCTGCATTCAAAACAATAATGTCCATCTGTATGCAAATTTATTTGGCTTCAAGGTTAGTTTACAAGTTACGGATTCCGCGGCTAAGTTAACACCTGAAGATGTTGGTAAGTAGCAGACTGACCACAGAGCCAACCAGACTGTAGGCCACCTGGGTGGTTCCGATCAAGGACTTGGCTCCATTGCATCCGTCGTCGGCACATGTGCACATGGCCTGAATGTCGCTATCGTTGTCGACGAAGATACAACCATGGTTTATCTCCGCATGGTAATGTCCACAGTTCCTTTTTACAACGTGCTTTAGGTCGCTCTCAAACACCGATTTCATGCAGAAGGGCTTCATACCGCTGGGGAAAGTGCATTCCTTCCGGAACCAGTTATCATCCAGGCCTTTGCATGCAATATTGTCCTCCGAGTTGCACTGGTGACACCGAAGGGCACCCACTGCAATGATGCATTAATCAATTGCTTTTAAATACTGCTTTTCTTAAGTCCTATAAAGTACAAAGTACCCAAAGTATTGCCCTAAGTTCGACGGAGTTTATTTCAATGAAACATTAAATTAGATTTTGGGAATAATGGAATGTTGTAGATATGTGAAATTATAAGTAAATTTATTATTATCTTTATAGATTTTTCAACATATTAATATTTTGCAATATAAGTGCTAGATTTATTTCCTAATGGTCAAGAATTACTAAATATATTACCACTGTTTCAAAAGGTGAGATAATCTTAGAATTATAAAATTTAAGTGCTCAATTCATTTCCAAATGGGCCTAATACGAATTACTAAATACCATTGTCGCAAATGGTGATATAACCTTATATTTTTAATGAGTAGAACAACAAAATAATCTTAAGTTTGAATCTTTTGTTTTTCAGTTTAATAGCCTTTGCGTTGGTGTCTAAAAATTTTAATTGTATAAGATTTGCAAGCACGAACTTTAGGCATTAGCTTTCTCATGAACCCATTGTATTTATTGTGAAAAGAAAAACAAAAGTTCTGCAATACTGCAACACGTATTTTTATTGTTTTGGGTTTTAACTAATAGATAATGTTTTTGGTTTTAAAGTTAGTTTTTTACGCAATTTACGAGTTAAGTTAATGCCTGATGATGCTGGCCAGTACCAGACTGACCACAGAGCCAACCAGACTGTAGCCCACTTGGCGGACTCCCATCAAGGACTTGGCTCCATTGCATCCGTCGCCGTTGCAGGTGCAGACTATCTGCTTGTAGCCCTCGTTGTCGGCGGAGTAGCAGCCATTCTCAATCTTCTCCTTGAGGTACCCGCAGCTCCTTTCGATCCTGTGCTCGTCGTGCAGTTCGAACTTGATCACCGTCTTCCGGCAGAAGGCCTCCTCTCCGCTGGGCGGAGTGCAGTCCCTCAGGTACTGGTTATCCACCTGCGCCTGAGGAGTGTTCACCACCAGACCGAAGCAGTCGTTGTTTTCGTGCGATTTGCACTGATGGCACCGAATGGCACTCACTGCAATGCCAAACAAGCCACAAAGCGACGCATTAGTTATTGGCTTTTTAAATATTATATTTTAAGGCGTTTAATATATCATAAAAGACACCAAGTACCCAAAGTATTGTATTGAAACATAAAACATTGTGGAATTATCCAAAGGTCCAAAAGTTATAATTTTATAAAGATTAGTAAGCACCAATTTAAGGCATTAAAATGGTCGAATTTGGTCAATTCTGCTCTAATAAAACTGGACATTGTTATATTTCTGAATATGTATAAATGTGCATAAATTTCATATACAATGTGTTTGCAAAGAAGCTTCTCCTAGAAGTAATGCGAAACCCTTTTGATATTACCTACAACATTTGCTTTAATTAAACCACTTTTTGCCCCCTCGACGGTAATTTGATATGTGCAACCTCTAATGGCATTCAAATGCCTCGCGATTCGCCCTTTTCAAAGTGCCCGACACACTGACAGTAAATTGTTTTATTAGCCTCCCACCCATTCCCAGATACTGTCGGCAGGTGAGGCCTCTGACTGACAAACTGACGAACTGACTCCCATCCGACTGCAGTAACCTGAATAATTGCATGTCAACTGCTTGGGGCCAAAAAATAAATGCCGAAACAGCTAGAGTTTGGCACGCGACCGGTCGAGGACCTGGCAAAAACTGGGATTCATTTTGACTAAGAGTATTGAACTATAGCGAAGTACGATGGCCCTTACTAAAATATAAGGTAGTTGATCTCAGCAATATATATTTCTTTACATGCATGTTATTAAAAATATGCACACGATTTTTATTAATATAGTTTATACAAGTTATTTGATTTAGTTATTTAAAATGTCTAGGTTATGAAGGATTTGAAGTTACAATCGTTGATTATGAAATTACTTATTTGCTGCAATTTCCTAATTTAATTTTCAATTAAAAAACTTTTACCAAATTACAATTAAAATTCTTGTACATTTAAATTGAAATAAGGAACTAAAATATTTTCCAATATACAAAAGTAAACAACATTTCATAACATTTCTTATTAAGTAGTTGTCATATAGAAGAAGATTACGGCAAATCAGATTGATTCAGGCCAATTATCCTTTCCTATTCTCTTTTCCATATCCATGTCCATTTTGCTATAAAGCCCATAAGCTTATTTGACAGTCTCTATCCAATTTGGTTAACATTTGACAGAAACGATGGCCCGAAGAAAGGAAGGGAATTGGAACCCTTCAAGCCATCACTCAAAGGAGCGTTCCCCCATTGAACCTGCTAATAAAAATGCATTGCCAAAGGGCAAGGACATGCGGACTGGAACACGTACTTGAAAACTCGAAATATAGTATGTCTGGGGCTGTCAGGATTATAAATGTCTATCGTTTTGCGGGGCGTATGCATAATATTATAACACTTTGGTGGCTACTCACGTAGACCGTTTGGCAATTAAGCCAATCCAGGGCAGGGCAAACAAACATTGAGTAATAAAAAGTCACCTGCCGTTAAAAAATAACCACAGTGGCAGTTGGGATTCCAAATTTGCATTTTAAGCATTACCCATTTGCATTTTACATTTGTTGCATATTCATGCGGCTGTTCAGCGAACTTAGAGGAAAGGCGGAAAAGCGAGGGGAAATCGGGGCAGTCAGTGTTGCCTTTGTTGCAACTTTTCGCTTGACAATTGTTCGCTAATGAAACGCGCTCTTAAGTTCGCCATAGAAAAGGGAGAAGTATTATTCACTTACTACTGGAATGCCCATAAACGTGCATATTTGCTCAACCGATTACTGGGCAAGAAGTTGAACACATTCATATGTTCGTGTGCAAATACTTTCAATATTATTTAACGCCATTTAATGTTCCCTTAACAAGTGAGTGCGAGCCGCGGAATTGCTTGGACAATCAATTTACTCGTGGCGGTGGCTCACAAAGGATTGTGTGTGCGTGTGAGCATCCACTGGCTAATTAGAATAAGCACTCGTATTTTTTAAACAATTAATAGTTAACCCAATGGTGGGCGGTGAAATGAGACGCAGAAAGATGAGATAATTGCTACAAGCATCGTAACTTCAATATACATGGGTCATATAAGTGAAGTTATAAAAAAATGATTGGGAAATTAAAAAATCAAACAAAACAATTCCTAATGACTTATCGCTTAATCTGCATAAATTGAATTTAGTGTAGAGTCTATTTTAATGAGTGGCTTTGGTGATTCACAAGTGTGTTTGGCATGAGTTTCCACCTCAGCGATTTTTTGGATTTTTCGGTTACTGTTCGTTTTTACGATTTAAACTAAAGAACAAATCAATTGATTTGTCAAAACAAAAGACTGGACATCTCTAAAGTGTTGGCCAATTAATTAACATTTTGTTTGGTTCTAAATTAAAAGTGCCTTTCAATTGATTAACAAAACGAAGAGCAAATCTCTTACAAGCTTATTTTATACTCGTACAATTGACTTAATTATACTATAGATATTTACCTGATATGAAATTGGCAGCCAATGCAAGGCACACGGCATAGATGTAGATGGTTGTTGACATTTTTGCGGTTTTTCGTTTGGCTTACTAGATCTGTAAGAAGTAATAGAATTTCCTATTTAATTTATCAGATTTTTCTATGTTTTTGTGTGTATGGTTTGTTTGTAATTTGATTAGCGCTAAACACAGCGATCTTTTCATTAGCATTACTTCAGTAATATTTATAATCTATAACCCATTGTATACGATTCTTATTTACACTGGTAAACCGGTATCAGAACGTGGCTGACAAACGTGACAAATGCTAATATTGTACTAATACAACTTTTTGTTTAAGATTTAAATGTAGTCGTAGTTGTTCATATTTTATTTTATTAAATGAAATGCAATAAAAAAGCAAAGAATTGTGCTTCCTCTCTAAATACTTATTTAATATGAGAAAACATTTTTAATAACGCTCACGAAATTGGAAAGGTGAGATTTTTGTTTCTTATCAATAAGAAGACTTAATACACGTTAATAAGGTAAAAAAAATAATTCATAAATCCTACTTTACAACCTTCACTTTATCACAAATTTGTATTTGCCGAGCAAAAATAACAACTTGTGAAGCATTTAAACAGTGTTGTTTAGTGTATGTGTTGATTATTATTTTACATAATTGGTTTATAACTCTTGTAAATAATATTATTATTTATAACTAGGTCATTTTCATCAACAAATTAAAATTAAATTTCTATAAAAATCACTTTTGAAATGTTTAGCTGAAGGCCACAGAACTCTTTATGGTCATAAATTCTTACAACGCACAATTATTCTCACACGATCTCACTATTGTTGTTAATGCGAGGGGACAACTGAACGCGAGCACCGTCGAGATGAATCTGAAAACTCGTATTTTCATTTCGAAAAACGTTGATTTTTCAAAAAGCCAGCTCAGCAGCAGAAATGAGAGCCGAAGAGAGCTACTGTGAGCGAGTGGAAAAGAGCGACTTGAGCAACAAGATCGACCCTAAAGTCAGCAAATGGGAAAAATGGAAAAACTTCCGTCACTCGATCATCTTTACGGGGTCGTATTGTTATTATATTATATTATTAAATACATATTTGTGGAGAGGGGATGCTCGACAAGGTAGTTCGCTGGCTGCATTGTATTGATAAGCTCTGGCTTCGGTTGGTTTCAGCTTGGTTCTTAACCCAAAAACAAAACGCAGTCCAAACGGAATACACCGGCTCGAACCGGTTAGTTCCGATGTGACGTCACTGGCAGACAGACAAAAAAAAAAATAAACAAGTATTAACCAAATTATGTCTCATTAGCTGGGATTGACCTTTTATTTAAATATCATGTTTTATGCTCTCTAAATACCTTGTTTAGGGTTCTATAAAAGGGTTATTGAGCACAGAGAAAAAAATGGAACACTTGTAATCGTACCTTGCTCCTTCAAATATATTATTTATTTTAAGCTAAAATAATATACATTTTAAAATAAAATGTTTAAAAATATATAACATATAAGTCTAGTCAAGCTTTAAAGTTATAACACCCGTTCTAAAAAGATAAAGATATCTTAGATAAAGGATCTAATGAACAAATGATTTAAATATAAAACAAAGAAGTTTTTATATTAAACCAAACATTTGCTTTGAAATATATATATAGCTTTTTTATTTCATTGTTATTTATGAAATAATATATATTTTAGCTTTTTTATTTCATTATAATTGCTGAAATAATATATATTTTAGCAATAAAAATGAAATAAAAAAGCTATATATTGACAATTAGTGAACTAATTATTAATCTCATTTTCTGTTACCCTCAAAAAAGTAATAACAAACTTAAGTGCCTTGTCAATGATCGTTCGGAAGTCCAAAATAAATCTTGGGCTCGCCCCTGATTTTATTTCCTCTACTACATTTTTCTATTGAGTGATCAGATAGGTTCCGGTGAGCGGAGCTTAGCGATAGCACAACATTCCATAACATGGACTGTACGAGTGCAATATATTCCCTTATCAACGGAGCTGATTAGTTAAAACTGGTTCGCACCTCCAAAAACTCAGTTGTGGTGGTTTGGTCTAGTCCTCATCGGTGACGAAGTCAGACTTAAAGATTAGTTTTAATTGAGGAAAACAGTGGTGTTGATATTGATAGGACGGAGGATGGAGCTTGAGCTTATCTGTCCTGGTTAAAGTCAGTTTGGGAAGCAGAAGCACCGAATTCTCGACTCATCATTACGAGTGTTAAATGTTTATTTAAGTCCGCTCTGTTGGCTCTGCGTTATTTTGCTGCATTAATTGGGTTTCCGATTCTGCAAGCAATGCAACTAATTTGAAATTTTCACGCTGCTTTGTGTGGAGAACCAAACCAAACCGAATAAATTCATCAGTCGACCGTTCAGTTGCCGGTTTTAGCCAGTTTGAAGCGGTTGTATGGCATTAAAATAATAGAAAAATTACAAAGTACAAATATAAACTAAGATGTTAACAAAAATAGAAACCTCTTAATTTAAATTATTCAAAGAATGGAAAAATGTAATCGAAGTATTTCCTTATAATTACTTGTTAAAAATTTAAATGTTTTAACCAATAACACTCTTAAAAGTTTTGAATCAAGAGAAAAAGTTTAAAATTAACAATAACAATTATTTCAATAATATGCATTTAGTCAAATGTGTAAAAGTTTGAAATTATCAATAAAAATTATTGTTAATAAATGCATAAGAACCAAATGTTTTATATCACTCTCCACTTCTTCACTTATATCTCTTAATTTAAATGTGCAACTTTTGTGTTTAGAGAAAAGACTTTATAGACTCTATATCAAAAATATTAAAACCCATTAAAAAGAGTTGTTGGTTAAATAAGTCCAGTTTGTAGCACTTACAAAATTGTATTCCTTAATAATACTGGAATCTAAAAAGCCGATTTCCGTAACCCATCGACTGTAGAACCAAACTGCTGCAAATCCAATGTGAAACTGAGGGCTGTGAAAATGTGGTCTTCGTCTTTGGGATCGTATCGAAGTCAGAAATCAGAAATCAGCTGATCAGCGAGCGTTATTGAAAGGTGAGACTTGGATTCGAATATACATAAGTACAACCCAGATCCAGGCGAATGAACAGATTCGATTCTTGTTTGCTGGAACCGGTTTGCTGATATTTTTTATTCTAACAAGTGATCTGGAGTTGGTACTTCCCGGTCCCCCCATTTTAACCGCCAGGCTTGAAGATTAATTGCGCATAAAAGTACGAAATTAAATTTCACACAGACCAAACAAAAAGTAAATAAAATAATCCCAGTTTTTTGGGGTTAGTGCTCCAATCAAAACGAGGGGAAATTTTTCAAAGGAATAACCCAATATATTTTTAGAAAAGCTTTTAGTTGGTGCCACCACTTATTAGAAGCCAGCTTTTAAGCTTAAGATTTGAAAGCTATAGCCTTAGTAAGTCTCAATGTTATTTAAATTTAAGTAATTTGTTGCTTAACATGTTAGTAAACATTTTGATTACTCGTACTTTAACCCCAATCCAAAGCCAAAACTCTTTTCTGACTAATGCTATTTATAGTCACAAAAATAATTTAATGCTGTCAATTGAGGGACAATACGCTGCAAAAAAAAGATACTTTCTATTCTATTTAAATTTCTCAATAACATTAAATTTGAATTTTGAAAATATATTTTAATATCACATTTGGTCTATTGAACTTTGGGCAAGGTATCTATTTAAATATGAAAAATTAAAGCAAAGCGAATGTTATTTTTAAACAACTATATTTTCTATTTTAATTGTTTTCTGTGTAAGTACAAACGAGTCTGGTAAAAGCAATCTCCCCAAAGGGCAATTTTCCCCCATGGCTTCTTCAATTTCGCGCACTGATTGAGACACAAAAGCCAGCCAAAACGATCTGCAAATATATATATATATATAGTGAGTGAGAGAGAGACTTAATTCAATTGACCAGCGTCTTGGGGCAGCAATTTGTGCGACTTTGCGATGAGCTCCAAGAGGAAGCCTGCGATTAAGCTTAATTAATGCACCGGCAGATTTATGCTTGGTGTGCGACTGCTCCGCCTGTTCACGTGTGCGTCTTGATCTCCGGATTATGTGTCTGGACGCCTAGTTGAAATGGGGCTCAGGGTTATAAGTGGATTGGCCAGCCATTGCACTGCCCTCGTCTAATTGCAGGTTCTAATTACGAGTACTTAAATGTGCATAAATAAAAAAGAAGGCAGCCAAATTTGGCACAAATAAAATGGCAAAGTAAGTGTCTTGAGTGCTTGAAAGCAAAGTGTTTGATTTCACTCCCTATTATACCCTTGCAGTCAAAAGTTTGCACATTTGCGACGCAATAAAGTATATATAATTGACCCATTTGACCCATTTTCATATTAGTTATTTGTAAAAAGGGTACCCAAAAATTTAGTCTATAACATTACCAAATTTAAACCGATTTCAAAGTGACTTACCTTTTTAGACTTGTGGTTTGATTCTCCAAAAATCATTTGTGTTCTTACATGTTTATTTCTCATTAGTAACGGACTGTTATCTCCTTTCTGAGTAATGTTTTTCATTGTAAACTTTAGGTTAGATTAGCTTTCAACCCCATTCACCACTAGATTAATTAATAAGCTATATTCCCACTTAGCTTTTGAGGCCTTGACCCATGATCAGCCCAAATTCCTAATCTCTAATTCCTCCCTTTTCAATTAATCTATTAATAATAAAATTTCGAAATAGCATTCACACAAAATCAGCATTTGAACTTCGTTTTATGAATAATAAACAGTTTCAGACATTTACAGGGGTGTTTGAAAATATTTCAAACGGATTAAAGTTGATTTCAATAAATGAAAAATAATAACAATTAAAAGAGTACCTCCAATATTTATTACAAATTAAATCGGTATAACAAAATTTTTATTTTTGTATTTAAAACAATCTATACATGTTAATACATTTGTTTAACAAATTTTTATTAGTGTTAATATGTGTGTTTACTTTGCAATATGATGTATAATATAGTTATGATTCCAAGACTTGTGGACTAGTGTGGATTGAGACACTTTTTTTGCAGCTACACATTTGTATCTCCTGACTGCAAAAATACACACACCGTGGAAATCGCAATGAGGACGCACGCTCGAAAGCTCGGCGGGAAAAGCTCCATGGCTGCAAGCTGAAAACTGAATCCGAGTGGGAGGCTGGGGCTGGGGCCTCCACCCACTAGCCTCCCCCACATTCATCCCAGTCACCATACACCACACACCACCCGATCCGATCCGACTCATCCGCCCCGTGGACTGGCCGTCCGCAATTCGTGTTCGTGGTACATTTGTCGAGTGTGGCTGCTGCTTCGCCCAGTCGTTTGCCGTTTGTCAACCGTTTGCCAACGTTTGCGTGAGCGCTAGTTTTTTGCAAGGAATTTATTAGAACCAGCCCATGCTCAGCGATAATACCTGAAACGAAAATCTGTGAATAGAGTCGTCTGTGAGCGCCGCATGCAAAAAAATATTCAAACCAAAATATTAACTAGTGATTAACGAAAGAGTGTGTCGAGTCTATAAAATAAAATGCAGTACATCTATGTGATTAGTGCACTGATTCTGGCCATCGCCGTGCAGCAAGGTAAAAGGATTTAAGTCAACTACAGGAAGAGTCTCGATTAAATCGCTGAACGGACGTCCGACATCGCGATTACGATTACATAATAGGAGATATGGAAGGGGCAGGTTCCTGGGGCGCTGGGAAATGGGAAATGGGAAAGGGGAAATGGGAAATGGGAGAGCTTGTGGCGACGTCCTGACGCCACAGAAAAGCAGAGTATCTTGAGTATCATAGCCGGCCGCCGTGGCGCCTTTTTGTCCACCCCACTGAGTAATATTTGCATTCAATAGATATAAGTCGGGTTCCTTGAGCTCTCTGAGAAAAAGGAACTTTTTTCTCTACTTCATTTGTTGGCTCTCTGCCACAGCTTTTTCCTGGGCAGAGGAGGAAGTGGAGTGGGTGTTTTCCGTGGGGTCGATGCCAGTTGACATCTTAATTAAGACAGATAATAATTAGCCCACACTATGCTATCCTTTCGCAAAGGATAATCCCTGGGAACTTGTGTTACCTCAAGTTTTTCCTTCCTCCTCTTTTAAATTATTCCTCTTTTACTTTTCCCACATAAGTGTGTACGTGCAGGGATAATGTAGGACATGCGCACTCTATTTGGTTAAAGGTCCTGGGGGCCAGTTGCAGTTGTCCGATACCCAAAACCCCAATCCGCTCATAGACTTATATAAAAATACGTTTCAAAAGAGCGACATAAAAGTATATCTCTGTTTTGTAAATAATTGCCCCTATTTATTTTTATTGAGGAATTTCCTTATATATATTCCTCTACCTTTTTTGCGTTATAGGCAATTTAATCAATGCAATTTATGACTATTTATAGACTGTAACAAACCTTAATTGGTCATGACTAGGTGTAAACAGTGGGGAAGATTGGTTATTTTGTGGCCAGATTTTATAAATTTAATATTTCTTAAATCTTGAATAGTGGAAAAAAAGGATTTTCTTTTATTTTAAAGAAATGCTTTAGTTTTAAAATTATTCTTCCAACTAGACTATTGATAGGTCAAAAACTTTTAATCCTCTATCTTTAAAAAGTGTAACGAGTTTACTAAAAATTATTAAATATTTTCAAACAGATATTTATTTTATATTGTTTATCTTAGATCTATAAATGTTAACAACAATTCTAGAGTCTTACTAAATTATTATCATAGCACTGTTACTTTAAGAGGTATTGTTTTTATCATTCATATGATTCATATGAAAATTATAGAAAAAGCATATAATATGAGCTCATCTTAAAAACATCCCTTTTAGTCAATTACATTCTTTTGTCGGGATGATGTGCTTCTAGCTTTCAGAATATCTAGTCTACCCGTAGAGTGGTTCATCTTACAGACGGCCCTTTCCATTGTTCTCAAGTATCTTCGCCTAGAAGCAGGCAACACATTTTTCCGCCCTGCTTATGCAACCCGAATTGGATGAGAATGGGCGGTGGGGGTGTTCAGAACCAAGTGAAGTGAGGCAGAGTTATTCGAGTCCATTAGCAATGCCGATGTCTCAATTAGCGAGGCAATCCTAAAAGCCTCGCAGTCTGTCACTAATGGAGGCGTCGATGGAATCGCCGGAATCACTGACATCTCCGTGCCACTGTGCCATTTTTGGCACAGAGTGGGGCAAAAGCGCATCGCAGGTTGCACCATTTGGCGGCTGGGGGCAGGTGACATACTACCGGACAGGCGGTACACAATATTTCCAGTTCGTATATTAAATAATGCGAATCTCGTGTCCCGCACGACCTTAAATTCAATTTAGCTAAGGCAACGACAGTCATCACAAGTACCAAAGATCTCTTTATACTTATATCTGGGCAAAGCTCTCACATTTGTTTACACGGTTGTTTCTTTCATTTTCGCTTGTTTTGTGAAACTATTAAGGTTAAACATATGATGCCAATGGAAATTTTCTAATTGACATTAACTATAGCTTTGTGGTCAATTAAGTGAAAGATTGCATACGAACGAAAAAGGTAGCTAGCAGAAAGGTATGCGCAAATTCAATTACGGAATTAGATTAAAAATGCAATTAGAAAATCAGAGTGATTTAAGGTAGAGGAACAATGGAACATTAAATGGGGACTTAAATTATAAGAAATGTTATATATTTTTGACAAAAGCACAAGTAAGGAAATAAAATACAAAATGCCTTAACTACTTAACTAACAAATTTAGTCCAACATAAACAAATACAAAAATGTTGAAATCAAATTTTCTGACAAATCTTTGGACCGAACAAAAACAATTTTTAACATTTTCATTGCTTTCTTAAAATAATCCTGTTGAATACAAATAATTTCAACTTAAACGCAATCTTCTTTATACTTTTGTTAGGATATGCCATCAAGTGCTTTGTCTGCAACAGCCACAAAGATGCCAACTGTGCATTGGACATACCGCCCGAGAACTTGCTGAAGGACTGTGATGAGCAGTACTCGTCCCGCGGCAAGGGGATTCCCACGTACTGCCGCAAGATTACGCAGATCATCGAGTTCTCCGTGAACAGCCGTGAGTAGAGAGATGCAAAGTAATAAGGGAAACCAAAATGACCCTGGACAATCGCATTGCAGTGCCCCCGGATAGCCGTGTGATAAGGACCTGTGCCTACCAGAACCAGACCTCCACCAACTACTGCTATCAGCGTGCCGGGTTCGGAGGTCGCCAGGTGGTCTGCTCCTGTGATACGGATAACTGCAACGGAGCCGGGGCGATGGGCGCCTCAGCGGTGGGCGTGGCAGCCATGGTGGGACTCCTGCTGAGCGCCCGTCAATATCTACAGCGTTAAGGACGGATTCGAGGGAATCCCTCAGTTGTTTTTGTTTGTTTTATCGATGCATCCACCCAATTTTCTTTTCGTCTTGCTGCTGACTCTTTGACTTCCGTGACACTTTCACCGCTTTCTCCCCCATCATCAAACAAGGTCCACTCGCAGAGCTGCTCCAGAGCCTGGTAATTTTGTCCTAAAAATATATAATACCACTCAAGTTAATATAGATATATTTATATCACATATTTTCAGCTCTGGTCCAGCCTGATTTTGTAACATTTTTTGAATGGAGAACCGTAAAAGCTTTATACAAAGTATTAAATAATAAAGTAATTCCCTAATTAGAAGTGTATATAAAAACCAAAGAGAGCAAGTAACAATTGGCCAATATAATCTTTCAAATCTATTTACATTACACTAAATTTTGAAACTAACGTATTAAACGAAAGCAAATGAAAATAACGATATAAAACTAAAACCTACCGCAGTTGAAAGTATTTAACAAAGAAATCGAAAAACCAATAAGTCAAAGGAGGCCACAAAGCTAACAATGTTAAAAATTAAGGCTACCACAATGAAAAGTAGTACATAAAACTATAAATGTTAACATTCTTCGCCTAAGTTTCTCTTTTTTTATTTTCATAAGACTTAAACCAAATTTCTAACAAGCAAGCTAAATGTCCGCAATAGCGAAAATTAATTATAAAGTATTTGAAAATAAAGCTCATCGAGGAGAACACTTCATAGAATAATTAGCAAGCAATTGGGAGGAAAGTCGTCGGAGGATAACCCAAAGATAGTTCTGACACGCTTAGGGGCGACGACCACGCCCATATCAACCGCACTCCCAAGGGGGAAAAAAACACTCGTTGTTGTAACCAACTGCCAAAAACGGAAAACTTTGAAATCGTTTCATCTACCGCATAGGCACCACCCAGCAAGGAGACACCAAATTTATGGGATATCCAGTAGAGGAAACACCAATGAAACCTTTTGTCCAACGTAGCAATAATTGCAGATGCAGATACCAAGTAAAACATTAAAACGTTACAGAAACCAAAGCAAAAAATACATCATTTTTAGTTCGTATAGCAAATAACAGTTTATAGTAAAAATTTTTTAGTTAAGAATCTCCTCTAAAATGCAATATTTATAGTGCAATAAAATTGTAAAATGTTTAAAGTGAAAAACAATAAATATGAATACAAAAACCGAATTTTTCATTGCCCAGAGATCACTGTGCAGCCAACAAAAAAGTACCAATTATGTTTTTTAAACAATTACTTATCAAGATTAAGGTTCTAACAACAAATTTTTATTCGGAAGGTAGTTTAAACTTGGTTTTTAATATGTGGGTGAATTTATTTTAAAATTCAGCTTTAAAGGAAGTAAAACTTAAAATTGACAGTAAGAAATGTTTTTTCTTGGCGACGTTTCACAGCATTTGAGTACCCTTTATGCTTAATGCCTTTATTAGTATGCTTATATTAACAAGTCAAAGGATTTACTTTAGGCCATATTAACTATTTCATGCCTGTTGTTTTTGGTATAATTGCTAATTGAATGATGCTCGCAAAATAGAATCGAAAAAATGTGAGAAAATCTGGGCAAAAAAAGCTTATTTTACTCTATTGTTTTTTACTGATTATTATGGAATTTGTTTGAATCTTTAGCAGAAGAAAGGATATTTGAAGATGTTACAGGATGCTCTTAAAGAACGTGCTAAAACTTAAGGGAACATTACAAAAATCTCCTGAATCAAGTAGAATTCGGTGAAATTCCTTGAAAAGGAAAAACTACACATTATTGGCATGACTTCTAGTATAATCAAATGCATTGCAAGAGACCGAGACTAAGGGTTCAAGGATAGGGCAGCTAGGAGTCCTTGTGGACCACTCTTTTGAGGGCCAGGAAGCAGTGACGGGTGCTCAGATCATGATAGCCCACAGGTCCTCGTTCGCAGTCCGCACAAACCAGGAACTTCTTGCCATCCACCGTATTGGAGAATCCGATATTCTCGAACATCATCATGTCTTTGACCAGCCAAAAGCCCTTCAGAGGCTCGCTGTTCAGACTGTCCGCCGTCCTATCCTGCTTTTGCATCATCAGAGGCACATCCACCTGACCGCAATAAATGTAAACAATTAGTGTTAGAATATAAAGATAAACACGGCACTTACTTCCTCCTCGCTGTAGGTCCCCTCTTGGGCCTTGAGCATCAAACTATTGCAGAACTGGCAGTGCACATTTGACTTGTTCTTTCCACCAGCTATTTGATCGCTAAAATCAGACACCTCTGTCATTTTTATGGATTTATCTTTAATTTGTGCTAAGCGAAATGCCTTAACTTTAGTGTTAGGCAGCGATATAAGTCAGTTCAACACTACTGCGTTGAGCGGTCACACTTATGGAATCGATAGCCGATAGATATCCTGACCGTTAGGCAAAAGATTCAAAAATATAAAGAATGCTTAAATCTTAACCCACTTTATAATTTCTAATTTGAATTTCTCCAACTACTGTGTAGTTACCAGACGGTTTAATTATTAAAATATCATCAAATTTAAGATTGTCTTTGCTTGATTTAGTTGAGTATTAGTTACCATTTGCAAGTTTTTACCGTCAACTTCAAAGTGAAATTGATATAAATTTGAAATTAAGTCAAGTAAAGACAAGCTTAAATTTAATGTAAACAATACCGTCCATCACTATTTGAAATATTTGGTCCTACTTAAAGCACACGATAGTAGAACAAATTGCGATAAGTCCACCAATTGCTCGGCAACTCTGGTGGCCGTTTCAAAAACTTTCTTTCGTCTTCTGACTTACTAGAGAGCAGACTGCTCTTTCTTTGGCCAAAACTGCGGCGCTTTCCACTGGATTAACAGGAGATACCAACACTTCGGTCGTTGTAAGTTTCTGGGGAGGATTAAGCAACCCACATGCGTTTAGTCCCTACAAGCTAACCTCAAAATGGATGTAATATTTTAAAACTTTTTTCTTTGCTTTCGGTGTTTTTTTTTCTTGCAGCTTTAAAACTCTGCTCGTGGCAGGATAATGAACATTCCCATCTACCAATTGCCCTCGGTGACAATGCAGTCGATGCGCCAGCAATCGATGTACCAGCAGACCTATTTGGATCGCAATCGCATGGTCACCGATGTCTTCGTGCAGGAACATGTCTCGCAGAGCTCCTGGTCAATGGCCACGCCCTCTCTATCGGCTGTGTTTATACCTGGTACTGCCAATTGCCCCATTATGACTGGAAGTGCCCATGGAGCCTGTCATCCCAACCCGCCGGCTCCTCATCCACCTCCTCCGGCTGCGAATCCTCCTCATATGACCTATATGGCCATGCCGGGTATGCAGTATTATGCAGCCAGTTATGGTGTGTTGTGGTATCCCCAACGTGACAGGTATTTCATTTATTCCCTTTCCTAACCAGCGTCCATGAACGCCTATGGCCAGGGTCAGGTGTATTCTGCTCGTGCTTCGGCTACCACCAGCTGCAATATGGCCGGATTCTATGTGCCGAACTACTATTCAAGTGGCACTCATGCTCCGCCGGCCAAGCAGTTCCGGACCGCACACACCCAGACACAGGCTCCCATCAAGCGCTGCTGCGACGTGGCCACCCAGGTGGATATGGGCCTTGAATTATCCCGTTTAGAGGTCATGAAGCCAAAACCTGCTCCCTTCTTCGATAGGTAAGTCTAACATGGGTTAGTAAGAGATCTTAAAAGTCTTCTACAATAAATAAGCTTTAAACTACTTCCTATGATTAATATTTTGAAAAAAAAGCACACTTTAAGTAAGATTATTTTCTAAAAACCACAAAAGGATATAAGGAATACTTTTTTAAAATTAAATACATGCTTTAATTAAATTACATTTTTTCAGTTTTGGTCCCGAAGAATCGAGCATAAGTTCCTTGGAAAGCGGTGCCGGCGATGGCTTGCGAGTCCAAAATCTGCTGCGCAACTCGGAGGTGGTGTTGCTCCAACAGCGGCTCCACGACATTACTAGAATCTCTCTGCAGGGCAGCGAGATAGCGGAACGTCTGGCCAATGCCCATCGCAATCGTCCGTGCTTCAAGAAGATCGATACACTTTGTGCCCGCTTGAAACAGGATCTTCTGCGTCCGGATGGCGTGCTGCCCAACATCAACTCTCAGGGAATCGCCTGGGCTGTTAAGGATTTTATATTCGTCTTCACCCGCATTGTGAATGCCTGGGTAATACTGAAAGGCTATGTTTATAACACCCCCGAGGGTTTGAACAAGATCAAGGATGAGTTGCCCGCAGGTTTCATGGCCATTTTTGATTCCTGGCAAGTTTCGACCTTATCCCTTGTGCAGATGATTATAAAATCCTTTGTGAGTCTGGATGAACTCTTGCAAAAACAAAAGAACAGCTTTTCTGGAAAAGATGGAAGCGCTCTGATGCACGTGAACAATAGTAGTTCATTGAGAAGTTTGATAGACAGCAACGATAGCAGCAGTTTGGGACAGAAAAACCAGGCAGTGACTAATGGTCATCCCATTTGTCCAGGCCAAGGGCCCAGTGCCTATAGCACTCCACGGAATCAGAATGGAATGGGGAAATCCTTTTCAGAAGGCCAAGAGTCACGTGGCTGCCGGACTTCAACGTCCCCAGCTATCTACAAGCCAAAGTGTGGAATTAATCTGAACTATTTGTACACTATGATCGAGGATTCCGAAGAAACCCAACGCAACGTGGATGCTAATGGTACTTATCTGAAAACTGGAACCTATCAACCACTGCAAAAAGAGTCGAAACAATTAGAGATGCCGCCCTTAAAGCCCAAAGATCCGTACCAGGAATCCCAATGGCAGAGAAAGATTCCTCAAAAGCCTTTGCCACCGCAGGAAATTCGTCAACCTCCAGCCCCGATAGCAGAAAAATCTCGTGCGGAACCGGAGCGTCAGAAAGATGTGAGGGCTTTTACGAATCCATTTAGCCTGATCGGGCGAGAGGTCACTCGCCAGCTGTGCGAGTTCAGCGACCGCGTAATGGAGCTTAAGCACTTGGAGCGCTTCTTTCGGAAACAGTTCACTCGCAACTATGTCAGTAATATTAGTAAAATACCTGGATAATAATATTGTTAACTAACAATTACCATTCCAGTACCCAGATTTCTTTCAGCACTGCCAGGATGAGTTCATTGATGTACGTGCCATTATTCTGCAGTGCGAGAGGGCTTCCTACCATCATCTCTACCAGGCAATTCACGATCTACGTCGAATCACATTCGCGGGGCGCTGCTACCTGAAGGTATTGGTTTGATTCCACGCAGACGTATGCCATACTCTACACTACTGTTTGTTTTCAAATATCCTCCGCTGCTGTTTTATAGGCCAAGGAAAGAATATGTCCAACCCAAGGTATCAGTATGAGTGGGCCATTTAATGGACTAATGTACTAATTACTGGTCTCATTCGGGCACTAATCTCATATATAACACATTAACCAGCACACGCCATTTAACAATTATCAGAACCGCCATAGCGCTTGATTACTGATTCCTGTTTTATTGAAATCCTAGATTTACTCGGACGAAAACCTTCAGCACTACATCGATCTCTACGAGCGCTCTGTGAATGAAATGCTATCCAAGCCACCGCATATTCCCAATCAATATGATCACATTATGGGGAGGCCAGGCGAGAAGCTTTTTAACTATGAAATCTAATCGAAGAATACCCAGTCATTATCAAGTTGGTTATTGGTTGATAGTTGGCCCACTCAAGCGGCCTTTTCTAGCTTTATATCTTGAAGTTAAGTATAATTAATTCAACGATTTCTTGTGAAGAGTTTAATTGCGAAACCTCACAAGAGTCGATATAGCAAACTATAGTGCCTTAAACTGAATTGGAATAATGCCCAATTTAGTGTTCGACTAAAAAGACGTACAACTGATTCATCAAATTTATAAATTTTCTCATTCCAAAGATTTAAAGCTTTAAGGAATTTTTACATCTGTTTTTCGGTCGCAACATTTAGTCAAACATATGATTAAAACAAAACATTTATTTTAAAATATTATATATATATATAATTTTTTTTTAATGTAACAACTTTGTACGGATTTAACTACTTTCTACTTTGTTAAATTCACTACAAAAATAGATTGCCACTCAAATTAATATTTGTAAAATTAAATAAAGCTAGGACAATGGATGTTAGTTTTCATTTGTTATTTGTTAAGTAAACTCAAAACGGATTTATAAGTTAGGAACACAATAAAAAAACAATAAATAAAATCATATAAAAATTGACTTATATACATTTGAATCTTAAAAATGTTTACTTATTGCTAATTCGGTCTGGTAAAATCCTCTGGATTAATGTCCTGGGCGAGGAGCATTCCATGAAAAATGGTTGAGCTATTAGAGGCCAGATCTTTGGGTTTTCCCTCTTCACAAATCCGTCCATCATCCAGTACTATTATCCGATCCATTGCGTGCAGTCCGCGCAGGCGATGAGCGATAAACAGGAGAGTGCAACTTTTAAAGGCATTCCTTAAAGCCTGCTGGATGCTCAGATCGGATTCGTCGTCCAGGTTGGAAGTACCCTCATCGATGGCCACCACCTTGGCATTTTTGAGCAGCGCCCTCGCCAAGCAGAGAAGCTGTCTTTGACCAGCGGAAAGGTTGTTGCCGCATGACTCCACTTTGCCATCTAGTCCACCCAACTGCTGGACGAGAAGAGTGGCCGCCGCCGAGTTCTTAATTGCATGCCAAATCTCCGAGTCGTAGAAGCCGTGACGCGGATCCAGGTTTTCTCGCACAGTGCCTGAAGGAAGGGTACAGGTTTTAAAAAAGTGTATGTTATAAATAATATCCAAACTGACCTTCGAAAAGAAATGGCTCCTGGGTGATAACTCCCACCCGTTCCCTAAGCACACTTAGTGCCAGAGTTTTTAGATTAACCTGGTCCAATCGAATCTCTCCCTGCGACAAAGGAGCCACTCGCAGGAGGGCAGCTAAAACAGACGTTTTCCCAGCTCCAGTGCGGCCCACGATGCCAATACGCTCGAAGGCCTCAGTTTGGAAGGTTACACCTCTTAACGCAGGTGCCAAGTGTTCTCTATAGCTTAGTTGTACTTCACGGAAACTCAGAACTCCTTGGGTAGGCCATCCAAATGGAGGTTCAGCACTTCCGGAGGCATTCTGCTCTCCTTCCAACTGAAGATACTGATCTATACGCTCTACTGCAACTAATTCCTGCTCCGTTTCAGCTACAGCATGTAATAGATCTCCCAATTGACCAGTTATGGAGAGAGCATACGAGATGCACAGTCCCACCAAGCCAGGATTGGTGGTGTGAGAGGCGGTTATTGCTGCCAGAAGACCAGCTCCTCCAACTAGAAGTGTTCCCAGTAACTGGAGTCGCAGAGCTAACCATTGTTGAGCAGCCGATTGCGTCAACTGGGCCTTAATGCTCTCCTCGAGCTTCACTTGGAAGTCCCTTTGGAATCGCGGACTAGCTCGCATACTTCTTATCGTCGTCAATCCCTGAAGTGTCTCCGTAAAATGCGTGTAGAGCGGTGACATTGCATTGCTGGATAACCGTTTGATGTCCCTGGATGCGTGGCGATAACGCTGCTGCAGATTCAGGTAGATAGGAACCATAGGAATGATGACCAGACCCAGCCAAGGCATCGCATACAGACTGACACAGAGAGCTCCCACTAAGCCAGCAAGTTGCGCCAACAGAATATTCAAAATGAAGGGCAGGGAGTCATCCACAGTGTTGGTATCGGATGAGAAACGGTTCAGAATGCGACCCACAGAAGTGATGTCAAAGAAATTGAATTTGGCCTAAAAAGTTTCTTATTAATTTAAGTTTTTTTCAATTTGTATGGCCATTATCTACTTACAAACATAACTTTCTTCAGAAGCTTCTCGTGCATAAAGATCGCTGCCTTTATTCCAGCATAGGCAAAAAGAAACGCCCTTGCTAGCGTCACTAAGGAATTGGTTACAGCGATTGCTGTGAATATGCTCAGATAGAACTTTGTCGTGTGTCCCGAGCCAGTTTCATTTCCCAGCGCAGGTCGCATCAATTCGTGCTCCAACAAAGTGTCATTCGGGTGAGGATCCAAAGTAGTTTCAGTGACCCAATACGCCAACCAGGCATCACTTAGATTCCTTGTCAATTGCATGAGTAATACAGAAAGTAAAACACTGAACGCCAGTGGAGAAGTTACAGCCTTCCAGTAGCAGGTAAAAACGTCGCCTGAGAGATGTCCGTACTCTCTGGATTCCTCCAGAAGCAGACTATCCACACTCTTCTTGTCGTCCTGGTTGGACAACTCCACTGATCGTCGCCTCACTACTTCGTCTTGGTCATCATCCACCTCTTCATCCAAACTTAAATCAATGCTCTGGGTCATGTATTCACTGGGGAGAAGTTGACCATCCTTAACTTGAAGAATCTGATTGGCGTGGAAAAACAACTGAATGCTTCGTGTGACCACAATACGTGTTTTGTGCTTAAGGAGGCGCAGAATGCAGTGCTTGATGATATGTCTGGCCACATGAGCATCCAAAGCGGAGAGCACATCGTCCAGAAGGTAAACTGTCAAATAAAAATTAGTGGAAAGAAAAGCAGATTAGTTTAGTCTTTCAATTCCAAGGATAAATATATGTTAACTCTTATTATAAACACTCTTCCAATTTCAAGAAAAATAAAAGTTAAGATTACCTTTCTTATCCTGATAAACCGCTCTAGCCAGTGCAACTCTTGCTCTCTGCCCTCCGGACAGGGTCCTTCCGTTCTCACCCACGCCAACGAGATCACCTCCAAGGATTTGCAGATCATCTTCCAAAGCACAAGCATGCAAAACAGTTTTATACCATTGTTCATCAAACTGGGCGCCCCATACAATGTTATCCCTGATGGTTCCTCTTTGGAGCCACGGTGACTGGGGAACGTAGCCAAATCCTGTGGTCAATTCCTGGACGCAAACCTCGCCATCGGTGCACTGCAGATTCGCTACTATAGCGGATAGAAAGCTACTTTTCCCACCTCCCACAGGGCCTTCGATGCATACGAGCTGACCCGTTTTAATATCCACATTTATATCTTTAAGGCGGAAAGGTGTGGATGATGTATTGTCATCACTATCGTGGCAGAAACTAGCGCACTTCATTTGCAGCACACTGGCTTTCGGAGCATCCAAAGGAGCATCTTCTGCTGCCGATCCGCCACTCCCTCTCATTATAGGATTGTAATAAGAGGAATAATCCAAGTTGGGCACGTCCATCAGTTGTTGAACTCTCTTTATGGAAACCCACGCTTCAATTAAGCCGTTGAGCACCCATGGAAAAGCATTCAACGGTCCAATTAGCATATAAAGTAAGGCTACACTGGTGTAAGTAGTTGAAGCTATTAACTGATTTCCCATTAGCACGGATACTCCAAAAGTAAGCAAGCACATTAGTACGGGTGTGGTGGCCCAAAAGTATACACACATGGCATCCAGGTATTTTCTCTTCGATAAGAATCGCAGCTCCTCCTGTCGAAGACCTCGAATCTTGGTGATGAATATATCCTCCCAGGCATTGATCTTGATCTGTTTGGCCCCTTGCATTGTTTCCGTAGTAGCAGATAGCCTGGCATCCTTGGCAGTCATCAAACCACTTGAATATATACCAATCCTTTTGGCAAGCCATCTATTAATTGGAATCAAAAGGGCGGCAAACATTACTCCAGCCAAAAAGGCTGCTCCCAATTGAAGATACAACAGGTACAATGTTGTGAACAGCTTGAAGGGAATGCTCCAGAAGAAGTGGAAACTAATGCAAGAGTTGACAATCCGATCCGTATCAGTGGACATGAGATTAAGCATATCTGGTTTGGATTCCTTTAGTCCCCTCGCCTCCAGTGCTTTCCTGTATATAGAGTTGATCACTCCCACTCTCATTTTCATCGAAACCATGGCCATGCGCCAGTCGAAGTGGGTGGCACATACAGCCGACAGCAATGTGCTGCCAAAGAGTCCCAGGGCATAATAATACACCTGATTGGAGTCCGAGTGATCCTGTCTGAGTAGTCCTCCGAGCAGTAAGGGTCCCGCAAAGCCACTCAAATCGGCGATTAATCTAAGGATTCCTATGAGATAAAACTCCACTCCAAAGCATTTATGCAGGGCTCTCCATAAACTCTGGGATTGGGACAGAGCTAAATGCAACCTCTCACTCAGTCGTGTGATATTCAGGGCGTCGGGGAGATCAAATAGGTCCTCAATCTTCCTCAGCTTTCCAGCTACTCCTTTGGAGATTAGGGGCTGAACCCATTGGAAGAGGAAACGTGATCCCAAATTAGCTTCATCCTGGGCATGACCCAAGTGGCTCTCATTCACATCGAAATGGAAATAGGTATATTGCTGGGATAGGAGTGCTTCATCCTCTCTGCTGGAAGCTCTTCCTCTGGACACGCTGGAATAAACAGCACTTCCTTTGGGTATCAAGGTGGCTCCAAATAAGAGATCACAGAGCAGCGTGGCCAGGCTCCAGGGCCACCAATCGAAGTGGCGACTCGTCCGCAGCCATACCGCATCCAGAACCACAACTGTCAGCCAAACGACATTGATTAGCAGCGATCCCCGATGACTAAGCTCTCCATATTGACGGGCTGTCAATAAAAAACCTGTGGGTGGGGGATAAAGGAAAAAGCTGATAAAATACGGGACATAAATGATTATTTTAGACTTATCTGTTTTTTGTCAAGTATGGGTGTTTCTTTAAACAACATATGTATATCCTTTTGTTAGCAAATCGTGTTAAATTTTATCAGACACAGAAAAAAATTGGTGTTTTAAATCCAATCTTCAGATACATTTTTTGAATTAAGTATGTAAAAACCATAATTATTTAAGTATAAAGGAATCATTCTATTTTATTTATTATATCTATTTAATTTCTGTGCAGTTCTCTATTATAGTTAAATGGAAATCATTTAAGTTGAAAAATCGAAATGTGTGGGGGAAACCCGGAATATATAAACTTAAGGTAAGAAGAAAGTAAAACCGCACACTCACCGCTGTGAACAACCCACATAATGCACTCGGCACTAACCACCAGCAGATCCACGGCGTAGAGTTCAACGCCCTCCTGGTGGAAGGCGAACACCTTGGCCACTGGAAGCAGGGCCAATATGATGCCCAGGAAGGCCCGTATCCATAACATCCGGAGTTGCAACTCATTCCGAACGACGGGACGCGACTGATTGCCGAAATTGTAGGCGGATACGACGGCGAAGATCGTGTAGATGGGCAGCTGGAGCAGGGTCTTCTGGAAGCAGGGCAACAGATCGTTGGTTTCATTAGCGAACGGCGTCAGTCCAGTGGGACAGAACTGTGTCCAGTTCCAGGCGAAATCGCCCCAATCAATAGTCGACATCTTGATCGTAGTTTTCGGGGGGATTCCTCGGCGTGGCGCTAGTCTTGATTAATTAGTCATCCCTGGCTGGACATTTGCACCACCGAACCATCGAGTGGCATTAAACAAAGCGATAAACACAGCAATTCGTCTTCTGATAAAGTTCGTAATGAAAATGCAGCCGCTATGTGGAGCCGCAGGGTTGCCAGCCTACATAACGCTGATGAAATTCGTTGGTCAGGGTTCCCGATTTTGATTTCCCTGAGGTTATTTTGCCGATGATCTTGTCATTATCTGAGAATTTACAGAAAATATTTGCGATATTCTATATTTAAACTTAAAAACATCTTGTTTTTAAATTAACCGATACTAAAACCGCCAAAATTTAAGCGAGAATGTCCCTTCCATTTCGCTGTGAGTGACATTGAAAGTGAGTAAGAAGAAGCATTTGTTTACATTTTATTTCACACTGTGCAATTTGCGTAAACAATTATGACGACTGGAGCCGAAGTTGAAGGAGATGATGAACACCAGGGCAACGCTAGCACCTCACAAAAACCGGAACTGCCCCCGGAGCTAATGGACATATTTAAAGCCCTGGCAGAAAACAACAAAATTGTCTTTAAATCGCAGCAAATAGATGACCCGGAAATTCCTTTTAAGGAAAAACAAGAAATAGCTCAAGAAGTATTCGAAAAGAACCGGGAGAACTTCCTCATAAGATTTGGACGCTTCCTGAATGTCCGACAACTCGTTTCCTTCCAGGATCTGGCCGTCAAAGAACCCATCAAACCAGAGGAGAATCTGGAGGAGATGTGTTTACTACTGGAGGATTTCAAGAGGAAACTTAGCACTCGATCAGTATCCATAAAAAATCGGAGGTACCATGCCATGCAGCAGCTCTTGGACAAGGGTGAATACTTCAGCGAGCACGAGATGATGCAGAGGGCTCCCGATCTTTACCAGGAGTTAGTAGGTCAATACTTAACGGAGGCAGAAAAAAAAGTCCGGGATAGTTATGATGTTAAAAACACTAGTTTTTCCGGAATACTTATGCATACTTTGGAGAAAAAGCAAAGAGATGAATTGCTTGAGGAAACACAACAGGAAACAGAGGAGGAAGTGGAGGCCAGGTGTGAAACTATTCCTTCCGCAGACTTTGAAGTCCCTGTGGCTTGCCGAAAACAATGGGGCGGATTTGAGGATGATGAGCCCGTTGCCTGCTCCACAAGTCGAAATGCAGAAGCGCGAGTTCCATCAAACATAGCTAAGATCTCCACACCAGAGTTCTATAATCCTGGGGAACGAGAACTGCTACGGCATGAGTTCCTGAGCATGATGAAGGAGCGCTTCTTGAGTGGAGAGGACAAGGACTTTGATTATACAGCCGTTGATGATAATGCCTTGCTTGATGATCTTAAGCAAATAGAGCAAGATGAAGAGGATGCCTATTTCGAAGACAGTGATGATGAAGAGGAACTGGGAGAGCACACAACGGAAGCGAAGGAAGCATCTAGCGAGGATGAGCTAGACATCTACATGAGGCATCTAAGCAATCACCATAGTCTGCAGCATTAGTCAAACAAAATACTTATAAAGGAGCTGCTGGAGGCTCAGAAAGAACAATTTAGACACTCTCGGAAATCCACAGGATATACAACCATATGCAGAATTAGCCTTTAATCTTAATCTTATTCTTAGTCTTAACAAATTTTGATCTTAGACACTAGAATACATGCAGTTGTTGAGTCAAAATCTGGCTATCTGGGCCTGCCACGACCACGTGGAAAACCACGTCCCCTTCCTCTCAATACCTTGCTGTTCGGGGGAGGACTCTTGGGCCTGAGGAGTTCAATCCTACTGGTGCAACCCGTGGCCGGGGCCTCAGCAAAGTAGGTTTGATACAGCTCCGAGTTGAAATTCGAGTTTGTCAGTTCGGGTCCCACAGTTAGCCATCCTGGTCGAATGCTCGAATCCCTGCCGAACAGATGCAATCGTCGCCGGCCCAAACAAAAGTGCTCGATGATGTGAAAGATCTCGATGGGCTTCTCGAAACTGCCAAACTCCTCTTCTTCCGAGATAATCAAATCAATGTCCACATTTGCGTGGATGAAATCACCATCTGTAGAGCGGCGAACAGTTCCCTTGATGCCCATCAGGCAGTGCTCCTTGGTGCGCTGAAAGACCGCTTTCGGTTCCAGCTGCTTGGAGTGTCCAGGCTTGTTAATGTTGGTCCGTATCCAGCAGATGTCCTCGCACCTGCGAAAACCCCACTTTTTCAGACAGTTACGACCCATGTCCAAGCCCTCGGACGAGCCGCACCACAGGAATACAAAAGATCGATGGGCGGCAATTTCACCCACATCCAAATCTAGCAAGAATCAGGGATATTAGCTAATATTGAAGGAAGTTAGACTGAATACTTACTAAGTATATCATCCCAGTTCCAGAAGACCCGAGGAGCTCCACCCACAGTGGCCACCGAAGGAGCTGCCCTGGCATATTCCTCCAGAGGAGGTTCAATCAATATAACATCAAATTTGGCGCCCAGGGTCTTTACGTCAAGTGATTTAAGGTCCGCCTTCAAGTACATAGGGGCAGATGCCGTGTCCTGGATGAGTTTGTCCTTAAGTTTGATTAGTTCTCTTAGCTTAGGATATTCTTCGAAGCGGTCCGCCAGGCCCACATCGCGAATGAAGTTCTGGGGACGCTGACCAGTGTCCACAAAGTGCTGGCAGTAGTCATTGTGCGGATTGGAAGACTGGGTTCCCTTGAGAAAGGTGGAAGAGTCCCTGTAAATGATTTCATTGGGCGCTTTTTTCGACGAAGAGGCTGCAGCATCATCCTCCTCGCGCTGCCCGCCAGTATTCAGCTGGCGACTGCTGTTGATGTCCTCCGCATTGCCCAGGACCTTCTTCAGCTCATCCACGCTGGACAAACCCAGCTAAGGAATACATAATTTATGAGTTAAACTAAGCACACATTGCTTTCTATATGGGTGGAAAACTTACAGTCTGCGCTAAAAGCAAACGCCTTTTGCGGGATCGCTCCTGGGAGCTCTTAAGCACATCGCTCATATCAGTAAAAGCAGTAAAAACGTCCTAAAATGTGTTTAAAAATCGTAATTTTAAGAAAACCTAAAATTAAAGACAACAAAATTCGCCGTGTAGTGACGGCACTCTGATAAAGCGGTATCGATAACAGTATGGGTTAGACAATCGTAAATTTAAATAATCATCCATTATAAATTGATTTACCTGCCGCTACCGTATATGTTCATAGACAGTACGATTAGTAATATTTCTACATTTAAATTTAAGTGATTAAATATAGCAAAATATATTTATCGATATATTTGCTTTGCCCACTATCAGACAATTGCCCGACGTGTCTATTCACAACGAATGACACGCAGTTGCCGCTTGCCATTCACAATCAGCTGCATGCGCCGGAAGAAATATTTTGGAACAAACGTTTTTTCTGTGATTTTGCGTTAAAATAGTGAAATTATTAACAAAATCGCCTGCAGGATGAAGCTGCTGCACAAGTCGCTGCTCAGCGGGTTGCTGGTGCTGGCGATTTTCGCTATTTACGCGGCCGCGCAGGCAAAATCGAAGGTTTGTTTGTGGCCACGTCACTTTTCCGGGGGATTCTAGCTCCACTTTTAAGAATGCCGGCTAAAGATAAAGCCAACATGTTTCTAATGGGTATCAAATGTCTTTCAGACGGGCCTCTCGCTTTCGGAGAAAGTACAAAACCTGGTGGAGATGAACATGAAGAAGCCGCTCCTCCGCTTCAATGGTCCCAAGTTCCGGGAGTACGTTAAGAGTGCCCCCCGAAATTATTCGATGATTGTAATGCTCACGGCTCTGGCGCCTTCGCGACAATGCCAGATCTGCCGGCACGCCCACGATGAGTTTGCCATCGTGGCCAACTCGTACCGCTTCTCCTCCACCTACTCCAACAAACTGTTCTTTGCCATGGTGGACTTCGATGATGGATCCGAGGTTTTCCAACTTCTGCGCCTGAACACCGCCCCTGTCTTCATGCATTTCCCGGCCAAGGGCAAGCCAAAGGGCGCCGATACCATGGACATCCATCGCGTGGGCTTTGCCGCTGATTCCATTGCCAAATTTGTTGCCGAACGCACGGACATCACTATCCGCATTTTCCGTCCGCCCAATTACTCGGGCACCGTGGCGATGATCACGCTGGTGGCCCTGGTGGGCAGTTTCCTCTACATCCGGCGGAATAACCTGGAGTTCCTGTACAACAAGAATCTGTGGGGCGCAATCGCCGTGTTCTTCTGTTTCGCCATGATCTCGGGCCAGATGTGGAACCACATCCGTGGACCGCCGCTGGTGCACAAGTCGCAGAATGGTGGCGTGGCCTACATCCACGGCTCCTCGCAGGGCCAGTTGGTGGTGGAGACCTACATCGTCATGTTCCTGAGTAAGTAATTGACTTAGTTTAGACTTTAATCCATAAAATCGCCACATAATCAAGATCGAGTTTTAGTATTTCAAGTTAAAGCATTATTTTTTTAAATCGAATAAAAAAAGAGTCGAATTTAATTGCGCTAACCATAAAATGGTCACAGTAAATTTTAATTTTAAGGGCACTCTTATTCAAAACTTTCTGGTTATCTTTAGATTTTAAACAATTTTCCTATTAAACTATTAGTTAACGCTATATTGTGAAGAAATTAATATTCATTAACAGTGACTATAAGTTAATTAACCTAATTTAAAATAAATCATACTAAACGGGAACTCAGTAAATCATAACTTCCAATCAATCTTGCCCTTAAGAACTTAGATTATGAACACATCATCTTTCCATTTCAGATGCCATGATTGTGCTGGGCATGATTCTGCTGATCGAGTCGGGAACCCCAAAGAGCCACAACAAGAACAGGATAATGGCGATGACTGGTTTGGTGCTCCTCACCGTTTTCTTCTCCTTCCTGCTGTCCGTTTTCCGTTCGAAGGCGCAGGGTTATCCCTATAGGTGAGCCATTATTACCGTATAACAAATATAACTTTTTTAACTTGCATTCATTGTTTGCCCTCCACAGTTTCTTGTTCAAATAGAATCGACTGAAGTCCTGTTCCAGTTCAAGTTCACCCTATATCGTTTTGTAGTTAAAATCACCAGCGAGCACACATTTTTCGTGCGTGTAAAACGACTTTAATAAATTCCACTACTAAATTATTTGTACAAAAATGCGAAATATTTCCAGTCTTCGGACTCAGAGCAGGAACGGAATGATGGCACGTCGGTTCTTCGGATACTCTCTGAACGTCTCCTTGTACCACTTGTGGGTTAGCAGAGCATTAATAGTTTGATTGCTGGCCACCCAGAGGAAGATGAGCCGCCAAATCCTCACGGGCATGTAAAGATCGGCGATGCAGAAGTACATGACCACCTCAAGGAACATGTGCGGAGACGAAATCAGATTGAATAGGCCACCCTTGGGCAGAAGATGCTTCTCCGTTCTGATGTTACCCGTCTGCGGATCCTTTCTCAGGTTTACCAATATCATGTTGCTGGCATATTGCTGCTGCCAGGCGATGAAAAAGACTACGAGGTAGAGTATTTGCTGTCCCGTCAGCTTGTCCAGGCTGAATTCCATTGGCTGGGAGCCGCGCACAAAGCCGGAAGTATTGGATAGTAAAGCTATTACGGCACCAAAGTAGTGAACATAGCCCACGGCATAGTGCGAAAGGTTTATCTTGCTCTTCGTGGAGAAGATCTGCATAAAGTTGGTCTCGTAAAAACGCCGGGTGCACTGAAAAGTCAGCATCAGTGTTCCCACACAGGCCGTCGTAGAATCGATCTCCACTTTTCGGTGACTCCTCCCGCCGCCCATGATGTCCAGGAATCGCAGGACATATTCTGGCGCCTCCTTCTGTTCCCGGACAGTCATTATGAGCAGATAGAAGCACAGCCAGCTCCAGAACAAGGCGAAGATATAGAAGTGCTTGAACCAGGACTTCGGGACCTCCAACCAGGCTACCAATGGATCTGTTTCGCCCTTGAAACTGTGCTTTCCATACCGAAAGGACTGACGTATACTATTCGGCAGGTACTTCTCCACGAAAGTCATCAATCCGCCAAAGAAGACGATCGTGGCGATGAAGGTGCCGAACATCATCTGCAGCAGGTTGATTTTGTACCGGTCTAGGAAATTTTCGAGGACCCCAAGGGCCCCAATGTTGTCCGGCGCCATTGCGAATAATTCTGGCCCAATGCAGCGCACAGAAACTGTAAAAACTTTCTCCAAAAACCGAAAACTTGCGGAACATTCATTTTAGAGCTGGAAAGAAAATCGATTTCCCAATCGATACATCGATATTTTGGTTGTCTCTGAAACATCGATTTCAAATCTTCAAATGTTTTATAATCATATTTAAATTAGGCGCGTAAAAGTTCTGTCGAGCTTATGATATTGAAAATTTGAATGTCAAGTATTTGATTGGAGTTTTGAACAGTTATTTGCGTATATACCAATAACAGTTTTAGACAATATTTATTTCTCCACTTTTAACATATTTTTATTATAAATGTGATTAAATTGATGTAAACCAATTTCTAAAAAACGTTCCTTTATTTGATTGCCTTCATTCTCGAACGGCAAAGTAAATTGGCTACAGTTTCATGCTTGCATATGTATATAAATTGATTTGATAGTTACGATATGGTTTGACTAGTTCGGCAGGTGTGAGTATTTGTGCAATTGATATAACGCTCCTCGATATTGCTTATTGAGATTTCAAAAGATCAGAGCCAACGCCTTTCAGCAGTAGAGCACTCGGGGCGATGTTTGTCAAATATCCACTCCATTCCTGCCTAGAGTGCCGCCCTTGTATGGCGGAGGTTTGGGACGGGCGTAAATGCTGGAGGTTCCACAATCCAACTGGTAAAAGCTATTGTTAGGACTGCAATACAAAAATAAATATGTAATAGTGAATACTTGATTATTTATTCAACATTTATCTAACCTTTGAGATCGCATGCTGATATTGTCCAGAAGAAAGTTCGGGTCCTTGAGGCTCTTTAAGGTGGTAATGGGTTGATTGGACTTGCTATCCGAACACTGGACCATCTGCACAGTTGAGGACATGGGATAATCGGAGTTCGAAGAACTGAAAAAGAAATGCACAATTAATAAGAATGTTCCAAGTGAAAAAGGGAGACAAAAAAATATATATCCATTGGAAAATCACCTCTCAGATCCATCATCCGCCCCAGAATCGCTTGACGCGCTGGGCGCACAGGACTCTTCGCAGATGTGGAAAATGTTGGCAAAGAAAAACTCAGAATGCGGATCGGAACTGAAGAGCAAAGAAACACAAGGTTACACAAATTTATAAAATTAAAATGGCACAAATAAATTTAGCAGCCTCCCAAGAGGGAACTCACAACTTATCGTGCTGGAAGCACAAGACGGCGGATAACATTCCGATTAAAACTGCGAAAATCACGCCCGGAATGGCGAAAGCGAAGGCGAACTCATCGATGTAATTGCGCTCGGGAACATCCTCCCTGGAGATGCCAATCCAGCGATCCTCCTGATGCTTCTGTTCCCCCGTCACTTGCTGCTCGCTTTGTTTGCCGCTGTGGAAGAGGATTTCCGTGGGCGATTCCATGCCCACCATGCGAAAGGCGCACCAGTCCAGCTTGAAGCCCACATTCTCGAAGATTTTTTGGACGGATGTGCGCTTATACGAGCAGGATGGCAGTTTGTACAAAGGACGCACTTCCTCCTGGAGCTCCATCAGTCGGGGTGAGAATTGGGCAAAGCTTCCCACGTGGACAATGACTCTGGAATAGGATACATAATATATTAATTAGAGGTTCCAGGGAAATCTCCACAGGTTTTAAGGTGTAAAGTATACTACCAAAAATATGTTGGAAGTCTAGAATCATAACAGATTGTAACGTACTTTTAGAGATCTTAAGAGCTTCTTTAATTCTTCAATTCCTGGCTATATATATGTACATACCCCTCGCGCTGCTGGGGTCTTAGGGGTAGACGTCCACCCATGTTCACGGCCGACTCCATGAAGACCACACTCAAGTCCTCCCTACTGTTTGGCCACAGGTCGTTCCGGAATATGTTGCGTAAGTTCTCCACCCTGCCAGGATCCATAAGGTGAACCCAATTCAAGTTGTTTATCTTCATCTGCACAACATTGGGCGTGCGGAACTTTTGGGCCACGAACATTGAGACCACGACGTGACGGGTTTCGTAATTCTGGCGATTCAGGGCCACCACATCCAGGCTGAGATCCTTTCCGGCCGCCGATTCCGGCGGAGTTCCGTAGAGAAATCCGGAGTGGTATTCATGACTGTACATATATCGCATCCAGCTGGGCAAATCGGGATAGCCCTTCAAGGAGGGTCGGTAGCGAAACTGCTGGCTGATGACCTGGTGTGTCCAATTAAACAGTTGCGGTTCGATTTTATACGTGAACAGCTCCCCCACATTTGCCTGTAATTTCATCCCCTCTGCTCCATTGTAGATTAAAGCTAATACAGCCACTATAAAGTTTAAAAACATCATTTTGTTTTGACTTATTTGAGGCGTTTCACAAGCACATTTTAATTGACTATAAACAAATTTGTTATGCCGACCAGAGGCATTGAAAAATTCCGAAAGTGTGTATCCAAATGGAAGTGATGTATTCTCCCAATTCGTTGTTTTTATTTATAAAGAGAGCGCCTGCGCCTTTTGGATTTGACATCAAGACACCTGTGACTAAGGTCAGTTTTGAGCTATTTGGTTCAGTTACATCTGTTTGGAGGCTTAAACAGTGAAAAAAATAAGGCAATCTTAATCAAAACTTGTTTTAAATTTTTCAAAATTTATTAACAATATTTTGTTTGCTTACGCAGATACATGTCTGTTGTTTCTTTTCAAAATATTATTAAATGCCTTCAAGTTAAATTATAAACTGCTCAACACATGTTTAATTTAAACATGCAACCGGAAAGAAATACTTAAAAGAGGTCCTGGAAAAATAATCAGTTATTTTGCATTTTTAAAATTTTTACAGGATCTAGTATTCTTCACGGCGATTGGCCATTTATCGATACAGACAGTCACAGGCGATCGAGTCACTGGTTTCAGAAAAGTGCCATCTCTAAATTAAGTTGACAACCCTAATCAGCTGCCTGTCGATTTGGGCTGAAATTCTTAGAATTCAATACGTGGCTTCGTTTATCTCGCACAAATTGGAGAAGTAATGTCTGCTCATAGGTAGCAGGTGCACCTGTTCAAATACACTACCCATTAAAATAGCCCTACGATGTGGTGCTGTCTGTGTCAGCTGTGTTTCGGTCTTCTATCCGCCATTGCGGTTGCGGCCCTGTTGGTAAGATCTTATAAACACAAACAACCGAATATCATTATCATTATTGATAACCACCGACTCAACAGATCGTGGCTGTGGTGCTCTACAAGACGAAGCCCTACCCCAATATCAAGAGGGATGAGGAGACCTTCCTGGACCCGCACACTATCAAAACAGTGGCTTTTCCCAGCCTCGAGGATTCCCCAAGTTTGGAGCTCAGTGTCATTGTACCAGCCTATAATGAGGAGAAGCGATGTATGTTGTCTCATTTGATGAATCACATTCAACATTTTATCTATTGCCTTTTATGATAAGTTTGAACTTATTTGCCGTGAATTCGTAGGCCATTTATAGTTTTTGTAGGTGGTTCTCACAAACTTTAATTTTGTGTGTTGGTACACTATCTCATTTAATATAGATCCTATACTATTGTTTGGGCATGAGTAATGACCACATGATTGTCAACTTTCAGTGCCTGCTATGTTGGACGAGTGTTTGGCCTTCCTGGAACAAAAATCTGGAGGAGATTCCCGCTTCTCGTACGAGGTAATCGTGGTGAGTGACGGCAGCCTGGATGCCACAGTGTCCGTGGCCTTGGGCTACTCGAAAAAGCACGGTGCAGAGAAGGTTCGGGTTCTGGAACTCACCGAAAATCGGGGAAAAGGAGGAGCCGTTCGCATGGGAATGCTAAGTGCTCGGGGTCGTAATCTGCTCTTTGCCGATGCAGACGGAGCCACTAAATTCCCCGACTACGATAAACTGGAGGTGGCCTTGAAAGAACTAGCTTCCGAGTGGCGAGACGATGGCATCGCCATAGGATCGCGGGCTCATTTGGAAAACGATGCGATTGCCACGAGAAGTTTTTTCAGGTAAGGAAATACACGATACTTTTGCGAAAGTCATTTATAACATACTGAGTATGTTCCAAATGTTATTTAGTCTTGCAAGGGCATTTCATTAGCCGAATCAAATTTTATAAAATATGACTTTTCTTACAGAACCATTTTGATGCACGGCTTCCATTTCCTTGTCTGGCTTTTTGCCGTGCGTTCCATTCGCGATACCCAGTGTGGATTCAAGTTATTCACCCGAACAACCGCCCGAAAACTCTTCTCTAGTCTGCACGTGGAGCGCTGGGCCTTCGATGTGGAGCTGCTTTACCTTGCCGAGCGATTGAAGGTGCCCATGTCTGAGATTGCTGTTCGTTGGACCGAAATCGATGGCTCGAAGCTGACGCCTTTCTGGTCGTGGCTGCAAATGGGCAGGGATCTGTTCATGATTTGGCTGCGTTATCTGGTGGGCGCCTGGCGGATTGCATCCATCCAGAAGAAGGAGAACTGAAGTGGAAGTGAAGGGGACCTCATTCCCATTATAAACTTGCATTTTGTTTCGAAACTGCTTTGCTGTCGTGCATTACCAAAACTCTTTTTAACTCTCAACTCTATTTTTGTAGGCATGTTAAAGTGTAAAGAATACTAACTAGTTAAGTACTTAAGTACAGTATTTTTTCAAATAAAAAAAGACTGCTTTGGGCAACGAAGCTGCGAATAATATAGCACACAGAGATTCCTTCAGAGTGTTTCAAACCTTTCTCAAGTAGTATTCAATTTGAATTATTATAAACCCCTATGTATGTGTGTACCAATGTAGGAATATCTTTAGTAAACAACTTAAACAACTTGGGAAAAATAGTTGGTTTTAATGAATCTTTTTAGCATCAAAATGAGTTTTCTTAATTTAATAATTGTCAAATGGTAGAATATAAAGTGGTATAAAGAACAACGGCTTAAGTGTAAACAAAACTTCGTTCTTTGATCAATAAACGAACCAAAATTTGAATTAAAATATCAGTGCTTCCAGTTTAACATAAATAACGAGTAGTTTTTAAATATTTAAAGTTAAATAAAAAAAATTTCGCGGGAAAAGAACAAAATTCGTGGAGGGGTCTAGTATATTTTGGAACGTGTTTAGTATTTCTTGGAGTAGTTAACCGAATCGGCTGTGGAGTACTTCTCCATCTAAAACTTGGTCACACTGCTGCGAAGTTGCGGCGGCGCGTTTAGTTCGGTTCTTATAAAATCGTTATTATTTAATTATAGTTAATAATTGTAAGCAATCTAAAGAAAGTGAAGAGCAGAAGACATATGAATATACATTATAAGTTCTGGTTAAACGATAAAACCTTGAAAGTGCAACTGCAACGGGGGTGCAGAAGTGAAAAATTCCAGGAATCCTACGTTGCGCCTGTTGCTCTCTTTTCTTTTTTGCGTGTGTGTGCGGGTGTCTGCACGTCTGTGTAAGCGTCTCAGCTGTGCCTGCGATATTATTTTGTTTATAAAGTTTTTTTTCGCAGTATGCAAATGCTGAACAAGCCGGTCGGTTGAATTTTCGTATTTACTCTCGACGCCGCGCAAACGAAAGTGATTTGTTGTTGTTACTTACTCGGTCTTCCTCCAATTGGAGAATTGTGATTTGTTGTTAGTAAAGTGTGTTGGTGTTGTTGTTATGCGGTCGGGTCATTGCTTCAAATTGCTCAATCAACGGCACTTGTGGTAAGCAGTGGCACAGTTATCAATTTTATTCCTTCTTTCGCTCTCTCTCTTTGTCCCGCTATCGAATTTCGTCTTTTGTTCTTTGTTTTATCAGCACTAATTCGATCGCCTTGCAAGATGCGCCTGAAACTATTGGGTCCTCATTAGAGCTGATAAGAAAAAAGGTCTCTAAAATTCTGTGAATTCTAATCAGACGCCCTTGTATTCCAGTTAAAGTTGCCTTTGTTTGTTCTCCTCTTTCAATTGAAAAGAAATTTGTAACGCACAAAAATAAATCAGTGTCAATTTAAATGATTATGCTCCCGCTCACAGACTAGTTGCGCTTCCTGTTGAAATTCCTAAGTAGTAGCATATATTTTTTATTTAAGAACATTTTATTCCCAAAATTACATATTATTTTTTAAAAAACGGTATGTTACTTATGTCTAATAAGAAACAAGACGATTAAAGAGATTTAAATATTAAGCCAATAAGATTTTCAAAAAGGAGATAACTTTGTATCTCGGATGATTGGATTTTTATAAATAATAAACTTACTCATTTTTTTAAACCAAATATTGTATGAATATAAATATATTTACATATATATAAATATAGAAAACCGGGAAAGTTTTAAAATTTCGCATTATTGTTCTTATTATTAAAATAAAGTTAACCAAATGATAATAATATTTAAAGGCAATTTATAATACAAATACTTATTTTCATTTTATTGAAGCTTATTAGTGAATCAACAAGACGCATAGATCACTTGATTTCCAATTAGACTGAAATTCTTGCTAAGGTCGCAGATTTTCCAGTCTTCTTCTTTATCGTCTCACGACTAGAAAAAGCGCGACAATAAACAAAAATTAAATGCAAAGCAGAATACAAAACTAAGCGCAACCATTTGCGTGGCGAAATTCAAAGTCAAAAACGAGTTGCCAGGCCACGCCCGCTATATGTATGTATTATATCCATGATAATATACATCCATGTATACGTAAATATGCAGCCCAGGTCTTTGGGCCTCTCGCTCCACCAAAAAGATTTATGTACACATTGCGCCTTCTGCCTTTTTGCCATCCTTTTTTCCTTTTTGTGCCTCGGCTCGGTCAGTGTTTATTTTATTACTTATGGCCATGCGCGTTGCGCTAAAGATTCTCTCAGCCCCTCTTTCTCTGAGCCCCCCACTCAGCCCCTGTTTTTGTAGCGGCTCTGCTTGATTAAAGCGAGGGGGTGGGGTGGGCGGAGTTGCAGCACCGGGAGAAGAAGAGGAGCAGTTCAGGAGATCCAGCCAGTTGTTGTCGCTCGAGCATTTGTCGCTTTTGTTTTGTCTCCCCTTTTTTCCTGACGCGTCTGTTCATGTTCTTCGGAAGGTCAGGGGAGGATTCGAGGGTCAGCAGGATAACAAAAAATTTTTTACCCGGGTTCGTGCCATTCAAAACTTGAGGTTTGTTAAATTTAAATAAATAAATTCATGACCAAACTTTATTATCAATTTCCGTTTTTGAAAAACTAACGACACTTTTAAGATATTTTAAAGTATATATTTTAAATTTATAAGTTCATAAATAAATATCGAAAATGAAATTTAATATTTTTCGAATGATATTTTTTGACACCTTTGAAGAGATTTAAATGATTTAAAGGCAGGAAAATTTAACATAAAATACTTTCTGCCATGTTTGGGATCATTTATTTCCTTCTCGACTTAACCGCACTCCGCTCTGGTGTCCTTCTCAGCCTCTTGTTAGCTTTTGTTGAAGTGTGATAATTCCCGAGATCGTATTGTAGCTGTTCCTCTGGTTGGAGCCTCAGTTTCAACGAGCGTGAGGAAAAGGGAGCGGGAAGTGGAATATCCCGCTTTGGGGGCAAATCCTTTAATCCGCTGTGCGCGACTTCAAGGTCAACTAGTTATCTTTGTACGAGTATATGCATATAGTATATATTTTCCTTATGGTCGGGGGCTAATTAATTGTCCGTTTAATCGTTCGATTTGCTGCTTAACTTGTCTGTCCACTCTGGTTCTTCTTTTTTGCACTCTGCTCTTCTCCATACCTGTATAAGCTAACTATATTTTCCCCTACTTTTCGCTATCCCATTCTGATTGATGTCAGACGGAACGCCCACGGCAATTAGTCAACCAGGTAACTCCCAATGCTCCAATGTTTCAGTGGTTCAATGTTCCACGGTCAATGCCTCGGGGGGCGCTCAAAAGATTCGCACGCCCACGCCCCCCAAAAATAGATTTATGGCCTTGCCTTCAGAGTGTGTTGTAACCAATTTTTTGTGTGAGCGCTTCTAATTTTAACCCTCTGTATACCAATGCGACAATATTTATGACGTTCCACAAAATGGCTCATAAAATAATTTAGAAATCTTTATTTAGCTATTTATAACATTATTTGAATTGTTAAATCATATATATAGGATCATTTAAAATTTTAATCTAAAAGACTTGTATTGGTGTCTCTTTTATAAACCATATTCTAACTTAAACTGTTTATCACTTGGTGTTTATTTTGTTCATGTAATATGCCCTAAAACTATAATTTTTAGTTAAATATCTTTCAAAAAATAACGACAAAGCTAAGGGTTAAAAACGTTTTTGCTTCGCTGTAAATATTAACATAGCTTTTTGGTAAGCTAATAATTTTATTCATTATCTTGTTTTGCAGACACTATTTCTTGTCAAGATGTTGGGCACAAAGCAGCGAAATTCACATGTCAATGGCAGCATCAAGTCAGCATCATCGCACCGATCGAGCAGCAAATCCTTTCAGGCAAAAATGGATAGAATGTCTGAAAGACTGTTTGACGTTGTGAAAAGCGGGTCGATGGTCAAAAGGGCCCAAAACAAGAAACGATTTACCCCAGTAAATTATAAACATCGATGGTTTGAGTTGACCAAGCGAACTTTCTGCTATTTCGATGTGGAAAATGTGGAGGTGAGTCATTTAATTATTGAAATGCCAACAGGTTTCATTTGGTAACACTAAATCACTTATTTGAATGAATCAACATAATCTAATTTGAATTAGCGAAAACAAAACGAAAATGCAGATACAATCTTAGTAGTAAATTTGTATTTTAATCTGATCGTTAAAATCACAAACTTTTTGCTGCTTTAACTAATTTTACAGATAATAGTCTGTATATAATAATAGAAAAGTGTAAAAAAAATTGAAAAATAACTTTGAATTGGACAACCTTCAATAAATAACCTTTAAATAATGTTCAGAGCCACAAAATAAGCCATCGGTTCTTCAACATATTAACAAATTATTTATTTCATTTTTTTTCACGTTTTTTAAAGGGTTTTGCTTCATTGAGTTACAAATTGAAATGTTATTTCTTGTTTTTTTCCCGCGTAGTCCTCAAAATAACGTATTTTTGGAATACATTTACTTCGCTTAACTTATAGCAGTGATTGTGGGTCCAGGTCGGGGGTTGCGGAAAGGACTACATAAGTCCGTGTTTGATTGCCTCGCTCTTGAAACAGGCTCCGTAAGTTTCGGCGGCCTCGCAGTGATCATCCGGCACAGCGATGGCAGCACATATTTCCCCGATCTCGATGGCAATCTTTAACTTGGCCGGATCGTTGCCTATACACTCCTTGGCCCTTTCCTTTCCGGCCTCCAAGTCCATCTTGCCATTGGCGTCGATTAGCCCAAACTTCTTCATCACGCAGGCTCGCAGGCACTTGCCGGCATAGGAAGAAGCTGGCTGCTTTTTGATTACCTCCTGCAGGTCGTCGTCGCCGGCTCCCACTTCCGGCATGCAGCCCTCGGCTGCCTCCATTAATTTGGCCAAGGCTGCCTTCTCGTCAAGGCCCTGCACTAGGGCACTGGCCAGGAGGATGGCTGCTGCCACAAGGAAGATTGGAGAACGCTGCATGTTGTATTGTGCCAATGGGTGCGGACTGAACTGACTTTTGCAGATGACACTCTCGCTTTTATATCCGAATCGGAAAGTCGCTCGCCTGTGAAATAATATATTACATCGTTTAGCAACCTTTGCAATGTTCGGCTAATTGGCCAAAACGCGATCGTTGTTAGACATTTTCCACTCAATGGAACAGCTAACAAAATTGAGCCGCCCCCCTAAGACACGCACATCCGTCGAAAAGTCGCCGTATATTAACACGATTTGCAATGTCATTCAAACACAATGATTTATTTATCATACTCAACCAGAAAATATATTATATTAATCTTAATTGAAATTCGAGTGTGGAAACCTGTGAACAGGTGATGACTTGTTGGGCGGATTTGATTCGAAGCTTAAAAAATGTTTGTTTCAAAAGTCTATAGGTCTAAATGTGCTAATTCGTTTGATTGGTTTATAAAACAATAAATGGTTACGATGGTATAACAGTTTATGTGGACAGTTTTCCGCTCATATCTGGAAAATGTACATTTTTGAAATTAGGCTATCAAAATACATTAAAAAATGTGGAAACATGGGGTTATATGCTCGACTAATGTATTTAGTTAAACAAGCATATTGCATCATCCAAAATTCGTAAACAATTTTGGTTAAACGTTTAGATCTCTATTACTTAAATTGCTAGATCAGAGATACTTTATTATAGGGGCCCTACCCGAGTGCAGACCAAAAAGAACATTTGAGTGGAGTTAGTCAGTTGCCTGGCCGACAATAGCACGTCTTGAGATTGGAAGGACTGGGAACTGGGCACTCGGTACTGGGAAATGGGAGAAGGATGAATTAAGGAGGGCCGTGTCATTATTCATGTTCAAGTGGGCATCTCATTTTGTCGTCATGGTTTCGTCATTTATTGCGTCGTTATTGCGGCACCTACCGGCTCGCAATTTTCACCACCCACCGCCCGGGAAAAGTTACTCTGCTCCGGCAACCGGCTGCTTTCGTTTCAAAACAAATGTGGCGTTCGCAAGTGCCCGTTTCGGAAAAGTCTCCAAGGAAGACTTCGGTCGTAGTCGGGCATCCAGTCTCCGGCTGGAAACTAACCACTGTGGGGGATGGAAAATACACACATATAAGCAGCTGTTAGCCGGCACAATGCCCGAAACCCACCCTCGAAGTCCTTGGGTGTAGACTCCGTGTCCTATCCCGTTATGCCGTTCCAATTGGAAGCGGAGTTTCCCTTGAGTTTCCCTCTGAATATCCTGGATGAAGTTCAGTAACCGCGGCAGGAGTTTCTATCCTGGCTTCGTCGCGTGTGGACGTGCGTTAGATTTTCGCCTAATTAATTTACCAACTCGCCGAGCTCTGAAATAATTGTTTCAATAACTATCAAACTTATTTGTGACGTTTAAAAATATATACCCGTTTATTATATTATTTAAAAACCGGGTTATATGTTATACTTTTCAAAATACAAACAGTTTTCTAATGCGCCGGCTGCTACCCTTGAAAATTTGATTGGTTTTCAGCGGCAAACTGAAACCACCCTTATTTCTCATGTTACTCACTATTTAAACAGATTTTGTTTATATTAAAACAAAATATAAACCAAATAATTTATCAAAAAAGAGTGCAGTTCATCCTGAAGATCTACCGAAAAGCAACCACCCAAATAAAACATTTAAATTGCAAATACCTTCCATGGCGTCGTTGGAAAATTTTTTGCGAATCTAACCGAAAGCCACCGAAAAAAAGAGAAGAAAACGCCCCACCCAAGGCAAAAGTTTTTCAAGTGTATCCAGCTGCCTCTGTGTGCGTGAGTGGTGCGTTTGTGTATGTGTATGTGCGTGCGTCGTAGTGCCGTTGTTGTTGTTTTCGCTGCTTTTGCCGCACCCCAAAATTTCGAATTTCGTGTGCCTGTGCCTAAATTAAAAGGATTATCCTGACGCCCAAAAGGACGCAGCTTTAGCCGTAGGTAAGCAGCGGGATGAAAATGATGAAATCCCTTGGGAGATACTAGTTTTATATGCTAAGTTTGAATTTCGTAATTGAATTAGATTGTGGGCGTTTTGTTCTGGGGATACGCCTAAAATTATGCAATGAAAACACATATTATGCTTCATTGGATTTGGGAATGCTTGGAAATTGTTTTTTCATTTTCTTATTATGGAAATGTTGTAATATAAATACAATTTAAATAAAAATAGACCAAATATTGGAACATATAACAATAACAAAAGTTTTATCCCAGAGCAGGACCAGAAAACTATGCAATAAAAGTGAAATAAGTTCCGTAAACTAGATTAAGCAAATGGTAAACAGTTCCCATACAAATGGGTAATGTGTGTTAAAAAAGTGTTTTGATTTTCCTAATTACTATGTTGAGTTTCAAATGCAAAGCCATAATTAAAGTGTAGAGGTTTCCTTTATGCCAATATTATAACTACGCATTTGTTTTTGATTGCACCTCAATGGAGCATAACTTAAGCTCCTTTTAAACGTAAGGAGACAGTCGGGTGTCAATCACTCTTGTCACTCTATCTCATCATTTTCCCATTCATTTATTCATTTCGCTGGTTTTCCTTTGCCACCACCGCCGCTTTTCTTTGTCCTTGCTTTGAGGGCTGCTGCGGGAGTTCGGGGGTTCGATGAACTCGTGTAGAAAATGTTCAATTAATTGATTGATTCGCGGTGGCTTCTTTGTGTGGTCCCACCCCTTTTGGAAAGTTAAGGATACATCCAGCTGCTTGGTCTGCCTTCCTTCCTGCCTTGTAATCCACTGTCCAAGCCTGTCATGTTTATTGGGGTCAGACCCTTGGACGCAGAACGTGCTGATTAATGGGTAGCCAGCAACAAGCTGAGCCGGGCAACTCATACACATAGCCACCTAGTCATTGCACTTCTACACTAGAACAAAAAAATATAAACAAATTCAAACTCCAAACAATTATAGAGCTTCTCTTCCTCTTTTAGAAGAACATTGCTATTAACTTGTAATAAATTGGTTTATTAAACAAGAATGCAGTAGGATTTTATTTATTTTTGCAATGCAGTGCCGCCCAGGCTTCATCATCATCACCGCCATCGTTGTCGTAGTTGTGTCATTAACCTGTCATAAAATTCTCAGCTTGGGCCAGGTCCCAGTTACAGTCGCAGTCCCACGAGTGGAAAAAGAGTGAAGTGAGGTTGGGGGGACTGGAGGAGAACCGAACCATCCTCTATGGCTCACCGCCGTGGTATGCTAATTGAACCTGGACTTTTTGTTTGCCAACACTTTGCAGTTCTCTACGCTCTCCGCTCCGTGCCAATGCGTTCGTTCTGCTCTCTAATACATTTCGCACAGATTAAGGCTGTAAATAACAATTTTGCAAAAGGAGGCGGGTCGCCATGCAATCCGCGTTAAATAGAGAAATGAACAGGGGGCGAAGTGTGAATAACGAATGTGGGAATGCACTTTCGTAGGCAGCTTCGAAAAAAACATAAAACAATAAATAAGAAAAAATAATATTCATAGAAAAAACTATTGAACCAGAAAGCCTTTTTAACAGTAATATTTTATTGTATTTCAATAGAAAATATTTTACAGAATTTAAATAATATTTCAATTGGGTAATTATGGTTATATAAAATTGTATGAAACATCTTTAAAATTTAGGCAATAAATTAAACACCCTTTTGAACCTTTCTTAAGCGTAACTCAATAATAATTTCTTTGGCTACCTATGGCTTGATGTATTAATAGCTGCGAAAGATAAATATATAATGTGCATACCCTTTATCCATATCTATTTCCGACCCATTGGCCACTGCCCTTCGGCTAATGGAGGTGCCATCTGCTGGGGAATGAGTTCCTTGCCACCTCGGCTCGTAAATGTAAATGCTGTAAAATGCTTTCCCCATTATTGATGTTTGCCTGTGAGAGTGTGCGAGGACTAATACCAATCCTGTCCGGTAGCCACTTTGAAAATGAATGCTCCTCCGCAGAAAAAAAACAACAAATTTTATGACTATTCGGGGAGTTTTTTTATGTTTCTACGACTCGCACTTTGGAGTTTGGAGCTCAGACTGCTAGAGCTGCTGATCAATCTCTCACAATTGTGAGGCATTCCCAATTAGACATTTAAATTTATCACTTTGCTGGCCGCAACCTCTTTCTTATTTTCCTCGCTTTTAAGCCGCTTCGGTGAAAGAGAAATATGTCTCTGGTGGGGATTATTACTCATCGCATGCATTTTAAAATTCTTCACGAATTGACACCTTTGGAAGGCCTCCGTCGAATGGCTTAAAGCTGATTTCGTAGAATTACAAAACCCGCATCGCTTTTATTTCCCCCTCTTCCCAATGCTGACAAATTAGCAAGCAAAGCTGAATATTTTTTATATGTTGGGTGGTCCCGTTTCCAATCGTTGTCTTTATGCCTTTATAAATCTTCTCGCTGCATTTTATTTAACACGAAATTGGCGCCAAAGCCAAAATGTTTTTGATAAGCCTCGTCTTCTGTGTTTTTATTTGGGTTGGGGAGATCTTGACTCTGACATATGTCGTTCCCCTTCGCAGAGCCGAAAATGAGCGGATGGCATGACGCTGTCCTCGATTTTATTCCAGAACCTTGGAAGACAACCTGACGTCTCTTGCGGTTGGCAGTTGCAGTTGAAACCGCAGCCTAAATGACTGAAAGGTTTAAGCCTGATTACAGTTACTTGTTCAAGATTGATACCCCTTGTTTTTTGGGGTATTTAATAAAGCATATTTATGGTTCAAGTAAAAAACCTATTTTGACAAATTTTGTTAAAAATATTTGAAAAAATAAATTTTTATATATTCTGTTTATATCTTTATAGATCAATAACTTAGTAGAAATCTTTTTTCTTATCCCTTCCCATTTATATAGGTTAAGTTTTATTTAAATTATTCCAAAAGTTATGATATTGTTATAGGCTTACGATCATTAAACAGGGCATTAAAACTTCTCAAAATAAGAATCCCAAATTCGATACGCCTTCCCCTATAGCAGTTGACTTTTATGCTGACTAATTACAAGCTCTTTTGAAGCCATTTACATGTGCACATATGCTCAATACATTTCAATTGTGCAGAGACCAAGCCCTTTTTGTAAGCACTTGTAACAATTATGAATCACAATCGAAAAGGTAACACTCCAACTCCGGATTCGAACTGGAACTCGAATCGAGCATGATAGTAATAAAATTATATGGAAAACCTGTTGGACAATTGGTGGTCTGCTCGTACATGATTTGCCTATTAACGGATTTCAGACCACGAGATGATTCATTCGATGAATGGAAGAGTTTTTGGTGTTATCCGGCGTGTCTTGAATGCCAAATTAAGGTTTTGCAGCGTCTAATGAGTTGTAAATCCCTAAAGGAAGAGGCCGCTGGTCTAGGAATTTATATATATCATACCTTTTGTGCCTGGACTCCAGACGTCGCTTTGTCTGTTTAAGCTTAAGCTTTTCATGCTTCATTATGCTGCCTTGAATGAATCTCTCGCTCTTGTCTATCTCATCCCTATTCGTCCTCCTGGCTGCCTTTGTTTTCCTTCGCCCACAAGCTGACATTGAGTTATTACATCCAGACAGAGACCCTGCCCTCCAGTTGGCCGTAAAAATAAAGCCCAGTTCCAATCAAGTCGCTCCCACAGCAAGTGAGCCTAAGCCTAAACACCTTTTACGCCTTATTATCGGGCAGAGACAATAAACCATCTTTTAATTGGAATTAAGTTCGAAAATAAACGCCTTTCTATGGAAAAACTAAAAGTCTTAAGCGTTTTTATTGGCATTATCGCTTCAGCTATTTCCGCTGTTAATTCAAAGCTCACGAGCCATCAAATCAAATACCCAAAAAAAAAAACCAAAACCCCAGAAAAACAAACCGATCCCCAATAATTAGAAATCAAAGCCGGTTTCGTCTAAATGTGTGAGCATGTGTGGGACAGCACGTTTCGAAAGTTTAGGTACCTTTTCTAAATTATCAATGAACAAAATAAAATGTATTTATTTTTTCGAGATATTTTTTTAATTATGGCAAAATATTAATAAACTTTTACGACACAATCATCAATTAAGTGATATTATTGGGACTAGCGCAGTGAAGAATACTTGTAGTGCTAGCCTATTGAAACAATAATATAAAATTAAATTCCTTTTAAAATTTATTATTCCTTTTATTACATTTTCGAAACGCACTGTATCTGAAAGCGATTCCAAAAACTTGTCTACTTTCGTATTCAATAGTGTTATCATGAAAGATGGTCTGAATGGTCAGACGCAGACCGCAAACTTGGCCCGGGTCTCCGAGTTCCAGATTGTTGAGCGCTCGTAGCTTCCCCCTTTCCCCTTTTGTGGTTGATGATTGATCTTATCGCGAGCCGCTCGCCTCGTGAGTCATCATAAAAAACACATATTTTTCTTCTTCAGCAGCAGCCGCAGCAGCAGCGATCGCCATAAGTTGTTAGCTGTTTTGTACTTTATGGCTTTTTGGCGGCAAAATAGGGGCGGCGGAGCGCATAAGGGGGGTTAGCTTCATAACTCAATGTGGGTTGTCGTTTCGGTTCTGTTTAAGCTGCGTGCGAGACTTACTTTCCTCACTTTTTTGGCCCACACAAAGGCCGTTGCCGAAGTACTATGGAACGAAAAATGGACTCGGACAACTAAAACAAGATGTTTTGACTTGTGGGAAAAAATGTAATTACTATAAATTTTTAAAATAATTACATTTACAACTGAAAGAACATTTACGACTGGGCCATAAACCATCAGCGCTAAGAGCTTACATTTTCATTTGCTTTGTGCCATTTTGCAAATGTAGGAAAATGTATTTAAAAAAATCAATAAAAATCTTACGTTTTGTTTTAGTTTAGTTAAGGAACACAATAATTTTATATAATTATAATTTTGCAAACTTATTTTTACTCAAGAATTTTAATCTAAAGGAACTATAACATAAAACAATTTTCCACTGCCCATCAACCCATTCTTGTTAAATGCATAACTGTAAATTTAGCCGGACAATTGTCCAAACCGGCATGCAAAAAAAAATATTCACACACTGCCTGAAAAATGTCCAAAATGATAAATGACTTTCGCCGTTCGCAGCTTTTGACTCGACTAATTTCCGCTTCCAGTGCAATTTCGCCAAATCAAAATTCCCTTGAATCTGTCGTGTAAAAGATCCCGATATGAAATGCAGCCAGCAACTCTTTTCCTGAATGCAGCATAGGAACACATGTAGGCATGGCCAATGATTCAATCTGCTTGGCATCCACCCCATTTCCGGTTTCCATTACAGTTTCCCAGCCAGCTCTTTTCCTCGGCATTTGAGCTGGTCACCTCTTGGCTCTTTCTTTTTCCTTTTTTCCATTTTTAGTTTTGGGGGGCGTTTCGCAGTCATCGGTCAGGAATTGGCGCAGACACTGCGCTTCTGTCAGAAGGAGGAGGATTCCAGAGCTTCGACCCAGACAAATTGCCCGGCGGGCGATGCTTGTGTTCTCCACTGGCTGTATAGGCTCCGGTATCCAGTATCTGTGGTCCAAGCTACAGTGTTACTTTTATAGCAAAACTAAAGGCAAAACACTTTATAAAGTTGTACCGTCCTTTGCTTTTGAATAACATTTGCTTTGTGCTTATAAATGTTTGTTTATTACTGCATATTTTTTTTTGCTTGCATCACTAATTTTTTTAAATATTTTTTGTACATATATGTAAATGTACAAAAAATATTTAAAAAAATTGAATTTTTAAAATCCAACAGAAAACCTACCAACAATAATTAAATATCTTTCGTGACCGCTAACCGTTTGATAATTTGATATGACTTATAATGGTTCGTTTTATCGACGCATTACTTTAAATTTAACCTAACCAACCGACCGCCCTCTTCCTGCCCTAATTATGTTGTTGCACATGCAGTTTTATGAATGAATCACAGCCTCCGGGTCTTTCCCACGCGCGTTAAATGAATGAAAATATTTTTAAAAACATTCCAACCCGCAAAGAAAAAAAAAATTTGTTAAAATTAAAAAAAAATTTGGATCGCCCGAGCAGGGACTTGAACCCTGGACCCTTGGATTAAAAGTCCAATGCTCTACCGACTGAGCTACCCGGGCACATGGCAACAGGGTCGCGTAAAATCAAATAAGAGCGAAGCGAGCGAAAATCAAGAGAGAACAGTGCTGACGCGGCTGCCGTTCTGTTCTCTCTCAGAGTGTATTGTTCTAAGGAGTGTTCCCAAGTTGACTATCGGTTCGCCAATTCAAGTTGCTAGTTCTAAGTATAAATTTTGTGTTTATTTATAATTCTATTTTGTGTATTTTCACTTTGGCCTGGGTGTGTGTGTTTTTATGTTTGTTAATATGTCAACAATAATGCTTTCGCAATTGTTTAAATTTTAAGAAAACAATTTAATAATAAACTGGGTTTTCCAAATTTTAAGAATACAAATTGATTATTTATGAGTTTTTTGTTGGTTGCTTGTTTTTCCTTTTCGTTTTGTTTTTCGTGCTAATTTGTTTTCAGTTAAAAATAGCACATAAATGCAACGATAAAATTATCAATGCTGCATTCTCTTGTTTATTACAAAATGTATATGTATACTTATAACATATTACATATTTTGACATAAATAGACCATGCCATTAAGTATTTTTAAACAAATAAAAATAATTGTTTTAGTGTATTTTTGGGAAAACAAACCCACTTAGGCAAATTTTCATGTTCTAAAACAATGTTTGTTTGTCTTAGGTAAATTATTTGACAAATAGATTATAAAGAAAAAAGGCAATTGTATTGGCCCATCTAGGGATACTTAAATAAAATCTACAATCTGCTACCATAAAATTAGAACTTAGCATAACATTAAAATGGTAATGTCACATACAAATAGAATAAATTGAATATACGTCGGAGATTGCTCATTCAGTAATATAAATTTTAAATGAAGAGGCTTTAATGAAAACCATGGCCATGAAATTCCAAAAAATGTTACGCCTCATATCGATTTTGTAAATTAATCCGATTTGTTGTTGATATACCAATTAGAGTTCCCATTCAGGACAGATGGAAAAGTAGAGGAGCTGCAGTGAACGACCTCCGCAACGATTCGCTGATGTCTGTGAATGGGATGCGGCTGGAGAAATGCATTTATCAAAACATAAAAATAAACACGAATTGCTTCAGAAATAGACAAAGGGCATAGAGACCAAATGTTTCCCTCAAGAAATCCAAGGAAGGAGTATGTATATATTTAAACAGCTAACCAAGCAGAGGAAAATGCTTGAAAATGCCTGTGCGTAGGGGTATACTTTTTCGACTTCGGCTTTTTCGACTTCGGCTTTTTCTTTTTTTTTTCACAGCTGTCAAAGAAATACTCTTTCTCCTCGCATGTAATTACTTGATATTGGGTAGATTTCAAGGGATAGGAATTTTGGGATAGGGGTTTTCTTCGGATCCACTCGCTGCTGACCTTATGACTGACAATTTCCTCGGCACATTTATCTCTTCTGCTCCCCTGCCATCGCACTTTGTTCCCCACTCACTTTTCAATTATTCCTCTGTCTTTGTCTCCGCGGCGGACAAGTTTTCCATATGTGTGTTTGCTTAATACGTTTTAAGCGCTTTTTAAGCGTTCAAGTCACGATTTTCATATTTATAGAGTTGGATGGAAAAGCGGGGGGAGGGGATCGCTGATTGATCAGCTGTATATATGTATGTGGAGGTACAAGCTCTTCTTGATGCTTATCTGAATTCGATTTTTCTTCTCTTCTCCGTCGTTGTCTTTTCTTTTCTATAAATTTAATTATTAGGGTTACAGCAGGCCAACTTTGAACTTTGTCTTATCGTTAATTACATCGCCAACGCTTTTTCGTTTTTCCCAAGATTTCCTCTAGTATTTTTCTCTTTCTGCGACCCAATGATGGATCACTCCCATGTGTAGGGGAATTCCAACGAAATCGCAGTCCATGCTTTGATGGCTTTTCTCAGGACGCAAGCGGAAACTTATGGTTTTTGTTCAGAACTAGAACCCAACCAAAATTTGTATATCAAAATAAAACATGAAAAATTAATGGAATTTATAGCCAAACTTATGTATGTTCTTAATTTTCAATTTTTGTAACATGCCATGTTTTCTTCAATATTCTTAACTCTTGTATTTTCTTATGACTTTAAATTTTCATAGCTTATAATATATTATTATATTTATATCTAAAATCTATTCCTAAACTATTCACAACTTTAATTGAAAGCTTAAATTCAACAGTATGCAACAGTGTTTAAACAATTTTTCCCATAATTCAAAATCAGCATAGCTATTATTTTTTATGAGGTGTACGATTTGAGTTTAAGAACTTTGACTTTGATGCAAATTTAGCGATAAATATTCGCAGAGGAAGTGGTGTTCGTCTGTTGACAGGAAGAGGCGAAGACAGCCTAGATGAACAGGGAATGATTTAGCAGAAATTACCCACACTAAAATTAATTACTACAGCTTGACCAGAACATACGAGTCAACCAACCATGTCCTTTTGATGGCTGGGAACCAGCACCAAAAGAGCAGCGAAAACAACTAGAATTATGCATAGGAAAATTTTCGTTTTCATTGGAAAAATGCATAAATTTTCCTCTGCCCCCTTGGTCAATAGAGGAAACAGACGGCAAGGCAAAGAAACAACGGCTGTCTTTGTTTACATTCTTCTTTTAACTGAAATTTATCGCTCTTCGCCGCTCCTACGCGTGAAATTGTAATAATTATAGTAAAGAAAAAAAGCCGGGGAGGTTGGGGAAATTGAAAAACCATTACGCTGGGGCATTTTGTACATTTGGTTTTCTCTTTATTACAGTTATAATTTATTTGAGGCAATTTTTCAATCGCACTCCACATGCGGTCAGTTCAAGAAGCGCTCCTTCCCAGTTGCAATCAATCATGGGAATTGTCAGGGGGTTCCCCCACTCCATAGTTTCCCCTCGATCAATCGAAGGGAACATATGTATGTACATATCTTGCCCGATTCGTTACGCAGCTCAAAGTCGAACCGAAATGGCATTTTAACATGCCACATGAGGCAGTTTGGTTTTCATTAATCAACATTGTAAAGGTTTCACTCTTGAACTTCGAGGATGCACTCGAGTGGGCGATATAGATAAAGAGTGGGAGGGAATACACTTAACTGTCCAATGAAGTGCATCTACCATTATAATCGGGTTGGTATCATTATAATTTAAAGAGCACTTACATTTGCCATCGTGGGAATAAACATTTTAGGGAGTGTTCTAGTTATTGTTAGATAGTACATGGTTCCCATTTTAGTAACATGGGAAAAATGCTTAGTGCTTAACATTTTGTTTCTATATAGGTTTATGTTGCTAAAAATTAAATTATTGATACTTAAGAAGTATTTAAAGATAATTGTTAACATTTTCTATTTAGAACCACTTTAAGATTTTAATGAAATTTTAACATCATTTAGTGTTTATTGAAAAAGTGATGCAAAATTCTAGTAAATTTGCTTCTACTTTTAATTGCATTTTCTCCGCTTACTCTCTTCATCTATTTTTCAATTATCGTTTTATTTTCCACGCTCTCTCTTTCTGCTAACCCACTCCACTTTGACCCTCTGCAATGGCAATTTTCACTTAATCGTTTTGCCTTTATGCTGCTGGTACTCAATTTTCCGGGACTTTTGTTGCGTTTTCCTTCGCCAGCTCCCCATTTTTCTTTTTCTCTTGGTTTTTGTATTTTATTTTTTTTTTGCCTACCTGAGGTGCATTTTGCTTTGACAGCTCTCTCAATTATGCACAGGTGATTGCCGTGCCATTAGGACGCTCTTTTCCTCTTTTTTCCCCTTAACAATAGAATTAAATAAGGGTACACCCCGGTGCCTTTACAGGTGCGTTTCGTGTTTCAACCTGTTGTCCTTTTTAGCATATTGTGTTACCTTTGGACCCTTGGCTGCTTTTTATTCACTCGCTTCCGGAAATTCCTTTGCCAGATGAGAGTGCAGCAGAAACAGTAACAAAGATATACTTTTCATCAGACAAATTATGCAAGAAAAATAAGTTTTAAAAAAAAAAGAATAATTAAGTAAAACATTCCCATGTCAGTGGCATTTCCTACTGTCATAAAGAGTAGCCCGAAGGAAGTTTTCTTTATGTTCTATCCACAGTTTGTTTGCTTAACCAACTTTCGACACCCAAAATCGAGTTTAGTCTTTAACCATTCCATTTCCATAATCATTCTCCGGTTTTATGGTTTTTGTTTTTGGCTTGAGGCAATTTCAGAAAGGTTCGAAACCGAAACTGCATTTTGTTAATCAGTTTGATTAATGTTGCCCTAATTGACTTTCACTTGGTGGAGTTTCATTTCGTCTGGGCCTTTCCATTTCGTTTAACGAGGGTATATCAATTTTAAGCAGAATTCGGCAAACCAGTTTTACAGGGTATCCCGCTTTTCTTTTTTATTTTTAGTCAAAGGAAATTTCCATTCGGGTTTGAAAGATCTCGATTTAATTGCCAGCAATTTTTAGCTCGTTTTCACTGTGAATCAGTAGCAGATGCATCTCCATTTCGCTTATTGATGCCACATGTCGGGACATATGCTGAACATTTGCGCAACCTTTAGATATAGATACATTTGTATCTGCTAGTTCGTTGACCTTTTCTCAAAGGGAGAACAGAACTTTGTCCGCAGATATGAAAGCAGAAACCATAACTAGCAGTCATACTCTTTTCGCAGTTATGTAGTTCTACTTTTCATTTCAACATCCATTTCGGTTTAGTTCAGTTCAGTTCAGTTCAGTTGGCTATTCACGAGAAAGTGGCACGACATGTTCCTCTTCCACCTCCTGCCACTACGTACTACCTCCTCCTCTGAGCCAACTTGGCGTGTTCAGGAAGCATCGTCTGGCGAACTAAACTGAAACTGGGTTGAATTGGGCTGACAGACGCCGGATGTCATCTAGCTGTCGGACTATTTTCCTAGCCTCCTCCTTCTTTTCCGCTTTTTGCTCCTATTGATGGCGCTATTCTTCGCCCACTCCATTTCTGTTGAATTTTTCAATTCACTGAAAGTTGGGTTGCCGCAGAGGGGAACTACATTAGCTGATAATGCAGAAGATATTTTTTTAAAGAAAAATTTGGCTTCTTTTTTAAAAGCAACATATTTCATTTTTTATCAATTAAAGAATTAAAAAAATCCCCTAAATGCTTAAATGATTGCAGAATATTCATATTCGGGGGTGACAACTAAATATATATTGATATAAATATTGTTGAATTTCAACAGAGGAGATTTTTGTGTCTTTAGATTTTATTGCTTATCTACTTAAAATACTAAATGTGGTTTATAGATTTCAGACTTTGTAATTTAGTTCTAAAACATTATCAACAAACTTGTTTTTGTTTTTGGTACTATTTTGTGATTCAACGTTTTTCCCTTTTGTTTTCTTGTATCAAACATCCCCTCGAAAGCTGTATACCCAATTTCACGTTAAAAATCCCTAAGTATGCATATCATTCACGTACCCTGACAGGCTTAATAAACTAAGTTAACTGGATGCCGAAAAATGTGCGCCATTTAAATACGTATCGCTCCTTTTTTCGGCATCATCCTGGCATTCCACTCGACGGCACTTGAGCAGCGTCGTCATCGTCCTTTTTTCGCCAGGGGTAATTTTTGCACGTGTGCCGACACTTGAACCCAACTTTGGAGGGGCTATAGGGTGAGGAGGGGGAGGGAACTGCCGGGCGAAGACGGTGCAACAATTGGGGAAGACCTTAAAGCGCTGCCAGCTCAATTAAGTCAACGTAATTGGCCTAATTGACTCTGACGGCCAACAAAGGCTGCTGCCATCTAAGACATAACTTTCGGGCGTGAGGTGGGGATTCTGTTGTGGAACACACAGGCAGTTCGGAGAGTGAAATTTTAAGACCAACAGATAAGCACGTTGTCGTCTGTCGGGTTAGCTTTTGCCCCGACTTATCGCAGCAACCCAGAAAAAAAAATCTATCCAAACACAAAGTGAGGCAACCAACGGCAGACGCAACATAAAAACCTCATCAAAAACAGCGTTGACACAAAGACCTCAAATAAACAAGCAGCAATTTCAAAATAAGAAAAAAATAAAAACAAAAGCTTTACAGTAAAAAACCTAAAAAGAAAGGGGAGGGTAAAGAAAAAACAGAAACTGAAATTCAAGAAAAGAAATTGAACTTCCTTCTTGGGTTTTCGAGACATAATGTTGATAAAGAAGTACAGAGAGAAAAACTTCACTTGAAAGGGGTTTGACGTTTTTCAGAATAAATGAATAGCAATACTGTACTGAAATTATCGTCCATTCATAACAAATAAAACTGAAAGGTATTCAAAACCTTAAATAATATACTAATAATAGCATAGTTAGTTCTTAATGATAAAAATATATATTTTATCGAATGAATGGTGGGGGCATTCCCATTTTCGTTGTGTACCTAAAACTTGTGCATCAAAAGTCAAAACCTATTTGGGTTAAGCCAAAAGCTAAGTAGTGGGAGGAAAAAAAGAGGAACGAGTGAAGAGGGCGGAATCATGAGCCAGCAGAAATTCAAATTCAACTTCAAATTCGTAACGAAAATGAAAATATGTTTGTGTGTGTGAGTGTGGCAGGAAAAGCCAACTTGGCGGCCAATTGAGAATTGAAATTGAAACTCGCACTCCACTCGAAAGTGAGCAGGAAAATCCACAAGGCGATCCGTTAAATTGGCGCTGCTAATGTGTGAGGTTGTGCGATGAGTGGGAATGATGATAATGCCGACGAGCATGGGGCTGCTAATGGGTCCAATGATGAAGATTGAAGAAGCTAATTTAAAGAGGGTATGCTGTAATGGAAAGTCTGCTGCTTGTGGTGCTTTTTATTTGTAGAAAACAAGAAAGAAGGAATTAATTATACGAATTTAATTAGAATGAATTGGAGCAGAACTATATTTTTAATCGATTTGTATAGTTTATAACGAACGATTTTATTAGTCAATTCGTTACGTTTGGAAGTAAATCCAATTTAACTTAATTCATTTTTAATTGAGTATAATTGGAAACCAAGTTGTTTATCTCTTTGGGAATACTATAAAGAAGTTTACTCTATGTATATTATATTGATGAATTTCACATTTTTTTTAAGTTAGAATTCCCATTCTGATTGATCTCTAGATTATAGTATTTCCTCAGGGAATATTTATTTATTTATAAACAGTACTTAATATATTGGAGATACCAACCATTTAAGTCGCCAATTGTTGGCGATTTCCTTTCCCCAACATGAAATAAACGTTTTAGATTGGTTTATCAAAAACTTAATTACAACTTTCCCATCTATCTGTTTCACTTTCAGCGGAGACGAGAACGCGGTCGCATTCATTTGAAGGGCGTTCGCCTGGTGGAGGAGGCGACGGTCAGCGGCGAGGGCGGCGATCCCTTTGCACCGGATGTGAGTAGCCAGAAATCGTTGGGAAAATAAAGCGCAAAGTTTCATTAACAAACGTTCAAAATCCATCCAGGGTTATCCGTTCCAAGTGGGCTACTGTGAGATCTCTTCGTCGGCGAATTCGCAGCAGTTGGAGAACGGAGGCGGGGGCGGAATCGAGGGCCAGCAGAGTGGACGAGCGGTGCCACAGTACACACTCTACGTGATCGCCAACAGCGAAAAGGAGCGCACCGAGTGGATCCGCGCCATCCGCCAAGGTGAGCCCCCATTGACTCGATTGATGATGACCCAAAAAGAAAACAAGGGAGAAGTAGTGCAGCTGTTTTTGGCCAGATCAATCGAAGGCGATAACAAAGAGCAGCCGAATTTAGTAAAAGATAGGCCAGAAATTTGGGAAACACACAGGTCAAAATTAATAACAACTTTTAATTGGCTAAAAAGGCAGATGATGCTTTTTCGATGACCTGCTATCAAACCTTTTTAAAATCAACTTGAACTTGCCCTTGTTCTTTTGATTTTTTGAGATAATCATCTATTATTAACTCCCATTTCAGTTTGCGAAGATAGCAATACGCCAAAATCGTATCGCTACCATCCAGGATTGTGGTCTGGAAAGAAGTGGAGTTGCTGCAAGGTATTATCTCGGACCACCTTTGGTTGCAGAGCTGCCGCACATTGGCGTGAGGCCAACAATAACCCAAGTAAGTAGCCATAAAATTGTAACCACTTTTTTTATATAGTCATGTAAGTACTAGAAAAGCTATTTAAAAATATTATTATATCTGTAAACTTAGCTTAACTTATATTTCTGCCGTTTTATTATGTAATATATTATGCCAAGTTAAAGAAAAGGCCTAGAAATATTTGAAGTCGCCAAAGATTCTATCTTTAACTGCAATGCGAGCCCCAACTTTCCGGGGGAGTTGAAGAACCTCTTGAGGCTAGCCTTGACTGGCGACTTCCTTGCCGTGTCAGGCAAATGTCATTGTCAACTGTGGGAGTTCCCCCACTGTAATTTGCCTTGCCCCCAAATCCCCAGATCTCAGAACTGTCCCGCCCCATTCGAAAATCTTCCTTTGTATCTGCACATTTTTTCTCACTTATCGCCCCTTGTTTCTCACACACATGTTCTGCATTCGCAACGCTTTTCCTTTTTCCTGTCGTCAGGCCTTATTTGACACATTGTCTGCGGTGCCAACTGGCTCCCCATTTGGATTTTTCTTCATTTTATATTGTGTGCGTGTCTGAAGTGCAGCTCTTCTACTTTTCTAAGCCGTTAATGAGCAGGCTCGAAAGGAGGCTGGCGAGAAGTATCTGAGAGTTACGCAGATACTTGCACTTCTGGGTGTGTGGCCGGAACAAATACCTCCACGAAATGGAAATATGTCTGGGTATACAAGTCTAATGCAACTTGGCACCTGGTGGTAAGTTTTTTATTGACTGGGTGCGAATTCCACATAATGCGCCTGTGGTCAGCAAATAGTTGCTAAAAAGTTTGTCTTCCATATTTGTCTGGGGATTTCAGGAAACTTAAAGGCTTTACTTCTACAAACTATAGAATCAGAAAAGAAAAACAAAGTAAGAAATATATTTAGAAGTAAGACAACATTTTAATACATAAGTTGAAAAGAAAAATGAATTTCAAATGATATAATACAAATAGGATTACCGTTTTTTATCAAGCTCACGAGACTCATTGTTTGATCGAGTAAGATTATGTCAGGTCTTTTTGAGTCATCAAAACAAATCTTTGGTTAGCAGTAGATAAAAAAGTAATACAGGAAATCTCCAAAGGGGGTACAGAAAATGTTTCTTTATTATCTTTTTAGAAAACCAAAAACAAATTTCTAAAAGAAATGCTCTACAATAGTGTTCATTTATTTGTTAACTATCTCATTTGTGAGATTGGAATGTAAACACCCTTTTGGTAGGCATTATTTCCCAAATCCTTTGCTCTCATTATCAGCTGTCATAAATATTTTGATCTAGATTTCCAATTTTCCCGGCACCTTCTTCAACCTTAACCCCTGACCGCCCGAGACAGCTGAAATTGCTGGAGTGAACTTTTCCCATTCGCTGACAGCCCGCAGATGTCAAGCTGATTTTCTGATTGCTCATTTGTGTCATCAGATTAGATTGGGAAATGGGAACGAAACTGGGAACCAGAAGACAGACCCCTAAATGCCATGTGTGACCACATTGTGTCTCATTGTTTGACAGTTTTACCAAATTTAGGGCCCAACAAATTTCAGTTTCCCCTGGTGGCGATAACTTCATGAGGATTCTCCCCACTTTTTATTCGGTGGGGACATCAATTAGAGGCGTCACTTTAAATTGCCGTTAAGTCTGCCAATTTCGGCCAGTCATTCGGTGGTATAAGAGGGCATGGCCAATTCCATGGGGATCTTCAAGGAACCAAGCGGAAATAACAATAAAAATCAGGTCGACTTCATCTTCATTTATCAGCCGAAGACAATGAAAGTGGAATGACTGGGCCCGCGATTGCGGGAGCTTGTCAGTTGCCGTTACAATAAATTAGCCTGTCAATTTTCTCCTTCGGTTATCTTTCACTCCCCCTCACTGCCCTTTCCCTCTCAAAGCCTCGAGGTCTTGAGAAATTAATTATGCTGCCCGGAATCCTTTTCCTCCACATTTTGACTTTCGCCGCGTGCCATCGCCTGCGATGTGTTGGCATTGTTGCAATTAAAAGACCACTTCGAAAGACTCTTAAAAATAAGTAAGAGGAAAAGTGTAAAGCTCCTGCCAACCATTAACCAAAATACCCTTCAGATTATTGATTGAAAATAAAGTTGTTTTATTGAAAACAACATTTAGGGATGGTAAAAGAAAACTTTATTTATATACAAATTATTACAAAGAATATTTACTCTCCCAAAAGTATGACAAAATGTACTTTACAATATAACTGAATTGAATAATTGCTGTTACCAACGTACCTGTATTATAAATATTTATGGTAGATCAAGAAGTAAATGTAAAAAATGTAATATTCTCACAAGGCCACGAAGAATGTTGGAATTTTACTTGGTTCGTTTGAAAGATGAAAATAAATGAAATAATAAACCCATCTAAGCAGAATAATCAGGCGCAACGCAGAAAGAACGGTCCGCTAGCTGCAATTTTACGATGTCGTTGCTCTTTCTCCAGATTATTTTCTGGTTCGGTTTTTCGGTTCTTTCCACTATTCCCGAAAACAAAGATTTATGGGTCTCGTTTTAAGTGCTTCAAAAATAGTTTCATGTTGTGATTATTATCTGGGTACCGCGGGGTAAGAAAATAAAGAGTGAAATGGAAGGGGTATCTAACCCATAAAAGAAGTAAACCCGAAAACAAAGAAGCAAGCTGAAAGAAGTTTTTCTATTAAGTTTAAACTTGAGTTTTTGGGTTGCACTTTTTTTCGGGCCTTTTTTTGTGTGCCTCCTTTTTATTATTTTGACAAACTTACAAACACCCCCACCGAAGGCAGGCAGGGAGGTTTCCTTTTGGCCAGTTCTCCAAACTGGTTTCGGTTTTTAGACTGCTCGGATGTATCCGAAAAAGCAGCCAGTTCGATATTTAAGAGCGCACCTCAAGAGAACAGCAGCCAAACAAACTCAAACCCAGGCAAACCAACTAAAAAAGCTAAAAACCGAACACAAACTGGTTTTTATTTTGGCTCTGGCTTGGGCCAATTGTTTAAGACTCGAATGGAAAAAGTAAACAACAACAACTGGCCAGTATCTCTGGATCAGCATTGTGTGAGTGTGCCTAGGCACGTGCAATGAACTTGGCTAAGAAAACTAGGATGGGACCTGGACATGTAGATGCGATGCTTCCTTTCTGGCCGCAGGCTTTGAATTCTGTAGTTGAGACCGAAGGGCGGAACTGCCCTGTCTATCTATCAGTCTGTCGGTGCGGCTGTCCCCCTGATGATTTGATTAATTTCGCTATTAGCCGATCTCGGCCAGCCGTCCGCCCCCTTCCATTTGATTGTAATTAGGTGCCCCTTGTTGTCTCCTGCAGCTCGGCAAAGAGCACCAAAATGCGTCGGGTGACTGACCATGAAAACGGACCTTAAGTCGGAGTCTGGTATAAAGTCACAGTGCACTTGGAAAAAGGTTACATTTAAATTCATTTCTATAATGGGGCTTTATGAACTGCAACTCATTTTTTAAAGAACGTTATCTATGAGTTTCTTGTAAGATATAATACCTTACTTATAGAAATGTTTCAATACAATACAAATCGACCTAAGTACCTAGAAGTTAAGAAGAGTTTTTTTTGTGGATTTTTGTATAAAAAGAACCATTTACCATTGAATTAATTAACTTCTGAACTAAAACTTTTCTCTTTAGATGATTAAAAAAGTATTTTGTTTAGTGTAAGTTGTCTGAGCCGCGTCGCTGTTCCCGTTCTTGAAAACCAATCCGCCAGACAAGAAACGCGCCTTTGTGCCTTGTATTAGTTGTTGCTGCTGCTTTTTGTTCATGCATCTTCAGTGGCTGGTGGCTGGTGGCTTCGATGCCTTCGACCTGCCCAATGTGCCTGCCTTTTAGCTCCATTCTGTTGGGTTCTGTTCTGTTCTGTTTCTGTTCTGGTCGGATCTTTCAAAAAGTTTTAGGCCGCCTCGCGGTTGGAGTGCGGTATCGCGGTATCCCCACCGCACCCCCTGGTCATCCTGCAATGATTAATGATGCGTTCTGTTGTGATTCGTTCTAAACGTGGGAAATCGGCAGCAGAAGCCGAGCTTTCGAATGTTTTGAACCCTTCCTTCTTTTTTTCAACCATTCTCCTTTGTTAACTCACTCAATTCTCTTAACCTTTCCATCTCGACAAAAAAGACCACGCAATAATTATTTTTGGCCAAACATAATATCTTAGCAAATTTCTCAACCAATTAATTTCTTTTCACGAAGAACTGGCGTGTGACAAGTGTTTGATTTCCCATAATCTGCCATTTGACATTACATAATGGCAATGGTTGGTTCTTGTGACAGGATTTGTTATGCTAATCCCCGGATTATCTCATGTCCGCAGAAAACGAAGTGAAATTAAGAAAGAATTTCTATAATTCACCAATCAGGTTTGCCAGTTGATTAAAGGCATTTAATCATGGGATATTGTGTTGCTTGCGTCAAAAACATTTGATGGATGGTATGATAATTATTTCTTTATATGTAAATGTTTTTCGGAAATAACCAATACCTTAATTTTTTTCCTAAAAACTAGCTTAAGAGAGTTGTCCTTAGCTATTTTAAGGGGAAATTTTTTAGGCATGATAAATTTTGTATTCTAAAAGTAGTTTTAAAACGTATATTATCCAATTATATTTATCTGAAGTTTCATTCAGTAAACCAAGATATTTCTGTTCTTTTTGAAGTCAACTCAATCATTTTCCTGTTGACTTACTTTTGGATTTCATGTTTTGCTCCAAAAATGTTTTTCCTAATTGCGCCTTATAATGAATATTACCCATGTGTCTCTTTCACTATCACCCTCTCTTTCTGCATTGGAAACTCCATTTTGGCCGCCAGCCAAAAGATGCAGCCAACCACCCCCTCTCTCCCATCCTTCCCCTTTCCCCATCTCTTAATATCTCTATCTCCCTCTTTTTTTGTGTGTGCTGCATTGCAAGTTGCCTTGCCCAACAAAAAATAAAGACACACAAAAAAAAAGTTCCTCTTAGGCATATGCTGCTCATTTCCTAAAAACTTTAGAACTTTATTTTATGGTATTGTGGCCCACGCTCTCTTACCGTATTTTTTGCTCTCGCTGTTACGCATGTAACTTATTTTTAACAGATTCTAACTGTAATTGTGAGTGGCTAAGTGCACAAGTGCTCATTGATTTGACTGGGCTACAGAAACAACTACAAGTACTATAATTTGCGGTTATATTCACTCCTCTCTTTTTATCTGCTGCACTGTGTTGCTCCATTGTAGCCACTGCTTTTCTGCCCCACTCTTCTGGTTCCCCATTATTCTCTCTTTTGATGCTCCATCTCTCTCTTCCAGCTGTCTCTCCCAGCTGCTCCACTCTGCTTACATGCTGACTTATTTTTACCCCCTACTTAGCGGCTCTCTTAAGATCTGCATCTGTTTTCCCCCTTCCCCATTTAAGAGGATCTCTTCCCCTCACTTACTCTCTATACACTGTAAATCTTGAAACTAAAAAATATATGATCCGAACAAAAACAAGAACGATAAGGTCAAATAACTGACTTCAAAATGCCCAACACTCAGATTTAAATAAATATTGCATACTTTCTGGGGTCTTAAATTACTAAAATTACTTTTGGTCTTTTAGGATTTCTGCGATTGTCAAAAATTGTAATATGTTGGCAAGTTAAAGCAAAGATTTTCTCATTTAATAAGAATTCCGAAATTATTATTTTTTTAATGATCTAATTAATTATAATTTTTAATTGTAATGGTTTTTTAATGCCACACAAAAAAATTCTTTTTCATTTTTAAATTTGGAAATGTATTTTTGCGAGTGTTATATCGACTCTGCCGCAGCGCTCTCTCCCACTCTTGCGCTAGCAACTTCTTGAGCTGACGAAGAGCGCTCGACGCCTGCGCGTTTCATTTGAGTCGCTTATGAATCGTCGTCGAGTGCACAACGCAAAGCGGAAAGCGGATTGCTGATTGCGGTTTCGAATTTAGCTGTTGTTTCGATTGTCGCGTGTGCCATTCAAAATATATAGAATTACTAACTAAATACAACGCTAATCAAATTGCTAGACCACTGGCGGTCGCGTTAAGCCACAAGAAGTGCAATAAATCAGAAAATTTGTTAACGGCCAAAACGTGCGGCGGCGACAAAATGTAAATGCAAAAGTGAAGTTTCTCAAAGTGCTCAAAAGTGTTCTCAGACCCCGAATATATAAATCCAAATGTAAATATCCATATTGAAAAAGAAAGATGATTAAATAACAAAGTGTTTGCAGCCAGGCGAAGCGAAGAAATTGTGTTTCTTGATTTATTACCGCTGGAGATCTCACTCATCTCCAAAACTCATTTCTAACAGTAAAAGTTGCTTATGTCACGGCACACACACACCTGAACCTGCGTTCAAACCCTATTTAGTTGACCAATCTGGCAACTCTGGGGAGCCGAGTAAAGTTGTTTAACTTGTTTCTTTTTGGCGTGCCACAGCAGTTTTTCTGCTTTTTGCTTTCGTGCTTATCTTTTGCGCATTTTCTAACAGCCCCCCTGTCACCTGCCACCCCCTCAGAAATTCATTATTTCTTATGCCCATTTGCTTAATTAACTTGTCGAAAAAACACACACAAAATACAACAAACTTTCATGCGAAAGAACTCCTCAAAGGTTTATTTTTAGTTTATGGTCTTCTATTGTGTTTTTTTGTTTGCCATATCCATGCTAGTGGGCATAAATCAATGGACGTAAATTTGTGATTGAGGCACGTGTAAAGATTTTGATCTTTCAAGATTTAACTCATTGGCATTCCTAAAAGGGTTTCTATTCTGAAGAAGGTTAATTTTTGTGGTATCATAAAGTTTTGTTTTTTTTATTTTAATTTGGTGTCTTAATTGTACATATGTGTTTTAACAAGCCCCTACCTAATTTATTTTAAATAAATTTTTAAATGAAAGGTAAGGAAAAGGTGTATCTAAATTTTCTCCGAAGTTATTAAAGAAAAACAACTTGTAAATCTTTGAACTTTTACTTTTTTAACAGTAAGATACTTTCTTTCTTTAAAAAAATAACTCTTTTGAGCTCTACCCATGAAACATTTTTCTATCCCCTTTTGTTTTACCCCTTCCCTTCCCGCCAGATCAATTAGCAAAGTGAAGGCGCCTCCGTTCCTAACGAACTTCAATTTCAAAGTCGTTTTACGGCTCTGAAAACCTGAGAAAAATCCTAAGCAGGTAGCCGAAATAGCCCATCCCGAAATCCTCCACTGTTGTGTAATTCAATATTATTCTTGTGGATATTTCCAAAACAGGATCTTAAAAACAGCTCTCTTTTCGTTTCTTTCCTCGTTTGTTTTTCGATTGAGTCTTGAGTTTTGAGTTTAGGTCACTTTGCTTTAACGAGAATTTGTTCGCCGTTTGTTTTTATGTTTATTTCTTCGTTGTTTTGTTGTCTCTTGTGAGGCCAGCACGTTCAGGCAAATGCTTAAATACTTAAGCCTGCTTATCACGTAACCCAGCTCAGAAATAACCTATGGAAAGCCATGGAATAACACTACCGACTTAAAACCGAGAGCCGAGTGTTGGCATAAGGCACTCACTTTATAATGAAAGATATGGCCTGGGAGTGGTAGTAAAGGAAGTATCAATCTTCATCGGGTCTTATGGGTATTTCATCATTTGTCGTAATTGTTTTTTATGATATTCCAATAATTTTTTAGTTTGCTTATTTTCAATACAGTAGATTTCTAAAAACTTTAAGGATTTACTATATTAACCATATATTATAATAACATTTCTTAGATATCTTGATATAGATAGTTTTAAAAAGAATTGAAACTCTAACTTAAAAATAATAACCATAAATATTTCTTGGTGATCATTCCCAAAAGGGATCAAGTAGTCATAAACAAAAACTTCCTAATAATTGTCAAAGAATGCCAATAATAAAATTGTAATCCCCTGACTCATATCACTGGAATCTTGTAAAAACAGACTCATTTTACAATAACATCTTAACTCTGTGTTGCCTTGCCATTCGTCTCGTAATTATTTTCCAGTAATCTGGGTATGTCCCCACATTTCTAATGCACATTTATCAGCTTACACTCTAGTTGGTCATCCACATTTCTTTTAACACTTGATTGGCTTATCAGTTGAGACCTTATCGCGTTAGCTTTCGTTGATCTCAGGGCCGTAAAAAAATTACAAAGAGCAACACTAAAAGTGCCGTTTCGAATTTCAATAGAAATCAATTTAAGTCTACTCGTGTTTTCTCAGCTTTCGTGAAGCTTTTGTTTATAGAAAACAATTTCTCCTCATCTCCGCTTCCATCTTTTTTCGGTGGGGTTCTTTTCATGGGAAGAGGGTCCATAAAAAATAATAAAAATAACAAACCAAAAAGCCATTAAAAGGTAGCTTGAAATTGTCATTAAAAACTGAGAAAAAGCCGAACAAAAGGCCTGAAATAAACGTGGAGATGGGTGGAGTGAGTAAAAGATATAAAATCCCATACATGGCGAGGCATTAAATTTGTAACTCCAAAATGTAACTACCGAGTCATAAATGTTTGGATTACAAATATTTTGATGGCAGCCGATTAAACAAGGCGGGAGGTTTCTTAAGTGTGTGGATAATTCTTGGTAAATGCGATTGGCATCTCTAACCTCTCCATAAAAGTAAATAAAACAAACGAGGCGAAATGTTCTTAACAAATGAGCAAACAGTAAAATCCTCTTCATGATGTAAAGTACTTAACTACAGTTGCGTTCAAAGCAATAGTGTCGTCTATATTTGAAACAAATAATAGCTATCATTTTTAAGGTGTTAAAAAAAAAAGAAATATTGATATTTTATTAGATTTTTAATTCTTAATTTAAACATAAATGTTTACAATTAAAATGAATCATTATTTATTAGTTGTTCGAAAACAGCATTATGTAACTAATGTTTATTTTCATTGATTTAAATGACATATGTTCATGGACAGTATTTTGAATCTTTAAGTATATTCTTACTTTTGTAAGTAATAAAAAGTATATTACAGTAACTCTTGTTTTCCAAGATCCATGAACTATTTAATTTACCACAGCTGTGTGTCTTTATGTGTGGCAGGTACCTAAGAGAGTTATTCATTGTCCATGTTAATTATTGGTAGGAAAAAGGTTTTCCACTCTCAAACAGGCCAAACCACTTGTGTGGCTGCGTGGCTCAATTTATAATGCAAACCAGGTTTAAAATCGAAGGATCCTAACGGTTGTGGCAGTACACGCACACTGTCTCAGATAGTCAGACACACAGATACGAAAAGGTAGTTTTCGGATGCCTCTTCGAAGGTTGCAAATAAAAATCGGAAACAAGTTTCTCGCCCCATCTCTTTCTGCCGTTTATTTTTCTGTAGGCAGCTCTCTTTGAAACTGGTTAAAACTCTTTTGCGTATTGCGAAAGCCACTAAGTTTTTTCCTTATTTTTTGTTGTTGCTGTTCGGTACCGTTAGCAATTTGCCAAAAGTAAATTGGCCCAAAGATTCAATTGCAATTTGCTGGCTGTTGCGGCTGCCTGTTCATAAAAATTGCATTTTATGGGAGCCCCAAAAGCAGCGGGTCAAGGTCAGCTACGTGCCATTTCATTTGCAGACTTTTTAACACCAGACCGTAAACCCCGAAAAATCGGGGGAAAGACGTAGAAGAAGTCGAGACCACAACAGAGGAGGGAAAATAAAAAACATGACAAGCGAAAGCTATAGCTTCTTTCACTCCCTTCGTCGCCGCTTGACCGCTTTAAGTTATTTGGCGGATTTGCTTTGTTCACGCTCCTCAAGTTGTTGGATTTTTTTCGGCTTTAGCATTTACCTTTCGGAATCAGGTCAAAGCAGTTGCTTTCTTTCACTTTGCCACGCCCCAAACGGTTTATTTTGAATCTTTTATTTTGGCAACGCTTTCCTTTCGCTCGGGGGCAGCATCTTAACTCTTTTTTGATTTGTGCAGGGTCACGCAAGGTCAATAAGACGTTCATATGTCACCGCTTTGCATATTCATTTATTCAGTTGTGTTTTTTTTAGTTTACGACAAGTAAGAGTTGAACTGTTTTTCTCGTTTCTGGTGCCAGCACTCACATGCAATTAGAGTCGCGACTTTAATGGCTGTTGTGTAAGGCGTGAAAATTTCACTTTTCACAATTCGACACGAGTTTCCAGCAGAAATCTGTAGCACTTATAACTAGCAAATCAACAACAAAGAGCGCTGGCTTCAAGACTCTGATTCAATCAAGTATAAATGCTTCTATTGTTTCCATAATTCCCACGACTTTTCATCAACTTCAATTTACTCAAATAAACTATTTTTTGCCCTTGGGCTTTAAACTTAAACTAGGAGTTTATAGTATTAAATCATTTATAATTTTTTTTAAGTTTGAATAAATGAACTGAGAAATTTTTATTTCCCAGTATTTATAAAGGTATTACCTTTCGTTTTCTTAACAACATATACTTCCGCAACTTTGTTTTATTTCTTGGAAAAGAAATTAACATATTTATCATGTTTCTCTAAAAATTGCAGCCTATTGGTATTAAAAATAAAAAAATTTCGCCTTTTCATGTGCCACAGTTTATTTATTTTCAAATAAAATCAATCCACACCTGATCACTTCTATATCGTTTTAACTGTTTATTAACCTTCTAACAATCAGTCTGTAAATAGACTTTAATTTTAATAGAGAACCACGCCCATTTTGCGTAAACCGCAAGCCGAGCATCGTTAATCATTTTGAAAGTTCATTAGATTTCGTGTGTTTGTTCCACTAAATTAAGGAACCAATAGGGTGAAAAAAACTTGAAATTGATGTTAATTATGTTGCCAACAGTTGCTACCAAAAAAAGAGACACCCAAGCGAGTGTGTGCGTTACAGTAGAGCTCAATGAACTGCGCCTAGGTCTCCTCTGCCCACGGCTATAGATTGTTGTCTAAGATTGTTTTTGATGGCGTTTGTTGCCTCACTGGGTGCGTTTTGTTTGCTTCAAGGTTTCCACTTGCCTTAAATGAAGTATTTCCATCTTGTAAGTAAATGAAATTGTTCTACTTAGTTCAATGCCTCATAAATCAATTTTTGGTTTTAAAGATTGGATCCGTCATTAGCTTCTACCGCACAGAAATTATTATTAATCTTTTGCTGTGCAGCGCTTCTTTCGAACAATTACAATGCGAAAATCAATGAAGCTGATGATGATTGTCGATAATGATGGGGGCAACCTCAACCGACTTTGGTTGCAGCATCATTAGCATTTGCAGCAGTCTAACCCCGATTGTTTAGGAGCTTTTTTTTTTAGCTTAGCTGCAATCTGTGCCAAGCATTTTTAAGGAAATTCTCGAGCTCATCTCGAGGAATTTAAAAAAACGTGACACGTTTGATGTTCTTCAAACAAAGCATAAATCAAAGGCAAAATGTGTTTGATTTATGGGAGTTTCATGTGTACGAGGTAGTTAAAAGCATGCCTCCAATATTTATATTCAATTGCCAAAACAGGAATTGAAATTTCGTCGGCTTCCTCTGTTGGGTATTTTGTTGGTTTGATTGATTGTTTCAATGGCCAGACATTTTTTGCGTTTTGGGCAATTAAAGCATCCATGAATTTGATGGACTTAAAGTAGTGTTGTAGTTTGCTTCCGCAAACATTGTACTTGAGCAGAAGCTCATTAAGTTGTGAACCTAATGTATTTATGTGTGACTCGAAAAAATCGCAATTACAAAACAGTGCAGAATGAAATTAAAAAAATAAACACAAATCGCTTCGAATGGCTGAAAAACCGCTTGCCCAACTCAACTTTAATGACCCACAACGCGCCAATGTTTAAACAAATCTATTTCTCGCCCTGCCAGCACTAAAAATTAAATTGAAATAGGGAAAAACAGAGTTTGAAAACGCTTGTGCAGCGCCAGCGTTTTTAGTCGCCATCTAATCCGTTCCCAAATGATTCCCTGCGTGAGTTTGGCCGAAACGAGCGTCATTGGCAACATGAAGGAGCGGGTCAAGGAAATGAAAGTGTTCGGCTGCCGGCTCAACTTCTGGAACCACATTGGTCACAGCCTGACCAGTTCGAAAACCAAAGAAGGTAAATATCAAAATACAAAATACAACAAGAGGATCTATAAACTTAACACAAGTGGTTAAACCGTTAAACCATAAAACAAGTGTTTCATGTTTTAAATAATTAAGACAACCCTCTTAGGAATTATGTCAAATATTTGTTATTTGGCATATACAATATTTTTATTTTCTGTGTTTGAGTTCATGTTTACATTGGCAAACATGGTGGGAAGAACAATAAAGAATATTTGGCTAAATATAGAAATTATTTTTGGTGTGAATACAGGTTGTTGTCTATTATAATCCCAATTAAACAAGACAGCTTACTAAGATAAGATATGAACCTTATTAAACACAAGCAAAACAAAAAATATTGAGAAATTAACAGCCAACAACTCCATGTTAAAGAAACGTCATTCTTATTTTGTTTTATCTTAGTAAAACAATTCGTATCTGTAATCAAATATTTGAGAAATGTATCTGTGGTGCAATCTAGACATGAGTTTACTATCAAGTACATCCCCAAGAGTATTTCTGAAGGGTTTTCGATTTCGAAAAATATTTTTTGATAAGAAAAACTTCTTGGGCCATTGTTTGTTTATTCCTACTGACAGTTTTCACAACGCAAGCAAATGGTTTTAATCGTATGCAGCCAATCCCTACGTTAATGCTAAGAGTGCATCAATTACGAAAAGCGTAAACATTTCTTGAGGCTTTGCCATACCAATTGTAAACACGAATCCGTCTGAAGGGGATCTTTAAACCAATTCTGATATGTATTGCCGCATTGCATGCCGCGCGAAAGCGCAAGTCCCTTAGATGATGACGCCCAGTCATCCCGCAGAGGCGTCGCTGGCGATTATTGCCTTTCGAAGAAGCAGACAATCGAATCTTGCACTGGAAAAAAAGCTATATTCATGACAGACACCTTTTCTTTTATTTTATTTGATTTAAATTCGATATTTCTAAGAGACAAGTTCCATTATTAAGGAAATGATCAGTCCCTTAAAACTAATTCATATATTTTAATATTAAAAGAGGAATTTGATTCATTTTAGCCAGTTTTATTATTTACATCAGGGGCATCATTTAACTAGTAGAACTGTATTTTCCCAGTGCTTGAGCCAAGCCAGCATTTAGCGACAGTCTGCCGATGCGATCGGTGCTGCCCGCTCTTGGATCTCCGCTCCCTGACAATTATCATGATTATATGGCCATGGCTCAGATGGCAGGCGGTTATTAGATGATCGTCGGCAATGTAATGCAGCAGGCAGAGGAGCATAAGAACATATGACAGCAGCTGGGCGAGACGATGCCAGGCACACGATAAAGAAAGGCAGAAAAAAACGGAGAGACAAGGGGAACGCAGGAGCAGGAGGAGACATGGCAATTGCATAATTGAAATCAATTAGCAGTCGTCGGCCAAGCCCAGAAGAAAAACCTGAAGACGGGGATCTCAGAGATCCATCCATCCAGTCGCAATAAAACCGAAAGTGCCAGCCGGAGGAGGGAAAAATTGTCGATTCTACGATTCTCTCCAGGCAGATGCATCAATGCCAATCGGAAAGTCTGTTTTGCATAGTAATTTTTTATGAAAGACGAAGATTGAAAGCTGTTCCATCATGCTTGCTCTAGTCCCTCTTCTATACCTCTTTCGATCCCCCCTCCCACATTTTATTCATTTTTATAGCACGCCCCACTTTGAGCGTTTTGTGCGCTTTTTTCTTGGTAGACTTTCGGTTTTACTTTGTGTTCAACTTTGCTTTGTTTTCTTTTGGCTGATTGGCATGCCAAAGTTGACAATAAAATTATTGCATTGTTGTTGTTTTTGTTGTGTGCTGTGTGCCTATTTATGGCCTTTACTTAACAATGACCACAAAAATTTGCAATTTGCATTTGCAATTTGAGCGCAAAGCACAAGCCATTGGCAGCTTCTGTCTCTGTCTTTCACAGCCACTTGTTGATTGTCGAGCGGTTTCGGTGCTTTAGAGTTGACCAAAGCAATTGACCAGAAACATTCAATTTATTTTGTAGTTATTTTTTTATGTAGGATTTCATGTGCATGTCAAGTTTTTAACGCTTTTTTAGGAGAGTATTTGCATTTTAACACCAACGCATTAAAAAATTATAAAAAAACCATAGTTTAAATGTATTTATAACAATGATGAAAATAATCATAAAAACACCAAACAAAATTTTAGGTTTCAAACCTAAAGACTCTCTGGCGATTAATTTTTAAAACTTGAAAGATAATTATCAGTAGAAGCAAAATATTTGAATTATTTTAATTTGGCGAAGGCTTGGGTCTAGTCTTAGATGTATGGTTTAATTTGAATACCGCACTATTTTACAGGGAACACATTAGTGTAACCGAAACTATTTTACAGCAAACTCACAATATTGTGCTAAATAAAAAACGTGTGATCACCATGACGTCACAGAACTAAGTTCGTGTCGCAATGCGAAATCACCGCAAACTTGACGCAGATGCTAATTATTATGGCGGCACACCTGTCCCTCCACTACACTCCAGAAAATTAAAAAAATCGACAAATGAATCTAAGTCAAGTTCCACTAGAATTTAGCCGCATTATCGATATGTAATGTCGCGTGTGAATTCCGATTCCATTTCCAACTTATCCGAAATAGCCTTCACTGGATTCGGTAAAAATTGTCTAAAACGAAACCGAAAACAGAAACCCCAGAGACGCAAATCTTGTGAACCGGCAATGGCACGTTCAGCTCAACTCAACTCAAGTCGAGTTAAGTTAAGTTAAGTTAACTTGGGCAGTCGCCAAACCAGTTGGCAAGTCAAAGCAGTTGCAAAAAGCGTATTTAAATAATATTGTAAATTGTCTTTGGCCCGACAAAGCAATCGGTGACTCTTCAGACCATGGCATGGGGTTTCATTTTGCTTCTGGGCACCAAGCTACGTGCATTACTGCACCTGGGTGATTCTCCATTCTTCGTTCAGTAGTTCTGTTGCCAAGCAAAATAGCCGAAGATCTTTTAAGACCAAGCGCCTACCATCCGGTTGGGCACTTTTTTTTATTGTAAACACAATTTGCATCGAGATGCGAAACATAAAGTTATTGACAAGACGTCTGCCTGAAAATGGGAAAAAATGTCTTTCCGACTGATCTAAAAAAAAAACCCAAAAAAAAAACAATAAAACATCAAGGTCAAAAAGCAGCTCAAAAGTTGCTTATCAACTTTATGATTTTGAATTTAAAGACGTTTACGTTGAGGTTTCTCGCTGTCATAAATAAAATTTTCATCTGGCTGTGGTCTCTTAAATGGTTTCATTAAAAATGCATAAAAATAAAACAAAACCCTACGCCCCGCGCTGCAAGCTGCGGGCAAAAATTAACCAGAAAACCGAAAAAATATTGTGTATCAAAAAAATATCAAGCAGCAACGCCCGCTTTATTTTCGACGTCATTTCTCATATGCAAATGGGGTCGATTGATTTCGCTTTGTTCGCCGACTATTTCTTGCATTGTTGGAGGTTTGTTTTATATTGTGTTAATTGGAGACATAAAACTCCACAGGGGCTAATCCCAAAAGCTTTGTTTGCTTTTGGAAGTGATTTAAGGCGTCGATCGCTTGGGGATATAGTTTTTCAAGGGAAATTTTCAAAATTGCATAATACGCCTTTAAACTGGCTTGTAAATCTGATAACCGAGTTATAAATGCAACTAAAAATATGTTTATATGCGCAAAAAGTAAATAGAAATACCATAGTATATTCAAAATGGTTTTTGAAAAGAGGTTTGTAAATGTCCCAACTTTAAATATTTGATAGGTAAAAAAATTCGCATTCAAGCAACCAATAAATTAAAAGGCAAAACAAAAGATTTAATAAGGAACATTTTTTTGGAATTGCTTTTAAATCAGTTTAAAGTGTTAACTGCAAATTAGCAATCTAATACCGTAATGAAAAAGGTTTATAAATCGCAGGTTAACATCATTTAATATATTCCAGTATCAAATTTCAGTAGCCTTTTCTGTCAGTTTCTTCCTTTGAACCATTGACTTATTGGCTAATTTAACCGTATTCAGTTACTACCCACTCGAATCCCACTTCCGTCTGGCATAAATTGAATGCCAGAATGCTAATCCATTTCGAATGCATAATTCGATGCATTCCCGGCAATAAATTGGCTAAGCAAATTACCGTTGAAGCAATTAATCAAGACGTGTAAAGTTATTGGCGAAAGGAACACCCACCAACAGACTGCGAAATAATCGCGAGAAACATTTCAATCAAGTTGGCAAACTTTGTTCTGTCAGCTCAGCAAAATGCTTGCAAAATGATTAGAATTCCATGGAGTCTTGGTTGCCGCAATGTTTTGTATTCACGGCGCATGCGTTAAAATGTTATTAACCCACATTTGCATAACAAAATAACAAAAACAGAGACGATGCGGCCACGATTACAATTTGTTGTTTGTCTTTTTGCCGTTTCCTGTTTGATTATTATGGCTGTTTTGTTATTGTTTGTTGTCGTTGGTGTCGCTGACTGCACAATTTTTCAAACAATTTGCGTGTAATTATTTGTTTTCTTTGCCGCATGCAACTTGCCAATTAGTTAACAATTTTTCACACGCTTTTTTATGAGCCTCGGATGTAAACATTTAACCTTAATTTTTTTCAAACAAACATATTTGGTTTTGTGTGACGTGAGTTTCGTAATTTTAAGATGATTGTCAATTCAGTTTTTGTGTTGAGAGTTCTAAGAATATGGTGTACTTTAAAATATAAATTAAAAAATGCAACAAGTTTCTATTTTTTAGTGTTTTCTATTTTCAGGGTTTCTCTGCTTTCTTACAAACTCATTTATTAAAGGCGCTAAATAGCGTTTAAGCAACTAATGTTTAGACTTGTGGCAGCTGCCTTTCTTCTTAAGCATGATTATCATCTTTTTCTTTGTTGTCACTTGTATTTTTATTTTCACTTCAAACAATTGCATTGTGACCACAAGTGATATTTCAACGATACTGTTGCCTACTTTCAGGCAGAATAAAAAAACGCACAAGAAGGTAGTCAAACTTAATGAACGTTTGGTCCATAAAAGAGTACTATTAATAGTTGACATGACAACTTTAAACTTCCGAACTTTATTTCAATTTCTTTAAAAATATTTTCATAACTGCAATAAATAATAAGTAACCACAAAGTTTTTTTTAATGAAATATAAAATGAATGGTTTGGTTTTTAAATTTAAAACTAATTATAGTTTCCAAATTATAAATATTAAATAACAATTTATTTACCAGATTTTTAAGTGCCGACAGCAACATGTTGCTGGCGTAGTGGCAACTTTTGCTGCTGCTGCCAACCGTTTCATATTTATTGGCTACCGGCTTGGCAACACATACACTCGTACACACCTGCACAGGTGTGCAGACATCACCCATCTTGCTCTCTCCTGTTGATTTTCCCGCCTGTTGCTTCATCTTCGCAAAGAAGAAACAACAAAAGAAACTCTACGTTTTTTTTCGGGCCGTCTTTAGCGTTTTTTTTTGTTTTCCACACACTTTGCTATTATACAAGTGAGTTTTTCGTGCTTTTTGTTCTCCAAAAACTTTAACGTATAGTCAAAAGTTCAAAAGTTTTGTTTCGTTTCATTGATGTAATTGTTGTAATAGCTGCAGTTGTGTGTGGCCATTATGGCAACTTTACCGTTAACATTCAACGAAAATTCATTTCATAGTTGAAGACGCATCGCTTGGTAAATACAACAAACAATACTACAAAAGTTAAAAAAATCATAGTTTCAGCTTCATAAACATTAATAAAAATTGAAGAAGCTCTAGCTCTCAACTCAGCACCTTGATCGGTGATATATGTGTGTTGAAATATGTGTGTTTATGCACACCGAGAAAATATTGTGACATAATCAGTATGCCGAGTTTAAAGTAATAGACTTCATAAGTGAAAATAATATAATAAAAGTTATAAATTAAATACTTATTTGAAAGATTCAGTTAATTCACACTAACGTTTTCTATATTCTAAATCATTACTAAACATTTGCTTTATCGGTTCTTGTAATTGTTTTATTAATATCCAAAACATTCTCTGTATTAAGCGCTATTAATACTTAAAAGTAATATAAAATAATGCTTTTATTTTCTTTTGATTATTTAGTTTATAAAATTTTATACAATTATTTGCAGTGTTTGTTTATGTTGCTCAAGTTGTCGTCGTTTCGCTTGGCGGCTTCTGCTTTGTGGAGCCTGCTGCTTTGCTCTCCATTCTCTCCACTCTCCGCTGCTACAATTAAGTTTTACTTTATGTTTATGGCCTCTGTGTGTTGGAAGTTGTTTGTGTTGTTGCTTTTCTCAGCCAGGTTGCTGCTGTCTGGCTAAAAAAAATTTCAGTTGCCATTTCAGTCAGTTGGCTTTTAAACATTTACTGAAACAGTTCGCGTCGCGCACAAAATTAATTTTTTTCAAAGGAGAAATAAATGATTAGAAATAAAGAAATGCATATTACCAAGTTGTTGTGATTTAATTTGTGTTTTTTAAATAAAATAAACAAAAGTTTACATCTATAACTAATGCTAGAAGAAGATCAAAATAGTTATAGCCTATGGAAAATGTTTTCAAGATGGCGTCGCTATTTGCCATTGTGTGAAAGCAGACTTCAGATATTGCAAAAATAAATAAATAAAAATATATTGCTTCAGTTGAGATTACTAGAAATAAAATCTTGAGCACAGGAAGCTCTGAGTGTTTTATTCGAGGGCCGCTTTAACGGTAAAAGCCGCTCAGCATCGCTGAATGGGGAACGCTTAAAGGTCAACAGCAAGCAGCAACAGCGGCAACAACAACAGCAACTACTATAATAACAAATAACAACAACTGCAGATTGCAAAAAGGAAGCAACCGAGAAACCAGTTTGCCAACAACCTGAAACTTTAGTTCAAAGAATTGCAAATCGAAAAAGAAGAAACATAAAAACCGAACAAGCGATTTATGTGAAAGTGAATTGACACAATTACCGCAAGATATCGTTGAAGAGTGGAATTTTTACTGAGTGGAGTCTCCGAAGTCTTCACCACAGATATCCCCTGAAGCAACTATGATGCTTTTATCGGCATTGAAGCTGGGTAAGCTGGATGATCGGGGTCTTAAATACTTGTATTGATTTCGTCTTTCATTGAGAGCTCATTACAGAATACCAAAGATATATATCTCTATAGAAAATATGTTGCTTAAACTATTCTAGCAGGGTGTATTTTATTTATATCAATTTTATTCAAATATAGTTGGCAAATTTAAAGTGCCCACTATATTTTTAGACCCTGATCTTGTTTGTAACTTTTGTGGGCGTTTTCTTTGCGCTGGTGTTTTTGAGTCATCGACCAAGCATTTTGATTAGTTTCACCTGTTTGGAATAACTAATAGAGAACAAAGCAGCAAACACGTGTTTGAAAGTCTTGCAGCTTTTGATTTTCACAAACACTCGGATCGAGGTTGAGCACCAGCTGCAATAACAATACTCGCATTAACGGCAATAACAAGAATAGCAATTTGCATAACAAATTGTTGGCAGAGGAGGGTTAAGAAGGGTGGGGTAAGGGGAGGAAAAAGCGGAGCAAAAACAAAGCACAATTACACAATTAGCTATAAATACCTTTTACAGCGGTAATGACAAAATGTTGCAAGTGGGCTTGGAAATGCAACGCACCTGTTGATGTGGCATACACTCACTCGAATAAGTTTGCATACCTCCACTAACTCCTGTTTCCATTTATGAGAAATTTATGAAAGAGCTTTGACTTGTCTATAAATGAAAAATTTACTTCCGTTTGGAAATTTTCAAGCGTTTGAAAAATGATTTAAATACTCAACTGGCTGTGCGACGGAAAAATCCAGTTGGGTAATTAAAAATATGAATACACTGCTATTTTTAAAGGAGTTTAAATATTTTAAATGCTTTTAAATATAAGGCATAATTTAATTTAAACGTTGTCAGAACTTAAAATATATACATTTTATATTATTATTATTATAATATTTATTATAGTATTATATTATTTATTATAAAGGCTCTTTGTTATAAAGAAATATTTTTTGAATAAACTAATCAAAATGAAACCATAAAATAAGGCAGCCTTTCGGCAGAAGTCAGACATCAAAGATTGCAATTTTCTTATTATAAGTATATGTATGCAGAGGAAATGCTTGAAGCGCTTTTCATTTGCATGGAAAATGGCCAAACAAAAGCTTGAACACGGCTTTAACAACCGGCAAGTGTGCGATTGTGTGCGTTCGGCTGGGAAAGAAAGAAAAACTTTCTATTTTTGGTTTTAATCTTGCATCAATGCAGGGGCACGAGTACTCAACTGCTGTATTGTGTACGTAGCTGGAGTGTTGCCTCCAAGGCTTTTGTCATCTTTTGCCGGCACGTTTTCCTCGTAACGCTGTTACTTGACTTGTTTGTGAGAATGGGTGGAAAAGGGGGCGGGGCAGAAACAACAAGTTTTCACATGAAAAATGTGCGCACTACGGCTTTGTGCTTTGTGATATTGAGAAAATTGCCTTATCAATTGAAAGTCAGTGGCAGCCAGTCGCAAACTGCAGGGCAATTTTTCTCTTACCATATTTTGTATCAATTTATTTATATATACCGCGAGTTGGGAAATCGTTAAAGCCGTAGGCAGTCACTTTCGCTTCGCGATTAACCTTCACTTTTTTTTTAGCCGCTCGGCGCTCGCGATTCTCGAGCAGAGGCGCCTACCTGAAGCACTTCTCCATCCGCTCATCCGATCCAAAGTGGATTCCGAGTGGCAGACAGGCACAGAAAATCCAAATATCAGAAAATAAGAGCAAAAAGCAAAATGTGTATCATGAGCGCAGGTTGACTCATTTGCTGAGGGCGATTGCATAAGAGACGCCCACTCAACTGCCGAAACTCGACTGCTCTCGACTGGCATTTAAGTTTCGTTTATTTATCTTTATTTATTTTTTCTTTAATTGGGGTTACACTTTGAGTTCACTTTGAGCTAACGTTATTATTATTGACGGGCACTTGAAAAACCCCAGTTGGCAAACACTGAAATCGCTTTAAGCCGAGCAAAGTCCAGCTCATCAAAAAGCTTTCCAATGCCCGGTGTCTTTGATTTATCTGCGAATTGTGGGCGACTGAGCGGGCGCCTTGAACCATTGAAAATCTTGTCAATGTTCAGTGTCAGCGCTTGGCCAGCGCCTAATTAATTATCACCTTGACAAGAATCGCAAGCCAAAAAAAAAAAACCAGACAGCATAAGGCGATTTTGCGATATTTGTCTATGGCTAATTAATTGGACAGCCCTGGGGCCTGAAAATGTTTAAATTTAGATTTGAGTGTAGTACATGGGTTACTAATGTAAAATACCAAAGTCGTGTTTTAAAATAATCTATGTATATATTTTTTTGTGATGATCATATGACGTGAGTCTGAAAATATTTGATTTTTTTATTTAACAAATAAATGTACAGTAGTTAAATATTAGTTTTTCAAAATTCTTGTATCGTATTATTTTGAGAGTGTCTTAAATTAAGGTGACAAATCAAATTTAGTTTTTGAATAACTGTATTTTAAATTCATCAATAATATTTAAATATTTTTTAGCGACAAATATTTGATTTTACTTAACACATTATGTGACTGTCATTTCTATCACCAAACAAAATACTTAGACAACGAGCTCTAACGATTGTTCAAATTAGTTTGTAATTATGGCCGACTCTTTAAAGATAAATAATCGCCACAGTAAACGAAAGACTTAGGCAACGAACTTGAACATGTTGACTAACATTTTTGTTTTCTCTTCGTATTCTTGCAGGCAACGGCAGTTCTCCAGCCCAGAATTCAACGCGCAGCATCAGCCCCAACAGCTCCACGACCAACAGTCAGTTCAGCTTGCAGCACAACAGCTCGGGGAGTCTCGGCGGCGGAGTGGGCGGCGGATTGGGAGGCGGTGGCAGCCTTGGCCTAGGCGGAGGAGGAGGTGGCGGCAGTTGCACGCCTACATCGCTGCAGCCTCAGGTAAGTTTCGTGGGGACATCGCCCCATAAATAAACTCGCATCTAATCAACTTTCGATTCGATTTGAACAGTCCTCGTTGACAACTTTCAAGCAATCCCCAACTTTATTGAACGGCAACGGAGCTCTATTGGATGCCAACATGCCTGGCGGTATACCCACCCCCGGAACACCGAATTCCAAAGCCAAGGTGAGCATCATCTTCATAAATTCATTAGAAACTGTTTTTAAATTTAATTTCTATGCCAGGACAATTCGCACTTTGTCAAATTGGTGGTGGCCCTCTATCCATTCAAGGCCATCGAGGGCGGCGACTTATCGCTGGAAAAGGTAAGTCTTACATAAATCCCATTAGTCTGTGAATGCATAGTAATGATTTGGATTTGCTACCAGAATGCCGAATACGAGGTTATCGATGACTCACAGGAGCACTGGTGGAAAGTCAAAGATGCCGTAGGAAATGTCGGCTACATACCCAGCAACTATGTCAAACCTAAGGCGCTGCTGGGCCTGGAGCGCTATGAGTGAGTAAAACGAGCTTTGAAAACAAGAGAGAACGCTATAGTCGGGTGCCCCGACTATCAGATACCCGTTACTCAGCTAAAGGGAGTGCGAGGGAGATGGAGATAGAAACTTTGATCACGCATAACTTTTTAACGAATGGTCCGATTTGAAAAATTTCTTCTACATTTCGATAGGTATTGATAAACTCAATAAAACTGCATTTTTACTTTTCCGAAATATTTAAATTTTTAAAATCGTATATAAGCGATTGTGGGCGTTAAAGGGGGCGTGTCACCAGTTTGAAACAAACTTGCGCTGCGTAGGAACTCCTAGAATCTGCATGCAAAATGCCAATCTTCTAGCTTTTATAGTTTCCGAGATCTCAGCGTTCATACGGACGGACAGACAGACGGACAGACAGACGGACAGACGGACAGACGGACAGACGGACATGGCTATATCGACTCGGCTAGTGACCCTGATCAAGAATATATATACTTTATAGGGTCGGAAACGCTTCCTTCTAGCTGTTACATACTTTTGCACGAATACAATATACCCTTTTACTCTACGAGTAACGGGTATAATAACAAAATTTAGACGACAGCATCACAAAAATAATTATAAAATAGTATCTGTTCGATGTAACTGTTGTTGTTCAAGATAAAATAATTATTTAATCGAATTTAGTTTATTACTAAATAAAAAAAAACATGTAATTTATGTTTATTCACTGAAACTGTATTATTTTTTTCTAATGATTGTGATTTATTTTTTTAGATGGTATGTGGGCGACATGTCGCGACAGAGGGCTGAATCCCTGCTAAAACAGGGCGACAAGGAGGGCTGCTTTGTGGTCCGCAAGTCATCGACGAAGGGTCTCTACACACTATCGCTGCATACCAAAGTGTAAGTTGAAATCACATTCAAATAACAAATATAATTATTAATTCCATGTTATTTACAGTCCACAGTCGCACGTGAAGCACTACCACATCAAACAGAATGCCCGCTGCGAGTATTATTTGAGCGAGAAGCATTGCTGTGAAACTATTCCGGATCTGATCAACTACCATCGCCACAACTCTGGGGGATTGGCCTGCCGACTCAAATCCTCGCCCTGCGATCGCCCCGTTCCACCGACGGCGGGATTGTCCCACGACAAATGGGAGATCCATCCGATGGAGCTGATGCTGATGGAGGAGCTCGGATCGGGACAGTTTGGTGTGGTGCGGCGCGGCAAGTGGCGTGGATCGATTGACACGGCAGTGAAAATGATGAAGGAGGGCACCATGTCCGAGGATGACTTTATCGAGGAGGCCAAGGTGATGACCAAGCTGCAGCACCCGAATCTCGTGCAGCTTTATGGCGTCTGCTCCAAGCACCGACCCATCTACATTGTCACCGAGTACATGAAGCATGGATCCTTGTTGAATTACTTGCGCCGGCATGAGAAGACTCTGATTGGCAACATGGGTCTGCTGCTGGACATGTGCATACAGGTGAGCAAGGGCATGACCTACCTGGAGCGCCACAACTACATTCATCGAGATCTGGCTGCCCGCAACTGCCTTGTGGGCTCTGAGAATGTCGTAAAAGTGGCCGACTTTGGATTGGCCCGATACGTTTTGGACGATCAGTACACCAGCTCTGGTGGCACCAAGTTCCCCATCAAATGGGCGCCGCCCGAGGTACTCAACTATACTCGCTTCTCGTCCAAGAGCGATGTGTGGGCATATGGTGAGTCTTATTGGAATCCATCCCCATTAATTCCGTGTCTTATTAATGTGTTATCAACTGTTTTAGGTGTGCTGATGTGGGAGATCTTCACCTGTGGCAAGATGCCGTACGGTCGCCTAAAGAATACCGAGGTTGTGGAGCGTGTGCAGCGCGGAATTATCCTAGAGAAACCAAAGTCGTGTGCCAAGGAGATTTATGATGTAAGTGCATTACCGTTGAATAATTGGAACCTCTTCTAATTATTTATTTTCGTCGATAGGTCATGAAGTTGTGTTGGTCACATGGACCCGAGGAGCGTCCCGCATTCCGTGTGCTCATGGATCAGCTGGCTCTTGTGGCCCAGACGCTGACCGACTAAGCAGCGGAGAAGATTGCGGCACCCATCGCATGGTATCAACACGCACTGAACACACTGAAGCATCTTTAGATATTGAAGAACGTTAAAGGCATTATAATTAGTTTACGGATGCGGCGAGAAGAATGATATATTTAGATTTATACATACATGTATATGAACCATAAGATTTAATTAAGCGCGAGCCAGTTTACAATTACGGCACGAACCCCATACGATTATGGCATACTTGGATTATTTGATAGAGCTAGAGCTGCGCGAATGATATCATTATGTTTATAAACGCGTTAACTGTTAGTCGGTGTAGATACCAAGCGCAACAACTGACAGTCACATATAGCAACTATATTAAAAGAGAAAACGGAAATGCATTAAAGTATAGAAAACTGTAGTTAATAGTCAAATTTTTGATACATTTCACATACCGAAAGCAAATTACAAAATTATAACGATACATGCATATGATATGATATTTAAATGTGCTTTTTTAAATAGCAAGCTACTGTGCTAAGTAAAATATAATTATCTCTAAAGAATGATAGAAACAAACAAACAAGAAAACTGATTAAGCATTAAATACTAAAATGTAAGCCTCAAGTCGAAAGCGAAATGTTTGCACAACTGATAAAGGATGAAGGAACCGAAGGATGATAATGGAAAAGTTCGCCAAGGAACATAAACAATTTTTAGACTAGATTTTTACGTGCTTAGTTTAAGTTTTGTGATTTATTGTTTAATTTTTGCAGACGATTTCTATTTTTATTTAATTTTGATCTTGCGATGACTTCTCCCACGCTCAAAGTATGAATCAAGTACGATATAAATGCGAGAAATTTATACCATATGCTTTATATTTTAACTGAATTCTTTCGTTTTTTTATGCATATACTATATAAAGATATATAGGTATCTATACACATATTTTACCGTATTTTTATGAAAGTTTTACTTAATTAATTTTATAATTTGATTAAGCAACCAGAAATACAAAAAAGAAAACGAAAAACAGAAAATTAAATAAAATGTACGATGAACATTTATTTACCTCCCCCCTCTTACTTTTATTACTTTGCGAAATTCGAAGACTGCGAGCACAGAACTCGGTTTCACACCAAAATGTTTGCGAGCCAAGATCAGACGAAAAGAATTCGAAGCAATGAGAACAGAACCAAAATAGAAGCAACTCACATAGACTTATAGCCAGACTATACAAGATAGCAAGAACTGACACCAACAGAAACCAAATCAAACAGCAAGTCAAACCGAAACACCAACAAGCTTAACCAAAAGCGCATTTTGTACAACTTTTGATACAGCATTTTGATACGAGATTCGAACTATACACAGAAACCGCAAAGGTTTGTCTATGTTTATATGAATGTGGTAGCTAGTAAGCGTCCTTCGTACGACTATATATAGCATTAGGCGATCCACAAAAATGATAATGTCTATCTATGATGATTCCTCTTGCTGAGCGAAGGGCAGATTGGAGATGCAGTTTCCTCCTGCCCATCCGCAAAATCCTTGCAGTAGCCACTATCCAGACTAAGGTCAACATATGCAATCTACAAATTACACTACTATCTTATAATACGCGGCTTAGTTGATTTCTTGCGCCTATGCATATAGAACTATATATATACGATAAACATACAAATACGAAATACGTTTATTGCCATGAAACCCAATCCCAGAAAAAAAAAAAAAACCAAAAATCATCAACGTGATATTGCTAATAAAAGAACCGAAAATACTGCTGGCCTCAGATGTTTTATGAATAGTTGGGCTTCAATTAAAGTACAAATGTGAAAACTGCAACTGTCTTCAAGGTGGCGGTGACATGTTGTTAACAATATTCATATCACAGCCAGCTTTGAGGAGCGTTGCGGTCTTTCTATTCGTTATACAAAAAACTTTAAAGACTTTGTAGCTATTTATTAAGAATAAATAATAAAGTCTTAAACAAAACATTGAATTAACATTGCTACATAGCCTGAAATTATGCCACATTTATGATGACGGTCTGAACTATTTATATGTATGTTGATTTTTGATTTTACAAATATTATTTTATTTTCTTTTATATTGCCTACTATTGGGATATTAATTAATAAACAATAAAACGAAATTAAAGTATATTATTAAAGTATATTTTTAATTTACATAATCATGGTATGTATCTATTTATTTTGGTTTTCAACTAATATTTAAAACTTTTAATGATTCCAAATAAATTGTTTTGTTCATAAAAATTATGCGAGTGCAAACAAATAATAAACTTATTGACTAAGTCATTTGATAAGACTACAAATTCCAAATAGTTGACTTATTTTCTATTTGTTTGGAGTTCACATTTTGATATCTCTTGAATAATAAAATTAGCAATTTGTTTTGATTAATAGAGATGCATATGGTTGTACAGTCATACCTCGGTATGATTTTTTTGAGTAATCATTTTAAGCTTAATAGTTTTTATAAATGTAACAAAAAATGCAACAATAATATTTTGTAGTACATTTTCAGAAAAGGTTGGTTAAAACACACGAAATTGGTTCTGTATAGTCTCTCAAAATCAAAATTATTGTGGTTTCTGTGCAAAATGGTCATGCTCCATTAGTCACGTGTGTGGGTGAAGGCTGTCTGTGTTCCACCGCACCATTTGTGCAAAAATAAGGAGGGTTGGAGGGGCGGAAAGATTTGCCGGAGGCAAGATCGCGGTCTCACATTACATAACCACAATCAAGCGGCATTATTTGTTGTGAGCACCGCCATAAATAGGCCTCCCGATGAGCGCAAACCCATTCGAATTACAGATAGTCAATGAGCCATTAAGATACGATTGAACTGTGGGCAGGAGTCCGGGGGCATTGTCCATGTAAGGTGACCTTCCCCTAGATATGACTTTCTCAATATGTAAATGAACCCCAAAGACCAATTAAATGGAAATCGTTCTTTGAAAAGATTTATTTGGCTAGGGAAATTAATTCCGTTAGCACTCCCAGAAAGTTATTTAGTATATTTTCTCACAATGTTGTTATCCCATTTAATCAAAACTTTTCTAAGCAAAAGTCAATCGAGTTTTATTTGTATAAAAACTTGTAAGAAAAAAAGCTGTTAAAAAAAGAATAGTTTTTCGATGTCACTTTTTTCTTTAGTTTATTTGTTTCTTCTATCAAATCCAAATCTGATGATTATATTTTAATATATTTGAAAGAAATATTCCGTAACAAAAACTAATTAGTGCTTTTCTAAATATACATATTATAAAATGTCATTAGACAAGAGTAACTAATTTCAAAATGCACCCAAATGAGAACAGCAAGTTTCTTTAAACTAATTAAAATTTTCGTTTAAGCCCCGTTTGAGAAACAAAAAACTCAGGCCACATAACAGAGCAAGCCAATGTTAGTCATTACGTGACTGTTAACGCCAACGCAAAGGCTTGCGTTACGTCTTGGAGTCACTAACGTCGAAAATTTGAAACGAAAAGCGAGCGTTAGCGACTTTGTTCCGCAGTTTCTGTTCGACAGCCCTCGAGTTCGGTTCTAGCTCTCTCTCACCTCAAATAAACTCAGCTCACAGCGGCCAATCGCCATAAATAAATCAGCAAAGTGTAGTTTGTTTTGGAAATTTCAAATAAATTTCAATGCGAGTCAGAGACCGACACTCAAAAGCAGCTGTCACTTGAACCCAATCAACGAACAAATCAACGAAATAATAAATCAGCCACGAAACCAACTACAATAACAACGAAAATAGCAATCTCTTCGAGTGTCTTTGAGTGAACAGATGTTTTGAAAAACCGCCGAAAACCGCGACTAATCCTGGAAAGGACTGTTGGCAATCGAAGTAATTGGCCATCCGATTAGGTGAAGTTTTTTACTGTGCAAAAGAAAGTTACGAAAATCAAAGCATCGAGCATCGAGCATCGAAGCAGGAGGAGATACGCCCGATAAAGGACTAGCCTGCGGTAAGGACAAAAAGTGGAGTAGGCGTTAACCAAGTCTGAGGCCCCAAACAGCCAGTGGATTGCGTGCTGACCCGACCCGACCCAAAAGTTCATTGACTGTCTGACTATTGGCATTTCCTGGTGGCCTAGGGCTAGAGATAGGGCTAGAGAGCTAGAGGGCCCCCAGTCAGCTGTTCCGCCCCCAATCCGCAGTGCTCCTCCCATTGTTTAGTCAATGGCACTCTCGTATTGATGTCACTTGTTGGCATAGATGTAACCCTTCCGCAGTCTCGCCGGAGTTTGATACCTTTATGTCTGTTTACCCCGTGGAGCCCATGACATCAGCTCCAATAACCGGTCGACCCCCCGACTCAGCTCATTTTTCAAAGTCACTGATTATGGCAGACACAGCGCCCGCAAAAAAGCGTTAACCACACAAAAATAATAACAAAGTAACCAAAGGAAAAGGTTAATCTCCCAAAGGGGAGAGGGTAAAATGCAGTAATCACAAGATAAATATTTATAAAATGATCTAACAGGTATTTTTGTGTTTCAATATGCAAATTGTGTCAGCTCTGTGATCTCAGGTCGAGAAGATGGCGTACTTAACGCATAAATCGTTGGAGCGGAAGCGAATGTCCCATTAAATTCACCACAAAGAGTCGTAATTATTACAAGCCATTTGAAATTTTAATAGTGCCTTGAGAACCGCGATCCAGTTGTTCGGAGAAGGTTTGCCAATTTTTCCCTGCCTCATTTCCCAGCTTTCTCTTGGTTTTAACAGCCAGAACACGTTCGCTGCAGAAAACCGAGAATGTTGAGCAACTTAATTAGATTTGGAGATCGCAAACTAGTTCACACAGCTGACGTCAGTCATTCAGTCGTTCTTGCCGTTTTATCAGACATGAGAGTTCAGTTTGGTACGTTGATGTTTTGGCTTTGATTCTCATGTTATTGTTTTTTTTTATTCCCCCACCATTCATTTTGGCCTTTTGCCGGCTGCTCACTTGTTGTCTGTTGGTTTTTGGGGAGGAATTGCTCAACTTGTTCGCTGTTAATTAAACTTATACACAGCGCCACTGTCTAAGGCGAAAAAGTCAATAGTTAATAGAGACAGCACACGAATTATGGCTACATGGCTACATGGCGGAGTCATGGAGTTGCGGCTCTGCGTGGGTCGACCTGCCGTCTGGAAACCCAATTCCGAACTGGCTTTTTCGGACAACTCGATGTGGGCTAAAGGAAACGACTGCGCCGCCGTATTTGGGCGTAAAAGCCTCCGAGATGGACGGCTGGAAATTGTCTAAATTTTGGGAATGAGCTCATATTTAATTTGCCATTTGGAGAGCGTGAAACGAAGTCAAAAGAAAATAAAAACGTTTTCAGTGAGTGATTGTTGATCATGTCAGATACCGATACCCAATATACATTTTGCAAGGGGGTATACCAATTTGGACTGTATTAGTTTATTAAATTCTTTTTACCAAAACAAAAGTTTTCTTAAAATTATAAAATTAAAATTTCTTATATAATAGAAAGTGATTAATGTTTTTGGCGTATATATGTGTTATTTTAAAGCTCAAATTTAGACGAAAAACGAAAAGTAAATTAGTCTTTTAGTTATATCATGTTTTTATTTCATTAATTATTATTTCAAGATCATATTAATTATTAAATAATATTAAATACATCTAATTATTTTCGCATACTCCAACAGGGTATTTCTGCTTTTATACTGTCTAAAGCTAGCGTGTTTATTCATATTTTTAAACTTGATACAACAAATTAAACCTGACGTGTGCTAAATTTAGTGTTGTCGTCATGGGTCCACAGTCGGGTCAATTGTGTGAATATCAATTTAAATCAAATAAAAATAAGGCAGCATAAACAAATCACTGAAGGTCATAAAGATAATGCTGAAAAATTGCACAGTCTCTCACAATCAGTATCTCTGTAACCAATCATGAGAGCCAAGGTTTGTGTTTGAAAAAAAGCTAATAGAAATATATATAGAGAGAAGGAGAGATAGAAAGTCGAGTGTGTGGGCGGTGCTGTTCTGCTTTGTAGCCAGTTTCTAAACGCTGACCCCAGTGCATAGATTATCGAACATCACCATCTATAATTTGATTACTGAAATCTGATCGCCACATGCAAATTTATTGCATGAGCTAACGCTCTATTAACTTGATTAACTGCGACCTCTTAGCCGGTCTCCCCAGACTGCGTTCTATTGAAGCTACACTTAGGAAAATATCAAGTGACTGGAATAGGAAAGAATTCAAGAATACGAAAATTCCATATTTGATGGAAAAAATTCAGATATACAAGGAACATAATATATTACCATTAAAGGAAGCCAAACATCATATTAACATCTTATTTATTTTTTGTAGTATTGTGTGTTGAACTATACTCCTTTTATTAGTAAAATGTTATACTATGCTTTTTCATGTGCATTATTTTTTTTAAAATTTTTTATTTACAAAGAGTCTTGCTGAACATTGATCTTTATTTTGATAGCACTTCATTTACTTAAACAGATTTCTTTCAATGCAAATATCTGTGGGCAGACAACGGCCTAAGAAACAGTGTCTGACAGATGTCTGACTTCTGTTGGCTCAGCTGCCGGCTCTGATTCATCCGATAGATAGATTTTCAGTTTTCTTAGCTGATCTTGGCCTCGAACAGCAATTGAACATGATGTTCGGTGTGTGGGCTGTCCAAGCTCATGATGGTGATGTAAGAGCTGCCATATAAGACCAGCCAGCTGATGATTGCCTTGCAAACAGAACAATGTTTTTTTTTTCGAGTTGCATGCGAGGTCAGGAGTGAATGTGGCAAGTGGCAAGTAACAAGTGCGGCAGGAGCAACAAAAAAAAGTTATTCTTGGCCGGAGAGCGACGGCTTTATTGGCCCTGTTAACAGCCACGCCACGCCCCCAAACATAGTTGTAATTATTTACACAGCCTGGCGAATTTTCACGGCCACCAAAAGTGGCACGCTTCGCTTTTCTTTCGGGTTCGACTGCGAGTTTAAGTTTGTTTTTGTTTTGGTTTTAGTTTTTGTTTTAGTTTTAGGTTTGCCTTCTTGGTCCGTCATGCAATTGTCGGCCATAAGTCATTAAAAGTAATCGTTTTGTTGGCTTACATGCCCCACAAAATGGGCAACATTAGCACTTAGCATACTTCGTTTCGTTTCGATTCGGGGCGCAACCTTGTTGACCAGGCCCCCTATTATTTGTGGCGCAGAACCCCCAAATCTCGGCGAGCCGTCAAGACCAAATCCGGCCCCATATCGATTACACTCCCAGCCCAGGTGAAAACTGGAGGTGGAGGCCACTGGCTCCTCCTGATACCAGCCGGCACCGTCTATTTTCCGATGACTGCCAGCCAGTCAGCCTGTCGATGGGCAACACTTCGCTTCCCGTGTGCTGAGCTGTGAAAAGAAGGTCGTCACCCAGGGCAGCCGAACCGGCTGTTTCGGGAATAAAAATGCTGCTAAGGGGGTCCTCATTAAAATATTTACTACAACCAACTCTTTACTAGCTGGAAACTTTTTTATTATTTCTTTTGTTAGCTTTGGCTTTGGGAGCCAACATATGTTTGTATAATATACTACCGTTTATTATGTAAATGATCAGCTTGCTTTTATATTTTCATTTACATTTTTTTTATACAGTACTTATACGGAAATATAAAGTTAAAACGTTTCCTTATAAATTATTAGAGTTAAAATCCCAAACAAGCATATTTATACTTTGTAAAACATATAATGCTAAAACATTACAAGTTTGACTTTGGATATCTTTAATATTTTGTGTTTTAAAATTGTTTTAAAGGTTCCAGATTATATACGCTTGATGTTTATATATCCATACTTAGGCATCCGGTATTGATCTTGAATTTTTCTATATTTTTGGGGCCTTTAACCCCCCTCAAGCCCTTGTCCCTGCCACTGCCAACTGAGACTGACGAGCCTACCGCAAAGTTATTGCCATTGTTTGTCTTTCACGCGGCGCAACAAATCCGCGGCTCGAAAGGAAACAACCTGCAACAACAATTGAGCAACAGCCACTGCAGAGAAAAGAGTGACAGCCGCCACACGACACGCCCCCTCCACTTACCAGCCCTTAGCCCCCTCCCCCTCCCCCTTTCCTTTTGTGGGTACAAGCCCACACGCCTGCCCATTAGCCGCCCCACGGAATTGGCCCAGAAAAATTCGAAAGAACAACCAGCCCAGACGATTGATTTTTGTGTCATCGACTGGCAGTTGGAGCAGGGAGGAATTTGGATTATTAGGTTACCCAAATTTAGGGGTCGAACTATAGATTTCAGTCAGCCTAACCACCCATGTAAAAGTCATCGTTAGGAGTTCGAATAAAATTCGAGTTTTTATTCATTTGGGAAACATATACCCAACATTGATAGATTGTAAACCTAAGACACCGCAAGATGAAGAAGGTTATTGTTCTCACTCAGGTCGGACCCCCGGTGAAGAAAAAGGATTACGATCCAGGTCCCTGTGCCCGCGTGCGAAAGATTCGTCCAATTAACATGGGCGGCAACGTGGAGCAGCGTCCTTGGACGCCAACAGTCCGCATTGGCAGGATCGCAGCCGAGACCACCAATCCAGGTCCAGCCACCGTCCAGCTTCCGACGTTGATCGGTGAGTGTAGTAATTACTATGTATAGATCTTATAATCATACCTGAAATATAACTAAAATAAAAATGATATAAATGAAAATGATTTAATCACAAACAAACTAAGCATACTCACCATACAATTTTTATACCGCATATTCATTCTCCTTATTTAAAATAAGTTTTTTGATTTTATAAAGACATTCACACATTTTCTAAATTTAATATTTTTGAAGTTTTAGTCTTAATAAATTATGAAAATGTAAAGAATTTGTACACATTAAATAAGGGTTCAATTAAAAAGGGCAATAATCTTGGATTTACTTTAATATTGTTATACAATAATTATGTATATATTTTTTATAAACATACAGAAAAGTAAACCTACCTATGTGATATCCTTAAACGGTTACAAGGGTTATTTTATTTATATTTTAAGCTCTATTAAAATTACCTTTTTTTAAACTAAGTATTATTAGTTGGATTCATTTCGTTTTGTTAATCCAATGTAGCCTTGTGGTTCTCTTTTCATTAAAAAGTGCTTTTATTAATACCATTTTTTTTATAGGTAGCAAAGTGCCGGACTCGAAGAAGAAGGCCGCCCCCTCGTACTCCTTTGGGCACAAGTTGGGCGGCAAGTACGACACCTCTGGACCGGGTCCGGCCCAATACAATGTGACGGGGATGCGGGCAAAGGGAAGGGACTATCCCAGAGCAGCCACTCTGCAGAGCAGGCCCAAGGAACTGACCCGGTTCTCGAATCCCGGACCCGGCGAATACGACGTGGTGCCGGCGGCCAAGGCGGTGATCGATGCCACGCCCAAGTACACCTTTGGCCAACGACCGGCCACACTGAAGACGTTCCAGATTCCAGGTGAGTTTCAGGCTTCCTACTCTGGTGTTTGAATGGTGTTTTGGACTTGGATATTGGAGTTGGATTTGAATTCGCATTTGAATTTGGCGCTGAATTCGGTGTGTGTTTCGGGCTGCTGTTGTTGTTGCATGCGCGGACTCAGGAAATCATCAATCATGGATCCCCATTGTATATAGAAGCGAACTCATTAACTAATCCGAACCCATGCCAGTTGTATCTTCCTGCAAGCAGCGCGTAAGTTGCTACCGCCCCTCTTTCCCCACTTTCCTCCACTTTCTATCTCTATCTCAGTAGCTAGTGTAGTAGTAGCCACTTTCCGTAGCTATCTCTTTCTTATTCTTCTGTATCTTTGGATATCCTCCTGGATAGATCGTAGCTATGACACCCTGTAATGTGCGTGAATGTTTTTGCTTACCTAGTGTTATTTTTTCAAAAATCTTTTGAGACTTACAAAATTTTTTTTTTATGTAAATCCCAAAAAATTAATACAATCGAAATGTGAATCTTCATTAGGTTTTCCACAAGGCTAAGAATAATTTAGAAATACCTTTGTAAATTTTTTATTTTTATACTTTTAAAAATGAAAAAAGTATGAAATAAGAAGAACGGAAGCTAACTTCGGCGAGACGAAGTTCTAATACCCTTGCAGTCACACCGAAACTTGAGTACAAAGCCAGAAAAAATCAACTTAAATTTCGGTTTTTTGATCAAAACCCTTGGAAATATTAGCCAGATCTTGGAATGTTATACCTCGTTGAATTTGTTACAAAATTTCCAATCTTTTGGTATTCCCAGCTAAAAAATTTTATTTTTTCCCAAAATTCGGAAAAAATCAAGTGTTACCCCTTATGAAAAATGCGAAAATCGGTCAAAAAATAAATTTCACCAAATCAAACAGGAATCGATTGTATAGGTTCTCAGCTGCACAGAACAGTAATTCTTTTGGCTCTGCGTCCTATTTTGGCAAAGTTACAACAAAAAACCCTCAAAAAATGTGTTTTTAAGTATTGGTTTTCGATGGCCAAAATCCGGAAAAATGTAACTCGATTTCTCGGTTTTTTCATAAAAACCCTTAGAAATAAAGGTCAGATCTTGGAATGTCATACCTCGTTGAATTCGTTACAAAATTTCCAATCTATTGGTATCCTCAGCTAAAAATTTGTATTTTGGCCCGAAATTCGGAAAAAATCAAGTGTTACCCCTTATGAAAAATGCGAAAATCGGTCAAAAAATAAATTTCACCAAATCAAACAGGAATCGATTGTATAGGCTCTCAGCTACACAAAACAGTCTTTTTTTTGGCTGGGCGTCCTATTTTGGCAAAGTTACAACAAAAAACCCTCAAAAAATGTGTTTTTTGTGACCAAAATCCAGAAAAAACACCTTGATTTGTCGGTTTTTTGATCAAATCCCTTGGAAATAATGGTCAGATCTTGGAATGTCATACCTCGTTGAATTCGTTACAAAATTTCCAATCTTTTGGTATCTTCAGCTAAAAATTTTTATTTTGGCCCGAAATTCGGAAAAAATCAAGTGTTACCCCTTATGAAAAATGTGAAAATCGGTCAAAAAATAAATTTCCCCAAAACAAATTGGAATTGATTGTATAGGTTCTCAGCTGCACAAAACAGTCATTCTTTTGGCTGGGCGTCCTATTTTGGCAAAATTACAACAAAAAACCCTCAAAAAATGTGATTTTAAATATTGGTTTTCGATGGCCAAAATCCGGAAAAAACGGCTCGATTTCTCGGAAAAAAACGGCTCAATTTCTCGGTTATTTTATAAAAACCCCTGGAAATAATGGTCATATCTAGGAATGTCATACCTAGTTGAATTCGTTACAAAATTTACAATCTATTGGTATCCTCAGCTAAAAAATGTTAAATCCCTTAAATAGTTAACTCTGGTTTCGGTTTCTGACTAAAATTATAATACCCTCTGTATACAAAGATTAGCCAAATAAATAATTGCTAGTTTTCGGTTCTTAAAATGTAATATCTATCTATCTTTTTTGATAGCCTTTTTGTTTTATTTATTGGATCTCTTTTTATTTCCTTCTTTAAAGTTTCTTTGGATCTCTTTTTATTTCCTTCTTTAAACTTTCTTTGGTTCCCAAAAAAGAACGAATTTAATGTAGGTGGAAATGTCAATGTCTTTATTAGGCCGCCCACTTTCCATTAGATTGTCTACAACTTAACTCGGAGTGATTCATACGAATTAATTATTAATGAACCAAACCACCGATGACAAATTAGATCTAAACGGAAACGGGAACCTGATGTCTTAATATTCCAACAATATTATTTTGGTGTTTCCTTATTTCCTCTATTTGTAGCTTTCCTACACAGTGTTATTTGTATATGTGTTAAATTAGTGTTTCAGTAATTTGTGTTGTGTTTTTGTTGCCTGATTTGATTTTAATTTGAAACGTTTTTCTCTTTTAATGAATGATTGCCCTGGCAAATTCGAAACTCAGGCCCCAACCATTATCGAGTGGTGCCACTTGATGTCGTCAAGCGGCGAGCCCCACGATACTCCTTTCGCATTAAGGTTAACGTGTACTTTGTTAACAATCCAGGTAACCCAACTAACTGTCTCTAGCCCAAGTTGCGTTTTTTTTTTTGGTGTTGGTCTAGCTCCGCTCCCTAATTTCCACCCCAATTCAATGCCACCTCATTACTAATTCCCGAACTATATAACCTTCTCTCTGTATCTGTATCTGTATCTGTATCTCTATCTTTCACTCACCCTTAGTCGTAGCTCACCTAGTGTAGAGTTCTCTAGTTTGATTCGAGTAGACTAAAACAATGGCCGTATAAATTTTATGTTTTATTAACACTAACAGCTCCGAATAGCTATTGCCCTGAAAAGGTCACGCAATCAAAAAAGAATGCGCCACGCTACACTTTCGGTAGACGAACTAAAATCGAACACGATCAGGGCACACCAGGTAATAATCCCCGAATCTGTATCTCCCCGTAACCGTAACTGAATCTGTATCTGCATCTGCATCTGTAATCGATCTGTATCGAGGCACCACTTGCTCAAGCGAACCCAATTGGACAGTATCTATAGAATTGTTGCGCTTCCTTCGTTTGAATCACCCAATCCTCGGGAAACCTAATTCTGATATCCTGTCCAATCCGCAGCTCCTGGCGCCTACTGTCCCGAGAAGGTGAAGCTCAACAAGACGCCGGAGTTTAGTTTTGGTATCAAACACCACGAACAGAGGCCAGATTACACTCCAGGTTTGTCCTAGTGATATATACTCAAATGTAGATTGATTCACACTTCATGCTCTCGCAACTTTGGCACTTACTTCAGCTCCTGGCACTTACAAGCCCGAGCAGGTTGTCCTAGAACACAATCCCGCCTTCAGCTTCGGCCTGAAAACCAAACACATCCAGGTCAGCGACACTCCAGGTAAGGCTTGCAGCTTGGCTTAGAGTAGTTATTGGTCCTTGAGACGCCGCTTCCATGTCCTTGCCACAGCACCCGGAGCCTACAGCCCCGAAAAGTCCCGACTGCACTCCACACCCGCTTACTCAATCACCGGAAAGGCCTCTCAGGATGTCGTCGATTGCACACCTGGTGAGTCATTAGCAATGCTCTTAAAATATCCTTTAATATGTGACATATTTAAAAAATAATTAGTCTTTTGTTTAAACAATAAGCTAATGTTTTGAAATGTGGCTAATGCCTATAATGCCATTATGCATATGAAATACATATTTTGATTGAATTTATTATGAGAATTCCTGGGCATAATCCAAAGTAGAAGTTAATATATGTATATTATTTGGTATATTTATTATACCTCGTAAGAGTTATTTATTTACCTCATATTTTTCGACCCTATGATTCTTTGCTTTAATTGTAATAAAAATTCCACAGATTATCATTTCAACCAATGAGTTGTGTATGCTTGTAAAGCTATTAGGCAGTTCAAGCTAACATTTAAGGCAATGTTTTTCCGTTATGGGTTATGTACCTTAGATGTAGTTCAAGCGGGCATCCCAGACTCACGCCTTATACCCACTTTATTGCAGCACCCGGAGCATACGAACCCGAGAAGTGTGTGCTGGGCAGGACGCCCGCCTTCAGCTTCGGCCACCGCGTGGAGCTGGCCAAGTCCAGTGACACCCCAGCTCCGGGCACCTACAATCCCGAGAAGGTGCGCATGGACCACACGCCCGCCTTCACCCTCTCCGGACGACCCGAAACCAGGTGCATCAGCGAGACGCCGGCGCCCGGTTCGTATGCCCCGGAAAGGTACCGCAACGATCGCACGCCGGCCTTCACCTTCGGCGGTAAGCACGAGCAGCGGCTCGAGAGCTCCACTCCGGCACCGGGCGACTACTGTCCCGAAAAAGTGCGGCACGATCACAACCCCGCTTTCTCATTCGCCGGTCGCCATGATTTGCACAAGACGAGCGACACACCAGCTCCCGGAGCTTATGAAACGGAGAAGGTCCGCCAGGATCACAACCCCGCCTTCTCCTTTGCCGGGCGACACGATCTCCACAAGCCCGATAGCACCCCTGCTCCAGGAGCCTACTCCCCGGAGAAGGTCCGCCAGGATCACAACCCTGCCTTCTCGATGGCCGGGAAGTACAGCCAGAAGATCTCCAGCGAAACCCCTGCTCCCGGGGACTACTGTCCCGAGAAGGTTCGCTTGGATCACACACCCGCCTACAGTTTTGGGGTGAAGAACGATCCAAAGGTGGAGAACCACACTCCAGCCCCAGGGGATTACCATCCCGAAAAAGTGAGGCAGGATCATAACCCCGCCTTTTCGTTCGCTGGTCGTCACGACCTCCACAAACCCAGTGAGACTCCTGCTCCAGGAGCCTACTCCCCTGAGAAAACCAGGCAGGATCACAATCCAGCCTTCTCAATGGCTGGAAAGCACGATCCGAAGGTTGCCAATGACACCCCTGCCCCTGGTGATTATCACCCCGAGAAGGTCAGGCAGGATCATAACCCGGCGTATTCCTTTGCTGGTCGCCATGACCTCCACAAACCCAGTGAAACTCCTGCTCCAGGAGCTTACTCCCCGGAGAAAACCAGGCAGGATCACAATCCAGCTTTCTCAATGGCTGGCAAGTATGATCAAAAGATTACCAATGGCACTCCTGCCCCCGGGGACTATAGTCCCGAAAAGGTTCGATTAGATCACACACCGGCTTACAGTTTCGGGGGTAAAAATGATCCTAGAATAGAGAACAATACCCCCGCTCCTGGAGATTATCATCCGGAGAAGGTAAGGCAGGACCACAATCCCGCCTTCTCATTCGCCGGTCGCCACAATCTTTACAAGCCCAGTGATTCCCCTGCACCAGGAGCCTATTGTCCCGAAAAGTTTCGCCAGGATCACAATCCTGCTTTTTCGATGGCTGGAAAACACATCCAGAAGATATCGAGTGACACACCAGCTCCTGGTGACTACTGTCCGGAAAAAGTACGCCAGGACCATACTCCGGCCTATACTTTTGGTGGCAAGAATGATCCTAAGATAGAGAACAATACCCCAGCCCCTGGGGATTATCATCCGGAGAAGGTAAGGCAGGACCACAATCCCGCCTTCTCCTTTGCCGGACGTTATGATCTTCAGAAACCCAGTGATACTCCCGCCCCAGGAGCCTATTCTCCAGAAAAAGTCCGGCAGGATCATAATCCCGCTTTTTCAATGGCAGGCAAACACATCGTAAAGATGGTAAATGGTACTCCAGCTCCGGGAGACTACTGCCCAGAGAAGGTGCGATTGGATCACACTCCTGCCTACACTTTCGGTGGCAAGAATGATCCGAAGATAGAGAATAATACCCCAGCCCCTGGAGATTATCATCCGGAGAAGGTAAGGCAGGACCACAATCCCGCCTTCTCCTTTGCCGGACGTTATGATCTTCAGAAACCCAGTGATACTCCCGCCCCAGGAGCCTATTCTCCAGAAAAAGTCCGGCAGGATCATAATCCCGCTTTCTCAATGGCCGGTAAACATACTGAAAAGATCTCCAGCAAAACCCCTGCTCCAGGGGACTACAGTCCCGAGAAGGTTCGTCTAGATCACACACCCGCCTATACTTTCGGTGGAAAGAACGATCCCAAAATAGAGAACAACACGCCTGCTCCAGGTGATTACCATCCCGAGAAAGTGAGGCAGGATCACAATCCAGCATTTTCTTTCGCTGGCCGTCACGATCTTCACAAACCAAGTGACACTCCCGCTCCTGGAGCATACTCCCCAGAGAAAGTGCGTCAGGATCATAACCCTGCGTTCTCAATGGCGGGCAAACATGACCCTAAGGTTTCCAATGATAACCCAGCGCCTGGTGACTACAGTCCCGAGAAGGTCCGTCTGGACCACACTCCCTCCTATACATTTGCGGGGAAAAATGATCCCAAAGTTGAGAACAACTCGCCTGCTCCTGGTGATTATCATCCCGAAAAGGTTAGACAGGATCACAACCCTGCCTTTTCCTTTGCGGGTCGACATGATCTCCATAAACCCAGTGACACCCCCGCTCCAGGAGCCTACTCCCCCGAAAAGACCCGACAGGATCACAACCCCGCCTTCTCGATGGCTGGAAAGCACATTCAGAAGATTACCAATGGTACGCCAGCCCCTGGCGACTACTGTCCCGAGAAGGTTCGACTGGATCATACTCCAGCTTATAGCTTTGGGGTAAAGAGCGATCCTAAGTTGGAGAACAACACCCCTGCTCCTGGGGACTATCATCCTGAAAAGGTTAGGCAGGATCATGTACCCGCATTCTCCTTCGCCGGCCGCCATGAAGTTCATAAGATTAGTGAGACTCCCGCCCCAGGAGCCTACTTCCCAGAGAAAGTCAGGCAGGACCACAATCCCGCCTTCACAATGGCAGGGAAGCACGATCCCAAGGTGGCCAATGACACCCCTGCTCCCGGGGACTACCACCCCGAGAACGTGAGACAGGACCACAATCCCGCCTTCTCCTTTGCCGGTCGTCACGACCTGCACCGACCCAGTGAAACCCCGGCGCCCGGAGACTACTCCCCGGAGAAGGTCAGGCAGGACTTCAATCCGGCGTTCACCTTCGCCGGCAAACACGATCCGAGACCCTCCTGCGAGTCCCCGGCACCTGGAGACTACAGCCCCGAGAAGGTGCGACTGGACCGAGCACCCGCTTTCACCTTTGGCGGCAAGCACGACCCCAAAACGGAGCACCTTCATCCCGCGCCCTGCGACTACGCCCCCGAGAAAGTTCGCCTCGACCATACACCCGCCTACACAATTGCAGGTCGACCGGCCGCCGATCCCGTGAGCCAAACCCCGGCTCCCTGCGACTACCATCCGGAGCAGTGCCACGTGGACAGCACACCTGCCTTCACCTTCGGCATGAGACTCGGACGGGAGCGCATCTCCGACACTCCAGGCAAGTTATCTCTACCAGAAATTCGGAAGTTCTGCATCAATATAGACATAGCGCTTTTCCCACTTGCAAAGGCACTTTCTTTTCTTTTTTACGTAAACTACAATTAATAGTATGTAGTATCCAGTATCAACACAGTTTGGTATTTTTGCATATACAAATTTGGCATATTTTACTATGAATGGGAGTTAAACAATTATGTTTTATTACGGAGTTTTTCCAATATTTGTATTTCAAAAATATTATTCAAAAACAGTCAATGAATTTGGTTGTCTTATCCAACCAAATTTTGTTTACATTTATATGTAGATCATATATTATATTTCGGTGATCTAAAATGATTTTTATTTTTCAACTTTTTAACCAAATGCAAAATACTTTTTATTGAAACAAATCAAGAGCAATAACTAAAAATGCCAATTCAAACAGATTTTTCTTAATGGCAGTTAAAAAGTTAAATCTTGAAAAATACACTCTATTGTGAGTTTCAAAGAACGGACATATCTTGATGAAATGTAAAGCTTTAAAGTGGGGATAACTCTTTAAAATGGTCCAAAGGATAGCACCAAAAATCGATCCACCGTAATGAGTATCGGTACCATTGCAGCACCCTCCGCGTATGAGCCGGAAAAGCACACCGTGCACTCCACACCCGCCTTCAGCTTTGGCACCAAGTCGGATATCCGCGTGACCACCGATGCCCCAGGTAAATAGTGTTCTTCCACTCCGGGATTGCCATGAATGTTGCATGTTTGTGTTGCTTATGTTGTATTGTATTGCATGTTTCCCGCTTTCCCCGTTTGTTGCCCTGTCCACCCATTTAGCCCCTGGTCACTATTATCCCGAACAGTGCAATCTGGACAGCTCGCCGGCGTATAGTTTCGGTCTGAAGACAGTGCAAACTGCTTCGCTTCCAGGTAGGTGACATCCACTTCCGCTTTTTGGTGCCGGATCCGGATGCCTACGATCTGTTTTTGTTTTTGTGTCTCGTCTTCTTCTGTTCCATGTTTGTTCGCACACATTCCCCCGGTTTTCTGGCCATGCTCCTCCCATCCGTTTCGAATCTCTGTAAATACTCACGAATCACTAGAACCCAGGGGCGTGTACATCGAAGATCGCATCGTGCAAAGACGCGAACGCCGCCTGGCCAGTCCCGGTAAGAATCTATAAGATCATCCCACCCATGCCATCACCATCACTAGCTTCTTTTAAAAGCGTTTCAAACGTCAGTTTCCGTTTAAGGTTTTTGTAGTTCTCAGATCAATAAAAATTGAGACCCAAACATTTTGGAAAATATTCTTTATATCAATGCTTGCTGTATAGATATTTCAAGTAATCGGGTATTAAGATCGTCAATGATATTGTTTAAAAACCTTGAAACGCTTTCCTTGTCATATGGAATCAACTGTGCATTTTACATTCACCCCATTGCATTGGTATACTTTTTGTCAATTTGTTAAATTTATGTCAATTATTATTTTTATAAATTGACCAACATTTTTGCACAGTACGCAACAATGCGGAAAGCAGCACCACAACCACCCAGAACAGCAACAATGCTGGTAGCAGCAGCACCACCACCACAACAACCACCACGACCACCAAGACCTTCATCAATGGGGTGGAGCAGCCGGAGTTGCAGCAAAAGCAAACCACCAAGCAGGTGAATGGCACCCACAAAGAGCTTAAGTCCGCACCACCAGCACCACTGAGCAATGGCAACCACCACTCGCGGGTGGAGACCACCACCCTGCAGCAGGTGGCCCACGGGCAGAAGGAGATCGGTGGTTTGAAGATGGTGGCCAGCGGTAAGTCGGATGCCAGTGCCACCAAGGCGGCTGCAGTGAGCCACCAGACGGTGGTGCGATCCGATGGCGCCATTGTGACCAGTGGCCAGTCCTCGAGGATGCAGACGGTCAAGTACGCTGTGGAGGCGAGCAGCGTGCAGGAGAAGATCATCAGGTAACCGGAGGGACTCAAAACCAGTGAACATTTCAAAGAGTAAAACTTATCGAAGAAAGCTTTGAGTGTGATAAAATGTGTAACCCCCAAAACGATCGGAACATTTTTTGTTTTAAAATTGTTTTTACCATCTTAAAAGTATTTCTTAATTAAAAGTTAAACAAATCTAAAAATCTTAAAATCTAAACTATTAATGAGATTAAATTAAGATCACTCCCACCCATCTCACTTTATTTATTTTAAATTAATGACAACTTAAATAAGCTAATTGGCTAATAATTATTTTCTTGTATAAGGTGTTTCACAAAATAATATATTTGAAATACTTGTCGTATGAGTAATTTTTTTTAAGTCTATTGAACTACCAGTCGAATGAGTAATTTTCTATGGTTATTGAAAATACGAGTCGTATGAGTAATTTTACTAGTTCGTATGTGTGATTTTTTGTGGGAGTCTACTTAAACTCGTTAACAAAATAAAAACATTTAAATCAAAATTTAAATATAAATAACTTATTTAATCGCAATAATTTATACTCTTTTCTATGTCAACTGATCTTAGTCCGCTCATTTTCTTGGTGTCCGCCGTTTCCGTTCCCGTTTCGTGTGTTTATTTGCAGGCACGTCATGTCAAGATCACCCAATCCAACCCGAAACTAACCCGAACCATTCAAACACCAGCCCAAGAGACAAGCCATTGAATTAACCCCCGACTAACCCCTAAACTGACCTCCCAATTGCAATAATTTCCCACTCATTGACAGCTCCTAACGTCTACAAAATACCCACTGTCATGGGCAGCAGCAAGGAGGGCAAGATCCGCTCGGCTCCGGCCTACACGATCACGGGTCGCGAGAAGCCGCCCCTGATCCCGGTCATGATCTTCCCCGGACCCGGATACTACGACGGCGAGTACACGGTGGTCAAGCCCAAGCCGCCGGTCTACTCCATGCGCGGCAAGTTCAAGATGGGCAGCGAGGACTCGAAGCCCGGACCCGGAGCCCACTGTCCGGAGAAGGTAAGCTGGGGGAAAGGCACTTACAGAAGGGGTAACAAAATATTTAAATATCAGTGGCGGATTCAGAATTTCAAAGAGAGAACACATTTTTAGTTGCATACTTTTCTGCTGTCACATTTTCTATCACTTTTAAACCGAATTGTTTCCCCTTCCGTGTATGTTAGAAATTCAATTGACTCCCAAAAAAGCTAGAAAGTACAAAAAAATATATTTATAAAACCCATTTTTTGAGGGTTTTTTGTTGTAACTTTGGCAAAATAGGTCGCACAGCCAAAAGAATGACTGTTTTGTGCAGCTGAGAACCTATACAATCGATTTCTGTTTGATTTGGGGAAATTTATTTTTTTGACCGATTTTCGCATTTTTTATAAGGGGTAACACTTGATTTTTTCCTAATTTTGGGCCAAAATAAAAATTTTTAGCTGAGGATACCAATAGATTGAATATTTTGTAACGAATTCAACGAGGTATGACTTTCCAAGATCTAGCCATTATTTCCAAGGGTTTGGATCAAAAAACCGAAAAATATAGGTGTTTTTTCTGGATTTTGGTCATAAAAAAAAACACATTTTTTGAGGGTTTTTTGTTGTAACTTTGCCAAAATAGGACGCACAGCCAAAAAAATGACTGTTTTTTGCAGCTGAGAACCTATACAATCGATTCCTGTTTGATTTGGGGAAATTTATTTTTTGACCGATTTTCTCATTTTTTATAAGGGGTAACACTTGATTTTTTCCGAATTTCGGGCCAAAATAAAAATTTTTAGCTGAGGATACCAAAAGATTGGAAATTTTGTAACGAATTCAGCGAGGTATGACATTCCAATATCTGAACATTATTTCCAAGGGTTTTGATCAAAAAACCGAAAAATTAAGCTGTTTTTTCTGAATTTCGGTCATCAAAAGCATGTATTTAAAAACACATTTGTTGAGGGTTTTTATACCCTTGCAGAGGGTATTATAATTTTGGTCAAAAGTGTGCAACGCAGTGAAGGAGGCATCTCCGACCCTATAAAGTATATATATTCTTGATCAGGATCACCTCCTGAGTTGATATAGCCATGTCCGTCTGTCCGTCTGTCTGTTTCTACGCAAACTAGTCTCTCAGTTTTAAAGCTATCGAATTGAAACTTTGCACACACCCTTCTTTCCTTTGCACGCAGTATATAAGTCGGAACGGCCGGGATCGGCCAACTATATCCTATAGCTGCCATATAACTGATTGATCGGAAATGCCATAACTTTCGTTTTTGTAAAGTTAGGAAGTTGGGATTTTCTATGGGTTTTATATTTGGCCAATCAATCCGACCTACCAAATTTCATAAGGATCGGCCGACTATATCCTATAGCTGCCATATAACTGATTGATCGGAAATGCCATAACTTTGGTGTTTGTAAAGTTAGAAAGTTGGGATTTTCTATGGGTTTTATATTTGGCCAATCAATCCGACCTACCAAATTTCATTAGGATCGGCCGACTATATCCTATAGCTGCCATATAACTGTTTGATCGGAAATGCCATAACTTTGGTGTTTGTAAAGTTAGAAAGTTGGGATTTTCTACAGGGGTTATATTTGGCCAATCAATCCGACCTACCAAATTTCATAAGGATCGGCCGATTATATCCTATAGCTGCCATATAACTGAACGATTGGAAATGCCATAACTTTGGTGTTTTTAAAGTTTGGAAGTTTGGATTTTTTATGAGTATTAAGAATGCATCATAGGAATAATTTTGGAGAATATAATTATAGAGTATTCTGCAAGGGTATATCAACTTCGGCTCCGCCCGAAGTTAGCTTTCCTTTCTTGTTTTTTTGTAACTTTGCCAAAATAGGTCGCACCGCCAAAAAAATGACGGCTTACTGCAGCTTAGAAGCTATACAATCGATTCCAGGTTGATTTGGCGTGTTTAACAAATATATAAAAACCAAAACAAACATTTTGGCCGAATAGTGTAATGTATATCTGTATTGACCTCCGTCTGACCTGCCCACAGTACTGGGAGAAGCGTTCGCCTCCGGCCATATCCTTTGGCATCCTGCACTCCCCGTACCTCAAGAAACCCCTGCCGGTCACAGTGCCGCAGCGGTGCACTCAGTTTTTGTTGGAGAATCGAGCAGACCGGGCCTACGACAATATCTGAGATTGGCCAAATTTTACGATTAAATTCAATTTATCAGCGCAGTACTTATACGTCTTTAATTTACATATTTTCTTAATAGATAAACCTCTCCCATGTGCCCGCCTACAGCTTTGGGATCAAGCACTCACAGTATCTGGGCCGCCTGAACGAGAAGAACGCCGAGTTTGACTACAGCTTTTCCGGAATCTGCTAGAGCCGAAGCGCTTCCACACCAAAATCCTCACTCTGCCCAAGACGGTCTTCGATGAACTGCTTCCTTACCTTAACTACACTACCTTCGCTACTCGTATACTCGGACTAACCTTAAGTTTTGAATGTTTCTGAAACCTATTTGTAAGCCGAAAGTGTTGTGGAATGTTACAATTGTATACACTGAAATAAAGAGATATTACTAATACAAGCTGGATGTTTTTATACCCGTTACTCGTAGAGTAAAAGGGTATATTGTATTCGTGCAAAAGTATGTAACAGCTAGAAGGAAGCGTTTCCGACCCTATAAAGTATATATATTCTTGATCAGGGTCACTAGCCGAGTCGATCTAGCCATGTCCGTCTGTCTGTCCGTCTGTCCGTCTGTCTGTCCGTCTGTCTGTCCGTATGAACGCTGAGATCTCGGAAACTATAAAAGCTAGAAGATTGACATTTTGCATGCAGATTCTAGGAGTTCCTACGCAGCGCAAGTTTGTTTCAAAAAGGTGCCACGCCCCCTTTAACGCCCACAATCGCTTATATACGATTTTAAAAATTTAAATATTTCGAAAAAGTAAAAATGCAGTTTTATTGTGTTTATCAATACCTATCGAAATGTAGAAGAAATGTTTCAAATCGGACCATTCGTTAAAAAATTATGCGTGATCAAAGTTTCTCTCTCCATCTCCCTCGCACTCCCTTTACCTGAGTAACGGGTATCTGATAGTCGGGGCACCCGACTATAGCGTTCTCTCTTGTTTATTTTAGATTTAAGTGGAATATTTAAAAGAATTTTTATAAGACTTGGGAATTTGTTAAAACAATATAGATTGAAAGATGAGAGCAATAAGAGCTTGAAAGGTATTAAACCTTTCTCTTTACTATTTTAAATTATCATTTCCATGCTAAAAATAATTGTTTTTACTGGTCCTATGATATCTGCAATACTATTATTGCCTTGGGAATTATTAAAAATAGTTTTAGAGCTTAAAAGGCATTAAAGAATTTTCCGTACTATTTTAAATTATAAATTTTTGCACGCTGGATTGCATTGTTAATTGTCAATTTTGCAAGCTGGATGTCAACTTAGTCTTAATCCATCTGATGATCTGCGATGAAGCAATTGCTTTTGCTGTCGGTTTTAGCCGTCAGTTGCCTTTTGGTAGTGGGTTTTAAGCGCAGGAGTAAGATTAGACTAGATCCTCGCAGATTGGGTCACAAATGTACTCCTGTCTTTCATTATTTTAGCGAAGAACAGCAACTGTCTGGTGATGAACAAGTATGCTAACGAAAGGCATTGTCGAAGACCACGTAGAATCTATTTCGTCTTTCATCGGGTGATATTCGATTGCATACAGGTAGCTCAAAATTCAATAAATTCATTGACCATTGATCCGTGAAGCTTTCCGCTCATTAAGGTGACATCCAGGTGCCACCATCCCTATAAGAGGAACGAGTTCGCAACTTTACAAAAGTGCCGTGATGGCTGTGCCTACCATATGAAAATACCAAAACCACCCGTACCAGGATCATCAACTGCAGCTCCTGTAGAAGAAGTAACAGAGACGCTTGCTCCTGAAGTGGAACGATCGGTGCCCCACAAAACTCCAGCTTAATGATTAAGCTGTGACCCAAAATTAGCCCCATAAGTATGGAGTCCAAGCAGCTAAAGTCTGTGCTTATGATAGCCATAATTCACCATTCTTTTGTATAAAAGGTTAAAGGGTTTCATTACAATAATATGCATTTTATTCGCGCAGTTTAAAAGCTCTCGGGCGACTATATCAACATTCTGAACTTAGTTGTTTTTGAAGATTTCTTTGTACTTCATACTCTTTTTAACCTAATATGAAAGTTCTATTTTATTTCGGGCCCATCCCTTAGTTGACTATAACCTGTTACTGTCATATACAAGCGCAGTAGAGGATATCATCAATTCGCTGTTACTGACAGCGTATTAAGACTTCGACGTGCCGAAGTATACTCTTGTTCTTGCATTTTTAGAGGGTTTTTTGTTGAAAATTTGGCAAAATAGGTCGCACAGCCAAAAAAAATGACTGTTTTGTGCATCTGAGAACCTATAAAATCGATTCCTGTTTGATTTGGGGAAATTTATTTTTTGACCGATTTTCGCATTTTCCATAAGGGGTAACACTTGATTTTTTCCGAATTTTGGGCCAAAATAAAATTTTTTAGCTGAGGATACCAATAGATTGGAAATTTTGTAACGAATTCAACGAGGTATGACATTCCAAGATCTGACCATTATTTCTAAGGGTTTTTATGAAAAAACCGAGAAATCGAGTTAGATTTTTCCGGATTTTGGCCATCGAAAACCAATATTTAAAAACACAGTTTTTGAGGGTTTTTTGTTGTAACTTTGCCAAAATAGGACGCACAGCCAAAAAAATGACTGTTCTGTGCAGCTGAGAACCTATACAATCGATTCCTGTTTGATTTGGGGAAATTTATTTTTTGACCGATTTTCGCATTTTCCATAAGGGGTAACACTTGATTTTTTCCGAATTTTGGGCCAAAATAAAATTTTTTAGCTGAGGATACCAATAGATTGGAAATTTTGTAACGAATTCAACGAGGTATGACATTCCAAGATCTGACCATTATTTCTAAGGGTTTTTATGAAAAAACCGAGAAATCGAGTTAGATTTTTCCGGATTTTGGCCATAGAAAACCAATATTTAAAAACACAGTTTTTGAGGGTTTTTTGTTGTAACTTTGCCAAAATAGGACGCACAGCCAAAAAAATGACTGTTTTGTGCATCTGAGAACCTATACAATCGATTTCTGTTTGATTTGGGGAAATTTATTTTTTGACCGATTTTCGCATTTTTCATAAGGGGTAACACTTGATATTTTCCGAATTTCGGGCCAAAATAAAATTTTTTAGCTGAGGATACCAATAGATTGGAAATTTTGTAACGAATTCAACGAGGTATGACATTCCAAGATCTGACTAATTTTTCCAAGGGATTTTATAAAAAAACCGAGAAATCAAGCTGGTTTTTCTGGATTTTGGCCATCGAAAACCAATAAATCACATTTTGTGAGGGTTTTTTTTTGTAACTTTGTCAAAATGGGTCGGACAGACAAAAGAACGACTGTTCTGTGCAGCTGAGAACCTATACAATCGATTCCTGTTTGATTTGGGGAAATTTATTTTTTGACCGATTTTTGCATTTTTCATAAGGGGTAACACTTGATTTTTTCCGAATTTTGGGCCAAAATAAAATTTTTTAGCTGGGAATACCAAAAGATTGGAAATTTTGTAACGAATTCAACGAGGTATGACTTTCCAAGATCTGGCCATTATTTCCAAGGGTTTGGATCCAAAAACCGACAAATATAGGTGTTTTTTCTGGATTTTGGTCATAAAAAAACAACATATTTTTTGAGGGTTTTTATACCCTTGCAGAGGGTATTATAATTTTGGTCAAAAGTGTGCAACGCAGTGAAGGAGACATCTCCGACCCTATAAAGTATATACATTCTTGATCAGGATCACCTCCTGAGTTTTCTACGCAAACTAGTCTCTCAGTTTTAAAGATATCGAACTGAAACTTTGCACACACCCTTCTTTCCTTTGCACGCAGTATGTATGTCGGAACGGCCGGGATCGGCCGACTATATACTATAGCTGCCATATAACTGATTTATCGGAAATGCCCTAACTTTGGTGTTTGTTAAGTTAGGAAGTTGGGATTTTCTATGGGTTTTATTCCAATCAATCCGACCTATTAAATTTCATAAGGATCGGCCGACTATATCCTATAGCTGCCATATAACTGATTTATCGGAAATGCCCTAACTTTGGTGTTTGTTAAGTTAGGAAGTTGGGATTTTCTATGGGTTTTATTTTTGGACAATCAATCCGACCTACTCTATCACTTCTTGGAAAACATTAACAGAGCTGTGTTGTGACTTTTATTTTTTGTAATGTTTTTCTACCGAAAATATTTTTTTTAATGGACGTTTCTTTAGAAAATCCCCGGACTACGAAAAAAAATAATAATTATCCGGAACTTGACTAGAGCGTATGTATATGTATGAAGCTGGTACTGAGGCGATCGTGATCATAGACAAAGATCAAAGAGCAAAAGATTATTTTTGAACTATTTATATGAGTATACATTTATACATTTATATGAGTCAACATCAACTTTGTGTTCGCAGCGAGAAATTATAAATCCCTATAAAAGCAGGTCTCGACTGGCATTAGTACATATAGTTATCGTCAGTCAATTTGTTCGGACGAAGTTTGTGAAAATGAAGCAGTTTACTTTTCTGTGCGTTATTTTGTTACTATACAGTTTGGAGAGTGTAACAGCTAGCTCGATTTCTTACAATGAACAACTTTTGATGACGGTAACGAACAAGTTGCTAGAGATATACGACGAACAATTAGACGAAAGAGTGCAATGGAATGATCTCAACGAAGCTGTTGAAAGCATTCAAGAACTATTCAAGGGTTATCAAGGCAAGGCCAAAGATAATATGAAAGAATTACTGGATGAAAACAAGCAATCTCACGATGAATATTTGCTTGCTGTGCATCCGTTATTCCAATGGTGCGTAGAGGCTAAACACTATTTTCCGTATACTGTTATAGTAATTCAGAGACCAAACTTATCGGACAGTGTTCGATCGAGCATAAGAGACAGGACCAAATACGAACTTCTCAGAGGTGTTAATTGTTCGCAAGACTCCATAAGTCACATAAAACGAGCTATACAACATATGTCGAAATTAGGGTTATTACTTAATGTAACAGAAATCCAATTCAATGAAGATTTTCGATCGAACGGTTTTTATGACATTGAACGCAGTAAACTGGTCAACAAAATAAGCAGCCTCAAAGCGAAATCAAGTTGGATTGCTGCTCTAGGTTCTGCGGTTGGTCAAGCATTGGGCTTTGTCACAGATCCAATACCAACGCTAGAGCAAAAACTAATAATAATTGACGAGTTTTACATAAAGCTGCGAGATGCTTTGGCTCGTGCTAAGCAAGAATGCCGTAAGGTCGATGAGGCTTTGAAAACGGAGCTGAAAGAAATCATTGAACTAGCTAATGACATTCAAACACCCCAAGTAAGTTTTTCGTGCATTTCGCGAAATGATGAGACGATTTCAAATTAGTTTAGAAAAAGGATGTGTGGGCCTCAGTGTCACTTTGGTCACTTTAACAGGCTACTCAATACCAGACACAGCAATATAATAACGCTTTAATAATTCAAAATATTTTTTTCATTTCACAGCCCGATGATATGATGATTCCGGAATTCAGTAGTTTGTTTGTCTACACGTTGACTAAGCTTTCATGTAAGAGTTACGTCACGTACGGGAAGCCGTTGCCAAGAAGCTATCAATTACACCAACCAACTATGACTTGAAACCAGGCATGGTTTGAATGAAAATTTCAGAAATGTAAAATTTGTTTCCAAACATGCACAAAAAACTGTTGAAAAAAACAAAAAAATTTTCAACATCTATACGAGCTAATCTACAATCGGAAGCTTCGCGAAACTGTTGCAAATTGTCTCGTCAATTTATTTGATACGCAAACATTTTTTCTTATATGTATGAACTTTTTAAGCCAAATAAAGAGATTTCACTTTCCGACCCTATAAAGTATATATATTCTTGATCAGCATCACCAGCAGAGTCGATCTAGCCATATCCGTCTGTCCGCCTGTCCGTCCGTCCGTCCGTTTCTACGCAAACTAATCCCTCAGTTTTACAGTTATCTGTTTGCAACTTTCCCAAAAGTTGTCTTTCTATTGCAGGTAGTATATAACTCGGAACGAGCCGGATCGGGCGACTATATCATATTGCTGCCATATAACTGAACGATCGGAAAAGCCATAACTTTGGTGTTTTTAAAGTTAGGAAGTTGAGATTGTCTATGGGTTTTATTTTTGGCTAATCAATCCGACCTACCGAATTTCATAAGGATCGGACGACTATATCCTATAGCCGCCATAACACTGATTGATCGGAAATGCCATAACTTTGGTGTTTATAAAGTTAGGAAGTAGGGTTTATTTTTGGCCAATCAATCCGACCTACCAAATTTCATAAGGATCGGCCGACTATATCGTATAGCTGCCATATAACTGAACGATTGGAAATGTAATAACTTTGGTGTTTTTAAATTTAGGAAGTTGGGACTGCATCATCGCCCGAAGTTAGCTTTCCATTCTTGTTTTTGAATGCGCTTAGTTAAAAAATTACTTTTATTTCACATAAGAAATCCTATTCTTTCTTCTCTCTTTAGAACTGAACATAATGTTAAAATTATTTTTTAACCCCCAAAGTTAAAAGCCTTAAGTATACCAATTGAAACAGCAAATAATAAATTCGGTATATTTTCTTTATTTATCGTGTTTGTGCTCCTGAATTACCAATTTTATTGCATTCGTATTTACAACTACAAGATTTGCAAGACTCATAATATAGACATAAGACCCTGGGTCGTTCCTCCTCCTTAGTTCTTGGTGAGTTCTATTTCGGCATGGTAGCAGGACTTGCCCTGGAAAAGAACCACAAAGTTGGCAATAAAAAGTGGGTTAAGTATGGGGACAAACTCACGGTGTCATGCTTGATCTCCGCATCGATGATCAGATGGCCGCGGGCCATGCCCAACATGGCCTTGTACTTGCTGAGATCCACGGTGTGGTCGTTGGCGCACACCTTCTCCTCGGCCACCGGACAGGAGGAGGGTGCTCCGAAGAGCTTCAGCATGTCCTTGCCTTCGGAAGAGGCCTGGTCGATGGCGGCGCAGAGGTCGATCTTGCCCTCCTTCAGCACCATGCCATCCTTCTGCACCTTGAACTTGGTCACCGCGGTTCCAAAGGCCTTGTTGGAAATGCAGCCCGAGGGCACCAGCTCGCACTTCTTGTTCAGCTTCAGGTTGAAGTCACTGCCCACCGTCATGATGGCATCCTCGCCGGCGCAGTTCTCCATCTTCACCAGCTTGGCCTTGTAGCCGTTCTGCAAAGGATAAAATAACCTGAGGATTAGGTCTATCCCGAAACATATCCTAAACTATCCTTACACAGGCAAAGGCAGCCTCAAAGGCCACACAGCTGAACAGGAAAAAGCAGATACTTCGCAGCATTTTGTACACTTGGAGTTTTCAGATGCGTTTGGGAACTCCTCGATGGCCCAGCCCCTATTTATATGGAACTCTTGGTGGCCCCGTTTTATGGATATCCACAATTATTTGCGCATTAAGCGGTATTTGGCTGCGGCGATCAGTGATCGTTCGGCTCAATTGATCGCTGAACCAGCACTGGGCAGATGGTCATCCATTAGAGTTCTCTAAATGCGGGAATTACGGAACTCGATGGCTCGACATTTTTAATTGCCCCTCGACATGGTATTTTTTGTGTTTAGCGTGTCGACACAATTCGATCTCTCGATCTACCGAACTTTGTTTGCACCCAAAACCAAATATGTATAAAAGCCGAGTCATTCAAAGTCAGTTAAAATCAGTTCTCTGTAATTGATAACTGGCCATCAATCTAGTTAGCCACCAACTGCACTGGCTTGTTGCAATTTGTATATGATGCAATTGTTTTAATATTCGTAGATGTAGATTATTAGTAAATGAATATGGATATATCCAAGCCTTTGTTGGCAATTTGAACAGCAGGCATTTGGTTTAAGACTGAAACTTTACTTTGACTTTCAGTATGGGTCTAATAATACCACTTTTGTGGGACCAATTTTATTATAAATATTCTAAAAAATATAAATAATATGCTTTGATTTAATAACTCTTTTTCCGGCTTTTTCAAATGTGTATCCAATTTAATTTAAAACCTAATTACAAGAATCAAAATATTTGACAAAAGGACTTCCTAAAATATTGCCATTTATTATATGTACGAAAATTGTCGTGCCAAACAAATATATTTATTAAACTGTGGCTTATCTTATTATGTATTTTCTTTAATTTGTTTGTAAATTGTATTTTATTTTTCTGGGTTAACGAAATGTCCCTGAAGGTAAGTAGTATTCTGTTCGCGATCGCGAATGACATATGCAAACGGATGCTCTGCGTTAAAATCCCATTCGCATTGCCTGCAAGGTCTATCAACTGAGGATTATAAGAGATGTTGCAAAAAATTAAGACCATTAAACAAAAAATAAGACCATTAATACCTGGAACAGTAGGCTCCTCTGCACCCTCTTCATCAAGCTCTATAAAGGCCTTTTGGAAGACCTTGTTGATCGGGACCTTTGACGAATTCAAAAGACCACTTAAGTCCGCAGAGCCTCCAAATGTATCTCGCATGCCCATCTATAAGTACAAAATATAAAAGTAACCATACACTTTTTAGTTCACACCCACCTTTTCAAGAACTCTACTTAGATCTGCGGAATATTCGATTTTAAACTTGGGCAGTTTTAAGACCACCTTCTCTTTTTCGGGACGACTGTAGAAGTAGGTTCCAATCTTGGGCACAAGTTTCTTTAAGCCATCGACTTTAAAGGGCAAAAAGATGAACATGGATAGGCTGGAATCCCGGAAAGGTAGCTCGATCATATGGGCATCTAGGCGAAAACTAAGTTTCACCTCAAAATAGCCAATTAGAGTCATCATCTCGACAGGCACGCGTTTTTTGGCAGTGACATGGAAATCGGCAATGAAAGTTTTCTTGGGGTCGAACTTGTACTGCCACTGGGCTTTAAAATTTATACCACTCAAGAGTGCCACCTTTAGATCCGCTCCCAAATCTTTGGGTGAAACTATATCCCGGATCCGGCCGCTCGTCTGATCGTTTACCCACTTGTTGACAATCGAAACTGCATTGCCGAGACTTTTAAAGTTAATAGTTTTGGCTTCGGCCTTAAAGGAATCTTTAACCAGCTTATTATACTCCGAGTTTAACTGGTATTCATCGCTGACGTATATGCGGTTGGCCAAATCAAGGATGGCTAACCTCTTACGTCCTTCGAGATTGGTAAGGAGTTTCTTGTACTTTTCGGCCACTTCCTTTTTATCGGCGGGCAGTTTCAGTACCTTTCTCAGTTCTTGGGCTGTGGATCCCCCAGCTCCCATGTAAACCATACGCATCAAGATTTCAATGGAAATGGGCGAAGTAGCTAGGTTTTTATCCAAAGTATCAGTGGCCAAAATTTTGTAAAAGTTACTAGTGAATTGGGCAGTCACCGAAGTGCCCAACAACATTAAAACTAAGGAAAAATTAGTTAGTTACTTTCGAAAGAAATGAATTTGTCCACTTACATAAATACTTCATTTGGAACGCTGTTGCTAACTAAAAGTAAACCTTAAAGTTGCGAGATATTTTACTCGGTATCATAATAAAGTTAAATTCGTCATGGAGTTTCATTAGATAAGCATATATATACTTTACCCTAACAAATAAGATTTAAAAAGGTTATGCAAAAATAAGTTATTAAATAAAAAGTCCTTCTGTCTATACTACCTAATTATATTTTTGAATAAAATATAAAAATTACACAAAAATAAAATTGGCGCAGTCATAAAATCATTGAAAAATATAAACACTTTATAATTATTCTTTGTGAACTTTGGTTTATAATAAAAATAATTACTAAATTACAAAAAAGTTAGTTTTAGATAAATTAAATTTTGCCCTTTATAAGTAAATTTAAATCCGAAAAATGTAACCGCCAACTAACTTATACCGCCATCGAGGAATTCTGGCAGCATGGACGCAATCTTTTTTCACAGTGTGGCCACATGTGAACGTTTTTAAGCGTTCTGGCAACGCTATTTCAACTGCGTGACTCCATTCAATTTTTAGCTCGGTCTTTAGTTCATTATAACTTTTCGAGCTGTTCAGACGTCAGAGCGGAATATTCAATCGCGCGCTTTCGACTTTTTCAGTGGCAAACTGTTTAAACTTTGCCGACGACGCAGTTTACGTTCTGTTTTTTAAGAGCCACAAATATAAATAAAAGTCCGCCAAGCAAGAAGTGTTGAACAAAAATCCACAACGTAAGTGGAAATTTATGAAGGTTAAAATATAATATAGTATATATGATATCAAACCGAAACCAAGTCGTGCCGTATATATATGTGATGCATCAAAGGTGCTAAGCAAATGAATCCGCATTTGAAAGTTTAGATATCGATGAGAGAGAACCCACACCTCTAAAAAAAAAGTAAATAACAAAAACACAGATACAAATACGAAATCGAAAACCAATACAAATGCAGCCACAGGTGGTTGACAAGAGTAATATTGAATTGTAAACCCAAAATCGAATTGTGTGCTCGTGTCAATGCTGTTGCTCAATTCAATGCAATTGAAACAGCCGAAAAAGTCGCTGTGCATATAGTATTTCAATACCCATACTATTATATTGATTGTGTTTCCATTATCAGTGACCTTTTTAGCTGTGCGTGTGTGTGTGTGAGTGGTATTATCAGAGCCTGGTGTATTATTCATTGATAAGTGTTAAGTATACAACATGTGTGCGTATGGCTAGGTTGAATACGTCAACGGCATTCCAAGTAAACGACACCAAAAACACCGTAGCCAGGTATTCAAAATCATGATTCATCGCTGATCGTGACTGTAATTGTTATGTTTTTTTTTCCCGTTGTTGTTGCCATGCTGCGTAAGACTACAAATATTGGTAAATCTACGATTTGTCTTACTCACTCCGCGGTTTCCAGAAACTCCCGAATTGTTTGTGTGAAAAAGTGAAATACAAATTAAGAATTCACCTTTCTTTTGTTTCGATGGACAGTGGAGACTGTATTGGAGTATCTATACGCGACTTTCTTAAACCGGTTCCCTCATCGGTTTCTTGACCAAGCCAAACTGTTGATACATTTCCCTCAGCGCGTGACTCAGTATCCAGAAGTTCCGATGGAATCACAGGCCCATAATTCATTGCCTCCAATTGGGCCACTGCAATTGCTCACTGTGCCCAATTTGTTTATTAAATACAGATACCCCACACTGCTCCATTTATCTCAGCTGACCACTTCAAAAGGCTGGCCAGGCTGTTAATTGTTGTTCTGCTGGCCGTCAATCACTTTTCCTGACTGGAGTGGAAAATAAAGGAAAAACAGCCAGGAGTTCGAGTCATAAAAGTGTCAGCGTGGCCGGGAGGTATAGGTGGTTAATCGGACGGATAAATATTTACTGGATTTCCCCCCATCGCAAATTCGCAACATCTAACAACTGTTTGGTTAAGCCTGCGAAAATCAATGGCCATAAGCGGTTCTTGGAAAATGTCCGTCTCACTTGCTACTTGCCACTTGCCACTTGCAGCTCTTTTTCACACCTTTCCTTTATGCACATGGCACATTAATCAGAAGGGGGCTTATGGCCAACTATCCACCAGATACGCAGATACCCCCTCCCCCTTCCCCCTTGCTGGTGTCAAATTAAAGTTACTTTACGGCAGTTGATTACGCTGAATTAAGGAGTTTCATTACGTATAAATTACTTTGCCTGCACTGCGCAAAAACCAATATTATTTGTTTGGAAAACTATTTTTGTATTAATTTACACAATAAATACAGAAGCGGAACACTTGTCAGTAGTTTATTAAAACTCTGACTCGCCTTTTCGGTGGCAACGATAATGTGTTTCAAGCGATTTGAATTCTCCAGAGGCAGTAAATATGAAATTACTTAATTTTAATCTCAAGAAGCTTGAAGTCCACTGGAAGTCTGGCTTCAATTCATAAAAAACCATATATAAAAAGCAATTTCCGTCACATCATTTTTGGATGGGGTTGTAAAAAAAAACAATAACGAAAACACAGATAATATTTTAGCAAGGAATGGTTTATATTTTAGTTTTTTATTATTATTATTCTTTATTTCTTTCAGTTTACGGAATAAGCTCAATATAATTTTGAGAAAAGCACTAGATAAACTCCTTAACTCTTTGGGGAATTGGCACATAAATAACCATTTGAGATAATATCTGTTTAATTGAATTTGCCGGTTACCAATAGTCATAAATAAAAGCCATTCGGCGGACAATCTACGACAGTCTCGCCCAACATTGAACACGTTTTCACACCACTTTGTGCGGTTTGTTTGGCATTCTATGAATGGACACCTTCGACTCTTTACATCCGCTGGTTGGCTTGTTGGCTGTCTGTGTCAGAACGTAAATAATAAATGGACAACGGACAACAAATATTTTTGGCCAGGCCATCGGAACTGTCTGCATGGGGCGTAAGCGTTTAACGATGGCCTGGCCATAAATCTGGCAAAATCGCTGAAAAGGCACTTGGCTTTCACCTGGTCCCTAGCTCTAGAATAGAACCCATTCATTAGCTCAGCAATTCCCGTTTGCAAACTTAACCACCAGCCTCATAAACTTACTCAACTGCACTTTAGAAAACCAGGAAAATATGTATATGTATATACATAGCTGCATTCTTGTTTCCGCCGGCGATAAAATTAAAAATGAACGCAACCGATTCACCCAATTATGTCCGAAGGAAGAAATGCATTGGGTAAACAATAAATTGAGCAATCTTTCATTGATGGCAGCGTGTTTTGAGGTCATGGCAAGGCACGAAATGGGCCATATACTCGGCTATATATATATGTATATTTATTTATTAATCGAGCAAAACCCAAAACAAACAAATTAAACACTTGTCGGCTATTAAGTGAACGCATATAACATTTCTATTTATTTCCCAGCAGCAGCTGGCCAACAACTTGTTGTCGCCACGCGTTGTAGTTGTATAATATCTGGGCAGAATGCCAGCTATTCAATTTCACTGGCTGCTTTTTATTTTGGTTTTATTAGATTCGCAGTTCATGGAAAACAAAAGAAATCATTTTTCCCAAGTCTTACAACAGGCGTTGAGATTAAGGGTTACATAAGTAAAAAGTTTCTCAAATGACACATCTAAAAGATACATTACCTGCTCCGGTAATTTCACTTTTATTTCATTTGACTTTCTTTGCCGGTTATGTAAATGTTGCCAAAAAAAAGTACATTTAATTCATTTTTCTTTTTTTGCTAGGGCATTATTTAACTACCTGCAGAAAAAGCCAGAAAGTACGTATATTTCCTGGTCTTATTGTAGCGCCATTTAATAGCCGTTGTTAAGATAGGCCGTTGCGAAACGCTTATCTAAACAGACCGATGATAAGGTGCGTGGTTAGAATCAGTATCTGTCAGATACTGTATCTATCTGCTATATACCCGCAGCTCAGCAACAGCTTGGCTGTGATTATAAGGGCTGAACTTATCTGGCAGCTTCTCGGGGACTTGCTACTGCCTTCTTTCTCCTTCCAGTTGCCAATTTATCAAGGCGTCACTTTTGTTTGTCTCTCGGATGTTGTTTATGCATTTGTCTTGCCGATTAGCGCTGCCTGCTGCTATCGCTTCAAAAATGCATTACATCTGCGACCAGAAGCCCGTATGCCAATCCTCAGCTGGGAAATGTTAGAGGGGCGTGGACGGGGGCGTGGTTGACAGCAGAAAAAAAAGAGCCAACACATAAATGGCTAAACTCGCTCTTGTACGAAATGTGTGGGTGGAACTCGCAGCAGGAGCTGCACTTGCCCAAAAAAGTACAACAAAAAATGTCAATAAAAAAGAGCAGGCGGAGAGGGGGTGTGGGGTGCTGCGACCATATATCAATTAATTAAAGTCGGACAAGAGACATAAAACAAGATGTTGGTGAATTGCTCCCGCTGATAACTCCCCCACAACTAAAGTGACCTCGATGTAATGGCGCCAAAACGTCTGCTTAATTAATCAATTCGAGATCTATTAATTCTGCAGACTTTGGATTGACAAATTACCTAGGAATTGTCATTAACTTTTACTTGTCCACAATTTAAAGTAATTAATGTATTATTATGTAGAACTTTGGTTAGTAAATACTATTTTCGGAATTATATTATATTTTATAGTACACTTGGATTTTAATGGACCTTCTTAGGTTTAATTTAATATATAATATTTTACTACAAGCAAATAGATTAGGAAAACAACAAAATTTGCACAATTTCTTCAATTAGGCGAGAAAAACAAGCTTGACTTAGTCAGAATTCTTTTGTTATAAATTATGTCACCCCAAAACTTTGTCGAAAGTTTTTCTTTCTTATGAAATAAGTTTCTGTGCAAAAGTAATTTAGGTTGTGCTTTAGTATGGTTAAAGACGACATTTAAATTCCAAATAAAATGCGTACCCTTACCAATTCGTATGACATCCGTAGGTTTCATTAGCGTTCCTGGTTAGCTCACGCCTACTTATGGCCATTTTTAGTCCTAACGAAAGACACTTGGTTAATGGAATTAACTGGCATTCCCTGTAATGAAACATTACCGTGTCACCATTCCCGCAATCATTAAAAGACACGCAAACTGTGCCAAAGTCGCGTCATTATGCAGAACGATGATTAGACATTGGTTTGGGCCAAAAAGCGAGAGTTGGCCCAAAGCCCACACGCGGTTTTTGGCCTGGGTGGGCAGATTGGGCCCAGATTTCGATAGCGTTGTTAACAGATGGCTGGCAGCAATTGACAAATAGTTTGATTTATGAGGCTGCAAATCTTAGCTTGGCCCAAATTGCAAATTTCCATTTGCCTGCGTGCCGCTTTTTGAATTTTTAATGAAGCCAACCAACCCACACCCCCTTTTTCCCGCTTCCAGGCAATGCAGATGCATAAAAATATTTCCTGATATTTCGCATTCCTTCGGCTTGTTGCTCATTATTTTTGGCCAAGAGCCAGCGGCATGTTTGCAATTGCAATCACAGAATTTGTGTACGACCAAACTTTCCATTAAGATGTTGCGGGCCAAATTTCAATCGAAATGAAAAACAAAAGGCGCTCGACGAAAAACCACTTGACTCTTGCACAAACACACGCACCGACACAAAGGTCAACGGGGAAAATCAAATAAAAGCCAGGAAAACTCAGGCGAAAGAGTCGTAAATTTCCATGGGCGTAGGGAAAAACAAAGGTAATCCAAACAAAGAGACACTTCTCCCGGCTCCAGATAATTGCAGAAATAAACTCTGAGTTGTGGCCCATAGAAAATTCAATTTGAGAAAAAAGGAGTTCCAAATTAAAATGGACGGCAGTGGAAAAGCGGAGGAAAGTTTCCACGTGATGAGGGTCACTCGTATGCGGATGCCGAGCACGTAATCTGGAAAATTTTGGAGTGTGGGGGCGTGAACCGCGATCCAAAACACGAGACGGAAAACCAGGGAAACCAAACACAAACCTCGAATTGAATCTGTTGCACATGCAGCGAGTGAAAAGCACGAGCTGGCCAACATTTTCATTTATTGGCCATAAAGAACCCAATGATGTTGAAAGATTTTCCCGGCAAAGCGTTAAACTGTCAAAAGTTTGGACGTAAAACGGTGTAGGAGTTTTTTTTTTGGTTGAAAAACATGGAACTAATAAGAATGTTGTTTGTTTATGGAGCCAAAACATGAAATGGCAAGCCGTTTTTATGGCAAAAACGCATGAAAGAATTTCCTTGTCTCCCCATAAATAAAAGGCTGGTCAGTGCATAAACTTGCGCCAAACGTGTGCTTAAGTGTACCACTGCTGTTTAAATATAAAAAAAAACCTGGAGTTTTCCAACAACTATTATGAATAATGATATATTCTTAGAAATATTTATAAAAAATGTTGATAAAGTATTACTTGTTTATGTTAACAGATATCAGATTCATAAACAAACTTAAAACTCTGCACAAATCTATCACTTGGTTCACGGAATTAAATGTTTAGATATGAATAACACTTTAAGAAATTACAAGAGTAATGCTAGATGCGTCGAATCATTTATCAACTACACGATTTTCTTTTAGTTTTTTGTTAAAGACATGTCTATAAACACCTTGTAAATGAATAATATGTATTTCCACCTAATTAACTTGAATTGTATTTCAAATTTAAGGATAAAATTTAAATAGATTTTGCAAGAAATTAAGTAAACACTAAACTTTACTTATCAATATTTTCATAAAATCAAAATTTTTAATTTTGCAATATTGTTTTTAGTTCTTAAAATGGCTTTCTGTTTCCTAAATAAAAGGATTTTACTACCTTGTAAACACCATAAATGTTTTTCAATGATTCCCGCATTGAATATATATTTTATTTTTTTATTGCTGCAAGATCACTTCTTGAAAACAAAAGATTTCGCAATATGTGTTCGATCAATGGAAAAATGATTAATGCAAGGCGACACTTGCTCTCAAGAAAAGTTCTCCGCTTACAAATGCAGTCAGCCAACCGGTTTTGGTACTATATGGAATTTCTATATACCTATTTGTGTATTTTACACATATGTTTATAACGGAAAGGCTGTGTGCGAGGCAGTTTAATTAATACGCAAATATTGTCACTTATGTAAACAGATTTACATGAAGGTCTGAAATGAAAACGTGAGTGCAAACGTCACACATGAGTGACCAAAATGGTGGGAAAGGGGATCATTGGGTAGGGGGTCATTAATGAAAGAATTAAGGCGGCGCCACTCGACCATGGAATGACGTCATTCTTTATTATTTATACGACTTGATGGCCGTAAACAATTGTGAGATAAACATATGTTAAACATCGATATGAGCCCCGATAATCGCGGATTGAGGAGATACGACCCAAATAATACGAAAGCTTTATAAAAGACTTGATTTATTGTTCCGCTTTGTTATCTGACAAAACTACTTAGAAATTAAAGAGAGTGTGAATGTGATGCATCTGCGGAAAAGCTATGCAGAATGACTAGCCAATTAATAAGAAAATGGATATTTTCTTTTGTTCAAAACAGACATATGGGAAATTCTTATTTATTCCACTGGTGTACAGCAAAAATTAATTTATATCTGGTTTTAAGTGCGCAGATTAATAAAAGCTAAAGTGGTTTCTTATTTTTAAATTAATTCTGAAAGTTTTCTAGTTGAACCAGATGCAATTAAATAGTTCTAGACATTTTAAATTGGTTCAAGGTTTGAAGTGGATTTCTGATCGATTTCAAAGGTATATGTAATCTCCTCAGATTAGTTCGGACTCAATATATATATAAAAAAATGTCTTTAGAAAATTATGGGAAAAGTCTTTCTTCTTACTCTTCTTTTATTAAATCTTAGCATCCTATTTCAATAAATGTCCAATATAAATAAAATCATTGACGAGTTAAAGATCTGTTTATAAATATTTCAAGTTGTTTATGTTAAAAAAAAATTCTTGAATCGATTGTCATTTTTCCTTTTGTATTGGCATAAATATATTAGCCAGAACTAGAAGAAAATAAAAGCTGTGTAATAATTTCAGCAATGTAAATAAAATAAGCCGAAATTGGGGCAGATATTTTGAGAGGTAATTGGGATCTGTTTGCGCACTAAGTGCAGAAATGTGTACTCAAGATAGGGGAAAAGATAAAGATACAGATCCCCCTGGCTGGCCACCAACCGGCCTCATTATGTTCGGGCTAATTGCACGACCTGAGTTCCGTAGGCTGTGAAAAACAATCAGAGAAATATCAGAGCTGAAAAGGGGATTTGCCTGCAGCTGGGACTGGCTGCAATTAGGGCGCCCTGTAATTTGCGTCACGGGCACGTGAGGAACTTTAAAATCAGCAGAAAAAACTTTAGCCAAGATATAAATAGCCTGAATCGGGGATGAAGGAAAATGCCATAGCCCAGCGTCGCCCTTGAAAATTGCAAAGTGGGCGTGTCGCCATGACAACAGGCATTCCAGCGACAACACAAACCGGTGCACGGAAAAAAAAGCAACTCGATATCAGATCGAAGTTAGCAGGCTTTTTAAATTTTATACATCTTTTTAATGTGATTAAAAAGGTAGAGCCTAGAAGCATTACCTCTGATAAGAAAAAAAGATAGGGTTTAATTCGCACCGCTACCGAATAAATGTTAAAACATATTTTTTCCTGTGTTGAGAGTGACTGGCATTTATAGGTGGAGTTGGAGAAGTTGTAAGTTCTCCTCGTCAAAGTCAAAGATATTGCTGGCGGGCAGCAACTTGCAACTTGCAACATGTTGCCAGACACATTTGATAACCTGTCGGCTACTGGGCAGCGTTTCATTAACGACCATCCATCCACTCTGGGAATTCCTGATGCGGATTCAGTCAGGGGTGGTGGAATGAAATTTTAAAAAACCAACTTATAATATTTATCTTCGCCAAATTCTAAGAATTTCATTTGTGGAATTCCATTTATGCCGGAAAACCATTTGTTAAAAAAACTGAGCAATGCCCTTAAGCTTAGAAATCGAACAAAAAAACAGAATATGACTCAAAATTATAGAGATATTACAAAAATGTGTCATTTTGTGCAATTTTAAATTCAAAATATAACAATTTAACAAAAAATGAAAGCAGATACTTTATAGGATCGGAAATGTGCTCTTCACTATATAAAAATTACAATATCCTCTGCAAGAGTATAAAAAAGAAATTGATAACCACAACATTTATTTTTTATCATATTAACAAAATTATAAAGTTGAATACTGGAGTCAGTCTTGAAGAAAGCGTGTTCCACATTCTTAATGTATTACACCTTTCATCGGGGATTTAGCTACTGCTCGCAGGTGATTAGCGGCCAAGTCAATATTAGCCAGCTGATTGCGTTTAAGCCGCAATGCTCGTGGTGTGGACATGTGGGACAGGTGAAACCAGGGCAATATCAATTAGCCAATAAACGCCAGAACGGGCTGAAAACTGACCTCGCGTCCTGGTAGTGACAAAGATGAATGGCTCTATTTGCTGGCCAACTGGAAATTAGCCACAATAAGTCGACTAGGCCAAAATGTCATCACGAAGGCGCTTGGAGGAGTGCCCTCAAAGTTTGCCAGCAAATTAAATTCCAGTTTATCGATGTCAAGCGAGGAGCCGGGACACTTGTTTTCTGAGGCTTGGGGGGATTACATTTTAACGACACGGCCACGGAAGTGGCCCATCAGCAGCCAGCCAGCTCGATTGCTCTAATTGTCGGCAAACAGTTTCTCACTCAGGGAAAAAATTTGAAATACTATAAATTTATTTTGTTTTGATGCGTCCTATTAAGTTAAATGATTGAATAAGTTAAATCATACAATGTAAAAGATATGTACCCTATAATTTTAATTGTCTAAAGTTTCTATTTGTTAAAAACTCGAAACAAAAATAAATAAAATAATAATAAAATAAATACAAAGTATGTGTCCAATTGCCTATTTCTTAAAAATTCCAAAATTTGTCTAAGAAAAATCCATAATTTATAAATCAAGATTATAAACACTTCTAATTTAAAAATATTGTTGAGGCATAAGAATTTTATTTGAATAACAAGCTAATAAAAAAATGAATATGTTGATAGAACGAATACCAAACCCAAAATTTCAAATGATGATAACTTTTTTTGGCGAGTGACCAACGGCAATGGACAGTGGTCAGTAAACTTGTTTAATTGTGCATGTCCCGTTGTCATTTGGTGGCTTAGACTAGCTCAGCGTGTGTGACAGTGAATTATGGCCACGTGGGTGACCTGTTGCCTCACTCGTAGGTGTGTCCCAGCCCCTTCCCTCTGGCGATAAATGTAACGCCGGAAACGCTCTTTACAAATGCGGATATGACACAAATAAAATTACAAAAATGTCTCAAGAACTCTCCATGCACCACAGTGCGTATGCGTATTGTGTTGATGTTTATGCGCACAAGCAGTTTTGATAATTAAGCCGATTTTTTTTTTCTCAGATTAAACGACTGTTGGGTACACATAACTTTTAGAGCACAAGGGTATATTGAAATATCCGAAAAGTATGTGCAAGCGTTTTTTAAGCTTTTGGTCAGCTTTCCATGTCTTTGGGAAATGCAATTTCGGATGTTTGTAAAGAAATGGGTATCTCAAAGTCGAGAATGTCAGCTTAAGCGTTCTTTCTTGTTTTTCTCTTTTGTTATTCTTAACGGTCTGTTGAATGAAAAAGATTATTGTTAGCAACACTTCTTATCAAAACAATTCTTCTGTCGTTCAATGTGTCACTCCTGCAAAAAGCTTTATTCCGCTCCAGACTGTTGTGCAGTTCGCTTGTTTTTGAGAGGCGTATAAAATTCGGTGACAATTTAATTTCAATTATATCATCAAATTAAATATAAACAAAAAATAATAATTTAAAGTAAAGTACTAATAGTGTAAGAACTTTGTGTTAAATGAGCCAGTATACAAGTCTAGCAATAAAGTACACAAAAAGCAAACAGCAATTTTACTGGCACTTTTTAATAACAAGTGTTATATAAACAAAAAGTATTTATACACGATAAGCTTAGTAAACGATGTATCTAAGTTATTTATATCCGCAACATTGTTTCCAAATATATAACCGTTTAGCAACATGTAGCATTTATATTTGGAAGCGTGTCATTTTCTCAATCATTTCATCAATTCAACGACTTAAAAACAGACCACAAAAAAGCTGATAAAGAAATAAACGCAAAAATAAAGTAACCAACAAAATTTAAATAGATACACAATTTGCTACTTAGTGAAACATAGAAATACAGACCAAAAAAGATTATTATTAGACCCACTCTCAAATAATTCCTTGAAATCTTTAACCAAAACAACAAATTTCCTTTTATTTGCAGTGCAACGCTAAGTGAGCAAAGTGTCTTCCGTCGTGAACATGGCATTACTGAGCCAGATGTGTTAAATTTGAATGTTTAGGATAATCAAATTGGTATACTAAATAACCGCAAAGCAAACAAAAAACTCCAGCCACATGGCAGTGTTCCAAAGGAGGATTGTGCTGCCACTGCTAGTTTTGATCTCTTGGAGCTATGCATGTAAGTAGCAATGAGCATATCTCAATAAAGAATAATAATATTTGGAATTAAATGTTGTTCAAAACAATATCGTCGAATTAATAACCGCAAACTTAAAAAAAAGTTACCAGTGATAAAGCTTTCAACTTGCACATTTAAAAAAAAATATACATATCTCCACATACAGATTTATATGGAAGCGAATATGGATTGATATTTATGTGTGGGCAGCTGCCCACTTCGCTTCCTTTCTCGCCTTTTTTAAAATTTATATAGCCTGCGAAAAAAAACACAGAAATACCAGTGCCTTGCTGATAATATACACTTAAAAATATACTTAATTTTTTTTAATTTATTTTTTAGGATACTATTTTTGATAAGTATCAAAATTATAAATATTGAAATAATTATTTATAATTGTTTAGGTATAATTCCTAAAGACTCCCTAAATGCACATTTTAATTTATTTTTCTCTATGTGATGCCGTAATCCATTCATCTTCCAAGTTTCTACAACTAGAGTGTACAAACACCGATCTGAACTTTGATCTGATGTTGATAAACATCCGAATTTCTGGCTTGACGCCGCTTTTGTCATTCAACTGTCGTTTCTATTAGTTATAATTGTGATGCCTGATCCGATGTACATGTTTGAATACACACATATAAAATATATGATATGTAGTGCACGAGGCAGAGCCGAGAGCATAATGCCTATCAGGGAATGCCTATTGTTATCGTCTGTAAACAAATAATTGAGCGAAGAGGGAAAACAATCGCGCTGAGCAGAGGCGTAATCATTGCATAGGATAGTAGTATAGTGGGATCAATAAAGTATGGAGAATGGGATCGGTATGTTCAAGTGCCTCTGCGCTCATGTTTCTCCTATGGGGCAGATCGACCGCAAATCACTCGAAGTCATTATTATAGCGCCACCATTGACTGGGGATGTGTCCAATGCAATCTGGAAACCGGAGGCTAGATAAAGTTGCATGTGAAGTGCTCTGTTGTGGGGCATTCGAGCGCTCAATGAACAATACACATACGAGTACAGTTGACCTTCTGGTACACATAAAAAAATACCCTAGATCTATTTAAAAGATTAATAAACTATTAGTTGTTATGGCAATATACAATTTATTCTCACTTGGAACATATTACCTGTATGAAAGAATCAAATTTATTTTTTATTAATTAACAATTAAACCATTCTTAAAGATAAGCACAATATACCAACGTATAATTCTTACTCGAATGAATTAAAGTAAACTTCTGTAAATGTTACTTCCACATTAAAATTCCTCATTATTTAAAATGAAATTAAACTACCTTCCTAAGAAAAAATCAATTACAATAACTTACAATATTTTCTCGAATACATTTTTAGTTCCCCAGCCCCCCCTGGTCGAGTTGGAGGATGAGGACATTACCGCAAACTGCGGAGGCGAGAATGGAGCTCCGCTGATGACGCCCTGCAAGAACTCCATAATTCTGGAATACAATACCAAAACCGAGCTGAAATGCGAGGCGGACGGGCCGATGATCTGGTGGAACAACCACCAAGTACTTCCAAGCACTCCGTTTGAAAATACCGAGGATCCGACACGGCCCTACGGCACAAGCCTGGAACTGATCGATGTGACGGCCGACCAAGTGGGTGCCTATTACTGCGTGAAGTCTACGAATCATACGAAAATCAGAGAAATGCCGGAGGAGGAATTGATCGAGTTGGTGAGCCTGGGCAACGCCAGCTCCATCTACGTATACGTGAATGACCCAAGCAATAAGCTGGTCCTCCTCGATGTCATAGCTACGGCCGTGCAGTACACCGACGTGGTTGTACCCTGCAAGCCAACGATGCCCGACACAGAGGTGCTGCTGGAGACCAGTGATGGAGCTGTGAGTGGACAGGGTCTAATTTTTTTTGAAAGCCTTCCAAAAACAACAAGTTTAATCCATTAAGAAGGGCCTGCATGAATCTGAATAGGGACTGCAATGATAATAATACACTTTGATAACCCATACAAATGTGTCTATAAGTATGCATCAAGATTTATTGATCTTTTTATATCATGGCACACTTTTAGACACCTTTTTCAGAATTAGATTATGCAGAGTAAAAGAAAGAAAACTTACAGCATTAAGTTAGTATGGCTAAAACCTTCGAAATCATGACTTTCCTTTCCCAAGGTGACGAAACTATGGATGAGTTCGAATGGTACCATTCAGGGCAATTCCAAATCGTTCGACAGTGTGCGGTACGATCCCAGGCGGGGATTCACCTTCTTTGTCATTGACGATATATCCGGTTACTATAATTGCAAGGCAATGAACCAATGCGCTATTTTTGACGTTAACTACAGTATGTCGCAGTTTGCCTTAAATTAAATTCGTAGTTAAACCCTTTTGATCCTTGTATATACATACCATACTGTACAGACTATTTATATCCTCGATAACTAAATATTAAAGCGTAGTATTAACAAGTCAGTCCCAAAGTCCGTTACAGTATTGATAGGCTGCTGAAAGACAACCCGTTTTCTAGGCTCCCATTTCTTTACCCAATATCTGACCAATACACCTGTGTGCAGGTACATTCCAGCAGATCCGTCGGTCGGTACGATCCACAGCGGGGATTCACCATCGCAATCCGCAGCATCGCAGATGGCGGCGATTACTACTGCCGGCCAAAAGAGGCCTTTCCGGATAACGAAGAGGAATTGGTCATCATTCCTGTACGCTTTATTGGTAACGGTCACATTGATAGTGAGTTTTTGCACCCCAAAGTTTGTGATTTGTGATTTCCGTCTATAAATGTCGTAAATATTGCTTTCCACTATTCCACTATTATTTTTCAAATCGATCATCTGAAGCGGTTTCGGTTGGCTGCGGTTTTGGTCTCCTGCGGCCAAATATCTAATCTATGCAATTATTTTTTCTTCCAAATTCATGGCTTTAGTCACACTGTAGGCGACACACACACACACATTAACGATACACATGTTGTATCCACTCACACAACATTAAAATACTGCTTTCAAGTTTGAACTTTTAATTTAGTAATACTTTTATTGGTGGTATGATTTTAATGTTTGGATCTTTTTAAATCACAATGATTACAATCGGAACTCAGAGGCCTTATTTTTTAACACATTTATTAATAAAGTTTAAGAAGTTAGATTTTTTTAAATTTCACTCATTCACCTGTTTATTTGTGGTACCGTGTCCACAACGCACAAACACTGCTTGCTAATTACGTACGTGTGCTAACCTATGGTATTTCTCTCTTTCTCTGCGTTCCTCCCACTCCATGTCCCATGTTAAAATCTTGATTGAATCTATACCCGTACCCACTGTCACGTCAATGTACTAACTCCTCCAGAATCAGGATTGGAAATTCCCAGTACCCAGTACCCACCGCCATCGGGATCCTTCACTAACTCACGGGTCACCGGTGACGATGACGAAGTCCTCCCTACTAACCAATCGACGGGCAAAGTGGCACTAATCTATACTGATGGTGATGGTGATAGTGATGGTGATGGCGATGGAGCTTCACCCTGGAATCGGGCGAAGCGAAGTCCAGCCCGGCTGTCCCCGATGAATGCGTCGCCCTCACCCAGACCAGGGCGTAAGTGTTGTCCTGGCTGTTGTTGATCTGTTTCTGTTTCTGTTTGTCTCGTTTGTCTCCTTGTTGTGTTGTCCTCCTGGCTGTGCCCTTTATTTTGCATCCCCTACGTTCTCGCTTTGTGCTCGTTTTTTGTTGGTTATGGACTTATTTAACACCAGTTGCTACCTATTAACTTAGCCACTAATTTGGTAATACTAATCCCGGCTAACACACCTGCCACCTATGTTATGTAGAAACGTTAACCCATTTGTGTCCACGTCTATGTATGTCTAACCCGACCATCTGCATGAAGCTGTAGCATTGCTGGCCACGCCCAGTCCCTTGCGAAGGGTATCTAATAAAGCTAAACTTTCTACCAACGCCACAGAAGCCGGCAAACCGCTGCCAAGTCCCGTGATCAAGCCCCTTCCAGACCGTCACGTCATCACGGGCACCAACTTCACCCTGGATTGCGAGCAGTCCGCTTACTTCCACGCAACATACACCATGAAATGGCAAACTCCGGGTAGAGACAAGGTTAGTAAAATCGGCTTCTTGTATGTTTTAAGGGTTACATTGCTTTCAGAATTAAAAAAAAATTAAGTTTTTTGCGGTTCAACTTAGGAATCCCATTTATAATAATTTTGTGTCCATACCTTGAACTGACTATAACCTATAGCTGTCATATAGGATAAGATACGAAGTTAAAAGTTAATGCTCTTCCCCAGGATCGCATCTCATTCACGGAGGCCTCAATTGATACGAAGACCAAGAACAGCACCCACCAGTTGGGTAGGAGCACATTGACGGTACTGAATACCCAACGTTCAGATTCCGGTCTGTACAAATGCCAGGTCACGGAAAATGCCAAGTCAAACATACAATTCTCCTCGTACAAGATTAAAGTCTTAGGTAGGTGGTTGGAAATTACGAAATGTGAGAGATATTTATTCACTTTTTACCGAAACAAACAGGTCCAGACGAAACCTACTTGAATGTGCACGAGCCATCGGGACATTACGATGTACGGGAGTATGCCAACCGCACTATCCAGATGACGGCCAACTTCGAGGGTTATCCAACGCCCGAAATCAAATGGTTCAAGCCAGATGGAACAGAGGTGCGCCAGTCGGAGAACAACCTGAAGATCATATCCACGGAGCTGAGCACAACGCTCAAGATTCTGAATGCCCAGCTGCAGGACAGCGGCACATACGTCCTCCGGGGCACGAATACCTTTGGCACCAAGACCAGGGAGTACAACGTGAGTGTGATGGACGCCCCGGTACTGAGGATGTCGGACGCCTATGTCCAGGTGGGCTCCGTGGTGCGACTGGAGTGCAGCGTGAGCGCCTTTCCGCCGGCGATAGTCACCTTCGTGTTCCGTCCCTGCCGCCTGGAGCCCAATTGGCCCACCTGCACCGAACCCTTTCAGAACTTCAGCGTGAGTACAACGATGTTGCATAATGTTGGTCCGGGTATAAGGCTTTATTCTATTCTATCTTAAGTAGAAGGAATTGCAATCATTTATGTTACGATCACCACCATCTCTAAATTTCATTACCAATCTTATACAATTTTTAAACAAAGCATAGCTCTAAAAATATATGGAATACAAAACTTTCTTTTCATTTCCATTTATTTTTTTTCTAAATTATTAAACAAATAAACCATTTTGGTGGAGGCTGAGATTAGTCAACAAAATTAGTATTAGATCTCAATAACTAAAGCTATATATGAAATGTTTAAGCTTAGCTTAAATGGTATTTGCATTGTCCGCTTAATTATATTTTATTTGTTGCTCCTGTGTCGTCCCATGCGTTGGTGTTATTCATCTGCAGTTGCCAAGAGTACAAGAGGAATATGAGGTAAATTCTTTGTTAGCAATCCACTTGCAAATTCTTGTCAGCACATTTTCAAATCACTTCTTGGCCCAACCCCACAGTTCCAAACCAAACCGAGACCCGGAAAGTTGAGTGTGGAAACCATAGTCGAGGTATCCTTCCGGCCCACGGAGCCAGGAATCCTCACCTGCATTGCCCAGAATCTGGTGGGCGACAAGGAACGAAGGACCCTAACCAAGGCGCACGTATTGCTGGGCAATATCTCTGAGAATATGACCATATATGGCTTCGACAAGGACCAGAAAATCGCCAAGGAAGACAATTTGAACTTTACCTGCGAGGCACTGGCCTATCACTTCGACGGCAATCTCAAATGGCTTCATGATGGCGAGACATTGGAGGAGTCCAAAGGTATATAGATCGAGGATATATTTTTAGGGATTTATTAAACTATAATTAATTCAACATATTTCAAATCCACAGGTGTTATTATTGAAAACAGTAATACCAATTTCTCCTACAAGAGCACTCTGCATTTTACTTCGGTATCCGACATGGACCGCGGAACCTATGAGTGCCGGGCCTATGAGATCAGAAATTCCTCCCTGTACACCAGCCGCGAGATAACCATGTACGTCCACGACCCTTCGCCTCCGCAGTGGGTGAGCCCCAGCCAGAATGCCAACTCGAAAATCAAGAGGAATCTGAGTCAAACTCTGGAGCTGGAGTGCGTCTCCAAGGCTATTCCCGTGGCCTCGGTGCGGTGGTTCAAGGACGACGTGGAGTTGGCCGAATCGAAGCTCAGGCACTTCATTGGTAATGGCGAAAAGCTGCGGATCACTCACCTTTATCCCGGCGACGAAGGCGCATACAGGTGTCTGGTGGAGAACCGGCTGGGCAGCATTCAGAGCTACTTCACGGTGGTAATTTCAGGTGAGTTTGACTTGCATTTCTGTAGGCTTATTATAAATCATTTATATTATTTCAATGCAGACCTGCCCGGTATTAACGCGTTCTGGATTTGGCTCGGTACGATTATATTCCTGATGCTGATCAGCCTGTGCGTCTTCCTGGCCCTTCGCTACCAGAAAGAGCACAAGCGGAATCTGGCCCTAAAGGCCGCCGGTCTGGCCAATTTCGAGGAGGGTGCCGTGGGGCACATTAATCCCGATTTGACCCTGGACGAGCAGGCGGAACTGTTGCCCTACAATCGAGAATTCGAGTTCCCTCGGGAAAACCTCAAGCTGGGCAAGCAGCTGGGAGCCGGAGCCTTTGGCGTGGTCCTCAAGGGAGAGGCCAGGAACATCCGGAAGGAGGAGCCCACCACCACGGTGGCGGTCAAGATGGTCAAGCGGACGGCCGACAACGAGGTGGTGCGGGCACTGGTCTCAGAGCTCAAGATAATGGTCCATCTGGGCCAGCACTTGAACGTGGTCAATCTCCTGGGAGCCGTTACCAAAAACATTGTGAAACGTAAGTTTTAGTGAGAAGTTTTTAAGATCACTAAAATAATGATGATTATAACATTTGGTTAATACTGATTTCATATTAACATCTATCTTCTTATAGGGGAACTCATGGTTATTGTTGAGTACTGTCGCTTTGGCAATATTCAGAACTTTCTGCTGAGGAACAGGAAGTGCTTCATCAATCAAATCAATCCAGATACCGATCACATAGATCCCAACATCATGACCCAGCGCATTTCCGATAACTTTGACCTGCACCGGTAAGTGATTTCGGGGCAGTATGATGACTAACAAGCCTGGCCTTAATTAACCATTTAGTTTAAACCTTACTTTAGATAACCGTTGTGTTGACTAACTCTTATACTATTTTGTTTTTTTGGTTTTGGTATACATACGCTAAATTTTACCCACCGACTAACAATCAACCCAACACGATCCTCGATCTAATTAACTCTTGCAACACTCCACACACACACACACAAAACACTGAATGTTTTTGCACCTGTGCTTACGATCCCGCTCCTGGTTGTGGTCTCCTCCTCTGTGCTCCCCGCTCTATGTGTCTCCCTCTGTGTGTCCTGTGGTTATGTGGTTATGTGGTGTGGCGACTAAACTCCAACTAACAGCGATGCGAATGGTGGTGGTGGCTTGAAGTACGCCAATGTCCACTCGTACATGAATCAATTGCACTCGCCGCACAACAATAACACCCAACCGCCGCCTCACCGCAGGAACTCGGACAATGATCCCCGACCGGGCACCCGAGCCGGACGACCAGGATCCGGATCCGCCACCTACAGCTACGACCGGCAGATGGACACCTGTGCCACCGTGATGACCACCGTTCCGGAAGGTTGGTTCTTAACCATATTATAATAGCCACAAAATGTAGATATCCACAGTTGTCAAGCTTAAGACATTAGAACTAGTTGAAATATCTTGTATCTACAATTTGAGGAAAGCTTAAGAAAAAATAACATCAAATAAAAACAGGTCACCTTATTTAAGTCAATTAAGACATCATAATATATCATAGAAACAGCATTTTATATATTTAGTGTATTTGAAATAACCTTACAGTAAACGTAAAGCTAAAGGGAAAATAACTAATATTCGTTTTTCTATTTTGTCGGATTTTTAGACATTTTGGACAAAAGTAAAAACTATTTTATATGTGAGGTTCACGAATCAAAATCATTATTTCCGGCCCATAATCTCTTAACTAATAGTTTTTTTTTCTGTGTAAGAATATTACAATAATTAGTACTGTTATTTTTATTGCCTTAACTTTCTAAGCAATTTATTTAATGGACTTAATATCCCATTTAACAGACGAACAAATTATGTCCAACAACTCCGTGCAACCCGCGTGGCGTTCCAATTACAAGACGGACTCCACGGAGGCCATGACGGTGACCACAATTGACCTGGTCAGTTGGGCCTTCCAAGTGGCCCGCGGCATGGACTATCTGTCATCCAAGAAGGTATTACATGGTGATCTGGCTGCCAGAAACATTCTCCTCTGCGAAGACAATGTGGTGAAGATTTGCGACTTTGGCCTGGCTCGGTCCATGTACCGAGGGGATAACTACAAAAAGTCAGGTATTATAATAATTAAAAAGCAAATGATTTGTAAGTTGATTCACTAAATTTGTATCGTCATTTTAGAGAGTGGCAAGCTGCCCATTAAGTGGCTGGCGCTGGAGTCACTGAGCGACCATGTGTTCAGCACCTACAGCGACGTTTGGTCCTTTGGCATTGTGCTTTGGGAGATGTTCTCGCTGGCCAAGGTCCCGTATCCGGGCATAGATCCCAACCAGGAGCTGTTCAACAAGCTGAACGATGGCTACCGCATGGAGAAGCCGCCCTGTGCCAACGGGGAGCTCTACGAGATTATGCTGGAGTGCTGGCGAAAGAAGTGAGTGTCTAAAAACTCTGTGAAAAACCACTCTATTATATTAATTTACTACTTCTTTTTACAGTCCTGAGAGCAGACCTTTGTTTACAGAGCTGGAGAAGCGTTTTGCCAGATTACTGGGCGAGGACGTGGCCAATGTAAGTGGGAATCTTTTAAGTCACAAAGTATACTATTTTCTACTGTACTTAACAGCACTATCTGGACCTAAACAACCCGTACATGCAGAGCAACATAGAGTACATGAAGAACCAGCCGACGGACTACCTGTCCATGATGGGATCCCCCGACGAGCTGGCACCGGCCGCTCCACGCTACGTGAACGGACACATAGTGCCCGATATCCGTGAGTATCCTTTCAGCCATGGACATTGATCAGGTTACTAACTGCGCACAATCACATCCATATGTCACCTGACCATCCAAATGCACCCACAACCATGCTGGCACACTAACTCAGGCATCGAGGAGCTGCCGGATGATTACATGGCAATGAGTCCGGACTCTGATCCCGATGCCGGCACCGCCATATTCTCACCCACGCGCCTCAAAGGCGAGGCGTCCGACTTTCCGGACTTCTCAAGCGAAACCACTTTCAATTTCCCAGGAGCGCGGCAATCGCCTACGCTGAGCAACAATCTGAACAGCGGTTCCAGCAAGCCGCTGCTCAAGAAGAACGGCCTGCCCACGGTGGCAGCGGCGGATCAGGATCCGGAGGAGATACCCATGCTGCACCGCCGCTCCGACGGATCGGACGACCAGAGTCCGGAGCAGGGCAGGAGATTCAATCAGGCCCTCCAGCAGCAGTATGTCACGCCCACGCCTTCGCCCCGCCATCATGTGGAGACGAAACTCAATGGGGATTCCGCCGAAAACTACGTGAATGTGAAGCCACCCAGAAAGAATATACCCGGCAAAACCACAACTGGAGGAGGGGGTGGTGGTGTTGGGGGAGCGGCACCCACGGAAGCCTTCTCGAATCCCAGCTACCAGTCACTGTCCACCGTCAACGAGCAGCGAAGGTATTAGGAAGTCCCGGAGCCATTAGTTTAAGTCCTCTACACAGCTTAGTTGGAGTTTTAAATGGATTGAAAAACAAGAGAACGCTATAGTCGGGTGCCCCGACTATCAGATACCCGTTACTCAGGTAAAGGGAGTGCGAGGGAGATGGAGATAGAAACTTTGATCACGCATAACTTTTTAACGAATGGTCCGATTTGAAAAATTTCTTCTACATTTCGATAGGTATTGATAAACACAATAAAACTGCATTTTTACTTTTCCGAAATATTTAAATTTTTAAAATCGTATCTAAGCGATTGTGGGCTTAAAGGGGGCGTGGCACCTTTTTGAAACAAACTTGCGCTGCGTAGGAACTCCTAGAATCTGCATGCAAAATGCCAATCTTCTAGCTTTTATAGTTTCCGAGATCTCAGCGTTCATACGGACAGACAGACAGACGGACAGACAGACGGACAGACGGACAGACGGACAGACGGACATGGCTATATCGACTCGACTAGTGACGCTGATCAAGAATATATATACTTTATAGGGTCGGAAACGCTTCCTTCTAGCTGTTACATACTTTTGCACGAATACAATATACCCTTTTACTCTACGAGTAACGGGTATAATAATTGATTTTAGGAAAACAAATTATTATAAAACATGATACAGCACGATAAAAATATTTAGGTTCCAACTGATCTATATAGGGGACTTTAAAAAACCATACTACTTAGTGACATTGTCAAGATTCTGATATAGCTTTAAGACCACCCACACTCACTCCATGTTAAATACTATTAATGCCATTTCATGTTTTAGCTTAGTCTAGATCTAAGCCGAATAAACTTATCTATGTATGTAATTGTTTGTCTTGTATTATGTATGCATGCACCTACGACTACTCAAATACAATGAGTATAATAACAATATTATCAAGCTCTTTTTTTTTAAACGGTGGTTAGCTTAAGCTGTCTGTCTTGATTAAATTTCCGTCCGTTTCAATGCGCCTCCGTTTTTCCTGCAGCTCTAATTCCATGAGTTCATTCTTCAGATTAATTGACTTTAGCTCCAGGCGATGTTTCTCAGCAGATCTGACATTTTCGTTGTAAAAGAATCTCTGTTGAAGTCGAATTAAGGCAATTTTCTCATCGGCCAATGATCTCATTTTGTTTCGTTTACTTAAAATAAATCTTCTTGGTAATTTTTTCTTGTTGGGGGAAAGGGGAGACTGAGATTCGACTGGCGTTTGATTTTCATCCTGAGGCAGATCCTAAAATTATAATTAGCTACAAAAGTTTTATATTTAGTTAAACTATATACTAAACCATATCGTTTGATTCCGTTCGAAATATTGGACTTTTAATACTGTCGACTAGAAATAAAAATAAATTTATTCTAATTTCAAATAAATATCTTCTTATTTACCTTCATAATCCTGTTGTTCATTATCCAGCGATTTGTCAGGATCAGACTCATGTCCAGCAATATTATCATACACCACGGATACACAATTGGTGGCTGGTTCAAACTCTTCCGCCGTGAAGAAGCGTGGAATCATTGAGCCCTCGGTCTTGAATTTAGTGTTCATGTTCTTGTACTTGTCCTTAAGGGTTCTCCAGGTGCGCTTGGACCCAGTTTTGTTGGAGAACTGGTGAGCCAACTTCTCCCAGGTGTCCTTTTTCAACTGGCAAGTGACCGCATCGGAAGACTTGTTGTCGATGATGTGCTTATAAGATTGGATCAGCTCCAACAGTATGATCTCTTCGGAGACGGCAAAGTTTTTGCCCCTTTTTCGGGTTGGTTTGTTTAAGGGGCTGAGGTTAAACATTTTATTTTAAATCGAGATTAACTAAGCCACAATTGACATTTTGGTTTAAGCCAAGCTGATGGCAAAGTAAACTAACCAGTTTACTAAAACTAACTTATATAAAATAAGTATTGGATTTTAAATTATTGGTCACGAAAATTTTCATAATTGTAAAACACCAATTACTGGCACAGAAAACATTCATATTAACCTAAACCTAAAAAATAAATAATTAAAAATTGCAATTCAAAAAAACTACTATTTCAAACTTTTTAAATCTGATTAACGGACTATCCGCTACCGATTATCCGACCGTCAACTATCGATTACTCGATAGCCGCTTAGTGTCACCTCTAGTAGAAATTCGTGTTGCTCTCTGTAATTTGTAATAATTGTTTTTAGCTCAATTCAATTGTTATTTACTCGGCCCCAAAATGATGGTAAGTACATATTGAAACCCAAAAACTAATTTAAATCTTTAAATTATTTAAGCAATTAAATTGCTTAGTAGTACTCAGATTTCGTGGCATCTAAAATGACGCCTCTCCCACACACAAAGAAAGTCTTATCACAAAAAAATGGGCGTAATTAGAGTGCATATCGGTTTAATGGTTTTTTGCCCCCATAGGACGGCACGGATGACTCAAATCTGCTGAACAGTCCCTCTGCCAACAATGGCAGCACAATGGAAATCGCCTCGCCCACAAATCCACTGGCCAATCCACCAGCAACAGGCGGGGCACCCGCACCAAGTGGTGCCACAAATGGCAGCGGATCCGCCACATCGCCGGATAGCTCCTCCTCCGCTCCGGCCACCCCCGCCGTTCTCGGCGAGAACGCCCTCCACGTCGAGATCTCCGATGCGCTGAGCGAAAAGGAAAAGGTCAAGTTTACAGTGCACACCCGCACCACGCTGCCAGGATTCGCGAAAAAGGATAACAATGTGGTGCGCCAGCATGAGGAGTTCGTCTGGCTGCACGACCGCATCGAGGAGAACGACGACTACGCCGGCTACATCGTGAGTTTGCGGTTAACGTATAAACATATTGCTAATTTATGTTTATCTTACCTAGATTCCGCCCTGTCCACCTCGTCCAGACTTCGATGCCTCCCGTGAAAAGCTACAGCGCCTTGGCGAGGGCGAGGGCAACATGACCAAAGAGGAGTTCAAGAAGATGAAATCGGAGCTGGAGGCGTTAGTGATAATTGTTCCGAATATTAATTTTTTTTATTCATGACATTCATATATACTTGCAGGGAGTATTTGGCCACCTTCAAGAAGACAGTGGCCATGCACGAGGTGTTCCTGCGCCGCCTCGCTAGCCATCCCGTTTTTCGCGTTGACCAGCACCTGAAGGTGTTCCTCGAATACGACCAGGACCTGTGCGCCAAACCCCGCAAAAAGATGGCCATCTTTGGCGGCTTTGTCAAGTCCCTGGGGAAGACCACGGACGAGATCCTGCTGAGCGCTACTGTGCGGGATGTGAATGACTTCTTCGAAAACGAGCTGCAGTTCCTCACCGAATACCACGGCCATTTGCGTGAGGCAGCGATCAGAACGGAAAAAATGACGCAGCGCCACAAAGATGTGGGCGACTCGCATCAGAAGATTTCAAATGCTTTGTCGCAACTCTCGACCACAGAGAAGGGTAATGTGGAGACTTTTGTGGCCAAATCGGCGGAGATATTCGAGAGGATAAAGGTGGGGCATAATCTTAATTCCCGCTTGTATTTGATTTTTTAAATCTTTAAATTTCCCTTAGAATCTGGAGACCCGAGTGGCCAGTGATCAGGATCTCAAGTTGGGCGACACCTTGCGCTACTATCAGCGGGATAGTGACGCTGCCAAAGCTCTTCTAATCCGGCGACTGCGATGTTTGGCCGCCTATGAGACGGCCAATCGAAACCTGGAAAAGGCGCGTTCCAAAAACAAAGATGTGCATGCGGTAAGTTTTGGTGGCGGTTAAAATATGTGCTTCCTAAACAATGTTTCAAAAAGTTTCAAGAGCAATTGTTTTCCCTAAAAAAAGTTTCCAGCGGGGCAATTAATTCTCACGCTTCACTAATTACAAAAAACAAATTATTTGCGTTCTTGTATTTTATTTCTACCGTCCACAACCCAAATTGCTCTGCTCTCTACTCTGCCTGTCCCTCCCTCTTCACTCTTTGTGCGTGTTTGTGGTTCTGTTTCTGCAGCCTTTGGAGGTGCAAGAGGTATTTGGCATTTAACGTATTAACCGTCGATTTAGTAGATGTGTCGCCACCCCACGTAACTGATGCATGTATTCCACCGTTGCTCCATTCATATTCACTCTAGCATGTCTTTGTTGTGACCCATTGTACCTGGTATAGAAAGTGACTAATCTTTCTTATTTACACCCACTTAGGCTGAGACTGCCCAGGCGGAGGCCTGTGAGAAGTTCGAATCGATGTCTGCCTGTGGAAAGGAGGAGTTGATCGGTTTCCGCAACCGACGGGTAGCTGCTTTTAAGAAGAGGTGAGGGATAAGTTTCCAAATATTTTGTTATAATATTAATTTAAATTTTTCAATTGCCAATTTAAGCCTCGTGGAACTATCGGAACTAGAGATCAAGCATGCCAAGACCCAGTACGAATATTTGCGCCAATCGTTGCTTGCGCTCAAAGAAATTGCCTGAGACGGGGAGTCGGCGGAGGCGGAGGAACCGGAAGCGGAAACGGATGAGGGGTAGGAGGACGAGTCACCCGCACATTGTTTACACACCCCTTTGAAACGCACGCCTCACTTAAAAAAACTCGACCCCGGGAGACGAAGTAAATCAATTGTTTAATTGCTAAGCAAACAGTTTATTATTGCACAGGCCAGCGCGAGTGCAACATTATTTCTTAGCCCACGTATTGTATTAACGAATATCCATTTGTTTTGTGAACAGAGCGCTTTTATATTTGTCAAACAAGCATTCCTCTCTAAAGCATAAACTACAACTATATTGTAAACACTTGCATTTGAAGCAGAATATAAACGAGAACTATTGTACAGAAGACAGGCTGTTTGTAATCAGTCAGTATACTAGATTTGCTTGGAATCGTTTCGGTAGCCAGGCAACAGGAAGCGTTCCCAAATTAAACGTTATAAGGATAGCACTTTCCAAAGGCGCTAGCAATTTAGTTTGTTGTTAGAGTTTCTTTCAGTTTCCTCTAGTTGTTTTTTGGATTGAAAAATCCCCAAGCCATGGATGATTATGGCGTCTTCGATTACAAGCGCCCTGCCAGCGCTACGGATCCCGATTGGAGGAGTTCGTACTATCACGGGCATCGTCACATCACGGACCTTAGGATGGATAATAAGTTAAATCCCAAATTTGCGGACAAGAGCATTTATGTAAGAGATCCTCTGCTGTCGCAGAAACCGACTTCAGAATGCATGGCCAATTATGTGTGGCAGGTGAGTAGCTTGAATCGTGTTTTCTTCCATGAAATTAACTGTTGCCCCTCAATCCACCCAGTACGGCAATCCCAACACCCTGAGGAATCCCTCGCTCAACATGAAAACGCAGTACATGAAGCCATTCGAGGAGGGCTGTCTTCGCTTTGTGAAGCGGAAGATGAAGCCCATCTCGAGTGTCAGTCATGACTCTTTTGTTCTCAAAGAACTGCCCGAGGAGCAGGAGATTCTGCCGATCACAATGCCAACTCCCGTGGCAGCCACCAAACTTATCATCGACCGTTCGGAGGCGTCGTACAGCAAGTACCTGGACCCCTCATCCACCACCTACAATCTCTCCTATGTTCGCTTGAGTCCCGAGGATTTATGTGGCGGAGTAGCGGCCCACGACAATATAACATTCTGGAATTGGTCGGAGAAGATGCCGCCCACGCGGAAGGTGTCCCGCGAAGTGGATCCCACGATGTGCGACGAGGGCTCAAAACAGCTCTGTCCCAAGCGGCGCGAGTTCCAGAATCTCAAAAAACCAGTGCCCCATTCGGGAATGGTCACCGAGGTTCGCGCTAACTTCACGGATCCGCAGTTCCGAAGAGTGGAATTCGATCCAGACGTTAAGCCGATTCTGGTGCACACGGAAGTTATTCCGTTTTCCAAGAGAAGCGAGTACGCAATCTACGGATCGGGTGAACCCGTTATTAAGTATGTTTAGTTTTGTCTTTGAATAGTTTCGACTTTACTTTCAGCTAAATTTATGTTAGCAAAATAAAGAACATGGTCACTAATACCCGACTGTCTATCAAGTGGGATATGGGAGTTCTTAGCCCACAAAGTTTGATTGACATTTAAATTGTTTAATTTACAAATAAAATATTTTATTCAAAGAAAGTCCTACAACGGTACACTTTTGTCAAAACTGAATATACTGTAGAATTTTAAGTTTTCTCATATCATTCAAATGAGCTAAAGCTGTAAGGCAAGAGGTGGTAGGCGGAAGTGACCAGCACCTCGTCATCATCCTGGATGGCGGGTATACAGTTCTCCTGCTCCGGCGGAGGAGCCTTGGCAATGTAAATCGGAATGTCCCTGTGCACAAACTCCAGGATGAACTGGCGGCAGACACCGCAAGGTGTGGTGAACTCATCCGGATGATAGGCAACTACAGCACCCGCCGTATACTTCTTCTCACCCTCGCTAATTCCCTTGGCCAGAGCACATCGCTCCGCACAATTGCCCGCAGTAAACGACACATTTTCGATATTGCAGCCAGTATAGATCCTGCCGCACTTGGCCCGGAAAGCTGCTCCCACTTTGAATTTGCTGTACGGCACATAGGCGCACCTGCGGGCGGAGAGGGCTGCCTCCAGCAGCTCACGACCGTCCTCACCTTAGGGATTTAGGAATAATATGAGAGTGACGGTGGGAACTACTATTCAGGTCAAGTGCACACTTACCGACTGCACAGAAGGCCACCGTGTACTCCTCCAGCATCTGGGGATGTGGCAGGTTCTCGGATTCACTTGCTCGACCCTTGTCCCCGTTAAGGCGCGCCTGCCTGCGGGCCAGGTCACAAAGCAAGCCCTCCAATGTCATCATGTAGGCTCCGAGGACCTTTCGGAGCTTTTGCTGGCGCAACTCCTTAATCTTACCGCCGGCACACTTGGTGCCAGATCGCTCCTGGCGACGTGCCAATTCGCACTGCAATAGCTCCAGCTCCTTCATCTTCTTCTCCAGCTCTTTTCGCTTCAGCTCATCCTTCAAGTCGTTTAGGTTCTTCATATACCGCTGTAGGACCTTCCGCTTTTCAGCCATTTTTGTCTACTTAAAATTTTTGGGAAAACACCTATTATTGTTAGCCAGAAAGAGGTAATGATTCTGTTGAAAACCTGTAAAATATTAACGTCATCTTATCCAAGGGATTGAAATTTGTATTTCCGTAGGTTTCTATGATTAATCCCGTTGGTATAAAATACCAAAATATGTTATACATATGTTCAACGATATCTTTTTTGTGAATTAAGGTAGTATTAGTTCTCTTTTCAATAAGTCGGGAATTCCCCCTATAGTGATTTATCAAATTTCTTAACGTACATATGTACATATATACTTGCATATAAATGTGTAATGTTTTTCCTTCGATTTCTATTGCTCAAATTGATATTAGATTCTAGTTTCCTTTTTGTTACTTTAAACAATAAGAACCTTTTATTATTTTAACTTGTCTACCCCTATATAAAACTTTACCTTTTCTCATATGACTTCTGTTTATAATTTCAGTTGTGATAATCTTAAATTTGACTTACTTTTTTATAAGCCTATTTTAAAGATTTAATAAACAATTTTTAATCAGTTTCTTTAAAAATATTTCCAAATTGTAATCTTTGAAAAATAATCAATTCTCTCATATTTTTATTGGACAGAAACATTAGCCTTTGTTAAGAAGTGTAATTTTTTTTTATTTCAAGTGATTAGATTAAAATGATATAGATTACTATTGACAAGAGGTTGTGGAGCAACCTTGAACTACCTCCTTTCTCTCTCCGCGATTCTTCTATCCAGTGGCATTACTTCCGATAGGTGCGAAAACTGCTCGGCAACAGATTGAAGATTGAGGTGCACAGGACAGGATCCTCATTCTGGAAAGGTTCCTCCTTCGCTGTTATCCTCGCATCGATGGCCTGGGCTACATATATGGGTATGTCATCGGTGGCAAACTCCCGAATAAACTGGCGGCAAACACCACAGGGAGTGGTAAAAACATCGGGTTCGTAGGCCAAAACAGCTCCTACAGAAAATTCGGTGGTTCCCTCGCTCACGGCTTTAGCAAGAGCCGTCCGCTCCGCACATGAGCATGGTGTAAAGGCCGCGTTCTCCACATTACACCCGGTGAAGATCTGTCCACTTACTTTGCTCCGGAAAGCAGCACCCACTTTGAACCCACTGTATGGCACATAGGCCCGCTGACGCACTTCAAAAGCAGCTGACAAAAGTTCTTGAACAGAGGGATCTGGAAGCCAAAAACAATCCACGTCACAGTAGTAACAAAGAAAATTATAAATTAAAACTTTAGATACATAACACAAACCTATATTAAAGGTCTACAACAATATTAAATCGTTGTTATTATAAATATTTATAAAAATATCTTATGGATAGCGCTCGATGTATGTGAAGATCGGGTTTTAATTATCAATCTGAAGCAGGTTTCTTACCCAGACTGCCGTAGGTGACAACCTCTTCCGCCTTCTCCGCGCGTGCAAAATTTTTGGTCAGATTTTTCATTATTATTTAATACTTTTGGTCAATGGATGCACGGTTCTTTTTTTCAAATTTTGTTATATTTTTAGCAAGCCGAGTGAGTGGTTGTGTCTCCTCTGAACGTCCGCTGGAAAATGGACGGGTTGTGGTGTCGACGCCGCGCGAAGTTGGCTATGATGATAGCCATCTCGTCGTGTGGTGGTGACAAAAATAAACACTTGGACAACTCGGAGCGGGAGAGAGAACTAGCCGCCTGATAAGCATAGATCGTAGAGAGTAGTGAAAAACACAAACATATGCGAGCTGCCATGTATAAGCTATTCAATTAACAAATAACGAGGGGTGGGTTTACAGAATTCAGCAAACTGGGAGTCATATAAAATATTGCACATGGATTGCAGCGGACTGGCACATTGCCAGTTTCTCATTTTCCTATTTTCCGTTCAAAAAGCTGAAGCCGTTGGGCAGCAATTGCAGAACGCTGGTGCAGAGCACCCTCAATGGAAGATTTGTCGGTTTGGCGGCGTACAGGGGGATGTCCTTGCCGTTGACGAACTCCGAAAGGAACTGCCGGCAGACGCCGCAAGGCGTGGTGAAGCCATTGTCCTGCTGGGCTACCACCGCACAGGCTACAAAGTCCCGTTTGCCTTCGCTAAAAAAAATATAACATTATTTTTTGGATCATTAATTCGATCATTTACAGAAATATTTCCCAACAAAAAAAAACAAAAGAAAGAATCCCGTTCGAGGTCCTATCATTGAGTTATTTTGATTTGATAATTTGTTCACATATCTCTTTAACAATATATACAAATTGTCTCTCAAAATATAAACTGTATTCAGTTTCTTTTCTTCAATAATTGAAAAACCATAAAACCTTGTTAAAAAATTACAAAGAAAAAAACATCTATTTGTCTTAAATTTCCCAGGGTAATTCCAGATGTGTTGTGTTATGACCAATTAAATCATTTGAAATGCATAACCAAGACGCAACAACTGATTAAAGATTATTACTATTTGCATAATAAAAACGTAATTCTTAAGTTAGACTCATTTTTTTAACAGAAAAAAATACGGATTGCTTGGTGGGATTTTCATACATATATGTATGTACAAATCGGTGACCCTCAAGATTATTGACCCACTGACCTGATGGCCTTGACGGCGGCAGTGCGTTCCGCACAAATGCAAGTCGCATATGCACCGTTTTCTATGTTGCAACCGGAATATATGGTGCCATCGCTGGTTCTCAGGGCAGCTCCCACGGCAAAGTTGCTGTACGGACAATAAGCCTGCTTCCTGGCTTCCGTGGCTGCCAGGATGAGCTCTTGAATCGAAGGATCTTTGGGATAGAGAACAAATTAGACGGTTTTATCACGATTTTCCCAAATTCGTACCCAAGCTCTCGAACTCCCGCACATTGGGCTCGTCCCTTGCTCCATTAATAAACACCTGTGTCATGGCCAACGTTTGTTAACTAATAATTCGCAATAGAAAAAGCAGCTCAACAAATAAACAGCTCCAATTATCACTCCCAATACAAATAGGGTGGCTGCAGCAGCTGTTTTCGGCAGGGGCGTACGCTCAATTGTTTTTGTGGGGAATAATTGGGATCAATTAAAAAAAATATATTTAATATTAAATACTAAAATAAACTTATTTAAATCAAAATAGTAATTTATTTTGAGAAAATAAAATCACTTAATGTAATTTCGATAAAATACTTTTGGAAGGATTTTGATGACACTAACCCCTTTGAGGGGCTCCTGACTTCGGGCAACGATGTCCAACACTGCCAATCATCATATAAATAAATACATATGTACATACATATGTATTCAGGTAGATGTGGGTGAATTTTGTTTGTACATACACATATGCTCTCAGCAATCCGTGAATTGCGTCTGCTTTATTTTTCTCTTATCGAGTAATTCAACCCCGATCGGAAAAGTTAGCGACCGATTTGCTGGGCACTAAGACCGGAAAGACCGTGAGTGACTGTTTTTGTGGTTTCCCCGCACAAATTTTTACCCAATTCAGTGTAATAATGTCGACGCACCCAAGTCATCAGCGACAACCGTCAGAGGACGTACAGATCTCGATGGGTGGATCCGGCAATGGCGTGCCGGAAAGATTACCCCCGATTAGCGCGGAGGACCAGCGCTTTCCGTACTGTATCGTGTGGACTCCCATTCCAGTGCTCACCTGGCTGCTGCCCATGATAGGTCACATGGGCATTTGCACCTCGGCCGGAGTGATTCGTGACTTTGCCGGCGCCTACTTCGTCTCGGAGGACAACATGGCGTTCGGGCGACCTACCCGCTACTTGAGATTGCATCCAAAGTATGTGGAGGGCGGTAGCTTTGCCTGGGACGAGGCCGTGTCCAAGGCATCCGTCCTCTACGGCACCCGCATTCACAACATCTTCTGCGACAACTGCCACTCGCATGTGGCCACGGCCCTCATAAACATGCGCTACAAGAATAGCACCGGATGGAACATGCTAATCCTTAGCATGTGGCTCTTTGTCTGCGGGCGTTACGTCGGAATCGGGGGCATCCTTAAGACCTGGCTGCCGTTTGCGATTTTCCTGACCATTTGTATACTGCTAGGCGTCTACTTTTAGTGGCTAAGACTACATTTATTTTATATTATTCTATTTAAATGCATGTTAAAGTGATGTAGTTTAATTATATGTACGGGATTTTACTAAAAACGGAAACTCTTAGAAAATATGTATTATTTAAAAGGGATGGGAAAAACAGCACAGAAGCAAATAAGATAGGTTTGTTTAAACGCATTATCATATATACATAGGTGCAATAAATGGATTATTTATTCGCATTTACGCTTGTATTCACAAGCCAGATAAGAAACATAATAGCCATTTTTATTGATCATTAACTTAGTATTAATATTAAATTGTGACAAAATCTATCGGGTTGAAGGCCGGAAAGGACTATTCCTTAAGTACATCCGACCTAAATGCTTACTAACGCATTTTAATCTGAACAAATTGTCAAAATCCACGTATAAGATAATGTTTATTCACTGGGTACTTTCATCTTAAATGCTTGTTAACAAGGTGTAGAGACATTATATCTATGATAGGACTTAGCGCTTAGTGTGAATTAACATATTTCAATTCTCAACGGCGCGTGTTACCTCTTCCGCCACTTCTAGAAGTTTTTTCCACTGCTTTATAGACAGGGAGATGCCCTTCTTGCCCGGCAGGGTTTCACCGCTCTTCTCGTAGAACTCTCGAATGTCCACCATCTTGCGGCCGCGAAACTCGTTGATTCGCACCTGGCGAAGTCCTTCCAAGGTCCAAGTGGTGGCCCCATCTCCACCAGAATCTCCGGAAGCGGATTTAGCTTCGCCGGGGCCAGAAGATCCCTTCGGTTTCTTGCTTGCCGGCGGATTGCGCTGTGTTTTTATGTACATGAAATGACTCGAGTCCGTTTTAAGTGTAATTCGAGAAGACTTACATCCTCCGGGCCGCTGTCGCTCTCTGAAGAGGAGTCCTGTTGCTTTTTTTTTGTCTTGGGCATGTTTTTTTTTATTTTTAGGAAAACGGAATAATTTGGCAAAAAATGCGTGAAAATTCGCGCTTGTTAGTTAGTGTTGTTAAGCGCGTCCAAAGAGTAGGAACAAAAATTCGATTCCTTAATCGATAAATTAATCCAGAAGCAACGATTCATTGTTGGAAGTTCAAATGGATTTGTTTTATAACCGCTATTTTAAGTTAATTTCCTTAATCACGAAATAAGAAATAAACTGTGATATACTATGAAATATTAAAGATAAACGTAAAAAGCTCTAAGAAAAAAATACAACTTTAATTAAATGTTTAAAGCGCTTTAAATAATTCCTAAATACAATTAAATTTGTTTTTTAGTCTGGAAAATGTATCGGACCATCTGACTATCGATTATTTGACCGCAGTGTTAGCAATCAGTGCGCATTGTCTCACACTGTTTCACCGGCGTCACTTCGGAAGGCGCATTTTTTTTGCAGACTTATCATTTTATAAAAAATTCTCCTGGCGTCAGCACCGCCGCTGCTGCAAATAAAGTTAACCGTGCAACTGAAGATTGTTTTTTTCTTGTTCTATAACTAAATAGAGGTAAGTGCCTGCCAGTTCTATTAAGTAAAACCGACTAAAAGGGTGCATGTGCTTGTGTGCGTGTGGCTGTGCAAATTCTATTTTTTCACCCGTGCGAAGTTTTTAAAGTACAAACAAAATGGGCAAGAAAACCGATAATACCGAGAGCTCCGGCAAGGGCTCAGATGCCGAGGAGGAAGAGTACGCCGTTGAGAAGATCATTGACCGGCGGGTGCGCAAGGGCAAGGTGAGTGATCCCCCTTTTAAATTTCCTTGATGTCGGGTCCTACTACGGCATTTTCCACCCGCAGGTGGAGTACTACCTTAAGTGGAAGGGCTACGCCGAAACGGAGAACACCTGGGAGCCGGAGAGCAATCTCGACTGCCAGGATCTCATCCAGCAGTACGAGCTGAGCCGCAAGGACGAGGTAAGTGAAATGCGATGCTAGGTACAGTTGTGCTCGCTTGGTTTCCAATTACAACCAATTTTGATCCGTAGGAAAGGGCGGCGGCATCCAGAAGGGACCGACCGAGCAGCAGTAACAAGTCCAAGGAAACCACGGGACGCGTTAGCACATCGGCGTCAACTACAAGCAAGCGAAAGTCCGAAGAACCAGCAGGTAGGCACTTATCCCAAAAGGATCTAGACCGTAATCCACAAAATGACCCTATATATCTACAAAAAATCTTTTCTCTACACTAACACTTATTTTTGCCGCGCAAAATTGTACAAATAGTAAATAATGACTGTCAACGTTTCGGCTCTAAAGAAACTTTTTCTTAATTCTTTCTTATTTTTTTAGCGCCCGCTAGCAACAAATCAAAACGTACAACAGAGGCGGATCAGGACAGCACTGATTCCTTGCAGACCGGATCAACCGGATTTGATCGCGGCCTAGAGGCCGAGAAGATCCTGGGGGCCTCCGACAACAATGGCCGTCTGACATTCCTAATTCAGTTCAAAGGAGTGGACCAGGCCGAAATGGTGCCCTCTTCAGTGGCCAACCTCCAAATCCCGCAGATGGTGATCCACTTCTACGAGGAGCGTCTGTCCTGGTACTCAGACAATGAGGATTAGGCTCATCCTTGAAGTTGGAGCATTAATAGACCGAGAAGAGCGTTAACACATCCAACGAATGAAACAACCACATAGATTTATCTCTGGCCCCCCTGCAGGCGTTTACTCCTCACAACTCGTGAAGCTTCGGACAACCTTTCTATATCTGTCCAGGATTCATGCTTGTATTTATGATTAACATTTTCGTGAATAAACAAAACTTATGTTCAGATGGAGCCTATGCAAGTGGTTCAAACTTAAGGTCCGGACGAATGGTGGGATCTGATGTGCATGTGCTGGCCATATGGCAGAAATAGTCCTTTCTTTATTGCCCTCTTTTAAGTTGCAAGGTCAACGCTTAGGTTGAGGACAAGGCTGATTTTACAATAGTCCCACACTTAGAGACATTTTTAAGTATTTAGAAGTTTGTTGGCCACATTACATTCGGAGTTCTCGAGCACATTACCGCAGCAGGACCAATGTCGTCTCCCTGGATGTCCTGCATGTCCATGACCACAGCCACTATATCCAGGCATTCGACCTTCGCACGAGCACATGACACTTCGGTTGCCCTTTCCGGAGCAGAAGGAGCAGCAGTGGTATATGCCCGTGTGGGGACGAACCTGACGAGCCTGAAATGTGAAAGGACCGCCTTTGATGGGCCGCTCGTTGATCGTAACTGTGAGGATAAGAGCGCCCTGGGCATCTGGCGTAAATGAGATGTTGTAGGTGCCATCCCGATTGTCCGACACCTCCACAGGCAGGAACTTGGAACTCGAGTCCTTGTACTTGAGCATGCAATTAATCTCCAATCCCCCGTGGCACAGGGAAACTCCATCGACATCTCTGGAGTGTAACAGGAGATCTGCCTTTTTGTGGAGACGTAGCTGGGAAAACCCCTCCCACTCCAAGGTGCACAAACCAGGTTCCACTACCTGCATGGTAATTATTCCATATAGAGGAATGTCACGCTGGTCTTTTGTCGACGGAGCGCGGATTTTAGGAAGGAAGTGCAGCGAATCGGAGATCTGGAAGAAAAATGATATAATTTTGTTTAATGATTTTAACTGATGGTTCGCATACCTTCGGATCGACCGGCGGTTTAAATTGTTGACAGTACTCCAAACGTCTGAGGAGTATAGCCGCATAACTCAAGATCTCCACATCGGCACCAATCTCGCACAGCTCTTGACTGAATCTTACTGCATCCAGAGCCTGCTGTGTTCGTTTCTCTAGAGGAATACCCCAGTAAACTAACGTAAAAATTATAAGAAAGAAAAATCTCACCCAGTTCCAGTTGCTGCTTGAGTACAACCTCCACTTTGGACTCCCTAGCTCTACTAATTTGCTGAATCAAGGTCCTTCGATGCACTTCTAAGGCCTCGATGTAGTTCTGCATATACCGCTCTACTTGACTCTGGATGTCGTCGCATCTAGCGTTTATTCCACGTGCGATCTCGTTCAACCTTTCAATGGAGTGTTCCGCATATTGACATAGCGGTCGAGTTTGATCCGTAGCTTCTTTAAGGAGTTTTCCCTGATGACCGATCGCCCGGGCTATAGTCTCATGCCGATGACCTTTATGGAGTAACACCAAACAATCGGTACAGGCCAATTGGCGGCATTGGGTACAGAATGCCTTTAGTTCGAAGTTGGTATGGATTCCACATCGAAGAACTAGTTTGCTACTGTCTCCCAATCCCAGTTGCTGTTGTTTTTGTTTCCTGGCGCGTCTTAATTCTAGGATGCTCCTCATCCGGTGATTTGCAGTGGTCCTTTGCCTCTCGTGTGCCTCCTTGCACAAAGTGCAGAGATTCAGGGTACAGCTTATGCAGTGATATGTGGCCTAGAATGAGGGAATGCCGATAAGAATGTGGACCCTAACCTATGTTATTATGGTCAATGACTTAATGATTCATATTACTTACACTGATTTCATCGGTGCAAAGAGAACACCAGACCTTGGAGATTACATCCTCCCCAGCCTGTAATCGCAAGACCTCTATGCGTCTGACCAACAAATAATTCTGTGGGAGCTGACGCACTCCACCCAATGGGAGCTCGGTTGGATAGTTGCATCTGTGGCAGCGGATGCATCGAGTATGCACTTCGCTTACAAAGCTTCCCGTGAGCCGGGTTCCGAAGGAGCTTGTCGATCGCTTTCCCTCACTCTTTGACTATTAATAAGGAGTTGGTTACTGAGGATCTACATTATTTCCCCAATCTTACCCTGATTACAAGGCGATCCAAAGACTTCTTTCTTCTTAGACTGAAACTAGCACCCCGCTGCCTGGCGGGCGAAACCGTAGCCGTAAGTTCCGCACTAGATCCACCCATCTCCGATTTTAGACTATAGCAGGAGGGATCCTCGCTACGGGCTTGATCCTGATCCCAGAACGACTCGTCCTTAAAATTCTCGCTGACCAGGCATTGCAGACAGAAGGAGTGCAAGCAATACAAGGTCCTGGGATCCGTGTAAACATCTAGACATATGCCGCACTTAAGATCATCCGTAAAGGTTATGGTGCTCTCGGGGGGAGTAGTAGGTCTCAGGGTAAAGCTCGGTGATGGGGATACTGCTGGGGAGGCCGCAGGCGATCGGGAAGGACTTCTGACCAGGGGCGATGGTGCATCGAAGATCTCTGGCCTTGCTGACGCTGCCAGCAGAAGTTGGGGTAGCATCTGCAGCTTGGGTTGGTTAGAGTCTGGTGTGGGAGGCGAGATCCTCAACTCCGGCGAAGCCTTCAAGCTTAACAGCCTTTTCGGATGCAGTTGCTCCTTGGCTTTGATGGGCTGTGCCACCGTGGCATTGCTCACCTGACTGCTGCTGCTACTTTGGACGGAAACGGAGGACGCGCCACTGAGAATATTATCTAGTAAGGATTCAGGTGAAGTGGAACTTCCACCTCCAGCTAAGCTGCTGCTGGGCTCACTGCCACTGTCCTTGTCCTGCAATCCAAAGTCTTCCCCGGGTAAACCAGATGTTCCAGCTTGGGCGCCATTTGACAAACCCAAAGTCCTTGACCGTCGAATGAAGCTGTTTGGTGCGAAAACGGGCAGTTTGGGCACTAATGGAGGTTGCACATCCGAATTTCCTTCCAGTTTTGGTGCAATGGTAAAGGTAAAGAGCTGTGGTGCCGATTTACGACGCACTGCATCTGGCACGGAAGCAGCTTGAAGATTATTCTGCGGAATCTGCGATTTCTGGCGAAGGGAAATCTTGGCCGAGCTCAGTTTTAACAAGAGTTTTCCCTGGCCACCATTGGATGGTAGAACTGGTGGAGGCGACGCTGTCGGAGCCACCGCTTCCAATTCCCCCTGGATACGTTCATAGTCGATTAGCTGGTTACTCTTGCTTCCGATGCTCGTTTTCCGCTTGAAAACGATTTTTGAGTTGTTGGCCCTGCTCATGTCTCCAGATTATGCAATTGCAATCCTACAGCTCTGACCACGGATTTGAGGCAATCTGGAGCACTACGAGTGTTCCCGTTGCAATTGAGACCGAGACTGAGACTGGGTCTCGGACTTGGTTGCTGCCTAATCCAATTACATTTCGCAATTGAAACTCACGGTGCCGTACCAATGGAGAGGTGGCAAAAGTCTGACACTGACAATTGTGCAATTGTCTGTTGTGGTTTCTCATTCTAAATAATTCTCTCATGAAGACTTGACACTGGCTATTGATTGACTATTTTCCGATTTGACCGAATGCAAAACTGTGTAATAACAAAGGTCTTCAAATGGTTGACCGAAATTTCGGTTAATATAATTCTTACTAAGAAATAATCTCTCAACATCTTAAACTTTTATTTCACGACAGCAGGAAAAAAGAACCCAGAGTTGAATATAACATCCTAAGGTTGACAGTTTTATCTACCGGATTGGATTTATAATTTATTTATTGAGTATCCAATAATATCGCGAAATATAGAAGGGGTCCTTCGTTGCCTTGGGTCTGATAACAGATATATATATTTTTTTTAATTGAATTTGTATGTACTTTGTCATACATATGTATCAAAAAGACTTTTTATTAAGAAATATGAAATTAAAATTTTTGACAGCTGTAACAGCCACAAATTCACGTTTCTTTATTATCGATGCTTACATGATTTTGAATGATGTGGAAGTATAAATATAAATACTAATTTCTTTCAAATGCATCAGTCAACGCATAAGTATCTTTATTAACTCTGTTAGCTGATCGAATGGTCAAGTTAACCACTCGCATTGACATAATACAAGATTACAAAAGTCATGGGAAGCTTTCTCTCCTAATCTCACTCTCCCACCTGGTACTCTCGCCAAAACCCACAATTACTCTCTCTTTCACTCTCTCTACCCAACCCACTGGCACACTAAATGGGTAGGAGAGGGAGCTTTCTGTTATTAGAATATAGGGGTATATTATATTTGTTATAATGTAGGTGACTAAGAGACCACATTTAGCATATGAATTATTGATTTAAAAAAGTATGTATCGATATCATTGCATTCGCATATTTATACAGACTATGTAAATAAATCCGGTTTCCAAATAGTACGAGTATCTTTTATCTTATTGGGTAATGGGTAAAGGACAGTCGAACAACTCGATGTTGTATTCCTACTTGTTTTTAGTCAAGCAGCTGGCCCAGTGGCTCTTATTTTCGATTCGCTCGTACACATCAGTTGCAGTTCGGAAGCGGAATCGGTTGATGTTGTTGCGTTGCTTCGGTTCGGACGTGGAATATTTCGCTTTTGAAAGAACCGACACAGAATAGACCCATAAAACTTTCCTTTCACTCTTGCTTTCCGCACCTCGATTTACATTTCCGAGTATTGTTGTTATGCTCAGACTGTGTTGTGTGTTTGGCGTAATTAATTAACAATTATAAAACCAATTCAACAAAATCCGTTGAACCTTTGTGCTACAGGACAATTTCCATTACGTTTGGTGGATTTGTTGGTAGTTTGCTGTTGCTGGCCGTTTATTGTGTTTTGCTTTTCGTGTTGATTTTCGTGGGGGACGCACCATTTTCCGTTTGGTTTGCTGCTCCAGTTCTGGGAACCACCCCCACCATCGTTTTTGCCGGTCTTTAGCAATATGGAGTCGGTACGTATTCGCACCATTCGCCGGTCCCAAATATTCAAAGCTATTTATGAGCTGAAGAGCGGGGGACCCGGCATCTGTGTTACAAAGTCCAAGTCCAGGGCGATAATACCGCTCGAGATATTGCGTAAAAGGTTAAAGTCTCTTCTCGCCGAACTGAGATTTGATCGGTTTTGATTGATCCTGGCGTAAGATTGCCCAGGCAATGAACTGAAATCACAAAGGAAATAGTATAATGTTAATATTGTTTTTGATTGCAAAATATGTTAAATAAACAAAACAGGGTTAAATCCTATAGCCTATTGAGATTGGCCAGACCGTTTTGATATGATATTTTATGAATAATAAGCAGACAGTTGCTGATAAGAACTGATTCCAATGACTCCACATGGAGAATTTGGATTTCGGATTTAGACCTTAGTCGTTTTTATTTAAAATAATCAGATTTAAGCGGAACATTATGATAGGGCAATGAACGAAAAATTTAACTGAGATAAAATGTATATAGGGGTAATAAATGTATGTATAAACGAGCCGGGATAATTATTATTAGCATGGAATTTAAAAGTTTTAATACTTTGATAATACTGTATGTGGTCTGGAACAGTCTGTTGCCCTATTTGAGATTATCTAATTTTTTATAACCCACCGAGATAACGTAAAGCAATTACAATTTAATGCCCATAATCCCAGTCGTGCAAATCATTATAAGGTTTTTAAGCTGACTTCGCGCACTTGTTCACACAGAAAAAATAAATAAATTTTGAGAATCTTAGTACCAGCTGATATTAAATAACAAGACCTTTAATACACATGCATAAGATCATTGCAACCATAATTAAAGTATTTTTTTCAACAGGTAGCCAAGAAAGGCATGGAATCCTACAGGTTCGGCAGTGTGGACTATATAGTTTTTTTGGGCATGATCGTATTATCTACCGGCACTGGCATCTATTTCGGGTGCATCAAGTGAGTGACCTTCAATAGCACGGACCATTGCCAAACATTTGTGTTAATTACAGGAAAAGCAAGAAGAAGCTCGAGGAGGCGGAACCAACTTTACCGACCACAATGCCAGAAAGGCGAAAAAACGATTTCGGATCGGAGAAGATGAGCGAGTACCTGCTTGGGTCACGCAATCTAAAAGTTTTTCCCGTTGCCATGAGTCTAATAGCCAGGTACTGTTGATGATATTACACCCCCTGAGCATCCCTGTAATCTTTACCCTTTTATTTCCAGCTATATATCGGGCGTTACGATACTGGGAACTACCTCTGAAATCTACAATTATGGCACGCAATATTGGTTTATAGCCATTGCAATCGTACTCCAAGGCATTGCCGTCTCCTATGTCTACATACCCGTATTCTCGGCTCTTCAAGTAGGCTCTTCCTATGAGGTACGACATTCGTAATTACTAGAAACTGATTTATTAATTTACAGTCTAATGACTCGGGGAGCTTATGGTTAAAGTAAGATTATTTTTGATGGAAATATTTAATTTATAATTCTTTTATTAAAGTTCAACCATTTTTACGATTTCATTTCAATAGAAGGAAACTCTTTATAAAAACTTAGTCATGTATAGAGAAACTAATTATGATAAGAAAACTTTCCAAAAACTAAAAACTTCAAAGTTTGGCATATGAAAATTGCATTGTGTTCGTTGATAAGTATGATATAAGTTGTTTCCGTCTTCCCCTTTTACTCTTTTATTTATTTGCAATCAATTAAGGGAAAACTTAGTGAGCATTTTAATTAACTGAGAGTCGGAGACCACCCTCCTCAAGTGGAATTTCTTGGACTTTGCTCTCGCCCACTTGTTGCGACGCTTTTTCTGTGTCTCCATGGTTCCGATATGATTAATTGCAAAGTATTCTGCTGCCACTTGACAATTGTGTTCAAGCAATTAGATTGCTTGAAAAAAAGTCCAAATGACGTTAGCTTTAGTGCCAGCAATTATTACTAACTAATCTTACAAGCAAATTATTTCGAAGATTAAAGACATCTTTACTTTCAGTACTTGGAGATGCGTTTTCATTCGGTCATACGAAGCATAGCTTCTTTTATGTTTATATTGGATGAGGTAAGTCAAAGTTCAAATTCACAAATATTTATTTGAGAAATCATTGATCTGATTTCAGATATTGTTTCTGCCTTTTATTGTGTATGTTCCAGCTATAGCTCTGAATCAGGGTAAGCGATAATTGTTATTTCTTTCAAACACTTCTCTAATCTTTTGCTAATCTTGCAGTTTCTGGCATTAATCTCCATGTGGTTGCCGTGGTAATTGTGGTCGTTTGTGTTTTCTACACCTTTGTGGTAAATTTTAAAGGAATGATTAAAATTGAACTATTAAATTCAATTATATATATTTCCAGGGAGGGATTAAGGCAGTGGTCCACACAGATGCCTGGCAGGTGCTGGTGATGTTTCTTTCCGTTCTTGCAGTGGCGATATTGGCAACTGTTTATGCTAACGGCTTAAATGTTCTTTTTGACGATGCCGCCAAGGGCGGTCGATTGATTTTTAGCAACACAAACCCCTCGCCATATGTTCGTCATACTGTTTGGAGCGTTCTCATCGGGGGATTTTCTTACTGGACATCTTTTAATGCCGTCAATCAGACCATGGTGCAGCGATATATGTCTCTTCCCTCGCTAAAAAAAGCCCGAGCTTCCATGGCTATTTTCACAATTGGAGTGGCTGCCTTTGTCTCAGTTTGTTGTTATGTGGGTCTGCTAATCTTTGAGATGTACAAGGATTGTGATCCTCTGAGTGCTGGACTAATTACGGTGAGTTAATGATTATTAGCTATTAATCTTTACTTACTTTTATTCCATTTCAGCACGACGATCAGCTTCTGCCGCTCTTTGTGGTCCAGAGTGTCGGTCACATCTATGGAATGTCTGGTTTGTTTATAGCTGGGATATTCGGAGCTGCCTTGAGTTCTCTGTCCGTAGTACTTAATTCCACTTCCTTGGTGATCCTGGAGGATATAGTTCGCGGCTGCTTCAAGATGCAACCAAGTGAAAGAGCCTCCACAATTTTGGTCAAGTCAACTATTATAGTTCTTGGTATAGTGGCCCTCTCACTGGTGTTTGTCCTGGAACAACTGAGTGGAATTCTGAGCATTTGCACTTCAATGACGGCCATCGCAGCTGGAACCACTTTTGGCTTGTTTACCCTGGGAATGCTTGTTCCCTGGGCCAATACTGTGGGCACTGCTGTGGGCGGAATTGCCAGTGCTTTGCTCGCCGGATGGATATCCTTTGGAACGCAGTTTACCATTGCAGCGGGAGAATTGAATTCTCAAAAGCTACCCGTATCGGTAGAAGGATGTGTGGGTAATGTAACCCTTCGGGAAAACTTATGGGTGGATGAGGAGCAAGTTTTCCCACTGTACCGACTGTCCTACCACTGGATAAACCCCATTGGTGTGGTCACAGTCATCGTTGTGGGTGCACTGGTCTCCCTTGTGACCAAGCCAACGAATATCAAGACTCTGGATCCCGATCTTATATCGCCAGTGATTCATAGGTACATATACAGATTGCATTGTAATCATATTTTTAAATACTTATATCGAATCTATTTCTTCTATTAGATTTCTCCCTAAAGAGTGCTTCAACGGTCGGAATCTTAATGCGCAGGCGCACAAAAACCTTCTGAACGTATCCTAAAATAGACAAGCCATAATATCCTGTGCCAAAATTATTGGAGAAATCGAGCTCCTATACCTGTGGCATTGTATTCCTCATACATTTCTTGTTGGCCTAGTTCGTAGTTGTAGTTGATTTATGGTAGTTACCTTAAAAATAGCCTAGTCTAGTACAATGCGATCCAACTATTGGATTGAAAAACACAAACCGAAGTACAGGAACCTATGAATCTGCATCTCCAACTCCAGAGTGCTCAATCATTAGCGTAGTGTAATTATTGTATTATAATATAGCTTTATTTAATTGGTTTGTTCGTATCTGTTCTTCACTTTCCAGCTTATGTTCAAGCATTATTCTTTGGCATTTTCGTTTTGTAGTCAGCAGACTGTGTCTCATTATGAATTCCGTGTGACTTTACAAGCATAATGTCTGTGATAAATTCAATAAATAAATCATACACACTGTCCGAATTGTTTACACCTAGAATATAGTTAAGCAATTGCAAAGCAGCAGGAATGATATGACCACTGTTTGGATCTGGGATCTGAGTCTGGAATGTAGCTGTATCTAGTCTAAACTAAGCCCCAATCAGGCGTAAATCACAAAAGAGGATGCGCCTTGTAAAGGCTCGCTCGTACATACAACTAATTGACCTTCCGATGATCAGCGGCTGAGGACTGTCTTCTGCTTTGGATGCACTTGCGCAGTTGGAATGCGATGACAATTAGGCAGAGCATACCAGCACTCAGGTAGCTGTTAAATACAAATTGCTGCGGCAGCATTTTGCACTTGGAAACAACATAGTCGTCGGGAGTGATGGTGGCCTAAAAACAGATAATTATTAGTAAAAGTTCAAAGTGTTTGCAATCATAAGAAAGCGAAAATAATACCCACCAGCATAAAGCTGGGATTGACTTTGTTCCGCCAGCTAAAAGAGGCCACCGTATACTCATCAATGCCCAGCCGATTGACGCTGTGGCAAAAGTGATGTGAATGGCCCGCAAACGCCAATCTAGGCTTTAGTAGTTTTCCCAGCTTATCCGTGGCATCCTTGGAGAGCACGTGAAAACGTTCGCGAAAAGTCTCGATGTAAGGAGCATCGTGCTCCTCGCACATGGTATCTGAAATTCGGTATGTGGGGAAGTGCTGCAGTAGGATCGGCTGGCTATAAGGATGCCGCCTGGTCCGGGCGCACTCCGCCTCCAGTGGATACTTCATGCAGTGCAGTGTCCGCGAGATATTCTTTAGCTCATCCTCGGCCTGGGTGCAAAACATGCAGCCATCAGCCTCCATTGCCATTGAGTTTATTACCACGAAATGGATCTGTTTGATGGTGTACAGGTTCACCGAGGAGTTATTTAGATAGCTCTCGAAACGCGACATAAAGAATGGATGCATCCTGGAAGACACATTGACATTTATTAATTAGGAAAATTAAGAGTTTGTGTAGTTACATCGTTGATCTACTAACTTGTAGTGGAAGCCCACGTCGTGGTTTCCGGCGACGCTGATGAGCGGAATACCCGGCGGTAAGTGGAACATCTTTAGGTAGCGCCACACATACTCCTGGAACTGTTTGTCGCTCACCATGTCGCCCTCATCAAACAAGTCCCCCAGGACGAAGACCACATCCGGTTGAAACAACCGGGATGCCGCCTGGAAGGCGCGTGTCATGTGCCACTCCCGGTACAGCTTGTCCAGCCAGTGCCCACGATGCGGTCCCAGGAGATGGGGATCCGCCAGTATCATCGCTCTTAGCGGATCGTCCACATACTTCTTGCGCTTAATCTCCGGCCACTTGCACTTCTGCAGCACCACAAAGTCCGCCACGTATTCACAGAAGATCAAAGCACACAGCACGATCACAAAGCAGGCGTATAGAAATCGCATCTTTTGTTTATAAACCGGCTTAAAAAAATAATAACAAATTCAGCTCAAAAATAATAGAGAATCATCCGATAACCATTTTCGCCCAGCGACACTCGATAACCTTGTCAGTGTTGTCCAGCACTGGTAGGTCGGATTACCAGGGCTTAGAAGGTGGGCGCGCAATTCAAAAATATTTTTACAAACATATTTTTGGGACTGCAATCTATTTAAGATCAGTCCGAATTCGCTAACAAAATTTTAATTTGCAATGTGCAATTAGTACAAGAATAACTTTTATAAGAAAAAAATATTGTTTTTCATGGTGTAACTTAGTTCATTAACATATGTAGTATTAGTCCAAAGTAAATTAATAGTTTTATGGGTAAGAAGCGCATTATCTAAAATAGCGGACATTTATTCTGAATATTTTTATGCTTTGCATGCTGCTTATTAGCTAACTAAAAGAGATCATAGAAATAGTTCAGTCCCTGCCCAAGTTCCCAAATGGAAATGCCAGTACCCAACTCCTGGGCCAGCTTTATTCGCTCGTTAATTGAGTAGAGAGTGGGATAAAATACAATGTGACGCCCGTCTTGGTTTCTAAAAATTTCCAAAAATAAATAACTCCGTCTTGAACGTGTTTAAAAAGAAACTCACTTGATTTCAAAGAAATTCTCAACATCCCGCTCATCGTAAGTCAAATGCTTCTTCACATGCCTCACCAAATCCAAGTACTGGGAGAAGGTGATAGGTCCGCCGCCATCGGGTGTGTAATCATTGCCGTACATGTTAAGACCCATCAGAATTTTGGCACGCTTTGCCGCCATATCGGTACATCCTTCGGGGGCAATTGTTTCCACAGCCTTGCGTACGAAATAGAGGGGTGCATTCGCTCCAGGTCGCTGTACGCTGGAGAAATCGTAAGTCATTAGCGAGAAGGCGAATATGTGCTTGTAAAGCTTGTCCATGTGCTTCTCCCCGAAAAGATTGCCCGTGTCCTTGCGAAATGGAGGTATGACTAGGATGAGGCGCAACTGCTGCTTCTGTAGTTCTTTAGCTAAAATCAAACGGAATAATTTAATTAATATTTTTCCAGAATGTTACTTAGTTAGTGTTCATGGTCCTGTTAGTTTTAGAATATACAAAAAGATTGAAAAACTAAATGTAATTTAAAATGCAAATGAGTTTTAAATATGAAGGGCAATCATTGCAAAACCCACCCATTTGCAGAACCAGTGCAAAAAGGATTTTGTCATCTATGCGCCCAGCCAGCTGGGACCACACTTCCAGGACCAGACCATCGAAGCCATTGTCCTTGCAGCACTTAATCAGGGCATCGTTCACTTTCGTCCTTTCCCTGGCATCGCTAAGCAGTAGCTTAATATCCCGATCGGTGAAGTGGTCGAATATGAAGCGGGGGAAGACTGAAATTTAGGGGGCGTTAGTATGAGATTACAAAAATGTTAAGCATATACGGCAGTACCCTTCACGGTGCGCTGATTGTGGGCCTGCTTTCCCTTTCTCCGGACATCGCTCACCCAGCCCGCATCGATGTCATGCGTTCCTGCCACGGAATAGCGATCTTCCTGCTTCACAATCTGCAGCCAAACCGGGGAGATGATGTCGAACTTCTTGGCAAAGATCTTGGCCACATCATAGCCATGGGAGTTCCACTACACGTAAAGTAAACAATGTAATTACTATGCATACACAAAAAGTGGGAGTACCCACTGGGGTCACATAGCCCAAGGTGGTGCCATTGAATCGCCTCAGTCCCGACTCCTTAAAGTAGCCTCTGTGGTTGGCCACGATGTCCTTGGCCAAGGGTTCGGGATTTACCAATCCCAGATCGAAAACATCGCTGTCTTGAGGTCCGCCACGCAGCGAACTTTCCTTGTGTTTGCTTTTTGGTTTATGGCTGTCCGGGGCGAGGGTACCGTGGACGGAGGTCAGCACGAGAAACAGGATAGCGAGGAGGTACACGAGCGCATCAGGCGCACGCATTTTGACAGGAGGAAAATCAGGACAACCGCATAAATAGCACAAAAACAAATTGCATACAACAAGAAAGCCGGTAGCAGTGTGACCATAGCGAAGTAAACTGAAACTTATCGGCGAGGGTGTCACAGCCTAAAAAAAGGGTATCGAACTTTTAAAATTTCTAGCCAAAATCAATGAAGTACTGGTTTTGTTTTATATACTGGGATTTCTTTTTGATTATTTTATGGAACAATTATTAGTCATATCCTTTTTGGGTTTCCAATTTTAAATTCTTTATTCGAATTCGATTTGTTACACTGATTTAACTGGTTTGATTTGAATAGCCCGCCCTAAACCTATCGAAAAGCCTTGCATCGCCAATATAAAACCCCTAGCGTTGCCAGATAACAGTGAAAAGCTGCTCTTGTGGAAAACAGCTGTTAGAAGCATTTGACTTTTTTTTGACTTTGATACATTTTCTTAAGCGCAATTTAAGCGCAACGACCAAACAATGCGTAATGTGCCGAAATCGTAAGTGATAAAACATTAAAAATGCAGAAATAAAAGAATATTCAACTCTCCATCCGGCAGTCTCGGTCTCTCGGTCACAACCCCAGGCGGAAGTTCGGGGGCTCCGGACAGCGGACGCCACAACAGCTTGGAGGACATTAATTTGGACCAGTTCCTGAAGACGTCCAACTACGAGGACACGGTGAAGCAGCTGGACATCTACTATGGCATCGGTGAGGATTTATATAACCTTGGAGCTGTCTGTAGGGCGGCCAATTGAGAACCAATTAAAGGCGTCTATTAATAATCATCGCGAAATGTCGACGCCCCAAGCTTGATTGTAAACAGACTCGTTTGTTTATTTGCAATGCCAATCAAGAGGCGATAACCGCGAGTTCTAACACTTTCTCTTCCCGCAGTGAAGCGTCAGTTGCTGCGCTACCAGAGCCCCATCACCGGGCTGTTCCCCGTGATGAGCACTGACCAGGTTGTGGGATCCGTCCGGGATAGCGTCTACTGCGCCTCCGCCGTCTGGAGCTTGTACCAGGCATATCGTCGCATCGACGATGACCGAGGAAAGTCCTACGAACTGGGCCAGAGCACCGTAAAGTGCATGCGCGGCATCCTAGAGTGCTGGGTCAAACAGGCGTCGCGAGTGGAGCTCTTCAAGCAGCGTCAGTCCAATCAGCACGCTCTGCACAGCAAGTTTCAGCTGCACACCGGCGAAAAGATATATCCGGATGAGTTCTACAACCACCTGCAGATCGATTGCGTGAGTGGAGGCGTGTTTCTGATCGAAATGTACCTAAAACAGTGATTTCCCCCTCTTAGGTATCTCTCTATCTGCTGTTCCTCGTCCAGATGATAACCTCTGGCCTACAGATCATCTACACCCACGACGAGGTGGCTTTTGTCCAGAATCTGGTGTACTATGTGGAGCGAGCCTACCGAACGCCTGACTTTGGCATGTGGGAGCGTGGATCGAAGTATAACAATGGTACCCCGGAGATCCATGCCTCGTCCATTGGAATGGCCAAGTCCGCCTTGGAGGCCATCAATGGCTGCAACCTGTTTGGCGAGAAAGGAGCTTCGTGGAGTGTTGTCTATGTGGACATTGATGCTCACAACCGCAATCGCAGTATTTTCGAAACCATGCTGCCCAGGGAATCTAGCTCAAAGGTGGGTTATTATTTATTTAGTAATTCGAATAAAGTAATTTGGCTCACCGCTTTTTCAGGGTGTGGATGCTTCACTGCTGCTCACGCTTTCCTTCCCAGCCTTTGCCTCGCATGAAGACCGCCTGGTGGAGCAGACCAAGCAAAATGTAGTAAATCGTTTGCGCTGCAAAATGGGCTTCAAACGTTTTACCCGCGATGGCTTTCTCAGCAAAAACGAGGACAAATCACGTCGCTATTATCACTCTGGGGAGTTAAAGGAATTCGAAGGCCTGGAATGCGAATGGCCGCTCTTTTTCATAGCCATGATCATCGATGGCGTATTTAAGAACAACAATGAACAGATCGAAGAGTTTCAGAACGATCTGCGGCGCTGTTTGCGTACCGATGTCAACGGAGATCCCGTGGTAACGATGTACTATGCCCCGGACGGAGATGGTTCCTACATGCGTGCTCCATCGCAGTCGTTATTCCTCTGGGGACAATCCTTCTTCATCATTGCTCAACTGCTGACCGCAGGACTGTTGCATATCAACGAATTGGATCCAATTCGGCGCTATTTGCCAAGCTATAATCGCCCCAGAAGGGCTGGTCGGTATTCGGCTTTCCAGGTGAGTTCAAATCAGGATATGTAGGGTGTTTAACGCTATGAAGTGGTGACTGTAATATATAGTTAAAGGACAAGCTTTCCAATTTTATCTTTTTCATTGAAGTCAAGAAAATCCATCATAAATCAGACAAAAGAACTCAAACTTAAACAGTTTAAATACTTCGCATAAATTAAACAAAATTTTACTGGTGATTGAAAACACATTTCATAGCGTAAGGTTTATAAAAGGTTTTCGACTTGCCTATTTGGGAGTCTCCGCTTCTGCTGCCCGCTGCCGCTGATGAGTTTTGTGTGTCTGCCGTGTGTGTCTACGTTCGCTCCCAATTGGAATCTTTTACACATAAGTTCTGTTTTGTTGCCTAAGTACTTTGTATGGGTTAAGTGAATAATTGGCTCTTGATATTTAATTCTATCTACATTCTGTTCATTCTCTACTACCAACCACTACCACATTCTACTGCTACCACACATCTATATATCCAAAATGAACAAAATCAAAACGTTCATAAAAAACCCAAATTGTAAAATAATTGGTTTCGTAATAACAGGGCAAAGCTATTGATGAAAAACACAAAGTAAGTAGATGTCCTGCTATATCAAAATAAATATTGAAAATCTAAATTCAAAATTATATAGACGCTAAATTATACGTATGTGTACAAACTAAATTATGCTTTTTAGACCACAGACACATTCGCACCAAAGATCACCTAGTTAACTTATTGTGGCTTTTTCATGTTCGGCAAGACACACTGATCGAAAAGATTTAACTATGACACACTTAACGATCAAAACACACACCTACACTATAGAAATGATTTTTTGCTTATTTTCAGTATAAATTATTATTTCTGTATTCCCGTTTTATTTGTATATAGTGAACAAATTCTTTTTTGGTATCTAAATCAAAAGTTTTCTCTTTACTCTTTTCGGTTTTCTTTCCTCTCTATATACCTATCAATATACTGCATATTTTGTTTAAAAATCAACATAAACACACGCTCTATAGGCTAAACCGGGCACTGTAAGTAATTTGTCACCAGACGTTTGGGTTTATTTACGTAGTTTGCAGTTCCTAATTCATGTAATTAACCAAAAGCCATAGAACAATCAAGCTTGATTTGGCTTGATGATGTTACAAAGGTGTTAACAATGGGAATTGGCTTTTAAATATTCAAAAAATGATCACGCCTCCCAATTCGCAAAGCATTCTTAGTTAAAAATGTTATCGGGGCAGTGCTTGAAAATGAAATGCCAAAAGACAGCAGCTTTGCTTGAGCCCTTAGAAAATGTTTAATACTAATTAATCGCTATTGCTAAATACCCATATGTTCCTCTACTAAATTCCATACTATGTAAAAAGAAACCACGCATACCTATTATATTGGATGACAAAAAGGTAATTTGTGGTTGAACTTTTGGGCCTGGGCTGGGTCTTCTAATTTGATTAGGGCAAAAATCGGCATAGATTATTTAAAATTAAATTTCCCATAAAGAGTAAAATTAACCACATAAAATTAGCACTTAATCACGTATTAAATATCTGGATTATCTTCGATTATTCAGAAGGGTTTTTAATGTTTTCTAAATTCTTTTGTAAAATTCGTGTTTGGCTTCATCGCCATCTAATATATGTTTGGCATGTTAAAATCCTACTTTTACTTATATTCTCCTATATCCCACACTCTTAACTCTCTGCTAGTACTTCTCCTGATCCTTTCCCACTATATATTCCCTTTTGTGTGTTTTTGCATTTTGGCATTCGGCTAGTCAAAATTTTCTTGTCATGTGATTAAAATCCAAGAATCTTGAATTGGCCTCATGCATCCTAACATTTTTAATCCACCAACTAAGAAAGTTGTACGTATTGTAATAATGTTTTGATAATCCTTACAGGGAACTGCCACTGATCTTGTAGTGCAGATTGTCCTGATTGCCGAGTCCATGAGACTGCAGGCCATGATGGCCACTTATGGCATCCAAACACAGACGCCACATGAGGTAAGTCATGATCCGAATAACTCTTATTTTGCAATAATAACCATTTTTCTATAACCAGGTGGAACCTGTGCAAATTTGGAGTTCCACGGAGCTCATCAAAGTCTATCAACATCTTGGAGTCAACAATAAGGTTGGCTTGTCCGGACGTCCATCGAGACCGGTGGGATCCTTGGGCACCAGCAAGGTGTATCGCATCTGCGGCATGACCGTTCTTTGCTACCCACTGATCTTCGAGGTCTCCGATTTTTATCTCTACCGGGATATGGCACTGCTAATCGATGACATCAAGACGGAGCTGCAGTTTGTGGGCAAATATTGGCGCTTGTCGGGCAGACCCACAGTGTGCCTGCTGATCCGGGAGGAGCACATGCGAGATCCGCAGTTCAAGGAGATGCTCGACTTGCTGGCTATGCTCAAGAAGGGCTACTGCGATGGCATGAAAGTGCGAATCGGTCGTCTGCAGAATCTCATTAGCAGCTCTTGCATCGAGCATCTGGATTTCATGAACCAGAGCGATCTGACCGATAACGAGAATGCATTCTCGCAGATAAACCATGAGTATATTGGCTACCAATCCCTGACAGATGTGCCCAAAGCATTGACTTACGTGGAGGAGAAGATTTCCGTTGCGGTTAGTAATTCTAAAAACATTAAACTACGAGATGCCTTATTCCTTAATATATATTCCAGCACTTTGATACCAAACCCACGCCGGATATCATTAATGCACTCCGCAACACCGATTCCATTTACTGCTTGTGCCAACTATGGGGTATTATTCTCAACCGCGAGGGTCCACACTTCGAGGTGAACGGTCTTAATGTGAATACGGCTTTGACTCAGCTGTACCATCGCGCTGGTTCCCTGCGCTACTGGCGGGCCGTGCGCTACTGCTCATCTCTTCTCCACCACATTGTTGACTCCATCAGTCCATTTATTACCACCGTGCTGGTTAATGGCAAGGAACTCACCGTGGGCATCATTGGCCAGAAGGAGACGGTATTCGACAAGCCCATGACGCCGGCGGAGATTCAAAATGTTATGTACACAAGTGTCCAGCCATACGACGTGATCCAGGCGGTGCTGCAGCAGGAAGTGGTACTGTATTGTGGCCGCTTGATAGCTACGAATCCATCCATGTTCCGTGGTATACTGAAAATTCGCATTGGCTGGGTGCTGGAGGCTATGCGAATCTATTTGAAAATCTCAGGTCAGCAGAGCATTGATGTAGACAATCTCTCGCCCTTCCAAGTCCGCATACTTCTTCAAAAAGTTCTAACCGTCAGCGAGTGGGCTGTAGAGGAAAAGTAAGTCGAAAGATATTAAGTTATTGTGATACTAATAAATAAATGTCTTTTGAATAGGCTTACTACCCTCCAACGCCGACAACTGGAAGGCTGCTTGTGCCGCGTGCCAAAACATTTCTACAACAAAATCTGGGAGATCCTCCAGCGAACCCCTCAGGGAATTTTAACCCAGGGTCACCACTTGCCCGCCACGCCCACACTAACTAACATGAGCCGCGGCGAGTTGACCTTTAATCTGCTGGTGGAGGAGACTCTGATTTGCATTGACCGACCGGAAAGGCGTCAAATAACCGTGGAGCTGTTGTGCATTGTGGCAACCATTCTTAATCGGTAAGTTTTTAAGAAAATGTTAAATTATAATTATCTAAAAACAAGATCTTTAGAAGGTTATAAAAGTTTTTAGAAATAGTAATTTTAAAATTATTTATAAGAATTTATCTTTAAGCGAGTATTTAATGTTTGTTGTCCCTAGCAATCCGGAGCTGCACTTTAAACAAGCTCTTGATTTGGACGGCATCTTGGCTGAGGCGTTTGCCATGTACTGCAAGGACAACAATATACAGCATCAGCCGGAGCCGCAGCCACAGCAGACCAAAAAAGAGGATCTCAAGGCATTCTATTCGCTGCCATATTCGGAGACCACGGGCTACTTGGCTCGCGCCGCAGTCAACAAGGTTTTGCAGGGTGGCATCTTCTCCACCACCGAGGAGGACGTTCAGCTCGATGGAGATCGTTTGCATGACGACAACTGCAAGGTGTCTTAAGCGGAGAGACCCCGACAATAGATTATGTACATAGCACAGTTTGGCATATCTTCGTTGCACTGACCCACCACTAGCTCGAATTTTGTAGCTATTTTATTCTGTTATTCTTATTCAACTTGTCTCTCTCTGTGTCTCTCGCCGTTCGCCTAGATCTTAATTAAATGTTATGTATATTTTGTTGCAATAATCGAAGGTGTTACATGGCCGAGTGTTTGATTAGTTAATAGGTCAATAGCACTGGGGGTGGAAACCCAAGCAACTGAGCCCTAACCTCGCTTAATGCAAGCCGTATTGATTTTCGCCCCCACTTATGTCACCCAAGCGTGGCTTTAAAAGCTCTTGGCCGATTCCCCACTCGGTTTACTTGACCAGCAGTCGTCGCACTTGAACAACATGCGCGCTCCCGAGTGGATCAGCACAGAGATGGCGCGCCTCACTTCGAGACTGGAACGCTACAAGCCAACGGGCAGTGGCTACAACCGTATCCAGTCGATCCGCCTGTCCAAGAGCGTTACCCAAATGCTGAACAATCCAATGCCCCCGGCACCAGCCGCTGCCACCGCCCGAACGCAGCAGGAGAGCTCCTTTACAACGCCGCGTCGGCGCGGTGTCCTTAGTCGCAGTGAATCCGAGTGGGAGGAGGTGTATCCTGCCGTCAAGTTCAGTCGCCAGGAGAGTAGCGAAAGTGCCACCAGTGAGGACAGTGAGATGCGATTTACCCACTATAGAAATTGTGCCACGCGAATTCCCTGAATAGGGGTAATATCTTCTATCTACTCTGCAATATTTGTAAACTTTTATCTGTGTTAAGTAAAAAATAAAACAACAAATAACCTCTAAAAATAACATACGTTTCAAATTAGTTATTGAAAGGTGTTTTGCTTGGCCGTTCTAGTTAATTGGATTGAATGGGAAAGAGTGTTTGCTTAAAAAATTATAAATTTGAATTCATTAATCAATAAAATCAAATCTATAGATTACTTTTGTTACTTTGTAGAACTCTACAAGGATATTTAGTTAATCTCAAATGCTCAAATGTTTGCACAAGATTTCGAATTTTCCATGTCATGTGAAAAAAGTACAGCCTCTGTAAAAGATTTAATGATCAAATTAGTTACATTTATAAAAACAAGCAATACATTATTTATGACAATCAATTTCGATTCTTTATTTTAGTTCGTAAGTATTCCACGTAGTTATTAAGCTTATTTCGGAAATTAAACGCTAAAAAAATAGGTACATATTTATGTTTTAAGTTGTTCGGTTCTTTGTATAAAAATTCATTCATTTCTAAATTTATCAATTTAATTTCGATTCGATACATATAAAATAGAACATACAGATGTTTGTTGGCATTTACTAATTTAAAGAGATTGCATATGGGAGATATTAGTGTAGTTGATCAATTTTCGTTCAAAGCCAACACATTTAAGCATTATACATCTTAAATTTTGATATGAATTTGCCTAGAAAATAGTTGCTCAAGCAAATGATATTTGCATCTAATACAAAAATATGTCACTTGATATGCCTATAACTAAAGTCAACGCTCTATATATATGCAACATATCGATTTAGTTTTATAACAAACAGTATAACATATACCTAATATCTTTAATCAGTTTTGTAAAGGGCACACACAGGCAAATAGCATATAAATATGTATGCGATTCGAAGCTAATTGGTTAATTTTTCATGATATTATTTTCGTATAAATATAAAACATTAATTATCTAGGTGTTATAGTTATTACCTATTAACTCGGATGCTTTAGGTTAGTTGTTATATTTAAGGTTTCTGTAAAATGCTAAATTCCCTGAATATGAGTTTTCATCATTATTATTAGTTTTTCCGCACTTAATCTTCAATTTTTACACATATTAAGAAGTAACTTATTTAAATTATTAGCTTGTTTGGGCAATTATAATTAACTAGTATATTCATTCGTTTAATCTAACAAACTGCAACACTTTTTGCTTACTTAGGTCTAAATACACAGTTTCACACAAGGGCAGTACTTTTGACAAAAAATCGAACGAACTGTAAACTGTATAAATGGGTGATGTGTACTTTGTGTTTCTGATTTGTGTTTTTTCCCTTCATATAAAAATGTTTAAAAAAGACTATGAAACCTACGCAATACGTACTAAATACGTAAACAAACACTAAATTACTTAAGCGTTTGGGTTAGGCCTATGTTATTGTAGTTGCTGCTGCTGCAGCTGCTCGGGCCGGCGCACGCTCATTCGGCTGGGGATCGAGTCGGTGTCGCCGTCATCATCCACGTACTCCTCCTTGGGACGCGTCCACTTGATTAACGTCTCGGGCGATCGGTACAGGAAGAGTAATTTGGCAAACAGATCTTCCTCCAAGGCAAATTCCAAAGCCTCGCGTACCTTAGAATTGAATTAGAATATGAGTAACAACCCTGATTCAAAACCATATTTTATTAATTACCAGATAAATATCCAGGCAAAGTTGCAGTACTCTATCAACGTAAGGCAGATCCTCGAACATAATCTTTCGGTTCTGACCGCCAATGAAGGACTTCATGAAGCGCGAGGCCAATAACACAAAGGTGGTGTACAAGCCAATAATGCTGTTAGGATAAATATAACACTTAGATCTTTAATTCCTGCTGAATCTCCGGCTTACTCACCCTCCCGCTGTGAGGAAACTGAACGTCGATGGGAACTTCTTATCGTTGAATGTGTACATCACTATACCGGATGTGCAGTTACTGTAGGCAAACTTGGAGAGCGTTTCGTTGTAGAAGGTATCGTCGCAGAAGTCCCGTATCTCCCACCACAAGCCATTGGTTTCTTTGTCTCGATGCATTTTGATCACCAGCGGTCGGTATTCGTGGTGTTTTTCGCTCAGCACACTGACGACGGCGGCGTCTCCCGAATTGAGTACCTTGATAAACTTGGGTATCATGCCGGGAATCACAACTACTTCTTCGACTTTGGGAGTGCTAGTGATAGTGGTTTCATTGATGGTGATATTGCTTTGAATTGGCTCCACGTCTTGAGTCTCGCTTAGCATATGAATAAGTGCTGCCCGTCCTTCGAAGGTTTCGTCCAGGGAAATGGCATGCTCATCACCAACATTTTCCTTTAAACCCTTGGCAGGAGCCTTTCGCGTGAGCGAATAAGAGAAGCGAGCCTTTAGTGTGTGATCTAAAATAATTAAATATGGATATTCAAATTATTAAATTAAGGAAAGAAGCACAGATCTTACTGTTTCTCAAGTCATTTAGCAACCGCTGCCTATCCGGCGGTGCTATATTCCAAAGAGATGGCGAGTTCCCAGCCAATCTAACCGCAGCCACATCCGTTGCATCATAGCCAGCAATAAACGTTAGAGCCTGTTTCTCCTTAATGTACGCGTTAGTCATCTGAGAGTACATCTCGGGATTGATCTCAAAGATGCTATCGTAGTTATTCGTGGTGTAGATGGGATCGTAGGGTCCAATTCGTATCGACAGCGACACCTGATAGGGCACATTCGAGGTGCCCACGGCATTGCCCAGGGCAAACAGACACAGTGGTCCCCAAATGCAAATCACAATCAGCAGGACAACGGTGCCGCCCATGATAAGTTTGGAAAGTGAGGCTTTCTTCTGAGCTCTCATGGCGGGAAAATCGGTCTCCGACTGCCTGGTGCAGCGAATCAGATAGATATTCGAGAAAATGTCTTCCATTTTCAGCCAGTCAAAGATGGTCATTGTGCTGTCGATGCACACCCAATCCAGAATTGTTCGCAGCTCGTAGAGGAATGGAATCTGCATATACACCTTAAAGGCAATCATGTTGACCATCGAGAAGCCCTTGGTGAAGAAGTTGCCCAGAATTCGCTTGGGGTAACCGGATTTGATTTGATAAGAGCTTAGCAGCATGTAGAAGCACTTAATCACGTAGAAAATTATCGGCGGTGCCAGGGAATTGAAAGTACGCTCCGTAACAGCCGGTACCACAAAGAACATCCAGATGTGTATGCCAATCACTGAGAAGAAGTGGAAGATGATCTTGTTCACCAGAGCCTTGCGCAGGTACAAAGCTCGATCTATAACGATCAGCAGGAACTGAACCAGTAACATGATCAGGAAAGGTATGGGGACTTTGTTCTCCGCCAGATAAGTCTGGACACCCTCATCGCTTTCTGTTTGTTGGGTCTAAAAACAGGGAAAATAATAAAGTACATTTTTTAAAATCTATAAAATATAATTTTACTTACTCCAAATGCAGTGAAGCCAAACAGCAGAACAAAGAAGTTTACAAAATCACAGAGGAACATCAGGGCATAAACATCTGTGGCTAGGCGGGATTTGTGAACCAGGCTGAAAAAGAACTTGTACAGCGAAGAGGTGTACTTGGTTCGTCTGCAATAATAATGTTGATTGTTATTAGAGATTTATTTCTTGTCTAGTTGTAAACTTACTCTAGCTGATTGATGCCACTCTTGCTATACTCCGGCGATCCTGGCAAAGAAGCCTGACTCACTTGGAGACTCAACTTCTGAGCAGCATCTTCATTCATCTGGCGAGAGTCGGGTTGGGATAGATTGTCGCTATCATCGCGATCATCACTAAAAAGAAAACATTAAAATCAAAAAAAAATACTTATTACAAAAGAGCCTTTGTAACGTACATGCTAGCGGTGGGTTTGGTAAACTGGTTGTCCGTATCCTTGTAGCCCGATTTCCATAGGCCCTGCGATTTAAGCAGATAGCGATGCAGGAACAGTACCAGCAGCAGAATCAGATCATAAATTGCATAGTGCGCCTTATTCTCCACTCCAAAAATTTTGGCAGGTGCGAGCGGTTGATTGGGCAGTTGGTGGTAGTTAGACCAGATCAGTTTAAATTGGAAGATGCACTTGATCAGGACAATAGCCTGGGTGTAGGCAATCAGGGTGACCCAGAAGGTTTTAGTGGGACGTGGCAGCGACAAGGTGCCCCACAAAAAGACCATAATGGGCAGCGGCAGCGAGATGAGACTGGCATTAACCACCTGTAAAACGAAAATTAATTCAGATATAATTTTATAGAGAATAAAAAACCACTTGCCTGATTGATGAACACCACAATATAGCAGATTAGATCCGTATTGGCTAACAAAGCGTACCACGAGGAAATCAGCAACTCCACAATGATATGATGATCTCGCATGGCAAAGTTCTCCTCCTCCAGGTTGAATTCACCCGCGCTGGAATATCGTCAGAAATTTATTAGATCATGGATCACCACTATGCGGATTCGTGGAATCTATCAACTTGACATGCCGGGTGCTGTTCTTTTTAGGAATGTGTGCGCTGCATGCTCCACAGTCTACATGCGAGTGCATCGTGTGGAACTTGGGTGAAACACAAAACTAGGTTTTAACTAGGGTTAATCGAAGCCAGACAACGGTACATACTAGCAAAGAACGCATAGAGATAGGTTTAAATCATAGCAGCGAAAACAACTTAGTGGAGAGGCAGAGATACAAATACAGAAATAGATGCAGTTACAGTATTACCAAAAGATACAAAGGGGGAAGACAGAAAGTCGTGATGGTTGTTTTAGTAGAGTCATGAGGCTGGGCCATGATCATGAGGATGGGCATGAGCTTGAAAGATACATAGATATTGAGTAAGCTGGATCGATTTAAATTACAAAATTCTTGGATAATTTTAAATTGGAAACTAATAAAGAGTTATAATTAAATTAACTTAATATTTTGTAATGATTTGTAAGAATTTTCGTAACAAAATAATCTTTTAATTTAAATCGACCCACCAGTTTACAGAGAGTTATAGAGCTTTACGAACACAAACCGAAAGACACCAACACATTAATAGGCACATCAATAGGCTAAGGGATAGTGGGCAATACGCATAGTTAGTGGGCGGGACCAGTACCTGTCCACCTGCTCGTAGGACCAGTGTTTGCTCAAGGATCCTGAGCCACCGCCGCTGTGGTGATTATGGTAATAATGTGCACCGCGCTCGAGAGAAGGAGCTTTAATGCGGATCTCAGGCAGGCCACAGTCCGATTTTCGACTGAGCATCGTGCTATACGCCCGATTTATATATGACACATCGCATGGATGGGGTGGCAAGAGGAATGGAATGGAGTGTAATGGAAAATAGGTGTCACAATGCAGTTTAGATGAGGTTTACATATATAGAGAAATTGCTCAAGTAATAGGAGATCTTAGTAGAGAGTCTTAAAGAGCAGACACATAGACATATGTATCGAGTGGTTAGTCGATTTTTACTGATCTCAATTTAGTCTTAGATTTGTTTTATGTTTCGATCTACTTACCCCTTGGCTGGCGGCGATGAATTGATTGATTGTTTTCTAACAAAACAAAAATTTATTCAGATGATCGAAATGCGCGCAGAAAAATGTAAAATGTAAGAAAAATAAATTAGTAAGGATTTGTTTTGGTTCATTGTGGATTTTTTGTTTTTCGACATAAACATAAACACATCGAATTAAATTAGCTCTATTTATGAAAGCAATTGTGAAATAAAATTTAATCTGAAATGTGCAGATAAAATAATGTGAATTTGCTTTAAAAAACTTTAAATATGATCAACTGGAATTTAATTTAGCTCTCGCCAAATGGATAGTAAATAACTATTTATTTTTGAACTAATAAAATGTTTTAATAACTGATGAATAATTTTTAAAATAATATCCAATTGTCATAGCAAATTTTGAATATTTGTTTTGAATTCTTAAAATATTTAAAGACGAAAACACAAACAAAAAAAGTGAGGTCTATAGGATTTGAATCTCCTCCAAGATAATCAAAGATATAATCTAAAATTTCGGGTGGTTTTGGTTACCTAGAGGTGACTGCATCAACAGTATCTACAGGCAGTTCGATGATTTCGTCGGCAGCGCGAATATGCTGATGCTGTTGCTGTGGTGTACTGGTTGTAGTTGGTGGTTGCAGTGGTTCGGGTGGTGATAGCGGTGTGGTTGTCGTGTTCGTGTTCAGTGTGGTGCTGGTGGGATCTGTGTGCTCAGTGGCATTCGGTGTTGCGATAACCACCCGCCGCGGGGTGGATGTGGAGGCGGGCGGGCCGCTTTCATCGCTTCAACAGCAGCAACAGCAACATCGATAGAGTTCAACAACAACATGGTGGCACAAATGATGAAGGTGATGTGGTGAGACATTGTTGCAGGTGTGTTGTTGGTTTCGAGAATAGTAATATGTTGTGGAAGCAGGTACAGAGTTTCAAACACACGAAACACAAAAGTAAAACGGATATGCAAATAAAAAGAAGAAAAAGAATACCAAATAAATATTAAATCAAAACCGAACACAACTCCTAACGAACGTAAAGTACAAATAAAATCAACGTTTCGTAACGCGACCAGAACACGCTACTCTAGGGACGCTCGGGGTTTCCAGTTTCCAAAAATCAAAACTTAATTCAAATTTAACGCAAGCGGCGCACACTGGACCTGGTTTCCAGTATCGCTTTCTAAATACCTCTCGAGATTGGACTTTAGGAAGTGGAACATGGCAGCGGCACTGGACAGTCCCAGGCGATTCAACGAGCTGGATTCCTGTAAAAAAAATATGGAGCAATTAGATTTATTTGTAATTTATTGGAGGGACTTTACAACCCACCTTGAGGGTCTTCTTCTCGCCGGCCAGGATGCGATTGACAAAGCGATAGTTGCGTGAGAAGCGGTTCAGTCTTATGGTCAGTGTGACCAAGAAGCCCTCGAGCAGTCTGATAATAGGATTGGTGTCGAAGTCCTCATCGGAATCCTTGGCCGTCACCTCGCCGCTATCGACTTCCATTTTGGACTTGCTATCCGAAGTTTCCCTGGAGGTGGCCTCGCGTCCCAGGCCTGTGGAAGGTGGAGGTATCACGGGCAGATCAGCCACATCTCTGGTGGGCGCTGGACTAGCCGAAGTGGATGCCGTCGCCGCATCGCGTTCCTTTGAGATGCCCTTGCTGGTGGACGGGAAATCACCAGGGGGTGCATCCTTGGACTTCTGTGGGGGCAATAAACACAATGAGTTAGATTATTTCTGGCTGGTTTAGACAAGTAAAAACATTTACACGATTTAACGAAAATGCAAGCTTATACATTATGCAGATACAAGAAATCGTTGGTTGCTTGTTTGATTTGTACAATATTTTGAGGTGAGTGCGCCCAACTGCTGGTCGGCAGGCTGATATTGCGGGCGCAGTTGAAAAACTTGAGCTCGTGAGCAAAATAAGTGAAATCTACGGGAGGTGCGCCAATTAAAGACAAGATATGTAGATAACTCAGCACTTCGGACTCACAACCTCGAGCAGCGTCTGGCTGCGACGACCAAAGTCTAGCGGTTCGGACAGCGTCGAGGTGCGCATGCCCAGATCGCACTCAATGGTATCGTCATCCTCTTCGTCGTCGGTGGTTAGACCCAGTTCATGGGCAACCTTTTCCTTCTCATCGTCCAACTTCAGGGCTATGCGAGATCCCGGCTCTGAGGCGTAGGAACGCTCACGCATATAGAAGTGGCGACGGTACTCGGCATCATTGAGATCCTTCCACACCTTCGATTACAAGTCGGGGCAATTTTTGATTTTTTGGGGAATTTATAAGAATTTAAATACGGTTCAAAAGTCATGCAGGCGAATGTGGCATGCAGCATGTCCTAATCTCGAAGTAATCCCAATCAAAAATATATGTAAACTCACATCGTAAAGGGTCTTGCGGCGCTGCATCTTCATCTCGCTCTCGGTGATGTTCTCCTCCTCCAGGTAGTCGATCTCATCGTGTATCAAGTCAAGTTCGAACTTATCATCCATCTCCTCGAACATATAGTAATCACCAGCACGTGTAGCTGCGGGGGAACATCAAAAATAACATTAGCACATTCGTCTCTAACCAACTATTGCAATTATAGTGTTCAACGACATTCAGATGGATATTAGTAAATATTTGCTAGGGGTAGGCTTTTCTTTTTGCATTCAATTTACAGAGCAGCACACAGAACTTCATGCAGTTAATCGGGTACAATTTATATACATGGCATGGGCAGCTTATATAGCGGAAGTTTATATCGAACAAATAAGGCACAACAAACAAAAACTTTACCATGTGGATGTAATTTAATTTCCTTCCTTCTGCGTACTGTTGGTGCAGGAAGTGGATAACCATGTTCTAAAAAATAATCAAGTATAAATATAAAATAAAAATTAAAAAATAAAATTTTAAAAACGAATAGAATTTAGACTGTTAATTGTAATTAAAATCAAGATGGAAATAACTCTAACAACGGCTTGCCGAAGTTTAAAATGTTGTAAATTGTATATTTCTGAACCGATCCCAAGGCATTCAATATGCTTATAGCAAAAGGATCTATTTCGAGTTGGTAAATCAAATGAAATATTATAAAACTAGATTCCATATCGTTTTGAAGAAATAAATAAGGATTATAAAAAGCGTTTAGGAAAATTTAGAAAAGTTTTATATAGTCTTCATGCAGATCAAAAATCTTGATTTACAACATATGTAAACCCCCTGAAGCGTTAAGAAATTGATTCTAGAAATCACATTAAGATCGATGAAGAGATTTATTTATAATACACTTGTAGAAGCGCTCAGGAACTCTGATCGCGCCTTCATTCACCAATAAAGAAGTAATTGGGAGTAAAGTAGATCTAGTTAAGTGTTATTTACAGGTCAGACTCGAAAAGGCAGTTGCTTGGGGTCTGCTACACACGACCCCAATCGGTTTTATTAGCTTGGAGAGCACGCACATTGAACAGTTTGTTTTTTTGTACATAGTTTCGTTAGAAATTAGCAAAATTATTATTATTATTTGAGAGTAAAGATTCATCCAATACATGGTCCATGCAGCAGTGTGGGCTCGTAGAAGGCGCACATCAGCGACTCCATATAGGAGGCCGTACCCACGGGTCCCCAGCTATGCGGTCTTTGGGCGGATCTCAAGGCGTTCTCTTCCCTGGCCCCGGATAAATTGCTGGACAGGCGCTTTCTTTGCGACTGCGACTGGGAGGCCTCGTCCAACGAGTAGCTGGCGTTTCCCATGCTCTGGTGACGGCGATGCAGGGACTTGTGTCGCATAGTCACCACCTCCTCCTTATCCGCCGACTGTTTTGTGTGTGGGAGAAATGAATAATCGGGCAGGAAGGTTTTCTCCAGGGATGCAAGCCGACTTTAACACTTAATTTATTGTGTGAAGCACAAAAAACTCAACAAATGATGAATAACTTTAAGTAACACTTAAGAGAAATAACTAAATCAATAATTTCAATATCCAGAGAGACTTCAAACCGAAATAAAAACTAATTCTAAGCGGTTTGCATCCCTGTTTTTCCCACTTTACCAGTTGCTTTTTCATGGGTGATCGTTTGATGGACACTGTTTCGTTCCAGGAAACAGCAGCATTGGTTGACGACTGGCGGCGATGCTCCCGGCGAAGGTTCGGAGTCAGATTGGAGGGCAGCACGGAACTGGATGCCATGGCTGTGGCATAGGCAGCCAAAGGAGGAGCCAGGGTATGCATGTCAACAGGTGCACCGAGATCAGAGGGAGCTAATCCCAGGGAGATCCTCTTCGGTTCCAAAAATCCCTCAGTGAGAAGAGTAGACAAGGCATCCGTGCTTGGCGTGGTTGGCTTCGAATATTCCAGACTTTTAAATTCATTTTCCTTTCCTTGGGAGTCTTTAGAACTAGTTGGCATGGGTTCCAACTGTTTTTTAGGCAATGCCACCGTTGTTTCCTCTTCGCTGACTGACTGCACGTCCACATAATCCGTGACCTCCTCACAAGGCATCACATTGATCTCAGGTTCAATGACCACTGCTGCATCTGCACTGTCCACGCTGTCCACACTGCTGGCACTGCTGGAAAGGATCGAAGCCCTTGCCGGCGATGAAGCGGCCGAGCTGGAGGAGCTATGCTCATCGGGGGTCAAATAACCGGATCCCTGGCAAGAGGTGAAGCTGCTGTTGTGGGCCAAAGGCGCCACCTCCGACATGGCCTGGTCCGTGGGCGTGCGTTGCCCTTCATGAATCCAAGGAATAATTTATGATACACACGCGACAATTTCCAACGATCAAAAACAAAATGGGAAATTGCAAAAAACGCGACGCGAAATACGATAGCCAAAAAAATGCCAGAAAGGGGAGGAAAATCCCCTCATAGTTATCGTATAATAACTTACCATCAAAGTGGGTCTGCTTGTCCAAGGGTCGAAGCATCTTCTGCTGCGTGGCTCGGATGCGCTCCATCTTTCGCTTTATCTTGTGGAGCACCTGCTTTTCGTGGTCGTGACGGTGGGCAATCTGTTTATGCCGCAGGCTTTCTATAATGTCGGCTCCTCTGTGGCAAAAAAATATTAAATCGGTCAAACAATTGAAAATAAAAACTATAGCTATAGTTCAAACCCACCTTGAGGCCAAGATATTATTTGCCTTGGTGTCCGTGATGATGTGACAGAAGTAGTGGGACTTGAAGATACGCAGCTGGAAGATAATGAAGGCAAAGCAGATCGTGTCCCACAGCAGGACCACTTGGTGGGTAATCTTAGGACACTCGCCGGGAGCTAGTACCAACACGGTGTCTTCGGGCATCGGTGTTAGCTCCTGGGGCACGCTACTCGTGCAGGTGATGCCCAGCATGTGCACCAGCCAACAGCAGTCGGTAGTCAGTTGTGTCATAAACAGACAACCGGCCATCTGGAAGGTCGTCTTGATCAGTATATTCGTCACATTAAAGGCCAACAGCCACTTCCAGCGATAGATGATGGTGTGAATGGGCCGCAGATAGAAGTCAGATCCCTGCCACAGGAATATGAAAGCGCCGATCAGATATCCCAAGGCGAGCAGATCCGCAATATTGGTGCCGGCCAGGAAAACCACCGCCAGGGTGAACCAGTAGAAGCCGCACAGCACTCCGTTCTTAAGGATGTCCGAGTAGTTGCGTATGTACGAGCAGAAATCATGGGTGGGATTGTCGAACGGAACGCGACCTAGTTGAGCGATATCAGCAATCACACTGCGGTTGCTGCCACCAGGATAGTCATCGTTGCTGGCATAACGCTGCTCGATGCAGAAGATGCTCTTCTGACGGTTCAGAATGATCAGCACAATGAAGTCGAAGATCAGCTTGGGCACGTGATTAAAGTGCAGGGATCCCGGCAGCATCGTCCAGCGTTGAATTCCCTCGCCAAAGATACTATTATCCCAGGGATAAACTAGAATATATAAAAAATGGTTAATACATATAACACTAAATTGAGCGATTTAGATCTTACCCAGACACGAGCTTGGCGGCAAGCCAACCAAAACTATGTACTGTGTCAATATGGAGATGGCAAAGAACGCCTGGAACACGCCCCATATTTTGGCACACTGCGATCTTCTAAGGAGCAGAAGCACAACCAGCCACAGAGCATAGGCCACGGCCACAATGTCCTGGCGGTATGTGATGGTGGAGACCAGGGCGATCAGCGATATCTCAATGCCAAACTTGTAAAAGCCAAAGTTGAGGAGATACTTCACCAGGCCCACTAAATCCTTCTCAGCATCAGCCCGATTGATTTGGGGGAACAGCAGCTTGGTGGGTGGAGCATTCAAGGCTCCGATCTTCACGCGCATTTGCAGCTGGCGCAGAGTGATCACAGCGTGCAAGGTCACAATTACCATATAGATGATGTAGGTGCGAAGAAGACTCATCAGTCCGCCTGTTACCTTGTCGGCCTTGGTCAGGCCAATCCATTCGGCATTGTTAGCTGTCTGGTTGTCCGACTAATAAAAAAAGAATTGGGAATTAGTTAAATACATCAATAATGTTCCTAAACAATTACTTACACAAACCACGTTATATTGGGAGTGACTGAGATAACCGATCTGGTAGATCATCTTGGACAGCACTATGATCGTGACAATGAACGAGATAAGTCGGCTAATCACCACCTGTACAGCCTTTCGCGAAGTGGCGCCCAGCACACAGAAGCCTACGAAGACAATATGCAGGACGCAGACTTCGCTGACGCTGCAGACGAAGGCTGCAATATAAACCGCCTTCATGATGTGCAGCTCCAGGAAGCGCCAGAAGACGTCCTTGAAGTTTTTGAAAATGTACTCCGACTTGTTCTTGATTTTGCGGAACGAAATCCGCACCAAATCTCGCACAGATGTCTCGAAATCGGTGGTGGCTCCGGGAGGAGCTTCCGCCGAAGGACCCTGGGATCGACGCAATGAACCGGCACTGCCACGACGCTTGGATGGGGCCGGTTCCAAGGCTGTTGTCTCCGTAGGTTTCTGCTGTGCCGAGCCCCCAGCCGCCGGCTGTTGTTGCAGTGAGGCGATAAAGCGTTTGTGGAAGTAGTGCACTTGGATCACAGTCAGGATCACAATTATCGTGGGCGAGACCAAATGCAGGAACAGATCCTTGGTCTGATAGCGCTTAAGACCAATGTCGTTTTGCCTGGAAATAAAAATTCATTATTGAATGGAAAATTTATTAAACCTTTTACTTTTAGTTTTTAAGAACTTAAAAAATCACTTACAGCGTCTTCGACACATTGATATAGTCATTCCAGTACGTATCGAACTTGTCGAATTGATATGTATAGATCAATATGAGTATGGACATGGCGTAGAAGATCAGGAATAGCCAGAAGCCGTACATGATCTTAACCCAGGCCTTGGACGAGGATTGAAAGACCAGCAAGAAGAATAGGAACAGGGCCATGTAGCAGATCCGGAAGCCGGTCATATTCTCGCCGGTGATCGCACATAGGAAGATCACCAGCACCAGCAGCCAAATCCACAGGCGTACCAGTAGATTCTTGATCACATCGCCAGCCTTCTTTAGGAACTTTGAGGTCTTCTTGCCGTCGTTGATGAGGTAGCTGGAACCAGCCGAACCCACGGTGATCTGCAGTGGTGCAATAATATCCGCCAGGGTGCTATCCCTGCGCCGATCGCGCTTCTCCTTGAAGAACTGCCTTGACGTCACCCAAAACATCAGTACAAAAGCCGTCTTCACGATCAACGGCACACACGGACGCATTTGGTTCTCGATGGGTCGTTCGAAGCCAATTTGCTGCAGGTTAATGCCCGCCGTCTGCAAATAATTCAGTAAATTAAATTTAATTCGTTTTTAAGTGAAGCAGTCTTACGGAAACCTTTGTAGGAAGTTCACTGTTGTTCAGATCCATGCCGTAAATATACTGGGCCACCAGTAGCGCCTCGGCATACAGGACAATAAAGGGACTCGACCGCATCATGGCCTTTCGCTGGTTGGGAATCATCCACAGCACGTTGGCCCAAAGCAGCAGGACAAAAGTCAGCCAACTGTGGTAGACTATGGACCAGGCCTAAGGAATCCCTTATACATGTATTTAAACAAAAGATTGTTCAAACAGACATACCATCATCAGAATATTGGTGAATATATAGCTGTTCTGATAGATGAAACCTCCCACGCTGACAAAACCATACGATATCTGATCCAGTATAGAGGTGGTGGTGTTCTCCTGCTCCGATCGCTGTTCCATGGAGTCCAGCTGAATATCGTTGCCCCGCTGAGTGGCACTGGGCGCCACCGAGGATCCACTTTCCATCGGTTGAAGTGTGCGGGCCTTTCGAGTGCTTTGCCGCACCAACTATATAGAAATAAATGGGAGTAATTAATTTAGAGTTTAAAAAAGCGATGCAGACATAGAGGAGATAGTTCAGCTTACTAATTTAGATATGTACATACAAAAAGTTCTAGAATTCTAGGGCAACTACGGGTGTTGATGTCGATAGGTTACTATCCGAGTGAGAGTTGCAGACTATTTTAGATCGCTTTGGCGGTGCTCTATGGCCCAGAACACACACATACGCATGTACAGTCACACTTACGCGGTTAGTATCATGTTTAGTTTTAATTTGTTTAGGGTTTCTTATGATATTTCTAGGGTTATTAGAACTATAGAGCGCTAAATATGTTAGACGAAAACAATTTTACATCGACAAATGGGAAACGTTAGAAAAGCTTAAACCAAATGATACATAGAAAGACAGAGGCAGAGCTAGTCTAATGATTAGGGTTAGGTTGGGAGAAAGATACAAAGTATTGGCGCATAGTGGAGTTAGTTTACGTACAGGCGTCGTCTCAGTCGGTTCATTCAACGTTGCACGCTGATCACGTCGCAAAGAAACCTAAAGCGGAAGTAATAAAAGAGAGAGCATAAACAAAAATCAAAAGAAAACCAAACATACGTAAACGAAAATGGCAAGAAAAATCGCAAACCAGGTTGTCAGATTTCAGCAAAAGCGCACATAAATCAGCTCATTTTGGGCAGAGTTTTTGGGGTTAAATGTTAAAGCACAGACGAACATTTAGTTGATTTTTAGTTGGGCTCACTAATTGTTTATAGTGTTTGCAATACATTTATGCCCTGCATGAACTAAATAGTATTTTATTTTTAGTTTTTTGTATCCCTCTACCAGAATTTATAATGGCTTTATTCACATATTCTAAGATTTTAGGAAATAATGATAATAAAAATCGTATTTAAATATTATTTTTCTAACGCAAAATAAATTATTCAATGTAAATTATAAAAAAAAAAACTGGATTTTTAAATGTCAGGATGACAATCTTATTTCAGCTAACAAAGCTCCGAATTCGCAATTCAAAAAGTCAAATGCAAAGAAGTGTTCAAGGCGAGATAAGGTTTTTATCAAGTAATGTTAATGGATTATTCTTTTCCGGTTGTCTCGATAAGCCGGCTTATTTTCTGTCCCTGATTCTAACACGCCTATTCAACTTCATTGTGCACCCGGAATCCCTGAAAATATTCAACATTCACACGCTGAACCCAGATCGAAATAAAACCCTAATCCCAATCCACTCGCTCGCTTACACTCAAGCGTTGATTGCGGATTGTGCTCGATGTGGTCGTTGTGGTAGTGGTGGTAATGGTGGCTCCACCTCCGCCAGGATTGGACCCATCCCGGCGACCACGCGATGTCTGCGAGGTGAGTAGCGATAGTTGGCGGTTGACCTTGTTGCCGGTGTTGTTGATGCTGCTGCTATTGCAATCTAACTGCTGGCCAAAGGCGGTGGCGGGCTTCGATTCCACCTGAGCGCGGTGGCTCAGCGTTTCAGGTGTTCAAGTGTTTGGGTGTTCAGGTGTTCAGTTGTGGCGTGTTAGTGACAATATGTTGTTAGGTGTTAAAAGTGTTTTGTATGTTATTTGTAGCCGTGCATACAGTGTTATTAAATTTGAAATTGAAATGGTTTATCCGGATGCAAATGGCAGCAGAAGAAGAGCAGAAATTGAGAGCAGATAAAACTATGCCTTCAGATTGGCCAGTTATTAATAAGACTGAAAACTATTTTTTTTTAAATTTAAAGAAGGAATGATATAAAAGGTTTTTATTAAGGGATTACCTTTTAATATTTAGTCCTACATTTCCTAAATTACAATATTGATTTTCAGTCTTGTTAATGTACGCCTGTTATTAAGGTAAAATATTCCTTGTTGCTCTAAACTAGTCTAAGCCAGAATAAGAGCTATTCTGAGATCAAAGGACTTAAAGCACGCCGTAATTGAAACTTACCCGTGGCTTAATGAGATGCTTGGTCGTCAGGGCCAAAGCGAAATACGCAAAGAACAGCGCAAACGGATTGAGGTACGAGTCCAGAGACAGCTTATTATTGTACAGAAATACTCGGATATCCGGCGAGCAGTAGGATTCAATGAGCGGTTCCAGTCCAATCAAACTGATGGCCAGAGATAGATAAAAGTCAGATGATTCCCAGCACAGCAAATCCCCCTCCCCTTTCACTTACCGGGCTGTCAGGGTGGTATGATTGAGGTGGCTCTGCATCCACGGCGTTTGGTAGGACACAATGGACAGGGAGTGCAGCACGAGTACAACCATCACGCAGCGCAGCAACAACGCGAAGCCCCTGCACAAAAAAAGGTGCGAGAATACAAAGGAAAAGTCAGAAATGAATCCGGAATTGATGGCGCTGATGGGGCACGCACCGTTGCAGCGTCTGGCAGGTTGCCCAGTAGGTGCCGGCCAGCAGGAAAATGAGAAAGTAGAAGCCGCCTGGCACCGAGGGACGCAGCACGGCCGCAAAGAACAGTGTAGCCAGGCAGAACAGAGGAGCTGTCGATGGAAACGATTCATTAATTTTGATTGAAAAACATCTCATTCAAGGGTTTTCCAGCAAATCTCTGGACGCTAGTTTCAAAAACTCTCAAAATATCTTTTGGTGTTTGCTGGAACACTTTAGTTGTATGGGCAATTTTACTACAAAATACTTTTTAGTTAGCTTATGAGGTAAACATTTACTTTGTATTAAAAAGGGTCCAAAATAATTCGTCGGTGTTAATGAATTTAATGTTTTAATGGGGTTCAAGGTAAATTTTCGAAATCTTTTGGAAGCATTTTTAAAGATTTATTTTGGTTAAGCCTGTTTCTTGGGCTGGAATTTAGTTGTAAAATATTTCTGGAGCATTTTTTTGCTTGATTTAAGTTTACAGAACTTTTGTATACTCACAGATCTTGATCAATCCCTCGAAGTGGATGTGCTGGCTGATCATGGACACGCGTTTCCTCAGCTGCTGTTGCTGCTGCTGCAGGGGCGTGGTGGCCGTGGCCTGCTGCACATCTCCACCATTGGCATCTGAGGCAGGCGGCTGAGAAGATTGGGCGTTTTCCGCCTGTCCATCAACCACTTCGCCATTTTCCAGCTGCTCTGCACCGACGGGCTGAGAAGCCACTCGCTTCACCGTAAGATAAGATCCCAGGGAAGTGGCGAAAACTAGCACCTCAGGCACTAGCCACTCAATAATGGCAAATGGCCTGGAAAACAGAATACAGAATCAATAAACGAAAAGTTTGTGACCTCCAAAATACCCACTGTAGATCGATAAAGCTCACGAAGCCAATGTGCCGCAGCAGGCGCTCACTGAACGAGCAGTTGTAGATCGGCAGGGTGAGGCTGACCGCCAGAATCTGGAGCGTTATGTGACCCAACAGGACCAGCGTGCTCAGCGTCAGCAGGATGATGAAGAAGGCCGTCACAGATCCTTTGAAGTTGCGACGCGTTGCCAGCGGCACAAAGGGCGACACGAAGAACATCAGCAGGTACACAAAGGATATGCCCACCGGTCTCATCAGCGCAGCTACAAAATTAAATTTATGTTAAATTTAAACTATCAAATATTCTCTATTTATAAGTATATTTTTTAATTTACAATCTAAGAGTTATTAATAAAATAATCAGGAAAAAAACACAAAGTAATCTATTTGACACAACATCTATATGATTTGAACAATTAATTGAGTTTCTTATACAATTATTATCTAAAAATGCAGATCTTTGCTGCCATATACTCACCGAGGACCAGGACCGCCGGCACCACGATGCGCTGGAGCACCATGCACGCATAGCTGAAGACCATTTTGATGGAAGCTCCCGCCTCCGTTCTCCTCCAGAAGCGTCTCCGGACTCAGACTCCGACCCAGTAGCATTCATAAAAGCCTCAGCTTCGACTGCAATTTGTTGCCACAAGCAGCGCAGAGCAGCTGGAAAGTAGAACGAAACCAATTTCAATTCAGTTTAAGTTTATTTCAGTTTCAGTTTAAAGAACCCTGCAGAGCCTGTTGCTACCACTTAAAGGCTTAAGGTTTAATAGTGCTTAATTAAGCGAACCCAAAAAAAACCAATTAATTTACGGATATAAACATTGACACACTTTTAATTAACACTGGCGAAACCAAAAAAAAAACGAAATAAAATCAAGCCCGTGCTAAGAAGTGGGCGTGGCAGTAGTCGCACGCTATTCTGCCTTGGGTTGGGTAAGTTTCAATTTTCCACTTCCGCTTTCCACATTTTCCAGCTGCGAAAGAAGCGAGGAGTGGCCACGTAGCTCGAGCTTTAAGGAGTAAATCGAGGAGACGCGGGTCACCGACAAGTTGGCTTATGGTAAATGTGTAATTGACATTCAAAGGCACATAATGTGGCATTTATTGGAGTACGGTTTAAACTAATGGTGCAGAAACTGCTGGGACAATGAAAGAGAGAGCCATTCAGAATGTTGAGGATAATGGCGAGCCAGCATGACAAACCTTTGCAGAGGAAATTATTTTAATCTTAATAAAAAAGGTAGTAGAATAAGTTGAACAAAGAGCCAATTTAGAAAGTTTAAAATTTGTATAATAGTTTTTATAATCAGAAACTTGGAAATAACTAACATGAAAATGGGTCAAAAATTTGATCAACATTAAAATGAAAATTTTGAATGCAGATTGTTACAGAATGAAACCACAAGTCTTTAGAGGTATGTCACTTTGAAATCGGATTAAATTTGGCAAAGTTATGGACTCGGGAAGTCCAATTGGAGACACCCCATTACAAGTCATCGGAAACTTGGAAATAACTAACATGAAAATGGGTCAAAAATTTGATCAACATTAATATGAAAATGTTGAATGCAGATTTTTAGAGAATGAAACCACAAGTCTTTAGAGGTATGTCACTTTGAAATCGGTTTAAATTTGGTAAAGTTATGGACTCTGGAAGTCCAATTGGAGACACCTCATTACAAGTCAACGGAAACTTGGAAATAACTAACATGAAAATGGGTCAAAAATTTGATCAACATTAAAATGAAAATTTTGAATGCAGATTTTTAGAGAATGAAACCACAAGTCTTTAGAGGTATGTCACTTTGAAATCGGACTAAATTTGGTAAAGTTATTGACTTTGGAAGTCCAATTGGGAGTCACCGTATAACAAGCCATGTCACTTTGAAATCGGGATAAATTTGGCAAAGTTATGAACTCTGGAAGTCCAATTGGGGGACACCTCATTACAAGTCATTGGAAACTTGGAAAAAACTAACATGAAAATGGGTCAAAAATTTGATCAACATTAAAATGAAAATTTTGAATGCAGATTTTTAGAGAATCAAACCACAAGTCTTTAGAGGTACGTCACTTTGAAATCGGACTAAATTTGGTAAAGTTATGGACTCTGGAAGTCCAAATGGGGGACACCTTATTACAAGTCATTGGAAACTTGGAAATAAGTAACATGAAAATGGGTCATAAATTTGATCAACGTTAAAATAAAAATTTTGAATGCAGATTTTTAGAGAATGAAACCACAAGTCTTTAGAGGTATGTCACTTTGAAATCGGTTTAAATTTGGTAAAGTTATGGACTCTGGAAGTCCAATTGGAGACACCTCATTACAAGTCAACGGAAACTTGGAAATAACTAACATGAAAATGGGTCAAAAATTTGATATACATTAAAATGAAAATTTTGAATGCAGATTTTTAGAGAATGAAACCACAAGTCTTTAGAGGTATGTCACTTTGAAATCGGACTAAATTTGGTAAAGTTATTGACTTTGGAAGTCCAATTGGGAGTCACCGTATAACAAGCCATCGGAAACTTGGAAATAACTAACATGAAAATGGGTCATAAATTTGATCAACGTTAGAATGAAAATTTTGAATGCAGATTTTTAGAGAATGAAACCACAAGTCTTTAGAGGTATGTCACTTTGAAATCGGATTAAATTTGGCAAAGTTATGAACTCTGGAAGTCCAATTGGGAGACACCTCATTACAAGTCATTGGAAACTTGGAAAAAACTAACATGAAAATGGGTCAAAAATTTGATCAACGTCAAATTGAAAATTTTGAATGCAGATTTTTAGAGAATGAAACCACAAGTCTTTAGAGGTATGTCACTTTGAAATCGGGATAAATTTGGCAAAGTTATGAACTCTGGAAGTCCAATTGGGGGACACCTCATTACAAGTCATTGGAAACTTGGAAAAAACTAACATGAAAATGGGTCAAAAATTTGATCAACGTCAAATTGAAAATTTTGAATGCAGATTTTTAGAGAATGAAACCACAAGTCTTTAGAGGTATGTCTCTTTGAAATCGGATTAAATTTGGTAAAGTTATTGACTTTGGAAGTCCAATTGGGAGTCACCGTATAACAAGCCATCGGAAACTTGGAAATAACTAACATGAAAATGGGTCATAAATTTGATCAACGTTAAAATGAAAATTTTGAATGCAGATTTTTAGAGAATGAAACCACAAGTCTTTAGAGGTATGTCACTTTGAAATCGGATTAAATTTGGCAAAGTTATGAACTCTGGAAGTCCAATTGGGAGACACCTCATTACAAGTCATTGGAAACTTGGAAAAAACTAACATGAAAATGGGTCAAAAATTTGATCAACGTCAAATTGAAAATTTTGAATGCAGATTTTTAGAGAATGAAATCACAAGTCTTTAGAGGTATGTCCCTTTGAAATCGGATTAAATTTGGCAAAGTTATGAACTCTGGAAGTCCAATTGGGGGAACCCTCATTACAAGTCATTGGAAACTTGGAAAAAACTAACATGAAAATGGGTGAAAAATTTGATCAACTGCAAATTGAAAATTTTGAATGCAGATTTTTAGAGAATGAAACCACAAGTCTTTAGAGTTATGTCACTGTGAAATCGGATTAAATTTGTCAGACAAAAAAAACTGATAAAACGGATTTATTTTTCACTTTTAAGATAAATCCAAATTAGCGTAAAAAAAGGCTGTTGAAATTCCGTTGAGCCTTATCAGTAAACAATTTTTTAATGGTTTATGTAAAACTTTTTTCCTTCAAATTCGGCATCCATTTCCGATCGGTTGGATAACATTGAAAAGTCGGATAAATTCCTGACCTAATGCTCACATACTCAATGGTATTACTGAGGCAAAATACAAATTAACGCAAAAAACAAGCAAAAACATCAACAAAACTGCTAATTTCGCACACATCAGTGAATGGCGAAAAAAGATCAACAGCCATGACGTAATTTGGCATGTACAAACGCTTTTTAATTCTTCATTTTTTGGCTGGGTTAACAAAAACAACAATGGAGCACACAAAGAAAGAATCAAAAAGAGTGACAATTCGAGAGGGAAAGAAAAGTCGCCCACGCCTCCAACGCAAATATCCCTCATAAAGTCAGCTAATAAGAGAGGCAGAACATTCGAAATTCGAAAAAGAGAGGGCTGGCAGTTGAGCCACCGAGCCGACAAACCTCAAGTGGTGCCACACCTAACCCCACCACCACCCACCACACCCCCTACCGCCTTTAGGCAAACAAACAGATTCAGCTAGACAGAACAAAAAAACGAATGATAGAACCACAACAACGAGCCGGGAGAGCCCCCTAATGGCGATAAAAAGTAGTAGTAGGCACATAAAAAACAAAAAAAAGCACTCTACAATTTCAGCAAAATAAATGCTGGCTGTTAAGGCATGGCGAAGGGAGGGATGCAGGTTATTCCTGTCTGAGCAGATGTCTAATGGCACAATAATGCTGATGGAACTGCGTCTGTCTATATGGAAGTTTAATACACAATTGCAGCGAGAAGTTTGCGTACCAAAGATAAAAGGAAAATATGTTGATTTTTAAAATTGTTTGAGCTTACTCGATAAGCGAGTAGATAAGTTTGTTAGTTGTTGCAGTTTAAACAGGATTTTTAAGTAGGGGTGTTAAACTATGTACATTTATTATTTCCTCGATGAGTGATAACATATTTTAATAATAATTGCTATAGAATTCTCGATTTATTTATATAAAATGCACAATATTCAAACAACGAATTATACAGTTGCAAACGTTTCAGCTTATGTGTTATTTACAACTACTTTTGTTTCAAACAATAATTAAGATTAAATTACTTTATTTTTACTTCTACTATTTTTAATGAATAATATATTTGGCTATTGTCATCTATTATTTAAAATACCCCTGATTTTTATAGTCGTTCGTGGTCATATACTTTTTTTACCCACTGTTGGACATTACCGCAACGGAGTAGGCCCATAATCAGAACTTTTTTTCACTTCCGACCGCGAGAAGAGAGCGGCACGTCGCATCGTTTCATCAAAATCGAATGAGACACGTGTTGCTTCTATGCTTTGGGGCTTGATTATGGGCCTAAAGGCATGCCAAGGCACACACCCCCTTTTTGGTGGTTTCCCACCCGCAATGACAATGAATACGAAATGACGGAAGAAGGGGCTTTAACCAGCGTGTTATTCGCTACTAATTCATTTGCCATGCACGCATCGCCGATTGCTGAGCTGCTGCTGCTGTTGGGCATTATAAAATAAGCATTATAATGTATATGGATACGGAGATATCTATATGCCAATCGAGGGGCCAGCTGCTGTTGTCTGTCCGAAATGATGGGGGTGCCTTTTTCTGTGGCCTGTTGCTGCCACATATTGGCTTTCGTTTGCTGTTTCTGTTTCTCTTTATGTTTCAATTTCAATTCCATTTCCATTTTTGATCCAAATGTTTATTGTCTTTCTATTTGCTGCCCCAGAAAAAGAATATCAAACATAAGCAGCATTTGCATGTGCTTTCATTGGGTTAACTTGGCACACATATTTGCAACGGGCACTTCAATGTCGTTGTCGGTATTGAGATTTTCAATGTTGCAATTGTTCGACATAGTTTAGGCAGGCAAAATGCATATTTTGGCACTTGAAAACAAACATTAACTTTTGTTTTGAATTGAACGCAGACAGCTGGTGGCGAAATGTCTCAAAGTGCGGTCCATGTGGCGTATACGTGATTTTAAAGTATCTTGTCTAAATAAATCACTTTTAATTTTAAAATGTTGCATTTGCAAATATGTAACAATTTTCCACAAAAACAAGTGTAGATACTTTTATTTTATTGCCTTGTATTGTATTTTTCATTCTTCATCTTAAGATTTGTAGAATAATTTATTATTATGTTCTTCGTTAAAGTATTAGCTACAAGACTTTTATTAATTAAGCAATTGATTGTTTTCGTTTTAAGTTTTTATTTTAGTTCCCTAGATAAAAGTCCAACAAAATCATTTAAAATTCTCCACAAATCCCCCCATATAATCCTACCCGTTTCAACTTTCTAGAAGTGTCTGAATAACTAAGATGGAATGTCTTATCTTAAGCGGCTTACATGAATAACGAAAATGAGCTGCAAGAGGAGAGAGAGAACTCAATTGCAAGTCTGCTATCATCTCGCACTCAACCCGACCTTCATACTCATCTTGGAACCCGCACCACACTTCTGACATTCATTAGCGCAGCTTCATTGCCAAGTCTGCCAGCCACTTGAACTTTGTCTGGGCGTTGGCATCCCCCGTTAAGCGGCGCAGCTCTTGCAATAATATATGCAATTCTTTTTTTTCCAAGTGCAGTGGCTAAACGGAAAAAGTCGGAAAAGCGTTGACAAAGTCAACTAATCTCTGTCCAGTTAGTCTGTTCTTTCTTCCCTTGCCGCATGTCTGTGGGCCATTAATTTACCATTAATTACAAATGTCCAACGAGTAGCTTGAGCTTTTATTTTTTCTACCCATTTTCATCTTGCTCTATTTTTAGTGTCCACTTTAGTACTTTTTTAAAACCTCGTAACCTTAGAATTATTGTGGTGGGTTGAATGAGCTCTCCCAATATTTTTTTACTTTTCGCTGCAATTGTTGCTATAAACACATATATGTCACACGGGTGCATGTTACACGCTTAGATTCTGGTTCCACTTTTCAGATGATGACGTCACTTTGTTTGACGACTGTCAATGTCACTATACGGGTAATTGTTATAACCCCTTGTTGCCAGGCGGGAGCTGGAGCTTTTAAAGAAAACCTATTCGAGAATCAAAGCATAATTACTTAAAAACACGCAACAATCGTTCTGAAAAGAGGGAGTAGCGAAAAAATTAACAAATTTCATTTGACATTCTTCGTGTGCGTTTGACAAGTAAGCTTGCCCTGAAAAGCGCAAAAAGCGAACCAGTTCTCATGCCATTTTTCTACAGTAAGTTAAAATAACTAAAAGGCGATGAAGAAGGCAACCGAATATGTGTTTACTTTCTGAAAGTTACACGGTACAGTTGTCATTGCCTCTTAAAACGCAAAGTTTTTTTAAATTTGAACTATTCTTAAGGTTAAACTTTTTTCATTCACTAGATAGTCATGTTGTTGGGAACATGTGCTTTAAACCACAACACTGAGATATGATCATTTTTATTAAATTTCTTGAAATATTATTCTTATCTGAACAGCAGCAGCCGGCAGCTCAAAAAGTCAGAATATATTTCATTACGAATGACAAGCAAAATGAATCATATTTTGTATTTCATTCCTCCCCGCATTAATCAACACGGTTTAATTGAATCACACAATTTATGGTTAATGTGCGATAAACCCAAATGGAATTGGTAATTTCATATGCACCGGGAGCAGCTTCGACGCCATCTGAATAAGATTTGGGTCAGTTGCAGCGTTTTCCTTGCTCTTTTATGCATAGCGCGGGTAAGGGCAGTTCTTACAATTACGTATACGTAAATTTCACAAGGGAAATTAATTTCAAAGTGGTTGTGATCCCACATACACACACACATGGCGAAGGGCAGAAAGAGTGAGCTAATGGCCCAACAAGCTGTGGCCAACGCCTTCGTTTCACTCAAAGTGACAGGAGATGGCCAGGGTTTGGGGCGCAGGAGCAGTGAAGGCGGCACAACCAAAATGCATATTCGTCTTTGGTCTTGGCCTACATTTATCTTGGCGACCGAGCCCCCAAAAACCGCTCCCACCGTGGACAAAATTATAAGAAAGTCTATGAATACAATACCCCATTCTTGTTTTCATTACAAATTTCCAAAATAAAAATTTTTTAAATGAATAATTTTATAACTTGTAACTATTATTAGGATTTTTTCAAAATAAATATTTTAATAAACAAAAAAGTTATAATCAGTTCATTTTAGAATTTAAAACTTTTTTCAAAAACATGAATCGTTTGTCAATTCAAGTGAACTAACAAATTTAAATTTAAGCACAGAATAATATAATGAGTTACCCACTTTCAATTCTTAAACTCTTCATTCTTTCTACAACCCACTCAGTTTTACGGTGCAATTATTGACTTTGGCCCATGGTAAACGGCACCAGCTGTGCACAAGAGGATCGACCACAAAGTGGCAGGGGGCAGTGTGCCGCGTGGCCTGTGAATTCGCCGTAGTGTGCAAATATCATAAAATGTGCAGCGCGCTTCTCTGTTTGACCTGTCAGAGCATATTACACATCCGCCATGTGTGCTGTGTGTCTAAAACGAGAGGAGGAGTTCCTATACCATGTTGTCCATTAACAAACAATTTTAGTGATGCATTCGAGCAAAAGAACAGAAGCAGTTAGTTACGCGTCTGTTTCCATGGTTTATTTCACGTGTCTCTTTTTCCTTTGCCCTTTTTTAATCTATTTGAAAGGCTCAAGCCCGCGGAGCACGTACATTCGCCGACATGTGTGCAATTACTCCGCCCAGAAAATTGTCGCGTCCAGCTAACGCGACATTAATCGTGACAAATGTAGCAAAATTGTAATGGACTGGTCACGACTATATCCTTCGTCCCATCCATCCACTTTCCATTTCATTTGGTCTGTCGTAAAAGTCTTTTTTATCTGGTTTATGACAGTGTCCTTTTGCCTTTCACTTGCTAATTTTATTACACTCTGACCCCGGTTAAAAACAAAAAACAGGAGGATTCTTTTGCCTGAAAGCACCATTAAAGCCAGCAAAATGTCATATTCCCCTCATTCATCATCATACATCAACGGAATAGTTTGTCCAACCTTCATTCCATACCTACATTCTGCAGAGAAGACACGCAACAGTTTTTTCCAGACACTTTTCTTTGTAAATTGGGGGAAGGAACGTGGGGCAGGCTGTCAAATGAGTGTCGTCCTGACAGGCGGTCCTTAGGATTATGACCTGACATTAACATGCCTGCAAATAGTTGACTTCAGGGACATAGTTGTGGCAACAGGTGAGGGAAAGAAATGTTATTTAAGCGTAGGTAGGGTTTGTCATATTACGTCGAAAGTTATCTAACAATTATGTTAAGAACTTTTGTCAAAGTTTTTCAAAGGCCATTTATTTATTTATTTATGTATTTGCAATATGCAATTGTGTGACTTCTTACACTCTTCAAAATAAATTTGATTTGGGAGTCAGGCAAAAGTTTAGTTTAATTGGTTATGTTCTTCAATACGGACAAAGCCAATGCAGTTGAGTTTATTAAAATTATGTTCTCTCAAACAAGCAGATACTATTTGTGTTTTGACCGCCCATTCAAGGCCCTTATTGAGTCTACATTGTTTTAAACTATTTGGTCATCTCTGCTTATCTGAGAACATGATGGCGTACATGCAAAAATGTTCTTTATAAATAAATTCCTGACTGGCAGTGAAGCGTGGCCACAGCCAACTAAACGCGTCATTGCACACTTTGTAAAAGGGCATTCAAGATCGAAAATAAAGAGTGAATTACACATAGTAAACGATAGCTGAGAAGAAAATTCAATGAAAATTCTAAACCCAGACTCAGTCATATTCTCACGGCCATCAAAATATTGCAAAATAATCCGAAACAAAAACATTCACGCATGAGAAGTCAACCAGCTAGAAATCATCTATATATACGAGATACTAAGAACTATCCGACTATATATCTAAATGAATATGTGTGCGAATACAAACGAATATTTTATTTTCTGATTGCAAACCCCACACCCACAATGCCACGATAAGCAAAAATTAATTTTGTTTCTGATAGAAATAAAACTGTCTGCGATAAACTAAAATTTAATTAAGGCATTTAGAATAGGTGACAGCTAGTGAAAAAAGTGAAAATGCGAAAATTCATGCATAAACAGAATTGTAAAATATGTTGTTGGTATGCGCTTGAAGCGCTTAAATAAAACTAAATCGAAAACAAGTTCTGTGGTCTGCCGACCGGCAGATGACTAAATTCAAAACCAGACTCACACAGTGTGAGAGTTTTGTTTTATTGTATCTAAATAGACGCTTATACATGACTTTGTGTTTGGGGGTTTATACCAATACTGTTCCGTGTGCGATGACGCAACAACGCATAAAATGTTAAGGAATTCGTTTGCTTTATATTATTTTTTCTCACTCGCCTCTGGCAGAAGCATTTTGTTGAAGTATTTTAGTTCAAAAAAGGCCGCGACAAGGCAAAGGCCATGAGAGCAGGTAGGAAAACGAAGAGGAAACAATAACAGCTGCTGCATATCGCCTCCTTAAAATGCATCCTTTTACCTGTAGGCGATGGGCCGAAAACCGGAAAGGTTAGGATGCTACTGCGGTTAAGACAGAAAATTGACCAAGTGTTGTATTTGACGTGGCAAGCTAAAGGAGTTGTGTTTTTAAAAAATACATTTACTTCTCTTTTAGAAAAATAAAGCTCTCTTATGTCCGCAAAATAGATTAATTAGTATTTCAAATAAGACAGCTGACTTTAAAACGAATTTAAACCAAAGTTTTTTGTTCCTAGCATAAAATTACGAACATTTTTATACGCTTCAGCGGAAACCAGACACCATTTTTCAGAAATCAAATCGAATGTGAATTCATTCGCTCCATAAGCCTTTTCAATATATTCCACGTGGATTTTATCCGAAACGAGTTCTATGAAAAAATCGAAAATCAAATATGTTAACAGAGGGAGAGGGAGAAGGGCAGAATGAGCACAAAAGAAAAATAGTAGTGGCATCGTCGAGCGACAAACAAAACAAGCTGAAAAACAAGAAAGGAAAGCTAACTTCGGGCGGAGCCGAAGTTGATATACCCTTGCAGAATATTTTATAAATTATATTGTCCAAAATTATTCATATGATGTATTCTTAATACTCATAAAATGTCCCAACTTCCTAACTTTAAAAACACCAAAGTTATGTCATTTCCAATCGTTCAGTTATATGGCAGCTATAAGATATAGTCGGCCGATCCTTATGAAATTTGGTAGGTCGGATTGATTAGCCAAAAATAAAACCCATAGAAAATCCCAACTTCCTAACTTTAAAAACACCAAAGTTATGGCTTTTCCGATCAATCAGTTATATGGCGGCTATAGGATATAGTCGTCAGATCCTTATGAAATTTGGTAGGTCGGATTGATTAGCCAAAAATAAAACCCATAGAAAATCCCAACTTCCTAACTTTAAAAACACCAAAGTTATGGCTTTTCCGATCGTTCAGTTATATGGCAGCTATATGATATAGTGGCCCGATCCGGCTCGTTCCGACTTATATACTACCTGCAATAGAAATACAACTTTTGGGAAAGTTTCAAGCAGATAGCTTTAAAACTGAGGGACTAGTTTGCGTAGAAACGGACGGACAGACGGACAGACGGACAGACGGACAGACGGACGGACAGACGGACGGACAGACGGACAGACGGACATGGCTAGATCGACTCTCCTGGTGATGCTGATCAAGAATATATATACTTTATAGGGTCGGAAATGTCTCCTTCACTGCGTTGCAAACTTTTGACTGAAATTATAATACCCTCTGCAAGGGTATAATAACTGCAGCTGTTGCAGTTTTATAAATGTGGTTCCCCAAAAACCTACTCCCTCTGCCACCCATCCAAAAAAGATACCTATCCTATCTGCACACACATATAGTATATAGCTTATAGATGGGGGTAGAAAAGACTGGTCTGTTGTCGCTCGGTTGGTTTGCTCTCCACAATAAAAGTGAAATTTTCTCGTGCCAAATTTTGTTGACGGTGGGTGGGTCTTCGGTGGTAACGACTGTTAGGCACTGACACTGAAACAGTTTGTGGATAACTTTTCCGAGGTTGCACAAGCCAACATAAACTAATTGCAACAACGTTTCCGTCCGCTGTGCAGCCAAGAAGTAATCAAAAAAGCTACTTTGATAAATTAAATGAGAACTAATGATAGCAAACTAAAGATGTTCTTCCTCTTGTTGGCAATTAATCAATGTGGCTATTGTTTGCTCATTGCATCCAAGTTGAATGGCTTATTTTGTGTATATTTCAGAGTTTTCATCATTACCGAAAAACACAACAAAATTTTGTTTAAAGAAGCGTACAAATTTTAATTTTACTGCACAGATTTGAAGAACACACGCCAAAATCAAAGTTTAATTTCATTGATCTGATCACGAAACAAAAAAAGTAGGCAAATTATGAGAATGAATCAATAGAATAGGTACATGATTAAGTAATTTTTAAAAATATTCATGAAGTCATAAGTAGCATCTAAATTTATTGTTTCATTTGGAAAACAAATACATTTATATTCCCAAGCCATGATAACGCCTCAGGTTTAGACAGACGATAGGCGTCCCACGGAATGAAATGCGTCATTTATTGATTGCAAATAAATATATGGGAAAGCAACAAGCGACACTGAAGACAAAAACTAAAACCAAATAATATGCAATGCATCATTTGAAAATGAGTCAATAAGAAAGAAATTTCAAATTGGAATACACATTACATACACATACATTTTTGTACGACAAATAACAAAAAATATATACCATATACCAGGTATATATTTTTTGTTATTTGTCGTACAAAAATCAATTTCATAAAGCAATTAAACATTAAACATTTTTCAGTATTCGTTTGTATTTTAGATAATCTAACGACAAGTTTAAACTTTAAATTAATGAGCATGTAAACTTACGTATCTGATAGTAATTTACACCTAACTACCAGTACTTACTTAAAGTGTGTAAATAATAAACAAATGCCAAGAGTTACAGTCCCCTAAAGAACAAACAGCAGGTCGTGGGCCTTTTGCCATATGCTCAAGAATGCACGCTCAGGACTGATAACGCTGAACCCCTTTGTTTTTTACCCTTATTCATTTAAAGGAATACAGCTGCGGTCAGAATTCTAGTATAAGGTAATGAAAGAAATATAATATTAGAAAAAAATACATTTTAAACAAATATTTTTGCATTCTGCGGCGATAGACCGGAAAAATAATCTATGTATGTATGGATTTGCGCATATGTAAAATATAAATAAGAAATAAAACGTATACTATTTTTTGGCGGCAACTGCATTCCCACTTGTGATTAGATTAACGCCCGATTTTAAACGCCCCATCCGTGACCATGAGTAATCTAGCTTTAAAAGCTACTGGGTCAACACTTTTGGGGCGGCGTTATCGGTGCAGTTGAAAGGGAATACTTGTTGTATGAAAGGGGCAACTACTCAACCGCTTATCTCCGCGGTAAAATGTAAATAAATGAAAGTTATTTACGCGGATTTGACACTTCTTGAGCTTGCGCTAATTCCTCAAACTAATTGACACAGATAAACGCGTAGAAATGGATCTAAAAAACCTGCAGTACGTTAATGAAATTAAAAATAGATCAACAGCTGAAAATACACGGTGTGTGAGCGAGAAGGAGCAGTGGCAAATAAAAGTAGCCAGAACAGTCAAACAAAAGCAAACAGGGAAAAACAAGAAGGGAACAGAAGAACACAAAGAACTAGAACATGGGAAATCAGAATGGAAAATCAAATGGGCCTTCTTGTTTGTTTGCTCTTCACACTTGTAAATCTCGAATATGTTAACCAGCGACGGGACCTTCACGTTTTAGCGCTCTATTCGAGTTGCTAGGCAGTTGGAGTCGAGCAAAACAAAAAATATGTAACTTGCACGGTGTCTTACCACATTTGCATAAGCTCTGCGAAGGAGACCACAACAAAAACAAACGAAAACGATTTTTACCGATTTATCAACTTCACGCACTCTAAACCATCAACTTTCTTTCTTTTCTGACCTTTTCAGATCTTTTTTGATCACTTTGGCTCACTTTTCACCGCTTTTTTTGTCGGTGCAAAATAACTTTGGAATATTTGGTAAGCACTTAGCGCATTTGTTATTCTTTCGGATCGGCTTCGATTTTTACAGGCGTCGCGTTCTGTTGCGCGAATCCGCGTTTGTTTCACCGATTTGGGTTGAGAACTATATAGCGTAGTATTCGTGTGCTTTACAGGATCCCAAATGGCGTTTATTTAACATTTTCTCCCGGCGAATTGTGCACTTTTTGTTACTTTTAGCGGAGCACCGAAAACACGAACAGCGCGGATGAAAACATTTCGATTTGAGTGGGTGTTCGAGCGCTGCAGCCGCCTTTTATACCCTCGGTGAAGGCGACTCAAAATCGCTCTCCCGCTCTCCCGCTCTCTTACTGCGTTTATACGAAGCAAATTTCAAGCATGTTATTCTTGAATGTGTTCCATTCCACATGAATATTTATTATGAATTTAGTTTCGACATTAAATATTAATTTCAACATTAATGCTGTCAATTTAAATAAATAATTTAAAATAATTAACGGATAAACAACTGAAAACATATCGAATTAAAGAATTCCTGAAATTCGATGCATAAACATAATGAGTAAGATTCTCTCATTTTTTGCGCTCAAAATCAAGAGCACGAATGGCATTGCACAGTGGGCTGTTTTTAGTTAGCAAATATATATACCGATTATACAGATCTTAAGTTTACTTAGTTCCTTGATGTGACTTATATTAAATTATATTGTTTTAATTACGATTTCTAGATTATTAAAAATTGAAATGACATAACATTTCGGCTTTCTAAAAATCATTGAATGTTTATATTGATGACTTTTTTCCGCTTATGCTAACGACTAATAAGGTTGAAGTTGGTCACAAGAACGTTTTGTTGGAAAAAACTAAAAACTAAGATTTTTTTTGGGTATTATTATTTGTAACCTATACTTTTTATATATACTTTTTTTTGGTACATCTCGGCTTGGCAAAAATCAGTGAATGTTTATATTGATGACTTTTTGGTCTTGGTGGAATAATGATAATAACATGTATTTTAGAGCCCTAGTAATGAATAATTAGGTTGAAGTTGGCGAAAAGAACGATTTGTTTAAAAAAACTACAAATAATACAATTTGTTCACATAGAGCGCTCGTTTTAAAATGTCAGTTAGAAGGCAAACCTTTTTACCTTTTTTGGTAAAGTATTAGTATTAGCTTTTCGTAAAAAAAGTAATAGGGAATCGGCGACAAGTCCGATCATAAGATTGATATTTTTAATCGTTACCATGCCCCTAAATAAAATGGATCCCTACAATTTAGTCGAGTCCGGAGGTTAAAACTTGAGTATAGAGTGCCGGACCTGCGAAATAAAATGCGGCATCATCGTTGTGTTGCCAGAATGAAATTGGGTGATTAAATAGTGTGGTATAATTGTGAGCCCAAATCATGGTCACACCAAATACTAGACCTACCTTTGTTGCAATTTTTTCCAAAGATACACTTCCGCTAGATAGAAATACTAGAAATCATGTCTGAATTGCAGGTGAGCCGGGAAAACTTCTTGCAACTTTTATCTGTATGCTAAAGAGTATATCTTTAAACGACAAACCAACAGGAATTTAACCAGGCGGCCGAGGATGTGAAGAACCTGAACACCACACCCGCGGACAACGACCTTTTGGAGCTATACAGCCTGTACAAGCAGGCCACAGTGGGAGATTGCAATACAGGTGGGTCTTGGACATCATCGTTATTATGTCCTTACCATAATAAATCGAAATCCAATTCAGATAAACCCGGATTCTTGGACTTCAAGGGCAAGGCCAAGTGGGAAGCATGGAACAACCGCAAGGGAATGAGCAATGCCGACGCCCAGGGCGCCTACATCGCTAAGGCCAAGGCCCTGATCGCTGCCGTGGGTCTCAAGTCCTAGATTTAATCACCAAAGGATATTGCATTTTTAAATCTCAGTTGTCGTGAAACGCACAATCTTCGATTTTCCAGTGTTTGCACAAAATATAGCATGAATGTGTAACGTAAAGCATTTAATTTGTCATAACGGGAATGGTTATATATTCAATTATATAGGATACTGTTTAGGCTTCCGTGGGTGAGGCGGCGGTGCTGCCCTGGGAATGGCGCTGTCGCTCGTACACCTCTCGCTGCAACTCGCGAAGATTAAGCTCCAATGTCTCCACTACTTCGAAGTTCATGTCCTGGCGCGCCTGCTTAATGTAGCCTTTGATGATGTTGATCTGCTCGATCAGCGGATCGTCTAGGCTGGACTTGCTGGCCGCTTGCGGTGCAGACCAGTTGTTCAGGGATTGAAGATCAGACTGGGAAGCAAATTAAATTGCAGATATAGTTTTGCCAGCAATCTTAAGGTACTTACCCCCTGAGCAAAGGAACCGCTTTCTGGACCCGGGACTGCTACTGCCGATTGGTTTGCAGCCAGGTTGTTGCGCTCATAGGCTTCCATGGCCATACGCTGCTCCGTCAGAATACGCTGCTGTGTCTCCATGCGCCGACGCTCCTGCATCTGACGAATGTGCGCCTCCTCCGGTAGTGGTGGCAGTGACAGCATACGTTCCTTTATAGCTTGGATGCAGCTCAACCGAATAGCCTTCTTCAAGGCTTCCTCTCGGCTGCCTGGCTCACAAAATATAGCTAAGATGCGCTTGCTCCGCAGGTCCATTGTTTCGGCCACTTGTCCAATTTTGCCGCGCAGAGCACCGGCATCCGCCAGCGTAAAGATGGTGTCCCCTTCGTTTAAACTATTAATGATCTTCAGATACATGTCCAGATCGGGGGTAACTTCCTTCTGCAACTGTCGGATCTGTTCGTAAACCTGCACGAGAAGGGGACGGCAGGTGCGACTTTCGTGCATGTCACGACGCGTGTCCAGTAGCCAGAGACAGTGCTCGCACAGCCGGATTGCGTTCTCATGTTGATGCAGCTGCTGAAGTGGCTCACTTCTTGTGGTGGAGAGACTGGCCAGTTGCACTGTAAAAGAAGAGATTAGCCAATATTTTAATTAAAATTTGTAGGGCGACTAACTGGCATCCTCCAGGGGTAGGAACTTGGAGCAATCGTTGCACATGATTCCCCCACACAAGCGGCAGTGGTGCTGTCTCCTGGCAATGTGGAAACTCTTAGCGCAGCTGGGGCACAACTTCACGGAACTGCCGTCCAGCCAGGCTACTGTTTGCTGCTCGTGCTGCCTTCGCTGCACTGAGTCCGCGGGCAAGTCCTTCAGCAGACGATGCAGTCGAATAATTAATTTGTTCGTTTCGCTGGCATATCGTTCCAGGCGGGGATTTCGGATGGTCTGGAAGTACTCAAAGTGGGAGCACTCGGCACCCGGCTGCTGCTTGGCCATGTGGTTGAAAACGTTGAGTCTGGAGCGAGCATTACTGGGTCCATTGCGATCTCCGTTGCCATTAGGATTCTTCGCAGACGCCGAAGAGGAAGAACCTCCGGGTGAGGGTGCGGAGGGTACCCTTTCGTCATCAAAGGGGTTCAGGATCTTCTTTTTTGCCTTGGTAAAGATGTCTTTGAAGGACTTCAAGGTCGCCTCCTCTTCCGCGTGCTGACGGGCAAAATGATCCGTGAGCACATCGATGGACTTGAGGTCCGCCCGGCAAATAGGGCATAGGAAACCCTCCAGGATCTCTCCGCTGGCCGAGCTTTGGTCCTCATCGCTGTCAAAAGGATTCCCAGACATTTCGGCGATGAGTAATCGTGGATTATTTGGTGGGTGTGCTTTGTTGTGGTTTCCTCCCCGAAAAACAGTTCGTATGGGTTTGTTTCACCTGTCCTAAGGAAATGGCATGACGGGGGAAACTTTTCCTTGAGTCCTCCACTAAATTTAAATGACTAATCTTTCAACAAACTAATTAATTTAATTTTTTGCCAAATATTTCCACAAATAATCAACATCAGTTTAATCTTCTTCATGCCAAATGGGCAATCACCAGAAATGTTAAGGATAGGGCTGCAGCAGGTGCGGATATAAACGTTCGTTATTTCAGAATTAAGCTCTTCGTAGGGAGTAAAAGCGGTTTGGATACATATTTGTATTTTTAAAAATATCGTGGAACTTCCTGCGTATGTTTATAAACAATATATTTATATTTAATCAAAGCAAACATAACTTTTGACAGTTGCAATTACAAAATTCGTTGAATAAACTGCACTCATTGCATCCCTGGTCGAAAGCTCTTCGTGGTGAATGTCAAGCGCGGGAAGAAGCAGTAGTTGCCTGCCTGGAAGTTTTCTCGGGTTTTCCGCATAAAAACAGACGTGGGTGTGAAAATCCTTTGAGAAAAAAGGTCTCTAAGCTAGCTTAGTACCTTCAGAACCCCTACGCATTGAAAAAACACAATATAAATCCCCTCTTCGGCCGCTAACATGTCGGAAAGATCGAAAGGTGACGTGTCCGCTCGCATAAACAACAATGCAAACCAACCGACGCGTGTCGTTAAAAATCCGCTTTTAAGCGCCTCCGTTACCGGGCTTAGTTTTGACGACTTTCCCAACAAGCCGCAACTGCTGCCCGCTGCTCCACCCGTGGTCCATGCCACGCCCCCGGCGCCCGCGCCCGTCCTCATCGCTGGCATCTTGAACCGCGGTAAGTGGGTCACGGTTCGCTCGGGAATCCAACGCGGGTGGGGGTCACCTGTTGCTCGGGTACGCCAATGATAAGCTGATAAGGCAGGAGCTTGACCTTCTACCCCTAATGTTTACTATGTTTTAAATTAGCAAATATCAAGAAATGAAATGAGTCAGGTTTTGTCCTCCACCAAGTTTGCTTATCATCAATTAAAATCTTAGGCTGGATACTGGTTTAAATATAAGAAACTAGAATGAAGACTTAGCATTATTTAATCAGGAAATCTATTATGTATTTTAAAAGACTTCTAGTCCGCGTTGTGAACCAAATCACTAAATAAACACATTTTTAACCTTCATTTTGGTTAGTATTACGGGGGATCTAGCTATAGTCGTTTTTTTTCCTCCTCTGATCTCATGTTTGGCACACTTTTAAAATGGGTTAATGTGCCTTAGACTATGTTTTCCCTGATAAGCTGCAGATTAGAAGCAACTGAAATATTCGTTCATTGTAAAGCTTTTAAAATTTAAACAATAAAGCAGAGTTTTATACATTTCTTACAACTGGGTTAGTACTGAACTTAAATGTAACCCGTTGATTAAGGTCTCTCAAAAAATCTCGGGATAGTATTTCCTATTCATAGTTTATGACTCTTCTATCTCTTATCAAAATAAGCTTTCTTTGCCATTGACCGTGCGCGATAATCGCAGAAAATATTTGTTATGGTTTATGGTGGCTGATAGCAAATTTAAAGGTGCGGTCCGTATGTCAAACTGTTTAGTGGTTTTTAAGCCAATCCATTAAAGACGAGACTCCTAAAGTGATTTTTCCATGGCATTTTAATTAGACTCTATCGAGTCATTTTCAACTTGCATTTGGCATTTGGCACAACATAACACAACAACATTCTACTCCATGCTCCTGGTGGAGTGGGATCTATATGTGGGCAGCTCTAGCGTCGTTTTCCTCCGCCGGCAGCACCACACAATGCTCCAGATGAGGGCAGCGATCAGCAGGAGAAGTAAAATAACTCCCAGACAGATGGCTGCGATAGCGGCCTCGCTCAAATACACATCTCTCACATCGATGGTGAGGCTCCTCTGATTGCCTGCCGCATCAAAAGCCACAAGCGATACCTTTGGTTCACAGCAAGAGGCCATGTAGGTGGCCTTCAGGGGTTCTGTGCTCCCAGCGGTATAGTAGTTCCTGTAGAAAAGACCCTCGGGCGGCGTGGCCTGCAAACGCAGCATTCCCGACTGCCAGTCCTGAGCGGTGACATCCAGCGTCCAAAAGCGCTCCCCACAATTCAGGGATTCGGGCGTGAGGTAATCACAGCGGCTGCCAAACTCCCAGGACAATGTAGGGCCAGTAGAGTCCTTAAGAATATGGATTGGGCAATGGGTTAATATATGTATATATCTTGAGTAATCTGTAAAAGTGCAGCTGACAAACCTGAGCATCTATGCTGGTCACCACTTTAAGGTTAACGGCCAGGGTAGATGTTTCGCGACCATAGTTGGTGAAGGTGATCCGGTCTGTTGTGCCCTGAGCCGTGCCAGTTGGCACTAAAACGGTCAGACGCACTGTACCCGTCTCCAGTGCGCGCAAATTCAATCTATAAAAGTTAAAATCACTTAATTATCAGATTGAGTTAGGATTACAGCACACTCACCTGGTGGGATTCAGCTGTACTAGGAATCGCCGCTCGTCGGTGACTTGAATGGTGGAGTAAACCGCCTCAGATTTCATGTTGGTGACCTCAAAAAGCAGCGAGGCTGTCTGACCAGCCGTCACCAGAAGCTGTGATTGTGTCCCTAGCTCAATTTTGGTGCCACAACGCTGGAGAAGCATTGCATTTAAGGTGCTCCTCGGCTGTCCCGTGGTGGCAGCCAATAGGGTTTGGTTTAAACTCGGAGAACTCTGGATTTCCTTCTCCGAAAAAGTTTCAATTTCGTTTTTTGGCGAGTCCACATCCTCCTCCAGCTTCTCGGTGTCCTTTTCCTTGCCGGGAAACTGGATTCTGGCCGACTTGGCCTTTGTTTGTCCGCTTTTGTAGTAGCTATCGATTCGTTTGATTATGTCGCCTGTGGGGAAAGAAATAAATCATAAGAAAATCAGCCTGGCACACGTGTTTTTGTCATTATATGGAAATATAGCGATGATGGCGTCAACGCTGACGTTTCCATCCAAGGTTGAAGCGCGGTTATCAGCCGAGATTTGTATTCATTGGGGCAAACAGAACAGATCCCGGGATCTTATCACTCGAAACAGAGCCCCAAAAGCAATTCATTAGCTAATGGGGACTCAGTTCTGTGCGGGAATCAATAACGCCAGGTTGTTTGTTACTTTGTTTTTAAAACTCACCCAAAAACACATCTGCTTTTCTTTCGGCGCGTACGAAAACATTGTATTTTACATCTAACTCGGCCTGTAGTTTCAATTTGAAGATTGCCGCGCGTCGCAGCTTGTTAAGTGGTACGTAGGCATCCAGTTCTTGGGGATTCGACGTATCCGTGGAATTAGCTCCGACAAATTTGACCAGTTTCTTCAAATTTATCTCTAAAATAAAGTAAACACAAAAATAAACAAAAATCGAACAGCTGTTTGCCATTCACCGCGCAGCACGAACATCTGTTACAGGTGTTTGCCCAGCGTTGCCAGACCTTCGACGTCAGTTTCTCTTTTAATTAAATCATCAAAATTGTGCAATAAACATTCAATTTGTTAAGCAAAACGTGATTTTTAAAACCACAATGTTAATTATTAATTAGCAAAAACAAAATAAACACATTTTGGCCTAGTCAGACGTCAAATGCAACCCCTTGGCAACCCTAGCCTTGCAGCTGCGCCGTAGTTGTTGTGAAAGGAAACACGTCTACAAGAAATCGCGACAAAAACAATTGTTTTTCCTTGTGAAACCAGCGAATTACGAACCATTAAATGCCGCTAAATTGTTGGCCAAGAGGCATTTAAATTACCGGTCTAAATAATCGTTGACGACATAGCCTTAAAGTGTTAAAAAGCCTACGAAAACTGGGCAGTTTTTGAACTTGCCCTTGACAGTGAGGCGGATTGTCTAATTTTGTTGTTAAAAAACGTATGTATTTATGTGATTTCCACATAAAAGTGCAATTTTAAAACCAGTAAAATAGTTGTAAAAGAAACAAAGCTTAAAAGGCTGATAAAATGCCATTAAAATTGTAGTTTTGGTTCCTACATATATTCCTAGCTGTTTGTCAATTTGGAATTTGCATATATTATGGCCAAAAACCTAACAAATAAGTATGTGCGTGTGATTCTGTGGTGTTTTAAATTTAAATATCTCGTTGGAAAGGTCACAATCAAGTTGAAGTTGAGGCAGGCAATAATGAAAAAACAGCCCCAAAGAATTGATTTCTTCAGGGTGTACATATATGTATTGCATGCGTTTGTATTAGTAGCTTCCGGGAGATAACTTTGTTTATAATCGCCGTTTCCAAAAGTTATTAAAAGATTGCAATACTTTCGCAAGTTTTTTTTTAGCTTGTCCGATAAGTCCCTGTTTTGACTGGAAACGTTTTGTTCCATCATTTTTGAGTCATAATTGTTTTTTGTCTGACCCCGTACAATCTTTTCTTTATTGCCTATATACAAAAATGGACTTTGTCCGGTGGTTCGACGTGGCGTATGATTAATATGTGGAATCGCTTGTTATATTTGATCCATTCTCTAAACCAATCTACGTTTTTAGTTAGTCAACAAAAACATTTTGTGCCGGACAGTTGAAAGTGCTCTAAGATTAAATTGGATCACAGAGATATATTTTAAAATACTCACCATTCAGGACGAAACACAAAAGAACTAGAACACAAAGTGCTAAGAAAGTGTTAAGGTGATGTCCGAAAATGCATAATTTTATAGCTTCACACACAAAAGAATCGACTTCACCTTGTGAAATTGTATTACATTTATTAATACGAATTTATTTTGAAAGAATGCCCATTAACACTCATCATATAAAATCGTTATCTTCTGTGTGGTTAAGTGTTAAATCAGTTTACTTTTCATCGTTTTCGATTTATTTGTGTACCCTTAAAAGCTAGACATTGATTACTTTATATCTGTAAAACAATAAACATGTAGATTGAAAATTCCTTTGTACTACAATTAAGTGTTAGGTGTTCTTTTGTTGAGCATTATTATTATACTAGCGTTTTGGTTAAGGAAAGCGTAGGGACTTCGGCTATATACAAAGATCAGCATAGCTGATTTGGGATTAGAGAGCATTGATTCTTTAGGGGTTAGTCAAGGATCTTACGAGCTAAGGACATAAATTACACAGTTGTACAGTTGTTTTTCTTTCTGGGAAGTTATTAAAAGCTTGTGCCATTATCAAGAGGATTAGACTTAGGATCTAGGTAGGCTTGGCACAGACTCGTACACATTTAAGTCGCTAAACACTAAAATACAACCCTGCGTTAGTAAGTGCGGTAGAGCAATGGAGTCGGTGCTTGGAAACTCGATTTTCGAGAAAGACTAACCACCATTCGGCGTCTCCATCGTGGCCCGTCTCATATTCGCATCGATGCGCACATGGAGACTGGACAACGTCGTGTCCACCGGCAGATCCAACTCTTGGACGCCCTGGTACGCATCCGCCACCAGGGTGAGCTGAAAAATACAGACAGGTTAAATGACATGCATATGTATAAAAAGGGCCAATAAATAATATGTTTCCTATGGTAGGATAAATAGTAGTTTAATTAATAAATTTGACCTTAAAGAGCAAGCCAAATACTTAAAAGTCTCCTTCTTTTTTGCGTTCCAAAACCCCCAGCTCAGGAAATTCAATTATGCTTATTTCTGGTTCCGCATTGCAGAATTCGAGTACAAAATACTTGATTTGCCATTTTCGCTGTGTGGGTTAATTTCGGCATTTTTGTCTAGACTTCCTTTCTATCATCAGATTTGCCCTTCACTTTTCTTTCCATAACCTAGTTTTGCAGTCGCCGCACAGCAACAAAAGATGCACCATCATCGACAACAAGTCGCGGGGTCTTGAGCACCACCTGCCGCCGTTGCCGCCTGGCCACTGGAGAGGTAATCCAAGTGGCTCCGTCTCAGTTGGCTGCTTGGGCAACACTCGGCTGGATCTGGTTGCCACTTTCAGTTTCTCAACACTTAGGCCTTCCCCGCCGAATCTGGCTTTGGCCCGCACACTTTAATTACCCCAATTGCGGGTCAGGTTTGCTGGTTATCATCGCGCTCATATCTCACCGTATTGCCAGCTATGTGCTGTCCATGCTCGGTGCTCACGATGTGGATGATCTCTCCACCCGATCGAATGGCCACCTCGCCCAGGATTCCGCCCACTGCGTCCTCCGTTTCGTTCTCACTGCCCGATCGCTCACCGTACCACAGAAGGAATAGCTGAAAAGATTCAGGGGTTTATAGGGGGCATTTTATATTGTTCAAGTTACTTCATTTATAACATTAGGTATTCCTTAAACTAATATGTTGACAAACTCACCCTGATCCTCTTCTTGAGCAGAGTGATGGCCGCATCCTGGACCAGTTCCGTGTGCGGTGGAATCGCTGCAGTCGAGATGAAAACGGCACTATCGTAGGGAACCAGCTCGGCCGCATGGAGCACGCCCACAAACGAGTTGCCGCCCTCATGCTCCTTGGTGCTGTTCAATCCAGCGATAAACTCGCGGGTATTGTTAAAGCTGAAGGCAGAGGGGGCACCTATATAATTCAAAACAGTTAGTTAAAGTTGAAAATATCTAGTTCTCTTACAGAAAGATTCCTTTAAAAGTATTTACAATTCAGCTATGAAATAGTAATCGAAAATAATATTAATAATTCAGTCACTTTACTGGTTTTAATATGTGATTTAAAATGGTCTTAAATATATTCAAATTTAAATCAAATTTATAGACTACTTTAATATTCATAGCTAAGAAACTTTACTGGTTTAGGAGATTAACTGATTTTAAAAATAATTCTAGTTCCATAAACATGTAGAGGCTCCCAAAGATTGTTATGATTATGGATTTGGTTGACGTCTTTGGGTATGTTAAATGAATTATGATTAACGATTCTAGTGACTTACCCGCTCCGTTAAGCGTAACCAAGACAATCTTGATGTCGATGTTCTTGTCTTGCAAAGCATCGATGTAAAGTCGTTTTGCTTGCTCCAAGGATGCGGAAGATGGATCCACGATCACTGCCAAAGGCATTCGAATATAAACATCCTTGATGTAGTTGCGCAGTTGATCCGCTGGCAGTAATTCCGGCTTTGAGCCACCGGTCACTTGGATGTGTTTGGGTTGTTTCCTGGGACTGGGCGTTGTTGTTGATGTGGTTGTCGTTGTTGTTGTCGATGTGGTTGTAGTAGAAGTTGTAGGATTGGCAGCAGGAGGATTGGGTGCCAGGGTGGTGGCCCAGGGAAAGCCACCGAAACGAGCTCTTAGAATTGGCAAAGGTGTGGTGGTTGTGGTGGGACTTGACTTCTTTTCCGCCGGCTCATCGTAGTAATCGTCCTCGGAGGAGTACTTGAACGGATGGGGTTTGTCCTGACTGGGCAGCTGTTGGACTTGAGCCTGGGGAATGGGCTCATGTGGCTCTTCTTGCTCATCCACCGGTTTGGTGGCCTCTTCCTCCACGTAGTCGGATGCATTGTGCTCTTGATCCCGCTGTGGGAATCTCTCCGCCTTGGCCTGGCGCACATATTCGGGGATCATGGTGGTGACCACCCTGGCTGTAGTGCTGGCCACCACCTCATCCTCGGGAGCGTCCTCGTAATAGTAGTCCCGAGGGGGGTTGTCCACCTTTGTCACCCGCTTTTGCGTTGGAGTATCATCCATTAAATCTCCGACTGTGTGTTCCTCGGAGTAGGGAGCCATGGTGTTCAATCTGCTCTCCATGGGCCTCATGGTGCTCATTTCCAGCTCGATGGTGTGGGAACTTTCGGTTTGACCCTCCTCCAAACTATTGCGATGCTGTTGCATTTCCGATTCCACCTCGGCTTCCAATTGAGCCGGGTCGTAGATCTCATCATTGCCCCCCAGGCTGGATCCATCCATTTCGCCGCCGCCGCCGTAATCCTCATCTAGGCAAAAAACTGCGGGACTGAGGTGAAGTGCCACTAGGAGCACACCCAGCCAAAGCTGCGTTCTCAAAATCATTTCGTTCGTTAAATGCCTCTAGCAATCCTCACTTGTCACCATCAAAGTCTGCGAAGAAAAAATAACCGAGAAATATGTCAAAATACAATTTTTGGAAAGCTTTTGAGAGTTCAATGATTGATTGATTGGCTGACTTCTTTCGCTTACTTAATTGACGCAATTATTCATTATTATTTCGAGTTCACTTTTGTTGAACCGTTATTTTTAGTTTTTATATAGTCTGGTGTTTTTTTTCTACTCTCTGCTGTCTTCTTTTCAACACTTTCGCAATGTTGAAAAGTGAAATGTTATGACTGCTCGTTGCTATTATCATTTTGTTTGTTATTAAAATCATTTTAAATAATTATCTCTGACAAATCGAACATTTATAGCAAATTGCCAGAGCAGAAATTAGAGGAAATTTCCACTTAACTCTAAAATTCTGCAGAATTCGTTAGTAGGGTTGAGTTTCAAGTTCGAAAGTTTTCAATATTAGTAAAAGAAAGAGGCAAGTTAGTAAAAAATACTTTCCAATAATGGTAAATAGCGAATAAATACGGTGTAACCGTTCTATTTCCTAGGAAATTATACTTAAATATAAGCTGTAAGAAATGACTAACTATAAATATCATATCAGAGTTAAAACTTTCAGGAAACAAATCAAATAACAACTTGATAATTGTATTAAAACCGACTTTGATCTAATCTGCTGTTTACCTTGTTGGAAAACGAATCTTAACTTGTTTCATAACTATATATCAATTCAATTTCAAGCCTTTGGAAGAAACTAAAACACTTGTCAAATGTATAGTAAAAAGATGGCCTTATTGCATGAAACTTATCCAAATAATTTAGTGGAAACAAACATAAAACACAAGTAAAACCACTACTTGGTGATGAAATGTTTGGCCAAATTCAACTAAGAGCCCAAGTAGCTCGTTGGAAAAAACCGGGTAGGGTATTAAATATATATCTACAAAGATATGGTCAAGGTTTTGTTAAACCTGCTGCAGGTGAGGAAAATAGAAACACAAAAAACGAAGACGACGTTGACAATAAAACAAATTTGCCATAAAAACGACTTCTCGTGGATGTGTAAAGCTCACACATGTGAATTCATTTATGAATAAAAATAAATGTTTAAACTTGATTAAAGCCGAAGGGAACACGCTAACTTTGTGGCTTCAATTTGCTCAATTTATAATATTTAATTAAGCAAATGTAATTAACACATTGGTTAAGTCGGCGTGCAAACGTTTTTATGATATGCCATTTTCCTTTGCATTCATCGTTTGTGTATTTAAACTTTTTGTTGCATTTTTGCAGTCGATTTGTGTTGGAGTTGTTTGAATAACAACATACCCACAAATCAATTTGAGTGATTGATTTCTTGGCTCTCGCCTCGTGATTTGCAGCGCGAAGAGTGCTTTGGGGAGGGGCGTTTGCCCCCTCCGAAACGAGCAGCTGCCATTAATTAACAATATGCAAAGCCGCAAAAAACAAGAAACAAGTAAAACAAAATGAAATATACCGTCAAGTTAAAATCCAAAATGTATCGCATTGATGCGTAAAATGGAAATAAATTAAGTTAAAATATTCTGCGTTCGTTTTTCTCGTTTGGCAGGCAGCCTGAATCAACTTCAAATTGATTTGTACATTTTTGTGAGTTGCAAGGTCACTCGGTTGGCGGTCAGAGGGGAATCATGCAATTTAATGGCTAGAGCTTAGGCCTCTCTTAAGGTCTCCCCGTTTTATAAAGCTTAGCCATGATTTATACGTAAAAGACACGTTCGTCTGTCGTTTCCATCTTAGGTTTTTATCGGTTTAAATGTTAAAAACCATTGCACAATCCCCATTCATAAGTCATCTTCGGGTGAATGCTGTGCAGCGTTTATTTTTGAGATTCTCAGAATCTGCAGGTCACGTAGTTCTTGAGAAGATTGCCTCGAAGCCAGGCAGTCTCCAAAGTTCCTACAGAAATTGAAAGTTTTTCGATGGAAAGAAAGTTTTGACAAAGAACAAGTGTGTAAATTTGATCAAAAAGTGAAAACTTTTTCGGGGGAAATTAATAAAATTAATAATTTCATTATTATCCCCCTTATATGTATATAATTTAATGAATACCATTTTAAAATAAATACTGACTAATTTGGGCAACATAATTGCTTGATTAGAGAGAGATATATTACGATAATATAAGCAATGATATAAAATATATTTACATATGTATTATTTTTAACGTAATATCCATTTAATGGCTCTTGTACTTAATTTTACACCGAAATGCCATTTTAAAGATAGCCGTGATTAAAGTGGGCCTTAATCTCCATTGCAATGAGGCTCCTCATTATTTATAGGCTATTTGATTTGTAATCAAGGAAAAGTGCTTAGATAAAAAACCGAAAAACAAAACCCGCTGTGGCAGTTCATTAATCAGCCACAACAGCCGTCAGCAGCTGATTCGCAGGGGCTCATAAAAAAATACACAGAGCCAACATAAAGGTTCTATAAACAAATTAGAGAGGCGAGCACGTTGTCGGTTTTTATTTATTTACATATTTCTTTTCGCTTTTTTGTTGCTTTTGCAATTACGTGAAGTCGGCGAGATGTGATTAACAGACGCGTAAGCATTTATTTTCGCTATGATTTTTATATCACTCGGACGTTATTCTGCCGTTTTTATGGCCGCAACAAATTAATGAAAAATAATTGCGAAAATTATAAATTCAAATTGCGTTTGCTTGGCAGCCCCTTTATCCCCCTTTCGTTCTGACTAGCCCCTTCGTGTCAGCGGAATCGACTTGAAATGCACTCTAATTGTGGCAGCTTTATTTGACGATCATCAGCGATGAATACTTATGGAAAGGGGACTGGGGAGGGCGGTCCCTTTGGAGAACCCACGCGCATTTATTGTTGATTTTCTTGGCATTGAAAAACCAATTGATTTGTTGATTTTAACGGGCGCTGGAAACCTTTTGAAGGGTTGTACTTGGCTTAGAAACAGCAATTAACAATCATAAAACTAAAAGCATTCAGTTCGAACAACAAAACCTTGTTGTCAGCCAAGTTTAAACTTAGATTGTTGCATAATAATAATTTAAAATAAAATTGATTCACATTTTATTCTTTGCTGAACTTGATTTGTTCCGGCTTGCTTTTGTTGTTTGAAAATTAGATCTGTATTTAACTATAGTTTACTTCTCTTATTTTTGTTACGATGTGTTTACCTTTTTCCTACGTTTTGTTATATGGTTTCAATATTTTTTTTAAACCTGCTATAATTAATTCTTTCACTTGCCTTTTATGGAACACCTTGTCGACGTGGCCTGGGATCAAGTCAGCTCTCCAGCTTTTTTTTTAATACTTCTTATTAAATGTTTTGTAAATTTTTGAAATTCAAAACAAATAACTTAGGCAACAAACTTGTTTTCTCCTTGCTGTGTGCACGTAAAAAATCTCAATGAATTTTAATTACACTTTAAGCGGTGCACTTTATTTATGAGTTTTGCCCACTTCTTTGCATTGTTTATTAACTTTGCAGATTATGCAAATTACGACAACAACAAAACACCACCACACAGAAATTCACTTGCAGCTGAAATTTACGCTCGGCAAATTGCAAGCGACCAAAACAAAAAATGTATAAAATTAAGAGCGTTCGATTTTCGGCTGTGTATTGGATTAACCCGTTTAAATATATATCTCATGCGCGACTTGTAGTTGCTTTTTGCCTGCGATTTTGGCCTGGCCGCTTAGTTTGGCAGCTGCTGTTTTTGCTGGCGATCGCGTCAACGTCTCAAATGAAACTGAAAGCAGAAACACAAGCTGCGGCCAGCGAAGTAGCGCGTTGCTCATTGCTACTCAGCTCTGATCACCTCAACTCAACTCGGCTCAGCTCGGTTCGGCTCTCTTTACTCGGCCGACGTAGCAGGTATATAGCCATGGAGTTATGGCTATTGCCATATGGATACAGGTTGGAATCTAGAAGAGCGTGCCACTGATAAACCAAAGCAACGTGCTGGAGCAGCTGAGCTGATGCCACAATTGGATATGTTCATGACACGATTGTTTGGTGGCAGCGCCATGGAAATATCTTCGGTCAGTTGGCTGTTCCCATAGTATCATCAACCTGTTATGCAACCAGTGCTATATCATTCTCAACACCAAACATGCTGATATCACAGCTGAAATGTCAAGATCTTATCTTGATTAAATGTAATTAATACAGAGATTTTAACTTAACCTATTTATCATCAGCTAAACAGGGCTGTAAATTGTTATTTTTAGCAATATTAAAAATTAAATCATTTCCATCTGCAGCTTTGAATATTAAGAGTAGATTTTATAATTTCAAAAGTGTGCTGCAATTGATTAAATCTTTAACTAAATTTTAACAAATGGAATATCGTAATATATAAATATTCCTCACAGAACTACAATAATTATTTTGTATTTATATGACTAATCACATTGATATTGTTCTTTGAATACCAGGATATGGGAGGCAATGGTTTCAGTCGAAATTCCCATTCCTTCCGTTCGAAAATGGTCAATGAGTAGAAATGGTTCCGATTTAGAATAGTTATCTGAAAAGCTGATTACTCGCTCCAAGTTGTCTGCAGCTTTAATCAACTTTTTGTGGAATTCCGTGTACACATTAATAATCATGTTCGTTCGAAAATTATGTAAGGGTCTGGTAAGCTCTTGCTTTTTGGCGGGAGACCCTGTTAATATTAGCTGACCACCAAATTCATTGAATCCTCGAAAATATTCCATCTTCTGTTGCACAGAACCAAGATAGGCCTGCATGACTCTGTGTTAGCCATACTCAGGATATAGCAATAGTGCAGTAACCATATTCTCTAGAAGTCTTTTCATCAGATTTACTGATTCTTCCCACTGGTCATCTTGAATTGTCCGAGGGAAAAGCATTTCTTAATTCTTTATAATTGACTGCGAGTTTCTCAATGCAATCTACTGCTTTATTAGGAGTTTATGTAGTTTTTTCAATATATAGACTTTGTCTGTTAACTTCAATATGTATAGTAAAATAGAGAGATGTTCTACAACATCGATGTACTTGTGCTATTTTCTATTTTTTGGATTTTAACCAAAAGAAAAGCGAAAAAATCCAAGATGCGGAGGACATTAATTTTATTGAATTGTAAAGGTGGGAATACATTTTACGCTGCTTTTATAGGCTTGGTTTGTTTGTACGCTTAAGATAATCATTATCAACATCTACATACAATGGGTCACTAAACTGAACTCAAGCATTATCTCAAAAAAACCTATGATTTACTGTGTTCTTAAACTTATTTTTTGGGAAAAAAATACGTAAACAAAATTTGTTCAAGTTCAAAATTATTAAATTTTGCGATTTTCGGCTGGCAAAGTTCTTTGCATGTTGACCTTTTTTTGGGGGAATCATTATGGCAAAAAATTACCGCATTGGGCGCATGCAAAGTGAATAAATAATCGTATCGGCAGTCATCAAAATTCATGCAAAAAAGAGCGACTCTGAACTTGTGTAGGAAGTTCGACTACCCGACTGGACGGCACATTAAAATGGAGCGTGGAATGAATTTAATATGACAACTCCGACTGTCAGTCGCTGATAGCATCAATAAAATCATAATAAATACAACCGCGTACGTATATAGTGGGCCAGTGTACATATTTGTTTATTTAAATAGTGTATACGGAAACGTTGAGGTTTCCCTCCTCTCTTTTTCTGTGAGTAATAAAGGGTTAAGCGGGACTATTTGCTTTACCTGTACCTTATAAATTCCAAAGAAATTAGTTTTAGCAAACGTTTATTGTGGTCTTGTCACTCAAGGCAAGAAGTACCTGTGAGTACCGAGAATGTAAAACAGAGCGAAACTATTCTATTATTTTGACTATGAATAATGTGTGGCTCGAACAAGAAATTTTTCTTGTAGAACACTTTTTATTGTTATTCCCGCAAAACCTTTGGATGTTCAACAAATTTGTAAACACAGCTACGCTGTTTAAGCACAATGATTCTTTTAAGCTTGTAAGACAAATTGTTAAGCGTCTTAAGCTTGCTTTGATGTATTTTTCATGCAAAATCGTGCCCATCTTGACCTACGTGCTTATGTCGAAAACTTCCTAATACTGTGGAACTAGGCAGAAACCATTGAACCACTCTATATTTGGTATTGAATTGCCGCACTACGTTGAGTTATTAAGTACTACATTTGTGGTTTCACTGCGAAGACATGGGCATTTGGTCAAAGTTCTCATTTGGTAAGAGATTTTAAAAGTGCATATTAAAAAACCTTGTAAAACCCCCAAAAATAGTTTACATAAGTTGATGTGTTTGTGCAAACTTAATCTTCTTGGAAGAAGTTAAAGTATAAGCTTGATTTTCCTACTCTAGTTTATTATTTAACTTTATTAAATAATTTATATCGTTGCTTTTTAATTTTGGAAAAAGCCGCAAGGGTATATACGAGTAAAAGTCGAACGAGGCATCCAAGGAGTTCCCCATATTTTGAAAACAAATTTATTGCATCGAGAATTTATGCAGCTCACGCAATTTTCACTCTGCGAATTTTTTGCTTGTGTCGTGCTTTCGTTAATAATTATGCAATCAATTTTGTTTCTCGCCTCCTTCTGCAGTCGCTCCTGCTTTCGGGTATTGCTTCAATTAACAACTTTCCGGCATCGAAAGAAAAACCCTTTCAATAAAACAAATTAAATATTTGGCAATCGTTTTGTGTCGATTTTGTTGATTATCGTTCCATTTGCCGCTTGTACGGCCTGTGATTTTGTTTGTGCTGTTGTTCACATATGGATGCCGAGGCTGGTTTAATTTTATGATGAATATATAAACACGTACGCATGTCCCAAGAGTGTTAATCAAAAATTACCAACTTGTTTTCGCAGTGGCAGTCAAACGAGCCTCTCGAAGAACGAACTGGTGCAAGGCGGTGTCAGCTTTTGTTATTTTCGGACTGATACCGGTGCTGATGTCACTGAGTCCTTTGCTTCACTGTTTTAATCCTTTTGGTATTATTTCACTTGCACTGGGTTCACTGGAGCACCTGTGGATCACTGCACGACTGTCGATCGACTAAAACAAACTCCACTAATTACTGACCTTTTTGTACTTGTCGCAGTCGCATGTGCTGTGTGCTTTTGTGGCTCATAAATTGTTTAAATATTGAACAATTGGTTGCAAATGGAGGTAGATAAAGTTGAAAAGGAACGCCACACCTCGTGCCACTCAATCGATAAGATAGAGTCATAGAAGTCCACAATCGGAATTACCCGGAGGAAGCGAGATTGTGGCAGATGCGTCACGGGTCAGTGGGTGTGGCAGTGGGTGGCTGACACAATTAGCATACTCCGAGGTGCCTCATATGCCCGGGGCAAAAACCCGAAAAATACCTTCGAAAATATGCGAGACCCGTCACCTTTTTTCCCTGAATTTGTGGCTACCTGAGTTTGTTGCCTAAGTCTTTTGTTAGTCGCTCCTGATATGATGCACCTACTCCAAAGGGTAATGTGATTTTGGTAAAGGATTGAGGGAAAACTTAAAGAGAGTCTTTCGAAAATGTTATCAACTCGGTATCATGAATAATAAATATTAAAATATACAAATTATTTATATTGCTTATATACAAAGCCTTATGTGTATATAGTATTAATCTGCCAGACGATGCGAGTCCCGTCACCTTGTTCACCAGAAATTGCAACTACCTAAGTTTGTTGCTCAAATCTTTTATTACTGGGTCCCGGAATGATGCGATTCCGCCAAACGGTAAAATTATGTTTATTATAATAAAATGCAGGTAGGTTACACATACTTTTGGAGACCTTGCAAAAGTCTACATTCAGGGGTTCCTATAAAAACGGTAGAATAGTACTCAAGGTATTCAGTTTGTTTAAATGCATTGCAAAATGCGTTCCTGTTTCATATTTATTTCGCTAACTCTGCTGGTAAGAATTTTGTCTTGAGACATAGCATCATTGAGTTGATTTAATATGTAATCCTAGAGTCTAACCAGTGGCTTTCCCTCGGAATTGGGAAATAATTGCGAACTCTTGGAACATGTTGCTACGGACGATACGTGGAAAAATATATTTAATAACGTCAAGAAATCTCTGGAAGATGCCATAAAACGTGGATCGTATTCTGAAAAATGCGCCTCCCATGTGGAATTTCTGCAAAGTTGTTTAGATCGCGCCACGAGCATTTCTTCTCCAAAAGAACAAATGCAGTATGTACTTGAATTTATTGACTACCAAAAATGCATACCAAAAGGGAACCAACTCGTACGCACACCTTTTTAGGAAAAAATGTCATCCATTTATTTAGGAGAACTGTAGATAAACTTACACAGTTAAGCAGAAAACTTATAAATGTTTCCGAAAAAATAGATGATAGATTGGGCAAAACAATCTTTAAAAGTAAGCAATTTCTTTTTGGACATAAAACATAAATGTTTTATATACTAACTCTTTGTGTCAATTAATGTATGTGAAAAAACCATAGTAATTGATAAATGAAAATATAATAATAATATAATAATGTTTTCAAAAGTACCATATATTGTATTTTATCAAATCTGAAGTTATCTTCTTTATTAATTAATCTTGTTAACACATAACAGTAAGTTTAGTTATTATTGGTCTGCAAACAAAACTCTGGCTTCAAGAGGAATACCTTTGGGATAGAGTATCGGCAGTCGAGCCCAGTTTATTTTTACTATTTAGCCGCCGGGAGCAGCAGACTGGCCGTCGTCTCGAGCAGCTTCTTCAACATCTCCGGCGCGTCGCTCAATTTCCAAAAAGCACGCATTTTATTGAGATTTATTTTGATTTAATTTCGGTCTCTTTTTTTTTGTTTTTATATTTATTTCTTGGCCTGGGGGTTCAATGCCAAACATTTTTGCCGTCTTCTGTTTTCTTTTTTCTTTTTTTGTATTGTTTGAGATTTTTGGACCGCGTTTTTGGCATGCGACCTGCACGAGCCTTTGGCCAGCGTTTAAATCCCCAAATTGATGGCAATCTTTCTTGGGGCAGCTTTACGAGTATAGTGGCATTGTTTGTTGTTGCCTTGTCGAATACATATTATGCTTGGGTATCCTGCAAATGATTTCATCGTGCTTGACGTGCTCATGTGGGCCTTAATTGTTTTATTTGAGTGCCATTATGTGCAGGCACTTGGGACAGAAAGACGGACCCCAGAGTTGGAGTTGAAGATCTTTCAGATGCTTCTTCTTTTGAGCGCTGAAGTGCCCGAAATCTGGTTATGATGTCATGCCCAAAAGTAAAACAAAAAATTCTTCGACTTTTTTATGTGTGTTTTTTTTTTGTGGGGGGCAATTTGAATGAATTATGCTGTTCTACTTTTTTCCACCTTTGCGGTTAGACGAGCGACCGTCTATATTTATTTTAACACATTTGTCGTAATGCGTCATTGTCACTGCGGGCATTTGTAAATATTAAAACAAAAAACCTCCTCAAGCTCATGCTGAAAACTGGAAATTTTTCGTCGTTATTTAATATTTTCCAAGCCCCACCTCAAGCAGTTGCTACAGCTAATCTTTGCCTAGCCGTTACAAATGACGACCCTAAAAGTGACAACAATAATTCACTTGACGCGTTCATAACTAGCAAAGTCGACAATGTCAAGTGCTTTAAAGTGGCAAAAAAATACACCAACAAAATAGTTAGTGTGTATATATATTTTTACTAAGCATTTTGTTAAAGAAATGGAAAAATACAAATTTTTAGTTCAATTTTAATCAATACTGTAACTTATAAAGAATATTAAGTTTTTTAAACATTTGAACCCTAAAGTATAAACGTTTGTTTTAAAACGTTGCATCATAAAATTTTTCACTTTTTTATCGGAATTCCTGCAATGACTTTATGTTTGTATTATCCCTCAAGGGTAAGCCAATATTTGAGTTTTTCGAGTTGTGTTAAAGATTAGGCTAAAAGCAAAAGTGGTAAACATAATGACTCAATTTACATTTAAAACATGAAAGAACGCTGAAGTAAATGTACACCTAAGAAAATGTACTCTCCCAGTAAATTGCATTTCAGTCAAAATCTAGTTACAATAACTGGATTGATTAGATAATGAAACTGTAATTTATTATAAATAATATTAATTTTTAATTATTTCCATCGAATCCATACATTACATTTAGAAATCTCTATTATTTCCATTCTATCGTTAAAATATTAGCATTTTAATGGGATGCTATATAATGTCTTAATAACTAACATGTATGCAAGTGATTAATAGACTTGATCGTACACAACGAAATGGAAATTACTCCGGCGAAAAGAACACTGAAATGTAAATGAGTAATGTAAGAGACTATTCCGGACGCATCTTAATGGTTCTCAGACCAGCTCTATCGGTTTGAAATCTAACTCGCTTAATTTTTAGATCGCATATTAAATCCCAGAATTTACCATATTCATAATTCTAAATCATTGGCTGTGGCGCGGAATCTGGTTATGCAGCTGCGGCAAAAATTCCAAACTCGCTCTTAAGTATGTGAACAATGCAGTTCTTAAAATAGTCTCAAGTTGAGGTGTGAAAACCTTTCGGCCAGCAATACTCGCTTCGGATCCAATCACGTTTCAAGATCGAGGTGAATTCTTTGACGTATTTGCTGGCCAAATGACACGTTTGCCATGTTTTGCGGCCAATTGCTTTCATTTCACATTCATCGCAGTGCTTCTTCTACAAATGCCATGGCATTTGGTGCCGCTAATGTCAAGATTTGGCTTTTTATGACACCCCCAATGCATTAGAAAAAACCCGGTTTGGATTTAGAGTGTGGACTAAGCCCGCTTTAAAACAATAACTGACCTGTTTGTTTGCCTGCTTCCCAAAGGTTGTTGCTGTTTATTATGGGTTATTCAAATGGTTGAAGCATTAAAACAATATCAAATTGGAGGCGGAAACGATTTGCAATGAGTATATTAAATAAAAAAGTATAAAAAGGGTATAAATGGCTAATTATAATGATGCTAGGCATCGGGTGCGTCTTTTTCCATACCTCTTAATCTATATATCCAGATCCGAATCAACTTCTGATTCCAAGTACGAGCACGTAAACCAGTTTAAAGCGGTTCCGTTTTTAATTGTGTTTGTCCGCTGGTCGATTTCAATTTGCATTCATTACAGGCCATAACTTTTGTGTTTTGATTTATATTTGTTGTTTTTGTGCACAGAACGAGAGTTGGGAGCTGGCCCCACCCACCCAACCACTTCCGAGTTAGCTTCTAAAGATAATTGAATATTAAAATTTATCAGGGTATAAAATCTCCTGATCGGTTTTTATTTATAATATTTTATTTTTTAATTTGTTTCTCTTGTATTCCAGAACCGAAAACATTGGTTACCGTGGGCCAGCCATCGAGCATCGACGACAGCGAAGCGCTCGACGAGATTAACTTGAACACTAGCAGCGACGATTCAATCAGCGCGGGAGGATCGAGTCCATATCGAGGAGCAGGCGATCAAAACGCCAATCCTCTGTTGGAGCCACCTCAGGAGGCTGGCAACGATTCGCTGCTAAGCCAGGCCGCCTCCTCCTTCACCGCTTTGCCCGCTGTGGCCTCCAATGTGTTTTCCACCTTCTCGAAGCGAATCTACGCCGGCAGCAGGGAATCCTCGGAGGAGCCCAAATTTGAAATCCAGCCCACTTACATTCAGCAGGCTTCCTACGCTCCGCCAGTAGCTCCGGTACCCGCTCCCTTTTACGCTGCTCCTCCAGCGGCTGCGAATGAAGTGGTTGCCCCCGAGCCGCCCAAGTTTTACGCACCCACTGAGGTTCCTGCACCGAACATAGGAGTTCCTGGACCACCGCAAGCAGCGGCAAATCCCAACACTTATCGGTTCACCGCCAGAAAGAAGCTTTACGCTCCCATTCCCGGACTCTCCGAGCGATCCGGACAGGCTGGACCGTTTTCACAGGCTCCTCAAGCGGCTCCATCGTTCCAAACACCACCATATCCGCCTCAGCCGATTACCACAGCAAACCCAGCACCCTTTGACATATCAACTCAGCCTGCGCCAATTCCCGCAGAGGAACGCAAATCCGGCGGAGGACTTTTCTCACTGACCAGTCTCGTGCCTACGGGAGTGTTGCAGAACATCTCAGGACTCGTGCAATCTGCCACAGGCCGAATCAGTGAGCCAGTGCCTCTATCGAATCCTCCACAGACAGGAGGCTACTTTGACATTTCGACAGGACCACCAGCTACACCGACGAACTTGTTTGGGGGTCCAACTCCAGCTCCACTGTCAGGAGTTAACTATTTCGTACCGGGTGCCGCTGCATCTTTGCCCGATCCCACTCCTGTGGGAAATTTCTTTGCACCACCTGGCCCACTGCCTGGAGTCCCATCATCCGGAGTAGCTCCAGTCGCTGAGGGAATATTCACACCGGCTGGTGTTCCCCCAGCTGTAGGAGGATTTTTCACTCCTGCCCCGGCATCGGTCGCAGGAGCCATTCCACCTGTAGCCACACAAGCTGTTCCAACAATACCTTTACCTACATCAGCACCACAAAATCTTTTGTCAACATCTGCAGCAGGACCGTTCTTAAATCCTGGACCAGTTCCTCCAGTTACATCATTTGCAGCTGTTCCAACAATACCTTTGGCCACATCAGCAGAAGGAACAGCAACTTTCCCTCCCACATCGGCAGTAGGAGGGTTCTTTACTCCTGCCCCAACCTCTTTAAATCCGAATCCTTTGCCAGGAGCACCGCCCGTAGCAGCTGCACCACCACCAGCCGCTGGACAAGCATCTTATCGCCTCCAAAAGGGCACTCGTCTCTACAAGAGTCCATTGACGGCACAGGAAACTGCAGCATCTACTGGCTTTGCTGCTCCTTTGCCTCCCACATCTGTGCCTCCGGCCATTTTCAACCCGTTTGGAGCACCTGTTCCAGGACCTTTCAGTTCAGTGGGTCAAAGCACCCAAGAAGTGCCACTCCTTGTACCGCCGGTTTTCCAAGAAAAAATAACTGAACTCTCGGCTCCTCCACCAGCTGTCATTGCAAGTGCTCTTCCGCCAGCAGCATCTATTGCCCCTCCGCCAGTAGCCTCTGTTGCAGCTCCGCCAGGATCATTGATAGCAAGTGTTGCTAATCCACCTCCATCGGCTGAAATCGCAAGTGTACCCCTCTTTGCTGCACCTCCAACATCCTCCTCGGGTATACCGTTTTTCAATCCACAAGCGACAGACAAAGAAGTACCAAACGAAGCTTCAGCTGGACCTCCGACTGCTTTGGAAGCACTGGTTCAAGGACCTCCATTAAACCAAGGAATTCCCTTATTTGCGCCCTTATCCACGGCCAGCCCCTTCTTTGTTCCCCCATCGTCGGAAGAAACTAAAGAGGAGACTCAAACTACTGTAACCGAAAAGGAACCACCTAGCGTTTCCTCAGCAAGTGACAAACTGGTTCAAGAACCATCGATCCAAGGATTACCATTCTTTGCACCACCGCCTCCAGCGACAACAGGAATAAATCTGTTTACGCCGCAAATCAATCAGGAGAATAAACCATTAAAAGAGGAATTCAAGCAGTCAGAGATTCAAGAGGCGGGTTTAACTGCACCACAACCAGAAACAACTCAAGGTGTTAATTTGTCAACTGCACCACCACCGATATCTTCAACTCCCAGTTCCTTCTTTGCTACCCAGGAAGTTCCGTTATTTTGTCCTGCTGTTATCGAACCTGTTTTTGAAGATACTCCAGCAAGCAGTTCGGCATCGAGTGTTCCACTCTTTGCGCCCACAAGTGAACCAGATCAAGAAGCTGATTTCTGTCCCGTTCCATCCGCGCCAGTGGAAGCAGAGATCCCATTATTCGTGCCAGTGCCAGCTTTATCGGGACAAAGTCAGGGCGTACAATTGTACCCACCACCACCAACTGGATCCACCGATCCCAGCGGGCTCTTTGCTCCACCGCCAGCAGTTTCAAGTGATCCATCGCGCATTCCTGAGCCTGTAACATCAGCTGTTTCGTCGTTTTTCGCCCCTACACAAGTGGATTCTACTAATTCATTATTTGCTCCGCCTCCGGCTGCAAATTCTGCAATTTTCACACCTGCTCAGCCGACGAGTACTTCGTTGTTTGCTCCCATACCAACAATCCAATCTACACCAGATCTGGTTCCAGCGACATCGGCTGAGATAGTGGATGCTCCACCTGCCTTTCTTGGAACACCAGAGGCCAACACAACAAATCTGTTCCAGAGCAACTCCGTGACCCAAACAGTTTTTAGTCCATTTGCACAAACTAAAGCTACACCTTTGATTCAGGAAACTGCACAGGAATTGGTTCCACCTCCAATCGGATTCTTTTCACAGCCGACAGAGCCCGAAACCCTTAACCACCCACCACTTGCTCCCTCGCCCTTGCAAAGCTTCTTTAACCCGGCACCAGGAGCAGCTCCTTCCGCGGACTTTAACTTCTTTGGAAATCCAGCACCTAGCAGCGTGTTTCCTGATTTGCCAGTCCAGCAGGGAATCGCCCCGCCACCGTTGGCACAAGAGCCACCTCCGCAGGCTGGTGACTTAAATATTGCCCCAGCTCCTCTTGGATTCGACTTGCTGAGCCAATCCCAGCAAGCGCAAGACCAAACACCAAGTTCGATTGAAAATTCGTACCCAAATTCAAGTGTCAGCTCTTTCACCGGCTATTTTGGTGGCCCCGGTGTCCCTCCGCCGGCATCAGCCGCACCTGAGCCAGCTGCAGCACCAGAACCTGTTGCTCCAATTATAAATTGCGATCCGGTCAACTTCTTCGATCAGGTGCCCCAGACACAGTCGCAAATCCAACAAGCCAACGAGGATCAGCGGATCCAGAACTTCTTCAACAATCCGCCATTGCAAGATCAACCTGCTGCACCAGGTGAACTTAAATACGACATCGTGCACAGTGGAGTGGCTGTGAAGCAGCTGCAGGAGCGTTCGCAGACACCCATCTCCAATCTTGTTGAGCCACCCTCGTCGGCCTGCTCCGAGTTCTCTACCGTAGCGCCAGCTCCCACGCAAACCGATCGCCAATCAGGCGAGGATCTATTCCAGCAGCACCTGGGTGAGTTGCCTGAGGAGATCCTCAGAGAGCTCAGGATGGCCACTGCCAGCAGCGATAAGGGCCAGGTGGCGACACCTCCCGTGGCTATAGTAAGTTAAACAAATACTGGAAAATACAAAAGCAGGTTATTTAATCCCCATTCTTTGTAGTCTTATTCACCAGTGGTGGTTCATTGGTTCTACAAACGCAGCGTGGACACGAAATTCTTATGGACACCATTCAGCCACTATGATTCAGCCTTGTTGGAAACGGGGCTAAACCTTGGTAAGTCTACAATAAATCTCTTTAAAGAGGAAATCATCTAAAAAGTAACTCTCATTTTCAGACGATTCCACATTGATAATTCCCGTCGAGGGTGGTCGCTACGATGTGAACATCAAGGAGCGGACCAAGACACCCGTTTACTGGGAGGGAAAGGCAATCGAGGTACGACGCTGCTCTTGGTTCTACAAGGGAGTTGACTCCAAGTATGTACCCTACACCGAAGATACGGCCGCTCTGCTGGAATCGGAGTACAAGCGATCTACAGAGACTGGCGAGTGGCATCAGAAGATCATGCTGGCCAACGGCGAGCAGGTGGTCTTCCACGGACCCACCGTCATCGTGCACTTCCTGCCGCAACAGAATGCGGACACTTGGGGAGCTAGCACGCAGAGCTCCATGCGCCCGCGTGTGGTTAAGAGGGATCTGGATGATTTCACCATTGAACAGGGGGAATCACAGCGAGTGGATCACCTGCTTTTTATGGTTCATGGCATTGGATCAGCCTGTGATTTGAAAATGCGTTCGGTGGAGGAAGTTGGTAGGTTTCTTAAAGGTATGTCGTGGAATATTTACTATCTTAAATTCTTTTGCAGTGGACGACTTCCGGGTTATTGCCCAACAATTGGTTCAGTCGCACTATAAAAACTCCACGGATATGGGCCTAGTTGGCCGCGTGGAAGTCTTGCCCATCTCCTGGCATGGTCACCTGCACTCCGAGGAGCTAGGCATCGACGAAAAGCTTAAGTCCATCACTTTGGAGTCAATTCCACGTCTGCGAAACTTTACCAACGACACGCTGCTCGACGTGCTCTTCTACACCAGCCCGAAGTACTGCCAGAAGATCATGAACACAGTGGCCGATGCACTAAACGACGTCTACCTAAAGTACCGAATGCGCCATCCAGAATTTAATGGAGGCGTCTCGTTGGCAGGACACAGTCTTGGCTCGCTAATCCTGTTCGATCTACTGTGCCATCAGGAGCCGCTCAAGGAAAGCGAAGAGGAAAATAAAGTGGGTTTATCATTAGCAACCAATAATATATATTTATTATAAGCGAGTAATTTATCCTTTAAGGAGAATCCCGATCAACTGCCGCAGAAGCAAGCCTACCAGAAGGTTCAGCTCCCGACCAGTGACCTTCTGCCCAAACAAGTCAGCTACGCGATGGGACCGGAGGGCACTGGCCAACCCGTGATCACATATACGCAGCTCATATTCCACCCGAAAAAGTTCTTCGCTTTGGGTTCGCCCATTGGGATGTTTGTAACGATTCGGGGGATCGATAAGCTTGGCCTTGATTTCCACCTACCCACTTGTCCGGGCTTCTACAACATATTCCATCCGTTCGATCCGGTAGCCTATCGGATCGAGGCGCTCGTCAATCCAGACATGAATGGCATTCGCCCGGTGTTGATTCCCCATCACAAGGGACGCAAGCGGATGCATCTGGAGCTCAAGGAGACAATGACCCGGGTGGGTGCGGACATCAAGCAGCGGTTCATGGACACATTCAAGACCACGCTGGACAGTGTAAACTTCCTGGCCACGGTGACGAAAGTGAAGAAGGAAGCCGAAGAGTCGCTGGAGAAGGAGACAAGTCAGGTGAGTTCATACATTTTAATCTCCGCGAGCCAGTTCCAATATGTAACTGTATTCTAGACCTCTTCACATGCTTTGCAAAAGCAAATCGAGGATCAGGAGGAGAGCTCAGTGGCCAGCTCATCCGGCAAACTACGAAATCGGTCAGATTCCAACTCGACCACGGCTTCCGATCCAGAGTTTATAGAACTTGACTTCCCGCTGGGAAAGCTGAACGACTCGAAGCGAGTGGACTACGTGCTCCAGGAAGCACCTTTGGAGTTCATCAACGAGTACATCTTTGCCCTGAGCAGCCATGTGTGCTACTGGTAAGTGATACTCTCGCTCTCTATCTACCATAAGAATTTACTGATTAAATGTTGTTTTTTTTTCTCATAGGGGATCCGAAGATACGATCCTTTTCGTGATGAAGGAGATCTATGCCAGCCTGGGCATCAGCACCGACAGCCAGGTACCGCAGTCCTCAATGACCATCGAGCGCCCGGTCTCTCACGAGAGCAGTGTCAGCAATTCGCTGTTGCCGATGTGAGTCCACCAAACCACACGAGCGCTCTGTTGGATCCTCCGATCCCACGAATCACCCACACCATAACTATATATATATTTAGTACCAATTTATTTAGATATGTTATTTGTTAGCCGAATCATACAAAGAATTTTCCATATGTGCAACTCTAACATGGTTAATGGTATTATCAAAGTAAGAAGTCTTTATCGCTTGAGTGACTAATCCGTAGCAAGTTCTCGAGCTTAACAAATTGTCATTTATATTCACCGGATGAGCACCGAAGAGTGCTGTTTGTTATTTTTGTAATATCGCCTGTGTAATTGACTTTGTAACATTTATGCTTAACAAAGTGTATGTCTAAAGTTTTTAAAATAAATAACATAACCGTTGTTTTCAAATTTTGCGGGTCTATTTATCGAGGTTGCTGTTTCTTCTGTTTATCGAATGCAAAGCCGATTACTTCCTGCCTCGTAAACGGTATGTACTTTATTGATTAGCTGCTTATTTTATTTGCGGTGCAGGGTTAAGTTTTATCGACTTACAAAATTAAATTACTTAGTTATTATTATATTATAGAGAATTAAAGATATATGACAACGTATTTCCTTCTTACTTCAATACAAAATTGTACAAACAGCGTGGATTTGAGTGTAGTGCACTTAAAACACAACATGAACAAATAATTTAAAAACTTGAAATTAATGGAAATAATCAAAAGAATAACACTATATCTTATAACTAAATATTTTACAAAACACAGAAGACTCAAACGCTACAAGACCGTTCAAATATACTACAGACTCTTCAGGGAACTGTGGAATTTGGAACATAAGGATTGTTTTATTTTTGATTTTCTCGCTATTTAGACAAGTAATACAAAACTTTTAAATGCAAAAACTAAAAAAAAGAAATATATAAGATTTGGGAATGTTGGAGGTCTACGAGTATTTAAAAACTTCATTAGAGAAATCGGGACTTTACAATTTTGATAATTGCTCCCTTTACAGAAATTTGGGCAATATGCGCGCTAAGCCATTCTATTAACCGTCAATGCAAAAGCTTGTATTGTCAGAATGTTTAATTAAAATAAAACTTAATATAAAATGCCCATTCACGACATTAACCGAATGAAAACAGGGCAATTTTTGATGCAATTTCTTTTTTAATTAACACAGCTCTTGCAGAGTTGATGCCAACACCCACGCTGCCTAATTAGTAATTTACAAAATTGCGTAAAAATTTTTAAAGTACATTTTTAATTCATAAAATTTTTTATTATAATTTTATTTTTTTTATTATATTTATTTCTTTAGAAAAATATCGATATAGATTGTAAGGCACTAAGGCAACCCTTAACTATCGGCTAATGCTCCATCGCTAGGTGTGCCCGCAGTTGTAAATTAGCAAAAATTTTATAGAAAATAGTTCGGCCTGCGATTGTAGTTTGTAATTGTTCAATAAAAAATGGGCAGTAAATTTTTCAATAAGCTTTTGCTGATTGCCGGATTTGCCAGCTTGGCTCACGCCGCATTTTCGGCTGCCCACCGTAAGTTTCTGACTAACAATTTGTAAATAAACTTTGGACCGCTATTGAAGGTGCTAAATTTATTCCACAGATCGCACTTATTTGAGGCTGACGGAACAGGAATGGACTAGCCTTCCCTTAGATGTGAGTATTTACTAGTTTAAGGTATTACTGTGGTTAACTAATGCATCGTTTCCCTTGACAATCATCAGATTATCCTGCAGACCGTCATCAGTTTGGTGATTGTGATCTACAATATCATCGAGGTAGTGGGCAACTTCAAGGAAATTCGCGCCACCGTGGATATGCAGCAGAAAACGTGGGACACCTTGGGCAACTTTCCATCGTTTTATTCATTTAATCACCGCGGTCGTGCCTTGAACCCTGGCTACACGCCTCCGGAATAAGAGGTCATTCTTTCAAGTTCTGCTCTTCTTTTATTTATAGTCTCCACAAGTTACAAGATAAATAACGCTAAAGAACAACCAATTTGAAATCATTAGAGGATTGTAAATAATCCTGTGGCATGCATTTTTTTTGTGTAAATTCAGAAAGTTAGCACATAAATAACGCTCAAGATTGGCCATATTCCGTAACCCACTTTGGAATTTTTTAAGGATGTTGAGGAACTTCTGGCCTGTAGCAATGCCATTGCTTTGGTTTCTAGCTCATATCCTGCTCTCAACTCTTTTCCAGGACTATTATTACAGGCTTGACCGTGACAAATGCGGCAACTATCATGGTGGTTACTCCTTAATAGGCATTCATAGTACAGCTCCGGATTAGAACGGCATCCTCTTACGATCTGCTTGCTGTGGGTGTCGAAATACTCCAAGCAGGCTTCTTTTAAGTCCTCTGGTTCGTTTGCTTGAACGGGGCAAGGTATAGCAGTTTGTCCACTAGATATCTCCTCACAATCCTGCACTCCTTCACACTGATGACACCAGAGACGCTCCTCCGGAAAGGCTCCTTTATTGCAGAAGCTTCCTAGGCATGAACGACAGTTGGCTGCATTTTCTGAAGTACAGTTGAAATCGGCTTTTTGACAACCTCTCGAGGTGGTACCGTTTTTATAGGAAACCGTGAGACAAGAAGTTGCTGGCTCAACACATTCCTCGATGAATATTTCCCCTGGTCTCTCCCAGTTTGCACAGCCTGCTCCAGCTTGATCCGTACTGCATTGATAGCAGCGTGTGAAATCCTTATTATTACATCCATCTTTTTCATCGCATTCGTAGCAGTTGAGGATTCCGGGATTTATGGGTGCAGCTCCACATCCTCTTTGTACACTCCAGTTGGAGTACTCACAGGTGAAGCAGGAGGATGCCTCGGCGGAGCCGCAAGTGGTGTTACTTATGGCTGTCACATTCGTTCTGCAAAGTTCCTGATCCAGAGAGTTGCAGGTCAAACACTTCTGCCGGGTAATGCAGCCAGCATTGCAGTAGTCACTAGTTCTACACTTTTCCAGTTCCTCCTTATAGGGTACCAGATCTGCTGGTATTGTCTGAGAGCAGCCTCTAACCACGCGGCTTAATCTCCGATGGCTAAAGCAGTACTTGTCCTCTTCCTCACCCAACAGAACCTCCTGCTGGCATTCCTCAAACAGCGTCACATTGCACCTGCCGGTGTTCACCTGGAAGAGGTCCATCTTGCAGCCCCTGGCGTCTGCAGAATCGCATGCGGCGCAAACCTGTGTCCAAGCTCCCTGTTCCTCATTGCAGCCATTTATTTCACACAGCTTGGCGGCACTGGACAGCGTGTGATTCTGTTCGGAAACGCAACCTCTGTATGCTTCGGATGAACTTATAACATCCGTGTAGCACTGATCCTCTTCCAAGTGATTGCGACAGGGTTTTGGTTTTGCACCTGGTGCTGCCACGCAATCCTGTCCAGCGCAGTGATGGCACTTGAGGCGCCCCGGGGGATAGACACCGGCATTACACAGGTTCGAGGAACAACTCTTCGAGTAAGTGGCTCCTGTGGTTGGGGTTTCGGCTCCGCACCCACGATATGTAATGGAGTCCACTGAAAGAGGGGAATCAGATTACGTCTGGTTATAAAAATACAATCATTTTGAGATATTACAGAATAAAAAAGTATTTTAAATAATTTTATAGCTTGAATACCTATTTTAAAATATCAGTTAAACTTAACTTATTAAACATCAATGAAATGCAAAATTCATTCTTTGAAAGTACTAACCAGATTTCAATTGAGACTTATATAGGTAAATACTCACCAATGGACATGGCACACGTCAGCTGCGTCGGGCATTCCACGTAGGGAAGAACTCCCACCTCTCCGAGGGTCTGGGAACATTCCGGCAGGGCAATGGAATCACATTTATAGCATACAATAGCAGTACTACGGCCTATTATTGGAAACCCCTTCAAAGCTTAGCTACGCATTATTTCTGGGAGAAATGGCAATTGTCTCACCTGTTAACAGGACGATCAGGAGAAGAAGGATTAGATGACGAGGCGTCTGCAGTCCAAGCATTTTGACAGCTCATAAAGAATGTAAACTAAAATTGCACCTTTGTTTTCCCATTGAAATCCATAATCTGTTTATGACTTATCAGACAATATAACAAAGAGTTGATATAGTTGAAATGGTGATAAGGATAAGCTAGAAAAAGTCCATTTCCAAAAGAGGGTTATAGTCAACTTAATAATTTTAATTATTTAAGTATTTGCCTTTTAATGGATTTCAAAATAAAATACTTTATCTCATTTACTTAAGGATTACTCATAAAAAAAGTATCTTGAACGGGTCATAACATCGGAATGTGTACCAAAATATGCAATCGTTTGATAATATAATAATTGGAGCACATTTTGTGCTGAACCTTTCCCACACATCAGTTGTACGGGTATATTTACCTCGGCTTTTTTCAAGCATATGCATAATGACCAAAAATGACATAACCATAATATGGTCTGTGCCTTGACCCCATTATCGGAGTGTCCCATCGGTTCCATCGAAAGGTTCACATCATCAATAATTTAGGGGCTCGCATTTGTTGCAGGATTGTCGGGAGCGACTCAAATGCGTGGGTCAAGGGTTCCGCGACCAATGTCTTTCCCCCCTCGATATCGATTTAATTTAGAGACCAGATAATTGCGTGACAATCAGCGGATTCTAGTACACATATGGTATGTCCAGGCGGTTTAATGACCAACGTTCTCAGTTTAGAGCTAAACAACCGCGGGAAAGGTCGGGAAAAGCCAACTCATCGGTAGCGAGTACAGAACAAATATTGCTATTTGCCGAGCTCTTCAGCGCGGGGATAAAACGATAACAAGAGATACAGATCTGATAAGCCCATCCACTCAGCGGGTTCAGTGGAAGATTTATTTCTCCATTAAAGTCATAAGCTCTGCGAAGTTTCAACCGATCAGTAACCACAATGCGGATGCGACTGCTGGTTATCTGGATTTCCATGACTGCTCTACTTCAATGGAGCAGGGCCCAGGAGGACAATATACAAGAGGTCAGCCTAAGTGTAGCCGAAGAAGGTGAACGCCCAGAAAAGAATGAAGAAAGTCCGTCTTTTATGGGCACAACAGATATGCCTGCTGTTGACAAAGAGCCTGTGGAAACGTCCATAATTCAACAAAATATACCATTTGAAGGAGAAATGGAACATCATTCAGGAGAAACAAATATGGACGCAGAGGATAAACCCTCTGAAGGGGCTTCATTGGATGATCCCAAACCAGAAGAGGATAAAAAAGAGCCGGAAAAAGAAGTTACCAGTACTTCTCCGCCACCAGAAACTTCTGAATCAGATAAAGAAACGGAAACATCGGACCATTCAGACCCATCCTCCCAGATACCTACGGTATCTGAAGAACCATCTTTAGAAGCGGATCCCGAAATGCCTAAAAAACCAATGGAGGAATCCCATTCCGCAAACGAAACTGCTGAAATATCAACGGGAGGATCGCCCGACTATCAGGGTGATGGACCTGGTCACCAAGATCACACCACAGCCCCAACCACACCTGGAACCCTAACACCTGCTACGCCCCCAATTCCCAACCCAGTATTCTCTATGTTGAGCTGTTATTCCTGCATGTTCTGCAACAATATAACTAAGGAACTGCCTAAGGCAAACTGCCCACCGATACCGGGGAAAAATAATGGATGCCGTACCATTCTTGTTCGAGATCCTAATGTCACTCCGGATAAAAAGATTTATATAAGTCGAGGCTGCATATCCGAATTAGATACTTTATCTGTCTATTGCGATAAAAATAAGGAACTGTGCCCCACCTGCTACGAAAACCATTGCAATGTTCATAATATGACTCAATTTGAGCAGTCGCTGGGCTCTGCAGCTGCCGCTCATCATCTGGTAGCCCCTCTCCTTATCTGGAGCATCTATTTATTCAGTTGGCAGGTGCTTTATTAAAAACTCCCACCCACGCAATTCTGAGTCATCAAAACAATTAAAAAGTTAATAAAGCTTGGCGCACTTAAAAATCGATATGTGTGACTAATAATGAACATGGCAGATTAGATCGGCAGTCTGTCTAGATAATTTTATTTTATCTATAAAATACATAAGTTTATTAATGTTGATTGGTTTGCTTAGTAATATTTACCGCTTTGCAACTTAAAAATGCATAAAAGCTTTTGTCTTTAAAATACACAGAATATGTGGAACTGGTAAATATATTTTCAAATAAAATATTTACTAATTATCCTTAGCTTGAACAAATTTTAAAAGACATTTGGATTGAAACTGGCTTTCACTTCTGTGTTTTCATCGTAAAATTAGTTATTATTAAATGCTGTATCAAATCTAAATCATACTTTCGAAACACTTACAATTTGATCGTTTCAACGCCATATTAATGAGCTAAACATATTGAAAGTTCAACAATAAGTTTGACAATATAATTAGTAGTATGTAATTTACATAAGTGATGATGTGGACGTCATCATCAATTATTTAGCAATCTTTTAATGGTGAAGGGAAAAGGGATCGACCATTAAATGCATATAACATCCCCTTGAGCTTCAAAAACCATTTTATTTAAATGGATTGGAGTTAACCAGTCCTCTAAAGCGTTTTATTCAATCAGTTGTTGGGAAAACTGAAAGGAAAGCGGAAGAAAAAAAAGGATTTCAAAATTGGGGATAGAACTCTATCGACTAATACAAATGTTGCTGCTCTTTAAGTGTGTTATTTTAGTCACTTTACTCCGGTTTTTAAAAGCCCAGGACCATGATCACAAGGATACTATGAATGTGACTAATAATAAAAACACCATACTCTCAACACATTGGCCTGAAATTGTTAGCCAGGATAACGAAATTAGGAAAATTTCAGTAACTACTGAAGAACCAGGCACCACAACCCTTCTTCCGCCTATACGATGTCTAAAATGTGCATATTGTGGTAAAAATGAAGGAAAAGGTACAAGTAATAAGGGAAAAAAGTTGTGTCCCTTAATACTGGGTGTAGTGCATGGATGCATATCTATTTTCTTCAATTATCCCAACACCGCTGGAGGTCCGGACGGCTTTTTGGTGAGGGGTTGTATTTCCGAATTAGACGATGGAAGTCTCAAGTTCTGCAAGAAAAATGAGAATCTCTGCCACAGGTGTTTCTCTTCTGATTGTAATGATGTGGACTTAACTAAAGATGGGTTGGTTACTGAAGGAAATGAAGGAAAAGGTTCAAGCAATGAGGGAGGAGCCCGAATAATGTCCTCAATATTTTTAGTGATCGCTAGTTTAATTGCTTTGCTTTAACACTTATAAACAGTGCACACTTCTACTTAATGCACAAGTCAAACAAGATGAGCAAAAATAATAATTGCACAAAGGCTACCAATAAAAATGTTTATCAAGACCAATCAAAAGTATAGTTTATATTGTTATATTTTAAGAACATCGGCAGTCCGCCTAGATGAAATTGTTTTACCTCTAAAATATCAATACCAATAAATACCAATATCAATTGACAACTGCCTATGCCAGAATTTAGACAATGTTTGTTAGATTTCTTATAAGTTTTAACCTTAAATAATTTAGGCGTAAATTGTCAAGTATTCCCATGCATTGTTCAATAATCTTACTAGTACTTACATTACCCTGATTACAATGAGGTCCACGGCATTAATTATTCATAACTTTTAATAGTGCAGGGATATGGAATCGGTCTTTAAACGTGCTTAAAAATCCCTTGAGTTTCAGATACAATTTGGAAGCGTGACACTCATTGGATTGGAGTTAGCCATGCACTCAAAGTTTTTACGACCACTGCTTTTAGTTGTAAGCAAGACTCCCAGAAAATCGGAATGAAAAAAGAAATGGAACTGGTACTTAAGTTTACTATTCTTATTGCTTTAGTGCCGTTGTTTAAAGCCCAGCAAAAAGACCAGGAGAAGACATTTACTGTGTCCAATGATCAAAACACAATATTCCCCAGCGAAGGATCTCTTATTGGCTCAACATCTTGGCCAGCAGTTGAAAACCAGGAACACGAAAACAATCAAATTTTGGTGACAACCGAAGAACCAGGCACAACAACCATTTATCCGTCTTTAAGATGCCTTAGCTGTAAATTTTGTTCCCCAAATGAGGGAAAAACAAGAGATAGTAAAGGAAAAAAGTTTTGTCCCATACATCCAGGTGTACTAAATGGTTGCAGCTCTATTTATTTCAATTTTTCCAGCAGTGCTGGCGGTCCAGAAGGCTATATCATAAGGAGTTGCATTTCCGATCTAAGCGAGGGCGATCACAACTATTGTAAGATAAATGAGAGGGTCTGCCACAAGTGTTACTCCGATGATTGCAATTATCTGGACATCACCACAAATGGGTTGGTGACTGGAGGAGGAGCTCGAATAATGGTCTCAATGTTCCTAGTAATCCCTAGTTTGATCGGTTGGATTTTAGGTATTGTGTAATTAGGTGAAAAGTCTTTAAGGCTTTTATATAAAAGTTGTTTACAAATTACTCAAAAGGCACTTCAATTATTAAATTTTCTGTCTTTTGCTCCCAAATCTTATTCCCTTTCGCTTAAGAATTTAAAATATTTTATTTAATTTTAATCTTTTTTGTAATTATCTAAAATTAAATTATCTTTTTAAGTGTAGAAATAATTAAAAAATATTTGTTACCAAAGTAGAGAAAACAGTTGCGATTGATTTAGAAAAAGTGGTTTGTGGTTAATATGATGTAAATTATAAGCAAATAAATGCCATTAAGAAAAGTAAAAATTAATTGACTTAAGTTTTTTCCACCATTTGATTCCAAAGACTTTTGTAAAGAATTTTTATTAGAGTCTGTATATATGCATTTTTATAGACAGAAAACAATGCGCATTAATATTAATAATTATTTTGATAAGCTGTTATCATAATCTGATAATGTTTTTTGCCATTTTGATAAGCTCTAACAGTTTTTACCAATCTTGTACCGACAACACCGTCTGAAAAAAGGATTTGACCTTTTTAATAATTTCAGAACTGTAAGAAGCCTTAAAAATATTTATATTTACATATTTTTTTATTTTGGAAATAAAAGTATTCCTAATTAGTTAGAAATTATGATTTCTTTTGGTCTGTTGCTCTACATAAGCCAGCATTAGTCATGGACCCAGCGACCTGATAACTTGAATAGATAAGGCTAGTATCTCTGAGGTTCCAGGCTTAAAGGGCACTGCGAAGGGTTAGCATGAGGGCCATCAGCAGACCGACCACTCCCATCTGGCTGAGGGAGGAGGCTCCGTTGAGTTTATTCTTGTTGCACCCGGACTCTGAGCACGTTGTGCACTGATAGTCCTTTATTCCGGCATCGCACTGGTACTGCATCAATTGACTAGCGGCGCTAAAACAGTCTCGCACCGCAAGGTTATCTGCAAAAAAAAAGGGTTACAAATATAATATAATATTTCGGAAGGAATATAAGGTTAGAAACAAACATATAAAGGTTTAGCTACACTTATTCGAAAAAAATAATAAGTCAAGAAAGAAGTATTAATTTTTGTTTGTAATAAAAGTTCAGCATTTGGAAAAAAATTAGAATCGTAAATGAAAATGTAAAGGGATTATGTTAATGTCGGATTAAATGTGAAATCAAATCCGATTTTAAAGAACTTATAATAATTTTTTTTTTCTTAAAGACATAACTAATTATGATTAAATGATTGAAATTCCTGTTCAATCAAAGATTGATTTCCAGCAATCAAGTCTTCATAATTAAGTTGACGTATAATCCAACTTCTAGTCAGTAGTATTAGTAGTTTGATTGGGGGGAACTTACTCCAGACTCCACTAAAGCATTTTTCGCTGGGGCAGGTGACAAAGGTCTCATTAGCCGGTGCATTTGGAGTCCAGCAGCCATCAATCTGATTGGAGATGCAGGCGATGCACTTGAAAGCCTCGGCGGCCACATTGCAATTAGATGTCGTGCAGGATGTGCATGAATTGGCCTCGGTGCACTCTCCTTCCAAACTGCTCAAACATCCTCGCTTGACCGTGGCGCCGAAAGTTATTGTGTAGCAGCCGATCGCCTGTTGGTAGGTTACCAAGCCGCAGGGTGACCCCTGGGTCGCATTCTGCTGGCTCGAACAGTTTTCGCAAACCATACAGGATCCGGCATCCCTCTGGTACGCCACATTGTTGCAGAAGTCCGAATCGCAGAGAAGGCAACTGGAATCGGTGCTATCGACCTCGCACTTGATCGCCGTGGTGGCCGAAGTGCAGCCACGGGTCATGTTGGTCGCAGACGTTCCCGTTGTGAAGCACTGGGCATCGGTTTGGCTACATCCAATGACCGTCGAGTCAGTTTCGCATTCGGTTCCGGTACAGTTATAACACTGCCGCCGGTTGGCGGGGAAGACTCCCTTATTGCACAGCGACGACGTGCAGGAGAGGCACTTGGTGTCCGCCACTCCATCGGCACAAGCGGGGCCACACTGACGGGTCACCGTCTGGTTGTCATTCACCTGGTTCACACAGACTTCGCCGGCGGCGCACACTGCATTGTACTTCGCCTCCGTCACATTGGTCTGAGCACACTCCGCCAGGCCGAGGCACTGCTGGCACAGCAAATTCGAATTGCATTTTTCACCGTCGCAGGACGAGCAAGTGGGTTCGGAGCAGTTCGGTGTAGCGTCCAAGCAGCCACGCTTTAGGACGCCGTTACGATCTGAAAAGGACACAATCAATACAGCAATACAGTATAGATCAATAAAATCCAAGGCTTCCTAGTAATTTCTATCAGGACAACTTTCAATTTGTATGGCAGCTTACCAATTGTTATTATTAAAATAATAAATAAAGCATTTATCCAAATGGAAATGGGAAAGTATATTAAAGTATCGTAGTTTTGCATTCGTAAATAAATATACTTGGTGTGTTAGGTCTACAGATAAACCACACAATTGTGGTGGTGATATATGTGTAATATCATAAATAACAAGGGTATAAATATTGATATTAATAAGCCACACACTGTGAAACAATAAAGTAATAATAATAAAAGAAAGAGCCAAAGTATCTAAGAAAGATAAGCTATGCACTTTGTAACGGTTTAATCGTTACGAAAATTATATAATCATAAGTAAATAATAATATTTATATTTAAACAAAAAATTACACATTTCGGTTTCCCCAACATTTTCTCGCTTTAAAAAAAATGTGAAAAAGAGAACCGCTTTCTTAACATTTATCGTAACCCAGTTTTTTATAATCTAATTACAAAATATTTGAACAGTTTAAGTCAACATTGAAGTTTTAATAAAGGGAGAAGCACAACAGAAGCTAACTGGATAAAAAATACTTGAATGAATCACCAAATCATAAATATTTGTGCCGTTGAAAATCAATAAGTTGGTATTGAAATTCTCTGAAACGCAGTGATCCTTAAGCGTTATCAATAGAGATAATCGCTTATCGCTTAAAGCTGCCCAGTTTGATAAGAGAGTCCGGCAGCATTTACCTTTGTCTAAGAATATGAAATGGTCGGGCATGACTCATAGAAACTCACCTGTGCTGGTATAGCAATTACCAGTGCAATTGAAAGTTTCAATACCCTCGGCACTGGGGTTCAATAGGCAATTTCCATCTGATCCCGTTGAGGTGCAGTTGTAGCATACTGCGTTAAATGAAGAGGAAAATTAGTTGGAAAACTTGTAGGGAAATGGCCAGTTTACTTGTTGCCATAGTGCTGTCCAGCTGGCCGACAATGAGGGCTGCTATCAAAACGACACACAGGTTATATCCTCTCATGGCTGTCGTTTTTTATATTTAATAGCTCAAATTAAGCTTCTGACTGGTTCGTTCGACCACCGTGGGTTAACTGGCTTCGTCGCTGTCTGGCAAATTTTTTTTTACCCCCATTCACCTAATCAATTTCACCTAAACTCAGTTGCAAACGAACGAAGCTCTCTGTTTGCAATGCTTATCTATATTATATATTCTCTTTTTGCTGATAGCTTCAATAGGCTGGTGTGTTATTAGGTGTACATAGGTGTGCTATCGCATCTATACACGCGATGGTACTTACCATAACCAAGTTTTCATTTGCACTTCCTATAGTTTCGAGCTTTTCGGTAAACAATTTTTAAGAAAGTTTAAAAGTTAACCCATTGCTGACGAAATTTAAAGATTTATTAAAAAAAACAAAGTAACTAAAACTCCACTTAATTTTTTTTAATCAAAGGTCTTAGTTATCTAATGGAAGTAAGTAGTAAGTATTTTTAAGATAACTTAATCTGCAAAAGAAATATATAAAGTTTAATAATGGCCTACTTTTCTTAACTTAAAAATACATTTGCCTGTTTCTTTAACATTAATTGTCAGTTTTTTAAAATTTCTGTGGGGCACAAAAAGCTGTTAACTGGTTTGTGCATTGACTACTCTGACTTAAACCCAGAACAAAAAAAGCTTTGTAGAACCTAAACTAAACTCTTAATTTTTTATTAAACCAATTTATTTGCAGGCCTTTAAAAGTGTCAAAAATCAGATTCATTCTTTATGAGTTGCAACTATGTAAAATATGTGTACTATTTTCTGTTGGAACTATAGGTGCTTTATCACTGGTGTTCACATTTTTTAACCATCTCAATTACTTTATTTCTAAATATTAGCAAATTTTTTTTGAGTAAATATTAACTTCTTTGGATGTTAATTCCACACGGGCTGGTGTGACTTTATTTTTATTCCTGGTATCTAATCTATGTAATTAAATGAATTTATCTTCAAATTAATTAATTAATTTTCCGTTAAGAATATCTTTAAAGTAATGTTCTGCTTATAATTAAACATAAATATGTTTAAGTAGTTAATGTAATGAAATGTAAAAATTTTTTACATTTTCAGCAAGAATTCTAGAGAACTATAAAGTTACGCTTATCGTGCTTAACGAATTTGGTATTATATGTAGGAAATCTTCACCCCACAATTTAGTACCTTTCAGAACATTTCGGAGAACATGCGGAGACGGTGCTCAAGTCTCTTAGGTTCGTCATCAAGCCAAGTCCTCCCTGATTAACGCCCTCTTCCGACTGTCGATGAAGGATGTGGTGGCCAATCTGGCCACTGGCCTAGAGACCAAGGTCACCAAGGGAGGAACTAACTTCAGCGTGGGCCAGCGCCAGTTGGTCTGCTTGGCTCGGGCCATTCTGCGCGAGAATAGAATCCTTGTGATGGACGAGGCCACGGCCACGGTCTGGGATCCCCAGACGGACAGCCTCATCCAGGCAACCATTCGGAACAAGTTCAAGGAGTGCACTGTCCTGACGATTGCCCATCGACTGCACTCCATCATGGATTCCGACAAGGTACTGGTTATGGACGCTGGACGCGCTGTGGAGTTTGGGTCGCCCTATGAGCTCCTGACCGTGGCGGATTCCAAGGTGTTCCACGGCATGGTCATGCTACCTACGAGGGTTTTGAGGTTTTGAGTTGTATCACATTTTCTTGAGCCACTAACCAAATTTTAATTTCAGGCCTTCGAAAGCGGCCAAAACCGGAATCTTTCTTTATGATTTGCATCTATGGAAATATTTTTTCGTTGATTTCTGTTGACATTGAAAGTTCTAGGATTACGTCATCACTGGTGCTGCTAATTCAGAAAAGTTGTTCTTAAAATTAGCTTTTTAGTTATAGTTAATTTACAAATATGATTACTTTTATCCTTTTATGAGTACAAATAGGGATATAAAGCCTTTTAATTCCACACGTGATGGTGTCTAGCATCTTTTTTTTTTCTTGTGTCTTATCATTTTAAACGAACTTAAGTCGAGACAAAAGTTTCCCATGAGATAAACTTTAAACTAATGTTCTGTTTATGATTAAGGTGGTTTAAGTTTCCAAAAAATAGAAGATACCTTTAGGTATACTTTACTGCATGTATGTGGCCCCTTTAAATATACCTTGTCGGCTTAATCTTAATATTCAACATGTATAACATTACTTTCATAGCTATAAAATAGCTCTTATCTCACATATCAGAGGCGAATTTTTCATATCAGCCGGTAGTCTCCACGCGACAAGTTAGTATCTTTCAGAAGTTTAAGGTGCGCGGACATAAAACTTTTTAATTTTTTGCACCAAAAATAAGGAGAGCCGTTCTAATTAAAAATATATTTTAATAAACTCATTACAACTACGCTTTCAATTGCTGGTTATTGTTTCACTACTAGCAAATCCTGATAAGATAAAACACCTTCACAAAGTTTGGAAATTCTGACTTTCATTTTATTTTACCGAGTCTATTGACCTACATTTTCGGTGCGGTTGGATGTACTCTAGAAATTTATTTAAAAATCACAAGGTATTCAAATTGTGACCCGAAATTTAATTAAATATGATCATGATTTTATAAAGCGAAAAGCAGAAACCGCTCCATATTTAAATAGAGTTTTTTGTTTTATTTATTAACTGTGTGGGAAAGAATAATGTTGTCTTACAAAAAATGTAATGCTCCTTTGTGAACTTAACTAATCGTTGTAGTTAACTTGAATTTAACTTGTTGTTCACTTATTTTTCAGTTTCTAGCTGGTGTGTAATATGCAGTCGGTAAAGACTGAAGATCTCCCAGAGAATCCTCGAGAGCGATCAAATTGTATTACGTCATTATGGTTTTGGTATAAATAATTTACAGAATTACGTTAAATGTTTGAAGTAATTTAATAATACCTATAATTACACAGGTATACCATGCCCATATTTTTTAAAGGGTCTAAAGATTCATTGGGTACAAAGGACCTTTACAGACCCTTGAAGGAGCATAAGTCAGGTATGATTAAGTACATTTTCTGTAAGCCCGAACTTTGGATTAAGCAATCTAGTTTCAAAGCTATGAAGTTGTTTTAAATTAAATGTCCTAACTTGTGCAACTTTTTCAGATACTCTCGGCAACAAATTGTGCGCCTCGTGGGAGCAAGAATTGAGAAATCCCAATGGAAAGCCGAACCTTCTAAGGGCCCTGCTGCGGGTTTTTGGCTGGCAAATGGGATTCCCCGGTCTGGCAATTTTGGTTGAGGAGCTGGGTCTGAGAACTTTCCTGCCGATCTTCTTGGTGAAGTTTATTTCGTATTTCACAAACAACTCAGAATCCGTTGAGATGGGCTATTTTTATGCGGGCTTACTGACACTAAGTATTGCCCTCAGTGTGATGATCATAACTCCTGCCATGTTTGACGTCCATCATGTGTGTGGGTTTGCTAAATCTTATTTGTGTGGTTTACGACTGAAGTGTTCTCTGCAGGCTTTAAGATGCGGGTCGCCTTGAGCAGCATGATCTACCGGAAGTCCCTTCGACTGAGCAAGAGGGCACTGGGCGACACCATGTCCGGACATGTGGTCAACCTAATCTCCAACGACGTCTCCCGCCTGGACGATGGAATCTTCTACTTGCACTATCTTTTGGTGGGGCCATTGGAAGCTCTGCTGGTTACCTACTTGATGTACCAGAAGGTAAGCAAATCAGTAGATTCTATAACTATTTAAGTCCTAATCCTTCTGCAGATTGGAATCGCAGCCGTGTTCGGCGTGATCTTCATGGTGCTCTTCATACCCCTGCAGATGTATCTAGGCACAAAGACCTCAGAGCTGCAGCTGAAGGCCTCTGAAAGAACTGACAACCGGATGCGGATGGTGAATGAGATCATCTCCGGCATCCAAGTGCTGAAGATGTACGCCTGGGAACGGCCCTTCGAGAAGATGGTGGCTTTCGCGCGACAGAAGGAGGTCAATGCTATTCGCCAGGGACAGTACATTAAAGGCTTCCGCTTTGCCAGCAGAGTCATCCTCCCGCGCATTTCCATATTCCTGAGTTTGGTTGGCTACGTGATCCTGGGACAGTTTCTCACGCCGGAAGTGGCCTTTCTGATCACCGCCTTCTACAACATACTTCAAGCCTCCATGACCATATTTTTTTCTATGGCCATCATCCAAACAGCCCAAATCCTGGCATCAATCGACCGTGTACAGAAGTTTATGCAATCCGAGGAGGTAAATGAGACGGATAAGGGTGAAAAGCTACCGAAATATTCCGTCATTGCTGAAGAGGAAAGTATTTTACCTCCATCCCCCTCCGTCATTTATCAAGAGACCAGTTTACCAAAGCCTGGTATCTCTATTACCGGACTCAGGGCCAAATGGGATCGCGATTCGCATGACAATACACTTAGTGGGGTAAGTCTGCAGATTCAGCCCGGGACTATAGTGGCGGTCATGGGTCCCACTGGTTCCGGCAAATCGAGTCTCATCCAGGCCATTCTCGGCGAGCTCAAAGCAGATGCCGGCCAGATAAAGGTTAATGGATCCATGTCTTATGCCCCCCAAGAACCATGGCTCTTTTCCGGCACCGTGCGCCAAAATATTCTTTTCGGTCAGCCCATGGATCATCAGCGGTACGCCAAAGTGGTAGAGAACTGTGCCCTGACGAGGGATTTCGAGCTTCTTCCACTCAAGGACAAAACGATGGTTGGAGAGCGGGGAGCTTCCCTGTCTGGTGGACAGAGGGCAAGGATCAGTTTGGCGAGGGCTGTCTACCGGGAAGCGTCCATCTACTTACTGGACGATCCATTAAGTGCAGTGGACCCCCATGTGGCCCGCCATCTCTTCGAGCAGTGCGTGCGTGGCTTCTTGCGGGGCAGCACCGTAGTTCTGGTTACCCATCAACTGCAGTTCCTGCAGCACGCGGATCAGATTGTGATCTTGGAGAAGGGACAGGCGAGTGCTGTGGGCACCTACGAGTCGCTCCTTAAAACAGACATCGACTTTGTCGCCATACTGGAAGAAGCGGATAAGGAAGATGATCATGAGAAGGAACGACCACGTTCAGACAGCAATGGTAAATCCCCCAACGAAGTGCGTCGCAACAGTGCGAAAAGTGTGCAGTCGAAGATCAATAAGGAGAGCCAGCAATCAGGTAATATCAGTCTGGCATTATACAGGAAGTACTTCCAGGCTGGCGGCGGACTTTTCGCTTTCCTTCTAATGGTGACCTGCTCTGTGCTGGCGCAGGTGGTGGTTTCCTTGGGCGACTACTTCCTGATTTACTGGTAAGTTTTAATCAACTGATAATTTAACAATTCTTATTGTCCTCTTTCTATATTAGGGTCGACAAAAAGCACAATGTTGCTGTCCTAGGAGAACCCCAGAATATGGACTCTGAAATCAAGGATGTAAACATATTTACGCTGATCATAATATTGTCCATTATAATGACCTTATCGTCATCGATCTTGTTGTACAACATCGCCAAGAAAGCTTCTATTCGTTTGCACAACACCATATTCAACCGGATTACGCGCGCTCCAATGTACTTTTTTAGCTTGAATGAACTCGGGAGTATTTTGAATCGGTTTTCCAAGGATATGAGTCAAGTGGACGAGACCCTTCCTCATGTGATAATAGATGTTACCCAGATTTTTTTGTGGCTCGCCGGAATTATAAGCCTCGTGGCCATTGTCAACCCTGTTTTGCTTGCACCAACATTTATTCTGGGAATAATTTTCTATCAGCTGCGAAACTTCTATCTTAAAACCTCAAGGGACTTGAAGCGTATTGAAGCAATAAGTAAGAGCTCATTTAGTTTTGAAATATTCAGTACTGATATCAGTTCAATCTGTGTTTAGCCCGATCTCCAGTATACTCCCATTTGGCTGCCTCCTTAACCGGTCTGTCCACCATCCGTGCCTTCGAAGCTCAGCGCATCCTAGAGGCCGAGTTCGACAACTACCAGGACATGCATAGCTCGGCACGCTTTATGTTCATTAGTACCTCGAACGCCTTTGGTTATTGGATGGACTGCTTATGTGTTATTTACATAGGTATCATTACAATCAGTTTCTTCATCTTTCCCCCAGACAACGGAGGCGCTGTGGGTCTCGCCATAACACAGGTTAATATAGGTTATAGTAGTTTTTAACCGTGACTTGAAAATGCTTCTGTCCTTTTAAGGCCACAGGACTGATGGGAATGGTGCAGTGGGGAATGCGTCAATCCGCCGAGCTGGAGAACACGATAACGGCCGTTGAGCGAGTGGTTGAGTACGAGGGCATTGAGCCGGAGGGAGCATTGGAGTCCCCAGACGAAAAGAAGCCACCTAAGTCGTGGCCAGAGCAAGGAAAGATAGAGTTTGATGAGCTGAGCCTGCGCTACTTGCCGGATCCGAAAGCGGAGACTGTGCTCAAGTCACTTAGTTTCGTCATCAAGCCAAAAGAAAAGGTGGGCATCGTGGGACGCACTGGGGCGGGCAAGTCCTCGCTGATTAACGCCCTCTTCCGACTGTCCTTCAACGATGGAACCGTGCTCATAGACAAGAGGGACACAAGTGAGATGGGTCTGCACGACCTGCGCAGCAAGATCTCCATTATTCCCCAGGAACCCGTTCTGTTCTCTGGCACAATGCGACACAACTTGGATCCCTTCGACGAGTACAGCGATGAGAAGCTGTGGCACTCCTTGGAGGAGGTCAAGATGAAGGATGTGGTGGCCAATCTGGCCACTGGCCTAGAGACCAAGGTCACCGAGGGAGGAACTAACTTCAGCGTGGGCCAGCGCCAGTTGGTCTGCTTGGCTCGGGCCATTCTGCGCGAGAATAGAATCCTTGTGATGGACGAGGCCACGGCCAATGTGGATCCCCAGACGGACAGCCTCATCCAGGCAACCATTCGGAACAAGTTCAAGGAGTGCACTGTCCTGACGATTGCCCATCGACTGCACTCCATCATGGATTCCGACAAGGTACTGGTTATGGACGCTGGACGCGCTGTGGAGTTTGGGTCGCCCTATGAGCTCCTGACCGCGGCGGATTCCAAGGTGTTCCACGGCATGGTCAAGCAGACGGGACATGCCACCTACGAGGATCTGCTGAAAGTCGCACAAAAGGTTCGTGGTGTTTTGAGTTGTACCACATTTTCTTTGACCGCTAACCAAATTTTAATTTCAGGCCTTCGAAAGCGTCCAGAACTGAAATAGTTCTTCATGAGATGAAACTATAGAAATATGTTCTTGTCGTTTTAGATGTCCTACGACTGCTACTCATTACTGCTAGTTCAGAAATGTTGCTCTTCAAATTAGATTTTTACCCATTTTTATTTAAGAATATTTACAAATAGGATTACTTTTATGCTTTTATGAGTACAAATTAACATATTAAGCTCTTTAGTTCCACATGTGCTGGTGTCTAGCGTCTTTTTTATTTCCTGTTATCTAATCTAAGTAATTTGAAGACCAATTTAAGTGTATTATTAAACATTAACATGTGTGGAGTTTTATTTACCTAAAATAAAATATATGGAGTTCAATTAGTAAAAGGCTGAGATTACCGCGTTTTCGTAGCATGTCAAAAAAGCTCGTGCACCTTATTTAATGTTTTCATAAAGAACCTTTCAAGTGTTATAGTTTTATATGTTCAACACGATCATCTTACAACTATAAAATAGCTCTTATCTCACTTATCAGAGGCGAATTTGGCAAAATGAGCCGTTAGTGTTCAAGCCGCTAGTCAGTATTTTTTAGAACATTGTGGTTTGCGGACATATTGTGGCTAGCACATGGTTGTTGTGCTCAACCTCTTATTCAGTACTTAGGCAGCCTGTAAAATGCAGTCGTTTAAAACTAGAGATCTGCCGGAGAATCCTAGGGAGCGATCGAATTTTGTTTCCTCATTATGTTTTTGGTAACAAATTTAAAGTACTCACGTTTAATGAAAATATTTGAGGAAAGTAAGTTTATTTGTGTAGGTATACTATGCCCATATTTGTAAAGGGTGCTAAGGAGACATTGGAAGCAAAGGACCTTTACAGGACCTTAAAGGAGCACAAGTCGGGTAAGATGGATTTTATATTTGTAATCCATCCAAATCGGATGACTACATCCCATAGTTTTCCTTCTCATATACTATTGTTATCCTGCTTTACAAAAATTAAGCTGGTATTGAAGCTTGAATGACTTTCTCTTCTAGCTACTTATGTATCTTAGTTATTATCCGGATAATTTAATGCTTGAAACGTGTAAATCATTTCAGATACTCTGGGTAACAAATTGTGCGCCTCGTGGAACCGAGAATTAAAATATTGCAATGGAAAACCGAACTTGTTAAGAGCTTTGCTTCGTGTTTTTGGTTGGCAATTTGGATTTCTCGGCTTGGCTTTCTTTCTAATGGAACTAGGAGTGGCAACTTTGCAGCCCGTGCTCTTGCTAAAGCTTATTTCCTACTATGTCAATGACTCGGAAGTCGTTGAGCAGGGCTATTACTATGCGGTTGGACTCATCCTAAGCAGTTTAATCTTCATGATCATCCTGCATCCTGCCAACTTTGGCATACATCATTGTTGTGAGAAGAGGCTCATTGATATAGCTATATTGATTGGAAGATATACCATCTGGTTTTATAGGCTTCAAGATGCGGGTCGCCCTGACCAGCATGATTTATCGGAAGGCACTACGGCTGAGCAAAAGGGCACTTGGCGACACTATGTCCGGACATGTGGTCAACCTTATATCCAACGACATAGCCCGCCTGGACAACTGTGCCTTCTATGGCCACTATTTGTGGTTGGCACCGCTGCAAACGCTATTAATCACTTTCTTGATGTACCGAGAGGTGAGCTCTGTTCAAAAGCTCTGAGAATTTATAAATTCCCCCGTCTATGTATCTCTGCAGATTGGAATTGCTGCGGTGTTTGGCGTAGCCTTCATGCTGCTCTTGGTACCCCTCCAGTTGTATCTGGGCAAGATCACCTCAGTGGTGCGACTGAAGGCCGCCAAAGGAACGGATGAGCGAATGCGGTTGGTCAATGAAATCTTGTCGGGCATACAGGTTCTCAAGATGTACGCTTGGGAGTTACCCTTCGAAAGGATGGTGGCCAATGCACGAATGAAGGAGGTCAATACTATACTTCAAGGAGCATATATTAGAGCAAGCACCTATGCGTTTTCCATATTCGCGTCGCGCGTATCGATTTTCCTCAGTTTGGTTGGATACGTGATCCTGGGAAAGCTACTCACGCCGGAAGTGGCCTTCCTGATTACCGCCTACTACAAAGTGCTAGATAATTCCATGAACTTTTACTTTCCAGCAGCCATTAATCAGACGGCGCAAATCCTGGTTTCTATCAAGCGTGTGGAAGAGTTCATGCAATCCGAGGAGACAAAAGAGACGAGTGAAAGTCTGCCGGCTGGCATGGTCGTCCCCAAACTGAAGGAGAACCGAGATGATATTTTACCCCAGACACTCTCCGCCGTAAATAATCACTATATTCTTCCAGAGTCTGGTATCTCCATCACCGGACTTCGGGCCAAGTGGGACCCTGAATCACCCCACTTCACACTAAGTGGGATAAGCCTGCAGATTCAGCCTGCGACCTTGTTGGCCATTACAGGTACTACTGGGTCCGGGAAATCCAGTCTCATCCAAGCCATTCTCGGCGAGCTGCCAGCGGAGTCCGGTGAGATCCAGGTGACTGGATCTATGTCCTATGCTTCCCAGGAGCCGTGGCTCTTCTCCGGCACCGTGCGCCAGAATATCCTCTTTGGGCAGCCCATGGATCGCCGCAAGTACGCGGCGGTGGTCAAAGAGTGCGCTCTGGAACGAGATTTGGAGCTACTTCCGCTTCATGACAAAACAATCGTGGGAGATCGTGGATCTTCTCTGTCGGGTGGCCAGAGGGCGAGGATCAGTTTGGCGAGGGCTGTCTACAGAGATGCCTCCATCTACTTGCTGGATGATCCGCTGAGTGCGGTCGACTCCAAAGTAGCTCATCATATCTTCAATCAATGCATCAGTGGCTATCTACGAGGACGCACCGTAGTCCTGGTCACTCATCAACAGCAGTTTCTGCAGCAATCCGATCGGATTGTAATCATGGATGAGGGCCAAGTGAGTGATATGGGTACCTATGAGTCCCTCCTCAAAAAGGGTGTCACCATCCTGGACCAAGCGAAAAAGGAAAATAATCCGGAAGAGGAACAATCTCGTTCGGATAGCTTTAGTAAACCTCTTAAGGAGCTGCGACGCAACAGCGGGAATTCAGAGAACTCCATTGCAGATTCCTGTCCGGAGAAAATTAATATGGAGCACCAAGAATCAGGTGGCATCAGTCTAACCGTGTACAGAAAGTACTTCCAGGCTGCCGGAGGATTTTTCGCGTTTACCATGATGAGCTGTTTTCTACTTTCTCAGTTTGTCACCTCCTCGGGCGACTACTTTCTAAACTACTGGTAAGGCAAATAAGTTTTGTTTTTTGATTTATAATTACTTCTCTTTTAGGGTCACCAAGAAGCGAAGTGTTGGCATTGAAGGAGAAAACGCTCTGAGGTCGAATCTTTCGGTGACTGGGAACGAAATGGGATTGGCCATGGAATCTGAATCAATTGACATTTACATATTTTCTGCAATTATGTTGTTGACCGTCATAATGAACGTGACGGCCTCGAGCCTGTTATTTAACTTGGCCAAGAAGGCATCTATTCGACTGCACAGCACCATATTCAATGCAGTTATGCGGGCGTCCATGTACTTCTTCAGCATAAATGATCATGGGAGAATTCTGAATCGATTTTCCAAGGATATAAGTCAAGTAGACGAGATACTGCCCGATATGATGATAGACGTGATTCAGATTTTCCTTTTAGTGGTCGGCAATGTAATCGTTATAGCCATTGTTAATCCGTGGTTGCTTGCTCCAGCACTTGTTGTGGGAATCATTTTCTACCAGCTGCGCAACCTCTATCTAAAAACATCAAGGGATATAAAGCGCATCGAAGCAACAAGTGAGTACTGAACCATTTTTAATATTCATATAATATTCATATTTGTCTGTTTCTGTTTTAAAGCTCGATCCCCTGTGTACTCGCATTTGACTACTTCATTGTCTGGTCTGTCCACTATCCGAGCCTTTGGAGCTCAGAGAGTCTTAGAGATGGAATTTGATAATTTCCAGGACATGCATAGCTCCGCATTTTACGTGTTTATTAGCACATCGCGCACTTTTGGTTACTGGGTGGATTTTTTCAGTGTGATTTTCATAGCGATCATTACGCTCAGTTTCTTCGTTTTTCCTCCGGCCAACGGAGGAGATGTGGGTCTGGCCATAACACAGGTTACTCAATACTAGCCAAAGATATTGTTTATTTGCTCATCCTTTCTATTGTTCGCAGGCATTAGGAATAACTAACTTATCGCAGTGGGGAATGCGCCAATCCGCCGAGCTGGAGAACACGATGACGGCCGTGGAGCGAGTAGTTGAGTACGAGGGCATTGAGCCGGAGGGAGCATTGGAGTCCCCAGACGAAAAGAAGCCACCTAAGTCCTGGCCAGAGCAAGGAAAGATAGAGTTTGATGAGCTGAGCCTGCGCTACTTGCCGGATCCGAAAGCGGAGACTGTGCTCAAGTCACTTAGTTTCGTCATCAAGCCAAAGGAAAAGGTGGGCATCGTGGGACGCACTGGGGCGGGCAAGTCCTCGCTGATTAACGCCCTCTTCCGACTGTCCTTCAACGATGGAACCGTGCTCATAGACAAGAGGGACACAAGTGAGATGGGTCTGCACGACCTGCGCAGCAAGATCTCCATTATTCCCCAGGAACCCGTTCTGTTCTCCGGCACAATGCGACACAACTTGGATCCCTTCGACGAGTACAGCGATGAGAAGCTCTGGCACTCCTTGGAGGAGGTCAAGATGAAGGATGTGGTGGCCAATCTGGCCACTGGCCTAGAGACCAAGGTCACGGAGGGAGGAACTAACTTCAGCGTGGGCCAGCGCCAGTTGGTCTGCTTGGCTCGGGCCATTCTGCGCGAGAATAGAATCCTTGTGATGGACGAGGCCACGGCCAATGTGGATCCCCAGACGGACAGCCTCATCCAGGCAACCATTCGGAACAAGTTCAAGGAGTGCACTGTCCTGACGATTGCCCATCGACTGCACTCCATCATGGATTCCGACAAGGTACTGGTTATGGACGCTGGACGCGCTGTGGAGTTTGGGTCGCCCTATGAGCTCCTGACCGCGGCGGATTCCAAGGTGTTCCACGGCATGGTCAAGCAGACGGGACATGCCACCTACGAGGATCTGCTGAAAGTCGCACAAAAGGTTCGTGGTGTTTTGAGTTGTACCACATTTTCTTTGACCGCTAACCAAATTTTAATTTCAGGCCTTCGAAAGCGTCCAGAACGGAAATAGTTCTTAATGAGATGAAACTATAGAAATATGTTCTTGTCGTTTTCTGTAAGCATTAGATGTCCTACGACTTCATCATTACTGCTAGTTCAGAATTGTTGCTCTTCAAATTAGATTTTTACCCATTTTTATTTAAGAATATTTACAAATAGGATTACTTTTATGCTTTTATGAGTACAAATTAACATATTAAGCTCTTTAGTCCCACACGTGCTGGTGTCTAGCGTCTTTTTTCATTTTCTGTTATCTAATCTAAGTAATTTGAAGACCAATTTAAGTCCAGACAAAAATTGTTTAATTAATGATCTGTGTATAATTAAACATTAACTTGTGTGTTGTTTTATTTACCTAAAATAAAATATATGGAGTTCAATTAGTAAAAGGTAGAGATTACCGCGTGTTGGATTTCTACCGAAATCTGTATGCTGAAAATATTTTTGTTGCGTACAGAACCAGTGGCAAAAGTCGCCGCAATAAGTACAGAACAAATTGGGCTGCGGAGAAGTGAATACGTCAAGATTTCTTTTCGTACTGATTTTATTCAGCATGGATCCGGGTTTATATACATGATTTGGGTTTACAAGGATATTTACTTAGGTCTAGTCTAGATAAAAATGGACAACATGGTTTATTATCAGTTTATAGCAAAAATAGCCTGAATAAGCAATTACATCTATCAGATGGTCGGGTTTAAGTTTCCCAAGGGTATGAGAAATGGTGTGAAGACACTTTCGTCGTCTGGGTGCATATGGTTTGTGACCCGTTATCACATGCCGATGTACACAGACCAGGATATCAGCTACATATTTATTTAGGTCAAAGTAGCTATCAGCAACAAACGAATTTCTGCTAAGTCGAAATCGGTCACCTCGTTTTCGTGGCATATCTAAAAAGTTTTTGCACCTAATTTTAGGCTTTCACAAAGAACCTTTCAAGTGTTATAGTTTTATATGTTCAACACGATCATCTTACAACTACAAAATAGCTCTTATCTCAGTTATCAGAGGCGAATTTGGCTATATGAGCCGTTAGTCTTCAGGACACAAGTCAGTAGTTTATACTACATTGTGGTGCGCGGACAGATTGTAGCTAGCACATGGTTGTTGTGCTCAATCTTTTATTCGTGTAAAATGCAGTCGTTAAAAACTAGAGATCTGCCGGAGAATCCTAGGGAGCGATCGAATTTTATTTCCTCATTATGTTTTTGGTAACAAATTTAGTGTGCACACATTTAATGAAAATATTTGAGGAAAGTAAGTTTATTTGTGTAGGTATACTATGCCCATATTTGTAAAGGGTGCTAAGGAGACATTGGAAGCAAAGGACCTTTACAGGACCTTAAAGGAACACAAGTCGGGTAAGATGGTTTTTATACCCGTTACTCGTAGAGTAAAAGGGTATATTGTATTCGTGCAAAAGTATGTAACAGCTAGAAGGAAGCGTTTCCGACCCTATAAAGTATATATATTCTTGATCAGGGTCACTAGCCGAGTCGATATAGCCATGTCCGTCTGTCCGTCTGTCCGTCTGTCTGTCTGTCCGTCTGTCTGTCTGTCCGTATGAACGCTGAGATCTCGGAAACTATAAAAGCTAGAAGATTGGCATTTTGCATGCAGATTCTAGGAGTTCCTACGCAGCGCAAGTTTGTTTCAAAATGGTGCCACGCCCCCTCTGACGCCCACAATCGCTTATATACGATTTTAAAAATTTAAATATTTCGGAAAAGTAAAAATGCAGTTTTATTGTGTTTATCAATACCTATCGAAATGTAGAAGAAATTTTTCAAATCGGACCATTCGTTAAAAAGTTATGCGTGATCAAAGTTTCTATCTCCATCTCCCTCGCACTCCCTTTACCTGAGTAACGGGTATCTGATAGTCGGGGCACCCGACTATAGCGTTCTCTCTTGTTATATTTGTAATCCATCCAAATCGGATGGCTACATCCCATAGTTTTCGTTCTTATATAGTATTGTTATCCTATCTTACGAAAATTAAGCTGGTATTGAAGCTTGAATGAGTTTCTCTTCTAGCTACTTATGTATCTTAGTTATTATCCGGATAATTTAATGCTTGAAACGTGTAAATCATTTCAGATACTCTGGGCAACAAATTGTGCGCCTCGTGGAACCGAGAATTAAAATATTGCAATGGAAAACCGAAATTGTTAAGAGCTCTGATTCGTGTTTTTGGTTGGCAATTTGGATTTCTCGGCTTGGCACTCTTTCTAATGGAACTAGGAGTGACAACTTTGCAACCCATGTTCTTGCTAAAGCTTATTTCCTACTATGTCAATGACTCGGAAGTCTTTGAGAAGGGCTATTACTATGCGGTTGGACTCATCCTAAGCAGTTTTTTCACCATGATCATCCTGCATCCTGCCAACTTTGGCATCCATCATTGTTGTGAGTCGGGCTTATTGATATATCTATTGTGAGAGGAGCGGTATATATAATAATTTAGGCACTTTCTCTCAAAACACGTCCACTTTATTCAAACCATATACAAAGAATGATTAACATTGGGCTTGCTTAAAGATTATGTTATCCTTAATGTTAGCTTAACATTAACAATCGATAGTTTATCGGGCGTAAGGGTGCCTACTACACTATATTAATTGGAAGATATACCATCTGGTTTTATAGGCTTCAAGATGCGGGTCGCCCTGACCAGCATGATTTATCGGAAGGCCCTACGGCTGAGCAAAAGAGCACTTGGCGACACTTTGTCTGGACATGTGGTTAACCTTATATCCAACGACATAGCCCGCCTGGACAACTGTGCCTTCCATGGCCACTATTTGTGGTTGGCACCGCTGCAAACGCTATTAATCACTTTCTTGATGTACCGCGAGGTGAGCTCTGTTCAAAAGCTCTCAGAATTTATAAATACCCCCGTCTATATCTCTCTGCAGATTGGAATTGCTGCGGTGTTTGGCGTAGCCTTCATGCTGCTCTTGGTACCCCTCCAGTTGTATCTGGGCAAGATCACCTCAGTGGTGCGACTGAAGGCCGCCAAAGGAACGGATGAGCGAATGCGGTTGGTCAATGAAATCTTGTCGGGCATACAGGTTCTCAAGATGTACGCTTGGGAGTTACCCTTCGAAAGGATGGTGGCCAATGCACGAATGAAGGAGGTCAATACTATACTTCAAGGAGCATATATTAGAGCAAGCACCTATGCGTTTTCCATATTCGCGTCGCGCGTATCCATTTTCCTCAGTTTGGTTGGATACGTGATCCTGGGAAAGCTACTCACGCCGGAAGTGGCCTTCCTGATTGCCGCCTACTACAATGTACTAGACAGTTCCATGAACTATTTCTTCCCAACAGCCATTAACCAGACAGCGAAAATCCTGGTTTCTATCAAGCGTGTGGAAGAGTTCATGCAATCCGAGGAGATAAAAGAGACGAGTGAAAGTCTGCCGGCTGTCATGGTCGTCCGCAAACTGGAGAAAAACCGAGATGAAGCGGAGGAAATTCTTTTACCCAAGACACTCCCCGCCGTAAATAATCACTATATTCTTCCAGAGTCTGGTATCTCCATCACCGGACTTCGGGCCAAGTGGGACCCTGAATCACCCCACTTCACACTAAGTGGGATAAGCCTGCAGATTCAGCCTGCGACCTTGTTGGCCATTACAGGTACTACTGGGTCCGGGAAATCCAGTCTCATCCAAGCCATTCTCGGCGAGCTGCCAGCGGAGTCCGGTGAGATCCAGGTGACTGGATCTATGTCCTATGCTTCCCAGGAGCCGTGGCTCTTCTCCGGCACCGTGCGCCAGAATATCCTCTTTGGGCAGCCCATGGATCGCCGCAAGTACGCGGCGGTGGTCAAAGAGTGCGCTCTGGAACGAGATTTGGAGCTACTTCCGCTTCATGACAAAACAATCGTGGGAGATCGTGGATCTTCTCTGTCGGGTGGCTAGAGGGCGAGGATCAGTTTGGCGAGGGCTGTCTACAGAGATGCCTCCATCTACTTGCTGGATGATCCGCTGAGTGCGGTCGACTCCAAAGTAGCTCATCATATCTTCAATCAATGCATCAGTGGCTATCTACGAGGACGCACCGTAGTCCTGGTCACTCATCAACAGCAGTTTCTGCAGCAATCCGATCGGATTGTAATCATGGATGAGGGTCAAGTGAGTGATATGGGTACCTATGAGTCCCTCCTCAAAAAGGGTGTCACCATACTGGACCAAGCGAAAGAGGAAAATAATCCGGAAGAGGAACAATCTCGTTCGGATAGCTTTAGCAAACCTCTTAATGAGCTGCGACGCAACAGCGGGAATTCAGAGCACTCCATTGCAGATTCCTGTCCGGAGAAGATTAATATGGAGCACCAGGAATCAGGTGGCATCAGTCTAACCGTGTACAGAAAGTACTTCCAGGCTGCCGGAGGATTTTTCGCGTTTACCATGATGAGCTGTTTTCTACTTTCTCAGTTTGTCACCTCCTCGGGCGACTACTTTCTAAACTACTGGTAAGGCAAATAAGTTTTGTTATTTGATTTATAATTACTTCTCTTTTAGGGTCACCAAGAAGCGAAGTGTTGGCATTGAAGGAGAAAACGCTCTGAGGTCGAATCTTTCGGTGGTTGCGAACGAAATGGGATTGGCCATGGAGTCTGAATCAATTGACATTTACATATTTTCTGCAATTATGTTGATGACCGTCATAATGAGCGCGACAGCCTCGAGTCTGTTATTTAACCTGGCCAAGAAGGCATCTATTCGACTGCACAGCACCATATTCAATGCAGTTATGCGGGCGTCCATGTACTTCTTCAGCATAAATGATCATGGGAGAATTCTGAATCGATTTTCCAAGGATATAAGTCAAGTAGACGAGATACTGCCCGAGCTGATCATCGACGTGATTCAGATTTCCCTTTTACTGTTCGGCAAAGTAATCGTGATAGCCATTGTTAATCCGTGGTTGCTTGCTCCAGCACTTGTTGTGGGAATCATTTTCTACCAGCTGCGCAACCTCTATCTGAAAACATCAAGGGATATAAAGCGTATCGAAGCAACAAGTGAGTACTTAACTATTTTTTTGATATTCATATAATATTCATATTTTCCTTTTGCTCTAAATCTTACTAATTTCTGTTTTAAAGCTCGATCCCCTGTGTACTCGCATTTGACTACTTCATTGTCTGGTCTGTCCACTATCCGAGCCTTTGGAGCTCAGAGAGTCTTAGAGATGGAATTTGATAATTGCCAGGACATGCATAGCTCCGCATTTTACGTGTTCATTAGCACATCGCGCACTTTTGGTTACTGGGTGGATTTTTTCAGTGTGATTTTCATAGCGATCATTACGCTCAGTTTCTTCGTTTTTCCTCCGGCCAACGGAGGAGATGTGGGTCTGGCCATAACACAGGTTACTCAGTACTAGCCAAAGATATTGTTTATTTGCTCATCTTTTATATTATTTGCAGGCATTAGGAATAACTGGCTTAGCGCAGTGGGCAATGCGTCAATCCGCCGAGCTGGAGAACACGATGACGGCCGTGGAGCGAGTGGTTGAGTACGAGGGCATTGAGCCGGAGGGAGCATTGGAGTCCCCAGACCAAAAGAAGCCACCTAAGTCGTGGCCAGAGCAAGGAAAGATAGTGTTTGATGAGCTAAGCCTGCGCTACTTGCCGGATCCGAAAGCGGAGACTGTGCTCAAGTCACTTAGTCTCGTCATCAAGCCAAAGGAAAAGGTGGGCATCGTGGGACGCACTGGGGCGGGCAAGTCCTCGCTGATAAACGCCCTCTTCCGACTATCCTTCAACGATGGAACCGTGCTCATAGACAAGAAGGACACAGGTGAGATGGGTCTGCACGACCTGCGCAGCAAGATCTCCATTATTCCCCAGGAACCCGTTCTGTTCTCCGGCACAATGCGACACAACTTGGATCCCTTCGACGAGTACAGCGATGAGAAGCTCTGGCACTCCTTGGAGGAGGTCAAGATGAAGGATGTGGTGGCCAATCTGGCCACTGGCCTAGAGACCAAGGTCACGGAGGGAGGAAGTAACTTCAGCGTGGGCCAGCGCCAGTTGGTCTGCTTGGCTCGGGCCATTCTGCGCGAGAATAGAATCCTTGTGATGGACGAGGCCACGGCCAATGTGGATCCCCAGACGGACAGCCTCATCCAGGCAACCATTCGGAACAAGTTCAAGGAGTGCACTGTCCTGACGATTGCCCATCGACTGCACTCCATCATGGACTCGGACAAGGTACTGGTCATGGACGCTGGACGCGCTGTGGAGTTTGGGTCGCCCTATGAGCTCCTGACCGTGGCGGATTCCAAGGTGTTCCACGGCATGGTCAAGCAGACGGGACATGCCACCTACGAGGATCTGCTGAAAGTCGCACAAAAGGTCTGCTTTTATTTGAATTGTAACACATTTGCTTCGGCCACTAACAAAATTTTAATTTCAGGCCTTCCAAAGCTCCCCGGATCGGAATATTCCTTCATGAATTGCAAATATGTAACATAAATATTTTAAATTGTTATTGTTTTTGTTATTTATTGATAACTATATTACTTTTCTTCTTTTATGAGAACAAGTTAAGAACATTAACACCAAACGTGCTGGTATCCAGAGAGTTTTTTTTATTTCCTGATACCATATCTCCTTTTTAACATGAATTTAAGTCCAGACAAAAATTTTTACTTTATTTAAAGAAAAGTTTATTATTACTTACTAACATACGTAATGTGGCTTTATAAACTTGTATGAAGATAATTTAGTAGTGCCGCGTTTTCGTGACTTCTCTTCAAATTATATACTTTTATAGGTCCCTCACGATCCTATGAACACTATAAAATTGCCCTTATCTCACTTATTCCATGGAAATTTGGCAATATGAGCTTGTAGTCTCCGCGATAAGTCAGTATATTGCAGAACATTTCAGTGCGCGGACGGATTGTGGCTCGGATTATATATTTTACTAATTTTTGGCGGCAAAAAGGACAGCCGTTCTTATTATAAATATAATTTAATAAATTTATTTTCTCGTGCTCTGTTTTTACTTTAATTAAGCTTTCGATTCCGTGTTAATGGGTAATTACCAACAAAGTAAAGCGATTAGATAAAACGTCTTCACAAAGTCTGGAAATTCTGATTATCATTTTATTTGACCACAGATTATTGACCTAGATTTCGGTGCGGTTGAACGAACTTTAAAATTGTATTCTTTAATATTTAATACAAATATTCTTTAAGTTTTAATCGAGTTATGATATTTTAATTTAACTAGCTTTTCGCTGACTAGATTTCGTGTAAAATGCAGTCGTTGAAAACTGAAAATCTGCCGGAGAATCCTCGAGAGCGATCAAACATTATATCGGCACTATGTTTTTGGTAAGAAAGTGCAATTGTTAAACGAAAGAACTAAAGGTTTTCAAATTAATATAGGTATACCATGCCCACTTTCATGAAGGGACGCAAGAAAACATTGGTTGCAAAGGACCTTTACAGGCCCTTGAGGGAGCACAAGTCGGGTATGACTTCGGAAATATGTTACTTATTGGAACAACTTTCGAAATTAAATAATTTTACCAGATGCCCTTGGCAACAAATTATGCAGTTCCTGGGAACAAGAACTCGAGAGTCATAAGGAGGACTCCAGTTTACTGAGGACTCTTCTGCGGGTATTCGGCTGGAACTTTGTCTACCTTGGCCTAGTTCTCTTCATCGTTGAGGTCATACTGACGGTACAACCCATATTCCTGGCCAAGCTCATCTCGCACCACTCCCACAACTCGGAGTCCATGGAGGCGGCATATGCCTATGCGGCTGGAATAATTTTGTGCACTGCCTTTAGCGTAATCCTCTTACATCCCTACTCCTTTGCCATCACTCATCTGGGTGTGTTATCCACTCTTTCAAGTATCCCCCTATGCCTTTACATAATTCTCTTATTTGCAGGTCTCAAGATTCGGGTGGGTGTGAGCAGCATGGTCTACAGGAAAGCCCTTCGTCTAAGCAAGACGTCCCTCGGCGAAATTACTGCCGGGCACATAATGAATTTAATTTCCAACGACCTGGGCCGCATGGACACTTTCATCCAATTCACGCACTACCTTTGGTTGGCTCCACTGCAGACACTGGTGGTCACCTACCTTATGTACCAAGAGGTGGGTTCTCCAAACTATTAATCACCAAGTGATTTAAAGGCCAATTCCACTTCAGATTGGAATCTCCGCCGTGTTAGGCGTGTCCTTTATGGTGCTCTTCATACCCCTGCAAATGTATCTGGGTAACAAGATTTCGGAGCTGCGACTGAAGACCGCTCTTCGGACGGATAAACGGTTGCGGATGATGACCGAAATAATCTCCGGGATACAGGTAATCAAAATGTATGCCTGGGAGCTGCCATTTGAGCGGATGGTGGCCTACGCACGCGAGAAGGAGATCAATACCATCCGGCACATGGGCTACATAAAGAGCATTCTCTCATCCTTCCACAATTTCCTCACCCGCGTATCCATATTCCTCAGTTTGGTGGGATTTGTTCTACTGGGCCAGTTCCTCACGGCGGAAGTGGCCTTTCTAATCACCGCCTACTATAACGCTCTGCGCACAAATATGACCGCCTTTTTCCCATTGGGGATCACACAAACGGCAGAGACCCTCGTTTCCATGAAGCGTGTGGAGAAGTTCTTGAAATCCGGGGAGACGGAGGTCTCGAATGACAGGGTGGAATGTTCCAAAGCAGGAGGAGAACTCGATGAGGCTGAGACGAAACTGTTAGGAACTCCTCTTCCTGCCACTTCCACTGATAAACAGAATCATTCAAATGCGTACCTATCCATAACTGGACTCACAGCCAAGTGGGATACCAACTCACCCGATTACACACTGAATGGAGTAAGTCTGCGGGTCGAACCTGGCACTTTGCTGGCCATTGTGGGTCACACTGGCTCCGGAAAATCCAGTCTAATTCAAGCCATTCTGGGTGAGCTACGAGCCGAATCTGGCGAGATAAAGGTAAACGGATCGATGTCCTATGCCCCCCAGGATCCGTGGCTCTTCTCCGGCACAGTGCGTCAAAATATCCTCTTTGGCCTTCCCATGGACCGTCGTAGGTACAACTCGGTAGTAAAGAAGTGCGCTCTGGAACGAGACTTTGAGCTGCTTCCACTCAAGGACAAAACTATAGTGGGAGATCGTGGAGCTTCCCTGTCGGGTGGACAGAAGGCGAGGATCAGTTTGGCTAGGGCTGTCTACCGGGATGCCTCCATCTACTTGCTAGATGATCCGCTGAGTGCGGTGGACTCCAATGTGGCACGGCATCTCTTTGATCATTGCATGCGCGGTTATCTGCGCGACCGCATTGTCATCCTGGCCACCCATCAGCTGCAGTTCCTGCATCAAGCCGATCAGATAGTGGTCATGGATAGGGGATCGGTGGGTGCTGTTGGCACCTATGAGGCGCTCCTCAAGTCAGGAGTGGATTTCGGCAGCATATTGAGTAATACAGAGCCGGAAAGTAACGAGGAGCCGGAGGAGGTACGATCAAGAACCTCCAGTGTCACAGACCAGCGGCGCAACAGTGTGAAATCTGTGCTATCCAATGCGGAATCCTGTCCAGAGGATGCTTCGGAGGAACAAGTGATCAACCAGAAGCCACAAGAGGCGGGACAAAGCGGCTTGGGAGTGTACTTGGATTACTTCAGGGCAGGAGGTGGTCTCTTCGCCTTCCTCATAATGCTAAGTTTTTATTTGGGAGCCGAGGGCCTGGCCAAACTTGGAGACTACTTCCTGACTTTCTGGTAAGATTCGATTTGTTTGTATAATGCTTAAATATCGTGGACCATATGTATTCAATTCTTCGCATTTTAGGGTCTCCAAGAAACGCAATATGGTTGTTCAAGAAGGAACACCAAGCTCTGAAGTGGTGGATACAAGTTTTCTGTCATTCCTGCGAAATCTCGGCTTACCTTCGAATGTTGAAATGCTGGACACCTATATGTTCATGCTGATCACAGTGCTGACCGTTGTTGTGACCGTTAAAAGATCCTTTCTGTTCTACAACTTGGCAATGAAGGCATCGGTTCGGTTGCACGACTCTATGTTTCGTGGAATCTGTCGAGCTTCCTTGTACTTTTTCAACACGAACGCTTCGGGTGGTATTCTGAATCGCTTCTCCAAGGACATGGGACTGGTCGATGAAATGCTGCCCACTTTAATTATGGCCGTCATCCAGGGCTTTCTTTCGCTGGCCGGCACTATCCTTGTGATATCCATTGTCAATCCCTTGTTCCTCATACCCGCACTAATACTTGGTGTTCTCATCTTTCACATGCGCACCATTTATCTGAAAACTTCGCGGGCTGTTAAGCGTTTGGAAGCCACTGGTGAGTTATAAATAATGGAAAGTACTGACATAACCCCCTTTAAAACCCCAATCTTTAAATAGCTCGATCTCCGGCGTACTCTCATTTGACTGCTTCTCTGACCGGTCTTTCCACGATCCGTGCCTTTGGAGCCCAGAGAATTTTAGAGGCGGAGTTTGATGGTTACCAAGATATGCACAGCTCCGCCGCCTACATGTTCATTAGCACCTCGCGCTTCTTTGGCTATTGGATGGACATGTTCTGTATGCTCTATATAGCGATCGTCACGCTGGGCTTCTTCATCTTTCCGCCGGCCAATGGAGGCGATGTGGGTCTGGCTATATCACAGGTAACAACCGCAGAAGCCAACATTCTATAGAAACTTTACTTTTCCAATATTTGCCAGGCCATAGGCTTGATGGGCACAGTCCAGTGGGGTATCCGTCAGTCAGCTGAGTTGGAGAACAACATGATTTCCGTGGAGCGAGTAACTGAGTACGAAGACATTGAGTCGGAAGGAATACTCGAAGCCCCAGCTGATAAGAAGCCACCTAAGTCGTGGCCAGAGCAAGGAAAGATAGTGTTTGATGAGCTAAGCCTGCGCTATTCGCCGGATCCGAAGGCGGAGACTGTGCTCAAGTCACTTAGTTTCGTCATCAAGCCAAAGGAAAAGGTGGGCATTGTGGGACGCACTGGGGCGGGCAAGTCCTCGCTGATAAACGCCCTCTTCCGACTGTCCTTCAACGATGGAACCGTGCTCATAGACAAGAGGGACACAGGTGAGATGGGTCTGCACGACCTGCGCAGCAAGATCTCCATTATTCCCCAGGAACCCGTTCTGTTCTCTGGCACAATGCGACACAACTTGGATCCCTTTGACGAGTACAGCGATGAGAAGCTCTGGCACTCCTTGGAGGAGGTCAAGATGAAGGATGTGGTGGCCAATCTGGCCACTGGCCTAGAGACCAAGGTCACCGAGGGAGGAAGTAACTTCAGCGTGGGCCAGCGCCAGTTGGTCTGCTTGGCTCGGGCCATTCTGCGCGAGAATAGAATCCTTGTGATGGACGAGGCCACGGCCAATGTGGATCCCCAGACGGACAGCCTCATCCAGGCAACCATTCGGAACAAGTTCAAGGAGTGCACTGTCCTGACGATTGCCCATCGACTGCACTCCATCATGGACTCGGACAAGGTAATAGTTATGGATGCCGGCCGAGTTGTGGAGTTCGGCTCGCCTTACGAACTACTGACTGTGGCTGATTCCAAGGTGTTCCACGGCATGGTTAAGCAGACGGGGCAGACTAATTACGAAGGTCTCCAGAAGATTGCTCAAAAAGTAAGGCGATTTACTTGTAAAATACTTAACAAAAATTTAACTACCTTGCTCATTTCAGGCTTTCGAAGATGCCCAGAATCCGAGGCGCAGCTTTTCTTCTTAAAGACCCGCAAAGTTATAGTTAAAATGAAATCTACCTCAACAATTAGTTTAAAAATAGTTTTTTACAATAAATAAAAGCAATCTCGACAAATTTTACAACGTTTTCTTTGAGATCATTTGAAGTACTTAGTTTCGTTAAATTGATATTTACACATTTCTATACCCTTGCCGAGGGTATTATAAATGTCTTTGTGGAAATGTGTCCAAAAACTGCACTTCTAAGCCCATAACTTTTCTTGCAGACATCCGATTTCAAAGTGACATACATCTAAATGATTGTGGGTTTATTCTCTAAAAACTGCATTTTCAGTTTGGTTTGTCATTTTGGGTCGGTTTTTCGTCATTTTTATAATGCTAACCCCTTTCCAAATTTTCGAAAAAATGGCTTTGTGGAAATGTGTCCAAAAACTGCACTTCTAAGCCCATAACTTTTCTTGCAGACATCCGATTTCTAAGTTCTAAATGATCGTGGTTTAATTCTCTAAAAAATTGTATTTTCAGATTGGTTTGTAATTTTTGGTCGATTTTTGGTCATCTTCATAATGCTAACCCCTTTCCAAATTTCCGAAAAATGGCTTTGCAGAATATTGTCCAAAAACTGCACTTCTAAGCCCATAACTTTTCTTGCAGACATCCGATTTTAAAGTGGCATACTTCTAAATGATTGTGGTTTAATTCTCTAAAAAACTGCATTTTCAGTTTGGTTTGTAATTTTGGGTCGGTTTTTCGTCATTTTTATAATGCTAACCCCTTTCCAAATTTTCGAAAAATGGCTTTCCAGAAAAGTGTAAAAAAACTGCACTTCTCAGCCCATAACTTTTGTTACAGACATCCGAATTTAAAGTGGCATACTTCTAAATGATTGTGGTTTACTTCTCTAAAAACCTGCATTTTCAGTTTGGTTTGTAGTTTTTGGTCGATTTTTCATTTCCTAATTTTGGAAAAATGACTTTGTAGAAAAGTGTCCAAAAACCAAAAGGTATTTATCAAATTATTAAAGTGAATTAAAAGTTTAAATTAGGTTATTTAATGGCAGATAAGTATACTAACAAATAAATTAATTGAAACAAATTAGAAAGCCAGATATCTTATCTTTGAGCGCTCCATCACATTTAAATAGACCTATCTTAACGGTTATTATATTATTAAGGCGAATTAAAATTCCCAGATATGTAATCTGTATCTGTTATCTAAAGATTTCAATTCGGGGCGGAAAATAAATCTAGTGTTTTACTGAATTACAACAAGCGTTATCTAATCACTAAGAGCTTTCCCCATGAAGGTTGTAATGACACTGTAAAATCCATTGAAAGTTATCTATAGCCTAGAACGTAGAATGAGAAATAAATAAATACACATGAATTCAAAATAAGCCTAGTCATAAATAAAATAATTGAACCAATTAAATTGTAGTTTCATACATATTTATGAAAGTACATAAATATATTTATTAAAAGATTTCACTATTATAGCATTAAATGTGATAGTGACGTATTAAAATAACTTTAAAATAAAAAAAACGCCCTCGCATGCATACTTTTAAGTGCATACATATTATTGTAAGTACATAAACAAATATATCTTATCTTTAAAAGGTTCACCCTAATGTTTTGAAGGTGAAGTGGCAATGTAAATAAATATATGTATGTATATACATACATATCTCAATCAGCGCTCTCCCACACATATGTACGCACATGTAACGCGTCAGCTGGTCGAACAGCTGATCCAGTTCGACGGGCGTTTGATTTGGCATCGAAGCGTTTTTTTACGCGACCATTGAACAGCGGAGCGTCGTGGACGGCCCAAGTGATTTGTTTATTACGTATCTACTGCGGAGTGGAAAGTTTTCAGTTCCCAATTCAATTTGTGTTATCAAGTGGCCAAATCCTGTTGCAGCATCTGTCGAGTTTAATTGAAACACATAGATACATTCGTTGTTTACTTTCATAAAAACATTAAGTTTGTTGATATGATTGAATACAAACAAATCCCGTCTTAATTATTTATACAAGCTTGTGAAATTACTTACATAATCATGCAGGCCAATAAACTGCCCCCCAATCCGCGCGAGTCGGCAGGTATTCTATCCTCGCTAATGTTCTGGTACGCAAAAGTTTCATCTTACCGCTAGGAAATTGTGTTTCATGTGTAATCACATGCCAAATACTCTTACCTTTAAGAGTCAACTGCCGCTGAGTGACATCCGAAGCCAAGCGTTATCGGATTCCACATATTGTTCGTAGCATTACTCTAAATTGCCCGTCGTTGCGAAATCAATTTACATAATTGTTCTCTTATTCCAGCTATGCCCTGCCCATTCTGTTTAAGGGGCGCCGGCAGACGCTCCAACCCACGGATCTGTACAAACCTCTAAACGAACATGAAGCTGAGAGCCTGGGCAGTGAGTTCTTTCGAGGATGGGAGGACGAGGTGGCCCGGTGCCGGCAGAAGGGCAATTCCCGCCGGGAGCCAAGTGTACTCCGGGTCATCGGACGCGTCTTTGGCTGGCAACTAATCCTATCCGGCATTGCCATTGCCATCTTGGAACTCGGCACCAGGTTAGAGCCTTGGGTTTTAACAATCGATAAGTCACTGATAATTATAACAATTCATTTTATTTCAGGGCTACGGTGCCGCTTCTTTTGGCCGGGCTCATATCGGAGTTCAGTGCCAATGGAAATGGTAATAGCTACTCTGCGCAGATCTATGCTGTACTCTTGATATCCTGCGTCTTGTCCAGCGTCCTGCTAACTCATCCTTTCATGATGGGTATGATGGTAAGAATCCATTTAAAACCAATTGCAATATCACGAAATACATTTTATTCTAGAAATCTGATAGGTTCGATTCGCTGGTCTTAAAGAATTTAAATAATTTATAGAGTTTTATTTTTTGTAACAAATACAATTTAAAACTGCTTTGAATATATGTTGATTTACTTACAATTCGACTTTAAGTCGATTTGATACTCCTTAACATAAATTTACCTAACTAATAGTTCAAATACATTTAATATTAGTGTTCATATTAATTTAAATATTACATTATTCAATTCAAACGCAACATACCCAAGTGGAGGTGTTAAAATCGTAACTCTATAATGATCTTGTCACGTTGAACCATTTCTAATTATTTCTTACTGAATCTTTCCAGCACATAGCCATGAAGATGAGGGTCGCAGTGAGCAGTGCTATCTATCGAAAGGCCCTGCGCCTAAGCCGCACATCGCTGGGTGATACCACAATCGGTCAGGTGGTGAACCTGCTCTCCAACGACCTCAACCGCTTCGATCGATGCCTTATTCATTTCCATTTTCTATGGCTGGGTCCGCTGGAGCTGCTAATCTCCGCCTACTTCCTGTACCAGCAGATCGGAGTGGCTTCCCTTTATGGCATCAGCATCTTAATACTCTACCTGCCACTGCAGACTTACTTAAGCCGAGTTACCTCCAAATTACGCTTGCAGACTGCTCTCCGGACGGACGAGAGGGTGCGAATGATGAACGAGATCATCTCGGGCATCCAGGTGATCAAGATGTATACATGGGAGCGTCCATTCGGGAAATTAATTGAGCAGATGCGTCGCAGCGAGATGAGCGCCATACGCAAGATGAATCTGTTGCGTGGCGTCTTGCTCTCCTTTGAGATTACCCTTGGACGCATAGCCATCTTTGTAAGCCTATTGGGATTTGTCCTAATGGGCGGTCAGTTGACGGCAGAACGGGCTTTCTGCGTCACTGCCTTCTACAACATCCTTAGGCGCACTGTGAGCAAGTTCTTTCCCAGTGGAATGTCACAGTTTGCCGAACTACTGGTCTCCATGCGTCGTATCAAGAAATTTATGATGCGCGAGGAGGCAAATATAATTGATGTGTCAGAAGAAACGGAAGAAAAACCTGCTGAGGAGCAACATTTACTGGCGAAGAAGCTGCAGAATTCTTTAGGAAATGGCAAGGTATCGGAAGTCCAAATAAACATCAAAGGCTTAAGGGCACGCTGGAGCATGGAACATAATGAACCCGTCCTGGACAACATCAATATGTCGCTGCAAGGTGGCAAACTAGTAGCTGTAATCGGACCTGTGGGATCTGGAAAATCAAGTCTCGTTCAGGCAATCCTAGGCGAGTTGCCGCCTGAATCAGGATCTGTTGAAGTGCTGGGCAGGTACTCGTACGCCTCACAAGAACCATGGCTTTTCAATGCCTCTGTGCGCGACAACATCCTGTTTGGTTTGCCCATGGACAAGCAACGCTATCGAACCGTTCTGAAAAGGTGTGCCCTGGAACGGGACTTAGAGTTGCTGCAAGGTGATGGAACCATCGTGGGCGAGCGCGGAGCTTCCCTGTCCGGCGGTCAGAGAGCTAGAATCAGTTTGGCTCGAGCTGTGTACCGCAAGGCAGATGTCTACCTCTTGGACGATCCCCTCAGCGCAGTGGACACGCATGTGGGTAGGCATCTCTTCGACGAATGCATGCGGGGCTTCTTGGGTAAAAAGTTGGTGGTACTTGTCACCCACCAGCTGCAGTTTCTGGAGCACGCCGATCTCATTATAATCATGGATAAGGGAAAGGTATCAGCCTGCGGCACATACGAGGAGATGCTAAAGAGCGGACAGGACTTCGCCCAACTTTTGGCTGAGAGCACTCAAAATGGGGGAGGAGATAATGCGGATGAGAAGTCTCCGACCTATTCCCGCCAGAGCAGCTCTCAAAGCACGGGCAGTGCCGGAGGAAGCTCCTCCTCGCTGGAATCCATGGTGGAGAAGGAAAAACCAAAGCCAAGTGCAACTGCAGTGCAGGAATCCCGTAGTGGTGGTAAAATTGGCATGGCCATGTATAAAAAGTATTTCGGCGCAGGCTGTAGCCTTTTGGTTTTCGCATTGCTGGTGTTCCTGTGCACTGGCACGCAACTTTTGGCGTCTGGCGGGGATTACTTTCTATCGTACTGGTGAGTTTTCTACACACAAGCTAAATGTATACTTGCATACTAATTAAATCTATTTTTCATAGGGTTAAGAACACATCGACTTCGTCAACGCTGGACATTTATTATTTCACTGCCATCAATGTGGGCCTGGTTATTTGCGCGCTACTTAGGACCATGCTTTTCTTCAACGTGACCATGCATTCTTCTACCGAGCTGCACAACACCATGTTCCGCGGTGTGTCCCGCACGGCTTTGTACTTTTTCCACACTAATCCCTCCGGCCGGATCCTTAACCGTTTCGCCATGGACCTTGGACAGGTGGATGAGGTACTGCCCGCCGTAATGTTGGATTGCATACAGATCTTCCTTACCTTAACTGGCATAATCTGCGTGCTGTGCTTAACCAACCCGTTGTACCTGATCAGCACAATCGCCATGGTATTGGCATTTTACTATTGGCGTGATTTTTATCTAAGTACGTCGAGGGACGTGAAACGCCTGGAGGCAGTGGCTCGGTCGCCGATGTACTCGCACTTTAGTGCCACTCTTAGTGGACTTCCAACCATCCGGGCTATGGGCGCTCAAAAGACATTGATTGGCCAGTACGATAACTACCAGGATCTGCACAGCTCCGGCTACTACACATTTGTATCCACGAGTCGGGCTTTTGGCTACTACTTGGATCTTTTCTGTGTAGCGTACGTGATATCGGTGATATTGAACAGCTTCTTTAATCCCCCATTAGACAATCCTGGCCAGATTGGCCTGGCCATCACCCAAGCACTGGGCATGACAGGCATGGTGCAATGGGGAATGCGCCAGTCCGCCGAACTGGAGAACTCCATGACCTCAGTGGAGCGAGTGCTTGAGTACAAGGACCTGGAAAGTGAGGGAGATTTCACTTCGCCGGCGGACAAGCAACCACCAAAGAATTGGCCAGAAGGAGGTCAATTGGTAACAAAGGATCTAAGCTTGAGATACGTGCCAGATCCTAAAGGGGATTACGTGCTCAAGGGGCTAAACATTACGATCAAGTCCGAGGAGAAAGTAGGCATCGTGGGACGTACTGGTGCGGGCAAATCCTCGCTGATTAATGCACTATTCCGACTCTCCTACAACGAGGGAGCAATAGTCATCGACGGACGGGACACAAGTGAGATGGGTCTGCACGAACTGCGCAGCAAGATCTCGATTATTCCGCAAGAACCAGTGCTCTTCTCCGGTACCATGCGGTACAACTTGGATCCCTTCGAGCAGTATCCCGATGAAAAGCTTTGGAAGGCTTTGGAAGAGGTGAGATTAAGTGGTTTCTTGAAAATAGCACATGTGATTTACAAACCATCTTATTTTAGGTTCACCTCAAAGAGGAAATCTCAGAGTTGCCCACGGGTCTGCAGAGCAGCATTTCCGAGGGTGGAACCAACTTCAGCGTGGGTCAGCGCCAGTTGGTCTGCTTGGCAAGGGCCATTTTGCGCGAGAATAGAATCCTTGTGATGGACGAGGCCACGGCCAATGTGGATCCGCAGACGGACGCCCTTATCCAGGCCACTATTCGGAACAAGTTCAAGGACTGCACTGTCCTGACGATTGCCCACCGTTTGAACACCATCATGGACTCGGACAAGGTGTTAGTTTTAGACGCAGGTGAAGTCGTCGAATTTGGATCGCCCTATGAGCTCCTAACGGAGTCAGAGACCAAAGTGTTCCATGGAATGGTAATGCAGACGGGAAAAGCCAGCTTCGACCATCTCCTGAAAGTTGCCCAGAATGTAAGTACTTAAATCAACAAGAAATATTTTAAAATATTTAATATACTTTCCATTTATTGCAGGCCAATGAAAACCATATTTAAGCTAAAAGCTAACTTCTTAGAATGTAAGTCTATATATTCAATATCGGGCTCTCTTGTTTATGGCTGTGGATGAGTTCTTAGGTCAATGTTCCCTGCCAAAAAAAAAACAATTTGTACTTAAAATAGTAAAAAAATGACAATATATACACATAAATAAAATTTACAAATAAATATGCATTTATGAAAATTAAGAATGGGCTATTAATATAGTTGTTATAAACAATTTATATTTGAAAATGGTTTTAAAGTAGCCCAATTTTTCATATGGCGACTAAATAATGTAGTTCCCCATTTGATTAATCCTAAAAGAGCAAAATAAAGTTACTTGTAAATGCCTATAAGTTTCATAACTGCTCCCATTGAAATATTCTCCGTAAATTACCAAAATAATTGATGTTTTTTATTTTTAACATTATCTCTCCTCATACAAAACATTATTGTGTCGTCTTGTTCGATTAAAAATAAGTTTAGGCCGACTCCAGCGAGCGGATGATGTCAGAATCTCCGGGATCGGTGATGGACAGGGTGCACACGCGGAAGTATTTACCGCAGGCGGTTCCCAGCTCGATGTTGGTGCCGCTGTAGTGCTGGACCTCAGTCTTGGCCAACATGGCGTAGTACTCGATCTCAGACTTCCTGAAATGGAGCGAAACAAGCTACATTAGCAACAATGCCTTTAAAATGGGGAAGGTGACCTGCTGGTTTTGCAGTCAGAAAGAGTCTCTAGTAATAAAATGGATTCGTCAAGGCATTCGGAATCATAGGATCATCATGGTGTGGATAAATTAAACCTATATTATGAAGACTTCTTACCCCAAGCGATGTGGGCCCGTCGTTGGTGGAACCATGTGGAGGCGCAGATATAAAGCGAACCAGTCCGAAGCTTGAGATTGATTGTACTACTCCATAGTTTCCATCATCAACTACTCCGCTCGGAAACATACTTCTCAGTCAGCTTTAAGGCAGACTCCATATGGTTCCAACAAAAACGGCAACTTGGGCGCAGTGGAAATCTACTTCTCAATAGCACAACTAGGATCTCTATCCCGATCGCGATCTCGATCTCACCTCAGGGCGGGGGTGTTGCTGGCGATGAGCACCAGTTTGGCCTTGCCCTGACGCAGGGTCTTTAGGGTCTGTTTGTAGCCCAGGCAGTATTTGCCAGACTTCATCACCAGCGCCAGACGCGCATTGGTGCTCTCCAGCGCCTTCTTTTGTTTCTTAACAGCAACCATGTTGATAGTTCAAGTTAAAGAGCACTGCAAATGGTAAAATGTGAATTAGTTAAGCAACTTTAACGAGGTGCTCAGAAAACACCCACCTTCGTCGGCTGACAATGGCAAAAAGAAAGAGGAAGAGCTAGCGGAAATGGGAATCACGTTTCGATACGCAGGGTTGCATCGTGCAGAGATGCTAAACATCGTTGGCTCTATCGATACATCGCCAGAGAAACGCTGATTGGGTGAGTAACTCCGCTAAGCGAAACAGTTGGCAACGCGAGTACGGTGGGAATCTTTGCTAAGTGAAACTGTTGGCAACGCGGTTATTAAGTTCGAAAATTTATAAATGCCAACTTGTTTTATTTATGGCAGTAGCGCCAAATTTAAATATGCATGAAATGTTTAGGTTAAGCCAAATAATAATTGTGAAGCTAATAGTTTTTTTTTTCACAAACATATTTTTTAAAAGTCAAATTCTCTAATGAAATGTACAGAATATTTTCTAGATCCATGATTGCATGTATTCTTCATTAGTTAAAAGTTCTTTACTTTTTTCTACTCGGGTAGTAAAAAAGTGTGACGCAAGTTTTTAATCTAAAGCCAAACCCAGAATCAGCAAATTTTATTTCTACAAATAATTAATAACTAATGTAATATTAATGCCAAAGCGCCACGATGTCAAAGCACTTGAAATATTAATTGATAAATAATAAGTTTAAGGCAAGATCTGACGATCCGACAACTGAACAAAAAATAATAAACGAAAATTTGATTGAAAGATTGAATCAAAGTGTCCCTGGTGGTCCTTGCCCTCATAAAAACGCAAATCAGAATGGTCTGTTTTGGGATGGACGACAGTGATCCTTCTGCTCCTAGTGATCTTGCTTAATAACGCTCGCCACGGATGCGGCGCGCCAATTGTAAGTCCTTGGGCATAATTGTCACGCGCTTGGCGTGGATGGCACACAAGTTACAATCTTCGAAGAGACCCACCAAATAAGATTCTAAAGCTTCTTGCAGGGCTTCGATGGCCGCCGCCTGGAAGCGCAAATCAGTCTGCAAATTCTGGGCGATTTCACGCACCAGGCGTTGGAAGGGGAGCTTGCGGATGAGAAATTCGGTCGACCTTTGGTAACGACGGATCTCACGAAGGGCCACGGTTCCGGGACGATAACGATGGGGCCTCTTCACTTCGCCGGTGGATGGCGACGACTTGCGGGCGACCTTGGTGGCCAGCTGCTTACGGGGATCCTTTCCTCCGGTGGACTTTCGGGCGGTCTGCTTGGTACGGGCCATATTAACTTCTTATCTCAAACGTTGAACACGAAGGAAAGCTGATATTTTCACAATTGAATACTTTCACACGAGAACTATGATAGATACGATTCGGACGAACAACATTTCACAATGAACCTTTTTTGATATTGCTCTATGACAAATAAAACGTATTTTCAAAATTAAATTACTTTTAATTTTAAAAGAAAGTTTTATATATTTTATCTTTTACCAATATCTATTACCAATTTCGTAAAACTTATTCCACATAAAGTGTAAGTCCAAGATATGCGAATTACTGAAAAATGTTTTATTATAAACGAATAGATTTTTTTGGGGTAAAGCCGTAGGTTTCATTATTTAACAATGTACTGATATTGTCAAATTCATCTTCTAGGAAAAATATAAATACTGGCCTAACATCATCTTAATTGGTGATTTTAAATATTCACAAAACTGTTTTAAGGACTTGTGATATTCGACAGTTGGTGTGTGCATTAAAGAATCCTTAGCTGCGTGTTTTTAAACGACTCATCCGCCGTGTGGCTGCCTTGATGTCGTGTCAAGCTTCTACGTCGAATTATTGAATAAATACATAGTTCCGCACGACGAAAGGGTCCGCAACGCCAAATGAATTATACAACGTGGAACAGGGGGGCAAAAGGAGGGGGATGGAGGCGTTGGCCCGGATCCGTAGCCCTCCGTGCATCAGTACCCGGAGTCAGACGCAGACCGGCACGTGACACCCCAACCCAGCACAACTCCAGCACATGACCCACAGTCATAAAGTTGCCTGTTTGGTCGTCCTGAGCTCATCATCGGCTTCGCTGCGTGCGTGCGCACTCGACTCGACTCGATTCCAGACACAATCTGTGGCCTAGCCCGGCTTATAAATGATGCACAGGCCTTTGGCACTGGCTGCTGGAACCTTTCAGTCCGGGACTTCAACGCTTCGATTGTCGGGCTGTAATTCAACGCCATTTACGTGACCCCCACTCCGCCGGCGTCGTCAGCCGTGGCCGCATGCTGCCAGGAATGATTGCCGCCTGCCATCCACCACTGTGGGTGGTGGCGCCTCGTCTGGGCTCGTTTCTGGCCCCCACTTCCTCCCCCGGCGACGCGTGCTGCAACACGGATAACGTACAACCTTTGACACGGAGCCGGGCTCCCAGTTCTTCCTCTAGCTGGCTGTGTCCTTGCCAATAGCCACGGGGGAAGTCTGGACTCCCTGGGCGAAAATAAGTGCAAGTCCCGATGAAATGAAGTTGCGGAATGCCCTTGGTCATGGGGTGTTTACTGGTCCCCTATATATAATAAAAGACTCAATTAGAGGATTGACTCAAATCATTTCCCTGTGGTATCTTACGTGATTGGGAGCGTTAGCAGGACTTAAAGCAATATAATTTTTGTGGAAGAGTTTGAAAAACTAAAGCACCGAGAGTCTTAATCGAAATTAGGATATTTCGTAAATTCTTTGCTTTTTATCTTGGAAATCTTCAAAGCATAAAGACTTATGCATAAATAGAAACCAAGAAAAATAAATAATATTTCCAAAACAAATGCTTTTATCTCGTCTCAGTTTTCATTTAAATCTTGCAAAAGTTTTTATACAAAACATTTACTTTCTCAAATTATGTAATTGTGAGTTAAATTCTTATTCTTTAAAATACATATCCAAAAAGATTACTTTTTAAAAACGTTTTTAAAACAGAAAATCCTAATTTGTACTACTTTGTAATTTTTGACTTTTTTGTCACTCTAATGGAATACAATATAACCCTTTAGAAAACAGTTGTTCTTGATTCTTATATACTTTTAAAACGCTCTTGGCACAGTTTATACTAACAAGTTTGTAGCAATGGAGATATGAAGTTATAAGCTTCAAAACGGTGAGTCTTATGTCTCACAAACTTCTAGAATAAAGTCGAAATTCTACACCTGAACTTTGGAAAGCCATGGCGTCGAGCAATGTGCAGACCACCTTCGATCGCCTGGTGCAACTGCCGGGCGTGGTTGGGGCCATCCTGATCGACGGCGATGGAGTGCCCGTGCGGACCAATATGACGGCGAGTGCTGCCGAGATGTACGCCAACCGGATGAGGCCGCTGGTCACGCTGGCCCGCTCCATGGTCCATGACATCGAGCCCGACGACCATCTCAGCTACGTACGGCTGCGCACCCGGCGGCAGGAGCTGATGGTGGCCACCGAGAACCAGCACACGATCATCCTCATCCAGGACAACCAGGCGCTGGATGAATCCCGGCGGAACAGTGCCGCCTCGCGCAGGGCTTCGAGGGAGTAGGGGAGTAGTGGAGTAGGGTCCTGCATGCGGGCAGCATAAACAAAATGACATAAACAAGCTGCGACAGGAGGGGGGAGGTTCGGTCGGGTGAAAAGTCCTTGCACGGGCGAGCTCGCAAATCCCAAGCACAGCACTGAAATTGTGAGCCGGGCATTGCTGCGCTCGAAAAAAGCACGCAAAATAAAAATCCACATCCAGGCAGGGTAAATTGTGTTTGTGTACCCTTGTTGAGGGTCCTTTAATTTCGGCCAGCGGCTTGTGGAGTGTTTAACCAGACATAATCGATACTACAGAGGGTAACTATTTATACCATTTAGTCATTAAAAATGCATTTAACGTTTTAATTTACATAAGTACTAAGTCACAAAATTTAATAATATTTTGTTATTAAAATATTAATCATGAAATGAGTCTTTTTCGATCCTTTTTTATGTCCACTTCTAAATCGGCTGTATTAATATACTGTTAAATAATATAAGAACTTTGTTTTCATAATTTAACTAAGTTAACATAAAATAATAAAGTAAATTTGTATAAAAATTATTATATCATTGAATTTACTTCGAAAAAAAATATTAAGTTTGATATAGGAAATGAAAATGACCAAACCAAATATATGATATTATATTTTATAGAAGACATGAACTTTCTATTTTCTGCTAGCTTAATTTTATTTTAGTACGTTAATACCTAATATAATTGTTTTCTGTTTATGTAGGGTGTTCCAAGTTCGGTGATAAGTGCTGCCTTCCCCATGCTTTTTTCTGAGTTCGTTTCGATTGCTGGCAACAACCGGCTGCCGTCACGCCATCAAGCATTCATGCCAACAGCAACAACAAGGACGAAGAGGTGGAGGAGGAGGTGGGGGAAAAGGACCCGCAGAGCAGCCTGTCGCCTGCACACTTACACACACTCGTGGACACGCACACACCCAGGCACACTTACACAGCAACACGCCAAGCTTTACACGCCTCCGCACGCGTCACACGAAAGCACGAAACCAATTTAAGCACCCACATTCTCTCACCCAATTAGTCGCACACAGCTCACCCACACCCCCACGCCCCGCACCCCACATCCACATCCTGACAGACCCTCCTCCTCCTGGTTTGTCCCGCCCACGCACACTCTGTCGGGCTGGTTGTCGTCCTCGTCCTCGTCCCCCTGCTCCTTGTCGTCCTCGCCCTCGAGTTGAGTAGAGTCGAGTCGAGTCGAGTCGTTATCCTCGCGTGCGCACGCTGCATACTTTCTGGCTGAGCTCGCCTAAGGGGTATCAGTGGGTATATTGGGCTACTGGATCCATGCCAAGTCTTGCAATATGTGTCTTGGAAGATCTTGCCAACTTAATAGTTTGTTTTCTTTGTTATAATATACCTGAAGGATGTTGACTTTCAATATACTTGTTCGCAATCGGAATTGATTAAGATATTGATTTATTAATACTTACACCAGCTTGATTAGAATAAAAATTATTTATTTTGCCTCATTTTAACCTTTTATTTTGAATTTATAAAAACAAAGAATTATAAAGATAGCTCTTAATTATAACTTTGTTATCTAGTATCAACCTTAATAAGTTATATTGTTGTTATATTTTGATCAACTTTTTTGTTTCTAAGCTTACAGTTAAAGAATGGTTTAAACGAAGACTCTTACTTACGTATTATATACATTTGAAGAAAACTTTAAAAGATTGGCTTGTTTTTGCGGCTTGACTGCTTAATTGTAAAAAGATTAGCCATCTTTGTTGGAATTATTTGTAATACATAATTATATTATAGGAAACCTTTAGTCCTGTAGACGTCTCTCAGAATTGTGAAATCGTTGTTGCTGTCATTGTGCCATCATCAGCGCCATAAGTAGCAGTCAGCAGTTGCCTCCGTCAGCGCCAGTAAGTTGTGCCGCCTGGTGGTGATGGTGTCGCTGTCGAAGAGTCGGAGGATGGAGGAGGGGCTGGAGTGTGTTGGCCAGGATTCAGGGTGCAGGGGAGTGAAGGGGGGGCTTGTGCGCAGCCACAGAAACACCAACAGCCGTAGAGTGAGTTTGTGTCTGTGTGGGAATGGGACTGGGACTGGAACTGCGGACGGGGACGACCATCAAGCGACACGATAATCTCGCACGTCGCATTTTTAGTTGCTGTTGCTGCTGCCACAGTCGTTGCCTGCTGTAGAATGTCCTTGTTGTTGCCGTCGAGCTGCCACACCCACCGCCCATCGCACTACCGCCCCCGGCAGCACGAGTCCTGGAGTCTGGTCCTGGCAGAAAGCCAAATGTGGCAAGTGGCTGATGTTGCTGCCGTGCTGTTGCTGTTGCTGCCGTGCCGATGTTGCTGTTGCTGTTGCTGTTGCTGTTGCCCTCCATTGCTGCTGTTGCTGCTGCTGTGGGGGGGGTGACAGGAAGAGAAGGGGATGATGGGGGAATGGTATTTGCCAGGACTAGAGTTTGCCGGGGTCCGGAATTCTGTGTCTGCGTCGAGTTGCCTCCGTTGCAAATGTGTGCGATGAGGGGCGAGCGACCGACAAATGCTTTCGAATTGCCAGGACAATCAAACCGCTTACACGTACAGTGGGGCACATTGAATTATTATTCGGCTGGGAGGTCGCTGAAGTGGACAGGATATATAAACAATTCATAAATTATTATTCGGTCTTGAAACAAATTCTTTTTAAAGTTTATATAACGCTTGTCATATTTATTTTATACTTTTAGTTTTAGTTATAGATGTTTTTTCAATATCTAAAAAATTATAAAACATTTTAATATCTTTTAAAAACACCTTAGTTATTTCCATATTGTAAATTAGTTTGTTTGAAAAAGTTTGTTTGAAAAACTAACAACAAAATATTCTTATCATTTGGAGATATAGAAAATATATTTGTTTAAGTACAGGTGGAAGAGCTTTTACATTATTATAATTGATTTGATTTTTGGAAAGTTGCTTGTATCGGTATTGTTATTGCATTCACAATGCTAGGTTCGCAAAATAGTGGAATATAAATGATGCCTTCCCTATAGTTATGATCATTATTCGATTGATTTCAGAAATATATTCAAACTAGTCAAACTACAGGTAAGATGCTAACTACTCTGAAATGAAACCAATTTGTAAAAAATTCTAGCCTTCGCAGTTAAAAAGTACCTTCTTGAATTTGGACTGCCCGAGCTTTTAGTTGTTTGTTTTTGGCTATAATCATATCCCAACGGCGGCTCCAGGTATGGCTTTATCCGACTGGAGTGGCCCCAATTAATGCCACACTGTGTGGCAATATCAACAAGCGCCTGTTTCTGACGATGCTCTCGAGCACCAGAGACACACTTCAGCCAGCGCCTTTTTCATGCCGTTGCGCCTTGGCCTGTCTGCGGGTGGAAGTGGGCGGTGGTGGGTGGTAGTGGGTGGGCTGTGGGCTGTGGGGCGTGGTCCGGGCCTGTTTATTATCGCCCATCAGCGACCACCTTCTGGTGGAAGTTTCGCCGTTGTCGCCGCGTCTTGTTGTCGGCCGAACGAGGATGACAAATAAAAAACTTTGGCAAGGCACGGAAGCCTGCTGGCGGCATTCGCATAACGATGTCGGTGACTGCGGCGATGACTCCTTCCCCTGATCCTGACCCCCCACTCTATCCATCCCTTACTACCTCCCCCCTCCCTCCCAAATCCTGCCTAAGCCCAAGTCCTGTGCACAGACTGGCGCACTTTTGAAGTTTGAGCTAAGTGACATGCTGTTTATTGTCGAGAGTGTTAAAATGTGCGCCCTGTATGTGTGAGTTTGCCTTGTAAGTGTGCCTTATCCTGCGAATGTCTGTGTGCCAGCCGCTGAGTGTGTGCGTGTGGCTGCCACAGTGCGGGGCAAGAAATTATAATGCCGAGCTTGAACACCGCACGCGCGCTCCGCAACGCCAGTGCTAAATGTACACTGGAAACTAATTTCGTGCCTTATTAACTTTATGTTGTAATGTTTAAGCTCATGTCCTCAGTTAAACAACGAGTTTTTCTGTTCTCATTTACTTTTCAGCTAAAAGTTTTCGGGATGGTTAGTATAAAATCTATCCCAAAAATCCGACGGCGGTATAGAATTTTTTTGGGAATAATATTTTTAAAACCTACTCTCTTGTTGGTAAAAGGTTTCTGTGGCAACGAGATTTGATTTTTTAATGGAATGTGCTTGGAAGCGGTTTCTGTGACACCCTTCAATATTTTAGTAAGGGATTTTAAGTGGTTTTATATAAGAATAGATTTTAAAAAATCTGGGTAAGATAAAAGCCGTGGATTTGAACACTTAACCTTTTAGTAGAAAGACACAATAAGATTCCGTATACAAATGAGCATTTATTGAAAATAAATTCTTAACTTATTTATTCTACATTTTGGTCGTCCCCCTTTCGCTCAGTGTATCTTTTCACTAAAGGTTCAGCATGTTTCGGTTCACGCTCTCGCCGCCATGCCGCCAAATACATACAAACAGACAGGCGACGACGGCATAGGAATAGGAATGGCTGCTCCTGGTACTGGCTGGCTGGCTGCCTGGCTGGCTGGCTATGTAGTCCTTGGATGTGCCACAGCACATAGCACGAACGCAGGAGCACCACGCCAAAGTTGCCGGCTGTGGCATTGCGATGGCATCGGGCCAGGACCAGGACCACGACCAGGACGATGGCGTTTCCTGCCTTCTGCCTTCTGTCCGCTCGTCCGTTCGTCCGTGGCACGTACTTTAGAAATTCCATGCAGATGTGCGCCGCACGCCGAGACGTGTGTTTTGATTTTCAGGCAAAAAAGGACGAGGACGAGGAGGACTGAACCCCAGAGGGGAAACAAGCAGAAGGACCTGCGGGCTGGGCGGGGATGCGGTTGGCTTGGTTTGGCAGGTTGCGAGTTTCGTGGGGCTGGGTGATGGGTGTGGATGGTCGGATGGTTGGATGGCTTTGTTGCACGGTGGACTGGGACTCCTGGCAGTGGCAACGCACGAAAGAGCAGCCAAGCGAGCAAGCCGTGAAAAAAGTGTCGACAAAAACAGCAACGGCAGCGGCAACAGGACGACTTTGGGGCCCCAAAGGAAAACAGCAGCTGCACTTGTTGGTGTGAGTAACGAGCGATGCGGACGCGCCTTTTCCAAGCAAGAGGGTGGGTGGTTCTTTGAGTGGGTGGCTGGGTGGGTGGCCCAGTGGGTGGGTGACCCAACACTAACGGAATAATTGCAGGCAACTCCAAACGGAAGCCAGACGTTCAGGCGGCGGCAGCTTGCTTTTGCTTTTGCTGTTGCTTTTGCCTTCGAGTTGGCTGATTTCGCACATAGATACCACACCCACACAGCCACACACCCACTGAAATGTACACACACAGACGGAGGTCGAGTCTGGGCTTACGCCTTATTGTTGTGGCCGTGGGTGTGTGGATGCAGGGTGCGGAGTGGGTGGCGACTTGTCCTTTGTGCTGTTGTGTGCGGGGATTTGGATGGGCATGTGGCTTGTGGACGGGGGACGGGGACGGGGGCGAGGGCTTCAGCAGCAGTTGCTCTCCATTTCCATGGCGCTTGGCAAGTGTCGTCTGGAGCGTGGATGTTCACTTACCCATTATCAGGACAAATCTCGGGTCGATTGGTGACTCAGATCTACTTTAACTACCTATTTTGTGTGACTATACATATGGTTGGCCCAAGAGACTTCGATCTTAAAATTATTTGTTTTCAATTGTTTTCTACTCAGAAGAAACGCAAAGTCTTGAAATAAACCTTAGTAAAAGTCTTAAGAGCATTACTTAAAGCATAAACAGCATTAAATAAAATTTTCTTCTTTGACTAAGCATAGTCAATCTTGATATTACATACGATCCAGATTTTAAATACTGTTAAACTAGAATCACAATAAAGTAAAATTAAAGTTAATAGTTAATAGTAAGATATTTCTTAGTCAAATAATATTTTCAGATTATTCAAAACAGGCGTATTTTAGGCGTAATTTAATTATGTTAAAAATCCATAGGATAGGATAGGATTTAATATAAGTGTTCAATTTGTAAAGTTGCTTATATATATTTTTATAAAGGTTTGTCTTTTTAGATTATCAATAAATTCGAACACTCAAATAAAATGTAAATTTATATTAGGGTGTTGCTAAAGACCAAACTCTTTCGGCAATTCCCTTGTTTTCGCCTGGTGTATTTAGGCATTCCATGGCTGTATTGTGGATGGTTCTACTTCTACGTTCTGGTTGCCTTGAAGCCTTCTGCCGGTTAAGGACCGACGTAGTATGGCTTTTTAGCCGCAATGCCGCTCCTGTGGTGCGAGTGCCAGTGCCAGTGCCAGTGCGATTGCGATTGGCATGGTGTGGTGCTCCACGTCCGTCCATTCATCCGTTACGTGCGACCGTCTGCCGGCCCCCTTGGCCATTTCCCCCCCTCCCCCGATCCCTGGCCCCCGAAAGCCGGGTTACATGAGAAAACTTTGAAACTGGAGACATGATAACGGGTCGGAGAACGGCTATGGATGGCAAAGGGGTCGCAGACGGACGGACAGACATACGGACAGACGGACAGGGACATGGAAACGGACAAGGACCAGGACACGGACACGGACAGTGGCGACTTGCTGCCCCAACGAGTGGCGGTGGCAATGTCTGATTGTCAGTTGGATTCAGTACGGAGTTGGGGATTTGGGGCTTGGGGTCGGGGTTCTGGGTTCTGGGTTCAGCCGTTGAGCAGTTGCCACTTGCCAGCTATAGAAAATTGTCATAGGAATCATCATCGGCTTCGTTAGACGTGGATGTGGCCTCAGTGGTAATTGTGGGACATTTTGTTGCCAAAGTGGTGGAGCAGTGCTGCGGAAATGATGTTGGGTGGCTTGGGCTGTGGCTCTGATTGTCGCCACCACCTTAGCGCAGATAAATGTTGAAAGCACCGACCGTTGCCCAAGGATTGGGAGGTAATCCGGCGGGTCCGTGCGTAACTTTTTATGCCCGGAGGTGGAAAACACCCCATACCCACACTCACACTCACACCCACACCCAAACCGTCTGTCACAGGTGCCGCGACTCCAAGGCTGAAAGGTGAAACTGTCGAGGGTGCGGATGAAGGCTGGGGGAAGGAAGTATGGATGGGGGACAGAAAGGAAAGGCGGTTGGTTGCTGGGTAGCCATAATGCCTAAAGAATTACACACTCACACTAAATTGGCTGGGGCAGGATACGCAGTCGTTGCTTCATTAAGCTAAATATTTCACTTTGAGTGGCCGGGGTGCGATTTTTGTGGGAAATTTCGGTTGCGAATCCTTGGGCTAAAGAGCTACTGATTGTAATCATTGATTGGTTGTCCATACCGACAGTATAGGGGATGTATAATACGCTCGTTTGTGCATTTATTGATAGAGATGTTATTTAGACCAAGTTGTATATTTATAATAGGTATGGAAACAGGTATAAATAATAGTTGTTCTACTTGCTCAGTTACTAAGTTATTTATTTCCCAAGAAGAAAGTAATGTATAAAGAAGGATAAGCATTGTTCAAAACCACTTAGTATTGGCGCCAATCTTTGACTTCGATATTTTCCATTAAATCAAGAGTTTTTGTTGTTCTTTTTTTTTTTTTGAGGACTCTTTCTTCCTTTTGTCCCACTGTGCGAGGATTTTTGTTGTGTTTGTATGCGCATGTATTTAAGTGGCGTCAGCGACAGACAGCTGAATGTACACTTAGCTTGCCTCCATCTGAGTGGGAGTGCCCATCCCCCAGTGGATGTGGATGAGGATGTGGCTGTGGAAGTGGGTATTTGCCAACGTATTACTTGCTACGCTCCGACATCTAGCTCCGGGGGTAATGACAGGACTCAGTGAAGCAGAGGAGCACAGGGGCAGCAGCAGGAGCTTAACTTCCTAACACGCCACCAATTAATGGCCAAGAGGAAGGGTGGGGGAAGCGGCACGAATGTTTGCGGATTTGTGTTTGAACTCGAAGTCAACAACTTAAAGACGCCGCCACGCCCCCAAAAAAGGGATGGGGGGTGATTTGGGGGAGACAACTTTTCCAACGTCTCAGCAATTATTTCGCAATTACCACTGGATGGCGGTGCTTCCATCGTTTCTATGCATTCCTTTCATGTGGCGAAGCGGGTTTTCTGAAAAATGTGCAAAAGTGGCAAATCAATATGGAAAAGCGATGTGGGAGGAGGTGCGATGGAGGTGAAGAGAGGTGCCAAAAGCGAAACCATAAAATATTTCTGACGGTCGTCAGTCGAACCTTTCTTTTTGGGTAGCTGGTTGTTGCTTTTCCATTCTTTTTTTCAAGTTTTTTTTGCTACCATTCTATACAAATGCTCACACAGCGGCGCACACTCTTACATTTACATGGGTGTTTATTCCCACACGAATATATGTGTATTTACGTATGTAGGTATATATAATCCAGACACACACAGCCAGACAGCGCCCCGAAAAGCAGACCGCAAACAGCCTTGATGACTGACTATTGGCTCTGGCGCCCAAGCTCGAGCCCGAGTTCGAGTCCCACAGCTGCGAGCACCCTACTTTATCCCCTCCACGCGATCCACTGAAAAACATGGTTTAAATCTACCATATCAGCTTAGGATCTCTCTGAGACAAGTCCAAATAAATTTAATTTATTTCTTAATATACGCTTTTTAATAATTGGTTAACTTAAGTTCAGTTGTATATATGATCTCTCTGAGAATACTTCCAATAAATTTTATTTACGATACGATTTTCAAAATAAATAAATATTTGGTTACTTTAAGTTTAGTTTAAGATAATTAAAGCTAGAGTTAAGATTTTGGTGCATCTCCGAAGAAATGTAAAAAAATTATCAGCATCACCTGATGAATCAGTGTAGAAATATTATTGCGATATAACGATCAGCTTGCATTTGCATATTTGGAAATCTCATTCAATTAAATTCCAATAAAATGTATGTAGGCTTATGATTTGAAAATCGTTCAAATAGATTTCAGGGACTCCCTCGAATTACTGCACTACAACTTTCCATTACTTCTTGTAAATATCCTGCTCGTAGGACCATATATACTTCTCAAGTCAAGAATGGCAAAACCTATAACTGTGGGTGAGTCATGGTGAAAGAAGCGAAACTTTTCGTTCCCTTCAAAGTGCCACCTTTTTTTTCGGAGTGTACTTTCGGTGCGTCAAAGTCGGTCTGCTGCGTGGCAGGTCACGCTTGTTTGCCGCTAGTGGGTTGTGGGTGATGGGTGATGCCTGACGGCTGACGATGGGGCGTGGTGGGGCAGGAAGTGGGCACGAGGCTGGGGGGAGAGGGGTGTCAGACAACGACTTTAGACGGCGGCGGGTCCAAGCTTTCCTTGCTGCTCGTTTATATTCGCTCATTCGTTTTCTCGCCCTCCCCAATTTTCGTTTCGCTTTTTTTTTGACGCCGCCAGCGCGCGTGCTTTTTGCGTCAAATTTAATGCGGCAAAAGTTGTGTGCGAAATGCGGTGTGCTTAATGGGAGGCAGCGGTGGGTGGTGGGTTATGGATGGAGGGGTGATGGTGAAGGGCGGCGGGCGGTGGTCGAGGGTTCGTGGGTCATCCGGTAGGTGGGCTTGGGCTTGACATGTGGCAGCCGGAGGCAGCAAAGGAAAAGCAAAAGCAGAAGCAAGTCATTGACGCGCAAAAGGGCGCCGCCGAGCCAACACAAACACTCGGAAAACTCGACGGCATTTAAAACCCACACGCCCACACACTTGCAATTACTCATACAGTGGTGCAGCTGGGCAGTTAAACAGCTTTATGGTATTACAAAATATATTTTTAAACAAGTTTTTACTACATCTTAGTCCTTATATTAAAACTCCAATGCTCTTCCATGATCTCCTAAAAATGGCTTGCTACAACTTGTTTCGTTACTTAACTCTTAGCTTAAGAATTCAAAGATTTCATTAAATTTAAAAGTTAAATATTAAATAAAATCGAAAAAGTTAAAGATAATAAGGCAGTTCAAGTACAAAAAATTTCTTAAGCGAACTTTTCCATTTTAAAATTAAGAAATAAAGTTTATACCCTAGCAATTCTTCAGAGCAATCCCAACAAACCTTTGTATTTTCTTTAGTACTAGATTTGGGCCAAAGCCATTTGGATTACAGCAATTCGATAAGTGGTGCAATTAAGTATAGTTTTCCTAAATTGTTTTTCGTCCAAGCCGACCACTGTATGACCCGCAAACTTTTGGCACTTGCCGTCAACGCTGAACAAATAAAAAATGGTTGGCAACCTTTTTTAAAGTTTAATTTTGAAGCCGCTCTTTTGTGTTTGGTTTAATTTTGTTGCCCTAAACTTCAGCACTGTGTGCTTGTGGGTGTCATTGGGGATTAAGTCGACAAAATTGGTCGCACTTCTCTTATTTCGTTGCGGACTTTTCGTATGCAACGTTTGCCAGCCAGCCAAGTTGCAGCAATTTTGTTTAAGGGATGGCAGAGATAAATAAAAAGTGTTGCCTACATTCGAGGGTCGAACCAGCAGCAGCGCGCCCATTGTTGCCGTTGACAAGCCAAGCACGAGGCACACAGGACTCAATCGGGTTGCTCGACTAGGGGCGTAGGAAAACTGGGGAAATCCCCCTATAAAATTGCCCTAAAATTGCCCTGGTATAAATATATATATCAAAGTGACAGTAATTTATTCATGATTTAAAAAGATAAATATAAAAACGTTTTTTTGAGGAAAATATATGATTTACATACCTTATCATAGTACCCTTAACTGAAAATCTTCCAGCATTTGCGGGTCTTTTGATCGAGTTTAAAAACTTACATTTTTTAATCTTCATTAAACTATTAAGAAATGTTTTTAAAACCGTTGGTATATTTTTAAGATTTGAAATACCACACCAAACACAGAAATGCATTTTAATTAAAAACCCATTCCTTTATATTGTTAAGTAAAAAACCAATAATTCAAGTGTCTATATACCAAAACTAGATCCAAAAATTTCTAAGAAGCTTATATTGACTTCCGAAAACCCCCTGATCGAAGTCCGGCTTACACCACTGCTATTGGCAATCCCAAAAATGCCCAAAACGAACAAGCGACACGCGTCCTGGCCATGGCCTGTCCCCCAGCCGTAGCCCCCATTTCCCCGGGATCCGCCGGCCCCTCAGCATGGAAAATGTCGACGACAGACGTCGCTGCCAAGCCAACATTAGCATTGAAGTGCAAACGATGCCCACCCACACAGACACACCCCCACACACTCGCACACCCGCACACCCGCACTCTCCACACCACCACACACTCACACCCACCGAGGCATCGAGGGATTGGAAGGCAGCCAAGCGCCAGGCTGCCAGGATATGCCAGGATGCCTGGCTGCCGAGTTGCCGAGTTGCCGAGCTGGCATGCCAAACCAAGCCATACCAAACCAAGCCATGCCATGCCATGCCACGCCATGGCATCCAGTGCCGCAGTCGGAGCACTCACGCAAATTTCAATTTTTTTCACACCACTGCTCTCTGCTCTGTTTGCGTCCTCATCCTCCGCCTGCCGATCCGTTCGTCCTCTGCCATATTGTGGCCATGCCTTCAGCCGGCAAAATTTTCGGATACGTACACAATCTTGGTAAAATATGCTTTGAAATAGCATTATCATTTATTTACAAGTTCTTCTAGAAGAGTTTTCTAATTATTTCAAACAATTACAATCCATTTTGAAAAGCAATGATGGTTAGAAAATACTGCTTTAAAAAAAAATATACATATATTATATATTTATTTATATCATATAAATAACAAACAGTTTTGGTTTTAAAATATAACTCTAAATATTACCCTTAATATATCCGCTTAACTGAGCAAAAGTATTGGAAGTACATATGTATCAACTTCCCTAAATTTGCTGATAAGCATCCTGATCGGATAAATATATATTAAATTAATAAGCAAAATCTGAAATTAAAGGTTTGCATTTTTTAGTAGATGGTGAATGATTTAAAAAATGTTTTTCAAAATCATATATTTAAAGTTTTCTGAGTTTAACTCAGCTAACGTACTTGAAACTTTTTTCGGTTGTTTCGGCCCGTCATGTTTTCGGTCTTCGAAGCACGCGCCAACACACACACACACACACACACATTCACCCAGACACTGGCACTTGAACACACACACACAGATACAGACGCAGACACACTAATACAGGCGGAGTGGAGCTCCGGCGTATTGTACGTGCTCTTACACCGCACAGTGTGGCGCACTTCCTTTTGATTTAGTCATTTTTCTCTCTTTAGCCGACACAACGGCAGGAGCAGGTCGTGTCATGCCCCCGAAACCCCAGCACCCCGCTCTGCGCCCCCCATTCCTCCCTTGCCACTTGACAAACTGCCTTCCACACCCCCCAAACCACCGTCGCCCCCTCGTCCTTGCTGTCCTGTCCTGCTTCCGTTGCCATTGCGGCATGGAGCGCACTTCCGAAGCTTTTCCTGTGGGGCTTTCCCTTCTGTGTGCGAGTCCTTCGCCCCCGCAGTTTGATTTTCAGTTCTGTTTTGCCACCAATACCTTTTCGCATTGTTATTGTTGTTCTTGCTGCCGGGACCGAGCACGAGATCCGTCTCCAACCTGCTCTCCGGCTCCTGCTTCTGCTCCTTCTCCTTCTCCTCCTCCTGCCCCCCATCCACTTTTTCCGGGTTCCGGTTGCCACTGCTGTCTGCGCTTAACTTGCCTTTTATACCTTTGACTCCGACTGCCAGTCGGAGGTAATGCACAGAAAAAAACAGTTTGTAAAGTAGCTAAAGGCAATAATATTATTGAAAGGAATGGTAAACTATATTTCTGTATTTTAAGAATGGTCATAAACACATTGCTGTATTTATAGATCTCATTTTATACGCGATACTTGACTTGTAGGTTTTTTAGTTTAAAGCCCTTGTTATAAGTTATCGGGTGGTGGTATACAATTAAATATATCAGAAATAATCGTTATAATCTAATCTCAAGTGATCAAACATCAACCAATATAACTACTTCAAGGATTTACGATATTTTAAATGAGGGATCCGAATCAGGAACTGAATCCAGGATTTAAATCTATGTGTGTAAACATTATTTGTGTTCTTAAGCCTGAAGAAGTTTGAATCAAACTGTTAGATTTTATAGTTAATTTAGTTATAATTGGTATAAATAATTTTGCATACTCTAAGCACAAAAATAAAAATAGCATTATTAAATTTTACTAGATTTTATCTACTGACTGCTTGTCAGGAAAAGGGTTCATTCAATACAATATCAATTAGGCTTCCTATTCGCAGGGCTTAAAACGCAGTAGTTTTTCGTTGAGTGTAGCCTCTCATAGCGGGTAGGGCATTTCCCACAGTCAGCGAGCCGTGGCCGAAGGTTGCATGTGGCCTGCTGCCGGCTGTTACACTGCCACTTCTCCCGCACGTCTGGTTGGGTAGTGGGATGGCAGGGTGGTGGGGTGGGGCTAGTGGTGGCCCAGGGGATGTGGCAGTGGCAGTGGGGCCTGTCAAGTCGACCAGAAACATCGGCAGCAAGTGGGGTTTGGACAGAAGGCAGGAAAAGCAGAGAGAGAGAGGCAAAGCCGTAGAACTGGAGCCCGGCCAGGGTCGTCGTGGAAGGGCTCTTAGCGATGACGATGATGACGCTGGTGGCGGCCTGCCTGGTCTCGGTGTGGCTATAAACGATTTATGTGTGTGCCAGCACCACATGACTGGCCCAGACCCACCGAACACCCCACGAAACACCCCACGGAACCAAAAACCACCCGCCGCACCACCCATTCTCCATCCGCGAGGGCAGCATTCAAGTCATCGTTCAGTTCGGTTCAGTTCAGTAATTTGGCTGGCGGCAACGGCAGCTGGCAACATGCGCCAAGTGGATTGGGTAGCGAGCTCTCATCCTATATCCTCCGCATTATCCCCCCGATCCAGCCCATCCTGCCCCCCGTTCACGTGCGTAGTTTCGAGAGCTCTTTGTACCCCGGCCATGTTTGTGCGCTCAACTCTGATTGCACCTGGCCAAGCCGCATAAAAAACCCAACCCGATGAGTGCCAACGACCCAGGAGACTCGCACTTGGAGTCACTGTGAGCGGCTTTTCCTCAGCTTTAAACTGCGGCTGCTAATTGCTCATTATGCTCCCCAGTTTTCGCCGCCATTCAAACTGCTGTTTAAAATTTCATAGAAATTCGGTTCGGTTTGCCGTGGGGAAAACCGCCGACAAGGCCTTGAAAATTGAAATTCTGCGTAGCCAGAAAGTGGCATCAGTTCCCGAAATGGGATATCTGTCATAATTAAATCAAGAAAAATTAAGGCAGTGCGGTTATTAAGGAATACCAACAGATACTTTATTTTGCCCCAAACGAATCATTCTAGTGGTTTCTTAAGAAGAATTATAAGCTTTTTAACGTAATTAAATACCAATAAGCACTGGTTTCCACTGGTGTATACCTGATTAATAAACAAGAGATAATTGTACTTAAGTACTTGTATGATTAAGATTAACGCTAAAATTATAATGATTTTGATTTGGAATAATTTTGTTTCATGATACACTCATGCAGTTTATTTTCCATTATATGTCTCTTAGTTTAAATCATAGATTGTATTGAATTTAATCATAATCAAGTACTACTAGTAAATTATCTTTATGGAAACTTCAAGTTTTAAAATATGCAACATAATGCAAGTAGCCCTCGATATATAAATATCCACAATGTGGTACCACCATGTGAATGCCACTCATGGTCTGTAAAAAGAGCTAAGCTAAGCTCCGATTATCCTGCCAACCTTGTGACGCATTATGTTACGTACAAATTCGATTGGTTTTGGAGTCCTGTGAATCCGCCACATGTGGGGACACTGCAGCAATGTGGAATTTCCATATTGTATAGCGCACAGTTTGGGGCACTTGTTGTTGGCTGTCGACTGTTTGAATCGACGGGGAATGCGTTGCGCACCTAGTTAAGCCACGGCTGATGGGGATGTCCCACATCCCCGCCAATTTGTTGCCATCAACTTTGTTGCCACGGCACTGCTCCCCAAACTCGCACCAGCAAGCGTATTTATCTAATAGTCCTTTCTACTGCCGCTGTCACAGTTGTCTTCGTCTGGCTCCTGCCACTGCCACAGCCACTGCTCCTCCTTTGCTCCTGCTCCTGCTCCTGCTACTGCCACACTCCTCCTCCTCCGTTTTCCGCTGGCCTGGCTTATTATTTGCCACGACTGCCGCGCCGCAGAAGTTTCGCCTCGTTGGTGTTATGATTTCAATGCGGGCAGCCGAATGGCAAAGTCAGCGACAGCAAACACCCACACACCCCGCTCTCATCATACAGCAAGCCACCCCCGCAATCCCCACCCCCTCCCATCCCCGCTGACCCCGCACGACCCCCAGTCAGTTGGTCGGAGGAGCAGGAGCTGCTTCGTCGCCCGCAGGCCACAGCCCCGGTCCCGGTCTCGACTCCGGCTAACCCGCCTGCTGACGCCGTTGACGCAGTCCACCCAACAAGCAAAGTGCCCAAGACAACAGTTAAAAATTAAAGAAAATATAACAAACATTTTAGGTATCAAAAATAATTACTTAGAAAAGCCATTACTCTAGAAAACATTTCTTACTAAATATTAAAATTTAAAGTATTAGATTTTCAAGTCGTTAAAGGAATCTAATCTAATGAATTGAAAAAAATATACACAATTATAATTTAAAACAATTTTAACCAGAACACTTTAATAAAACGAAGAAATATGATAGTTTTTAGACAAATAAAAATAAGAAAATTGTTAAAAAATAAAATTTTTTTGACATTCAATATATAAATTTTATTATTTTGAAAAATCCACTTACAAAGGGTAGTTTTAGTTTTTTAATTTTAAATAGAAGATATAAGTTCTAGAGTTCACTGACATCATTCAATGCTCATCAAATGACGATTGCCCTATTTTGCCCCAAAAAGTATGCTCTGCTTTTCGTCCAGGAGCTAAAATTCATCCGCCATGTTTGCTGGGTAATTTCCTATTTGCGCCTAAGCGAATTGATTTGTATGCCTGTGTGTGGGTTCCTGTGTCTATGCCTGTGTGTGTGTGTGTGTGAAAGCCAGACATGGTCACGCCGTCCGTCCAAGTGGCGGCACGTCGATCCGGCTTGTCGCTTGGGCTGCCTGACATTTGCCGCAGCCAGCGCGCCACCAATCCCTCTGCCCAACCCCCCAACCACCCAACCATCCAACCACCCACCGCCCACTGGCAACATGCCTCCGCTGCGTCGTTAAGCTCTGGCCAAATCTATGTGTGCATGTCTGTGTGGAGGTCGGTGGGGCAACCATTACCACAACCACCATTAACGTGGCAGGCAGCCAGGCGTTGCTGTTGCTGTTGTTGCTGCCGCTCCTGCTGATTGCTGTTGTTGTTGTTGTTGCTGCTGGTGATGTTGTTGTTGCTTTTATTGTCGGTTGACTCCAATCTGCTTTGGTTGCTGCGCCACACGACGACGGCCGCCTGGCTCGTGCCACTGCCAGCAGCAACATCAGCAACACCAACAGCAACACCAACAGCAACACCAACAGCAGCAGCAGCAGAAACAGCAACAGCAACGGCAGCAACATGAGCTAACCAAGCATTTCAGTCGGGAAATTTTGCACAAACGAAACGCACGCGGCAGCGGAAAATCGGAAAACCCAGTAGCCAGCCAGACAGCCGACAAGCGATGAAGTGAAAAGTCGCTGTTGTTTTTGGTCCTTGCCTTCAGTTAGCCGTGTATCCTCGAACAGTACGGACGTGTGTCCTTGCCGAACGGAATTCGAGTGTTTGAACAACCACCAAAAGACGTAATTGTTGGCGCGGACTCTAAGCTAAACAATTCAAAATTATTTAAATAAACCAAAGGCAACACTTTAATTAATATTTAACTGGCAACGAATTCGCGTGGATTTCGTAAAAATGAGAAAATGACAGCAAAACGTGATAAGGATTACTCGAAAAATAAATCAGCACCTGGTAAAATACAATTTTATATCTGATCCGCTTAACAAAAAAGTTTAATGCAAACTTTAAATCGGGAAATGTTTCCTTGAAACATATATTAGAAAAAAGTAGTTCTAACGCAAAACGTAAATTGTAAAATGTTGTACTACTAATTAAAAACTTAGATCTTTAAAAAAACCCTTATGCTTAAGTAGTAATACACCTCCGGTTCAGAACTTTTATATATCAATAAAAAGTGTAAGCGGACCAGAACATGACAATGATTTTCAAACAGCTAATAAATTAGTGAAAACCACGAAATCGGCAGAAAAAAGACACCTGTGGCGAAATAAACCAAAAACAAAGCATCAAAAAAAGAATTTGAAAAAACCAGTCTGACGATTTTAATCGTAAAATACAAGTATCAAAAGTTCTACTCTTTAATTTGACAAAGTTAAATAATAACAATATTTTAAAAATTTCAAAAAATTAAGAGCTGTCTGTTTAGATGTCAGTGCGACATCTTTATCATTTGGTTTTACTAAAACCCATCGCACCCGCAGATCAATCTACATCTATAATTAATATTTTGATATTCCGTTCAGGCATCGGATTCACCGCCGCCGGCTCAACCAATGGCAGCGGCATAAAGTCCATCGGGCTGGTTAGCTCGACGCAGAATGTGACTTCGTCGCAGGACATCAGCAAGCGGACAAACAAACCACTCATGGAGAAGCGACGGCGGGCGCGCATCAACCAGAGCCTGGCCATCCTGAAGGCCCTCATCCTCGAGTCCACCAAGAGCCAGAATGCCAAGAACGGCGAGGGCCAGGCGAAGCACACCAAGCTGGAGAAGGCCGACATTCTGGAGCTGACCGTTCGACACTTCCAGCGGCATCGCAATCTCGATGATCCCAGTGAGTACATCCCCTCTTAAAATCTAAGTCCTTATAGCTTAATAAATATACATACGATTTGTTTTACAAACGGTTTGTTTTTAAAATAATTAAAAGTGCGTTAATTTAATAATCCAAACATAAATGTGGGGTAATGTTGATTTTTATTTCTTAAAAAATAAATCTGAAAGGTTTTTAAGTCTTGCATTTTTATTATTTTAACCTTAAGAATATATCTGTTAAATCTTTACAACGTAAAATAATTATTTTCAATAAAAATATAATAAAGAAGCTCTAAAAAACATAACAAATGTTTTTTTTATACGTTTTTCCTAAACACAAACGCACTCTCAAAATTGTAAAATAACAATTTAAATAGGTACAAATTTTTAAATTTTGTTAATGGTTATAAATTTAAATTCTAATTCTTAAAATAACTAACGATAAGCCAACTTTACTCTTCTCCACAGCGGTCAACAAATACCGAGCGGGCTACACGGACTGCGCTCGCGAAGTGGCTCGATACCTGGCCACCCCGGAACCACCGCCATTGGGCACCATGCCCACGCTGGCGGAGCCCGGCTCCAAGGCGCGACTCCTGAGACACTTGGACCAGTGCATCGCCGAGATTGACGTGGAGATCTGTCCTCACTCGACGGCCACCTTTGCGGAGAGTCCCAGCAGCAGTAGCTGCTTCGATCTGAACCACCCAAAGAAGGCCCAGCCGGAGGAGCACTCCCTGGACTACAGCAGTCAGGACTCGAATCCTCTGGACTACAGCAAGGGTCTGAAGCTGGTGGCCACGGAACAGAGAACCCTGCCCGCCACGCCGGTGCCGCAGGACGAGAACAACAATCGTGGACTGCAGGCGCAGGCGCAAACTCCGATTCCGATTCAGGTGCAAGGCCAGCCACAAAGTCAGCCATCGCCGCAGGATGCAGCCGCTCCTAGTGAGCTGAGCTACGAGGAGGATCGCAACAAAGTGTGCGCCAATGTGCTGGAGCAGTACAAGCAGCAGCTTAAGGCACAGGTGCAGCAGCAACCCGACGGAACCAACGGTGTCCTGGTCCTGCCGCCCCACTATGTCCAACTAGCGGCTGCTCTTGGCCTGAGTGCCCAGCCCCTGGTGGATCCGATAGCCACTCGTACGGATTTCGAGCGGTTGATCGAGCTGCAAAGGGTGCAACCACATTTGGCCGGGAAGCTGAGTCCCAGTTTTCCCGGTGGACTGGAGGCGGCCCATGTGGCTGCCGCTGCAGCTGCAGCCTATGCCAACAGCATGGCGGTGGCCGCTTCCGCCGGAGTCACCGTTTCCGCCATGGCCACTTCCGGTACGGGAACGCCATCAGGCCACCAGGAGCGACCAGCCTCGGTGGCAGCCTCTGTCAGTTCGGGTGTCTCGATGTCGGAACTCAAGTCCATGCCCGCCACACAGCAATCATCGCCTCGATCCGAGAGTGGCATCGGCTCCAATGACAACGAGGCCCCGGTGACGAGTCCACGCCCCCAGACGAGCAACGCTGCTCGCCAGGCTTTAAGACAACGCCAGGAGGAGGAGTACCACTACATGGCCCAGGCGGCGGCGGCGGCTGCAGCGGCAGCAGCAGCTGGACAGGATGAGAGCATGTGGCGACCCTGGTGAACCGGTGGGTCAGAGATCCTATGTACCAAGTATGTAGACTGCACCAGTTAGTTGAGTGAAAAACCAGCCGGCAGCCGGCGGTTCGCAACCCCAACTGATCGCCAATTAAAGGATGATACCTATTGTTATTACCGCTCGTCTGTGTAGCTCCTGCTCCTTTCCCAATTGCGTTTCCTACCTGTGCCAATGCCCGAGTGACTCTCTACAAGATGGGTTCCAGAGCCAAAAAGGGCGACCCCTTCATTTATGTGTGCATTTGTTTTTGCCCCGAACTCTGCGTTAAATGTATTTAATTCAATACTAAAAGCTAAGATATTTACTAAAAAATGAAATGTTTTTTTTAAAGGTGGGTGGTTCCGTGGAAAATTGTAAGCTATTATTTCCATGGACAGAAAAAATAGTGAACAATTTAAAAGCTTCACTTTCGCCTTTAGATAGTTTTAGTAATTTTATTAAGGTATATTCTATAAATACGATATAGATCCATATAGGTCCAATAAATACTTGAAATATATATTATTTATATAAATTTTCAAACAAGAAATGAGACTTAGCCTACACATCAGGTTCATGCTTTTTACTTTGATTTCATTGCACTTAGGGATTTACGAGGCGCCGACTGCCGCTGGCGGGCAAGGAATGTCTGGCCCGAGCCCATTAAGATGGCCAGCTTCGAGTCGATTGCATCGCGCTGGGCATTCACACCTAACCTGTAGAAGGCGGACGTCATCAGCTGTTCCTCCATTACGCTCATCTTAGGCTTGGGTTCCTCCTCGACGAGCTCAGCACTCTTTTCCAGGACACTAGCATCTAGAGCTGGAATTTAAGAACTATTTTATATCCAGATAATACGTTATCTGTTTATATATCTTACCACTGGCAATTCGTGGATCTATGCTCTTGATCACCTCCTTGGCTTTCTCCACGCATTTCCGGTATTTTGCGTCATACGCCAAAATTTCTTGCTCACGTGCTGATAAATTTGTTTCCAGTTGGGTCACTTTACATTGCAGGGAAGTGCTCTGAGTGACTGCTTCCTCCAGTTGGAGTGCTGCATACACAAGTAACAAATTATTTTAGTTTATTTCACAATTTTATTTTGTACTCACTCTTTTGTTCATTAAGCTCCATTAACTGCTTGATTTGTTTGCCAAACTCGCTCCTGTGATGAAAGAAAAGTTAGTTTCAAATAAAAAAAATAACCACTATTCTGATATAAAATAAATATTTCTGAAGAAATTAAACAGAATTAGTAGGGTATTTAGAATGTAATGATGCAATTTTAGTTTAGAAAAATTGTCGAGGTTAAAAAAATATATTTACTCTTTTAAAATGGGATCATCGCTTTGGGAGGCATGCGACAGGGAAAGAATACGTTCATTTGCTGTCTTCAGCTGTTCACGCAAATTCTCGCAGCGCTTGTTGGCATCGTCCAGAAGTTGCTACAAAAAAATTCCTATTAATATAAAATTCTTAAGTAATATTATCTTTGATTACTCACCGCCAAAGCAGTCTGACCACCCTGCCCCTCGCGCAGCGCCTTGTTCTCCGCCTCCAGACGTTGTAGTTTCTCTACTGTGGCCGACGGCTGCAACTCCCGGGAAACGGTGGTGCCTGTCAGCGCAGTATTTGAGGACAGTTGCCCGCACTTTAGCTCATCGACGGTTTCGCGGAGATTGTCGCGCTCCTTTAGCAAACTGTCTTTTGCACGCTGCAGCGCCAGGTTTTTGCCCTCTAGATTCTTGTTGTCAAACTCCAGCTTAACGTTCTTACTGCTCTCTCCGTCCAGCTTGGCATGCAGGTCTTGGATCTCCTTCTTGAACAGCTCCACCTGACCTTTGGTGTTGGCATATCGCTTAGCGTCCTCCTCGAACTGCGCGTTCTGCTGCACATAGTCGGCACTGCGCTCCTCGAGGATCTTGACCTGTTTCTTTAGGTCGTTATAGTCCTCTAGCTTCTTCTTGTACGTGTCAAGTTGGGCCTCGCATATCTTTAGTTTGTCATTGGACTCCCTTAGAACGTCCACCTCGTCCTTGAGGGTGGTCACTTCAGCAGAGCTTTTCTGTGGGTAACATAAGTAGAGAAAAATACAATCAAGGTTTAAAAAGATTTGTATACTATAATTATCTTGGTGAGATCAGAAGGTAAGGTTTATTTTATCTAGGTATCCATACCATCAGTTCCTCGATGCGCATTTGCATTTGCAAAATATCGGTGTCCTGTTGCTGGGCCTTGAGTTTTAAATCTTCTCGTGCTCCATCGGACTGAAGAAGCTCCTCCTTCAGAAGGTCCAACTGCCGGCGTAGCTCATTGTAGCGCACAGATCCAGTTTGGACAGGCCCCAAAGAGACTCCATCGTCGCCGATCACCGTGGAATGTTGCTCTAGGCGGGCAAACTCCTGCTGTAGCTTCTGCAACTCCTGCTGCAGATTGGTCTTCTCGTCGATCAGCAGCAGCATTTTTTTCTCGGTCTCAAAGCATTTCTGGGCCATGGCGTCGCGCTCCTCTTGCACAGCCTTGCTATCCAGAATTCCGCTAAGGGAGCTGCGCGACAGGGAGCTGACCACACCGCCCTCCGGGGAGGAGGCTTGCCTCGTGGACTCCAGTTCCTGCAATGCGCGCATTATGTTTGCCTGTAGCTCTTCCTCCAGGCACATGATCTCGGTGATATAGGACTGCTTTTTGGCACAGTTGACAGCGCACCCGAGAACTAGCTGCAGCAGCCGCTCCAGCTCGCCCAGGTCGCATTTCTCAGCAATTCGCTGAAGATCCGGTTTAGAGAAATCACTAAGCGAATAGTTGAGAACCTCGCTGTAATAGTCATACACCGACTGGGAGACCTTCTTCAGGTTGCTCATCCGTAGCCGCCAGTTGCTGCCCACGGCGCTGGCCTTGATCTTGGACAACCAGGCGTCGGTGAAAGATTCGGGGGCGAACTGATTCAGCGCCTGGGCCAGAGCAACTCCGTCGGCCAGGGACTCTGCATCTGCGTGCGGCGCATTTAAATTGAGGGTCTTGAACCACTCCAGCAGGCTGTAGTACATCTCGTTCTTGGACGCGGACATGTTGCGGGTCTGAACGAAACGCTAAACGAAACAAAACAAACTAAAAATATTCACAATTTCACAAAAAAGAGAGCTGATCAGCTGTTGCACTAAAAACAAAAACAGAAATCGTATTGCAGGGCAGATATCGATAGGCACTGAAATGCATTTGCCATATCGATATTAAATATGAGTCCTTTTTTAGTAATACTTTTATTTATTTATTTCTTTTAGTTATAGTTTGTTTTCTTAAGATGGACTTTGCATATTGAAAATAAAAATATATTTAAAAACATTTTAATATATTTTAATCATTGTTGATATTAAAGTCGATGGCCATGGCCGAACCTCTCCCACCATCCAGAGCCTTTTGCATACATTCCTCCGCCCACTTGAGCTTCTCATCCTGCTCTTTAATCTTTTCCACAGGTGTCCAACTCAAATCGAATTCCAACCTATAGCTGCCCTTAAAGGTCTGGTCAACAGATAGATTCCATTCCTAGAACATAAGCGATTATAATTAGTTTGTTCAAAAGAATTGCAAAACAAAACTCACTTCCGGTGATAGCATGCTGAAATAGTTTTGACCCGATGCCCTTTGATATAGATAGTATATTTTACCGGGTTTTTTTGTAAAATTGCAGGCAGCACTGTGAAGATCTCGGTTAAGATTGGACTCTTTTAGAATATCCATAGCTTGGGCTTGGAGCATCTTGATCTATTAATTACATATTAGTGCATGAAACTTAGTTAAACAAGAATTGTATCTACCTGTTCCATTATAACACCCAACTTATGGCAGGTAGTGTTTTTCAACTGCTTGTCTGCATTTTGGATTTGTTGGGCAAGGGCTATGATGTCCTCCTCCTGATGCATAGAAACCCGCATGGGATCTATTTGGGACTGGGGGTTCCTCTCGACCAGTTGGGCTAAAAAAAATACACATATTTGTTTACCTCACTGCACTCACAGATAGCAAGTAAATTTACCCTTTTTAACAGCTGTCTGATACGTCAATTGGTCCATTTTAGCAGCCCTTTTCATCACACTATTACGAGCATGAAAAAAAATAACTAGCCAAACACCAGTAAACAGTAAACACAGCTGCAGACTGCCAAAAACAAATTAACATGTGTTTGTTGATATTTCTCTCATAACCATCGATTGCTCCATCGACTATCGTCAACTATCGATTGCAGATAGATTTTTGCACGGCCACCCTTAGGCCATACCTAAAGAAAGAAGAAGCAGACCAAATTGAAGTTGTATATTTTAGTGCTAGCAAATTTGTGAATTTTGGCCAATAAATATCAAATTGTAATGTGCCTGAGAACGTCGGCGATTCGTGCGTTACCGGCGTGTTAAAATATTGCGAGAAACGATTCGCGTTCGAGTGAACTATGCCCCCTTCTGACCACCGTAGCAACGGTGCCCCTGCAATTTAGCGAAAGGAAACACTAAATGCCCAATAAAAAGCGCACGCGCGCATAAAATGCACCATTAAAGGCCTCAGAACTTAAAGTTTTTCATTGCAAACAGCTGGGAGCAGCGAGAGTATCAAAAGTTGCATTGGTAAGCCATCAGACATGCCCCCAATAATCATTTTTCACCATACCCGATTTTGCTTATGTACATATACGCATATATATATATATACATATATACCCGATATGTGATGTCAAATCCGACGTTAGTGTGAGTGCTTGGACTTTCGTAAACAATACATGCGGGTCAATTATTTTGAATGAATTTATTTGACCAAAAAAAACCCACTATTGGCTTTATCATCGAGGCAATGAAGAATTGGAATCCCAGGCCGTATATATGTATGTACACATATCAATCTGTCTTATCGGCATGCGTCATACGACGAGCCACTGGGCTGCACCCGCACCACAAAACATGGACTCCCAGGAACCGAAGCACTGGCGATCGGGAAGGCCTCACATATCTCGAATTTAAATACCAAGTTCCCCCCTCCGAAGTCCCTGCATATAAACACCCCAAATATTTTTGGGGCGCCTTAGAAAGCTCTAGAGGTTTAATATCATTTGTAAAGTTTCCTGAAAAAGTGCTACGATATATTTTAAACCTGGAAATAAGACGTTCTGGTTTTTTCTGTTTTTCAAAGTGTTCTTAAACCTCTAAAGATTTCTGTGGCACGAAATGCGCCTCTCCTTTTTAGTCATGCGCTGACGAGGGTGCCAGTTAGTTGACCCAATTATCAGCCAGGTCCCATCAAACTCCGCACCCCGAGTAATGTCAAATGTCACATTTATGCTATCCTTATCCTTGCAGGCTAAAACGGAATTACATAAATTGAGCCAACCAAGCGCCATGCGAGCCTCCATTCCGCCTGGCATTCGGGTGGTGAGGGGACCCAATTGGATCTGGTCGAATCAAGGTAAGAACGCAACCAGGCAGCCACGGGCCAACTTGTTTACCCACCTCCGAAGGGGGAATTAACTTACCATCCGCTCTCTGTTTATAAATACATATGAACGTGTGTTTTTATTAAAAAGTATAGACTGAAATCGGAGTACGGTAGAGATTAGTCAAGGGAAACTAAGATATTTAATCAGTAATTTCATATTTATTGGGATAGCACATGTCTTCTCTTATTCAATCCTAAATAGACTACCCATTATCATACACGTTTCAAATTAAAACAGAATTTTCTTAAGATAAAAACATTTATAAATTTGTACGATTTTGATGTTTTCAGTTTCTGAAAACTTACCATGTTCATAATGTAGTAGCTATACATCAGGATTATAATGATTATTGGCAATAAATAATATTACGTTGATACTATTAGGATGTGAAGAATATTACTGATCTTAAAATGCAAGTATTCATGTTCATGCCATTTTTAAGATCCAATAAGTTACAATACAAAATAAAAATATCAGATCTTTTAATTTCGTATTCAAAAGTTGATAAGGAATAAGTATTATTATATAGCAATCATATTTGTTACCCAATAAATATAGCTCAATACAAAAAGTATTCTAAAATCAATCCAATTTCATTAGACTACGAGGAAAATTTTACTTTGAAGGGACTTATTTTGTGACCAATATTTACTGTATACCCGAAACTAAACTCACTTGGCATTGGCACCCGTGGCTGGACGGGGAGGGAGGGGGGGTTTCGGGGGCGGCGGAACGGAGAGGTGTACGTCCGTGTCCGCTGCTGCTGCTCGGGGCGTTGTTGTATGTAAAGAGGACGCGCCTCGCTATTTTTAGCAACACTCACTGCGGCAGCAGCGAAATTCTTGCGCTTACCAATTGCTTCTGCTTTCGTCGCTTCGTTTTATGGTTCATACATATATGGCGGGATGTGTGGTTCTCGATAGTACATATACACTATAGCACCCTACGTGGCAGGTAAATATGCCCGTAGGCAGCTGCTCGCCAAACAATAATATTGCGTAGTTTTTAATTGAATTAATTGTCTTTAGCTGGAAATAATTCGTATCATACGCAAAGAACACTTAGAACTTAAAGTTCATAGAGAAAAGCGGAAACTAAACCGCCTGCAGTTTACCTCTTAATCAGATTAAAATTATAAAACCCCAGAAAATACTATAACTTTACAACGCTGCAGACGTTTGGCAACTTAATAATGACGCCCACTATCCTTTACAAAAGCAATTACATTTAAATAGCATGTCTATTTAATAGACCAGAAAACTACATTTGTTAAAATAGAATTCAAGAACAATAATAATAGTTTTCAACACATTTATAGTTTTTTAGCCAATAAAAACATTCGAGTTTTTAGAATCTATGACAGTTATATATCAATAGTTGTATTACTATTACACCCGATATAGAATCCAAAAGTGCTGGGTATTTCCCAGAAATATTTTTAGCTGAATAATACTTTGAGCCTATTGGAGGCTCCAACTGCAGCTGCACTTGGTTGCAGTAAATGCACACACGGATTAGGTCATGGTATGTGTTCCTCCCTTCCTGAATTTCAGTTCCCGTTCGGGAAATAAGCCTCTGGCATATGTCTGGCTAGCACATCAGGCGGCAAGGGCGCGTGCCATTTTGTCTCCAACCTTTTTCGAGTGTTTATTTTTAGTCACCGGGTGGAGATAGCGAGTTCTTAGTTCCAGCGCGCCTGTAGATTGGGGAGAATGTGGAGAGTTTATTTTAGGGCCACTGTATTTCTTTAGCTGGGGTGCGTTGAAAATAGACATAAACAAAAGTTTCAGACGGGAGCACAACTTTCGGTGCTCCCATTCCTCCCCAGGCCAACATCAAATGTCACCCTCTAGAGAACGTTTCCACATCCACACCCGTGTTTTGGGGTAATTATAGATCAGCTGCACGACCGAGTCCGAGTGCATAACAAAATCCGCTTGGAGCCCGAGCCAGAGTCAATGATTGTGGGTATTTATAGTCATGGCGCGTTGTTTATGAGGGGGAAGTGTGCGCCACAGATGTCTGATATCCACCGGATGTGGATGTAGATGTGCATACAATGCAAGGAGGAGCCTGGGTGCAGCTACATAGATTCCCAACTTAATCTTGCTAACTCACTTCACATCGCTTCCAACTTTATTTCATTCCTTACGCAACAGACGACGGAGAAGGTCACGTTGGAACCGTTTGCGAAATCGGACGTTGCGGATCCACACACTCACCGGAAAACACTGTCGTGGTCAACTGGGATTCCGGACACCGGACCAACTACCGGGTGGGCTATCAAAACCAGTACGACTTGATAATTGTGGATAATGCTCAAGTTGGTAAGTAAAAATCTTTACATTTACAATTCGAATTTGGTCAATCGAGCAAGTTTTAAAAGAAAGAATAACTATTTACTTTTTGCTAAGCTTAACATTCTAATTGTTCATCCGCAGGAGTTCGTCATTCGAATGTCGTCTGCGATGGCTGTTCTAAGGCGGGCATTGCCGGCATAGTATTCAAGTGCGCCCAGTGTGCCAACTACCACCTCTGCGCCTACTGCTACGCAGAGGATCTGCACGACTCAGAACACCCGTTTGTCCGCTACACCTCGCCAAACTCGCTGGGCGTACGAGTGCCAACGAGAAAGGGCTCCAAGCGGATCCAACTGCGCGGCATCTTCGTCGGATCCAAGGTGGTGCGCGGTCCTGATTGGGAGTGGAGTGAACAGGACGGCGGCGAGGGCAAGACGGGGCGGGTAATGGAAATCCGGGGCTGGGATAACGAATCGTGTCGCAGCGTGGCCAACGTATCGTGGGTAACCGGATCGACGAACGTCTACCGTCTGGGCCACAAGGGTAACGTGGACCTCAAGTACATAACTGCTACGTGCGGCGGTCACTACTACAAGGACCACATGCCTGTGCTGGGGCAGCCGGAGGAGTTGCAGCCGGTGGCGCCGATGGTGAAGCCAAGCTTCTCTGTGGGCGACCGCGTCAAGGTTTGTCTGGAAGTGGATGCCCTGATGAAGCTGCAGCAGGGCCATGGAGGATGGAATCCGCGCATGGTCGAGCATTTATCCAAACTGGGCACTGTGCATCGCATCACGGACAAGGGCGACATACGGTGAGAATTTGGAGTACGTTTAAACGTATTAGGCTCTCTAACACAATTAGAAAACTTAACAGTGTCCAGTATGAGAACTGTCCCAATCGATGGACCTTCCATCCCGCCGCTCTCGTAAAGGTTGTCTCTTTTCGTGTCGGTGATCTGGTCACCATTATCAACGATGCCAACAAGGTGCAGCAGTTGCAGAAGGGTCACGGCGAATGGATCGAAATCATGCGATATGTAAGTGAAGATTTCATAATGGTTCTAAAAACATTGTTGTTATTGTATTACACTGTGTTTTTGGAATTTATAAGTGAATGCAATTAATATATACTTAAAGATATTTTAAAATAAAATCCTATTTTAGGCCCTTGGGAAAATCTGCAAGGTCGTAAAGGTTTACTCGGACGGTGACCTGCGCATCCAGCAGCTAGACGACGGCTTCGAATGGACGCTGAATCCGAAATGTGTCAAACTGGAACGTTCGCCGCTGGCCACGGCAGCTGAACGCTCCAACAGCATGATGGATCTGAGCCATCGGCGAGCGGACCACGTGATGACGCCGCTCTCAGGGCTCTCGGGCAGCTCGGTGGCCGACAAACTGGTACGGGAGGCCGCCCAGGGTCATCTGGAGTTCGTGCGCCAGTACCTGGACGTGAATCCCGGCCAGGTGGACGTGATGAGCGGAGGGAAGGCTTGCATTCAGGTGGCTTCACACCAGGGCTACGTAGACCTTGTCAGTTACCTCATCTCCAAGGGTGCCAATGTGAATGCGGTTGACAAGGAAGGCGACTCAGCGCTGCATTACGCAGCCTTCGGCAATCAGCCGGCCACGATGCGTGTGCTTCTGCAGCATGGGGCTGAGGTTAACTTCCTCAACTCGAGTCACTGCTCCGCACTGCACATATGCGCGCACAAGAAAACGCCGCACTGCGTCCGCGAGCTTCTGCAGCATAACGCCAACGTAAACATCCAGGACTCGTACGGTGATACGGCACTCCACGACGCCATCGGCAAGGAGAACACGGAAGTGGTGGAGCTGCTTTGCAATGCCCCCAACCTGGATTTTACGGTGAAGAATAATCGCGGCTTCAATGTGCTTCATCACGCAGCGCTCAAGGGCAACGTAGTGGCCGCCCGCCGAATCCTGCTGCTCTCCCGGCAGCTGGTCAATGTTCGCAAGGACGACGGCTTTGCAGCCCTTCATTTGGCAGCCCTTAACGGACACGCGCAGGTTGTGGAAACTCTGGTCACCGAGGGACAAGCTGAGTTGGATATTCGCAACAATCGCCGGCAAACGCCTTTCCTACTAGCCGTCTCGCAGGGTCACGCCGGGGTGATCGAGCGACTCGTTCGGCTGTCCTGCGACGTTAACGCCAAGGATGAGGATGGAGACAATGCCATGCACCTGTGCGTGATTAAGAAGTCCAATCTGCAGTCGGCCGCCGAACCGCAGCCCGAGGAAGCACCTGAGATCCACAAATTTTACCTGAGTCTAGTGCAGACGAGCGTGCGAGCCGAGGATCGACTGATGTACAGCATCCTGATCTATCTTTCGAGGGCCGGCTGCCGAGTGGAGCTAAACAACGCCAATGCAAGTATTTTCGAGTGGATTACGGACCGCAACATCAGGCAACTGATCTTCGGGCAGCAGGGAGAAGTAGAAGCGTTGCCCAGGAACCTCCAAGCCTTGGAAATGTCCGCTCCTGCTACCTCCGGCGAGGATGTGCCAACGGTCGCTGGAGCAGAATCCAATGGTGCTGGTACAGCAAATGTAACCGCACCGACGCCACCGCAGCGCCAGCAATTGGATCTAATGCCAAAGCCAAACGAGATACCATCCGCCTCATCAGCAGCCGCCGCTCCATCGACGCCCTCAGCCTCGCCGGGCGTGAAGAAACTGAACTCGGATGCAGTGCAGCAGAATGTCTCGCCGCAGGTGGCGCCGCGAAAGAAGGCGCCCAAGCCACCGGTGACCTCTAGCACGAGCAGCACGGCGTTGGAGGCCGGAGCGGCTGGTCCCAGTCCCAATCCGGTGATCGTGTCCGGCCCCCAGGAGTGCATTGTGTGCAATGAGATCCTGCAGCTGGTGCGCTTTGAGCCATGTCAGCATCAGATCGCCTGTGAAGAGTGCGGCATCCGAATGAAGAAGTGCCTGCGCTGCGGCGTGGTAATCGAGCGCCGTCTGACAGTAAGCGGGCGGATTGTGGCCCTGCCCACGTCCACATCGTCACCTAGTGACCCCACACGCCTGCCGTCCGGGGATCTGCTGCGCTACCTGGAGAACAAGGTGCAGGAGTTCGAGGAATCGCACTTCTGCGGCATCTGTATGGAACGAAAGCGGGACGTGGCCTTCCTCTGCGGCCACGGAGCCTGCTCCCACTGCGCCGAAACGCTCCGGACATGCCACATGTGTCGCAAGACAATACTCAAAAAGATCAACCTGTACTGAGGGGCGGAAACGGAAGCGGAAACGACAGCAGGATCAGGAGCAATTCAACCAGCAACCAAAGTGGCTTGTAAATATACATACACAAAATCAACACTGAAACCCCACATTGCCGTGTCATGTGCAACTCGAACTAATTATTTATTGAACACTGACGAATTTGAAGCGTTCTTTTTTGTAACGGTTTATCAACGGCATCGTATACATAAACAAATTATTGTGCACCCTTCACGTGTCTAGTTATTAGCCTCGTTTAACCATGTCTGGTAACGATAAAAACAAATAGGAAACAAACTAAAAGCATAAAGATATTTAATAGTCATTTAATTGCAAATATACAAATATAAAATATAAATTCAAATTAATGCTTTTTAATAGATGTTAGCGGTCAAGGCACAACACATTTAGTTACTGGTGTTTCTAATTTCTCTGGCCATTGCGTATGTATGTTTCCCTAAAAATTTATATTTTATCGTTTTTTTTTATTTAAAAAAAAATTTAGCAATAATACTTTAAAAAACCTTAAAACTTGGGTTTTATTATACTTATTTTTCTTAACTAGATTAGATAAAATGTACCTATGGAAGTATAGGTACAGGTACACTTTTTTAGGTTCAGTACTGTGTGTATGGCTTATTTTATATGGTGTAAACTGTGGTTTTTTTAATGTTTACCTATAATTGTTGTTATCTTTACTGGGGCTAACTAAAACCGTAGGCCCCATTTGCAGGGAAAATTAAACAAATAAGCAAAGTCAAACAAATCGTAGGGTAACCAATACATGTTGCTTTTATTGTGTTAATGAAAACAATCGATAGATGAAGCATCTCCTGTTCATCGATAAATTGGCAGCAAGAAAAAAAGCAAACACGTCACAACACTTTAGCTGCTGTCCCACGCGTAATAAAATATTAGGACAAAATGGCCAAACAAGTGGCCGATTTTCAGGGCAGCAAGCTCCAGTTCTACCAGAAGCTGGCCCTGGCCATTATCCTGGGAGCCGTGCTCCTCTCCCTCCCGGCTTTATGCGCCGGCCAGGGCAATCCCAGTTTCAAATACTCGCGGGAAGCCAACGAAAACTTCGATCCGCAAAAGGCTCCGCCGGCGGAGCACCATCACGACCACGATCATGATCATGACCATGGGCACGAACATCATCATCATGACCACGACCATAACCATCATCACCATGACCACGATCATCACCATCATGATCACGATCATGAACACCACCATCACGGAGAAAGTCACACCAAGTCAAAGCCGGCATTGGGTAAGAAACTAGCTTCTATATATCAAATACCCAAGCTGACCCCGTTTTTCTTATAGATATGAGCACGATTTGGCTGCACTCCATCGGTTCCACGCTGCTTATCAGTGCAGCGCCCTTTGTGCTTCTTTACATCATTCCCCTCGACAACAGTGAAGCGATGAAACCGCGTCTCAAAGTTCTATTGGCCTTCGCATCCGGCGGCCTGCTGGGCGATGCCTTTCTGCACTTAATTCCACATGCCACGCACCCTCATAGCCACGGAGAAGACGATCACGATCACGATCACCATGGCCACCACCACCATCATCACGGGGGTGAGGAAAATGGACACGGACATAGCCACGACATGAGCGTTGGCCTATGGGTCCTGGGCGGTATCATTGCCTTCCTGTCGGTAGAGAAACTGGTGCGCATACTTAAGGGTGGACAAGGAGGACATGGGCATAGCCATGGAGCCCCAAAACCCAAACCCGTGGCTGCGAAAAAGAAGTCTTCTGACAAGGAAGACAACGGAGATGGAGATAAACCTGCTAAGCAACCCAAGGCCAAGTCGAAGAAACAAGAACCCGAACCGGAGGGCGAAGTGGAGATTTCGGGCTACTTGAATTTGGCAGCCGACTTTGCCCACAACTTCACCGACGGCCTTGCTATCGGTGCTTCCTACTTGGCTGGCAACAGCATTGGCATTGTAACCACCGTCACCATTCTGCTGCACGAAGTACCCCACGAGATTGGCGACTTCGCCATTCTGATCAAGTCGGGGTGCTCCAGGCGCAAGGCAATGCTGCTGCAGCTAGTCACAGCCCTTGGAGCACTGGCGGGAACAGCTCTAGCCCTTTTGGGAGCCGGAAGCGGCGACGGATCGGCGCCTTGGGTTCTTCCCTTTACCGCCGGCGGTTTCATTTACATTGCAACGGTAAGCGTGCTGCCGGAGCTGCTGGAGGAGTCCACCAAGCTGAAACAGTCGCTGAAGGAGATCTTTGCACTGCTCACCGGTGTAGCCCTAATGATTGTCATTGCCGCGTTTGAGTAGTTTCCAGCGTTGGGTGGGTTGAGGCAAAAAAAAGTTTTAATTGAGTGGGCTGAAAAAAAGCAGCAAACCATTTTCTGAAATTTGTTTTTAGAAATTGTAACTTCCCAATTCCTACTCAAAGAAGTTATTAAATTTCAGGGGAAATTTCTTAAAATTGTTAAATGTTAACATTCAGTCCACTCGATTATTTCTCAATATAATCGAGGCAGCGTTGTTTAAGAGTTTTTAAGCCTTCAAAATTTGCGCTTTACTTCGAAATGAATGTTTATAAATAGTCAAAAATACATTGTAAAAAGAAACCTCACTGACGCTTTTCCCCGTTCAGAGTAATTTTTATCTCATTGAGGCAATACTCGGCCTGCTCGACGGCGTCAGGATTCTCGTGCTGCTTGCCCAATTTCCACGCCCGACGGCATGCATCCTCCGCCTGCTTCATCAGACCTTCGCGCAGATACACAAGACCGAGATTGGCCAGCAGAATGCCCTCCTGGGTGGCGTCCTTCAGCTCCTTGGTCAGTTCCATGGCCTGCATAAGGGTCTCCCTTGCCTCGGTGTAGTTCTCCAGCTGCAATATTTATTGTTAGCTCAAAGGACATTGGGCAACCAGAAGGACCTACGTTTACATACGCCACGCTAATGTTGTTTAGGATAGTCACAGAGGCGTCGTTAACAGCACCATAAACATCGATTAGCGTGTCAAAGGCCTCCTTGAAAAGGTTCTTGGCCTCTAGGTACTTTCCCTGCTTCATCAGCAGCTGACCGAACCTGGAAAGACAAGCACAAGGAAACACATTGACTGGAACTGCAATTGGGAGCTAGATAGCGGCAATGGAAACACCTTCAATACCAATTTTTTGTCAAGCCATACAGCTCCAGTATGTCCTTGTCGTCGGGCATTTTCTCCAGTAGTTTTGACAACTGCTTCAGCGTCCAGGTGAAACCTTGAAAGCTCTTTTCCAAATCACCCTGCAGCTGAGACATGTGCGCTATCTTGGAGCTGATGTGGAGTATCTGAAGAAAATTAAGGAGATCTTAACTGGAACAGGAATCTAAGTGGTTCACTCACCTTCGGACTTTCTTCGGTGTGGCCATCTGCAAAGAGGCGCTTCATCACGTCCGTAAAGATCTTCTCCGCCTTCTTAAACTGCTCTCGTTCCATGGCCAAATTGGCCATCAGATCGAAAACATACGTGATGCCGTCCTTGCTTTGAATATCCTGGGCCATTCGCAGGGCCAGATGGAGCATCTGCTCGGCTTTGTCGTACTGTTCTCTCTGGATGCAGAGGATTGATCTTTTTATTGTCTTTACTAGCTTGTCTTCCGGTGACTCCTCCTTTTCGTCGCTGCCTCCAAACAGATTCAGCGTAAAGGCAGCTGAGAAGGCCCAGATCATTCCCCCGGAAGAGCTTGGAGTGGGTGGAGCTATCCAGGAAACCTGGTGATCTGCAGCATAAAGGCACAGCGATCGTGATCCTGGTCCAAATCCCGACCGTTGATTACTTCGCTTCAGCGGCGCCGAGTGACAGTATTCCCTGGGATTCGGGACAAGTCGGAGCCTGCCTATTATTTGGCTCAATCTACAAATGTTTTTCACAATCATATTTGTAGAGCTTAATTCATTTTATATATCAACTAAGCTGGAGTTTTGAAAAATATGATTTTGCTGTAATTTATTATTATGAAATGAACTGCAGTGTTGCAAAGTGCAGTAAGAGTGTTTTGAATATGCATTTTCTAACGTTTTCAAATGTTTCGTGATAAAAAAAGTGATAAAAAGATGGTTATATTTGTTTATGCCATAATAATAACCGATTATTAGTTTTGTTACTAAAACGTTTTTTTTATTTTTTTTTATTATTTTTCATATTGGTTAGAGGTGACACCTGCAAGAACAACTTAACTGACAATTTGTAAATTTTGGTGTTCAAATATTTGAATGTTTTATGACTGTGATCTATGAAATAATTATTTACGTATTACCGTTTTAAGATCTTAATTTTTCAAAAGGTAAGTAGATATGTTAAGTCTATGTAATCTTATCCAAAATTTATTTAAAATTAGGGCTCAAAAAATGTATTTTAAATATTTTAATATTTTTTAAATTTACATAAAGATACATTTTACGAAATCTATTTTAATAAATAGTTTTTAAACGGCAAAAAGCGAGGTGTTTATTTTCACTCACCGATGTCTACCCTGCAAAAACTATCGATACCCACGATGCGGGCGATAGGCCACCCCCATTCAATTTGGCCCGAAGCAACCCTGCATATTGATGGCGGATTGACGCTCTTTCGCTGGCAAAATAAATTTTCTTGTTCGATAAAAGGTGCTTGAAACGACGAGGAGTGTACTCTAATAGCAGTGCATGAAATAGTTGTGGGTCCGCCGGCGTTACCTACGTTTAATTTCAGATCTTTCCAGTGCATCTCAACGCGTGGCCAGCGATTTTCGCCATGAGACGGCGCAGCGAGCGAAAAAAGTCGTCGTCGCCCGCTCCGGTGCCGGTGGCACGGCGTAGTCGCCGCTCCCGCAAGGTGTCCGAGAACGAGAAGACCGAGGACGAGACCATCGGCCAGAAGGATAACGCAGACACCGACAACACCGGACAGGCGCAATTGGCTCACGCCTCTGCCGCTCGCTCCGAAGAAATCAATGAGGGGCGCGCCTCGAGCGAGGAACGTGCCGGATCCGGATCATCGCCAGTGCGCAAGAGTCGCGGCAGCCGGACGACGCCAAAGAAGCGCACGGAGGCCAAGGGCGGCGACAAGAACAAGGTGGTGGACACCATACCCGAGGAGGAGCCGGAGAACGGCCAGGATGTGGGCAAGGATAGTGTGCAGGAGGAGGAAAAGGATTTGGAGCCGTCAGCAACGGGTCATGAGAGCGAGTCTGAAAAGCTTGCCAAAACGGAGGATGAGCCGGCTCCAGTAGAAGAATCCCTGCCAGAACCCACTGTTGCCAAGGATACAGAGAAAGAGGACGAAAAAACACAGCAGGATGACCAAGCTGCCGAGGATGATAGCAGCAAGCAAGAGGTAAAAGTTCCTTCTCCTTCTAGCAAGGACGAGGAACATCTAAAAACGTCTAGCGATGTATTAGACATTCAAACAGAAGAGGTCGAGGAAAGGGACGAAGAAGCCCCAGCTCCAGCGGAGCGCAGGGAGTCCAAGAGGAAGCACAAGGAGCAGAAACAGGAACAGCAGGAGGAGGAAGAGCAGAAGGAGAACCGCAAGCAACAAGAAGAAAAACCAGAACAAATTCAGGATGAACCAGCAGATCTTCCGAACGACAAGCACGAGACATCCGTAAACAGCAGCGCATCCAATACAACCACCGCTCCAGTGCTTCAGCAGCAGCGATCGGTGCGGAAGCGCAAGTGGCTGACAAACAAAAAGTCATCAGATCGCGCCCCACCCGTGCTTGCCATTTCGACGGATTCACTGAAGAACATAATAGCCGATGTGGTACAGCCCGTGTCTCTCAGCGATGTGCAACTAGAATCCTCTTCGGAGGAGGAGGGCCTGGTCACCAGCGATCGGGAGTCGGAGCGATCCGGTTCGCCGATGCCAGCCTCCGAGGCGCGCAAGGAACGCGAATCCGAGGTTAATACCGCCACAACCTGCGAAACCGGCGGAGAGGCGTCGACGAATAAGGAAGGCGCTGGAAACACTGGGTGGACCACTCCGACGCCAGCCACAGACACGGTACCACCTCAGGGCGGCCAGAGCAAAGCCACAGCCGCCACTGCGGCACCTCACATAGTCCGTTCTCCTAGTCCTGCACGGAACCGCGCCAGTCATGTGCTCTACATCACCAATCTGGTGCGCCCCTTCACTGTGCTGCAGCTAAAAGGACTGCTGGCGCGGACGGGAAAGATCGTCGAGGAAGATGGTTTTTGGATAGATCGCATTAAGTCTAAGTGCTTTGTTGCCTATTCCACTGAAGAGTGAGTATTTTTGTTTGTTTATTTATATAAAGCTAGCTTAAGATATACAACTATTTTAATTTATTGGTTTATGTGTAAAGTGCTATTCTATTCTTAGTTGTCGTTACTCCTGTACTCTTTTTTTTTAAAGCATTTCTGGAATAAATAATTTCCTTGAATTACTTCGGTAATCTACAATGTACTAAAATATTATTCTTGCGGTGTTTCTTTTATCATATCGCGTATCAAATACAATAAACCCATTAGTGAATCAATTTACAACGGGATTTAGTGGAATAAGCTGACAATTTTAGGTATCAAGAATAATTTATTAATTAATATTATTTTTCATTTCACCTTTGTAGCGAAGCCATTGAAACCCGCCATGCCCTGCACGGAGTTCGGTGGCCAGTCTCGAATCCCAAATGCTTGAATGTGGATTTCGGCAGTCGCACAGACATGGATCGTGCGATACTTTCAACGAAAGACGAGGCTCCTAGGTATGGCCAGGAAAACACCAGAGATAACCAGCAGTCGGGCAACGCTTGGTCCCGATTGGAACCGTCTGACAAAAAGGTAATAGATTATTATTAAAACAACAAAAATAGCGAGTCGGTTAATTTATCTTTTGTCCGTGCAGCCTGTTCGCCCGGTACGCGAATGGGATGTGGGCAAAAAGGAGCCGAGCGATCACGACAAAACCAATAACGACAGACGTCGAGGGAGCAAGGATGGACTGGACTCGAGATCTCGGGACGCGGATCGCCCCGGACAGGAACGCAAACGCTCCAGGGACAAGGAAGGGAGAGGACGCGACCGCGAACGGGAACGAGAGCGCAACGATCGCAATACACACGCAAGAAGCCGCAGTGGATCACCGGGTAAGCTAAATATTGTGCAGTTTTGATCATTATTAATAATCTATATTTCTGTTAATCAGTGCCCAAAACTAAAAGGAAGGAGAATGAACCGCCAATTAGGCTATTAGATGATCTATTTCGTAAGACTAAGGGAACGCCTTGCATCTACTGGCTACCACTGACGCCGGAAGCTGTAAGTTGGGAAAATATTGTATTTTTAATACATTTTTGGTTGGCGCCAAAAATAATTCATTATTGAAATCCGGGTAAATTTTTTAAATTTGTTTATTATGGATTTCAATACAACAATATTTTTCACTACTTAATCGTTAAATCCTCCTTTCAGATCGCAGAAAAGGAGGCATATCGTCAGAAACGCATCGAGGAGCATAAGCTGCGCATAAAGGAGCGGGAGGATCGCCAGAAAGAGCGTGAGAAGGATCGTGACCGCCAGCGCGACACACGTCGCAATCGTTCAAATGAACGGCGCCGATCGCGCAGTCGCGAGCGGGAGCGTCGACGTTACTAGGCGGAGGCTTGAGATTGAGCAAATAAACGTTGAAAATATCTCAAAAAAACATCAACATCAACATCCAAAAAAACCGAAATTGATAAAACAGCAACTAAAACTTCTGCAGGGTCCCATTACCACCCGAATATTTTCTATTTTTTCGAACGTTTTGCGTTCATAAATATATTGATGTTGTAATATTCAACTTGAAGTGAACGCACTTCGATTTGAATATTTCCGCCAACGTCACATCCATATTCTAATTTTGAGATTTCGCACTCTCTTTTCTTCGTTATTTTTCCCATTGTTGTTGTTCCATATATACAGCATATATATTACATATATATATATAACCTGATTTGATTTCTTTCCTTAAATGTAGCATTTTACAGCGCCTAACGTCACCTCACCCCAAAAAGAACCCACTTCAGCGACGCGAGAAATGCGCCGGCATCACCATCAACGCAATGGAAACTTACCATCGGAATCTAGAAACTCTTGCAGCAAGTTATCAAGCTTACATCTATATATTAAACAAACAGAAAATTGATCAATTGTAAAATCAATATTTCTTAAAATTTTAATAAACTTAGAAATACAATTTAACAACAGTCGGCAAGCTTGTGACAATGCCAAAACCATAAATGTGTTTTAAATGTCTGAAAAATAAACTTTAATTCTGCTCGACTTTCAAGAAATCGTATGTTTATAATTGAAGAAAAGAACTAAGGAGGACGATTTATATGGTAAAAGTGAGTAATCTCTTAGGATTTTATTAAATTTGTCATGTTTTTGGATCTTTATGCGGTTACTTAACAATTTAGTCACATTCTTTTCAAGATTAAATTTTTTAACTTAATAACTTTTATTATGAGGTATGTAAATTCAAACGAAAGTTAAGCAACTATTCAGTAACCATTATATTATATTTTTTTAAGTAGAAAGCAAGTTATAACCGTTACCGGAATCTCGCTATTAAAGTGCGATTTATCGATAGTTATTCCTAATAATCACGCCTATCGAAAGTACCTATAAAAGTATGTCATTGCCCTATCGATATGTTTTATTTTTATTAACATTAATTTAGTGAAAAAATGTGGTCCGACACAATATTAATTGTATTTATTTCGGTGTGCACCGCTTTCCTGGGCGAAGGTGAGTGAAAACCCAGTCAAATTAAGGGTATTAACCATTTGCTGATTTCAGGACTCACCTGGGTTCTGGTTTACCGGACGGAAAAGTACCAAAAGCTGAAGACCGAGGTGGAAAAGCAGAGCAAAAAGCGTAAGTTGGTCAAAGAGTACAGAAAATGGTCACGAGGTAACCCACACTTTCTTGCAGTGGAGCGCCGGAAGGAGATCCACGGGGACTCCCTGGACAAGTCGGTAAAGAAGAAAATCGAGCGGGACGAGGAGAAGCTGAAGAACAACAACCGCGACCTGTCGCTGGTCAAGATGAAGTCGATGTTCGCCACAGGATTTGCCTTCACAGCTTTATTGAGCATGTTCAATAGCATCTTTGACGGCCGTGTCGTTGCACAGCTGCCCTTCACGCCCATCTCCTGGATCCAGGGCCTAAGCCACCGGAATCTGTCTGGCGATGACTACACGGACTGCTCCTTTATCTTCCTCTACATCCTGTGCACAATGTCCATTCGCCAGAATATTCAGAAGTTGCTGGGCTTTGCGCCATCGCGTGCCGCCAGCAAGCAAGGAGTAGGTCTTTTTGGTCCGGCTCCAGGCCAGTTTAAATAGGAAATTCACACATTAAATTAGCTGCATTTAGTCTTTAATGCACCATCAACAATCCTAGCTTAAAACATTATTCAACTCGTACATGGGTTGGTCAACAATCAGCCTGTCGAAGCTCAAGCGTGAGAGGTCAATGGTCCGAAACTGGCCGTCCATGATCAGCTCTGATACGGCTCGTCCCACGGCTAGGGATTGCTGGATTCCATGTTTACTAAAACCAGTGGCAATATACAGATTGTGGTAGTACGGGTGGGGTCCCACAATTCCGTTTTCGTCGTAGACATTCTGATCGTAGCTACCCGCCCAACTATCCACCAATTGGGCTTCTCCAAGGGCGGGAACTCGCTTCGCAAGCTTGGATCTGATGTGCTGGTCAAAGAACTGCGGGTCCACCGACGCGCTTTGACTCTCCTCAATTGAATCCAGCCCGCATATGTAGTTGCCACCTAAGCCATCTCTGCGGATAAATATGCCAGATGGATCGATGGTCATGGGCATGGTCATTCCAGGTGCACTTTGAGCCTGCGAGTTGATGGCGTACATGAACCGTTTTCGGGCGTCAATGGGCAGGGGAACCTGAAGCATTCCCGGGCCCACTCCTATCTTTGCCAGTCTAGCCACCTGTCCGGAACTTGCACCAGCTGCTATTACGCACAGAGCAAACTTGCAGGTGCGTCGCGTGCCATCGGGCAGTTGAATGATAGCCTTGTCCAGGCCTGTGTAACTACCCTCGTTGGAGCCGGCAACCACAGATATGTCCGTTTGGGATAGGAATTCGAAGTCTACTACTTGGCCACTGACGAAATGAGCACCATACCCGCTGGCAGTGCGCCTGAAGTTACTGAGCAGGGCCAATGGATTGAGCCAGCCCTCCTTCTCCAATCCGTGACAGCCCAAGACGATGCCCTCGGTGTTTAGCCAGGGAAAACGGGCCGCCAGTCGATCCGCTGTGAGCAGTTCATTGCGGGCACCCAGTTCGTTTTGTATCTGGGAGGAGCGCATCAAGCTTTCTGCGTGCTCGTCGCCAGCTAGCATTAGGTGGCCATGGGGAGTGAAATGCAGGGGTACATCCTCACCAAAGTGTACCTTGGCGCCTCGCAAAAAGTCGGCAGCAAAAAGTGACATTTCGATGTTTTCGGGCAGTGAAAATTGCTGGCAAAGACCTCCCACAGACACACGAGTGGCGGAATGAGTATACTGTAATTATCATGGAAATCAGAGTTATTTTGGGTATACGACATTGAGGATTTACTCACCGTGTCATCCTTTTCTACCACCACCACATTAAGGCCATCTCGGGCCTTTTCCTTCAGCCAGTAGGCGATGGAGCTGCCGACTCCTCCTCCACCTATGATAAGCACATCGCAGTGGGTCTGGAAGTCATCCGGCAGCGTGGGATCTCTGCCTTTTTCCCCGGCAAACTGAAATTTGCTCTGGGTGAGGATGCCCTTATCCTCGGGCTCTTGCTCCTTGGGCACAAAGAACTCCTTGACTTTGCGCATATCGTTGCCGAGCAAACGAAGTGTTCGCCGTATTGGGTGTAAATCCTCGCCGGATTTGTCGCCCCCAGGTAGTCCACCTCCATTGCTAGCTGCTCCGGCCGAATAACTCCGCTGCTGCAGGAGGCGCACCACATGTCTATACCTTAACATTTTAGCCTATATTTACTAATTCTAATTCATATTCCGTTTTTTGGGACTTATTTTGTAATAGTGATAACGTGCGAATAAGCCGGGGGTATCGATATAGGTATCGAAATCGAAATACGCTTTCCGTTACTAGCATATAAAAACCGAGTAAGCTGTTAGTTAAAACCATATGTTTTTGTCTTAGTCGTACAATAACTGTAGAAAATGAATTAATTTTTAAAGTAAATAATTTATATACTTGTTTATTCTTTTTATTTATATATTTTTGTATAGATTAAAGACTGTTGATATATAACTTAACCTTTTAAAGCAACGATACTAAACATATCGATAGCGATAGCTCAGTTTAACAGCGCTGTTAACCACATTTTCCAACACTGTCTGTCAAGCAGCCGAAAACGAAGAAGAGGAAGCAACATTACTAGGCATTTTTGATTTGGAATTGGAGAAAAAACAAAAGAAAAGTCGGCCATAATTGTGACATTTGCAAATTGAGAGTTCTACAAAATGACCAACGCAACGGACATCGGTGCCCAGGACGTGGAGATGGAGGTGGATCCCACGGCCGAGACCCTGGCTGATGAGAAAAAGAACCAAGATGTGGCCGCGGTTCAGGAGATTCGTGAGCAGATACGTCAGATCGAGAAGGGGGTGGCCTCCAAGGAGTCGCGGTAAGTGGGTAGAGCCTCCCAATCTTTACTTGTGCTCATGGTTTTAATTTCGCCGACAGCTTCATCCTGCGCGTCCTTCGCAATTTGCCCAGCACCCGCCGTAAGCTTAACGGTGTCGTCTTTCGGAATCTGTCTCAAAGCATCTATCCAGCTGGTGCGGATCGGGAAGCCGCCGTGGCCCTAATGCCTGCAGTGGAAAAGGACGCCACCGAACTGCCCGATGTGCCGAAGAAGCAAGTAGCCAGCAAGGCTCCGATTGCCGAGGTGGATGCATACTTCTATCTACTTTTGCTGGTTAAGTTGATCGACGCCAACGATTTGAAGCGCGCCGGAACCTGCGCCGACGCCTTGATGGCCAAGATTTCCATCCAGAACCGCCGCACACTGGACCTGATTGGAGCCAAATCCTACTTCTACTTTTCGCGCGTGGCGGAGCTTAAAAACTCTCTGGAGGGCATCCGCGCTTTTCTGCACGCCCGCCTGCGCACCGCCACGCTGCGGAACGACTTCGAGGGCCAGGCGGTGCTGATCAACTGTCTGCTGCGCAACTATTTGCACTATGCTTTGTACGATCAGGCCGACAAGCTGGTGAAGAAGTCCGTCTATCCGGAATCGGCCAGCAACAATGAGTGGGCCCGCTTCCTATACTATTTGGGTCGCATCAAGGCCGCCAAACTGGAGTACAGTGATGCACATAAGCATCTGGTCCAGGCGCTGCGCAAATCACCGCAGCACGCGGCTATCGGTTTCCGCCAGACGGTACAAAAGCTGATCATCGTAGTCGAGCTGCTGCTGGGCAACATCCCGGAGCGCGTGGTGTTTCGGCAGGCCGGTCTGCGCCAATCACTGGGCGCCTACTTCCAGCTCACGCAGGCCGTGCGTCTGGGCAACCTGAAAAGGTTCGGCGACGTGGTCTCGCAGTTCGGTCCCAAATTCCAGCTGGACCACACGTTCACGCTGATCATTCGGCTGCGCCACAACGTGATCAAGACAGCGATCCGTTCCATTGGACTTTCTTACTCGCGCATCTCGCCACAGGACATTTCCAAGCGACTTATGCTCGACTCTGCCGAGGATGCCGAGTTCATCGTGTCGAAGGCTATACGGGATGGAGTGATCGAGGCTACGCTGGACCCGGCCCAGAACTACATGCGAAGCAAGGAGAGCACCGACATCTACAGTACCCGGGAGCCGCAGCTGGCCTTCCACGAGCGCATCTCGTTCTGCCTGAACCTGCACAACCAGAGCGTCAAAGCCATGCGCTATCCCCCAAAGTCATACGGCAAGGATTTGGAAAGCGCCGAGGAGCGGCGTGAACGGGAGCAGCAGGACCTTGAACTGGCCAAGGAGATGGCCGAGGACGATGAGGACGGTTTCTAAGCGGCAGCTGCTGCTGCAATTCAATTTGTACTTGCATTAATTTTTCATAGAAACATAATCCGCAATTAAATAAGTTAAAAAAATCTAAAGTACTAAGGGATTACTAATCTATTATCATATTATATTGATTTAATTTGTCCCAAGATCAATGGTTTTTACCATAGATCTACGTACATATATGTTTTATTTACCGTAAGGACGGGAAAACAGGACCTAGTTTCGTTTTTTTTCCTTTCTTTTATTTTTGTATTAACATTCTTACAAATTTAATAGTACAAAAAAAATATTTTTAGATCAATTAAAAATTTTAATAAGTATACAAGTCTGGTAGCCCTGGCGCGTGATTTCGAAATTGTCTGGCAACAGCGGCACTCAAATTTTAGCTCCTTCCTGTACACCAACCCTATTTTATAAGAGGGCTTTTTAGTACCCAGTCAAACTATTTTATTCACTTGAGCAAACAAAAAACTATTTAAAAAAATTCAGTTTTAAAAATCGGCTATTGCCATATGGACGGTTTTATGGCAACCGGTATCCACGGTCACACTGGCGCAAACAACACAAACAGCAGCCACGGTCACACCGAGCCAAAGTGGAAGGGAAATAGAAAATTTGATTTTGACAAAAAGTGCACACAATGCAAACCAAATATAGTGCGTGCACGCATTAAATGCCCAAATCCGCGAGACGCCCACGCTGACGTAGCATTAATTGTCGCCGGACAAAAGAAAGCGCGCGCGTTGCAAGGAATATCGCGGAAATTGCAGAATTTTTGGCAGCGGCGAGTAGTCTCCCCCGAATAACAGCGGCCCATCGAGAATAGCAGCGAGTGTTTTGCGAAGCAGCGAGTGCCTGGCCAATGTGGTGCAGCCCCCTGCTGCCCGCCGCCCGCGCACCCCCTACCCCACTAACGCGCAAAATATACGCCACTAGTTGTAGTTGTGGGCAGCAGCCGATCAGCTCGGCCTTTGTGAGCAGATTAGTGGCGAAAAACGCCAGCGAAAAGCCAATTAGCTGTGCCCCGGGTAGCTGGGCCGGTGTCCACTTTCCACTGTCCAGGAACGGATCCCAGCCAGCTTTGGCCAATTCCGGCTGTGATGCAGCAGCAGCTGCTGCCACCTAACGAGATTCTGGACGCCTTTTGCACCCACCACACGTAACTAGAGCACCCACACAAACGCGCGCACATACACACACACACAGAGCAACGGGACGGGAGCGACGGGCCAACGGGCGAACGGGCACACTAGCGTGTGGCCATTGATGCAGTGCAGCCGCCGCTTGCAGGGATTCGGGATCGGTAGGTGAAAGGACTGGGATAAACGTGGAGATGATTTGCAAACAGGACGTGCTGCTGTGGTTTGAGAAACTCGAGAGCTACAATCGGATCGAAACGATGTACGCCCTGCTCACCGCCTGCCTGCCGTTCGAGCTGCGCTTCCTGGGCACGTTGCTGGAGGAACAGGGTCGGTGTGACTCCGAGACGTTGCGCGGCATGGAACTGCGGGCGAACAATCCGCACGAGCTGGCCGCCGACATGGTCAATTGCCAGAAGGGTGACCCCACCGACCGGAAGATCCGGCGCAAGATGGCTCTGTATCTGGCTTTGATCCGTGCCTGCAACCGGAACTGCGTCAGTGAGATCTATCGCACGCTGGAATGCTGGGGCGAATGCGACTTTGGCTGTATTAATGACCAGGACACGCTGTTGGAGCTGCTGTTAGTTTACACGATGGCGGCCATCCATCCTGTGTTCTCCATGGAGGAGCAGAAGAAGATCTTCGGCATTCTGGCCAAGATCAAGGAGAACAAGTTGGTGGCCGAGCGGTTTGTGCCGCAGATGCAGGCACAGTCGCAGACGCCAGCACCCCATCATCCGCTCCCGCCGTCCCCACATGACCTAATCCTCCAGCAGCAGCCACCACATGTGATCCACCAGATGCAAGGGCCACAGCAGCCGCCACCACACCCGCAGCATCCACAGGTCGTGCAGATGGTACAGACGCCGCAGGGCAACATCCCCATGATCTTTCCCCAGCACTTTTCCAAGGTGGGTCTTAAAGCATTATCCTAAATGGCGCTGATTAAGTCATTCCTAAATATTCCAGCTAATACCCGGCTCTGATGGAACGCACCAAATCAGTGTCGATGGCATGCCGCATCTGATGCAGCCAAACATCACCATTCCAGCGGACACTAGTGCCATCCTCAGTCACCAGAACACTGGGTGGACGATGCGCCACTTCGTCCCACAACCGCCCCACCAACAGCCCGCTCTGCAGCAGCAGCAGCCGCAGAGTCTGGACCATCAAGTGCCACCGGCCAGCTCGCCAATGCTGAGCCAGCAGTCCTCGCCCTCTAGCAGCCGGACCACGAGTCCCCAGCGGGAACGGTCCCTCATAACCGTTCCAATGCAGCCGCATCAGCAGCCGATTAGGAACATGTCGCAGCGACTGGCGGGGCAGAAGAATGCGCGACGTCCTTCGGCGGAGACAACGCCCCCGCCCACCTCGATTGGCGGCGAGCAGCAGCACGATGTAATTATGGGACCGCTAAATAACTAGAACTAAATGACTTATAGCCTTTCTGATGAAAAATTGACTGCGTAATTAGTTTCCTTCGGAAGTGAATAAGAATAGACAGAAAATTTAAAAAGTCTGTAGCTGTTGCATGTATTAACCACAATGCATTGTAATATTTTTTCAGTTGAAATATTTAGTAATTTAACTTTTATTTGCGGCTTGTTATCTATAGTTTTAAACCCAAACATTACTAAAAAAAAATTATCTGCTAATTACAGAGTATCAACGAAGGCGGAAGCAGCAATTCTAGTGGAACAAGTCTGCACAGTCTCATCCGCAATGGTTTCCCGCGTCCAGGACACCATCATCGAGTTAAGGCAAACACATTCATACCACAGCACCAGCAGCAACAGCAGCATTTTCAGAACCCCAACTACAACATGAACGTTATGATGCAAAGTATGAACATGAACGACGATGGCAGCGGTTCGATGATGGGCATGAACTCCAACAAAAGTGCAGCCACCACCGGAAGTGAATCGGGCAGCTCGAATGGATCTTGTGGCGACCTGTCGCCCTCGGAAACGCCAACGCCGACGCACCTCTCACTGCCACTGCACACTACGGTGGATGCGGGCATGGGCATGATTACCACGGTGTTGCCCACCGGCCTGGGCAACTATCAGCCAAAGCAGCATCACCTCAGCTACAAGCAACAGCAGCAGCTTAACTTGCAGCAGAGGCTAAATGGACGCAATGGGATGGATAAAAGCTACCAGCAAGTCTACACGACGGGAACGCCGAGCATCGTCAGCGATGCGCAGACTATTAGCAGCGGCAGCCTACAACAGCAGCAGCAGCAAACGCTGCTCATCAGCCAATCGCCGGTGAGCACGCCGACGACAACAGTGCTCCTGCAGCCGCAACAACCGCCGCCCACAGCCTACAACACGAGCTATCCATATCACCAGCGAGGACCCCCGCCGCCCCAGCCGGCGATATTCCAGGCGCACAGTGCGCCGCCGCCGCAGACGGTCCGCGGTGGCTTCCGCTATCCGATGGTTCCGCCGCACAACGGAGAGCTCATCTACCCGGCCTTCCACACGAGCCTGGCCTTCCTGCCGATGACAGCGGGCGGCACTCCCACGGCGGTCACGCCTCCCCAGATGCAGAGCACGGCGCCCGTGGTCAGCACGAACGCGGTGACCGTGCAGACGGTGCCCACGCCGCAACAGCAACAGGTTCCAAGCACGACGCCCTACAGCGCGCTTACCGTCTGCCCTATAACGGGAGCGGGCGGTGGCGGGATCGGGCAGAAGGTTATCTCCTGCTACAACTGCGGATCGCAGACACACAGTGGACGGGAGTGCCAGGAAGCGTCAATGGAGGATGTGACGCGGAGCGCCAGCTACAAGCTGGACTACTCGGAGACGAGCATGGATGCGAACGCCACGGGCGATCACCACAAGGATGTGGGTGGTATGCAGATCAGTTCGGCGACGACTGCGGGGACGGTGACCAGTACGGGGAAATAATACGGAGGGTCCATATATTCACATACATATATGGAAATATAATTACTGCTATATTAATGATTATGCATAATCCTTACCTACTTATACGAATTACCATTTATTATGATTGTGTAGTGCGGAAATCAAATTTCTCGCCTTTGCCACGTCTCTTAGTTCGGTAAGCCTCTCAATTCGCGTTAATTCGATTTGAAGATCGGCAGGCGGCTGCCTAAGTCTTGACAAACCTTATCCGTAAATAAGATTGATTTAGATGCGCCCTGTCCTGCCACACAAAACACACCTCCACACACCCACTCCCCCACACCCCAGACCCACACACATAGTCGATAACGAATTTTAGTCATATGCCACTCTTAATATTTATAATGTTAAGTTGAATGTACAACAGCAATAAGTAATTATCCTAATCCGCGTTCCGTACACTCACTCACACGGGCAGATGTTACAAATGCCGCGTTCGAATTAAGCTAAAGAACCATTACGTAAGCCACTACGCGACCACGGCAGGCATACCCAAACCGTAAACGTATCGAAGAGATGAAGTAACCTAGGAAAACAGAACACACGTAGCATACGGAATACCTAGCAAATATATAAAAATTGATTATGTGTATAAACAAACGAGCGTAGCAGCACAATGTGCATAGTTATCCAACTTCTTACTCCAATTAAACCTGATTTTTCACCACCCTACTCTAGTTACTCCTTCATCTATTTATTTGCTGCTCCTTTGTTTAAACATGTATTTTAGCAATGTTTTTTTGTACTTTATACGAATACCTACATACTTATATACATTTATATATATATATATATTAATATTATTTTAAAGCAAACAATCGTATATGATACACTCTTATGTGGATAGGGCGTACATTATTGCTAAGCACTCTGTCTAATTATTATTTTATGTACTCACAACTTGACCCCCGATCGTGTGGGCAACTGTATATGTATGAACTGGCCAAGTTATAGAAAATAACCGTTAAGGTCACGCCAAAACCCGCCCACGGTTGACCACAAAATACAATTGCCTGCCCTTAGTTTCTTATGTATAGACGTTGTTAAAATTTTGTAAAGTCAGCAGAAGAACTGCAAGATAATGTGAAGAGAAGCAAATGATTTACATGAAATACACACTTTTCTGAGTTTGCTGCTAATGCGTAGGCATGACAAACAATTATTATATTTCATTGAAATAATAAAAACAAATTGTTTCTAAAATTCGTGTAAAAACACAAAGCTAAAAAGCCAACTGTCTTTATTTCTTACGCTCATATTTAATACCTTTTCAGTCCATCTTTTACTTTAATAACTTTTAGCAGGTGGCAATATGCAGCAAAGGAAAAGAGATCCGCTGGTGCTCTTAACATGGATTGCTGAAATGCACCCTCGTTAAATTGCCAAGTCTTCTCTGCTTTATACGGCTGCTATACAGTGGCTGCTACTGAAGAGAACGATCATATATATTTTAACATAACTTTAAACTAGTTTTATATTATTATTTTTAAATTGAGCCTAGATGGACTTGCTTACTTCAATGGAATTTGTGATGCAGTAGTAGACTACTGTTCTTAAAACAAATATATACATCTGAAGTTAAAGCAAAACAATGACTAAACCACAAAGAAATGTAGTTGGTAATAATGTTAAAAAACTTGTTATCCCATATTTTAATATTTTATTACCCTTAACAAATATTCAATTGCTAGATGACTTCATTCAACCGGTTTACTTTAATATACCTTTTTTAATTTATAAGCTTTGTATGTGTCCCATCGGCAAGTGTTTCACTGTACTTCCATGCCTTGAACGCAACTCGGATTTGGGCAATACGACCAGAAACCGAAAGACCGAGGAGCCCTCAAGCGTGTCCGTCTTTCTGTAACGGCCCAGAGTCATAGCCGTAGTTGTTGTGTTTGTCTTCAGTTGAGCGGTCGCATTTATCGGGTGTGGATCCTACAGTAAAATGTAGAAATATTACCGAAATCAAGACAGGTTTTTGTTGCCACATCCAGAGAAATCCCTGTACAAAATGCAATAGTTAGAAACATTAAGTTTTTCCATGAGTAATCTGGCAAAGGTCGAGTTTTTGAAAATAAAAGTGCAGTGCAGTGTATTGCTCCACGAAAACATATGAAATCCGAAGCGATCTTCAGTCGGTGGGTGCTCGTTGATGCATAGCGAAGTTGTAGTCTTACCAAGAGCTCGAAAAAAAACAAGAAACCCCCGAGACGGCCGAAACAATGCTCAAAGCCACGAGGAAGCCAGCGGATCCATACAAATCGAAGCTGAAAGTTAATGCCAGCCACAGTGGACCGCATCCAGTGCCCGTCGAGCTGGCGGGGAAGGAGGTGGAGGAGGCCTCCACTGGTGGCCAGACATCCCCCCAAAAGCTCAGCCTGAAGGGCAGCCAGCTAGGGGGAAGCATTTTGATTGGCAACTACAACGTGAGTTGACTCATCCATTCCGGTTGTCGGTATCCGGCATCCGGTATCCGGTATTTCGTATCCGGTGGATAACTTTTCCCCCATTCGCCGTTTTCTCTTTTCGCCCGCAGTACTTGACCCAGCTGGAGGTATGCGAAAACGAGATGGAGGTCTTGGATCTCAGCTCCCTGGCCCAACTGGAGACGCTAAAGTGCAGCCGGAACAAGCTGATGGAACTGATCATCAATGCCACCAATCTGCAGACACTTACCGCCGACCATAATTGTAAGTGAGCTTCTTTTAATAGAGTGTGCTTAGCACCAAAAGATATATTTATACTTCCCGTTGTTTTAAGTGGTCTGAAATTGCTAAAATACTGGAAATCATAAGCCACACTATTGAATTTAATTTGCATAAATATAATTTCCTTTGCAGAAAAGTTTTTTTTTTGCTTACTACCATTTTGTACCACTCTTGTTTAATGGAAACCGCCATATACTCATTTAAAGATTGGAATATAGTAGAAATATTATAAATTTATTTTTGTGTCTAAACACAATTTATTTTCTTGTTTATGATATCGAGTTTTGTAACGCTTTCTCAATAATAAAAAAATACTTGTGTTTGTGTTATAATTTTATTAACTTGTAATTTGCTCAAGATCGAAATAATAATATATTTTATACCCCCAGACCTGCTCAACATATCCACAACGAACACGCATCCGGTTCCGCTGAAGCTGCAGTGCATCGATATCTCGCACAACAACTTCAGCGAGCTGCCCAACTGGATCGGAGCATGTGCATCATTGTCAGCCCTGGAGGCCTCGCACAATCGCCTTAGCAATGTGACGGGACTGCTGCGAAATTACAGGATCAGTCAGTTGGCATCCCTGAACCTGGCATACAACGACCTGAAGCAGCTGGACATGTTGCCGGAGGCGTTTGGCAGCATCCGGAGTCTCCAGTTGCAGAGCAATGAGCTGCCGAGTCTTCCCGATAACTTCTTTGCCGTGACCCATACCCGACTGGAAACGCTGAATGTCTCCTGCAACAAGTTGGCCACCTTGCCGCGCTACGAGCAGAATAATCATGCTGCTCTGGTGAATCTATCGCTGGCGGGGAATCAACTGAACGACAGTATCTTCGAGCCTTTGCACAATGCCGCCAAATTGAGGTTCCTGCATTTGGCCTACAATCGCATTGGTGTTCTGCCCGCCGCCTGTGTCCGCAACTGGCCGGAACTGGAGATCCTGGTTATGTCTGGGAACATGCTGCAACAACTGCCCGAGGAGGTGGCCACTCTGGGCCGGCTGAGGGTGCTCCGCTGCTGCAACAACCTGCTCCTCTGCACCCCGCAACTGGCCAAGCTGGGCATGCTCAAGGTTTTGGATCTCTCGCACAATCATCTGGATCGGGTCAATCTGCTGGCACTGGTTCCCTCGCGAAACCTCAAGTACCTGGACCTTTCGGGGAACTTGCAATTGCAGGTGAGAAAATATTATACCTATACCTTCTGTTCATATTTGAAAATATATACTTTATCGTTTTGAGTATATCAAAATTCCATTTTAAAAACCAATGTACATTACAATTTTAATGTTTTTTAAATCAAAATAATTTAAAAAATTGTATTTTAAAAAAGACTACATTGACCAACAAAAATCGGATTATTCTTTTCTTAATTTTCTTTTGTGAGTTTATTATTAAAATATGATTATTTCCTTTTGTATACATCCATGATCTAATTTATTATACAATTTGGACAATTGCTAAACTAAGTATACGAATTGGCGACATGATTTTAAAGCCTTTTAATATTGCAATCTCTAAGGATATTAACGACGACTTGAATTCTTCTCCAGGTGGACGAGCAGCAGTTCAAGGTGTGCCAGACCCAGAGCCAGCGCCACTGGAGTCTGATCGATGTGTCCGGCAACAACAGAGCAGCCCTGCCCACAGCCACACTCCGGCAGGTGAATGCCCAACGGGGTCAGAACAAGACGAGTGGACCCTGGACGATGGGTTTTGCGGAGACTCCGGGCTCTGGAGATTGCCGCAAGCTTTCGGTCTGCCAACTCCGGGCGGCCAACTACGGCGGGTCCGACGAAGCCCTCTACGGGATGTTCGAGGCGATGGAGGGGCATGGTCGGGCGGCCCAGGAGATGGCTCATCTAGTGCCCGAGCTGATGAGGCAGGAGCAGTTGGTCAAGGATTCGGCGGTCAGGGATTACATGAAGTTCACCCTGCTGGCGGCGCAGCAGCAGTGTGGCAGTGTCCGCAGTGCCGCCTTGTTCCATCTCACCAGGACACGAGCTCCATCGAAGGTGAGACCGCTGAAAAGTAAGCGCTATGTCTTGCGCATGGCCAGCACAGGACGCCTGGACGCCTATTTGATACGACGCACTTCCCAACTCCGTCTGACCGAAATGGAGACCACCCCCAGCGATAAGAGCCATTCCATGGTAATGCCAGATCCACAGGTTCTTGAGGTAGGTTTTTAGATAACCATTACTAATTACTCACAAAATAAGACTTCCTTAACCAATACCTGGGATCTTCAAGTTAAAAAGACTGCCAGCTGTAAAAAACTTGCGGTTTAATTCTCTAAAAACATATGGGCAATTTCAAAGTGGTATACCTTTAAAAACGTGTAGCTTAATTCTCTAAAAACCTTTGTTCAAAACTTTGTTTGTAATTTTTGATCGATTTTCCGTCATTTTCATAATGCTAAGCCCTTTCCAAAAACTGCACTTCTAAGCCCATAACTTTTCTTGCAGACATCCGATTTCAAAGTGACACACTTCTAAATGATTGTGGGTTAATTCTCTAAAAAACTGCATTTTCAGTTTGGTTTGTAAGTTTTGGTCGGTTTTTCGTCATTTTTATAATGCTAACCCCTTTCCAAATTTTTGAAAAATGGGTTTGTGGAAATGTGTCCAAAAACTGCACCTTTAAGCCCATAACTTTTCTTGCAGACATCCGATTTCAAAGTGAGATACTTCTAAATGATTGTGGGTAAATTCTCTAAAAAACTGCATTTACAGTTTGGTTTGTAATTTTTGGTCGTTTTTTCGTCATTTCTATAATGCTAACCCCTTTCCAAATTTTCGAAAAATGGCTTTGTGGAAATGTGTTCAAAAACTGCACTTCTAAGCCCATAACTTTTCTTGCAGACATCCGATTTCAAAGTGGCATACTTCTAAATGATCGTGGGTAAATTCTCTAAAAAACTGCATTTACAGTTTGGTTTGTAATTTTTGGTCGGTTTTTCGTCATTTCTATAATGCCCTTTCCAAATTTTCGAAAAATGGCTTTGTGGAAATGTGTCCAAAAACTGCACCTTTAAGCCCATAACTTTTCTTGCAGACATCCGATTTCAAAGTGGCATACTTCTAAATGATTGTGGGTTAATTCTCTATAAAACTGCATTTTCAGTTTTGTTTGTAATTTTGGGTCGTTTTTCGTCATTTTTATAATGCTTTCAAAATTTTCGATAAATGGAAAAGTGTCCAAAAAACTGAACTTCAAAGCCCATAACTTCCTGCCGAAGTTTTATTCCTTTCTTGTTATTAATAATATTTCAATATCATATTTCTTTCTCGATGTTCCAGCTGACCCTTAGCAACGATGACGAGTACCTGGTGGTGGGCAATGCCCAGCTCTGGTCCGTGATGGACATAGATCGCGCTGCCCGAGAGATTCGCAAAGAGGAGAATGCCGTGTTGGCGGCAAAGCGACTGGTGGACATTGCCCAGAGTTTTGCGGCGGTGGAAAATCTCAGTGTGATTGTGGTGCGTTTCCGGCATCTGGGCACCGATGTGGACCACCTCATCCGGGAACTGAAGCAGAGTGTGCGCAAGAAGCCTCAGCCGATCTCCTTGCCTTCGTCCAGTGGGTCCGTTTGCAAGCGGACCTGCTGCGACCGGAGTAATGCATGTCGCCACCGGGCCATCGAGCAGGAGCCGCTGGCAGGACGATCCTCGCCGAGTGGCCAGAGCGATCGGGATCTGCTGGCCAAGGACAGCAAGGACGATGAATTCGTACTGGCCCATGCCCGCGTTCTGCAGGAGGAGCAACAGCTGGAGATGCTGGACGAAACCGAGTCGGTGCTGTCCGAGGAGCAGTTCAAATGCTGGGAGTACATGTTGGAGCAGAACACCCAGTTACTCTTCGACAAGGAGCTGAACACAATTTCCAAGTCCTTCACGAAGCAGAGGACCGTGCCGAATGCTATCATGGCAGCATCTGCCGTACCGGATCGCAATGACTTCACATCGAATCTAATGCGCAGTGTCACCAATAAGTTCATCTCGAGCAGCACCCCGCAGTTGCCCCAGCCACTGAGCTGCTCCACACCGAACTCCGTGCCCCTGGGATCATATCATCCGGTGAAACAGCCGGTTCCTGGACATTTTGGCAGTGCCCTCTCCTTCCAGCAGGCTCAGAGCTACGGCTACAATCTGTTTGATGCCAAGCCGCGCAAGACTTCCGGAGGCAACGTGAAACGCGCCGGAGGACCCAATTCCGCCTACTTTGGATCCCTTCAGCGACTGATGCCCTACAACTTCGAGTATGACTTTGCCGTGACCCAGGAGCGGGAGAGGAACATCCTGGACGAGGAGGAGCAGGACGACGATGAGCTCAACGAGCATGAGAGTCGCATGCGAAAATACTGGGGAGTGGCCACCACGGAACTCTAGCCTTAGGATAACTTTCGCCAGAAGATCTACTAGAAGTTCAAATGTATTATTTAAAATAGATTTTATTGTGTTGTTAGGCAGCTGTCAGAGCCTTGGAACTACGCACTGTTTTTCAAAGTCAAATTTGTTTGAAACTCTTTTGATTATATAAAATACACATACTTATAAACCAATTATGTTTATTATTCATACATTTATTCATCTATTTTATTTAAAAACTATTGAATTATCAATATTTAAGATTCTGTATTTCAATAGTAATTAAATTTCATAGCTTTTTTAAATATATATTTTTATTGTTTATTATGAAGTAAATTTCCCCATGTTTTAAATATCATACCAAAAAAACCGTTATAAGCGTTCAAGAAAACCACTATAAACAATCGATTGCCGCATTATCGATAGACTCTTGCGTGTGAAATGCCGATTGGCAATTTTCCCGGCAGAGTTATATCTCCTCCACGTTTAGTAATTGTTTATGTTTATTTTACACTAATTAACGATGCACCTGCCACAACAAAGGCCGCACCACGACATCGCCGCGCTCTTCGCGGAGGCGCAACCGGACTTCCTACGCATTTCAGCTCCAATGGTGCGCTACAGCAAGCTGGAGTTCCGACGACTTGTCCGGCTCAATGGAGTACAACTCGCCTTCACGCCCATGATGATATCCGACTCGATCAACAACAGCGAGAAGGCGCGTCAGAATGAGTTCTCCACGGGTGCGGATGACCAGCCGGTTATCGCCCAGTTTGCTGCCAAGGATCCAGCAGAATTTGTGACCTCCGCACAGCTCATCTATCCTTATGTAGACGGCATCGATCTGAACTGCGGCTGTCCACAGAGCTGGGCAATGGCCAAGGGCTATGGATGCGGTATGCTGCGCCAGCCGGAGCTAGTGCGACAGGTGGTGCAGCAGGTGAGACGCACCTTGCCCGCCGACTTTAGTGTCTCGGTGAAGATGCGCCTTTTGGGCGGCGAGGATTCCTTGCAGCGAACCATTGATCTGGCCCGCCAGTTGGAGCATGCCGGCGTCACCTTCCTCACTCTCCACGGACGGACTCCAGCACAGAAGCACTCAAAGGACACGCTCAATATCCCAGGCATGTCAGAAGTGCGTCAGTCCCTGCAAATCCCCCTGATAGTCAATGGCAATGTGGAGACCTACAGGGATGCCTGCGATTTGCATGAGAAGACGGGAGCAGCTGGTGTGATGGCTGCACGCGGACTGCTTGCCAATCCGGCACTCTTTAATAGCGCTTATCCGGACGGTAGGAACACGCCGCTGGAATGTGTGCAACAGTGGTTAGACATAGCGTCAGCTGCCGGGGATAACCTGCTGTTCCAGTGCTTCCACCACCACCTGACCTTTATGTGGAGCGCCCAAATTCAGCGAGATCTGCGCGTCCAGTTCAACAGCTTGGGAAGCAAAGGGCAGGTGGTGGATTTCCTCAAGGAGCACTACAACCTGCAATACGATAATGATGACCCAACCCCGGCTGACTATACGGATTGCACGTACACCCACTTCACACCGCCCAAGCACGCCCGGCACATTGCCGCCGAGTCGGATGAGCAGGCCTGGAGTGCGAAGAGCGATGGCAAGTTCTTTACGGAGTTCAGGGCGCACCAGCTGACCGGCACTGGCGGAGAAGATCTGGAACTGGGCGGACTTTTTGGTGACGAGGAGTGAATTGTTGTATTAATGTATCCTTAGCTTTGTAGGTAAAAAGGTTGTACAAATTAAACAATGATTAATATTACAAAAAATAAATATATTAGCAATAATCTCGCGACAGTTACATATTTTTGTCAACATAATAATAATTATTAAAATTAAAAAGCGGAAATATAATGTTGTGATATGATCGAAAATTACAAAAAAATATTAAAAAGTATATTTTTGAAAACCGGTCGGTATATTTTATCGATAGTTCCGCGGTCACTAGCTACCATCTCTAGCCCAGCTGGTGTATACATTCGAAAATACCCGAAAAACGAAAACAGCCGAGAAAATGCGACGCCGCGAACTGCAGACCATCCAGCTGAAGCTGTCCGATCTCAAGGAGTACGAGCAGGCCAAGATGGAGCGCCTGAGAAGCCGCCAGCAGCTGCTGACTCCTCGGACGCCCACGCCCCCGTCCGACAGCGAAGTGCTGCCGCCGGTGACCTCCAGTAGCGTCCCGGCGGTTCTCCTGGCCAGCGGCAACGAACCGGACGAGGAGGCCGCCAAGTCGGAGCCCACAATCAAGCCCAGCACATCCGCCAACTAGGATCAAGGCCCACATGGTAAGTTCATATACATATATTATCGTTTACATGGTATAATCGTTCGGCTGGCTGTCGTTATTGTTTTGGAAACGAACCGTCTCGAAGCCGTCGACCAGGATTTCGCGATCCTCGGTCTGCTGTCGGTCCCGTAGCCACTGCTCCCTCACGGGCACATAGCGCCGGAGGCCGGGCAACTGCCTCCAGCAGCGTCGCTTGTAGAGAACCCAAACAAGTGACGCAGTGCACCCAGAAAGGAAGCAAACCAGGAATATGCTAATGCCGTGGGCATGCGTCGTTGTGGCTGGCACCTCTGACATTTCTGGGGACACTTCCTTGGCCTCCCGGTTGTGGGCCAACAATCGTTGTTCCTCATCGCTGCAGAGTTTGATTGGGATGTAGGGCGTCATCACATCCCCGGCCAGGGAATGAACCTGCACAGCGCACTCGTTGAAGGTGATATTTAGCTGCTTGACATACACATAGCCGGCACTCTTGTGCTCCTGCCTCGTGACACAGCCGGCGTGGGTCTGGTTGAAGTTGTTGCGGTAGTGGATCACATAGTTGGTCACCATACCGTTCGGTTTCTGGGGCTCTTCGAAGCGCAGGATGTACTTTTGCGTCTCCGGAATGTGACAGGCATTCAGCTGGGAGAGAAGGTCAGCGCCCATTGTGTAGTTTGTGCGACCGTAGAGCGTTGTGTGGCTGCTGCAGCCGAGTTGGTTACAGGCCTGCAGCTGGAGGGCATATAGTCTAAAGCGATGCAGTGATTTGAGCTCGTACTCTGTGGTGTTTCCCGCCAGACGGAGCTGCGGTAGAGAAGCCTCCGCCAGCACCAATCGTCGGCACTGTTTGCGATCATCCAGACTGCAGCGGTACTGCTCCCGCATGTTCGCTATGAAGCGGGAGTCGTCCAATTGCTCTGCCTTCCCCGCACAGCAGTCGTCGTAGTCCTCGAAAGACAGCCACTCGGCGCCGCTTATGGCCTGCCACATATACGACGGCTGGCGGCAGTAGTTCCGCTGATCTATGTACGCCCGATCGTCGGGCAGTTCGAAGACGGTAAGCACGAAGCTGTCGTGATCGCGACCGGCCATTCGCATGCTTAGCGAACTATCTGTTTTCTTGACCAGCTCCAGCACTGGTGGCTTAGGAATATCCTGCTCTGTCTGCACGTAGGTCAGTTCGCTACGCGCCTCCTGAGCCAATTCATCGCCAAAAGTTCGTAGCAGGCAGGCGTATCGCGTACTCGGTTCAAGATCATCCAACTCGAATAGATAGTGGGTGCCATTCTCGATCAAATCATCGGGAAAAAGCAGCCGGCGCTTCCAGTTGATTCGTGTACATACCGGTGCCTCCAGGTCACTCTCCTCGTGATACAGTTTCCCCGGCTGCAATGGTCGGTGAATTAGTTCGAGCCTCTGGCTGGTCTGGTGTTTTAGCCAGCTTAGCTTTACCGTCCGATGGGTTCGTTTCTGAAAATTAAACTCATAGTTTTGAAGATTCAAAATGTCTTACAAAACAACTACTTTACCTGCACAAACAGCAGCATTTTTAAGGGACTGCACTGAACCTCCTGGTCGTTGGTTTGCAGTGAGTCCAGGGACCTGTCGTGGGAGGCAGTGTTCTGGAACTCGCGCATCCGTCGGTTACATAGCTTGTTGTTGCGATGCATGAACATGCCGCCCTCCATAAACTCCAGTTGTGGGGAGGGCTTCCAAAGTCCGGCCAGCTGCTTGTTGTCGTAGAGTACAAAGGAGTAGTGACGAGTCTCTAGAGGATCACCGTGAACACGCTCCAGAGTGCTGAGAAAATCCAAGCTTTTTAGCTGGGAGGAGCTGCGAAAAAAATAGAAGTTCCTTGATTTGGCAGGAGAAAACCAACGGAATTGATGCCCACCGATAGATTTTGAGATAGCCTCGAATCTCGCGCATACTTTGGAAGCTCTGGGCCAGCTGCGTCTCGTTTACCTTGTTGCGAATGGTAATAACCATGCTCCCGTTAAAGATCTGGCAGCCGCGTAACTTCTCGGCATCGGCCAAGCTGTATATGCTGAAAACATACCCAGCCTGGTCCGGAGTACAGACACTAACACAAGCCTCTTCGATGCCACAGGGCACACACTCGGAGGTGTTATCCGCCTTGTAGCCACTGGGACAGAAGGCTACGCACTGCGACTCCGAAATAACGAAGCCATGCTTGGTCACACACTCATCCTTGGTGTAACACCGCTGGAAATGCTCCAGGGCGTACCTGACAGATAGTTCGATATGTAGAGCAGAATATATAAGTAGCTACCACTCACTTGTTCTTCGGACAGCTCTTCACGCAGACGCCGGCATCGCTAAGTCCTCGGCAGACTGCGCAGTCAGCAGCGGATCCGGAGTCTCCATGGCAGCCTCCCAAACATTCCTCATGGCAGGTGTTAATGTTGCTAGGAAGATTGAGAAAAAGATTAGTTGAATTTCGTATATTTAACTCTAATTCTAATATTAAAACCAAAACAGTTTATCATTTCACTTACGCCTGTGGGTTAACGACATTTTCGTTTAGGGATCGCTGGCAGTAAATGTTCGACCAGCAGTAGGAGGAAGTGCATCCCTTGCACACGGGTGTGCTGCAGTTTTTACCAGCCGCTATAATGTGGTTATCGCCTCTGCTGAGGGTCAGCAGATCCCAGTTAACCCGGTCGATGTTGCAGAGCTGTGGACAGTTGCCGATGTAGACTTGACCGCGTTGTATTGCCACCAATTGGGGAAAGGCCAACTGAAAGCCATTGGTTTTAAAAAGACATTGGTTTTTTAATATAAATACAGAATCTTTTTAACAAAACAATTTTTATTGGAACGATTGAGAATTAAATTACTTTTATTTAATTTTTTCAAAAATGTCAATAGAAAAAGAAATGGAAAATTAACATACAAAACTCTTAAATTTGTTAAATACTAATGGTTGCAATAGGAATATAAACTTTTTTTTAAATACCTAAGTTATAATATTTATAAGATCATAAAGAACCATAAAAATTAGACTTTGGCACTCACCTGTTCAAGGTCGTACATGCTAGTCACGCCGAGGGCGTAGTTGAGGAACAGTCGGCGCCCCCGGATGACGGCTAGGTTGGGGAACATATCCGTGATGTTGGCCATGCCCCTCACCTCGGTGAAGATCATGAACTCGGTGATCTCGGTGAGGAGTGGGAAGGAGTAGTTCGAGAAGTTGCAGTGCTGTTCAATGGGGATCAGGGTGATCATTACGTAGCCGGTGACCACGGTGCAGTTGTCGAGCAAGTGCATATTCTTGCACTCGTTACGTATGTCGATGCTGGTGCATTCGTGCTCCAATTTTGAGTCGGCACAAGGGACATATAGCGCTAGCAACATGAGGCCAACGCCCAGCAACATGTGGCTGGACTGCATGTTGCAAAACTGGGACTTGAAAAATGTTCTGAACTTTAATTTTCGTTTTTCCTCTTTAGCTTCTTCTGCCGCAACATATTGCGTTGCTTCGCAGTACTATGTACCTATGTTTCTTCGATCCGATCCGCTTACGGTTATAACACTCCTAATTAGCACCACGAATCTCCGGCCATCTGATTAGCCCCGATATTTATGACTTGCGCGCTTTTCACGCGGCTTTTTCAGCTCTTCTCTTCGCTATCGGGGGCGAAAAATCACACACGAAGGGCTGCCTTTTGTTTTATTTTTTGCTAATTATTTTGCTTTACTTTAGAGCTTAAGCGTAAACAAATACTTTATCACACAAGCACATTACGCAGGCTAAAAACAATTTCTTCTTCGGAGGTATTTGTTTATTGTTTGTTTTTTATAGGCAAACGTCTGCGCTTCTGTTTTCGTCGCTTTTGGCACATATTCATATCGCGGGAGTTGCCATATATTCAGATCGTCTTGCTGATAGAGAGAACGATGATTGGGCTATATAATCTGTTAGCAAATATCCGATTTCGAAACCCAGATGGACACGGCCGAGTTCGATCAAAAGCTAAGAAAAATCTTTATGTTTCGGTTTGAACGATTCAAACATGCCAAAAAATAAGTACTTAAAAAAGATTCCGGTGAAGTCATAAAACAAGAATGTATGAAATCTTTAGAAACGAAACGCATATAATGGCATTAAGTTTACACACTGAACGACAAATTAATTTATTCTTTTTTTTTAAACTACAAAAAGGTCAATTTTATGTGGGCTTAATGCGTTCAAACAATAAATAATTTGATAAAACACTTAAAAGGTATTACATTCTTATTTTACAACCAATTCTAGGGACTTATATATTTATGCAGATTTAACTCGAACGGTCAAGTTAAATTTATGTAAGGCAATAAAGCAACATATTTTATATATTGGCTATATATGTCTTTCAAAAATAAGTTATTTCAGTTTATTTTAGGTTTAATTGTTACTTTTTTAGAATTTATGTATTTATAGTATATGTTATATGAGTATATCAAATTTTAAAAAGTTTATATATTTTTTTTAATTTCAGCGGATTTTTAACACTTTGATGGTCACTACCTCGCTGGATAAGGCACCTAAGCTTAACAAATATATACTTAAGAATTTACACAGTCTAGGTTATTTAATCTTTTCGCAAGATACAAGCGGAATTCGAATCGACAGTGGCAGTTCACTACTGTATATTAAGTGTATTTAATCGGGCACTATAATTAATTAGTGCCCAACAGGCAGACTGTTTAATATAAGAAAGAATTTAAAAAAGAAGAATATTTCAAGATTTCATTATTGGGCGATTCCAGCTGACCACACAGGCGGCGGTATGCAATTAAAATGTTTGGGCAATGTTCAAAGAATGTTTTCGCCCTGTGCAGATTCGAAATATGTGAGAGCGCGCCGACGATGTTCACCTCGCGACGACCGATTGCCGACTGGCCGTCTGGGGACCTCGTCCGTCTGTGGAGAGCAAACAAATTGATTTTCCATTTAGTGTTTTCTGCCTTCAGCCTCCGACCCTGGAGTCTCGCCGATCGACAGATACACTGCCTGCCCCCATTCCCGTTGCTACTGTAAATTGATTAGGCGATCGTTTGATTTCTGCGGGAATGTGAACCAGTTAATTTGTCATCTGCTGCATTGCTTACGCAACCACAATTTATCAATAAATGGGTGAAACACTACCCGTTTGGGTTTCTCTCAGTGCAGCCATTTGATTTTTATGGGTCTGCAGCTCCTGCCAAACCACCAGCTGATCCCAGTGGCTCACAAAAACAGCTGACTCCAATTAGCCACATGGCACCGGTACCGGCATCCACATCGCCATCGGATTCGTCTCTCCACACGCACATGGACATGGAAAACTTGAAATCAAGTCAGGAGAATTCCCATGCAGACTCAGAGGCGATTAAGTTTAACGAGCCGGCAATGAGAAATTTTAGAGAGCATAGAATGCACACAAAACAAAAACCAGCTCGATATCAAATCGAAATGAGCTTGGTAAATTTCGTTTTTATTTTTTAAACAATGTTTAATTGATACTCAATCCCTACAGCTTAATAGAAATTATTTTGAAATAAGTTAAAAACGGCTAAAAATTAACTAATTTGCGTTTATAAATAATCTGGCAAATTTTAAGATCACTTTGAAAATTTGGTCAATAATTTTTTTTAAGTTGAAGTTCTTACTCCCCTAAAGAGAGGGCTTAAAAGCCTTTTATCCTTTACAGCTGAACCATCCAGTAGTCTCATCGACCTTCAAACTGAACTGATTGGACCAAACAGGGCCAGTTTTTAGCTTGTGGCAAGCTCATCTCCCATTTTATTGACATCAACTTCCGTCCATTGAATTGCTTTCATTAGAATCCAAGATGAAAGCTTAAATCATCTACGTAATTTAGAGCAATACACGCTATTGCCCATTGTTGAATCATATTTCTAATATTTTCTAATTTGAAAATATATATTTCCGTTAAGCAATTTTTAAACTATGTAATTTCTTATGAGCTTTTAAATTTTCTATACTAAACTATAATAAAATATTAAATATGCGTACTTTTATTTAGTTTTATTACAATAAACCATTACAATACCTTTTCTCAAAGGTAAAATGTACAGATCGTTTGAAAGAGTAAGGCTCCGATGGTCGACTTGTTTTTGTTTTTTACTGTCATCTTATTTGTATAAAAGATCATTTCATATTTTTCAAGCCCATGCGAGTGGTTCGTGTCAAAGTTCAATTAATTCAATTAAGTTATTGGGTGCGTGTACACTCAGATCAACATGACAGATCAATGGAAAGCGCTTTACAATGGAATATCGTATTTTATATTTGAATAAAAGTCAATTGCTAAGGTTTATTTAAATATTTATTTATATAATGCATCTTTTAAATCGAGTTAAGGTTAGTGGCTAAGCTAAAGACAATCAGCCTACTCCGGCGGCGTGTTGTCGTGAATCCACTCGGAAAAGTGGGCCACGGAGGTGTAGACACTCGGAATGCGTAGTCCGCCGCAGTTATCCGATCCGAAGGACATAATGCCAATCTGTGGAATGCAAAGATATTAAAAAAAAAGATATAATTAAACAATAATTTTATTTCAGTAACTTTTCCTTAATGACTATTTCCTAAGGGCTATGTTTAATCCTATTTCTATAACTTTGAGACAAAATCTGATAGTGGTTAATAGTATATTATATATGTATATTATAAATGAATATATATTACCTGTGAGAAGATTCCGTTCTCCTGTACGAATAGCGGCGCTCCACCGAATCCCTGGCAGACGTCCTTGCCCTCTCCGCCGGCGCACATCCATTGACCCTCGATGGAGTTCGGCGACTCCAGGGCGCCCGTAGAGCCGTAGTTGCGGAGACACAGATCCCAGCTGGTCAGCGGCACGTCCAGGTGCGACATCTCCGGCTGCCGGACACTCGACGTGGACATCTTGCCCCAGCCGGCGATGGTGGCTCGCTTTCCCACCACCAGGTTGGCGCGTGTCTTCTGCAGGCAGATCGGTTGTGTGGCCACTGACGGTGCGAGATGGGAAGTGGGTTGGTCTCCATTAATCTTATGTTCGACTTCTGATCGCTACCTGCCCTAAATTGCAACATTGTTGCCAGACCGAAAAGGGCTTACCAATATTTGGTGAAGGGGTTTTGGTAATCACTTTGCAAAGTTAAAAGATCTTAAGTTCCATTGTTTTATAACAGAAAAAAAGGCACTTTTCTTTAACCTTACAGATTCTTTAACATATTTTAAAATACTATTAAATTAAAAAAATGTTCTCAAGTGAAGACCAGAACAGCCCTTTAAATATCATTTACAAATACTGCCGTATATTCATTTTAAATATTAACCTGTAAACTATATATGTTTTACGATATGTCATCAAAAGGTGGTCTTTTAATTGCCAATATTTTCTAGTCAAATCGAAGTAACAAAAAAGGAACCCCCTTTGCACGCCCTTGCCTGACCCTTTGATTTATTTCGGGCCGTGGTATTTTATTGGGCATTATAAAGCAATAAGGATGAACGCAAACAAGTCGGGCAGCCATCTGGGCCACGCCCCCTTTGGGATCGCAAATAATGAGCTGTTTACGAACTGGCCAAGTTGAAATTAACCAATCGATTGCCTCACCGTTCGGCGATCGGTCGTCCGGTGCTTGGTAATAACCCTTATTTCATTTAATGCCATGTGTGAGAGGTGATATGGCCTGTAATATGCTTTTACGCTTTAAAATTCAATTTCTGACCCAAGTCAGTCTTATGAAGGCACCATCAAAGTCACGTCCGCAGTTAATTTCGATATCTGTGATTGGGGAACTAACAATTTGCGAGTATCTTTAAAAAAGTCAAGTTCTCAATGGATTGAAATGTTGAATGGGGAGAAAAGTTGTTTTGCTTTTTTGTTGTGCTCGTAATATGAGTATGCCGTTTGGTACTAAAAGAGGCTCTATATTATATGGCGAAAAATGTTCAACCTGAGAAATTTAACCATGAGCAATCAGTATTCCAAAGATCGTAGCTTCTTTAAGTCGTGACTTTTTTCCTGACGAATTTGTTCACGACAGATCAGTATTCCAAAGTTCATAGCCATTGAACTGAGGCCAAAAGCTACAAATCAAAGCGGATCCAGTGACCAGGTCGCGATCAACTCATTAGCTGGTACAGTAAACACGCACCAAAGCCCGACGCCGCCCAATTAAGTGACATGTGGGGATCCCAGCCTCGAATTAGCGACATGCAGCCGGCTGGAGGGGAGCACATTTGACATTTGTGAACTTGGAGCGAGTGGAGTGGATGGAAAAAGATGACAGAACAAAACGATTTTTAATTAACGGCCACACCGCCAAGCGTAACCACCCATTGGACCCTTATATACTGGCGTGCACATGCCGCCCATACCGCCCATCCCGCCCAGAACTCACCCGAATAGTTTAGCGGCGTTTTGAGAACCAGCAGAGCAATGTCGTGGTGGTACTGGCCCTGTTTGTAGTCGGGATGCACGATCACATGGCTGATGGCGTGGTTGACGGAGCGCGGGGCACAGAATCCGGTGTTGGCGCAGTCCGGATCGCTGGACGTGTCGTACTCGCCCACCCGCACCGATGACCTGCAAGAGTCCGGGGGAGAAAGTCGTTTGATTGCCCGCTACGATGCACTGCACCCACACCCAGTGACCCACTTACAGTCGGTGTCCGTCGGCCTTGGCCAAAGCACAGTGGGCCGCCGTGAGGATGACCCGCCTGGCGATAACTGCCCCGGCGCACGGATAGGCAAATGCACCCGTATTAACGTCTGAAAAATACAAAAAATAATACAAATGATTTCAGTAATTATATGGAAAACAATTTCGATACATTTAAAAACACAAATTCGAGAAGTGCTTACTTTTTGTTGTGTTACAAATAATGTATTTTATACTATTGAGAACAATTCTGACTCAACTTGAATAGACTTTGAAGTATCCAAGTAACTAATAATCTAAAATTTATTCATTTTGGTCATTTGTAATCATTTTTGTAAATCCCTTTCTTAAGGCTTATAAAATCGCTTTGAAATAGGTATCGTAATATAATTTGTAATCCATATAAATTAAATAAAGAATCAGGGAAAGTCTTACGTTTGAAACCGATGCGTGCGACAAAGGGATAGGAGCCCAGTCCCTTGTAGAAGTGTCCCTGAACCAGGGATTTTCCGCAGACCTGGTTCTTCTCCAGCGGACTGCTAGGACAGCAGACGTAGGGCAGCTCATCGCTGGCTCCACCGCAGTAGAGTGACTTGTCGCCGTAGTAGCAACTCCGGGCCACCTCGTAAATCAGGGCAGTGCAGTCGTGCAGAGGCGTACATTCCGTGCCCACGGAACATCCTGTCTGTCCGGTGGATTGGCCCACGTCGTAGTAGGAGCGGGCAGCCACCGAATGTCCTGCCGTCTCATTGCTCCGTATCGCACTTTTCTGCTCCGGCTTTGCATAGGTCACGGGAACCAACAATTTCTCTAGAAAATGTACCCAATTTGTAAGTCGATTTTTATTAACACGCAATGGCGTTTTTCTTTCAAAATTTTGATACCATCATTACTTTTTCTTAAATGTAAAAACTATGTTAAAAAAAACTTTTATTGAAATTAACACATTGTTATTTAAATTGTACTGTCAGAATCGCACCAAATTAAGTTTCTAACAGCCATTTGAATTGATTTTCTAAAATTGAAGGATATTCGAGTAAGAATATTTGAAATTATACAAGTTCAAGTTATTTTTCATTGTGCTCAGTTTTTTATAAGCTTGATTATCCTTTAGCATAAAATATATAATAAACCGTTTTTTCTTAGTTATGGTTTATTGTGCGGAGTTTTTTATAAGCTTGATTTTATTTTATCTTTTCGGAAAAGACATCACTGTAACACTTATATCCTACCGAATTCCCCCGATTCCGTTCGAACGATTGCCAAAAGTTGCAAAACTAGGCAAAATATAGGAAACGCTTGCATTGTTTTAATGCAATCTAAATTAATTTTCCGCACTTTATATTATACTGGTATTGGGCTCAGAACTTTCGGTTTCCGGTAATTCGAACCGTGCAGGTGAACAAAACTTTGTCAACTAAACGAAACGATCTGGCCAAATGAAAATGAAAATATACGTATCCACATAAGCAGATAAGTATTTCACACACATAGTCGCTTCTATATACCACTTCGTTGCTACTGGTCTGGCGGGGTCTGCGGTTATTAACTGATTTTTATGACAGTTTGGTCTCGATTCGCGACCATTTCCAGGTTGTAATTTACCCATTTGCTGGGCAGATACACATTTCTATGGCAATTTGATAGCAGAATATGCGGATCCGTCCGTCTGTCCATTGCAAGCGATCTCATGAATCCGTCCGCAGTTGCATTATACGTTTATTTTTGTTTCTGGCCATCACTGGTTGGTCATTTAGGTAAAAGTGAGTTTGGGGCCGTTGATTTAGACTTAATCGACTTTATAATGCCCTACGAGTGAGGTAAATGATTTAAGAGACTTATTATATAAATTCAAAATTTTAATTTTATCATTGTACTTTGTTATCATAGGGAACTTAGGTGAACATATCTGATAAGCCAGAATTGATAGCTCTTTATAAATTGATTTTAAATTGATTTATAAATTCCATTTAAATTTAAATTAACCCATGACTTAAGTTTTAAGTCGAGGAATATATCACCAAGTTACGACAATTTTAAAAATAGAGATTGTAATTGAAATTAAGCTTGTATCTTTTTACAAGCAAAATAAAAATGTTTAATTATTATTTGTATTTAAATCTTGTGTTGTAGGGAACACTTAGTTCCAATTGGCCTATACTTTCCCCTGTTTGGTGATGTATGTTATTATTTAAGTGAGATTAGCGTACGTTTTTTTCCAGTTTTTTTTTTGAGGGTAATAATAAAATATGTTGAATGAGATCATTTAGATTTGATTTGCTTGCCGCATTTCACTGGACAAACGGCCAGCTGGTTCCAGTTTTGTAAGCAGGAAAACAAGCGCGACAAACGCACATTAAATTGCTTAATATGTATGTTGGTAGTACCAAATGCCCCCCCAAAAATGTTTTGTAATTTTATGTTTTATTTTCTTTTTTATTGTTTAGCGTTTAATGGTCAGGTTTTACTTTCATTACGTTTAACATCACTTGGCAGACATTTAGCCAAAGAAATAATTTCACTTTTTGAATTTATGTGGGTTTGTGATGCTTAAACAAGCCCAGACATTTTAGTTAAATCGGCCAGTCCATCCTGTTGCCGGAAAGGGCGATCTGGCTGGAATCATTGTCCAGGCTGGATTCGCTCATCCCATCGCCAGATGAGTCCGCGTCCATGGAGACTGGGACTGAATGCTGTTGCTCCTGATCCCGCAAAAAATACATTCTGACATCAGAGTTCTCCTGTTCAGGCAGCGGATAATTGGGCAGCACCTGGCGGAATACATTGTAGCGATCCCGCAACTGGACATCCACTTCCTCTGGACGACGCTCCTGCTCCTGGAGAGACTGCAGCAGCGAGAAGAGGAACACTCTGTTCGCGATGTGACAGTCTGGCAGCAAACTGCGATCCTCAAGTTCGTTGAAACACATGTCGATCGGAGTGGAAGTACTCTATTCTTTTAGTTTGTAGTTCGTCGAATTTAATGTGTTAATTTTGAAAACGGTTGTGAGCTCTAGCTCGAAGTAATATGGAATAGGTTCTTTTTACTTTGAATTTAAAAGCATGGCTTACTCTCGATCATTTTAAAAGGCTTTAACACATTTCTATACCCTTTCAGAGCATATTATAATTTGGTACCTATAGCTAGTCACTTGAATCTTTCGCAACGGGCGACAAACAAATGTCGGTTTTGTGCTAAACTGTTGATTTCAGATTGGATTTTTTATACATTTTTTTGCGAAATATGGCTCACTAAACTTAGCTAACGTTCTCGTTTTATATTTGCATTGATATATTTTTTGTGATCGCTTTACAACGCACATTGCATAATTTACCTGCTAAACTGTTAACCCATTAAACGCCCAACAAAGGAATAGTTTTCAATAGGAACGGAAACAATCATATTCACATAAATTTAAAAGTGTGATATATGTATATGTACAATTAATACAGCACAAACATATATGAGTTGTCTGCAAAAAAAAAAACACTTTTTGCCATCCAAATTACCGTTATATGTCTCGTATTGCCGTTTTGATGTGGCCATTAACGTGTTTAAACTGTCAGTAAATTGCTGAAATAATAATGACAATCTCACATAGGGAATTGCCCTCTATACTGTATAAAAAAAGAAACAACAAAATTAATGGTTTGGGGTCAGATGAAAAAACAGAGGGTTAGGTTACTATATTATGTGGAATTTCTAAGCAAAAAATTATATGTTATATTATATGTTGCCATATTTTAAATTACACAATCTAAAAGGGTAGTTTGAATTATAAATGGTGATTTGTTTAGTTTACTTTGTTTGATGACAAATTTATTACTTACTTTTTACTGTCTATCAATTATAGAGTTCGAAGACAAAACATAATAACCTTATTGTTAAAATTGAGTGCGCTTTTTTTTAAAGTTTTTTTCGGGGGTATAGGAGTACCAACCCCTATAAGCTTGAGTTGAAGCCAGAAGCAAAGAAACGACTAAAAGTCCGAGAAGTTTCATCTTCCAAACGTCACGGCAGTTGGAAAACGAATATGGCTTTATCGCTCATAGCCAAATCTTATGCAATTAAAGCAGTTAATTTAATTATTATGCTATGCAGTTGTTTAAGCTCTAACGTTTTTTGGTGGAATAAAGTCGAAACAAAGTCGGTTTAGACTTTATCGATAAGCTTCGACTAACAGCGTAATTAAAAACATGTATTTAACAGATATGTCTAATTTTTACAAATGGTTTTTGTAGACTTAATATAAAGTTTACTTGCTTGCCATTAGATATGAATTTATGGTTAAAAACTTTATTTTAAGAAGATTATAAAATAATGGTATATAAAATCAGGCCGAGCAAAGATTAACTTTGAAATCCACAAAGTAGGCTTAAAAGTGTTTTATTTTTACTTAAAGAACTGAAATGCTTGTTAATTCAAAAGTACTGAGAGTGTAAATAACATGTGAAGTAAGACAGATTAGTTCTAGTTCATTAGCTTCGTTATCCAGTTAATTCGTTTCGTGAAATCGGTGATCTGACACCGGCACAATCCTTTGTGCTGCGATATCAGCTCGGCAAACTGGGCGACAATGGGATCCCGACCACAAGAGGCCACTGCCGTCACCGCATCCTCATCGTTCACGAAATAGGCTACGAACTGCAGATCCTCGAGGCTTCCGTCAATGATTACCTCCTTGTAGGATCCATAGCCGGCGGAGCGAAAGGCCTTGCCGAAGATCACGGTATAGAAAAAGGGAATGGCCTCCAGTTTTGCAATGCGGCCACACATGTTCATCGCAGCTATGCGTCCATGGTATTGGGCCAATCCATAATGGCTTATATTTACCCGATCTGTGACCCCTCCTAATATGTGAGCGTTGGCTATATCACCACCCACATAAACATTGCGCACATTTGTCTGCAAAAAGTCGTTAACATCCACCGAGCCATTGGGATTTAGTTTTACGCCAGAGTTTTGTAGAAAGTCAGTATTGCATTGGCAACCAGTGCCCAGAATGAGCAGATCGCATGGAATTCGCGACTTATCCAGTAGCTCCACTTCCGTAACCTCATCAAAGGAGTTTCCCAGGATCTGGGAGATACCACTGCTCATACGCAGCTTTACGTTGTTTTCCTCTAGGAGTTGCAGTATGCGCTTTCCTATCACCTGACCCAAAGTGATCTTAAATGGAACATCTTGTCGGGCTACCAGGGTAACGCTGCCCGCTTTGGTAACCAGATTGGCGGCAGCCTCCACAGCCATGAAACTGGAACCCAGGCACACCACCCGCGTTGTTTTTTCCACCATTTGCAGTATGCTCCTGGCATCGTCAATATTTCGAATAGTTCTTACATTTCCCAAATGCACGCCGGGTATATTGGGTCTTATAGCTGAATAACCAGTAGCTATATAGATTTTGTCATACATTAAAATCGTTCCATTGCTGCAATACAAAGTACTGCGAATTGTATCCAACTTTTCAGCGGAGACTCCCAAGCAAACCTCTATGTCGTAGTGCTTGTAAAACTTCTCGTCCCGAAGACACAACTGATTAGGTTTCATATTTAAAGAGTTCATGATCTCAATTCGATCGTAGGGCAGTTGATTCTCCCGGCAAAGGAGGATCAAGCGGCCAGTGAAGCCCTCCTGCCGCAGGGTCTCCACACAGACTGCCCCCGAAGGACCACCACCTACCACCACAAAGCATCTTTGATCCTGCCAGTTACGCCTGGACATCTTCTTGGTCCTCTGATTTTTTCCCAAATAAGATCGTTTGACCCGCACCAGCACCTGACCGCTGGATTCGACCTCCACCTGGTGACAGGGAAGCGAATCAAGGCCGGGAAAGTTCTCAATGTCACCAGTTTCCAGATTAAAACAGGCTCCGTGCCAAGGACATCGCACACGATTTCTGGGCAGGACTCCCTTGGACAAAGGAGCTCCACGATGGGGACAAGTGCCGCCCACCGCTCGCAGGATATCATTTTGCTTGACCAAGAGGATATTGGTGTTCTCGTTGAATACCACCTCCCTCATCTCGTTATCCTGCAAATCGGACTTATGGCACACGGCCACAGGATCGGAGTACTCGTACTTTTCAGGTAAGGACATCATTTTAAAATCATTTTGAATCTTATATTAAAATTGACTTTAAAAGTTAAGGAATTAAAATTAATTGACAGAGTATTAATAGAATACTTGTGAGAAAATGTTTTTATGCTTTCTTTAAAGCTTTCTTTAATTTCGTTTATTTTAGTGTTTTATGCTATTTTTTAATTAGTTTAAATCATATATGGAAACTGAAAAAGTATTTACCATTTATCTTAAGCAAAAATACCCACCATAAAAAATGAATTAAAACTTTCTGGTTAACAATTTTTGTTGTCTTTTATTCTTATGTGTCAAATAGTAATTTATTTCATCGCATTCGTTTTATCATTTTACGTAGTTGCTGTTTTACTGACATTTCTATTTGGTTGAAATATTTTTTGGTTTTTGTATTTGTTTTTTTTTTTTGTTAGATATAAATACGACATCACGTTTTCGTAATTGATATTTCTCCTATGCAATTTTGTTGTATTCCTATATAAAGCAATAAATAACTTGTTGATTTTTTTGTTTTGTTTTGTTTTTGGGGCAGGGCCTAACCAATGTTGTGCTCGCAATGCCCCGCATTTGTTTGACGCTATACAGACTTAATTAATTTAAAATTCAGTTTTAGTTTCCATTCACTATACACAAATATACAATATTTACAATAAAATATCAGGGTTACGAATGTAAATGATAGAGCGAAGTAATCGTTCAAGAACAAATGTAATCATAACGCTTAGTAACATTCAAGCCGTGTAAGGTGTATTCTCAAGCTAAGCCCACCGTTGGCAAACCGAATTGAAATCAAGGATTTTGAGCAAATTGTGTTGTTTTTTTTTGGGGTTTGTTCACTAAAAATTATAAAGGCTTAGTGCGTAAACAATAAGATGTGGGTTAAGACACACACGACAGCGTTGCCATATATATATATCTCATGGGTTAAGCTTTTCTCTTGCTGTTGCAGCTGTTAATGTTGTTGCTGTTGTTGATGTTGCTGCTGTTTACATTGCTGCTGTTAATGTTGGAGCTCAAGATTTTACTGCTGTTGCTGTTACTATTTCTGCTGCTGTTGCAACATCTGGTGTTGCTGCTGTTACTGTTGTGAGCTTTCAATATGGCGTCGCTGCTATAGTTGCGATGAATGTTGCTGATGTTGCTGCTGGGCAGCCGCCAACAGCAGACTACGTGACTGCATCTCAAAATAACGCAAAAGCAAATTTGAGTATCAGTAATGTACGCCCGGCGCTGACAAATTGGGGGCGGTACTAACACTAACACTGCCACTTCCACCGCTGCTGCTGTTGTTGTTGTTGTTGCTGTTATTGTTGTTGTTGCTGCTACTATTGTTGTTTGCATTGTTGTTGGCGCTGGTGTTGTTCGTGCTGCCCGAATCGCCCAGCCAGGAATCCGGACTGGGCGGGAAATCGGGATATCCCTGATCGGGACTAGAATCATTGCTCAGATCGGAGACATTGTTGCTACTGTGCAGGCGATGGTGCGATTTGTTGGCATGCAAACTGGAGCCCACCGCTTGATCTGAATGGGCAAAAGTTTAGGACACATTCAAGGTAATATCTCAATCCGAAACTCACCTATATTGGTGTACACTATATTATCCGGATACGTGCCGAACGTATGACCCTGCCCCACGGGCGGGGGTGAGCGACTGCTCGGCGGAAACTGCGACGGACTCGAACTGCCGTGCATGTAGGAGCCGCGGATGCTGTGCGGCGAGGCGCCCTCATCCAGACCCAAATTGACGGTGCTGTAGCTGTCGTTGCTCAGATCTGCAAAAATTTGAGGATTATAATAATAATACCTTTAACTTAAAAGTTATGTCTTTTATTTGAAAGCAAAAATTAAGAGTAAAAGCAAAATAAAGGTAAGACAAACATTTGTTTGTCTGTAAATTCGATTTTTTCCTTTGTTTTTAAATGGCAAAATATGTCTTTTGAGCCTTTGAGAAATTCTATTAAAAAGAGGTTTTCCATAGCAAACATTTTTTGTTTTGTACTTCCAAATTCTTATTACTAAAATACTGCCTATACAATTTTAACTAACTGTCTATAGACGATTCCTTTTTAAATTTGAAGCATTTCTTAGTACACAGTTTTAAAGAATATAAATATTGTTTTTCAAGGAAACGTAATGAAGTCCATTTTGTCTGACTTATGCCTTGCAGAGGATTCATATTTTTTTGTCAGGGCCTTAAGCTGTTTTCCTTCTAATCAAAATAAGCTCGAGGACTCACCGTGGTGACTGAAGCTGTCGTAGTCGACCTTCAGTTCATCCTTGTCGAGGAATTTGTCGGTGCGTGGCGAGCAGTTGCCCTTCATCGAGCGGAAGTATTGACTCCATCGCGTGCGTCCCGCGTCCTTTTTCAGTCGTTTCTCCTTGGCCCGCCTGTCGAAGGATGCAGTGGTGTTAGTAAGCGGATAGAGAAGGAAAAAGGAACCCAGAGGGACGCACCTGTTCTGGAACCAGACCTGCACCACCCGCATGTCCAGGCCCGTGTCCTGGGAGAGCTGCTCACGTACATGGCGGGCGGGCTTGGGGCTGTTGTTGTAGGCGGTTTTCAGGGTCTCCAGCTGCTTGGCGGTGATCGTGGTGCGCGGTCTCTTATTTGGCTGATCGCCATCCAAGGAGCCATCCAAATAGAGGCCTGAGGGGGGAGAGAATTCCATAATATTAAGGAGATCCTCTAAAGGAAGTTATTAGTGGATCACCCACCCTTGGCCTTGGCCTCCTCGTAGTCCCGCTTGCAGATGAGCTTGCGATCCTCCATCAGGTAGAACTCGTCGCCGGTGTTCAGGGTGCGGGAGCACATGGCGCACAGGAAGCACTGCAGATGGTAGACGTTGTCCTGGGCCCGACGCACCACCTGCGTGGGCGGTATGCCCATATCACAAGCGGAACACTTTGTACCGTAACGTCTGTTCGACCCGAACATTGGCAAATGCGACATGGAAGGAGATTTTTCATTAAACCAATTTGGCCACGACAAGGAAGCATACATTTATTTGGCATTTGAGAAATTTACTTACTTGAAGAAGTCCTCCTTGCAGAAGAGCTGGCCATTCCGCGCGAAACACTTGTCGTTCAGCTGGCCATGGCACTCGCTGCACTGCAGGCACTTGGCGTGCCACGTCCTTTCCAGCACCTTCAGGATAAAACGGTCCAGGATCAGCTCGTGGCAGCCACCGCACTTGGGGATCGTAGCTAAAAGAAAGCCCGAAAATATCCAATTAATTGCTATCGATCATATATATGTGGGTTTATGTTTGCATTCGCAGTAATAGCCTTTGTATTTTCTTTACCCATTCTGTTTGTTGTTTTTCTTTTTACGACTAACACAGATACAAATGTACTGAATCAAATCAAAACAATATTTAATTGAGCTATTTGATTTTAAATTGAATTTGATTTTGTCGTCTATTTAAAAAGTCACTATATAGAAAACGTTATTATCTGGTTTGAACATACAAAGTTTTACAGTCCAAAGTTTTTGAAAAAAAAAAAAAGTGATTCATAACATGGCTTTTCCAAAAAAGAATTAAAGAAAATTCGATTTTTATGCACCTAATAAAGAAAATTTGTGTCGGCTTACGGATTTTACAACAATATTTTTTTCTAACGTACTTTGTATTTTACATACATATGTTACGTAGGAATTGAATTAGAAACTTTTAAAGTATATTGCTGTTTCGGCACTGAGCGATTTATGAATTACCCAATTTTTGATTAGGTGTGTTTTCGTTAATTTTATGTTGTAGAAACTCATTTTAGTTTAGTTAATTATCCAGAGAAGATTATTTTTCGAGTGAATTAACAAGTTGACGCAAAAGACTTTGTAATGCATTCTATATTGCATTTTTAGTTCTTTCATAACAACTTTTTATGTTATTGCTAAAAATACTAAAAATTGCTTTTGAAATTCTTTTTTTTTTCATTTTCTTATGTTATTGTTGTAACATGTTAAACATGTTAAACACAATTATATTTTGATTATACCTTATTGGAATTCTGGTCATTTATCTTGACGATTGACTAATGAAAATCGTAGCAAATTAATAATTTCCTTTTTTTCATAATATTAACTTATATGGTATTATAAAATGATAAAATTCTAGCTTTTTGTAAACCAAAGTTTAAGAAACAAAATTTGTATGTCTTGAAATCAAATAGATTTTCTGATTTCATTGAAGGCTTTCATTTTCTTGTTGCCATGTCCCACACCTTGTGGAGGCATAAGTTTTCCAGCTATTTTCCCCTATGACCCACTAAGAGTGCAGGTCCGATGTGAAAAACCGAGGTCGTAACCCATTATCCTTTCCCAATTGCGACTTACATAGTAAGAACTCTGGCAATTGACTCAAATTAATCGGCGGTACGCGATCATCACATTTGCCATTGGACAGGAAGTCACTTTTGAACATCATTAGTTTCAAAAGTTCCATTGCTGTTGGCGGTGGAAATCCCGTCGCTCCTTGGTATGCAAATTGCTGATTGGTTTCTAGCTCTATGCGAACCAATCCACCATCACTTTCACTATTTCACACTGTGGTTTCTGTTGATTTAATCCACATTTTGTATGCTTTCGCCGAAGGCCAAGATAAGGGGTTTTCCTAGCAATTTTCCGTTTTTTATTTATTTAGTTTTAGTTTTGGTTTTTGTTTTTTTTTTTTGGTTGGCTTGTCAAAACCGTTATCACAGAATTTTAGCTGCACGAATGACCGGGGAAAAAACCGAGCGGCAACTTCGAGGCTTGGAAAGCAACTGACGACTAACGGCACACGATGGCACTGCTCATCGTGGAAGGGGGTGGTCTGCACACACACACACAGACGCACATGTACAGGGGCTGACATAATCACGGCTGGAATGGGGAAACCCAACCCTTAGCACTTCCAATTGGAAAGCTGATTCGGCTGCACCCTGTGCCAAATGTTTGCGTTGTTGTTGCTGTTGTGTCGACTGTGCCAGTTTTCCAGACTGGCCTTTTTTCGCTTTTCATCTTCTGCTACTTCTGTTTTTGCCCTCAACAATTGAGTTTGGGTTGGTCGCCAAAAACAAAACGGCGGGGAAATTGCATTGTAACACTTTGCCACATTCCATTTTCCACTGCCATATGCGTGTGCGTCTATGCGTGTATGTGTGTGTGTGGAGGGGGGTTTTCTTTTGGCTTTTTTGTGTGTTTGTGCCTGGGATTGGTTGTTTTGTGTGCGTCGACGTCGCCTGCAGTTTTCGGGGAGTGGTCTCTCGAAAAGCTCTTTTCAACTCGGCTTTTTACTCACTTCCCAACCCCCCCTCCTTGACAGCCCTCTCTTTCTGGCATTCGTAGCCCCGTCTCTTTTCCACTTGTGTGCTCTCTCGTTTTGTGGGCAAATTCGGTTGGAAAACACACTGTAGTGTACTAAAAATACACATAAATATGTTTGTATTGTTTTGCACTGCAGCTTGGCTCTTTCTTCTTCTTCCCTGCCATATCCTGCCTGCATGTGTATGTGTTAATGTATGTGTGCGCACTTGGCTGCCATTGCTTATTGTTGTGTCATTGTTTCGTAACTGTGAAAATGACCTTAAAGCCGTTAAATAGCTGACTGACTGACTTCGGCCGACCGGCTGATCGAGAGCACGTCTGCGCACCTACTACCCCCTGACCCCTGACCCCTCAGCCCCTCAAGCCCCACAAAAGCCACATAAAGAAATTCGACTTTGATTGCTCTTCAATTCATATTATCCAATAAAATCATTATTGTGACTTTTAAATCCTTTTTATTTTAATATACTTTTGTCCCACCAATTCAAAGTGTTCCCATTTATACAAATGATTTGTATCTTAAGTTCAATAACTTTAGTATTCTAATTGAAATTATATCTGCGGTTATACTAGCTTAGCTCATACAGTATTGACATTATTTTTTCTAAAACACATTTAAATATACATAGTTCGATTTCAAAGTAATATGTTTATTAAATGAAAACCACTAATAGTTCTAAAAATAAAAAACTTTTTCAATATAAACAATTTTTCTAAAATATATAAATATATTTATATAAATTTTCTTTCTTTTTTTAAACATCCCAATTTCTTTCTATACCTTTCTTATATTTTAAAAACAATCGATTTCCATTTCGAAAGTAATTAAAACTAAAAGTGCATCCTAACCCAACCTTATGTTTATATTACTTTGCTATCAAGTAAAGTTCGATCTGTTATTATTCCCAGTGCATTCAAGCGCTTTCGGCCATCCGTTAGTCGGTTGGTGAGACGAGGACGAGACGTACGCCTATGAGCTGCCAAGCGTTCGAGGCTCACAGTCTCTTTGGTCTCGGCCATTTTCCAAAAGCCAAAATGTGCGTGGCCAAAGGCAGCAACACCTACACATTCGCACGCAAACGAGGAATCCCACACATTCGTATTTGACATTCGGACTTTTGGACGTTTTAAAGGCTCTTCTTTGTAATTTGACTTGACAGTCTGGCTGAAATATTTTTCGTTATTTTTTCGGTTTTAAGCTATTTTTGTCTCTCAGATTTAATTCCTCATGGCATGTTACACTGAAACCTTATTTATAAAAGGGAAGCAGTTGGGGATATATTTCTTAGCATTTAAAAATGTTGGTTGTCATTTTGGTTTTACAAATTTGGTTCTAAAAGGCCAATTTGTATGTATATATATTTAAAGTGTAAGTACTTTTATAATATTATTGAATTATTTACTATTTATTTATTATAGAAATAATAGTTAAGAAAATTACAAAAACCAAATTCGTTTAAAACTTTAGTCTTAAAAAAACTAAGTTCTGAAAAAGTTTAAATGGTAAATGTTTCTAATTCATGTTATTTAACGCTATTCCAATAAACAGCTTATTACAAAATCATCGTTCATATTTTTCTGTGTCCTTACATTTCTGCAACTCCACTTAAATATTCGTAGTCTACTTCTTAGGGATTTCCCAAACCATATTGACAACAACGCAAGAATTGCAGCATATAGTACAATTGTGCTCTCCAAATGAAAGAAAACCGATACAAATTCATAGCCGACAGCGACGTTGTCAGGAGTCGACAACAGGATTCACAACAAAACAAGAAAGGAAAGCTAACTTCGGGCGGAGCCGAAGTTGATATACCCTTGCAGAATACTCTGTAAATTATATTTTCCAAAATTATTCATATGATGCATTCTTAATACTCATAAAAAATCCCAACTTCCTAACTTTACAAACACCAAAGTTATGGCATTTCCGATCAATCAGTTATATGGCAGCTATAGGATATAGTCGGCCGATCCTTATGAAATTTGGTAGGTCCGATTGATTGGCCAAAAATAAAATCCATAGAAAATCCCAAGTTCCTAACTTAACAAACACCAAAGTTATGGCATTTCCGATCAATCAGTTATATGGCAGCTATACGATATAGTCGGCCGATCCTTATGAAATTTGATAGGTCGGATTGATTGGCCAAATATAAAACCCATAGAAAATCCCAACTTTCTAACTTTACAAACACCAAAGTTATGGCATTTCCGATCAATCAGTTATATGGCAGCTATAAGATATAGTCGGCCGATCCTTATGAAATTTGGTACGTCGGATTGATTGGCCAAATATAAAACCCATAGAAAATCCCAACTTCCTAACTTTACAAACACCAAAGTTATGGCATTTCCGATCAATCAGTTATATGGCAGCTATAAGATATAGTCGGCCGATCCTTATGAAATTTGGTACGTCGGATTGATTGGCCAAATATAAAACCCATAGAAAGTCCCAACTTCCTAACCTAACAAACAGCAGAGTTATGGCATTTCCGATCAATCAGTTATATGGCAGCTATAGGATATAGTCGGCCGATCCCGGCCGTTCCGACTTATATACTGCGTGCAAAGGAAAGAAGGGTGTGTGCAAAGTTTCAATTCGATATCTTTAAAACTGAGAGACTAGTTCGCGTAGAAACAGACAGACGGACAGACAGACGGACAGACGGACAGACGGACAGACGGACATGGCTATATCAACTCAGGAGGTGATCCTGATCAAGAATATATATACTTTATAGGGTCGGAGATGTCTCCTTCACTGCGTTGCACACTTTTGACCAAAATTATAATACCCTCTGCAAGGGTATAAAAATCGAAAAAGAAAGGACCTTTTTTGAATGGCTGCCCCAGGTAAAATGGCGGCCCGCAATCGAAGGCAAATTGAGCGATACGCAGGCAGGCAAACAGATATATGTATATATATATATATACACATCCTTGTCGCTAAGCATTATCTGCCTGCAGGACACCGGGTTTTCTGGAAGGGGAGCTTAAATATGCTGGCGACGGGTAAAAGGCAGCCAAAGCTGGGATTACGTCTAGCAGGACCCAAAAGCAGCTCTTTTTCGTGTAAGCATATCGCACTCCCTCGATATCCCCGGCATAAGGGCAGGTATTAGCCATGCAGAGACAGGGTTTTCAAAAATTCATAGAGCCAGAAAAACTTTTCAAAGTGAACCCACGCAAGCACGCACTCTACTACTCAGTTTATTTTAGTCCGAGCTTGTTGCTTAATCGCAGCGGGCGAAAGACAAAATGCTCATCAACGTAGAGGGGGAGGGTGGTGGTGGTGGGTGGGCAGTGGGTGCCGGGGATACACCCACACCAGCCACAACAACAACAACTGCCACTTCTCCTGTAGAAGGTGCTCTGAGGGTTGCGGGCACGCCCTGTAAAATAACTTGCTTGCAGCGAAAAACCGCTAAAAAATTATCAATACCTCAACATAAACAATGTAACAATTTGGGGTTTCAACTCAAAGCAAAAAAGTTTAAATGATATCAAATTTCAATTGAATAGTTATCCATAAAGTGTAATCTTTGAATTAATTTATGGGCAAATGAAATACATTTTTTGTTAGGGATAAAACAATCAAAATCTAAGATCACAATTTTAAACACTTCTTTTTCAAGTTGATTGTACTTTTGTCAAGGAAAACTTGATAAAATTCTGTCTTTAGTTAACTTTACCTCACAATCATAAAATTCGTAAATATCATATTTTTAAGAACCATAACTAAAGAACCTGAAATACCTTACAGTAAAAAAGATATAAATTCTTTGGCTTTTCGGGATGGTGTCACTCCTTAATCATTTTTCTGGCTTCTGGAATATATTATTCTTTTTAAAGTGCACCCTTGACTGTATCCTGCGCCCCATTTTTCGATCCTAGCTGCTGGCTTCCGTAGTTGCTGTTGCAACGCTTGGGCCAAAAGTCCCCTGGCGACTTTAGCCTGTCGTGTTGCCTCAACGTTAAAACTTAAAAGCGTTGCCACCACTCAAATACTTTGAAGCTTACTCCTCCATATTGTTCGGTTTATAATTTATACACACTTTTTGTTTCCCTTCGGTTTAGCTGGTTCAGCTGTCTGCGGAAGCTTACCAAATTTTTGAGAAAAAAAAAACATGAAAAAATCCCCAAACCGTTTGCATAGAAAGTAAATTCATTTACCAACTAAGGCAAAGAACAAAGTAAAGTCCTTGGTAAACATGGTCAGGATATGCAATGTTCATAAAAATATGAATTTTTATCAGGAGTATCACCGAAATCTCTTCCAAAGAAATTTCAACCAAAAAACTAATCTCGGAGTCACAGAAAACTCCCAAATTTTAAGTAAACGTTTTTAAAGAAACCAAAAAGTAGGTTTTGAGATCTTAAAATCTAATAAACTAAATCAAACACTCCATAGATTCTGCACTGAATTTCCGTCGGTCAATTTGTGTTATTGTATTCCTATCCTAATGATATAAATAACTCTGTTCTGATCGATTTCGGGCCACCATTTTATTTTGGACAGTGCCGACATATGTTCAGATCTTTTGACGTAATTAGATTGACAACTAAATTGAGCCTTTCCACCTGAATAGCAAGTAAGAGTGCCCACCAATTGCAACTCGACAACTCCAAACAGCAAATGACCATAATCAACGTGAATGGCATGGCATGGACTGAACTGAACTGAACTGAACTCACTCTAGGCCACATAGCTCCACCTCTTCCATTAGACCCCGCTCGTAGACAAACAAAAGACCCATTTAGATAAAAAGTCGGCAGCTCGAAGTCATAATCATAATAGCGGGCGGGAGCGGGCCACTATTTATATGCCCCCTGAAACATTTCCCTGTCCACCCGAAGTCCACCTCCCGCAAAGTGACCAACTAAAAGTTATTACGCAACGCCCGATGCACTTCGAAAGGGGTAAAAAAAAAAGAGAAAAAGGACGACGGGAATCGATAGATAACGTGCTCCTGCCAGGAAGCACCGAACAGACCCAAGTCATAGAGCAAAATGCGCGATAAAATATTGAAAGCACTCCAAAAGCATTAATAAAACGGCATCGCTCCGTGGGTTGGGTAAGTGGGCACACGTGAACTTTACACCTCCGTCATAACCCGGCCAGAAACACAACAAAAAAAAGGAAAAAACAGACGGGCCGGGACACCAGGACTCGAGGACTCGAGGACTCCAGGACACGGCATTCCCCGCCAGCTGTGCCTTCATCGCGTGCGTGCCACTCGTTTGCCGCGGCGCACGCATCCATTAGGATTCAAATTGTGCGCGGTGGCGTCGTCCTCGTCCTCGTCCTCGTCCTGGTCGTCATTTTTATGCGCCGGCCTCTTTGACTTTGCCCTTTTATTTTAAATACCCTTTCAGGAGGTACTTTCTATGGAAGTATCTTTAAAAACAATACAGAGTACAAGTACTAGTTTAGTTTTCACAAAAACAATGTTTATGTTTCATGGATTTGATGTGCTCTAATTCGAAAAGCTACTTGTTAAGCATTATTATTAAAAATCAAAAACTTAACTCATTATAATTATTTAAATAAGATACAAATTTAAAACAAATCGATTAGTCAAAGCAATGTTCGCAAGATGTTCGTCTGAGTACTTAAATAATTTTTTACCATCTAAGCTAGGTTCATGTTCATCACTTGTCTTTTTTATACAGAAGGTTATATTTTTTCAATTAATTTAGCTGTAGCTTAGTCAAATCCATTTGGTAATCCTTGTGATAGAAAACAAACTTTGAAGGTCACTAAGTAAATTAATTCCAGACCATAAATACTTGCATCTTGTTAAGTGTGTGATATTCTAAAACACATTTTAAACAAATGAAAAGCATGATACAATTTAAAAACAGTATTAACATAAAAATTAGCTAATTTAAAATGTAATATTTATTTTAATATTTTTCATGTACAACTTATTTAAGGGTATACCCACTTTCATAATGTTAAACGAATTTTAAATGAACAGGGTTTGACTTTGTCTATAATTTGGGGGCTGATCTGAGCCACTGCACGCGTCGTCACTTTGCATAGGAAAAGCAGGGCGTCATCTGCAAGGACTCGTTGTCCAGGCTAAAGGACACGAAGGCTATAGCCACCGCATATTATTTAATTAGGCGGTACTTCAAGAACAACATTACGAAACAAAAAGTTTCGCCATTTGGGGGCAAACAATGTACAAAAAAATTGACACTCAACTTTGGTCGGGGTTGATTTGCGGGTGGGATGCAAAGCGATTTGACTGCGGGCTCTAAAAATTAAGTGAAGTTGGACAAGAGAAGACATTAAAAAAGTTACAAAAGTTACTGTAGACCAAAAAAGGTCAATAAAGACGTCCCGACGGGGATTTCCTGAAAAGAGTTTTAGATAAGTACTAGGCTCCAAGGAACTTTAAATGGTTTGTGAATCATCACCAAAACAAGCAATTAGAGGTTCTTTAATTGCAAACAGATGACGTCAAACAGACCAACATTTGGTGGTGGATTATTTGGAAAAATTAGTACAGATGAGGAAATGTTGATCGACTTTGCTCCCCTTATTTGTACCATTTATCATGATTACATATTTACATTTTCATTTTTAATTATGAATAAGTCGCATAAAAAGTAAACAAACATTCTGATTTAGGTTTATGTTGTATTATAATTTCAAAAACTTCGGTTTCTTAGGTTTATTTATTTAATTTCATTGTTATTCATCAATGTTAGAAACCTAACATAGCTAAAAACAAAAATACTTCTCTCAATTCAAGAGTAATCATGATTTATAAAAAAAAGGATTTATAAAGCCTCTTTTATTCCCAATTCCAGGAACCTAACATAACTAAAGGCAAATTAAACTTGGTAGTTTTAATAGTTGTCTGCCTACCACAATCAAATATTGTTGCCAAATGGCTTTACCACTAGAGTGTTTTTCCGGTCAATAGATTCGACTGAAGAAAGTCGAATTGGATGGGGGTGACTTTTCCTTGGGCCGTCGGCTGGCAAACTATTTATCATAAAGCAGCGACGGTGTCCTGGACAAAAGGAGATGGGAGCGCCGGCCTGGCAACGCCCCCTTTTAAGCTTTCCGGGGGCTTGCTCCTTGAAAGCGGGAATGGCAACGCATCTGTTCCAAAGCATTTATCAAAATGTCAATGCAGCACTTAACCAAATCCATTAAGTAACTTCGCCTTAGCCTCCGCATCCGCAGCCGCACTCATTCAGTCAGCCAGTCCGTCATCCAGTCAGTTTGTCATGCATTCATTCATCTATTCATTGGCCATAAAAAGCGCCGGCTATTGTGATCCACCCACCCACCTACCCACCCATCCACCCATCCACCCAACCACCCACCACTCCGTGGGCAAACGGGTAAATGCGTCCATTTAGCGGCAAACAAGCGACAGATCCGCTTGTAATCCTTTAAGTGTATGCAGCGCCAGCCAGCCATGGATATGGATGGGATATATATATAAAGTGGAGGGAGGGCTTGAGGGGCAAAGGATTCCAGTGGGCGTGGCACTCGCACACAGACGCACTGAGTCAGCCTGGTGACAGCAAGTGCAATAATTTGTTTGCAGTTTTCCCCGTTAAGTGCTCTATTTTGTACAAATGGAAACATCACCAGCAGCAGCAGCAACCGCTCAGCCAAAGGAAAGTGCTCTTGTTCGAGGGTGTTGTCTGTATCCTGGCCCACATCCTTCCCCTCGTCCTGCCACTGCCCTCCCCCCGAAGCTGTTGTTGTTGTTGTTGCTGCCCTAACGAAATCAATTCGACAAAGTTAAATAAAGACGAAACGAAGGGTGGCGGACAAAAGGACTTGCCCAGGCTCGAATCGTGACTGACTCGGAGCTGCCTCATTGACAAAGTCAAGTTCCGAGTGGCACAGTGGTCACGATTGCCTTATAATAAAATTAAAAAAATATATATAATAGAAAGTTTATTTATATCTTAAAAACAAGGAACGTCTTTGTACAGGAAAAAGGCAGCATTCAAGAGAATTTTCTGCCAAAATATCTTTTGCTTTTTTTCATTTCGATTAACCAATTTATATTTTATATATTTATATTTTGTATTACGTTTTTAATCTTCAGAATTATTTGTTCAATAGAAAAATATCTAAATATCTATTCGCTTTATTATATTTGCAACAAAATCTAATTGCACAGAAAAAGGAAAGTTTAATCACCTTAAAGTTTTGAAGGAAACCCGATTTATTAAAACCACTCAAGTGAAATAAAAACTATTTAAAAATTTATTTATATGATTACAAAAGTTCAAAGAGAATGGAAACCAAAAAAAAGGAGTAAAAACTTTTTATTCGATTAAAATTGCTGCGACCAAGTGTTCACCCCACTCTGGAAATACAAATAAGAAAGGAATATCCGAGCGACCGCCGTTGAGCTCTCGTTTATGACAAAATCCCGCTGTTTGTTTTCAGAGGTCCACACACACACGAAATATTCATTGCCTCTCCATATTTAAGGACATGCACCCCGGGATCCGCGGGGTGTTAACAAAGCGTAGCACCAGTCGTGGGTTAACTCGCGTGGGGCATTGATGACATATTGGCGAAACTCGGGGGTACTTTGCTCTACATACCGTTAATGTTAATGCTTTTAATGTAATAAAAGCATTTGCAGCATTTAAGGGCGTTCTTGGGTGGGTTGAGTGGTTGGTTGGTTTGCTTCTCGGTCTGAAATTGGACAGGTTTTGGGTTTGTTCTCACTTGTTGCCGCGATCGTTTATGTCACTTGTCAGCAAGTGATACTAAAGTCCAGGGATTTTTAGATACACCCAGCTCCTATGCCCACTGACCTCATGAATAATCCGGTTTTCCGGCGAAAGGGAGCGCCGGTGCCGGAGGAGGAAAACTGGTTTCCAGGACACTCCCTCTATTTCGCCAGGTGAAGACAGGCAGGCAAGTTTATTGTGAAACTAAAATGGGTAAGCCATAAAAAGAACGGCTTGGTGCTTAACCTTTTGAACCCCGTAAAACCCTCCAAAACTGTAAGGGTGCTGAAAATTTGTCGGTGAAAACAAAAACTTGCTACATTTCATGGCGAAGCTTTTTGCTGCAATATGTTGCTGATTATGCCGCTGGGATTAAGTGTCAGTCTACCAACTGCATAATGACCTTAATCAATTTGCCCAGCCACCCCTGAGAAAAACGTTGCGGGGCTTTCAGCAGGACTCTTTCAACTGTTGCATGCACATCCGCTGCAAGATGGGTTCCACTTAAACCCCCGGTCATCGATATATTGAACTAAGGAAAACGCAGCAATAAAAAAAAAGTGGAATACTCCAGACCTCCTGTAACCAGAGATGAGTCAGTTTGGTTCGGGGCGAGGAGCAACTGCAACCCTCGACCCGCTAAGTGGACTCATCATCCCGGACACGCGACTCGAGGGCCCAACCCTCCTCGGATAGTTATCATCGTCATATGGAAATTCTAGCCGCGTGGAAAAACTCCGGGAAAAACGCGTGCGGCTTAGTCGCGACTTAGGTTTCCCTTTAACTTTTTGCAATGCGAAGTGGCGAGGGCTCAGTTCGTAGGTGCGAGCCACGCACTTGACTTGTTAGCCACGTTAAAAGCGGATCACACGTGCCTGCAATTAAGGCTGAAATGGTAACTCGATACGGAAACGGGTCTGAGGGCACCTCAGCAATTTGGCCGTGTTAACACGAAGCCTTCCTTCAACGGTACACTAATAAAATATTATGTCTATATTGGGTTAAACAAAAATATATGGTTTATAAATTAATGGCCGTAATTGAAGTATGTCTTTGGATTTGATCATTACTTTACCTGATCAACCATAACAATCTTTCTTAGCTTTGAACTGAAAAATAAGTTACAATGTTTGCCTATACATGTTTTTTCAAAAATTAAGAAATTACGGTTTCAATTGATTAATTTATGGCTAACTAGGTCTATGTTTACTTATACTATTGAAGTAAAGCCATACTTTTTATGAAATTCTTTAAGAAACACAAATATATCTTACAGATTGCAATATCTTTCATATACAATAGTATCTATAAAATTAAGAATTGATGATTTCGGATTGCCATTGGTGATTTATTTTAAGTTGTGCCGTAAAATTCATATTATTTTACATCTAAAAATGCAATCCATGCATTTCTCTGCCCTAATTTTTCGCACAGTGCACCTGAAGTGCGTGTGCTCAGCACCCTAAAGCTGTCTTAACCAGATAACTGCCCATCTCCGACAGCTGCGACGACGACCAAGTTCATTTCCATTAACCGGCAAAGAGGCGTTTAAGTTAATAGCAATGGCCCCCGGAACTCGCACTCCCATTCGAGGCCATCGTTGCCACTCCGGAGTGCGGAGTGCGGAGTCCGGAATCCTGACTCCCCTCCATTAGCGCGTGCCGTGCCCCAACCGACGGCGTGTTGCACTTTGGCTTTGCCACTTTTAGTGTTTCATAATTAAAAATGTTGCCGGTGTCGTGTGGTCGCCATGCTCTCCGGTTACCAGATACCAGATACTCTGGATCTGGATAGCAGCCACCATCAGCTCATGCAATATTAAGTCACGGGGACGCACAAGGTGGGCCCATGTCCCCAAACCCCAAGACAGAAACCCCATCTGCAGCTGGGCCATTTTGTCGCCTGTTTGGCCGCCATTTGCCAAGGTGAAAGTCTTTTTGGGCACCTTTTAATGCGTTTGCTTTTAATTCCGGGCCGTGAGCACTTATGGCCGTGTCCTTGCCCCACCGTTCATGCCCCACCATTCTTAGGCATTCAAAGTAAGTGGCAACAAAGCACTGCGACATGTTTGCCTCGGCTTTCAGCAGGTCCTTTTTTATTATGCCTATTATAATTTACTTTATGCACTTGTTTCATATTCCGTTTCCTTTTCAAGCACTCGGTAGTCTGATTAAGTAATTGTGGAAGGCTTTTCTATGGCAGGACTTTTGTGGGGGAGTCCTTACCGTACAGCTGCTTGTTGTGTTTTTCTTTGGCATTTATGCAATTTGTTAATTGTGGTTACAGCCGGGTTCCATTGTCTTTTAAATGGTTTGGTACTTTACCTGCCCTTCAAAGGTTTGTTACTTTACCTGCCCTTCAAAGGGTTATTTCAAGTTTGAAATTTGATTTTGTTTTTGGATATATAACATGGAACAGCAAAGTGTGACTTGGGCGAATACAAAGTTTGTACTTATATATATTTATCGTGCTCTCTTTAAAATTTGTAAAACGTTGACTTTACAAAATATCAAACACATTTAATTTTAGGAAATCATGTTTAAATCGAAAATCCCAAGGACCTTTTTAATATTGTGATGTTATGCCATGAACTGCATAGAGTTTCTAAATTTAGTTTTAATTCATTTGTTAATTGCGTACCCTAATATCAAAAATTGTAATAGCGTTCTCCTGTTAAATCATTAATTTATTGCACACTCCTAAATAACAGGACGTGGTAATAAACCACTAAAATCAAAGCCAACAAAAAACTGTATTAAATTCTTGGCTTTAACCAAAAATTAACTGTCAAAAATGTTAGTTCAACAATTTGAGAGCAAAAACTGCTTGTCAGGACAATTGGACCAGGGGAAAAAGGGGAGCGGTGGGCGGGGCAATGGGGCGGCAAGCGAAGGCGGGGGCGTGGCAGGGCGCACTGCGGGCCGTGCAACACAATAACTTTTCAATTTATGGCGCACATTCCATCTGACGGCCATTAAACAATGGGATCCACTCGCCACACACATTTTCCTATTTTCTGTATTTTTCATTCTTGTTTCAGTCTTTCTCTTTTCAGTTTAGTGTTTTTTTTTGTTTTTTTTGTTAAAGCTTTTGTAGTACGCTTGGCTTTCGGCTACTTTGCAAAAAAACATTTTGTTCGCTTGCTGATATTTCTCTGTTTTCCGCCTCTTTTTTTTTGTATTTTTTGCTGGCAAACAAAAGGCGCACGCCCGTTGGCAGCCATTGAAGCGTCAAGTCCGAGAAGCAAGCTGACCAAACGACCACCGGCACCCTTGACCGTAGCTGTAAAACGTCACAAAAAAGGTTTACGGGCGGGAAAATGCTGGAGCTGCGAAGAATGGGCGACAACGACAAGCCCATGTCGGATGTGGAAAGTGGGCTGGTGGAAAAGTGGGGAGAAAGTGGAGAAAGGAGAAATGTGGTCCTCGCATTTCCAATTTTGAGTGCCACCCAGCTCGGGACCCATCATCAATCGGGCTCGCCTCCGCCTCGTTGAGCCGCCTTTATGGTTATGGACGGGCCGTTTCCTCCTCCACGTCGTCGTGGTCGTGGTCTTGGACCCGTCCGTATTCCGTATTGTGTCCCAACTGCAACTTCATCAAGTTGGCAGGAACCATCGGGCATGTCAGGTCCCGGTCCTCCATAACCTTTCTGTGCACTCCAGCAAATCTTGGGACATTTTATAAGATTGAATAAATTATTCTCCTATTTTTCACTACCTTACGTTTGCAATACTTAACTTACTATTTATTTAAATAGATTTGTTAAAGAATTAAACTGTTTAACTCCAGAAAGATTTATAAATAAAAGTATAATCTTCAAATTTGGCCTAGACATTTTTAAAAGATGGATTGATCGTCAAAAAGAAGCATGTCTTCGTTAGAAAAGTAAAACAACCTGAATTTCCAAACAAATAGTAAAGCTATTTTCTCTGAAAAAATGTATAATTCTTGGACTATATTTTTATAAGAAATATGAATAAATATTATTTTCATAAAATATATAGGTGAAAACTTTTTGAAGATGTTCTAAATTTATGTTTAAGTGTACCAGAAGCAAAAGTGGGAGCAGCAGGCAAAAAAAAAAAAAAAAAATGGCAGAAGAAAAAGGTTTATTGCGGTCTCTATAAAAATACACACTTGGGGTGATTTCCTCCTTTGAAGCTGGCACAAAACGTCCTAGGTGTGGGTGGGATGGGAATGGGGATTGGGATTGGGATGGTAGGGCGTGGAATCGTTGGGGTTGGGTTTGGGTTTGGGTTAGCTGACTGCCATTGTTTGGGGGTTAGGTGGATGGGTGGTTCTGCTGGGTACGTCTGCTCTAACGACTTCGTTTTGGTGCCCATTTTATTTGCCTGCTCCTCGGAGCTCGACTCTACTCGACTGTGCTGTGCTCCATTATCTTGGCTTTGCCTTTATGGTCTTTTGTGTGCGTTTGATGAAGCCAAGATGGCGCAGAAAATGGTTGGCCAGGGTCGGTGTGTGTGGGGCAGGATGGAGAGAACTCCAGAATCGCAGGAGGGGCAGCAAAGAGCTATTTCTGCCCGCCCGCCTGTTGTTGAATTATCAGCCACAAAAATGGACGTCGCCATATTTATAAAGGGGCCAGAAACGCAAAATGTGCGCTCAAAAAGAAAGCAAGAAAACTCTGTGCAAAGGAGTGGAAATATTGAGATTGCGGATTCAATTTTGCCAGAATTTATGCGCATCTCTTTAAGGAAGAACCATTTACTTTTTACGGCTTGAAATTCTGTGGCATTGCTTAATTTATATTAAAGTAACAACATAGAAAAAATATTCTATGTTGAACCATTTAAACTTTACAATACATTTTTGGTAGCGAGTTTTAGTTGTTGCTTTTTGCACTATATAGACGATTGCATTTACCACAGAAATTTTTCTTATACTTAGCTTGCTGTAATAAATTAAGAAAACAGAAGATTTATTTTTGTCTTTAGTTTTAAACAAACTAATTTTACTCCGCTTTTCAGCTAACTAAATCTTTTTTTTAACAGAAAGTTTTGTAAAACTATTTGATTATTTCTTCACCAACATAAAAATTGTCTACGATTTATTAGCTATTTTTACGGACGCTCCTTCACGTGACAAATAAAGTGAAGTTCTAGCCTCTCGACATTCACTTTGCAGCGAAATACTTTCAATCTGTGGCCCTACGAATGTCGTAACTGCATGGTCACGTCCGCAGAGCCACGCCCACACTTTCCTGTCCAACGCCTCCTCGGAGTGAAGCCCATAAACTCAACTTAGCTGCAAGTTCTCAGTTGAGATTCGGCAAACAAAAAATTGAGACGTGCAATGGCCCGCTGCAATCACCAATTTACGTGACCTCCCTGTGGCACAGGATTCGGAATGTCCTGACACGCCCACAATGGTGACCCAACTGCATGTCTACCCAGAGGTCATCACAACATTTCCACCCACCAGACCAACCCTTGCACATTTACACACGGCAAAATATTGAAAAGGAAAACAGTTTTTATATTTAAGAATTCTAAAAACTATGTTAGAAAAAACTTTGTTTTAAAATTCAATTATAAATATACACATGTTTGTTCTCTTGTTTTAATTTTGACAGATTCGACTGCAGTTTAAATACATTTTCTATCTAGCACTATACACATAATATCAAGACTATTTATATGTCATTATTTTTCGAAAAGAGTTTAGGTTAACTTATCCAATTTTAACTATAAATAACATTAGATTTTCTCAACGCCACCAAATACATTTTCGAATAATCGTCTTGCTTTTAATTAATATCATATATTTTAGGGACTTATAGATTTATATTCCAATTTAATTTAAACTATGGCTTTTTTCTCGGTGCACTGCCTAAAGTAGTTTGACCATTTGGAGTTCACTTTAGCATTCTCGGTTGTGCAGCTTTTATTTTCCGTCGCTGTGCGATTCCCCAATGTGCTGGCAACTGGGAGCGGAATGCACTTGGAGTGCATTCTTTATGCCTGCTCATATCCGTGTAGATGTGCCGGGGACATAAAGTATCAAAAATTCAAGCACCAGCCACAAAAACCTCTGACAAAACTGACGGCATTTTCGCACTCAATTACTTTGCATTAGAGACACCAAAGAGACGTGGGGTTCCGATTGCGAGGGTTGCCAACAAACAGGGATTTGTGTCGTTCCATTAAAGTTTTATTCACGCAATCGACAGGGGAGAGGGGGGTGAAGAGGGGAGGGGGCTTGGCGCAAGGACTCGATTTCGGTTTACTCCTTTTGGACGGAGAAATTCAATCCGAAGGCCAGCCCACAATCCCACCCAACTTGTCTCGCCACGGCCCGAGTGATAATAAAAAACAATTTGCCACCCATTGGGCATTAACGACAACAAACGACAGCCGCACCAGCTTCCACCCCCCCTCACCCTCTCTACCCAGACTATCCTGACTTTCAGGACCTCCTGATCCACCATCCCCTTTCCGGAGTTGGCGTGTCTGGTGCAGTTTTGTCACAAATGGCAACATATGGGCGAATGGTTTCAAGTGGCCAAAGGACGACGAAGGCTCATGCAATAAAATCATTTCGTTCAGTGAACGCTTTCAGCATCGAATAATTTGCGACATACGCTCAAGTCAATAGTCTGCTTCAGGTCAGAATTGTGCTACGAATCGCAAGTATTTGAGACTTCGTGTGTCATGGGTGTTTGGGTGTTTTGGAAATAAACCCATTTATCTATTTGCCAGCTTGAGATTTTCGATTCGGTTTGCTATCCTCTTATCGGGTGGCAAGATTGCCCTTCCCCCACATTCGGATTACTGGGTCAACTGCAATCCACCTTTTTAGACAAACATCCGATAGCGACTGCACTGCCGGTGACTTCAAAGCCTATAAATAACTTTACTCTAGATTTAATAAACGATTATATTGGACTTAAATCCAAGTAGTAGCCAGTGTTTGTACTCTATGGGCTTTACGCTGCTTTGTGAATTGCCCCAATCGGCTACTTGAGGCGCAATCAGTGCCACACATTTATATGGCCACTCGACGGAGCTCAGGTTTTCGAGTGGCCCGTAAGCCCCATCTGGCCCTCTCTTCCTCTTCCCCATCCTCCTACCCCCGATCCCCTCCAGAGATAGCCGGCGTGCCCCCGTCCAACTGAGGGTTAGGCCATCGCTAGTTATACAACATTGGGTTGACACTTTCAAGTGCTCGCTGCTTTGGTTTCGTTGAAAAATAGTTCACAGCAATCTGTGTAAACATTACGGCAAACTGAAACAGAAACCGAACTAGATACAGAACCTCCAGCGGCACTTCTTAGATGTCCGGACAAACGGACAAACAACCCACTGAAGAAGGCTTGGGGAAACTCAGCAAATGGATGCCTGAAGATACATTTCATACCCAGTTAAAATATGGTTGATCTTACTTATGGAAGAGGTTTTATTCTGGTTCCTTTACTATATTTTCTCTGAATTATTGGAACTTATTTAATAGGTTTCTACAATTCTTGAACATATTTAAATAATCATAAAATTATAAATTGTACAAAACGACGAAACTTCGTTCTTAAAGTTTCTTATGAAAAACTATTTCTTAACTTTCATTTAAATCTAACATTTAAACAATAAATTTCTTTAAGCTTTAACCACAAAATATTATATAATATTATATTTAAACTTGTGAAGGAAATCAAAATCGTATTTTATTCTTTTCACTAGAACATTATGTAATGAAATTTTTACATTCAAAATTTAAGATCGTGAGTATTTTGGATCTCCTCATATTAACATTTTTAAAATAGGGGTATACTTTAGGACTTTTATTTTAATTTAAATATTTTAAAAACAAATAGCTGGTATTATAAAGTCACACAGTCATCAATAACACTCTATTTTCGATCCGTTTGTATAGGTCTCGAGTGACACTTATCTGTTGTGATCGTTTCCATGAGAGCGGTAAGGAAAGGGTTAGGCAGAACTTAACTTATCGTGCCGTAAGCCCGATAAGCCCCTATAAGTGGCCATACTCGTAGGATTGACTGCTGGCTGTTCTGTTCCGAAATCAAAACAAAAAGCGAATCTGCAATCTCCTTTTTTTGCTATTTCCGTGTGGGTGAGTTCACTGTCTACTGGTCGAACTTTGCAACTTGAACACATGGCTCATCCCAAACGACTCTTTTTATCTACTTATCGACTATACACTTTCCGCCCGCTTTTCTGATTGGCGTGAAATCAAACTCTCCTTGAAAGTAGTGATAAGTTAACTAATCGCGGCTATTATTGTTGAAAATGACATATCGAGAATTAGATTGCTTTATAATGACAACATTTCCAGCATATACAGAAGTGGATCCCACGTGAATAGCTTTTTTTGCCAATAATAATAACACTTCGATTTTTTAGCATTGTCTGTGACGCGATAATCGTTAACTAGCGAAAAACCCAAAAGATAATTTCAGCTAAAATTAGTGACTTACGCGATCTTGGTTCGTGACTCATTTGAACGATCAATAGCTTGGCAACAAAATTAAATGAAATTAAATACATCTAAGCATGTTATTTCAGGTAATTGGACTGTACTTTTAGTTGGATTTAACTAAGCAAAAGAATCACTACTCTCTACAGATATTTTTAAAAGAATCGCATTTTTTAAATAAGAATTCAATTAAAGTCATTTAACTGAGATCTTAGAACAATGCTTACTTCCTGAAATGTAATTACTACTAAGATCATATTTCATTCAAATAACTTTTCTAAGTCAAAGTAAACTAATGCCAAAAACGTTATAGTCCATGTTTAATAGGCGTTTTTGTTAAACTATTAAGCTATAATAGAACAGAATGAATTCAATACACAATATTACATATAAGTTGTTTAGTTGTTCGTTCTCTGATGCTAAATTAATATTAAAAGTTATATTTTAATACCTTCGAATAACACTCAATAGCTTCATTACCCTGTAACTATTATTTTGGTTTGGTATACAAAAATATCTATAAATTATTAAGAATAATAGTCACCCCCAATTTGGCTGCAACATCGATCCATTAAATCCATTTTTTTCTGATTTGTGCTGCTAATAATGTGCGGTTAACTTTGCTGGCCAAAGAAGGCAAACACACAAAGATGGAATCAAAAATCCAAACAACTATATCCGGCTTGATTGAAAGGTAAATACAGCACAAATGGACAGGATCGGGAGCAGGAGAGATGGATGGTGGCCATGGACAAAGCGTCCTGGCTTTATAGCCACCTGCTGGGACCACCTGTTTAGATATGCCTCGGACAAAAGAGTCCCGGAATCGAGACAAAGAGCATAGCGATGTGGAAAATAATCAGTGATAAAATAAGAGCATAAAAGGACCGCCACCAAAAAGGGGTGGATAAATTATATTCGGGAGTGGAAATGGGAGTGGCACTTCTCAGGGGTGGACCGAATGAAAAGAAAAATTGTGTGCATTATCCTGCGGATTCATGTTAATAGGCCTCATTTAACGCTGCTGGGGTAGGATGGCTACCCATTTTGAAGACCTGCAATGCCAATAAAACCATAAAAATCACTTCTTTCCCCTTCCCTCTGCCCAAAACATGTTGGTAAGCAAAACGAGATACTCGTACTTCTTTCGGAACACAGTTTCTGTTTCATGTTTTGGTTTTTGGCCTTATCAATTGGTACATTCGGTGTGTGTGTTGTCTCTACTTGAGCACGAGGTAGGCACCTTGTAACCGGTGAAACAGAGTGTCAACAACAGTGTTGCCTTCTCAATGGGCAAATCTTGTACCAGTCCAGATACAGACGATATATACGATAACCGCAGGAACACACAGGGCACACAACTGAAAATAGAAAACGAGAAGAATGCACACGTTGCGTATTTATAGATACCCAACCAGATACTTAGATATCGCGGTGGGTAAAGCCTTATCAATGTTCAAGGTATCGACTGAAATGCCGTTCAAATATTTACACCAGCAGCAAAAAGATATTACCCTCCACCCGGAGCTACTGCTCCAGAGTCCGGACTCCGGAGAAGATGATAAGCGGGAGCGGACATGGGTGCGCTAATTGCGGAATGATAAAAACCGAAAGTAGCTAACCGTGGCGGCTACCATGGACTACCACTCCCTTGGACCACCAGCCCCTTCAATTGCCAACGGCCGCGGGCCAAAAACCACGCAAATGTTTCATCAACTCGGTTACCATTGCCAGGATTTCGGATTCAGTCAAATAATAAAAGCGCGAGCAAGTTATTCTCTATTTGGCAGTATAAAATTCAAATACTCTGGCTAAATGTTTGCACACATCGGTATTTACTATTATTTTTATTTCACTCTACAATTAGTGAACATTTAACAAGAGTTTTCAAATGGATTGTGCATTTTATTTGTTTTTCTAAAGGTATTTTTAAATGTACTGTTTATGGTAAACAAAACTATATGATTGTTTCGACTTAAAAACAAAGTAAACTCATGAAAAATAATAAAACTATAAGGTAATTTATTATTTCAATGGCTATGCTGAATTTAATAAAATTTTGAACAGATTTTTAATCAATTAAGCTCTGAAGACATATTATTGGTGACCCCGAAAGATTAATTAAGTGTTAAAATATCATAAAGATTTTTAAAAAGTATAAAAGAAATCTTATGTTTTTTATGCAAATAAATAAAAAATATATATTTTAAGGAAAGTATTATCTTCATATTTAAAGCGCAGAAAAATAAATAAATATATAGTCCTCCTTAAATTCAATGCTGAGAGCTGTTGAAAAATCGTAAAACTCTCTGCAAGAGTATGACAATTAAATAAAATAAGAATTCGTATCTCTGTTCACTTTGTTATTGCCAGCATTTTCGACTCGTATTTGCCTAAACCGGCCCCCAAGGAATACGAAAAATCTTCTGAACCCCAACACGTTGCTAGACAGTCCTTCGGTGGATGGGGGTATGGAATCGAGGATGAGGATGGGGATAAAAATGAGGATTCGGATGCGGATGCGGAAGCGGATGGGGATGCCTTGTTCAGTCCTCTCCGGGTTGTTGGCAGCTTCGAGCATATTACATAAAATAAGAAAAATTATGATTTTCACAAGGGGGGAAGGAAGTGGAAGAATTTCGGGTGGGCAGAGGGGCAGGCTGTTGCTTAACTGTCAAAATCGTGTAATTTAATAAAGTTCGCTGCGGGATATTGTTTTTTATAGAAGCCAGAGCAACATTGAGACAGCTTTTGCCAGCTGCCAAATGGGGAGTGGCTGGTAAATTGTGGCTGTTTTTTGTTCAGGGGAGATGGGGCAATGTGGCTCCTCAAAGTGTGCTGCACAAATACAAAAATATTCAGTTCGCTTTAGTTACATACAGCATTGCAACAACGCAATGTTGTCTTGTGGGCCCGCCACAGGCACTCCACAAACACACTCAAGGGGGACAAATACCCCATATATATATATATCTATATATATGGACATATATATCCATGGATATGAACATATATAGCTGCGCAATGTTTTCATACATTTCACTTGTTTACTCCAAAGCAGCGAAAAAAGTTTTTACTTTGGAAAATATACAGAACTTGTGCGTTGTGGCGAGTGGAAAGCAATTCTGGAGTGGAGACAACGTCTAAGACCTTTGCAAACGACAAAATCTAAATAAATGTTACTCCCAGTCTTACTTTCAAGTCCTTAAATCCACTTCCTATGCTCAAAATGTATTTTATTGACTTAAGGAACTTCCTTAATAAGTTTTACAAATGGAGGTCTTAGAAAAATTATTGGGGAAGTTTAACTAATGATTGCCTACCAATTTATATAAATATAAAAATGGAAATGTTAAAAGAAATACAATCCTCCATGAAACTATAAAATAAATTATAAAATAGTTTCAAGCAAGTTTTGGATTTCACAGTTACTTATTTTAAACTTCACAATTTGTTGTAACGTCTTATATACATTTTATATACACCTGTATTTAATAGCCCTCCAGTATATCCCTTTTTAAAGCTAGTCCCAGATGTCTTTGCTATTCTCAGCTGACATCTCCAACCATTTGTGTGTCGTTTATTTTTTACCAAGCGAAATTCCTATTTTATTTTATTAAGCAGCGAAGAAATATAAAAGTAAACAGTTGACTGCAAAAAACACACATGACTGTATACACCCTCCTGCTAAGAGGAAAAAATAAAAAAAAAAGAGAGAAGAAAGACAGGCCCTTACCCCGCAAAAACCCACGCCCACACGTTTCCAGCGTCATATGAACGCCCCATTATTTACTTAACATAACTTGAACATTCGCCTTCAACCCCCCGACCAAAAAAAAAATACCCTCCAAGGGGAGCATCAGACGTAGCCAAAAAAAAAAAGAAAGGAAAAATAAGAATCAGGTGGTGTGGGGGGGGTGGAAAATGAGAGTGGGGGGTGGAAGGTAGTCGCTTGGCTTACCTGCCAGCCGGCAGTTGGCTAGTCAAAAAGCTGTCGTCGATGCTAAGCGCAGACCCAGAAAGCCATCAAATATGCAGGAGGAGGAAATGTGCAGGACCCCACAATTCACCATCACAACCCAGGCCCAGAATTTCCGGAAAAATGGCGAAAAAATGATTTATGTGGACGCCATGCAAGAAGGAGAACGAACGAATGAACGAATGAACGAACGGACGGACGGACGGACGGGCGGAAACGAAAAGCCAACAATAACCGGGAAAAATAACAGAATCAACTGATTTCTCAACTTGGCTCTGGGCCTGCTTTTGTTTGCCAGACTTTTTGCTGGGGGATGCTGATAGACCCACAATTTTACCTTCCGTTTGGGACTTCATTCTTGTTTTTCCAGCAATGAAAAATGCTGAAAGTATGCTTCACAGACAGCGGGCTCCAATGGTATTGGGGTCACCGAAAAGGCATAAGATATTGATGTCCCCAAGGGGGGGTTGTTTTTTTTTAGGCCTGCACTTTGGAAAAACGTTACGGAATCCTTATAGATGGTGCATGAGATATTAATGCTAGAGGTTCTCATTTTCCAAGGAATGAAAAGATGTTCAACATAACTTAAAAAGATAGAAGAATGTTTATGTTTTGGTTGATGCTATAATTTATTTTTGTTGGTTGAAAATTATAGTTTTAAAACTTACACTTTAAAGTAAGACATTTAATGTAATGCTTAGAATTTTTAAATAAATTGATTAAAGAATGTTTGTTTAAGCAGCAAACAAAGAAACCTTGTAACTTTTGTCAAAGTCAAGGCTCAATTTTTATCCTACACCCATTCTGGTCTGAACTTCAAAATTCAAAAACAAGGTAAGTGTGTAATGAACTTCGAATATGTTTTATACTGTTCGTACGAACTTCTTTACACACAGATGTCCGATATCAACTTGGTTGCATACAACGTCTTTCGACGCGATCTGGCCAGGATCTTCAGGACATTCAATTCGTCTACACAAACCGATTTTACGGATGAAATCGGCACAAGCACTGACCTTGATGTCAAAGCCGGTTCGGAATCGAGTCTTTCAAAACTTTACGATCTGGAATTGGATTAGTTAGGTAGAATAATGGAAGAGGAGTCTTCATCTGAAAGGGAAAATCGTCCGGAAATCCCTGGGCCAAGTCGAAAGAGAAGTTATCCGAGTAGGTGGAAGACCGAGATGGAATCGATGGTGGTGAGAAAGAGGGTTCGACGATCGCAATCTGAAGCCAACATGGAATCTAGTAGAACAAGGCTTCTGGGATCGGTGCGTTCCAGGTCCCAAGAGCATCCACAAGTTATTGGGGACGTATCACCTAGTCAGTTGGGTCACCTAATGGAGACCTCATCGCAAACACCCCTCGAGGATATGCACTCTAGAACCAGTTCCATCAGCACCATCGGCAGTGCCCAACTTTCCACATCCGATTCTCAAACTTCTGGTTACACCACAGAGAGCAGTTACCAAACGGCCTCTGGATATGAACGCCTTCCACAAACCAGCTCCTATGCCAGTGTCCAGACTTACTACGGACCTCCACCCGCGGATTTCCTCCGGGAGATCCACGTGGCCATTGACCCTTCAGCCTCTGGAGAGGAGATTCAGTCGGTTCACCACGACCTGCGGGAGTTGCTGACCAACGAGATGGGTTTGATCGGAGGGGAGAATAATCAAGCCATCTATCTAATAGCATATCACTATATGTAGACAGGTTCTCCAAATTTATAGTTCATGATGCAGAAGAAGTTTTAAAAAACATATGATGATATAGAAAGTATTTTAAGATCGTTAGTGAAAAGCGCGCTCTGAGTCTCCCAAGTTATATACAATTATTTCTAAAATAAAATAAACATCAGCAATGCAAAAAAAATGTTTAATATTGTCTTAAAACAAAACATGGATTAAAACCCATGTATTAGCTTAGCTTTGTTAGTTCATTTTGGAATAACTTGGTTTTTATGAAAATTCCCAAAGGAAATAAATCTTATGCTTTCTCAAAAACAAAACTTATTGACCTCAGGCAAAATAAACAAACATTTGGAGACTCTTCAAAGGGAATTTCGCCCTTTTTAAAAGTCATCTATTTAATCACTTTTTCAGCTACGAATGGGCACGCTAACTCTCTTCAACCATTTCAATGGACAATCAGTTCTCGAATGAAGTGTTTGTTCATACTGCGTGATCTGCGCCTGTTGACATTATGACAAATTACATAAGCTAAAGGCAACAATTGCCGAAACCCATTCCGGATCGAAGGGAGGGAAAAAGGAAGGAAGGAAGGAAGGAATGAACAAGCCAAATACGGATACGCTTAGGCTGGTTTTTGGAGTGGGGTTTATGGGGTGGTTCGGGCTGTAGGCCCGTTAATAGGAAAGCCACACAAGAACTGCTAACGAAGGACACGCGGCCAGCGGTTGAGCGACAAGTGCCGGCAAGCCGGGAAAATGGCAGGACATTGAGGTTTTGGCTGTGGGGTGGATCGGCTGTTTGCTCAGCGCTAAGTGCACCGGTTCCGTGGGCAAGTGGAAATGATAAACATATTTACACAATTTTTGACAGGCGAACGGGTGAAACAAAACACCCGTGGGTGCAGTCCTCCAGCCCTTTCCCCCCACTCCACCCCCCTTATTTTTTCTGTAAGCATTTGAAACAACCGAAAAGAAAACCAAACCCAAACTCGATAAATATGTTTATGTGCAAATAACAAAATATTTGTCGATTGCCCAAAACGAGTGATGGAAGGGGTGGGACTTTGGGATCAGGGTAGGGCAGGATCTAAAAGGCCGAGGGGGGGGGGAGGGTTAAGGGCTGCTAAGGGAGGGGGGCGGTCCCAGGAAGCACCGCAAGCGCATAATTCAATTTTTCTGCTCGTTTTTGCACGTCGCCCGGCACACGTCATTCAAGTCCGCTGGGACATCGAACTGCCGAGCTACACCAGCTAAAGCTAACCCGGCCCAGCTGCACCGAGGAAAAAGTGTAGAACAAACAGATACAATTAGTACACAGAGAAAAAGGCCTTTAAGAAATCTGTTCTAATAAAATTTCAACCGAAAATTTAACAATTATTAAATTTAGCACAACCATTTAAATTCAGGCTTTTTTAATCGACTTATACAAAATCAGTAAAAACAAATGATTTTAAAGTTGGATTTCATACCATCCTTTTCGAAGACAGTCAGAGATTTATTGGAAATTAAAAACATAACAACACTTCAAATTAATTTAATAATTCGAGGACTTCATTCCTTTTGACTGCAGAATTATTGAAGGACAATTAAGTTTAGCACATTTTAATACTTTAAAATATTTTATTTCTGAAATATAAACATCATATATAAGACTTTCTGTTATGATTATGATGATTATGTAGATAAGGTAAAGATTTTTAAAAAACTCTATGTTTAAAACCTTTTTCTTTTTATAGTTTGCTCGTAAAATTCAAGCACTGTATTCAATTCGTACTATAAATGTAATTGTAAAATTATCCTAATCTTTTGGACATTTTCAGTTTAATACATTTTCACAAGATCGAAATTTGGCAATTGAATTTAACCATATCATTTTCTGAATGTGAAAATCCAGTTCTGGCTATCAGGTTTTCCCCGATTTCCCTGATTTTCCCTGAGTGCACGCACTTTGTCAGGGATGCAGCTGATATTAGTGACACGTGGCGAAGGCTCGACCAAGGCGATCCGAAGGTCCCAGCACATGCGGTTTCCGGGAACAGCCCCTCCCACCCCCTTTATTTATTTGTTTGTAATTACGCGTGTTCTCAAACGAAATCCCGCCGCACTTGAATTGAAGCCGTGAAAATGGAAAAATCGACTGAGCCTGCTCTTTTCAATGCCCAACTAGACGCGGAGCCACGTGCATTGGACCGCCTCTCCTGGTCTTCGGCTATTCCCAGCGCATTAGCAACAATGCCGGAGACATTCGGAGTTTGTCAACAGTTTCGCCTTCGGATTTGGTTACGGATTTGGCTTTTTTCCTTGTCAGCGGCGCGTGTCTCTGTCCGATGTCATCTTCTCCACTCCACTCCTCTCGAATCGACTCCACTCCACTCGACTCCAATCCGCAGTCAGTTGTCATCTTTCTGGACTGGCTTTTAGCCCGGGGATTGCCGATTGATTTGGCGTGGGATTTTCGAGAGGGATATATGCGTACACATGTGTGTACATATGCGGTGAATGTGGGGGACATGAAACGAAATCATAAATGTGACAAGCCAGGATCTTACTCGGTCGGTTTAAGCAACTCCGACAAAGAAATCCCTTTGACCAGCAACAAAACCGGGCAGTAATAAATCATCTGCTTGGTAAGTTGTTCAGCATATTTCGCCCAAAGAAAACTTTCTGCAGGAGTTTGCCAGTTATATATTGGCGTCCCCTCGGACCATATATTTCACCCGAGTGCATAAAAAAGTGGACGGGCAAACCAGAAGCAGCCACAACATTGAGCCCTCCTAAAAGGGCATTCGAAATGAGCTCCTCCGAGATGTGAAGATGGCGGTCTGCCACCGGGAAAGCTTTCGTATTTAATTGAAAAACACTTAAGCTGCCGGTCCGGGGTCGGAAGACGAAAATGGAAATGGAAATGGCAAAGGCAAAGCCAGGCCAACCGCAAGGCCCTCATATGACCCCAAAAGACCGACCCTATAACCCCAACTCATCTTCATCGCAAGACCTTTCTGGCTGTTCATAAAAACAAAAGGCGAGCGGCAAACAAAAACTTTGCATAATTAAAACGCGGCCCACACGTACAAATATCACCAAATGCCTTCCATTTGTGACACACTAAAAGGATTTTTAAAATAAGAATAAATTTAATATTCTTATTTTTAAATATTGAGACTGTAGCTTTATATGTTTAGTATTTTTAACAATACATTCTATAACATATCAATGTTAGGGATATAATTAACTTTTTTCGTGTTCCTTTAAAAAAAATTGTAATCCCAAGTAATATCTTTCCAGGTAGGGAAAAGTTTTTAAAAACATATTATATATGCAACGATTAAGTTTTTCCGACGAAATTGGAGATTTCATGATCAAATTTTGATATCTCAAATAGCATATAAATTGTATATAATAGTGCACTATATATATATAGCATGCTATTTATTCTTAAGGTTTCTACTAATATTACTTTGCTTTAGGGAAAAACATTTTAAACAAACATTTTATTCTCTGTGCAAAAAGGACTCCAAGGCAGATCTCAGATGGACATGGCTGAATCAAAGATGGCATGACTTGGCCACTTACCCTCGAGCGCACGGTTCCTGGAAATTAAGGCGAGCACCAGTTCGGGATTTGGGTCATCCTGGTCGACAGCCAGGTGATTGTGGTGCGGATGCTGTTGCTGCTGTTGCTGCTGCTGCCCACCGACCAGGTGCGATGCCTGCGGCGTGGGTGGCAATTGTTGCTGCTGCTGCTGTTGCTGTTGCTGATGGATATGCGGCTGATGTTGCTGGTGATTATCCATGACTGTCAGGTGCTGTTGTTGCTGCTGCTGCTGCTGCTGCTGCAGCTGTGGATGTTGCAACTGCGGATGCTGCTGGTGTTGATGTGGCTGCTGCTGATGCTGGTGATGATGATGTAGCGGTGGAGGTGGTTTCAGGGTTTGCATCATTGCTAAGAGGCCGGCGATTTGTACACGCGTCGAATGAGTTATATTTCAGTTAGCTTATATCAATTAGCACTCGGTTTTGATTTATGCCCTATTAAGTATAGAGAAACGTTTCTTTGGTTAGTATACCGCACTCGCGTCCCGTTTAACGGCAAAACGAGACCACTCCGCTAGGCGGGATCGCTGTCTGCTCGATAACTGGCATTGGCTCGTTTTTAACTCCGTTGACTGTTTAGGTTTCGGTTTCTGTTTTTTCCTTATCGCGGCGGTCTCTTTGGGGTTTTCGTTTCTTAGATTCTAGACTTGCCGTTCGGTTGGAATCGTGCCCAACGACGTTCGGCTGCCTCTATCAGTTAAAGTAGCCAGGGACTTGAACAATTCGAATTCGTTTGCGACACGGGGGACACTAGACCATCTATTGTTGGGGTGCTTTCGGCCACGCGAAAGTCAGCTGAATTTTATGTAAGTGGAGAAGAGCCAAATTGATCAATATATATGTATATATGCATATACGTATGATCATCGCATATCTATTCATTGTCTGGCCTTAGGTTAATTCTCGAGCAGAGACAGTCATTATTATTATCTACTGAAAAAGTCAAGGTCCGAGTACCTTTTATGAAAATATTATTAGCTGTGAAGTTGCTAAGTTAGTAATTGTCCTGCAGTCATTTTACAAATAGCTAATTGTTAGGAAATGCCTGTTTTATATATTTTAAGAAATTACCTTATTTTCCATAAAATAAGAAAATGTTCATCGCCAATACAAACTATTATTCATTTCATGTCAATTAATTGACGGCAGTAAAAAACAGTTTAAATTTTATGACTTGAAACACGTTTACAACATTTACTAAGTTGATTATAAGAGTATTTCAATTATAATTATAGTACATATTGAAATTTAAACTAGATCCTACATACAGAAATTAATTTAAATAAAAATGTAGAGTAAGGAATGTGTAAAGTTAGTCAATATTTTATATTATCTTTAATTTTTCATTCAGCTTATTGTCAAGTGTTGATCGAATTTATTTCAAAGGAGTCACTTTTTCTAATATTTCATATCTAGCACATCACATTGTTATTGACACAATAGCCATCGTTTATTTTCTTTAAAAGTTCCTCACATTATTTCCTATGTAATCCTTTTGATAACTTTAAGTTAGAAAGTCGCCAAATTAATTAATTTTTGTTACTTGTAAATACTTGACGATTAATTATAAATAAAATTATTATTTATTATTTACAAGACTTATTATTTTATTAGAAGCAAATAGTCTTTAAATTTTGTTTACATAAAATTTTAGCCCTTGACTTGCACTTTTTGAATGCATTATTTGTTTTCCACTTCCCAAGAGTACATCAGACTTTTATCGTTTTATTTGGGCTTGCAAACATTGCGACGGAAAATTTAAAACCAACTAAAACAAGCTGCATTTACCCTTTTTGAAGATTTATTCAGACACTTTCACATTTATTTCCAGTATTTATTAATTGATTCTACTTAAATTTTCGTTTATTTTTGTTATATTTTATATTGATTTTGTTGATTAATCCGTTTTATTTTGATTTGATTTGCAATCGCACACGAACACGATTTTATGCGAACGCCATTTTTGCGACGGCAACGGTAACGGTATCGTTAACGGAAACGACGACGGCAAATGCGAACCGAGTGCGTCAAAATGGCGACGGCATGGCTAACGGTAAATGGCTAACGGTACGTTACCAGCGACAACCCTGGACATGGCAACACTGGCCAGTAAACCTCTATTTGCCGCGCTGCATCTTTATTTATTTTCTTTGTCGTGCCGACTTCCTTCGCTTTTTTTTTGTATTTTGTATTTTGCGCACTTTTTCACGCTTTTATTTGGACTGTGAGCTTTTAACGATACTTTTTATGCCGCTTGCCTTTTGACCGCCCATATGGGTATGCTATGCGTATGCGTGTTATTTGTATGTGTGAGTGTGTGTTTGTGAGTGTGTGTTTACCAATTGATCTTAATGTGACACAAATGATATGGTAAAATGCATACAGCCAGCCCTGAATGGCAGGACAACAATGGCAACAAGGCGACAACGCCAAAAGCGACAACGTCGACATTTTTATGCTTGTTTTTTGGCCATGCGCATGTGTATCTCTCTCCCGATCTCATTCCACACACAACCCCCCAAAAAATTCCAAGAGCATTACAATATTTGTAAAACGTAAAAACTTTAGCCCCAAAAAAGAATAAAAAAAACGAAATACAGGGGAACTTTTGTTTCCCTCTGCCTCAAGAATTTCTAGCTGCATGAGTGCAGGAGGCAAAAAAAAAAAAGAAAAGTGGGTAGAACAAAAAGCCAACCAACGTCGAGCGACACCTTCGTTGGCCCCAAAACAACAGTAAACAGCACTTAAAAGTCAGCAGCGACGTCGGCAGAGACGAAACAAATATGAGAAACTTAACTCAAAAGTCCAAGTCAATACGCGCGCGGTCACCAAAAAGCAGGCTTCCAGGGGAAAAACAGGCACCGCCCCTTTATATTGAAATCATTGGAAATCGTTGATAGGCAAAAGCAACAAAAATCAAAAATCCAGGCATGCGCAGACAGTGGCATTATCTTATCGCCCCAGCGTCGCCATTAAAGTGGGTGGGTGGCTATACTATTCCTAGGGTTCGACGTCTTTCCAGCGCCGGCGCAGTTCAAAAATTCGCTATCGGATGGTGGGGGGGTTTGAGAAATAGCCAACCCGAAACACCCGGTATCCGTGCGCTTGCTGTATCTGCATAAGGAAGGTGTTGTCTGTCTGTAGCTTCAGACCCCCCTCCCTATATGTAGTATATCCACCATCCCATCCCAAAACCCCTCAAATGCGTTGCGTCTGCAAAAACGATTTTGTTTTCGCATTTATTTATGAGCCGCTTAGAGCGCGCCAAATACTTTGCCAAACACTTTGAACCCCAAAAACCCCAACGCCATCCCCGAAAAACTGAACACGGTTCTCTATAGTAGTTCCCCACCCACAGAAGTGGACACTAGAAGAAGGTCGTTTATGGGTTGGGTTCAACGGGATGGGGTACCCAAGTACCGCGAACAGCTGGAATCCATGGTTCGCTCGAAAAGTTTGTTGCACACCGATAAATTACAATTTAATGATGAAAATATTTGCACTTTAGGGATAACTAAGATTCACGTTTGTTAGAGAAAAAACCTAAGTTATTTTAAGGCAAAAGGAATTTTAATTATTATATTAACATGCCCAAAAACATATTCTATTTATGTTTTGTATATTATAAACAGAATATATAAATATTTTGTTAAGTAATAAATTTATTCAAATATGCCTTATTTGTGAATAAAGTCCAACAATGTTTAAAATATATTTTCAATGTGCACCCTGTATTTTTTGGTACCTATTAACAATGTGCAACAGCCATTAACACAGAAACACAGGTATACCCTTGAACCCAATGAGTACCGGGTTTTAAGATATATAGGCTAAGAGCATAAAAATGCAGCATGACCCTGAAAGTGATCGTGAATGGAAATGGCTGTTGAAATGCACTCAACGAAGACCGTTTCAAGTCGATCCAATTTTATCCAATCCCAATTTATGGTGTCCCATTCGGTGCTTCACTTCCGCGGTTACAAAATCAACTTTGACTTTCAAATTTTCCAACGCTTTGTTGGGACTATCTAATGGAGCCGTTAATGGTTAAACACATGAAGTATTTTGCCAAATGGGCTCGACTTGGGACAGTTAATTGCTGATGATGCGATAATATGGAACCGGATTGACAGTGATTCAGAGAGAAATACGGGGATTTAGTAAGCAAAGTATAGTTTCAATTCCACGACGGCTCATGTTTGGATAACACATTTTAATAGACAATTAACAAGCAGTTTATTTAAATTTTCTTCTTCGACATTTTTCACTTTTGTCTGGTGATCTTTTTTCTGTTTGTTTTGTGATAGTTATATAAATATAAATCTTGGCAATGGGCCGACACAAAAAACTTGCTGCCAGTGCACATTTTCACACATAGCCAGATTTTTATTGTTTTCCCTCTGAACTTTTTATTCGAGTGGAGGAGGGGGGGCCTACGCGACTACGACTTAAGATTCGGGGCCCATTGAGACTTGGTTAAAGCGCAGCCAGATCATTTGTAGATTCGAATGTCAGCGGTGCACAAGTGCGGAACTAACCGAGCGGCTAACTCTCAAACTTCCTCAAAAAGATCGCGCTTTAGTTTTGGATTAATCAGGATCATCCTTTGCCATGGATTTTGATGAGTTTCGTGACTTTGGTCATGCCTCTATCGAGTTTCTCATTAACTATCTGAGCGGGATACGAGATAGGTGTGTGTCGAGTAGAGGATAATCCTTTAAAACGTGTTTTGAACATGCCATCTCTTCCCCTAGAGACGTCCTACCCACCACCACTCCGTATGCGGTGATCAATCAACTGCCCAAGGAAATTCCCGAGCAACCGGAGCACTGGCGAGAAGTCCTCAAGGATCTGGAGACCATTATCCTGCCCGGTCTGACCCACTGGCAATCGCCGTACTTCAATGCCTTCTATCCGTCCTCCTCGTCGGCGGGCTCCATCATTGGTGAACTCCTGATCGCGGGCATCGGAGTCCTGGGCTTCAGTTGGGTGAGTAAACTATATGGGTCAAAAGTGATATTTTCCCACCGATTAAAAAAAATCAAAATTCAAATTAATAATATCTTAAATGTATTTAAGATCAGTGGATTCTCCTAAACATATAGTGATTTAGTGGTTATTAAAAATTTAAGAGAGCAAGGCTAAGAGAATGATCAGTAATAACCACTTAAATAAAACACCAAAACCGGAGTGTTGTATGTGGGAACAGTTTTAAGTCATCCTTCTAAACTGAAAAAGTTATTTTTTAACCATTATCAATACCATTTATCAAAATCAGTGTATAATATAATACATAATTTAAGTTTTAGCCAAATTTTGCTGGTTAGATGAACTAATTTCTTACGCTTAAATTTAATCAATCGTTTTTGTTAAAAGAGTAAAGGCTAAGAGAGAACTGATTAGGCGAAAAGAGCAGCGCAATAGCCTTAACAAAAAAGTGGGAACAGTTGGTAGGCATAGGCATTTGGAATCAGTGATTACTTTGGTTTGGTTGGTAACAAAACAGTCGGTCAAACAAATGCAGAACATGAGAAATCCCTATCGAATCCATAGTTCATAGAACTATGCAATCGGTATCTTTGGTAGTTTGGCACGATTATCGATTAAGAAAATTGCCAAGTAATTGTTTTTCTATAATGATATGGCGGAGCTATACGATCGCCATAAACTATTCTCCAGGCGTTCGTTTTGCACTGCCTAATCTTAGAGATTCGACACGCTTCAAGTCCCACTGTGCTATTTAAAGATGAGCCTTTAAAAAACAATAGCTATAAGAAAATTATAATAAAATAATAAATTATAATATAATTATAATTTGTCTATGCCTAGGTATAGGTAATAGTTTAAATTATTAAGGATTTTTTTATAATGTGTTTTTTTTTGTAAGGGCTATTAATAGATTCCAATTTTTGGTAACAACAAATTTTTGAATATTATTTTTGATTTATTTTTCAATAGCATTAAATTCCACATTTAATTGTTCAAATAATTCTGTGCAGTCAAAGACAAATTTTTTTTTTTTAATTAATAAAAAAATTCTTTTAACATGATAAAACTAAAGTAGCCAGATTTTGGGAAAACGACTAAACGGACAGCACTGGAGTCTGTCCAGAGAGGTCGGTGTATAAAAGCCGGTCGTCACCGGCGATCGGTTTCAGAGTGAACCTCAGGCGACTTGGAGTAGCATCACCGAATTGATTGGGAATCGTGTTGGGTAAACAAACCGAAAGCGGAAAAATAAAACCAAAACAAACAGAACGTGAAAAGTGCAAATAGAAAACGAAATCGAAACATTGTCAGCGAAATGGATGCCAAGGAGTTTCGGGAATTTGGCAAGGCCGCAGTCGATTTTGTGGCCGACTATCTGGAGAATATTCGGGATGATGAGGTGCTGCCCAATGTTGAGCCTGGCTATCTTTTGGACCTGCTACCCACGGAGATGCCGGAAGAGCCCGAGTCGTGGAAAGAAGTCCTTGGGGACATCAATCGCGTGATCAAGCCGGGTATTACCCATTGGCAATCGCCCCATATGCACGCCTACTACCCAACCAGCACCTCATATCCCTCCATTGTGGGTGAGATGCTGGCCAGCGGGTTCGGCATCATCGGATTCAGCTGGGTAGGTCGGATCGCTGGTGAAATGGGTGGTGAAATCTCGCTTTTAACCATTGTTTTGGCCGCCTGAATGGGTGCCCATTGTGCTCAGTGGGTGAAAGTAAAAACAAGAACTCGACAAACAGGTTGCGACTGAATCAGATCGAAGAGAGTTTTTCCCACAAATCAATCGGCAATTGTCACGATATAAAGTCATTGTGTTGAACCTTTATCTGAGCAGGTCATATAATTAAATTTAAATATGCAAAGAATTGATTAAGCGAAGTAAAAGAATAAGTTTTCAATAAGTTACAGACCCAACAAGAAAGGCAGCAAACTTTGGCAAACGGAAACCTAAAAATATCTAACATAAAAATGGCTCGAAAAATTAATCAAAGTTAAGTTGACAAATTTGAATATAAATGTTTTGAGAATCAAGCCACAAGTCTTTAGAGGTTAAAATTTGGCAAAGTTATGGACTCTGGAAGTCCAATTTTTGGTCACCTTTTTTACAAGTCATCGGAAACTTAAAAATAACTGACATGAAAATGGGTCAAAATTTTGATCAACGTTAAAATGAAAAATTTGAATGCAGTTTTTTTGAGAATCGAAACACAAGTCTTTAGAGGTATGCCACATTGAAATCGGGTTAAATTTGGCAAAGTTATGGACTCTGGAAGTCCAAATGGGAGTCACCTTTTTTACAAGTTATCGGAAACATAGAAATAACTGACATGAAAATGGGTCAAAATTTTGATCAACGTTAAAATGAAAAATTTGAATGCAGTTTTTTTTGAGAATCGAAACACAAGTCTTTAGAGGTATGCCACATTGAAATCGGGTTAAATTTGGCAAAGTTATGGACTCTGGAAGTCCAAATGGGAGTCACCTTTTTTACAAGTTATCGGAAACATAGAAATAACAGACATGAAAATGGGTCAAAATTTTGATCAACGTTAAAATGAAAAATTTGAATGCAGTTTTTTTGAGAATCGAAACACAAGTCTTTAGAGGTATGCCACATTGAAATCGGGTTAAATTTGGCAAAGTTATGGACTCTGGAAGTCCAATTGTTGGTCACCTTTTTTACAAGTTATCGTAAACTTAGAAATAACTGACATGAAAATGGGTCAAAATTTTGATCAACGTTAAAATGAAAAATTTGAATTAAGTTTTTTTGAGAATCGAAACACAAGTCTTTAGAGGTATGCCACTTTGAAATCAGGTTAAATTTGGCAAAGTTATGGACTCTGGAAGTCCAATTGTGAGTCACCTTTTTTACAAGTCATCGGAAACTTGGAAATAACTGACATGAAAATGGGTCAAAATTTTGATCAACGTTAAAATGAAAAATTTGAATGCAGTTTTTTTGAGAATCGAAACACAAGTCTTTAGAGGTATGCCACTTTGAAATCAGGTTAAATTTGGCAAAGTTATGGACTCTGGAAGTCCAAATGGGGGTCACCTTTTTTACAAGTCATTTGAAACTTGGAAATAACTGACATGAAAATGGGTCAAAATTTTGATCAACGTTAAAATGAAAAATTTGAATGCAGTTTTTTTGAGAATCGAAACACAAGTCTTTAGAGGTATGCCACATTGAAATCGGGTTAAATTTGGCAAAGTTATGGACTCTGGAAGTCCAATTGTTGGTCACCTTTTTTACAAGTTATCGTAAACTTAGAAATAACTGACATGAAAATGGGTCAAAATTTTGATCAACGTTAAAATGAAAAATTTGAATTAAGTTTTTTTGAGAATCGAAACACAAGTCTTTAGAGGTATGCCACTTTGAAATCAGGTTAAATTTGGCAAAGTTATGGACTCTGGAAGTCCAAATGGGAGTCACCTTTTTTACAAGTTATCGGAAACATAGAAATAACTGACATGAAAATGGGTCAAAATTTTGATCAACGTTAAAATGAAAAATTTGAATGCAGTTTTTTTGAGAAGCAAAACACAAGTCTTTAGAGGTATGTCACTTTGAAATTGGTTCAAATTTGGCAAAGTTATGGACTCTGGAAGTCCAATTGTAGGTCATATATTTACAAGGCATCAACAAGTTAAAAATAACCAACATGAAAATGGGTTAACAAATTAATCAACGTTAAAATGGTATAAATAAAAAATGTGTTTATTAAGGAAACAAATGAAAAAAAGAGTTATTTGAAGAAAAGAAGTGCTACCATATTTTCCGTACATCTCTTAAAAGAAAATACCTATAGAAAATGAATGTATATTTTATTAAGCTCAATTTATCAATTCGCAATAGTAACTAATTCTCCTTTTCACGCGCAGATCTGCAGCCCGGCGTGCACAGAACTGGAAGTGGTGGTCATGGACTGGCTGGCCAAGTTCCTTAAGCTGCCCGATCACTTCTTGCACTCCAGCGAGGGACCCGGCGGCGGTGTGATCCAGGGATCGGCCAGTGAGGCGGTTCTGGTGGCTGTCCTGGCTGCCAGGGAACAGGCGGTCGTCAGCTACAGGGAATCGCATCCGGAACTCAGCGAAAGCGAGGTGCGGGGTCGCTTGGTGGCCTACTCCTCGGATCAGAGCAATAGTTGCATCGAGAAGGCTGGCGTCCTGGCGGCCATGCCCATCCGGCTGCTCCCGGCTGGAGAGGATTTCGTACTGCGAGGGGAGACTTTAAGGCAAGCCATCGAGGAGGATGTGGCGGCGGGCAGGATTCCGGTGATCTGCATCGCCACCCTGGGCACCACAGGCACTTGTGCCTACGACGATATTGAAACCTTGTCCGCCGTCTGCGAGGAGTACAAGGTGTGGCTCCATGTGGATGCCGCCTACGCTGGCGGGGCTTTTGCCCTAGATGAATGCGCGGATCTCCGCAAGGGATTGGATCGCGTGGATTCGCTGAACTTCAATCTGCACAAGTTCATGCTGGTCAATTTCGATTGCTCGGCCATGTGGCTGCGGGATGCGAACAAAGTGGTCGACAGCTTCAATGTGGACCGCATTTATCTGAAGCACAAGCACGAGGGTCAGTCGCAAATCCCCGATTTCCGGCACTGGCAAATCCCACTTGGTCGTCGCTTCCGGGCCCTCAAAGTTTGGATCACATTCCGGACTTTGGGAGCGGAGGGCTTGAGGAATCATGTGCGCAAACATATCGAGTTGGCCAAACAGTTCGAGCAACTGGTGATCAAGGATTCCCGCTTTGAGCTGGTGGCTCCTCGAGCTCTCGGTTTGGTTTGCTTCCGACCAAAAGGTGGTAATGAGGTTACGACCCAACTCCTGCAGCGTCTCATGGATCGCAAGAAAATCTATATGGTTAAGGCCGAGCATGCGGGTCGTCAGTTTCTCAGGTTCGTCGTTTGTGGAATGGATGCCAAAGCCTCCGATATTGACTTTGCCTGGACGGAAATCGAATCACAGCTGACGGGTCTGCAAGAGGAGCAATCCCTGCTGGCACGGAAGACGGGAAACGTGGCCGATCTTACGCAACACTTCCAGGTCCAACTGTCCACCGAAAATGCATCGCACGAGAAGTCTCAGTGAGAAGAACGCAACAGTCCCATTCGCTTGCGGTTTAACTATTTATGTTTAGGTTGTCCTTAGTTCGAATTGTTTTACTTAGCTTATCACATGTTTATAAATAAAATGAGAAAAATATACAAATGTTTTTTTCAAAATATATCGATCTTTAAGCTAGCACATTTTTAAATCTCTTTCCACCAAATCTTACTCTTCCCATCGGAGTGTGTAAATACACATATTACTTTTCTCCAATAATAATTGGCCTTCTAATGGCTTAAATAGTCGACAACTGATGTGTAGGGACTAAAATTTAAATAAATATATAGATAGTTAATATAAATATATTTAAATTTAAATGTAAATTCTTGGCGGGCAAGTGTGGCTGTATTTTGTAAAACATCGCAAGCTTACCCATCGATACCATGCTTACGTGCCAATCGATAAATTCGGCAAGGTCAAAAATCGATAACTTGGTGTGTCACCTCTAGTACTCACAACAACCTTTCAAAAGTCCTCACAAAATTAAACTTATCCGTTTCGGAACATAGGGAAACCAGTGCCGCTTGCCATGCAATGGTAAGTTCCTGCTGCCGGGATGATCCACCAACTAAAACGCTCTATCGTTACCCGTAGTTATAAACTGGCCAGCAGGCGCGGCTTATACAATGCACGGGTTCTCCAGGCGGATCACATCGGTGACCAGCATCATCACAGACCGGATTTGGAGGCGGCCCGACAGAGTGCCCGGATAGTGGTCATTGGAGCAGGACTCGCCGGACTCTCGGCCGCCCAGCATCTGTTGTCCCATGGCTTTCGACGCACCGTCATCCTGGAGGCCACTGATCGGTATGGCGGCAGGATTAACACCCAACGCTTTGGCGACACCTACTGTGAACTGGGCGCCAAGTGGGTGAAGATCGATGGCTCACAGGACTCGATGTACGAGCTACTACGCAACACCGAGGGTCTGGGCAAGCAGATCAGGCAGCCGGAGCGACCCACCTATGTCCAGGTGGAGCAGGAAGGTGGTCACATCAAGCCAGCCATGGTGGAGCTTATCGACACCCTGTTCCGGCAGCTCTGCCGCGGCTTCAAGCTCTCCGAGCGAGTTAAAACCGGTGGTGACCTCCATTCTCTGGACAATGTGATGAACTACTTTAGGACTGAAAGCGATCGCATCATTGGCGCCTCCTTTCAGCAGCCGGAAGACCAGCTCGCTGCTCGTGAGATCTTCCAGTCGCTGTTCAAGGAGTTCGGCAGCATTCTCGGCTGCTGTCTTGAGTACGTGAACATCGAGCACATTGCCAAGTGTCCAGTGCAACAGGAACAGCGTCCACTTTATGTGCCCACTGGCCTTGATAATGTGGTGGATGATCTCATTCAGCAACTGGACAAGGAGCAGGTGCAAATCGGCAAGCCAGTGGGCCAGATACAGTGGACACCAGCGCCCCTGAAAAGTGTGGGTTGTCTTGATGGCAGCCTGTACAGTGCGGACCATATTATTTGCACCCTGCCTTTGGGCGTACTGAAAAGCTTTGCCGGCATACTCTTCCGGCCAACGCTGCCACTGGACAAGATGATGGCTATACGCAACCTGGGGTTTGGCAATCCCCTCAAAATCTATCTTTCGTACAAGAAGCCCATTGGCCGCTGGCTAAAGGCCAACCTGCGGCCGCTGGGAACGCTCGTAAATCCCTCCCTGGATCCGCAGGTTCCGGAACGAAACTGGACGCAACAGGTGGTGGAGATCAGCCAAGTGCCCAGTAGCCAACATGTGCTGGAAGTGCATGTGGGTGGCGGCTACTACGAGGAGATTGAGAAGCTGCCGGATGACAAACTGCTAGAACAAATCACCGGACTGCTGAGGCGGTGTATAAGCAATCACTTGGTACCATATCCGCAGGAACTGCTGCGCTCCAACTGGAGCACCTCCGCCTGCTACCTGGGCGGACGTCCGTACTTCTCTACCAGCAGCAGTGCCCGCGATGTCCAGCGTCTGGCCGCTCCGCTGGGTGAGAAGTCGCCAAGCCTACTGTTCGCCGGGGATGCCACATCCCTCAAAGGCTTTGGAACCATCGATGCAGCCCGGTCCAGTGGCATCCGGGAAGCCCAGCGCATCATTGACTTCTATCTGAATTGCAAGCATTGCGTTTAACTGCAAGCGAAATTTTAAATTGGCTGCGAAATTGTACAAAATATCCACATGGAAACTCACTAGTCAAAATTTATAGTTACATTTTGTTGTATTTTTAAGCAGAATACATATGTTTTAATTAGGCGTAGAACGTTAACAATAAAAGCATTAACAACATCAACGATACGATACGATGATAGGACACTAAAAGTCTAATGTAGCGATGAAGGAAGGCGAGTCCTGCCATCTATTGTTGCGATGTAAATTCCCTAAACATGTCGCAATTGGAATATAGCTGAGTATCTGTTCCGGTTTAACATATCAATCAATATTTTACTTTAAAGTATCTTGGATATATTGGTCCATTTGTAAACATCTAATAATAATGAAATTCTTCTATTTGATTTTCCATGTAAAACACGGAACAGACCTTCATCTCCACTTTACTGCTCCTGTTCCATTTCATCGGCAGCCGCACTGACCTCCTTCCACGAGTACTCCATGTCCTCGGTCTGGGTGAATCGTGAGCACACGGCCATGCGCAGGAAGTACACATCGTTGATCTTGGATGGGACCATGTGGATGTTGCCGCGTCCATTGATTCGTTTCAGAAGAGCTTCGTTCTGTTCATTGCTGCCGTTCAATCGGAAACAGACCAATCCCATATTAACCTCGGCGGCCAGTTCAAATCTGGAATCCGCCACGCAGAGATCAGCGAATTGCTGGGCAAAATTGCAATGCCTGCGGATGTGGGCCTGCAGATTCTCCACGCCGTACAGACGGAGGACAAACCAGAGCTTCAAGGCGCGGAAACGACGACCCAGGGGGATTTGCCAGTGGCGATAGTCGGGAAGAGTTCCCTTGCTATCGTGCTTCAGGTAGAGCGGGTCCACACTGAAGGCGTTCACCACCCAGCTGGGATCCTTCAGCCACATGGCCGAGCAGTCAAAGTTCACCAGCATCCATTTGTGCGGATTGAAGTTGAACGAATCGGCCGCCTCAATGCCCTTCATCAGGTGACGGTACTCGGGACAGATGAAAGCGGATCCGGCATAGGCGGCATCCACGTGGATCCACACATTGTGCTTCAGGCCGACGGGTCCACACTCATCCAGGAAATCAAAAGCACAGGAGTTGGTGGTGCCGAGGGTCACGACGGCATAGAAGGGTATCAAGCCCTCGGCCAGATCCTGCTCGATGGCCTTCTCCAGAGCATCACCACGCATCCTGTGATTCTCCGATTTCACGGAACGCAGCTTGACGCCTCCGAGGAGACCAGCCCGCTCCACGGAGGAGTGAGCTTGATCGGAGCAGTATCCCACCAGTTTGCCCAGGATGGTGTGCTCATCCCACTCCGGATGCAGGTCCTTCACTTCCTTCACCTTTTTGGCCTTCGCTCCCAGGAGAGCAACCAAAGTGGACTCACTGGCCGTGCCCTGAATGACACCGCCACCCTTGCCGCCCGAACAGGCCAGGAATTCCGCAGGCAGCTCCAGCATCTTGCCCAGCCAATCCATCATGACCAGTTCGAGTTCCGTGCAGGCAGGACTGGCGATCCAGGAGAATCCTATGCAGGCAATCGCACCACTCAGCATGTCGGCCACAATCGCTGGATATGAGTTGGCCGTGGGGAAGTAGGCATGGAACTTGGGACTGTGCCAGTGGGTCACTCCCGGCATGATGACCCGCTCGATGTCCTGCATCACATCCTGCCAGTTCTCCGGCTTCTCGGGCGCGGCATCCGGAATCAGGGGCTTCAAGTACCCGGGCTTCACTTCCGGCAGAACGCGTCTGTAATAAGGATAATTGCGTTAGCTTCTTGATTGCACTTTCCCCATTCAGAAAAAGCTTCTTTCTAATTGACTTTGAAACTCAGTTACCACACAAAGCTATCGGGAAAGGGGAAAGGGGGAAGGGGAGAAGCATCCCCAACTTGTTGCCAGTGGCAACAAAAAATCAATAGCAATATGTAGGAATGTGATAATAAAAAGGATGAAGAGTGGCAAAGCTGATGAAGACAGGACTTTGTTTCCACTTTCTCTGCTCCCAATGGGGAAGAAATCTTAGGGGTTTTACGGAATTAAATACAGACATCTTAATTAAAAAAAATATTTAGGTACAATATGCAAATACAAAAATGTAGTTTAATTGAATTTAAAAATCTCATAAAATTAAGATAAAATATTTTGCAAACATAATATGGTAATGTAAATTTATTTTCAGAAAACATTTATTATTTGTAAGGCGCGCCAAAAAAAAGTTTGTTGTCACGATTGCCCAATAAGAAATATAAATACATATATCGTAATTTTTAATTAGGAATAAATTCAATGATCTTATTTACGCAGCAGTAAAAGTTGATTTTATATGAATCTGGTTTCTATATAAACGAAATGTAAATGGCTAAAAACGGACAACAGGTGCAAAATTCAATAAAATTGATTACTTTGCCGTCTCAAACTTTATTTCAAGGTAATGGAAACAAAACCGTTAGAATTTCTCAAGAATAATAAACCGACATTCGTTTTTGCCCAAGGCGTTTGCTAAACAATTATATCTACATAAAAATCGACCTTGACACGCCAACTTTACAAAACCTTTTTAATGCCGCAGTGATTAATTAGTTTTAGGCTCAAGAGCAATGGATAAAGAAACTGTGAAAGTGCTTGGAAGGTCGTGCTTAAACTGCCTTTAAATATATATAACAAAGCGAAGGTCCGATCGCCGAGACTTTCCCATGACTAATGCTCAAACGTGTGCGAAATGTCATTCACTTCCCAGAATCGAACAGATCGTACTTTCGAATTGAACGCAAAAGTTGAGGTCGAGCAACAGATTCTATATAAATAAAGTCTATATGTATCGAGTGCGACTAATCAAATTTAATTCAAGTTAATTGACAAAACACTGATTCATTCTCACTTACCTTTCGCGTATGTTCTCCAAATATTCGGCAATAAAATCGACCATTGTCTTGGCAAAATCTTTAAACTCTGGGGCCTCCATGTCGATCTTTAGGGATTGGTAATAATAAAATGGATTAGTATCGGTTTTTGATGCTTTTGTAATCCCTATAGACATACCGAAACCTTGGGATCCAGCTTATCTTCCAAATTGTTAGCTTTACCATTGCCATTAGCTTGTTTGGATAGGTTAGTGTTTTTTATGGGTAAATGGCTCATTTTGGTTTTTCGAAGTGTTTGCGATGAAGTGAACTTTATTAGTGAAAGACTGATAGGAAAAACATGTGCGATTATTAAAAGTAAGTGGAAATGGTGATGTATTTTTAGAGTATTTGCAGATAGTGCTAATCACACATTTACTAAATGAGACACAGAGATTTATATTTAGAGAGACTGAGACACTGAGACTTATTTGTATACAAACACCAAATTAGCTAAATTCATGCTATTAATTACATACTAGTATATCTATGTTTTTTTTTTCATTTTATTCTTAAGCCCTTTTCGTTTTGGTTGCATGCTTGAGTAAAGTATATACCTTAATTTATTCCACTGTGAATTAATATGATAATTAGAATGTTTAATGCATTCTTTGCGTTAATTAATACTGGATTATTTTTTCTCAATTCACTTTTTAACAACGTAAACAAGTTGGCATTGAGACGGCGACTTGTTGCCAGCAACTAAGCTCACAAAAACCTATTTTAATAGATACACAAACATGCAGATACCAAAAGCCAAAAAACTAAGGCACTAAAGAATGCTGAGGTGAACTTAGAAATTAAACTAAAAGCGAGGCTAGATGCCCAGTTATAGATATGCCCAAACCGCATTACGTATACGCAGCGTTAGCACCGAAATGAATCTTTTTCATGCACTCATTATGTTGGCCAAGCACTTTAGGTATTTAAAAACCCATAGGGAGGCACACGTCACTCACCGTGCACTTTAGTTAACTGCTTTTAATTATTTGCACTTGTCGAGCTTTGTTTCCGTTTCGAACTAAATCTTTGCCCAACTTGAGTTTGCCTTACTGAGGTCGGCTGCAAATAAATTGTTGAATATTTTTTGGGGAGCTGCTGTGCGCTCGACGTTCGACTCTTAACTGAGCGCTACTCGCTCTTGGCCAAGGCTTTTAAAGCCCGGCCAACAGCGCTGCCCATTCCGCAGGACCGGTTCAAAACGCTGCTGCCGCTGAACTTCAGATAAAAACAAAAAACATATTAAAAATACATTCTGCACTGGTTTGATTTGTGCACGTTCTTCGCGGTGATTTTGTTACTTTTTCGGAAGTTATGTTTGTACATTAATTTGTTCGTGACTCAGTTTTATGACGGTAAACTCGATATCGGTTGGGGTGCAAAATAACACCCCGATACCATTTTGTTCTATTAATATATATCTTCAACTAAGTACTATATCACTTCTTCACAAATTCTTCTTTAATTTTTTTTTTATTAGCTCAACAAAAAATAAAAACAAAAACATTACTAAATAAACAGAAAACATTGATAAATAATTTCAACAAACAACTTCTGAGCAATAACATGAATATTATTTATTTAAACAAAAACACCAAAACCTAAATTAATCTGGTTTTGGTGTTTTTGTTAAAGCTTTTATATATAAAATTCTTTAATTAAATATTGATCCTTGAAATATATCTTTTCGCTGAGCCTTATTATCTTTACTCCCCGAAACTTAAAAACATAAAAACAAATCTGCTTAAATTCTTATCACGTGCTTTTGAACTGTACCTCAAGAAAAGAGATCGATCTCGGCTGGGATCCCCCATCATGAGTCATTCATGGGGTTTTCTTAAACTCTGAAGAAAATAAAATCACGCAGAAAAAAGGCAAGCAAATTAAAATTCATAGTAAATACAAGAAATCGGTTATACTGCTAATGGCACGCTTTACGCGCATCTGCGAAACAGGTTTTCCGAGCATCATAAATGACGGGGTTTTCGATTGGGGCCCGAACCGCTCATGTCACTGTGACGTCAAATAATCCAATCCTCTCACTCACATGCCCATTGTGCTACTGGGGAAGTGAGCTAGGTCGAGCCTTTTGAATAGGGATGAGGGAGTGCACAGAGAAAAATATATATGATTTATAATATTGAATAATTAATATTAAATGATCAATGTTTAATCGAGATGAATTCCCCATTTGTTCATGTACATAAGAAGCGATAATGGAGGTAGGGCATCTAGTTATGAGTTCAATTCCCACTGCTCACCAATAGAATTTTATAATATATTTTTTTTATAATATTAAAATCTTAATATCAATGTATATGGATACGGTAATAATATGGTTCTGATGTGTCTACATATTAAATTAAAGAGTGGGTTAAGAAATGACTTGTGATTTTAACAATTTAATGTCATGCAATTTATTTATTTTTCTTTCTGTATAAGATTGCTGGGTGAACTGTTGCTGAGTGCGAAGGAAATGTGTGTGCCTGACATTTCAACGAAGCCACTTTGGCAAATCACTTGACTGAATCAACAGATTTATATGCGATGCCAACGGCTCTGCTTTCGATTTTAATGCGTAGGGTGCACCACCCAACCACCCAGTCATCCAGCCACCAAGCCACCCACATTACGCATCTTTACGGGTGGCTGAAGTTCGGGTCGATTGGGGTGAAGAATACTACAATTTGATTTATGGCCGACTTGAGTTGCGAATGAATAGAAAAAGAATCTGGCGCTTATGGGGCTCGATGTCGATGGCGCCTTTAAGAGGGGGATTGCATAACCAAGCCAAAGAGGTTAATACAAGTGGAGATAGCAAATCAAATATTTTGTGTGCATTAAATTGGAGAGCTTGAAAAGGATGATGTATAACTACTATAAACTATTAAACTATCAATGAATATATAGACAGTTTTTAAAGATTGTAAAGTTTGAAATCAAAAAAATATAAGCATGGAACAAAATTTAAAGAATACTCTATTTGTAAAACAATAAAAGCAATTTAACAGCATTGGCAACCATTAATATTAAACAAAAACAAAATTTGCATTTTCGTGCACCTGTCGATTAACCTGTTTTAAAAGATAATATAGGCAAATTTAATGATAACATCGAGAGATGCTAACTTTTAAGGAATTATTAAAGAATTTTCATGAATTTCACTACGTCAACTTTATGTTATAATATATAAATAAATATGCCAGCTAATGACACTAACCTTTATAAAACTCAATAAGACACCAGAAATAAAATGTATTATTTATTGTTATTTCTCATAATGAAATTTTTTAATGGTCTGTTTCTTTGATTACTGGGGTTGTATTTATCCAAATGCAGATCTTAGGGACCAATACAGCAGGACGCGCCTTCGAACGGCCCAAACGGAAACAACAAAAGTTGAGCCCCATCCGAAACGCGCACTGCGACCGGATTTAGAACCCGATCGGGAAGATAATGGAAAAACCGATTACATGAGACAAATTTTGGTTGTTTCGCTTCATATTCTCCAGTCAGTCGGGCGAACGCATTAGAGTAGTGCATATTTCAGCAGAAACAAAATCGAAAAGTACTTAGTAAATGCTATAGGTAGTTACAACTTAACGGAACTAGATGCACCCAGCTACTGCGCGATGGTGGACGGCAGATTGAGCAGCGTGCTCTGTCCGCTGGGCAAGTAGGCAACTCCGCGGGACCTGGATAGCTGGTAGGCGATATCCTCGGCGGCCTCAATACGACGCAGCTCCACCAGACCGTCACCGGCCTCGCCGAACGACTTGGCCAGCAGACCAGCGGCTTCGGCATCACCCTCCGCGGAAATGATCGAAGCCAGCTTCTGCTGCTCGGCCTTCTCCACGACGAAACGCGCCTTCTCGGCCTCCTGCTGGGCCACCTGCTTCATCTCAACGGCCAGCGTGAATTCCCGACCAAAGGTCAAGTGCGTAAGCGAGATGTCGTCCAGAATGAAGCCGAACTGCTTGGCGCGCAGCGTCAACTCCTGGGAAACACGCTGGGACACCATCTGCAAGGGTAAACACAAAGTTAATAATGATTATAGGATTAAAAAGGTGAAGGGGAAAAGTGTTTACATAGCCCAACACATTTAAAATGGCCTTCAAATAAATCTCTTTCATGGCGTTTAAAATGTCGAAAATGGAATGTGGTCTTACAAATAACAGAAAGGAACTTGAATTATGGACAGAAATAAAATCAAAGGTTTCGAAGCAATCATTTTGAGAACTAAAAAGGTTAAAGCCAATTATGTAGATTATATTAAACCTTTCTAGAGTCTAGACTTTTCTCTAAGTGAATAACGATAAAACTAGTTAATAAGCTTTCATCTTTGGAATTCTAAGGAATTCGAAATGGAATACCTATATCTGATTTTATGATTTTACTTTGACAATCACATACTAAAAAAAACATAAGGGATACCATATATCTTGAAACTTCTACGATATAAGAATATGAATTCAATTTGATTCTAAAGCTCCAATATCTTATTTTGCCAAGCTCGTAATAAGTAAAGCTAAACCGTCCTTCAGTTGTACCCACCTCACGCTGGGTGATCAGCTCGCCGGCGTCGAATTGGGCGACCACGGCCTTCAGCACCTCAGGTGCAATGGAGGGCAGGACGCGCTCGTCGTAGTCCTGGCCGAGGATCGTGTAGATCTTGGGCAGCTGGTCGGGAATGGGGCGGTACAGGATTCTCAGGGTGATGTTGACATTCTGCAGATCCTTGCTGCCGGTGATCACAGGCACATTGCGGGGCTGCGAGCGGATGTCGAAGATGATGGGTCGCTGCACCCACGGGATGAAGAAGTGGGTGCCCTCGCCGACCACGTTCTCCTTGATGCCGGTGAAGCGATCGAAGATGACCGCCCGGTGGCCTCCCTCCACATTATATAACGCCGAATTGACAACGCCACCCAACACGGCCACTCCGAGGCCCAATTGGCCAATGCGGTTGAAGAACTGAGCAGCCATTATCTTTGGAATCAACAGAACGGAAAGTATATAGTTACTGTCTTATAAATATATATGTAAATAAAAAGCCGACTGGACTTTGGAAATTTCATCAGTTTTTTAGGTTAGAACGTCACTTCTAGCCGACAACGTGCTGTTTATGTGATTTTACACCCATTTCTCGGGGATTTCCAATGCAGTTTAGTCAGCCTGATTGAAAACTTACTTATTAAAGCTTTTTGGTTTTAATTAAATCAAATTATTGTGCAATTTTGCCCTTTGAATAAGCAAAACACGAAATTCAAGCGCACGGCTGAGCAACTCTGTTATCGATAGAGCAGAGTTGCCAGGAAGCCAGCACTTATCGATTCTTTTACCATATGTGAAAAATCGATGCCTTAAATTAACTAATTTAATAATTACACGTTCTCTTTTATATTTATTAAAAAAAGGTCAGCTTATGGTGAGTAAAATCGTTTTTGTAAGGAAACAAAAATACTGCATTATATATTAGAAATTAGTTTTTGAATATGACAAATAGATGGCGCCACCAAACAAAGTTACAAATTATCGATATATTGACAAGTTATCTGAGCGGTAATTTTTGAGAATTCAAATAAATAAACCAAATTTATTTTGTTAAAAATGCAATTTCCCAATATAAAATTGTTACAATTTTACAAATCCATTCTTAAAGATATTATCCAATAAACTTTAAAAGCGTTTAGGATAAAATGTTTTTTTATTTGCATCCCTAGAAACTCCCAAATTATTGCGTCATTTCGGCCCGCCCTGCTCCCTTTGGCATCTTCTTGTTTGTGGAGTCCTCGAGCTCCTTAGCCTTGTAGTAGTGTGGCGCCACTTCCAGCAACCACTTGCTCTCGATCTCGATGACCTGCCGCATGTACTCCTTGGAGGTGAAGACCAGTTCGTGGTAGAGCACCCATCGTGGCAGCTCCTCAAAAAGCGAAGAGTTCGGGTGTATCATCACCGTCTGGTTGTGCTTGATGGTCTTGTAGTGACCGCCCTTGGAAAGACGCGCCACATGATAAAAGTATCCGGCGGTGGCTGCCTTGCGAACATTTACAGTCTCTGGAAGACAGCTAACCATATCGATTTCAACGCGCTGCATGAGTCCAACCAGCTGCTCCCGCACATCCCGAGCCCGTTTCATGGACCTGTACTGGATGAAGTTCTCGTAGCACCACTGGGTGCTGTAATCCGTCTCCGCCCACTGATTGTACACCTGCAGCAGACTTAGATGATCGCCGTGCACGTGATTGAAGTTCTTTCGGGCGGTGTCAGCGTGGATAATTTTGTCCTTGGGTCTGTAGAAAATGGCGCTATTGACGGACAGCATAGCTGCAATGGTAACCATCTCCTCCGAACATTTGTATCTGCAAAGGGAGTTAGCAAATGTACCAAGAATTTAATAAGAATGAAGTTCCCATTACTCACTTTTCGCTGGCAAGCAGCATCTTGCCCATCATGGGATCCACTGGAAACTCTGCCATTCGCCGACCCAGCTTGGTCAGCTCTCCGTGATGATTCAGTGCACCCAGGGCATACAACTGTTCAAGAGCCAACACCAACGTCTCGTGCGGCGGAGGATCCAGGAAGTCAAAGTGTATCAGATCGTTGATGCCCAGAGCCTTAAGCATAAGCACTGCATTGCCCAAATTGATGCGTTGAATCTCCGGAACTGTGTTATCCTCCAGCTCGTGCTTGTATGCCCATGCCGTGTACAGTCGGAAGCACTTTCCTGGTGCTGTGCGTCCCGCTCTGCCCGCTCGCTGATTGGCCGAAGCCTTTGAAATGGGCACCACCATAAGCGACTCCATGCCAGTGCGGGAATTAAAATTATTCTGCTTGGCAAACCCAGGATCAATTACATATATGATATTATCGATGGTCAGCGAGGTTTCTGCTATATTTGTTGCCAGGATAACTTTTCGAGCATTCGGAGGAGTGGGCTCAAAGATTTTGGCCTGCATATCACTCGGGAGATTCGCATAGACGGGAATAACGATAAGCTCTCGAATTTTAGAGCCCAACCGCTTGACGCGATCCTGCAGAACCTCCTGGCAGGTCTCGATCTCATCCTGACCCGTAAGGAACACCAAAATATCGCCCAAAGGTTGAGTGGCATGGATCTGCAAAACTGAAACGCAGCACGCATCAATGTAGTCCGCTTCCGGGGCCTTGGTGTAAAATATATCTACGGGATAACGGCGACCGGGTATCCGAAAGATGGGAGCATCATCGAAGAAAGCGGAGAACTTATCCGCATCCAGAGTGGCACTGGAGATGAGGAGCTTCAGTTCAGGCCGAAAACGAGCAATATCCTTGACCAAACCAAACAAAATGTCCGTGTGCAGTGTCCGCTCGTGAGCCTCATCGATAATCATTACACTGTAGGAAGCAAGATCCGGTTCCGAAAGAAACTCGCGATGAAGTGTACCATCCGTCATGTACTTCAAAATGGTACGGTCGGAGGTGCAGTCCTCGAAACGGATGCTGTAGCCCACCTCGTTGCCCAGCTTCACGCCCATTTCCTCGGCCACACGCGCCGCCACAGACATGGCGGCCACTCGACGTGGCTGGGTGCACCCGATCATCTTCTTGTCCTTGGTAAATCCAGCTTCGACAAGATACTGAGGCACCTGGGTTGTTTTGCCCGATCCCGTTTCACCTTCGATAATCAGCACCTGGTGTTCCTTCACAGCAGCTATTAAATCGTCCTTGAAGGGATAAACGGGCAGGGATCGTTTGGTTTCATCCAATGTCAAACGTTTGCGTTCTTTTTCAGTGAGTTCCGGCTGGCGGCTAGAGGACTTTTCGCGACTTCCATCCAGGGTTAAAGCTTGAATGAAGTCAATCTGATCATCAAGGAGCAACTCGTACTCCTCCTGCGCCTTGGCGTCCTTGGCACCGAACTGGAAACGCGCCGAAGCCAACTGCTCGGCTTCCCATTTCTTTTGCTCGGAGTTGGGTTGCTTCTCGAAGTCATCAACCTCAACGTACTCAGCTGGGAATAAGATAACATTATCAAAAATAATTAGTAATTTTACTGAATTATCCTTAAGACAAAGATAACTTACAGCGCTCGCCTTTTTTCAAGTCCTGTGGCATATGATAGCGCTGTACGCGCTCCAGTTCCCGTGCCTTCTCGTGCTCCTTGGCAATGTTCAACAGTTGCTTCTTGTACTGGCGCTCCTCTTTCTCCCTTTTGGTTAGGCTAAAGGAAGAAAAGGATTATTTGGTTACAGATGGTTAAAAAGGAAACAAAACCACGATCTTACACGCTCTCATCAAAGAGATATTCATCGTCCAGGATGTCTGCCTCCAGCTCGGCCACCTTGTCGTCCTTGCGCTTCTCCAGGTACTGGCGACGCGACTGGAGTCGCAAATGGGGCACAATCTTATCCCGATCCTCATGCTCCAGCTTCAGGCGCTTGGTGGCCTCCTCGATTGCCTTGCGCCCGCCGGTGGAGTCCACCACCTTACGCGTGCGATCCTCATCCCGCTGTTTTAGTCGATGCGCGAACTCATCGCGCTCCTGCAGATCCTTCAGGCGCGACTCCTCCTCGCTGTCCGGCTCCTCGGCACTGCTGCTGCTGCTGGCCGTGCGTTTCCTGTTTTTACCCGACATTTTCTTTAATAAACAACCGAAAATACAAAATCAAAACAATGCAGAAGAAGAATTAACCGGCTCCGATAAACACGTCGATAACATATAGTGCTACCAACTTAGCTATTTTTAAATTGGTATCCATTTAAAAGCGATTGGCTTAAATTAGTTTTGGTAAACAATAAAATATATTTCCAATAACCAAATACCAAGTAATAGTTCAAGATGAAACATTTGGGAATAATTATTTTGTATTTGTATTATTTATGATAAGTCACATTTTCAAAATTTTCAGCTAATCTAAAGTTGGCACCACTGATTGCTATCAGCTGTTTTTCGTTTACAACTCACCTCAGTTTCGGACCATGTCGCGCCAATTGAGTTTTAATCCGCAAAAGGAATATGAGTTGATTGAATATCCTGGCAAAGTGGTCAATCCTGACCGGATGATAGCCACTCTGGGCGGCATTATCAATGTGTCCAAGGTAAATTTGGTGGTCTTGTTATGGCCAGATGATCAGTAATCTTACTCCAATTCCAAGGTACTGGGCGATGAAGTAAAACGTATGGCGTTGCACTTCCACCCGGAGAATCCCTACAACAAACCAACTTTTGGTGACTGCACGGATAAAACTGGCGTCCTGCTCTCCATTACTGTGAGGCGTCATAAAAAGGACAAGCAACGGCCTCCGGAATACTTTGTTCGGGTTTTGGGCCACTGCAGCAGGAGCTTTACCTTCGAAAGTAAGTTTCAAGTCGGGATTGAAGGCGAAACATCATAATGTAATCTCCGCCCTCAGCACTTTGTGACTTTCAGTATCTGCCTCTGTGGTCAACTCCAAAAAGTGACAATGCCAATGTTGCCCAGGAGCTCACATATGCTTTAGATCAATTGAAACCCAGGGACACCTCTGATTTGGATTTTTTTAAGTGAGTAATTTTAATAAGATGATCGCAATTTATAAGATTTCTTCAGATTCAAAGAATTTCTAAAGTCCCTAATTAAATTACTATCTGCTATCCGTAAATACCAAACGATGGATTCATTAAATATAGAGATTAATCTTGTAAATCTATCAATGATTAAGAGAATTAAATATTGGTTTTCAAATTCCATTGTTTGGTATTAATAAAATAAATCTAGAATTCTCTAGATCAAGAAACATTGCAGGTTAAAACGCTATAGAGTATAACATTTTTTAACAGCACTTTCAACTTGATCATCTTTCAGAAGACGGCACAATCAACTCCTGGCCCTGCCTGAACTGTTCACCCACGTGGACGTGGTATATTCGGGCACCTACCGCATCGACGGAGCAGAGGATGGCCAACAGGAGGTGCTGGGCGTGCAGTCCAAGGCCACGTACGACAACCAGGGCGTGGTCTCATTTAACATGGTGGACAGTTTTCCCACTCAGGCGGACTCGCAGAACCTCAAACGTCTCAAGGTGAAGTACGTTTCCGATGAGCAATTGGCCGTAGTGAAAAAGCTATTCGATGACTGCCCAATTTGGACCAGGATTGCACTGCAATATGAATCTGGGTTGACCAATGACAAGCTCAAGTGCATCACTCCTTCGCTGGCATTTTACTTCAGCAACGGTCCATGGCGAACTTTGTATGTTCGTTTTGGTTACGATCCTCGCAAGGATTTCAACAGTCGCTACTACCAGACCTTCGACTTCCGGCTCCGTTTCAGCACTGGCCTCTCGGAATTCGTGTACGCTAAGAAATTCGTTAAACAACGGAGGGCAGCTAATGCTCCGTTCGCCCCCATCGAGGATCGCGTTTCCGATTTGGTTCAGGATATTGACTACCCCTACTTCGATGAGCACAAGTTGCCGCGCTCGAGGCAGTGCATGCTGCGGTATTCCGACGTCCGCATGGTGAAGATCCAGGAGATGCTGGAGAAGATTCCCACACCACTGACCGGTGCCGTGTGCAACGAACGAACAGGTTGGTTGCCACCAGGATTCGATGCTCAGGTGCGACAGATTGTCTGTGGCACCATTAGCGAACTTTTGCGCAACCATTACCGAAAGGAGAACCTCACGGCTGAGGTGGAAGCGGTGACCCAGGCCGACGAAGAGGAGGACGAGCCCGAGGACGAGGAGACGCAGGAGGAGGACATGGAGCTGGACGAAACGCAGACCATGAACAACTCCGAGCAGTTCGTCGACAATGACATCGAGCAGCTCTTCGATAATATCACAAGCTGAGACGAGAACTGAATAATTTTAATAGAATTACACCCTTATTTAATAAATAAAAATTGTGATAGATAACTATGTTCATTTGCTATGTTTATCTATTGGCCATTAAATCATCATCAAAAAAATCTTTAATTTCTGTTCATTGAAATGAAGCGGAGGCGTGGCCTTTATTCATGGTTATACCAAAGACCCATATAGATTATATTGGTCTTTGGTTAATCTATATTGGTCTTTGGTCATACAGTGTAATAAGTGTAATACATTTAATTTTTGATAGCAGAAGCTAGGATTAGTGTTGGAAGATATTTTTCAACCGCTTTAAATCCTGAGTGACGGAAAAGTTCCTCTTCCGAATCGGGGATACAGACAGACCTCGCGGATGTGGTAGCAGTTGAGCAACCAGCAGAGGAAGCGCTCCAGTCCCAAGCCATAGCCGCCATGGGGCAAAGTTCGGTAGATGCGCTGGTCGGTGTACCAGTAGTAGGGTGTCGGATCAATGCCCTCGCGTGCGTATCCCTTGAGCAGCTCCTCGCTGTCGTAGATCCTCATCGATCCACCCACAATTTCGCCCACATTTAACAGCACGTCCACGCTTTCGCCTGCAAAATGGTCTTAAAGGGCTTGGATTCACTGCCATCGCCTCACTCATCGCGACAACAAGACAAGTTTGACTGACTAACTACGTGGTCTAACTACATAGTTGTACTTTTTATTACTGGTAAATACCCTTCTAACCCAAGGTTAAATTTGCCATTTGATCGGCCGGCACGTTGTTTGCTTTCTGACTAAAACTTTACTGATAACTCGCCCTCAAGTCTCGCACTTACATACATATATGGACAAAATTGCAACAGCTTAAAAAATTGCATCAGCTAAATATAATACTCCGGATACTCGATAGACCGATTATTACTCATTTATTAATTTTAATAAAGATGATCCCAATTTATAAGATTTCTTAAGATTCAAAGAATTATGCAATGATTTCCAAAGTCCTAATTACATTTCTATCTGCTATTCGTAAATGTCAAATGATGGATTCATTAAATATAGATATCTTTAAGATTAATCTTGTTAATCTATCTTCGATCTATGTTATTGTCCAGATCAAGAGAATTAAATATTGGTTTTCAAATTCCATTGTTAGGTATTAATTAAAAAATCGTGAATTCTCTAGATCAAGAAACAGAATAAATGATTTCCTCCGATAGAAACAACATATTATTGTAGGTCAAACCGCTATAGAGTCTTGATAACATTTTTTAAAAACAATTTAAACTTTATTTTCTTTCAGAAGACGAGGACGAGGAATCGCAGGAGGACATAGAGCTGGACGAAACGCAGACCATGAACAACTCCGAGCAGTTCGTCGACAATGACATCGAGCAGCTCTTCGATAATATCACAAGCTGAGACAAGAACTGACTGAAATAATTAGGATTAACTTTAAAAAGAATTACACCCTTATTTAAAATATGTAAACTAATGGTTTTACCTATGTTCTATTTCATTAGCCATTAAATCATCATAAAAGAAGTCTTTAATTTTTGTTCATTGCAATGAAGCTGCCTTTATTCATGGTTATACAGTTTAATAAGTGTAATAAATTTCATTTTTAATAGCAGAAGCTAGGATTAGTGTTGCAAGATATTTTTCAACCGCTTTAAATGCTGAGTGACGAAAAAGTTTCTCTTTCGCAACTTAGGGCCTGCATCTATCGAGGAATCGGGGATACAAACAGACCTCGCGGATGTGGTAGCGGTTGAGCAACCAGCAGAGGAAGCGCTCCAGTCCCAAACCATAGCCGCCATGGGGCATAGTTCCGTAGATGCGCTGGTCGGTGTACCAGTAGTAGGGTGTCGGATCAATGCCCTCGCGTGCGTATCCCTTGAGCAACTCCTCGCTGTCGTAGATCCTCATCGATCCACCCACAATTTCGCCCACATTGGGCAGCAGCACGTCCACACTTTCGGTCAAACGCTGATCCTCCTTGCAGCGCTGCATATAGAAGGACTTGATCTCCGCCGGGAAACGGCACAGCATAATTGGTTCGTTGATGGTATCGGTCATCTTGCGCTCCGGAGCCTCGGGAATGTCCTCGCCAAACTCGTAGAAGGTGCCATCGTCCTTGGTCACGTTGTTCTCCTTCAGCCACTTGATTGCATCCGCGTAGTTCATGCGACGGAACGGCTTCTGCGGCGGCTTGAAGTCAGGGTTGAGCTCCTTGACCAAATAGCCCCATGGGGTCTTTAAAACACGATCCACCACATCGCAAATCAGGTCCTCCAATCGATCCAGGAGGTTATCGAAAGAAATGAAAGGACACTCGGCTTCGACGTGAGAGTACTCAGCCAAGTGGCGACGGGTGCGGCTCTGCTCGGCCCGATAGCTCTGGGAAATAGTGAAGACATCGCCCAAGGCCGGCAGGCAGGTCTCCAGATAAAGTTGCGAGCTCTGGGTAAGGTATGCCTCTTCGCTAAAGAACTGAAACTTGAAAAGCGTGGAGCCACCCTCCACCTGGGTCTGCACTAGAGTCGGTGGCGTAACCTCGTTGTAGCCTCGTGACTCGTAGTGCGCACGGAAAGCCTGCGCGACCACCGCTCGCATCTTCAGCACCTTCGAGGTATTCTCGCCGCGAATCATGATGTGCCTGTTGTCTAGCTGCACATCCGGGTGAGCCTCTTCGTTGAGAATGGCATCCGCACCGCCGGGCGGAGCCAGACCAATCAATTCCCAATAGTCCACGTTAAGCTCGTGGCCACCAGGAGCGGTTTTTCCTTCAGGAACAAGCTTTAGCTTGCCAAACAGAACCACAGAGCTCTCCGTACTCAGGGTAAGGGCATCGTAGGTCTGGCAAAGCTGATCGTTCAGAACGCACTGCAGGAAACCGGTGCCATCACGCAAGGTGATGAAGATCAGGGATTTGCCCTGACGCCGCAGGCGATGCACCCAGCCGTAGACCTTGACGCGTGAGTCCCGGTTGGAGGCGCCCTCGAAGATGCGAATCTTACGGGCTACAGGTAGACTGGAATCCTCCGAGATCTTTACTTTGCGCGCATCCTCCAGATTTTGCTGGCGTTTCACTGCATCCTCTTCCTCGCGCTGCTCCTTCTCGACATTCTTTTGGGATTCGCGGCCGAAGAGTTTTTGGATCTTCTTCAGCTGGGACTTGGCAACCGGTTCGAAGGACTCCGCAGCATTGGGATCCTTGCTGTCCACATAAATAGTGGGAAAGGGTTCCTTTCCAGAGTGACGCATCGCCTGCAAAATGGTCTTAAAGGGCTTGGATTCACTGCCATCGCCTGACTCATCGCTCCCTTTCTTTTCCGATGTAAAGATAGCACCTGCAATATATTACACATTATAGATCGACACGTTCGACTGAATGAGAACGTGATCTAGGTAGTAGCACTTTTTATTACCGGGAAACCCCCTTCTTACCCAAAGTTAAATCTGCCATTTGATCGGCCTGCGTGTTGCTTGCTTTCTGACTAAAACTTTACTGATAACTCGCCCTCAAGTCTCGCACTTATATGCACAAAATTGCATCAGCAAAATACAATATTCCCCGCCGGATACTCGATAGACCGATTAAAGGCCAGTGGTCCCCGTCACCTGGCAATCAGTAGACGCTGAAAGCTACACCTTTGAATATTGCGCGCCAACGTTTAATGTTGATCGACGGACAGCATATCACTCGGGCGATTCGCATAGACGGGTATAACGATGAGGTGTCGGATTTTAGAGCCCAACCGCTTGACGCGATTCTGCAAAACCTCCTGGCAGGTATCGATCTCATCCTGACCCGTAAGGAACAGCAAAATATCGCCCAAGACAAAGTTAACTCACATCGCTCGCCCTTTTTCAAGTCCTGTGGCATATAATACCGCTGCACGCGCTCCAGTTCCCGCGCCTTCTCGGGCTCCTTGGCAATGTTCAATAGTTGCTTCTTGTACTGGCGCTTCTCGCTCTCTTTTTTGGGGCACAATCTTATCTTGATTCTCATGCTCCGGCTTCAGGCGCTTGGTGGCCTCCTCGATGGCCTTGCGTCCGCCAATGAAGTCCACCACCTTACGCGTGCGAACTTCATCCCGCTGTTTCATTCGGTGGGCGAACTCATCGCGCTCCTGTAGATCCTCCTGGCGCGACTCCTCCTCGCTGTTCGGCACTGCTGCTGCTGCTGGCCATCCGTTTTTTGTTTTTACCCCACATTTCCTTTAATAAACAACCGAAAATACAAAATCAAAACAATGCAGAAGAAGAATTAACCGGCTCCGATAGACACGTCGATAACATATAGTTCTACTAACTTAGCTATTATTTTATTGGTTAGTTTAAAGCTCCGTTAAAAAATATTAATATTTCAATACCTAGTAAGAATTCATAGTTCGACAATATTAAACATTTTGAAATAAATTGTTCCTCTGATAATAATCTGTATTTCAAAATTCATATACCAGCGAAAGCTTAAAAGTCACATATTCAAAAGTTGGCAGCACTGATTGCTATCAGCTGTTTTTAGTTTATAACTCACCTCAGTTTCGGACCATGTCGCTGAGACCAAGCTGAGACCAGAACTGACTGAAATAATGAGGGTAACTTTAAAAAGAATATGTTCTATTTTATTAGCCATTAAATCATCATAAACTAAATCTTTAATTTTTGATCATTGAAATGAAGCGGAGGCGTGGCCTTTATTTATGGTTATACAGTTTAATAAGTGTAATAAATTTCATTTTTAATAGCAGAAGCTAGTTAGATTAGTGTTGCAATATATTTTTCAACCGCTTTAAATGCCGAGTGACGGAAAAGATTCTCTTCCACAGCTTAGGGCCTGCATCTATCGAGGAATCGGGGATACAAACAGACTTCGCGGATGTGGTAGCGGTTGAGCAACCAGCAGAGGAAGCGCTCCAGTCCCAAACCATAGCCGCCATGGGGCATAGTTCCGTAGATGCGCTGGTCAGTGTACCAGTAGTAGGGTGTCGGATCAATGCCCTCGCGTGCGTATCCCTTGAGCAACTCCTCGCTGTCGTAGATCCTCATCGATCCACCCACAATTTCGCCCACATTTGGCAGCAGCACGTCCACGCTTTCGGTCAAACGCTGATCCTCCTTGCAGCGCTGCATATAGAAGGACTTGATCTCCGCCGGGAAACGGCATAGCATAATTGGTTCGTTGATGGTATCGGTCATCTTGCGCTCCGGAGCCTCGGGAATGTCCTCGCCAAACTCGTAGAAGGTGCCATCGTCCTTGGTCACGTTGTTCTCCTTCAGCCACTTGATGGCATCCTCATAGTTCATGCGACGGAACGGCTTCTGCGGCGGCTTGAAGTTAGGGTTGAGCTCCTTGACCAAATAGCCCCAAGGGGACTTTAAAACACGATCCACCACATCGCAAACCAAGTCCTCCAATCGATCCAGGAGGTCATCGAAAGAAATGAAAGGACACTCGGCTTCGACGTGGGAGTATTCAGCCAAGTGGCGACGGGTGCGGCTCTGCTCGGCCCGATAGCTCTGGGAAATAGTGAAGACATCGCCTAAAGCCGGCAGGCAGGTCTCCAGATAAAGTTGCGAGCTCTGGGTAAGGTATGCCTCTTCGCTGAAGTACTTTAACTTGAAAAGCGTGGAGCCACCCTCCACCTGGGTCTGCACTAGAGTCGGGGGCGTTACCTCGTTGTAGCCTCGTGACTCGTAGTGCGCACGGAAAGCCTGCGCGACCACCGCTCGCATCTTCAGCACCTTCGAGGTATTCTCGCCGCGAATCATGATGTGCCTGTTGTCCAGCTGCACATCCGGCTGGGCCTCTTCGTTGAGAATGGCATCCGCACCGCCGGGCGGAGCCAGACCAATCAATTCCCAATAGTCCACGTTGAGCTCGTGACCACCAGGAGCTGTTTTTCCTTCAGGAACCGGCTTTAGCTTGCCAAACAGAACCACAGAGCTCTCCGTACTCAGGGTAAGGGCATCGTAGGTCTGGCAAAGCTGATCGTTGAGGACGCACTGCAGGAAACCGGTGCCATCGCGCAAGGTGATGAAGATCAGGGATTTGCCCTGACGCCGAAGGCGATGCACCCAGCCGTAGACCTTGACGCGTGAGTCCCGGTTGGAGGCGCCCTCGAAGATGCGAATCTTACGGGCCACCGGTAGACTGGAATCCTCCGAGATCTTTATTTTGCGCGCATCCTCCAGATTTTGCTGACGTTTCACTGCATCCTCCGCTTCGCGCTGCTCCTTCCCGACATTCTTGTGAGATTCGCGGACAAAGAGTTTTTGGATCTTCTTCAGTTGCGACTTGGCAGCCGGTTCGAAGGACTCCGCAGCATTGGGATCCTTGCTGTCCACGTAAATAGTGGGAAAGGGTTCCTTTCCTGCATGACGCATCGCCTGCAAAATGGTCTTAAAGGGTTTCGATTCACTGCCATCGCCAGACTCGTCGCTTCCTTTCTTTTCCGATGTAAAGAGAGCACCTGCAATATATATATATTGCACATTATAGACTTACTGACAACGTGGTCTGGCCACATAGTTGCACTTTTTATTACTGGTGAACCTCCTTCTTACCCAAAGTTAAATCTGCCATTTGGTCGGCCGGCATGTTGTTTACTTTGTGACTTAAACTTCTGATAACTCGTCCTTAAGTCTCGCACTTTAATGCACAAAATTGCATCAGCTTAAAACCTTGACAAAATACAATACTCCACGCCGGATACTCGATAGACCGATTAAAAGCCAGTGGTGCCCATCACCTATTGCACACGCTGAAAGCTAAAATTAGCTACACCTTTGAATATTGCTCACCAACGTTTAATAATTTATATTCATAATCTTGTTGAACATCTTTTTGTATAATATTAATAGTGACTATAAATAATCTTGCCAATATTGCTGAGAATCGTATTCAGAATATATTGCCCCGTTGCAAATAATTCGGATACATAGAAATCGACATACGCAAAAAAAACGTTTCCATGGGATATCACAAAATACAAAGCACTTAATTCGTAATAATCAAACGGAATATTTTTGATGGAAGAAACTTAAATCTTGCTTAAAAACAAATAAGAAACAAAAAACCTTATTGATGTTACTAGAAGTGCCTACTAAAAAAGGTGACAAATTTGACAAGACACATTATTACTGTGAACTAAAATATAAAGCGTTAGCAAAATTAGTATAATAGTTAAAGCTTTTTTTAATTCCTGAATTACTTCTCAGTAATTTGAAAATAGACAGATCTGCATTTAAAGCTTATGAACTTTATTTATCGGTGGTCACTGTTGGTATTTTTTAGCACCTTATGTATTGTGAGAAAAACGTAAACAATTTGGAAAATGCCCTCCGAAAATAGGTAATTTAAGCTTTAAACACCGGAAAATAGGAAAACCTAATGTATTAAACCCTAAAATTTGTCCATAGGATTAAAATCCTGCCCAAAGCGGTGGTTTGCGAGGAGAGCAACCTTCGCGGTGACATCACCTTTTCGTCGGGCTGTGTGGTTCATCCAAGTGCCACCGTTATCGCCGACGCAGGACCCATAATTATTGGGGAAAACTGCATCATCGAGGAGTATGCAACCATAGCACATCGCTTGGAACCGGGCGCATCATGGGACGTCAACAATATCTTGAGCATTGGCAACCATAATGTCTTTGAAGTGGGATGCCAAGTGGAGGCCTCTCGCATTGGCGATAAAAACGTATTCGAGAGCAAGTGTTTCGTGGGCCGTGGAGTTACCGTTTCCAATGGTTGTGCTGTGGGAGCTGGGATTAAGATACACACCAGTCAACTTCTGCCGCAAAACACCATTGTTTATGGCGAGCAAGGATTGCAGCGAGAGGCCATCGATAAGCAGGGATCACAGACCCTGCAGATCGATTTCCTTCGCAAGGTGCTGCCGAACTATCATCATCTCCGCAAGCCCAACTACGATCCCAAGAAGGCACGCAGTGTTGTCTAGATTGTAGTCCCTATATATAATCATTTATGTATTCTCCACCTTCACAGCATTAAAATTAGACATCTCCTTTACAAAAGTATCAATTGTATGATCACATAGTTTCTCCAAATCCTCCAGTCCCCTTTTGAGTATATCGATGGCTCGATCTCGGTGGGATTGAATGCGAAAGTGCAGCTTCTGCTCGGTGGGATGGGGAATGGTGTAGCCACAGAAATCCACCTCTGGATAGCGGGCTATAATGGTTTTCAGTGCATTGCCCAGCGTGTGTCCCTCGTTGCTAAACACAAAAGTACGCGAGCCCTCGCCGTTTTTCTCATCGCCAGCTAGCTGGTAAAATATTTACAAATCAGTCAATCAAAAGTCACAAAATATTTTATTTAATAAGTACCTCTGCCAATGCCCCCATTTTAAGAACCTTTAAATTATTGTTGGTTTGTTTACAAAAAACGTGGGAGGCACATGCCTTAACAATCGATTGCTTGACTATCGATTGTCTGCATATGAAAATAGCTAACTTTAAATTAATCGGTCTGGAAACTGTCAGTGGCGTCGTTATTGGCGCCAAAAGATTGTTTTTTAAATGTATATTCTTCTTCTTAAGACTACATGTTAGAGCACTGTGGTAAACATTCCGGAAACATCCAATTCCAAAATTCTGTTAAATTAACAACAGATGCAATATAAATTGATGTGTTTTTTAACGCCATCAGCTATTTACAGTAGACGTACGGCAATACTATTGATCAGTGATTAGTGGTATAGTTGTTCAGTTGAACGCGCCCATCGATCAGCTAATTGATGTATTACAAAACTTTTCTTTAGTACTTATTGTTAGAATTTTAAATTAAAAATTTAGCAGCGGAAAGTAGTCGATTCTGCACATTGTTTTATCGATGTATCGATAAGGTCTCGACGTTTATACCAGCCCTAGTTCTTGTCGCGTTCTGACACGGACGCGGTTTTCGACTCTTTGTGTGTTGTTTGCTAATTTGTTTCGTTTTGTGGCCAATATTATTGGGGGCCAGCTGCGAAATCAGTTTTGTGCGGAGTGGGCCAAATAAAAAAGAAAGAAGTGTCGCAAACAGCCGCATTAGCATAATTGCATGCCGCCTTTTGCGTGTATATGTGTGTATGTCACAGTGTAGTTTGTTTGAAAGCATCAGCAGAAAAGGCGGCAAAAAGAGGGGACCTGAAAAGAAGAAGAAAACGAAAACACAAAAAAACTGCAACGGCAAACAATTATTTTCGCAATGCATTTAACGTAAAGTTGCTCCAAAAACACCGACACTCGGCCAAAAACGCATACAGTAAAAAAACGGCTCTTAATATTTAACGTTTTTTTGCATTGTGCGCGCAACAGGAATAAACTGCAATACAGGTTTGTTAAATGCACAAAATGTGCTTATTAATAATACCACATAAATAAACTTTATTGAACAGTCCAAAATGTCATTTAATATTTGTTTTTGGCCATGGGGCACGCCCCCTTTTTTTGGTCGAAAAATTATGCAAATTCATGCACCTAAAAAAATAAGGCAGCTGCCTCTGCCGCTGCGCCGTCGACGACGACGCCGCTGCTGGCGAAGGCGGAAGTGATGGCTAAAAAATACCAGTTCCAGAGGCTTAAGCTTTAGCTTTGGCATTACTTTGACAGTTGTTCTGTTTTTTTTGTTGCAACTCCCAGTACACTAAATTTGAATACGTTAAATGACAGTTAAAATATTTAATTCCTGGATCTGGAAATTAACTTAAAATATATAAAATATGGCATTTTTTCTGGAAAATTCAATTTTGAAAAAAAATTGTTTATCTAAATGAATTAAGAGGGTCTCTACCACCTTGTGGTCTTTTAACATTTACCTCTTATTGTGAAAACTCACAATTTCGCAATAGAGGTTAGCCAATATGCACTGTATTTTGTTTCCACTGGTTGGTATGGTCTCCTTTTTGGCATCCTTCTGACTCCTTTGCACTCATTTGTTTGGTGGTCATACACACACAAACATCTGTTGTGTTTTGGTGGTGACTAATGCGACAGCATGTTCCGTTATCTCATGTGTTCCTCTCTCCCCATCCCTTCGTTCACCCACGCTTATAAACTTGTGTTGTAATAATCTGTATGTGTACGTGTGTGTCTCACGTTTCGTTTGGCGCCATGCGTTCCCCCCAATTTGCAGTCGTTGCAATTTTGGTCTAGGCTGCGTTCCGTTTCCAAATCGTTTCCCCCATTATGCTGGGCGCCCTTTTTGCTTGTTGTTGTTTTTACATGGACTGCAGTATATACACATATCTGCCGGCGTTTGCTGACTTACATACATTTGTGTGTGTGTAAGAGCGAGCCAGCTGCTCTCTCCTGGCCGTAAAAGGGGTTCGCTCTTGGTCTCTCCTGGGCTGACTATTCTTATTTTTATGGTTTTCTTTTTTGCGTTTGCAATTATTTTGGCTTTGTAGTGGTTACAACAAAGGAACTGCATAAAAGCGTCACGATCGTGGCAAAAAAAAATGTAGAGAAAAGAGAAGTGCGAAATGGTTCTGGGAATACGAAACAGGGTTCTCTTTTGGCCCGTGTAAATAAACAACATTTACTATATGGCATATAGGGAAAATAACTTCCCCAGCATATTCATGCGAAACTGATTCGTAAACACTTTCCGCACTCGTGTGTAAGATTGTACCCTAACTTACAGTAAACCCCAAGAAGCCTAACCTGGACAAAAGTCATACAGGTCATACAAGTACAAATATAATGTTGTGACCAATTAAAAATATGTAAAAATATGTATCTGTGCCATGAATATTGCAAAGATCTACATACAGTCAACACAATATTTATTCGGACACCCGTGATTTTGATTTTGATTCATTAATAACTCAACAAAAACGTAACGAAAACAAACAATTTATATTTCATCGTGAAGGTTAACATTCTTAGAATATATTTTAACAAAAAAATAAGGAACTTTCAACAGTAAAATTAGATATTTTCTTAAATTAACTTGAAAAGTCATAATTTTACGCACAGAAATTATTCGGACACTTCATATAATATTAAAAAAAAACATATTTCTTGATGTTTTAATATTTTTAATATTTGGTGGGTCCTCCACTAACATCAATGACAGCTTGTAAGCGTCGACCCATGCTTTTTACCAAGTTGCTTGTCTCATTAGCGCTAATTTGACCCCATTCAGCCATCAATGCAGTTTTTAAGGACTCCCTGGACGAAATGACGTGCTTCCGAATCCTTTTCTCAAGAATATCTCAAACATGTTCTATGGGACTTAAATTAGGTGACTGGGGAGGTGTTTTCAGCTGCTTGCAGTGATATAAAAGCCACTCTTGCACCAAAGACGAAGAATGTTGTCTTGTTGAAACAACAATGTCTTCGGATCTAGACCAAGTTTTATATCACTTGGAATCAAATTTTCGCTTAAAATGTTTTTGTAGATATTCTTATTAATTTTGTCGTCAATAAAGACCATTTGACCGACTTCTTCTACCGATACACACCCCCACATCATTACATTCCCGCCACCATGCTAAACAGTTGGAATTAAGTTCTTCTCATTCATGGCTTCATTTGGTTTCCTCCACACTTTCGAGGGCCCATAGTGTCCAAATATGTAAAATTTGGATTTGTCGCTTAAAACTACGTTCTCCCAAAACGAATCCGGGTGGTTATATGCAGTTTTCCAAACTCCAAACGCTTTTTTTTGTTGATGGCAGAAAATAATTGCTTTCGACGAGCAACTCTGCCATGTAAACCAGCCTTGTACAGGTAGTTTCGGATGGTTTTGGCCCAAACTTTTTTTATTTTCGCTTGCTCTACATTCTTTTGAATTGTTGTAGATGTTGTTTTCGGATTTTTTAGGACTGTAGACATAAATTTCCGTCCCTCACGTGAGTACAGAATCTTAGACCTTCTAGCTTTCTTGTGATTTGAAGCTCATTATTCCGTTTTTAAGTATTTTTGGATTATACTATGTATTGTGGAAGGTGATTTTCCATTAATACGACCGATTTTGCGATAACTACGATTTTCCAAAAATGAATTTAAGATAGGTTTTCGAAAATCTAGTGACAAATCTTGAACTCCTTTTATTTTGACCAATCGTATCAAAAAAACACATAAAAACTAACAAAAAAAAAAAAAAAAGCACGCCGAAAATTACTCCGAAGTAATTTCAACTAAACTACTTTAAAAAGAATCGCCTATTACCGTTGTGCTCAGAAATAAACACAATAAATGAGAAATGTACGAATAATTTTTGTGCAACATTTTAGCAACTTTTTTGCTTTTCTTTTAATATTTTTAAGGCTAATTTAAAAAATTACATTTTTGTTTGTGTAATGTCTTCTGAAAATCACTGTTTCTATGATAAGTAAAAAAAAACCTGCTAAAATTACGAAAATTCCGGCAAATAAGCTGTTAAACTTGATAATAGACAGTGTCCGAATAAATTTTGTGCTGACTGTATCTACTTGAAGTACCAAAAACCTGTCAGGATGCTGTCAGACAGTGGGCACTTCTTAAAGAAAAATAATCAATTGTTCAAATCTAAAATTTGGGAGATAGTATGCTGACTTTAAGAGAAGAGAGGGATATATAATCAAAAAAGGAGAGTTGTTGCTTTGTATTTAATTATGTACCTTATAAATATATTTTAAATCTGCTCCACTGTGCAAGAAATTTCCAAGGATGCTGCAGACATCGAAAGCCAAACGAAATAAAATAAAATACATTGACGGTTGGGGGGGTGCAAAATGAAATGGAGGATGCGGTGAAGTAGAAGGGGACAAAGGGGAGCCGGGTTCAACAGCAGACAGAAAAAGGCGAAGTGGCAATGGCACAAGACGATGATGGAGAGCTCAGGGAATAAGGAACAGAGAACAAGGAACAGACGGAAACACGGACACGACAACGTGATATTCCCAACATCCTGTGCAGCGAGTCACGAAGGAGGTGGGGAGCGCAATAAAGCAGGAGAAGACAGCGAAGCAGAAGGCGGGGGAGAGCGAAAAACCTGTCATCTGCTGCCGGCTGCATTCGATACGGGCCATGGAAAGGAGGAGAAGAGAAGGGGACTGAGACGCAGAAGGATGAAGGCATTTTTAGAATTCCCAAAATCAACATAAAAAGCAAGTAAATGAACAATGATGGCCAGACAAACTACACAGAAAGAAAAATTGTTAGGATACAATGCTTAATTCAATGGCAGAAAATGTCCTTCATTATTTAAAAAATGTCGTATAAAACAAGGCTATGCGGTTTGAACCCTGGTGCTCTGCGCTCCAACAAAAATCCTCTATTCATCTCGATTTAACATAATTGAAAACTAAAATCTAAAAAAAAATATTTTAATATATAGTTTATCTGTTTGGAGGTGGGATTTTATGAAAATAAAACATCACGTTTATTTTGATTTCGACCAACCTTACAGTGTAAGAAAAGCCAGTCAAAAGGAAGCTGAGTCTCGAGTCTCCTTTTTTCTCTCCCCTCTTTCTGTTAGTCTATGTGTGCGTGATCGCAGCCCAGACGCAGCAGCAGCGACGTCGACAGATGCAGCGACAGAGAGGCATAAAACAAACAAAACCTACACATGCATTTTTCTCTTATTTCCCCTTAGTTTGGGTTTCCTTGTTTATAGCATTCGATAGGGTATCAAAATTTTGCAATGTTGAAAAACAAGATACCAAGCCGTCTGAATTTCAGCTTAAGGATTTGGAAGATGATCACCACCTTATTTGCCAATCAGGAAATTACGTTCTTTTTATATCTTTTGATTTAAAGTTGCTGTGCAATCAATAAAATACACAAACCAATCGAAAAATATATATTTAATATTATTTTTTGTTTTAAACTTAAAAATATACTTACTTATTGTATTTAGGCTCAAACTCTATATCAAACTGACTTTATAAAAATCGTTTATTCAAAAGGAAAAAGAAAAGTTCTTTAAATAAGAATGTTTTGTCTCCGGAATAATTAATACTTGTTTTAATGTTAAATTTATACCTTTATATTCCTTATTCCCAATTCCATTTCTTTGGCCTTTCAAAATCTTTAAAGCAAAATATTGAAAAGTTTCGTTTCAGAACTAAAAAAAAAATGTAGCTTTTGATTTCCGTCCTGTACTTTCAGGTGAATAAAAAGGGAAATGGAGAAAAAAAGCCAGTGATCCTTGTGGTTTGCTATTGAAATTCATGTTTTATTTCGTATCCTATATTATTTGTACATTTTTTCAATTTACGCTTGAAGGGATTTGCATAATACGCTGTAGAGCAGCCGTAAAATGTGTCCGATGTCGTCTGTTGCCATCGCACATATTGCTGATGGGTGTTGATGTTGCTGCCGTACATGTTGCTGTTGCTTTCGGTGGTGGTTGCTGTGCGGCCTCAAAGGACTCGCATCCCCTGTGTGTTGTCCTGTGCCTAGTTTCATTTCATTTTCGTTTCACTTTTTTTTTTGCTCTGTTGCTTTCCACTTTTATTGTTGAACTTTACAGCTGCCGCTTTCATTTCATTTTGTTTTTTTTATTTTCTTGCCCAACTTGCATTTTTCCCCTATTGGTGTGGCTTATTTTTGGCAGGGGTGGTTTCAACTTATATGAAACTTACAACAGCATTTTGTATGCGTCTGACTTTGATCCCTTTTCCGGAGGGTGGGACGGACCTCTCTCGTCTGGCCACCCCCTCGGCAGCATTAGGGAAAGTGTCTTGCAAATAAATAAATAGTCATGTCAGCCATATTATTAATGCCCGGGAAGAAAGGAAGGAAGGCTGGGATGGAAGGTAGCTTAAGGTCTGCCTTCACATGGCTTGATAGGTGGGGTGGGTGCCGAGGGGGTGGCGCTAATCAACCCTCCTGGGCTGCCGACAAAGGAAAGGGGAACGCATCTTACCCCGAAATACAGGGTAACCAAATACACTGCTCACTCAAAGTTAAGGACTTTTGGTAGAACAGTGTTCATTCGTAATAAAGGCATTTAGAAACCAAAAATAAAAGTTTTGGTCGAAATGTAATTTAAAATTTAATCCTTACATTCAAATATTTATTTACGAATCTTAAAAATATTAATATTCAATTGAAAATTTAAGAACAAAAAATGTTTTGTACAATGCTTTTAATCACAAGTTTTATAATTTAGTTTTTCGAAGTTGAAACATTAAATTATTCAAAAATAGAAGGAGATCACCTTTCCAAAACAATAAACGCTGAGAACAGTTGGCGGGCATTCACTGTATGAAATATATGTATGTATATTCTACTACGCATTGCTGTCTGTTCGCGTTGGGGTCAACAAACTTTTGGGCCAGCCCCCAGCATCAATTCTGCGTCTGTGTGTGTGTAGAGTGCGTGCGGGCGAGTATTGGTGAGTGCGAAAAGTGAACGATTTTCCAGCAGAGCTCAACTCAAGCCAAAAACCCCCCTGTTGAAAACGGCGGACACCAGCACGTTCTACGCATTTTTGTGCATTGACCCCAGACAGACGGAAGCCCTCCCACACCCCAAAATGCCACCCCCCACCCACACTCCGACACAAACGCACACGATTTCCTCCCCCTAACACACACACACACACACACACATCTGTTTGTTTGCGTAGTACAATGGCAACCCTCGCTGATTTGATTTTCATATGTTGAATGGGATTTGAGGGTGGAATGGATTCTCGGATTCAACGCCCTTGCCTTCGTTTCTTGTACACCTTTATCGGGAGTTTTATGAATTTTTGTATATTATTATTTTTACGATTTTATATATTAAAATGCATGCTGCAAAGTGTGTACACCGCAACAAAAAAATGCATTTATTATAACGACAAGAGCTTATATTTGATATTCGTAATAAATCGTATTAAATTAGGTCCGCCAAAAATTAATTTAATTAAATTAAATTATAAACATACCAATGTGATGTTTAATAATTAATTAATTACGTATCTCAAATTAACAGAACAATAGTGGACTACATGTTTTATTGAGATTTTTTCATTAAATATGTCTAATATTCCATGCATATATTTTTTAAAGTTGTGAAATCCAATTTTAGATCAATATTGTTTATTTGTTTTCCCTGTGCACGCTGCGGCATCTTCGATTACAGGTTTATGACAACATAAATTCAAGAAGCACCTTTAATTGCACTCTCTATAGAGAGGGCCTCCCGAAGCTTTTGTTTTAGTGTTATTTTACCTTAGAGGGGGTACGGAATATAAAATGGTTTTATTGCCATCTCCGCCCCCTTGAAATTATTTTGGGTGTGGTTCTTGTATACGGATTGATGGGTTTTAGTTGAATGATCTGTGAGGACGACCGGTTCCAAGTTCCTGTAACCATTCACTCTTTGTTTTCCGCTTTTCGTTCTGTCCGTGAAATTTGCCCAACAACAATATTAAAGGTCATTTACTTTTGTTAACCTTAGGGGTAGTTTTCTCAATAGTTTCAGGTTCGTTTCGGCTTCGGTCTCGGATTCTCGTGTCCTGTGTCCTTACGTCTTCATGAATATGCGAAAATTTAACGCATGCAAATGGGATATTGTCCCAAGAAAACTGTCTTGTAAATGAATCTTTATGGGTCTTGTAAAGAGGGTTGTAAATGACAGGGCGAGGGGTGTCGGGAACCCTCGGTTCGTGGGAATTTAGTTAAAACTTTTGTTTTGAAATGGCTTTGGGATGGGTTTCGAGCTATGTTTCCGTTTTGCTTGAACAGGTTGGCCTTTGTTATTAAGTTGGATTCCATTATCATAATAGGTCTGCCGGTATCTTTACTTTTTAGAGGTGGGAAACTGAGAGAGAGGGGTATCTCAGCTAAAATCTTTTAGGAGAATTTCGTCTCCTTCAAGCTCCATTTGTGTGATTTTCTCGGAACATAAGCAACAGCATGTGTTTCATTATTTAATGAGCTGGCTTGCTTTTTTGATTGTTTTACAGTGTTCGTTCAAAAATGTGAAGTTTTCAACTAAAGGAGTACAGTAAATATAACTTAAAGTTCACAATCTCAAGGAAATACACTTAAATATTTCGTAAAAATAATATTTTTATTTTTGTTGTTAAGCTTAATAAAAATCGAAGATTTTCTAATTATGGTATTAATGTTATATGTACATACTTAACTATTAAAATTATTTATGTGATTAAAAATATTTTCTGATCCTTATGTGATAAACTATATTTATAATTACTGTTGAATTAATAAAACTTAAAAGGTAATCACTGATTTTCATTTTTCAACTATTACCTACAGCTAAACTGTAACTACAAACTAAAGCTTATCTTTAAATAAATAGTTTTGGTTATAGCCAAAGTAATGAAACTAGCGCGTTCCACTGTATCCATGTTTTGGATTCCACCAAAGGTCTCTCTTTCTTCCGCTCAACTTCAATTCTTCGCAGCCTTGAGTTCTCGGGTCTTTTTGCACTTGGCGTTGGAAGTTCGCCTCCTGTCTCCTCACATTTGGTTCCCCTCACAAAAAGTTTCACACGCTGCTTGGTTTTGGAGTCTTCGGGATTGTCTTTGACTTTGTTTGCCTTTTGGTTCACGAGTATATTTGTATGTTCGCAGACCAGACGACAAGACAGCTGTTAAAGCAAATTAATCTAACAACAATAACAACTGTGAGCCAGAAGAAACAGAGCGGGCAAAAAAGAACAGCACTAAAATTCACAGCCCGACGACTCGAAATCCATATTGAAACATTGTATGTAGAAATATTCAGAGTATAGTTCAGCTGAAACTGAAATTGCTGATAAAACAAAGCAAATGCCTTTTGAAGGTGGGATGAGGCGGCTTGGCATTGTGGGCGGGGAAGGAGGGGCAAGTCAGCCAGTTGCACACATGTACAGTAACTACTCATAATGGGTAAATATGAATTTGTAAAATCAAAATAAACTACTTGTATTTGGAACGTCAAACATTTTTCGGTATATCATATTAATATCATTCTCTACGAAGGTAGGTTTTGTACAATGTGATTATAATGACTTAATTTCCACATAACCTATTTTTTGTGGCTAATAAAATTGGATAAAAATCAAAGCAGTACTATTAGTACCTATAAGTTAAATCAACGGAAAAGCTCTTAAATATTAAAGCATTTTTTATTTCCGTTCTTATGATTACTTATTGGTTAAACCGATCGATGATCAAATTTTTGGAAATCGTAATCTTTAGAAAATAAATACGCTTGCTGATAAGATGATTCATGTTACGGGCTTTTGCAAATAAGAAAATTTGCGATTCCGGATTTCGCTAACCGCGTATTTCCGATCGAGCACTGTAGCCGCCTATCAAATTCTTCTTGTTGCTGCTGTGCTGTGTTGGTGTTCTTGTTGTTGCTTCCGCTTGTTGTTGTTTAGAAATAGAAATGATTTCACAATGAACTTTTTGGTGTCGCGCTTAGAGCTTCAGTTGACCGTTTCGTCTCGTTCAGCTAACCTCACCGATCCACCTCCCGGTTTTTCCTCCCCCCACAGTTCCCGAACGCTATTAAAAATCCAACCAAAAAAGAAAGAAATAAAACAACAAACAAAACAAATTAAATAAAAATAAAAAAAATATATAAAAATAAAGGAATAACAACGAAAAACACAAAAACACGTTTTTCAGACTCGGTTTTGCTGATTTCTTATTAGATATTCTTGTGTTGCTTGGCCCGGTCTCCCCATCAGTCCGTCCCGCTCGCCCTATCAGTCCGTCCCGCTCTCTCTTCCGCCCCAAAGACACTTATTGTTTATTCTTTCGCTGGCCCGCAACTCGTGGCTTTTGGTTTATGGTGATTCAGCTCAAAACGAGAAGTGAATGTGCTGGCAGAGCAGTAGGCGTCGACAGCGACGCCAGTGTGCACTTAAAACAATATATATGTACATCATTATCTGCTAATGTTTGTACTATAAGTATCTATGCTAAATTAATTAGTTTGTAAGTAGTTAATTATATTTTATCACTGTCGTGGGTATATATAGAATTAATTTAGACACATATGCATATATTAATAATCTCAAAAATTATTTGATGATAGAACTTCAAACTATCTTGGAAATGATTTTAAATATAAATCTATCAATCCTGAATTTTTCATTACCATGAATACATGAAAAATGACCTGAGTGTCAAACTATGGCTATAATGTCTACGTTGTAAACAAATTAGGATAAGTTTTTTTATACTTAATAAATGAAGTCCCGGAAAACGAATCAATATTTGCAGTGTAACTTATTTTGCATTTGGCGTTTGTGTTGCTTGGTTGTAAAATGTCAGTGTTAAATAATATTGTGTTTATTAAACCAGAAAAACGTAAGCAAATGTACCGTTGTTGGCGGTGAGTAAGCGATAGATGCAGTGAAGGAGGGAGCGAGAGAGAGGAAAAGAGAGGCTTGAGCTTTAAGGAAACTGCACTTGAGTGAGCGGGAGAGCGATTGAGTGACTGATTGATGATGGCTAAAGCAGAAAGCCTGAAATGTTGTTGTTGCTGCCGTTGTCAGTGGGTTCTGCCGCTTCTCCTTCTTCTTCTTCTTTCTTAATGAAGGTCAATGTTCGAACGCCAACGTAGTATTCACCGATTCTTCAGATGATGTCGACGTTCTCCTCCGATTCTTCAGCCGCTTTGTTGTTCATGTTGCTTGATGATTGGCCATTGTCGTTGTTGTTTTGGTTCTGATTGTAATTTACACTTTAAAAAATTTGAGCATTTTAAAATCAAATTCCTACTGAAATACCTTAAAGTATTCATATTGAATGCATAATATAATTACCAGAAAATCACTATATAAACGATTGTGTTATGAAACTTGAAAAAAATGTATCCAAATTGTTAATAGGTATATTACTAGCCTTCAATATAAAAAGTACAATCATATTTTTCTTGTTTCCCTAATAAATAATTAGACCAACCAAATGTATAGGTTTAACAGATTGAGATGACTTTAATAAATTAACAAGGGTTCAAATTCACTCATCATTTCTTAAGTTATTTCTTCTATTGTTGTTATCATTTGATTATGTTAAGTTTTAGATTAACAGCTCTCCTCAATCTCCCCATTTTCGTCTTCCAATTCGAGCTCATTTAAGTACAAACAACTCCAAATAAAATACAACCCATAAAAGCTGGTTAATGATACTTGATGTTTTGTGCAGGCGTGGCTCTCTGCTGGAGTTCCCTTCATTTAATTCTTCATCTGCTGCTCCACCTCCAGCATAGACAGTCCATATAATTATGGAATAATTTAATTGTTTCAATTTTGAGTTTGATGCCTGCACTGCGGCACCCCTCAAAAACTAATGTTTTCCGGGCTTGGCCCCATCGGTAATCTGGCGGAACCTTTGACCGACCTAACCCTCTGATTGCCCAGAGTAACGCTCCCCAGAGAATTGTCTCCGTCAAAAGTTCTTTGGGGAAATTAGTCGGGCAATAACCCACTCGAATCGGCAGAGGAAACGTTCAAATGCCCCTGAGAGAAAGGGAGGTCGGTCGGTCGGTCGCATTTGCCAAGTTTAGTTCAAAGAACTTCCCACATCTGATTAAAGAAATAATCAAGGGGTATACAAAATATGCCGAGGGCCTTGGAGCTGTGAAACGGAATTTAAAAGCAAATCAAAACTCTGGATCAACCCAGAAGTGCCATTTCCGCTTCACCAGCTAAAAAATATATATACAAAAAGAAAATAAACAGATAAACAAAGTTGAATTTTAGCTAAATTAAATTATTAAAAAATTTGTTTATAATTAGAAAATAGAAAAATCCAAAAAGATTCGACGTTATCAATCAAATTTTTGTCGAGTTACTTTTGCTTAAGATAAGAGAATAGTCGTAATGTATTATCTGAAATGAAACTACTCTTTAAATGTTGAAGCTCTGATGAAAATATGTTATGGGAGCTTAATTTTCCCCTCTAGGCAACTTTGACTGTACGAGGCATAATAATTTGCCGTATCTAATATTGCAATTTGGAGTGTTACGAGAAGGAGTCGTTGGTCGAAAAGCGTGCGGTTCGTTGGCTTTAAGAGTGTATCGCAAGCAATTATGAACGTTGACCTTCTGCCAAAAAAAAAGTTTCCACTAACCGAAAAAGGTGAAAGAACACACAGACATAGACCCCAAAAATTAAGGTAGCAAAGACATTAGCAGAGGCTGCGAAAAACCAAGGGCGAGGGGCGATGGGGAAAACCTAATGACAGATGGGGGGAGGGGGGGGTTCAGAAAATAACCCGACGAACCAAGAAGAAAATGCGCCAAAAGAACAAAAAGTTCTGAAAAGTAAGCAAGCAAAGGAGAAGCAGATATATAGTAATAATAAAGAAGGCGCGCGCTGTCGAGTGCAAAACAAAGCAAATTTTTGGCCAACAGCGCAGACACAAAAGACTCTTCGGCGGAGTCACGGGGTCTAAAGCACATATACTATATACTCTCCACTATACATGCATATATATGTGGGTACTATAACCTGGCGCTGACTTTGGCTCTTTTTGAAAGTTGAAATGCTTGCCTAGGTAGAGCCAATAAACGAGTTTGAAACAAAAGAACAGAAACAGACGCTTAGCTTAGCTATCTACCAACCCCTCTCCCCTGCCCCCCTTTTTGACCTCGCCACCCCCTTTTTTGCGCGTGTGAAGATCGCGAACTGTGGGCGCTGGGGATTGGAACGAAATGGTAAATGGAACAGATTCTGTGGCATTGAACCGAGCCGAGAAGAAAACCAGAAAGGAAGGCTACAGCTCCGGGGGCCGATTACCTCCTCCTCCCCCTTGCAGGTCAATCATTTCACAGTCAGATAGATGATACGAAATGGAAACTACATAATTGGTGTCTGCACCAAGTTTAAATCGATTCTCAACAGTTAAACTGTTTTAAGAATTTTTGTTAGTGTTAAGGAATTTGTTTTTGGTATATTAGAGTGCTTATAACCATGATTTTAGGTTTTTGATTCGGGGAGAGCTTTCCAAAGATAAACTCCCTGGATTCTCCTTTTATAGTCTAACTTTTTTTTTATTTTCATACTAAATTTCGATAAATGTCTTTCGATTTTAAAACCAAAATAACCTTTTACTGTTAGAACTTTTCAAAATCTGGTCGTTAAACCTATTAATATTCTGAGGTCAGGAAAATTAACGTTCTAGATAATGGTGGTCAAGCCAAAATGTAAATAATCATGGTTGTGCCGTCTCCAGCAACCGTGGTAAGACCCTATACAAAGTCAAATTCAAACTCAGCGGGGAGCAAAGGTGACAAAGGTGGAATTTTATATCTCATACCATTGGACAACCAACCAACCACCCACCACCCCCTTTTCATTAAACCACTCGAGCTGAGAAATTGCCCAAAAAGTGACAGTTAAAGCCGGTCATAATTAACAGCGTTCATCAATTACATGAGAACGGCCCACACATATAGAAAATCCCACCTTTGGCAGTAGACCGCAGTGACAAAGCTCTTGAATACGGCCTCATCCGCCCACTTTCCACCCACCATCACCCGCAGGGAAGCTCCTTTTTTTGTGTACAGTGCATAATTAACGTAAAGTGTTTCACAGGGCAAACCAAATAAAAAGCAGGGGAGGAAGAGTACAAGAGATCCAAAGGACATGTTAGAAATAATGCGTGTACTTAAGGGCTTTTATACCCTAGCAAATGGCTTTATTAGCTGGCCAACAATTTGGCCGTCAATAAAAGAAAGCCAATTAAATCTTAATTAAGGTTTACATTTGTATAACGTGGGCTAACACGTAGCGTTTTATAAATAAAGACTTTATTCTTCTCCGCATAATTTTATAAATAGAGCTCACGGAAAATTAAAGTAAAGTATGTCTGAGACATTAAATGTCTTTTAAATAATATTAAGTAATGACTTAATGATTTCCATACATGTTTCTAAACTTTGGACCATAATAAAATATACAAAGAAAATAGTCATCAAATCATGATTAATTTTGTCTTTATTTATTTTTAGAAAAACCTGTTAAACTTGACCAGAGGTGGAAATCTTACGGCTGACATTGGAATAATTATAAGGTAAGTTTAAGATGTTTTTAATTGCTCGATTATTAGATGTTTTAGGGTAGTAAGAGTTTCGTGCTGTTATTTTTTTTGGGTTTTTTTTTATACATCCGCATAGACAATAAATCTATCTTGAGACCTCTTTTGTATATCCCTCTCTATTTTTCTGCGCCGTGTGTCCTTCGTACTAGAAACCCAATACCTGCCAGCATGTGAAGAGAAGCTCAATGGAGTGAGTTATAATGGGGAAGGCGGAAAAAGGGACGGACGTTGGCTTATTCATCATATCTCACGTACGCGTCTGATGTCTGGAGTAGCTCCTCTTCTTCTCATTTGTATGCCATGCGGGTGCCCATTAGAGGGAGACAGAGACAGGGGGACAGAGAGAAAGAGATGGTGAATGGGACCCCACATATCGAATGCGAAACATGTGCTAATGCTGTTATTATTTATCTGGTTATACCCGACACTCTTAAAGTTAAAGGGTATATTGTATTCTTGCAAAGGTATGTAAACAGGGCAAAGGAAGCATTTAGGATCCTACAAAGAAGGTATCTTTATTTAAAGGAATGTGGAATGTCGACCTTGTTGAATATGGAGCTATAAAATTGTGGTACAGTACAAAATTTTAGATTAGTTAGTTTTTTAAATGTGTCCTTTAAGGTTTAGCACTGCAGGCAACGACTTTACAAACTGATTGCAAGGTATTTTACCGTCGAGACACTTGACTTTATCGTTCTAACTTGTTGTTTCAACTTCCGCTCGAAGGATTGTGGCATAAGTGATATATATTTTACCACAGGACATTTATCAAGAGATCACAGATTTTATTTCACTTTTTGTATTAATGTCAAAATTGTTTTTGTTGTTGTGCGAGAGCAACAAGTTCTCAAGTTTTTGTGTGGATTTTTTTTTTGCCTATTCATGGTCCGCAGGTCGCCGGTTAGTTGGTTTATTGACATCGCCGTTCTGCCTGCGTCGACGTCGTCGTTAGCCACACACACTTTTTTCAAGTTCGTGAATTTTTTAGCCGTTCGTTGACTCTTGCCGTTGTTGTATTTCTATGTCTGTTAACGTTTTATTTATTATGTCCAAACTAATGTCATTTTGAGGCTGTCTCTGTATCTCTTCTTTTTTTTTTTTGGTTTCGCCATTCGCTTCTAGTTAAAAGTCTCTTGCCCCCTTTGCAACAATATTTTCGCAACATTTTGACCAAACCGTGAACTTTCCGAGAATCACAAAGGAAAAGGAAAAGAAAAACAGAAATAAGAAGGGGAGCAGAACGAAAAAAAAAGCGCAACTAAAGTTCGGATTTCAACGAGCTGATTGAAATTTCCTGAGGGGGCGTCTTCTTCACTTATTAGTTTAATGCGAATTATGAGGTCAGTGCAGAAACAAACATAATACACAAAAAAAACCCGCGTGAAGATACCGAAAAAAAAAGAATAAGGGGGCCAGACGACAGAAGAGAGTTCAATGAAGTGCCCTCATTAGCTTTAATGTAAGGGGATATGGTGGGCGTTGAAAACCGAGAACGATCGGCCTCGAACCTTTAATAGTGTCCCAAAACAGATCCCCATCCACATGCGGGCCAAGTGGCTAAAGTTACTTACTCCCTTCCAACAAATTTAAATTATGAAAAAAAGAGTAAATAAAAGATAACATTCGCGTGTCTTTCATTGGATTCATATTCTTAGTATTCTGTTGCCAACTCAAATTAATGAATAAAAAATAAACAATTAAGAATCTTCAAAGGTTTTTGTTTGCAGTTTTTTTTTTTTTTTAAGGTTGAAATGAGCAAAAGATACTTTTATTGCTTAGTATTATTTTGCCATTTATTTGAAGGCAACTTTTTTGGTATTAGTTCGATCGATTTAAAAAATTAACTAATTGTACAAGAATCAACAATCATCTTCAACTTCTCCCAAGCATTCAAATTGTTTCGTTCTTTAAGTATCAGATATCTGGGTTACTAAAAGAGTAATGGCATAGACTTACGAAGAAATGAGTTTCAGAATCCCCGTTTTTTTTCTCGCTTAAGATGGTTTCCATTATGCCATGAATAAATCGCTCGTGTTCCGGAACTAAAAGGTGTAACTAACTGTTTATAATGCCAACGCGCAGATCCATTAATGACATAAGAAATGACAAATGTGTCCATAGTTGAGAAGAGAACATGCAACACTTTCAGAATTTCTACCACTTCCTGCTTTCGTAAGAGAGGCTCGATCGAATGATTATTTATGTATGTACATATAAACCCCATACGGCTCTTAAAACCCGACTTCACCTGGCGTTAAAATGAGTGAGAGGGACGGGGCGAGAAAGAGGGAAAGAGAGGGAGCGACAGCTGCAGCTCCTGCTGCTGCTAATTTCCGGTTTCAAGTGTCACATTTTTTTTTTCAGCCCAATGTCTTTCCCAAAAATTATTGAAAGAGCCATAACAAATATGTGATCGTTTGGTGTTGTTGTTGCTGCATTTTATATGGTTTATGGGTTGGGCTTTCCCCCTCCGATCAAGGGAAACATCTGGCGGTGGTAGTTGTTGTTATTGGTTGTGTGTGACAGCTGCTAAAAGGGATCGCTCGTTCCCTTAATTTTTTTTTGTTTTTTTTGGTCCTCTCTCACTCTTGCCAATGGAAATTAGCCTGGCTGGGTTATTGAAAAGCGCTCGATTGAATTGTCTGTCAATATGGCAATAAAACTATTGAGGCTGAGGTCGGTCGGCTAATGAACGCTGTCGTTTCGGGACCCCTGCCATAATTCCCCCTCCCATTCATCTGGAGAAAGATATAGGATTCGGAATTTCTTCAACTCATTCTATTTCAGATGTCAACACATCTTCATCAAAATCAAAATAATGTAATGATTAAATTGTATAAAAAAACAACTTTGAAACATATGTTTGTTTGTATATTACCTATTAAAGAGTTTCCTCAAAAATTATTAATGAATTAGTGTTATGACTTTGGATATCATTTTGCTAACATTATATAATTTTATTGCTTTGAAAGTGGGTTTTTGGGTATAAACTTTTTAAGAGCCAGAATTCAGTATTTGCTTTCCATTCTTCTCACAATGAATAATAAACCGTGATGATCATATCACACTTTTGGTCATGTAAATGAATGAATGAAAAAGTATAAACAACAACATGTCAAGATGTGTAAATATGGAATTTACAATAATATATTCAGGTTTACAGCTAAAATATTGTTGTTAAAATTTGTTTAAAAAAGATTTCTGTTGAATTATATTTCAGTATAAAATTTATCTGATGTTTAAACTGTTTCTTTATCATAAAATTACACGTTCTGTATAACGTCAATGACTTGTTCATTTTTAATATTTCGTTTGTTGCGCCAATTGTCCCCAAATTATGTAAGCCTAAATATTTTAGTTTGCATAAACATTTCAGTACAAGTCCAAATTTTGATGTCTTACATGTGTATGTTTGTTAAATGAAACTTTAAAATAGCACTTTAATGTTGGTACTATTCTGTAATTTTTATGGTTGGATCGTTAGTAAATGTGGCAGATGTATTCCAGTTTGCCAGGTTTGACTGTATTTCTGTCCGTAGCGAAAATATTTCAGCGCTTGGCGTAATTGTTTTTTCTTTGCCATTGGTGGCTGGCTTTTTTTTTGCTGTATTGTATTTGCTGGATTTTTTGCGGCCGTATCTTTTTTGCTACTTTAAGCACGTCGTTCGTCAGAGGAGTAAAGTCGAAGGTTCATGAACCGCCGGCAAGGACAAAAGTTGAGGCTCTGGCGACGGGACAGAGATGGCTATATATATATATATATATATTCGGACATATCGATCACATAGGGAGACTGAAAACGGAACAGATTTTTATGCCCGTGCCACATCCCACTATTCCACTTGTTTCCCAGCAGCAATATCTTCCCATCCCAGAAAGACACTTGAACCCATCAATTCGTGGAATTCAGACGGGCTAAACCAGAAAAAGGAAAAAAAAATAAGGTAAGGTTCGGGAACTGGAGCTTATAAATACCCGTAGAGGATATTACCAATTAAAGATAAACGTAAATAGGTACATGTGTATATGTATCATTTTTAAGGAAACATAAAGTGGTTAAAAAAACATGGGTATTAAAAGATATTTAAATACAAATAGTCTTATTTATAAAAAAGCTATTACAATTTGTAGCTTTTTAAGCGATTACTCTTTATAACTCTGCCTACAGTCTTCAAAAATCATAATAATCTGGAATGGTAATACCCATTTCCGTATATAGAATTGATTGTATGTACATATGTACATATATCCCAAAGGTCGGTGCGTCAGTGCGTGAGGCACGCAGCCTCACGAGCGATACCATCGCAATTGGCGCACAAGAAATCACTGACCTTGACTTTAAACAAAGTTTAAGGCCCTTTGTAGCAGCCACCAGTATATAGGTGTATTTCGTTGTATTTGTATGCATGTATATTTATGTATATATGTATGTACATACTCGAACAAGCAGCATAATTATAGAGCCGAGCGGCGTTTCTAGACTGGTTTATTCTCCAAAGTCCCCGGACGTCGACGTCGGCGGTTGCCATTCCACGTTATTCTTTTGATTTTGATCAGAAAACGTTGAAAACGCACATGACGCAAGCGCGCAGACTTTTACCTTGTCCCCCCCTCTCTTTCTCTTTCTAATTCCCCATCTCTCTTTCACATATTCCTATTGCATCAGCGGTATGAGAAAAGTCACCAGTTGTAAACTAGCCTAGTTGGTAATGACCATAAAAAGCTAAACTTGCTTATACCCAAGTTTAGACATATTTACAATGGAGTGAAGTATTTCTGGTCTTGATCGCGTTTGGTTCTTTCTTCCTCTGCAGCAAAAGAATTAACAGTTTAGTAAATGTCGTGAATATTTTGTGCTTGTTGAAAATTTCTTTAAAAAATACCTTAACTTTAATCTTTGATTGCATTTTTAAGCTACAAAATACATTTTTATTAAATATAGTAATAGAAATAAAGTTAACTCACTTAGAGGTAAGTGATGCTGGGTCACTTGTTTCACTTGATCACTTTTATGGATTAATTCCAATCAATTGTAGGGAAATATAGAAATATCAAAATTCATAAAAGTGTTAAAAGAAATTTCTGTTAGTGTTATTTAATAAATAATAGTTTTTGTTGCTTTTATTAAAATAAAGAATAACATTTTGGAAGATTAACGTTTAATACCAACGTTTAATACCATTTTTAGACACAAGCTCTTATAATGATTTAGGGTTTTAAATTCATTCTTAGATTTTAATAGCTATTGCTAAATTTATTAAAAATCAAATAGTCATTCTAGATTTCAGAAGAATACAAATTTCAGGAACCAGCCATCCATCATTGTTCCACACCGCGAGACCTGCAATCATTTCCAGTTCTGGTTTCATTCGAATTATGACACTTTTGCGAGAAATCTGAATTTATGCAAATTAAAAACGAATAATCGCTTATTGCGAAAGAATCCCAAAAATAAATGAGGATGATAATCTTTTGACTCACTGCAACGGTTCTATGCATGGGGTTTTGCCCCGAAAATCGAAAAATAGTACAAATTACCCCATGAACAGTGTTATTTTCTGCATTCTCCGCTGCTTTCGCTCTTCGCAGCCCTTTTTCGGCCTCTTCTGTGTTGCTCTTCGTTCTTTTTCGTCATCTCCTTCACCGCTCTCTTTTTGTAAGTGCAGCTCACTCCCACTCATGTATACATGTACATATATACAGAGCCCGGAATACTTGGAGTGCACTGCTCCCTCGTGCAATTTATGTTCTGTTCGAGTACATACAAACATACATTTATATGAACGTATGCCAGTGTAGGAGGTTGTCAGAGGTCAGTCTCATCGTCTGTATATATATACCCGTTCCAATTGCCACTCCATTCCCTTTGGCGTTCTGCAGAGCCGAAACTAGATTTCCCGCTCTCTTACCCTCTCTCTCTCTATCTTGCTGGTTCTTTGTCTTTCTCTCTCTCCCGCTGGCTATAACTGGTTGAGTGAGTTTTTTATACCCTTGAAGAGAGTATTATAATTAAGTCAGATGTTTAAAAATCGCATATTCGGCTTGATATCGAGATTACTAATTTTGGTAACCATTTTCAATTTAATAATATTAATTTCTAGCTCCCAAAGGCGCATTGGTTGCTCAAGTCGGGTTTCTTCTTTTTTCTAACAAAGGTTCCAAAATAATTGTATGTAGAATCTGGAAGGGTATAAAACAATCGACATGAACAGAGCAACATAGTTGCCTCCTCGTTTCTTTTTATGTCGGCTTGGCTCGTTTCGTTTCGTTCCGTTCCATGTCGTTCCCCGTTCCGTTCCGCGTCTTGTAAAAATTCTTCTTTGCCATGCTGGTTCATTCTCATTCAGTTCTTAACACTCGCCGGATAAACAACACAACGCGTTCATTTCCCGTCGCGCTCAGAGAAAATATACATACTACCACTGCTGCGTGTGTGTGTCCGTGTGAACTGTGCGAAAAGAAGCAATAAAAAGTATTAATACTAGTGGAATAATAAGTAAATCTAAGTGCAACCGAAACATACACATACCTAGCCTATGTACGTATGCCACGCCATGAATATGCAAATTATCTGTATCTAAAAAACAAACAAAAAGAAACAAATTGTTTAGTTCTGCTCTTGCTCTTCTTCTTACTCTGACGCCGTAGAGTTCATCAACTTGTTTAGAACCGCGTACGTGAGTGCGTGACTGTATATGTGTTGGTATTGCCTTTTCCTGCTGCGCTTCTTGTTCGGTTTCTTCCGTCTCTTTCTGGCAGCGCATCACTTGCATTGTTGTTGTTTGTTGCAACAAAACATTTTTTTCTTGCCTATTCCCCCTCCTCCTCTTCGCTTCCTTCGTCGTCTGTTTATTTCTCTGTGTGTTTGTTCTTTTCATCGGCCGCGCGCATTGTTGTTGTTTGCATTAACTTTTTACGTCTCTACGCTTTTTGTTATTATTATCTCATTTCTTATTTCGTTTTGCGCCACTGTCTGTGCTTTCTATACTCGCCAGCAGCAGTTTTTGTAGATAGGAAAGTCCCTTTCTGCAGTGTTAGAAACATAATGAAAAAAACAACCGTCGGTATTTTTGACAAAACCCATAATTTAAGGCAATTTTCCTTTAATCGCCAGTTGATCAACTTGAAAAAAAATTGTAACTAAAGTTGGTAATAACTTTTCCTAATATATTACTAAATAATGGTATTCTAGTATAATTATTTTAAAAAATCTAAACTTTTAATGAAACCTTAAAAAAACACTTACTTACTTACTATATGTCAAATATATATATTAAATGTCAAATAATTAAAAAAGGCTGAAAACGAACACAAAAAATGAACAAGTTCAAGATACCTTTTAATTAATTTAACTTTGTTTAAAAATCTTTATATAGGGAAGACAGTTAAATCAATATCTTTTGTGCAATTTCTCTTGGCCAATAACCACAGTAATTGCAAAAGCAAACAAGATTCGGCAATGATAAAATGGTTTAACAACCTTTTAAGCCAGAGGGGTGCGCACTTCCTTCAACTCAATGCGCGACGACCTTCCCCCGTCCAAAAAGTCCGCGAGTCGAGCCTATTTATCGCGACCCAACTGTTTAAACAATTCAATTCCCCAACATTCAACTCTCGACGAATGTGTTCATGGGTTTTTGTTGTCGATATTGTTGTTGTTTTTGTTGTTGCTGCCGCCGCGATGCGGAAGAATAAAACACGAGTTTGTTTTCTTGTTTCTGTGTGTATTTTAAACAAAAATTATTACGGCAATGTTCTTTAAATTTAATCACTGTAGACTGATCGACGTGCGAGCCACGCTTGGGGCTTCTCATTAATATACAAACTGCCGGTATGTGTGAGTGCCTGTTTTATTTACGCCGAAAGCAAAAATACAAGACAAGAAAACAACAAAAAAAAACTAAAAACGTGTTTAAAATTTGTTCCTATCTCTGTTGTTGTCTGCGTCCAGTGTACAAACATAAAAACGTACAGAACGGAGAGACGAAACATAAACCTATCGATTGATATATATTCCATGTGTCTTGTTTCACGCTCGATTTGGTGACGCCAGCAGAGCTAAAAGCTACGCTTACTGATTAAAAGCTGTCGCTGGATTTTATATATGGAACTGATTGCAGTGGGCAATAGGAAGCGGGAATTTGAAAAAGGCAGATATAAGATTAAAAACCCCGTAGTATACATATGCTCCAAGTAACAGGCTTTCGTTTATTAACAGATTGGTTTTTCAGTTTTTTTTTCCGGAACTCGAGAACTACATGTTACAACTGTTATTAGCTACAACTGTTCTCTAAACAGAAAGGTTTTCTTTAAAAAAAAATAACTTAAATTAGGTGTGTATTGTATTGTTTTGGTATGGTTTTATAGAACGTAAATTTATATTAATATTCGTTAAAGTTAAATTTTAGAACATACAAAGCTATTAAGTAATTGTCATCCACTCGGTGATCACTGTAATCTCACAGATGTGTCGAGAATTTTCTTATTAACAATTTTGATCAGTAACGATTTGGACCATCTCCAATCGATTTGCTTTTGCCAACCAATGTCTTATGTAAAATGCATTTCCTGTACTGTTTTTGTTATTTACTGAGTTTTTCTAGAACTTGGTCGAGGTCGCTCCCTCGTTTGTTCCCGCCAATCTTTGCCAGCTCTTCTGCGATGTACCAATTTTGTGTTTTCCTTTGCTTTGTGTTGAGTGTGTTTCCATTATCAGAAAGCGTCTCTTCAACACCACGTAATAGATAACGCTGAGAACCCGAAAGTGGTACAACTCTAATTGAAAATGTAAAAAGCAGATAGTAAATATTTATCAGAAGTTAACACGCAAACGAGGCGAGTTGAGAACACGTTCCAATTGATTGGATGATGTGGGGTTGCAGCACTAGAAGATAGCATGCCACTAAAGTGCATCTACGGTTGAACTTCCTTTAAAAAGTAGATTTTCGAGACTCAAAAATAATGGGTCGTTTTCAAATAGCCAATCTTGTCTTTTGTTTGACAGTTTTGCGCATTTCGGAATTTTCTTTTAAAGATAATTTAAACTAATTTAAACCAGAGCTATGTAGCTTTTGATAAAAGTGGAAATGAAAAAAAATACGATAATGCGCCAAATGAATATTCGAAATTAGAAATACTTTTGTATTCCAGTTCATGGTTAGAATAATTTAGATTTAAATTATCCTTGTTTGACAAAAGGGTCCCGAATTCGTCTTTGGAATGCTCGATTTGTGAATGGATATTCCCAGCCGACACTGTACCTGTGCAAGGTTCCCTCAATATTTCCTACCACCACTGTAGAAGCCAGGACACACAGACACTTCCCATCTCGCTCACTCTCTCGTGCTCTCGAGCAGGAAGGCAGAAAAAGAAGCAGCAGCTAACGAACCACAGACACTACAAAGCGCAGTAAGAAAGAAAAATGTGCAGAACAAAAAAAGGAGGAGACAACAGAAAGAAGAACAAGAATTGCAACGACGCCGTTGACCTGCGGGGACTTTAATGCGAGTGGGAGAAAGAAAGGAGATAGACGTGGGAGAACGGCGAACGAAAGATGGGAAAGGCAGAGGGGGAAAGAGCGTCTGGGATCTCGGGACCCTCTGTTAAATTGGATGCTGGTGTTCAACCTCCTCTTCTTTTCTCCTCCTCTTTGGCAACAATAAAACTCTTCCCTTGTGCAGATTTTTTCTTCTTTTTTTCATCCGTTGTCTCCTTCAATAAAATGCGTCAAGTCAATTTCATTCAGCAGCAGCTGCTGCTTTGGGGGTCGCATCTCTGCTGACGCATAGTTGGCGTCGTCAACAAAAAAAAATTGAGGCGGGAGGAGCAACCGTCTCAGAATTCGACGAATTTCACTAGGGATTACAGTCAAGATCGGTAAACCACCAACTCACTATTTCGTGAATAGGAGGAACATAAATTTGAGCTACAATAGTCACTGCGTAACTTACAAAAAAATATCTAAGATAGTTCAACTTAAGATTCTCGATTTATAATCTAATCATAAACTAGAGATAAATGAATCACTGGCCTAAATTTCTCTTCAAAATCAACTCAGTTGCTCTTTGGTAGTATCCACAGTATCGTAATTTGCATCGAACCAAGGCAGCGGTCGTGATGTTTTGGCGGTGCCTTTGCATTGAAATTGAGGATGAGATGGGATGGTTGCTATGGGATGAGGATTGGAATTGGGATCGGGACGGATATTTTATCTGCAAACTGCCAGCATTTTTGTTGTTGTCTCGCTTAGAAGATGCCTTGTGTGTGTGTGTGTGCCCCGAGCAGGTAAAGGTAGTTTTCTTTGTTCTGTTTTATGGCTTGCTCTTTGTGCTTCTTTTTTTTTTTTTTGCTGGTTTTGAGTCTGTATCCTCTGCATATAGTTGCGGTCAAAGTAATAGCACTTAAGATAAAAGCTACTCTGCAAACATTAACTGGTTTTATTTCCATTAGTTTTTAATTTTAAACATGAATGCATAAGTACAAGAAAATGTAATGTGCTATTATCGATGTGGTTGGCAAATTCAAAAAAGCGTTATTGGAAATAATAATTTAATATGTTAAATAGTTAGATTTAGGCTGTGCCAATATTTCGGCCACGGCTGTCGTAGGTGTATGTGTCATGTTAATTGCCTTTGTTTTTGTTGCTATTGCTGCTTTTGGTACCATTGAACTCTCTGCTGCAGCGCTGCCATCGCAGTTGCAACCCCAAAAGCATTCCGCAGGGGAATGCATGGAAGTTGAACACAGCCTTGTTTATTTTGCTGCACAACCAGAACATTCGCGCTGCTCCTCGTCCCCTTCTCTGGGTGTTGTTAGTTCGTTTTGCATTTTTGCGGAATTACAGTGGTAATTCTAAGAATAAAAACTTATAATGATTTAAAGTTCGCTAACAATTTATTATTTTGGAATTAAATTTACAGGACGTATTTCAACATAATTTGTTTTGGGATTACTTTTTTTGAGAATGAAACTCGAAGCGCTCATAACTGGTTTTTATTTTCTAGTTAGGTAGGCTTGACTGTATTTGTTAATGTATAGGTGGTGTCCACCTTTTTTTTTCTCTCCCACACACTCTAGATTTGGCTTGAACTTGGTGCTGCTGGCCACTCTTGTTCTTGATCATTATTTTTTCCATAATCATCGTCATCAGCACATCGCAATGCCTTGTTTTGTTTTCTTTCCACTTCTCCTGAGCCATGAAATTTATAATCTTGTACAAATTGTTTTGCATTAGTAATGCCTGTGTGCAGTTTGTTCCACTTCTCACATGGGGTAACCACGTCGATTCTTTTGCTCCGCTTTGCTTTGCTCCCTTTTCTTGTTCATTCTTTCTTCCGTCCTCCCTCGATTCTTCTTCTTTTTTTGTGCTTAATTATGGAAAGGAGGAAAATGGGGGGATCGGGCACGCCCTCAGTGCACTGCACTCGCATTTCTGATTATTAGCCGCTCTATTTTTAAACACTTTTACAAGCGGTCTGGAATTTGTTGGTACACCCCTCTTTTCACCCCAAAAGAATGCTAAGTAAAACATATGGCACATGGTCTCCACTCCCTTTTCCCGAAAAGTCGAGACGATACAATTCTTTTGATGGCCTGTGGCCCCAAATGATATTAATCTTGTCATGATATACAATCCAACTGTCAGTTTGATTTGGCCCGAACCACTTTAGCACCCTCCCGCCTGCTTTCCGTCAACTATCTCTACGAAATTTGCTAATCTAATCAATAGGCAACTCGCTTATTATCAACCTACAATCCTCTTCCTAGCAAAGCTAAATTATTGCTCTTGTGCTCTAACTGAGGGGTCGTGCACTTCTTAATTATTTTGACAAGCTGTATGTTTGGTTACATGTATAACAAAGTCATTTAGACTTCTGACATAAGACTAGTATAATATTGCTTTTTAAAATGAATATGGTAGACTTGAAAATTGGTGTATAATTGGAAATACTAGCTTACTTTGTAGGAACCAATTTACAAAATATTTCTAAACAGCTTTTATATAAAAAGATTGTCAAGCTAGATGTTTTTTTATGTGGGTTTAAAAGTGGTGTAGTATTTAAGAGTACTTCAAAATGTCCACTATGTTATCCAAGATGATACCTTATCTTCTGGTTGAAGTAAATAAATCGACCGAACCAAGATTGGAAGGGTATTGCAGTTTCGTTAGGTCAAAAATACAGGTCTATTTTTTGTTTGCCCCTTAGAACGGTGACGTTTTGGTGCTATTCTTGTGTTTATTAACTAATTTGTTGAAATTACCTGTGGTAAATTTATGAGTCAGGTTTTTTTGTCTAGTTATATACATACATACAAGTGTGTGCGTGCCAGGTGTGAGCGGAAAGTGCTTAAGTGAGTGATCGATACCTTTTGAAGATCTCCGCTTTTTTTTGCCCTCCCTCATTTTCCTCGATTCGCAACAGTTGGTAATGTTGCAGAAAAAAAGCCGCTATTTTACACATGTAAATCTGTATTTATATGCATGTGTGTATATATGTAATTCTCTGTGCGGATTTATGTGCCTGTCGTCTGGCTATTTTTCCTCTCTCTCTGCTATCTGCTGTCTCTTTCCCGCTGCCGTGTCTGCCGGTGTACAGAAATTTTCGCTAGTCAGCTATGTATGATGATGAGATGTGATGATGCTATGCTGCTGCAACTGCAACGTCATTTCTAGCATAGTTGTCTCTTCTTCTCGACAGTTCTGCGGAAACATAGAACAGAGAAATTGAGAGAGATAGGGAGAGAATGAGAGAGATGGGAAGAGATAGCATGAGAGAACCTTTTGTTTTTATTGCTTTTGGATGCGGTCGTTGCCCAAATTGGGGAAAAACATGCGCAAGACCGTACACTTAGAAAAGTTTATACATTTATTATTATCTGTTTTATGGTATGACATACCATATTAGACCAGATATTCGTTGACTTGGACTTAATTGCCAAACAATTTAACATTTTATTTTGCATATGTATCTGTCCAGCTTATCTTTTATATTAAACAGTTTTTTTCGGTGTGTAGTTATCGTTTATCGCTTCCTGCTTGGTGTGCATCTCTCTTGACACTTTCTCTCACCTGCTCTCTCTCATTTCTCTCATTAGTTCTCCCACGCAACCTGTAGCGCGCGCAAAAAAATCTTTTTCCGTAGAAAATTGTTGCTCTTTCCTGGGGGGAGGTTTTCTTTTTTATTTATTTTGTTGTGGGTGATTGGCCGCCATATTGTTTTGGGGGTGGCTAAAACATAAGCAAAAGGGGGTGGTGATTGTGCAGTTGTATTGTTGCTTTTGCAGCCGGCATTCAACAGTTCGGCAAAAAGAGCGCTCATTTTTGGGCTCGTCGACGTCAGTCCCTCTCTTTGTAAATGTAAATAGGATGTATTGATTTTTCCCTGATTTCCTCTAGCCTTTTCCCCATGTATATTTGAAGCAGTTTGTTGGCTAAATTGCAGACACAAACATTTCAGACTGCGGAGTAGCATTGCATTGCATTGCTGCAACTTTTGAAGTTGCTGTTTTTTGAGCAGGAAAATCCCCAGGACATTTTGCCGCTCTCTCGGTCGCTGCCTCTGCCGGCGTCGCTGCCGGGACTTTGAGCTTTACCCGGGTCGCTGCATTATGCGCAGAGTTAGTTTTGCAGGGAACCGCGTCGCATTCACGTCACACACGCAATTTTGTACATAAAAATAGCGAAAATGTATTTTACCTTTAATTTAGTCTGCAGTGTCCTTGCCGGAAAAACACCGCGCACGTCATTGTAATGAACAACGAACAAAAAAAAACTCTCAATTAACCTTGCATTCAATTATCCTTTCTAATAATCATTTTGTGCCCTTTTTGTCATTGCAGCCTTTTGTGCGCGCGACGCAATTAACTGACAGCACTTGAAAGTATGCTACACAAATTTGTTTTAACTTGTTACTGCAACAATAACAACAACAACGGCAACCATCCCACGCAATTTATTATATAGACTGCGTTAGTGAGAAAGAGCGAGAAAGCAAAAGCAACTAGCAACAAGAAGCAACAACAACAACAAACAGGAAACCAGGAAACGAACTGGAATATATAGAAAATTCTACAACAAAATACAACAACAAAGCAGTTAAGGTAAGTCGGCTTATCTCCGTTTAACTAGTTTTATGTGTTTTTTTTCTGTACATTGGTTGCTTTGAAGGGAAAATCACCGGGAGATATTGGTTTTTATCAGGGATTACGAGGGCCTATATTGGGTGCAAGGAATTCAGGATGCGCGGTTGCAAAGTATCATACTCAATATTAATATCTATTTAATTTCAGAAAACTTGGTCATTTTAAGTTCCAACAAATTTATTTAATTATATTGAAGTTGCAGCCTGCCGATCTAGATCAAACTTGGTATGCAGATATACCCATTTTATTGACGAAAGTTAAAAAAATGTCACAAAGCGATTGTAGTGGACCAAACTCTGGGGAACTTATGTACAAAATAAAATGTGTTTATTTGTTTATAAAGATTATATTTTTTTTAAATTTTAAATTCTGAACTTTAGTGTTCTTCACAACGAAAATGAAAATATATTAATATTATAAAGGATTTTCTAGAGACCACTGTGAATGACATTTAGCTTGGGTGTGTGTGCATGATAAATGTACATTCAGTCTAGACAGTTGCAGTCCCTTTCCCCCATCCCCTTCGCATACAACCTTCCCCCCTTGGGCGCATTTTTCGGGGTTGATTTTGTATTTCGTTTCGCTGGCTCTCTTGGCTTTCACTTCAATTGCCTTTTACGTTGATTTTCTTGTTGACGGAAGTTTCGCCTGCTCTGGAAATCTAGAGAAGTTTCTCCGGGGCTCCAAGGTTTTTTTTTTTGTTTACTTTTCTGCGACAGGGGTTTGTTGTGAAACTCCCCATTTATTTTTTCTGCTCCTGCTTCTGCTATATTCCCAACTCAAAGGCAACGAACCGCGAAGGCAGCAAAAAGGGGAAGTAAAATTATGATTACGGGGTGTCCTTCTGTCTGTGCGTGCGTTTATTGCATTTCTGTCCGTCTCTGAACGAAGGATAAAGGGTGGGGGATATGGATTCTGTTCCCGGTCAAAGTCCTTTCATCCCGTCGTACAGCTTCACTTTTAGCTTCGCTCCTCTCTGCCGTAAGCAATTGGAATTGTGTTTAAAAGCATTCCGTGGGGGCGTGTTTTCTAGTTTGATTCGATTCTGTTGAGGAGGGGGTATAGTAATATTGGGGGGGATATACATACTGTCTTCGAAGATGTTTAATAAAACACTGGGCACAGCTGTCGCCCTTTAGGGGATTAGACAAGAGAGTTGGAAGGAGGCAATTAACTACAAATTATGATAACAAAAAGGGGATGACTACGAGAAAGGGGGCCATTTGTGGGGTGTGGCATATTTGTTTGTTTGGGGGACCATGGAAATGCCAAAACGTTTCGGTTCAAGTGGAGGTGCTGCTGACTCATAAGGATAAAAGACAAGAACCGCAGGTGACTCATGGGTCATTCGATTTAAGGGAAGGATTCGGAGGGGAGCCAGGGGAACAAAGAAATAAGCTGACAGTATTAAAATAAAAGCTGAGATTAGTTAATGTAAAATGTAAAGGGAAGTTAAACCACTAAATTAGGATCAGCAAGTAGGCACATTAGCGGTTCTTAGTTACCATTCAACAATGAAAATGTACAAGAATGGTATGTAGGGTTTTAATAGTAGCACTAAGCAATAAAATTCTTTAATATTTTAGAATTCTGCGAAACATACATAGTCTTAATTTTCTGCTTGCTCTGTTTCTTTGCAGCTGTTACTCCTAAAGGTAAACGGAGCCACCGACGGCAATTACTCCACAAAGATGGCGTCCTCACCGACACCATCTCTGGACTCAATGCGGGGCGGGGCGAACTCGATTGAATCGTACGAACACGCCGGCTATCTATCAGACTCCCCGCTCACGCTGAGCGGCTCATCGCCACCGGCCAGCGATTCGGCAATCTGCAGTGACGAGTACACAGGCGGCAGCAGCGTAAAGTCGCGCTCCGAGGTGACCGTGATCAATGGCCATCACCCCATCTCGGCCTCGGTCTCGTCCAGCTCCTCGGCCAGCTCGTCATCCTGCTCGTCGTCATCGTCCTCATCCTCGTCTTCGTCCTCGTCATCGTCCAGCTCCTCGACCAGCGGCCTCAGCGGTTGCGGCAGTACTAGCAGCAGTGTAATTAGCGCCAACAATGTGCCCAGCAGCAATGGACCGGGCGTAATTGGCAGCAATCTTCAGGGATCCAACAATGGCAGCAACTCGGGCATCAGCAGTCTGGTCGTGGGTGCCGGCAAGGGCAGCAACAGCAGTAGCAACAGCTCCTCGGGCAACACATCCGCCAATGGATCCCCGCCACGTTGCACGGCCTGCAAGAGCAAGTGCAGCGATGCGGTGGCCAAATGCTTCGATTGCCAGAGCTATCTGTGCGCCAATTGTGTGACTGCTCACGAGTTCATGCACTGCTTCAACGGGCATAATGTGTGCTTGATCAAGGGTTTCGAAGCGAGCACCACTGGTACTCCTCTGTCCGTGGGTTCGCCCAGCAACAATCCGGCCTCGAATGAGTTTAAATACGCCAGTTCGCTGACTATGATGCTGCAGCAGCAGCAGCAACAGCTCGACTCGCAGCAACAACAGCAACAGCAGCAACAGTTGCTGCCGGCCCAACCCATGTCGCAGCTCTCGAAGATTGTACTGGCAGCCGCCGCCCAGGCCAACCAGGATCAACAGCAACAGCGGGAGGAGAGCATCTACGGTTCGCTGCACCCACAGCAGCAGCAGCAGCCGCAACAGCAGAGGCAAATCTTCTGCCCACGACACAAACAGGAACTGCTCAAGTTCAGCTGCCGCACCTGCTGCATTCTGGTGTGCAAGGAATGCATTGTATTGGAGCACTCCACGGGACTCCATGAGCTGGAGATGGTGCAGTCACCCGGATTGACAACCTCGACGGGATCTACGGCTAATGAGACAGCTTTGCAGACTCTGCTCGCCGATATGCGCGGCAAGATTGGCGAGATTGTTGGCATTGCCGGTAATTCGGACCAGAATCTCACTAAGGTTAAGCTGCAGTACCAGAAGGCGCACAACGAACTGAACGAGACTCACCAGTTCTTCGCCTCCATGCTGGATGAGCGTAAGACGGAGCTTCTGAAGGAACTGGAGACACTGTACTCGGCGAAGGTGAACAGCAACAGTTCGTGGCAGCAACGTTCCCGCGACTTGATCGACAAGGGATTAGCCACCTGTGAGGCGGTGGAGCGGAGTCCAGCTCCGTCATCACCTTTGCTGGCGGAGGCATTGCTTCTGCGCAAATCCCTGGAGCAGCAGTTGCAGACAGGCATCCAGGAGATGCAGCTGCCCTTCGAGATGGAGTTCATGTCCAACTATCAGTCGATTCAGGCCGGCGTGCGCAACACGTTTGGTTATATTCGGGCAACCAGCTCAGATGGAGGCCATGCTGGCCTCAGCCTGACCAGCAATGGCCATGGAAAGCAGCCCCCGATTGCCCGGCCCACGCAGAGCGCCAGCAACAGTAGCGCCAGCAGTGCAGGCAGTGGCCACCATGGTCACCATCAGCAGTCACATGGCCATGGCCACCACAGTCACCACCAGTCGGCACACCATCAACAGCTGCAGGCGCAATCTTCGCTGCATGGCTTGGGTCTTGGATTGAGTGGCGCTAGCCTATTGGACAGCAGCACCAACGGAAGTGGAGCTGGTGGAGCCTTCAGCAATGGAGGACTTCTGTTGAGCGGTCGCGATCGCAGCGCCCTGGCCGTGGAGCAGCATTTCGGCGAGCTGATGCCCAAGCGAGGAGGCGGTGGCTACAGCGGCAGCAATGGATCAGCCGCCGGGACAGTGGCTCACTACAACCCATACGAAAAGTGGAGCAACGGCGGCAGCGACAATCTTTTTTCGTCTGTAACTAGCGGAGGAGCCGGTAGCTCCGCCGTGGCTGATGCCTTCGCCAGCCTGTCTTCGGTTGGAGGAACCGTGGTGAGTGGCGGTGGAGCCGGCGGTAGTACCGTGAGCTCGGAGTCACTGCTGGACCTTACCAACAAACTGCTCTCGGCCACCATCTATCCGCCCAAGTCGCAGATCAAGCGCCAGAAGATGATCTACCACTGCAAGTTTGGCGAATTCGGCGTGATGGAGGGCCAGTTCACGGAGCCCAGCGGCGTGGCGGTGAATGCCCAGAACGACATCATTGTTGCGGATACAAACAACCACCGCATCCAAATCTTCGACAAGGAGGGACGTTTCAAATTCCAGTTTGGCGAGTGCGGCAAGCGGGATTCCCAACTGCTGTATCCCAATCGTGTGGCCGTAGTGCGCAATTCCGGCGACATCATCGTCACCGAACGCTCGCCCACACACCAAATACAGATTTACAATCAGTACGGCCAGTTTGTGAGGAAGTTCGGAGCCACCATACTGCAGCATCCGCGCGGTGTGACCGTGGACAACAAGGGACGCATCATTGTGGTGGAGTGCAAGGTGATGCGGGTGATCATCTTCGATCAGAGCGGCAATGTGCTGCACAAGTTCGGGTGCTCCAAGCACCTGGAGTTCCCCAACGGCGTGGTGGTCAACGACAAGCAGGAAATCTTCATCAGCGACAATCGGGCGCACTGCGTCAAGGTGTTCAACTATGAGGGCCAGTATCTGCGGCAGATTGGCGGCGAGGGCATAACCAACTATCCAATTGGCGTCGGGATCAACTCGAACGGAGAGATCCTCATCGCGGACAACCACAACAACTTCAACCTGACGATCTTCACGCAGGACGGGCAGCTGATCTCGGCGCTCGAGTCGAAGGTGAAGCACGCCCAGTGCTTCGATGTGGCGCTCATGGACGACGGCAGTGTGGTGCTGGCCAGCAAGGACTACCGGCTCTACATCTATCGCTATGTCCAATTGGCGCCAGTGGGTATGTAAACACACACACACACAGACACACACTCCATGGATGGGAGTCCGGAAAGGAGGAGGATCTGTGGTCCGGCTCTCACTACTGCTCCAAGCTAAGTTCTCAATAGTCTGACTTGCGCGGTCTTTCCAGCTCTAATTCTAAATCTACGGAATCGAAATTGAAATCGAAATCTATAACCCCCCTTATCTCCTCCGATCTGTCACATCTCTCATAGCCTTAGACTTTGCTCGCTATGTAATAACACACACGCACACTGTTGGAATGATTTTTATTATCTTTTAAATTATTGTTGAATTTTGTTTTATTTTTTTTATATATATATTTACACTGTTAAGCTTAGTTTTTATTTTGTGTGTATTTGTTTATGATAAATATATATAATGTGTATTCATGTTCATGTTCAAATCGGATAGTGCCGCCTCCTCTCTATATCTTTGCACACTTCTCACTTCGAACCCTCCTCTCTCGCGTGCAAGTCTCTCATTCGTTTTGGTTGTCGATTAAAAGGGCACACCAAACAAAAAACAAAACACACCAGAAACAAACAAAAAAATGACACTTTTTAACTATATAAATACCAGAAGGAATCCCTCCACTTTTTTATGTTCATTGCAGACTGCAAGCAAACAAAAAATATGATAAAAAATTAACAAAAAAAAGTTAATATAAAATAAATTTAACAATTAACCGCTTACAAAATGTCGAAAAGTAAAGGAAGCCGCGTATCGAGCATTAATTAATTAATAATTGATTGTAATTCTTAGATATATGATTGCGCAAATTGTTTGTTATTATTATTTTTGATTGCATAAACATTTGATACATTATATATTATATAACTGTTTTTTACGTTTATAAATTATTTTTGATTATACTACTTATTGATTACTGATTATTTATATGTATACATTAATTAATTATCTTCTAAGACATGTTTGCTACTTTTATACGAAATCAACCGAACCCAAAACCGAACCGCGACACAAACAACAATTCACAATTTTTATACTCGCTTAGTTTTTATGTTTTTTCATTGTTTAATTGTACTTGTACCACAACAGGAGAAAGAAAAAAAAATAACACTAATAATAATGCAGACAAAAACCTTTTGCCGTTTCTTAATTTTAAACAAAACCAACTAAACGCACTGAAAATAGTTGAAATTTGTGTTCTTAATTGTTGAACTATTTTTTTGTTTAGGCATTTATTTTTTAAAATAATTTCTTTGTTTAAAAGCAACACGGACGAATTTGTTGTTTTGCCCAAAACTATATTACTATATTATATGCAAAAATTATTTGTTGTCGAATTGAATTTAAATAAATATTAAAATGTGTATATCAAATAAAACAATGCGATATTTATATACATCATGCAAATGTTTTTGATGCTGTGCCCCTCCCCTCGCAGTTAGTGGCGTGTGCATAAATCTATTTAAAAAATAAACAAGTAACATTTAACTGAAAGTTGGCAATCAGCGCAGAAGACTTAAAACATTTATAACTATTATAATTATACAATTAAATATGACTATGTCCCCACATATGCATATGTATTTATATATTAATGTATGATAAACACTTAAACGAGTAAAACAAACAAATCTCAAATAATTTAATAGTTATAAAGAAGAAGAGTAAGAAAAAACATGCCAAGCCAAGCCAGACCAATAGCTTCTTTATGTTTCGTTCTTCGAAAGTAATAGGTATTAAATATAAAAGCCATACAGTGCGCAACAGAATGGACAGAAATTAGGATCTAATAAGTTGTTGAAGCATTTACTAGACAATTTCTTTGATTTGTGGTGTCTTATTGTTGTGTTACGCACTGTATGTATTTGGACTCTTTTGCTTGCAATGATTTTAATTAAAAGCATTTATTTTGAAAGAATGATTGCAAACCTAACGAAAGTGTTCTTTAAGGGTTAGTTAAAAAGGAAGATAAAAAGTTAGATTTTTAAAGTGAATATTTAATATACTATTAAGGAAAGGAAATAAAACTTTTTGAGACTACAAACGCAACATTAACAGGAACAGCATTTAAAAAATGTTTATTTTGTAATTTTAAAAGTAATTACTATTTTTTGTTGGTTTTGCTTGGAACGCGACGCGAACCCCGCCCCTTCAAACCCATATCGTCCCCCCATTGACACACCCACACATAAGCAGGTATTAGATTTCTTGAATATAATTTTACATTATTGTATTAAAAAACGTAGTATTTAACTAAAATAGTTTCCTCTTTGTTTGTTTTGAAAAAACGCTTTGCTTTGTGTAATTTTTGATTTGGTTTGATTTATTATTTGATTTATTCTATAATTAATTATGTTTTGTGTGTATTTACTTAAGTGAGATTATTAAATATACGAAAATATATTTTTTAGTTCTTTCTTGTTGTAAACTTAATTGACTTATTGTATTGAAGATGATGTATCTATGTAAAAGTAGCTGTAATAACGATGAAGGGTTTAAACAAAAGTATTGTACGTTTTCTGTGTGAGAAACACTTTTTACTTGACAACCAAAAAAACAAAAACTGTTGAAAATTTTTATATAAAAATTGTTGAAAAAAAACCCTAAAACACAAAAGAAACTGCTAATTGATGGTATTTATTATGGCCTAATGCATAATATTTAATTGTATTTATTATTAGCATTTTAGCGTGCACAAACAGTTTCTGACAAGGACCTTTATTTGTATTTTGTGCTTGCATAAATTTGTTTTTATGTTTATCAACTATTATTATTATTATTACATTTTTAAATGTTATACAAGAAACGAACTACAAACACACAACATGGGACACAACAAATAAGATAACAAATAATAAAACTATAATTAAACAATAGCCTAGCAAAAATCTGCTCTACGAAACTGTTGTTAAAGCCGACACAAAAACACAACCCAACAAATGCCACAAAAACCAACTGAGAAACAATTAAAGATTTTTATACATATTCTGATAAAAAAAAAAACCCAACAAACTGTTTGCTTTATTTATTATTTATTTGTATTGATTATATTTTCTTTTTTACTTTCTTAGAATTTTTAGATTTTTGTATTGGTTTGAACAGATGCGATGTTGTAAACACTCTGATGCCGACCCTTCTGCTTCCCTTAAACCCTTTCTTCCTGGCCCTAAAAACCCCCTTTTCTCCGTCTCTGACATCTATCTATAGTAGTGGTAAACTATTTAATCTTTATATGGATATATATGTGAATGTATGTTGATAAACAAATTGATGAATTGAGAATCTAATAGACTGTGCAACAAAAAATGGAAAACCGATACAAGTTTTTTAAATATATATATTTCGATATATTTAAACATCGGTTAAGGAACAACAACACAACCCTAGAGGAAAAACGAAAAAAAAACAAATAATATTTATATTTACCTATAAGATAAATTGTGTAACTATAGCACAGTGAGCTATCAAAACTAACTATATTAGCAGTTTTATTTCCGATATTCCAGATCGATATGTAAACGATTTATACCGCCAATTAACTGTGCTCTAACCCTCTAAATAACCAAACATAGGCGTCAAGGCCCTTTGACACCTGCTTTGGTATCTTGCTCTATATATATAAACCGATTTATGTATGTTAACATTGCCGATATAGTATATGTAGTTGGGCATTTTGCGTGTGTCGCCATTTGTGATTAGTATTTTTTTGGGGCAAAGTCTCGTGTAACCCAGAAAAAAAAGACGCCAAAAAATGTAAGGAAAATTCTGAAAGGAAATTCAAAAGTAAAGTAACTCCACCAGTCGCGAAAACCATTTAGGAAGTCAAAAACCATTAAGACATTTTGAGTAGTGCTAAGTGTAAGTGTTGTTTAATAAATGGCAATGCATGCTGGTGTCGAAAGACACCACATAAACATATATTAATCATATTATTGCTACTATTATTTTTTGTGATTGTTAGGAGCTCTCTATGAATGTTGAAAGGAATCGAAGCGAAATCGAATCGAGATCGATCCATCTACGGATCGGTCCCTCTCTTTTTTAGGTTGGTTAAGAGACTGTCAGGCACAAGTTACACAGAACAGAACTAGAGGTTAGGATATATAAATACGAGCATATTGGTGTTTGTATGTCATATCTAAAAAAATCATTTTAATTGTAGTTTATATTTTTGATAAATGTTATTAAGGAACGGAAAAAAACTTAAATCAAAGTCATTTGTCGGCATTGTTGAGCATATTTGTATGGAATTTAAATTTTGTACAAGTTCTAGTAGATCAGATCGGCGGCAGTTCGAATTCGAAAAGGATAGAGAAAAGGCAAAATAGCAGCGAACTATAATGAATGAAAACCAAATCCAAAAAGTAAATTAAAATTCAAACTGGCTTCGTAGAAGTGTTTTTAAGTATTATTAGATTATGCATAAAGAAAGCTCTGAACAAAATGCTTGAACCACTAAATTATTATGGATATAACATATAGATATATGCAGCTAACTGAATAATCAATAAGTGTGTGTGTCTATGTTTCGTCCAGCATCCAATGTAAAACGATCTCAGATCAGGGTTGATCTTTCTAACCGATTCGAAATGGTTTTGCGTTCGGAGCTGGGCCTTTTCAATAAGTAGGTTTTTAATTCTTGTAGTCCGTCAAAGGTTTTAACAGAATAATACGAAAATATGAGAAACAAAATATGTTTAATATGCATGCTTGAGTAGTGTCTGTTTGAATGTCTGTAATTTGTATGTAACTCAACATAGAATTAGTGTCAAATGATCGGTTTATTCCCTTTTTGATTTCCCTATTTTCTCATTAGGAGTAAGATATTTCTATGATTAAATAGAATAGAAATTGAGGAACAAGATCAATTCATTCGATAAATAAGTTATATAGACATTTTTACCGCTTGGTTACGAACTTCACCGAACATTCAAGTAGCAATCCAAACCACAACTAACATAAATGATAAATACCAAACAAAATAATTAACTATGACTGATTTTATACACGAATTGAAAAAAAGATTTACACAACAAATTATACACATATACATACATATATATGAATATTTATATTTATAATGTTGCTACTATATAAAAATAAATCAAGTTGAAGTTGAAGCCCTGGATAAAGTCCTGGACCTCTCCATCTGTAATACATTTTACACATTAGGCTATTTACCACTACATACTTATATATCTACGAGTATATAAAAATATATTTATGTGCGTGTTTAAAGGCAAAAATCCAACCACTTAGTAGTGAACTCAAAAGTTTTTTAACACTCAGAAACAACAAAATCTTAGACTGCTTCGAAAACGTAAACGTGAAACTAAACAAAAATATATAAAAAGAATCTTGTGAAATAAAATGAATATGAGACTCGTTTAGGGAATTTTTCTGAACAGATTTTTCCGTTTCCGCTTTTACTCTCCCTCTGCACTTGTTTAAACTGAGAAATTCAAATTAAACTGACTTAAGCTGAAAACTGATTTTTCACTCTTTAATGAACTAAAAACTCTAAACGCGCAAGACAAACAACAAGAACATGGAAAATTAATATTTTCGCTAATTTTTCTAGCTGCAAAATAAAATATTTATATACATCGGTAAATATAATCAATAATTATAATGCATATACAAAATATAAGGCATATTAACTGTTTGTTGTTAGCTGCTTATTCTTCCTATTGAAGATTACCAAAAATAAAATCTAAAAAAAAAACACATTCATATCCCAAGCATTTTTGTAATTTTTAAAGCAAAAGCAACATATTGAAAATTAACACTAAAAATACAACAAAAACAGCAAAAACAAAAAAAAATACATTTTTTAAGTCAAACATTAAGGCAAAAGTTAATCTAACTTTAAATGAGAACCAAATGGGCAATGTAAGATGCAATAACTAAATAGGAAGTTTATAAAATCATTAGTTATTTATAATATTTCTTGTAGTTATTTGATTCAAATTTTTTCTTTTTCAAAAAAAGCAAAATTACAAATTGATTATAAATTGTCTTTATTTTGTAAGAAACACTATTTGATTTATTCAATTTTTAATTTTATTTCTTACAGTTTTGCACAAATTGCACAGCAACATCATTGACAACAACAAGAGCTACTTGGCAGACAGAATACAGCAACATTTCATTTGAAAAAAAAAAAAAAAGAAATATTTTTAATATGACCAAACATTCCCCATTAAATTGTGTTATGTTAAATTTGTTATTGGAGAAAGGAAGATGTAATTAATGAATGGATCGCATTCATTTCGATGGCAATGCATGGACAAGTTTACGTTACGCAATTATTTTAAATCAATTTTGGGACTCAAAAAATTATATAAATATTAATATATTTGCAATTAGTGGAAATGAGTCTCTACGGTCGAACAGCGCACCCAAAAAAAAAACATACACACAGACAAGAATCAACGTTGCTAAATCATTGAAATATGCATAAATGTTAGCTCATCTTACTCATAATCACGCATTCAATATAGATTTTAGTATTTATAAAGCTATATAGTGCAACTAAGCCGATCATGGAATCATCATCTAGTCATCATGCATACATATATGTATTTTTATAATAATTAATATTAAAAAAAAAAAACGAAAAAGAAACCGAAAAAGAACACCAATCTAATGTTAAATGTCGTTATAATTAAGTTTTCTTTATATACACATATATATTATGTTTTAGCTAACGATTTAATTGATTTTAATGTCTCCCGCGATTTGAATTTCTCTGCTAAAGCCAAGTTGAATTTAAAAATAAAAAACAGAGTATACTGTATAAAGGGTGTTGCTTAAATGGCTTTCATATACTATTTATATAGTGATATGAAAATAAAACATTTTATCTGCTAAAATGATATGTTTTCTTTATGGTTAATTGTTTACACTGTACATTCAGTTACAACTCGTATATTTCGCTCAAATTTTGTTTTACATTTAAGAAATACAAAGAAAAACTAAAACAAAACAAAAAAAAAATGAAAAATGTTAAGTAAAGGACAAGAAAAAGTGGAAAATATGGACTGACAAGCAAATAATGTATATCATTGAGGGTTGGCATTTTTATTCTATAAATATATATAAAAATCTATATTACAAGTAGACTTTGTCAGGCAGGCCATTCTCAGCTGTTTCGAACGAGGAAATTGTTAACTTTTTGCGTTGAAATGAAAAGGAAAATAAATAAAAAAAATATATACACGCCCACCAAATGCATACTATATGCTATATACTGTTTCTAATATGCATACAAAGATTTAACCACAGTACAGAACAATTACAATTTGGTTCAAGTTTGTAACTGACTCAACTTACTGCCAGGATCAGCTCAGCTCAGCTCCTCAGACACCCTGCATGATACTCAATCAGTCAGTCACCCAAGCATTCAAGCATTCAATCAGTCATTCAACACTCAACCAATCTTTCCCAAAAATCAAGCACAATTAAATGTAATAAACTAATAGCAATTTTCTTGAGAAAACGAAACCAAATACGCATTTAACTTGAATATTTTATATTTTCAATTACAACAAACTGTTTTTTTTTTTGTAAATTTTTGAATTTGAATTCATCAAGAACAAGCAAAAAAAAGAAAAGCAAATTAAAATGTAATCATAATCGTAACTAAATCGAATACGATGTAATTGAATGTGAACGTTATTAACTCATTAACTATTATTATTAACTAAGATTCCAACTGTATGCGCATTTTATATATATACTTATATATAAAAAAATAAGGCAAACACAAGATAACAACTCATTAATGTAATGTGTAAGAGAAAACCAAAAGTACTTACAGTAAATTATATATAAATATTTTTATACATGTGGAAAAACGTAAAACAAAGAAAAAACCATGATAATTTATTAAAAGCTGCAATTTGCTAGAGTGGCAAGTTCGGGAACACCTATTTGAATTTGATATAACAGGTTTTGAACTCTACTCAAAAATCCAATAGCAAAGTCAACAGCGTCAGCGGGAACTTGAAAAATAATAATAGAAACAAACAAAAGTCTTTTTAATGCTTAGGGGCCACAATTTTCGAAGTAATTAAAAAATGAAAAAAAAACATGAAATTATTATTATATTAAAATATGGTATTAATTAACATTTGAAAAATGTTGTGTAACATTAATATTAAACCAACCAACAAGAACAACCAGCAACAACAATTGTATTGTAAGAATTTCTATTTCCATTAAACCACAATAAAATTATTTTGTTTTTAAATAATAAAAATGCGTTTTAATATATGATAAGGATAAATTACAGATGAAGCTGTCAGCACATAATTTACAAAATACTTTCATATTGACAGGTAAGTTTTCCGTTGGTCCATTAAATAGTAAATATCATTTATGCAAAGGTTGACAATACCTTATTTTTATAAGATGGCAAGATATAAGGAAATATTTTACAATGAAGGAAAGGATCTGTAGAAACTGTATAAGAAGCATTGACATCTACTGATCCTAAATGTTTATCCTACCAATCTACCGAAACACAGCGTTCGGCACACGGCATTCCATATAGTGATGCAATTAAATAATATCAAAACAATTTATTGGTAAAATGGTTAATTTTAATCAGTTCCTTTCGGTAACTTTTGAGTCCTGAAAATATAAAATTATTCAAGTTAATCAGATACACAAGGTCTTTAAAAGCAATACTTACATAACACGCAGCTCTTCCAGAGTGGGGACATTTACGCGAGAAGAGAGCTTTGTGCCATCCTCCTGTTGCACTTCCTGCGGATGCTTCTTCAGCTTGTGCGACCGGCAATTGGCATTGCAAGCGAAGGACTTTCCGCAGTAGTTGCAGACATACGGTCGCAAGCCCGTGTGGCTGAGCAGGTGCGTCTTGAGAGTTTTCGAGCGCTTAAAGAGCGCCCCGCAGACATCGCACTTCAGTCGTCGCTCCTCGCTGTGGACCACCTTGTGCATGTTCCAGGTCCGCCGCGTCTGCAGCTTCTTGCCGCAGATGTTGCAGACGAAACTGGGCTCCGCATGGATTTGATGGTGGGCCTTCAGGCGAGCCCTGTTCTTGAAGCTCGCCTTACAAACGGTACACTCGAAGGGGCGATTGTCTGTGTGCACCAGCTTGTGCTCATTTAGGGCCGTAATTGTCTTCAGTTGCTTGCCGCAACTATCGCAAATATATGGCTTGACATTCTGATGGATACCCTCTTTGTGAAGCTTCAGGGCCGTCGCGGAGGATAGAGTTTTGTTGCACAGGTCACAGGTGGTTGTTGCCTTGTCCACCTTCACTCGCCGCTCGACTCGGCGACACTCGCGTTCTAAGTGCTTCTCGTAGGAGGCGCGGTTCCTGTAAACCTTTCCACACTTTTCGCAGTTCATGCGTCCACGTTTGGCCTTTTCCTCTGCAATTAACTCTGGAGCATTTTGTGTGGTCGCTATAATGACTAGATTCATTTGCTGACTTTTTTCGGGCAGGAATTCGGCATCATCGTCACAGATTCCCAACATTTCGGGCTTGATATCCTGCTCCTGAGAAACTGGAGAGACTGTGCTGTCCACTCGGGAATGGCATAGCTCGTCTTCATTCAGTTCGACTAGTACATCCTCCAAATCCAGTCCATTCTTGGGTTTTTCTAATAAAAGAGGACCTATGTCAATAAATTCCTGCTTAGGTATCCCAATTTCCAGACTGTTTTTGGATGGGACTAGGTGTGGTTCGGTTTCCCGCATTGACATTTCAATTTCTATGCTGGCTTCCACTCCGATGGGAGATTCTTGTAATACCCTATTTTGCTTTTGATCCATTTCGTTGGCGTCCATCACCGAATCAATTTCCGGTGCCTGCATGGGCTTGATGATGTGCGTCCAGTCGTCTTCGCAGAGCCCATACTGCTGACGCAGTGCAGCCACATCCAAGTGCTTGCCGGGCTCCGTTTCAGTGCGGCGCAGGACCTCAAAAATTGCCTGAACCTTGGTCACATGCTCCGCAAAATCGATTAGTTCACTGATAAGAGTGTAGCACTCTGTGCACAGCACGCTGCTCAGATCATCCTCCAGTCGCATCTGTAGAATAAGTATCGCAGGGTTTATCACTATATATATGCCTTATTGTTGGCCGACTTACTTGCACCTCGAAGTACTTGCGAATGGCCATTATCAGGACGTTGTCCCAGGCTTGGTCATTGCCGCTCATTTGCACCTTCACATTGCCACGGGCGTCGTCCTTGGCGCACAGGCGACACCAGTTCAGCCAGTGGCAGTCCGTCATCTTGGCACCCGAATGCAGTCGTCTTTTTGGCCGTCTTATCGTCTATAAATATCAATTGTTTACTTTTATTCTACAGATTAGAGTATTTGTTTGGTGCGGTGTGACCAGGTATCATTTTTCAAACTATGGCAGCGGCAAATACCAAACGGTTTTTTAAAATTACTATTATCGCTTAACCCTTATGTGAACGAAGAAGGCAGATCTATCATAATTTTATTTTGGATTAAAGGAATAGAAACATTTTAAAAAAATATTATCTAGGATTTAATACAATACTCTTTATCCCACGTTTAGAAAAATAACTATTTATTTTTGAGTTAGGAGATTATTTTGGAATTTATTTGTTTTATGGTCACAGAAATTTTGGTGTCAATCAACAGCAACAAGGACTTCCACGGCAACACGGAATGCAACTACGACGGCAACATGGCACTGCGGCAGTTCCAGTCCAGCAGTTGAAACAGAAGTTGGTGCACTGGATGCAGGTGGGCAGGTTGCAGCAGCCTCCGGGATTGCAGCACATCTTGGAGCCGTTGATTTCAGTTGGTGTAAGGACTTAAGGGAAGGTGTAGTATAGGAAAAAACGACTCGTGTCCTAGAAATTTTGGTTAAAAGTAATACTACTTTGCAAAATAATTTTTGTCATCCTTACCACAACAAAAACAATTTACTTCCAAAAGGTGTTTGTCATTGGAATTTTTTTGTTTTATTTTTGATGTGTTTACATCGGCTCACAGAGACGGAATGACTATATCCTTAGTCGACATTTGGTAGTTTCTGAACATTTGACTGAAATAAAAATTCAGAGTCTACTAGATGGAAAAAAATGGATATGGTTACTGAAAAGTACGTTGCTGTGGCACTGCGATCGGGAGGACATCATATCATTGATAAATTTAAGAAGAATGCCACTTAAAAGTTGAGTTTTTATACACCTTTCTGCAAAGATTGGGCAAAATTTTCACACCAAGATTTAAACGTAGATTTTTATTGAATCAATCCACAAGCATTTAGAAGTATGCCACTTTGAAATCGGATGTCTGCAAGAAAAGTTATGGGCTTAGAAGTGCAGTTTTTGGACACATTTCCACAAAGCCATTTTTTCGAAAATTTGGAAAGGGGTTAGCATTATAAAAATGACGAAAAACCGACCCAAAATTACAAACCAAACTGTAAATGCAGTTTTTTATAGAATTAACCCACAATGATTTAGAAGTATGCCACTTTGAAATCGGATGTCTGCAAGAAAAGTTATGGGCTTAGAAGTGCAGTTTTTGGACACATTTCCACGAAGCCATTTTTCGAAAATTTGTAAAAATGACGAAAAATTGATCCAAAATTACAAATCAAACTGAAAATGCAGTTTTTTAGAGAATTAAACCACAAACATTTAGAAGTATGCCACTTTGAAATCGGATGTATGCAAGAAAAGTTATGGGCTTAGAAGTGCAGTTTTTGGACAATTTTTGGAAAAGCCATTTTTCAAAAATTTGGAAAGCATTATAAAAATGACGAAAAAGCGACCTAAAATTACAAAAAAAACTGAAAATGCAGTTTTATAGAGAATTAACCTACAATCATTTAGAAGTATGCCACTTTGAAATCGGATGTCTGCAAGAAAAGTTATGGGCTTAGAAGTACAGTTTTTGGACACATTTCCACAAAAGGGTTAGCATTATAAAAATGACGAAAAACCGACCCAAAAATTACAAGCCAAACTGTAAATGCAGTTTTATAGAGAATTTACCCACAATCATTTAGAAGTATGCCACTTTGAAATCGGATGTCTGCAAAAAAAGTTATGGGCTTAGAAGTGAAGTTCTTGGACACATTTCCACAAAGCCTAGAAGTGCATGTTTTAGGTCACTTTTCTGCAAAGCCATTTTTCCATTTTTAAAAATTAACTTACGCAAAACCAACATCTGAAATAAAGTCAATCAATTCGTTTATTTAATCATGTTGGTATAAAGATTCGTGTGATTCAGTTGGGTTTGTTGTAGAAAGCTAGAACAGTTGATGGATAAGGAAAACCATATCCTAGCAGCATCCACTGGGACCGCAGGGCATAAAAGTGCATTGAATGTAAGCTGGAGTGCAGGGAGAACAACAAAGTTCAACGCAGCAGTTATAGCATCCTCCACAAGGATCACAGCATCGAGGTCCACAGGGTCCGCAGCACATGATCTGGCAATTTGATCAATTGTTGTTAGGAACCATAAAATATAGACTTCCAACACTTACTGTTTTTTTTTAATTTAGTTTTTGCCAAAGTCTTTAACGTATCCTTGTTCCCTTCTAAAAAAGCCACTTAAGTAGCTAAAAAAATATATTAATTTTGTTATTTACAAATTCGTTTTAACTTACATTCGGCTAAATTACAGAAACAGGATCGTACAACCAACAAAATATGTACTGAAATATGTTGGACAAAAACTATTTTTAAAGATGTTTACAAAACGAATTTTGAAAAACGAATGACGAAATTATTTAGCTTTGGGTTTAACTATATGAAAAATGACAACTAATGGCAAGGCCTACATTTCTAAATTAATAAATTAATTTTAAAGCAGAAATACGAGAACACACGATACAAAAGGTGTTTTCAAGAAATTGTTTACAAAATTTTTTTTTTTTATTTAAAACAGGGTTACATTTATACAATTTTGCCATTAAACATAAATTTTTTTCGTACAACTTTTAAGTATTCGCATTTTAAAGTAATTTTGTTAGGAATAGGAAAAAGATCTTATCTAAGATTATTGAAAACCTAATTAATTACATATGCTTAGAGTTTCAATAGAATCCATTCCAAACTTCATTAACAACTCTCCTTTAAAATTCCTTTTTATTGTACAAGTAGTGTTTTTAAATGTTGATAAGATAAATAAATATTTTATTTTTGATTAAGAATAATTGATCGTAGACTGCCAGGAAATCAACCGGCCTTGGAGGCTTCGATGCCAGGACTCCACTGCGGATAGTCGATCTGGGTGGCCGCCTCGTATTCCTGCACCAGGCAGTCGACCGTTTCCCGGGCCAAGTCCAGTTCGGTCAGGTCGTCCTTGAACATGGACTCCCGGCGGAAATTGTCCAGAAAGGCGTTTCGCTTCTTCAACTTATCGTACTGGGCCAGGGCCCTCTTGAACAGCGCACTGATCCCCGTGTGGTTGGCCAGCATCAGTCCGGATACCTTGTGGGCCGACTGGACATAGGGCGAACTCCGCGGCAGGGCCACCTGGATGCTGGCCGGACCCCAAGGTATGAAATTGGCCAGCTTCCGCTCCCGGATGCGCTGCAGCGACTTGTGCACCTGCGAAGGATCCACCTCACCCTGGATAATGTTCAGAATGGAGATGAAACAGTGACGATTCTGCTTGTCGGCCGTGGCGGACACCATCATGTTCTTGGGCTGGAGTAAACGGCGCATCACATCCAGCACAGTGGTCTTTCGCACATTCGTTTTGGTCTGGAAAGAATTGTACGTTTAACATTTTTTGCACTCTAATTTTAATAAGTGTGTTTGGACAAAAAGAAAACCAAACTCACTTAAAGGCTTTCGCAAAAAGGGACTTTCGAAAAAGGGTAGTTTAGTTTTCAAACCAATTTTATTTACCAAGGAATTTGAAATACCAAAGAAAAAATATTGATCCTACAAACTATTCATAAGGCATAAATTGCTAAAATGATATCAAAAACTCTTATCAAAAAAATTTAAAAATGTAATCTGTTAAGTTCTGTAATAAATAAGTATGCTTGCAAATAAAGTAACTTCTGCCTAGGATCATTGTATAAATAAGAGTATCTATACAGATGCAGTAAAATATTATAAAGTGAAGTAGTCTCACCTCATAATCTGTGATCAGTGGGGTATATCCAGTCATCAGAAAGTGCAGCTGAGGTGTGGGAATTAGCGATGCCGTCAGTCCGATCAGATTGTTGTTCATATACGAGGGATATCGCAGAGTGGTGGTGCTCAAGCTCATGATGGTGGACACCAGATTGTTGATCTGGGTGAAAGTTGGCGTCTGGATGTGCAGCCTCTCGGTGGCGATGCGATTGAGGGCGGTATTATCCAGGACCACCACACTATCCGCGCACTTGGTCAGTCGCTTCAGCGTGAGAATCGAGTTGTATGGCTGAACGACCACGTCGCTGATCTCGTCCTGGTTGGGGAAAACGCTGTACGTCTGGATGAGCTTCTTGGGGAAGCGGTCCGACAATCGCTCCAGCACATATGATCCCATTCCTGACCCAGTGCCGCCGGCAATCGAGTGGCACAGGACGAACCCCTCCAGCGAATCGCTGCCATCCGCCTCGCGGTCCAGGATGTCGAACACCTCCTCCTGAACCTTCTCGCCCTGGCTAAAACCGGATGCCCAGTTGTTGCCTGCTCCTCCGCCGTGCTTCGAGAGATACACATTCTCCTGGTTGTAGAGCTTACAAAAAGGAATAACAAATCAGTAAGTATTAAATGAAATGTGGTAGAACAAAATCTTATTCATCTACTGAAGGTCACTTAAATTTTCAAATTATTATATAATATCTTGATAGTAAGACATTACTCTTAAATATATTTTTACTATCGATACCTAAAATTCTATTAAAATAATATTAATATTTTGATTTAATAGTAGGGTAATTTTCCGTTTAGGAAACTTAAGGAATATGCAAATTAATAATAAATGAAGGCATTAAGTATAAGTCTTCATTTGTAATAGCTTTAAATATTGTGAGGATAGAATATGAGAATAAAATATTAATGTTATAGTAACTAACTAATTAATTAATAACACCTATTTTTATTCAGACAAAATAGAGCCTTAATCCTTTTCCAGACCAAAAGTATGCACACATTTTGAAATGGGAACTATTTAATAGTCAAAAATATATGTACTACGTTTATTTAAAATACTACTGACTGACCTTGGCATACGGAGAGGTCATGATGTTGTTGATGACTCGCGGCTCCAAGTCCAAGAGCACGGCCCTCGGAATGTAGTGATTGTCATCCGCCTGATAGAAGAACACATCCTTTCGATCCTGCCCATCGGTGGCGAAGTCTTCCAGGACGCCATCTGGGGAGATCCCGTGCTCCAGGCACAATCTCTTCCAGAACTCAAAGCCAACTGTGGGAATGTGAGCTTAGCCAAAGCGGAAGATTTTCCTTATTTTATGAACTTACTTTGGTTTCCACATTGACCCAATTGAAGGGTTATTATTTCACTTGGCATTTTTCTTTAGTTTTTTGCTAGTTTCTTTCTTTTCTTTGGCTTTTGCTTTCACGGAAGTTTAACTGTTCTTGCTGAATAATTGGATGATGGCGATGGAAAATATTAAAGAAGTTTAACTGTTCTTGCTGAATAATTGGATGATGACGATGGAAAATATTGAATATCGATATTGGATAACCATGTCCTAAAGATCCAGAAGAAGAAGAGGTTAGATTAATGATTCTAATTTTTATGAAATTTATTTATAAATCTTAAAAATGATCCAACAAATCTAGAATGTATATTTTATTTATAGATCTGAAAACTTTTTGTTTTGTTTTATTCCATTTGTCCAAACTGCATGAGTGTGTTCCTTATTATTATTATTATTATTATGTTTATTAAAAATAAGGTGAGGTTTTTTCTATTTCTAGTTTTCTTACATTTAATTAATAATAAATAGTAGTTAACGGAAAAATTTTAAGTTTTTTTTTAAAGCAGCAAGTAAACTGCCAGACACACCCTGTAGCTAAGCGTAACGGTTCTTTAACAGTTGGTATTTTTTTGACACCGCAAAACGTTCACACTGGCGGCAAAAATCCAATTGGACCACTAAACAACTTTTGCTAAATGTTATTTTAAGAATATTAAATAAAAACCAAAATGCTGCGGCAGGAGAATTTGGCGGCGAACTTCTGCGGCCTGCTGGCCACCCAGGGGTATAAAGGTAAGATCAGTTTGGCAAGGTTTCACCATAGATTTCATGTTATCAAAATCACCAATTCACAGAAAAGGCAAACGAGTGGCGAATTTTGGGGCAGGAGCAGGATGGATCACTGCTGACATCCTGGATATTTGAGTACTCGGATGAGGAGCAGCAGCGCAAGGAGACGTGCATTGGACACTTCCATGCGACCAAGAAGCAGTTGCGACTCCTCTGGACCTTGGACAAATGCTGTGAGATAGTCCAGGCAACGATCAATAGTAGTGTGACTTTGTTGTCCTTTGTGGAGAAAACCGAGGGCAAACTATATCAGGCCTTTGTTGTGGAGGTACGGAGCTCCGAGGGCGGCACGGCCACGCCCATAAATCTAGAGCCCACTCCCCGCCAAATGATGACCCAGTTCCTGTGGCGAGTGGAGAGTGCCACGCGCACCTGCTGGCAGGACAAGCTCCTGGTGCTCACCCACGGGGAATGTAGGTCTCCCCGATAGCTCAACCTATCACTAAATACTATAATATTCGATTTGTTTTCCCAGCCATCAAGCAGTATAGCTGCGTGGTAAAGCAGAGCTCGACGACTTCGTCGATTGGCGGCGGTGAAGGCAGTGCCTGGCGGCTGGACACCAGCATCCTCACCCACGAAACGCTGGCCAAGAACTTCAGCTGGGCCCAGTGGGATCCCGAGTGCCAGGCTCTCTACTACATCCACCTGAAGCCGAAGGCCAAGAGCCTCAGTCTGCTAGACGAAAGGGAGGAGGCCGGCGAGCAGGCGGCTCCCATTTTGAGTCCCACACTCTCGGCCTTTCAGTTTAACGAGAAACAGCCCACGGAAACAGTGGTGGGTGCTAAAAATTGTAATATAGACTATCTATTCTGGAAACCATTATGAAATTGTCAATAAGTGGACCTATTTGACATTTTTAAAAACATTTTATTTAATAACTAGTTCTTGTTTATTGATGTTAAAATCAACTAATATTGTTCTTATCCTCTATCCTTCCAGCTTAATATACCCCTCAACTTGCCCAAGCTGCCAAGTGGTACTAATGAGGAAACTCCCAGCTACGATGACGATGCAGTTCCACTGCGAGTGCACGACAGTTCGCTGAATCTCATCATCCTGGCGGACACCTCGGGGATGTTCTTCGTGTGCCACTACTACCTGTACCAGCCGATGCAGTCGGAGCAGAAGGACGTGCACTTTGCGTACTCGGTGACTTTGCTGCACCACGGCTGTGTGGTGCACTGCGTGATGCCCGGTGTGCCGTGGCAAAAGGCCCGTCTGCTGAGGCCCACATTTGCACTACATGGCCAGCACCATCTGCTGGTGTCGTCTGCCTTTTTTGTCCATCTACTGGACGTGGGACTGCAGCATGAACCAAACTGTCACATCGTGTGTGCCGCCCACAATCGGAGTCCCGATCTCACGCAGCTGGTGCCCTTGCGAAAGTGGGGAGCCCTGGCCTACGATGCTGCCACCTTGGATCTTGTCTCGCTGACCGTGCCCAAGTCACACTTAATCGAGGCCTTCCGGAATGACAGTTCGCTGGACAATAGAATCAGCATTATCCACTACTTTTTGCTGCACTCGAATGACATGGATGTTTTGGCAGAGCTACTGAACAGCATCTTGGAACGTCCGCTCTCCCTGGACACGGTGGCCCTTCTGAAGGAGGCCCTGGTGGCTGGTAGCTATGCGGCTGCAGTTCGCGGTTTGCCGGAGGAGGCCAAGCCACTGATGAGGCTTTTACCATTGACTACGGCTATAGCTTCGCGACCAATTCATGCAAAAGTTGCTGATATTAGCGTCGGTCTCTCCCATGAAACCCTTCACAATACCAGTATGATGCTGCTTTCGCCGCAGCAGCGACTTTCGCCATATCGCACGGATATCTGGACGAGGTTATGGGATCTGCTAAACGAGTCCGCCAAGCAGGAGCAGCCAAGATTTAGTGCTGACAAGGTAACCGAGAAGTTGATATTTAGCCTGGCCTGCTATCAGCCGGAGGCACTTTCTAGATGCACCACGCCCCTTTCGCCGGATGCGGGCACTGGTGGCTTTGGCGACTATAGTAGTGGCAGTGCTTTTCCCTTCAGTAACGAGGTGTTGCCCTTCATCGAGTTAGAGGGATGCACGGCCAGCAAGCAGGAGCATGTCATCTCTGTGGTAAGTTGGTCCATAATACGTCTGAAGATTTTTACAAAAGCCTTTATGTACATCTTACAGTATCTGCGCGAACTGAGCGTCCATTTGGTGAAGCACTCCTCTAAGCCGCACACCGGTTTTCGCTGGCTGAAGGAGACCTTTTTCGAGCGCTCCCAGGCTCCAGCTCACGTTCACGCGGTGGCCTCGCAGTTCGTTTCCTCCCAGCTGGAGCTGTCGCGTGCTCTTTGCTCTCTAGTTTGTCGAGCTGCGGGCCTAGATGCTCGCATGGAGACTTTGAGGGGGTTTCAATTAATGTGGGTTTGTAACGGTCTTAAATCTGTTCATTTGTAACCTATAAACATGATAATTGCAGTGACCAGATGGCTGCCAACCAGCAACACCCGCTGTTCCTCATCCTTGAGCGCTACTGCCTGGCGGTTGAATCGATTGCCTTTCCCCTGCCCGAGGGCTTTTCATCGTTCTTCACATATTTGGGCTACCGGGCGTTGGGCTATGATATGTTCCTGCAGTACGTGGAGAACCATGTGTTCGAACTGCAAGTGGATGTGATGAAGGCCATTGTCTTTGGTGTGTTTTGGAGATCATAGTTTTGTCTAGCTTCTGTTTATATGTTTGTATCCCCTGCAGACATTGAGGACTCGCCACTTGGTATCGAGCGAAAGCTGTCGCTCTTGTCGGCTCTTCCCAAGCAGCGGGCCCAGCGGCTGCTCAAATGCTGGCAGCATCCGGATAGCCTTATGATTCGGGGCCGCGAGCATGCGGCCAACATTCTATCGGGTCAGCAACAGGAGGTCTTGCACCAGCAGCGACCATCGGCCTGTGCCAACCAATCGCGAAATAATGCGCGTAGCGGTGAGAACTAGTTTGAATACCACACCTATGTCATCATGATCACATTTCGTTTGCACACTCTTCACCCACACATCTCGTCCAGCTTTGGGCAAACCCTACACTGTTGTTTGCCACTCGCTGCTTTTGGTTTTTCTCCTTATAATTTTGACCACGGTCGTTCTGAGCATAACGAGCTATGTGTTCAGGCAACGTCCGCTCACTTGGTAGAACGAATCCCATATTGCTGCCCGGTAAGAAACCATGATCAGTGTTTGTCAGTCGTTGTTCCATTTGCACATTTCGTTTCTCGTTTTTATATTCTTGCTTAAACATTTTAAAGAGTACATTATTTTATATTTTTATAGATTTAACTGCCGAAGCCCTTACGCCGCTAGATTCCTTTCTTGACTTGCTGACGGCCAAGGCCAGTCTAAACGAATTGGACTACAATCTGCTTATTGAAACGACTTTGAGCTCCATCGATCAGTTGAAGGTGGACGGATAACGTTTTTGTACTTAAAAATAAGTAGTATTAATGGTAATTAGTTTAAGTCCAAAGTACTGTGTCAAAATATCAAGAAATTAGGTTCGACGCTCATCTAGCCTCATGTTATGTTTAGTCAACGCCAGTTTATAGAAAGCTTTGATTTGTCAAGTTTCTCAACTAAGATTTTTCAATGTGCAGCTTAGAACTTATTAATTGTCCAATGTGATTTTTTGTATTACTTTTTGGTTCCTAGAATATGTATGATATTTACATATACGCATTCCATGTCTATTTATAAATAATTTTTGTTGAAACTTTATGTACCTAAAAACCTGCTTGTAATTTTTTATTTTATATGTGAGTAATCCCAATGTAAGTTTATTACTATTAATATAATAAATTAATTATTTATGAAATAAAAATCATGTTTTTATATTTTTTTCATATCGAATAATTGTTGCCATAGAAACAATCGGGAAAAGGTAAATCAAATTAATACTTCGATATTTTTTGACATATATGTTCTTATAAACTCCGATATATAGTCATTTTCAACGATTTACTTTATAATTGGTTTTACTTTATAATCGGTCGACTATATTAAAGCTGCCATAGATACGATCAAAAAAAAACTTTCTGAAAATCGGCCAAGCTTTATTGTTTTTAAGCGGATAATCGAAATCGGAACATAGAATATTTATTTTTAGTTACAGAAGTTACAATTTGTCGCTTCCTTCGATTTACGCTCTTGGTCTAATAGTTGGGCAAGGGTAGAGTACTAGAGTGAAAGGAAAAGTTGATATAATAAAGTTGTTAATAAATCAATTCAATAAAATTATCAGGGTTAAAGAAATACTAATATTAAATTTAAATTCCTTTTACTTTTGAATTTAACAAACAAATTTTTAAAATAAAGTTGTAAAAGTAGGTATTTTAAACAATTTTTCAAGTTTTGCTTTTAATTTCTACTTAAAAAATCATTGATTAATTTAACACGCTAAAAATCTCTAAAATAAAAAAAAATGTTGTTAAAAAGTTTATGATGTACTATGAAAGTTTTCAAAATAACAAAAGAAATATTTAGCTAAATAATTATATTGATAATCGTATTCTGTGATTCAAATTATATGTTTTTTTTAAATTTATATTTAAATACTTACACTAACCATATAGGGAGTATTCAACGGATTGGTCTGGAAGGCACTGCCGGAATTTTCGAATCCAAATTTAAGTCCTTCGCCAAAGGGGTCCGATCCGGGCGTTCCAAGCTGAAAGTTCTGCTGGCTGGGCTGACGGCCAACCTGTACGGGGAGCCGATATCCTGGGCTCACCGTGGGTGTACTCCCCATGGGCAGGTTCTGCTGTCCGCCAAACCGTATCGGGGAACGGAGATCCTGAGCTCACCGTGGGTGCACTCACCGCATAACCAACACTTTCGGATCTTGGCTGAAAGACTGGTGTTCCCAGTTGAGGTGGTTGAACAGGAACTAGCTTCTGCTGTGTGATGCTCGATTGTGCTTCATTTTCTTTTAAATTGCGTTTTAGAAAAGCGAGAGTTTCTTTTTGAATTTCCTGCGTTTTATTAAGCATTGCTGAAAAATCTACAGCTTGATTGTCTATTTGTTGCTGGATGTTTTCAACAATATCATACAACGGGAGGAGTGCTGCATGAACAAAGGCACCGCATTGGGTTGGGGCATCCTCCAGGATGCACACCGAACACCTTTGGTCCTTGGACTCAGCCATGACGTGTAGATTGCAAGCGGCGATGGTTAATAAAAAACAAATTTGGAACTTAAACATTTTGCAGAACGAAGAACCACGGGTGGCGAATGTTGCGAATGAACTAATTCTGACTTTAATCGTTGACTTTCGAAGAGCCCCTTGATCGTTCACATATACTTGTGAACATTTGTTATGTTTTCCAAAAATATACTAATCACTCAAAATTGTATGTCTATTATTCGAAGGTGATAGGCCTCACAAACACAAATCATTTCGTTTCTGATAATATAAAATAATACATATTATTTATTATTATTAAGAAATGAATACAAACGTTTATATATATATGTACAAACAGTGAACTTAATTATTGGCATAACATGCATGTTGACCTTTAAGAATATATTTCTTTACATAATATGCTGATATTTAAATGAAACAAAATTGTTTTAGATAGAATGACTAGTTTAAAGTTTAATACAATTGATTTCATTAATTCATCCTTAAAAATAATATAATTAATTAAAAAAACCAAGCAATGCACCGAATTTCCTTGGTTTTAAATAAAATATTTTCTGATTAGATTTTTGAATCCCCTTTAGTTGGCTTGGGTTCGATGAGGCTGACATCGACATCGAACCGTCTGGAATCAGCATCCAACATCGAACCACAACGAATGGGAGTTGCCATGTCGAACTGTTATACCCAACCGAATCCAATCAGCTGCTAAGTGGACTCCGCAGCACATGCACATGGTCCACCGTCGATGCAACATGTTCCACCGGGTCCAAGAAGTCCATTCAGTCCACTCAGTCCACTCAGTCCACCATCCACTATCCACCGCATTCGGGTGGAACGCATTCGCTTCGTGGCAAACTGTTTGTTTATCCAGTTGACAGTTTGTGGAAAATCGTCACGGTGCTCGCATCAAACGGGAATCGAACGCGGAAAACTGCGAGGAAAAGCGAGGAAAAACGGGTGCAGAGACTGCCGATTGGGAAATATGTGCGCCTGAGTTTCCCGGCCAGAAGGCAAAGTGCCAAATGCTCTGACAAATAATTCCTGTAATAATCACCGGGATTAAAATCTACGCGCCATACAAATAATTCAAATGCAACGAGAAAAGTGAACAGCGAGTGCTTTTAAAATTAAATTGTTTGGCAGTGCCCCAAAATAAAAAACGTGAAAAATTGAAAAACTGCTTAAACTCTTATAGCGATTAAATCGGTAAAACATATTCTCAAGATGGCCAATAGCCGGAGCAATTTCCTGACAATCGGATTACTTTTGACCCTGGTCGCCAGCGGTCATTCCCATCTAAATATCTTCCTGAATCTGCACGAGGTGTTGCGTTTAATCGGTGAGTTGTCAGGTTTCTTAGGCTAATCTAAAACTTAAATCGCAAAATGGTTTTTCAATTAAATGACCAATTATTTGCCACTTTTGTGTGCGTCCGACTTTAAATCAAAATTTGATTTATGCCAAGCCAAGTTTTCCTGCTTGGCTTTGGCCAAATGCAAATGACTTGATTATTTACTCTTTTTTCGGTGAATAATTTATGCTTTTAATTGCTTTTTGGCTTAGAGCTACAAAGTTAAATTTTATTTCGTTAAATTGGTCAATTTATTTGGATTTTTGGGTATTTATAATTGTCTAAGAAGTTTTCCTTTATTCTAATTTATTCGTGAATTCAACTTGATAAATAACAAAGTTATATTGATATTTTCTCCTAATTTCCGTTTGTCAAATTGGCCTGTTTACTTTCAAATCTTATTGATAAATGTTTGCTTGGAAATCTGATTAAATAAGCTGAGGAAAAAAATGAATTTTTTCTAAATAATAATACTTTACAAATATATATCAATAGCCATTCAAATATATTTAGGTACTGATTGAGACATGACAATAATAAAAAATACAACAAAATACAAAACTGTATATTGCTTTATTCCTATTCATTTTAATCTTAATTCAAATTAAAAAATCCGAATCTCTGACGTTTAATTCTTATCCTACTTAAAAATCAAGTTTCCATTTGAGTAGACTAATCGGCTTTAAGATACCTTCAGACCAAAGCCCAAAAACCTTTAATCTACTTCCCAATTTATTTCTCACCATCGCTCACTACTGTATATTCTTAAACCCAAGATATTTTCGACCAGAAAAAACACACACACAATCCTGCCGAAAAGATTGCCAAGCTAATAAAAGTGAGGAAAATTGTTTTACAATGTGTCACAAGCCCAGACAAAGAATTTACAACCCAGTGAATATAAAAAATAAATCAGTAGCCTGAGGAAAGGGTGGCCGGAGTGGGGACAAATCCATGTGGAATCATAAAACACATGCAAAGTGTTTGTTTTTATATGTGGGGAGTACGGGGGAGATGGGTGGGATCGGCCGTAGGAGATAGGGAAAAATTATCAAAAATTATGTTGTAAAATTTACAACATTCGTGTGCAAACAGGCCGCTTGATTGATAGTCGTCAGGAGTTGTGGAGTTGTGGAGTAGGTCCACAGATTGCATCGCGTCATTTGTGAATAACTGAGTAAATATTTGGTCTATAGTGCAGGGCTAATCAGGCGCTTATCTAGCCGGTTATCAGCGCTTGCCACTCGTCGTAATTCACGTTCATAATTCGAACTCTTTGCTCTCGCTTCTTGACTGCCTTTTATCGTCAGTTGGAAGCGCCAGCAGACAATCAATCAAAGGTGATGTGGCAAGTGGGTGGGTAGTCGGGATGGGCAGTTGAGGCTTTCCACTTGACACGGCACCGGGAAATTTATTAGTTGTGTCAGACGTGTGTCAAACGAAATCAGAATTAAAACCCATTAAGCGGTGGCCGCTATTCATTTTTGCCCGGCTCCTCCAATTGCATTCTCCACCGGAGGAGGAGGGTTTTCGGGATTTGGGTGGGTTTTGGGTGGGTTTTTGGTGACGATACCCTCTCCAATTATTCAACGCTGACAGCGGGTTGCATGCCTGACCTACTTTTCGATCCTCCACCATGTGTTCGCATCGCCCGGCTAGGTGTCACTTTTATTTTATTTTATTTTTTATTTTATTTTTTTAGCGGTCGGTTCAAAAGCCTTTGTGTGAGTGCACATCAATTAAATTGTCAACCCGACAGCAGCAAAGTGAAGGAGAATCGCCCGAAGAAGAGTTTTATGCACTTGCAGCTGTGGCATGGCATTCACTGTTCGTTAGGTTAACATCCATGCCACATACTATACTTTACCATACCACCCACCCACCCACTTTTTTTTCACCCAGAAGTGCGCCCCAAATTGCTGTGCTCTATGTAAACCATGTCAGGTGTGGATCGAAACGGGGAAGAAGTGGGGTCTTCTTGGTTCGGTGGTTCTGTGGCTCAGCTCGTTAGCAAAATGAGCGGATATGTAAAAGTCGGTTCAGATGATGGATTTTGCGGTTGCAATGAGTGACCAAAAGAGTTCGGTTGAAAGACAGCTTGCAAGCTGTCAGCCAAAAGTTGGGGACACCATTAGATAATTTAAAGAACGACAGTTTGCCAACTTCCTACACAAAAAAGGGATAAACTTAATTTTAAGGGATATTTTTAAGCATATCCTAAGGATAATACCCACTAATATCTAGAACATCATATTTTTTTTATCGTTTGTTATTTCTTTTTAAATCAAAATCACACAGTAAATAATTATCTAACATACAGAAATTTTGTTTAATCGTGACTGAAAGGGAATAAACTTATACCCAGACCATCATAAGTTTCACATCATTATAATTGCAACCTATAGGATATAAAGAAAAAAAACCAATTAAAATCATATTTCCAGACACTGCAGACTTTTACAAATAGCACCCTAAAAGGTTTTCCTTCACACTTCGCTCAATAAGGTTGTATCGCAAGTTTGCCCAACTTTGTATCCCTGCCAGCTGTCTGAACAGATCCTTGGATCCACGTTAGCCATGGACATTGCCAGTCACGTTTCGGGTCTGTCTATCAACACTTGCTAATCTCAACCCCATCTCACTAAATGGTTTGACACTTTCAACTGACGCGGGCCAAGGATTCATCATATCCAACTGAACATGATTTTCCGGCGCACAATGGAAATTGTTGCCAACTCACGTTTGGCTAATAAAAGCAAAAACATTTGGCCGAAATACAAAACATATTTTCGGCAAGTAATGTGAACTCAATTAGGGCGCAGCAGCATCATCAGCATCATCAGCATCCCGGGGCTCAGAACTTAAGCGAAATCTCTTGTGTGCGTGGCCAAAAATATTTCACCCTCGGAATAATTAATGCTGCAGTTCGAATCGAAGGCATTAGATTTGCCCGAGCGTGCGGCATGTGTTGCCAACTTGCCACGACAACATAAACAAGCGGTTTCCCCCTGCCACCTGTCTCCCCTTTACACGGAGAAAAACACAAAATAATGTCTAACTATTATTTAAATAATCGAACATACTGTGTTTCAAAAGTTCATGGTGTACTTGGAATGAATATTTTCTATATATGCTGTGAAACTGATTAAATATCTAACGAGCAAAGCTTTCAAATGCTGATTATAAACAATTCAATTTTCTATGTATATTTTATATGTTTTTTTCTATCTCTCCACAAAAAAGTTTGTTTCAATGTGCTAGCTTGGCTATTCAAAATAACATATATACATTTAAATTACGAATTTTAAAATATATACGACCAATTTTTAAGATACATTCTCTGCGTGTACCGATCCATCCAGTTGCCAGGTTGTTATGTCTGGCTTCATGCAGAGTTAAACGCGTAATTGGCAAATGAACAACACGGACGGAAGGCTGCAAAGTCGATGCTGTTGCAGTGACAAGGACGATGACGCGGAGGCAACAGCAACACACATTGCAGCAGCAACAGCAACAGCAACAGCAACATCCATTGCTGCAGCAACAGCAATGGCAACTTCTGTGGTAACAGCATGTGCAACTATTCGCTAGATGGGCAAAAATATCTGTTGCCACTCAAAATCCAGCAGGGAATACTACTCACGTGTCACTAGAATTAAACTGAGAGTCCCCAACTTAAACTTTTGGTATAAATGAAAAATATAGCATTGCAATAATTATAGAAAGTTTGTATAGCTCATTAAAAATATTAAGTTTAAATATTTATAACGTTTTATCTTTATTAGCCAGTTTATAATGATATATTATAGTGTGTAATTTTTCTGAGTGCATTTTCACCTCATCCCGCGAACCATTGGCAAGTCATTGTCCCTTTATTGGCTTTCACTTCAACCCCATGTGTTGCATAAATAGTGTTATGCAACATTAACAAAAAATCGGTTATGGTTGAGTGACCACGCCTACGTAATTGTCGCCACCACTTGAGCTTAATTAAATCACTAAATAATTCGGGATGTTGTTTGTTCAATTATTGTTCAGAAGCTATTGTGGGTGACAATAATAACCAAATATCAAATACAACGTGTTTTTCATAACGCTTTCACACCTCCACAGCTTGTACAGCCAAAAGTTGTGAAAGTTTCTTTAATAATTAATTTTTGAGCGGAACTTAAATATAATGTTGCAAACATAAATGAAATACTTTGATCAGAGCAAAGAAACTCAGTGGAATTGGGGCCTCTATAATTTCTACGTTTTTTAATTTTTATTAAATCTAAACAGATGAACAGATGAAGCTAAAAGTCCTGAATTTTTATTAAAAGCATTAGTGACTTTTATACTAAAAATTTCACGCAGCTTAAGAGTTTGAGAGGAAAAATAACTTCAACTGAACCAAGTACCCACTTCCATGTCAATCTTTATAATTTATAGCAATTAACTGGCCCCAAAAAAGGCCAACAAAAAAGAAAACTGAATTAAACTATCTGTAATTGCTTTGGGCCAGCCCATTTATCCGGATTTCAATTAAACTAAATTTATTTAAATTAAAATCATATTTCACATTCCAATTTAGCAACGAAATTCCCCAAAGTGCTTCACATATCAACTCTATTTTCACCCCCTCAGAGAAAAATTGAGTTTCTTCAGTCATATCTAAAGTGCTTCAATGCTCGGTCTGTCAGTCAGTCCGGACTTGTTATCAAATTAATTTAATCAGTTTCAATTGTTTATGTTCTTTTGGACTTCTTGCTGGGGTTCTGTTTTCGGGTGCATTTTCCTTCTGTTTACTTCTTTTTTTTTTGGATTTTTGCATGATTGGTGGTGGTCAGACACGAAATGGGAGAGTTTTCCGTTGCCGCCCATTTCCCACACCCCCGCATAAAGAATGAGTTGCACAACTTCCAGTCGACTTGAGCTTTTCCCCCATTTTTTGGTTGGACTTCATCATTTGGTTTTTATGATTTCTGTTTTTTTTTTTTTTCCCCGGCAATTATCTGCCTAGACAAATTGTTGCGTCCATTATGCGGCGGATTTAATGGTTTGCTTCGATGGCAAACACATGTGGGCGTTGGAATTAATTTATGAATTTTCACAAAACGCACACCGATTGCGTGTGGGGATTAAATCAAAAGAAAAGCCTCTCTCTCGCATTTATGTTAATCCTTGGGAAAATGCCCAAATCATCTTACCCTCGCACGAAAAGCTAATCAAATAACCTCAGAGACGAAATGCAAAAAAAGGAAAAACGCCTGGGGGTAATTAAGCCAAAGCTGCTGGCAAAATCGCTTTCCCACAGTCATGATGGGTGATTAGCAGAGGGGTTGTCCTGCAAATGCATTGGCTAAGCTGCAAATAAAATGTCTAAATAAACAAAGGCAAATGCAGCGCGACGCGTGCTGGCCAAAAAGCAATTGTATCTAGTGGATACCTACGTATCTAACCCTCCACCTCTTTTATCTAAAAGTGAGAAAAGTCGCACACAACGATGATGAGTTGGAGGGGGGGAGAAGGAGGAGGAGGGGGTGGTCTACCTTTGCAGCAGAACGACGTCGCTACTTAATGGACCAGAAATGCGTCGTGCAAACAGCAGCAGTCTCTCCCACCCTCTCCCCCCTCTCCCCCTTTCAACCATCACAATTTTGTGTCCCTGACCCTCGTCCTGGCAGCGCTGCGTATGCAAACAAACGGGCGGAGGACTTTGGCCCGGAAGCGAAATGGCAGGCAGGCGGGCAGGATCGCAGGGAAAGCCCTGGCATTGAATGAAAGGCAGGCGGGCCCGGCACTTGAGCACGCCGTGGCTTCCACTCCACACTCCACTCCCGGTGTTTCTGCCCCCCGAATCAGGGTCTCAAAGCCAGTGGCACGGCAGACAGAGGACAGAGGCAGCCACCCCTGGCGAGGCAGGGACCTCCCTTCATCCCTGGCAGCGACCCGCGTTGAGTGCTTTATTTGCAACCGCTGGTGGCACTAGGGGTGGAGTTGGAGGTGGAGGTGGAGGTGGACCAGGCCAGAAGCCTTCGCCTGCAGGCAAACTGCAGGCTGACATTCCCAACGATGACACTGGCACACTGGTGTGTACTTAATAACATTATTTTTTTAATGCCCCGCAACAAAAGACTAATAATATGATATCATTATAAATTAAGAAATATATATGGTACATATGCATAAATAATAAAGTTATAAGTTGACATCGGGATGGTTGTTTAAAAAAAGTTAACTTAGAATATTTGTATGTATACATCAACAGTTTACTCATTGGTGTAATTTAATATACTATTTTTTATATATTGCAGAAGCTTATCAATTTAATGAGCGTTTGATTAGAATTCCAAAATGTAAACTTTGTAAAGATAAAAGTAATATGCTCTGATAATCTATACATTTAATAAATAAAACTTAGGTATACAGTATGTATACGGTAATATTTTATGCTTGTGAAAATAAAAATGGTATAATGCAAATAATACTATTAATAAAAATATATATATTTTTAGTGGAAATAAAAATATCTAAAGGATTTTTAGTTAACTAAAATAAAGGATATCAGATTTCAGTTCTAATATATCTCTCCCTTATATTTTAAACCATTTTGATACCACTGTTACACTTCTCATATTTTTATTGCTGGCGAATTCCGGCGGGCGCCTTGCTTTCCTCCCCTCATGGCCCACCACCCCTGGTCCCCTCGACATGACTCGCGTAATGAGCCCGTAAATTATTTTTTATTATTTTGTATTTAATTTTTTCATTGCCCCGCTATGGTTCCTTTTCGCTACTCCTTTACATTCAGGACACCAACAGGAAGAGGGAAAATGACGGCGCGTGTGTGGCATCCATTCGATATTCGAATTGATTGTGGGAATCGAATCCGATGGGCCTGATGAATAAAGAAGAGAAAATCGGCACGGCCAATCGATATTCAACGAGACGGCGAGGCACAATTCTGCACTAAAGTTCCCTAAATGAAGCATATTATGGGGATGTCAGGGAATCCATTAACGAAATGCTAATTACTTTCCGCACAATTATCTGCTTCGAGCACAAAAATCCGTAAGCACATATTTAACAAATGCAGCTTATTGGAAAATTTCACACGCCCGCACAAGCTTCCACAGATGCAGTAGCACCAGCTTCCCACGCACAGTGAAAAGATTGAAAAAGTGGGGGACTTTCCCGCTATGAAAACACATCTGGCTGAGAGTGTGTGTGTGTCCTGATAACATGGATGGCAATTAACCATTTTCTGGAGCACTTAAGTGCCGAAAAAACGATATGCATGTGGGAGCTCGTAATGAGTTTCTTCGGGGGGATAATCCAAAGATGGAAAACACAACTGGGAAGGAGATCATATTTTATAGTTTTCTCTGCCGAAGAAAGCACTTATTGATATTTAATGCAATCCTCTGTTGTGAGTAAAATATAAACTATAATTCAGGTCTGTAAAATTTGATCAATATAGAGAATAGGTGTTTTATAGACAAATAAATAAGTAATTTTTTCAGAAATCAAATCATATTTCATAAGTTTTTAATTGTCTATAATTTTATCTATGTATATGGGAAATTTTAATTTAAAACAACAGAGTTTGAAGCATGAATAAAACAAGTTTATTTGCAAAGTTTAGCACGTTTGCCAAAAGTTTTCAGAGCAGCTAAAACTTCAGATGCTATTTCTTGGGCATCATAAAAAGCCAACTTTCGTTCAGAAGCGTGCACAAACTAAATCCCATAACTCATATAAACACTCTCGACCAAAAATTTCGAAATTCCAATGCGCCGGATTGACCCAATTTCCGCTTTTATTTTTCTGGATCCACCCTGTCAGTCTGCGATGGATCTCAACACTTTCGGACATGTGCCAATCGTTAGCCCAATAATTTCGCGCTAATCGAAATAACGCCGACATTATGTTTACCCCTTCCTGAAATTGTTTGACCAACAGCCATAATATCCCCCATATAATTTATGTCTGCAATCTGACGACAGTGAAGAGTTCTTTTTCCATCTGCTTTGGTAATTTTCCTGTCACGCCCGATGGAAACTCCACATGGCACGTGAAGAGTGGATGAGAGCCAGCCCCAGAGTCCTGATTATTTTGCGGTTTATTTTAAGTTTAATTAAGCGATGATACAGAATATTTATAAATTTCATTTACTTATGGGGGCACTGGGGGAATTTCCAGGGGTATTTGGCTGATTCGTTCCACGGCGAATGCAATTCGCTCTGCGTTCTTCCGTGAATTAGTCGCGGTTATTATCATGTCTGTTCCCCCTTCGTTTATTGTATATGTATGTGTGTATACTCCCAAATTGGTTTGGTTATTGTTGGATTTTATTCGGTTTGGGGCGTGAAATATCCAGTAGTTTGAGGGTGAGTCGGCATTGGCAACATTGTCATTAACATATTTAAATGTGGGATAAGCCTGGGGTGTCTACCAATGAATAAATAAGTGAATGAATGCATTCAAATGGAAATCTATTAAGTGAGCGTAAAAATAGCATGAAGTCTTATGAATGAATTTAGTAGGACAACACTTTTTAAGTCTGTAAATAAAGAAAATGTAAAATGTCAGCAATGTTTTTAATTACACAGGTGCAGAGCTGCTGCACCCAAAAGCCTTGTATGAACAATAGGTACATATTTGTTATGTTAACCAATATAATGAGTATCAAATATTTAACAAATTTGATTGTTCACCCAATTAAGTGCTTAAACACCTTGTTATCGTTTACATTTTTCGCGTTCTTGTTTTTAAGTAGGTACGTCATTATAATGCTTACCATTTAACCACTTAAATAAACATTTATTTAACATCCTGTAAATTACTTAAAACCCCTCCACACACACACACACACAATTACCTCACCGCTAAGCTGTGTTAATTATACAGATCTTAACAGTATTTTTTGTTTCTGTATTCCACTTATCCGCCGGACTTGATGAGTAAAACAAACCGCCAAAGAGAATAAAGGAAAGTAGTGGGAAAAGGCGTACAAAAGCTTCTGCTTCGTGTGTGGCAAAGTTTACACTTTTTTTTTGGTGGATATTCTGTGTTATTTTCCTCTCTTCTGCATCGTCACGTTTACAAGATGATAAAGCCTTAACCACTTTTCAACGACGAATGAAAACAAACCCGAAATATATATATTTGCCTGACCCAAAAAACACTTGAAACAAACAAAAGCTGAAAACTTTTTGGGGGGGATGGTTGTACACCAGCCACATTTATTCGGTGGGTTTTTGGGAGCCCGGGTGACAATGTCCACTTCAGTGGCAGCAACGCCTACGCCAATGCAACAATGCTAATCTGCTCTTCCTGCTCTTTGTTTTTTGTATTCTGTATTTTGTATTTTGTTGCCTTGGCTGTAGGCAGCTGGTCGAGGAAAAAAGTCAATAGTACGGGTGCAGGGGACAAAGGACTACGGTCCACGGACTACGGACTGCGGGGCTGCTCCTCACTCGGTCAGAGTCATAAATTACCGCATCCCTGGGGTGCTATTGAAAAATATGTGCGTTTCGCTCCCTTTTGGTTTCGCCTCCATCCCTGTTTGTTCCTGTTTTTGAGCCCAGAAACGATGCCCCGAGGAGAGGATCCGCCGTTGGCCCAAACTGCTCCTCGACTGCCTTGTCAAAAGTTGTTCATAAATTTTTTGGGCCCAACCCCGAGAGTGCCTGGCTGAAATTTCAGCACAGGAAGTTGCTGTTTACTTAACACACACTTTGCTCACACACACATGCGATGGGCAATGTGTTTTGTCTTTTGACCGGCAGCCCACCCATGGATGCTGCATGCAGATCCAAATCCACAACGCACATTAGGAGCTGACCCGAGCAGACTCAGCCGTTAACCGCAGGGCAGAGCTGTGGGCTTCGTCTTCCAGCCAAGTGGAGGTGGTACCACCTGCCGCCCCCAGAATGCCCCAAAGCCCCCCAAAAACCCAACCCATGCAGCATTTGAACCATCCCATTACCTGTCTGGTGGCGGCGGACCCACCGCCCTCGCTTTATGACTTACCATAAATTTTATGACAGCGCCTAGACACCGATATACAGACGGATTCGGAGATCCCTCAGCCAAAGGTGATAAAAATTTCATTACGTCACGCAATGCAGCTCGGGCAAAAAGCTAGCAAAAAACACTTAGAAAAAAAAGGGAGCAAGAAATTGGATGTTTAAATGAAAAATATATTTCAAGGAAACTATATGACAAAGTGTTAGGTTTTTAAAATAAGAATAAAAGCATAAATCAGTTGAAATGTGAAGGCAACAAATATTTTTTATTGGTTAAACATAAATAGATAAAACCCATTAGGAGCTCATAATAAATATATAAGATATAATATATGATATAATACGACAAAATGTTTTTATTCTTTAACCATACCTGCATTGTATCCACTTACGATTCATGTTAGAGCTGTATATTTCGTTCTGTGCATGACCAGAGAAATTGAAAGAAAACTTGGCACCAGTGGCAAGTTAATGGCCAACAGTGTGGCAGAAATCCCTGTCGAGGGTGGAGCCCGGAGGCAGGACTGATGAATGTGCATGGGTGGGTGTTAGCACATCTACCTTGATTTCCCGTTGTCTTTGCCAGGTGTCGGTTGCTATCGCTCGGATAATAATCACATTAACTTCTCCAGATAATCACATTAAATTTAAGAGCTCGCCAGTTAATGCTTCTTTTGATTTTTTATGAGTCAATAAGACTTCACTTCAGTTCACTTCACTCCGTATCACGCCTTCAATGGCATTAACTTAACATTTGCGGCTCTACTGCGCACCTGCTCAAGTACTTACCAAAGGAATTACTCCTGGATATCAGCCAAGTAGCTCGGGCATTAGATTAATTACCGATTAGTGGTGAAATAATTAAGCTGTTTAATTGCCTTGACCCAAATGGGTTTCAGTCATTAAAGGTCCTTAAGCTTGCAGAATTACTCAAAAGAGAACGAAATCCTTTTTATTTTCTAGCCTTAGGTGCAGCTATCTAAAGTATTGAGTATTTTTAATTGCTAATTTTAATAGTTTCGAGTGGTAGACCCATATTTATCGTTTTTTATGGTTAAACAGAGCTAATTAACTGTTTCCCTGAACAGAAGAGAAAAAATCATTTAGAACCCCGTAAACATCGCAAGTCGTGGCAATAGTTAACCGTTCATAGCTTGTTACGATGGGGAATTTACATTTTTAATTGAAGAACAAGAATGAAGTAACGATGCTTTACACTCCCATTGCCGATGGCCAAGGCCAGCAAACGCCATAAATGTAATGCGTTTCTTTTATGGGCTTTGTCTTAGAAATCCACCAACAGTTGGCAACATAATTTATGCACCATCGTCCGCCTTGCTGCGCGGAATTTATGGTCTTGACCAGAAGAGGAGAGAATCCATTTGCCAGGCCTCTTCGAGGTGATAATGTAAGGGAAAACACACGATTGGGGTTCTGGATGTGCTGCAGGCAGCCATTCAGCCTGGCCATAACTATAAGAAGAGCTACAGCATCGCGGTCCAGAACAGAACAGAACAGAACAGAGCCGAACAGACCCAAAGACCAAAGACCAAGGCAAATAAATTGCAGCTGCTCGACCGGGGCGATGAAATACAAATAGAAATACTTGGCAGCTACTGGACGTTGGATGAAGTTGCCACAGAGTTGCCCGAGTGGCAGGGCATCCGAAGAGGGGCCCACTGTCAGTCGCAGTCACTTCACATGTCCTTCGGCTTGTTTGTCTTACACTCTGACGCTCCGTGGATCGCGGCCGAGTGAAGTAAAGTTGTTTGGCCAGACAAGACTTGGCCAAATGTCGGGCCAACGAAGTCGAGCTCGAATCATGACCATTTGGGCATTAAAACTACCTTTGCTTGGCCAATTGTACAGTGGCAGAAAAATAAGTTGACTCGGTTTGGTAATAATAATATAATTTGAAAATGAGCAATTGACCAGCTTGAAATTCTCTAATTGATTTAATCTAATTTAACATTCTTAAATTTTAGTGTCAGTCATAAAATGATTATTTTACAAGATTTATTTTTTTTTTAAAAGAGTTTTTTATCCATTGAAGCTCCGTGATTGATTAATAAATATTTCTGAGTGTACCCACTTCCTCGACTTCTCTTGACCTTTTTATGGTAAGCTTGAGTCTCGGATTTTCAACTCAGCACTCGATTTAATCAGCCTTGCAACTAACATATAATTTTGTGAATTGCAAGTTGCATGATAGGGACAATGGTAGTTCAGTTCCCAGGCTCAATAGTATTCCTCGTTTCAAAAGGAGGCCGGTAAATTGAATACGCTTGGGTTATGATGTGCTTGCCATTGGCTTAGATAAATTTCAGGCTCTCTGGGCCTCGCATGCAGATGCGAATTGAAAGGGCAGAGCCCATTAGATGTCGAGACAAGCCTTCTCCCCCCGAAAAACCCCGCGGTAATGACCCTAAATCAGCATCAGCTTCTAGGCCAATGCCCAACCGAATGTCATCATCGGCCGCGGGTCTTCCAAGAGATAACCCCAACCCAATCCCCAGATTGTAATAAAAATGTCGTCTGACTTTCGATGGGGGTGTCTCCCCCTTTTGGGGTTCTTTTCGGGGCCCTCTGTCTGGCTTTAATGCACAACATATTCATGTGTCAAAAGACAATTTCGGATTTATGGCCTGCGAAATCCCCCCCTTTCCCCTCCAAAAAGAATCCAGCGAATGACGCAATGTGGGCAAACAACCAACAACGACAAAAAAATATGTTAAGAAAGCATAAAATGATATCCAAACTACCCACTATGATCTGGTCTGGGTTTCAGTCTGGTCCGTTTGGAAATCTCGTTCATGTCTGCCTTGGGTTTGCATAAATTAGGATCTGGACGGGTTGCTGAAAGGAAAAGGAAGTTTGGGAAGGGGCAAATATTCAGTTGGTAGCGCAAAAAATGGCCATTTCTTTTTTTTTTTTTTTAGTTCTACACTCCCTGTGTGTGTGAAAGAGTTTTCCCTTTTTGGTTGATGCGTTTGCTATGGCATTTTTGGGGTTGTAATTGAAATTAAATAGATGTCGTGCCATGAATTCAAATCGTTCTCGTTTGCCATGCAAAATGGGTATATTAAAGAGTTAACGATGGCTGAAAACTAAATAAATGTAGAAAAATTGTTGGGCTATCTCTAACTAAATTCAAGAATATTGCTTAAAACTAGTGAAATTCTTCAGTTGGATAATAAAAAATAGCTAAAAAGAAAATTGTTAGCTGAAATGCATTCATCCTTTTTCTGCGCTCCAGTTAAAATTGCTGTACTTAAACTCAACTCTTTCCCTCGATTTTTTATTTTCTTTATCAACGCCCAGCGAGAAAAGCAATTGGTTTTCCTCCCCTTCAGACATATTTCCTGCACTTGGGTAACTATTTTCGCACAGCTTGAACAACTTTTACTTTTCTCCGAGCTTTGAATTTATGTGTCACTGGCACTTGAAGTGGAAGTTTTTGGGCGTCGTCCCTAGGACTTTCCTCTTCGTTCTTTTCCCCCTTGATTGATGCTGGCCAAATCGATTTTACTTCATGGCACCTGGCATCCCAGCACTTCAGCATCCCCACATCCACGGCATCGACTCCATTTGTTGGGCAATCAGCTCTAATTAGCACCAGAGCAAGTTGAAATGCAAAACGCGTCGCTAGGGGATTTTCAGGGGTTGCGGGTGATGGGTTGCTCAAAGTAAATTGCTATTACTTGTCTATAATTGTGTTAGGAACTGGGGGAGGGGGTTCAAAAGTTTTACATCTGCGGAATTTTAATTGTAATTGTTTTCAAAGTTGAATGCTAGAATGAGTGACTGAACAAAAGTAAAAGAGAAAAAGATTCGCTTCCTTTAAAGACCTAAGTACTCTTAAATAGTTGGTGAAATGGGGTTTACACTATTAAAACTTCTTCGGAGATTACTTTTTTTTTACATTAATTGATTGTTGAACTTTTTTTTAAAAGATTTTTAAGATAGGTTTAGCATTAAGCTAAACCATTAAAAAATTAACGGTCATCTTTGGCAACGTTTTGAGGATTCATCCTTTGAAGTTTACTAATCTTTACACGCGTTTTAATTGTTTTACAAGCTACACTTTAAGGATTTTTACTTTAAAATTTTAATTAATATTATAAAGTCATAAAAAAAGGTTTTCGTAATTAGGTAAGCAACCAAGTTTAAATGAATTCAGACTTTGGGATATAATCGTCTCATTTATTTCTGTTTACATATCCATTTCTTTTTCTGTTTAATGAGCTGCACCTCACATGTCGCAGGCCCATTAACCCTTTGACCCCCGCAACGCAGTGGTGCAGCTATCACAAGCTCTCTATCTGGCTGAGCTCGGTTCATTATGCGACAGTTTCTCATATCTACCCTTAGACCTCGGAATTTCATTCCCTACCAACTCGCAGGGCTTACTAATTACATTTTCAAAGTGCAAACGAAGCGTGCGAGCAGCGAAGGGGGTTTGTCTGGGGGTTTGCCCCACTAATTAGTACGATATATATATATGTGTTTATAATGCGGACCGCTTTATGCGCTCCTCTGGTTCCCGGTGGCATGAATAGACCGAGGAATAAGTGGCATAAATTAAAATAAAATGTACAAGTATGAAATGTAACTGCGGCCGGGAGACGACTGCGATAAAAATCTAAAATAAACACGCTGCAGCAGCAACATGCAACGCACACAGCAGCAACAGCAACAGCAGCAACAACAACAACAACACAGCTACATCAGCATTAATTAAGCATGAACATTTAACCTGCCCACTCGGCCACGCCTCCTTTATTCCACATCGAGAGGGAGTCGCGTGTCTTGGCCAAGGGTCTCCTTTCCGTTTTTTATAATTTGATTGATTTATTGTGTATCCCATGGAGGCGCCTCACAGATGCAACAAAAAGGAGGTCCCTTTCCCACAAGCGCATGGCTAATTTAATTAAAAATGCATTGCTGGACAGGTAACAGTTGCAGGTTACAAACACCGGGGCTGTCAAAACTATCAGATCAATTTGTGGATAAGGATAAATAGAGGGGAGAAAAGAGGGATAACCATAGACAGGTGCCAGCAGGTGTGACGTGGGTGCCCACAGATAGGCATCATTTTCGGCTCTACTGTGAAGTTCTCCTTACACAGGCTCAATGTCTTTAAGTCCGTCCATCAATCCCCGCATTGTTAGTCAAACTTATTTGTTGATTGTCTGCAATAAAAAAAAAGGAGCAAGGCGAACAGGGAAACTTGACAATCACTTTAGGAACGCGCAGCATGCCATTTAACTCCTTCAATATGTCACTAAAGTGTCTCGATGGACAGATATTTTCCGAGCTCCGATCCAGTTCGGAGAAAATCAATTTTCCACGCCCCCAACGAGCAGAAGAAAACTGTTATCCCTTGTGATTGATTATGCAGTCGGGTCGAGTGACTGAGCGAAAAGTTTTTCTTCAATTCACTTGGCCCACAAATATATCATTAATTTCGCCTCGGCTGGATGGGATTAGCAATGGCATGGGGACTTAGGTGATGTGCAACAAGCATTGCACATAAAAGAATATTTCTAAGTTGTGCAATTTAAATTAATGTAAACCATAAAAAAACAATTTTCAAGATCATTAATTTCCTAATTTTTTAATTCTTCTCAGAATGATCTTTAAGTTTCCATTGTACCATTTAAAGTGTTTTAACGAATAAACATACATATTTATTAGGGTTTTAAAAATTGATTTAACAAAAACTTATCTTAAATTTACAAAATGTCCAGTTAATTTCAAATATGGATAATTTAATTATTCTTGGTAAAACGCAAATCTCTATATCATATTTTTATAGCATAAGTATTAGTGTTCATTTAAAAATAGGTTGAATTTCATGACTTTAATTCAACAAGAAACTTTTAAATTATGATTGTCAAATTTTTTCGAGTGTACTAACTATGTTTACCCCTTTTCCATCCATTTGCAGGAGTCTCAGCGGAGCTTTACTACGTGCGAGAGGGTGCCATTAACGACTACGCCTTGAACTTCGCCGTGCCCGTGCCGGCGAACATCAGCGACGTGACCTTCACGTGGCAGTCGCTGGTGGACCACCCACTGCCCTACAGCATCAACATCGTCACTTCGGATACGGAGGTGTTGCCCCGGCCCATGCTGAACATCTCCCGGATCGGGGATGTGCCCATGGAGCCGCAGACCTGGGGCATTGCCCTCAAGTGCTCGGGCACCAGGAATGCGGAGGTGACGGTCACCATCAATGTGGAGGTGATCCTGGACAGGGCGACCAACAATAACACGAACCTGATATTCAAGCGGAAGAAGATCTGTTTGCGGGAGGAGCAGGATAGTGCGCACGAGGAGTACGACGATGATGATGTGGACTTAATGCAGACGGCGCGTGGTGGACATGGCAGCGACATCCACTATGTGGATCGCAACGAGGAGCATGTGGTGGCCAATGGACACCTGTCGCCGGAGCGAGAGCGTGGAGAGAAGGAGAAGCAACGGCCGGTGGTCACGGAGTCGCCGGTGAATGTGGGCAGGGGAAACTCCGGGGGATCTAAGCGGGACTTCGATCCCATGCTGAGGGAGAACCTGGTGCCGCCGGCCAGTGGCCTGGTCACCCTCATTGTGGGTGGCATTCTGGCCCTGGTGCTGGTCTCCACCCTCATCCTGATCGCCTACTGTGCCAAGGGACCCTCCAAGCGGCATCCCTCGAACGGAGTGCATCTGATCAAGACGTCCAGCTTCCAGAGACTGCCCACCATTTCGTCGACGGCCCACAACTCGATATATGTCTGCCCATCGACCATCACACCCACATATGCCACACTGACGCGGCCCTTTCGCGAATATGAGCATGAGCCTGAGGAGTTCAACCGCCGCCTCCAGGAGCTGACAGTCCAGAAGTGCCGCGTCCGGCTCTCCTGTCTCGTCCAGGAGGGAAACTTTGGTCGGATCTATCGCGGCACTTACAACGACTGCCAGGAGGTATTGGTCAAGACCGTGGCCCAGCACGCCAGCCAGCTGCAAGTGAACCTCCTGCTCCAGGAGTCCATGATGCTCTACGAGGCCTCGCATCCGAATGTCCTCTCCGTGCTGGGCATCTCCATCGAGGACTATGCCACGCCCTTTGTCCTCTATGCCGCCACGGGAAGCGTGCGGAACCTGAAGAGCTTCCTGCAGGATCCGTCGTATGCCAGGAGTGTCACCACCATCCAGACGGTGCTAATGGGCTCCCAACTGGCCATGGCCATGGAGCACCTCCACAACCACGGCGTCATCCACAAGGACATTGCGGCCAGGAACTGTGTGTAAGTGTTACCCTTAAATGTCCTTATACATGGCGGTTAAAATGCAAGAAGGAGCTTTAAATAACTGCATTGTTGAAATTTGTTTTCTATCTTAAAGAGGTTTAGCCATTTAACTTAAGGGTTAAAAAGTTATTAACAATTATTTTCCAAACATAAGTATAGAAAACAGTTTAAAAGTTTTTCTAAGCTATTGCGAATAAAATGTTTAACAGACTTTGTGTTTTTTTATTTTATAAAATGTAAACTAATCATAAATTTAAATTATTGCCTCTTCCCCAGGATCGATGATCAATTGCGTGTGAAGCTCACGGATAGTGCCCTTAGTCGTGATCTCTTCCCGGGTGACTACAATTCTCTGGGCGATGGCGAGTATCGACCCATCAAGTGGCTATCGTTGGAGGCTTTGCAAAAGTCGCATTATAACGAGGGCAGTGATGTCTGGTCCTTCGGCGTTCTCATGTGGGAAATGTGTACGTTAGGAAAGTTACCCTACGCCGAAATCGATCCCTACGAGATGGAGCACTATCTCAAGGATGGCTATCGACTGGCTCAGCCCTTCAATTGCCCCGATGAGCTGTAAGTACTCTATATTTTATATGATTTATCACTCTATACTCTATGATTTATTTTAATTTAAGCTATTCTGTAGTTGTAGGCATTTTTCTTTCATATTGTAAATTAACAATTAATTGATTTTGCTAACATAATACTGTCTCATTTACAGCTTTACCATTATGGCCTATTGCTGGGCCTCGATGCCGACTGAGAGACCCTCGTTCAGTCAGCTTCAGATCTGCCTATCGGAGTTCCATACCCAGATTACCAGATATGTTTAACCAGCGGTGCTGAAACATGCCAAGACCTGTAAATATAACAAGAGGCGACGTCGCAAGATTTTCCAGCAGACCACGTCGTCCACTCTGTTCCCAAAGACATATTAAATGCAAGCGCCTAGATATTGGGGTTGGTAGCAGATCCCCAGAAGTACATACATGAATGACTTACGAGAAAATAAGAATTATATAGCAGGAGAGATAAATGGGTGAAGCGGGACTACAATGTCTCCCCACACAACTCGTAGTTATATGTTTAGTCAGTAAGGACATGTGACATTTCAATGCAAAAGTTAGGATTATAAAAAAAGAAAACATAAACATCGCCCTGTTAAGACAAACACACACCCGTTCTCTCGATAAGAAGAGCTAAGTCCCAGTTACAAGTTATCTCGAAGAACCCATCATAAAATATAAAGAAATAGAAAATATTGATATAGTAATCATAGCTAAAGCAGATCCATTTAAATCAGAATCCCACAAAAAACCAGTGCTAGGATAGGTCCCCAAAAAATAAGTCGTAGTTTTGAAAGAGGAGAGCGTTGCAAGTTTGTCATTATAATGGGATACCAATACGATACCGAAACATACATATATCTATGTAAATGTATTCACGTGTGTGTTTATGTCTAAGAACCGTAGTGCTAGTAAGAACTCGAAATATTTATCTAATGTTAGTGCACACGCGATCCGAAATCCTTAACCCTAAGTTAATGCCCCTTACAGTCTCGAGTTGTAAGTTTTTGTGTAATATACTTAAGCAGTTTGCATTAGTTGTTAAGTTACTCCTTATGGTTTTCTATGGCAAAGACACAAAAGAAAAACGATTTCAATAAACGTCCGTGCATAATATTTAAAAACAAAAAACTAAATGATTTCTTTTTTAAGTGGGCAAGGGAAATGGAACAAGCAACGCAATATAGAAAAGGCTGCTGGTAAGTAAGGCATTCTCATTGAGCCCGACCACGCCCGTCACTTAGCCTAAAACAACGCACTCTAAGAGCAATGTGCTGTTTGGATACCACCTCCGCCACCCAGCCATCCCAAAACCAAGCCCCAAACCCAAGTGAACCTAACCAAACCCAACGCCACCGTACCAATCTCTTTGCAACACAAAAGGCATGTAATGCCAACTGCCTATTTCAGAGCAGGCGATCCCTCCACCTCCAACTACAGGGATCCCTCGAAAATGGACCAATTCTGACATTTAAAGTCATTTCTCTGGATCGCTTTTTATTACAGAAGTATTCATTATTTAATGTAAGGTTGGCCACATTTTGGAAAAAATAAAAATAGATTAAAAGCAGTTAAAGTATTATATTAAAAGTTTAATTATATTTATAAAATGTATTCTTTCTATGTTTGTTTCCGAAAATTAATTCTTCAAAAATTGTAAGTCGTTAAATAACATGTTTTTTATAGAGAAAGAAATATAAAATCTTAAATTTTTTTATATTTTTTAACATCTATTAATCTATCTATATATATATTAATCATAACCCATTCATTATTAAGCTTGCAACATATATGTCTTAAAAAGAACATATCTTAAGTGAATACTAAAATATCCTCCTCAGAGAACAACTACTGTACAGTGTACACACACAGGTAAAGTCCTTTCCCGCTCACCTGCACGTGAATTGTGGAGGGGCGAGGTCACGGCATGCCTTTTGATTGCCATGCTGACACTACTTAGTTTTTGGCACGTCATGCCGGGGACATGATGTTGGCAGCGTCCTTTTTAATATGCCCGTCACACCGTCAACGAGGCAAGACTAGTTTTTGTCCAACTCTGGCCTGCCCCCACCTTCGAAGATCCTTTAAAAAACGCTCAGAGTGGGCTGCTCGTTTGGCACGTGCCCACAACCGGGGCATTTAGCTAAAGCCACTACGCAAATCGAAAGCTAATAAGTACGAGGCCACCAAGGACTCGAGTCCTCCACCAAAGTGGCTTGTACAGCATCACAAATCTCCAGGCTTATGCATAAATTCAGTTCATTTTAAGATGAAATGGCGTATCAACTAAAACATGGTTTTTGCTTACTCTTAAATTATTAAAAATAAGAGAGCGTATTTAATAATTATAAGATATATTTAAGTATCTGAAATATCAACCTTGCTTATTGTTTTTCAAATTTGCCTAGCTTCTTCTAGTTTCTATAAATATCAAACTGCAAGTAAAAAGTAGTTTAAAATCCAATCTTCAACACAGAGAAATCCAACAAAAAAAACTTTTTAGTTACTCTAAAAAGTTCAAAACTTCAAAGTGATATCGATGAGAGGGCTGCGAACTCCTGACTCCAGTGACATCGATGAAAGGGGAATCCTTTTGACTTTTGAACAAATTGCCAACCGTCAGTTAATATCCATAAAAATCGCCTTGCGGTCGACAAAGATTTATAGAGTCAAAGGAAGCCAATCAAAAGGGCTGAACAGCCGGTGAACTCGAATAGTTGCGTTTCAATCAAATTAAACTGCAAGCCCGCGGGGGCGTACAAAGGATATTAAGTTATTAAAAACTCAAAACGGTAAGGCAGACTGGCCAAATAAATGGAAGCGAGCCGCAGAGTGGTACGCACCCAAAAACCGAAACGTCAAAGAGGTCGCAGTGAAACCGAAGCCCAGAAATGGGCGGAAAAAGGAAACCATCGCAAAAGTGAGTGCGGAAAAAAAAACTTGAAATTGAAAAACAAAAGCCAACTGGAACTTTGTTTTCGGTCAACACTCTAAGCCAAAAATCAACAAATATAAAAAATTTCGTGGCACGTGAGGCAGCATTTCAATTTTTTAGCGCTGAAACTTTTCGTCAGCATGGGCGGGGAACCACGCCCCCCCTCCCCCACACCTCTTACCAACCAATACCATAAAACACCAGCAACCGGTGAGCGGAAAAAGTGGAAAAAGCGGGGAAAGCGGGAAAACAAGAGTGAGTGAGAGTGGGGCGACATTTTGGTCGTCAGTCAGCGAGAGTGGAGTCCGTTGGGTGCCATTTGGGAAGCCATCGGCCATGCCCCATGCCCCATGTCCCATGCCCCCAGCCCCTGCCTCAGTTCCTCACCTGTTTCCCATCCTGCGGCTACCTGATGTCTGAACTTTTTGTGGGATGAGCTGGTGTGGGTTGATGAGTAGCTGCCAGTGATGACAACTTTTGCTGGCCAATAAAATAAACAGCGAACTATCCCACATAAACAAGTTAGATGTTTAACTACATATATATAACCTGTTTGAAACTGAAAATACATTATTTTTATTTTAAATGTACCTCTTTGTAAAAAAGAAAGAAATAAGGGGAACTCATTTTGTATTTCCATAAATATTCCTTACTATTTTTTTGGATTATATTTTTTTGGATTATATTTTTTTGGACAAACTGAACCTTTAATTTTGTCCGCCTTTTGTGTTGATGTTTATCCATTTTAACTGAGTTTTTCTATTTTTAATTATTTTTTACGTTTACCTTCAAATTAAGGTACACATTTTTTTAAGAAAAAAGGTTGCTAACTTCTGTAGAAAATTTAAAGTGAACTTTTTAAAGATGAAAATTAGCATTTTTAATGAGTGTACTTATATATTTGGTAGATATAAGTTCAATTAAATTAAAATGGAATTGTTTTTTTTAGGAACAACAAATATTCACTTAAGTTTCTAGTTGTTTAAGACTCACTTGTGCACATTTAATGACTTTTGAGATTCTTCTGAGATTTGTTTTGTCTAATAAAAAAGCCAGAATTGGCGACACTGATCTACAGAGGGATAGGCATCATTTTGCTGATGGCTTTGCTAACTGCAACCCAACTTTGGCCAAAGTCGGTAGGGGCCCGGCCTGTCCTCAAAAAATTGATTACTTTGTCGAGAGCGCGAAGCGGTCCAGTTTGGTTCAGTGCGGTTCGGTTGGCATTTTCAAGCTGTTGATTATGGCCACGGGGCATTAGCTGAAAAATAAATATTTACCTTTGAAATTATAAGGCAAAGTTTGCCAGCTTCTGGTATGAATCCTATGATTGTTGCATCAGCTTGATTCGCTTCAAAAAGTTTTTTTTTTCGATTGCAAAACTAATTAAAAAGTTGATGAAGTTCGCCGCTTGGAATTACTTTTAAAGATTTAATTCGTTCATTGTGGATGAGAGAGAGAGTGTTTGATTAAAGGGACTTTTTAAAAGGGTTAGAGTTAATTTCTTTTAAGGTTGCCCTTGGCAATGACAGGTTAGAAATTGTAATTATACTGTAAGTATAGTTTTTTTTGAAAGGTTATTTAAATTATATTGTATTAAAACAGCTGTTATTAATTAAAAAGGTTATTATAATACTTTTTTGGGGTAAAGAAAACTATACAAAATATTTTAAAACTTCACTAAAAGACATAAGTATGTTTTGCTTATTTACATTTGGAGTAAATTTTAAATTTTGTTATGATCGTAAGCATTATTGGCTTTTCGTTACATAGATATGTACAAAAAAAATGTCTTATATATATTTAAATGTATTTTAGTGACTTAAGCGCCACCTTTTCTCTTGGGTTAAAGAATGTCTAAAGACAGTTCCTAAGTTTTAAGCTAAGAGCTGCTTAAGCCACTTTCTCCATTGGACCCTAACCGATTTTCCCGCCCGCTGTGAAAATGCCAAATGCAAAAATTGTTTTTCAATTTCTTTTCTTTTTTTCTTTTCTTTTCAATACACGCAGCGGAACGAAGCAGAGGGGGTGAAGAGCGAGCAGAACAGAGAACAACATTAGCATACAACTTTTCTTATTATTTTTTATGTGAAAAATTCTCCAAATTGCCGCCGTCGCTGCGAAATGGGAAATGGGAAATGGGAAAGGAGTTTCAGGATAAGGAGCTAGTGAAAGCGGGAAAGGGGAGGAGGGCCGTCAGCAACAAAACTGCAAACGGCCAAGGAAGCGGAAACGGAAAGCATACAACGCCAGACAAACGCCAAAGGAAAATTTACTTTGCTCGGTGGTGTAACGAAGGACTGTATCTCAGTATTTTGCATCTCTATCTGTGGCTCTATCTGCAGATGTATCTGTATTTGTATCTGGAGCTGTGTCGATGAGTCAAAGCCAATGGATGAAAAGTGAAAACCATCGCGAGTTGGCTTAAAATACATAATAATGACATGGAAGGAAATGATTTTCATTTGCCAGCCATCGCTTGATTGGAGTTACGGTTACCCAACTTCAGCTACACTCTAAACAAAATGTGTAGCTTAGAAAGTATACAATAAAATATTAATTATCCTTTGGTTAAATATATTCCTTTTGATTTTTGTGCTTTTAATTTTTAAAATATATTTAATAATACTAATTTCTTCATGTTTTTTTCATAAATTTGAATTTCTTCAAACAGCTAAAAGTGTTAAACTAAATTAAATATAAAAATTTAATTTTATTAATATTTATATTTATTTCGAAGCCTTTATAAGCTGAAAGACGTATTTTTTTTATTCAACGGTATAGTCGCGTTTTCAACTTCCATAAAATATTTTATTTTCAGTGTATAGCTCTAGCTGAAGCTACCGCTTCATTTGTCGCAAAGTTTTATTGAATTACTCGGGCGTGCCTCCAGTCGCAGACTGTCTATCGTTTCGAGTGGTTGGAGGACTTTCGCCAAAACGAACTGGGTAGGAAGTTCGTCTTCCTTTTGATTATAACGCCTTTTGAAAATTCATTAAAAACTTTTTTTTCCACTTTTTTGCCAACGTTGTCAATCGATTAGCCTTCCTGCCTCCCTTTTTCAGACGAAAAAAGAAAAGAACAAAACAAAAAAAACAACACCACCTGCATTCATTTATCATTTTGCACCGCCACTTTTCGTCGCTTGGCGCCTTTGACTTTGCCTTTGACTTTCTGCCAATTGTCATTATTCATCGCAAACTGTTCGCTGCGAGCTTCCACCTCCATTTCCACTTGGCCAGGATGAAAACAGTGAGTTTCCCTTCAGCAAGTTGGCCGAAAATTTCCCACATATGCCGGACACGGTGTGATTAATTGTCGAAAGTATGGCGACTGCTGCCTATGTTCCGAGTTCCTCCTAGATTCAAGTGAGTTGGGTTATTTCTGGTTATTTGTGTTGACGCTAAACTCTGCAGTCAGGGCTCATAAAACACTTGCGAAACTTGCGATTGGTAACGGGGAATTGGGATCGATTGTCTGTACTTTAAGCGGGCAATGACAAGTTTCACTCATGTGATTTATAAACTTGGCTAATCAAGTGCTGTCGAACTGGAGTTATTCGAGTTGTTGTTCCTGTCAACCTCGATAAATGGGTTTCTTTTAACGGCTTGGCACATCTTGGTCACCAATTTATTACAAAAATGTTATATTATATTTATTAAATAATTACCGGTATGAAAAATCTCCTATGTAAAGCTTCCGAAAAAGTCAACGTGTAATGGATTTTGATGAAGTTCTTATTTATATTATTGTTATTCATACTTATATATATTTTTTTTTTATTTCTAGTAAGTATCTTTTTGTAACACCTTTATTAAAGTACATTTTGTACTCTGTTAATACATTTTAAGCAAAGTGTATTTCAGCACTTGTGCCATCCTTTATGTCGATTTCCGGATGATGTTTTCCGTTCTAGCCCTGCTCTTTATGCATTTCTGCCGCACAGATTTCTCGGTTGGCATCAGCTTGAAACAATTGCACAGGGCAGCGCCAGTCTAACCATTATATCGGCGAAATACGGACTCCCGGAGCCAAACACAGCACACACAAACATCGCTTTGGGATGCAGCGGACGCTACATCAATTTGTCGAATAAGCAACTTAATCATTTGCCATTGTCAATGCAATGCGGCTGCCTTTTGGCATTACCGATGCTGTTGCCCGAAAGGCTGAAAGGATGGTTGGGATGGTGGTGGATCCAAAAGGCAGGATGACCGGAACTCGAAGCGAACTTAAGCCCGGCGGAGGATGGCCGGCAGCTGGCCGAACTCGAATGGAACAGAAACGTTGCCAAGGCTTCGAATAAAAATTATGCAGACTCGAAACAAGGACGGTGGGTGGTGGCATGGGTGCAGCTCCATTCAACCGACAAATGTGGCCATGCCACTTGCTGCCAAAATCAGCTCGGCCCAAAAAGGGGCAGGAGATGGGGGCCTAGCTCTACTTGACTTCGGTTTTTGGCTTCAGCTTCAGCTACAGCTACAGCCACAGCTTTGGCTTTTGGCCGACTGCAGTTGCACAATTTGCCGGCTGGGGGTTCCGTTTTTGGGGCATCCACTTGCTGCCATATTGCCACTTGCCACTTGGTTTTATGCAACAAATCATTGGCATAATTTAAAGCACCCATCTCTTTCTGGGCCTTCTGCTGGCTATGGATGGTGGCCACCAAGGGGTTAAGTGCCATGCATGACTGGGATTCCCAGTATCTCTCTGGTCTCCACAGTTCCCATTTCTATTTCCCGTATTCTGCATGATTATTGAATGTGGTCGGAGATTAATGAGGCTTCTGTCCCATCTTCTACTGCTGCCCCACTCCATAAATGTTGTTGCGTACAGTTTGCTTGCTGAGTATAAACCGTATTAAATTCTCCTCCTTTTCAGCCTTGTCAGGATAAAAGGAACATCAACTGATGTTTTGACTTCTTAAATTGTGGTAATTCGTACGACAAGCTTGAATAATTTTCACCAATATCATTCGATTAAATGCTTAGGAGGGAGAAACATTTTCAAAGATACAGTTGAATATTGGAATGGGATTGAAATGGCTTATGTATGATCTCTGAACTTAAAATAATATTATTTATTATTTCATATTTAAAATTAAATTAGTAAATTGATCTTAAATATAACATTTATTTAATAATATTATTTAATAGAAGCAGATAAATAATGTGAATATAATTACATTTTCAACGTATTAAGTTAATAAGTTTCTACCACCCCAGAAATCTGAGCCACTTATTCCGGCAACTTGTTTATGGCAACTTGCCGGCACCTAGACAAACTGGATGCAGATGGCCGAGAGGGGAAATGTTGGCCAGGAAGCAGCGCCAATAGCAAACAATAATAGTTGCAAACGCTGACGCTCACAACTGGCAATTTAATTAAATTTTTTGGCCAAGACCAGTGGTGGTATGGTGCTCTGGTCTAGTTTTGGGGTTCGAGTTACGATCCCAACAACTACGTGCCCAAAAGCAGAGGAGCGAGTGGCTCTCCATGAGCCATGAACACACAGGAATATGGTGTATGTTATATACCTGGAAAGTCTGTCGTATGGCGACATATGCGGCGCATAAATTAAACACTCTTTGCGAGCCGAGGAAAACGAACTGGCTCACGTACTTTCGAGGTAACTGCCACCTGCCAGTTGCCTCTGGCTTTTGGCCATAAACGTGTAGGCACTGCTCATTAGTTTTTCTCGCCTGGGCGAAACTCCTTGAGACACAACCAACGGTTTGTGTATGTGTATGTGTATATTTTATTTTATTGATTTAAATTCATTTTTCTTTTGCAGCCACCCGACTGCGACAACATTATTCGCATTACTCGTTCTCGCCCGGCTTGCAGTTGAGCAGTTAATCATTTCTGCCCCCCTTCAGGTCTCCATGGTACACTTACCCACCGTATTTATATCGTTGTTGCAGTTTTTTTGGCTCACGTCCGATTCAATTTCCAAAAAGGTGTCTTTCGTTGGCGCCCCTCCAGCTGCTCCCCTTCTCAAGCCAGAGCCATAAAGTTTGAGCTCCGCACTTATTGAAGATATTTACGGCGCATCTCGGAAGTATAAAATGAAACTAAGCGTTTGGGTTATTTTCGATATTTACGGGAAATTTCAAATTATCAAAAAAATCATCATTTGATTATTTTAGCGTTATGCTTCTGTTTATTCTTTTAAGAGATATTGATCCTTTTAAAAGGATGTCACAATAAACTTTGGAGACAAACTTAAAAAATATTGAATAAATATTTTGCGTCAGAGTTTTTATTGACTTTATTAAAACTATCATCGTTGTTTTTTAAATATGGTAATACCTATTATATGGTAATAGGTAACTATTATACAAAACTAGAATAAAAAACTAAAACTGTAGTATTTTATTTGGGTGTTCTTAACTATATTTTAAATGCGTCTGGTGGCTTGCTGTGCAGATTTAAACTTTCATAACGCACTGTCTCTTCGGACTTATATTTTATTTTATTTTATTTTTGTACTATTGGAATGGGACTGGAGCTGGCTTTTCTGGCCTGCAATGATGAAAAAGTTTTGGAGTCTGGTCGTCATGTTCCGAATGGAGCTGGCTTGTGCCCAGTGAAGTGTGCCATTTTTGGGGAGGCAAGTGGAGTTTGGAAGGGAGTGTGGGCAGAAGTTTATCAATAAAATGGTGCGGTACACGAGTTATTTCTTTTGCATAGATGGATAAGCAGATAGATTGGCAAGGAGCACACAGTTGGTAGTCGGTTGCCCGATACGCTTGACTTCTCGGCTCTGAAAGCTTTTTCTGTGGGCAAATATATTCATGCTCTGCGGCTGAATGGTCATGGTATGCCAAGTATGTATACCAATAAAAATATGTTATGGGTCACAGCTGAGAAATATTCCGCATAACCTTTTGTAATCGTAAGAGGAGAACTGAGAACTGAGATCCAATAAATCAATCAGTGGCGATAAAACACACAGCTGTCATCCCAATGTAATTCAATCCAATCGAGTGCGGAATACAACACTCGAATGAAAGATTAATTTTTTGGGGGTCCATTGGAAGGTGTGTGTGCATTCTGATAACTCAATTAACATGTTACTTCCACGAATTATGAACAGATTTTGCGAGCTCGAATAAATACGAACGAATTCGTTGGCCCGTATCTTGTATCTTGTACCTCGTATCTTGTATCTCGAGTCTTGTATCTGGGATGTGTTGAAGAATTGCTGGAGCTCAAATTTCAGACAGCGAGTAACACGAAACTTTGCCAGGGGCTGCTGCGAACAATTGATTGGAAAAGGATTCGGTATATGGCTTACTTTATTCCTTCCCCCGAAAATAAATTCCCATTGAAGCGTTAATCCATTTCAGGTCACCAAATTGTTGCATGCGCACATAATCGGATTTAAAAGGCCGGATGGGTTTATTTTTTAGAGGTTCTACCCTTGGGCAATTGCCTGTGCTGCCGCACTATTTAGTGACAATGACCTACTTGTTGGGCGCACATAGGGAACCTTATCCAAAACATTTACGGGTGAGCAAAATTGTGCATAAATTAAAAAATTGGTTCATAACATAAACTATAAAGCCATGAAAACGGGTGCCACAACGGCCCTGCCAAAGGAGATTGCCCTGTCAGCCTCCATTTTCCATCCACTCCGCTGTGTTTTTCCTTTCAAAGGCAAAATTGATGACAATGCGGCTTTTCATCGCCTCGCCAGCCTTCACTTTTGTGTGTGTGTGTGTGTGTGCGTAACAAAAGATAAAAATTTTCATTAAAACCATTATAAACTGATTTTGCAGCAGACAAAAAAAAGAGAATATGAATAAGAGGGCTTACAATTTGAGCGGGCCAAGTGAAAGAGCATACCTTCTCCATTCGACGCCTATCGAAGGCGCTACACTTAACCGGATAATGAGGGGATCCTTTGTGGAAATCCATGCTGAGAACTCCTTGTTAAAATGCTTAGAGGGTGTATTGAATAGAGTATGTTTATAGATGTATTTTAATTTTTTATTTATTTTAGGTAGCCTGTGAATTAAACCACGCAGAGCTGAGGGAAACCGCGATCTCCCATTTCTGATGAACCGAAATGAATAACTGTTTCTTATTTCAAAAGAAACCAAGACTACTACCAAAAACCCTTTCAAGCCCAACTGTTATATATTCTTAATTGTTAGCAAAAGCAAATGAGTTTTATTTCTTCAATTTAGGCTTTCTTAATCCCCAATTAAAACCTCAATCAATTCTATTTCCTTATCGCACAAAAGATCTCTTCCAGTTAAATCGCTTTAATTCGATAGATTTCGGTTACGCCATTTCATTGCAGATAAACCGTTTCTAACCACCAATTAAACATGGAACTCAATAAATATCTTTGCCTGTTATCGAACTCCGCCCACATCAGATCGCCTTTCACCGATGCCAACTCATCGCATATCCCATATATCATCCCCATTGGGGTGGAGGACACAAAGTATTCAATATGTACGGGCTTACAGTGCGTTTCAAAAATGTACAATGTAATATTATTGAAAATCAGGAAATGTGTTTCACTTTCGACTAAATCTACCCAAATAAAATAATTAATTGCCGTTATACAACTTAAGGAAAGCTGATGATAGATTCTAAAAACTTTTACTTTATTATTGAATATAATATAAAATGAACTGTCTGTTTTAGTTGTTAATAATAATTTTTACATAATTTTAAAGAATGTCTTACTTTACCAATGATTTGAAGTATTTAGTTCTTTTTTTGAAAAAATTAAAAACAATTTAACATCAATCATTTTAAAAATTTACTGAAATGATAAAGTTCTTAGCTCTTGATGGGAAAAACTAAATTAATTATTTAAAATTTAATATTTTTAGCTATTATTGTCAATCCTTACGATTACGAAATGTACTGTTCAAAATCTATTGCCTTACTCGAATTACACATACAGGAACACGACCAAGAAAAGCGCCCACATACGGCAAGCAAATATTGTACGTTGTGTAAATATCCTGTCTCCATATCGTGGCTGCGCTTTCCGCTTTCCACTTTGCATTTTCCAGTTTTCCCCCGCCCCATCCAGCGATACGGTGATATTAGGCTTTTGTCTGGCACACGGCGGAGTGTCGTGCTGGGCCAGGATTTTCTCTCTGTGTACGGGTGTGTGTGTGATAACAAACCGAGGATTATTTCGCATTACTTTATTTTCAGAACCGCTAGCAAGTTTTGCGGTCCTTTGGCACAGGCTTCGTCCCTTATAATTTACACGCTGATTGCACGACGGGATTATGTATAATTTCTCTTCGGTTTTTCGGTCTTCCCAAAAACCCAACCATCCGCCTTTTTAGCACCTCCTGGTTTATCAGATTCGCTAGGTATATAATTTTTTGTGTGTGATTTTTTTTTGCCTCTCCCTTTGGCACGTTTTTATAGGCTTACGAAATTAATTGTGTGTGTGTAGGGGTAGATGCGGTGATGGATATGGATATGGGCACATTTGATTATGTTTTGGCTAAATAATGAAATTATCTGGCAATAAAGCGTAATTCCTTCCCATGGCTCTTGGCAATTTTGAAGGTATTAACGTGGCTTAAGCCTCCCAGACAGTCGCCCATAATGATGGATGGTTCGGGGGAGATTGGGTAATTGAAATTTAAGGTTTCAGATTTAGGCAGCTGGAATCGAAGTGAAAGTCATTCGCGGCAAAGTGCTTAACCCAACTGACCTAACACAGTAACCGCATTAGATCCCCTATAACTATGACCGACCACCATGTAAGTGAAACCCAAACCCAAACCCAACAGCAAATATTGAAAAAGCTGCCACACACATCTATCTATCTATCTATCTATTCTCAACGAGCAGAACATTAATTTCTAATGCTATTAACGAGGAGAAATTTATGGGGAAATGGAGAGGTTGAGGTTACGGCTGCACTCGAAATGCATCAACGTAAACAACTGAAACATAATACAAATAATTAAAAATAGCCCAGGGAGAGACAATGGCGCAAATTGTCCGACTGTCAAACATCCCAAGGAGGAAGAAGGTCCAACCCCTGGTCTCTTCTGGGCGAAAACAATTGTGTCAATAGGTTCACCCGCATTCGGAGACAGATAAACACAAAATGATAATGGTCACGAACAGCTGCTGGCAACTGTCAACCCAGTGAGTCTGACTCAAATAAGTTGGAATTTTCGAAAATGCCCCGAAACTAACGAATAAAATGCACCTATTATGCCAATTCAGATTCAATTGTATTTCATATAAAAAACTTAAAATATGATATATTAAAAGTTTTAGTGGGACTTTTTTTAACGGCTAGATTATTTGATTTTAAATTGAAAAGAAAATCAGAAAAAATTGTTGTGTGTTATATGTATTGCTTATTTACTAAAAATGTATAGAATATATAAAAAAAGAGTAAATATTATTACTGAAAGTCATTCTTTCTTGTAGTGAACACAAATTGAGTTCATCCCATTCAATTTTTCAGTACAGGATATGAAAAGATATGGGCGGAACCGAATCCAACAGGCTGCTGCCGCTGAGACATGATCTATGCGACACACACCACTTTCTATAGGCACAAAAAGGATGGTATGACAGAGGAAACTGTAAGGCGACACCTACAGCTATCATTTGTTTACACAATATTGGATATTGGATAGGATAGTAGCTAGCCGAGGGAAAGGAAATAGGCATTAGCTGGAAATTTGTTAGGCCAAACACGCACTCAAGAAAGGACAACAATGGATGCGAAAGAATAATCGAAGGCGGATGGTAAATTTATGCAGGCGACAAATTTAAAACGCATGTCCTGGGCAAGGAAAAGTCAGCGGAAGGAGGAGGAGGAACATGAGGTAGCAATCCTTAAACAGATCTATTGTTTATTTATTGTCTGTTGCCCTGTTTGCTTTTCTTATGTTTGAGGGCCGACTGGTCGACCACACGCGTCCATCCAGACACAATACGGTTCGATCCGGTCATCCTGGTCACGGCTTAGTTACTCTCCTCTATTTTGCAGAATCACAGCTAGAACTGGCTTAGAGGCAGTTGGACTGGGCCCAGACAGACAGCTTCATTATGGGATTGGCTCGTTTTACGGGTATTATTAACGTGAAATTGGCAGGCGGTCAATAGGTCTCGGCTTTCCCTTTGTTTCGGTTATTGAGAATTCGGGTAACACGAACTGAGGTAGCGGCCCTAGGAAGCCACACAAGTAGCACCTGAAACAATTGGCATAATACGAAAAACGAACAATGGGTAATGCGAGTCATCGATGGCTGAATGAAGACGTTTCCAATTCCCAGTGGACTTTCTATACTCGCATTATCCCATTATTTCTCCCTTAATATCTGAGAACAATTTGTTTTGCGATATCGGCAAATTAACTAAGCCAGTCCCAGCAAAAACAGACCGGACCAGACATCCATTCACGACTATCCCAAAGCCATAATGCATGCTTATCGCAGACATTCCCGAAATAAAACGCTTGCCATTCGAGACACTCATGAAATCTTTGAAGCTGGATAAACACATGCTTCTGGTTTGTCGAGATGCCGCCGTGACACGAATAAAGCTGTTTGTTTAAATAAAATTATTAACAATAAAAAAACTCGAAAAACTAAGACTGAATTGTGACACTTTATTAAAGTTTAAAACACCATTAAGTTCAAATATCAATCAAAAAGTTGTTGTAATTATATATATACTATTTTGTACTTACTTATGCATCCAAAGAGTAAGAGTTTTTAAGGTTAGAACTTTTATTCGCTTTAAATGTTTTTATACAGCTACTTTTATGTAAACATGTGTACAAGGATTTACTACTTTGTTATTAACTTTAAAGTTAAAATACAAATTTAACTGTTTAAATATATATTGTTTTTGTTAATAAAAACCACCTAAACAAAGCATATTAAAGATAAATTTCTTTTAAAAAAACCACTCTAGACTATGTAACATAAAAACGGCTCACGCATTCAACTCCAACTTACGAATGCCGACCCATTTCTTGAGTTGGGCATCGTAGGGATTTGAATACAGGGCGATCGGAGGACGGGGACCAAAGTTGGGGTCCCAAGCACCGCAGCGAATCAATTCTGCTTGTGGGCCTTGTGACATTAATATGACATTTATTTGTCACAAGACCCGCCTGCTTAGGACTGCCCGATAACCCGTCAGACGCATTCTGCTTCCACCCCCTCCCCCATTGGCCCTTTTGGCCATCTATCAACCCCCTTAAATGGGTTTGCCCACGGACAGACGCATAAATTCTTTGGGACGACTGGTTATCAATGGGTTAATAAACGCGGTTATAAAATATGAGTTCATTATGCCTTAGTTATAAATACTTTTTCCGAGCCACCGCTTGTTGCACTCCGCAGTTCGCATTGCACTGCAGGGGCAATAAATTCGGGCCAAGAGATTCGGACTGCCTGCAGAGATTGCGATGGCTTCTGCAAAAAGGGGGCGGACTTGAGTTTGGTGGGGGGAGGAGGCGTGGCAGCATATGGCAGTCGGGTCGCTTTTGTCGTACTTGTAATAAGAGATTATATATACTTTATGCGACTTTGGGCCACGGACACGCGTCTCGTGTGTCCTTGTGGCCTGTACTTAAGTTGATCCTGGGCCTTTGGTTATGCGCCTGGCTTTCAGCCCATCCGAAGGACACGCGCCCCTCCTCGAGAGTCCTTCAGAGAGCCGCATTTACAGACAGCAGGAAATGCTTTGTGTGCGTTTCTCACATCCATAGATTGCAATCATAAATCAAACGTTTTGTATAATGAGATTTGCTAATGGGGTAACTAATAGTGGCGATGGGTCGAGGGGAGGTTATCAATTCAAGTTTTCGGTAGTTTAGGGTTGAAGATGCCTTTTTTTAGAGATTAAGCAGGATTATGTATTGCAAGCTAAATTATATTCTGTATTTATTAATTTTTGTTTTTGTGACAAATAAAACCAAAATAATATGGAGTACGGAAGCTGGAACCAAACAGATATTTTCTTATAAATATTTGTTAAATTTGACAAAGGGTTATCTTTTTAAAATGTATGTATATATATGAATGCGACTAAAAACAAAGAAGCATTTATAAAAGATAAGGCTTTGTCATATACATTTGTATTTATATGAATGAAAATAAAAACAAAGAAACATTTTTAAAAGATAACTCCTTGCCCAATTTAGCGTTTATATTCTTCAAATTATCAGTAATACATTTAAAGTTTTGTTGAAAGAATCACTAAATTGTCTAAATAACTCAATTCGAACAACAAGAAATATTTCTCGAGAAGTTTTTAAAATTGAAAAAAGGGTTTTAACCTAAAAATCGTTCTATTATGTTGTTGGTTTTTAAAACTATACTTAGGGCTATTATAATTTGTATTATTTACTTTTTTTCTAGGGTTACTATGCTATCAAGAAAAAACTATTACTTAAAATGTATTTTTAAAGTACTCTTAAAATAAAATTTTTTAATAAAAATTGATTTTTTATCACAACTATTACAGCTCTCTTTTAGTCCGAACCTTAGGGCAAAATGAATTCGCTCTTTAAGCAAATGCTGCGAAACCCATTCGCACGTTGCTCATCTGCCCTGGAACTCTTTTTGCAATTTTCTGCAGTGTTTGCCACTGACATCTGCTTTCAGCTTCACACTTTCGCTCGTCCGGAACATTTCGCATTTAGCAGGAGCCGTTGTCCTGCCCTCGAGCGTACTTTACCCAGTCCAATGGCATCCCATTTCCTCTCGGCCGGCGACTCATCACAGCGCATCTCTCATCTGCAGTGGCACGTTAGTCGCTTCCGGTCTTCCTGTCCAGTTTCCCTTTCCCTTCTCCCCTTCTCCACCCACCATCTCTCCTCGAATGTGTTTGTTTGCATTCGCCAAGGGCGCTTACGCACTGCCCTTTTCGCCAATGAAGACCCCCGCACCCAACCCTCGTTGCCCTTTGCCCTTTCACCGATCCGCCCGCAATCAAGCGTTACTTTTGTTTGCTTTTCGGAACTCTGGTCCATTAAGTGTCGTCGAAGGACGTCGCCGCTGGTGACTTTTCGCACTCGATCCGCCGATGCGATGCGATGGTCACGTGTCAGGCTCCGTTCTGTAATTGTATCTTATAGATACAATTACAATTTTTCAATATTTTCGCACAGCGGGCGCCCTGCCGCTCGAGCGTGTGCTGGGAGACAGTTTGGTACCGCGCACTCGTTATAGTTTCGGGGTATGCCGAACTTTTTTGATTTTATTTTTATACATTTACTTTTAATATTACTTTATGGTCTCTGAAATGAGTGAATTTTAATCGAAGAAATTTATTTAAAATATCAGCTAAGGCAAAAAAGGTATTATAAACAAAATTTATAATATTTTTTCTTGGTCAACAAATCTAACGTTAGTGTTTTCGATTTTTAGATTGTGTGCCTATTTTTCATTTGAAAAAGTTTTTGAAAAACTGCCTTTAAATTATATATTTGCTTGTTATAAATATAAAAAAATATAAATTATAAGTACCAAAAATGTGAATTGTTTTCTTTAAGTTTCTTATTATTTTTATTAATTTTTTTTTTGGACTTCCAAAAATTTAAGTTTTTCTAATGAGTATTAGCATTTACTACCCAAAAGGTATTCAGATAGTTGCAATATTCGGCTAAAGGGCTCTTGGCGGCTCACGCTCTCACTGTTGGCTTCTCTTTGAGGGCGTTATTATTTATTTATAGTGACACTTTATTGCAGTGCCACCGGCAACGGCTGCAGGATATGCACACGCACTCGTCCTCGCACGGGGATGCGGATACATACATACACAGGAAGTCGATCCGAAACGGCGACTGGGGTCTGGGAGACGAAGGACGCAAGGCGCAGGACGCAGGACTCAGGACACGGGGAGATTGTAATTGCGCATTTGCGGCGTCTTGGAGTCCTCAACGGTCGCCGGAATGTGTTGCATCATTGCCTCGGTGGCCTTAATGTCCTGGAGCGACGCGTCGCCTGCTTAATGTTGCGTTGCGCATTGCACGAGTCTGTAAGTCCGAGTCGCAGGACAGTCCTCCAGGAGCTGCTTTTGTTTAATTTAATGTGCCCACACAGTTGTCGTTCTCCCGGTGGCATTATCATAATTTTTCAATTTATTAACAAAGTCAAAACAGTTTAGCCGCCGCCACCCGGCAGCCCCTCAAGGCTCATTTATTATCTATGTTATGCAGGGACTTGGTCTGGCTGGATATCCTTGTCCTTGGCTGGGATAAATGTCCTGCGGTGTTCGGGCAACAAATGCGCGTTAAAACGGCTTTAATTGTCAGCCATTTCATTTCATTATTTATACTTCCGCTTGCGGATCTCCTGCAGTTGGAGTATTTCTTGATATTGTAATGGCTGCTGAACTTGGAACTTTTTCGGGGCAGTGAAGTTCCCACCACTTAAACGCTGATTAAGACAAATTACCAATTCATTTCGAGTATTCAAGAACCATTAATGATTCATTTCCTTTCCAACGTAAAAAAGTTTAAATAAAACAAAAATAAAAAATATATTTCTATACATAGGTTTCTTGAAAAACTTCGAATCATTGATACCTATTTTTATACATTTGTTTTAAAAGAGTCAATGGTATACAAATATATTTGAAATTAAATTAAATTCCACATATAAGAGAGCCTACAATGATTTTGTATTTAAACCTTTAACAATACATACAGATGTACCACTTAGTAATACAAGGGGTATAATATTTATTTCTTAAGTACTAAAATGATACAAATATATCCAAAACTAATATACCCCTGGCAAAAGCTAAAATGGGAATCAAGACTAACAATTCTGTTCGCGAGGGCCTCTTCAGACAACGGCCTGTCACTGGACTTTATTTAATTGATCAAGAGCAAATGCTTCACTTTAATTGACCCAGAAACCAACTGGGAGCAAATCCAAATAAAAGAAATTCGAAATAATTTAAATTCAAGGAGCGGGAGACTAGACTCGAGTTCGGGCAGAACGTGAAAAAGTACTGCTCGAGGCCCTTGCCACTTATGAGGCACCCACGTGGGCCGGGAAAATAAGAACTTTAACACTCAAAGTTGCCGCCGACTTTTGGGGCGTGGTGGGCGAAAAACCGAAATCCAATTTGCAAGTTTCTCAAGTGGCACACACACACACGCACACGCACAAGCCCAATAGGTAATGGTGTTTGCTCAGGTATACTACCCATACTTTTTACCACTCCGACTTCTACGAACCGAACCCCTTGGAACGCTGACAATCACGCACGATTTCAGGCAAATCTAATTTAAATACGAATACACGTCAGGTTTGTAAGGAACAGGAACCGAGGATCTAATGGGTTTGGGCAACCTTTGATGGCTTCCAACAACACCTAACCATCCCCCCCCCAATGGAGTTACCAGTTTTGCCTTAGTTAGTTAACTGTTTATGAACTAGCAGGGGCATCGGAAGGGGCGTGGCCAAGCACTTTACACTTTTGTGCCAAGCAGGCAAGCTCTTCTAAAGTAATTAAGTGTTTTTCCACATGATGGCTTCATAGACTTTGGCCCCAGCCCTGCCCCGCCCCCCATTTGCAACTTCTTGCACTGAATACTTTTATAATTGGTTTAAAAAACGTGAAAAGAAAGTGTTGGCTGGTTTGATACTTGCAGATAATAATCCCCGTTCCCCCCGCTCTCCTTGTTGCACTCCACTTTACTCGAGCCGCTTATAATAAACTTCCACCTAGAGCAACAAAAGCCCTAGACGGCAACAGCAAAATCATTAATAAACTATTAAGGTATTTCTTACCGCCCTCTCGAACTTGCGAGTGGTCCGGGCTGGGGACTTCCCCGAGTTCAGGGCCTGCAGCAAACTTTCGTGGCAGACGTCGGAATTTTGATCTCCAAGCGGAAGCCGCAGATATCCACATTAAGAATGAAAATTGGATGGGAGGGCTTTCTGTAGCCTGGCAACAGTTTTGGTTAAGCGAAGCTTTATCCGGAATCAGAGAGTCAAGAAAATCTATTTAAGGAATAATGTTATCAAGGCTAAAGGGAAATAAGATGTTGGTGCTGAGATTTCTTTAATACACAACTTTAACATTCTAATCAAAAAATTGTACTGAAAATTATAAGCCATCTTTACTAAGATAATCATATGCTTAACTGGTCTTACTTGTCTAAAATTAAGTAATAATGTTTTATTACATTTTTTGAAAATTCCTTTCAGCACTGCAATTCATTAAAATACAATTAATACATTTATCACCGAACTCTTTCCCGAATTCCTCAAATAATTCAATCAAATAATGCCACACGATCAAAGTAAGATAACCGAAAGATTGCAAACAATTCATAAAGCGACATTTCCACTTGATAATCGAAAGATCTGGGGGAAATAACTCATTCTTTTGGTCCGCAGGTGCCATCCCCGCATAACTCATTCCGATCACGTTCTCATCACTCAACATTCGAGGCTGCCAAGGTCTTACGTATGTACATATATGGACCTCTTCGGTCGAACTTTAGCATTGCAAATTCACCCTACAAACTGGGAATATCTTGCGATGCTAACCATTAACCATTATCACAATTTAGCCTTAATGGATCCAAATGCTTATTTTACAACTCTTAAATTTCCCCCTCCAAGTGGCAACTTGCAGTGGCAGTGGCAGCTAGTTTGCCATACAAAACATTTGTAATCAGGTCCAATTAATCTGGAGACTCGTTTCGCCGTTGGTTCGAGTTTGCCCGCGTCTTCTGGTTGTAGTTGCTGTTAAAAATAATTTCTGTTGACACAAAGATTGAATGCCTCTTGTGGCAGCGAGAATCGCAGACTGGAGGCCATAAGAAGACAAACAACGCAGCGCGATCTGCGATAATTTATGCCTTCGATCACATGAAGACATGAAAAATGTCGCCGCAAGTTGCCACAGCAATGAGATGACGACCACGTTGCGATCCGAGATCTCCGATCTTGGATCTGCCATCCCAGCCCCACCAGACCAGACCAGACCAGACCAAAACCGAACGATCCGATCCGATCCAATGCGTTCCGATCCGATTCGAATCGATCGATGGCCTTTGCCAAATGCAGTGTACACACATCAGGGGAAAGGAGGTGTGCAGGATGGCTGTTTGCCTGCTTTCGGAATCGAGCATAAATTAAGTTGACAAGATGTGGCCCCTCTCGTTCAATCCCTGCCACATCGAGTGACTGAGTGTTTGTACTAGTACTCGTAGTTCCACACTCCATTCCGCTTCAAATACCCATTACTTTTCGGGATTGTGGGCTTATCAGCCAAGTGGTTATAAGTCTTAAAATATGTCATATTTTATTGATTATTTAAATATTTTCTTTGAGCTACATACTTGCTGACAATTATTTCTTTTAAGTTGGTATCTCTTCTAACATTTTGGTGATTGCCTACTTTATTTTCAAGTCCATTAATCTTAACTTCCAACTCATTCCCAGACTAATCTGAATGTGTAATTTAATAACTTGTATTTAATGACTTGTTGTTCTTTAAGAAACCAAATTAGTTAACCCAATACATCTTTAAATAAGATTATCAAGCTTAGTTCTTTGCTTTTAGTCACAGACGTTGCGCATAAAATCAATTGTTATGTTCCCTTATAAAGATTAGCATAATTTATTTTATATATTCACATGGTATTTTTAGTAATAAGAAATATTTGTAAAATCTAGGTATCTTATAGTCGTTATACGCAACTTTTTCTGAATTTCAGCCCTGCTTCTTGGGGACTTTGTCGCCCCAAAAACGACCAGCGTCAATTTAATGTGTGGACATAATTTTCCTGTCGCATTCAATATGAGATGCGCGCACACAAAAAACAAACAACAAGCTTGAAAAACTTGCACGTGGATTGCATCACAAGATGCAGGAGTCTAGAGTCCGGAGTCCGGAGTCTAGAGAACCTCAGAGTGTCGCACTCTTGGTCCTGATGTCGCCGATAATGGGCATGGCGATGTGCACACGTTATTTGAACATTTGCTGAGCACTTCTCAGAGGTCTCGATGTGAGCGATATGGGTGCAATTTGGCTGGGAAGTGCGGGAGGAGTGCAAGTGGATGAATTGCTGGGCGATATAGCTGGACAATAAATAGAATGACAGCATTTGAATTCGCATGAAAGAAGTTTTTCCTGAGATATGGAAAGTGGAAGTAGGAAAATGTATAAAAAATAAGATTAAAGCGATTCAACTAAATTTTATATGAGGTTTCTGTATTGATGCTAAGAAGATGACAATTTAAATGTTTGATGAAAGATTTAAAAATTTATGCTGTTCTAAATAAAAAATGATGTGGTGAAACATTATTTAATAGATTACAAAATGTCTTTTTCTCTAAAGGCGATTTTGATAATTTTTTTTTACTTATAATCAATAAATATGACACCTTTATTTAATATAGATAGTTTTGCTTTTTATTGACATAAAAATGATAGTTCGCCCAATGATTATTATTAATTTTACTCATTTTAATAGAGAATACAAAAGAAATTTCAAAAAACAGATTCAGAAAAATGTTCTAATTAATTTATCATTAAAAAAACAATGGGCAATTCCGTAACTAATTCGATTTTCTCCATCCACAGTCCTGATTAAAAAAGGATTTACGTTTCAATCGAGGTTCATTATTGATCCGGAACCGAGTTAACCAAGTTAAGCTGGATTTCCATATTCGCATTGCTTCATTACTTCCTCCTGATGACGAGATGGTGATGAGGGACCACGGCTCCACAGCCGATGGGCTCCAACCATTGTTCTCCTAAAAGGTTAGTTAATGAAGTCGTTTTTAAGTTGCTGCTTCCGTTTAATTGCGGGTCGTTGCTGTCTAACCTTTCCGCTGGCCTCGTCAACTCCTCAGCATGTCAATTGCTGATGAGCTTTTAATAATGTTTTTCCTTTCTGCTGCGTTTTTTTTCTTCACTTTCTGTACTTTCTGTATTTTTTGTCGTTCGCCTTTTGCCATCGTAATTCTCTTTTCAGTACCGACTTGCCGCATAATTCGATTATGGTGCGGCGACTTTCAAGCAGCGCACCACTGAATGCGGCACATCCGCGTGGCGAGGCGACCGTTGCTGCGTTGCAATTTAATTAAGTGAAGTGCAGCCTTGATGGGAATGGCAGGTGCCGCGGGGGCGTTGCAAAAAGGCCGCCGCCGATCAGGCGCGATTATCAGCAATTGTCGTACACCCACACGCCTGGAATGGAAATAAAGGTGGATGGTGTATGGTGGATGGTGGATGTGGCGGAGGATATACCATAGATGAGGCTGCCACGGCGACACGTGCGGCATAGCTCTATTTGGCCACCGGCACGCCCACATAATTATTGCCATCGACTCGACTTCCTTGCACGCGCCTTAATCCCAACCTAAATCTTACTCTCACTCTTTTTTGTGTAGTTTATCAATTGTCAAGAAAACATGTAACATATTCTGCACTTGTAAAATGTACAACATTTGGTTGTAGCTTTTTATCATTTATTAACATTTCCTCTTTTGTATCTATTTTGTGTACATTATGCACACCCTAACATAGATACAATTTAATCTGAAAAATGTACGTATTTAAGTTTCTCGTTTTTGTTAATAATTATTCTATTTTATTAAAGTGTTATTTAATTTTAAAATATTATGTTATATTCAAATATAATAATATAAATAATAATATAATATAAAATGCAAAATACAAAATAAAGAAAAGATTTCAAAGGCTATTAGCTCAACATATCTTTAAGAAAATCTATCAAAATTTCATAAAATTCCTGTAACAAGTAAATTAATTTGCTTTTTTCTTAACATCCTAACCACATTAGAGAATATAGTCATATTCGTATTCCAACTTTCACCAAATCGAGTTGTAGCATACAGCTTCCAATAGCCACCTCAACTTTGCCTTTATTTTCCAGCTGTGGTTGAGTTTAGCTTTGTCTGGTACGGTTTTTGTGTCTGTTCAGTTTTATTCAAATGAAATTTTCGTTTACCGACCGCTCTAATTGGATTATCTGTGAGTACAGGACACTATTTCCTCGCGCTGCCTGCGTTTCCCTCTAATGGAGTTGTTATGTTTCTACTAGACGAACTCAATTATGCGCATTACACATGAGGGGCTAGTTGAACACATTGAACAGGCATGAACGGTAAGTAAACCTGAGCCACAAAATGCATAAATTCGACTTCATCGCATTCACTTTCGAGTTTCAGCAATGCGAATTGATTTTATCCGTCAACCACTAACTCAATTGACTTGACCCGACGACGTTGTCGGCCTTTTTGCCGCCACTTTGCATTCTCGATTGGGAGCATTGCGATTCGACTCGGCTCTACTGGTCCTGGCCTATTGACATTCCCATTGCGATTTGTTTTCAGCTCACTTGACAGGTAATGGCAGCCCACTGGAACTTCTCTGCCATCCGCCGGAGGTGCACTGTAAAGAAAACTTATAAAAAGTGGTAGTGAATTCTGGAATACACACTTAATACTCTAAATCTCAGATTACGATACTTACGAAACTTAATCTACCTATCTTATCAAAACAATTAAACGTTTTTATTCCAAAAGAATGAATAACTTTTAAATTCACATGAAACAATTTAATGCTTTGATTGGTAAAAATAAAAACTTTATTTATTTGACAAACCAATAATGAAGTGATAAGTAAGAGAAAATAAAATAGGGTCAGCGATTTTTATTGATGTCAATCAAATCTTGATTTTCAATGAGGGCGAACCCTGTGGTTAAATGCCTGAATCTAAATTGTTGAGTATTTTTTCAAGTGTGCTGGTACCCCTTTGCCCTGTCAACCACTCAACGCTCCTTGGTCTCATTGTCACCGGGAACGTCGGCCGTGACAAATTGCTTTAACATTGATTTAAAGACAAGGCAGGAAAGGAAAAAAGGAACCCAGAGCGGGGCGGCATTTCACACAACTGCCACGAAACGTCAGGCCAGACAACGCCCTAATCCCGGGTCCCTAGGAAAAGTCCACCTCTCTTTTCCCCTCTGATATATCCGCTATATCCACACCCCCTGGGGCGGAGGCATTGAATCGATTTGAATGGGATGCTGGCCATGAACCAGGAGGAGGAGATGGAACAGGGACGACCTTGCTCTCGAATGAATAAATTGAATGCGTTTTCAATTTTTAATAAAGCAGAAATGAACGAGCGACTCGGCTAGCGGGAATCGAATCCAATGCAAGAGGCATCGAATTACGGATTTCAAACCGCACGGATGACGACGACGACTCGACGACGCTGGCCATTATCCTTGATTTATGTGTATCCTGCTGGTACACATCCATCCGAGCGGGGCCGGTTTTTTCGGGCCTTTGCCATAAACAATTACGGGGACCGTTTACTTTTTGCACTCACTGTTCGCTTCGGCCAGCTGCGGTTTTTATTATTCGCCTGTCTGTCCAACGGCAAAGTCAATGTTGGTCCTTTGTACCGACTACCTCTGTCTGCCTTTGAGCTTTTGCATTTTAAAAGCAATTAGCAGCGAATTTTTTGGCTCCGCCATTTGTTTTTGTTTTTCTTACCCGTCTTTCTGCCTCCTTTTTTTGGCCAGCGATTTTCAATAATAAAAGTAAGTCCAAAAAAAACCTTTGTTTGGTTTGCTGCCTTGTTTGTTGGCGTTACTGGCACCAAACAAAAAAAAAAAGAGAACGACAAAGAAGGAACACTTTAATTATCGCTACCGACCATAAGATACCCAAAGAAGACTGCCAGATTTTCACATCTTCTCTGCTTTTCTTTAGGGGGAAAATTGAGTTTATAATTAAAATGCGACGGGGTCAAAGGGGTAAGTGGGAAATAGTGGGAAATAGTGGGAAATAGTGGGAAATAGTGGGAAATAAGGAATGAAAAAATTTATTTACTGCTGTGAGAATCCTCTTTGTTATTGAGTTTTTAAAGTTTAAACATTTTTTTTTAGATAGTTTAAAGATTATACAATAAATATTATAAATAGGTATATTTTTATATATCATCAATGTTTTATAATATGAGATGGTTTTGTATTTCTTGTTTATATAAAACAATCAAATGTAAACATTAACATAAGTCCGTTTATTTTGGTAAGTACCTATAAGTAAGAGAACAATTTTGTAAGAATTTCTATAAGGTAAAGCTGTATTTCTAGTCCACACAAAATCTGTTTCGTTCATCCTCCCGATTAGTAAAACTCACCCTGTAAATGGCAAGGAAAAAAAATTGTCGACAGGCTAACAACAAAATGGCGTGCCCTTTGCTCTGGCCAATAATTTACTCAACCTGAACCTGAATGGAATCCAGCAGAAAAAAGTACGGCTAAACCGCGAATGGGAGAATTAATCAAACGTTGTTTACATGTCAATGCATTTTGTTTGATGATTAGTTGGGAAAGCGTAAAACAGCAGCTCATCAAAGGCTGTCAGCTGCAAAAGGTTCGAAGGAAAGAAATTGGCGAACAGAGTTGATTGCAGTTGGGCGCACTACTTTTGGCCGAGTGCGAACCAAAGAGGTGTGTAAACATGGCTAAATCCAAACAGCCGTTAGTGGGCATGAGTCAAAGTGACTGCTTTTTACCAGATGAGCGATGCCTTCTCTTTTCGCAACAGTGTAACGGGCGTCAGCTTGCTGACCAAACAACTTTTTGCCTGTTTTCCTTACAAACACCCACATCGAAACAGGTGGCGCTGCCTCTGCTGTTTTTCTCACTTTTTTTTTCACCTCTTTCGACTTTCTCACATTTCCCGCTTTTCCACTCACTCCACATACGTCCATATCCTTCACACTGCGCTGTGTGGCGTCAATCAAATGATTGATCGACTTGATTACCCCCCGCCTCCGCGGGCAAACCATTTGAGTGTGGGCCGAAGATTTTCATCTGCCCCCAGCCAGGCGCATTAATAAAACAAAAGAAGCCGGGAAAGTGGCTAACAATATTAGCAGGAGTGAGGGTAGGGGGTCGGGAAAATCAGTCAATTAGTAATCATTCCCTGATAAGGAGATCTGTCGGACCGGCAGGCGGAGGGGGGATGTCGAAATTTATGGGGGAAATGCTTCCGCAATAGATAATAAATAACACTGTCCATTGGCGCTTCTTAGACAGCCACACATCTCGATCTGTGGCCAAGCCATTTCCCAATTTTGATCTCGGTCTCGGTTTCGTTTTCGGTTTCATCCATCAATCAACTGCGAAACTATGCAAAGAGCTCGAAAATAGTTCTCGCACTTTTTGAGGTTTCCGTCATCAATTATGCGCCTGTCTCAATATTTATGAAAATTGATTTCGGTCCCTCCAAGCCAACCAAAGAAAAAAACCTCAAATGTCAAAGTCAATTAAAGGGGGTTATGGATGGAGAGTGTCAATTAGATGATAGAAAAAGATACATAAATAAATATCAAAACAAGGCATTTAAATACCTTTACGCGCCACAACACATAACAAGTAATGTACCATAAGGAAATTGCAAGAAAATATTTATTATACTACTGCAGTTTCCAAGTATTTTTAAAAACAATACATCCGATTATCCTTTGATTTACCGAGAAATATCTGCCAGCTCTAACAAAAACCAGGTGCCTTTTATTTCCACTTAAGAAGATTTGGTTAATTGATTTCTAAGCGCTTGTAGCTGTCGCTCATAATGATTGAGGCACAAAAGGAAAAGGTGTCGACACAAAGGTGACACAAATGAAAATGCAATCGTGAACTGTAGGTGAGATTTAATTTTTCCAAACCGAACTCAAAATCGAATTGTACGGCTTTGAGCCCTTCTTAATCTGAATGAATGTCGCGCGCTGATGAAAAGGTGCAAAATTTCAAACGCACAATGGATGTGGAATGAATAGAATGCGGAAAATGGGGATTCAGTGGATGGCGGAAAATTCAATCAATGCGACAGCTTAGAAATGCGTTTGTCATAATTTCAATGAACGATTGCAGAAAATACTTCTCATTTCTCAATTTTCTAGAGCTTCATGCTGCGACTGCGTTGTGTGTATTTCTTTATTCCATCCAGCTATTTTTGCTTTTATTTTTCAAACTTCCTTCATCCTGTAACGGGGAAATGGAATGAATTTTTGAAATACGATTTGCCGAATGTCTTGAGGAGGGGAGTAAAAGTAGACAAGGTAGCTAGTCGTGCTGACAGCAATGTGAATTGTGTTGGCCAGTGTTGTTGACATACATTTGATGTTTTGAGCATAGTACTGACTGTCTGCCGTTCGGAAAATGGATGGAGAGATGGATTTTCCTCCTAATACCAACATAGATTATAAATTGAATAGAGGAAATGCATGTAGCTTTTTTTAGAATATATAAACAGAAAAAACAATTTTTATTGTTCAAGAGAGATTAAGAGGAAAAAAGGAAAAAAAGCTTAGCAAAAGAAATTCTTTTCACGACCATTAAACAACATATTGTATGTTTCAATATTTGTATAGTGAAAAACTCTCAAACCTGATTCCATTAAAATAAAATTATTGAAAAATATTCTGTTTTCTAATTGGAAAAATGTATTTTAAATTTCATTATAGCTAGTATCCTCTGTTTTGCGGCAAAAAATTGTATTCTCCACTGTACGTGCTGACAGTTTGCAACCAACGAGAAAAGAAACGGAAACGAGAAACGTGGCAAGAAAATACTTATAGATCATTGATTCTTGATAATGAAACTATCAGCAATGACGTACCGCATCTCGAGTCCGCAGCAGGCTGGCAGTATTCTATATCGAGGCAGGGCGTATAAAAAACAATAAAAACTCAATAAAAGCAAATGCTCGGGGCTTTTAAACCACGCCACACAGCCCAAGGATGCGAAGGTTGCGATGGATGGAGACACCGCCAAAGTGCTAAGCGCAAAGCAGGCCCTTTCAGCGGAAGGACCTCAGGAGCTACACGGTAAAAATTAAAATATATTTCCATAATTTCTCATCAATTATCATCGTTTAAAAATAACGGAGACACTGCCATTTGTGAATCAAAAGTAAATGATCGCAAAGTTCTTTATTTTGTATTGTACTGTTTATTTTTGATTTAAAAATTTACAAATTATTTTATTTCCCTGCAATCAACAAAGATTTTGATTAATATTATTTTACCATTGTTTAGAGTAGTAAAAGGCTTAGCTTTCTAGGCCTGTACATTGTTCAATCAGCTTTTCCTGTGCTAAAAATTATAGAATAATTTAAAATTTGTCAGTTCTTTTTTGCAGTGTGTGGATGAACACTACACGAAGCTGGCAAAATGACAATAGATTTGATTTTACCAGCGAGGAAAGGGGCGACCTCGGGGACTTTTGCTTGCTGCTGTGATGGCAGTCAAGACCCAAGACACACAAAGCAAACGATAAAAAAGAAGCGCAAGAAATATAACAAAAATTGAAGGCAGCCAGCAAATAGTTCAACAGACAAAAGGAATAAAAAGAGGAATATATATAAAAAATAGGGAAAGGAAGAGCGGCAGCAGTCACAATAAGCGCACATTTAAAAGTGTCAAATATCCTTTTTATGCGCTTTGCCCCCCTCCCTCCCCCCCCCAGCCACTTTCTGGCCGACCAACAACAAAACACTTTATATTCCAACGAGAATATATATTTCTTTTTTCCACCGCTTTGTCAAGAAGCTGGGCAGAAAATTGTATAGAAATGTTAATGCGATTTGATTTAAAGAATAGAGCCGAACAGAATCAAGACGTAGATGTAGATGAAGATGAAGAAGTGAAGACCCTTGGCCTGCGAAGATCCCGCGACCGATGGGAATACATTTCCATATTTAAGAGGTTCTTTATGGCTTCATTTCGGTAGCAGCAGGTTCCTCCGCTGCCTACAAACAATTAAGCGTTAACACTGCAGGCTCTTCGGGGCCCATCCTGTGCCATTGTCCACTGGCAGTGACATTAATTTAATCCTTGAATGCATCTTTGACAGCATCATCATCCCGCACTGTGGAGGGGGGTGGAGGGTTTAAGCCAACGGCCCGGGATTTTCATTTGGGTCCCAGCCTCCCACTCAAAATGCCCCTCCTTCTGCTCCTGCGTGTGGCATTGTCAAAGGAATTAGTTCTGTGTTTTTGATTTGCGGAAGGAGGCATGAGCTGAGCTCCAGCAGCGGTCTGTTGATTGCTTAAATAAATATGCCACCAGGCAAACTCTTACCGAGTCCAACGTGCACCAAACAATGCCATTGAGTTGGTGGAGAATGGGTTCCTTTGCATTTTACACAGTCCCCGGCAGATGGTAAACATAGAGTTTGAGAGATTGAGAGGGGGATCTCCTCTGGAATGAAGTGTAATTTGAGTTTTTGCCACTGACAGTTTTTGGGCACTTTATTAAAATATATTTGACTCTGGCCATGAGTCCGGTAATCATTGTTGGAAGGCGGTTTTTGTTTGGGATTAAGCTGGGGTTACCACAGAGGGAAATGGGTTTGACAATAGAAATGTTAGGACAATGTTTAATCGGCAGGGGCAGTCTGATGAAAAGTTTTCAGGAAATTACTTGGCTGTCAGTTGTGCAACTTTATTTGTAACTCCATTCTTGCTAAAAGTAAGAAACGTTTAAAGAAAATAATTTGTTCGGCTCCACAGCAAATTCTTTGCTAAAGTTAAGTTTTTGAAATTTTAAAATCAATTACTCACGAAACCATTTCAGCCATCCATAATTCTTGCAATCTAGCTATTGCCATATCTAAATCATGCCGAACAACTTATCAACCACTCACCTCACGGGAAAACTTGTTTTCATGTTGATTGATCGACTAACTGAAAATCTTGCAGCGACCAACAATCAATTTCACACCAAAATTGCACGCTAATGAGTTGCAACAACCACAAATTAGTCAGCAGGGGCATTTCGGGAGGCTGGGGCGATTATTGAGCTCCAAGAAAGCCAGGAACAAGTTTGGTCTTAGTACCGACTAAAGTTGTCCATTCCTGCACTGAAATAAAATCGTATTCATAAGTTGTAGCCTACAAACGAAAATTAAAAGGTATGAATTGTGTTTAATATTGTATAAAGATTTTAATTGTGATCGTTGTAAAGATTCACTTATACATCTGCATTTAATGTAACTACTGTAAATAACAATTCAAATAATAAACCAAATGCTAACCAATATGGTAATAGTTTAAAAAACTTATTCTCAATTGTTTCCATTTTAAATTCTGTAAGAAATACTTTAAGTGCAGAGCCTTTGGCCAGCCCAGTTATTAATTAATAAGCGGAACGCTTGAAATTAATTGCAGCTATTTGCTGCACAGTCAGCGGTCTGATTTTCAGCTCGACTTGGGTTCGGATCGATCGATCATAATGGGGCGCGTTCTGGAGCGGCATATTCCGATGTTGCTGTGACACTCGGCTCACAATGAACTCTGATTGCCCAGAAATTGTTACATGCTTCGAACGGAGAAGACAGAGCCCTGCCTTCAACACCACTCCCCTCTTCGTTTCCAATCCCCTTCCCCCATTTAAGAAGTCCTCTCCCCCAACCGCCTGTGCATACAATAGCAACTTAATTAAGTTGTCAGTTCGGTGGCATCTTCATAAAATGCTCATTACCGCGCAAACCAAAGCAAATCAGATGTCACAATTCAAGGTCCTTTCCTCGAAGGTGGTGGCTTTTGCCGAGGGGGGTGGTTGCTAATGCCCATGGCCATGGTGCGAGGCATCTGCCATCACCCTTTGGACACCCGAATGTCCTTGTTTGCGTTGCCTACTAATTTAAATATAAACAAGTTCTCGCACTCTCCCATTTCGGATTCTCTGACGGCAAATGAAAATGTTGCGCACTTCCTTTTCTGCAGATAATTTATGCATATGAAGAAGGACGCCAGGAGGATACAGGCCAAACTGAACTGAACCGAACTGATAGGAAACGATATAATGCGACCCTTCGGTAGTAATGCAAATTTATATAGACATCGCGACTGTTTTGCCTAGATACCCAGGCGTTAGGCGTTAACTGACATTTGTCGCTTTTATTCATAGCCCAGTGAGGGATTTTTGGTTAATTCCCGGGGTTAGAGTTATGGCTTTTTCGGGTGCTTCGACCACGGAACTGTGATTTCCGCTCTCGGTGGGCAGGTCCAACTCACATATGACTCATTTCCCGGGTATGGTGTCCTTTTGAGGAGCAACTTTTCAACCGAATTCGGTGGTTGAATAGCATGGGTAAAGGTGAATTGATTCATTAGATGCGAGGAACCCGGAAAATCTGCCAGTTGTTGGTGGGTGTTGCCTAAGAGCTCCTGAGGGATTTGTTACTGGTTTAGGTGTGTTTGCAACTGGGGTGAAGAGAAGCCAAACGAGCTGTCAATTCTTTGACTTATTTATTATACTCTTTTACCGGATTTTGTAGTTCTGCGTCGGGGAACGTAAATATGTAATTAATTTGAAAAGTGTCTGAATATTTAATTTTTTTTTCAACGAAAGAAAATCTCCATCACTTTTAAAGGGTTTTGATGTATAATGTGTATATAAGTGGGAATCGATCTCAAGCAATACTTTTGTTTTTGAAATTCCCTTTTAAGTAACTAATTTTAAGCCATTCGTCAGTAAATAAAATGCCTTTGACCCAAATTTCCTTGGCGAACATTTCGAGCTCCTTCAACTCGAGGTTCCCAAGTAAATAAAAACCCTTTCGTCGTTGCCAACTTATTTCCAAATTATTGGAGCATCAAAATTGCAATGATTATTGTGTGTATAGCAAATGCCAGGCATACGAAAAAAGAACACAGAAAAAAGAGGCGAAGGCAGTTGGAGTAGAGTAGAGGAAAAACGAAGGCAGCTAGGAAAAATTGGAAATGCGGTGAAGCCAAGTGAAAGTGCTGAACAAAATAGAGAAAAATTACCCAACTGCGGGGTGAGGGTGGGTGGTTGGGTGGGTGATTCTGAAGGGGAAGCCAAAAAGAAAACAGGTTCACACCTCCGAGGGGTTGAGAATGGGAGGCAATGGAATGGGCGTGGATTTTGGCATGGGCGACATTTGCCCCTCGAGATTTTTGTGCGGACTGCTTACCGAATTCGTGGTGCGAATATAAAGTAAATAAAAATAAAAACATAAAAAGCAAATTTCGCATTTGCAAATAAATCAGAGGGAAATCAGTTGCTGACAGAAGGGGAGGAAGTATTTATGGTTCGACTGGGTGGACGCTCCAGGGTTTTTCTTCCCCCGTTTCCTCATTTTTTCTGTGTGTGTGTGTGTGTGTTTGCTTGCCCAAATCGTTGAGCAGCGAACAAATTCGCAGAAATTAAGAAACAAATCGAAAATCAAGCAGCTCACACAGAAGAAACTAGAGAAGTGTGGGAGATGTACTTGAAGTGGGGGGAGGGTGCTGGGCGAAAATTGGGAAAAGCGTCAAGTGAGGGAAAATTGTATAGAGCTTGTTTGCTCAGCTCTCACCCTCAGCGCCTGGCTTTTCTTTTTTGTATGCATTTTTATGGCACATTTTCAAATAAATTTGCCAAGAGATTAATTCGGACCGTTTGGTAGCGTGTAAATAAAATTTTCATGAACTTCTGCTGTGGGTGTTTCTCGTAGTTTTTCTCCCCAGATTTTCCAGTCCAGCTCTCTGGCCCCGGCTTTGCACTTTTCCGGGGCTGAAATGGGGGTTTCGCTAGATTTGGCAATGTGTTAAATGTTGTTGAAATTTCCAGCTGGCTTTCGTTGGAGTCGTACTTGGCTTTTCGAGTGCCAATTCCGTGGATGGCAAGTTGCTTAATTAAGATGTCAAGGTTATTGTTTTTGAGAGTGGCCCTGAAGTGGCTCCATTTATAATTACGAATTTTCACTGATGCCTTGGCGGTTGACGGTGCTTAATAAGCTTGAATTACATTTTTTCGTTAAATTAATGCTATAATTTTTTTTTTTCGCCTTTAATTATTTAAGATTATATTTTTCTTTGGTCTATAACATGTTGTAGTGCTTGTTTTCTTAATAAATATATATGTTTATCACTACCAACATTATTTCCAATGTGCAACCTAATATATTTGGTTTATTGAACAAATGTTTTAAATTAAGTAAATGTTATTTACATTTTGCACAGTTGATTTGCACATTTTGATTTCCAAAGCTTTCTTCATTATCGAAATGAGTCATGCCTCATCACCCATTCGCATTTTATTTAACATTTTTCTCATTTTTATATGAGAATTGCAATCGTAGGCCGCAAACAGTTAACAGACACTGGCAGCCCCAACCAATAAATCCGAGCACTTCCCCCAACTGGTTCATTATCTTTTAATGCGCCAATGCTATCAGATAAACACAATTCGAAATTCACACAAAAATAATGCGTCAAAATTATGAATTCAACGTTTGCCAAATCAATGAAAATTAATTTCATAAGCAGAAAACAGCAACAACGAGAACAGGGAAAACAAACGACAAACAAGTGGGAAAACTGGGAAATGGAGTATGAGGATGTTGGTGAGGAGCTGGATGGGCTGATAGGAGGATTTTAAGTGATGGGTCTTTTGGCCAGAAATGAAATTACATTTTCATTATTCCAATTCCGAATTCAGGACTGGCTCGTGCTCTGTTCTGCTGATGATAAAATGAAAGCACACTCAGTGTGTACATTCCGAACAATTATAAATGCACATCAATTTATGTAGTTATAGTAGTGAATTGCTACGCATACACGTCAAGAAAAATTCTAATGAACGGTTTAAAATTATAATTGATGATTCAGTTATTTGAGTTAATAATTAAGCCGAAGTTTATATACCCTTGTAGTTATTACTTTTTTAAGATTTGTAAAGATGTAGTTTAATAAATTTAATATAAAAGAACATTAATATATATTTAAAAATATATTTAACAGTCAAAATGTGTTAGGTAAGTAAATTAAATCTGAATAATGTTGAGTTTACCACAATGACTTATATGAGGTTTCATATAAACGTTATCTTCTGTAAATACACCAAATTAGAGATTACCGATGAGTTTGGGCAATACATTCCAGCATCCCACCACGCTTATCACGGCTCAGTTCCGGAGCTATAAACGCTCGGCCTTCATAGTGGCTATAAGCCGGTCTTAAATTCGGCCCATCTGCGACGCAAAACGAGGTGTTGCTATGAGTAGTTTGGCAGTGGTTTCATGTAAATGTAAGCTCTAAAATAGAGTTGTCTCCAGCTACATTCCAGCATTCCACCACGCTTATCAAGGGTCAGTTGCGGAGCTCTAAACACTCGGCCTTCATAGTGACCATAAGCCGGTCTCAAATTCGGACCGTCTGCTACGCAAAACGAGGTGTTGTTATGAGTAGTTTGGCAGACGTTCAATCAGTACTCAAGTCAACGTTCTCCAGTTTAGAGCTTCGTAGCACTAAAAAAAACCAACTCAAAATGGCAAGGATTGCACTGATCTTCCTTCTGTTCGCCCTGTTCGCCGTAAGTTAAAGTTTCGACTTCTGAAAAGGATCCGCACCGCGATGTGTACGGGAAAGTTGTAATGCGGATCTTTGGTTTCAGGTGGCCATGGCTGCTCGCATCACTCGTGAGGAAGCCCCACAGTCAGAATTTGCAATCAAGCTTAACAAAGAAGTGGTAATACAACTATACATATAACAATTTATTATACCCTTGCAGAGGGTATTATAATTTTGGTCAAAAGTGTGCAACGCAGTGAAGGAGGCATCTTCGACCCTATAAAGTATATATATTCTTGATCAGGATCACCTCCTGAGTTGATATAGCCATGTGCGTCTGTCCGTCTGTCCGTCTGTCCGTCTGTCTGTCCGTCTGTCTGTTTCTACGCGAACTAGTCGCTCAGTTTTAAAGATATCGAATTGAAACTTTGCACACACCCTTCTTTTCTTTGCACGCAGTATATATGTCGGAACGGCCGGGATCGGCCAACTATATCCTATAGCTGCCATATAACTGATTGATCGGAAATGGCATAACTTTGGTGTTTGTAAAGTTAGGAAGCTATAATTTCCTATGGGTTTTATATTTGGCCAATCACTCCGACCTACCAAATTTCATAAGGATCGGCTGACTATATCCTATAGCTGCCATAAAACTGAACGATTGGAAATGCCATAACTTTGGTGTTTTTAAAGTTAGGAAGCTGGGATTTTTTATGAGTATTAAGAATGCATCATATGAATAATTTTGGAGAATATAATTTACAGAGTATTCTGCAAGGGTATATCAACTTCGGCTCCGCCCGAAGTTAGCTTTCCTTTCTTGTTTTATTATACCACTGCACAGCGGATTATATTTCTGACAACATATTTCTAAAGCGAAAAATAAGAATTTGCTAACATTCTCTAATCAGCCTAATCGTGACCGTACATAATTCGTTGATATGCCCGAATTATTTATTATTTATCACCAGAAGAGTCGATCTAGCCATGTCCGTCTGTCCGTCCGTCTGTCCGTCTGTCCGTCTGTCTGTTTCTACGCGAACTAGTCGCTCAGTTTTAAAGATATCGAATTGAAACTTTGCACACACCCTTCTTTTCTTTGCACGCAGTATATATGTCGGAACGGCCGGGATCGGCCAACTATATCCTATAGCTGCCATATAACTGATTGATCGGAAATGGCATAACTTTGGTGTTTGTAAAGTTAGGAAGCTATAATTTCCTATGGGTTTTATATTTGGCCAATCACTCCGACCTACCAAATTTCATAAGGATCGGCCGACTATATCCTATTGCCGCCATATAACTGATTGATAGGAAATGCCATAACTTTGGTGTTTGTAAAGTTAGAAAGTTGGGATTTCCTGTGGGTTTTATTTTTGGCCAAATAATCCGACCTACCAAATTTCATAAGGATCGGCTGACTATATCCTATAGCTGCCATAAAACTGAACGATTGGAAATGCCATAACTTTGGTGTTTTTAAAGTTAGGAAGCTGGGATTTTTTATGAGTATTAAGAATGCATCATATGAATAATTTTGGAGAATATAATTTACAGAGTATTCTGCAAGGGTATATCAACTTCGGCTCCGCCCGAAGTTAGCTTTCCTTTCTTGTTTTATTATACCACTGCACAGCGGATTATATTTCTGACAACATATTTCTAAAGCGAAAAATAAGAATTTGCTAACATTCTCTAATCAGCCTAATCGTGACCGTACATAATTCGTTGATATGCCCGAATTATTTATTATTTATCACCAGAAGAGTCGATCTAGCCATGTCCGTCTGTCCGTCCGTCTGTCCCTACGCAAACTAGTCCCTCAGTTTTAAAGCTATCTGCTTTCAACTTTCCCAGAAGTTGTTTTTCTTTTGCAGGTAGTATATAAGTCGGAACGGGCCGGATTGATTTTTTGATTGGTTTTATTTTTGGCCAACAAATATAATTTACAGCATATTCTGCCTGGGTATATCAACTTCGGCTCAGCCCGAAGTTAGCTTTACTTTCTTGTTTTTAATTATTTGTTTTTGTTCTTTGGGATTTGATTTTATTTAAATATTATTGAATTGCGGTTTAAATTAAATTAAAATCGGACAACAATATCATAGCTGCTATAGAAACAATGGCAAAATGCAGCGCAAAATCGTAGTTTCATTGTTTTTAGTAATATAGGCATAGAAATCGAAATATGGTCGATTTGTAATAACTGCAAGGGTTCCTTTCTTGTTAATATACATTTTTGTCAGTTTGTTCCTTAAATTTGATCAAAATAATCAAATATGTCTGATTTACCTTTCAGGTAAATTTTTCGTTTCAGGTGGTCATGGCTGGTAGCGGCTCTCTTGAGGATGGTAGCACCACTCCTGAGAACTACAAACAGGTCGCGAAAAACTTTGCAAACAATTTTAAGAAAGAAAAGGTAATACAACTATAAATATAACTATTTATTTTATTATTCCACTACACAGCGGATTATATTTCTGGCAACATATTTCTAAAGCGAATTTTCTAACATTCTCTAATCAGCCTAATCGTGTCAGTACATAATACGTTGATATGCCCGGATTATTTGCAATCACAAAGTGATCGATAAGTCAGTTATACAGTGTGAAATTTTTGTTTCAAATAAGATTTGTTTGCAAATAAGATGATAATCAGTTATTGTGTTATAGATCCATAAAGAATGTGACTAATTTTTAATTGACCGATTAATTTTTATACCCTTGCAGAGGGTATTATAATTTCAGTCAAAAGTTTGCAACGCAGTGAAGGAGACATTTCCGACCCTAAAAAGTATATATATTCTTGATCGGCATCACCAGGACAGTCGATCTAGCCATGGCCGTCTGTCCGTCCGTTTCTACGCAAACTAGACCCTCAGTTTTAAAGCTATCTGCTTTCAACTTTCCCAAAAGTTGTCTTTCTATTGCAGGTAGTATATAGCATAAGTCGGAACGAGTCGGATCGGGCGACTACATAGGAACAGTCGGAAAAAAATAATTCAAAAAAATTATAACTTTGTTGTTTTTAATTATTTGTTTTGTTCTTTGGGACTTGATTTTATTTAAATATTATTGAATTACGGTTTTAATTAATTGAAATTCTTCAAGAAGAAAGAAAAATCACCTTAAAAATAATTTTCTATTGTTTTTTTTAGGAGAGATTGGCAAACGAGCAAGTATTGCAAAATGCAGAAAAAAAAATACTTTAAAAACTAAATACAACTGCAAAATCTACCAGCAATCCATCAACGTTTGCATTGCAATTAAATCAATTTTTTAAGAATGTGCCTAATAAATGATTAAACACCAATTTAAGACCTAGACGTTTCAATTTTTCCAGCAATGGTAGCCGTTAACAAGAAAGGAAAGCTAACTTCGGGCGGAGCCGAAGTTGATATACCATTGCAGAGTATTCTGTAAATTATATTCTGCAAAATTATTCATATGATGCATTCTTAATACTCATAAAAGCTGCCATATAACTGAACGACCGGAAATGCCATAACTTTGATGTTTTTAAAGTTATGAAGTTGTGATTTTTTATGGGTTTTATATTCGGCCGACTATATCCTATAGCCGCCATATAACTGACTGATCGGAAATGCCATAAAAAGCAATTCAAAAAAATTAGAAATTGTACGCGTTTTGTGATAACTGCAAGAGTTTATAAAGCTCGGCTTGCCGAAGTTTTCTTCCTTTATTGTTCCAAGTAAGACAATAAAATAGATCTCTCCCTTTTTTTGACAGTGCAGACACATCAAAGTGAGGTAAATAAACCGAGGAAAGCCAATGAAATTTCATGCAAATCAAATGAGTTTTAAATTTTTGAAATCGCCGCCCTACAGCCGCCGCCCCACAAAACTATGCAAATAAACAGGCATGCCGCCCTGACATCTCACCATTCGGTTTGTCAGGAGCGGCAAACAAACAGATAGACAAACAAATAGGCAAACAAATAAACGGACACAATTACAACTGCATTCAGCGATTCATTGCGAGGCGGTACAGTCCTGCCTGTTTGGTTGCACTTTGCGCATAATTATTTTTGCATATTTTACAGACCGTCCCGCCACCCATTGACCCCCACCCGGCAATTCCAACAAATTACGAGGAACACTAGCATTGAAAGATAAAAATTGAGTTTGAATTATGGCAATAAATAAACAGGACAAGGGCAGCCCGACGAACAGAGGATGGCGCCGAGCTTGTTGCAGCTTGCTATTTTGATCAGAGGCGTAGTTTAAGGAAAAATAAACTTTAGGGGGGCTCAGTTTTGTTCTTTGAATTTATAAATTTAGACTATCTTTGGGGGCATTGTAAACTTATATGTATATAAGCAAAGTGTTTTATGTTAGTTTGTCCAAAGAAAATTAAATAGATTTTTTAATAATAGATCAATTTACCATTAATATACATAAAACTATTATAAATAGTTTAATATTTATACCTAATAAATCAAATTTACAAAATACTTTAACTTTGTTTATTAATCATATTCAAAGCCAATTTCTTATTTAGTTAATAGTACCAGTATAAATAAATCACTTATAATAACTAATTATGTAGTTAGTAACTAATTGAATAAGTAACACCATAAATATTTGTATCTGCTAGAAAATATTCCTCTGCTTAGAAGAACCCCTCGAGTGTTGTCATCTACTACACCACTGATGTTGATATTAATTTATGTCAATTTCTTCGTTGTGGGTGGCCTGGAGTCCACCGCAGTCGAACCCATGTACATATTGATGTTTTCTAATTGAGCAGCTCTCTTGGTGGTCGTCGTTGATATTAATTAGCTGTGTTGTCCACGATGTGGTGTGTAAATATGAAGCGACCGTATATATGGTATAATACGATTATGTCTTGACACCACAAAAGTAGCTTATTTCAAGCACTTAAGATTGCCAAAATACCAGACAAGAACAAACTTCCTCAATTTACTCCCCATGCATGTACATTTAATACACTTCCGCTAGACGCTTGCTTGGAAAGCCAAACTGCATATAAATGCAAATCATGTAACGGAGGGCCAAAAACTTTCAAAGTTCAGGCTTAAGTTTTTTTTTTTTTTTTATGCTGTTTACCTTATTGAACTGGCTGAGATTTATGAGGACTCGCAGCTACTCAATTTCTGGGCAAAACCAATGGCTGAAACGAAATGGAAATTTATGTGCAGCGAAAGAACTCTGGCGTAACCGAAGCCACTTTCACCGCGTAAACCGTAAACTTTTGCGCCGTAAAATCGCAAAAAACAAGCAAGCGGGGAAATACAAATTTATAAACCGGCAAGGCAGCGGAATAAAATAAAATACAGCTCAGGTGAGGAGAGGATCCGCAGGATTCTGGGCAGGTGGCATGCAGTTTGTAGTTTGCATTTGCATTTCTTTCGACGCCATGTTGTTGCCCTTGCAAAATGGCGTTTGCGGCGCGCCAACAAAATGGCGGAGGCGTCAGCGGAAGTTGCTTTTCGCAACACACACATACACACACACACACACCCTAGCACACTTGCACGGCAAATAAATTGCGAGTTATTTGAGCAGAAGTACGTACCTCCCGAGACCGCAGTGAAGACATCGTCGGAGGAGTCGTAAGCAGAAATGCCGAACAAACGTGAACTGCATTCGACTCACCAACACACACCGCCACACACACACACACACACACACCATCTCACACACGTGTCCTGCGGAGCTGCAGTGCAAAATTTATGGCAACATTTATGTGTCGTGTCGCGTGCGCGGTAAATACCGGAAATGCCGGAAAGAAGTGCATAATAAATGACGTTATTAACCCACATGCACACACATCCAGCCGGGAGTAGAACAGGACATGTCAGGACATAAAGACGATCGGGCAGACATTTGGTTGGACATAAAAGAGGCCACACCATAAACTACTGCCTCGCTTAGTGAACGCAAGTTTCCGCGAATTCCCACCAAATGTGCTTTATTTATCGACTCAAATTTGAAAGGCACTAACCTAAATATCTGCAATTGGTGGTAAAATGCAGAATAGCTTTGAGAAGAGGGTCTGCACCAATTTAACCATAAACATTATGTGTTTTACCATCGCTCTCAAAACAAATATAATAAACTAACCATCACAGTTTAATTTAACTACTGAAGGCTACAAAAACCTAAAACTAATTTTTTTAAATATAAAATATAATAATATCATTATTATATTCCTCTGTGGCACTTGAAACTTCTTTGAAGGCTCTATTCGATTAAGTTATTTTATGGAATTATTTTCTTTTTCCATCGATCTTTCTGCTTCCGTTGGACTAACACAATCTTCTTTTTTATGGGAAAAGTCTTAAATAAAATAAACTTTTTAGCCAGGAACTTTCCCCCACTTTGCCTAGCTTGCCGCCGCCCTTGTGTTTGTGTGGGGCGCCTACAGCGTAGTCAGCTTTAATTAAATTTTTCCAACTTCCGTTTCGGGCTGGCAAAAGGACTCGTTGGACTCGTGTACCGCTCCGCCCCTCTCTGTGTGGTGCCTTTCACTTTCACCATTCAGCTGGGAGCTTACTCTTTACCAGCTTACCAGCCTCGCTCCTCGGGGAGTGGAGTTTTCTTTTTATTTGGCCCCGTTGCCGGTGGCTGCGTCTTGGAATTTTCCTCAAGTGGCGCATAATGAGCGCCACGCGGCGTATGATTAATATTTTCATCGTCTTTAATTCCCGCTGCATTATGATTACATATTACACATTATAAAGCGCTCGGCAATCGTTTTGAAATGCAAATCACGTGCCGTCGTATGCTAAGCCCATATGTTAGCTACCCAATTTTTGGGTTGGAGTTGGGGAAAATACCCATATCTTTTCGCCCGCCCGTCGCGTCGCCACTTATTTACTTTTGGCCGAAATTCGAGCGCAGCTGCCAAATACATTTCAATATTTACGTTATAGCTGGGTCCCGTTCGTCTACGGTTCAATATGTGTCTATGGATGTCCTGGGATCGTCCTGTCTGCGTGTAAAATGTGCAAATTACCTAAAAGAACCGCAGACGAACACAACGAGACCACAAAACAAATTTAAATAGACATATTTTTTCGCCGGCCAGCTTCCCTTGCTGCCCCATTTACTGCCCTTACCAGCGATATTTCTTTACTGTTTTTACGATTTTTCAGTTGTTGTTTTTTGGTGTTGAATATCCCGACGTAAAATGTTGGCTGCAGCTGCAAATTGGTGTGGTTTTTTCAAGGGTCCCCCCCTCCCGTGGATGCCACGAGGAGGTTGTGTTTTATTTGTATTTTTAGCGCTAAAACAAATTGAGGTCCTGCTCCTAAACGGGTCCTACATATTTCCCCCAACCATTCCCTGGATCGACCATCCATTGTTATGTTTATTGGCGGTATGCTGTACAACTTTATGGGGTAGGATGCATTTGATGCGGATGCAGGAAATGAAATTGATCAGGAAGAGACTGGCGGGAGTGGAAAATACTCTAATTGGATGAAAACGATGAGACAGGTTTTTTAAAATATATTTTTTTCACCACTCCTCACATCATTAATACAAATCTAAGGTTTGTCTTTGGCAAAAAACAGAATAACTTTTATTACTGTGGAATAACTCTAATTTATATGTAATACTTTAAAAATAATGGCTGTACGTAAAGTGGATAATAGACCGTACAAATAGTTTGTTTTTATAGAATCCAGAGTAAATACTTTTGCTAATTTTTTCTTCGTAAAATACAGAGAAAATGTTGACCTATTTTATTTACAATTTCACTTAGTTATTGTTTTAAAAACGGAAAAAAACAAATGTCAAAAATTTTTGAAATGCATCAAAAACAACCACAATAAAAATTGATACAATAACAATAGTTGTGGGAATAATTGTAAGTTACTTTTATTAACTGTTTGCTTAAACTAATACATCAACTTAAGCTCACCAAAATTGTATATGATTTTTTTTGGTTTAACTTGGTCTGAAATGGCCAGCAATTTCCAAATAAATTTCCAACAAACAGAATGCATTTTCAATTTTCCCTGCTGTTGGCTTCTGCTCTTTCACCAAATTGAATCTTTTTTGTGGCGTGTGCTGGAGTAAATAAAAAATGCAGCAGCAGCAACGACAATCGCATGCTGTATGTTTCCACTTGTAGTTATTGTTTGGTTATTTAAGAGCGATTCAGCCAAGCTTAGATATGTATATATTTTGGTGCATATGCATATATGCGTTGATAACAGCCATCTAGTAACCATGCAGCCATCCGAATGTGGATAACAATTTCGGTTGATGTATCTGATGGACCTTTATTTGTGGCCTAACATTCTGCTCTGTTGTTCCTCACTAAGCCCGTGGAAATTGTTTTGAGTTTTAAATAGAATAAACGTTGACGTATAAATTGTGCAAATGTTCAGTCAACAATAAAATCGGCACCAGTGAGGGTTTGATCTAACAAAGTGTGGCCCAAAATGATTGCCTGAGTGCACTGGCCAACAAGTCGGTAACTTGGATATGTATTTATATATATATGTTATATATATATAGAAGGGCAGAGCCAATCAATTGTGAGGAAGTTGAAAGATGCGGCTATTGATACTCAAGGCTCTGGTGGACTCGAGTCTCGAGTTCACTTGGCCATTCTATTAACCAACTTTGAATCCACCTCCCAACGGTCAAGCACTTAACTTCGAGCACCGGCAACAGCATGTTGAAAACTTTTGCTTTCCATCAAAAAAGTCTGCTCAATATGCACTTAACCACAAGTCTCCGGCAACTTTGACTAGACTCTGGACCAGTTGGAAATGTAAAGTGTACGGACCATAACTTAGCATATAGATGGAGTACATACGTATATATACATTTAAGCCATCCTGTGACATTTATGATGCGGACATTGCCGAATCTGTGTCAGGGGTAGCAACGGGAGTGGCTGACTGCTCCCGGTCCTGCTCCTGGTCTCAAGCTGACTCCGACTCTGGGCCGGTCATCATAAATTTATGCACTTTGTGCCGCAGCCCTGCAGTGACCGAAATTACAATTATGACAACCGCAAAAAGGTTTTCTGGTGCACCAACAAAAAGAGTCAGCAGCCTGGGAGCATCGCCGCCGAGCCTTGTCCATAAAATGTTTAACATGATTAAACCAACCAGCCCGGCAGCTTTACTGCAGTGTGAAACAAAGCAGAGAGATGACAAGGAATGAGTAATAACGGCTTGGTTTTGGACTTTGGATAAAATTACCTTGTACTAGGCTTAAAAGACTACAAAAAATATGAATATTTGGAGCTTTAATCAAAATCCTAGTAATAAAGTTAAAGGAGCAGGGTCGTCTTCAAGATTTGTTGGTTAATGACTCAAATAGCTAAATAAATAAATACATTAAAAATAACAATTTATTATTATAACTCAAAGCATATTTGCAAAGTAGACAATTAATTAAGTGTATGAAAATAATACCTCTACCATTTGATATCTTTATTATTTATTCAATTACTGGAAAAAACGGCGATGGTAGTTTAACTTGTTTTTAATGCACTCAAAAAGTATTTTTAAGCCAATTTTATATCCTTATGGTTTCTTGTTGGCTTGTTTTACGGATCACATGTCCTTATGACACCTTGTTGATTTCTTTTACAGATAATATTTAAAAAAAAATATGACCAAAAACTCTGATAAAAATAAGCTAGTTCTTTAATAATAAGCATACCTTATTTACCATTAAATGTATAGACTCTAAAGTTAAAGAGTAACAGGTAAAAGACTCTTAAATATTTAACAACTTGATGAACTTGCCAACATAATTCCCAAGTCGCCTTCTCACAGCTCAAGACCTTCAAGAGCCAACGAAGCGTGGCTTAGATGCGGATGAATTCCAGACAAATTCCAAGCGATTACCATGGAATCATTCGCTGTGCTTGTCGCACGGAGTGGAGGACAGGAGGTGCTCCGCCTAGTGTCATGCCAGCGATTCCTATAAAAAAAAGAGCGCCACACACGCCCTCTGAAACGCTATACGGCATAATTGCGACACTCGGAGGTGGGACCAGACCGATCCGATCCGACCAGACAACGATAGTGACAATTAACAGTGGCTAACTCTGCTGCGGCATTCCGGGAATCTCCTGCCCGCCCGGTTATCCCCTGGTATATCTGTCAGCTGCTGTCGATGGTAATTTGAAACGTGAAACCGCAAAATCCAATTCCCAGACAAGAGTTCTTTGTTTCTCGAGGTTTCTTTTTTATTGCTGTCTTTTCGCCTCTTTTATTTTTTTATTTGCCCGTCTGGGAGTCGCCGTCAGTTCCTCATTCCTCCGCCTCCAAGCCAGAAATCCATGATTTGCGAGGGCGGTTGGGAGACTTTAGGTTGTTTTCCACACTTCATTGATTTGCCGAGTTGCTTACAAGTGCATTTAGACAATCAATTAATCGACTGCAGTGTCCCATGGTGCGATTGAGGAGCTAAGTCGAGAGAGTGTCCAACTTGATTTATGATATCGAGTGACAGTTGAACAAGGTCCGCACATATTTCGAATGCCTCGTTCCCCCAGTAATGTCATTAAGTTGGTATTGGTATTGGGAAGTCCTACAAGTGAGGGATCAGTGTTGCTGGGGACATGTTCGGGAAATTCAAGCTCACCAGTGCGCAAACTTTATTTGGTTGTGATACGAATTTAACAGCCGATTACAGCGATATAATTGAAGACGTGACCATTTGTGGGGCTTCAAGGGGCAATAGTATATAAGTTGGTAGATTAAGGTAAGTATGCCCAAAAGCTGAAATGTAATTTGTTAAAATAATTGGGAAGAGACTTAAAATACTGTGAAAATGGGCCATTTGAAAACTGACGAAACATCCATGGTTTCCATAGTTTCAACCTCATAATTAATTACTTTGTTAATTTGATCTTATATTTTTTTTTAAATTTATTATTTGATATTTAAAACGATATGATATTGAACGCAATATTTATGCAGATAAATCATGTTTTATTTATAATCTGGATATATGCACATCCCTGTTACACATGCCTTTAATGAACTTCCTTTGAAGCCATCATTACCAGCGTAGCCAAACCAATCTCATTCGTAAATCACTTTTATGGCGTGCATAAAATCTCCCTGCTTCTCACCCATTTCCATCTCGAACCAGATCCCTCTGACACCACAACACCCCTAATACATTAAATGCAACATTTATTACTTCATCTGGCAAAGAGCTCATGCAACAACAGCAGATGCAAATTACACCTGAGCTGATGTTCCAGGCAGAATAATTAGATTGGAATGTGATCTACCCATTATGTTCATATATTTTTTTTACAAATAAATGCTGTATATATGTTTAAAAGAAAAACCAATTAAAATCTGGTAAAATCAAGCAATCAATTTTAAAATATCACAAATCTGTAAACGTGGATTCATTAAAAATTCTTGAACTTAATATTAATTGAATTGAGCAATAACACAATACTTGTAAATCATTAGAAAGGATCTAAAACAAATGAGTGGATTAAAACAGTTGATGATCTTAAAGGTAACTTATAAAATATTTTTTTAGGCCTGACTTAATCGTTATTAATGATCAGCTTAAAGCCAAGCGTTACGTTCTCCATCAAGTGTTCATCATACCCTTCGGCCCATCTCGTACCGCTTATAAAAACTTTTCATTTTACGTTGTTTGTGTCAATGCAACTGGTGGCTCAGGTGTGTGTGGATGCTGGGGCGCCACCTGGCGGACGCCTGGCCAAGCGCAACACCATAAAAGTTCGCAACGGTAAATTTCATAGCGTCAGCGGTTCACCAAATGTAGAAAAAGTGGGGGGAAGTCCCCAACTCGGAGAAGTCGAGTCGTTGAGTCGCGTTGCCATTGAAACCACAGAAGCCATTTTTGCATTTGGTAGCACATTCCATGGGGCCCATTGTACGGCCATTCTTGCTTTTGCTGTGGCATATTTACCTTTTAGCTTGTTTCGGGAAAGGGATTCGGCACGGGGCACTATTTCTTTTTTTTTTCTTATTTCCTACAACTTTTTTTCGGGTGCGGGGGCCTTGAACAAATTTGCAGCGAGCGAGAAACTTTTGCACAATTCACTTAACTTTCTGGGCAGCAGCCGCAAGTTTCGCAGTACGACTCCTGACTCTTTTCCCTCACCAGTCCCGTTCCATTTGTCCTCCGAAGATGACTTTAGCGGCAGCAGCATCACAATAGATCATTTTGGGGGTTGCCAGGAGAGTTGGGGAGTGTTGGGGGGGTTGGGCGGACAATCTGCATAAAGTTCCGACAAGTTGGATCGGGACAGCGACGAGGTGGAAGCGTGCAAATATTTTCAACTCGATTGCATTTAGTCAGAAACTTACTTCAATTATTTTATTTGTCAGTTGAGCTCTAACCTATTAACATTCCGCTGGCAAATTGAATGTTGAACCCGGAATTTGATTCCATTCAAAGGCCAATAATTCGCAATCGAAGTTCAGATTACGAGAGCGGGAAATGGAAAGTTTTTGTTTAATGTTAAAGTTAGCTTAGCAAAAATGCTATAATTTAATGGTATTCAAAGATTTAATCCATTTAAGTGTTTATAAATAAATTCTCTTAATACTGTAGTTACCTTTACTCCCACAACAATTTAAAAATTTTGTTCTGATGACATTGCGTTAAAAGACTCTAAAAAATAAATATATACAACATTGTTAATAAGGCAAATGGTTGCTTTTTTTACGGAAAACTTAAGAAGATTTTTGTCTTTATATTACTGAATGAAATATGTTGTACCATTATTCAAGCTAAATAAAATCGGGGATATGAAGAATATAAATGTCAATCTCAAGAGCTTAAACTGGAGCAGCTGCAACTCGAGAAGTATTTAAAGAACAAATGTATAAGACTTCTGCGACAAATCATAAGCTTCATTAGGCTTTAGCAATTAAGCACTTTACAATGCGGCTTCTGCTCATGTCCATTCTGTTTTTTTTGGGGTCTGAACTTCATTAGAAAGACAAACCGAAAAAATACAAAATTATTATTAATGTCTTTTCCACTTGTGCCCCCGCCAAGAGTGCATCACATTATTTCAATTAAACTCATCAGTGCCGGCGGTCTCTCTCGACTGCAATTAACAAAGCGATGTCTGCACTTGACTCCGCTCCGGAGAACCGGAGATTCGGAGGGGAGGGGGGAGGGGGAGTGGGGTCCGGGTGGAGGTGGCACTCGGTGCGGGTGTGGGTCACATAAATATGATGTGTGGAATAATGCTGGCGGCACTTTGCTAAGTGCACACAGAAACAAATTTTCAAATTTTCAAACTATTATTACTGATATTCGAGCATTACTCGAGTGTTTTAAGAACCAAATTTTATTAAATTTGCCAAACTGATTATATTTTTAAATAAATGTAAATTGTTAAAAATAAAACAAAATAAAATAGGTTTGAGATCAATTTTATTTAATTTAATTTTTTACCGTGCACCCAAAGCCATTGAGCCGCGGGGAAGCAAAAGAAAGTTCCATCAATTTTCGAGTTGCTTATCAGGGAAACGCTAAAAATAATTTCCCCACAATTTGCAGGGGGGAATCTCATAAAACAGAGGCTCAGGCGACAATTTATGGCAGAGAAAAGTTCCACCCGTAATAATATATTTGGTGTGCCGCGAATAGCTTTCTAGCTTTTCTTTTAAGAACCTCCTAAGCTCGTTGCATGTTGCATGTTGCATGTTGCTGGCGGGACAGGATGTGCAAGACATATGCACGGGCCGAGGATCTGGCCGGATAGCGGAAAACGCTGGCAAAGCTGAGCCGGAACTCAACGGTTCCGGCCGCATAAGATTAGCCAGTAAAATATTGTGTATTTTCCATGAGAGTCCAGCTGAGTGCCAAATCCAAAAGGAGAGTGTAAAGTTTTAGCGATACAGTAGGGATTAGATAGAGGAAGGTTTAAGGGCTTAAATAATTCAATGATTATTTAATGTAAAATATTTTGATGTCAAAGAATTCTTGCGTTATTGTGATAGACACTTGATGCAACTTATAAACAATTTTAAAAGTACAAAATATGTAACATAAATAACACATTATCTTTTTACAGCTTAGTTTTTTTAAGAATTTCTATTTGGTTAATTTTAATCTCTTTATAATGCTTTCTCAATTAGTTAACATTTTAAATTTATTTAAAGAGGTGTCATATTTTAATGACTTAATAATGAGTCCACAGTACTATTCAATTGTGGAATGTGTATTTTCTGGACGAGTTCATTCAATTTAATTTCCTCCAGCTCCACTTCAGTTTCAGCCACTCGGTTATCTCTATTAACGGATCTTGACTGTGGCACTCCTCTTGGCAACAGAGTGTGTTTGTGGCAGTGGCAGCAATTCTGGGGCGACAATACAGTCAACAATTACGAATATGAATTTTTGAAAGCGACAGCAGCAGCGCGACTTTCATCTCTCCACGGACATTTGGCAAAGAAGAAAAAGGACGAGGACGGTGGGCGATGTGGGTGGGTGGTAGGATGTGTGTGGCTGGTCAGCACAGCTGCTACTTCTGGCCATATCTGTCTGTGCTCCTACCATTTTTCCCTGCCTCTGTGCGACGCCATTGCCACTGCCACTGCGACTTCCGTTTCCGTACAGTTTCCGGACTCTCTTTTTTCCTGTGCCCGGGCAACAGCTGCGTTGACTTTGAAGTGCAGGAAAACGAGAGCTAACGGGGAAAACTGCAGCTCCTGGGGGAAAACTGCAACCCCTTGACCAATGTCAATTGAGTGAAATTTACATAGACACAAAAAAAACAACGACCACTGTAAATTCCTTGCCATTTGTGCGTGTGGTGTTGGGAAATTTATGGCAAGTTTACGGCCTACATTCCCGCGCCTTGCCGCATAAAATGTAGCACATTCCCAGACGATGGGGATAGTGAGGGATACAAAGAGATATATACAAATATATATATGTTCAGAGGGAGAGGCAGAAGGTCGTTCAACTGGTTTTTGGCTGCCGGCGGCAACCTACTTCCGGTTTGTCGGCCGCCATTTTGTTGCTGACGCGAGCTTAAACAATAAATTTTATAATTAAATTGGCGCAAAAAAGTAGGAATAATAGTGGCGGATGGAATGCAATGCAATGGAGGGTCAGCAAAGCCGAAAGTTAATTGAAACGTTGTGTAAATAAATATTTAATCTTTATTATGCAATAAATTTAAATACATTTATTGCAGTCCACACACATGACGTCGCAAGCGTTGTGACTTTTATTTATATTTACATTAAATAATTAATAATTACATCAACTTTTATGTAATTGCTTATTACGGCCAGCCATTGTTTTAATGTAAATAATGAGCAAATAATGAGTGGAGCACAAGTGCCAACAGCTCTAGAGATGTGGCCAATTAAGTGATTGTTTCGAGCACTTTTCACGCGAATTGTTAAAGCTTAAGAAATATTTAAATAAAAAAGTTTCAATTTTATTATATTCTTAAAATATTTGGTTGCTTCATGAAATCCATAATTTTGTTCTTTAATATAAATTACATTACTATTTGGATAAGTGCATTTAAATGAGAAATTGAGAACATAACCAAATGAAATTCCAATTAAATGGATATCTGTATAACTTAAAATTGTATATCATATTGCGTTGAATGCCATGAATTTTATTATTAAATTTTTATTGTGCATTACAGACCAAAATTCTTCATTAAAAAATCCATCATTCTCAAGAGCGAAATTCTTTTGAATGGGAGATAACCTGCCATTCATCCAACTGAACTAATCACATGTGATTTCTGTTCAACCAAATCCTTTCCACATGCTGCAGTTCTGCAAGATGGTCGGTTCGTTTCTCAGTCTGAGTTCCTTTGACTAACTGGAGGCGAATGGCGCCTCTTGAGTGTTTAATATGCAGCGTCTGCCGCTTTCGAGCGTTGTTCGCTGTCGAAAATGTCGGGACTTCGCCATCACATCACCATCACCATCACTATCCTCATCATCGTCATCTTCGTCGTTTCTTTGAGCTGCCTTTTAGAGTGTTGGAGCGCGTGTCAAAGCGCAAACAAAGCTCCAAGCGTCCAAGTCGCACCCATCTTCCAGAATTTCCAGAATCCTCCATCTCCCTTCCTGATGAATGCAAATGCATTTTTGCAAGGGAAAAAAAGAACCCTGTCAAGTAATCGACTGAAAGGCACCTCTTTCCCTTTAAAAAATCGTGGAGTTACTAACGTACTTACTTTCATATCAAGCCTTAAATTTATTAAAATATTTTTATGACCTCGAGTAATTCAATAACACTACAATTTAATTAACGTTTCTTTGTTGGCTCTTCGATGTAAATGTAAGGTAGCGATGTATAAAAAATGCAAAATTCAAAATACAATACGAAAATAAGTTTTATTTAATTTCAAAACTCTAGCTTACAGATATATTTTCGGAAAAATAAAATATAAGAATATATTATTAGGAGGAAATTGTTTTATATATATTTTTCGGAAAATCTATTCAAAATAGAAATACTATGCTTGTCTTTTTTGCAACGTTACGAACCTCTTACCAAATCAATAGGAATAATATTCTTTACTGACGTGATGGGTATCAAAAACCGAATCGAAATATCTGCGACCATATGCTTATCAGCCATGCAGCTATCCAGAACTGGTAATCCTTTGATGCCTCTGCCGGCTGAGGCACTTGACATAATTCCAAAGTGTTTGCCGCTTTAATGCGTTATGTTAATTAGTTTGCGGGTTGTTTGGCATCGCCTGCTGTTGCACTCGAGTGCCATTCACACACACAGACTCACATACACACACTCGTCTCCGTACAGACAACACCCGTTAATGGGTCAATAGTTTCTGATAACCAACAGGCAACCAAACTCCGGCCTAGAGTCCTTTTGCATAATTCATGGCTCCCCAAAAAGCAACCCAAAGCGAACAAAAGCCACAGCAAAAAGTTTTTGTTTTGGACCAAAAGTCATTTCAGTGGAAATTTGATTTCACGCGAGGCACAACCAGCAGTCGATGGCAGTTGGTAGTTGGTAGTTGGCACCAACAATGAAACAGCCGACAGAGGATGCAGGCTCAGGCCCAACTACGAGCACATAAAAACGTATTAAGCATATTATCTAGGCAGGCACAGACGCCTGCCAGACTTTGGATTTGCCGGTTCTTGACATCGCCCGGAATAGGAGCCCAAAATCGGGATGACACGGGGCTGCGAGCGGAAGCAGGAGCCATCCTCGTCTAATGAAACTTCAGATTTTTGGCTTTGTTTTCGTTATGGAAATGAGCCAGTCAAACCAGCCAGGAGCAACCTTACGCAGATGCACCGAGGAAAAATGGGTTAACTATAATCTACCATGAAAATAGCCATTAAAAGGTTAAGTTAAATAAAATCCACGGCGTTTAGCTATTTTTTTTATGATTTTTATTTATGATTTTTGGCCTAATAAATGCGGAACTTAAATAATAACAGAATTATATTTTGGCATTTTGGTGCTATATTTGTATTTTTACCAAAATGTGGTTTAATTCTCTAAAAATCTGTATTTAACATTTTCATTTTAACGTTGATCAAATTTTTGACTCATTTTCATGTCAGTTATTTCCAAGTTTCCGAAGACTTGTAAAAAAGGTGACTCACAATAGCACTTCCAGAGTCCATAACTTTTCCCAATTTAAACCGATTTCAAAGTGGCATACCTCTAAAGACTTGTGTTTCGATTCTCAAAAAAACTGCATTCAAATTTTTCGTTTTAACGTTGATCAAATTTTTGACCCATTTTCATGTCAGTTATTTCCAAGTTTCCGAAGACTTGTAAAAAAGGTGACTCCCAATTGGACTTCCAGAGTCCATAACTTTACCAAATTTAAACCGATTTCAAAGTGGCGTACCTCTATAGACTTGTGTTTCCATTCTCAAAAAATCTGCATTCAAATTTGTGTCTTTAACGTTGATAAATTTTTCTTGTTATTATTTTCTGACCTAAGTCAAAAAACTAGATTCACTCCGATATTGCTTTAAGTGTAGCTGCTAAGATACGGACAGGGCCATATGATGCAGCACACACATGTGGGCGGGTGAACGTTTCGGCGTTTGTGTCTGGGTGTGCGCTTGAAACAATGTTGTCAACAACAGCCGACGCAGAGCAAGGGCTATAACGAAAGGGCAACAGTGCGTATGAGTGTCATCATCAGCATTGATTTGGGGAGGCCTTTGAACAGGTATGAGCATAGTACGATTAAAGCTTGTTATTTAAATTGGCTTAGAGCCTTATAAGGGTGTTATTGTGAATCGTTTAAAAATTAAGGATTAACGTGCAGCTTATTGATATTTACTTGTTTTAGTATTAGCTTATTATATACTTTAAATTTATGAAAATATTATTATTTTATAGGTATTATTATTTCTTATGTACAGGAACCCTCTTGTGATAGTGCAAAACCATATTAATCTTTAACCAATTACGGATTATAATTAACAGACTTTAATATATTACAAAGGCAGATATTAATTACTCAATGAAATAAATATTTCAAATGGAATATCGCATTATTTAACCGAGCAATAAATCAAGGCTTTTCCCATAGCCAAGCCATTAATCTATTTGGGCGTTTGCAAATTGCTGACTGTATTCCGAACTGGGCTTGGAACACTAATTGATTTCGAATACAATACTCATGGTAAAAGTGGATTTCGAAATCGATACGATTCGTTACAATTACCGAAGGATGGAGCTGGTGGGGAAGTGCAGAGAATTCGCTGAGAGGTGCGAAACAAACCCAAAGTAAACCTAATTAGCGACAGATTAAATCGGATTAATTTTCATTTAACGCATGAATCAAAAACAGGCTGACAGTCACTGCCAAAAGCACGAGTGTCCCTGCTCCAAATGCCCTTTCACCCACTCCAAGTGCTCCTCCATCCCTTCCTGCCATTATGGTCCTGCCCTTTTGGCGTGCTCCCCTGGGTCGCTTTTTGTTCACGCATTTCATTTTTTCTGCTGCTTTCCGCACCCTGTACTAGGGTGTATTGTTTTTCTCATAATCTTTACTTTTTAATACCCTTTTAAGAGTAAAAATTAGTTATACCTAAAATATCACTTATAATCAGTTACTATTTTATTTTTATAAAGGTGCTTCAAAACTTTGAACAATATATTTAAATGTTGCTAGGTATTAATGAGTCCTGAGACTTATTCTATTGTTTTTTTTCCGCTGCATTGCTTTGTTTTCCACCGATTTGACCCCCGCAAACACCAACGATGAGTGGGAAAAACCTGTTGGCTTGCGCATGGTTGGGTTGCTCTGGGGTTTTTTTTGGCTGGCTGGGGGTTTGTTTCAAGGGGCCACATCGAGTGCGGCTTTAAACACGCCGAAAAACACACAAACACATGAAATATGCATGGAAAATTGAATTTCCCTCGGTCCCATATTTTTGTGGGGATGGCCCAGGAAAAGCAAACATCGAATGGTGCGAACAATTTGATTTATGCGCATTTGCCGCAATTTGTTGTGTAAATAGAAAATAAGTCAGCATTTTAATTAATTTTCTGGCGAGGATTCTCCTCCACCCCGTCCCTCTTATTTTTCCTATTGCCGTTTCCTCCGTTTCTTGCCATCGTCATTTCCTTTTTGTGACTGCCCCAATTAGAAGGCAAAAAATTGCTGCAATTTTCCACATTTGAAGCGATGCCTGGTCCAGTCACTTTTTCCGTCTCAGCTTCTGTCAGCTCCACTTGAGTTCGGGCCCAGTTCAGTAGTTTCCATCCCCCTCTCACTTTCTCCCACTCTATTGACCAGACTAATTGCTAACAAAGTGTCAACAGTTTGTGGGAAAAGCCATGGCAAAAGAGAGGAGTTCAGGCGCCGTCTTAATTGCAAACGTTTATGATTTAGTTAAATAACAATTAGATGCAGTTGCTCACGCTGGAAGCCCGGCAATTGAAACGAGAGACAGTCAGGGAAGAAAAGAATAAGCCAACAAAAAGTGCTTGAAGATGAATATGCCAACTGGAAGCGGAAGTGCAGGGGTATCAAAAGACACTTCTATACCACAAAGGCAAGTATAACATATTTGGGCAAGAAATTAAGTCAAATTCCTAATTTTTAAGTCTCACAGAATTTTGTAAAAATTTAAAGTGTTGGTTAAAAAGTTGCAAAAGTTTAATGAATTTATAAGACAGCTTACGTTATTTATTTAAAGATTTTCCAATGAACAATAAATGACGGTTTGTAAAAATATATTAATGTGAGATAGATTCTATGAACTCACTGGTAAAGATTTCACAGATTCCTGCTTTCCAGTTTTGGTAGGCTACGAACCACTCTACCGCAACACCTAACACAGCCATTAGAGACTTCTGATTTCCAATCATTGCTATATCTCCTCCCCAAAAACCTATCCACCTGCTGCCTAATCCGATGCCTCATGCTTATGCATATGAAACTACTCGGAAAATGCATATCCCAGATGCCCAGCCGACGGTGGAGAGGCCTCAGACAGCTTCAATTTGCCACAAAAACACATTGGCAACATTTTAATGAATGTTGCAGCCGCCGCTGCCGCAGACAAACAATGGGAAAAGGGCTTCGAGCCCGGCTTTCAAAATGCTCGACAAACATTGGCCCGAGCGATAAAAGTAAGTAAAAAGGATGTGGAAAAGGAGCCCGCCATCGCCCGCTCGTTGGATGCAATTTGTGCAAATATTGTGGCAAGCTGGCGGCAGGAAAAGGGGCGGAAACAGATACAACTGCAGCACTCTTGGTTGAGACTACACTGAAAAAAACGGGGATCTAAAATTTCCAGTTCTTGACGATTTGTTTTTCTCAATTTGTTCGATAATATACAATATATCTATAATACTAATACTCTTTTATTTAAATTTGGAACCTTCTTTATTTAACTTTTTGTATTCCACGTAGTCGACATTTTTATATTAGTTTATAAACCCATTTTCTAGAGACGAATAATTTATTTTTTACTAATTTTGTGTAGCTAAATAAACTATAAATATAATTAAAAAAAAAACTTTTTTAATTTGGGAAATCTCAAAGAAATCTAAAATTGTGAATGTCCATTTTTTTCGTCTTTATTGTGGTCTAAAAGTAATTTTTAAAATACAAAAAAAAAACAAACACTTTTTTAGCTGAAATCCTACATTTAGTTTTAAATGAGCGTAACAGCTTTGTATAATATTTGTTTGTTACTATAATATAGTATATAGGATTAGACAGACATTACAAATTTTTAGACCATTTAGGGAACTTTATTCTTTACTTTAGATCACGCTTTAAAGCTTAGTGCATGCCTAGGCATAGGCATTTTTGCATGCGGCGCATGGCTGCATTTTTTGGGCTTACCAGGGAGTTGGAACACGGGGAGTTGTGGTGAACTAGGGGCAAAAGGATGAGACTGCACTGCATGTAGGCGAGAGTTGCTGACTCCGAGTCCCTGGGAGCCTGAGGAGGAGCACAAGGAGGGGTGACGAGGCTTGGGCCGAGTCGACGGCATGATAAACGTGCTGCCAATAAATTACACTGCGTCAAGGCAACGGGTCCTGCTTCCTGGATTCTAGATCCTGGATCCCGGCACTTGGTTCCTGGGTGGAGAGCAGCATCGGAGCCGCTGCACATTTCTGCTGCCGCCGTACCATTTAAAATTTACTACAATTTTCTTTTGGCTTTCACGTGCGCACCCCGCTCATACGGTAAACAATTTGAATGCTTTGGCAGGCAGGACACGTAGACGAGGAGCAGCCAGGACGCTTCAGGAGGCGAACCACTGACTGGGGATGTCTCTTTTCCCCCAGCAACTATCTTGGCGATGGCGATTGCAGAGTGACACGAACGAGTTGGGGATCGCTTTGATTAGCTGGCTTTACTCACGAGTACACCAATAAAGTTTTCAAAAATATTACCTTGAATGTTTTTACTCTATAAAAAAAAGGTCACGTTAAATATTTAGTATTTATTATGACAATACATTTTCAAAAATTATTTCTATATAAATGTTTGCGGGAAGCGGCCAGTACTTACTTGAAGTGCTTTACTTTCATTTTAAGCTATGTAGCCACCTTTTTATTAAATAATTGTTTTAACTTAATGTACTTATTTCAGTGATTGGATAAATTCGGAATTTGTCGAAATCGTTAAGTCTTTTGTTAACTTAAAGGAAATTAAAAGCATGCAAATTTTATTTCACATTTGCAAACTATAATTTTCGAGAAAACATTAAATATTTAATACAAGTGAAGCACTTGTAACACTTCCTTCAATAACGCTAAATTTACCTAGAAGAAATACTGAACTTCGACCCTTTCCAAAGCAGTGATTGATTGCAGAACAAGATTAATCAAGGGCGAATGAATATTTTAAAAATCCCTTTGCACGCTCCCCTTTTTAATATTGATAGTTCAACAGTTTCCCACGTTGTGTGGCCCTAATCGGAGCGTGCTGGGTTCCTGGGGCCTCCAAAGCCCTCATCTCTACCCACAGAAGCTTAAGCTGGTTCCTTCGTTAGGGGGCAGTCCCCTTTCCCTTCCTGTCGATCCCCTCTAGAGCAGCAACAGGACAATCGTAGCGTAAAAAGTTTGCTCTTTGTTCCCGTAACCCAAACTATGCTTACTCAATCCGCTGCCCCACCATCGTTTGCAGCCATTTGCAATGCAAACACTGCCAGGAACAAGGAGATGCAGCCAGCAGGACCTCTTTTTTCCTACCCATACAAGCTGGGCACGCATCTAGCGTTGTGTAATATGCTCTGCGATTTATGTTTGTACTAAGCCGGAGGACTCTGGAGAGGGAACAACCACTCGCATACTGGAGCAAGACCCAAAACCAGAAACGAAAGAACATAAATTGAAATGTTCTTAGCAGAAAAAATATTGAAATCATATTTGGGGCAAGTGCAGGAGCATGGAACAGACGCACTTGACTTTAGACTGCGAACTCAGTGTCGGGTGGAATCCGGATTCGAGTGGTCCAACCACCCCTCACACAAACATCACACAACTCACAAATGACAAACATCAGTAAAAAAAAGAATGAGGACATGGAAATGCAACTTTAAAATACCCTGTAGCATTTTCTTTTTAGCAAGGCAAAATTAAATCAGAATCAATCTTGTATGCAGCTTAAAATGTATATATTTTGACGAAATTACTTGTTAAATAATTAAATTCCTTTTTATAAATTTATTGTTTATTTATATGCGTCCTGTACAGGAACAAAATAATTTAATGTTGAACCCTAAAAAGTAATAAAAAATAAATGGTTTAACCTTCAACCCAAACTCATTTTACTTTGACTAATGGTAAATAGGTGGGATAAAGAGGATATGCGCATATACCCTTAAAGATTTACTAATGGACATGAAAGGAAATATGAAATGAAAATCGAAAAAATTCAAATAGAAGATTTCATTTTTTGCGTTCACGCTAGCAGAAGGACTTGGCAAGTAGAAATGGCGAAAACACGAATTCAGATCCAATGAAGTTTTGACTGCCAGAACAATGGAGTTTAATAGATGAATCAAGACACGCCTTTGAGAAAAGTACAAGAAGTCAATTCAATTGTCTGCCAGCCGCATATAAAATCGTCTTGTGTATATTTTAGCTGCTTTTATTCCTTCACTCAACGCTCCACTTTATGGCTTAATACAATTTTTATGTTCTGGCCATTTTGAAGAGTCAACTGCGGCGTCTAAAGAGCAGCACTGGGATGATGGGACACGCGTCCAATAAAAAGCCGAAACATTTGCGGGAAATTGGGCACCTTGTTGGGGGAGGTTCGGTGGTAGGGAATGTCAACTGTTCCAGTTCCTTCCCTCCCCCTTTTCTTGGGCCCCTCACCTGTTTATGCGAGGATATAAAATGGTTTTATGTGCGGGTCTGGGCCCAATTTAATGCTAATCGCCATCATCATACGTTGAAAGCGCTCGTAAAGGCACTTCAACTTCATTCTTATTATTAGCGCTATTTAAGAGAGTGAACTGCGGGAAAAGTTTTGTAAGAAAACTCGGGGGAAAACCCAATTTCAATAAAACAAAATTAGTTGTAAGCAATTTTCGGTTTTATTGTGGGCTTAAAATTAAACTTCACTGCTCATTGGTAACTGAAGTTGGAACCGCCATGAAAGCAAAGCACAAATTACTTAATGTTTGAAATATTACCCGGAAAGAATCGCTTTACAAAGGGTTGTATAAGAAAACACAGAGAATTTCTTAAGAAATAAAAATAAATAGTTTTATTTGCAGTGTGCTTTAATTACAGTTTTCTTTCTGAGTAATTACCAGCTCAGTTTTAATACCCTAAAAGATTTAAACTACAGTTTTGAAGCGTTATTAGACCACTATTAACGCACTTAATAAATATTGTACTCGTTTCTAATGCTTCAGCTTTGCATTTGGTTTTTGTCAGGATCAAGCATCCTACGGCAATTACTCGGTAAGCTTAAATCAAAACCCTTGAATTATCAGCACACAAATAAACAAGGTTTGAATATTATAATTGCATTAACATTAATGTGCAGCTTGCCGCAAACAATACATGCAATAGATCCCAGCATCTATACCAACTAACTGAAATTTGCTCCTGGGCTCGAGCAACAGGAAATTGGTTAAGTAAGGTGGGCGGAGAAGCCAGGGTTAAGGGCTGAGGGCAAGTAAACAACCGAATTAGTGTTCATTAATTAAGCAAACATAAACACATATATAGTGCATTCGAAAATTTTCAGTAGTTTAAGCAGACAGGAGGCTTAAGCGGAAATATGGGGGTGGCCACGTGACGTATGCGTAATCCTGTTTATTGGATATCTCTAACCATTTCGCATTGCGTTTTATCATTCAGGCTGCACCAACACAATTTCCCATTGTCAACATAAATTAGGATTTAAGCATATAACTACTGATTGTGGAGGAGCTTCGTGGGGCTAATTAGGCTTTTGTTCGGGCCAGCATGGCACCAAATTAAATTCATAAAAGCGACTCACATTCAAGAGGACTGAGAGATAGGTAAATGCATGTTTATTTGCACATTATTGAGGATGGTTTGTTGGATTCGAGAATTAATACCACACTTGAATAGATTCTAAGCTTTTGGAATGTGAGGCTACACTCGTGTTGAAATCAAGAAAGTCGGCTTAAAATGCTCATAATTAAATGGAATAAATTTCTATTATTTTGCTCATGTGTGTGTGTTGTTAAGAATTGTGTTTAAAGTAGTACTTTTGGCGCCGTAAATAGTATAATTACAGGTAGTAAGCCCCGTAAATTATAAGTAATTTATGTAGACAATTATTGCTCAGGCATAGAATAGAAAAACTAATTTCCATAAATCCAAAAATCCTTAAAAACCATATGGTTAGGTTATATTAGCAAACTCAAAACATGTGTGTGATATAGGGAAATCTTTGCCAATCTTGAAGCTCATATTTATTCACTGACGACAGCCAAAGAAGGATGAACTAATTGCACAGCACATGTAATACCCCCTTCTCACTTATACTCCTTAAACTTATCAATATGCATGACGAACATTTTGACAAGATTTTTAGGGCTCGTCATTTGCATTTTACATACTTAATTGTTTTCCCATTACAGGCAGCCGAGTGACTGCCAGAGCTTCATTAGCACCAGGACACATGAGGTCCAACCCCTCCCCTCTTGACTTTACCTCGCTGGAAGTCAGAACGATTAATGTCAACTTGCTTAATAGCATTCCTTTTGCCTCATCACGAAAAGCGGCTCACCGAACTTAAAGCCTTCTGTCCCCCCCTTCCTCCGCCTCCAAGAGATGGGAAATTACTGGAAACGTATAACCCCCCCCCCCCTCCCCACACCATTTGGGCGAAACTGCAGGCTCAACATGTCATGTCACTTTTGCGGATGGGGCGGGAAGCTGCGGTTGTTCGCGTGATGAATTACACACTCGCCGAAGGACACGATGATGAAGTGCCTGTCATTCGAAGGCTGAAAGAATGCCCAACTGCCCGTCCGTCCGACCTTCCATCCGTCCTTCCGTCCTTCTGTCCTTCCATCCTCCCGTCCATTTGTCCGTCCAGCATTCTGTCAACTTGTCAGTTCGTCAAGCTCCGCTTGGCAGCTGCTCGTATTGCTGTAAGTCATTTGCATAGAGCGTCTTCCGCATAATTTATCGACACTTGAGCAAAACTTTAATTACTCCCCAGCCCGAGGACCGAAACATTTTTCGCCTAGTAATGTGCCTGGGGGCAAAAATCTCTAGAGCGGGGGGAGGGGGTTGGAGGGGAAAAAGATTTCCACCATGTGAATTTTCGCATATGGGGGAATTCTCCAAAAGCCTGTGTCCTTTGTCTGCGAAATTCAATGCGTGTTTCCAGTATATCCTTTGGCCATACATAGCGCACATTTTGCAATGGATTTGGGAAGGGGTTCGGGTAGTTTTTACTGGCTGGGTGTGGACTTTTCCCCCCCTCTCCCACTCCCTCTGACTCCCGCCTAATGGCCTTTAATTGAGCGCTGGGAAAACGTTCAAGTGTTTGCGGCTGTTGAAAATTTTGGGAAATTCGATATTGAAAATAAAGTGGCTGTAATGCCCGGCTTGGCCAGATTCATCCAAGCCTCGGATTGCCTTGGGATTTTGTGTTTTTGTGCTTGAGTTTGCCGCTCAGGATTTGTTTGCTGAGTGGCATAATGTGTATTGTATAATAAGTGTATTGTACTTGCAGAATTATGGCTCAGTGGTAAAATTGCCTGGGCTCATGTTATTCCTTCAATTTTTTTGATAATATATATTAAGGATGACTCGGCTGGCCTAAAAGGTTTATAGTTACTAAAAAAACAGAAAAGGCTTTATTTTATAATGTTGAAAATAACTTATATTTAAAGGCCTCTTTACACATTTGATTTCTTATTTAAGATTTTGTCTTTCCGATTTTTTGATTTCAGACCTGATCTTAAATTTTAAAATCTCAAATAAGAATTCATAATGTGTAAAAAGGCCTTAACTAATTCAGAAATTCTGAATTTCTTGACGCATAAAAAATATTACAATAATTACTGTCAATGTAAAAAAAAAACCAGCTAAAACTAAAAACAAAAATAGACTCCGATCCAATTCATGCCAGAATGCAATCACACATCTGCTGGCAGACGCGCCTGCGCAGATTTTCGACGCAGTGAAGTGGTTTGGAGTAGTCCTGGTTATCCTTGGCGCCGGAGAGGAGCTTCTGCAGCTCCTGCACGGCTCCAAGGCAGTCACAGTACTCGGCGAGTCGGGGATTGCGGCACAGGAAGTTGTCGCAGCAGATGGGATCGCATTTGTGCCTGGGTGCCCGGTACTCTTCCTCCCGACATCGATTCCGTATGTATTCGCGGTGGCACATTTGACGATAGTAGGCGCGGAGCTGGCGCCTCTGATCCGCCCGCCTCATATCCCGCATGAAGGGAGCCTCCGGATCCTTGCGATCCAGGAAGTGGCAGATCTCACACTGGCAACCCGGCGGTGGACAAGGCTTGCAGGACTTCCTGTCCTTATTACTCTTTTCCGTTTGCTTGCATTTGGGTGGAACTTTCAATACATCTTTGGGTTCTTCGGGCTTGTACTTTTCAAAGTCTTCTGTGGATCCTATATTGGTGGGTATTTGGGGATCGTTGCCGCAAGGATCGTTGCCCCAAGGAAAATCTGGTTTCATACTAGGACTTCCTTTGTCGGATTCCCTTGGCACTTCCGGTGTTTCATTTTTCTTTTTATCCGATCCTTCTCCTTTGTCTTTATCGATATCTTCATATATATCCTTGTATATATTTTGGTCTTTATCTTTACCTTTATCTTTGCCTTTATCTTTGCCTTTATTTTTGCCTTTATCTTTGCCTTTATCTTTGCCCTTACCTTTGCCTTTATCTTTGCCTTTATCTTTGCCTATATCTTTGTCTTTATGTTTACCTTTATCCTTGCTTTCATCTTTGCCTTTATCTTTGCCTTTACCTTTGCCTTTACCTTTGCCTTTATTTTTACCTTTGGGTTTTGGTTTATCTTTATCTTTGTCTTCATCTTCATTTGTATCCGTTCCCTTATATGAATCCTCATCAATATCTTTATTTTTATCTTTAGTTTTATCCTTATCTTTATTTTTATCTTTAGTTTTATTCTTATCTTTATTTTTATCTTTAGTTTTATCCGTATATTTATTTTTATCTTTAGTTTGATCCGTATCTTTATTTTGATCTTTAGTTGTATCCTTATCTTTATCTTTGTCTTTCGTTTTATCTTTATTCTTATCTCTTTCTTTGTCTACCCCTCCGTCTTTATTCTTGTCATCTCCTTTATCCTTGTCATCGCCGGTACCATCGGCTCCTTCGCCTCCCTCGCCACTTCCTCTATCTTCCTTTCCATTTCCGGTTCCGGTCTTATCTACTCCAGTTGGTTTACCTTTATTAGGGTAAGGTCTTCCGGGTCTGTGACCATCACCAAAACCTCCATGTCCATCGCCACCTCCTTGGGCTTCATTTTCTTTCGGTTTCTTGGGCTTGCAGCATTCATTATAGGTCCTGCAAAGTGGATCTGGCAAAGGCTTTGGCTCGAAGCACTTCAGAAACCTCTCGTACAACTCATTGTAGTCCTTGGGCTCTGGGCTCTGCTGCTCCTTCTGTCCCTGGAGCCACTCCCGGAATTCCTTGTTATAGGGACGGGGATCCATCTTGTACTTAGCCCACTCGTACTGAGTGCACGCATTTCCAGCTTGGCCACAATCCATGGGACAGTACCAGTGACGGCGTCGCAACCCATGTGGTTCCTTTTTCGGTTTGGGATCCATCTCTCCCTCCAGCTGTCGATTAACTCCAAGGGGATCATGGGGATCGGGTGGATCATTGCAATATATAGACTCATAAGCTTTTCGGGGATCCAGCTGTAGTTTCACATTGGGCATTAGCTCCATCTCCGTTTGCAGTGCCTGGCGGTTGAGGATGAAGGGTTTACAAATCTCAGGATTCATGATATTTCCCGCTGGCGTTATCCTGGGAGATGGAGGGGGTTCCTTTTTGGGGCGACGCAGCTGGGTGACGCCACTGCTGACCTTGGCCAGGCAGTCCGAAAGCACCTGGTTGAAAGCCACCGACTCGGGCTGCTGGCTGGGCGAGCCGACGCCATAGAAGCCCAACGTGTCCTTGTGAGGACTCTGCTGCCAAGCGAGCAGCACGTCGTCCTTGACCATGTCGAAGGGTCGCCCACGGCCCTCAGCCCCGAGAGAGTTGGTCTCGTCCTTGTTGGTGTGGCAATGTGACTCCTCCATTGGGATCCAGGCATCCTGAATGTTGCCCCGCCACATTTCCTTGCAGGGCACAAAAAGGGAGTTGTTAATGGTTGGTGGAGGGTCAATCTCCTGGCAAGCGGATCGGCGCCGCCTCATTTCCTGTTTGATAGAAAAGTACCACTCTTAATTTTCTTTCACTATTCAATTTTGTATTTCTGTTTTACTTCTGTGTGCCAAAGGGCCCGAGTTCCGGGGATATGAGAGCTGGAGCTAAGACTCAGCGATGATCCCAGTCCCAGCCCTTCTGTCCATCTCTACAATGATTTTTGGATGCATTAAATATGTAGTGAACATTTGAGGAACAAAAATATTTTTCATTTCGCAAGCGTTTTTATAAATGTGAGTTGACATACGGCTTAAAACCACAAAAAAATACAACAAATTAGAGATCATACATAATAGGGCTAAATTTTTTTTGTACAATTTTTAACAAAATTTTCTCACTTTTGGCATTGCCAGTAAAATTTTTAAAACAGAATTTCCTTTTGTTTATATTTTAGGAAGCCAAGTAATGCTTTTAAAGTATGATTGCCACCTCGACTTTGTGAAAATCCAGTCACTGAAACCTAGTCTCTGGCAGTTTTAAAATGTGTTTAGCCAGAGGATGCACTGCTTTTGCATCCATGAGCTTCAATTAAAGTTTGCACACTTTAAATTGCTGTCCCAGATTCAGGCCATAATGTTCCCCCAATCGAGCCATGTTTAGCCATACAATTTCCTGCCCATTGCCACATAAATTCGCACACGAAAGAGCCTGACAAGCCTGTGCTATTTATGGAGCAGTTCCTGTTCAACCAAAAAAGGGAAAAATACTAGAGGAACAAAAAGCCAAAGTCAGCTGCTTTTAGTGCTGGTGGTTGGCTGTGAGCGAAGTACATATATAGAGGAGCATAAATCCAAAATTGTCTTTTGTCGCATAAATATTTTACTTGGGCCTTTAGAGCTAAGGTCCTGGCAACTGGAGAAGCAGCAGCAGCAGTGGTAGCGACGACATAGACAATAGGCCAAGCTGGGATAGGACATGAAACGACATTATTTCTTATTATTAGAACAGCGCAAATAAATGAGACTCGGAAGGCAGAAGGATGTCCCCCCGATGGCACTTTGTTTGCCCTGCCAGCACCGCAATTCCCACATGTCTGTCTTCATAAATGCTTTATCTCCGGCCAGCACACACACGGAGGCTCAGTGTGTTGGCTTTTGTAATTATGTGCATATAATAAAGTTGACCTAAATAAAAATAAGCGCCGACTTTAGCGCGTTAAATAAAAGCCAATGCCTGAATATACACACACAGTGGACAATAAAAGGGGGATATTGCCATAAGTACAATAGTCATATTGTGTTGATGTTGTTCCTGGGCGGGAAGTTCATTAAATGATAAGCCATCGACATTTGGCCGAACAATTGGGGGATCAGGCGATGCAATTTCAGACCAGTTGAGAAACAATCACTGGTAATTGGGGGCTTTAAAGGGGCGCGTGCTGAAGAGCAAGACATCAACATGTAAATAATCATAATTGATGAAGGAGTTGAGGAATTTACGCCCTGGTATATCTGCAAAGAGACGTGTTCCCTTGGCAAATTTATTGCGCTATTTATTAGACGACCCTTTGCGCATTCTCGCCATCTGAAAATAAATTCATAAATTCAGCACGAAATAGCAGACCTCGCATATGCTTACTCTGCGCTCGCGAATTTGATTCTTTTTGTGCTGAATCTGCTTCGGCGTTATCCATTAAATGCGATGAATCAACTGTTGGCCACCATAAACAATCTTTGACTCAGTTGCCGCCTTTCCTTGCCCCCCCCGCTGCTCATAAAACGTCAGACGGCGGATGGCAAGCGGAAATTTATGCTCGCCATTTTGCGAGGACATGTTTGTATTCTGTGTGCATGTCTGCGTGTGCGTGTATTTGACTTCCTGTTGACGTGCAAGATGGTCGACAAAAGAGCGTCGACCACTAAAGGGCCGGGAAGGTTCTCAAATTGCCGGGGAAATCGCCGAAAGATTTCTTTTCTGGCATAGTGCATTAATAAAATAAATGTCTGTTTAAATATTTTCTCGAAGATTGCAATTATCATTATCCAGTGGATAATATCCACTACAAAATATTCTGACCAAATCTAAATAAATATTAGGTAAATTTAATTGTAATTAAATTATATATATGTTCAATATTAAATATTATAGATGTATATTTTAGACATTGATAAGATATATTTCTTCAGTTGCTGATGCTTTTCTTTGGGGGCGTTGAAAGTCTTTAAGGGCTAAATATATTTTTCTAAAAACCTAATTTACGAGAATTTCAAGTACAATAATGTACTTTTTAAATTTTGTCATTCCTATAGGATTTGTTATTCGTTATAATTCGCGGGACTGACTCTTTTGTTTGCCAGCTATTTGCATTTCAGTCCGATTCCTTGTCTTCTTTTCAAGTGCAGTCAGTTCTTTTTGTCATTGCGCATTTGAACAAAAATGTGGCCAATAAAAATGGCAACTGCTGGTGGATAACATCAAAGACAGGAATGACGAAAACACAGGCTGAGCCAGATGAAGAAAATATTACGAAAAAAGGCGGAAGGCAGAAGAAGACAAGATAATTGATTGTTTGATTCAATCGCAAAGTCAAATGCTTTTTTTTCGAAGCTGGTACAAAATGGTTTTTGGATGATTGCGTAAGCGACAAAGGAAACGCACCGAGCATTGAAAATTGGTTACAAATTCTGATTAGAAGCGCCAGCAAAACAGACAGAGGTAAAACAAGGCCAAAAAGGAATAAATACTGGAAAGAAGACAAATTGGGCGTCACTTGCCCGGTGGGTGTGGCAGTTGTACAAATTGAATTGTATTCGGTTCGAGGGCATTGATAAGACAAAGCAATCAGTCAGCCAGTCAGGAAGTTTGAAAACTGGCCAAAAGTAAAGGCAAATTGGATGTGAGTGTGCAAAATAAATGTTGGCAGCATCGAAGGATGATATAATTGGTAAAGTGATCGATTAGATGTGTGAAATGAATTATACGGTATTGTCAAAGACGCGATTGCATTTCGATTTGCGAATTAACCAAATTATTAGAATTATTCAAAAGTGATTGCAAATAATTGTTTATTTAAAATAATCGAAATTATTTGTAAAGTGCCTTTATGGAAATGGAAAAATCTCTTAATGCATAAAATGTTTAATTAATGTAATTGAAACTACATTGAACTCAACAGATTTGTAACATTTCACCCCATTAATTATGTCTGCTTATCGCACTTAAATATAAAACTTAACACATTTTTACGCTCGATTGAACAGTGGATATCATTCACACAATTTGGTCCATTCACGAACATTACTTCTGGAGGCCCCGAAAGCAAATCGAACTGAAACCGCATTTGAATTACATTTCATCATTTTATCATTTCGCCAATTTTGAGTTCTCAATCAATTTGCCGCAAAAAGTATTCGCTCATTCGCAATTTTGCATTTTGCCAATTACAGTATAGCTGATTGGATTGTTGCCAATCTTTTTCTGATTGTTTTTCCTCATTTTTTCCGAAAAGCATGCATGTGTGAGTATGTAAAGTGTCTGTTCAGTACTTCCCCGGCATTCCAGGGTAACTCAATTAAATCGAACTGCAATCATATTCACCTGCATCCGTTTCCGCTTCATGCTGCACATTGTTCCAGCTCCCCACGGCTGCCTGGGAATGTATCTTTAAAATTCGAATTCATATTACAGATTACAAATTCGCAGCATGTTTGTCATTCCACAGTTTTGTTGTTGCTGCTGCTGCTGCCAATTTTCGGTTGTTTTATTTATTTTTTCCGAATTTTCCCGACCCCCGTCGTGTGTTTTCCTTTTTTGGTCCAGCACGGCCATTTTTAATTGCGTGGCATTGTTGCTGGTTTTGTTGGGTTTTCTTTATATATGTACATATAGATTTCGTCCTGCCGTCAGTCTGATGTTTGTGTACGAAGCGCTGTCCTTTATTTGATTTCAGTTTCATTTCGAAAATTTGTAATGCGCCTCGTGTAGCGACGGGTCCTGTTCCGTGCCTGTTCCGCTGTCTGCTTGGCGAAGGATAATGAAACTATGCGCTTGTCGCCATTCCGTTTGTTTTACACGCCCACCCAAACTCCCACTGCGAATTTGGTCTAAAGTGCGCCCTCGGTTGGAGCAGCCGCCCGAAATGGACATGTGATTGGCACCCGTCGGATGGCCCTGAAATCTAGGGCCCACTGTACGTGGTTTTCGCTTCCTTCCTTTCGGCCACGCTGTCATCATCATCAGGAGCTGACAGAGCAGCTGGTGTGGGTTTTAGTTGGGTCCCACTGCTGCGGCCCGTCTGTGGCATTTCAATTTCAATTTTAATGCCAGCCACAAAAAGGCGCAAATAAAACGTACGAAATCATTATTCCTCACTATTTGCTCAAGGTGTACCGCCAGTTGGGAACTTTTCGGGAGTGGGAAGGTGGAGGGCGTATCAAGGGATTACCAAAAAAGTTGAGGGAAATTCGCTTCACCAGCTTCCACATTACAAGAAAATCTCAAAAGAACATAAGCTTGTGAGTGGTTTTAAGAGCAGAACATGTCTGTTTGTTAAAAGTAAAAAATATATAAATATACGAGTAAAATGTGTATTTCAATGATTAAACCAACTGATGTGTTTTCATTATTGAAAAACACATTGCTTATTTCACAGAGTTCGGAATCTAAATAAAACTTATCTGAACTTACAATAAGAAATATCACTTAATAATGTCTTAGCCACTAAATATTTTCTTTAACGCTTCAAAAAAATAGATATGTTCAGATGAGAACTTGCTTTAATAATGAACATCCCAAATAATCAGCAAGCAAACCAGGTCAAAATTTATACTAAACATTTATCGTTTGCCTTTGTGTATATCAATTAATTTATTATTGTATAATAAACAAGAAAGGAAAGCTAACTTCGGGCGGAGCCGAAGTTGATATACCCTTGCAGAATACTCTGAAAATTATATTCTCCAAAATTATTCATATGCATTCTTAATACTCATCAAAAATCCCAACTTCCTAACTTTAAAAACACCAAAGTTATGGCATTTCCAATCGTTCAGTTATATGGCAGCTATAGGATATAGTCGGCCGATCCTTATGAAATTTAATAGGTAGGATTGATTGGCTAAAAATAAAACCCATAGAAAATCCCAACTTCCTAACTTAACAAACACCAAAGTTATGGCATTTCCGATCGTTCAGTTATATGGCAGCTATAAGATATAGTCGGACGATTCTCATGAAATTCGGTAGGTCAGATTGATTGGCCAAAAATAAAACCTATAGAAAATCTCAACTTCCTAACTTAACAAACACCAAAGTTATGGCATTTCCGATCGTTCAGTTATATGGCAGCTATAAGATATAGTCGGCCGATTCTCATGAAATTCGGTAGGTCAGATTGATTGGCCAAAAATAAAACCTATAGAAAATCTCAACTTCCTAACTTTACAAACACCAAAGTTATGGCATTTCCGATCGTTCAGTTATATGACAGCTATAGGATATAGTCGTCCGATCCCGGCCGTTCCGACTTATATACTGCGTGCAAAGGAAAGAAGGGTGTGTGCAAAGTTTCAGTTCGATATCTTTAAAACTGAGAGACTAGTTCGCGTAGAAACAGACAGACGGACAGACAGACGGACAGACGGACAGACGGACAGACGGACAGACGGACAGACGGACAGACGGACAGACGGACATGGCTATATCAACTCAGGAGGTGATCCTGATCAAGAATATATATACTTTATAGGGTCGGAGATGTCTCCTTCACTGCGTTGCACACTTTTGACCAAAATTATAATACCCTCTGCAAGGGTATAAAAATGATGTTTTGTGATTGCTGGAAATCAATAACAAATAAATTATTTACTATCTTAATTACCAAAACTTAACAATTAACAGTTTTATTTGTCAATATATTTCATAGCTATTCAAAGCCCAAAACCAATTTAATATTTATGAAGCTAAAATGTTTGGATATGCTTCATGATATAATGCCGGGCCTCATTTATAAAAATGTCACAGCAAATTGTGTTTTGGGAAGATGGGGGAAATCGGTGAGAACATCCACAGGGGGCGGAAAATGAAAAGCAATGGAGCAGTGATCGAGCGATTCGAGTGATCTCAAGCTGTGACTCCATCGAAATTGTGAAAGGGGGAATATTATTTGTTTATTTATTGAGCTGAAAAATAAAGAAATTATCTGAATTTTACAAACTGAGCTGAACAAAAGCGCAACTTAACGTTAAGAACTACATATTTTTTACATATATAGCTCTTTTCATTTGTCCAAAAATATTAAATGTCATTTGATAACATTGCGCATACGAGGCGTTGAACTCAAAACATTTTCGCCATTCGCCCAACTGACAATTCGATTAAGTTCGGCATAATTGTTCCTGTGAGTGCTACAATTATCAGAATATTAAATCGCTTTTTATCGTTGGCCAACTATCAGCGTATTAAAATGTCAATTAAGTTGAACATTTCTTCCTGTTTTACCCACCAACCCGTCGCTCAGTTTCCTGTGTGCCTTCAGGTGGGTTTGAATTAATGCGCAACATTTTGTATGTGATTTATTTGTTTGGTTTCGATTTTTATTTGTTTTTCTGAATCAACGTGTTTGTTATTTGCTAAAGACTTTTCAGCTGTTCTTGTTTAGTGGCAGAAAATAAATACAAATTTAATGACATTTTGCGCCATGGCACTAAATTTTATCGCGCCAAAATATCAAATAATATTTGCTACATTGAAACTGATTCAAATTTGGTCATGCGACGTGTGATCAAATCTCCGTGTTGTGAATAAAAAAATATATATCATTTTGCGAAAATCAACAGCCATTGTGCCTAACCGCAAAATCAATTTCAATTGTCAACAAAGTCAAAACAGGATGAAAATCCCACAAAAAGCAACTGGGAAAAAAAGAGGAAAACAGAGACCAAACCGAGCAGGAAAAATCATAATATAACTTTTAGCAACATGCCAGGACAACAATAAGAAAGGAACTTTGCCGTCGGCAGTCGAACAACGCCAGAAGTAGGAAAAAAAAAATGAATTCCAGAAAAACTTTGCCACTCTTTTTGCGACTTAAGAATCAGCTAGCTGAGCACTGGCCAAGGACTCCAGCGATTGGGAGTGGGATTGGAAGTGGGATGGGGGGAAGGATGGCCAGGACAGGTTGGCCAGGAATTGGTGCTGGGATTGGGGCAGTGCGTGCCTTAAAGTTTTTGCGGTTTTTTGTCCAGACAGCAGCGTAGACGGAAATGGAGATGGAGATGCAGACGCAGACAAAGTCGTGCCGGGCAACTAATGAAGCCGTTCTCGGGCGAAGTTTAAAGCCAGTCAGGAAAGCCACCAGAATCTTGGGTAATCTCCTATTTCCACTCTTTAATTCCACGAGATTCGATTATTTTCTTACCCATCAAGAAGAATATTTAATACCTACAAACAATTACGGTAAACCTAAAATATTTTCATTTAAGTTAATCGTTATAAGCTATGCGATTAACCTAATAAATTCATTTGGTACAAAAGCTAACTTTCAAATAAAATTTATAAAATATTCCTCATATTTCCAGTAAGCAATCAAGTCACACCAGAAGAGCTTCAGTTGCTTTTTGAATTTTCTGATGTGATTGCATTAATTAATTAAATTGTATCCTCTGATTTAATTAAAATGGAAATAAATAACAAATATTTGTGAAATTTAATTTATATGTATGCAAACAAATGTGTCACACTTTTTTGCTACTTTCACTGAGCTCACACTGAAGTGATTAAATATTAAATATTGGTTTTGCAAAATTATTCTTGAATTAAAGATAGGAATAATTTATCAATCATAAAATATATATTGCATATTATTGCCTTTCGAAAAATAAAGCCAGTAAATAACTTCTCTAATATATATTAACAATTTTCTCTTAGAGAATAAAATATGAAAATCAAACAGTCGTATAATTGCTGCAATTATTTTGCATACTCTGTTGCCAAAGCATTTTAACTTTTACACTTAAAATAAAATTCGGAGCACCTTGTGTGTGTGTGACTCAGACGAAAATTGTGACCCAAACATCCGGTGCAAAATATTTATTTGTGCAACAGGAAGAAAGTTGGAAACACGGCAGCCGGGAGGAGTATGGAGCAGGCGGTTTTCTACAGCGGAAATTGATTTCGCTTTGAGCGCAGAATAAGGAGCAATACTGGCACCTACCCAAAAAGGGCCAAAGGACACAACGCACATTTCCTGCGACAAATTTGCCAGGCGAAAAGGTTGCGGACAAAGTGGAAGTGGAGACGGGAGCAGAGTGCTCCTTTTAAGCGAACTTTGACTTCTTGTTTGGTACTCAATTTATGGGTCTATCGAGTTTGCTACTATGTCGTTGTTCCCCTTCCCTTTTTTTTTTGTGTCCCTGCAGAAAGTTAACTAAAAGCGCACATAAACAAGGCTTTGCCTTCAATTTTTAATAGTCGTACAATGTATTTACTTCTCGATCAATAAATCGATCTTTCATAAGCAGTTGCGGAAAAATGAACCTGTTAAGTGAATAGAGACCGAAATTGGACAGACCGAAATTCACGTACAATTTTGTAATCGTCGGACAGCATTTCATTCAATATTAAAATTTATGCGCAGGTCAAGTCCACACATTCCCGCACTCGGGCGTAGATGGAGCCCATGTCCTGCTGCCAGGACATGCCGTTGCTGCTGCTGTTTTTGCTGTCCAAATATTTATATTCATTGTGTCAGAGTGTTAAAGCGATAAAATGCAGTGTAAATACAAAGCAGCTAACCCAATTCACCCATACTGGCGTATACCGTTCCCCGCATCCTTTGAGGTCCTTCTGGTCCTTTTGTATGATTAGTTTGGGGGCGCTGCCACGCCTACGGGTCTCGGGCTGTTGACCACAGCAACCATTCGAATTATTCATGCATTTAATTTTTGTGTAATTTGCAGCAGAATTTCGGGTAACTAGCAGAGCAAAGCCAACGAAACCGAAATGTTTCGTCCTTACAAGGATTTCCTCCTCAATGTGGTCCAATCTGTGTTTTTTGGGTGGTGGCCCTCGGTTCGGATTTGTGGGCGGTGTGGATGATGTGGGTGGAATTGGCCAGTGAAAGTGTTTGTGGGTCTGACCAAAGGCAGCAAATGCTTTGCCTTCTGCGGCAAATGTTCGAGATGGAAATTTGGCTTTCCACGCATCGGGCATCTGGGAAAATGTAAACCAATATTAATGAAATTCCAATACATGTGGTTACTGGGGCATTCAGGTAATAAAATATTGTCCAATTATAAAGAATAAAATATATATCCCATTCTTAGCCCAATTGCATCATTAATTTAGTATAGGCACACATTCATCGCACACACTATCCGTTTTCAATCCTATTTAAGTGACTACTAAATTAAATAGAATTTTGGGTCCAGAATTTAGGTTATAAAAGCTAGACTGTATTTTCCTCTTCCACTGTATCAAAAATATTTCATTGTTTATTTAAAAATTTACATTTTCATTTATTCATGTTACCTGTGTTTTTTATTCGCAGCTTTTGCATGTATGGATTCAATTGTTTTTTAATATTTGCCTTTTTGACGTGGTGAATTTTACAAAGTTTTTATGCAATACATGGCTATTAAATTAAATGAATAATTTATAAGTAATTGTCAGTTGGCGTACTAAAGCCTTTTTTGAACCAGCACAAGCTTTTGTGCCCACCCTTCAATCTAACCTTAAGTTGCCTTAATTTGTGTTGCGTTTCGTGACTTTGCTTGGATACCTTTTATGCCCTCAACCAACCCACTGATAATCAGTGAAACAACTACAGCAAATAGCTTAATTTGTAAGCCTTTCGATGGAATGACAGCTACGTGCAGGTGAACTAATTAAACCAACCACGACCACGACTAAAGTAGCAAAAGTCGCGCAAACTGGGGAAGGGAATCCAAATCAAAATCAGGGTGAGAATCAGAAACCAGATCCAAAACCAACCAAGCTGCCAAAGCTCTTCTCACATTAATTATTTTTGCATCACAAATATTGAGAACGCACGAGTCGACCAGAGTTTGCAGCAGTTATGATAATTTTCCATGGCCAGAATTACCACCTCAGCCAGACCGATACACTTAGGAAAATAACTACAGATGTAAAAAATATTTCAATAAAATATTTTTATCACAAAACATTTTGTTTACAGTTTAGATTAAGGTTTAAGTCAAATTATATAATAGTTCCAATTTTTAGAGTTTGTGTCATCCTAAAATTATAAAATATGACAATAATATCGTTTGAACCGAAGTAAATATATATCATTTGTTTTATTTTGGTTGAGATTTTATGATATTATTTAACAAATATTAAAGTCCGTGAGTTTTTATTGTTTCTTTACCATTAAAATACCTTTATAATATTTAAAGTGGTGGATTTGCCACTTCAGAAAAGTGTTTTTTTTTTAAGTGCAACAGTTTTAGGTGAGCAGCGAGCAGAAAGCTTGTGACTGGGTAACTAGGAGCAGTAAGTACCTGCTGCCGGTACTACAAGTAATTTCCTTAATGATGTTGCACCGCTGTGGCATTATCTTGTTTGTAGCCCTGGCCGCCCAGTCTCGGATGATAATTTATGCAAAATATATGTGAGTGGAGACCGAAATATACCCCCCCAAATCCCCCAGCCACGTTGGCTACCTCATGTGCATGATATGCATAAAGTTTCGCCCGTTCCATCTTCGTCTGAGAGTTGCATGCCAACTTTTCCAGGCCCGCCCAACTAACCTGAGTTGATGTTTTGGCCCGGCCAGAAAGGGGGCTCTAACCCGGCTTGTTTCTGGTGTCTGTGTGGTCCAATTTACACGATTTCACTTTGGCAGCTCCCCAGCACCGGCATCGTTGATCCTAATGCCTCGAACGGCAATCCCCCCGTATTTATGGTTAGCTAGTTGCTACGTTCTCCGCACTGTGAATTAACTAATGACCAAGTTTGCAGCATGGACAGGTAACCGAGAAGCTATCTTTGGCCTGCCATTCTCCACCTGACCATCCGCTTCCCATCACGAGTAATTAATTTGCTAAATACACAGTTGATGTTGGAAAAATTAGCACATTCGCCGGGTATGTATTTATCAAATCGGCAATGATCTTATTCAATTATGTTGTGCCTTTAATGTGGTAACTCTTTTAAATTTGCACAATGGTGAGGAAAAGTTCACAGTCTGCTAAGGCTTTTAATACAAATATAAGTATGTAACTTTTAAGTCTGTGTATCTATATTCTAAAAAAATGTTGCAAAAGTTTGTTTGTTTTTGGCTTGTGAAACCCATGAAACCCCTTAATAGAAATGGTGTGCATAAAAAACTAAGTATATTGTATTTGCCCTCAATTAATGAAATCAAATGAAGTTTTTACAAATTGTTACACTATATTTTTCGGCTTCCCTTTGTTTAATTGTCCTTAACGCCAGGCGCATTACCCAAACTCCTGGCCCTTGAGGACTCAGTCCTCTCACGCATCCATTATCGCTGAGCACTTTACAAGTGTTTAACGTCTAATTAAGTGGCTGCCGTGGCAGTGGATGTAGTTGTAGTCGTAGTTGCAGTTGCAGTAGAAGTGCAAGTAGCTGTAGCTGGCGCCGAAGTTTGTTTGCCATGGCACTTTGGTCGAGCAGCTCGAGCAGCGCGTTTTTAATTAAGTTTTTGACACTTGCATTTGGCGCCTCTGCATCGGGATAAGGGGCGTGGCATCGTCCTGCCTTTGATGGAATCGAAGCTTCGGATCTGGAGTGCTTTTATACCTAATGCAGTTTGAAGCGATTGAAGGCGAGCTGAAGAACTGTTCAGATTAGCTGAATGATACGCAATTAGAGGATGTTTTCATAAGAGCAGTGGCTGAATTTTTGAAAGGTTTTTAAGTGGCAGAAACTAATCGTGAAGAATGGTAGGTTCAACAATTTTTAATTAAATTTATAGTAAAACAAATTAAATGAAAACCAAGATAGTACTAACGCGGAAAAAGAGACCTTAAAGAGATATCTCTCATAAATTGCAATTTTTCCTTCGTACAGAATTCGATTTAAGTTTTTTTTTGCTTCACCAAAAGGACTTGCCTTGGCTCTTTGATCGACACCTTTGACTTGCCGCCAAACTCTTCAGTTGCAGCTGCCCTCCACTTCGGAGCTCTTAACCCACATCGACCCCGTGAAGGATGCACAAAGCCAGGGCGAACTTTTCTGAATTTCATCCTTTGTGCTCGTCTCTCGGCCTTTGACAATTTTCGCTTTTGGTGTTTTCACAAGTTGCATAAAATAAATTAAAAACTGCTTTTGCCTGGATTTGCATGTTTGCCATTCGCTCGCAAATGAGCGAAAGTCAGCCGAAAACTCTCCACCAGCTCCTTGGGAATTGCCTTTGATGTGCAGTTGGCAGGATAACCCCCAAGGGGGAAAGGAGTTGGCACCTCCCTGGCATATTTCATAAATATAAACAGGGGACGACAGGTGAGGGGAGCCGTGTGCCTCTGACATCTGAGGCGTCAAAGTGAAGTGAGTGGGGTGGTGGATGGGTTAGGCTTCTGCCTGTGTCAACAAAGGGTTAAAATATGCGGCCGTAGCCTTGTCCGGGGCTTGCCTGTCATTGCATTTAATTTCCGGCAGCCGGATGATGGTAATGGCAACGCCATCGACACATCCCCAAAAGAAAAGCGAAACGCAGGCGGCCAAATTGGAATTCCTTGGTCCCGAAAACTGGGTCACAATTGTCGAAAAACGAGCCGAGGAGCAAAGCCAAGAAAGTTCCATCTTCGACTTGGTATTTATGTGACATTTTTATAGCGAACATTTGCTCCTCCGTAGGACCCCGACTGCCAAACGCCCTATAGAATATCAATGGGCGAGTGGGGATGGGAATTTGGGAGAATTCCCGCCATCGATTCCCCACTCCCTCCAGTTTCCTGTCGTGGGGCCTTGGCATCTCCCTGACATTTTTATGTTTTATTGTTCGAGTTTGTCTTTCATTCTTTCGCTTTGGGTCTGCGACTCTCGAAATATTTGAATATTAAAGTGATTTAGTGGCCGGCTGAAAAATGGTGAAAAATCATTGGAAAGGTGAAAATACACGCTGTCCCAATCCTCCCGAGACAAGAATAACACGCTCCGTCTCGCTCCATGTAATCCATAAAACGTTTTAATTAATGACAACAATATGTGGCGTTGCAGCGGCAACATTTAAAGATCCGACCCTTGACAATGGTTGGGGTAAGAAATTGACATTCGTCTGCGATGAAGGTGTCTCTGTTTCGGTTTTTTTTCCACTCCGAAATTATTCGAACGGAACATGAGACGGGCGTTCACTGTTTGTCGGTGCTGCTTTCATTTATAATGTCAATGAGTTATGTTCGACATTGCGTGGGTGTTGAAATGGTAAACCGAATTGGGCATAAACTGGAAGACTTCTTGATGGCCACGACACTTCCGAGATTGAGTCAATTAAGTTGTAAGAGAAAATTAAAGCACATGTTTGCTGTGTTCCGTGAGGAGACTAAAAGAAGAAGTACTCTATTCAAATATTTATATGTATGAGCTAAATACTTTCTACACTAGAGAATTTTGATTTTCAACCATAGATTTTTGATTGCCTTAAAATGTAAAGATAACAATTTTAGAATAAAGATTATTTTTATAAGCCTTGGACAAATCAAAGTTATTTCCATAAAACGAAATTTTATAAAATTCAAAACAAACTGAAATCCGATTTTGTGTTGCTGTATTTTCTTTATCGGCTTACTCAAAAACAAACAAATTTGTTGTTTATTTCAATTTTGAGCCATTTACCCAGCATCCAAATGAAAGGCGTGACAAATTGACATATCGATTTGCATGTTTCGCATACCTAACCATCCTTGACCCAAGGAGTTGCTCAACTTCTCCGCTGTGTTTATTTGACAGGACGCCTGAGAAGGGTTGCGTTTCCATTGCCACAATCCATAGAGTGCCTTTCAGTTGCAAGGCGATCAATTTCAATCAATCAACTTCCACTGGCCTGCCCTCATATCAAAGTCTAAACCCGGTTGGTTGGAGGGTGGCCACTTAGGCATCGGCATCGGCATCGGCATCAGCATCGCAATCCCTCAATTCGTATTCCAAACTGTGTGCGCTAAGTGTGGGAGATCCCGGCAAAGTTTACACAAATAATTTGTGTTTATTTTAACGGCTACAGGGCGACGCTTATGGTCCAAAAAACCCATCATTCCGGCCAAGTCCTTCCTGGTTCGCCTTCCTCGGCTCCTATTTCACAATTGGAGCAGCTGTGCCGTTTCTCACGCGGCACTTAATGGGGGACTTCCCGAATCGGGTCCTCGAGGACTCGGCTCTTGGGAATGGGACTTCTGATTATGCAAAGGAGCGTGGCGCGCATCAGGCGATAGAGTGCTCAGAGAGCTGCTGCTTGTAATGCGGCCACGCGGCGTATGCGTAATGCCAGAGTTAAAGCCTTAAATCAGAGTGCCGGGGAATTGGAGAACTTGCGCCACTCGAATGGGCAGCGTCTAACCGCAGGCGAGGCAGGCCAAAATCGAATGGAATGGAATTCGGATGTCGGATGTTGGATGTCCCGGCAACGTATCCAATTGTGGGCTTGCGGCTAGCAACCACCCACTGACCAGCCACAGAAGCACTCACTCCCAAGCACTCTGCCCCCAAGGATCTTTTTTTGCGTCCTTGGTCCGCTCATCGATATCAAGTTATTAACGGCTAATGAAAAGATAGCAAGTATAGCTTGGGGTGGGGCGGAAAAAAGTTATCAGCGGCTCAAGTGGCAACTTAATTTGCTAAACAATTTCCGCTTGCATGAGTCACCCGGGATAAAAAGGTCGGCAGTTGAAGTACCCTACCGATACGAGTACTTATAAACTAGGAATGCTTAACAAGGGTTTGGCTTTGATTAATCACTAGAAATAACTTGATACTCGGAGTTCATTGAAATCAAATGAAAAACATTTTATGGACTACCTATTTTGTAAAAAAATGCAATATGTAATAAGTTACATTTGTAGCCAATTAAAAATTACTAATTGCGCGACTTTGAAACAAAGCTAAAGCGCAAAATAAATTATACTCAAAGGATCTTTAATAGTTTTTAAATAATTGGTAATATAATAATGAGAATTTTCTTTAAAAATCTATTTTTAAGTTTTCAGCTGTTCTAGCTTTCTTCTAAATATTTGATGCCCATAGCCCACATACATGTAGAATCAATGTGAAAGAAGCCACCAAGCAGATTTGCCATCGTAGAGTATCTGTCAGTGACATAAGTTGCCTGGCAGCCGCTAAAATCAGCTTCCGGCCACCCAACTTCCATCCAGCCATCTAGCCATCCATTACCACACCCATACTGATACCGCCTCCGACCCGGCCAAAATCCCCAGTAGTAGTTCTTGCCTCGTTGTCATCGCCGACTTTCGGCGCTTTTCTGCTCGTTTTGCCACGGGATTTAAATGCAAATTTCTGTCGACATCGACGCACTAAATGCGACTTGCAAATTAATGAAATGAACCTTTAACTTGAGTTTAACTTGGCGCCATTTTAGCCGGAGAGATAAGGCGCCACCAGCAGCAGCAACATCAGCAACAACAACATGGCCAGAATAAGAAGGCTAACAGCAATTGGGGCATAAACAGCAGCAACAGCAACAATTTTGAACTGTGAAAATGGCGCCCAAGTTTAAACAAAGTTGATTATGCATGCATTAGGTTTCCACAACAACAGTACAGAAAATTTGGCAACGCTCATTTTATAGCCACGCCCCAGCCACGCCCACGCCCATAGCATCCACCCCAACCCCCCCTCACCACCTCTCCACCCACAAGTAGCACCGCAGAATTTTGACTTTTGCATTTTGTTGCGCAATTCCAGGGCGAAAGTTCAAGTTGTCTGTTCTGGGGGTTGGCTGCTGGCTTGTTTCTACGGCACAGAGCTTCGGATGATGGTGGTCGTCTAGTTTATAGGGCGGTGGAATGCAGGGAGCACTCTGGTAAGTTTCCGGTCTAATATTCGTTAGCCCCTGATATATAAGCAGGCGAAAATGTTTTATGGTCATGAAGTGCGAAAGTGGAAAATATGAAAAACATTTTGAATGGCATAAGTTATGGCCAATGGCCATTGGTTATGGCCATTTGCTTAAAATGTTTAGTATTCAGCATGTTGTAGTCGGACCAAGATGGACTCAGTGAGCTAAAGGAATAACTTATTGTGGGAAAGCGCTTTGGAACGGATTTATGAAAGTGGATTGCATAATACACATCTAATTGGAAGGGAAAGCCAAAAAAGAATACAAATTTATTCTTTCGATTGGGTGTGAGGTTTTCTTTAGCATAACAGAAGGAAATGGAATGTGATAATAAGGATAAGGAAATATATAAATGAAAAGGATAATACGGTAGAAGAAAAGTTTTGGTTGCAAAGCTAAATGGGTTGACCATGGTGAAAGATGATTGAAGAATCTGGACTTTCATTAAAGTGCTCATCTTACAAAATTCAAAGCTAAAAGAACTTGGTCCATAATTACTTTTTTTAAGTGGTCTAATGAGAAGTTTTTTCTACATATGTTGGAAAATCTTTACCATACTGTCACATAAAGAAATCACTTTCAGTTCTAATGAACCTTTTATTGCTCTTTTTATCCCAGATCCTTTTTAAATGAAAACACACATATTCTTGTACCCAACATAACATAAAATTTAATTATGTGTTAGACCTAAAGCAATTGTTCTTGGAAAATTATATGCGTTATTCAAAGCTTAAATTAAATTCATTAAATTGTACATGTCTATCCGCCTGACCTAATAAAACACAATTTAAAGCGATTGTGGAAAAGCCCCTCAATCTCCTGACTAAGCCGGCAGAGTTAATTGTGTCCTTCTTGCGGCGGCAACTCAACTTAATCGAGGACATAGCTTATGGCAAGTGTTCCGCTAACTAAGCTTTGCTTCTGGCCATCTCTGGCTCTATTAGCAGCCTCAATTTAGAATGCTGCCAGCGGGAAATAATTGCTTTGGCACACGCGCCGCCTCCCACGCCTCCCCTGCCCCTGAAAACCACAGCCGCCCACTCGACCTCGCCCACATTGTGACCCGAAAAAGTTGCTCCACTGCCAAATATATATAAATGGCGAAGCATTTAAAATTTGCGCAACTTTTGCGCTCCGATGCTTTAACTTTTGACACCTACGACGGGCAAATAGTCCGACCTCGAAAAGCAGAGTCCCAGACCGGAACTGATGGCAGCCCTCGGGCCAGGGGTCGTCCTTTCCCCTCATTCCCCTCATACCCCACTACCCCCCGCAGGAAGCAATGAATTCATTCATTTGTTTACTCGTTCAAGTGGCAACTTCATTTTGTAAACACTTTCGTTTACATACAACTTTTGGCCCCACAAAAAAGCTCACCGAAATAAAACCTGCAACCGGCGAAAGGGATGGCACCAAAAAGGGGTTTAGGTGGGGTTGGGGTTGTGTAAGGCAGCCCGCAAGTTACATATCCCTTAACACACAAAGTCGACCGTCGACCACTGGCAGGATGAAGGGTGGTGCAGGAGGCTCCAGGACCCACAACTCACAACCAGGGCGTCGACATCGACGATGCACAGTGTCCTGTGAGAGCACGCCAAAAACCTGCTGAAAAAGTTATACTGATTTTTTTATTGCAACCAAATATTTAATTAATTTATATAAATTTGAGTTTGAATTTGCCTGTGAGTTTTAGTTTGGAAAAGACAGATCTAAAAACCCCTTAAAAAAATACATTTTATGCCCAAAACCCAAAAATATTTAACCCAATTTTGGCGTTTTTTAATCAAAACTCTGGGAAATAATAGACATATGTTGGAGTGTCATATCTCGTTGAATTCGTTATAAAATTTCCAATAATCTGGCATTTACAGCTAAAAAATTTTAATTTTTGGCCATTTTAGGCAAAAAATCAAGTGTAACCCCTTATGAAAATTGCGAAAATCGATGAAAATTTTTGTTTTCCCAAATCAAACCAGATTCGATAGCATAGGTTCTCAGCTGCACAAAACAGTCATTCTTTTGGCTGAGAGTCGAGTTTCGGTAAAGTTATAACTAAAAGCCTCTTAAAAATTCGAATTTTATGGCTAAAACCCAAAAACTAATCACGCAATTTTTGGGTTTTTTAAAAAAAACACTTGGAAATAATGGTCAAAAGTTGGAGTGTCATACCTCGTTAAATTCGTTAAAAAATTTCCAATCAACTGGCATTTACAGTTACAAAATTTAATTTTTGGCCATTTTTGGCAAAAAATCAAGTGTTACCCCTTATAAAAAAAGCAAAAATCGGTGAAAAATTTTTTTTTCTAAAACAACCTAGAATCGATAGTTTAGGTTCGCAGCTGCACAAAACAGTCATTCTTTTGGCTAAGAGTCGTATTTTGGGGAAGTTAGAAATGTTTTGGATCCCAAAAGACCTACAAAATCAAACTTAATTTTTGGCAAACTTTCGTAAAAAATCATGATATTGTAGCTGCACAAAAAAGTCATTGGGTGTTTGCTTTTGCCTAAAACTCAGAAGAATTTAAATAATAGAAATGAGTGCAAGTCCCCACGCTGTTTGCCACTAAAACCCTCTCTTAATGTATTTTTTTTCAATCATATTCTGCCACAGTGCCCCACCGAAATTCGTTGCTTTCTGCGGCTTGCATCTACTTTGCCATTCTGCCCCAAAAACTCAATCCCTTGGGTTCCTTGTAGGTGCGTGGCGTTTCACAGCTTCGCTCGGCAGCTTTTTGGGGGAAGTTTCGTGTTTTACTTTTAGTTTGTGGCTTTCCTGGTTTTATCTCCAACTTAATAAAATGCCGTCAACAGTTTTAAATGCAAATTTGGCAGTTGCAACGCGTGCGCACGCATTTTGGCATGCCAGGTTCCACATCCTACATCTCTACTTTCCCACTTAGTGCAAATGATTATGCGCTTTGCTCGCCACGAGTCTTTAAGGACCACAAGGATACCAATTCTGCTTCTGGCTCGCCGGGAATGTGTCCCCAAGGCGACTTTAAGAAATTTTATCAATTTCCCTCTGCAAGTTTCTGTGCAGCTCGCAAAGTTTTAGAAGTGTGTCTCAAAGTTGGGGTATAGAAATAGTTTGCGGCTCACTGCCGTCTCTTGCCCCTAATATATGTTCTTAGTTAAGCATTAGTTGTTGCTCCTGTCATTGTTTGCTGGTTTTGGTTGCCGGAAGGTCAAGCCCAGGCTTTTAGGTTGCTCCTTGGCGGAATATTCCCGGAATGCCCTTTTATTCTCCGGCTGCATGGGAATTAGAGAAATGTTCACAGTTTGTGCCAGTTAATGAGCTGGAAATGTAAACTTTCAAATGTTTTAACTGTTGCGCTGTGGATGTTTCGGAAAACTTTTAAGGTATCTCAGATTAGAGTGAATGGTGAGCAGAAGAAACTTTAATGAGATTGTTGGATAAATCCCAGTTGGGTGGAAAATTTGCGTACTCAGTTTACCAGCAATAGAACAATGCATATTTAAATGTGAACGCAACCATTCATGTCGGATTTTAGAAAAGTCTTTACTATGAATTTATTAGGTTTTATATATGAATTTCACAGATTTGTTTAGACCATAGGCAGGCTTAAAAAATATAAACAATAACATGAATAAAACCCAAAATAGTGGATTCTCTCGATTGTATTTGTTTGAGGAAGCAAATCACTTTAAAGTGGAAGTGGTTAAATTTAAATAAAAACAAGAAATTAAAGCTAACTTCGGGCGGAGCCGAAGTTGAAATACCCTTGCAGAATATTCTGCAAATTATATTCTCCAAAATTATTCATATGATGCATTCTAAATACTCATAAAAAATCCCAACTTCCTAACTTTAAAAATACCAAAGTTATGGCACTTCCAATCGTTCAGTTATATGGCAGCTATAGAATATAGTCGGCCGATCCATATGAAATTTGATATGTGGTATTGATTGGGCAAAAATAAAACCCATAGAAAATCCCAACTTCCTAACTTAACAAACAGCAGAGTTATGGCATTTCCGATCAATCAGTTATATGGCAGCTATAGGATATAGTCGGCCGATCCCGGCCGTTCCGACTTATATACTGCGTGCAAAGGAAAGAAGGGTGTGTGCAAAGTTTCAATTCGATATCTTTAAAACTGAGAGACTAGTTCGCGTATAAACAGACAGACGGACAGACGGACAGACAGACGGACAGACGGACAGACGGACAGACGGACATGGCTATATCAACTCAGGAGGTGATCCTGATCAAGAATATATATACTTTATAGGGTCGGAGATGTCTCCTTCACTGCGTTGCACACTTTTGACCAAAATTATAATACCCTCTGCAAGGGTATAACAAAGTTCGCCTATAAAATCATCTAATCTACTTATAGTTATGTGTAATCACTCACCCTTAAACCGTAAAAAATAGCAGGATTAATTACCATCATACAATTTTTATTTTTTATAAATACGTAATTTTTGATCAGAAAAATAAATCAATAATATAATAGATTTCCTTTTCCCTCCATCTCCGATAAAGAAACACAAAGCAGGCAATCATGCTGGCTTAATTTAGATAAACAATCCAATTATATTCCAAGAGCCAGAAAAACAACAGCACAAATTCCTTAAAAGTGTCAAAGCAATCAAAAAAAAAAAAAAAATTGCTGAAAAAGTTTATGAAAACTTTTGTGACACGTACACACACCAAAGGGAAGGACGCAAACAGGGTCACAATAGGGCGAAGCCCACTCGGAACAAACACTTCTAATTAGCGGGGGGAGTGGCAACAAGAAGCGCACAAATTTATGATAATAATTCAACAAACAAGAGCACAAGCCTAGCTCTCTGCAGACCGAGAAAGGCAAATCGAGCAAGAAGACAACGGAGAAATTATTTAAATATAAACAATAACAAGGAAAAACAGTACGAAATACGCTCGCATATAAAGTAATTAAAAAGTTTCCTGTACATTTATGGCATTCGTATATTTATTTAAATCTCTTTTTGGGGGCGTCAAAAAGAGAGCAGCAAACAAAACTTCAGAACACAACTCAAGAGTGAAATTCAATTACGAGAAAAGATTTTTATGCTTTTTCTCTACTGTTTATTATTTCTTTTTGTGGGCGAGTTAATTTTGGTAGATAGGTTAATCAAGAGGGCTCGGTTGCCAGCTTAATTGACAGCTATCAAAGCGGCATAATCCCGGACTATAAAAGAAATGGAAAGAGTAAAAAGTCATATATGAAGAGCTGCGGAATAGCAAATTAGGTCACCTGCCTTTGTGCATAATTATAGGGACCCCGTGGCGAATGCCTAATCTGGCTAAAAGTGCACTTAAATATCATTCACGTTCGCATTTGCATCTGCATTAGCCTTTCTCCCGCACATTTCCTCCCCTTTGCCCACTTTGTTGCCAACTAACGAATCTATATAACAAAAGAGGAACACAGCAAAAATAATGGCAGAAAACCCAACAAAGGCATACGGAAAAACTACGACTTAAACTAAAATGTGGCACATAAAAAGCGGAACTGTGTTAGTCGTGCAAAAATCTCTTAACTGGGCAGGGAAACATGGAACGAAAAATGGAAATGCTAAAAACAATGAGTAAAATTTATCCTGAAAAACGAGCTAAAAACGAGCTAAAAGCAGCATTTCCGCTTGGCTTGACTTCCACGGCTCCACTGCAATGACGAGGATGAGGATGATGATGATGCTCGGTCTGGAGCACGGACTCTTCTGGTCTGGTTCGGTCTGGTCTGGTCTGGTCTGGTCTGGTCTGGTCCATTGTGGCCCGACAATTGCCAACTGCAAGTAACTCAAACAAAGGGGGGCGCCAAAGAAAGGCAAAAGCACGGCAGAAGCCAGCTGCTTGTTGCATTTAAAAGCCCCGCCAAATGGGGTTTACTTTATGGATAATAAGTTAATTCGCTTGTAAATAACTTGGTCAAAGAGCTTGGCCAGCTTGCAAGTTGGAAGCGAACACAAGTAGGCTGAAGATGAGCGAAAGTGCTTTTCAGGTATGGCGCATTGTTTTGGGTCCAATTTTGGATTAGCGTTAAGGGGAAACAAGTTAGATGAGAGGGTTTCTTAACCGTTTTGATGTTTCTCTAAATTGGTAAAGAATTCACAAATAGATGATAAAGGATCTTTAATAATCAATTTTGTATTGGGGCAAATGAGAAACCACTATTGTTTTAAAATCACTTTTAACGGTGTCTAAAAGTATGCAACGAAAAAACGAACTTTGTCTTTTATTACCATCAGACTTCCGGGCTTAAAATATATTGTGTTAATTGTGTATTATAAGAGTTTCTGTGTCTCATCCCATTTGTAAAAATGCTACAAAAAAGGTAAGTCAAAGCTCCCTCACATTCTGATTATTAACAAATTGCTAAAATGAACCACTTAAGTACCATCCAAACCCAGTTCTCACCAAATCCAAACGGAACGACAAAACCGATTTGCATTTCAAATGAAACTGGCCATAGAATCATTTTGCAGTGGGAATTGCATTCAAGGCGGGTGGTGTGAATTTACACCGCATCCAAAACAGTTTCTCTCATTAAACCCATAAAAAGCCTTGCCTTTGATATCCGAACCCTTTTTTCGTACTCCGCATCTGCCCTGCATCTGCATAACTAACGAATGCAGCTGGTCCTCCCGGCTCCACTCGCCTTCTAATTTGTATCCCAAAAGCATAATTCCAAATTTAAATTGCAGCAGCATTAATGCAATTGCCCAAGTGCTTAGTTGAAAGCAAAACCAGCAGCATCAGCCTCAACCAACACCATTCTACGAATTTTCAATTTCAAAATTTCGCATAATTTTACCGAATGTTTATTTATGAAATTTTGTCGCGACAAATAAAATGATTGCTGAAGCCCCAGTCGGCAATGTTATCGCACCATTTTTGGCTATTAGCGCTTAGAAGCAGAGTGTCGGAGGTGTTTTGGCTAAAAGCAAATGCAAATTAGCAAACTGTTTAAATAGCAGATGGTATATTCCACCCTATCCGCCAAGAACAAAAATATACTGTTGGCTAATTGAATTCCAACAAAATGTTTTTTTTTTTTCGAAAATGTTGCTTGTTTGTGTGTACTAAGAGCGGTTAAATCGTTTTAAAGTCAAAATACTTGTTGCTAATTAATTGAGTTATTTTCACAGCCTATTTTAATGCAGCATACTCGGCATAAAAATTAATGCGTTTATATATATGCATGCGAAATACGAATAAACGTTATATTTTATCAAAAAATGTCAATTAAATGACACTTTAATATTAAATTCATAAACGGCAACATATCGTTTGAGTGCGTGCGTGTGTGTGTGTGTGGCATACATTGCCACATAAATTATTTAACATAAAATGGGGACGAGCTGAAAGTTTTGCAATTTGCATGCCACGCCCACCAGCATACACACACCACCAAGCCGCCCACAGCTCTATAGATGCGCATAAATATAATGAAATTAAATTAAATGCATACGTTGCGCATACGCCACGTTAACTGTTGCTCCTCGGAGAACGAAGAGTTGGTAGTAAACGTGTTAACGACCTCCCTGGCAAAAAGTTCTTGCCTGCTTGCCTTTTTGCCTTTGCCATCTCGCATTTTTGGTTGCGTTGCAATTTCATAAAAATTAAATAGAAACACATTTCTGCGGCGAAAGGGCGGAAGTTGAACGGAAACGAGCGAATCTGGGCGTACGTCTGCATGGGCGTGGCAACCATAGCTGCTCACTGCTCGCTGCCTGCCCGAAATTATGTACTTAATAACAGCTTCAACAACTTTGCTTTATGCGATGGCATTTATGAAAATGCAAAACCCCTTTTCAGCTGCTCTTTGTGCCGGGGCACTTGAAAAGTGCCAGTTTTCCATTGCACCCACGTGAGCCGAAGCCGGAGCTCCTCCATTTCCCACGGGGGGCTAGAGCGGAATAAGTTTATGCATTGTGCCGGGTCGTTGAATGCTGGGGACTCGGTGGCATAGTACTGCATCACGTGGGGAGCTTTACCTGCTGTTTATTGAAATTTAAGTGGCTCACTTTGGGGAAACTTCTGGCCATCAATTTAATCAGTTGAAAAAGGCTTCTTGTTTCAAATTAGCAAATCGATTGTATATCCTAAAACTTAGTCGTGATTGTATTTAAGCACCTATGAATAATATTTGAAGTCGACATAACTATTGCAGGATTCAAACTGTGTATAAAACTATTTGAAGCCCTATTCAAAGGTTTCTTTTACCTCTAAATAATTGTGAGGTTTTTATTAATCCTTGGCTTGGATGACTGCCAAACTTATTGATATTTATTAAACCTTCGAACAGCGGTTCTAAAATAAAAGAGGTTAATAAAAATGTAATAAATAAGTAGTTAAAAACAATAAAACTTAAAATAAGTTAAGTTTTTAAAAAATATTTACCCTTTGGGGTAAGATATATATAATTGAATTTCAGCACTTTAATTAATGTACAAACAATTAGTTCAGTCCTTTTACAAGACACTCCTTTATTAATGCGCCGACTTCAACAGGGAATAGTTGTTCGGAATTTCTCCGGCTCTTGTATAATTAATATGAAATTACATTCTCAGCCAACATTCCGGCATGTATGTATGGCCCCTAATGAGTTCAAAAGCCAAATGCTGGGAGTCGAGCCCAAAGGTCTGTTCTGCAAAGAATCCCCACATATGAAGACATTCATTTGCATTAATTGATGTCAAATTGTTTCGCCTGAATATGCCAAGAACTCGATTGAGCAGACCCAAACTGCCGGCCAGTGGAAAATACGCAACGGTTAGCCTCAAGTCGGGCCAAACATTTAAGCCGAACTGTAGACCATGGTCAATTGTTCAGGACAAAAGGCGAATTGGGCATTTCCTCCCCCCCTCCGATTTCGCTCACGTCCCGGAGCTCAATGGGGCGCAAACTCATTGGAAATTATTTGTACGTCAAATGGCCACCCATTCGATTGCTCGCTCATCGGCTGGATGCTAATGCCAAATGTTTGCCACATTAACTCGATTGGCCGGGGTCCAAATTGTCGGACGCATAATTACCAGGCGATGAACGTGAGTCAGTGCCATGGAAATTAAACTAAAGTCGAGACAATTTGCTCGAGGTCAACCCTTCAATGTCTTCATTTTATGCAGCCCACAGCCCTTCGTTTTTGTGTCTCGATAAACGGAGGGAATGGGACCGGTACAATCCAACGATTTCCTGCGGATTTCCGGCAGACAAATTCAGAGTTTGGTTCGTTGGCTGGGTTTTTCATGGCTGTTTCTGCCCCCAAAAGTTTTTCGCACAGGACCCCAGCCATCCATCTATCCATCCATCTAGTGTCTGGGTGGAATTTTCTTGTTTACGAGCAAATAGTTGTTGTTATTTTAAGTTTTATTTTGTTGTTCCATGGGGCTCTCGAGCAGCCATAAACTTTCAGGGCCTCTACTCGCACCAAAAGCGGAAATTAAGTTTTCAGTTGCTTCGTCTTGGAAGCCACTCGTCGACTTCTTAGCCAGGGCGATAAGTGCGATTTTTGACGATTTCGTTTCGAAATCCTGATGAAGGGAACGGACTGAAAACAACTCCTTCTCCTCGACATGCCCATTTCTTGTGGCATTTATTGTGCAAACAACGAGGCCAAGAGGAAAAAGTTGTGGGCTGCTTGAGACATCAACTTGGCCATTCTACATGCAGCTCCGATTGAGCTGCCACATCAAGTCCTGCTCCTGCGGCTTTTCTTTCTGCCAGAACATCTTTGTGTAACTTTAATGAGTCGAGCGCACTGCGACTGAACTTGAAACTAATTTTGAAGTTTGCCACTGCTCAGTGGCAACAGTAAATACAATTTGTAGTAGAGTTGCAGCACTACAAACTGCTCACTTGGCGACTTTTGAGCTGCCAACAGGCCTTTCACTGCCCAGTGGTTAGTCCTTAATTAATCAGAGGAAATCAGAGCACAAAGGTGTGCGTGTACTCCAGTGGAGTTGAATCTGATGAGCAGCACGATAAAATACAGAATGAATGGCTTGCATCCTAGCAAAGAGATTCAGTCTGAAGGGCTAAAACAAAATTGTCCTAGAATATAAGAATCCGCACCTCCTAGCTTTATTATATTTGATATTATAATTTATTTAATTGTTTTTTCGAAGTTTCTTCCCAATTAGTTCTTCCCATTAAGGAAAATATAATTAACTGAAGTGTAAAGCTAATTATGTTGGAACTCTACATTTTATACAGATTCATTTACCCACCAGTATTTTCATGTGGAGCAGTATTTTGAAACTAAAGTTGATTCTGTAGTTGTCCATAAAAAAATGTTGGCATATCGTGTGTTTATGTTGTCCCTTTCAGCTTTAAGGTTAGAGTTTGCTTGTCCCTGCACAGTTTTGCCTCAACATCCTTAACTCATCGTTCAGGGACCTTTTATATACGATGAGAGCACTTCCTTCGTTTTGATTGTTGGCCATTTACATTTGCTTAATGTGGGCCGCTGAATGGCGGCGCTAATGGAGTTACCAATGAGAATGCCAAATGAAGACCTTATCGCTTTGAGCGGAGGGTCGCGAGGGCCAGCATCTGTCCATTAAAGCGATGCCGGCGATGGGCCATTAATTACGCCACGCTCCGGTGGTCAGGGGAATCACCAGATCCACCAGATTCACCAGATCCTGGTACCCCAGTTTGGAGGTGACGGCACCGGGGGCCACTACAAATTGGCCTCCCGGCTGTGGCGGCATTCCCATGTCTGCAATTGCATTAAATGCGCAAATATTTTTCCGTTTTCCAGCTGCCGATTTTTATTCAATTTAACAATTTTATTTGATTTGGCCGCCGCCTTTTTTGCATTTGTTTCAGCTGATACGCTTTTTTGCGCCACCATCGCGTCAGCAGTTTGTGTGATATTGGGAAAGGGGGGGTATAAAATAGGGTACTGGCAATTGGGAAAGGGGGAAACCTGAGGAAAACCGGCAAACGTTGTCAATGGCTACACGCGTGAACAAGAATTTGGCAGCTGATTTGTTGATAGATGGAATTTCCCCACTGCCACTGACGTCGCAGTCAGCCAGTCCACGTCCACCCACAAACAGCAAGCCACCCACCACCCACCGCCCATTGTCAGCGCCATTTACACGCTTCACTGGGCTCGGGAAAAGCAAGCCTAGAAAAGGAAAACTTTCACACAAAGCGGAAAATTCTATCTGCCAACGGACTGAGCATGCAAAAAGCAATGCGAACAGGAAACTAAATGCAGGACTACCGCCCTGGACATGTGAATGCTACGAACAAGTATAGAAGTGAAATCCTTAAAATTGATTTCGAAGTTATTGTACCCATCAGTAACATTTTTAGAGGTGATTTTCTCAATTTCACAACCTTAGGTCTTAAGACATTATTTTAAAATTCGATAGACTCTAAAAATGTTAATGAACTCATTTATATTTAAAACCATACCATAGGTAGAATTGTTACTATTGTTATAAAAATATACATGCTAAGAAAATAATTTTCCTAAATTTATTTTTATTTAACTTGCAATGTCTTGCAATCTTAGGTAAAACCCATATACTTTTTAAATTTAGGGGTATCTAAAAAAAAAGCTGAACGCGGCCCGTGTAGATGGCAGGCAAATCGTCGTTCGTTACGTATTTTATGATATTTTTCCTTTGGCTCACAGACGAATAGACATACATACCGACCGCCGAATGGAAGAAATAATTTTATTTTGCTGACTGTCGTCGTAACTGAAATTGCCTACTGCTAACTGCGGATGCTACTGTCGGTGGCAGAAGTAAGCTGCGGATGCCGCAAGCCCAGTGGGAAATTTGATGGAGCTGAAGGAAATTGTTAAAAAACTACGGATGTTAAGGGAAGTCTCGGAGTTTTTTTTTGTATGCACAGCGTTATAAAATCAAAAAATATATATGTATTAGCTTATGCAAAAAGCTACGCCGTATTTCTGTACTCTAGATAAAAAACAATTAACTAAATTTTCTATTTGGTTAGCGATGTCCATTAGACCACACATTTTTAAGGCTTATTCCTGTCCATTTTTTTGAGCATGCCCGTGTTTTTATTTTTCTATTCACTCTTATCATCGAAACCACAGACAAACTAAAGGCAAATGATAATGTAAGATTGGCATAAAACAAGCAACAACGCCGATAACAAAAAAAAAACAAAGGGGCAGGAAAACTAATTTTGGTTTTTCAATTTCTTAAGCTGGTTTGCATAGCTACCAAGATGACGAGTCCGGAAACTCTGCGAGCCCAAGGACAAAAAAGGAATCGAGTGGAGCACATATACAACTATGTCGCTTTTTGCGTCAGCGCAAATTCAATTTGTTTTGGGCATTTCAAAATGTTTTTGGAAGGGCTTTGTCGGGTTTTGGTTACTTTTTTTTCATTCGACGCTGGGCTTATTCGGTTGTGGGCTTGGGGTTTTTTCCTGGGATTGGTGTCCTAAACGGTCAAATTCAAATTGAATTTATTCGCAGCGAATTTTCATCGCACGCAAAGCAAAACATGCAGCCAGCAGGACATGCCATACACCATCCATATACATATACATATAGATACACTGCCGCTCAACTGAATAGGTTTGACTTCTTTTTTAGACTTAGAACATAATATCTTCATAACGAGCACTCGGATTTAAACCAAATAAATTTTTTTAAGTAAAACGATCAATTCTTTATAAAATACAAAAGTTTTTTTTTTTTTTGGTTTGGTTTTTATATTTTTTTTATCTTTTTTTCAAAAACATAACTGAAAACCTACATTATTTTTGGCTCAAGTGAATAGGTTTGACCAACAAAACTATTAAAAAAAAATTATTCACAGCAATATTTCATGGTACTTGGTAACTTAAATAATAAAATAATACTTAAATAATAGCAATTACTTTAGATTTAAGTAAACAAAAGAAATTATATGTTTTCAATCACGCAGTCAGTCACAAAGTGAAGTCAAAGTTGTCCAACCTAATCAGATGAGCCAAAAATAGAACACACATTTAGCGAATTTCACGATGAAAGCAAAATTCTGATTTACCGTTGCATACAACCCGTTAAATTTTTGTTGTCATATTATGAGAAAACAAATGAATGTTCAAAACAAAAAAGAAAGAAGGCACAAATGCCATAGGAACAAAGAGAGAAGTAAAAATAGAAGAAATAATTTTCAAACCTATTCAGTTGAGCGGCACTGTATACCCGAAAATGCTACGAAAATAATTCGGTTTGATTTTATTTGCATTGCTTTGATGATTTTAAGCGGTGCACCGAAAGTTTTTGCATCTGTCCATTTGAATTAAATCATCAGAGGGTGGTGGTGTTGTGACAGGATCTAAATTCAAACGTTTGTGCAGGATTTATAATGCGCCTAATGTTGGGGAAAATTTTAAAATTTCCAGGACGACCAGATAGAATACATTTTGTGCCTGTATTTGCACTAGTTGAAATACATTTATCATAAGGCCTTAAAATGTAACTATTAAAATAATTTAATAATTATTATACGGTTGTATAAAAACGAAGAACATAGACTACAAAAATAAGCAACGGAACTTATTACTTTATCTTTTAGATCCTCAAAGAAGTTCTAACTAATTAAAGAAGCCTGCAATTAAATCTCTTTCAGCGGACTACTCATAAACACTTCATCCATCAGTGAGGCACACATATCATATTTCTGAAAAGAGAAACCCCATGCAGTTTTGGAACCCCTTCTTTAGATGAACCGGCTCGTGTCTTTATGGGCCATGAAAACAGACAGGAACATCTGCTGCTTCGTTCTAGGAGAGCTGTAAAAACCTATTAGGAGTCTAAAAAATTATTTACGATTTGCCGCCGCGTAATTTACGAGTCTGTCGAACCGAACCAGAAATGAACTCGCAACCGCTTCACGAACGTTTTATGGCTGGGCGTTCAAAGTTAAACTACGCTCTCAAAAAAGACGCGACTAATTGAAATATATTTTTATACGTTTATGTGCCGCAAGCACGTTCGCCGCTCAAGGATCAAGCAGGAAGGACAACGAGGGTGGGGATGGGGATGGGGGAAGGGGGTTCGGGTAATGTGTCACCAGAGGGTGACTAACATTAAAGTCCTCGCACTTGGGCTTGTTATTTTTTGTTACCTCACCATATGGCAGTTGACTTTTACGATACACCGAAGGCAACGGTTTGTACTCAACCCATTTGGCCGCCCCTTCATTTCGCAAAAAAAGTTGTCCTAGAACCCATTCGTTGTCCTCTAATTTATGCGTCTCGTCCTTGCCCAATTTGTGAGCAGAATGGGACTGGCACCATCTCAAGTTTCTGCAAGTTTTTACTGCCCTGAAAGGGCTTCATTAACAGGCAACGCGTCAAAAAGGATCTGTTTTGGAAAAAAGATGGACGAGTTGGCAAGGAAAAACTATTGTTTTCCCTAGCTCCTCTTGCATATGAGCAACGACCCAGTTTTATGATTAGTTGGACTGTCTTGCGAAAAAGTCTCGACCGTCATTTATTTGGAGAACCTTTTTGCATATTTCGCCATTTTGTAGCAGTCTGAATTTTACATTTCGAGTTTCCGTAGCTGGGACGAAGGCCATTAATCAAATCTACGTCCATTTTATGATGCATTTTTAATTCAATTTAGCTGGACTCGAAATCTGGAATGGGGGCGGACCGAAGGATCCCAGCTAATGGCTTCACAATGCGGCGCTGGAGGCGTGGCACTTAATCGAATTTACCATGTTGTTGACGCGAACGAGAGCCCGCGCTTTTACTTACTTTCTGTCAATATTTGATTTGGCCTTTCTCACATTTACAGAGGCGCCAGCGGCAACAGCAATTAAAGTTCGGAACTGGAATGGGAGGGGGAGTCTGCTTTTTGACGGCTCCCATGATGGATTTTCAATGGAGCAGTAGGACAAACAGTTTCTTCTCACTTTTTCGCCCCAGGTAAACTCAATTTTCACTTCAATTTCTCACAATTTGTGTGCGAAAAGAAAACAGTCATTTAACTTTAATTTCAATCGCTTTATAATACTATGGGGATAAATAGGAAAAAATCCAACACAAAGTGTCCCTAGCAGCTCATTTGGCTGGCGAGCACATGAGGCCCTTTCCATGGTCACCAGACAAAGCGGATTTTTCAGCCAAAACTCAATTTATTTTGGTAATAAGATAGAATAATGAGGGTCATTTGACATAAATGATGGTCCCAAAAAAAAAGGAGCTAGGGTCTGATGTTGGTGGGAATGTGTTTGCGAGTCCTTTACGCTGTGAGTATTTGTTAGCTTAGATTGACAAATTTTTCATGTAGCCACCCAAATCAATTTTCAGAGTATGGAAAGGTCACTGATATTAATGGAGAAATGAGTGTTTATTTATTTATTCTGGTTAATGACATTGGGTCAGAGTTTAAATTGGGTATGAAGTTTTCTTTGAAAATAATTTCAAAAAAATATAACATTTTCTGTAAACTTAAAACGAATTTTTAAAATCGATCCTCATGACAGAATTTTCTCCTAGCTCCTGATGATTTTCACACACTGTGCATTGATTTTTAAATACCACTCATTCCACGTAAAGTTCTTAAAGTTAATGTTTGCCCTCCAAATATAATCAGCTACTTGAACAGATGTGCAGCCAAGCAAACGACCTCACCCCCACGCCTCCCCAATCAGTCCATTTCGTCTGAGAGGTCCTACTTCCTGCAGCGCCGTAAAATATTACGCATACGCCACGCCCGCATGCCACGCCCAATTGTAGACATCGTCTATCATACAATTCGCCAATTTTCATTCAAATAAAATCAGCGAACAGGGCGAAAAGCGGACCCGGGTTGGGGAGGGTGAAAGGAAAAACGGGCGAGGTTTTCAACATCAATGGAAAATGCGCAATAAAAAGCGTCTATAAAAATCGGCTATGCCCACACAATATTGCTATATGGATGCCCGTAGTCTACGTGGACCGTCATCGGGATCTGATACTCACTGTGGCCACGGATGATTTCATTGGGAGGAGAACAAAAAAAGGAGCCGTAAATGGCGCACTTCGTTTAATTTTTAATTCCGTTCGGCATTATCCTTGATTTATTTTATGGGCGCCATCGTCAACGGTGTATATTCAACAATTATGATCCTGGGCAGTGGGTGCGTAGGGGAAAAATCACAGCAGCTGAGGCAAAAACTGAACAGAAGTAAAAAAAAAAGGCACGTGTGTAATGGAAAGCCAACGCTTCAATCCGTGCTTCAGGCCATTGGGATCGTTAGCCATTTTCATTTTCCTTTTTTTTTAATGCCTGCTGCTGCTGCTGCCTTTTTGTATTTGCTTATAGCGCATTTGTGGCCATGTCTGATTAACTGTAAATTCAATTTTTTCCACCCGAATCTCTCCTTAATCGAAACGATTCGATTGGCATTCAGCACTATATAACCTGGCATTTTGCTTTATATTTAACGAACTGTTTGCATTTTAAGAAATTATCCAATTGAAATTGTGAGGCAACAGTAGTCGAAATTGGTAATATCATAAGTAAATTTACGCAACAAATTAACGCCAAATATTTATACATTGAATTCTGCATTTACCACACTGCCACTGGCCATGGCCACTGATTGGCTCGGTTTCCTTGCTGAATTGTAATTTCATTAAGCGGAAAAAATAATATGGAAATGCGTTGGTTAAATTAATTGAAAGCAAGCTCTTTTTGCCGGCGACTCTTAAAGCCCACTAACTTTGCCATCGAGAAAACCGTCTACTTAAGAGTTTCCCATCGTTAGCAGAAAACTTGTATAATTTCTTGGTGAAAAACTTTCACTGGCGCCGGCAATTTACCGTCAATTTACAAAATTCGATAAACTTGATGGCGTCACCTTACTAGGGCAGCATCCTCCACTCACTCCCGTTTAAAAATTGCCCCTTATCGATCCCAATTGCCGCAGGAAAGGGCCGCCAAGGTGAGCCTATGGAATTTCTGACTCGATAAGCGGCATGAAAAGCAGTGTGGCAAGGGGTGAGGGAAAATTAAAATTTCCTCGCGTCGCCTCAAGCTGCTTTGAAGTTCTGGCGTGGAATAGATAAGGCAGACAAAGGCTGCCAACAATCCATTCTCCATTCTCAACGATAAAAGAGCAACCGCAAATTCACAGCCCGGGAAAATGGCGGAAAAGCAGAGAATGTCTTTTGTATGCGCAGTTGCATTTTAAAATTGTTCAATCATAATTAATGCAAGTTTGCAATTAAAAGCATTGCATTCAAATTATGTTGATGATGATGGCCGCCTGACGTGGTCGACGTAGTCGGGCGAGGGGCACATAACCGGACGCAGTCCATGCAAACGAGCCAACTGTGAACAGAAGAGACATTCAGGCGGCAGTGGCGTGGTAAAACAGATCCCAAAAGTGGGGAATCCCTTTATGCCAGCAGAATACAACAATTTACCACTGCAAAATGAAAAATCAGGTAAAAATAAATATAAATAGTTAAGAGAGAAATATCAAATCGCCTTAAATAAACATCTATTGTAAATTAAAGTAGAAGAATCGGAAAGAGGTATGCGTTTTATTTTTATTTCGGAATGACCTGATTATTTTTATACTGAACAAGAAAGATATACATATATAATACCTTGGTTTATACCTTGCAGTATTATTAATAAGTAGCATTTCTTAAAAGTCTATATATTAATATGTTTTTCACTTTGTTATTGTAATGATAATTTTATGATAATCATAAGATGGATAAAAATGATGTTTCTAAAACTGAAGTCTTCAAGTGGATATTGATTTAATATTTTTCTGTCTATTGAAATATTTAAAACTACATTTCAAATAATTATTATCTTGACAGGTAATTAAAACTCTGACAAAGTAACATAAAATAAATCAATAGGAAAAATTGTTTCCTAACTTGCGAAATGTTGCTTGAGTCCACGCCTCTGGGCTGTTGTATTATTGGCCGTGCGGTCGGATGCTGCGCCTTTTGTTCGCCTCTCTATATAGCAACTACGACGAGCCACTAGAGCAACAACAGGAACCACTACAACAACTGTATTGCATTTGCAGGAGCAATATGAGCCGACAGCATTTCCTTTTTATGATGGCCGCATTTTAATTGAAACTGTTTTTGCAAATTTATGAAGCGCATAACTTTAAATGGCACTAAAGTTAATTTCAATGCGGTTGCCTCAGACAAAAGGGCCGGCACTTCCATGTGTACATATAAATACACACACATATATATGTATGTATATACGTGCAAAGGCGGTGGCTGGGAAAAGAGGGCGTGGCTGTGGTTTTCTCCCTTGTACACACAGATCCGAACGGGAAGTGTACTTACTGGCTAACAAAAGCTTAATGTTATGCAACAGAGCGCATGAGACACCTAACCATGAGAAGTGCGTAGAAGGGCCCAATTTAAGGTTGTGGTTTCGAAACGGTGTCAATATGGAATCAGAGTTCACTGACCCAATCTGGGGCACTTAAATGGGTGAAAATAAATTGCCTGTAAGTGTCAATGGCTCGAAAATGAATTAAAGGACTTAACAACTGCTGCATTACATAACGCGACAGGCACAATAATGAACAATATATAATGAGTGCGGACTATTATTGCGGCAAAAATTAATGAATTTAAATGCAATTTTTATCGATGTAAAATTCATAATTACGGTGCCATTGTCAATGCACTTATTGCCTTACTTCACAGCATGTCCGACAACACGACAACAACTACAGTTTTATCAACAAATTATTTATGAAGTGTTTACAAAGTGCGGGGTGGCTGGATGGACGGATGGACGGGTCCGCTTCCTGTTGCCCAAACCACCTTCCACTCAATTAGCAATCCCATTTAAGCTCACTGACCCAGAAGAGCGAAATGCAACTGACAGTTGATAAGCAATATACCATACATGTATTTGGCCCACCCACTCCGCTTATCGCACACAGCCACAGCAAATTGGCCTAAATGATAGCGCTTGTTGGCGGGAAACAGAAATCAATTCGAAATATTGAAAATTTCAAATGCCTCCATCAGCCGCAGAGGCACTTAGTTCGTTCCACATAAATTTATAGCATCCGCCTATTGTGCCATGCCCCCCGTCTAATTACCGTAATGAGTTTTGCGATTTGTGTATTTGCGGAATTTTCTTTTTTGTTCGCCAAACTGGGGGAACTCCGAGAACTTATGTTCATGGTTCCAAATTTGAAATTTATGAGCCAACGCCAGCAAACTTTTTGCCTACCATCTACCAGCTGCCAAAGGAGAGTGGTGGTAGCTTCACAACTTTTACTTAATGGGAAAGTGAATATTAAAGTGGAGCCTGATGAGTAGACCCACGGTATTACGGTTTACTCCATTTTAAAGACATGTTTGACTAATTTGGTAGATTAAAACAGAATACAAATTTTTTTGGTTTTTTAAAAACTTAAATATTAAAAGTGTATTTTCTTTAAAAACTATTAAAACTCACCATTAACAGTGATAAAGAAAATTGCAATGAAGTGAAATTCTATACGACTGTATACTAGTTATATTTTATTTGATAACACTTCATCTTATATACTTGCTATAAAAATCAAATTAATAATTTAATCCAAGGTATTTATTAGCCCATCAGAGCTCAGAATTCAAGTACAATTTTAATTAATCTTCTCTTAAGTTTGATTTACAGAGTGATTTGGCAACTTCAGGCATTTCAACCGAACCCAGATCAGGGCCAATTACTAGGGAAAGCCACAGCCAGTTGCCAGTCGCAGTGGCCAGAGCTACTTAATGGCCTCCGCCCGCTGGCCGTCCAAACTATTTTCCAATTATGCACAGCTTCCGCTGCTGGACACACACCTTTGTGAAGGCCCCAAATTCGGCGCCCCTTGGCTCGACTTATCGCAGTGCCCACATCAAAGTCGTGGGGTCTGCGGCCTGTCTAAAGTGTCAGCAGGATATTATTTCCAGCAGCGGCGATGGCCAGCGGTGGCTCCTCAAGTGCGATGGCATCGGGATTGGGCGTGTGGATGGGTGGATTGGTGGTGTGACATGGAAAGGGCTTATAGTGCGTGTCGATAATATCGAGGGGGTGTAATTTTGATTGGCACGCCCACTCGCCCAATCAAGAGTGCCTGTGGAAGCTGTCGTGTGACTAATTGCCGCTTAACGACCAATCTGTCCATGAAGTCTTGATCTGTGGCTGGACATTTGGGCAATTTGCAAGCACATAATAAATGCCAGTGGCTCTGATTATCTTATTCATTTTTGATGGGATTTTATATTAAAGCGAGTTGTATCTATCGAGAACTTAGCTCGACATGAACATCAGATTGTAATAGCGATATGCGAATTATTTTTTGCTCATGTTTAACTATAAAAATCCGGGCTTTAAGGTTGCATGTTAAGTTAACATTGTCAAAACCAACTTGAGAACAACGCGCCTTAAAGCAACCTTAGTGGCTGGCCCACCCTGTTCCAAGTGGGATTAGGACTTGTTGTCTGCGGACCCCCAGTGCATTTTACTGGGAATAAAATGCACAGACACCAAATTAATTTCCTGTGGTTAGCCCCAGTGGGGAAAGGCCACAATGGTCGGACAACGTTGCGTATGTGTAATGCGTCTCATGTTGCTTGCTCACCTAGGCCATGGTGAACAATACACAGCAGTGGCGTAATTAAATTCACCCATTGTTGGATCTTGGAGATAGACCACTAGTCGTAGTCCGGGCTGAGCCGAACTAAGCCGATTGGGTGGCCGTCTTAGTCGACTGCAACATGGCGTATACGCAACGAGTAGCTAAAATAATAGCATTAGCCTCCGCAATACCTGATTTTTATGGAACATTTTAATTAACTGAAAAGTTGTAGGTAGGATAGGGCCCCGCGGTTCAGGTTCTCCCTACACAATAGTTGTCTATTAGCCACGAAAGTTATTCAACCCGACATTATGCAATCTATGCCAGCAATTGACAAACTTATTAAAAGTTTATCTTTATTCCTCTGTTGGCAATACATCAATACATCATCCGAAACATGGTTCATTTGCCTGGGCGAAAAGAAAACTGCGAAAAGTCACAGAACATTAACTTGAACTATGACAAACTTTTGACTTTGACAAAGATGCCAGCAACCGAAAATCCACCCGGCATCGCATCATCTTTCTCGAAGGGACCGAGTGGAGCTGTTCCGCAGGCGAGACTTTGCCAGCCAAAGTTTTTCAAAGCTATTTTTGACTGCGGTCAACTAAACACACACAAAGTAGATGGACCCAAAAGGGCCCAGGGAGGGGAAACCCCAAACAAAACTGTCGCCAAAGACGAACTTCATCTTGATGCGGTCGGATTCAATTAGATGTTGCCAGACCGAAACCGAAAAGGAAACCTTAACCGAGACCCAGGCTCAATTCACATTTTAAAGTTATTCTTGGGCGGCAAAAAGACAGCGACTGTAGAAAAACGAACGCCTACCCTTATAGGTCTAACAAATTGTAAAAAAAGAAATACTATATCTAAAAGTAAATAGTTGAAAGTTGTCTTGCTAGCTAAAATAAAAATATATATGTTTTTCTAAATTTAAAATTGCTATAAATAAATATGAGTCTTAAGCAATAATTGTATAGTAATTTTCATTATATAAGAACGTACCTTAGCTACAGACAGTTCCCTTTTTAATATCGACCTGTTTAAATGTTATCAAGCTTTAGATTTGTTTGAACAATATATAAATCTTGTCGATATTTGATCATTTTATATTTATTTAAATATTAAGCAAAAGGTTATATGAGTTATTTAATTACAAACAAATCTACCAATAAAGATTAGCGTAGTTTAAACAATTTAAAATTAAGTATATTAAAATACCATGTATTGATCTCATCAAATTTTGTGATGTTAGTTAAAACTTCTGTTGATAAATTAATAATGTTGTTTAGAGATTATTTAATCTACAAAGTTTGATGAGCTAAAATGCTTTCAAAATACTTTATCTCAACCAAAGGCAGACCTTATTTAAAATATTTATATACCCTCGCTAGAGTATACCGCAGCACGTAGAAAATAAAAGTCAAGTCTACGTAGTTTGATTAGAAGGCGTTTCTAGCTCCGTGAACCGGGACGGCTGACTTAGACATCGGTCAGTTTAGTGTAGGAAGAAGGAAAAAACGCCCAAATTACATCCTCGGCTGTGTGGCGACGGCTACTGTGCACTTTGCATTTTGCATTTTGCACATTTGCATTTGCATGGCCGGTGCCATGAAAACTGGCCCGAGGCGACGTCATCGTCATCGACATCGACATCGACATCGCCTTCGTGGCGCATTATTAAAGATGCATGGCTTGAAATATTCAATCAAGTCGACGGTGGGGCGGAGGGGTATCTGCGGGGGCGGATATAGAGCCACAAAATTGGCAGCGCCATCGTCGGTGTGTTGATTTATGCAACATTGACGTTGACGCTGCAAAGTCACATTTGGCTGTTGGTCGAAAGCTGTTTGGGCCCGGCTCTAACTCTGCTAGTCGGGTTTGGTCTGGTCTGGCTTGGTTTGGGCCACATAAGCAAATATTTTGCGGCTACCATGCCTGCTGCTATATTGTGTATGGCGCATACACACACATGTGTCTATACATCCTGCAGGCATTCAATTATATTGCATGTTGTGTGTTGTTTGTGGGCTCGCACAGGAGCCCAAGTCGAATGGCTATTTCCAGTCTCGCGCCACAAGGAGAAGGACTGGTCCTGTAGCCAAAGACTTCCCGAATGTCACCATGTGCCCATGTGTGTGCGCCAGTTAATTTGTTATTCAAATTTGTGTGTTATATATTGTTATTACAATGAAAATTGTTGCTGCTCCTGCTGGACTGGTCAGGAGTGCAGTCCACTTGTTTTGGCCGACGGGCACAGCAAAGGTTATATCCAGGGTCAATAGTTTCAGTTGGCATTGAGGTGACTCCTCTTTCAAGTCCATCGATTTAATGGTCTCCGAGCTGAATTATTTATTATCTCACAATACTGTTCCTATTACAAAGTTGGTGAGATTATACTGATAGTTTATCTATAAGATATATTCCAAGCATCTGACTCCCAGCTAACGTAGAAAGAACATAAAATTATAATTAGTTTTCAGCTCCATCGCTAGCACGCAATGAACCAAATGTTGAGATTTTAGTTTTAAATTTAATAAATGGCTTAAATGCTTATTTCTGAATATTTCAAACAGATATTATAAACGGAAACAAAAAAACCAATATATTCCATTTCCTTGTTAATATTGTTTATATTCTCTTCAGTCGGAGAATTAAGTTCCTTTATTTTATAATTATTTCTTATCAGCAAACAATTAGTACAATTAATAATCATTCCCGCACAATTTCACACTGAATCTAATAATTTACAATGTATTTTGACATTTCTTGTAGATAAACACTTTATTTCCATCTATTTTTCAGTGATTTGTTTGAAATTAATTTTCCCAGCGCATTAATCTTTGAATAATCTCCAATTAATGCTTATCTTAATTTATTTGTCATGCATTAAGGGAACAATTGAACCCATTAATTAGCTCCTCGGGCAAGTGGAGCCCCAACTCCCCATTGTCCCATTCATTTACCTTGACACCTGGAAAAAACGCCCGAGTGGAAACCCTAGAAAAGTTCGAGGGCCAACAACTATCAAGGATTAAGGCTTAACCGTCTGGTCAAACGTCTGGCGGGTTTCTCCTACTCCAAATCTGATTCATCGGGTTTGGTTCTGTGGGTCTGTTAGTTGTCTAGTCTGGTGGACCCCAAGGGGCATAGGAATATGCGACGGCTAAGCGGATTAATTTACTGACGTGCTGCTCAATGGGGAAACGGGTAAGGCAAATTGAAAAAGAAAATAGAAAGAAATAGGAACGGGCAACGGGCAACGTGCAACGAAATCCAATCATAATTATAAAGTCCAACGCCTCGAGTCGATGAAATTTACACAACAAAAGCTGGCCGCGACATTTTCAGCTGTCAGCATTAATTAAAATGTTTCCATACATTAACTTCGGCCGAGTTCTTACACCTTTTCGGGGTCCCAATCGAAAGACCAACCAGAGCGGAAATGTCTTTGGAGAGTGGGTATCTGAAACACGACCAGAAGCATAAAGATGTCAAAGACCTATTGAGTTGGGGGCCCAGAAACATCTTGCCAGATCGCATGTTTCTGGAAAACTTCAAATTTATTTCTGGCCGCAGGGCATTTATCAATCCGATAATTTGTGGTGTTGAGTTTTTGCCTCCTGTGCTTATTAATATTTGCCACTCTTAACTTTACTTAAAACTTATTAAAAGAGCTAATGTTTTTGTAGCTTGTGTGTATTTAAAATGCTTTTTAAAAACTTTTGTACATTTTCACAATAATTATTTAAGCCAAAACCGACTGCTATCTGACACTAAAGTTGCATTTCCGCAAAAGTGTTGAACCGAAACCTTTCTTGTGCATTTGTTCAGAGTGCGGAGGTCGTCGTGTCAAGAGTTGGACAGGTTAAACGACGAATCGAGACTCCTGTCAATAAATAATTGAAAATCAGAGCCGTCGGCAGAATTGTTGGCCAGTGTTTTTTTGTCAACGTCTCTTTTCAGTGGTAATTAAAAAAGTTTTTTGCCAACTGAAAACTGAAAAATAGAAAGAAATTGCCAATTGACTAGGGCATTCTCTCTTTTTTTTTAGACCGGCTAATTGTCATGCAGCGAATGGAGAAAGAGGAACATTTTCCCGGGCTGACGTAATTAAAAAGCCGTCAAGCGAAGTTGGCGCAGTTAGCGCTAAATGTCCAATTGATGCACAGACTCTGGTGCTTAAGTACTTCTTTCTCATCCCGTCTGCCGTTCTCTAATTAAATAAGCCAGTGTCACATTTGTCTTGAGTGTCCGACAATTTGGTGACTTATGATGACTGCAGAGCCAGGACGCGACGAAAGCCGGACCAGGATCCACTTTGGGACCCTGCACTCGGACAATAGCATTGAGGAAGTTGTGGAAAAAGATTTATGAGGTAAAAGCAATTAGAAAGTGGCATTAACAACCGAATGCAGAGCGTAGGACAATTAATAACTGCTACAAGCGCAGACGCAGCTCACATAAAAACCATCTACAATAACACATAGAAATATTTAAGCTTCTTGCTTAAGTCTCAATTAAGCAAAATTGTCTCGTAAAATAGTATAGATTAGTTTATCCATAAACACTTAAGAACTTATTAACTTTCAATATTACATTGCATAAATATTTTTATTGGCTTTAATAATTATTTAAGTTTTTATTTGAATACTCGGAATTTTTTCTTTAGACTAGCAGAGGGTTATATCTCTTACTTCACCCATTTTTACAGCGGAGTCGGATGATTCGATCTGCTTCAGAACACCAGTCAATATCTCCACTTCGTTTTTGATGGAATCCAACGTTTTGGCTAAGTCACCGCGAGCAGAGGACGAAGTTATATCTATAGACAATAAATATATTTATAGTAAATCAATTTTGTATAAAAAATGTTTTTTTTTTTTTAGATAAATAACATAAGTTTAGGTGCTCACCTCGTCGACGGCAAAGAATCCGATGAAGGTTGTTAATCGCCTCTAACGTGCGTTCCTTGTCCATATAACAGTTGTTAATTACATCCTTGGTGTTCGCCAAGATCTTCTCCCACCTGAGACACTGAACTCTGGACTCGTTGTAAGATCTTTCGAGCCTGGCTAGATCATTCTTGAGGCCCAACACAGTCAGAGCCGCTTCGTTAGTAATCTGTACTATACGCTGCCGCATACTCTCAATCTCCATCAATTTTTGATGCTCCAGTTTGTTGATCTCCACTTGAGCTAGCACTAATAATATATTAAATTATTAAATATTTTAAACATTAAAGGTAACTAATTCTGGTTTGCTTTATGGCTAACATACATTCGAAAACTTTTGTATATGGAATAATAATGTTATAAGCTTTAAGAACTTAAAGATCGAGTTTATTTTATAAAGTCTAACTTGAAAATGTTGTAAAATTTAAAATAAATTCTTATTAATGTTGATTGTCATATCAAGTTTATTAATGTAATGTAATGCTTACTTAATGCATCACAGCGGTCGATGCAGTCCTTCGGGGATACGAATATGCTGGATACCTTCACCACCTCGTCGAGCACCTTCTCGTAGGGCTGGAACTCGTGGACGGTGGCCTTGAGAGCCTCCCGAAAGGCCTTGAGCTCCCCGATCTCCCCCTTGAAGCTCTCAATGCCCTCGCCGAGCTCCTTGTGGTAGAGGCTCTCCCCTTGGGCGGTCTTCTCGGCGGCTCGCTTCTTGTCCGCGCAGTCCTTGATGAAGCTGTTCACCTCGATGAAGCGCCGCCTCAGCCGCTCCTGGATCTTGTACATGTTCTTCACCCTGGTGGAGTTCACCTTGGTCTGCCGCTTGGCATTGGACAGCATCTCGTCCTGCAACTTAAGCATGGCATCGTGTTCGCGAAGATTGTTCACGAAAATCAACTCGATGGAGTCGCCCGCGGAGTCTGAGTTCGGTGGAATCCTACAAAAACAAGATTACGGATTTATATTAACTTTATAAAAACACTAATTGAAAGTATCATGAAAGTCTTCAAATTATTCATATGAATTTCCGATATTAAAATTCTTAAAATTATTCTGCTTAAAAAAATTTCTTAAATAATATCTTTAACATCGCGGAATGAAAACTCTTCTGTAAGTTGCCAATTTTTGCTACCCATTTGGTACTCACACGAAGAATTTCTTCTGCTGCTTTGAACTGATATAGTCGCCCACCGCATCCTCGGGCCGCAGGTCCAGATTTCCCAGGACATCGAGCTTCTTGGTGGGCTTCACGCGTGGCATCTTGGATCCCTTGACCGGAACAAAAAGCTTGGAGTGTAAGTTTGGTTTAGTTTTTTTCCTTTTTCTTTTTGGTTTGGTTACCGCGTTACTGCGGATTGTGCTTTTTGTAGCTGCGTGTGCTTTGTGTTTACTTTTCGGAATGTGTTATTGTTTTGTAATAAAAAATTAACAAGACCTACTTGGAACATGATTTGTATTTGGGTGACATAAAATAACATTGGTTTCCAGGAGGTTCCCCAATCACTATGGCAATAGTTGTGTAGGCGTGCGAAAACCAGGAAAACTGTTTTCGCTCGTTGTTATAGTGACGATGTTCACTGCCAAAAATTAATTTATTTTTTCTTTACATCTATAAGTTTCCAACGAATCCAACGATGTATGACATTCCATTATTTCCAATGGTTTTGATCGAAAAACCGAAAAATCGATCTTCTTTTTTTTCGGATTTTGGCCATCAAATATTTGTTTTAACACCAGGGTTTTTGTTGTAACTTTTCCAAAATAAGACGCACAGCCAAAAGAATTACTGTTTTCTGCAGCTGAGAACCCAAACTTTCAATTTCAGTTTGATTTGGGGAAATTTGTTTTTTCATCAGATTTGGCATTTTTTATAAGGGGTAACACTTGATTTTTTGCCAAAAATGGCCAAAAATTAAATTTTTTAGCTGTAAATGCCAGTTGATTGGAAATTTTATAACGAATTTAACGAGGTATGACACTCCAACTTTTGACCATTATTTCCAAGTGTTTTGATTAAAAAACTCAAAAAATTGGGTGATCATTTTTTGGGTTTTAGTCATAAAATTAAAGTTTTTTAGTTATAACTTTACCGAAATTCGACTCTCAGCCAAAAGAATAACTGTTTTGTGCAGCTGAGAACCTATACTATCAAATCTGGGTTGATTTGGGAAAAAAAAATTTTCATCGATTTTCGCAATTTTCATAAGGGGTAACACTTGATTTTTTGCCAAAATTGGCCCAAAATTAAATTTTTTAGCTGAGAGTACGAATGGATTGGTAATTTTGTAACGAGTTCAACGAGGTATGACAGTTCCAGATCTGACCATTAATTCCAAAGGTTTTGATCAAAAATCCAGAAAACAAGCTGGCTTTTTCCGTATTTCTGCCATAACAAAAATTATATTTAAAAACACATTTTTAAGCGTTTTTTGTTGTAACTTTGTTAAAGTAAGACGCACAACAGCTGAGGACCTATACAATCAATTCTATGTTGACCTTGGGAAATGTATTTTTTGTAATCTATAGTGTTTTTATATAAATTTGCGAAGCGAATTGTATTCATAAAAGCACTGACTTTGCTGCCTGCTTTCAAACGTTCAGTTTAACTCCAAACCTCTTCGACACAACGTTGCCTAACATATATTCCTAAATATTTACCCATAAATATTTTAAAAAGACTATTTAAAAAAAAGTCAAGATGCCGCGCCGTAAGCCCACCATAAAGACCGATGTGATTGGCGACCTGGACCTTAACCCAGAGGTGGCCATCGATGACTATCGCGTCTCACGTCAGCAGGATGAATTTTTCGTGTAAGGTAAGATCTCGAAGGTAAAATTATAATAACTCATTGAATGGGGATGCTCTAGAAAACCACCGAATTGGGATTCGGCTGGGGATACCATTGAAATGCTGTATATAGCCAATTTGCGAGAGCACGATGCCATGAAGCAGGTGCAGATGCAGTTGCTGAAGGATGCCAAACGGCAGACGGCATTGAATGTGCAGCGCATCCGTAAGATGTACAAAATTCAGGAGCGCCTGCGCAAACGCTTCGTCGAGGTCAATGGTTTTATCAAGGATTGTGCGGACAAGAAGCGCAGTGCGGACAAGTCGATTCGCGAGGAGTCGGTTCTCCACGAGGAGGTCACCAGGGAGATAGACGAGTTCAAGACCTCCATTGCCGAACTGGGCACCTTCCGCAACGCCCTCAAGGCCACGGTGGCCCAATTCCAGCCATACGAAAGGGTCCTGGAGGAGGTGGTCAAGGTTTCCGACATTTTTATCTCCACCAAGGACTGCATCGACCGATGCGATGCTCTGAGTGAGTTCTTGGTACTTTCCTTTTCGATTTGCGTTGACTAATCCCCTCTTGCAGTGCTGGCCCAAGTGGAGATAACCAAGTTGGAGGCCCAGAAACTTAACGAGATCGAGGAGATGCGCCAGCGTATGGTCCAGATCACCAGTGAGGCGGCTCTGACCGTCTTGGGTCTCAAAAACGATCTGGCCCGACTGGACCGATCCTATGTCAACTCGCGGGCCACTTGTCTCAAGTGGGAGAAGATATTGAGCACCTGCAAGGATACCACCTCGTACTACAATCTCGACAAGGAGCGCATGTTCGACGGCATCCAGATCCTGTACCGCATGCTCTGCAAGCGCCGCGGTGAGTCCTGAAAATCCTTTAACCTAATTGGATATCCAGACACTATCTCTCCACAGACATTGTGCCCAGCTATCACAGCTACGAGATCGATCACATCCTGAGCTTTGCCATGCGCGAAATCAGACTCCTTTCGTCTGTCCTCCAGGAATTGGAGGCCACCAAAGGCGATAAAGTTGGGGCAGGAAGTTTGTGTTAACTGGAATTCAGATATGTTTTTTAGTGATGCATGAATAAATTGTTTTAAATGCTTTTACTAATGGCGCTTGTTTTTTGTGGGAAAGGGAAATGGGTTGATTTAAATAACTACTTAAACACCTTACATATGTAAACTGTAAAGTTAATGAGTTTGAAAATGTTGTAATAGTCTGATATATTTTATGAACTAAGACCGTCGTTGTCGTCTTTGGGCTAAGCTAAAATAAAGCTTTACACTGCAATGTTTTACATGTTTTCTCATTTTCATCCTATTTTGAGCTTACCATGCGGCTAAGAAAACGTGATTTAAGATTTAAAAAAATCCAATTATCCTAAATATTAACAACACTAAAAGACAGGGTTATGAAGCTCCAACCCCAAAATGGAAAGATAAAAGAATACAATGAACGGGTTGATTTACGGGCTCCGAACAATGTAGGTCCTATCAGCCTTGCAGAGTCGCCACAATCGCATTGGGTGGCTCCATGGCTAACAACTTTAATGGGCTCAACCACCTTCTGGCTTATGGCTGCCATAACAGTTGTCTAACCCTAAAACCTTGCCAGCCCCCAAAAAACGAAACCCACAGCATTCGAATGAGCTTTGTTGTTGCCTAAGCCCAAAAGAAAATCAAATGAAATTCGATAAAAAGGAAATGCATTCGGAGGCAGAGATACTGGGGTTGAGCAACTTTCAAGTGGCACTCGAACTTCAAATCGGGAGGGAGGGGGTAGGGGGGTGGTAGCAAACCGATGGGCAGGAAAATAAAGTTGGCAAATCGAATCTGAGACATCTTTCCATTCAATTGCCAATTGGATTCTATGGCCCACGGATAATCTAACTTAAGCACAGATAATTCTTTTATGCGAACATTTTGATTTCTGTCCTCGCATTTACAACAACGTTGGCCGAACGGAACTAGCAACTAATTTTGTACCAAAAGAACCGTTGCCACGCCCCCGCCTCCATGTACGCCCACGCCCCGGATACGTAGTTCAGTCGCCAGCGGAGGCGTGGCACTTGTCTCTTATTCAATTTGCTTTATTTGATTTGCGATTTTTGCTGATATCAGCTGGAAAAGAAACTCCCGAGAGGACAGTCGCAGATAGACCTAGGCTAAAAATCAAATCAAATGGAAAGCAAAATAAAATGCAGGGACATTTATTTTGAGCCAACAAAAAAGAAAACAAAATGAGAAAAGATGGAGAAAAAGAAATGAAACTAGTTGGGTAAAATAAACATTTGGTTTATTTAAATGGACCGTATGGACGTCCCACAAGTTGTCCTGGCTGCCGGCGTTGTTTTCTATATTTGGGATTCGGCTTTTGAGGTCCTCCAGCCTCATCGATAGCAATTACATTAAATTGCTCAGCGGCACGGCTGCCTCTTAGGCAAATCGTGTAAACACTTAAGATTTGTTGGCTGCCATTTGAATAATTGAAAAATGCATTCCACTCTCGTTTTGGTTTGAGTTATTGTAGTGCTTTGGCATTAAAATGAATCTTTTAGAGCAATGAGCAGCTATCTGCGAATTTATTCATCGCAGCTCCCAATTCATTTGTGCCCTGTCCGTATGAACAATAAAGCCTAATGGCATTCTCAGCTAATCCCTTAATTGCATTACAATTAACTGTCTGCGAATTAAATAATATTGCCAGCAATGCGGTGTAGGTGAAACGAGGCCACGCAAATTGCGTGGGTGGTTTAAAACTTTGTTTGCCAATGTTTTAGGGTTTAAGTAGCATTGTAATTGAGGCAAACAGTGTTTGGCCAGAATAGTTTTTAACTATCAAAATAATTTAGGAGGTAAGAGTGTCAGATTATTATGTTAGCTAGAATTTTGGCAGAAAATGTGTGAAAGCTTATTTATGTTTACGAAGTTTTGTTTGTAATTCTCTGCAAACTATATTTATTCAATTAAAACAAAAATAGCTTGTTAAATTTAAAACCTATTATATCTGAAACATTTAAAATGTTCGAAGAATTAATTCAAAATAATAATTTTGTCAAACATTTAACCAATTTGCTGATATAGACATTTTAGCTTGTAAATATTCTATTTTAGCATTTGACCTTCGATGTATTTTCAATTTAACTAGTTGTTGTCGCTCAAAGAAATCCTGAACATGGTGTAAAATAATACTCTGTAAAGGCAGATAGCTCCCATTGTTCAACATATATATCAGGCTGAACTTAAAACTACCTTTCCGCCTCCGCAATTATCCTTTTGGAAAGTTCTGCAGCATCTTGGCGCCTTTGCTGCCATTTGCTTTTTTCCGCTTACTAGACGAAACACTTAATTTAACTTTACAAGTTCTTAATGTGACGGCCAGACAGAAGAGTTTGGCGGCAAATCGGGACGAAGTGGGCCGGCCACTTGTATGGGACACTGGCGACAAATAGCAATTAGAGAAACAATGCCTGGCAAAACGACTGCAAAGGCAAGAGGCAACAGACAAAATAGGCGCAATTAAAGGACACTTTGCGAAGGACAACTTAAAGTCGGTTTAAAGTTGGCATATCCGGGCGGTAACTGCAATAAATGTCAAGCGATTACCCCGACAACAAAGGCAGGCTCGGCAATCAGAAGAGCAACCAGAAGCCAGCAGCTTGATTAATACTATAACACATGATTTATTATGCCTGTCAATCGGCGGAGGTGAAGTCCCATTATGAAAGCTCGCCTCAGAGATTGAAATCGGAATCGTTTTGGGGCGTCGGAGACGGAGTTGGATTTACTTTATACTAACGGAGTCGAGTCGAGTGGAGCGACGGGGCCTGTGATAAGATGGCAAATCGGCTTATGCCCAGGGACAACAGCAATCGGCATCATCAATTCACTTGGCGACATTAATATCCTCTCGGCAAAGGGACGGATCCAAAAGCTGTCGTCTGACATTTGTGACACCTGCATTGATTTGTCTTCCTTTTTTGTACCCCGTTGCCTTGCAATCGAAGGGTATGATGTGCCTGGACGTGTAATCAACAGGCTACAGCACTCTTATAGTATTCATAAATAGGAATTTTACCATTTCAGAAAGTAAAATGTGTAATACTATAATTTTTCACTTATTAAAACATATATTTGCTTGCAACTATTCTAAAAATGCAATAATAAATGCCGATTAAATGATATTGTTTGCTATGGGTATTTACTTCTATATTTATTTTGTAATTTTAGCAATTTTCTAGAACAGGTTTCTGTGATTTACCATTTTACTAACAATATTGGTTGTTGTTACAAATACAACCTCTACTAAAAACAATCGAAGTGAATTCTGTTAAAAATAAATACATTTTTAATATATCATAACACGTTTTTTCATGCAACCATTCTCAAGATTGTAAGAATAAAGTTTCAATGTAGGCAAGTAATCTTTTCGAGGTGGTTCCCACTTAGAGGGTATATTTATTTCGTGATTCCATATTCACTGCCTTTATTGTGTCATTGGACTCGGTGGGCGGAGATGAATGCCACCTGCCGCCCCCAACTCGCTTGACTGAGTACCTTTCATGTCTTACAAATGCCTTTTTTATGCGCTAATGTTGCTGCGGCTTATGGCAACTTTAAGTTACCGGAACACCAGCCAACCACCCACCACCCACCGCCCCCTCAATGAGAGCCATTAGAGCCGGGTTCTAATGGCCCGACGACAAGGAGCTGCAATTAGAGCACACTCTAGCTGGGAAGTCAACTACCCGGACGAGATGAGGCCGAAGGACTTTTGCTACCTCACATAGTTGATAATTTATTCATTTGCCGGCTGGAACGACAACATTTATGGACCTCTGTGTTTGCCGAAAGTTAACCACACACATGACAAGACGTAAAACCTGGAAACTAGCAACCCTTAATGGCTTCATTAGAATCCCGCTGTTTGAGATGGCAAAACAACCTACCCCGCGAAGAAAATATTGGAATCGAATGGCATTAAAGATTTTTAATTTGATTGGGCGTCAAAATCAACGGCTTATGTAGTTGTGCAAAATATGTGTTAAACATCTGCGGCATTGTTCCTTAAGTCCCTAACCGAACCCCATTCCCATTGTTGTCAGACCCTCGCTTAAGCCTTAACAATTTTCCAGCCCATTGTTCGATTTTAAAGACTCTCACACACAACTGTTGGAAAATTGAAAACGGATGCGGAATTGGAATTGGAATTGTAAATTTTACACTTATCCAAGCGGCATTTGTTCGCTTTTTATTGAGCCGAATTGTTTGCTCGGCATATGTCCGTGTGTGATTCTGATTGTGTGCCCTCTGCTCCTTGATTACAATTTGCATAAAAATATCGTTCCAATTGAGGGCCCCGAGAATTATGTTGCACATTTATGGGCCCCGAATCGAGCCTTAAAGGAAGCGAACTCTTGTCTTTTATCGCTTTCCTTTGTTATCCGGATGGAGGAGTTGGGGTCCACAAGGTAGTCTCCTCGGAAGGGTTTAAGATGGATGACAGCAGAAATTTATTACGCCTAATGATTGTCAGATGTGGGTTAGGCTGTTCCGACCATCAGTTGGGGTGGAAAAGTTTTAACAGTGTAAAACATTTTGGGGATAAGCCAGACATGGTTCTTTATTTACAACGAATGAAATGTTGTATTTTTTATTCATATTCTTTGCTTAATACAAAATAGGAAGTGTGATTTTGTGATGAGCAAATACAGCTTTAAATGCTAACAATTTCGAAAAATTAGCCTAGTAAATAATGTTTTTTTTAATATTTATAATGTATAAAAAATAAAAAAATAAAAAAATAAAAAAATTTACTCTGAATTTTTCAAGCTGCAACCAAATTTTGGATATGACTTTTTTCTGAAGAAAATGAATTATAATTAGGCATCTAAAGTCATGTTTATTTTTAAGAAGTCAGAACCTTTTTTACGAAATATTTTTAAAGTTGCTCCAGTCGCATTTAAATTCCGAAAGTACTCAGCCAAATTATTTAAGGTTTATTTTATAGCCACCCAAAAATACCTGTTCATCCTGCATCCATTTACTCTGAGTCTGGTTGGTGTCAGGGCCACAATCTTCCTAGACAGGCGCCACTCCAAAGCGCAGAGCTCCAGAGCTTCTGGGCCGCCCAACCCCGCAAACAATCCTGCCACCATTCGTGGCGTGTAAATATTTATAAATATTGACAGCTTAAAGTGAAGTTTATAAGTGACACGAGGCAGACAGAGCACGAGCACCCCTCAGCCAGCAGGAAAAAGGAAGCTTTTTAGGTAACATCAACAACAACACTTGTGGTCAAACTTGAAAGCCTCTTTGATGGTTTTGCTCCTCGAAACTCAGGGTTTGGGTAATGAAGTTCGCCACTCGGGGCTGTCAGAAGTGCGTGCGATAGCTAGGGATGGATGGATGGATGGATGGACGGATAGATAGAGGGTCGGTGACTTGGTGAAAATATTGACAAAGCAATTTGCCTGTCAGACAATTAAGTGCTTAATTGTATGAATGTGTGGCCCGTGGCGGGGTGATGTGTATTTATATATATATATAGAGGGGATAACGGGTGGAGGCAGGGATTTTAAGACCCCAGACCGGAAGTCGCTTAGGTTTAAATCCAATCTACTGTGTACACCACCCCCACTTCACAATGATAAACCAATCCAAAGTGACGTGGGATTTATGAGACAGATTCTGTTCTATCTCCAGACAAGTGAAGCAATAATCACAGAGCCATAAATCTCGAGAGCCCTCAGTGGCAAAACGAGTGCCAGCAGAGGCGGTAATTTTTAATATAATTCAGCCAGATATGGCCGGAATGTCGAGCGACCTTTCCTGACACTTTGTCACAAAGCGAAACAACGTCGAGTGCTATGCAAAAATACTCGTATATATCAAGTGTATTATGGCAGATTGCTGGCGTGGGGTCGGCCAGGATCTGAGCCACTGGAAGTGTCCGGGCTCAAGGACCAAGATTTGCATAGAACCCGACCCGAGATGGAGGAAGTCGTACTGGCCGATGATAAGCAGAGTGTGGCAGTGAAAGTGGGCAGTGCACTCAGTTTAACTGGCCCTAAGTGGACTGCATCGGGTGGCCAGATAGCTGCATTAGAACCCATCAGAACGCCATTCAACCGGGGGCCCCCAGAAAAGTGTAATCAAGTCGAAAGTCTTACAGAAAAGTAAGCAAACTGGGTCAGGCAAATAAAAAGTGAGCTCAAGCAGCGCCCCACATGTGAGCCAGGCATTCAGTGGAGCTCCCACTTCCATTCAACTTTCCTTCTCGCTTTACAAATTGTCGCCATTTACCGATGTTGAGCACCCAAAGGTCCTTCGCAGAAAGTCAACCTGGTTAAATATGCTCCCCATCCAAAGGGTCTCACATTTACATCTGCTCAATTTAACTAGCTGCAGATTTATGTACTGCAATTGACATGAGATTTTTCGGTTGTCAGTTCGTTGAACAATCTCCCCCTTTAACTCAGGTGGCTTTAAGGCATCTGAACTCCAACTCCCACCCACTTCGCACCTCGATTCAGTCGTTGAACAGGGCACTGACCACAGAAACCACAAGCTATGCATAGACCAGGGGCATTCCAAAAACTTAATTACCGCCTGGTCATCAGCTACTTATTGGGGGAGTTGAGTAAGTGGGGGAACTGGGGATCCGTAGACATGATTGGCCCCTTCACACCTCATAAAGAGCCACTCACACAGGCACTGGCAAAGTGACCACAATAATAAACGCAATTTTAGCAGAAATCCAATTAAGTGCCGAGGCATATGAGCCGAGACGTCTCTTCAAGAAAGTTTGCCATTCGGCGAAACTAGAAATTGATCAAAACTTTCGCATAATGAAGTGGCAATGCCCTAATAACTTAATTAATTTCATAAAGGCATTTATGCATATTTATATCTGGAGACTAAGCTGATGGACTTTCTACTCAAAATAGATGTGTAATAAATTATAAACATTTTGCAAATGATTTTTTAAATCATTTTAATGCCATGGTTTTCCTCACATTTAGTCAACGTCAAGAACTTAGTTTCATGTTCAGGGTTTTGAATTCTTGTTGGTTAATTACTAGAAAATAAGTTCTAAAAGTTATCCAAATACATCTGCTCTTACTTCTACTTTAAAGAGATTGCATATTTTTCTTAAATTTAATATCTCGCTTGAGAAAATCATTTAACTCCTTCCTAGAGTATCCTAACTACGACCGGTCAACAACTTTCCCCAGTCCCCGAAGCAACAGCGTCATTGATGTAGTCTCCGATGGCAATGACGATGAGATTATGGCCACGGTAGTGAGTGGATAGTTTGGCCACTCTCCTCGACTGTCTGGCATTTATTGCGTTCTCTGATAAAAATTGCAATTATTTAGCCAAAACGTTGGGAGTGTAAGCAGCAGTGTAAGTAAGTCGAAGACTTTCGAAGGAGGCTGACTTGGCAGAGTGGACAACATGACAAAGTCGCCTGTAATTTATTTCCACTTCGACTGTGTTTACTTAGCCCCGGCCAAAGAGATGGTGCGGAAAGGAGGGATCCAGAATAAACAGACAGGCAGCAGGAGCCGCAATTTCGGGATTGTCATTGATGTGGCCGGAGGACATGGATGGATGATCGGGCCCGGCTTGAGATGTGACATCCATGTGGGCGTCCTTTGGAACTGCGCCTAATGAAGTGCATGCAAATCTCTTGATGTGAGCACCGGCGCCTTCTAATGAGTCCAAGTTTTGTGGCTAAAAGGTGTGGCATCTGGGCCCAAGTTTTAATGCAGCCCAGCTCCCTTCAGTTGCTTGGAACGTGCAGTGCTGAGTGTTCAACTTTGCCACTTCAAGAGTAACCATGAGGCAGTTCCATTCGCCCCTCCTTTTCCCAACTATTTTTCTAGCATATACACTTTGGGAAAAGTATTAACCTGAAGGACACCTTTACACCTATTTTAAAAATCCAATCACTCACTAAAGTCCAATAAATTTATAATTGTATTGGCTTAAGCTTATACAAAATAAGTTATTAATGTAAGCTTTTATTTTAACCAAAATTAAAGTGCAATCAAAATTTTAAATATGTGGAAAATAATAAAATCTTTTTATTTTCCAAAACTCTTAATAAAAAGAGGATGAAGCCGCTGCTTTGTTTTTAAACTTTTAGTTCCTAAAATTACTTTTATTCAAGTGCATTTGGCTTGGCCAATGTGCTGGCGTTTGCCGTTTTGATGTTGATAAATGATGTTGCATTTTCATTTAGGAAATTTGTTGCCAAAGAAAAGTCACTGATTGACTAACACGATGAGGAGCTGCGGAGATGTGGAGAGCTGAAGGCAGACAAGTGGCTGCTTGTCAGCAAAGCGTTTAGTGGCAAGATACACATTGCCGGGGCAGAGTCAGCCCGAGATCTTCGGTGGCTGGCGAATCAATTATGCCACAGACACCAGTTGCAATCAGTTCCCAGCCCAGAAAGCCACTGCAGCAGAGACAAAGAGCCAGATAATCGGGTGGCAGGGGTTCTCTCGGTGGCAGTTGCTAATGCAAAAAGTTTGCCAACTTCTGATGCCTGAATGCAGTTTACCGGGGATGTCTTGGTGTGGCGCCATCAATGGCTAAGTAAACTCAGGTGAGCTGGGGAGACTCCTTGATAAGTCTGTTTATAGTTGGTCATGATTGAATCCATCTGAAGTGGGTGATACGGCATAGTTGCCTTCTTTTAAAGCAAATAATTGGATTTAAAATCGATAAGATAAAACTTTGCTAATGGTTACGCATAATCGAATTGATTGTGCTAGGTATAAGCTAGGTGAAATGGCTGTTTAAATTCTAGATTAAATATATATTATTAATACTGTAGTTCCTTAATTCTTATATTGAACGAAAGTTAAAAAATTTTAAGCCTACGATTGCATTTAAATAAAATATTTAATCTGATTGCAATAAATAAATTCCTAACTCATGTTAGTGAATCACACAGTGTATATTGTTAGATAACAAATATCGGTAGAAATCTTCTTAATGAAGAAGACAAAACACTGTTTAGTTAACAAGTACTATTTAGAGTATTGAGAATCCTTCATTCGAAGTGCTCCCAAACAGCGATGTTTGTTTGTCCTTGCCTTTCACGAACAAGTGAATGATCCCAGCCAAAGGTGTTTGCAGAGAGTAGCCTAATGAAGTGACAGAAAAGGGACCGAACCGAACTCATTGAAATTGAAAAACTCATTAAAAGACGGTAATAGGTGAGGGGGTGGCGGGGTGGTGTAAGGGCAAAGGGCAAATCCTGGCCCAGGACTAAATAAATGTTAAAACGCAGCGAAGAAGTGTTAAAATATTCACCAACTTTGTAACTCTTTTTAACGAGCGATGCGTTGGCAGAGTGGGCGTGGCAACTAAAATAAACACATTTAAAGCGAAACTTTATGCACAGCCAAACTCATTTGCATGTTAAATATTTCACCCACCCAAAGTGGGTGGCGTTGGGCGGAAGTAGAAGCCCAGTAGTAACCGGAAAATTGTCTCGGAACTTCACACTTTAAAGCGGCGGCGACGAAGCAATTGGAAAAAATGCCCGGAAAACGTGAATGCTTTACGAAAATTTTAATTAAAATTCGCCAAGACAAAAGCGAGTGCGTAACATAGCTGGCAATGGGGGCGTGGCCAATGCCAACGCCCGCCTCTAAAAATGGGCGTCTGTGGAAATTTCAATTAAATGCGCACATGCCAAAAAAGGGCAACTGAACCGAGACCAAAACAAATTGGAAGGTCGTGTTTAGGGGCCGCTGTTTTAGATACTCTTTCGACCTAATGGAATCAGAAAAACGCTATACATTTACAAATAATAAGTAAAAATAGTATAGTAACATATTCTCAATTAATAAATAACACTCTGCTAATTCCTTGTAATCAATCATATGAGCACCTGTAATCATTCTTATAAATTGATTTTCAATCTAAGGGTTTATTTATGGTAATAAATATTCAATCGAGAAGCTTCGCTTAAATTTACATCACCCCTTGCCTAGGGCATCATCGTTTGAACTGGAATGGCGGAACTTCGGTGCCAGTAAGCGATATAGATAAACACTTGAGGATGGCAAAAAGGATTTGGGGATTCGACTTGGGTGTCTAAGCTGCTTTCGCGCGAGGGCGTGGCATGAAATGGAAATCAGGCAGCGCTTTAAGCCATCGCCACACTCGGCTAGGGTGGACCGGTGCCCACTCCCCTGAAGGGGGTCATTGGTGGGCCAAAAGGGGGCCTTGAGGGGCCAGAAGGGGGCCGCAGCCAAGAGCTGGCTGCAAGTCAACTGTCTACTTTGCGTGTGCCCAGGACAACTGTCAGTGTCGTGTTGAGGGCGTCGTCAGCAGATATGTTCATTTGGCGTTTTTAAACCACTTACAGTTTTTATACAAGAAATAATATACTTATTGATTTCCATATTTACATTTGTACTAACTTGCAAAGAACACGCCTACATTGCTTAAAAACTCCTTTAACAAAAATGTTTGACTATAAAATATACTTTAAAAAGTTACTGGTAACTTGACTTACGACAACATTAGTAAGAGTGGATTATATTGAATGCATACAGCTACACTGATGTATTAAGAAATATCAAATTACATTTATTTATGGGTAACTGCTGAAAATTGCTAAATTAAAGTAGTATTTTTAATCCAATTCTGATTTTATCAACAATAAGGCTTATGCAATGTTATAAAGGGTATTTAAAACAATATTTTCTTTTGATAAGTTCCTCTGATAGTATTAAAATCAAACCTTAAGGCACAATATTTATAACACATACTTATTCCACAAAATATTGTTTAATTAATGTGATTTTATTTATTTACTTTTATATAAATGCGCCAGTCACAAAAAGCCGCTTATGAATAGTACACATGGCAAGTTATTCAAAACTTAAACTCCCTTTTTATTACATTACTGAGGATATCATTTAAGTTCTGTCAGAATTTTCCATTTTTTGCTGAAGACATCATTTAGGTTTGTCCAAAGTTCTTCAGGAACAGGCTACCGACATCACTGCCTCTCAGGGTCTTGACTTTTGGATCCCGACTCTGACTGGCACTGCGAATGAAACTGCGGCAGCTGGCAGTCAAGCAGTCGAGGCAGTCGAGGCAGCCACTTGACAACGCTCGAGTGTTCCGCTGGCGTGTTTAAGATTAAAGCGTTGCGCCTTGCAACAAAAGTTGCAGTGACAATGGGCGACTACGACGGTTACAAGTGGGCCCCAGGCCCCCGACCCCGGACCCCGGTCCCCAAGTCCGGATCCGGGTCCGGAAAAGGAATCCGCCACCCCAACGCAGTCCCTCGAAGGAAAGTGCTTGAAAAAGAATGGCAGGCGGAATTGCAATGTCAGTGTCTCCAGAGAACGAGGGGAAAAGAGCTGCACAATGTTGCCACATTGCCGTTGATGAGGGGTGTTTAGTGGGTGGCTGGTGGGTGGTGGGTTGTCGGGAAAGCAAGTGCGTGGCCTTGTCCTTGCTCATCCAGCTGGCGATGAGAAGAAAGGTCCCTTGGCCATCCCCAACCGGGAAATGTCAGACATAAGTCATTTAAGATTGCTGCTAAGCCAACCTCGGTGGCCAGGATTCGATCGCGCTACTGGGCCTGATTTTAAACTATTCAGAATCTATTAGATAATGAATCGTTATGCAGATCTTACAACCATTTTGTGTATTTACAAGTAATGAAATGAATAAAGTAGATTTTGTACGTATATAAAAATTATCTTACTTTTAATTAAGTTGCAGTTTTGATTATATTAATATTTTTATAAATTGACTAAGTTTACTTTGCAATACAATTCGGATTTCGGATTTTAAAGAACTACTTAGATTCGTAAGCTGTTAATCTAAGTTAATATACAAAATCAAATAAATGTTGCTTAGAACCAGTGACTTAATGTTTCATAAAATGCCTTTATTTGTTATTTAGTGTTATATTAATGCTTTCTTTCTCAGACATCACATGTGTATTCTGTCACTCCCCAAACACTTCCTTAATTTGGGGGCCACATCTTTGGCACGTTTCGATTCATTAGATTCGTGACATTTGTCGTTTGATTTCACCCGAGCAATAACTTGGTCGACCGAACCCCCCTTTCCCGAATCCCCCCTCCGGGTTCGACTGAATTCAAACTCATTCAAGCATTCATTCACCATTCACACGCATGCCTTCTCCCGGCAATCTCCACCCATCGTTTTTGGACTGCAATGAAAACGCATTGTGGTCGAAATTGTTAACAAAATGTCAAACGGAAACGACGACGCCGCCGATGACAACAGCGGTAACCAACACAACAGCAACTGCAGCAACAGCAACACAAGCAACAGCAACACAGGCAAGAGCAACACCAGCAACAGCAGCAACATCAAGCTGCAATATCGACGGCGCTGCCCAATAAAACTTCAATAGTCAGCGAAGCCAACGAGTGATTTTTACGCAGTCCGCAGCGGGGGGAAAATCTGGGGAAAATCAGAGGAAAACTCGCGGGAAAGGGGTTAATGTGAGCGCAGGGGTAAGGGGGCAACAAGCCGACTGATTGTGCGGTTGTTGTTACAATTGCCGGCGTTCTTGTTGGTGTTGCTGCTGCAATTGCTGTTGTTGCAGCTCGCACGTGATGAGTGCAATAATGAAGGCGGGGGCGGGAATGGGGGCGGGGTCGGGACTCTCGTGGGCATGGATAGAGGTATGGGAAAAGGGAAGGGAAGGGAGGGTCGTCGGTGATTTGGCAATCAAAGTGATTAGCGAGGAAGTGATTGGGCTGGGGCGCAACGATGGTGGCAAATGCAGTGAAGGGTAACCAGTTCGGTTGGGTTACCGGGAATAATACGTTCTGGGGAATTTTAAGTAAAAGTGATTGGCTATAAAAAATATATTGAATACAAAGGACCCCTAACGAAGTTGAGCGCATTATCTTTTATGTTTAAAGAATAGATTTAAAAGCTATAAGGAAGGGTGTAACTTTAAATCACCAACTCCTTATTAAGAGATACTGTTTACGGGATTTTATGACTATAATTTGAAAAAGTAATTAATTTAAATACTTTAAAAAACAGGAAATCATAAAAAAAGTTTAAGTTTAAAATCTTTCAAGAATAATAAATTGGTTAATTACATTTTTTTCCTTTAATATATATATATCATTAATTCATTTTGTAGAAAATAGTAATTTGTATTTTATTTATATAGTGTTATGATCTATTTTAAATCTATTTAGCAAAGGTCAACTTACCTTACAGTGATCATGGAATTCAGTTTTGATAACTAAAGTAATATTCTATTTTATTTCCTGTATCTTCAATATCTTTCCAATACAAAGTAGTCACAGAACCAATTTCCTGTGATCGGCTGCTCATATCTAATCCACTCCAAAACTGGCGACTGATTTAGCTCTGCGACACCTTTACACTGTCTGCATTCGTGGCTTATTTCGGGGGAATAATGTACGAGTACGAGTTATTTGTTGGCATTGCCGCTGTGTAGCTGTGTTGCATTGCTCTTAATTTCGGGTTTCAGTGAACAGAACACGTATCTGCCGCTCCGATGTAATTATGGAGCGCACATGTGTTTGCCTGATTAGGCGATAGGTGGGCGTGGCTGCGATTTGTATGCAGCCCCTAAAGTTTCAGCTGGAAAGGGGATATTTCTTTTTTTTGTTGTTTCGGTGCGTGACCGGGAGTTGATGCGACATTTGACTTACAATTAAATGCGAATATATACAACTGATTATCGAATTTGTCGCGAATTTGTGGGACTTGTGTAGGTTGCCCCCACTCCGTAAGGCTGAAATACTGCAATTGTTGCGGTCAGGTGCTAAAAGTGCTGTTAACTTCACGTCTGAGGTATGAAGTTGCATTGGGGCGTTGTCTGCTTCAATTGAAATTAATGAGGCACTATTTTACCGAAGGGGTAGCAAACCATACTGAAATTTAAGTTGCATATCACAAAATTTAATTAAATTAGCAAGCGGAATAAATTAAGACGGTGCAATGTGATCGAACAATAGAGTAAATTTCAACAATGGAGTACTAAACTTACAATATTATTCAATGGAAACAAATGCATATAACGAGAAATTCTTTTTTCCAATAAACCAAGTGTAATAAATCCAATTAGTTCAACTTAAATAATACATTTTTTAGAACATTTTTTTTTGTATTAAATACTTTTAACAATGCCCCAAATACGTAATACTTTTTAGAGAAAACCATCAATAAAATTTGCTGAACTGTGAGAATAGGTATATATAACAGTATTCTATTTCGGCTTAAACTTATAGTAATAATTTTGATTATTTTAAACTGACCAACTAAGTTAATGATATGAACAATCTTAACTTATTTTGTTCAATCTGAGGTAAGAAGGGGTAATCTGGATTATTATTGCAAGCATACTAACTTGGGCGACATCCTTCTACTTCGATCCGTGATGCGTGTCGTCCCCAGTGTCAAACTCATTTACAACCACAGACTACCTGACTCAACATCCGACTTAACCCTCCCGCACTCCGCTCCTCATTTCCCTTAACCCATCAAGCACACAATTTGCGTATGCTGCTCAACTAACGAGATGGGAGGTATGCTTTTCAGTCCTTCCCCTGCGAAATGCAAACCAATTTGCGGCAAGTGACTCGGTTGCCATCGTGACACATGCCGCGGACATGAGCTCTACCTCCCCTCGTACACTTAAAAAAGTGTTGTTAGGCCCTAATTGGCAGAAAAGAAGGAAAAAACTTATACTGCAATTTTATTGCAAAGTTGACTTACACACTAAAAAAAAAATTGTGGTACCTATGGAATATAACAAATCTTTGATATGGTATAAACCTATAATCATATGGACCCCTACTGATGTTTTTTTAATCAGAAATGAAAAAATGATAAAATGAAACACTATATTTCTAGTTTATTGATTTTAGTTCATAAAGTGTTAAAGATTATTTTATAATCTCATTTAAGATTAGAGAATTTTAATAACAAATACGTGTAAGATATGCATTTTCTTAGCTTTAAACATATAATCTATAAATTTTGTTATTTGGCTATTGGTGGAATTTAAAAGTCAGTATTACGATGACAACTAAGTGGCATAAAAGTCAGTGTAATACCTAAAGATGGAAATCTTTTTTCCTGTTCGGCTTATCATTTATGTTGTACTTTCTCCTTTATTTAGCAGTCCTTCAAGGGCTTATCCCTTTTAGCCGATTATAATCTTTCGAGTGTACTTTTCGCGACTCCGGACTCTCGGCCCCCGACTCGAATGATGTATTGCTTCCGAATATGATGACGAGGCGTGTTAAGGAGGAAAGGGAAACCCAGCCTCCCGGGGGGGGGAGGGGTGGAAAAATCTGCGCTGAAATCTGGCAGCGTTGGGGAAAACGGCGACCAGCAGTCGCCGCCGCTGACGTCAGTCGTGTCATGGGCCACGCTCGAAATTTATTGCCACAGTTGTTAAGTACGAAATGCGTCGTAATTAGTTGCAACTTGAGTTATTTGTGCAACAATGCAGCCGAAGGGGGGGTTGGGGTGGCGGCAGAAGCCCGTAATGAGGCTCTCCCCATTCGCACATTAGACACGTACGTCTCTGTTTCGCCTTCGCTTACATTTTAAAATGCATAAATTTGAGTTTGCCATAAATTTCATGGCCCGTCGTCGTCGTCTTGGCCATTCGCGGCATGTCCAATGAGTGAGTTGCAGAATGGCAATACCCAATTGCAGACTTAAGCCCGTCCTTCCGCGATTTATCAGGAAATTGTTTATTATATTCAAGGAGGGAGAGACATAGAGCTTTTTTTATGTGCAACCCCCTCCTCCCCTTCCCCAACCCATCGAGAACAACGCATGGTTTATGTCCCTGAATCACCACCCCCTTTTCGGGCGTGGGAAAGTGCCATACCCATGGTCATTGCAATTGCAAACGGCCGGCGATGACTATGATTCTGATTTATGCTACAGATTGGCGCGATATAAACGTGCCAGCGATGGGACAAGATGGAAAGTGGAGCCTGGTCATGGGGTGACGATGGCCCCCGAATCGGAATGTTGGACAATGACCAATCACCAGACTCTGCAGTCAAGGAATGCCTTTAGTTAATCCTTATGTACATTAAAACATCCACTTAAAAGTATATAATTTTTTTAACGAAATTACCAATCAATTAATTAAAAAAAATCAACCTTCTCATATTTATAAAAGTACTTACGTATGTAATAATAAAAAACGCAACAAAAAAAATATATAATCGATGAAACCTAAGAGCCCTGTTGTATAGTAATTACCTGATAACCGATTATAGGGTAAGCGGATTTTTTCGTGATGTTTTTCACAATTATTATACAAAATTGAACAAAGTCAGCCACATGTGCTTACATTCATAAACATTTTATCGGCGTAACATTATTTAAAAGCTTGACATTTACGGCCAAAACCCAAAAAATTATTACCCAATTTTCGGGTTTTTAAATCAAAACACTTGGAAAAAATGGTAAAAGTTAGAGTGTCATACCTCGTTAAATTCGTCATAAAATTTCCAATCAACTGGTACTTACAGCTAAAAAATTTAATTTTTGGCCATTTTTGGCAAAAAATGAAGTGTTACCCCTTATAAAAAATGCGAAAATCGGTGAAAAAATAAATTTTTCTAAATCAACCTAGAATTGATAGTATAGGTTCGCAGCTGCACAAAACAGTCATTCTTTTTGCTATGAGCCTTAATTTGGCGAATTTATAACTAAATACCGCTTTAAAAAAATGAATTTTACGGCCAAAACTCAAAAAATGTTAGCCCAGATTTCCGGTTTTTTAATAAAAACAATTGGAAATAATGCTCAAAAGTTGGGGTGTCATATCTCGTTGAATTCGTTATAAAATTTCCAATAATCTGGCATTTACAGTTAAAAAATTTAATTTTGGGCGAATTTTGGCAAAAAATCAAGTGTTACCCCTTATGAAAAATGCGAAAATCGACGAAAAAAAAAATTTCTCCAAATCAAACTGAAATTGATTCTTTAGGTTCTCAGCTGCACATAACAGTCATTCTTTTGGCTGTGAGTCTTATTTTGGCGAAGTTATAACTAAAAACCTCTTAAAAATTTGAATTTTTTGGTCAAAACCCATAAAATTATAGACCAGTTTTTGGGTTTTCTAATCAAAACATTTGAAAATAGAGGTCAGATGTTTTAGTAGAATTCATTATAAAATTTCCAATTAAATGTCAGACAGGCGATCAAAGGGAAAGGCAGACATTTCTGGTGCTAAAAAGCTTTGTAACTGTAAATAAAAAATGCATGACGTTTAATTCAAAATTTAAAAAAAAGTAAATAATGTTTCTAAGGAGAACTTTTCACTCGAAAAATTAGGTAATCACAAGAGGCACGTTTCGGAAGGCGTCTTCCCAGAGATCTGTAACTTGATGCCCCGCTCCAGGTCCCAGCTAATGTTTACCGAACTCCCGACCGCGAGGGACGGAAATAGAGCAACTTGCCCCACCCATCCGGGGACTCCCACGCCAAACGCCCCCGGATCTGAGCCTGCTGTGTGTGGGCCACCCATGAACCCGCCAAGTATTTGTCATAAATGATTTCCACGTCGCAACGAAAACACCGGACCGACTTGCATGCGGATCCCATTTCCACAGACATCCTCGTGCGACACGACGGAGTCTGCTCCAATTATTCCCCGCTCGAATATCAAATTAAGTGCCCAATGCTATGACAGTTTTAATGTCTTTAGCACCATAAAAGCCGTGCAGCCATAAAAGGGGTGGAGCAGCATGCCGCAGAGCAGGGAAAAAACACATAAAGAGGAAAACACGGATATTTGTATAAACAATATAAACGAAACGGGGGGCAACTAAAAACTGAAACTAACCACAACAATTGGGGATATCCAACGCCATAACCGTGGAATTCATTTCTGTCGGGGGACAAAAGATGACACGGAAATTCCTTTAAAATATTTAATTTCTACTCTTCACGGGTGGGAAATAATTTTTCATAAATAGGCAAAAATGCGGTTGGGAACTCTCAGTGGGATTTGGGAAGGGGCTGAAGAGGCATCTCCAACAGCTGCTGGTAATTAATGTCTGGCCGCGTTCAATGCACTGGATAATCACGCGGCTGGGGCCACAACTCTTTCCCCAAAATCTCAGCAAATAAATCTCTGCCGAGGGTGGAACGGAGTTATTCCTCCTCAGACTCAATATAAATGATAGTCCTGGCTTGCAGGAACTGCGATTTGTCGGCTTTGGATGCGAGTCTGCGAAAGGATTCTGCGTTCTCTGAGGGAACAACTTTAATTGACTTAAGTAAAAATATTAGAAGAGAAGATAAAGCTTTGGGGATTCTGCCTGTCCAGCTGGGCAAACTCCAAAGGGTTGATTTGGGTTAGCAAAAGGTTGATTCAAGAACAGGGATTTTTCAGTCCATCTGAAATAGAACCTTAACATTAATCAATTGCTTTACAAAAATTCTGAACATTTTTTTTACATTTACTTATTATCAGTAAAAGACTGTTTATTTCTTCTTGATCTTAAAGCTATTTTCAGAATGCTAGTTGGAAATTGTTTTTCAAATCCTTCTTCTGCATGTTTGCTGGTCAAATAGAATTTATATTTAAGTTGCAGTACTTCCATGAGGCTCACTTCTAAGCTGAGTTAGCTTCATTGCGTATTTGCTATTTTAAGCCACTAGTCAAAGCATAATCCTTCGTGGGTGCCCACAACAAGGCCTGTGCTCACTTCCAACCCGATCCCCCCATTTTTGCCACAGATGCAATGACGATGTTGTGTCCGCTTTAACTAAGTTCTTTGTCAATTTTACGGCACGGTTCCATCCATTCCACTGGGCATTATGTGTTCCAGGGGCGGGGATTTCGGGGCAGGGGAAACCACTCTCTATTCGCACTAAAGCCGCGATACAATAAACCAACCGTCCCACCAGACACGCATATTGAGCAATCAAAGCCAACTGTGCCCCAGCCTCCGATTCAGTTTATACACTGAAAAAAAGGGGAAAAATGTTATATTAAATATCTGGCAGATTTTAAGAATGTACTGCAATGTAATTAAAATAATCAATTTATAGAATTCTTGTTATGTGACTTAAAAACTCGTTGATGTCTAAACAGAATATGGTTTTTTGGAACATATTACCCACTTTATCTTTCACTGACTAATTAATAAATTTCAAAAATATACTTTAGTATATATTTTGTAATATGGAAATATAATCTTAAGTCTAATACATATATAAACTAAAAACTTTAAAATTATTTTTATAGCTTAGAATAAGGGAAAGAAATTATTTTAAAGTATTTTTAAGTAGAATATTTATTTGGAGTGTATTTAAGGACGGGTGTCCCCGATACTTCCCTTTGGCCAGCTTCTCTTCCGGCTCCACCGATCTCCTCTTCTAATTGCATGTAGTGGGTTCGTTTGCATTGTCGCTTCTCGTACGCTCCATCAGCTTCCTCCGACCGCGCCCCCTTTCATTCTTTCGCCCCCTTTTCCAGTTTCCCTTTCCCTTTCCCCCTCTCTCTCCTGTTTCACGCTTTTGAGTTGTTTTACATTTTTAATTGAATTTTCGCCATAGTTTGCATTCTTTTGCAGCACTTGATGCTCTTATAGTTGCAACTCCAGCTGCTCTCCTCACCCTTTCTCTTTTTGGCTTAACGCTTTTTCCATTAGAATTTACACTTATTCATTAGTTGCAACATGCAACAGCTGCAGCGATGTATAATAAAATTTGATTTCATTATTCGAGACAATTCATTAGGCGAGCCAGATACGCTTTAATTGAGTTGGAGCGCAGATGCAAAAAATTGTCAATGCGATTGGCGAATATTGTTATGCCATTCTAGGCGATACCTAAAATGGCTTTTCACAACAGTTTACAGCATACACAGATTTTTTTATTCCTTAATAAACGCTGGTTTACATACGTTTATTATCTTTCTGCAGATTGCAAAATTACTTTATACCATGTTTTTCTTTCTACCCCCAAAAATATGTAGCTGTTGACTTTTAAATGGTCATGTTGTTTCCAAAAATCTTTTTTGGATCTCTATAAAATACAGCGTTGTGGCATTTAAAAAGTTACAATTTAGTTTATATTTGTTTTGCCAAATGCGATTAACTATTCCGGTTTTACATTTTGTTTGTTTCACATTTTCTCAAAGTTTAAAATACATAAAGATGTTATATTTTGCATGACAAACAAATATAGAAACTAAAACAAGCATGAAGTTATGTTTGCCTTGCCTAAGCTGAGATTTAAATTTCAATCGATCTAAAGTAAATTTCAAATTAAAACATTTGTATACTGTACATATTTTATTGGGTAATTTAAGTTTCATCCCCACGGCATTTCCGTTTATGCCTCTCCACATTCTGGAGGCACAGATGCTCCCCAACAATTGGGTCCCTATACCTCGGGATCCTTCATCCTGTCACCTACTTAATATACAAACGGAAGATTCTCATTTTTGCCATCATAAAATTCTTGTTTGTTGCCGGTCCCGTGGGGTCAAGAAATGGAAATGGGGAAAAGACTGGGAAAACGGGTCTTGCTTTTTTAACGGCCACTTTAAAATGAATTCCTACTCGGGTACTTATGTATTCGAAAATATGTGGCCCATAAAAACATAAACAGAACATAACCGAAAAATGTTACAGGAATGGCACAAGTGAAATGCGAGTTGATGAGTCCTGCCCCCAAAAATGGGAACGGAGTGCACATCTGCATATTATTAATGACCGGTAATTACCTAGGCGGAGTCTGAGGTGGAGACTCCTTATTTAAGAGGTGGGGGTTCCTGAGAAATGGCGCACATCACCGGCAGGGGGCGCCTCATGCAATTTCCCGGCTAATGACTGGCCATCCCAACCAGAAAGAACGAAGAAATTCAAGGATACCCAGGGGAAGAGGAGAATATACAAAATCTGGCCCCAAAAAAGTTTCCGCTTGCCGAGTGATTCATGTGTTTATAAACTGCTCGCTTCTCGGTATTCTCTCTCACCCACAAAAAAATAGCTAGGAAAATAAATAAAAACTTCAACAAATATAAATTAAAATAAACAAATTAAGAATAGTTCTTCGACTGCAAGTTGCTGACGTTTTTATGGTATAATTAAAGTGTGTGTTTGAGAAACCTCGCTGGTGGAAATGTGAAATGTATTTCCTTCTTGTTGCAGCTGATGAAAAATACCACAAAAAATCCCCATCCCCGCGCTTTATTCAGCTTAACCCATTTGGTTGGAAGTGGGAGGCGACTCCGGCGCTGCGCAAGTTGCACGTTTAAAAATAATATTGATCTTCATTGGAATGAAGTGTTAATAAAATATTTTTCTTCAGCCTCAGGCTGCGCGAGGGCGCCCTTCGATTCTTTTTTAATGAACATTTTTTCGTAATTCCATAAAAAGTTGAGGGAGATACAAGAACAAAAGAGGAAAATAATTTTTTCGTTCAATTATCATGACGGTTTTACGATGCCTTAATGTTGAAATTATGTCCCGCATCGGGCAGTTGTGGTAGTCGGTCATAAAAAAATTATAGTTTATATGTGTCCGATGATTATATGATGACATTGTCCCCAAGTAGCGCTGACATGTTTAAAACTCAGACAAGATTTACAATTTACAAGACAATGTATAGACAAGCTAATTTTACGACCATGGGGGATAGTTATTTCTTAAAATAATTTTTATTGATGGTTCATTACCCTATTCTTTACAAACATTGAAATATTAAATGCTATAATAAAAGAAGCGTTTTGGAATACTAAATAATGTATGAAGTACATGAACCTCAAACAACTTTACAATTTAAATCGAAAGGAAGGTAATTAAATTTGTGAAAACTGAATAAATTTGTTGGGTAACAATTTGAAATTAATGCTTTTAAATTTTCATAATGAATTGTTTTGATAAGATATAAGATATGCTATGCCTGATTTTAATCAATAGATGATTAGATAAAAGAAGAGCTGGAAATGTTTTTTATTTGAAATTAATTATGCAGAAAGGGAAATCAACAGGCGACATGGAAAATAGAAAGCGATTTGAGATAAGATAAGAATAGGATCGTGATATAGTGGCAGGTGCATATGGTTGCAACATACACTTCTGATCCCATTTAATGCTGGGCCCAACTATAACACACCGGGAGAACCTGAGACCATAAAGCCCCCATATCGCTTTTCATCTCACCTAAACAAGCCATAAACCAAATGACAAACGATGCCACATAAATTTTCCAACTACCCGCCCCAAATTTTCAGGGAAACTTATCAAAACATTTAGATAGAATAAACGCCTGACAATAAAAAAAAAGCGACAAGATGAAGAGAGGAAAGCTCCATAAAGCAATACACAGAGATAATCAAGCGGCACGATAAACAACGGCGATAAAAAATGAATGCGGAACAACTTTCTTAATGAGCTGCCAAAGGCGGTCAGTATTTCCCCCCAAAATTCCCCCCAATCGAACTACTCGGGCCCAAAACTGGAATGAAAAACTAAATCAAATTTGAATAAGAAATGGGCCCCTGTAAAAGTCATTTTGATTGGATGACAACAACCCGGGGCAGTGTGATCAAGTGATTTCGGCATTTGGGCACGAAACCCCCGTCCAATCCCCAAAATAATTCCTAATCTTCGATGATCTGTAGGCGGCTGCTGTGCGCCCATAAAACGTTTACCCCGAGGTCTCAGGAGATGGAGGACCCCGGTCCGAACTGGGTCGATTGGATAAAGAAATCGTAATTAATTAAATTTATGCGACATGTTTACAGTTTTCTCATTGCCCGGCCCTGCACAAATTTACATAATTTTCCATGCCCTCTCTGTGGGACCAGAATCAAAGTCAAATGTTGCGCCTATTTGTGGGTCGTAAAACGAACTAGTTCGCTTTGATTTTAAATGTTAACAATGGATTTGATGGGGATACACTTTAGAATGGGATTAGCTGGATGGGATCCAAATTGGAAATTATGCTTTAATTAAGAACTATATAGGAAAATAAGGGACATTCTTGTTGCAGTCAATATTTAACCGATGTCAATTTATAAATGGTGTTAACAATTTGTCTGCCATTTGTGTCCTGACTCCTTCCTTTTAGAAGAGTAAAGCCATCAGAAAATAAGGAAATCATTATTAAACGAGAGTTCACTTTTATTTAAATTTAAATATTTCTAGACAGTTTTAGTGTGTTATTATCAGTTACACTGTTATTATCTGTGTTTTATAAAAAAATCTTCTTAAGACTATTTAATGCAAATATTTAATTAAAATGCATATTTATTGATTCCCATGTGAGACAGACACTTGTTATTATGCTTTTTAAATATTCAGTAAAACGAAAAAAAGGAAAAAATACCTGAAGCATTTGGGGATACCTCCTCTTCCATTTCACTCTACCGAAAGTGTTTATTTAAGCCTCAAGTCAAACTTTTTTCGCTACTCGCTTTACACATGATACTTTAGGTTTCTACTCACAGCCATCAATTACTTTAAATTTGACAAGAGTCGCCTCCATAATTCAGTAAGCCAAAAGGGGCCCCAAGTCAGCGGAATGCATCATTCACCGACCGCTGGACGTATTGCCCTGCAGGTAGCCAAAATCCCAATCCCAATCCCGAACCCGAACCCAAACCCAAACCAGTCCACTCCACTCCAGTCTGGCAGTCCGGCAAAAAGCCATTGGGCGGCTCCAGCCTGAATTATTAATTCCTTCGGCCCGCTTGGCCGTCTGCACTGCAGGTGATTTTGCTAACAAGACCGCTGTGGATTCCGATGGGGTCATCGATGATGGGAGTTCGGCCAGGGGAACGCACAATGGGGGAAAAACAAATACGATGGGGGCAATAAATTCCCATTTAAAGGTGGCTTTCTTCGATACCGACTCTGGCTGATTAGAATGCTCATGAGTTATGGAATGGCATGGGGTTTGGATTTCAAAAATATGTATATGCAGAGGTTGCTGTTGTATTTTGAAGCTTAAGCTATGGACTTTTATTAATTCAATATTTTTATTAATATTATAACAATGCAATTTATTACCAAATAAACTTATGTATATTACTCTACTTATTTACCTCCAAGTTATTTCCGACACTCCCTTATATGGATTTCCCAATTGCTCTTAATCGGCAATTAAGATTTCCTTTGTGATCATAGGTCACGCCTCTTTTGAGGCCCTCAAGTGCCGGCTGAATGGAAGATGGTGACTGGTGATTTTTCACACATCTGCTGAGGGTTTACTGTAGATCCCATCCCATTCCCCATTCCCCAGTCCCCGGTTACCGCTCCCATTCAGTCAAATCAAGAGATGTGACAAATGAACTGTCAAAATAATGCCAGCGACGAAAGGGAATGACGACACATATGTTGGCACTGTTTTCGGGAGGAGTCTCCACTCGGGATCTGCCTTTGAATATGGAACCGAGGAAACAGACTGCAACTGGGTGCGGCTTGATCTCGTTTTGGTGGCCCAACTATCAAGTGCTGACAGCTGACTAAGCCGCAGGCAGCAGACAGTTTTATCGTCCTTTCCTGTCGGTAATTTGTAAGAACAACAAATGAGCAGGCCCCACTTTGTATGCAGACTACAAATGAGATTAAAGAAATTGTTATGGAACTTAATCAAGAAAAGAAGGGGGTTGCTGCAAATACAAACTAGTTCAAAAGATGAAATCTAATTTAGTAATAAAACTATAATAAGGTAGAAGATAAATACAAAGCATAAAGTATAAAGTATTGTATTTAACGACTGCAATAAGAAATAAAATAATAATTTATACAACAACGAATAAAAACGTAATTTGTTTGCTTAAATAAAAAATTATGTGTTCCACTCATTTATTATATTTTTTCTCTCAGAAATAAAGGTATACTGAAGTTAAAAAATCATTCTGGTAAGAACCATTTTACGGAAGCCAATTTTTTCATTGTTAATAATGGGAACCGATTATAAAATTAACTCGAGCGGGTTATAAAACACTTAATAAGGTGCTTCCTGGCTAAGTGAAAATCACTGGGTCCAGAGCCTCCAGATTGGGATCGCTTAATCGATAGCCCAAGTACAAGCTCGTTAAGAACACGAAGCAAACAAAGATCAACTGGCAACGAAGCAAACTGGTGGACAGTCAAAACAAGAACCGAGATGGAAATCGAGATGAAGATGGAGATGGAGCTGGAGTTGAAGCTGGACTTGGATGGAGGTGAGGCTGGGCCCGAAGACGGAGTGAAAGACTAACGATGCCCGATGTTTATCGCGCCTTCGGCCAAGTCGAGAAGTCGGCCAGACAAGGTGCAGAGAGAAAGGGTTCATTATGGTCTTTATGGCCAAGACCCTCGGCAGGCAGGGCACGTACGAACAAGAAGAACCCTAGAAAGGGCCTCCAGAACTTACCCCACTCCACTCCACCTCACTCCACTCCACTCCCCGCTGCGAGCTGTTATTTATCGTGTTTTTTTCTGTTACGTTGCAAAGCCAGATTGCCCTGTTGTGATAATAATGCAAGACATCGGACGAGACGGAGAGCAATCAATTAAAAAGGCAGCCCTTCACCTTCGGATAGCGAAAAGTTCTTTGGAAGCGTTTGGAATCCATGTGGTAATAAAGCAATTCTTAGGAGAGCAACACAGCGATTTCGGGTCAGAGATTACGATTTGTGTGCGTTCTCCTTATCAGCAGGTTGCATGTAGGGCAGGCTGAGGTCCTCATTTCGGCCGCTGATAAGAATTTGGACGAAATGCCGTGATTTATGGCCGGGTGCAACAATCGTGGTCCCGAATCACGTATCGATATCTGGATTGAAAACTATTTAATGTAATAAAGAGTATTGTAAGCCACATTGTTTTTACTAGTTCTTTCCAAGTCTTTATTTTCAGTTAAAAACCGGGTATCTTAAATCTTTCACATTACATTAAGTAATGTATTTTTCTCTGCAACTTTTAATGATTTTTAAATGAATACAAATATTTAAAAAGAAATGGCTCTTTAAACAACCTAAAGCATTTGGAAAAAATTATAAGCTTGCCACAAAAGGATTCCTGATCTTTTAATTTAATAGAATAAATTAAAAATTACCTTTAATAATGTTTTTTAACCTAAAACCAAACATTTTTCATCCACAATTAAGGGTGGCTTTGAGGGTCTGCCAGTATATGTAATTCAGTATCATATTAAAATGTAACCATCATTCATTCTTTGAATATTGTATTATTATTATCAAATCAGGTTCTGCTTCCTCAATGACAAAGGCCGTTCGCGTAATTATGCAAATTACCTTTGGACGTTTTATCATAAACGCGTAGAGTTGACATTAATCATTTAAACGGTTTTTCGTTAAATGTGAGAATCTTTTCGAAAACTGTCTTTAGGTTGGTGGTGACTGGCGCCAACTGACAGTTTTTCTTTGATTTGATTTATTGTCGTGTGTGTGTTTATGTGGAAAATACTGTAGAAATGATTTATAATCCTTATCTGGGCATGCTGATCGTGTAAGGGTCATGAGATAGCCCAGGGAGATATCCAGTTAAAAAAAAACAGTGCAGAAGGGAAGGGAACCCAGGTAGTTAGACCACTTCCATATGCCGTTTAACCCGAGAAACCTTTCGAAAAAGCAGTGAAAATAGTAAGGCTCTATCTGCATCCCACAAACTTTCACGGCATACGCCCCAAAGGCTCGAACGTGGAGCATATTTCAGTCTTTCTCTGTGGCCTGCGATTATCAATTAAATGGGCGTTGGGCGATGGACGATGGGCGGGGGTGAATGTGTGTCAAAGTTCAGGCATTGGAAACGTGCAGGCCGCAAAAATCCACAGGCCACCAAGGATCATAATGGGCTCAGGGGTGGGGAGAAGGGGGCACGTCGGGGTTAGGACGGCACCCACACTCCCCAGCCTCCCCCTCCCCCTCCACCACCACCCGATGACAAGTACTGTGAGTTATGGTCTTGGCAAGCAAATAATTGCGAAATTACATTTCCCTCGCCTTCTTCCAACGGCCATTTGTGACTTGCATTGAACTTTACACTAAGCTGCACAATAAATATCAACAAGGAATTCTCAAAAATTATAGATATTGGATTTACCATTATACCATTGCTAATAGAAAATATACAATTTACAAATTGAACAATATTTATGTACTCTGCTTTATGCTTTTCTATTCAATAAATGCAAAACAAATTTACTTCATAAATGTGGATTTATGGTAATGGAGTTCCAATATCACAATACTATTATAATACTGTTGAGCTTGGTAAAATTCATATTTACAGTATGTATCCTTTAAAAGTCTAGAGATTAGTTTGTATTCCAAAGTAATATAGGTAATTAAAATGTATGAATTAGTGACTGAGATATTTCCAAAAATAAGTATTATGCTCGATACTGTTTAATCCTTGGCTGACCAGTGTCATTCCTTGGGTCGTCTTTTTGGTCAGTTCGATATGAAAATGCCTACAAATTGTTGTTGCCATTGTTGCCGGGCGGCCAGTCTAACTAACCAGCCAGCAATCATCTGTTGGGCGGAGGAAAAGTCGAAGGTAGTGGAGGCAGAATGGCATGCCTTCAACATAAATTTCCATTAGATTGCAGCAAGTTGCATGTGGCATGAAAGTTTCGCCGCAGCCACAGGAAATATCTTTCGCCAGCCGCAAATAATTCCCCACGTTTGCGTTCGCACTTTGACATCTGGCTCGGGTCGAGTTGTTGTGGCGGGGGAAATGTGGGGGAGTGGCTGGAATTGGGGGGCCTCGGGGTCTGCGATGCACTCTCTGGGGGGATATTATAATATTTGTCTCTTTGTTGACATTAAAATGCAATTTATGCAGCGTCATTATTATCAAAGTTTGAGTTGTGCCTGGGATGGCAGGCCAGAGTGTGTGTGGGCAGAACCTGGACCCGGCGCTCATGTCCTGCACCTCCACAAGCCTCAAAAAAACCGGTAGCTTATTTAATATTAAAGCTGAAATTTAATTGGAGATTATAAGCTAATGCTGGGATTATAAATAAATTTTTAAATATATAAGTTTTCATTCTTTTTAATTTGATATCTGTGTACTTAAGATTTATCTCTTTGGTGTATCTTTCATCACAATATGTTACTTATCAACGCTTGTTAAAAACTCATTTTAAGTAACATAAAGTATAAATAAAGTATTTATCAAATCAAGAGGAATTTTCTTAAAAAGTTCAGTTTACTGAAAAGAAAACTTCAAGCATTAAATCCATTTAAAAGTAAAATCTAACCATTTTACCGGCTAAACCTTTTTCTTTTAGTGTAAAACTGAAACTGCAACTTTGTGCATTTTTATGCGGCAGTCATTCGAGTTTATCATGTGTGCTGACACGAAATATTTTTGCGTTTTACTTAATGCACGTTTAAAGCGAGAGGTTTCCCCGAAAGATGTTTGTGTACGTGTATCCGAATCGGAGATGCATTCCTTGAAGACAACCTCCAGCTGCTAACCGCAGAGCCGTGTTGTGTGTTGTGCCCGTGTCCTTTTCGAATTTATAGTATTTCTAGGCGTGGCCCCGACACTGATTGCCTCTCAGCGGGACTGACAGCCCGAAAATTGAAAAATACACAATACACACACATAAGATTTGAAAAATATTTGGAAAGGGGCGTGCCTGTCAGCCCGACGAAAGTGTCACGCTGCCTTTATGAAAGGTCACGACTGGGAACTGGGAAATGGGAACTGGGAAATTGGTTTGTTTTCCACTCAGGTAGAATTAAATTCGGGCGAGGACACTGAGCCGCCAAGGTGATTAGGTCAAGACAAAATCTTGTGTCTCTGCGTAGCGTGAAAATTGGATTAGGCAAGGTTTAATTGAGGTCAAACGGTGGGTTAAGTGGAAAATTGAGTACTCAATGGGTAGAGTTTTGAGATAGACTAAGCCGATGTGACTGCCGCAGCCACAATCAAAAGTTTTAATGCAACTCTGCAGGAAAAACTGTTGAATGGAAATGCAAAAATTGTGAAACAGCCAGCAATTGCAGTTGATTAAGCCAAGGCACAACAACTGCAATTGCCCAACACCGCAAACAATAAATTCTGGACACAGAAAGGGGGAAGTGTACCTACAACTAAGCGCCACAAAAGTTTAGCCAACAATAATTTCGAGTTAACTTTGACACTTGCAACTGGAACTGGGCTTCGACCGAGGAGACCGCCTGCCAGGAGGCTGGCTTACTGCAAATGCAGTTGTCATAATTTTGCATTTCCCCCACCAGACTGCCCAGCAATTTGTCCGATCTCCCGACGGCCTGCTGTGACTTCTGCCAAAGTTGTGTGTTTGGGTCTTTTGTGTTTTTCGCAGGCACTGTGGCCGGTGGTGGTGGTGGTGCGGGGGGCTCGAAGTCCCAGCTTATTGTCGGGTGACAGGACAACAGAACCACTATTCTCCGGTCGACAGCAACGTAGGTGCCAATGTGCAGGGGTCTGCCATCGGAAATCTTACCTGCAGGTGCTGCAACTGCACGGAGAAAATTTAAATATTTCTCAAGACCAATATGCCAGTTATAACTTTTCAAATTCAGTGCAGCAACTCTTAATCTGCTATTATATTTAGGCCCACAAAATCTCAATAAACTTAGTATGAAGAAACTGTGATTGCTCAAACCTAAGAACTATATGATTTATAACAATTGATTTCCTGAGTTCCAACGATGTCAGTTTTTTGTTACCTTGAAAATTATACTAATCTTCAAGTCTAGTTATTATATATAAAGATATTAAAAAGTCGTTTATTAACTGCTTGGCAGCAGTGTCCAGCAAAACATCTACATTTTTTGGTTACCTTGCAAACAAATAGAATTTTAAGCTACAATCCAATCACAAGGTCGAATCGTATTGATCTTTTATTAGATCCAATATTATGTCAATTTTTTCTGAGTGCGACTGCAGATGCTGTGTCCACTTTCCAGCTAAGCCTTGAGCTCATTACGTGTCGGCTTATGTGGAGCCAATAAAAGTGGGTCAAATCATAGCGTGACTGGCAGCCACTAAATGGCCAAGCAGGCCACTGGAAATTGGGAGTTAAGAGATGTTGGATGCATCGCGACCCCCAGTGGGGACATAAATCCTTACGCTGCAGTTGAAAAACAATTTTCCCGGGTATGCTAAACATCTGTCCGCGGGGGGAAAGGCGGGAAAGCGGGTAAAGGGGATGGGCGAAAACAGGGACACGTTTAAGCTGACAAACGATGCCCGAGCGGCTGTCCAGATTCACATTCAGAATCGGATTCATATCCAGAGACGCCGGCGATGCTCGTGATGATGAGGATGACGATGAGCCGGTCCCAACTGCAGTGTCATGTCAGTTGGGCGGGTCTGTCGGGGGGCGTGGCATGTCACTGGTCGTACATCGTTTAAAACACTTAAAGAAAATACCCGATGGCTCTATTTAAATAATATATTCAAAAGTATTTAAAAAATAACAGAAATCTAACCCATTAATAGCAAACAAGACATGGCATATTAAAGTTTAAGATAACTTATTTTTGTATTTCATGGTTATGAAATTGATATGTACTTAAAATAAAATATAGCTTATTATACCCGTTACTCGTAGAGTAAAAGGGTATATTGTATTCGTGCAAAAGTATGTAACAGCTAGAAGGAAGCGTTTCCGACCCTATAAAGTATATATATTCTTGATCAGGATCACTAGCCGAGTCGATCTAGCCATGTCCGTCTGTCCGTCTGTCCGTCTGTCTGTCCGTCTGTCTGTCTGTCTGTCTGTCTGTCTGTCTGTCCGTATGAACGCTGAGATCTCGGAAACTATAAAAGCTAGAAGATTGGCATTTTGCATGTAGATTTTAGAAGTTCCTACGCAGCGCAAGTTTGTTTCAAAATGGTGCCACGCCCCCTTTAACGCCCACAATCGCTTATATACGATTTTAAAAATTTAAATATTTCGGAAAAGTAAAAATGCAGTTTTATTGTGTTTATCAATACCTATCGAAATGTAGAAGAAATTTTTTAAATCGGACCATTCGTTAAAAAGTTATGCGTGATCAAAGTTTCTATCTCCATCTCCCTCGCACTCCCTTTACCTGAGTAACGGGTATCTGATAGTCAGGGCACCCGACTATAGCGTTCTCTCTTGTTTTTAGTTATAATTGTTGAATGACTAGTTATCAATCCACTTTTATTAACTGCCTAAAACCGTGTTCAAAATTATCCTGGAAAAAGTAAAATAATTCCAAATTTTCGATGTATTGTTCATATTAACAATTTTAACATAAAATAAAACCATGGTAAAGACAATTTTTTACATTTTGCAAGCTTTGTTGGTACTTTAAAATGTTCCATTTCAACATTTTTTACTTACTCAATAAAAACAGGAATTATAAAAGTTGCAAGTAAGTAGTTGCAACTAAGTATTTTCAGCTTTGAAGTACCTTGAAGTCGACTTACAGGATTAAATTGTTGGCTCTGCTTTTTCTGTGTGTCGCCCATAGCTTGAGGTTGCTGCCGGGCAGCAACTGCGACATGTTGCTGATGCTGATGCAGCAACTACAGCGACTGCAGCAGGCGGAGAAGCTGCAACAGCAGCCACGGCAGCAAAATGCAAACAAGTATGTCAAAAATCTGCATGTCTGCCACCACTTGCTGTCCGCCGTCGCCTCCCCCCCTAGAAAATATACAGGCGAGGGGACAGCAACAACGGGCGACACGAAATCGCCTTTTTAATTTATTGCACAAGTGCTTTAAAAGCCACGGCAGCAACAACCCACGGCTCCTCCCACTCCCGTTTGGGCTCCATTTCGATGCCGCTGGCCTTAAGCAGCAGGAGGTAAAAAAATATGACTTGCCTGGTTATTAAATTACAACAACGGGGCTGCGACTCACACTGCGAGAGACACCAAAAAATTTTTCGAAAGAAAAATGAAGATGGAGTTGCGAGGAGCAGGAGAAGGAGAAGGGGGCGGCTGCAGTTAAGATTTCATGTCTCCTCGTTTCCACTGAAATTATTTGCATAAGTAACGCGATACGCGGCGCAAACAAGCAGCCTCTAAATACTCAAAGACCGGATGAGATGCCTCCCAAACACGATCGTTTGAGCCCAAATGCCAACGAGGCAATGCGTCATGCACGCAGCTTGTTTTTTATTTTCCCGAGGAGGAGAATCTGGAGGAGGTCCATCTCTCGGATGAGGAAGGGATCTGCCAGGAGGAGGTGCCGACAAGCCCACGCAATCCATCGTCTTTAAGGTGCTTAAGTAGTCGCCCGACGTCCTGACCCCTTGTGAGGTCCTAATCAGGGTTCACTTTAAGCGAAAACCAAACAAAAGACCGAGATTTAAATCTGCGGAGGGATTGTCTTTGAATGGCAGCATTAAAAAAGCCATTCAATGCAAAAGCACCTCAAGCAAGTGCATATTTATGGGAAAAACACATTTAAATAGACAAATCTGCTAAGAGGCTTATGCTTAAAGGCTATTCAAATTCTATAGAAATAGGTTTAAAGAAACTGATTAGTCCTTTAATAGCTACTTTATGAACATTGTGTTTTTGGAACTTCGTTAAAATGTTATTGAAAGGTATATCTGCCTTGTTGGTATTTGGTTATTCATTAATACTAAAAATATCCTTTGAATTGATTTCTTTATTACTTTTTTTGAAGAATACTTACCATTCATTTGCCCCACTGAAAAGTTTTAAGTTACTGAATGCATTCAATGGACGGAAACTGAATCAATGGGTCAGTGGCATCAACGTGCATTTTCCGCCCTGTTCGCCCACATTTCCGCACCTCTATTCAAAGCTTTTCAATGTTGCCGGATAAACACGGAACCAAATTGTGTTCCTGCATTTCAATTTCAACTGCAATTGCAGTGACTGTGCTTGCAACAATTTGCTCTAGATTTTAATCGGCTGCGGAAATGTCTCTGGCGACTTATCATAATTAAAAATCACCAAGTTCACCCACCCAAAAAGCTTCTCGCGTCTGCCGGACAGTGTCACGAACTGGAAAAACTATGCGCATAATTCCAGCCTCGCCATGTAAATGGCCGTCTATATGCGGCCTTACTGTACCGAACCCATACTATATGTGGCCCGCATGGCGAGGCCGAGCGGATTTCTGGCCCAAACTGACAGCCAACTGACAGAAATTGATTAAAAAGGAGAGGAGTTCCAGGGGCTTTGCAGTAGGCAGTACGGCAGACGGCGAACGGAATACCAAATTGAAGAGTTGCCGCACATAGATTTCCCCATTTTCCAGCTCTCTGTGTGGGACTTTCCTCAATGCAAATGAAGCAGCAGCAACGTGGGTAGCACATCCAGAGTAGACAAATAAAAAAAAAAACTTTTGCATGACCAAATATAAGATTTACATTTATGCCCGCCTTGACTTTGATTTGATTTAAGTTCAGTGTGTGCTGGCATTAAGGGAAAAACAACACTTGGGAATAAGTTAGTTGAAGTTCTTATAGCAAAGAAGACTTCTTCATGCAGAAAACTACATTAAAAGAAAACTTTAAATATTGAATGGGAAAAGCTTTTCCAACATACTTAGCATTTATCCTAAAAACAATTATACACTATCATTGCACAAAATCATTTCAATAAATGTCTGGATATAAATTGCACATGCATGATATTATTTTTAAACGGATATAAACATGAAATAAATCGGTATAAGCATAAATGAAAATCAACAAGAATAATTTAGTGTGGTGATATAATATAATTGATTTATATTTAAGTTGTATTTCGTTATCAAATGTATGATTTAGCTTATTTTCAGAGTATAGATTTATTGGGGAAGTTTTCATTTAAATCAAACGTTGGCAGATTTAAGTGACTTTAAAACTGGATATATAACTGGGAATAAACAAACAACATTTGCTAACCCAAATAAATAGTACCCTATTGTTGTCATAACTTTTTTCACACATCCGACATTTTCTGCGAGTGTGGGAATGTGTGACATTACAAAATCGCCTTGACCCCCTCCGATTTCTGCCCATCTCGCAATCCGACTGAGAACCCAATCGAAGTCAAGTGTTGAGCGTTGTCAACTAATTTGCATGCAAATGCCAACGCGTTGCACCTGCAACATGAACATGGACATTAGCATAAGGCCATTCAGGAGACGATAGAATGGAGAGGATTGGGCATTCGATTCGAGAATCATGCAATCAGAGGCAAATGCTAATCAATAGGCCACACGAGTGCCAATGATTATTTTGCCATAAAACTCAGTTAGTTCTCGTGATTTCTGGGATTGCAAATTCCGAAATTTCAATAGCATTTTGGGGTGGTCCGCCTGACCCGAACGGGCATTTGGCTTTCATGGTCCTGGGTTTGGGCCAAGTTTGCATACGGAATTAGTTTACCATGTTTGGCAGCCTGTGTGCTCCTCGAAATGGGTGGCCTGGCTTGGCCAAATCTAATGCTAAATAAGCCACTGCCACGCCCCCCCGTACGCCCCCTTCTTGGAGCAGCTGCATCGGATGGCGAAAATTTAAGGAGCTTGGTAATGGAAACGCATGCGGACGGGGAAAAAAAAACTTTCCAACCATAAAGGAAAACTAGCTGAAGACTTCAACTATAAACTCCTGTCATTTTTTTTAATGCTAGTTATTTTTTCCTATTTATTTTATTTCCGTTGGAAGTGCAGCAAATTTTTACAGTTCCTTTACTACATATATATACTACCCACTATATCTCTTTTTATCCTACTTTTTTTTTTAATATGTTCAGCAAACTTGGGCAAATTTTATTCCCCCTTAGACAATTTTCCACGCTGCCATAAAGACTCAAAAGTTTGTGCAATGTGCGCGGTTTATTTCCGCTGCAAAATACCTTGGATTTGCTGCTGTCCCGAAGAAAGGGGGCGGTGGCGGAGGCGGGGGCCAAGGGGGCGTGGCAGGTCGGCGGTTGGGAAGTGGCTGGCTGGTCGTGTGGACCGCATCTGTTGACGTCTGATGTTGTCGGCCGCTTTTGTCAACACTTTCGCCGTTGATGGCTGACAGTTGTACATAGCATCCTGCTCTTGATACAGTGCGTTTCATAACCAAGAAAATATTTGCAAAATTTATAGAAAAACAAAGAACAAACAGCTTAAATTTTTGTTTATTCAGAATAATAATAAACAAAGTCTGGCAGGTTGCCATTTTTTGTGGCATTTACAAAATCGGTTCACTCTACTATAGTAAATCAACTGCCAAATTATCATGTCCTTTTTATGAAGTCTTGTAAATAATATATTTGCATTTTTGATTTATTATCTGGTCTTGCGACTTTAAAATTTACTTTACTAATGTATAAATAATGAGATTGCGGAAACCGTATGCGACAAGAAGCATGGTTCCCGCAATCTCATTATTTTGCAACGCACTGTACTCATAAATATATAAGTTATATCGTTAGAATTTTTGCTCAACCCAGGATGGAAGGATCTTTAGCTTGGCGTATTCTTTTTAACTTATTTTTTCTGCACACAGCTAATACTGTTGAGATGGGAAGTCAAAGATGTTTCAAGTTACTCAGTTGACAAATAAGGTGCTTTAGAGGCAAGCTGGTTACGATTTAAATAGAATACTTTATTGTCGTAGATTATTTAGTTGTGTGTCTAGCAAAGTGGAAACTAGTACAAGTGGATAATAAAGTTATTGAAAAGTGGTAAGCAGCTTTTTATATCGTCTGAAATAATATAATTGCAATATTTATAACTGACAGTATTAATGATTTTAGGAAATTCTAAGAAAGAATTAGTTGTGAAACAATAAAACAAATAAAATCAAGATTCATTTTATTTTTTATAATATTATATTTATTTGAACATTAATCATTGAATCGTAATGTGCTCCTTTTTATTAATTAGCCTTATTAAGCCACTCCCTCTAGAAAATAACCATAATTAATTGAGAATATTGATTGTCCTATTTTGGCAAGCCTTTTAAACTTTTTGGAAACATTTCCAGTTGTTAAACTCTTCAACACTTTCCAGAAATTTCTCCTTGGATGGAGAAGTGGGTATGGAAGAATGATTTTCCCATATACCTTAATAATTTATCAAATCGAACAAATGAAAAGTTGGTCGTTTCAGCGACGGATCTGATAATAATAATCAACATTAATCAGTTGGCCTGAAGAGGTTCCGTCTGGGAGATTATCGGTAAATGAATTGCGTCTAAGCCAGGGTCTCTGTCAACGGGAGCTGCATCATCATCATCATTATTATCATCAGACTTGATTATGGCTAACGATTTTTTCGAGGCTCGTCTGGGTTTGTTTACCTTTTGGGCCTAATTGATTACGCCCAGAACCCAAGACTTCCCTAAATCGAATCGAAAAAACATAATGCGGGGTAGGGTAACCCTTTTGCCTCTGCTGATGGTAGCGATAAACGACGGTCCTTCCTTCTCTATAGAAAAACATTTAACTCTTTCCAAATCTCCCCTCTGATTGTTTCAGCTGCGATTTGTATCGCTTTCTATTGGCATTTAAAGTTTTCTACCCCAACCTATTTCATATTTTGTATTCCATACTTTCTATATTTATTTAAATTTTAATATGGAGAGAAAAAATCAATGCATATTTCTATTTGCTTAGGGAATAAGTTTTGTCTCCGTCGTATTTTCTTTCAAGATTATAATCGAAGTCTATTTATGCGAACGGAGTGAGAGGAATTGGATTTTGTTTTTGACTAGGGTGGAAATTGTCAACTCAATTGCTTTTCGGACTTATTTCGGTTTTGTTTATTCAGCCAGCATCCGTGGCTCAGTTGAATTCCAGCCAATAGTCCGATCCGATCCGAACTGAACTGAACTGAACTGCTACTACCCGACTAATTCCTATAAACGGTTCCACTCATCCACGGCTTGACCCACAGAGCAGCCCAAAACAAACACATAAATCACCAGCGAGACAAAGCAAAGAAAATAAACCAGAGAAAAAAGCAGAACTCAAGCCAAAATTTAAAAGCAATCTGGGATACGAAATCCTCAACTGTGTGTCCGCTGTGTCCATTGTGTGTGTGGTGTGTGTGTGGCCTTTGGCCAATTTTCTTATTAAAAATAACAGAGAGCCGAAAAATGTTTACCAAACACAATTCCGGCAAATCCTCAGTGTCCCTGGCCACAGGACTTCCCTCCCTTCGTCCCGAAAACTGTAAATAGAGCGCGGCGGGCAGTGAAAGTGCGGACGGACAGCAAGGACACCAAATCCCTGGCACCACATGCTGAGAGCCTCTAACTCTAACTCCAACTGCAACTCTAACCCTAAATCCGAGTCGGAGTCCTTCCGAAACGAGGAAAACGAGAGCTAAGGCCATTAAAACGAGCCCCGGAGTGGAACTAGAAAAATGGCAACCTGAAACAGTTTTTACCAATTTTTTTGTTTGTTTTATACCCCGCACAGTTGAGGGGTATACTCGTTTGCCATGAAATGTGTGCAGTCAAAGCCACGGTTGGCAATAGATTTGAAACAGCTTGTTTACACAACTTTGATTTGTGTTTGGTCCTTTTCGATAATTGATAGCTGGCAAACAACAAAAGGTTCTTAAAATAATAATAATGAATCATTTGCAAAGTATCTGCAATTTTAGTAATAAACAATATTTTATGATATTAAAAGCGCAATATATTACTGTTTCAAGACTATAAAATATATATATTTGTACGATAAAAATGATTTGATAACAGCAATTAATAAACTGTATGTACCTTTAAATTAAATTTTGTCCGTTCCAAAAATTAAAAGAAATGTAATTCAACTGAAAACATACTTATAACGTATTTAATCATAGGTGCATCAAGTTCGCATCTCTTTCTTAAATCAAACCCAATTTTTTGTTACAAGTTTCCTAGTTATTTGGTTACTCAATCCATGACTTTCACTTTGGACTGATTTCATTTAGCTCGGGACATATAAACATTTGGACAAGGATTGATTAGTGGCGACTCTCCAGGCTTAGACAGACCAAATTGCTGTCCGCCCCAAATCGAAATCTTTAATCGAAACTTTAATACCCCGACTTCGGTCGCCACTTGCCGCCCTGCGCAAACAACAACTAACAGCACAAACATCAATCAAGCCCCGAGTTTGGTCTCCTCTTTTTTTCCCGAGTGCTTGTATTTTTGTCAACTTCTTTTCGGGAAAGTGTGGGAGGACATCGTCTTGAGCATTCGCCTTTCTTTGGCATCTGCACACAGCCCACTTCCTCCGGCTTCCACTTACCTCACGGCTCCCACATGATTTACTACAACATTTCCTGTGGCCGCTTTCTGTGCCACCAGTCCCCTGCTCCTTTTTCTGGTAGCTGCCATGTTTGACTTGATTTCGTCTAAATTGAGTTCAGTATCAACAGAAAATACTTCCGTTTCCTATGCTCTTCCCTTTGCTGTTGTGTACCTTTGCCTGATTTTCCAGCAGCACAACACTGAAAAAAAGTTTCAGTTTCTCAATATTTTATATTTATATCACCAAGATATAGTATTATGTATGCAGTTGAAGTTTTTATAAGTACTTTGCTCTTATAGTAATTATAACTAATAATATAATAAAACCAAAATATTTTTTTATAGTACTTATAAAGTACTTAAAAGTTACAATCGATGTATTAGGTTTAAATGACTTTCATTGCATTTTTTGTTAAGTTGCAAGAGCTGATTCCTTAACCTGCTCTTCAACCACTAACGAAAATATACCCTTTTATCCAAAACATAAAATAAATGACTTAATTTTTTTCCAGTACAGCAGCAGCACAGGGAAAAAATTAACTTTCCACAAGAAACTTTCCCTCGTAGTTTTCGGTGTCGTTGTGTGTTTTCCTTGGCAGCAACTCGTCTTCGTCTGTGTCCTAAATTCTGCGTCCTGGCTGCAGGGTCCTGAGTCCTGACACCTTTCTCATCGTCGAGGTGTTTGCCTTATTTTGAATGCTTTTTATGTTCAATTTGTTTCAATTTAATGTTGTTCTTGCCAAGGGATCAGGCTCGATGCCAGTGCCAGTGCCAGGCTGCATTGTACTTTACATGAATTTGCAATGTGTGTGCACCTCATATGATAAATGGCATTAAAGGATTTGCGTGAATAACTCAGTTAGGACTTACATTTTTCTATCTGCCAAATAGTTGGCAAAGACTCTGCCATCCAAACAAAGTGTGCAATCGAATATGTTTCTAGAGAATGAGTTAGAAGGATTACTAAAGGGATTGGAAAACTTTCGTTATAGAAAATGCTTAGGCGACTGAAAGTGGCATGAGTTACCCAATTGCTTAATTAGTTAATTAAGAATATTTACAACAGATTATTCTTGATAGTTGACCATAAAAGAATTTGTGGTTTCCCATATCCTATAAACAATGATATTTAAACACCCAAATATAAATAACTTGATCAGTATTTCTCTCGACACTTTCAAACTCAAATCCCCCACTGTTACCTGCTGTCTTCCAATTAAAAAAAATTCAAAAATGTTTTGTGTTTTTTATTTATTTTTCTGTTTGTCCAATTCTATGGAATTGCGGCGCCAATGAACTAAATGGGCCAACTCGTTTACTCATAACAACAATTTTACTTGTTAGCAATTGGATTGTAAAAATATGGGAAACTCAATGAGAATTTTCTCCTACGGACTCCGATATTGGTTTTTTGACCAAAACCGAAATTTATGCGTCTACTTCCAATGAAACATTAAAATTCCATTAGCGGAAGCGAGGCACATAAATTTGTACCCCTACTCCCCTAAAAACAGCGTGGGGATTGGATTTCCCCAAACGAATGCCAGCTTATCAACAAATGAGCAGAAATTATGCATTTTGTTTAGCTTTAATTGCAGCTCAGTGTATTTATTTAGTTCCCAGCTATGGAGAGGGGTGCTGCGAAGCGATAATCGAAAATAATTTATAGTAAATAAATATTTCCTCACAATGGGCCGCCCTAGACGATGAGAAACTTGAACTTCTATTTTACTCGCAGATCGTTTTTTATAAAGGGTACTTAAGGAATCTTAAGGCTTTTTAGGCTTCTGAAGTAATTTGTAACGGAAAGAGTTCTTATTAAAAATTAAATGTCGATAAAGTACTACAAGACAATAATAGCTTTTAAATTCAAGCATTACTAAAAAATAAAATTGTTATAAATTACAGAATAAATTCAATCTAGACTTCGCTGAAATATGAATAGTTTTATTGAGTGGGTATCTTTGATTCGAAGCCATCAACTCGATTTCTCGCACATTTCTTGAGACTTTAGCTGGGTTTTCTCCCAACAATTTTCCTCGCATTGCCCCATTGTTGATGTTTATTTAAGTTGTCATTAGAATGGGGCAAAGCAACGGCAGCACCGCTGGCAAACCATGGCAGTTTGGCCATATAAACTTTTTAAATTATCACCGAAGCGCAGTCGGATAGCGAGTGCGGGTGGTAGGGTTACACCCAATGGATGGGAAATCAGGGGAGGGGGTATTGAGGCCGAGGCTGCCACTTGAGGCAGACGTGGATGTACATGGAAATCGCATGGCCATGTGAAATGGAAATGGTGGCACTACAAGACTCCCTCCTTTCCCGACGGTTTAGTATCCCCTTTTCAGCTTCCCGGGAAATGTTCGAAAAGTACATCGGCATTGATGAGGTGGGGTTGGCTTCCGAACAGTCTATCTGAATGAAATCAATGTTGGTGGCACTCGTCTTGCTATGGCGCCCCCATAGAAGCCGGAAATGCAAGTCAGTATTTTGCTTATCGTCTGGGTGGCTTGTTTACTGGGGGAAAAGAATGATGGGAGGAAGTGCAGAATTTACCTTGGACAGGGAACGGAAAAGATCATCTTAGGGCTTTAAAGCTAATGTCTTTATATGGAGATGACTTGATTGTTTATGAAAAAACTATCTAAAAACCTTAAAATTCTTTAAGAATTATTGATACCAGCTTTAAATATTTTTTAAAGCATCTTTCATGGCTAAATCTTCCATTTTAACTTAGCATAACTGCGGGCAATTAAGAATCAGCCTATTAGCTTTCAATCCTTTTTTAGAACAAGTCAATGACTTTAACATTTAAATAATAAAATAAATTAAAATCATCTGCCAAAGTCTTAAGTTTCCAGTTGCTTAACTGTGGCAATAGGATATTAAAATTAGTAACCCATAGCTGTTAATTTTGTGTTTATATAGCTTGCGTCTTTTCTGTGGCTGTAAGTCCTGTTTTCCTAAACCCACTTCCATAAAATAGTTAACTAGTTTACCAACGACTCCGAGTTGAACGTCTTCACCTGTCGTCATCCAACTTGGCCACCCGCTTGGTTTGGTCCCTTGACGGCAGTGCAACATGCCACATTATCAACTAATAAGTATAAACAAACTATGCGCTTAAGTACACTGTTTGCGTTTCGTGGGGCTCGTATTCGTAATGCCCTGTTGTTCCATTCGGGGAATATATATTAGCAGCAATGACGACAAGCCAAACAACAACACGAACAGCAACAGGCAGCAAGTTTAAAGCCGCTTAAGGCCATAACCAGAAATGCCATGGCAAACGGAGCAGGTCAAGTCGCACAAACACGAGGATTACCACCATGGCTGTTGATGTTGTTCTGTGTGGTGCGGGGCAGCAGGTGCTAAGGATAAAGGAAGTTGATGCTGGCAACACAATGGCCAAAACGCCAAAGCAAAAGCAAAAGGCGATTCTGTCAAAATATTTACGATATGCCGTCGTCTCTCCTGGCAATGGCTTTCAAAGTGTAGGGATACCCACGCCCACGCCCATGAACACAAACACAATAGCCGAAGGACGCAGGACATGTGTAGCACATGCTATTTGTGGGCCAGCACCAGGATATATATTTCCGAGCTCATCTACGCTGCCAAGGACACTCCCACACACACGCACACAGCGATAGCAAGGTGGAGAGGCAAAAAAAATTGATTCATCTTCTAGGGTATCTGGGAAAATTCTTTTTATCCCTACTCCCTGCACTTGAGCCCGAAAACATTGTCATGTAAAATTAAAATTTATGGCTAATTTGTGTGCGTGAACGTAACTTTCTTGCCTGGCCCTTTTCCTTCGGTACTCTTGAGTAGGAAAGCCGTAAATTTCCCTCATTTGCCTGGGCGATTTTCACCAGAAAAGTGTGGGAGACAGCCTAAGCCCCGACCTCAAGTTCCAAGGGCGAGGGCGTGACTTGTGCTGGAAAAGAACCCTTCAGAATACGGTGATAAAACCTTAACGACGAAACCATAAAATCGGATAAAAACAAATTGGTAATTTCTGGAATTGTTTTGGCATATATATATATGAGTGTATATATACGTGTATATATTTGTATATCATGTTTTAATCTCTCATATAAATGGTAAACTGTCAAAAATGCTAAACATACAACATGTATTATATGCATCATAAATATTTATGTGTAATCTTATGGGTTTAGCTAATCCTATTGATAAATATCACTATATTTGATTTCGGCTTTCGTTTTAGCTAGGTTTGATGGATTAAAAAGAGAACTGTGCAAACTGAACTATTTCATCTATGTGTTAAGAGTGAAGTTTATGATAGAGTAATCTTAAAGATAAGTACCTAAAGAGATGAATATGTTAACTATATGTACAGATGATGGGTTAGGGCTAGGCTAAACATTCGATTTGGCAAATCTCGTTATAACAAAGTAGAGTAGGCTACAGGACTTTATTTAACTAGGGTTAATTCGCTGGAGCTCTTCAAAAGAGCCGATCCCCGCTCGGATGATGTCGATGTCCTAGACATAGCGTGTGATTTGTGAATAGAATTCCGAAAGACAAGATTGCAGCTGGGCAAAGGTCGGTCGCTCGCCAGGTAGAAGGGCCCAACAATAGGCCATGATCGTAAACCTTTAATGAGAAGATAAAAGAACGGCCATTGAATTAGTAAAACAATCGGTTAAGATCTCTATCAATTCGAATACTCACAGTTCATCGGGACAGTTGAAGGGCTGTGCCAGCCGATAGCCGTCCTTGAGATAGTGTTCCATCTCGAAGGGATCCACCTCGGCATAGGGTTGCTTAGCCGAGGTACACAGCTCCCACATCAGCACCCCAAAAGCCCACGAGTCGCTGGCCTCGGAGAACTGTTTGTGCTGCAGTGCCTCCAGGGACATCCATTTGACAGGCCTATTTTCACTGTCACCCAGGCAGTTGTAGTCCGAGGGGAACAGATCCCGAGACAGGGAACTATCAGACAGCTTCACACGCAGCTGATCGTCAATGCTAAAAAAGAAATTAGGATTTAAGTAATTAAATTAGACTATATATGTGAATTAATAAAATAATTGAATTCCAATCTCTAACTGTCCAATTTGCACATTTTGAATATTGACTCAATTCAATCAACCGTGAAGTTCACAATTAAGATATACTTATAGAAATAATTTGTTTATGTTTGTTTAAAAAATTGATTTCTGATATTTGCAAGATAATTTATAAACTGTTAAGTTAATATATCAATATTATTAACTTTATACTTAACAAAATGTATTTTTTGTATATATATATTTATACTTACACACAGTTCCTTGTGGCAATATCCTTGTGCACAACACCATGACTATGCAGATGATCCAAAGCCATGGAAAGTTGGGAGGCCATCATTACAATTTGGATGGTGGTCACCGTGCGAGCACAAGCCGGATCCAGCAGGAACAGCTTCAGATTGCGGGTGTTATTCAGAGCGGGATACAGTACAAATGGTGTGGTGTGATCCTCGATGGAAACGCCAAGAACCGAAAGAATTCCGGGATGAGAGGCACCATACAGCAGCATTCCCTCCTGGAGAAGGAGCAGCACCTGCATTTGGCTGGCATGCTGGGCCACCGTCTTAACCAAAACATCCTGGTTGTCGTTGTAGGTGCCGCGATAAACCCTACCAAAGGTTCCCTCCTGCAGAAGACTGGAGAGTCGGACTCTGCAGCGCTCAACGGTTAGCTCGGAAATACGGCGATGCAGCTCCTCCGGATGTTGTTGCTCCACGGAAACGGGAACTTTGCGAGGCAACGACGAGCCATGAACAGGGGCAATAATCGATGGTGACATATAGGCTGCCGATCCCATGGAAGACTGGCAAGGCGGATGGGTATTCAAACGCTGGAAACTCGATGTCCTCATGGGCTGTCCCCCGTGCTGATGATGCTGCCTCTTGTTGGCTGCTCCCTTCACACAATAGGCAATCATCAGGAGCAGGCACACGGATCCCATGGCCACAGACACACCCACCACAAGGGTGATCAAACCGGTGGGTGGCAGCATCACGGTCTCCAGCAGCTGGGGATCATCCACATCCTCCTCCATCCATCCTTCAGCAGTATCACTCACAAGGCAGATCTTCTTCCGCCGAAATACCAGGTGAGTCACATTATTAAGCGATCGGTTCAGCACCACTTCCAGACTAACAGTCACATCCACCTCCGCTGCCTTCAACCCGCTGCACTTGAGGGCAATGGCCCAGGTTTGGATGCTGGTGGGGATCTCTCCACTGTGTGACACATTGATCGCCGGTCGGGGCAGCACTTCCTGGTCGGAGCTGACCACATTGATGCTGTAGGGAAGGCCACGCCCAGCTAGGGATTGCCAGGTGAAACTAATGTCCTTGACATTCGCCGGAACCGGAACAATAAAGTTAAGGGCGTAGTTATTTATGTGACCCTCGCGAACGTAGTACACCTCAGCAGAGACACCTGGAAAATAAAATAAATACATGAATTTACATAATAAATATCATAAAAAAACTTAAACCTAAAACTGGCTGTATTCTGTTTATTTTTTTGTAAAAAACCCAATTAAAAATATCGTTTTACACTTCTTCAAGTCATTGACTTAAGTTGAAATACCAAAAAAATAATCTTATTACAAAAATCTCATTCTTCTTCAACTTTATCGACAATTACATTGTAGCATTTACTCTTCTGTAAACTTTTCGTATCCTCCCCAAGAACATTCCCATCACCCATGCTAGTTGATAAAACAAACTCATCCGCTACTTTGCATGTAAATCTTTCTGAATGCACTCAGAGCAATGAGTTTTTCTAGAGGCTTGTTTGCTCAGCCCGATCCACAGACAGTCGCCGGCAACAGTTTATATAAATAAACACGAGCAAATGCTCGAGTTAAGGGAATTCCCTGGAAACTATTTTCGAGATTATCATCAGTTGTATCTGTATCTACTGAACCCGCTTCGAAATCGATGTAGAACAACAGCACAAACTGGATTTAGGGAGAAACGGCAATGGAACATCGATCCGAGGTTGGCAAAACAAGAACAAGGTAAAGACAAACAAAATAAGCCATGTCTGAGATTTGTTCCCTTTAACTTCGATTGCCTGTCTGGCTGATTGCGGTTTGACCCAGGTCGAATCGAGTTAATGAAGCATCTTCGGTAGTGTTTTTTTTTTTCGTTTTTCCCTTTTTTTCAGAGATGTCTGGCCGCGATTGCCAACTCATTTGGTTTGTTATGACGTCTTATGCTAATGATAATGATGCGAGCAGGTAGTTCATACTGCTTTATTGTTCGTCCTAACAAGATTTTCCTGGACCACACAAATCGAAATTTAAGCAAGCCAACATTGATCAACAATGACGTGCAGTCGTTGCCCAATTTTCAACTGCCATTTGAGTGCATTCAACTTTCCCCCAAATAAAAATCGTTCGAGAACGAGAGCCGGCAGACTTTGGCAAACTGTGGCCCAGGAAATAATTTACGAAAATCGCTGGAACACCCGTGGAACGTGGCGCGCACTTCCTTTGACAACTGGCAATAACAATAAAAATCAGCGAGCTTGTAGGTAGACAGAGAGGCCCAGACCAGACATCGCCCTAGACGTATAAGTAGATATGGTCGAAGGCGAAGACGAAACAGACCCCGCAAATGGCTCAACTGGGTGGCGTATAAATTGTGTCAGACTTGCGGGTATACACATGCACTCGGACAAATAAACCTGCTAATTAAACTACTGCATTTATTTTAAATATATCGCGATAGCAAATAATTGCTATTCAGACAATCATATGTAACAATATCTATTATCTAAAATATACAATTTCATGGCATTTAAAAAACCTCTATTTCTACAGACAATTTTTTTTCACTCCAGTAGTTCTATATATTTTTTTCCCAGTGCATATACACTTGGGTCTTGCAGAGTTAGCTCCCCAATGGGCTCTGCCTTGCCGACTTCCTCTGCAATGTGCAACATGTTGCACGTTGCTGTTGCTGAGTTGCTACGGCTACGACAAATTCCTCGGCAGCATTTTAAAAATAGCGCCCATGACTTAATCAAATGCAACGTGTCCTGTCCCTGTCGCAATTTCCCTCCAGGCAGCTTTTCAGCCTCAGACACGCTTCCATTGACCCTTTTCACCGAGGCCCAAAGATGTCCCGGCCAAGAGTCGTCACTTGGGCCCGGAGTTCACAGGTTCATGTGAAAGTTGCCGCTCTATTGCATTTTCATAAGGTGCACGGGGCTGAGATCTGGGATCTGGGATGGGATTGTCGAGGGCCGCGTCTTGGAGTGGATTCGTTGTCGTCTACCTCATGTCACGAGCAAATGTCACTTGCATGCGCCCAACGCGGGTCGGCTCTTGAACTTTTTTAACCTTTTTGTGCCCGTATTATCCGCCATGTTCATAACTGGCTGGGTTTCTCAACGCACAGAGAGAAAATCGCATGAATATCACTTCAGTCTATTCTCTTAGAAATCACAAGAGATAATATAAACTAAGATCAAAAAGGTAATAGCTTATGATTAAGAAAACCTTTAACATGTCTTAAAATAAGGTTTTTGTACATATTGCCTAGACCATTTTAATATATTTCATAAAGAAGTTTCTGTGATACTAAAATCTACCGAATGGCTGTGCTATCAATGATATTTTTTCTCCGTGTGGGCGTGCCTGCGATGAGGAGCTGCAAAAAGAGGTGGTAGTGGTGGTGGCGGCGTCGAGAGTCTCCCATATCGTATGTCGAATTTTTCGGAGCGTGCAGTCATGATGCTGTCGTTGCTAGTATTTTTTGCAACTTTTTAATAGCTTGCTACTGCTCAGAGTCACAGTCACAGTCGTGACCATTGTTACACCGCTGCCAAGAAGCGGAGGGGCATCCACATAGAACTGCCGAAACGACTGGCCGGAGACACTCGTACACCAAAATAAAAAAAAAAAAAAAAACGGAAAAAAAATGTCTACGGTTCGGTTTCCATTTTCATGTAATTAGCGTTGCAATTCGTGAAGTGCTTTCCGCTGTGCCGATTTCCTATGCTGATTTTTCCCAACCCAAAACAAAGACCAGCAAAAAATTAGAGTTTTCGCTGGGGTCACTCTTTGGGGTCAGTGAGTTGGCAGTGGCCATCTCATAACTTTGTTTTTTTTTGGGCAGGGAGTGGTGGTTGGGTGTGGGAAGCCATCTGAATGGGGTACTCCCAAGGAGCAAAGGCTGGAAGTATTTGTTTTGCAAATTAACTACTTGGGGTTAACGATGCCATTTTTAGAAAATTAAAATACTTTATTTAATCGAATTCAATGAAGTTTTCCGCACACTGATTTTTAATAAAAATATAGCAGGCAGGATTCGATTGATTAATACCTGTTTTTAAACATTTATATTTAAGCTTTATAATGATCTATACCTTATAATAATTTGTTATCATAAAAAAAGTATGCATTAAAACCAAACACCCCTGCTTTTAATTTTCTTTATACACTTCGGAACTGGGTCTTTGGAAAGATAAATGAGGGTATTTCGAAGTTAGATCCCTGATGTATATAAATGGACCGTAAGTGATGGGTAATTTATGAAAACTAGCGCCATAGCAACACCTTCGATTTACTGTCGTATTCCTTCATCAACTTCAAGGCTTCCTTAGCCATTATCTCCATTTGACAAATATCCCAGGCTCAGCTTGTGACTACAAGCAATTTTGTTTAAGCAAACAGACTGGTACGTGGGGCAGATGGACAACGACAACCCTCTGCCGAGGTCTTCGGGCAACTCCAGCGTCTTTTATCTTGTCCAATCCTCCCAGGCAAACAAAATTGCAATAGATGATAAATGATGGCACAGCGACTCCATCTGCACCGTAACCGCATTGAACCTTTGCAGCCTCCGACTTGGAGACTCTGCAACCCCAGCCAGTCGGCCAATATTCCGGGCTTCGGTTTCCCCCATCTAATGGCTAATATGTCACTTTGGCTGCATTGGCTTGAAATCTGCTCCGGGTCTTTTGTGCAGTTTGTGGCCAAATCGAAAAATAAATAAAACAAATGATCGGCGCCTGCCGGGAACCGCCTTCAATGTTCACCCCCCCCCAAGTCCCCAATCCCCCCGGCTTATCACGCACAACAATCTCGCTTACAAGCTCGGGGCACCACCCCCAAAAACGAACGCCCACCACATGTCAACATTTAACATGTTTTTGAGCCATGTCTCCAACCGACACACCACCTCATCCTGAAAATCTCCCCCACTCGCATCCGTATCTTTGTGTGAATCGTTTCTTAGTTGCCTCACGTCGTTATGATAAATGATGCTGCGCTCCTTTTGTTTTGCCTAATATTTTTTTTCCTGCTTGGTTGGCCTTTTTTCCAGCCGCGGGCTCAAACGTTCTCGTTTCTCGTTTTCGTCTTTTGATTGTAACAAATTTGTGCCAGCAAAATTAGCCATCTCTTTAGGGCAAAATCTCTGCCAAGTCAAGCGATTTGGCACAGTTAACGCGGAGATTTGGTTTTCCCTTTTTCGGGGGCTCTCCGAAAATTAGCTCGAATTAATCATTCAAATTTCGAGAGTTGACGTTTTTCAAACAACTTGGCCGGCTGACAAAGAAAACGGCTTTGACCGGCCGGCTTATTGTTATATCCAGAATCAATAGTAATTAACCTTAATCGTTATTCATTTTTTGTCAGTTTTCTGTTGTCTTACGGAGCGTTGAGTTGTGAGAGAAGAGGACAGCCTCCCAAAAGTATATGTATAAATGATGCGGGTCAAGAGTGATGGTGCTTGAAGATAATTGAGCTTCGAGTGTCTGCAGCTGCCAAGCTATAAACTGTCGGTTAGCCAAAGTTTTCCAAAATACAAACGGATTTTTGAGGGAAATAAATGACACAAGGCAATATGCATTACACAATATCAATCGGAGAAGTACAATCCTCTCAAAGAGCAAATCATACCAATAGCTGTATAAACAAATCATGTTTTTCTTCAGTAGCTTGAAAAGTTATTGGCTTTAATATTTGTATTAAAATGAATGTGATAAAAATCAAAAATGTCCTAGCTGCAACAACTTTAGGGCACACGAATCAGATAAAATCTCTGTAGATTAGCATCTTGCAGATGCCACGCTATCTACCAGTTTGCAAAGCCATCTATACCAATACTTCAAGGCGTATCACGAATTTTCCCATTGTGGGAATGTCAGCAAAATCGTGTTAGCAGCACATACATCTCACGGATTGCCATACTATGCCTAGTTAGCGATGCACATAGATGGTTCAGAGAAACATGCCAACTGCTTGTTTTTATACACATTCCGCTCCGCCGCCCACTCCGATGGGTATTATTCGCCATCCCTTCGATACTTTCCATGTAACTTTCTGCAACGGAAAACTCCCACAGCGCATAACCCAAATAAACACCGAACAACTCAATAAACACAGTGCAGCGACAACAAAGACCAGATGCACGCACTGCATCTGCATCTTTGCAGTTGCCCAAAGCTGCCACGCCCCCCTTTGTAGCGCCCACATGTCACAGTGACATGGAAATAAACTCGGTTGCTGCTCCAACGCTATACAGAGAAAAAAAGTTAAATTTTAATAAGGACACGACTCCAGGTCTAAAGAAGCACTTGTATCTTAAATAAATTACATTTAAACTAAGCCCAACAAAATAACACAAAAGAAAGTTAGTATACCTCAACATTATTGTTAGTTTCATCATTATTGGCCGATTTCTTAATGTAATGTAAAGCTTTGAGTTGGTAAACTGTCAAAGAATCTTTACTCATTTTGTTTAGGATTCAGGTCGTTAAGAAATTGGGAATAAATGTTGCTGAACTATTTCTTCCTTCCTTCCAAATGTGAACTAGAACAATGCAAAAGTCACTTTTGAATAGTTTTTCTCTGTGCAGAGACAGATATTGATAGCGCTTGTTCTTGCTTAAAGTAAATATGATTATTCGTTTTTTGCCATACAGTGCATGCATATTGAGCTTGCATGTATGCATATATTGTATAGGGAGCACAAGCCGGGCAAACAATGGCTGATATTTATTATTGACATTCGCCCCACGCCCCTCATCGATGCTCTGCATCTGGCAGCCCCCGGCGGGGTTATCAGAGTTGTCAGTTGCCAGTGATAACCACAGTTTCAGTCGGAGTCAGCCCCTCAGTAAGCCTTTGACGAGCATCGAGCCCCACTCTCACTCCCCTCATTGTTTATTTGCCGGCAAAGTATGCAGTCGCTTTTATTGCCTGCAATCGGTTTATGCGATTTTCATTTGTTTAAATGCCGTTTTTTGTCAATAGTTTCGTTGGTAATGGAAATGGCTTTAAGCCCGGGCTTAGCCAAGTTTATGGCGGTTTACAGTCGGCAGACATATGAACCCATAAAATAAGTATGCAAATGGCCCTGAGCCTCCCATTTGGCCCTGTTGCAGTCCACAAACCGCGCCTAATCAAATCGCAGTTCCCAATGTCAAAACACGTCGCCGGGTAATGCGACACTCTGCTATCAAAAAATCGTAATGAAATCGGAGAGTTGAGATCTTGTTTGGTTTGGGGAGACTTTATGACCCGCCAAGTGCCCATCAATTCGAAATCGATAGCCCTACGAGGCCGCACGATCTTTGATCGCATTAAAAATAGATTGAAAATAAAATCGAAATATTGATCCCAATGCCCAGACACGAACTTTTGGGACTGGCTCATAAGTCACGTACGAACAGATAAATATCTGTGATGATCGTGGACCATAGAAAGCTGGTTCGGAAGTGATCACAGAACAACGTGATAAACTGGGTCCGAAATAGATAATAAATTTAATAAAGGCAGAGATGATCAGTTATCCACGCTGTCAGATAAAAATCAAGAGAGGATCTGATTAGACGATTGTTAAAAATTGCTTTGAGAGTATAATCCCAAGATCGAAATTGGTATGGCTTAAAGATGATATTACATACATCTACGATAAATTAGACACGGAAAAATCAATGCAGTAAATTAAATCGATTAGTGCCACCTTAACTATTTTTATGATGAGAATCTTTAACTAACTCAGCAGTGTTAAACTTCAAATAGAAAAGAAAATGCCTTTCATTCGTTAACAACTCGATGTATTTAAACTATATGCTAAGTGATGGTCAGATATAAAAAGTAAAGACATTTTTACCTTGAAGATGTGATACTCTGGATCAAGATCTTTCCGGTTAACACAGTTTACGGTCCCCTTTCGCGACCACTAATTGAACAGATAAGATCTGTAGACGCGACAGCTGTGTCAACTCCTTAGGATAGCACTTTTTACGATCTGTCAGGTGAGCTGTTAACGCTAGCACATCGTATAGCAAAAACTGGCACGATCAGGTCCATAAACTTTCCCCTCCCTCACCATTTTTTTTTTTGCTTTCAAGAGGGGCACAGCTTCATTAGCTAATGGCCACTTCATTATGTGTGGCTGGAGCCCAGCGAAAGGCGAAACTGGACAATAAATTGCCAAACACCAATTAAAATATAGATCATGCCTGCTGATCATATCCAGCAAGTAGCAAGCTAGCGCAAAACCGTTAGCAGGGGAGCATTGGGATGTTGGGAGGGGAGGGAGTAATGTTTGCGAGGATCGGTGGCGTTTCTCGGAAGGCTTTTAGCACGACCAGATGAAAACGGCCTGCTCGTTCACAATTATCGGCTGGCAAGATCTTGGAAAGGCAGCCAAGAACAAGCCATAAACCGGAGAAGCGCGCAAATGTCTCTACTTGGCCGAGGGGAAAACAAAACGCAAGATACAAAAATATATGTGTAAAAAGAAACAAGCCGGCAGGAGAGTTAAACGAGATACATGCCTGGCTTGTTACGGCCATCCGACAGATACAACAGCTTTAGCCACGGTTAGGTGCTAAAAGTTGCCACAGTAGCGCGTTGTGTGTATCTTCGAGATACTCGTACCTTGGCAGCTTGTTTGCGTTGTAAGCCGCTTAGCCGCGGCTCACTTCAAATAACAAAAGCCATCAATATGTTCCCCGATACATAGGCAAATATGAAAATATTTAAATTGGCCTAAACAAAAGCCAAACACACTTCGGCCCGCAAGCTCTCAATTCATTTAGCACAGTTGGTGGTAAATTTAATACATCCATCTTTCCGTTTTCCCCGATATTCTGAGTATCTTCGACTTCATAGCGACTAATTTATGGCCCAAAGCGGCTGCCAATCGATCATTTGCGAGGGGGCGTGTCGATTTTAGCACATTCTTCGGGTCGAGAGTGTGAAAATCGTGCCGAAGCCGTTGGCAAGGCCCCTAATCTCTACTTTTCCCATTTCAGTTTTAATTGCAGCTTCATTAGCAGGCTAGAAACAGTTAAATTAAATCGAAGCACCCAAAAATGGTCGCCATAAAAAGCTGGAAAAATTCCAAATCGTCAATAAAATGCCATAAAACGTACAGAAAGAGGGAAAACTACGAAAACTGTAGCAGGCAGGCAATAAAATTAAATTTAAATAATGTACTTTTGTCTATTTAAAATGTAGCGCGTGTCACAGCAGCAAAAAAAGTCGTTAAACTTTTTTGGGTGCTCCTCTTTGTAATGGTTTATTTCTGAGGAATATGATTGGAATTAAAATGGGAATAAAGTTGGAAAACGCATGATGGGATGATTCGATCGTGAGCCCAACCCATTCTGGCTGGATCGTATTTCATATGACTGTCAGATGCCAGGAACTTTATGACTCAAACTTTTAGCATTGAACTTTGCCGGGACCCCTGTGGGGATGATAAAGAAAAAAAGGGAACTGAACTTGTGTGATCATCGGCCAGCTATAAATTACGCGTAAATGCAAATGAAATTTATTTAAGCCGGCAACTTTGGCTAAAGACCGCGCAGAAACCCCTCCACCTAAACCCCTTTTTGCGCACACAAATCAAATGCAAATTATGCAGCTTAATTGATTTATGGCCCACGGAGTGAGGAGTACAAAGCATTTGCGCATTTCTTTATGGCCGTTTATATCCTACGCAAGTCTGCGAAACTTTTCGACTTTGTCTTAATTACCCCGTAGATATATGTATGTGTATACAATTTGCAGCGTTTTGCTGGAGAAGTGCAGCCCACAGACTTTTGGCATATTCTGCATACTTGATTTCACGCCCCCGAAATCGCAAATCCGAAATGCATACGCAAAATTATGCGCATCGTCATCATCGTCAGCGAATCGGCTCCCACACATGTTAGAAAAAGTTGAAGAAAACTTCGATTTAACAAGGCGCGTTGCATGCCAAAATCTGGAGCTGCAGAAAACTCAACTGAAGTGGGCAGACTTGTCATGCTAAATACTCCCAAAAATACAGTGAGCCCTCCGAGGAGGAAGTGGCACACTGTGGGTGTTACAACTTTGCATTTCAGCATCTATTTTACAAAATTTTAAATTTACAGTGTCTACCTAACTATCTTGCTAGTTATGTATGTATTAAAAGAAAAAACAAAGTTCTGTCTGCTGGAAAAATTTAAAACTATTTAGTATATTTTTCTGAAATTATAGGTAATCTTATAAACACAATGTGCAAAACATTATTTATTGATATTATTGACATAAAGCCTTGACAAATGTATAATTCTCAACAAATTTGAAATTCGAAATACATATATAAAAGAACATAAATAGATCTTTAGAACTTTGTGAGGAATTTATATTCTCAGAGAATTGGAAACTTTTGTTTTGGCTGTGTACTTGTGTAGTTCGTAGAATATATGAAATGCACCCCACTGTGCATTCTTCCGCCCCTCACAGCTGATGCCCTGCCCCCTTGCGCACCCCATATTCTTTTCGCTGCTCCACGCAGTCACGTTTGCGTTGTTGTTTTTTTGCCTTTGCTGTTGTCTCCTTTGCGTTGTCATCTCGTTTGCATGTTCCTCCCTCTCTATCTCTTTTGCCTTTTCCCATCCCTTTTTTGTTTTTGGGGAGCCAAGGAATTTGAGTTCCAAGAAATATTCAAAAATATTCCCCACCATGGAGATAAATTGAATGCAGCATGTAGATTTTCAGACTTGGTTGTTGTTTTAATTTTTTGCCGTGTCTGCTGCTTCCTCTTCTTTACCTTTTTTGTTTTTTGGTCTTTTACGAAGCGTAAAATTTTCTAACGAAGCAAACGAAAGTTGGTTGTTGTTGTTGTGGGCGGTTTGTTTATTTGTTTTACTGTTTAACAACACCTGCGGCATGCGCAAAAAGGAGAGAGAGAGAGTGGGAGTGGGAGCGACGGAGAGAGGCGATAGAGCGAGGGCATCTAAATTAAGCCAAAAGCAAACAAATAAACATAATTTCGTAAAGGAAGTGCGCTTTTTTTTCAATGAGTGAAAACTTTAAGTTGTCTTTTTAGTTGTTCAACTTTTGTTTATTTTAAATAGAGAGTGAAAGAGAGAGTTAATTGGAAAGAAATATCAACTCAAAATATCGGTAAAACTAACTAAAGAATATGAAAAAAGGGGTAAAAAAACTTACCTAGTAAACGCATTACTTCCACGGGATTTAGGAAAACATTCAAATGTGCGGCCACTCCGCTGCTCGAGCGCAGTTGCAGAGCTGCCAGCGTCAGCAGAGAAAGTAACCACAGTTTTCGGCTCATTTTCACTATATTTTTTGCGGTTTTGTGGCATTTAATTGCGGACTCCATTGGATTCTCTGTACTTTTCGCCAGTTTTTTGCACTTTTATCACACACTGCAATTCGTAAACAATCTTAAGGCGAACGACCAGCACAAAAGCAATTCAAAAATTGAGAGGGCGAGAGACAGAGACGCCGCGAGAGAGAAAGAGTGCGAGTGCGACGGCGTCGTTTTAGCACCAAAAAAACCGAAAAAACATTGTTTTACCGCTAAAATCCCAACTAAATCGGTCTATAAACAAAACATTGTTCACTTCTTCACGCACTTCTAATTCTTAGCGCGGTTAACACGCTTTTCTTTTAGATTTTCACTGTTTTCCACAACGGAGCAACGGACGTATTTCTTCGCGGCATGGAATTTCAGTTCGAACAGAGACTTGTGAAGAGGCATAGATATAGATACGCAAAATTGTCTGTCGAACATTTTCTCTGCCAGCGTCGTTTGACTGCGAAGTTCGGTTCAAACATGTATTGCAACTTGTTGCAATCCAAGACCGTTGTTTACAATATTTTATCTGGAATTATGTTTTTCCAAATCGTTCTATGTTTTTTTTAAATTTTATATTAAATTTGACTTAGCTAATCTGTATGTTATTACTATAGTTCCAAGTCTACCAAAACTATGTAATTCTTCAATCTCTTCACTTATCCAAATTTAAAAGCAATATCTTTCTGTTTATTAAACAATTATTTAAAGAACATTTTAAATCATAGCGTGCAATTAAGTTCGAGCATTTCGGATAATTTTGTGGTCTCACATTAGAATCATTACAAAATTCGTATACGCCATATTTTAATAAATAATTTAAAAATCATAAATTTATCCAAAATCTGTTTGACGTTCGAGCCGGCGGCTTAAGTTGCATGTTCGTAACGAGTTCGATGTCTGATGCTCTCTCGTTCAGTCTTCGGCTTTAGCGAAAGAGCGAAGTAAAGCAAAATGTCAATAGGGCAAGACGCCACCTGGCGGCGGTTCCGTGCAAGCCGGCGCGGCATACACACAAGAAATGTTCGAAGAGAGAGATATTTCTATATAACAGTTGGTTCAGGGGAAAATTGTGTATTACAGTGGGTCTCAAAATTGGGGAAGGGCGTACAAGAAATCTGAAAAGGTAAGTTGCACGTGAATATGTTCGATGTGGATCCCAAACTAAGTTGCAAAGATGACTTACCCCATTACCATAGGAATATCTAAAGAATGTATCACCCATCCCCAAAAACATTATAATTTAGGTCCTGTAGATCCTTAGGAAATGTGAACAAAAATGCTCGAATGCCTTCGCAACTTAAACTGCAATATGCATCAGTCGAAATTTATATTCACTTAATCATAATTTTTAGAAGTGCAATTTTTAATTTGTTTAATTTCATGAATTTAGTAAATTAGTAGTTACGTTTTTTCTACGAGTCTTTTTGTAATATTGAATCTGATCAAAACCGTTACAATTCTCCAACAAGTATGCAATACATTAACCGAATGTGATTAGGAGCCGACCCCAAATTGAATTTTTAAAACTTCTAATATAACAAAAATTAAGTTATTAGAGAAAATTGTACTTAGTAAAGTTTGACTGTACATACAATTCAGAGAAATAAAAACAGTGACTAATTACATACAACTCATTGAAACAATACAAGTGACTGATTATTTCAAGCCTGCAAAGCTTTTATTGGTCGTGATCTTGAGCTAGTTCAGCGAAATGCCTTATCAGCAAAGGCAAAAAAAGCCCAAACAAGCGCTTTGCTGATAAGCACCCCGCTCACACCGATAACGCCACAATTTTAAACTGCCGGCAGTTTTATTTCAGCAGAATGCCGAATCGCCCGAAGCCGAAGAAAGATCGACGCAATTCCCTCCAGTATCTCCTGGCGATTTCCTGTTGCCTCATTTTCCTGGGAAATCCGGCTGATGGAATGCGATGCAGGATTCCGTACGAGAGGGTCCGGGAAAACTATTGCTACTTTGTGGCCGATGAGAAACCGCTGGTGAGTCAGTAGTTCGGTGCAATACCCATTCAAGTCTCTACGTTACATCTGCCATACAATTTTGTTCCTTAAATATAGTGAAATGCAGGGAATAAATCCATATTTCGACCAAAAAATGTATATTTTTTAACTCTCTATCGCTAACGTGAAACATAAATGTTTTTTTGTTTCCCAGATAATAACTTTAACTCTGTTGAGTCTTTAAAGTTGAGTTTAATCGCATTCTGTTTATAACAGCATTTGTTAGACGATCATTCACTGAAGCCCCATATCAGTTGAGAAACATTTTGCAGGGGTGTTCCGGTTTTCACTTTCGAGCGTTTTACTCGAATTCAATTTGAGTTTTGATCAGTTTTATATGCAATATAGGAAACTTTTTGCAATATGGTTGTACTAACTGAAACTAACTAATTTAAATGAGTTAGTGAAAATTGAGTTCGAGTTAATCATTTAAAAATTCTTAACTGAGCAGGCTTAAAATACATTCGCGAAATGAAAAAAATGTAATGTTAATGAGGGACCATGATAAAGACCATTTGTTTTTAGTCATTTAAAAAGTTGACAATTTATTTAGCGATTGGGTTCTATATAAAAAAATATAACAAGAAAAGAAGCAAACTCGGCTAGCCGAAGTTTATGTACCCTTGCAGCTGTTACTAAAATTAAATATTCAATATTTCGATTTCGATGCCTTAATACAATGAAGCTAGGTCAATTATTCAATCATTCCAATGGCAGTAATAAGATATAATCGTCCGATTTATATAAAAGTAAGATGCAATACATCGAAGTATGTTAAGAAACAACGAAGTTATAGTTTTATTTCACTTTTTTCTTACGATTGTTCGGACAGAAGGAAATGGCTAGGCAGACTCGCCTGACGATGCTAATCAAAACTATATATACTTTATAGGGTCGGAAATGTGCCCCTCAGTGGGCTGCAAACTTTTGACCAATTATAATAATTATAATACCCTCTGCAAGGGTATACAAAAATGTATTCTGAGACTACATTCTTTTATTCTGACCCACAGCACACATCGTTCCACAACTTCTGCTATCAGGACAAGCGCACCTCGCGCGTCTGCCTGGATAGTGATGAGAAGATGCGGTTTCTGGCCGAGCACCTCTACGAGATGGGCTACCCGAATGGAACCCAATTCTGGAGTGCCGGCCACCGGTGGCCAGGGGATAATCGCTTCTACTGGAACTACTTTGGCAGAGCCCGGCCGCTGAGCTACTCGAACTGGGCGCCGGACGAGCCCACTCCAGAAATGGGTCGCAATTGTCTAATACTCACACTGAAAGGTGGAGAACTGATAATGAGTAGTGAATCCTGCTATGTGCGAGCTATCGATATTTGTGAACAGTCATTGAATGGCACCGATTCGCACTCGATTATGCACTGATCGCCAGATGTATCTCAACATATCTACATATGTACCTACTACACACATCTCGAGTTGTCCAGTGTTATTTTATTTTCATAAACTGGTTGTGAAATAAAATTGAATTCCGACAAAAGGAAGCATGTTAAAATAAGACCACTGTAAAATGCAGTGTGTGCAATGAAAAAATCATTTCTGTTGGTCTTATAAGTGCATTAAACTGCTTATCAGAACCTGATAATTGTTATCATAAAGGGGATGTTAAATACTTACCTTCGTTTCAAACATAAGATTACGTACAGTTCTCACAGTGTTTTAAAAAACAGTTGCGATACCCTATTTTTGGTTTTTAAAACCTTAAAATTAAAAAAAAAAAAATTGTTTTTTAAGTAAACAGAAAGATAAAGATTTGTTTATTTTCTAATGACTTTTTTAAATACAACTGAGTGCTGCTCATGTAGAGATTTCAATTGCCCGTATAGTATAATCGAAATTATTCGTACATTCAAAATACTTTATTACACATAACATATTTTCAATGTTAGACAGTGCGATTTTCATTTTAAATTAGTCGTGCTCAAAATGTAAATTGTTCAAAAGTATTAGAATGCTTGTATGCAGCTTGCAAAATCGATTTAGATTAGATTGGAAACCTATTCAACAAAGAAAATAAGTTTTCTGTCTACACAGGCATTTTTATTGAAGCGTGCCATTTCTTTCACTGCTATTTCTTTGAGGCCAGCTTATTTTTGCAAAGTAGTTTCGGGGTTATTCCCCTAGTTAGCACAATACCTCTTGATCGGTATTTCACTTGTCCTCTTCTCACACTCTAAATAACTAATAAATATATAAAAGCGTAATAAATCCGTCAACTGCGCTTACAAGTGCTTACAAGCTATTGATTGTGTAGCTTTGGAAAACACTGATAAGACTGAGTGCTGGTCATTTTAAATATGACTTTACCCCAGGCACTCATTGTGGATTTCAAGCGAAACGGAATAACAACGCAGAATGAACGCAGTGTTTCTTTTCACTGTTTGTCTATTAGCTTTCTGCAGAAGCGAGCCTGTTTTCGATCGGATCGGCGATGGTTACTACTATATAGGGAGTGAAAAGACAGTGAGTTACGATCAAACAGAAAACTAGACTACTTATGTGGCTTATAATAAGAAAAGTTATTGAAAATATAAAGTAATTGTTCGTGTAAGTATGCGGTTATAAAAAAGTGTTCAGTTAACCATTAAACTATTAAAAAGTTTGATCAAATATTTCAATGAAATGATACCAAACGATTCTGAAAATATTAAACAAATTTAAGATTGTTCGTCGAATTTAAAATCAATTTCGCAATAAATAATATTAAATCTAAGGAACGTTAAAAAACTAACAAATAAATATGCATTCCAGAGGACTTTTGTTCTAAAAATATTGTTATATAAAATGAATATAAATATTGTTATATAAATTGTTGTGAAATTTACTTTTTGTAGTGCAATTAATCTAGTTGAAAAGCTTATCATATGAAATTTACAAATTTATGCATTATGGGACTTTTGTTATAAAAAATAATGTAATCTTTTTGGTTTTCCTTAAAGGCGGGGCACTACTTCGACTGGTTTATCGCGCGACAACATTGCAGGCGAAATGTGTCAACACTTGTGTCCGTGGAGACGAGGGATGAGCTGGTCAACTTGGAGCAGTACATCGTATCGAAGGGCTTTCCCGATGGCAGCACTTTCGCTACCTCGGGCAATAGTTTCAACAGCCCGACACCCTATTCATGGGAGGCAACCGACGAGCCGTTGGCCTTCACCAACTGGCTTCCAGGGACAGAGAAACTGCCGGAAAGGTCCTATCTCAGTCTGAAGCTGACCAACTCCTCGCTGTATATGATACCAACTTACGGCCTCGACGACTACTATATCTGCGAGTACCACTTTTCCATTTGGCAACTCTGGCTTTCCCTGGATTCTCCAAATAGGGACATTCTAATAGTGATCGTGTTTTTTGTGTGGTTTTGTTTATTGATTCTTTACCTCAGATGGCAAGTGACAAAAAAATCAAGCCAACCCGCAGCGGACAAGGTTCAACTCATGTCGGAAATACTATAACTCCAAGCAAAAATAATAAAATGTTTAATTATATTATATTTTTTCATTTACTACATGTTTAAATCTAATCCTTCGTGTGTCTAACGGGCTTTCTCCTCCTAATGGCCGGATAGTGAGCTTGGCAACTAATTTTTTCAAAATTAAGGACTATTGACTATTAAAACTGGTTGCTGTTCAAAACCATTTGTGAAAATCTACTCTAACAAGGCGGTAAGTAAGAAAAGAGCTTAAGATCGATCCGAGTAAAGCTTCCGAACTTATGGGCAGTTGAACGTTGGTAAGTTAGCTCGTTTTGTATGGGTGTGCAAAACTTTAAAACGCTCTCCTGAAAAGTTACCCTTTTCAAATTCGGTGTACACGATCCTGCAAAATCTATCGGACGGGTCGTTTTAAAATTTTGCACAGTTGTTCTCAACTAAATTCCTCAGGTAAGGCTGTCGAGTTTTTTTTTTTTTTGAAAATATATTATTTTTATAACAACAAATATCTCGACGTTGTACGCGAAAATTGGTGTTTTTAACTTTCAAATGCCTTAAAAAATCGAAAAAAAAAAATAAAAACTCGACAGCGTTACCTGAGGAATATTGTTCTTTAACTAATGTAATTGGATTTATGCATTTCAGATGATTCTGTGACATCTTTTATTTGAGGCGCCGCCGGAGATTGCCTGTATCTCAGACAATTTTTAATATTTTTGGAAGAAAAAAATCACACATATTGTTTAAATGTTGCCCAATCACATGCAAAATTGAGCTCCGATGTTTGCGACTGGCTTCTGTGGGTCCTTAGAGTTCAAGGGCGAGGAGCTGTTGATGGGTGACGAAAAATGTGTCAGAAAAATATCATTTGTCTGCGAATTGAATTGAGTAAGTTATATTAGGTTTTATTAAAAATTTCTAGGTTCTGTTACATTAAATAAATAAATAAATAACGAAAAGTTGAGAAATGAAATACATCAAATACAAGCTCAAATCGATCAGTGAAGTGAGATCAGTGTATGATAGAAAAACAAATAGTAGTCTAGGTCAAATGATAGCTAAAAATAAAGCAAAACCTCATTACATTTTTTTTCTTAGCGTTTGATTGCTCATAGAATTTATCGACTTCTGAAGTTCAAATGCTTCCTCATTTTCTAATTTTTATATAAAAATGATTCATTTTTCAATTTATATATAAACTGTATAGTTTTATTTTGTTCTGCGCTTTGTTTACAAATTACTCAACGTATAACTTTTGTGCCTATTCTGATTACACGTTTTAGATGCAAAGATTACTTCTCATGAAGGAACAAAGAACATTTATACATAGAATAATATAAGATCATTGATTATTTTGTAATAATCTGGTATTATGAAGCTTTTACAGTTTTTTTTTATTGAGTTCACAGTATTTTTTTTTAGTATATTGTTTATGCAAGCAAGCGGTTGATAAATTGCGGTTTTGATTAATATTTATCAAAACGGAAAACGAGTACACAGAGTAAAGAAAGCCGTTTAAGGCATGGATAATTTAAAAACCACTTAAGATATGGAACGCTTGTTTTCAAAGCTTCTTTTATTTAACTTAGTGACTGTTTTTTATAAAGCAAAAGATTAAGACTGCAAATATTTTCTTGGAATATGTAAGGTTGTTGGTCTTTAAAGTCTCTACTTTTTACATTACATACCAACAAAGTCATATTATCTTTCTTAAGACTTGTTTGCCAATTGCTGCAATAAATTGCCACAGGTACTTCAATGCTTAAACTTGTTTTCGCTGTTCGAGGGAATTTATATCATAATCAAACAAGTACTTAATTTAATAATTCAACATTTCGCCACGGCTCCTTTCCCTTAGTCCTGAAAATGTCTGCAGTTTTTGGCATGTACATGTAATACAAATAAATTTCGACTAAACGCTTTCAAACAGTCACAGACAATGCGTTGTCGCGTCGTCTAGTGAAGGGAGGGGGGAAAGTGGGGAACATCGAAGGGAGGGAAGAAGGGGAATCCCCAGACCGGAAGTGACGACAGCAGAACGGCTATGGCTGCTGCCAACCATCCAGCAGCAAAATGGCAACATTCTGGCCAGGATGGCTGCGGCAATTAACTCAAATTGATAATGACAACGGAAAAGTTGTAGTAGGCAACCTGAAGTGTCGGGAATTTGGTCTGAGGGGTGGGCGGTGCTTTAAGGGGCGGGGCAAATCGGTGACGTGATTTCATTTAGAGTGCATCCACAACGGCGACACATTTCGACACGTCTTTTGACAACGCCCTTTGGCATAATTAAAACGAAATAATTTTCGACAAGTTTGGTTTGCTTCGTCTTCTATTTTTTTTTGCTTGCCCTTAACTTGGCTTACTCATCGACCCGAAGCACGTAGATTGAGTCTGTCATATGGCAATCCACTGTGCTCCCGAGACTCCTCATCAGGATGCTAAAAGTACACTATCAAAAGCCAACGATTACTGATTTACAATTTTAAAAAATCTCTCAGTAAACAGCTTAAGTTATTAAAATAAATCTTTGTTTGAATAAAATTCATCAAAACTAAATATACAAAAATTATATGATTTAATTTCGATGTCTTTGAAAACTTTTGACGACCCAATAAATATATTTTTTTAGATATATATACTGAAAAATGTATTTGTAATGATTAAGTTCTAGGTCAATGCATTTAAATTGAAATATTAGGCTTAAAATTATATGCTAATTCTGAAAATATTTAAGAAAACATTAATTTATATTCGAAAAATGAATACAACAAAATATTTATGAGAAAAGGGACATTTGAAGATGTCCTAAGTATTTCGAAGCAAATTAAAATGAATCCTTTAACTATTTTTGCTCAGTGAAGTTCAACTCTCTCCGTGGTAACGTTCATGTTGGAATTTTTATTTAATTTGCTTCTGCTGTCGAGGGGTTTTAGCTTTTCCGGCTTTGTTGTTTTCGGAGTTTGCTGCATTGTTTGAAATTAATTTCACTTGTCGTACATTGAACCATCAGAAGGGCGGCCCGAGTCCTCCGATTTGCGCTACCCCCCTTTGAAAACTCCGCCTCTGTCAAACGATGTGTGCGTGCCGTTGTCAATGCCGCTTAGCACTGCATAAGTTTAAGGACATTCCAGGAGGGTCGGGATAAATGCCGGATTGGCATTGGCGGAGGAGCGAAGTTGGCAAGTCAAACTCTGTTGAGGATGGCTGAAAAGCTGGCTCGGATGCACTGCACTCGGCAATCGGTTGCCAAATCAACGCGCTAATCATGTTGGCAGCTGGCAGCAATGCATTTTCCAGCTAACTGACGGACGGAGTGATGTCAACAGCTCGTCCCTGTGCTCCGAAGTCCTGTGGTCCCCGCTTTTTCTGGCCTGCCCTCAGGCTTCAGACTCTGCGAGTCCTGGCTTCCGATTTTTTTTGTTTCCAGCCAGGCGGTTTCGGTTTCGAGTTTGGGTTTGAGTTCGGGTTCGGTCCAGCTGACAGCAACAGCTAACTTATGTGGCCCGGGCAGAGAGTCAACTGCAGAGCCACTGGCCATATCCACGTCCCGAAATCCATCCGCGCTTCTTGTCATTAATCACTGACAATAATGAACTTCCGCCGCTTTCAGAATGCAGGGCGACTTCTGTCGATCTGGGCAAATGCACTCGGAAAACATTATCCGCTTTTTTTGGGGGTGTGCTTTCAACAAAGGTTGTTAGTATATGAGACTTTCCATTTCAACCCGGTCATCCTCCTTTTTTTATAATTTTAAACATATAATGTCAAACTCATTTAGATGAAACGCCCAAAACAATTATATTTTGCAACTGGAAGGTAAAAAAATTATATCACAAAAATTGTATTAACCAGTTTTCCTATCACCAACATTTGGATATTTTTATACCCTTGCAGAGGGTATTATAATTTTGGTCAGAAGTTTGTAACGCAGTGAAGGAGACGTTTCCGACCCTATAAAGTATATATATTCTTGATCAGGATCAATAGGGGAGTCGATATAGCCATGTCCGTCTGTCCGTCTGTCCGTCTGTCCGTCTGTCCGTCTGTCCGTCTGTCCGTCTGTCCGTCTGTTTCAATACCGTTTGCGAGCTCAGTTTAAAAGCTAGCGATCTGAAACTTTCACAGTCGTCCTAAAACAAGTGTACGCAGATCAAGTTTGAAAACCGCCCCGATCGGATGTCTATATCCTATAGCTCCCATAGGAACAATCGGATATAACTTGCAAGAATGGAAGATATTTCGCGCAGTGTAAAAGCTATTGACATAAATCTTTCCAAATCTTATTTTTTTATGCGAACCTTGATCAGAGTAAAAGCGCGTGACGATCGGACGTCTATATCCTATAGCTCCCATAGGAACAAAAGGGTAAAATCGGTTAAAATTTAATGATTTTTAGGATATTTCACGCAGTATACAAGCTATTGACATGAATCTTTCCAAATCCTATTTTTTTATGCATACATTGATCAAGGTGAAAGCGCGTGCCGATCGGACGTCTATATCCTATAGCTCCCATAGGAACAATAGGGTGAAATCGGTCCAAATTTGATGATTATCAGAATATTTCGCGCAGTGTGTAAGCTACTAACATAAAATTTTCCAATTCTTATTTATTTACGCATATCTTGATTAGGGTAAAAGCGCTTGCCGCTCGGAAGTCTATATCTTAAAGGAGATAGGAAAAATTGTTAAAGGCTGCGAAAGTATCCCTTTTTTTCTATTTGTATATGACATTTTTGCAGTATAAAATCAATTGACTTGAAACGATGCAAATCTAGTTTACTTATGTATACCTTATTCCTTTCGCTACTTTTTCACTTTTAGCAATTTCGTCAAAGTCTGCAAGGGTATTAAAACTTCGGCTTGCCGAAGTTAGCTTCCGTCCTCGTTAAATATAAATATATAATCCCAAACTGAATAGGACCCATTAAATAAACTTTGGTTTGACAGTTAAAACATGGGATTTATTTTATCCAACCTTATTTAACATACAAGAATTTCTATATTTCCAAAATTTGGAAAATTTATTTTTAGGAAATAATTATTTGTAATTATATTTTTCCAAGAAGTTGAACGTTTTTTGATTTTCAACATATTAGAAACTAAACTTAATAATTCAACATTTCTTATGAAAGTGAACTGACCATTATCTATTTAATTATTCATATGTTATTAAGACCTTTTTATTTAAAATACTAAAATGCAAAATGAGCTAAATCATAGAAGTGTCTTTTAAAAGCCTATACTTTGTTTGTATTTTTGCAAGTGCATTGTTGTTATTAGCGCAATGTTGCAGAATTTATCGTGTGACTTGCGAGAGATACGATGGGACCGAGAGTCTAACCCAGTCCGGTCTAGACACTCCGGACTGACCTCTCACTCGGTTCGCAGGCTTGTTTGTTTTTGTATCTCCATTTCTTGTGATTTTTATCGCTTCGATTTACGACTCATAAAAATGTTAGACTACAGAGCGGGACTTTTATCTGTCTGCATGGGATGTGCTGGAACTACACTATCCTTGTCCCAGAATCCCAGCCCTCTGGCCCTTCGATTCGGTCGTGGCCATTTAATGCTCGACTGCTCTTGTGACCGGGCCTGCAGTTAGCAGTTAGATGCTCATATGGGCCCCGTCTCGAAGTTGTTGATTTTTATGGGATTTTGGCGATGCAGAAATTATTCTTAGGCTGCCAGAAGCGCAATTGAGCCAAATAAACACAGTGAAAGCCATTATAAGTTGGAACTGAAGTCTGATCTCTGAATGGTTGCCGAGCAAAAGGGATGGAGGAAAATACTTTAAGTACCAAATCACTATTTTTATTTGTATCTGCTCTGGGTTCAAACAAGGCTATGTAATAAACCATTTTCCCACATTTTGCAGTCAATGAAAACTCTTTGATTTTAGTCTGTTTATTGGCACATATTTAAAAATGTTCTCTATTTTTGGTTATTACATTTTGTAAAGTGTTCTAAACTCTTTTTTGTTCTGCTCTAATCCTTTCAGTTTTCCCATTTTATCGCTGATCTCCTTTCGATACAATTTATACGCCACTCGAAGCGAGTTAGCAGCAATTTTCCTACCAATCTGAAGTACCAACATCCTGCATTTGACAGTTATTAGATTAACACCTAACGGCCAGCAGGATGGAGATGGAGCTCTTTATTCCTGACACGAGACAGACAACGGATACTCGATTACTCTCCCTGTCGTTTTGGCCCGGCCATGTTGCATGAAATTGGACAAACAATAAAGCGCTCAAAATGTATGCGAACATAAAATCTCGGCCGGACTGTAGGAGTAGTATACGGTCTACTACCGGGCCGAAAACAAAAGGCCAAAACCCTGTTGGCCATGTTTTGGGATGAAGGGGCATACTGAATACAGCATACAGGCGATGTCAATTTCAGACAAACAAGCCAACGAAAGTAGATATATGTGAGCGCGTGCATATTGATATATGGCCAGGATATTGATATATATGTATATGGCTTATATGACATTCAAGATGGGCTCAGACCCCCTCTCCCCCCTCCAACTCCCCCTCCGACTGTCCATTTCGAGCAGCACATAAAAAGTGGGAGTGAGTGCCAGTTGAAAGCTGTCAGTGGCTGTTTAGATTTACGTGCCGCACTGCAGCCATGTCAGCTGAATGGCCATCACCACCCACAAGCCATATGAAGTACGCCACCCCTTCCCTCACCTCCCCCTCGATTCCCACCCAGAATTGCACTTTGTAACAATGCAAAAACAACCAGACAGGTCCACCCCCTCCCCCTCCCCCTCCCTCCACACACACACACCCCGTTGTCATCGCTCTGACTTTTTGTTAATGAAAGTGTCAGCTAGACAAACGCACCCCAAACCCACGGACTCGGCTCACCGATGGCTCACCTCACCTAAATCCCGGACCTTTTGTCCATTTTGGTCCCCATCATAGCTCTGTGGGTTATACTTCCCATTTTGGGCCCAATAAATTATGATCCGGCTGATTTGCGCTGTGGCCATTGTAAAAGCCCTCGCTTCCACAGTGCGAATTTGCGAGTTGTCGTCTGCCGACGCTGTCTTTTGTTTCGATTTTCCATTCAGTGGTCGCCTAATGGGTGAAATTTAATAATTATTTTGCATTTGATAAATTGCCTACTTTGGGGCTGATCAGTGAATATAAAATGAAATCAAAGTTTAACAAAGTCTGGCTCATATGATGCTTATTCGGAAATATCTCATTTCCTGCTTTACACCAATAAAAAAAAATGTTAAACCAAAAGTTTGAAAAAATCAGATCGTTTTTTTGATTAGAAGCCTTGGAAATAATGGTCAGATCTTGTAATACCTCGTTGAATTTGTTACAAAATTTCCCATTTATTGGTATTCTCAGCTAAAAAATTGTATTTTGGTCCAATTTTCGAAAAAAATTATGAGGATATCCCTTATAAAAAATGCGAAAATCTGTGAAAAAATTATTTTTCCCTAATCAACCAGGAATTGATTCTATAGGTTCTTAGCTGCACTAAAGAGTCATTCTTTTGGCTGTGAGTCTTATTTTGGAGTAGTTAAAAAAACTACGCGGTCTTAACAACGCACCATTAAATATGAAATTCAGCGACCTACTATAAAACTGATAAACTAATGCCCAAGTTCATTAAGATGCATTTTATTTGATAATCCCCACTATTTATTCATATTTGCTAATTCCTCGCGTTGAGACCCATCATATTTCCTTGGAGAAATGTAAAGCAATTAGCGAGGCCCGTCCTTATGCTCCATAATCCTAAATGCCTTTAACTCAATTTGCATGCCAGAAAGCGACAGAAGCTTAACCCGGGCAAAGGCAAATCCAGGCAAAGTTGGGGAGTCACGGGATGCCACGCCCCCAATCCTCTCGACATTATTAAAACGGATAAATCGCGACGTGCAACGATGTGTTGGGCGAAAGTGAAAAGCTGTGCGTGGGTAATTAAAAACAGGAGCTGGAAAAGCCAAAGACGAAGCTGGAAAACAGAGTCAGATAAGGACAGTCAAGTAATTCGCATGTCGGATTTTAATTAATTCAGGGCAACAGCAACAGAGATAGGTCGACTTGGGTATCTGTCTCGTTTTCCCAGCGTTTTAAGTAGGTTAATGCTTTGCGAGGGGAGGGGGCTTTTCAAAATGAAAGTTGGGGGGGGACCTCCAGTAGACGCCTTAATTGGCGGGAGTTACAAAATATTTACCGTAACATTTACCGCTCAAAAAACTTGGGGGACGGGAAATGGGAAATGGGAAAAGATGATAAAGTGCGCAAATGTTTGCACTTTCCCTTTATGACTATTTAGAGACGCCAAACACTTTTAGGTGTGAAAGTGCGAGGGGTGACGACACCCCAAAATTATTCGGTTTCACGGATGGGGGCGAGTGTTGACGTCTTGATAAGAACGTATAGAAAAATATTTTCATACATATGCGTATAATTTATTTACACTTTATTTCTTTTTTTTGTTGTCTGCTTCGGTTTTTTACAATTTATCTATGAGCAATCTTGGTCCATACTGTCAGGCCACTCTCGAAATTCCAATATTTGTATGTGGTTTCATTGGCATTTTTACCCAGTAGCCCATTCAAAAAACATCCGTGAATATTTTCTACAACAATTCCAAAAAATCTTGTCCACGAGACTTATTTATATTTGAATGCTTCGAAGCTTAGGCTCCACACACATAGTTTTATAATTGTTTTTTTAAGTTGTTAGTGGTTTTAATTCTACTGACAATGTGTTCCAAGACCAACGAACGTGCCACACGAATCCACGAACCGGGAAAGGTTTGTCGGGAACTACTGTATCTCAGGTCGAAGGTGGTAAGTGAATAACAAGAGAGTGAATATGAGATACTAAAGCTATTAAACCACACTTGACTATTAAACAACATTTCCGAGCTCTTTAAATATGGATATAAAAATATTTAAAATCAAGCTATCATATTAATTTCCCCACTAGCCTTAGAGAGGTTTAAATTTATTAAAGTTAGTAAAGGAATTTATTATAATTTTAGCCGGTACGTGAAGTCCCTGCCTTTACCTATCAAGCACTGCAGCCCAACACGGTAGTAAAGCCGCCTCCAAAGTAAGTTAAATATAAATCACAAAATTTGATTAAAAAATTATGAATTTCAACCATTGATCCACAGGATCGACATATTTAAAAGGAAGCCCGTGAAGGAGACGGTGTTCAAGATCTACTTCAACCGCGGGGACATTCCGTGCGTGATGTCCGGCCGGAGTAGCAAACAGGATCCGACCAAGGAGCGTCCGGTGAAGTGGCACTGTGTGCCGGAGAATCTCGACTACTGCTACTACCTGCCCATCTTCGTGGACGGACTGGCGGACATGGACTACGACACGCGGTTGCTGGCCGTCAACGGAGCCATCGATCTCATCATGAGGTCCCCCAAAAAAGTGCTCCCGGTGTTGCCCAAGCTGATCCTTCCACTGAAACGGGCCTTTCAGACCCGAGACAAGCGGATTATCATCTCCGCCCTTCAAGTAATACAGCTTATGGTCCGATTGGGTGAGAAAATTGATCAAATTATAATGCAGATTATTAGAGAATCAAAGTGCTATGTCACTTTGAAATTGGCATAAATTTGGTAAGGATATGGACTCTAGAAGCCGAAGATTGGGTCACCTTATTACAAGTCATTGGAAACTTACAAAAACTATAATGAAAATGGGTCAAAAATTTGATCACCGTTAAAATGAAAAATTTGAATGCAGATTTTTTGAGAATCAAATCACAAGTCTTTAGAGGTATGCCACTTTGAAATCGGTTTAAATTTGGCAAAGTTATGGACTCTTGAAGTCCAATTGGGAGTCACATTTTTTACAAGTCTTCGAAAACTGGAAATAACTCACATGAAAATGGGTCAAAAATTTGATCACCGTTAAAATGAAAAATTTGAATGCAGATTTTCAGAGGATTGGATCACAAATCTTTAGAGGTATGCCACTTTGAAATCGGTTTAAATTTGTCAAAGTTATGGACTCTGGAAGTCCAATTGGGAGTCACCTTTTTTACAAGTCTTCGGAAACTTGGAAATAACTGACATGAAAATGGGTCAAAAATTTGATCAACGTTAAATTGAAAAATTTGAATGCAGATTTTTTGAGAATCAAATCACAAGTCTTTAGAGGTATGCCACTTTGAAATCGGTTTAAATTTGGCAAAGTTATGGACTCTTGAAGTCCAATTGGGAGTCACCTTTTTACAAGTCTTCGGAAACTTGGAAATAACTGACATGAAAATGGGTCAAAAATTTGATCAACGTTAAAATGAAAAATTTGAATGCAGATTTTTTGAGAATCAAATCACAAGTCTTTAGAGGTATGCCACTTTGAAATCGGTTTAAATTTGGCAAAGTTATGGACTCCTGAAGTCCAATTGGGAGTAACTTTTTTTACAAGTCTCGGAAACTTGGAAATAACTGACATGAAAATGGGTCAAAAATTTGAATGCAGATTTTTTGAGAATCGAAACACAAGTCTTTAGAGGTATGCCACTTTGAAATCGGTTTAAATTTGGAAAAGTTATGGACTCTGGAAGTCCAATTGTGAGTCACATTTTTTACAAGTTATCGGAAACTTGGAAATAACTGACATGAAAATGGGTCAAAAATTTGATCAACGTTAAATTGAAAATTTTGAATGCAGATTTTCAGAGAATTGGATCACAAATCTTTAGAGGTATGCCACTTTGAAATCGGTTTAAATTTGGCAAAGTTATGGACTCTTGAAGTCCAATTGGGAGTCACCTTTTTTACAAGTCTTCGGAAACTTGGAAATAACTGACATGAAAATGGGTCAAAAATTTGATCAACGTTAAAATGAAAAATTTAAATGCAGATTTTTTGAGAATCAAATCACAAGTCTTTAGATGTATGCCACTTTGAAATCGGTTTAAATTTGGCAAAGTTATGGACTCCTGAAGTCCAATTGGGAGTCACTTTTTTTACAAGTCTCGGAAACTTGGAAATAACTGACATGAAAATGGGTCAAAAATTTGAATGCAGATTTTTTGAGAATCGAAACACAAGTCTTTAGAGGTATGCCACTTTGAAATCGGTTTAAATTTGGAAAAGTTATGGACTCTGGAAGTCCAATTGTGAGTCACCTTTTTTACAAGCCTTCGGAAACTTGGAAATAACTGACATGAAAATGGGTCAAAAATTTGATCAACGTTAAATTGAAAATTTTGAATGCAGATTTTCAGAGAATTGGATCACAAATCTTTAGAGGTATGCCACTTTGAAATCGGTTTAAATTTGGCAAAGTTATGGACTCTGGAAGTCCAATTGGGAGTCACATTTTTTACAAGTTATCGGAAACTTGGAAATAACTGACATGAAAATGGGTCAAAAATTTGATCAACGTTAAAATGAAAAATTTGAATGCAGATTTTTTGAGAATCAAATCAGAAGTCTTTAGAGGTATGCCACTTTGAAATCGGTTTAAATTTGGCAAAGTTATGGACTCTTGAAGTCCAATTGGGAGTCACATTTTTTACAAGTCTTCGAAAACTGGAAATAACTGACATGAAAATGGGTCAAAAATTTGATCAACGTTAAAATGAAAAATTTGAATGCAGATTTTTTGAGAATCGAAACACAAGTCTTTAGAGGTATGCCACTTTGAAATCGGTTTAAATTTGGAAAAGTTATGGACTCTGGAAGTCCAATTGGGAGTCACCTTTTTTACAAGCCTTCGGAAACTTGGAAATAACTGACATGAAAATGGGTCAAAAATTTGATCAACGTTAAAATGAAAAATTTGAATGCAGATTTTTTGAGAATCGAAACACAAGTCTTTAGAGGTATGCCACTTTGAAATCGGTTTAAATTTGGAAAAGTTATGGACTCTGGAAGTCCAATTGTGAGTCACATTTTTTACAAGTTATCGGAAACTTGGAAATAACTGACATGAAAATGGGTCAAAAATTTAATCAACGTTAAAATGAAAAATTTGAATGCAGATTCTTTGAGAATCAAATCACAAGTCCTTAGAGGTATGCCACTTAGAAATCGGTTTAAATTTGTCAAAGTTATGGACTCTGGAAGTCCAATTGGGAGTCACCTTTTTTACAAGTTATCGGAAACTTGGAAATAACTGACATGAAAATGGGTCAAAAATTTGATCAACGTTAAATTGAAAATTTTGAATCCAGATTTTCAGAGAATTTGACCACAAATCTTTAGAGGTATGCCACTTTGAAATCGGTTTAAATTTGGCAAAGTTATGGACTCTTGAAGTCCAATTGGGAGTCACCTTTTTTACAAGCCTTCGGAAACTTGGAAATAACTGACATGAAAATGGGTCAAAAATTTGATCAACGTTAAAATGAAAAATTTGAATGCAGATTTTTTGAGAATCAAATCAGAAGTCTTTAGAGGTATACCACTTTGAAATCGGTTTAAATTTGGCAAAGTTATGGACTCTGGAAGTCCAATTGGGAGTCACCTTTTTTACATGCCTTCGGAAACTTGGAAATAACTGACATGAAAATGGGTCAAAAATTTGATCAACGTTAAAATGAAAAATTTGAATGCAGATTTTTTGAGAATCAAATCACAAGTCTTTAGAGGTATGCCACTTTGAAATCGGTTTAAATTTGGCAAAGTTATGGACTCTTGAAGTCCAATTGGGAGTCACCTTTTTACAAGTCTTCGGAAACTTGGAAATAACTGACATGAAAATGGGTCAAAAATTTGATCAACGTTAAAATGAAAAATTTGAATGCAGATTTTTTGAGAATCAAATCAGAAGTCTTTAGAGGTATACCACTTTGAAATCGGTTTAAATTTGGCAAAGTTATGGACTCTGGAAGTCCAATTGGGAGTCACCTTTTTTACATGCCTTCGGAAACTTGGAAATAACTGACATGAAAATGGGTCAAAAATTTGATCAACGTTAAAATGAAAAATTTGAATGCAGATTTTTTGAGAATCAAATCACAAGTCTTTAGAGGTATGCCACTTTGAAATCGGTTTAAATTTGGTAAAGTTATGGACTCTTGAAGTCCAATTGTGAGTCACCTTTTTTACAAGTCATTAAGATACTTTGCATTTCTGCCCATCTTGTTTAAGAAATGATGTGGTTAAAATATAACTCAATATTTGAATTAAATTTTCAGGTCCTTGTGTTGGTCAGGCCCTTGTGCCCTTCTACCGCCAATTGCTGGCCGTTTGCAACCTTTACAAGAACATCAATGTGAATCTGGGCGAGGGAATCGATCCCGATCGCAACTGCCGCATCGGTGACGTCATCGAGGACACCCTAAAGTTGCTGGAGTATTGCGGAGGTCCCAATGCCTTCATCAACATCAAGTACATGGTGCCCACCTACGAGAGCAGCGTCTTCCCCAAATGCGAAGCTCCAGTGCCCAGAGATTTATGAGATTTCCGCTTTCCAGTTCGCAATTCTCCAATTAACTGGTTCAGTTAACGAACATTCGTGACAGAGTTAAAGCTACTAAATTAAAGTTGTGAACCTTCAATTCGAAGATAAGTAAAATCAAAATTTTGCATTAATTTGTCTAGATAAAAAGTTCTAAAAATCTTGAATTCAAAAGCTGTATATTTTGATTTCTTGACAATTGTCTTGACTTAATTATCTGTTTTTTATTCTCAAATATAAAGTTTAAAAAATGTATTTGTATTGGATTAAATTGTTTAGTTATCTGTTTTTTATTCTCAAATATATAGTTTAAAAAATGTATTTCTATTGGATTAAATTGTTTAGAAGGTAAAGAAATTCCCCAATAAAAACAAAATAGCAAAAAATATATGTGCTGAATGACAATTACTCATGGAAATGTTAAATCCTCTCCAAAGCTTAAAGTCATGTTCTGAATTCTGCCCCAAGCTCCAAACTTAATCCCTAAACCTTCATGTAAATATTTCCACCTTAACTATATTTCCGTGTTGGGCTTTTTGCCTAAAGGAATTGTCTTGTTCAGATGCACTTACCCCGTACTTGTGACAAATACCTACCACCTCAAACCCCTGGAAAGCCGCCATCTGTTAGACAGTCAAGTGATAAATGCCTAATTAATTTTTAATTTTCGAAAACGCAGAAAAAACGGCCGGGGAAAGACAGACAAAAGCAGACACTGCAATATAAATTTAGATGTTCTCTGTTTCTGGCCAATAGAAGAAGTCGTGCCATAAATAAAAAGCTCATTACAATAAATCATAAAGCGAAAATTGTTCAATTCGCTCTGGGTTTTTTAATGGAATATCCGTGTAGCGAGTTGTCGAGTGTCTGGATAGCAGTATTTGTCTAAGGATGCGTGTTCGGGAGAGGGTGGAACCACTCCTCCCCCCACTCGATGTCCTGTCTGGGTCTCTCCTCCGAATTCCCTTATCTCTGGCTTAAATCAACCGGACGGGCCATACACTTTTGACTTTTGAGCGCTACTCCACGCTGCTCTGTTGAAAAATCGAAGGATGGGCTCACTCTAAATTTAATTTACCTAAATTGCTTGGGGTGGATGTGGTTTTCAGACCTCTGCCATCCTGCTCACTTGCCATTTCCAAATTGCTCATTGCGCTTTTCGGCGTAATTAAGGACGACCCTCCAGAAATTTTCAAAAACAAATCTTGTTATCAACGGGCACCAACACGAAACAGTTGCTTCTCTTCGGTTTCTGGCTAGGCTTTTGGTCACTCCGCCTACACTCAGCACATTTAACTGCCTTAATTCATCCGAATTGGCCTACACGGTGAGAAATTCTAAACAAATTTGTACTACTTTTAAGAGAATCATCTGCGATATTGGTTAATTTTTTACTAAAATAAAGTTTATATACATTTTGATTGACAATATTAAAACAAATATTTTTCATTAGTTTTTTAAATGGGTTCGAACTTCTGTAGAAAAAATTGTTAATTAAAAAAATGTATTTCATCAACTAACTTAAATTCCGAAACATTACAAACATTTCATGTCTTAAAAAATCACTGGTATACCATTTCGGTCCTAAATGTGATCGGAAAATGTGGTCAAGGTTTTTTACCAATTACCTTTTATAAATTATTTGAAATGCCTAAAACCTTAATCGCTTTGGTATGATTAGTTATTCCCAAAAGATTGGTATTGCAATTCTTCGAGTGTATTCTGGAATGGGATGGTGGTTTGGATGGTCTGTGACCTGCTGACAGGGTCTGGGACCCCCACCTCGACTCGTTGGCCGTTTGGCTGGTTGGCTGGTTGATTGTGGTGCGTAGATAAAAACCTGCCAAGTGTTGCAACTCAATTTGCCCCCCCAAGCCAAACCACACCCCATCTGAAAATCACCCCTCGTTGAGTTGGCCTCGCATCGTTCCAGCACACAAGTTCTTAATTCACTTTTTGGTGGCGCGTGTTTTTTTTTTACTTTGGCCCGCTTGATTCTATTTCAGAATTTCTTTTTTCAATCTCCTGTTGACGGTAAATCAAACAGTCCCCCTGGGTGCAGCCTGACTTGACGACCCTCCCCCGTTTGACTAAATTGCATTTACTTGCTGCGAATTTTCCATTTTATTGTGATGCTACCGGATTCAAAATGCTGTTAAAACGTTTTGACATTTTATACGTATTTCTCGAAGAGTATTTTTTATTGCGCCGGAAGATTTGGGACTTGTCTCTATAATGACTGGGGTGGAAGTTTCCAAAAACGGTTCTCAACAGGGTGCCAAAACTTTGATTTAAAAGCTAAATCCTCTCAAAAGATTATAAACGGAATTGGAATATAATGAGATGCCAAACCTAGTTTAAGTATGGTTGGAGAAAAAAAATCTTTTGATTTGTAGGGTAAAAAAGCCATTAAATGTTTACTTTTCCATAAACGTTTTTGGGACCCTAAAGTCAGAATAGTTCGTGATATATTAAGCACTTAATGTAAAATAAGTAAGCCATTTATGTTACAAGATATATTAATCATTTCAAAAAGTAATAATTTGAATAATTTAATAAAATATCTTTGTGCTGCTCCTTTAAATAAGATAAATAACATTCATTGAAATCAATTAATGATAACAGACACTTTCCTTTTGCTCTTATATTATATATTATTACAACGAATTAAAAATAAAAGCGAATCAAGATTGTTTATTGTCACTAGCATTAAAGAAATGAATGTAATTTTAGTGCGGATGTAGGTAGATGTTTGCCAATAAATTGATGGATTGAAAATTCCCAAATATTCTCCCTAAAACGACCAGCCGCCCTGCAATTACATCCCCGCCTAGTCTCACCTTATCCAAATGTGATATCAATTTTCGGTAAGCTACCGAAACATTCCCTCCTCGATGCCGTCGATTCGCCCACTCTTTCTGAATTGGAGTAAATGCCCAGAAGGGCTTTTCGGTCACACCCAAACTGGCGTTGTGGGAGCAGTAGTCACATGCAGGACTTCCCCATTAAGTCATGCCCTGTCTACGGGTGTATATGCTGTGGCCGGTGGGTTGGAAATTGCTTTAATACCCCGGAAATTGCAGGAGAGTTGCATAAATTGACACGCAACGCCCCGTGGGCGCAATCCCATCCAATCCAGTGTAATGAGTGTTTCAGACTGCCCCACTCTGCCCCCAAATTCTTATCGATTGGGGTTGAGGCGAGGAACCCCATTTTTAGTGCAAGTATTGAAAACAAAGGGAAACCCAGTGAGAAACTGCCATGTAAATCTGTAATTAAGCTGAGATCATCACTCAATTTAGAAGATTAAAGATGGAACGTTTGGTGTTAGTTATTTTGGTGTCTGCCCTTGGAGAAGCCTAAATGCAGGATTTTAACTACTTATTGCCTTTGTTCTGCGAAAAGAAATACTTTGTGGCAAGAAAAAAATTTTAAAGTCTTATATCTTATTAAATAGAAAGGCTTTTTTAGCCAGAAGAAATCTCAATTAAATGATATAAGATCTTAATTGATACTAGTTATGTAACATTACAATTTATTTATTGGAAACTATTATTTGGAAACTATATACTTACTAACAAAGAATTTCACTTAGGCGATGGGTGTTTTTTGGGTGAAAGGTTATTTTGTGGGACTTATATTTATAAAATATTTCATTTGTGCTTTCGCTTTAACATCATAAATAATAACACAACACCAAAAATAGCTTTTTCTGCAAAAATAATTAAAGAATAATTCAAGCATTAATTGGTTTTTAGAAACTCTTCTATATTTTAAGCTTGGGAAATTTTACGCTGCAAGTGGCACAGGCTTAACCAGGACAAAGGACATTAGTGTCGTCAGAATTACTAAGTTCTTCATGCTATATTCTATATTTCCCAGACACTTATAAGAGTTCTTATTAAGTACTAGGCGCGATTTCTTTTGCTTTTCGCGTTCCACCTCCCACATTTTGGGGGGTCAGCTTTGGTCCATAAACCGCGTTTGTGTGATCGAGGCTGTTTGGCCAGACACAAAGAGCCATTGTGGACTTTGGGCCCCGCCAATCCGTTTGTCCATTTGTGCAATCCGCACTTAGCCGGTCACGACCAGACATAAAGAGTCTGCCCTATCGGGCGCAGATGGTCGCATTTTCACGAACCACGTGCGTTTTGTGGAAGCTGCCCGGAAGCGAATCGAAATTATCACCAATTTGCAGTCATCGAAATCCAATTATGGGGCGTGTGTGAGACCGGTTCCAGATCCGTTTGTAACCCGAATACTGGAGGTCCTCGAATCCTCTGCAGCCAAGTGTGCCATATGCTGGCAGCGAGATACCCAAAAGTGCAGCGCGAATCGGAATAGAAATGGGTGCAGGGACACTCTGCAACACAACTTTAGTAACCCCAGTAAGAAGAGCCTCAGGTAAAATTATTACCGATCCATAATGAATTTTTGAATTTGTGTTATTAAAATTATCATATTAGTCAACACACAAGATATATATATATTTTCTTTGAGAATCGATTTATGAATCTATAAGGTTAAAAATGTTACTTAATCATAAATCATAATCACTTTAGGACATTAAATTAACATAATATTTATTTGAAAGAATCTTTTTGAAATTGACAAATTAAGCTTCGTATCTCTCCCTTTATTTTTATAAAATATTTTATATCAAGTAAATTGCTAAAAATATTGGTAAGCTACTTTCCAACCATGTTGCATAGTGTAATCGGATTAGGCTGGCTGCAGATTCCTAGCCATTTGGAGGGAAGCACAACAAAAAAACATAATTTGCGAGAATTGTCACACGACACGGTCGGGGCACTTTGTACTGACTTATTTGCAATTTGCCAAATGAAAACGGGAGCGAGAGAGGATGAAGGTCACGGGGCGTGGGGTGGGTGTGGGTGTGGACTGGGTGTTTGGATGGCCAAGTGGATGGGACACTAAATCATGCATGTCAAGTCGAGTAGTTCTGCCGCTTGCAGCTCTATCGAACTCATCATAATCGCCAATGCGAGTACGCATCATTATCGACTGCAAATTCCCCGGGGGGTTGATAGACCCCCTCCCCCCTCCCCCAAAATAATACACCCACCCAAGTTTTTCGCTTAGTTCCGGCATGCGACAGATGCAACAGACGTGCAGACTTCCGGGGTCTGAGGTCTGGGGTTTGTGGTACGACCGCAAGAGGGTCTTAAAAGTGCCACCCTATTCTGCCGCCCCCCTTCCCCCTTGCTCTGTCACTGCTCATTGTCAGCTAAGTGTCGGGGAGGGGGTGGCCTTGGGGGTGGGTGGAGCGGAGCAGAGCAGAGTGGGCCGACGGTCAACAAGCCACAACGGCAGCTACAGCCCTCAAAACAGCACCGAACATTTCCATTTTCAAGGGCCTTAAACCAACTTTTTTGCACTCAAGCAACCTGCCAGATTACGTCGATGTGGGTAGGTGGGCATAAAAAATCGTTGCATGCACAGTGGGTCACGATGCAGAAGAAATCTAAAATGTAAATAAGTTCAATAGCTACTATAACTGACTATCTAAAGAACCACACTTTCTTAACTAAAACAAAAATAAAACATTATTTTATTAATAATAGTTTTTAATGCTAATAAAATCACACTTCTGATTACCATTAAACAAATTCTTAGATGCCTAAGATCACATGAGTTTATTTATAATTTTTTTTTTCACGAATACTTTAGAATTTTATTTAAAGTTAGTCAAATAAGAAAATATTTTTAAAATTAATCCCATATTTTTTGTTTGAGTTTTTCATGGTTTTAGTTTGATCAGCATTAAAATTGGCAGTGAACCACTGTGGCTGCCATCCACCGACAGAGTACCACCGCATCAGCAGCATCAGGAGCATCAGGAGCAGCGATGGCGATGTCGGTGGCGACACAACAAAGGACACATGGATGATAAGACGAAGGCAAAGGCAAAGGCAGCCGGCTCTTGTGGCTTCCGCTGCATCTACACTTAGGATATAGAAGTATGGAAAAGAATGGAATATCATTTCCCTTAAAAAACAGCTACCAAAAAATATTTGGAATAATTTAACAGTTTTTTCTAGGAAAACTAAAAATAATAACTTGGTATTTAAACATTTCACAATGCCTTAAAAATAATATTTTCTCAGCTTTAGCGAGGAATAAATGTAGTTTTTCAAGAACAAACTTTCTGTTCTTTTATTTGCAATCTGTCTTGTATAAGACAAAAAGAATATTTAAAACCTATTTATATTAGATAACGGGATGGTTTGAACTCTAGTGAGCCCAATACATATTTAGAAAAGGTATGCTGATTTTTAAATATTTTTCCAAGTGCAGGGTAATATTGTGGATTTTGGGTGGGAGCATGATGAAGAGGGGGTGGAAAATGATTTCCACTTCGGCCAAAGGCAGCCGACACCCGCGAACAATAAAAGCAAATTCAATGCGTTTTGTGATAATTTCGCACTACACGAGAAACGATAAACCCGGGCAGACAGAGGAAGGGAAAACCAGAAGGGGGGAAAGAGCAAATGCTAAAGCCGTAAACGAGCAAATAATAAAAATTTTATATACAGCCAAAGGAGGAAAAAATTGTAATAATACGAAGCGATGTAGAAATACAAGAGTGTGAATAGTCAATGAGGGTCGGAAGTCCGGATGCGGATGTGGATGTGGATCGCTGGGATCGCAGGGGATGAGGGGATGTGGGGTGGTATTCCTGCAAGGTGTCGAATTGCCCTCAAATGGGATGGGTGGTGGCCTTTCCTCGAGTGGTTGCAAATCAAACGGCAACAATGCAATCAAAAAATTTCGGTACCCGGGTGGGTGCAAATTTAGTTATTGTCCTGCGAGTCCTGGGACCTGAATCCTTTGGGACTGCTTCGGCCATAATTTAATTCGGCTGGCCCATTATTTCATTAGTTCAAGGATGGCCCACGCCGACATGGTCTGGAAAATAAGATATGGAAAGGGAAATGGCAGAAGTAATATTGTATAAACTGCAATTGGCAGCTAGACGCATAAATTAGTAAATTTCGATTTTGATTTTGCCAGTTTAATTGTTTGCGAAAACCGGTCCTTGTCGGCTCCCCCAAAACAATGGTAATTGTCTTTGGTTAGGCAAACATGTTGTATCTTTGTATCTGCATCTGTTAGATAGGTGACTGCTCGGCCTTCTGCCGGCCATTATACAAATATTTTGTGTAATTAACATTTATGGACAAAGAACCGACTGTGTTCAAGTCAGACACAACACAACTCTGCTTGGATACCCCCGAAAATTATCAAAGTGAGTATATCAAAAATCCAATTTCCATTCAAAGGACAGCCCGAAAGTATGCCTTTTGTCCGAATGCGTTTTGCAGCCCCACTCTCCAGCAGATTTTCGAGTGAAAAGTTTTTCTGGTCTTGAAGTGCCCATAGAATTATGCAAGCAACTCGCTGGAAACGCACTTGAACTTCTCCTCCGTCCGTCCAGTTCAGCACAAATGCATAGAAACAATGAGAATTAAGTTGATGTAAGCAAATGCAAAACTTTATGCAAATCGCCGGCCACCACACAACAACGCACCGCAGCAGCAACATCAACAGCAGCAGAATTGGCAAGAAGCTGTCAGTCAGAAGCGGTCGAAACCAGAGTCCAAATGGGGATCTGATTCTGGCTCGGATTGGACCCACCGAGATGGAGTCAACAAGCACTGTATTAAACTAGTCAGAGTGCTGAGGAAAAATAAATTAAGGCGACTCGATACCTTATAGTTACCTTTCTTTGGTGGCCCTTAAAAACAACTTTACCATATTATTAGAAAATATATTAGAAAATAAACAGGAACTGGAATAGTGATATTAAAATATTTTACATTTGTAATATTGTAGTTGAAACTGTGTAAAAATCTTAATAGATGAATTGCTTTTTAAGGTTTTCAAAATATTACAAATCAGATTTAAACATCCATATATTTCTGTGTTGCAAGCAACTAACAATATAATTTTAAGCCCAGATTGCGGCTAGGAATTTAATGTTCATTCTTTAATTATTATTGAGTTTTAATTAATAAATTTGTTGATTTATAGAACGGACAGTGCAAAACGTGGTAGGATTAATAAATTGTGAGTTCGGAAGCATTGTCTTCGAATGCACTATACCCCTGATCATTTCGAGTTTCTGGACCACTCATACCTTGTAATAAAAAGGTTGACAACGAAATCCATCTGTTTAATGGTTTCGGGCCAACCCACTGTCCAAAAACACCCACTTTCAGTTGATATGTGCCTTTCCCCACGTGTCCACATGTATGCCCGTCTTATCCCTGAGATTACAAAAGCCTTCTAGAGCGACCCAACCGCAGGAAGGGGCAAAACTATTACGCTTGATAAATTCGAGATTAAAGTGCATTTGCAGACGGGCCAGGATCTGTTGGCCGGCCCAAAAGGCCATACAATTTATGGCCATACATTTGCAGGATTTCTTTCGTTTTCTTATTGCCAGAATACCGGGGGAGTCCTTTTAATTATCACACGTAACGACAGCGCCAAATGCAATTGCTAATTAATTGCCACTGGACCACGACTACTACTGTACGATGATGGGGGTTGTGGAATTTATGGCTTATACATTTGTTTGGCCCGACATTATTATTCCAACATGTGCGGTTATGGGGAGATCTAGATCCATCTAATGCAATTTCCCCTTCTCGAGGAAGTGGTTGATTCGGGGGCGTTGCTTGACAAATGAGAAAGTGCTTCATTAGTGCACCACCACCGAGCTTAGGGGAGGAAAAACAATGCAGCCCAAGATTACCCAACGAATAAGAAAGCCCCCAAAAAAATCACTCGATAAACCTTCGAATAAAACGCAATTTATTTTCATAGCCAACTTGAACTTGAGACGAGATGAACTTCGTATGCGGGTTTTTCGTTGGGCTAATGATGATAATCGCTTGGTGGCTGTCAAAATTGCCGCAGAATATAATTGCCAACTGGCCATAGAGAATCGCTCGACGTCCCATGATTAACGATGAGAGCGTTATGAAAAAGCCCAAAACAAAACTCTGAATGGAGAACAAAAAATAAGTGCCAGCTCTATACAATGGAATCTCCAAGATACAACGGAAACTACATCGAAACAATCACAAAAGATGCTAGCCAACCGATTAGGTCCAATTACTGGATCGGGGGTACGGGGCCCTGATCTACGCATAACGCTCAGATGCAACAGACCCCACCCACGAATGCATCTGAAACAACAGCAACAACTCACTTCGGCCCAGTCAAGATCTTATCCGCAAAGCTCTAACAAGCCGTCAACAACAGAAGCACACTGAGAGAAAATATCACGCAAATGGTGTACTTTGTTTAATACTTAAAAAGCGTCTCATCCCACAACTACATACTGAAATTCTTTTTGTTCAGATACTTATACTTTATACTTTAAAATATAATTCTAAAATATCTTTTAGTGAATTTAAGTGTGTTAAGAAACTGTTACATATAGATTTTCCTATAAGATATTGTAGCTTTCTTTCTGAAATAGAATTGGGATATTTCTTTAAATTAATATTAAAATTTCCTTTGCCATATACTTAAAAAGTGTCCCAAAAAACTAACGGACGAAAACTTATTTTTGCCACAATGCATAAGAAGTAAATTTGAAAAATGTAATATACTTCAGCTCTCACTTGAAAAAGTATTTTGTAATATTCTATATATAATGCAGGAATATTAGGTAACATCTTTAAGATGTTCAAAATAATAAATTGATGTTTATTGTTATACATTAAACTTATTGCGATTTCATTAGGATCTTCAAACCAGAATAAACAGTTTTTTGTTTAACAAAAAACTCCATCAATCATTATTAAAAAGAGATAATATAAAATTAATTAAAAATTCGTTGTAAATTTTTTCACTGTGCAAAAACATCAACAGTAACTAAAACTTAAGTAGACTTAAAAACAAAAGCAACTTTTTTTTGCTCTCCAGCTTGGCCAGTTAATTTTAATGAATCTCCGTAGATATTCGAAATCAGCTTGGTCGTTTTGCCTGGCTTAGTTGTTAGTCGGCGGTTTTCAAGTGCGCACACGAGACGCGCTCCATTCTCGAGATCTGTTTGAGAAACTCCTAAGGAAATACCCATTAGAGCACCAGCTTCTTTTATTGTTCTCCACGGCAAAATGCTGTCAACAACGAGCTCTTTCACCGCCCACCTTTTGTTGTTATTTGGTGGCCTGCTGCTAACTCATCACTGTGTCCAAGGTTGTTCAGAGTAATTGGTCGACAATCAATCACGCGACGGGCGGAATAAGTTCCTCCATGAGTCAGCTGGATTTTTCGGGAATAGATGTGGCTTCGTGCCACTCAATCCCAGGGAAATTCCAGTAATGGGGGAACTACTATACGATCTAATCTGATTGACGGTGATGATTTTGTAGGCGAAAGGCATCATTGTTTTATTTTGGCAATCCAAAATTCCAAATTAATCACAGAACATTTTAAGTTAACTTTCAAATCATAAAAGACATTACTTACAAATAGCTGTGTTTTATACACTTTTTTTTTTACTTTTGAAGCTATTCTATACATTCTTAGTATACAAATAAAACTGCAATGAATTATGATTAAAAAGCTTTAGATAACAATACTTCGGCTTACTCTCAAGTTGTCAACAACGAACTAATTAAAACTAAAGCCCAACTAATTCCCTTTGAAAATCCAAGAGCTTATCGTTTTGAATTAAAACTAAAAATTTCACCCCAAAAGTAAACGAAATAATGATGGGATTGCCGCGGAATTAACTGAACAAGCCGCAGTGATTACAAGCACTCGAATCTCTGGAAGGCAAAGTCCTTGGCTCATCGAAGGACGACCCTTTGCCCACCTAATTGGTAGTCACTCCCCCAGCGAAATCCGATTCTGATTGCGACTAATCCCATAATTGTGGCTGTGGCCGTGCATATTCAAGTGCAACCTCAAATCGGTCAGCAGCAGCTCAAGTTCCAGATTAGTTCAGTTGGTTGAATCGGCGACTCGACGAGCGGTGCATATCCATAAATAAGTCAGCGTGTGCTAATTGCATCCACTTATATGGACCCGTGGACTACTGACACACGCTCCAATTCCTCCGATTAAAGTCCGGGCTGGAGAAGATTGGGGGATGGGGGGAAGTCCATAGTGTTTGCATAACTTTAATTAAATTTCTGTTAAATCTAATTTCCATGCTAAACCGAAAACAAACAACGATGATGGCGTTGGCAACCAGGTCAGGCGAGTAAAGTGTCCTCCAAGTTGGATTTCGATGAGAGCGATGGCAGCAACAATCAGACCGGATTACCCGGGCAGCCAGGACAGGTGGGCGGAACTGGGATGAACGGGAGCTACGACCCGGGAACAGGACGAAGTTTAAGTGGAGGCGGGGGCTCTGGTAATTCCGGAGGGGGCGGCAGTGGAACAACCAGCGGGGGAAATCGACCCAAGATCCATGGAGTTCGGGTCACCGTCGATACCGGCGATGGACAGCAGCAAACGAAAGGTAATTAAATTCCCCCACGCCGAAATGCAAAATACCAAAAAAAAAAAGAAACTAACAAACTCGATTCCCTACGGCGCTCTGAATTGACACAAAAAAAAATAAATAAAGAGTCCAAGGAGAGCGTGGAAATTACGGATTTGGGCAAGCACAAGAAGCGTGTGGGCATCCACACGGACATCACGTTCGAGATAACCTCCGATCCGGATGGAAACGAGACCAGTTCCGCTCAGCAACAGGGCGACAAGGGTGAGTGGTCCTTTCGATTTCACTTTCCCTCTTTCGCACCAAAGTAAATAATGGGTCGAGGATTTGCGAATTAAAATTGGAGCAGGGCTTCAAGATGTCTTGGCAAAAGTGTCACGAAGTGTCAATACTAAGGGCTTAGACATAAAGCAATCAAAACCCCTCAAAATTAAAATTCAAAATATAAAAGAATGTCGGAAGAATTATTTTCATTAGCTAAAAATTAAAATACTTAATTTAAAGAAAGTCGATTTTTAAACAAATCAAAGCTACAAGACAAATTCTCAAATGATTACAATTTAAATACATATTATTTGGGCCTTAATTTAAATACGAATTATGATTTAAAAATAAGACAATATTAAAATATATTTTAAACAATATATACATATTTACAGCAGATAGGAAAGGGAATCTTTAAATTTCAAAAGAAATTATTATTTTAATTTGTGCAAACTTATCAAACTATTATTCATTTTAGAAATTATAATTGACCTTTATAGGAAATAATACTTGGCTGATCAGTGTGATTAACATATATTTTGGTTTTAATTTGGTATCCCTAAATTCCCAAACAGAGGACGCCAGTGTTCCCATCTACAAGGGTCGTGGTGGTAGCGACTCCAAGCACAAGACCCGAAAGCCGTATGATCCCAAATCCCAGTGGAATCCGAACTTCTCCGGCGAGCAGCGTGGCTACCAAGGAGGAAATCGAGGTGGCTATCAGGGATCAGGATCCAATCGCGGTGACTACTATCCGCAATACTATCCGGAGAACGTCTACACCAGCGGAGGTTCCGATGCGGGCAGCATCTACAGGAACGGTGAGACGTGGACGCACTACGTCCCGGTTTGGACCACGGAGCGGGTGCCGCAGGAGCAGGGCCAGATCTATCGACGGCCCAGTTGGAAGCCCTGCTACTGCATGTCCTCTGCGGATTTCAGGCGTCGTCGGGATAGCAAAGCCAGAAGAGAGCCGGCGGATCACCATAAGGATGTCATCAACAGCGGCGTCGTCCAGGTGGTGGATGGAAAACTGGAGAGACCCTTCTCCTGAGGGAGGAGCCCTCCCCTCCGATCACACTTCCTCCTAGCTCTTAACTATCCACAATTGGTTTATTTTAATAAAGAGTCGTTTTAGTTTTTTATTTTGCAGTACCTTTTTCAATGTTTAATATACGAAGTAATAAGTGGGATAAGATCACCTTACTAAACGTCATAAATTATCAAAATTATTTTTCCTACAACAATGGGTGATTATATATATTTTTTTCAAATAAAATAAGATGCAAGGTAAGCACCTGTTCGACGGAAATTATAAAAACCTTTTAGTTTGCAATTTTTTATAACCCAAAAATACGAAATAAAACATAAAATCTGACATTTAAACAATTCATTTAACTTTATTTTACAAAAAACATTTGGAGTTGATTAGTCCACTCCCTAAGAACACGAAAGGTTTCTAGTGTTGGGTGCATACCCTGGTCGTCGTTTACGAGTGAACACTGTGGGTGCCGAACTTGCCGTTGTCGTCGACGGAGGCTGTGGCCGCATGGTAGCCGGTCTTCTTGCCGTTGATGTCAACTTCTTCCCTCTCGCCGGTGGCCAGATCCTTGTAGTTGTTCACTTTGCCGTTGGAATCGAACTACAGAGAAAGTAAAAATGTTTATAATTATTCCAAAATAAGAAAGTATCAATTAAAAGAGAGCCAAAGTACTTTTTAGAACATTGTCAGGTAAAAAGAAATTATAATATTTGTTGAAACCTTTAAAATAAGTACAGCATTTAATACAAAATACAAAATGTTAGACTTCCTACAATTTAAATAAAAGATTTTTGATATTTCAGTAGTAAAACTTTTAAATTAAAACTGTCTAAAATTTTTAAAATAACTAAAGAAATATTTTGCTAAAGCATTAAAGTAATAATCGTTTTCTGTGTTAGGTATTATATATAAATTATTTTTTTCTGGAAAATATAAATAACGACTTACCTCAGACTGGGAAGACCACTTGGCCTGCTTCTCCCACTGCTTGGTCTGGTAGCCACTGCCGGAATTGCCCGCTCCGGCTCCGAATCCGGCGCCAAAGTTGCCCGATCCGGCCAGCTGCTGACCCGCGTTGAGTCCAAGTCCAAAGTTCTGCTGGCCTCCCAACAGGTTTCCACTGAGCAGGCCCTGCTGTCCACCCACCTGTCCCGAGAGCAGAGATCCTTGGCTGCCGCCCAGCAGGGATCCACTCAGCAGAGATCCACTGTTTCCGGCGTTTAAGGTGCTAGCGGAGTTTAAGGTGCTAGCGGAGTTCAAGGAGCTGGCGGAGTTCAAGGAGCTGGCGGAGTTGAAGCCAAAGCCGGATTGGAAGGCGTTGTTGTAGCCGGCTTGAGAGCCTGCATTGAAGCCACTGCCGGCCTGAACCTGGTTGGCCGAGGATCCACCATAAGAGGAGGCCTGCTGGCGGGCACCCTGTTGGGCCTGGTTGAGCAGCTGGTTCAGTTGGCCGCTCTGGAAGTTCACTCCCGAGGTGAGGGCCGAGTTCTGTCCGAACTGGCTGTTGAAAGCGGAGTTGCTGCCGAAGGTGCTGGCGGAATTGCTACCGAACTTGTAGGCGGCATTGCTACCGAAAGTGGAGGCGGCATTGTTTCCGAAAGTGGAGGCGGCATTCGATCCATAGGTGAAACCGGCGGATGGCTGCACCACCTGCGGTGCGGAGGCAGTGGAGGTGACCTTTCGTTGGTAGTAGTGCGCTGTCTGAACTGGAGTCTGGACCACCACCTGGCGAGGTTGCTCCACCACATGCTCCTCGGTACGAATAATCCGCTGGGAGGAGCCGGGAACTGAGTAAGTGTACGTCTGCTGTGGGGCAACCACAGTCTTCTCGTGGCTGTAGAAATCGGAAGCAGCCTGGCCTCCGCCCAGCTGGCCACTGGAGCCACCGAAGTTGACCAGGTTGCCGGCATTGGCGTTCTCGGCGAACTCAACATTGCTGCCCGTTTGGTGGGCGAGGTTGGAGGCGGAGCTGCTCTGGAAGGCGGCGTTGGTGGAGAAGGTTGAGCCGAAAGAGGCGGCGTTCTGGGAGCCGAAAGAGGCAGCATTCTGAGCGCCGAAGGAGCCAGCACTCTGGCTTCCGAAAGATCCAGCATTTTGGGTTCCGAAAGATCCTGCATTCTGGGTTCCAAAAGATCCAGCATTCTGGGTACCGAAACCAGATCCAAAAGAGGAGCCACTGCTTCCGCCGAAGGAACCACTAGCTCCACCACCAAGTCCCACACCAGCACCACCACCAAGTCCTACACCAGCTCCACCCAAAGTCTCGACGGCTGATCCTCCTGATCCTCCAGCGAGTGCACCTTCCGCTGATTCGGTCGCACCCACAGAGTCGTAGGAGTCCAGTTTTCCCAAGCTGGCGGAGCCATCAGCCTGGCCAGAGGCTCCTCCGTAGCCACCTCCGTAGCCACCACCGTAGCCGCCACTGTAGCCACCATTGTAGCCAGAGTTTCTGCGTGCCAGCTCCACCGCCTGCTGGTGCGCACTGTTGTGGCTAAAGATTTTACCAAAAAAGTTAATAAATAATACTCAAAAGAGGAAATAAAATAAACTGGGGCTTTAAACAGTCTCTAAAATCAAAAACACTAAAAATGATAAGACTATTTAAAAAGAAAACTACAAACTTAAATAAAGTTTTTTAAAGTTTCAAACCTAAAACGCTATTGGCAAGTAAATAATTTCAAAACGGTAAAAAAAATTATATAATAGATTTAAAAAATGATTATGTTTTCATTTGAAAATAAGTTGTAAAAATTAATTACAAAACATTTTTTTGTTGTTATTATGATTGATTTTAGAAAGTTTTTCACCCAGTTCTCTACCTAAACATCTTTTTAACCATTCGATTTACTTTTGATTTAAATTTTAAAGTGTCATGTTAGCCAATGGGGAAATTTCAATTTTTTTTGGAATCAAAAAAAGAAAGATCTTTAACATTTGCCACACGGCACTTACCGAGACTGAAAATCATCGCGTTTGGTTCTAAATATATTTCAAAATTATGGAATAGAAAACACATTATAACTTTAAGTCACGAATAAGTAGTTTTTAGACCAATTTACCTGCCCTCGAAATCTGTAAAGATAAAAAAATCAAGATTAATTACATTTTCTTTGATTATAAATAGAGTGCGTATAAAAATTAATGATCCAAAATTTACTGTGCGAAAATATAAATGTTGTTAAAGGGGTAATTTTCGAAATAAAATTTAAAGTTTATTCACATTATATACAATTAAAAATTTGAAATAAATATTTGTCATTTCAGTTAACTGAACTTCCAATTCGAAAATATAAACATCAAATATAATTCACAATCCACGCATAATTTCCTATTTTATATAACTCGATTCCAATGGTTTAGTTGAAAATATACATTCTAACTTTTGTATTTTTCAAGGGAAAATGATACCCTTTGGAAAGATTTACAATCTCTTATCGCCACACGCGCCACATTTTTAGTAAATTACACAATTTTCCCAAGATGTTGTGTAAATATTTCATTCAGGGAAAAACCAACAATGCTGCTGACGACACTAAGATTACTGAGATTCACCGGAGCTGATAAGCAGCCCAAAAAACAGGATCTGAACATATGTACGCACTTTACTTTTTATTTGTAATTTTAAAGAATATTTAATTTTAGAAATATTTCACTACCTCCACAGACCACACCCAGACAAAGGGCCAAAATCAGCAATTTATTCATTGTGGTAATTTGTTCTTATTTTCCTCCGGAAAAACGTTCGACACTCGCGGTTGAAATTCTACTAATGCAATCGGGCAAGCGGATCCGCGCTTTAAAGCCTCAGGAATCGGTGAAAAGTTGATAAGACTCACATATAACTCAGACTTGAACCGATTGATTCTTGACCTAGAGAGGATGGGACTCTGGGCTGCGGAACTGATAAAGCTTACATATGTATATACAATTAAAATTGGAGCTCGACAATTGGTGCAGAAAGCCGAGTGATGAAAGTTAATTGCGACATCATCGCCCCATATAGAATATTTTTTAAAATTCATTTTTGATAATCGTCGGAACCTTGGTCAAGAAATATGTACCTGCTATATAGTTGCCATGTACGACTATGAGCATTATCTCTTCAGCGGTTGTTTGTACATACGTATATGTTTATAATGAGCTCACTTTGAACTTAGAAGAATTGTGACCAAGGTGAAGGAATATATGAAAAACCTTGAGCTCTAATTCGTATTCAGGAAGTATTAATTTCCCTTTCCAAATAGCTAGTTATAAAAAAAGAGTCGTCTCATGAATGTTGTAAACAATATTGCGCCTTATGAATTTAATTGAGGCTCGAAGAGATAACGATCTGGTTATTATGATCGGGAGACTTACATCAATAATCAAAATAATATTTTAAATCAATTGAAAACAATTTTGATTATAGGTATTACTTTTTACTACATGGAAATACACCTATACTTATATTAAGTTTTAAATACCTATAACAATTATCGTTTAAAGATTTTTTTAAATTTATTTTTAAATTTTTCAAAAATAAACAACATTTTTTGATGTTTTTAGTATGTAATATTTTCCTGGCATTATTTAATAGAAAATAAAATAGCTTCAAGGTGATTATGCAACTTAAATAAAAAATTCTTGATTATCTGGTAAATAAATTCTCCTTCCTTCAGTTTCAAGATAAATTTCACGTTTTAAATATGTGTAAAATATTTATTAAATTCCAGATCTTGGCTCGCGTTCCAGTCAACCTCGAATAAGAAATTCGATCTTGAAGTTTGCCATTTTATATTGAATTAAATGTGTCGAGATTTTCAACTTGAGATAGATCACTTCCTGTCACCTTTGATACGGTCATTCATCCAATGAAAAACGAAAACATTGAAATAAAAATAATCTTTTATAGTGACATTCAAATAAACGTATTTAATTACTCAATTTATTTATATATTTAAAATTTTGCAAAAATTGTATGCTATTCCAGCAACAACGTTGAAATCAAGGGCAATAAACAAATATATAAAATTTACATATTTTTATTGTCTATGCGAGTAAAAGAGAGGGAAACTTTCTAATTAAAGAAAGCGCCGCTTTAGAAACGCCACCGATAAGAATATACAATAAAATACACGTATATTTATATATATATATTTTTTTATACAAATTAAATGGGATCGGTTTGCTTTTGTCAGACCGGAGTAAATGTTGGTCTAGCCACCAGAAAGTCGCCAGCGATCTCATTAAGAGTGCACTGAGTACGAGGTGACCTTTCCGTTGTCGTTCACTGTGGTCTGGGCTCCACGTCGGCTGGTTCCATCTCCGTTGCTGTGACTGTAGGAGGACACCGAGACGCCCTTGTAGCCACCACCACCACCACCGCTTCCTCCTCCAGAGCTGCTGGAACTGGAGTATGAGGAGCCGCCGCCGCTTCCGCTTCCACCTCCGAAACGATTCACAATGTTGGGGGAGGCCTGCACATAAAGAATATTGATTAGTTTAATCCAGTCAATCCATTTCAACATGAATTAGTAAAATAAGTTTTTATAATATTAAAATTATACTTCACTAAAATAATAGTTTAATTTCAAGCTGTTCAATATCCATTGAAAATATTAAACATTTTAAATGTATATAATGTTCACAACGTTGGAAGGATTGCGTCCAAGTTAATTAGTTAGTAAGCTAAGATTATTATTTCGCTTCAATAAAGCAATAATTTAATTTTCAGGTCTCTAATCTGAGTTTAAGATACGCAAAGATAAATTCCAAATCAGATGTGAATTTAAAATACAAAATAATTGTGCCCTAACTGAAGGCAATAAGTCTTGAATTATATGATGTATAAACTGGTTTTACTTATCCAAAAACCCCAAAAGTATTTTTCCTTAAATTAATGATCCAATGACTTACCGGATTGGCTGGGTTGATAAAGGCCGTTTGGCGATAGCCATTGGGTCCGATGGATCCCGAGGCGGCGGCATAGCTGGGTGCATAGCGATGTGAGTTATAGGAAGATACACCACCAGATCCAGATCCAGATGAGGATCCGGATGCGGATCCTGATCCTCCCCTGTACCGATTCTGACGCACCAAATTGTCATGATAGGCCTGCTGAGCGGCAATCTGCTGCAGGATGCGACTGCGAAGGGATAGGAATATAGATTAGCATTTCAGAGACAAAAAAACCCACAGATTAGTATTGGGATTATTTAAAGACTAGCTAATGGTAATTACTCATCGTTGTCGTTGACTAGGGAAGCATCCGCAGATGCAAAAGCATTGCCAGCCGTGGCCAGACCCGTTATAGCTCTACAAGAATAGATAGATTCAAGCGTTAGGTTAACCCTTAGCCCGCCGTAAGACTACCAAACAACCCCAGCCCAAAAATCCCCTGGAGAAGATCGATGCTTACTGTTGGTTGGCGTAGTTCTGGGCCAGAATGTGATTCGTCAGCTGCTGGTGGAAAAGATACGGATCGATGATGCCAAAGTTGGGCGAGTTTCCATCGTAGTCATCGTAATCGTAGTAGCCACCACCTCCACCACCACCAGTACCCACATAGCTGCTGTGTCCATAGCCTCCACCGCCGCTGTTGTAGGATCCCGAATAGCCTCCGCCTCCTCCTCCACTGCTGGCATATCCCCCCGCATATCCTCCGGCGTAGGCGCGTCTCCTACGGGAAGGTCCGCTGTTAGCTGAATTAGAAACATCATCATAAATATTGGTTTTACTTTTAAAAAAAAATTTAGAATAATAAAAGATATAGTATTCCCTTTAAAACTACATTTTTGTTAAGTTCCGGCAATAGCAAACATATATTTTTCTTGCCCAATTAATTTTAAAGAGTAATGAAAATTAAAATAAAAAATACTTTGGTTTTCTCCCTTTAAAAAAACTAATCATTCGGTAATTTTATTTATATAAGATAACGATTAAAAACGCTTGAACGCTTGAGGTAGTCTTAATTTATATTTTGCTCTAGAAATATATTTAATATTCCTAATAAAACATTTTTATTTAATGAATTTTGCAGTTCATTTTTTAAGAATTATGAATTTACTTATGCAACTAAAACCTAGTCACTATAAGTGACTAGTGATCGTTAAAAAAAGGTCTAAAGGTATAAGCCATTAATTTGGTATTTTATAAGCTACTTAAAGCTTACTAAGAAGATGAGGGTCTTAAAGTATACAATTTGATCACAACTTTAAAAAATATTTAAAAATAAGATTGGTGCTCTATTGAAGCCTTCGTATACTTGTTATTACAAACAAAACAAACTTCAGGGAAAACATGATTTTTATAAATCGGGAATTTATTTATTTATGAGTTTACTTACCCCCCGAAGATTCTTGATTCAGAGCACTCATCACCACACAAATAAGCAGAAACTTCCACATTTTATTTGACAGGCATCTGCGTATGCGAAATTCGCTTGTATTTTTGAGCTGGGGGTGTAAAATAAATAAAACAAAGAAATCATTAAAAACTGGTTCTGAAATTAGTGTAAATGGAACTTGTTCGAGCCCAGCGATGCATGGTTTAGACCCTATTCAATTTGTGTTTTTTAAGACCAAAGCGGAAATGGATTTACTCGCGTATATATATGGATCGCAAGATGACTTATTCTTATGTAAGATCAGATCTGAAGTTTGCCCAGTAGCATCTGCTAATGACTGGGCCCATTGTTTCCCGATACTTTCGCACCCATTGTCATTAGGCGACCCCAGGCCAGAATCCATAAATCCGCTTGCATAAGCCGGTAATCTGTGCGGGGTGCAAATGCATGGGGGATGCACTCCCGGTAATCGATTCTTGGATGGATGCCTTTCACAGGGTCATTGGCTTCGCACTGCACCCCCGCCTAACTAGCCACGATGTTTTTATACCCCATAGCCAGCAATTACAAGCATTTCATATTCATTTTACTGGCCCAGCCCCACAACTAATTGCCCTTACACGATTTTTCAATAATGAATTGGCGAAAAGAAATCACGGGGGACGGCGGGGTGGGGTTCGGTCTGGCCTACCAAATCGAAAACAGAAAACCCCAAAATGTAAATTAATGGATCCCCATATGACTCTGTATATTATTATTGACTCAATTCGATTGTTCGGCTGCCAAGAGAAAAAAGAGAAGAACAAACCGGTTCTCACTAATTTGTTCAGAGTTTAGAAATTGATATTGAATGTTTTGTGTTTCAGATTTTTTATTTTGTTTGGATTTGCCATCTGTATATATTTTTGGTGCGCCATTTATATTCCAATTTGTTAACGCTTTTTTGTTATTTTTTTACAGAAGTTTTTCAAGTTGCCATTAGGAGAGGGAATTTTTTGTGTTTTCAACAATTGAGGTGTTCTAATTGACTGACTTTTGAGCTAAGCAACCGGTCTGAAGATGATTAGTTATTTTCCTTTTTTTATATATAAAATATTAATAATTAACAATTTTTTGCGCGGATCTGTTGAAACAAAGGAACTCGACTGAGAAGCACTACCGATGAACGACGCGTTTTGTTTTTTATTTTGCCCTGACTTTGATGATCACCGATCACTGTTTTCGAGCTCTCCCATACAACATCATTTAAATCACGGCGATAAGACAGACTAACATTGAACACTTAGTGCCGCACCACATACACTCCCAAATACGGAACCAAAACTGCGCAACAAATTGGCAAAACTATCAATGTTATAGGGAGAGGCTACTCTTGTCATATAGATAGAGTACTTCAAAGAGTTCTCACTCGGTTCACAGATAGAGATACAGAAACTGAAACACTGCGAGCACGACTCACTTGATTTGTTTATGATTCGGTTCTTGACCAGTTTCGGTTTTTCGTTCTGACTTTCTGGTATTCTCTCTCGCGATCTTCTTCACTGGTCGAGAACTGGGCAACGTCTGACTCGGAACAGGTGGGTCCAGGTCCTCTTATAAACGATCCGACACCTGCGGATCCGACATTGTGGCGATGACGACGACTGAGATGACACCGACTAGAGAGTCGAAACCGAAACCAAAACCGAAACCGCTTACCGAATCACTCGCCTCGGGGATTTAATGTAAAAGGGAGGCTCGCTGACTGAATAATTATAATAAAAATTGTTGTTTCTGTTTCTTATTTTTTATGGAAAGCGTTACTTTTGATAAAAGCTTTTACAAAAGGGTTGGTTGTGGTGGTATTACCATTTATGCCTAAAATCATTCTTAAATACTTGGCCAAGAATTCAGGTCTAAATTTTTATGTTAATCTCCGTATCTTGATCCGAAAATACCTTTTGCTTGTAAAATTGTTTAATCTGCTATTATTTTTATTTTTTTATTCATTATATTTTAAAACTAAATCCTATTAATTTCTATTGGAGCAAGATGGAATAGGATTCCTCATATAAAAAAAGTTAACAACCTAAACCAATTTTTAATGATTTTTATTTTTTTCGGCTTCTGGGATTTTTAAGAAAATAAAATTGCATTGTGTTGTTTACAATTTATTATATAAAATAATGTTGAAAATGTTTTCGTTTAAATAACTGCCAGATTTAAAGTTTTTTAACACATTTTTATATATTTTATTTAACTCGTTTAAACATAAACTAGTAACAGATTTGATCTTAAAATACTCGAATGTATGTTATAGTTGGTACATATATGATATAAAACGTTTTACTAGGATCGATGCGAATGTGGTTTGCCATAATACCTGATTTCAAATGAGGCAACAATAACTTCAAAACATCTTGATTTGCTTAGCGCGAGCCAAATGCTCAAATTTCCTAGTCAGGCACTTGTCTTCATCCTCGTCTCCTGGAAAACTCGGTGGGGATTGCTCAGAGTTTCGACTGAGCCTGCGGTATGATGACGTCACGCCACCAGGAAGGTCGCTGGAACGCACCTTCATTGGTCATAAATTCGTTTTGCAAATTCTCGTAGAGCAGACCATCTGCCCGGGCGATCACCGAATTCAGGGCAAAATCGGGTGGCGAAATGGCATCTGCTATGCTCACAGCCACATCTTTTAGTTGCAGGCAACTATCCAGCAGCAGCTGACGCACTGCAGCCGAGAAATCTCGTCCAGCTGCAAAGCCACCCACATAAAAGGTGGTCATGTGCTTCTCCAGCAACCACATGGCATAGACATCGAACAGCAGGCGGAGAATGGAGGCATATGGGGCCTCCACTGTCAGTTTGCTGACATGATTAACATATCGCGTAAGAGCATAGTACTCGGCATAGGCCAAGGATAATTCCCGAGCTCCGGCCACTTGGGAGTTGTTCCTGGCTTCAAATCGACTGCATCCCGCTGCCAACTGACCCTCGATGTGAGTTGTGGTTCGGGCCATCAAATGGCAAAGCAGCCACTCGTAGCACCTCAAGGAAACTGCAAGGAAAATATTTCTTTAGTCAAATAAATTCAATAAAAAGAAACAACTATAAAAACAATTGCCATATATACAAGATATTCTCCAAATTCTTTCAAATTTTTACTAAATGATATGTAACTTGTTGTAATACCCCTTAAATCAAAAAAAATTCTTGTGATAAAAAAATAAATAGGATTTTTGAAAAATGATCATGTTTTATCCATTTCCATAAAATCCTTTTTCCTGTTTTTGTAATAAACTTTAAGTAATCCTAATTTGATTTTCTGTTAAACATTAATTTGTCTATATGTTATAAATAGTATTTTAAGTTAGGTAAATGTTTCTCTAGTTTTTAGAATATTGTTTTATAAAATTTACTCAAAAGTTATGGTTTAAAAACAAAAAAATAAAGGACTGAAAAAATATATTGAAATAGGATTTAATGGAATGGGGTTAACTCACACTGCCAGCTGGACATAGAAGTCTTCTGCACCAAGGATGCGTAATTGAGGGCCAGCAACTCCTTGCGGTGCTCCAGGAATTTCACACTGCCAATGGGCGTCTCCAGTTGCTTTGCACTCCACTGGCGCAGTAGCCAATTGGAGGCCTGTTGTCCCAGGACATTGTTGTCACCTTCGTAGGTGCACAGGGGATCGTGATCGGTGCGCATCTGGCCAAGTTTTGCTGCTGCCAGGTAGCCATGTCCTCCGCAGGCCTCACGTGCTTCCTGAATAGCATCCCGAGCTGCCCAGGTGATCAAAGGCTTTGACGAGGAGATCAAGGCATGGATCTCCGCGGCGTTTTGGGTCTACAAAATAGTTTACATTAGATTTTATATTACAAAAGGTACTAAAACAACCCACCAAAATATCAAAGCCATTGGAATCCGCCTGGGATCGGGCTATGATCTCCATATACGTGATTGTCAGCTCTTCGGTGGCGATTTTCTGGACACAAGCAGCCGCCAAATAGGGAAATATGCGATATTGCTGGGGAGGAAATAAATACAAATTAGTATTCAATAGACATCAATATATTTTATAATTCAGCACGACGTTCATGTAACAAGGTCTTGCTTCAAACAAAAAAAAACTAGACCTACCAATTATTTACTGATCTTAATTACTACTATGTTTTGTAATGAAAAATGTATGCTACATACAAATGTTTAAACATTTAAATTGAGGCTTGGTACTCTAACTGATATGGAGTGTAAAATGCAACTGATATTTTTAAACTGCAAATTAAACCTTTAATCTTTGATTATTCTATGAAAATTAGTTTCAAGTTGTTTTTAATTTTACCATAGATGTGTGTATATTGCAAATAATGTTTATAAATGCTTGTAATAATGAAATTCAGTCATCAAGCTTGTTCATTTTTCTATATATTTTTTTTTTAATTCAAAAATTATAATTTAAGTCCATTTTAGCAGACTTTACTCACATGCAGTTGGTACTCCAGGATGGCCATCTCCTCGCCTTGTCGTTCCGGGCCAAATTGCTTGCGAACTGCCGCGTAGCGAACTGCGATAACGGCTGCACTGCAAAGGGTATTAGCCGACTCCTGCATTATGCCAATCCTGCCGGCGGAGAAGCTTTCGAGTGCCGCTCCAAGGACCTTTCCCGGCTCGGTGAACACACTCTCGTAAGCCCCCTCCGGCGTTACGTCACTGGTGCGATTGAGCAGATTGTCGCGTGGAATGCGATAGTTGGTAAAGACCACGAAGCCATTGTCAATGCCATTTAGGCCACACTTCTCACCAATGTCGCCCACCAAAACACCGGGATACGAGAGCAGTGTCTTGGGATCACGAATGGGAATCAGGAAGCCATGAAGACCATGGTTTTGACCATCAGCGGTATAGAGATTGGCGAAAGTCATGGCCACTGTGGCAGTTTTCCCCAGATTTCCCACCCAGCATTTGGCCGCCTCAAAGTCCGGCGTATTGATCACAAACTCCTGGGTACTCGGATCATAGGTGGCCGTTGTCCGGATGCTCTTCGTATTGCTGCCATGTGATAATTCCGTGATGGCCAGACAGGTGATCACTTCCCGATTCCAGGCAGCCTCGATATATTTCGTGTGCTTTTCGGTGCCCATTGCACGGATGGCATTGTTGAACAGTCCAACTCCCAGGGCGATCTTCACCGATAAACTGGGCGAATAGCAGGCCAGTGCCTCGTTAATGTACATCAAGTACTTGGTCTTGGCCGAGAAGCTCAGTTGCTCGATCTCCTTGGGCACCAGGTCCAAGTGCTTCATGCGATTCACCTGCATGGCGCACAAACGCTTCTGCTCGTCCATGGGCAAAGTGCGGGAGGGGTGGGCGAAGAGGGGATCATTCTCCAAGCGGCGCCACACTTTGTACTGCAAGTTAAAGGGGGTCATGAGTGGGTTTTATTTTATACCGATTTTACAGAAAAATTGTATTTCAGCGGTTCTCCAAGAAATGTGTTTCATGAATGCTACAGAAATATCAGCACCTTTACAATTTTATTTTTCAATCCTATTTTAATTTAAAATACATATTTTAGTTATTTAAATTCTGAAAAGATTTATTTTATATATTGCAAGTATAATGGACCAAGCAGTTAACTTGCGTTAGTTTAGGCTACAGGTATTAATGAGTTTTGCCTACAATATACAGAAAGCATTTAAAGCTTTACTTGCCTAATATTTTTTAGTTACTGCATTTCGAACTTATAACTAATCTAATCTAAGCACAAAAATTATTACACCTCACGGCACTTTATTTTGTTTTCTAGCGTATTTTGAGTGCCTGAAATTGCTTTTTAACGGTTCTTGATTCATTCTTGGTTAATGATATCAATTGACTTTACTAACTATAGAAAGCCTTATGCAACCTCTCAAAAATATATTTCAGCATTCATCAAATAAAGAGAGATAAGATACACTGATCCACTTACCTTAATACGCAATCCCTGCTCCTTTTCGAATATCAAGCGCAGTCGTTTCCAGTCAAAGTTAGCCCTCTTTCGATAAACGGCCAATGGTCCGCCGATGGGAAGATCGGGAATAAAGCTCGTGTCCTCGCTGGCCATTGTGTGTTTTTATTTGATTTCTAGAAACAAAAGGAAGTGATCAATTAAATGGATCAGTGGAGCTGCTTGCAGTCGAGAGGCCACAGAGGGAATGCGATCTAAAACCAATGCTTAAATGCCCCAAATGGCCCAGACGATATGCCCAACAAGTGGAGCACTCGAACTGCATTATCTGCAAGCGTGCAGTCAACTGAAGCCGTAGAAAGGAAAACCTCAAGAGCTGCTGGTTTTAGAGCCTTTAAACAACTGGTTAGTGGTTTTAAAGCCACTGCTAACAGCTAACCTATTCGAGTCACAGTGTTCCTAAAACTTTCCAGCAGCACAACTGCCAAGTGCAGTTCCGAACCATTGGGAATAGTCTTGGTAAATACCAGAACCCAAAATGGGAACAGAATAAAGTAGGTCATGAAACTTGTGAATAAATTATGCAAATAAATGTAAATGTGTTGCAACAATAAAAAACATTGGGAATAGTAAAATTTAACTAAACATTTATCAATTTGTTTGTTGTTTCATTTACAAGTAACCTTTGCTTAAATTGTCACTCCAAAAAATATAACCCAGAGTATAGAATCTATATACTCTACTATACAAAATAGACTGAATACATTTTAGGAAACACTGGCCTAAAACTAAACGGGGATTATGTCCATTCAGCGGCAGAATGAGGTGGTGCGAATCAAGCGCCAGGTGAAGCGAAATCTTCCGCACCGAAACTTCCGGGAGATCAACTTTGATCGCAAGTCCATTCGCGAGGGCATCACTTCACTGACATACGATGAAGCGCGTCGGATTAAGGGACCAGTTTTCGAGGCCCTGGAGGACGAGTTGCGCCGGGCGGGATGCACCATGCTGCCGGACTTCCTGCACTGCCTGGCCACCAAGGAGCAGGCTCTTTTCGAGAGCCTAAATATCCGGGAACGCCTTTCCGATGACTCGGAGTTGCTCTACGGAATGGTGCACCGATTGCGGGATGCCGAACTGGCCGTTTGCCTGAACAAACACCGCGGACTCAAGCAGTGTTTCGCCCTGTTCTTCGAGACGATGCAATTGCTGGAGCCATATCGCCAGAAATACGCATACGCCCTGGTGGCCCTCAACGAGCACATCATCTCGCTGTGTCACAAAATCGAGGGTCAGGAGCGGGAGGCAGCCGAGTCCATCTCTCGCATTTACTACTCCTACGCTTCGTATCTGGTGAACACGGGTCAGCGCACCCAGGCCATTAACTACCTGCAGATCGCCATGGATCTGGTGCGGGGTCATGTCTGGACCGCCGAGATTGGCATGCCCGCCGGCAGCCTCACGCTCCACGAACTGGTGGCCCAGAATCTCGCCAGGCAACTCCTCATCCAAGGCAAGGCCATTGTGCGCCAGCATCCCGAGGATGCGGTGGCCATGGCACGCAGGGCTACAGTCTTGATAGCGGAAAGTGAGTACGATTTCATTCCTTCAATTTATTTCCGTTCTGCAAACATTCCTAAGTTTCCTGATACACACAAAATTTTAATGCTTTTTTTATAGTCTTTGAAAAAAATTTTGTATGCATTTATTAAAACTGCCCAAAATAACCCCCATTTCAACCCTATTAGTTGGTAGGGAGAAGAACATGGAAATCTTTTGTGACACCTTCCTGGAGCGTGCTTACTTTCTAATGGAGATCGGAAACTATAACTCGGCACAGCAATGTCTGGACCAGATCCGCACCCAGATCTTGGCCTGCACAGAGTACCGCTTCGTCAAGCTGAACATTAAGTACTATTTATTCCAGGGCCAATGTTCTGAGATGTAAGTAGCTTACTTTCCTTGGCCTCTTTAGTATTTGTTAACCCTTTTCTTATCAAAAAGCTTTGATCACGTGGACAAAGCGATCTCGTGCTACAAGCGTGCACTTCGTTTGTCGCGTCTTTACACCCATCGCGATTTGGAGGCAGAGATCCTTTTACACTTGGGGAAAATCTTCGCCAAGGACACTCAGATGACGAGCATTGCAAAGAAGTGCTACGAGCATGCCAAACGCATTTATGTGGACTTTAACGATCAACACAGACGCAAGATGGCCAATTACCTGCAGGCCAAGTTAATGGCCGACGAGATAACACCACTTTATATGGCAATGCTTAAGTCATCCACTACAAGATACTGTGCCTTCTTCAACCTGCGCCAGTGGAAAAACCGCTGTCGTCCCTTCTGGAAGCGACTGGGGGATGAGATCATTAAACAGGAGTCGGACAGCATCTACTGTCTGCTGGACGAGGAGAAGGAGGATCCTGGTCACGAAGTGGCTCTGTACGATGATGTGGATCTCAAGACATTCAAGCTGGCGGAGGGCGATATCTAGATTACCCCGACTTGTTTACAAGTTAAGCAAATTATATTGTTTATTGCTCTTGGCGTTTAATTAAATTATGTGCAGCAAGTAATTGATCTCTATTGAAAAATGTATCTTTGGAAATGATAATAGGAAATCAATCAGGATGAGCGGAATAGATATAGATAGAGATAGAGAGGTAGGTTTTCGATCGCTTATTCCCTATTTTGGTAATATTATTCCAATAAAAATCTATACTTGATAAGCATAATCTGTGTACCCTCTGACTAATGTTCTCTACACGCTTCCGACAAATGTCTAGAACTCGTCAGCATTATGGAATCCCCTTTTGAAGTTTTGCCACAATCGCCCTAAGTGTATAAATATATCGTAGATTATCAAATCTTGTACGAATTGCTTGAATTTATTGACACTTGATATCTAAGGTATTTAATCACGCATTCAACCCGCATTGCAAGCCTGTCCTTGGAATAAAAATAGAATTACGTGACCCAAAGAGCACCCGGTCAATTAAGTACTCAGAAGTCTCAAACATGAAGCGATCATGCGGTAATACAGTAGAAAAACAGTGTTTATTTATATCTCACTCTAAAAACCGACGACTTCAAAGAGGGAGAATATCATCGATACGGATAATCTACATATAATTAATTAGATTTCTAGCGGCTTACAATTCGATACTTCAGAAGCAAAGTTCAATTAATGTTGACCATCTTATCTTTTTGTATACAATTATACGTCAAATTTTGTCTAGTGGACTTTGATTTAGCCACTTTCGGGGTTTCTGAGAAATCGAAAAAATATGATAAGGCTGAAATTGGTCGTCAAAAGCACGGCACTTAATAAAAGTAGATTCCCTCATTATAACTTCAAATAGAGGTTTTGTGACTATATATATATATATGTAATATTATAGATTCTTCACTTAAGAACCTTAGCAATAAGTTCGTATATATAATTATATTCAAACCCTAAAGCGTTTCATTCGGTCACTTACGACAAATCGTTTCTCTACCTGAGTCATTTTCAAGTCAACTCACTATTCGTTTCAAGCACAGATAAAAACAAACACAAATGTCCGATTCGTTGTCACCCATCGACTAATTATAACAATTAGCAATAAATATACCCGTGAACCCGCAGTCACAGTGATAAGTTTTTGTTGTCTAGGTTCGGGTAGATTTCGTTGACGAAATGGTCGAAAAACCGACCATAAACTGGTTCTTATAGCCTTCTCAGAATGTTTACTGCTACACTTAATTAGCACAACTCAATTCGCAATCTCAGATATGTACTCGTACCCAAGAAATTCTAACAATCTGTATTTTTGCGAAATCACGAGGAAACCGCACTTCACTCGAAATTGTTTGCTTGCACTCGACTTGGTAGAAAAACAATGGGGATGGTTTGAAAAATAAACAAAATAAGAACTTTAAACGGAAATGGAAGTCAAGAGCTTTAAGAAGGGGCGTATGCGAATGTCATCAAACAGTAAGAATAAACAAGTATGTGTATTGTAAAGCATAAATCCAAACAAAAATAAAATAACGAAAAAAAATCCCGAAACTGATAAGGGGGAACAGTTGGAGAAGCACTGAACAGCTGGCCGACCAAGTGGCCACAAAACTATTGGCTTACGTGATAAGCCCGCTCGAAATTTGTGGCCAGGTGAGGATGTAATGAGCAAAACCCATTAGTACACCCAATCGCTGTTGCGTGCCGGTGGAAATTGTCCCAATTTGCTGACCGACCACTACTCTATTGTGAGTCAACCTTGAACATGAAAATAGCCTGTGGTTTATTTTTATTCTCTCCCCTTTTTATCAATCAATTGGAGCCAAGCGACATAAGCGACGTTTTCAAATGAATTACAATGCAATTTGCAGCGGCTAATTTCACTTTTATTTACACACACCCCAGACAAATTAGCGCACAATCAACACTTCGGCACAGAGGGCCCTCAATTGTGGCCACATTCAGCCCAATTGAGGCTGATATCAGGGACGTGGTACAGTAGAAGGTTTCATTAACCGAAACACATTAAAAAAATTTGTGCATGAAAAAATATGACTAAATTTCAGTTAGAAAATCCAATAATATCTTTTAAATTTAGATCTCCGAATTGAAGTGAACATGAACTGGGAAATAATACATAAAAACGGAATATTCTCGTGACAGATTTAATCTTACTAACACTTAAATACCTTTTACAATCTTGATTAGAATCAATTTTGAAATTGCCGCCAATTAGGTGAAATGATTTTAAGATAATCTAAATCACAGGTGCACAATGCTTTTGTATTTGTAAGCTTTATATTTATTGTATTTCCATGACTTTTGCTATATTTTGTATGTGTTGTCTTTAAAGTATTCCAATCCAATTTAATGGATTACTACAGTTAAAATGCAATTTTATATTAGCAAAGATTCAAGGAAAATCTAAAATATTTTTACTAGTATTTTTTGTGATCTAATAAAGATTTTTTAATAAAACGAAAATCCCCATTAAAGCTTTTACCGTATTATCAACACACCCTGTACGCGATTTGTTTGGCTAAGGACTCGGGTTCGGGTTCGGTTTCGGGGCTGGCTTATATTACATCACCGCGAAAACAACAAGTAGGTAGAAACGGCACTGTTTTGGGCCCAAAAGGCGGGAGAGAGAAAAGTCCAAGAATCGGAGTCAGAAACTCTGGTTTTGGCCACGTGAGAGATGCTCTCGTTGCATCTGTATCTGTGTGCGAACCACCAACCTGTGGCGCTTCTCTTCGTCCCGCCCTGTTTTTCTTCTCTTTTCTTCTCTCCCGAAGAAATTTCGCTCTGATTAGATTCAAAAATTAGAAAACTCTTTACCAGCTGAGCTCATAATATAATGGCAATTAAACACAAATAATATACATACACACCCACGCACGCGGAATTGAAAAAAGCACCGAGAACAACAACAGCAACAACAACCGGCACACGACCGCGAGAGAATCTGAGAATCGGGGAGCGGTGAACCGGAGAATTGGATTGGGGAAACCACGAACCGACACGGCCAACGGATGGGAAGTGAATGAGCGGAGCAGAGCGAAAATAACGCCGCCTGAATCATAAAAGTATGGGAACCCTACGGTCTTTTATAGGGGCGAGTCCCACACGAACACAGCAAACAAATAAACACAGATGGATATCAAAATTTGCAGGTTAAATAAACATCTAGATTTTCCATATAATTTTTCTTTGTAGAAAAAGTTAAGTAAATTAAGATGAACTCCAATTTTGTTTACAAAAGCTGACACATACTAAAGGCTTAGACAATAAAGCTCCTGCTTCTGGAAACTCTCTCACTAGAACAGTGATCCAATCTCTTTTTGAAATATTTATATATTTTTAATGTAGTTATGTAGATAGCTTAAAATCATATAAAAGCATTTTTTTTTAAAATTCTGGAATGTTCGCCTAGTATCTTGATATGACAACGTTTTTTCTTTTTGTGTACTCGATGTTCTCTCTCTTGGGGATGTACGATGAATATTGGGCGGGGGATGGTGGTGGGGTGTGGGGGAGTGGGTCGATGAGAGCTGGCCTCTTCCTCTTCTTTTCGGCCTCAATGTCAAGTGGCTGTTGTCAGAGCGAGAAGGCAGGAGACTATTAGTTAACCGGCCGGCATCGTTATTCATCTGTGTGGGTGAGTATATTGTATCCGTATCCAAAAGATTCGGAATGAGAGTGAGATACAAAGATGTGGAGCAAACAAGAAACAGAAAGCTAAAAACTACGCTGGGGTTCGGGTCTTGGCTAAGTGGCTTATCCAGAAAGTCCTTGGCCTTGAAATATTAATTTTATATTTTACATCTTTGTACTTACACTGGTCGAAAAAGCTTAGTCAATATCAATTGCCTACTTTTTTTGGTTGACCAAAGTTGTGATTAACTCCAGTATCGGTTTTAAATTTAATTCGTTTACAGTACTAGTAAAAAAAATTCTTAAGCTGAATTCATAAATCTCAACTTTACTTTTCAACCTTTTCTCCCATTTTTCATTTATTTCTTTTTTCTGTAAATATCCAGCCAACGACGAAATATATCCGTGAAAATTATCCTCAATTGACAGGAATTAAAGATTAAGCAACTGTTAGCTTAACATCACTAATAGTTATCTGAAATTTAGTTGTTTGCCTATAAGTATACCATATAATTTTGCACAAATCGTTTAGTTTTCTCGTTGAAATTGTTGAACACTTTGTGAAAGTTTTCCCTCAGCTTTTACCTACTACCCCACCAACCATTGAGGTAGGCAATAAAAATTGCATATTTTGACATTCTCATATTTATTTATTTATCATTCTGTGGTCTTTTTCTTGTCGAACGAGTAGCAATATCAAAGTGACCAACATAATTTATTAGGATTAGTGTCTGCTAATTGATTACGATTGCATTTTATTATCGTATCCTGCTCGAATGGCGTTAATTAAATTACTAAATTGACTCGGTTATACAAAGCACAGATGCACGGTAAGTAGGTGTACGGGTGTATAGGTGTGTTGTGCGTGTGGGATAGGGTTCGTAAATCGTATAAAAAACAGTATTGTATCCATAACTAGGTTTTGGCAGCTGCGAATTTAACCGAATATCTTGTCAAAGCAGGTGTGGCAGTACGGCTTGTCCTTCTGCTCCTTGAAAGTGCCCTTGTTCAACTGCTTGAGGCAGAAGGCGCAGACAAAGTGTTCCGGGTGGAATTTCTTGAACATGGCCGTGATGCAGCGTCCGGTGATGGGTTTCGAGCACCCGGCGCACAGTGATCCCCGCTTGGCATGGTAGTGCGTCTCACAGTACGGTAGTCCCTCGTGGTCAAAGAACGATCCTCCCTGGAAGGGCTGTCGACAGTCCTGTGTGTGGGAGAAAAAATCACGGTGAATATTAGTGTCTTGAAGGTAAATTATAAATTTATATATCATAGTTTTTTAAGCCCAAAAGTCTTAACTGTGCATGGTTTATGATATTATGGTGTGTATGGTTTATAATACTAAATATTTCTATAAGGCATGGATTTCTTAAAAACACAGTATATAGCAACTAGAAATAGTTACTGCGCCTTAAAATAAAAACTACATTATTTGGGTACTAGATGTACGATTATGTGTGATTTAAAAATATATGTGAGGTACTAGGATGATGTATTGTGGGCCAAATGGTCGTGCAGTCCCCGTCGGAGGCTAATTACGACCATAAATTAGTTGTCATATAGCATGACGAACCAGCAAACCGATCGAGAGTCGACAACATAATATTTGATGTGCAAAATTTTACGCCTGGCCTGAAGTACCTAATTAGAATTTTGTCAAACCAAAAGTGTCGAACGGGCCAATACGATACCATCTCTGGTCCCACTGTGCATAGTGTCAAGCTAATTGGAAAGAAGAGATTGTACATTTCAAAAACAAGATTCGAGGAAATTTAAATATGATAAATATATGAAAGAACAGTGGCCAAGACATTTGTTTCATTTTTGTTGGTCTTTTGGAAAAACATTTCAGCAGCAGCAGGAACAGCAACAATTGTCTTAAGACAATAACATTTTGCGCACGCTTTTGGCCAGTATCCAAATGTTGGTGGGTGGAAAGAAACAGAGAAGGGCAGAGGACAATATCATTCAACCGACAACAGCAAACGAACTGTGGAGCAAAAGGATCATTGAGAACGTGATAGCTGCGGGTGAAAACCTATTTTCGTTTTTCACCACCTCATACGAATCAATCATTCCATAAACAACAGGTGCAACTATTTCCCCTGAAACATTTCATAAATTTTCTTTTTTGATTATATGAAAGGAAACTCATAAGTGGGGCACACAGCAACAAAAATTAAAACAAATAATCAATATCGATATGAACTAAAAATAAACCAAAAGTATATATGGCACGAATTTTCCTTCAGTCAATGGAGAATTTCAATTACGTATTTTATATAATTTTATAAAGATTGCAGTTCTGCTATTTTTGGCTATCCAAATCGAGAACTGGCGAGATCCAGTTGACTACGATTGACGAATATATTTAAATTTAGTTAGAACAATCAATTCAATTAACACCCTGGGGTGCCCATTAAAGTCGGGCAATAAACAGTGCGAATCTTACGTCCATTATAGACAGATATATAGACAAGTACTATGGGAAGCATAGAAATGCTGACTACAACGTCAGCAACGAAAATAGTCTCAGCTGCTAAAAATTATTGCTTTCGCTAATCGAAAATCTAATCCACAATATTGTAATTTGTTTATCAACCGGAACAACAGCAACAAGAACAGAAAACTGTGGGGGTGGTTCCAAGTCGATGGCAACAGACACATGTGTCAAGGCCAGCACACTGACACTGACCTTGACACGAGGTCTCATTGGGTGGCTTTGGGTGGGTGGATGCCGCCCGAAGGTCGCCGCCACCTTGAAAAGCTTACAAACACTTTTCATCTTTTCCATTTCCCATTTTCTGTTCTTGTTTTTTGTTGGTTGTTTTGTTCTCTTTTTTAGTTTGTTTTTCATTTTTAATGTGTAATTATTAAAATTTTATTTACAAAAACAAATTACAATATTGTTGGTCATTTTCATAAATGATTTTAAATTTAAAAAGTACCTATAAACTTAAGCCTACAAAAATTGCATAGAAAAAGTTCAACAAGTCGGGGGTTCAGGGGCAAGGGCGGATTGGGGGCAAAAAGACCATCATAGAGGGCTGGTTTTCAGGGATCTCGAGACTCATTTTCCCCAGCGGCACCTGCCCCAAAGGAGCGGGCCAGCTGGGCGAGCGAAAAAGGGGGGTTAAAAGGGGTTTAAATTGCTGTTGCCACTGCCGATGTTGCTGCTGTGCGTGTTGCTGCTGCTGCTGCTGTATATATGTTGCTGCTGTTGTGTTGCTCCTAGACCCGCAACGAAAATAGCCCGAGACGGACGGCGGGCAGCTGTTTTGGGCCGCCAGTTCTTCATGACGTTGATAATAAAAAAAAAAGTGGCACGCAACTAGATACAAAAATGTATCTAAAGCCGCTGCTGCCACCGGGTTCTATTTTCGTTTGGCTGCTGAACTTCAGCAACAAGTTTTGGTGCTGCTGCTGCTGTTGGATCTCTCCTATTCCTCCTCATCGACGCCCACGCACTTTGGACACACGGGCTTGCCCTCCATGGCATAGAAGGACTTGCCGCGAACGGCCTCCTTGCAATCCTAAAGGATAAACGTGACCAGGATGAGCGATTAAAAAGTGCACTCTTGTTACAAATTATCATTGGGGCAGCAGATAATCTCCAGAGATTATTAAATATTTTTTCAACTATCTAAATATTTAGTTAGGCAATGGAATTTAATTGCTTTCTAGTTAATGCATGTTTTTTAGAAGACAAAAGAATAGTATTCTTGAAAAGGTCAATATTAGTTAATATATGTTGCAGTGGAATTAATATAATTTATGTTTAAACAGAAGGTCTATATTATTTAAAAACCAATATCTGGCCATAGTGTTTGGATGGTAAATAAAAATATAGATTAATGAAATCCATATTTTAATTGACTTTTTGAACTGTGAAAAGTTTGCTACCTTCTGGGCGAAAAGAAAATAGCATTTAATAAGGATTATTATTGGATAGAAACTTACCCTGCAGACGAAGCAGTCTGGATGCCACTGCGAGTTCAGTGCCGAGATGTAGTTCTCCATGATGGCCCTGTTGCAGCCGTTGCACTTCGGGGCGAACATCTCGAAGTAGTCGTTGCGGCAGTAGGGCTTGCCATCGCGCTCATGGAATCCCTCCTCGCCGAACTGCTGGCCGCACTGGGCGCAGAAGAAGTGCTCCGTGTGCCAGGTCTTGTCCAGCGCCGTGACGCACTTGTCCAGAATGGCCCCATTGCAGTAGGCGCAACGCGGGCTGAACAGATTGTGGTAGTCCGGCTCGCAGTAGGGGAAGCCGTCGCGTTCGAAGAAATTGCGGGTGCCCAACTCCTGGCTGCAGTGGTTGCACGTAAAGTGCTCCGGATGCCAGGTCTTGCCCAAGGCGGTGATCACCTGGCCGACAATCGGCTTCTCGCAGGCATTGCAGCAGCCCTTCTGCACGGTATTGACTCCTTGGCGACTCATATTGGCCTGTAAATTGCCTAGCATAGAATCCAACTGATCCTCGCGACTGTCCTCGACGATGGTCGTCTCCTCGATCGTCTGGGTGAGATGGGCCTGTTGGCTTCCCTTGTTCGGTCTGGCGTAGTCGGTTACCGTCTGGTGTTGCACTGTCGACGAGTGCTGTTGCGGATGACTTCCGTTTCCGATGCCGTTCGTTCCGTTGCTAACCTGCGAATGGACAATGATTCCGATTAGTGCTATCCACTATCCTTGATGATCCTGTCGCGGTGGTCTTACGTCGATGTGCCTGACTCGACTGAATCAAAAGTTGTGCGAGCGCTAGCACAAAAACTTTTGCTTTTACCCACAGCCAAAAAAAAAAAATAAAATCAAAATATCAAAAATAATGTTTCTCTTCCTCTTCGCACAGATTCTCCTGCCTGAACTATATAGCCGAGTATCTGTGTGTTTGTGGACCTCGTTGCGCACGACGCTCTCCTCATATGCAAAGCATTTTTCTTCTACGTTGACGTAGTTTTCGTTCATTGCCAAAAATACGAAAGAACGCCTTCGATGGAAGGAAGAGAGTGGGCGGTCGCGGGGATTCTCCTCTGTGTGCATGTGTGTATGTGGATCTTGTCTGTCGAGTCTCCATTTCAATATTCAATTTTTCTTTCATAAACTTTGCGTTTTCATTGGGCGTGCTTGTGTTCTGCCTGCTTCAGCCTAACTAAGTAGACGCCTAATTGAGCGTCCTCCGCCTTTGGCAAGGGGCGGATCAGGACTGGAAAGGGGGCTACTAAACTACAGTCGAGAGTTAGAATTAAATAAATGTGTTGCGGAATGAAATCCTATTCGGTTAATCAATGTGGCAAACTAAATAAATACTTTTTATTTGACCCCAAAAATATTACAAAAATTCAAGACAATAAATTAGTATGTTAGGATACAAACATCATTCTAACCAGTTATATAAAATTATCTTTAATAACAATATAGTTATAGTTATTAAATGTTCATATCAGGAATAATTCTTGACCTTATAAATATATAGACTTATCCAACATAGTGATTTATAAAAAAGTTATTATAATGTAGTACCTAAATGCTATGACTGTATCCTACACCAAATATCCAAAAGATTGCTTTAAAGAACTTTCCGAGCTTAGATTTTGTTGTAAAGATATTACAAAATATTCATTTTCAAATGTAATTTTCGAGTAAAGAGTTTAAAAGGGTAAGATATTTCACGGCTATTTAGATCTATTGACCCCACCCGGACCAAAGAAACTCCGCTCCTGTTTCCGCTACCGCACCAATTGCCATTGGCTTTAGCGTTGGCGGGGTTTTCTGATTCTAATATTTTCATTGGCTATTTTAAGACCCAAATCGTATACAAAGCGAAGTGGAACCGCTGAAATCGTCGCTTGGCGTGGAGTATAAAAATGAACGTCGACCGGCTGTTGGACAGGATTTCCCCATAAAAAGAGCATGAGCATGGCACACGCTTCCAGTCGCGGTCAATAATTTGGGAAAGCGGGGAAAAGGTGGAAAGCAGTGGGATTATAAAATGGGGGACAGGAAGCAGGCCCATAGGAAATCTCGATCAATGAATGCGTGGCGGGGTTAGGGCGGAGTAATGGACGGAAAATGCGAATACGAATGCGGTTTTGAACGCCAGATGATGGCAATGAAAGCGCAAACAAAAATATAGAAAATAAATCAGACACACTAAAACACCCACAGCCGAATGGATCGCTTGGGTTATAGAAATGAAAGAAAATAGAATAAAAAACGCTTTCGAAAATAGCCATGCAAATGATTTGCAATGAAAAACTATAGCAAAAGCGGCGCTGTGGAAAACGCGTTGACAAGTTGGAGGGAGGGGGTGTTGGGCGAGTGTGGGGGTGGGCGGGCGACTAACTGTCCGTTTGTGCTGATGTGTGGGTAGGAAAATCGCCGGGAAAATCCTACGTGCCGTGTGCAATATTGTTTATATCCGAATATATTTGTATTTCACTTTTTTTTCTGCGCCTTCCACATATACACAAAAAGAGCAAGGGGCTAAGAGGCTTTTCTATTTAATTCTCATATTTATCATATCAACAAAAGTCACGGACACGCCTTGCCACGCCCCTTGCCCCGTTTTTGCGCCCACCCAGGCGGTTGGCAGAAAATTGAAAATGATATTAAATAATTAACAAGACCGACCTTTCATATATACTTTGTATATGCACGCCTGCCATTCGTCAATGACATTGAATTGCAATTTACTCAAAATCTTAAGAATCCATTCACCTCCTTCTCACTTCTGTGTCTGCTAATTTGGACGCAATGGCCATCGAATCGATTGCCAACAAAATAAAACTGTGCAAAAATATTTTTCACTTAGTAATTAATTAATAATTAATGCACGCCGAACACCTTCGCGACAAACTGACAATTCGCGGCATTCCCTGCTGACATCTTAAAATTTTTGCGCGAAATAAGGTCGAGTCTCTCAGTGTTCATTAGGTTTACATTTTTAACATTTAAAATATTTAATACAAATTATAAAACTTTTCAAAAATGCCTACTTAAACTAAAATGATACTAACTGTCACATCATGAAGTATAATTAAATTAAAGATATTGCCAATAAATTACTTTGAGAAAAGCCACAAAAAATTATTTAAACACTCTTGTTTATCTGACAGTCAAAAAGAGTTTAAATACATTTTAAAGTGAAATAAGCTTAAGAGAATTTATAGGTGCAAAAAAATAATATATGGTAGGTATTTATTATAATTGAGATTCAACAAGTATTATTTGAATTTTTTGCATAACTAGTACTTTGTATGTTTGTAAATAATCATTGTAGTCAGAAAAAATAAAGAATTTGAATGCTTTTTAACACATTTACAAACTATTAATAAACCGCATTCTTTGCCTTCACTGAAATTTATTTTTCGGTTCCAATCCAATGATTGATGCATTCCATTAACTAAGTGAGCCAAGGACAGTCGATAAAAGGAAACGTCCCTCCAGCCTTGACCCAATTCCATTTAAACGAGTGAAAGGAGCAGACGGACTGCAGTATATTAAATAAGGTCATAAAAAGCAAACTGAAACAAGGCGTAGAAAGACCGAATAAAATGCAAAAGACATCTGCTGAAATACATCATCCAAGTAGGCGCTCTGTTCAAGATGTCAGAAAGTTCTAAAAACAAATGTCAGACATGTGAGAGGAAGAGAAATTAAGGCATCGCCATTAAAGAAAAACAGGCTAATCCAAATGAACGGAAACAATATTTTTTTTGTTTTGGATATATTCTAAGGAGATGTGCACTGTACGAATAATTAAATACATTTTTGTTTACTCGATTTGATTGATGGCTTAATGGGGTACAGATAGAATTTAAAATAACTTTTGGTAGAGATGTGGAAGAACATTAAATGTTTTGGCGCCGTGTGCAATAAATCGTGTGACAGTCACTATAAATGCTCGCCATCATAATCAGACTTCATTAGCCTAATCAATTTATGTGGCCCATTAAAGTATACCCAATATCCACCTTCGGGTTGCGTTGGCAGATGTCAAAGTCAAGATCTTTTCAGATGCCCGGCGACTTTTCTAAGGGATCGTCAATGGGCATGGGCCGGGTATCCATGGATCGGCGGTGTCATTAGATTCGCTCGGTTGCCATGCGTCAGACGATTTGCGATGATATATCTGTTCATTTTATGGTTATTATTACAAAACACAATCTAACCGAGAAATGGGATGTCGCCTGCTAAGAATATCCAAAAATAAACGAAGCAGGAGATAGGAAGCCTTTGGCCACATGCAATTTGTTATGACGCTGTTCAAAGTGAGCGAATCCCTCAGACAGGTGAAAAAGTGAAAACAAATGTGTTGTTTACAAAAAGTACTTGCAAATATTGTATATCGATGTGGATTTGGGTAAATAGAATACGCTTTGTTTTGCAAAATTATGTATTTTGGAAAATTAATTTTAATGACAATGGATTATTGTGTTCCTGTATTTGTTAGAGAATGAATCGATTCCGACCACCGAAGTATCCACTTGAATTTTATTCAATATATATAAAACGCGTGGCCAATGCGTGTTATAGTTACAAATTTGTATCTGCTTATCAACAACCTTTTACTGCAGTTTATAAATATTGAATATTGACAATCATCAAAAATGTTCACATTTTGTAGTACATGTAATTGCTAAAGTATGAAAGAAATAAACATAGCAATTACAGATCGGTTTAGGACTAAAACCATTTTAATATATTATTATCTAGCTAGCCTTATTTTTCTGTGTGGAGGCTTGTTTCGTTTTTCAATAAGTTAATCATATTGTCATATTTAAAACTTATGAATAAGTTTGTACAAAAAAGCGATTTTTTAACATAGTTTTTACAACCCTATTAGAGCAATTCAATTGGCACATTTATGATACCATAGTTTTTGAATTTCTAAGTAAAAGAAAATATAACAGGCGGAAGGATTTTCATTTTAGGAAATTAAAAACAACTGTTTAATTGTTTACTCCTTAAACTCATTAGTTCTTTTCCATTATACATCACACGTTGGTGACCATAATTACTTAATGGCTGCAAGGAACCCCAATTAGCAATGACTTACCTTGAAGTCGGATAACGATGCCATCAGGTCGTCCAATTCCTTGGTAGCTTGCGACGTATAAGCCTGGTGCACCTGTTGATTCGGAACAGCATGATTGGGTGTATACGAATCTTTCTGCTGCACAATCTGTTCTTCCACGGTGCCAACTGCAAATTGAAAACCCAGAACAGATTAGTAAAGATTAAACCGAGTAGATTTGAGTGTAAATGGGTATATACCTGGACCATCGGGACCCGAGAGCTTCTCCGTTTTGGTTTCTCGAACGGTGATGGTGACATGGCGTCCCGGCGTCGGGGATTTGTGTGCAGTTCTGTCAAGTACATGAATAATAATGTAAAGTTAATTCCTGCATCCAAAGGTGGGATGAGTTTGTTGCATACCCATTAGGCACAGCATAGATGTGAGCATTGTCCAGTTCATTCAGCAGGCTGTCCATTGTGGGACGCTCCTCCACGGTGGCATAGCTATTGATCGTATTGTATTTCGAGACTGGAGTGCTGTAGTTCACCGGTACATCAACTTCTGAGGAGAGTCAAAGAAAATAAATTAATAATAATGGAAGACAAGAGCTACATGTACTTAAAGTCTTTCCGATTCACTAGTGTTCCTAAAACCATTTTATAGTTTATATATGGCAGTTAAATTATGTCTTTATATTTTGAAAACTATTCAAAACAATTATAATTCTTTTGGTAATAGTAAAAAGTCGCATTTAGTAAATATTTTTAAATATGCTAGATTATTTTGTGCAAACTAACTCACTAGAAACGGCTCTATTTTGTATTAAGCTATAAAATGTGTTGGTTTATGTGCCATAAATAGCTCGGGTTTGACACTCACAAGAGTTAATATACTTTTCAATAATCTACCAGCGATTTTTATACACCGAAAATTCTTTACAATTATGTTAAACTTTTTCGACAGCAGACGTCTAATAACATTTTAAAGTAACTGTCGAACATATTGCTTCCTCAAAAAATTGGTAATTTCCCTCACCCTTCCTATCCGCCCCATTGTAGCGAGCATTCTGCAGATCCTGCAACAAGGAGTCCAATTCTGATAATCCTGTGCTTCCCGGTGCCGCTTGACGGGGCAGGGATCCCTGGTTGGCATAGCCTGGAATCGTCGAGGAGCCATTGAAGTCCTGTCCCGCTGTTGGAGAGCGAGTCTCTACGCTATAGTGCTCTTGATACTGCTAAAACCAATAAAATTTAATAAGTATATATTTAATAAATTAATTAAATTAACATCTACTCACCACCTGAGGCTGGGCCTTGCCCCTGAGACTTCCATAACCTGGAGTGTTGTCCACAAACTGCTGTGGCTGTTGATGTTGCAATGGTTGATGTTTGGGTTGGACAGTTCCATATTGCGGCTGAGGATGTTGCGGTTGACCTGGCACACTGTTTTGCAGATCGGCTAAGAGAGCATCTATAAAAAAATAAATAATAAAATAAATATAAAATAAATACTAAAAACAACGATGTTAATGTACAAGTCATCGGTATACTCTTGATGAGAATCTGTTCGCATCTTCAAATCCATTAAACAAGTTTTTCAATAGTTTTAATTTTTTTAAACCAGGATCTACTTAATCTTACTAATGAATGAACGTTCGTCATTATTCTTTTTTTCAAACGGGAAGCTTCACATTTTTATTACTTCTGTATAGCTTTGATTGGTATAATTGTTATTTTTTCATTGTATATGATCAATAAACAATAGAAATATTGAATTAAACGGTGTTATATCCACACTATTTTTAATGTTTATTTTATATTTTATATTTTCTTAGCTACCCAGATTGTCGTAATCCCCATAGTTGGCCATATCACTTTTTTTCCAGTCCCTCTCAGGTATTTTCTTTTTAAATTCCAAACTTCAAGCACCTGTGACTGCACCTCTGACGCATAGTCCGTTGCTAACTAAACGAAGTTCCCATTCCGTTGGCAGTTACCTTCGTTTGCTGACACATATCAAGCAACAAAAGTTTCTGATAACATTTTGTTTATTTTCTTTTGTCTTGGGCGATATCGCACAAAACCTAAAATTACTTTTTTGGTCTTGTTTCTGGTTTGTGTCTAGGGTATTTGATATTGGAGGAGGGTCGAAAGCTTGTTTTTAAGTGATAAGAAGTTAAGCAATAGGATGTTCAATTTGTTATCCAATCCGGAAGAAAATAACAAGGTTACACTACAACAAAAATGTATATAGAAACGGATTCATAAGCTTTTTACTATCTTTTAAAAACACATAAGCAATATTTTCGTTGGGTGATATAATTTACTGAGTAGGAAAATATGTATAATTCCAAAACTCACTTAATACTAAAACAACAATTTAGCAATTAATATATTTTAAATCACCTGTAGCCATACTTGAACTTGACCCCAAGCCGCCCCCGAAAATGTTTTTAAACACACCATCATTAACCCTTTAATGCCCACGCACCACTTGTTCCCATTGAGCAAACTTACCCAGACGTCTCTCAAATTCGCCCACTTTAAAGCAATCGCTGAGGGGCGAACTGTGGAACGACGATGATATCAGTCTTGAAGACATTTCGCGCACTAAATTTGGCCAGAATCGATGGTATCGAAATGTTTCGTTTGATTGTCACTCGGTTGCCGTTGCGATATGCAAAATTTTGATTTGTCTGCACCACTATAAACGGTAGTTTAGTTAAATATTTTGACCGGCACAGCAACAACAACAGTAAAACTGTAAGTTCAGTTGCCAACTGACCAAATGAAAGCACCGAAAACTCAATCAACTCGGGGCCAAACAAAGTCAGGCCAAAAAGACACCCACACTGCAGCCCAAAACTAGCCAAACACAAACAGGGTGATTATATAGAAATGTATATATAATGGCGGGTGAGCGGGGGACCTAACATCTACACACAATTTTTGATTCAGTTTAGGTGGGACGAAGTTGTCGAACGGGCTAAAAATCGCACCAAGTCAAGAAATATAGCATCTACACGATGCCATAATATCTGCCGGTGTGTTAGTGTTTCTTTAATGTACGTCTTGTCTTATAGACAACATATTTGATCAAATTAATATTGTTTGCATTCTTTTTGCCTATAATTTTGCTAAGAGCAATAGGGGATAGGAAGTGGCTAAATAAACATGATAAAAGCGCATGAATAAAGCGAGAGAAAAACACAGAGAAAAATTCGAATAAGTGTCCTATTATGAAAATAGCAAATTTTCAATTTTACATACGAATAAAAATTATATGGAATTACAAATACATTTATGATTTTATTCATATATCAATCTATAAGATATAATTTTTAAACTCTACTATTTTTATCTTGTATTACATATCGGGTCTATTTTAATTAATAAAAATTAAGTACTTCATTCATTTTTTCCCCGTGCATTAAACATTTGATTGAGTATGCTTCAAGTTACTTTGAGGCATGCCGAAAGTATCTATTGGTTGTCTTGTATCATCAGCTGTCATATAATCGCACTCAACGCCACTTATTTGACCCACCCACAACAACAATAATCACTAAAACAGCAGGAAGACATGACAGCAGGCGATTAAGCTATAAGGCCAGAAAATAAATCAAACAAAATTCAAACATTTCATCCGAGAGTTCAAAAGTCTGGGGGAAGTGTAGGAAAAAGGCACACCTGTAACTGGGCCAATGCCAAAAGTTTAGAACATTGAGTGGGAACTCAAATTTAGCACTCACATTGAGTTATATAAAGGAAAATAAGGTGTGACGCGATTCATACGTTTTGGCAAGCGAATTCATAACAAGTATGTATAAAAATCACCAAGAAAGCATCGGTGGAACGATGCTCGATTTTATATTCGAAAACATTTTGCATTATTGGGCAAGAAAATAAGGCAAATTATTTCGCAATATTTTTAAAAATAGTCCCAAACCGAGAGATCGAACATGTGGTTGACGAGAAAATCATTCGAACCACCATATGTGGGGTCTGTACCCCCATTTCCATGAATTCTCCGGTTGGGGATAGACAGGCGAAGGGGGATCATCTATAAATAGGACAGGGCAGGGTTATCAGAACGTCACGCCTCACTGGGTCAACGTCTACAGAAGAGCCGACAAAAAAGATGAACGGGATTTTTAAATTTATGATGGCGAAACGGAAATAAATTTCTTAAATCTCATGCTCCACAAACATTTCATTAATTTGTAGTGATAACCATTGGTAGCATTTTGAATATCAGTACGGAAACATTTAAAATAGACCCAATATCAAAACTATAATTTTATTTTTAAGAAAAATCAAAATTTGTCCCAATTACCAAATTATTCGGTAATTTTTTAAACATTTTAAAGTAACGAAACGAATTTTAATACAAGTACCAAGTTGCAATTTGAAAAAAGATCAAAATGTTTTGATTTTTTAATAAATGCTGATCTGTGTAAAATCAAGTAGAAAATTATCCTCATTTTTTCCTAAGAACAATAACTTGATTTTATGTCAATCGCTAAAGAACACCTAGAATTTGTTCCTGCTTGAGTGTAACTTTTTTTTTCTCTGAGTGTGAAAATATGCCCAATAACAAACTTGATTGCTGCACGAGGGGACATTTCATTAAAAAGACATTTCAAATATTAGTTTCGTAGAATGCAATTGGCAGAAGCATGTGGCTTGATTAAAATGCAATTAAAATCAATTAAGATCCGGCAGCTGACTGAAAAATGTTTTTTTTTCCAAGGCGGAGTTGCACTCAAACGTGGTTTGCAGTAGAGTTGTAGTGAGAGTGGGAGTAAGAGGGAGGGAGGCAGCTCCACATGACAGCTTTTGAAATTTAGCGATGACAACTGGATGCAACGAATGGGCGAATGGGAGTGGAGATGTAGAGAGCGTGGGTGAGAGTCACTCGCGAATTGTTTTTATTTTTGCTCTCCATTTTGCACTCTCATTGTTGTTGTTGACAATGTTACATATTAATGTTGTTTTTGGTTTTGTTTAGCTCGTTTTGGGAGCACTTTCGATTTTCATTTTGGCGGCTTGTTTGCGGTTTTTTTTTGTTGATATTGCTGATCGATTGCGGCTGCCTTAATTAAATTCCCGCACACACGCACACACCCGCGCAAAGATTTCTCACATTCGAGGCAGCAGCAGCACAGCACAGAAATTATTTTCGCTCGGCAAAATCTTATAAGCAACTGAACAAGACGCTCGACAACAAATGCCGTCGAAGCTGCCCGCACTCAACCGCCCTCCTCACTCAACTCAAAACATAGCCACTCACTCGAAATCAAAATCGAATTGAGTGCAACTCAAGCGCCCAGTTGCAAAACATTTACAGTTGGAGCAACAAACAGCAGCCAAAAGCAATGCACCTAGGAAAAAATAATACAAAAACTAATATTTTAAATATAATTTCTAAGATTCCTAAGGAATCAAGTACTAAACCAGTCAATTTGGTCAGTTTTTAGCACATACGTATAACAAATAAAAGTTGTTTTGTTGTATTTCATTAAAGCTATAATATGTAATGAATTTTTGTAGTAATCATCCCATTCCTAATAAAAAAAACATTCATATTTAACAACAGATGTTGTATACAGCCCCATATAATTTTATTTATCATCAAATAATGACTACACTACTATTACTATACTACTATATGAATACTATATCATTGTATTTCTTTAAATATAAATGACACCGGTAAAGCTTTGAAAACAACAGGTCCCCTATGTAGGGGATTGAACACGGGTTCTTAAAGCAACAGAATATAAAGTAATAAAAGTAATTTAAATAAAATGACAAATTCCTGGGTTTTATAGCTTTCTATATACATTCTATTAAGAACATTAAAATAACAAGATATATTTTTCTTTATTTACTTCAACTTCAAGTATATTTTTCTGAGTATAAGTGTTGAGTAATTATGTTCATTTGTTGTTGCGTGGGTGAGTGTGTCACTAGCTGTTGGCGCCACCTGCCGACCGCCTTTTGCAATCCCCTTTCCACTCAATTCCCGAGTGTGTTGTCTTTTTTTTTCAAAATGAATGAATCACTTGACTTTGAAATGAAAACTAAAATTAGTATTATAACAACAAAAGCAACATATAGCCACAATTTGTTATGGCTTTTGTTCGGAATTAAGTGTTTTGTTTTACTCTTTTTGTTTTGTGTCGCTTTGATGGCGATGATTTGCTCAATTGATTTTTAGGTTTTAAAGGTGAACAATTTAAGTGCTTCCACCATTGGAATTCTACGATATAAGAGATTATCTATCAGAAAAAAATAAACAGATGGCCCCGACCTGTGCCAATTCAAAGCCTTAAAAACGGGTTCTGCTCTATCGATAAGCTTTCAACAACGTTGTATATCTTTTTGTTGTTGGACCAACCCAACTTCCTTACTACCTGTAAAGCCCAACTTATAAGATAAACCGACAGACAATGTAATCAATCAATCGAATTTCATATGCCCTGAGGTGATCACCTCGACAATTAGAATATCTTGCGTAATGCCAACCTAAACAGGTGTATACTGTCACTATTAAAGCTACCAGACAAAACTGTAGGACAAGTTGTGGGTAGGTTGGAATTAAAATGGCCGGTTATCTTAAAAAAACCAAATGCCGGTTATAGAACTTTTCTTGATTTTGTAACCTGTCGATTAAACTATTCAGAATTTTGGTTACCTCAAGTAAATAAAAATTGGAGGTAGTCTTTAAAAACTAGAAGTCTCATAAACATCTCAATCTCTTTAGATTTTAAATATATATAAAATAATCTTTTCATTGCGAAACGCACCTTATCTACATGGATAATATTTGTATTTATTGCCAAAGTGTCGTGTCTGGTAATAAATAGAACACGAATCGTTTGGAAACCACTGACGCCCACCAACGATACTTGGATCGGCTGCCATCTCAATGGAAACAATGATCTAATGATCTAATGAATGAAACGCGTAGTAAGGTCAGCGACTACCAGTCTACGAATTGTAAACCGAATCCCACACCGCAAAGCTCGACAGACTGAAGCTTACCGATTTTCATGTCAATTGACTGACTGTTTGCTTTCCGATCACTTGTTAAACAAAATCCGATGAAGACTGCACAAAGTCGAAATGCAAACTGAATGGGGAATATTCAAATTGTGTGCTGACAACTGGATATTACGATGCCAGTGCAATAGAAGGTGTTAGTCTGTGTGCAATTAACATTACTCCAAGCAGATGTAAACAAACATGCTGGGCAAATACACTTAAAAAATACAGGGAGAAATTTTCACGAGGTAATGTCCATTATCATTATATAAGGATAATTAATGTATGCCAAATTTCCACGATATAATTTGTGGATTATTAGGGCTAAAGTATTTATTTTGATTTATTTTAAGTAACCTTTTTTTTTTGAGTGCATGACTTTTTTTTATTTTACACGCTATGCATTTTGTATACACTGTATTTTTTGATTGCGTCATCTGCTGCGCGTTTGTGGTGCAATTGCTTACATTTACTTTAATGATGATTTCCTATGATTCCTAAAGATTTGGAAAAGTCTTTTGTAATCCAATGCACGATTTTCGGAGTTCGAGCATATTTAAAAGGCAATGCCAAAAAGACAGCTAATCTTAAGAAACTTGTTGTTAGTAATTTATTCCTAAAAGTATACTACACTTTTATAATAAACTTTCTATAGGTTTGCTTTGTTTAAGCATAAAAGGAAAAACAATGTTGTAATTCATTTTAAAATATAAAAAAAAATGTAATATAACGCCTTCAGAAGGTTTGTACTTAACGACATTCCTTGCACTGAGGATTATAACAGTTCTTGGAAATATATATACAAATAAACCAATTGTGGTGTGAAAGTAAACCAATGATAGTTAAATTGAGATAATATTTAAGGTCTCTGTATATTTAATACTAAAAACTAAGACGTCAATGTACTTATCTTTTTTATCAGAACAAAATAAAACATCCTTAAAAATCGAAAAATAACACATACTTGCTGTATCAAATAAACTCAAATTAAAGTTAATGACATGGCATTTTTAAAAGTAATATTTCAAATAAAGTGCACATTCCTCAATTAGCAGTTTAGATAAACGAGAACTTAAAGTAAGCGCGAAATTGTCCCCAAGCAAAACAGTTTGCACCAAAATCTGAGGAAACCCGTTAGTCTTATTTTGTTCTTAGCTTACTTAAATTTCTTACTTAACTGAAAAAAACTTGAACATAAAATCTGTAAAGACACAAAATATTGCCCAACTCCTAAAACTTTATCAATTTGTTGATTTTTAAATAAATTCATGTCACACAAATCGATTACTTTATTTTTCCGTAAAAGGAATTACCCCAGTTTGTGTAATTGTAAAATATGACTAGAATTGTACACAAATAAATATAATAGCACTATGTAATCAACAAGACAAACGTAATTCAATCTTAGAAGATAGGCCTTATCTGTTGCGCAATATTTGAAACTGTAAATACATTATAAGGTATAAATACAGCGAGAGCTCTTCCCATTTTCTCAGTCAAGTCAGTCATGTTGGTGAAGTTAGTTCAAATCATTATGCTTTTCGCCAGCTTTAAGCTTGGCTTTTCCTATGAAATATATACTACCCAAATAGAAAGTGGTAAGCATTCATTGTATAATTATATAATCAATACTCCATGCGTTAACCTTTATTTAAAGGAAATCCCAACAATGTGTCTATCCACTCGTTTCCCTTCATTGAGATCGGAGGTGGCTTCTATTACTTTGGACAGGATAAAGTGAATTGGTACACAGGCTATGAGAACTGCCGATACTTGAATTCGGAATTGGTGACTTTCGAAACCAACGATGAGTTTGATGCCGTTGCTGCGTATTTAGTAAGCAAGGGAGATCGCTCCGAGCACTGGACATCCGGCATTGACCTGGCAAAAACCGGCACCCACACTTGGTTTACCAATGCTCAGCCCCTAAGAATAACTAGGTGGGCCCCTAACCAACCAGACAATGCTGGCGGTAGAGAGCATTGCATACACCTGGGCTACGTATACGGCCACTCCACGGAAATCCAACTTAACGATCGACCCTGCAATAACGATAATAACAGCTTATTTAAATATGTTTGCGAGGCTCCAAAGCAAGAAACTATTTCAATTGTTGTTTGGAAGTAGGGGTGTGAATTAAAACGGATGTATATAAAAATGTGTTGTCTAAAAAGCTTATATTGCTTCTCTTTATTGTGATTCATCTTGTTTTACTAATTTTTGGCAATCGTTTGAATTTTTTAAAATTTTATAAATATAATTGGTCAAATAAATGTGAAATCTATTAACTACATACAAACTTGCCTTTTTGATTGTTAATAATGGTATTCCCCGGAATTAGTTTAAATTATCAGTCAAGAATCGTAGACTTATCTTTGAGACGTGTTATCAGTATTTGATATCTGTTCAACTTAAACAATTTCCGCTTTATTTGTCAGTTGCTACTTGAAACTTGAAGAAAGATGTTTAAAGTACTCCTGTCTTGTCTGATTTTATGGAATGTCCTTCTTTCAGAGGGCTCTCCTTTGGGTTATCAAAGTAAGTTTTACTCATTTTTCCTAGTTATATATAGTTTTTTTATTAAAAAAAACCTTCATAAAACAAATATTTTTAATAGGTCTTCTAGAGGTCGGTGAAAAGCGTTACTACATTTCGTTGACCGAATCGAATTGGTTCGAGGCAACCAATCGATGCCGACAAAAGGGTGGATTTTTGGTGAATTTGGAGAGCAAAGAGGAGCTTGAACTTTTGAGCCCTCACCTACACCCAGCTCACAGCTACTGGCTGTCCATCAATGATCTTGGAGCACGGGGCGTATACGTATCGGAAGCCACTGGTCTCGAGGCTCCTTTTCTTAATTGGTCTACCGGACAGCCGGACAACAGCAATGGCGACGATCGGTGCGTTGAGCTCTGGCTATCGACAAGATCCTTTCAGATGAACGACCTCTCCTGCCAAAATTCACTCGGCTTTATTTGTCAATTGAACTAAATTGATTAAAGTTTTAAGTTCTTAATTACCCAGCGTACAAAAAATGCTGTTTTTTAATTTAGTGCTGAAACCAATTGTTAAGCCCTTTTTTCTAAGGAAACTATTCAATAGTTTAATAGTGTTACCAGTATTGTTAAACTTTAAAACATCTATAAAGGTTTACATTCTTATCTATTTATTACTGATTGCTAATCTTAGATTTTCAAGTATTTTTTTGCTTAGTTTATCTTTAACGTAATTGCAAGGAAGCCATTCAGTAAATTATATATAAAGTTTTCTTATCATGTTTACAATGCAAGGCAAATCAATGTACTTGACTGTACAATGACTGACTTTAAAACTTTATCACCGCAAAGCTTATTAACTATTTTGTTTTAAGTCTTCTGGGTCAACATTATAATATAAAATATTAAACTAGGGATTGAATCAAAATCGATACAAACACGTTAGTAAAGTTAACTTCCTCCGAACATTTTTTAAAGATAATATATTGCTCTATATTAGAACAAGCAAAATAAGATTCTTTTGATATAAATATCAATCTAATTTCATTATTTAAACTTCAATTTTTTATTAGTTTAACCTTTTTTAGCTGGTTTTCTTTGTATTGTTTCATTAATGGTACTTACACCCTGGCAGAATGCCCTTGCTTCGGGCTGTGCGATAAGGTTGACGGGCTCCCGGATCGATCTTGCCGTACATTGTTCTATCCATGGTTTCGGATGAGATTCACTTGTTTTGCTCACTGATTTGATTTAAACGTTAATATGTGATTAGGAAACTGTTTAGTAACATTTTGTACTCTCAAAATCTTCAGGTTTTGCCGACGTTGTTGCACTGCGACTGGCAAAAACCGTTTCATTTGAATTATTTATAAGCGCATTTTTATTTTTGGCCTTTCGGGGCTCGACGACGGATTTGTCGTTTTTGTTTGCGTTGAGTTAGCCTGTCAGAGTGGATGTTGTAGTTGTCGTTGTCGATGCTTTCGTTGTCTTTGCCCGTCTATCAGAGCGATACCCCAGTACACCAACAAAAACAACTAGTTGCCTGCCCCCAGTGGAAGTCCAAGTGATTTAATGTTGGAAATTATTGTCTGGGGAGTGCTTTGTGCATTTGAAATTGGCTATTAATTGACTGGGACTGAAAAAATACGGCATTAGAGGATTAAAGCGATACGTTGAAGAGTGAAAGATCGGTGGATCATAGGTAAATCATGAAAAAATATTAATAGATGGAAAAGTAAACAAAATCCATCAATACTTCATTCTTCAAATTTAAAAATTTGTTTGACTTAGGGTGTTTTTTTCCAATGCAAGCTACAAAAAATACCACCACAGAATGAAGATCTATAAATCTATGAAAACATTCGCCTATAAATTTACAACAGATCATTCATCAAATAATGGGAAAAAAGATATTTCCGATTTTTATCACGATCTTTTTAAGCACTTGCTTGCGCAAAAAAGAGTGATCTCTGAAACGATTTTTCAATATATGTGATCTAAAGATCAAAAGGCATCAACAAGATCAATAAATTAGATCTGAGGCCACCAAAGACCGGCAACAACCAAATATCCGAGTCATTTACTCGGACTCCCTAATCCGTAGTGTGTGGGTGGATCTCAATAGATGATCTATGCAACTAACAATATTTACGATCATCTGTAGATTTAGTTGAGGCAAACGATCTATAAAGACAGATTTATGGAATCATAAAAATACCAAAATGAACATGCAGGCCACATTTTACATTTGTTTCAAACAAATAACGACACATTGGAAAAAGGTAAAAAATAATAAACATAAATTCACCGACTAAAAACAAAGCGATTCGGGCAAAATACAAAGACAAGGGAGGGAACGGGGAATCAAGGTTGCCAAATTACGTCAACACACCATGATCGCCAACTAAAAATAACCAGAAAAAAAAAAAAAAAAAATGAAAAAGGAAAAAAGCATTTCTAGCAAATCAAAGGCGACGTTTCGTCGTCTAATGAAGGGTAAGCTGAACTGGGAAAATGAGGGAAATTAATTGAAAATACAGCAGGAGATTTCCGCAGAGCGTTGCCAAAAGAAAAGCCATAAAAAGAAACTGCAAAACCAGTGAAAATCTCACTTTCGTTCCAGGTCTTCGTTAAGGAAAATCTATTTCCCTCCACACCTGAGGCATTACTCAGTCTATTTGGGATGACGTCGGGCAGAAATTGTGGGCAATTGTTTTCGGCCCGGTCTTCCATCTATATTTAAAAGTCAAAGGCACGATTTCGTTTCTTTCGCAGGAAATTCCAAGCGATCTACCGTCGGCCGATCGCCACGATCTCAATATAAATATTTTATTAGTAAGTAGATAAAATGTGTGTGAATGCGAGTGTTGACCTTGCTGAAGGCGCTAAGGTGAAAACGCAATGCGTGACCCGAAAAAAAAAAGAGCGATCGACGGCACCAAACCCAGCGAAAATTCATGTGGGTGATATTGATCCCAGGGCGAGATCTCTCCTCCGGTTAGTGGCCTTTGCCCAGGTCTTCCAATAAACTTGGCCAATTTATGCAGCTGTAAAATGTATATTAAAAGGGCGCTAAAAACAACGCGGTATCGCTCACTCCCTTCTGGGGTTTTTGCGGTATTTATAAGATAAGGGGTCTCTTGGGAATCAAATTTTGGTTAATTAGATAAAGTATTTTCTGGAACTAAAGATTGGAGTCTTTTGATTGGTTTTATAAAAGCTTAATTGCCTTTATTTGCAAAAATACTACTGGATTCTCGATTGTACTATATGACAGTGACAATTTCAATTTTATTTTCTTTTGAGTAGATTTAAATTATTTAATTGAAAACGTATTAGTTTGAAGAGTAGGTTTAAAGGCTTAAAAAATGGATTTTTCTTAAAAATGTATAAATCTCCGATTCCAACAACTCTCTGAAACCAATTAACGATTTCGAAATTCTATCAAAGCCCCGATCAAAAGAGCAACACACAGCTTGGGCCTCACTCATATTTCTCAAGCAATGAAAACAACACACTCTAATTGAAATTTTATGACTGGGCGATAAGAATCAGCTTGTTGAGTGAGGGAGGGAGCAAACTGCAGAGGGGGACTTGCTGAACAATCGAAATTCAAACTAAAACCAAGCGATGAACTCATTGCACTACGAATACGGTGAGAGAGAATCTAGAGGTGCTAAGTAGATGTATACCAAAAACGGGCTTAAAGGAAAAGGGGAGGAAAGGCGGTAAATAATCCAGAGATCAGTGATCGGTAGATATATTTGCGGTTTTAGATGGGATGGCAAAAGACAAAGACAGCAGCTGTGTGATCGTAAACAAATGGCAGCCACTGACCGTATCTGAGAGATAAAAAGATATATTAAAAACGAAAACGAAAGCGATTCTCATAAGTGCACAACTCACAACAAAATGTAAATATATTTTTGAGCACTATGTCAGCCGAGTTTACATCATTTTCCAGCATTTCCATTTGCTGTCGTAACTTGAGATACTTTTACGAGGAAGGGGAAGGAAGTCGCCCCCCATAAATGCACTTGGCTTTAAATGATGGAAATATGGGGAAAATGTCATAATTTTAATAGATTAAGTGGGCACAATTTAATTGCTTTTGTTGTTTGCTGTTATAGTTTGGTTATTTCGAGCACTTTCCTCCAGAAAATAAAAACAAACTAATTTCCATCTCAACGCCCACGATTTTAATCCGTTTGGGGCACCGAGGCGAAAATTAATGGGGCTAACCAAAATTCTATGCTCTGCCAGATCGAGGCAAATAAGTCATCTATTTGAATGTCTTGTCCGTTGATAATTAGTTCCATAATTAGTGGAAATGCTAATGAAATTAAAATGTTTTTCGAACAACTTGCCGAAAAGTTTTGCCAAGAATTAGTGAAATCTTAAGGCGAGTGACACGGATCCATTAATCTTGGCAAATTCTTTATTTCGAATATATCTAACTGAAACTGGCATTCCTGCTTTATCGTTTATCTCAGCTCTTTGCTATCTACGAGGTTTGTCAACTTTTTTGCTATGGATCTACCTTACACTCGAAGTAAACAATTTCCCACGCTCCAACCTGCCACAATATCACTAACACAGTTCCACAGATTTTTCATTAACTTTTTCCCGCTTTAGTTTTTCGCTAAGCACTTGATTGCCTTTTGTTTTGGTTTTGGCTTTGTTTATTTTATTTTCCCCCGTGTTATCTGTGCACTTTTGGCTGCGCTTTGGCAGTGTGTTGTCACATATTTTGTTTATAATTCCACAGTCGATGGAGAACATAGGACGCAAAAGAACGAGAGACCCCTGAAAACACACGCGCTGCGCTCGCGTCTCAGTAAAAGCGTCGCAATCGACTGAAGTCAAAAGGGGACCCAGTGCTTGGGCTCCAATAGAAGAGCTCTCTCGCTCTCCGGCTCTCCTAGGCTCTCTCATGAATAGCGGACAACGCGAGAGCCCCAGTGTTTGGGAGCAGGTAAACAAACTGCAGTCGAAAAATATTATTTGCATTAAAGAGAAAATAGATTAAAATAGACAAATTTACAATTTCATATGACTTTTAAGTTTTTTAGACATTTTCGTTTCGTAATTACTGTTTTGATTAAAGTTTTACTCAACCCTAACTAAATAGTTATATTTTATTAGAGATTATTTGGAGATTATTTTTACTAGTTTTATTTTTACATTATACATTTTCACAAATTGCAAATATTACAATTTGATCCAGTTTGTTTTTCTGAGTGTCAAGAGAGCATATGAGAGAACGAGAGTAAGAGCCATTTAGCAGTAGTCGCTGTAAAGTCGCTATTCATTTGCCTTTTGAGTGCCTTTTCATTTGGCTTCGCGGCCTGCGGCGGAGTATCTCGACCGCATGTGGGAGGAACAAGGAAAAGGAAACCAGAGCGAATGAAAATATTGTCGCCAGTTTGGAGCTTTTCTTTGGGTGTGTGAACAGTGGGCTAGTTGCCAATAAAAACGACCTTTTCCTTGGTAAAAATATATAAGAAACGTGAGTACATGTTAAATCAATACATTTTGTGTTATTATTTTGCGCTCAAAAAAGACTTACAATTTCTATATATAATTTACATAAAAACACAAGAATAAAATACATCTAGACATTAGAAAGTTCTAAAACATTTTTTTTATTCAGTTTAATGACGAGTTTCAAAATTTAAGGACGATTTCGTTATTGAATTTAGGGCTTGGTATTTATACCCGTTACTCGTAGAGTAAAAGGGTATATTGTATTCGTGCAAAAGTATGTAACAGCTAGAAGGAAGCGTTTCCGACCCTATAAAGTATATATATTCTTGATCAGGGTCACTAGCCGAGTCGATATAGCCGTGTCCGTCTGTCCGTCTGTCCGTCTGTCCGTCTGTCTGTCCGTCTGTCTGTCTGTCCGTATGAACGCTGAGATCTCGGAAACTATAAAAGCTAGAAGATTGGCATTTTGCATGCAGATTCTAGGAGTTCCTACGCAGCGCAAGTTTGTTTCAAAATGGTGCCACGCCCCCTTTATCGCCCACAATCGCTTATATACGATTTTAAAAATTTAAATATTTCGGAAAAGAAAAAATGCAGTTTTATTGTGTTTATCAATACCTATCGAAATGTAGAAGAAATTTTTCAAATCGGACCATTCGTTAAAAAGTTATGCGTGATCAAAGTTTCTATCTCCATCTCCCTCGCACTCCCTTTACCTGAGTAACGGGTATCTGATAGTCGGGGCACCCGACTATAGCGTTCTCTCTTGTTTTGACTAGTAAACAAGTCGGAAGGCTCAATGGCTGAAATTAATGCGATGGAAGCTTTTAAAGTAGTTTTATAAACTTTTAATAAAGTTTTCAACGACACTCAAGGCCCATATAGACATAACTGATCTCGACAGATCATCTCGTCACTGGTGTTACAGTGCGCTCACGCAACACGAACAGAAGACATTGCGTGTCGAGTGGGCGATGAAGTGGGCGCGCACTCACTAATGGCTGCAAAGAAAAATTGATGCAATTGAAGCCGGTAAAGAAGATCAAGATGATGAAGTTGAAGTCCCAACTTCCTGTGCGACCACTTAATAACAATTATAGTGCAGACTCTGAGGCGCAAAGATTTGTGTTGATAGATTTAACATGCAACCAATAAATAGAGTAGAATATAATATTGCTTTAAGAATGGTTTGATTTTGCTATGATGCCATTTCAAATAGTATATTACTAAATAAAAGCCGATGATGAAGGTTGGCTACCAGATCAAATAATTGTATTAATAAGTCGGTTCTTCTTAACCTTAGTTAAATTTGACAAGTGGTTTTCCTATTTATAATTTTAATTTTAATTATTGGTGGACAGCAGACCAATGTGCGTAGGTGGAGTGCTAGTCAGCTGGAATTTTTGGAGAGTGTTTGTGACCTGGCCTTTACTCATTTCTTAAGAATGTCTGAGCCAAATATAATAAGATTACACACATATCCACTTGGAGAGATGGCTGCAATTCCATGAGCTGGTTTTATCAAAAGACATTCAGAAGAACACGCAGAGAGACTGTTAACAGCGAAGAATTGTGTCATAAAGAAAATAAAGTAAGACGACAGATACACTTTTATTTCGCTGATGGTGACTAAAAGAGCGCTTTGTGACAGTGAAAGAAAACAAATAAAACTGCCAGGCAAATCAGCTCGCTCTCTCAGATCATTCACTAAAGTCCAAGGGTTTTGAACTTGGAGCTAAAAGAAACCACACCCTCTTCGCAGTGGGGAATTGTGAATGATCTCACGCTGGAAGTACGGGCCTTGATGTTTTATGTTCGACTTCTAGGTATTCGGATAAATCATAAAACTGCAAGGAATGCAAATCGGGTTAAACTTAGCGTGATATAGTGTGTGGAAACCACTTCCCAAATTGCTGAATTCATTTTTATATACATATGTACATATGTACACATGTATGGTTCAGCGATAAGACGTGCACTTGGAATTCAACATCCAGAATTAAACCTCACGTAACGCAACCATTTTTAATCGTGATTAATGCTTGTATGCTAACGATAAGAATTTCAAAATACAGTAAATATTGGTCACTACGCATTTATATGAAAATAATCGGTTAAAAACCCAAAGTTGTATATAAAATAACATAAACATTATCAGGTTCAATTAGACTTAACTTTAGTTAGAGTTCACTATTATTACTGCCTGGACATAAGAATTTATTTTATTTATTGTTTTAGTTCAGCCACTTTTTTTTGAAGCACAGGAAGTTGGTTGATTCATATCAATTCCAGAAACAGAGGTGAATAATGAGTCAGTGAAGAACTCCCATTTTGTAAATAATACAAACACTTTGCATTGCTAAATTGTATTTTCAGTAGGCATAGGGTCCAAAGTTTATCTTAACCAATCTTCACTGTATAAAGATAATTATTCATCCGTGAGATTTCCGACTTTCGGTGTCGCCACCTGGCGGCCAATGTCAGAGTCCCCCGCGGCATGATACTTAACTCCAATTAACTCAAATTAACGACTGACCTTGAAGTTGGAGCATAATCTTTGTGGCTTTTGCCTACGTCACACTTTAATGTTGTGGAATTCTCCTAGTTGAGGAAGTACTTTCCTTTCGCTGGGGAAAAGTGGAGCACTCACCCAAATCATCCATGGCGTTGTTTTTGTTTCGCTTTGCTGATGTGTTGGTGTATGTGTTTTCCGCTGCTCTCCAATTGGAATGCTTAGTTTATTGGATATATTTGGCACAGCCACACGCGTTTTAAATTGATGCTGATTGAAAACGAAGAGCACAAATCCACGCAAACACTTTTTTTCACTCGCGACTCGAAAAGCGCGGAGTTTCAATCGAGACTAAATATTAAGCTGTTGCCAGCGGTCGAATGGCGAGTATCGGTGGATTTCGCCGCGAGTCGGAGACGAGTTTTATTATATGAATCACTTTAATTTTGGAGCGGCGACGTCGGTAATAAACAATACAAAAAAAACATTGGAGCACGTACACGGACACAAACACTCCCACACTGGGGCAACGCGAGAGAGCCATAACAGCTGTTTGCCTATCGATAGGTGGTATCGGTATCGTTAAAAATACCGCGCTACAATACCTAGAAACTGGTAAATTTAAGCAAAATACGCATAATTTAACTGTGGTAAAAAAAAAACTTTAAAAATATTCTGGGCTGGCTATAGCTTTGAAGTTCTAGTAGCTAGTGTGTTTTCGGCGGTAACAAACTATTTGATAAATATTTCTATTGTTCAGTGAAATAAAAATTTCATAGTACATTTTCAAAATAATAATGGTGAGCCTACTCAAAATAACTTAAAGCATTGTTTAATGGCTAAGAATTAATGTAATTTGTTGTTTTTATAAACAATAATAATATTTAAAAATAGTTCGGAGATATCCAGATACTTATTAAAATGTTTGGGAAGACAAATAATTAATAAATTGGTTATTTTTTCCTTACTCCTCCTTAAATTAAATAAATCAAAATAACATCGTGTAAAAAACAACACAACTTCAAACGTATTTGTTTCACAGATCACTTCTAAATATTACACATATAAAGTAAAAAATATAACAACTTCTGATCAGGAATATAAGTCTTCGCAGATAACGGCTGTTCACTTTCGTTATTTAAAAGCAACAGAAAAATACCAAATATCAATGCCAGTTACGTCTTTCTGTCTATAAATTGCCTTTTTATCTGTGGTAAACAATGATTAGTTAAAAATCTGCCATATATCTCGCATTTTCAGTCTGGGTAAAGATTAGGCCGATCTAGTCGTGAATGCGAAATGGAAAAGAGAAGTGAAGCGCCGATAAAAAGCACAAAGTTTCGAAAGCTGAGCGATGTGGACATGACGGAGGTGCAGCTGAATAGTTTGGAGGACCTCAGATCCAAGGACAGTGTCGAAAATGGAAGCTTCCAAGGGGAGGGACATTCGGTACCTAATTCCAATAGTCCCGTCCAACACTCAAAGTGGTTCAGATCGCGGCTGTTTATCATTTCTGTGGTTTTCTCGGCCCTCTTGATGACAGCAATGTGTATTGGCTTTGTTGTGCACTACGGAATGGCTGGCGATGTGGGCGACATGGAGGAGGTGTCCTACTGGCCCGTCAATCTGCCCAAGGAACAGCAGGAGTGGTACGATCAAGGAATAGACGAGCTGAAAAAGGCCGTTTCCCGGGAATTCAATCGTCGTCGAGCGAAGAACGTCATACTGTTTGTGGGCGACGGAATGGGACCGAATACGGTGACAGCAGCTCGAATTTACGGATTCAAGGAGGAGGGACTGCTCAGTTGGGAGCACTTTCCGGACATGGGACTGCTGAAGACCTACTGTGCAGATAAGCAAGTACCGGATTCCTTTTCCACGGCTACGGCTCTCTTTGGCGGAGTCAAGGTCAACTACGAAACGGGCGGCGTGGATGCGAATGTTCCGCTGGGAAACTGCACCGCCTCGTTGAAGGAGGATCACCATGTCCAGACGATCCTCAAGTGGGCCCAGGTGGACGGAATGCGAACGGGATTCGTGACCACCACCCGGGTTACTCACGCCACTCCGGCAGCCCTCTATGCCCATGTGCCGGATCGTCGGTGGGAGTGTGAGACCGGAATGAAAGACGAGGACCGGGATCAGGGTTGTATGGACATAGCGCGTCAGCTGATCGAACTACCCACGGGTCAGAAAATTAACGTAATCATGGGTGGTGGTCGCCAGATGCTGGTATCCAATGTCACCGACTCACCAGCCGATCCCCTGGATACTTGGGCCAGCAAGTCGGCGGATGGCAGGGATCTCATCCAAGATTGGAGGCGAAAGAAAGAAGCCGACGGTGTATCCCATGCCGTAATCCAAAACAATCGTGAGTTATGGAATCTCAATGGTCAGGACATTGACTATCTACTGGGCATATTCGCCAATGGACATCTAATGTACGATCATGAGCGGGATCGAGGTGAATCCGGCATGCCATCGTTGTCCAATATGACCCTCAAAGCGCTTGAAGTTCTGGGAAACAGTGATAAAGGATTTCTACTCGTGGTGGAAGCTGGCCTAATCGATCAGGCTCATCATCGGGGAACAGCTCGCAGGGCACTTAATGAGGTTCTCGAGCTAAATACCGCCGTGGAGTCCACTCTTTCCTTCCTGAAATCAACGGATCGCTTGGACGAAACTCTGGTTATAGTAACCGCCGATCATTCGCATAGTCTGACCATTAATGGTCACGCGGAACGAGGATCCAGTATACTGGGATTTGCCGGTAAATCAAAGACAGAACAAACGCCGTACACCACGCTGACTTATGGCACCAGCTATCAAGGATTTCAGGTGGATCCCGACACCCAGAAGCGTAGGGATCCGACGGGGGACAATATTTCCGATTGGGAATACACCCAGCAGGCAGCCATAAATACAGATGAAAATCTACACGGTGGATCGGATGTCACCATTCACGCAGATGGGGCCATGTCATACCTATTCCACGGAGTCCATGAACAGAGCTATGTGGCACATGCCATATCCTACGCCCTAAGGATCGGGCGGTTCCGGGATAGCTCCATTGCCGAAACTCTGGCTGAGCTGACGCCAATATAGCCAACCAAAACTCCACTTATACTCAGAAATATTCAGAATTATATATAGGAAAATTAATCTTGCCAAAAACTAGACCACTAATGGATATGGCTGGAAGTCCAACAGGATTTTAGATTAAGCAATGGTCTGCCAAATGCGACCAGTCTTGAATACCTGATTAAAACAAATAGCTGTTGATGCTAAAGAATTTTAAGTAATGAATTTGTTAAATGAATTGTTATAACATTTATTTTGTTTACCTAACCTGATAAAGTCTATTATCTTACTTGATTAAAAGTTCTTCTATTTTATAATTTTAGGCCATAAAACCCGTAAGAGAGTTCATTATCTCAATGGCCAACACTAAGATTGCTTTAGAAGCTAACAGAGCGTGATCTTGAAGGCTTGTGTTTTTGAAAAATAAATATACATGGTGGTTATTAAACGAGGCTGTTTTATTTTATTTTTAGTTAAAAATGGATTTGCTGCAGCTGAATGACGATTGCTTGGATCTCATATTTAGTTATCTAAAATTCGACGAATTACTGCCGCTCTACAATGAATTTGAATGTTTCGATGGGGCCATCGAAAGACAGCTGCACCGATTTAGGGATTTCAAGTTTAGCATGAGACAACCTCCTGTTTTCAACGAGGATCTACTGATTAAACTGGGTCGCCACCTGAACAGTCTCCACATCACCGTGGGCTACTCCACCAAAGACGAAGATGTCCTGCGATATTTAAACCCCTTATGCCAAGGAGCTTCGGAGAGTCGCCGAATGAAAGCCTTAAAATTGGATCATGCCAAGTGGTCATTTGATATATTGAGTGCCGTGGATAAAGTGGTTCCATCGCTGTTATTTTTGGACATGCGTCACTGCGATATGCGCGATTACCAGATAGCACAGCTCTTGGAATCGGCAGATAAGTTGAAGGCACTCGGTCTACTCCATGTGAACAATCAGACGGGAGATTCCTATCTTCAGCCGCAAATACTCAACAGGTTGCCATCACTGAGACTCATTCATATTACAATCCTAGGTCCAGTGCCCTTTGCTCTGGAAAATCTGGCCCACCAATGTCCACACCTGAGTTTCCTCGTCAGTGACCTAATTAATAGCGATATCAAGATTTATGGTCCACCTGCTAATATGCAGAACTATTATAGTTACTACAATGACTATTTCAAGATGCCTTGAGGACTCAATAATCATTTAAAAACGATCTCAATGGATTTGGATTTGGTCGTTAAAACTGTTTTCTAGTTCCCATAATTTTTTATATTTTTATACTTTAGTTTGCTTTTACTAATAAAGGCACTTTAAATGCATTTAAATGAGATTTATAAATATGAAAGATTTGTATTGTTTGTTAATCATTTCTTATATAACAATTTGTTAACTATAATGAATGTATATATATAATAAATAAGATCCGCAGCGATTTTTTATACAAAAATTTTTTAATACCTTCTATTTTTTATACCTAAATGAATTGAAACAACTTTTTTACAGAGAATAAAAAGTCTAAAATAACGGTTTTAGTGCGACCATATTTGTAGTTTTAAAATTTGAAATATAAGAATGGTATAAAAAGTATATTTTTGAGAACCTGACGGTATATTTAGTTACTTTTGGTCGGTCACACTGCATCTACATTTCATGCCGGCAAGCAATGCAAAAAGTTGACGAAATAACAAACTTATAAATAGCAATCGATTAGCTGGCAAATTAAATCCCCCGAAGATCAGGATGGTGGTGCGGCCATACAACGATGAGCTCAAGTACCTGGAGAAGGTGAGCGACCACTGCTGGCGGATCAAGAAGGGCTTCCAGCCGAACATGAACGTGGAGGGATGCTTCTACGTGAACAGTCGCCTGGAGCGCCTGATGCTGGAGGAGCTGAAGAACTCCTGTCGCCCGGGAGCAGTGGGTGGCTTCCTGCCGGGCGTAAAACAGATTGCCAATGTGGCTGCCCTGCCGGGAATCGTGGGTCGGTCCATTGGCCTGCCGGACATCCATTCCGGCTATGGTTTCGCCATTGGCAACATGGCCGCCTTCGATATGGATGATCCCCTGTCCGTCGTGAGTCCCGGCGGCGTGGGCTTCGACATCAACTGCGGCGTCCGTCTGCTGCGCACCAATCTGTACGAGAAGGACGTGCAGCCGGTGAAGGAGCAACTGGCCCAGTCCCTGTTCGATCACATCCCCGTGGGCGTGGGCTCCAAGGGCATCATCCCGATGAATGCCCGCGATCTGGAGGAGGCCCTCGAAATGGGCATGGACTGGTCGCTGAGGGAGGGCTATGTCTGGGCCGAGGACAAGGAGCACTGCGAGGAGTACGGTCGAATGCTAAATGCCGATCCCGCCAAGGTGAGCATGCGGGCCAAGAAGCGAGGACTGCCCCAGTTGGGAACCCTGGGTGCCGGCAATCATTACGCCGAGATCCAGGTGGTGGACGAGATCTACGACAAGTGGAGCGCCTCCAAGATGGGCATCGAGGAGAAGGGCCAGGTGGTGGTGATGATTCACTCGGGCAGCCGTGGCTTCGGCCACCAGGTGGCCACCGATGCCTTGGTGCAGATGGAGAAGGCCATGAAGCGGGACAAGATCGAGACCAATGACCGACAGCTGGCCTGCGCCAGGATCAATTCAGTGGAGGGACAGGACTACCTGAAGGCCATGGCAGCGGCTGCGAACTTCGCCTGGGTGAATCGCAGCTCCATGACATTCCTCACCCGCCAGGCTTTCGCCAAGATGTTTAACACCACCCCGGATGATCTCGACATGCATGTTATCTATGATGTATCTCACAATATTGCCAAGGTGGAGAACCACATTGTGGACGGCAAGGAGCGGAAGCTGCTGGTCCACCGCAAGGGTTCCACGCGCGCCTTTCCTCCACATCATCCCCTCATCCCGGTGGATTATCAGCTCACAGGACAGCCTGTCCTGGTGGGCGGAACCATGGGCACCTGCAGTTATGTTCTGACCGGAACGGAGCAGGGCATGCATGAGACCTTTGGTAGCACCTGCCACGGAGCGGTGAGTTTTGTAAATTCATATTATTTATTTAATGAGAAAATTGCAATGAAAATTTAGGGAAAATTAATATGACATGGGATTACAAAATGAACACAAAACATTAACTGGGTTTCTAATAGTTAATCCTTATTATAAGCATAATGCAAAGTGTGTCATTGGGATATTGGTTATTTATTTTCTTAAAGTAGTTAATTTTGATTATTTTTTAAAAATGATGAGTGCGAAAGCAATAACCCAGCAATTACTCAAAATTAGTCTAATTAAAGACAGCCCTAAACAAAGCAATTCATCATTTTCCAAGTCACGTTAATTTAAGACCCACATTTATTCCCTAACTTAGTATCAAATAAAATATTAAATTTGATCAAGAAAAATTTAAATAATTATATTAAATTCAACATTTTCATTGAATGCTATTTTCCTTTTTTTTAGGGTCGCGCTTTATCTCGTGCCAAATCCCGCCGCAATCTGGACTACAAAGAGGTGTTGGACAAGCTGGATCAGATGGGTATTGCCATTCGCGTGGCCTCGCCGAAGTTGGTAATGGAGGAGGCTCCTGAATCCTACAAGGACGTCACCGATGTCGTGGACACCTGTCACGCAGCGGGCATAAGCAAAAAGTGCATCAAAATGCGACCCATTGCGGTTATCAAGGGCTGATCTTAATTTATTTTTGTGATTAAATCAATAAAGATTTATAAATATACATCATCATGTTCTTTAAATAGGTAAGTGTTTTGAGATATTGATGTTAAAACTTATTGCCTTACACTTTTGAATATATTTAAATTAATATTGTAACTAAATATTCAAAGTTAACAGATGTTAATGGTCACCCTAAATTGGGGCTCTGTTAACGGCAGTGTTATCTCCCAGTCGCCGCATGTTGTGCCGTTAGCACCGGTCTGTTAGTTGTCAGCTGACAGCCCATTCAATTGGACTTGCTCCACGGCGGATTTCGGTTGAGCATTCGATTCAAATTAGTTCTAACAAAAACCATTAATTGCTATTTTTTGTAAAGTACACGACGGATTGCAATTGTAAAAGTGCATGTTAATCGATCGAGAGTCGTGGGTGAAATTAAATTAAAGAGTCATTGCAAATCGGCAGTAGTTTTCAGCTGCGCAGTAGGGGAAAACTAAAGAAATCCACACACTGTTGCCGGGCTTAATTGTAAGAACAAACAAACACATTCAATATGACAAACATGCGGCCACCGCAGAAATCCAAGTTGCTGAAGGTCGTCATATTGGGCGACGGCGGGGTTGGAAAGTCCGCCCTCCTCACGCGCTTCGTTTCGAATCGCTACGAGGAAAACAATTTCCACACCATTGGCGTGGAGTTTATGAACAAGGATATAGTCGTCGATGGCGAGCGCTTCACATTGCAGGTAAGGTTTTGGCTACTTCTCAGAATATTATATAATGCAATTATTACCAAAGTAAATACCATAAATCAATAAAAATAGTTACGGTTTTAAGGTCGTAGAACTTTTGCAATTTTTAGAGCAAATGCAACAGTTAAGCAAGATAGCGACAAGCCAAGCGTATTTCCTTTACGTGTAAAGCCCCCTCCTTTGCCCGATTTTCCCCTCATCTACGATCAACCCACCGGCATTTTGTTGATGTAAACACTTAAAAACTGAACAACGATCGAGCTTTGTTTTTCTTTCCCTATCATTCGTAGTACAGTGGTAATGTTAAATTCAAACGGCCTAAAAGAATAATTTCTAAAATGTTGCCTAATTTAATTTGTAATAAATATTTTTCTTAATAGTTCAATTAAGTTCAGTTAACAAAACAAATAAAAACCAACATTTAAATAAAAAATATTTGTTCGAGATAAGCCGTGTTTATAATAAGAAATTATAAAAATATTCTTCATTTTTAACAATGTTATCAATTTGATTTTTATTATTCATTTTTAATGAGTAGATTATGCGGTTTCACATTCCCAGAAAATATATAGATTAGTAGTTTTAAACACCAATTTAGGTAAACGTTGTCAAATCCCACAAGTTACCACTGTATCTGTACTTTTGTATATTTAAAGCTGTATCTCTTCCATCTGCCCCATGCCCACACACATATAGGTTTTAAATTTCTACTCAATTAACGTAGAGCTTGGCATTGCGAAAAACAAAACCGAAATAATAACAATAATGACATGTTCCCTCTATTCAGCAACAAAGTGGTTTTGTTTTATACGCCGCCGCAGTTTTTGTTCTCAATCTTATCTATTTCGCAATTGTTTTTCATTTATGCTTGTCACTTGTCTTCTAAATTATCGAAACCAAAACAAAATGCTGTTCACAGTTCGCCAAGCTCGGAAACTTATAAATATTCAAGCGCGTCTCAGTGAGTAAGCAAAGTGCAGCCAAGGTGGCGCGAATTGGAATAATGATTCTAATTAAACCAGCCGATTTTACCTGGTATAGAAAGTGCAGGAATGTAGATTGATAGATGATTAATCCCAGGAGAATTTTCCAAAATGGAAGAATCCAGAAAATATTTTTAGGTCACGGTTCGCTGAGCCGCAGAAGAACTCGTAGAAATGTGGACTCCAAAAGCCGGTATTGCAAAAAATGGGAATACGAAGGGTGCTTTTTATATGTTATATATTCTATATATTCATGTTACCATGTAAATTGCTTACGTTCTTATGTATACCCCTGTGCTGCTATATATTTCTTCATTGGAATTTTGTTATTTAAATAATAAAATTGCTCAAAAACAGATCAATAAAAAATATTTGATTAAAGTACATAACTTAAAAGCTATTAATGAAAAACATGTAAAATGTTTTACCAAAGGTACCTTGAAATTCTTGATGAAAGCAGATCCAATTATTTATTTTTCGAGTAATTTGCTTATCGCCGCCACTTTGTTATCAGTTACCGGTTCTGACTATTTCTTAAACGAAATATTTGTTTAGCCCACAAAAAAGGCGAGTATATGTGCTGATGTAAGTGAGTCAGGTATGCAAACACTCGCTTTGGGACATTTGCCTGATTCCCAGCTAGTTCATTTCTAAATCGAATGCAAATTTTAATAGAGCGTTAATTGGTTCGTCAATTGAATCAAAGTTGATTGCAGCATTTATTGAGATTGTATATTTTCCCACACTACACAGATATGGGATACGGCTGGACAGGAGCGATTTCGGGCGTTGCGCACACCTTTCTACAGGGGATCGGACATCTGCCTGCTCTGCTACGCCCTCGACGATCGGGACAGCTTGAAAGGATTGACTCTGTGGCGCAACGAGTTCCTCAACTATGCAGACGTAGACCAGGACAAGTTCCCCTTCATCGTGGTGGGAAATAAGGTTAGAATTATTGAGTAGACTAAAAATTTAGGACTTAATATTTCTAGAGCATATATTTATATTATTGCACTAAACCATTTTTAAATAGGAACTTTCTACTTTAAGCAACTAAAATATACATTTCATTCCCTTCATTAAATTTAGACATGCTTCAAAAAATAATTTAATGTTAAACTACTATTTTATTTGTGTGCCTAACATAGATATTATAGTTTTTAGAAGGATTCAACTTTATCGGCAGTGAAAAGTTATCTTAAGCATAATCATAAGAACTAATTTCTGTTTGAATATTTAAATATTATAAATAGGGACGTATTTTTCCTATGAATATTAGCTTCCAATACTAAGAATGTTTATTTTTTCTTATTATAACTTCTAATCTTCTTAAATTTTGTTTTCAGAACGACATTCCGGCGCAGAAGCGACAGGTGAACTTCGAGCTAGTGCAGCAGTGGTGCGCCGACCAGAAGATCGCCTGCCACATCGAGACGTCCTCGAAGGCGGCGACCAATGTAACCGACGCCTTCGTCCTTGGCCTTCGCCAGTGGCGGCACATGGAATGCGTGGCGGAGGCGGAGCTGCGCCAGCAAGGCGACACCATCGACCTCACCCGCCCCATTCGTCTGGTGCAGCGTCGCATCTGTTGCACGGGCGGTGGCGAGGGGCAGGCTGCGGATGGCGGCGATGACGCCATGCGAAGTCCGGGAAGCAAAATGTTTGGACAGAAGCGCAACACAGCAAAGGCGCCGGCCACCAATTATAGGCTATGAGCAGACAGACTGGAGCTGCCAGGGAACTTACGCTTAATTTAACCACTTACCCCACCGGGTTGACCTTCAGTGCTTTTCATTCCGCGAGGGGAAAGTGTCCCAGACCAAAAAGTAATCAATTGATGTTGTTTACATTTAAAGCGATTAACCTGAAGCTGATGATATTCTAAAGAAACGATGTTTTTAAACGAACTACTTAAGAGCAAACGGCACAGATAACATTAGCTTTATAACGTCTGTTTTGGCCATTTATCTAACAAATAAGTAGGTTTGAATATTTTTTGGTACGCTTACAAATATGAAAGTAGGTTTGAATATTTTTTGGTACGCTTACAAATATGAAAGAATCTATTATGACTACCAAATTGTTATTAAAATATCTATTCTATTAGTTTCTGCGGTATCCCGAAATATGTTTTATTTCAGATAGAAATTATTCTTTAATTTAATTGTTGTACAGCATACAAAAATTGAATACTCTGATACTGTATAACAGAAAAACCAAGTGTCTTATAAAAAAACAAGCTTTGGTGCCTTATAAAGCATTAAAAATCATAATTTATACAAAACAAACACTTTTTGTACCACAAATATCTATGGCAAAGTATTAGAGTGCCTTAAATTTATTTATCTGAAAACTGTGCTGAAAAACCATTAAAAAAAGGTCTACAAAAGATAAGAAAATATACCGCATGTCTATACGAATGTGTGTTTATATTTCAACAATTTGTTTTGAATGAACAATAGTAACATGATATAAATACGCTTACCCCGGATTAAATATAATTTGTAGGTATAACACTTTTTCTGGATGCGATCGAGGCTCCGATCCTGATTAAGACTAAGGCAAACTCTAGGCGCTATTCACTAACAGGACAAGCGTATGACAGATCGAGTGCTTAACTATAACGTGTGCTTAAAATTGGGACTTGGGGGAGTTAATTACATATCACTTGCAGCAGCTAAAACCAGATCACTTCTTCTTGTAGCCATACGAGTTGATGGTGTCGAACTCGGAGTCGCACTTGAGCAGCAACTGGTACCACTGGTCACTATCGATGCGGCTGGCCTCCCGGAATCCTCCGTAGGCAGCTGGCAGGCACTTGGGCGACATGTACTTGTGCAGGGACTCGCGATCGGTGCCATGGAATATGATCCTGCTGCGCAGCTTCTCCTTCAGGAATGGCTTGAATAGTGCGAAGACCACCTGGAAGATCTTCGGCTGGTTCACAATGTGTATGGCCTTGATCCTCAGTGGCACCGAATCCTGCAGCCAATCCACAATTCTCTTGGCAAACGGCGGCGTAAACTGCCAGGTTTGCTGCAGACTTAGGCCATCCATATCGAAGATCACAACGGCACCGCAGATCTGCGTTTCCGGCTCCAGCATGGCCGCCTCCAGGAACAATACGGCTCCCTTGAACACTTCATCCAGGGTGACCTGCTTGTGCTTCCAGCGCTCTAAAAAAAATTTAAAATAAATTAATAAAGAATTCATTTAATAATTTCCCAGAAATCTCTTAAAAATTGGTCAAGCTAGTTCCTAAACATTAAATCACACAAATGGGAGTGCTTCAAAGATTGGTTTAAACAAATTATTAATGAAAAAATAACAGAACCGTTTCGAACAAAGATAATATTTCTATTGTAAGGCACATATTAGCATGGGCCATTAATTAAACCAGATTTTTAGAGATTCCTGTGATAAATCTAGTCTATTTTTGGTGTACTTACTGCCCAGTTCCAGAACCAGAATGCGACGCCCACACTGATCTCGATTGGGGAAGACGGTGAGTATGTTGTGCTTAAAAATGTTGGCCTCGTTCGAAGGCTTCAGGTTGTTGTACACATCAGAGTGCTTCACCTTGAAGGAGTAGTAGCGCTTGATCTGTTTAAGGGTCAAATATAAAGTTGTTATTTCATTTCAGTTTATACTATTATTAAAATCTTACCAGATCGCGAGCACTCTCCGGGTAATACTTGCACGGCCGCAGATATCTAATCAGCCACTCCTCGTTTCCCTTGGGATAGAGCAAATCCGTCTCCGCTGAAAAAGTATTAATAAATTAATCGACCACACCTCCAGTATCATAAAAGTCACAAGCTTGAAAAAAAACCCACACTTAAATTAGGTTGATCGGTTGTACAGATGCATTTAAGAAGCCAATGGTATTCTGCTATAACGTATTATTAAGTTATGCAATCAAATCCTCTCAAGGGTGTGATACTTGTTATTAGTGACACGAAATCGTAAACTAATAATATAGAACTTTACGTTCAGTTGTTGTGTACAACTTGATTTCTAATGTTTGACTAGCGTCTAAACTATTGCAGGCACTTTGTTTCAGAAGTGTACAAAATATATGGATGCACTTGCAAAAATATTTATTTTAAATATAAAAAAACCTGCACAATTAGATACTTAACAAGAAAGGAAAGCTAACTTCGGGCGGAGCCGAAGTTGAAATACCCTTGCAGAATATTCTGTAAATTATATTCTCCAAAATTATTTATATGATGCATTGTTAACACTCATAAAAATCCCAACTTCCTAACTTTAAAAACACCAAAGTTATGGAATTTCCAATCGTTCAGTTATATGACAGCTATAGAATATAGTCGGCCGATCCTTATGAAATTTGGTATGTCGGATTGATTGGCCAAATATAAAACTCATAGAAAATCCCAACTTTCTAACTTTACAAACAACAAAGTTATGGCATTTCCGATCAATCAGTTATATGGCAGCTATAGGATATAGTCGGCCGATCCCGGCCGTTCCGACTTATATACTGCGTGCAAAGGAAAGAAGGGTGTGTGCAAAGTTTCAATTCGATATCTTCAAAACTGAGAGACTAGTTCGCGTAGAAACAGACAGACAGACGGACAGACAGACGGACAGACAGACGGACAGACAGACGGACAGACGGACATGGCTATATCAACTCAGGAGGTGATCCTGATCAAGAATATATATACTTTATAGGGTCGGATATGTCTCCTTCACTGCGTTGCACACTTTTGACCAAAATTATAATACCCTCTGCAAGGGTATAATAAGAAATTTAATTTGTTCACTTCTAAAAAAGACTTAAAATGAATTTAAATTATTCAAAAACCGGATTGTACAAACATTAAAATAAGACTTAAGACCTGTCAAAATTAGGTTTTTTTTAATCACTGACAAAAAATTGTTCTCAATAACAAAAGTATATTAAACTCATTGCTTATTCATGAAAGGTTACAAGTGAGCATTATTCGTTTTAAATTGAATATATTTTAATTAAATATTCAAAATCTGATGGCTGTTGATAATTGCGGTTTCGCCGCAAATTATATGAAAAAGTGGAAACACCTGAATAATAAGTATTTAATTTTTTCTTTACAAAAATCATATAAATTACTTTATTTTCTGCTTGGTTTTGCTTGTTACAATAACAATCACTTATACAGTATACAGGTTTCATTTAAACAATTTAGTTTAAAAATAAACTGACACGAATTAAATATGGGTTTATTGATTAAAAGGTTAGATCCTCTTGTCTTTTTTTTTTAATTATCTTTTTTTTTACCAGACCTAATTTTAATATGTATGCGTATGTATATATTTTTTTATAAAATACATTTTTTGAAGTATTTTTTTTTTTAATCCTATTAAAAAGTATATATTTCTTAACTAAAGGTAGTCTATTCCTGATCATTACTTACCCTCCAAGAGGCGGGCCAGCTCCTTGGCGGCCTCCTTCTGGCGCTCGGGGGTTTCCCGGAGCTCCTTGATGGCCACCTCCTTTCCCTGGGCCGTCGGCTCGCCCAGGTCGAACTGGAGCGTGTAGTCGCCCACCTGGAGCGTGGGCAGTTGGTCGATATCCGACAGCATTGTGGGCACTCCTGGAAGGAAGGCAATTTGGATTCAGTTAGCAATTGCTTCTGTACTTTGAGCTTGAGAGACAGGTTTTTTCACTCGGCGCACTTGGAACTTCGGTTCCAACTAAATAACTTAAGCTAACTGACAACAATTGCCAATTAGTTGCCCATATAATGACGGCGGTACTTCACAATTACTTACTCATTTTGCAATTGTTGTTGCTCTGCGCTCAACTGAAATTATTCTGTGATAATTTTCAATTTTTTTCTAAGCGTTTCGCGTTTAATATTTGCGATCTCAAGTTTCAGTTTGCCTAATGACAAATTGTGCACGCTATTTATAGGGAAAGAGGGTAGAAATTTAAATATATTAATGATACAAGTGACTCGGAACCGGCTCAAGGGAGAAACTGCATTGAATTTCTAGACTTCCCCACCGATCGATTGATCACCTTATTGATCACCTGGCCAACCTTCACCTTGACATTCGCAACTTATAACGGAAGACGAAGCGAGGGAATTTGCATTTTCGCAAATCGCTGGCCCGCAAAGATAATCATTATCATGGCTAATGCAATTTTTGCAGAGATGCTATCGAGCTGTCAGAAAAAACATTTTTTTAAAACCTTGAACTCAATTCTCGAGACGTTTGTGACACGTTCTACTTGAGCGAAATTCTAGTAAATCTAGTTTTTAATTGCGATACTAGTGCTCAGGGTCTGAAATTAGCGCCATAGATTTCCCATCTTGCTGATTAATGAAGTCAAATTAGAAATTAGCGCCATAAATTTTCCATTTTGTTGCGCAGCTCGAAATGAATCGAAAACAAAAGACTTGGAAATTAACATCCGACGAGGTGACATTGAATTTTTCTACCAACTTCGGTTAGATGGGCCAGGTGATATGCTAAAGATCTCGACTATTTTCGCATTCAAAAATGAATTTTTAAATTATTAATATTTTGGCCAAGCATTTGTCTGGGAAAATACGAGATCTTAAATAGTACACACGGATCACAACACAAACCGAAACTTGTTTGGGCCAAATGGCTAAATGACTAGTGGCTAGTGGCTAACAGTAATCCGCGAAGAGGGTCTAAAAGCCAGCTGAGTTACGCGTGCAACGGAGCCGAAAGCCCAGATGAAACTGTTGCGGCCAAAAGCGCGAGTCTGAGATTTTATGCCAGGCCAAGAATCGAAACTGGATTTGTGAAGAGAGCGCCCAGAGAGTGGGTGTTGCCGAGCGATGCGCTTCGAGCTTCGAGTGTTGCCAAAACAGATTATTATTTTTTTAATAAGGTATGACTTTTTAGAGACGATTTTCTAAAAATATATTCCACGTTTTGATACTAAATAAATACCATTTTAGCTTGCCATTTTAAAATGGAAATTCATAAAAACCAATTTTTTATAGGTCATTTTTCGGTACTGCGTTAACGAGTACTTTACTTAATCGTTCTGAATCGGCGGTAGAAACAGGGATTTATAAAAAGTTAATACAATTAAACCCAATCAATTTTTTAAGAAAAGGGTCCTTTAAATCACAATTCAGAATTCAAATTTTCTAAAATCTAGAAAACCTGGATAATTTGGAGTATTATTCTAAAACCTTCTATATTTTACTTAATATGTGTTGTAGATAGATATCAAATAGTATTTCCATTAATCTTTATAAGCAATAACCACTTCAAAAATTCATATTAATATTCAAAATGGGGTAAGAAAAAAAGATTTTTTTCAATTATAAAAGTGGACATCTCAATATAAATCTGAACTTGAGCACGACATTCACGTGTGTCGACCAGAGAGGCGAGGTGTGAGATATTTAGAGTTTGCCCCGTGAGAGAGCTTAATCTGGGTGCATCGTCATTGGGAAATGATGCCACCTCAAGCCGGTTTCAGTTTCGCTTTCAACTTCAACGCTTTCTGAGCCCACCTAATTTATTCGGGTTTTCTTCAAGTGTAATTGTTCAGAGTACAGGGCGGTCAAAAATCCCTCGGCATAGGCATTTCCTACGGCGACCCTGAAACTCCGTGCTCTGTGCTATCCGGTTTCAATGCTGCCCCGCTCTACGCCAATTATTGCTTACACCTGTTCGTCAAAATTACACTTGGGGTCATGCCAATATAGCACTGTCAATCAAAGTTATTGGGATCTCCCAAATTCCACATTCAAAACAATCAATTCAATCCTTTAAATTATAATACTTAAAAAAAAAAATAATTCTCAATAAAATATTTTTTGAGAACTAAAAGGTTTATTATTGTTAGTTGATTGTGATACTAGAAGCCGAAAAATTTGCAAACATTTAAAAATAAATCAAATGAAGAACAAGGCTTGGTAAATTCTTTTTTTTTAATAGCAATGTCTTAATTAAACTTTGAATAGGAACTAATAAAATTTTAAAATTCAGTTTAATAAACGAATACTGAGTATTAGTAAGAAAATACATGAATTAGTAAGGAAATACATGAAATACTTTTGATTAACACCATATCCGTTACACCTATCATATTTTTATGTCCTAGGTTTATAACCCCATGTGTAAGGCAGGCATATTTGGTATAATTAACACGTCTCAAAGCTCAGCACCCTGTGCTTTGTAGACAGAAAATGTTTTGCCGCCCGATTTTGGACAAATCGGTTCAATCGCACGATCGCACGTGCGAAGACTTCGGCCATTCATGGTTTTACGCTTCGTTATACTCTCGATTTCATTTGGGCCTGTTTCGGACTATTGGTCTATTTTTATTAACGAACTTGAGGTGGATGCTGACGAAACCTGAGTGCTATAAAACGACGACTTGGGAAAAAGCTAAAATTTAAAAAATGTAATATGAGTAAATCTGGGGTTAAGATCCCTTTGCAATGTCAGCTCTCGCCCTTCGGTTTCTTGCAAAAAATTAAAAAAAACACTACATGAGAAACATGATTTTGAAAAACCTGACAATGGCAAGGGCAATCCCAATGTACAAAGTGCTTTAACCTTACTCTTAAGATAATAAAAAGTACATGTAAACTTTAGTAAAAAAATACAAAAAGAAAAGTAACATAAATACCTGTCCACTCATGCCTGCAATATTAAATTACAGTTGAACATAACTAGTCGACTTACTAAAAATATCAAAAAAATAAAAAACTTAAATAATATTAATATATTATATTAATCCTATATATTTTATTAAGTTAAAGATAAAGTTTTGGTTTTTCAATATTAGTTTTAGGAATATCAGGGATATTGTTTGTATTAATAACCTATAAAACGTTACTTGCGATAACTATTATTTCAATACTTCAATATATATGCACTCTATTTTTTATTTCTGGTTACTTGTGTAAGACTCATTTTTATTATTATATAATATAAGCGCTGTAACTTAAATAATTTGTAATAAAGTTTACAGTGTTAGTTTTATCAGGTTTTATTATGACCTTAACTGTAGGCATGCGCAGTATCTGCGCCCACGCTTTGCCATGCAAATTTGCTGTTGCAGTACAGATAATTCTAAGGAAATGTATTAAATATTGTTTATTTGATAACGTTAGTAGTAATTTATTTCTACAGCGAGTTTTTACTGTTGACCCTCACCAATGTGGGCAAATTTAGTTGGAAAAGAGGGGGCCGCTTCGGAGGGCAGGCTCCTCATCGCAGATGCAGCGGTCAACATTGCCATGACGATGCAAACCGACAACACGATATAACTACATGAAAAAACTGTTGAACGCGATAAGTATTGCACATGCAAATGCCAACGCAAATAAATTAATATTTTTTGCCGAATTGTTCAGGTCGGGAGCACCGGATCGAAGGCACAGTAAATGGGTCAATGTCGCGAGTTACTGAACTTTACTTGAAATTCTCGACCGACGAACGCAAAAAAGGAATACTTGCAAAAATAATGAGGAAAAGGCAATGCGAAAAATACAGCCAGTCAGTGATGACCACTGTTAAACAGTCACCACTCTGTAAATCACACTACTTAGCATATCTATAGTTAAATTAGGTGACCCATATTATTTTTATTGAAATCATATAGTCAGGGCATTTAAATGAGGTAAAGAAAATTTAAATTGGTTCTTATCTCATACGGTAATGGTTGAACTAATAGAAATGTAAGCTTTTTTTACCAAAGAAAAATGACTAAATAATGCAAAAAAGGACATTAAAAACAAAATATAATTTGTTAAAGAAAACATCAGAAATTTTACGATTATCTTGAAATTGAAATCGAGTTACAGAAAATTCTAAAGCTTGACAGTGGCGTCGTACAAAATTAAAATGAAGATTTACTAACCTTAGTTAAATTAAATCTGCTAATCCAAAGATATATGAATGAAATCCTTTTTGGGCCGTCTTTTGACACTGATATAGTGAGCTTGGATCGCGTTTAGAGACTGAAAATATAAAGCTGCTTGTCAAATCGTTTTATAGCCGCCCCATTTATGTACATATATACTGCGTTCATTACATATATAGCAAAGTTATCAAGTATGTACAAATGTCGGTCGGAATAGTCGGGCATTTAAAAAAAGGCCAACTCGATTTAATAGGTCATTATAAGCGACTAAAGTCGAGTCAAAAATCGTTAAAGATCACGTCGCGAATCGCCTATGGTGATCTTTGTTTTTGGGGTTTCTTTGATAAGTCAAGTTTAAATTTTATTTGTGAACTCAGCATAAATGTTATGCTTTTTCCATTGTTTTAGGCACTGTTAAAAAATATTGGTTTGTAGGGCGTTTCTCACAGTGTAGTGCAGTTAATCGATTCTCTACACCAATTAAAATTATTAAATATAATGTTTAAGTAAGTACACTGTAACCCGACTTATTCATCTTATATTGGTTAACTTTTTTAGCTTTATACGCACTTTAAACAGTAAAAATAAATAAATGGTGCATTTAACAGACCGGTGGAAATTTCTCATTCTTTGTTTATCAATATGTGCAATACAAAATGCAGTATTTTGTAGCTGCATTTTCACTGGATTATTTATTCTCGCTTTTCGGAGAAATTCTCATCGAAGCACTTGCGAAAAGTACACTTCTTATATTTGTTAAAACGTAAATCGTGGAACACTTTAATAGCTTTCGACACAACCATATTATTTTTCGTGATAATATTCCTCTGGGTAAACACCGTTTTTCGAGATTTTTTAATCTCGTATAACCATTTCGCACAGTGTATCGCGGTTAAACTTCTGATGGTTACGCGACTTGGTCGTAATTAGACTTGAACTTTTGAACGCTCCGTACACAACTAGTTTAAAGACTAATCGCCTCTGTGACTGAGTAAAAAACTTGTTTTAAATCTCTCTTACGGGTCGTGAATGTGGTCAGCTTAACGGGTAGTTAATACTTTGGTTATCACTCTTTCAACCACAATGATTTTCTGGCAGTCAGTAGCTACTTTCGACTTGCGTGTCCGCGATCCACGATCAAGTGATCAACTGACGGGGGCTGTGGGTAAAGCGAGCTCATTTGCTTTTAGTTTTAAGCGCGGGCAATTAATTAAGTATTTCGCTGCCTGCCGTCGTTTCCAAATGTATTTCAATTTCATTTTCTTGCACTTGCTTGAGCCCATTCTGCGTGTCGGATCGTCATTCCGCCATTCCGTCCAATCGCCAGTCAATCACCTTCGCCCATGGAGGCAGAGCTACTGCTACGTCAGGCTTTAAAGTTCGGCGGATTTTCGCTTGACAGTCGATTGCAGTTAGCTTAGGCAAAGTACAGCACGCTGAAAGTTAAAAGTAACCCACTGATGGCATTAATCAATTCTCGAACACGCAATCCCAACGACAGCTGTTGATACGCACAACGCTCGGTATAGACAATCAATTATCTACTATTTACATGCATTTAATTTGAATGTCAAATCCAGATTTAGAGCTTAGCCTATGACAGTTACAATTAATGAGAGTCGTTTACATATGAATACACTTATAAGTTCTACAAAATCGATCTATGGCCTAGATTCATCCATTCATTCCATTGTATTGTCGAGTATAAAACGTATGTTTGACTAAACGAAGAGATATTGTGCAGACAATTGTTGCTAGATATTGCTTACGATGAACTACAAAAGCGTTCTCGGATGTTTTACAAGATTAAAGCTTAGACTACATATAAAAGGTTCGGTTATTAATATGTCAACGATATTCACTGCTAAAGTCTTTAGTAGCGCTTGAGTGTACGAATAGTTACTCTTAAGTACAAATCAAATCTAATTGGGGGAATAGTTATTTACAATACAAAAACGGGGACTCCTGGCAGACTGTTAGCCCACTGGAGTCGGCCGAATTCTTGTTCTGCGACTCCGTCGCCGTCTCTGCAATCATTTGGGTCGAATTTTTTCGTACATGAACTTTTGCACGTGCTTGTTATCCGGCTGCATAAGCTTCTTCTTGTTGAACTCGAATTGGGTCAGTGCAAACTCGTACAGATCGTTTTCCATTTGCCAGATTTTAGTCTTTTGAATAGCTTTTATTGTCGATTCGCTCGGCGGCAGCTTGGATGAAGTCACCCGCAGATGAGATTTGTTTGAATTATGATAGTGCTCACGAAAGCCGTGGAAAATTCTGTAGAAGGAAACATATTAGTAATGAATAAAATTAAGTCCCAACGCATCGTCCGTTAATGCAATTAAGTGTTGATTAAGACGGGATTTTCCAGGAAAGAAAAAGGAAAGTAAATCTCACCTGGGCAGTGATCTCTCCAGCAGATCTACAAACTCGTACATCTGCTCGGTGACTCCAACTAAGAAGTACTCGTTGACTAGATTGCGCTTGGCCTGTTCCAATGCCCAACTGCTACCGGGTTCCCAGCACTCGGCAGCGTGGCCACAGAAGAAGGGTATTTGGAGCCACATATTTTTGGGATCACAGTCGGGTTGTTTTTGTACCACGCACTCATCGAAGGTCTACGGATAAAGGTAATATATTTAATTGTTCCAATGAAAAATAATTTAAATATACTAACAATTTTATTGCCCGCCTTCTTGCGCACTAAATTCGGTCGGTAGTTGTCCCCAAAGCGTAGAAAGTAATAGTAGGAGACCAGTCTGTCCAGAGGTTTGCGGACCAGATTTATATAGATGGGCTTGTGGGCGATTTGGAACCTGCGAAATAGGGATGCTACTTACTACTTCTGAATTAAGATGGTGTACGTACTTGGAGAACTCCAGGAACGCCATGTGTCCGTGATACAGAGCTGGCTTCATCTCATTCCACCTGGAAACGTTGCGCACGAATTGAATTTGGTTCGGAAGCGAGAGGACGTGCATATTGGCAGTCACATTGATGTGCAGCACATGGAATTTGTTCAGCTTGCACAGATCGTAGGCGATGTTGACGAAACTGGTGGATCCTGTCTTTGGAACGCGATTGTACAGCACCACCAGGTGCTCCTCGTAGTCAAAGTCGTCGGTGGATGAGGAGGCATGCTGATCGGGGCTCAGGGATTCACCCAGTTTGGACAGCGGCTTGAATGCTGTGTATTAGGAGTAGTAAATTAGGAACTGATATCGCTTCCAGGTCTCAACTCACCACGTTCCAAGCGAATCTCTGACCAGAGCAACCAGTAACCAGCGCAGGTCAGCACGCACAGGGCTATCAAAATCAGCCAGTGTGTGGGTCGCAGCAGAATCCACATCTTAAGCAGTTTCCTAATCATGCCTTCAGTCGGTTTGCTTTAGTGGTCAGCACTACAGCTCATTTCAGGTGAGTAATTTCAGCATAATTTGAAGTAGTTTTGCTTGTTTTTTATCTGCAAACAACTCAGTGCGGTGTTGGTCAGCGCTGCACAGCAGCTGCTCAGCAGTGTTGCAAACTGCTGAAATAGGTTTGTCGGAATGTGCAGTTGCAGCAGAGATGAGCAGTTAGCTTTAAGAGAGAGATGAGAAATACCTATATTCCATCACGGAGATTTGTCTGCATCCTGATCTCAGTGTCCTGATCTCGTGGTCAGTGTCACTTACATCATATACTTGCTACAAAGCTAACTTATGTTTAAACCACTAGTCACATGATATTAATGGTCAAAACCCACCCAACATTATTTAGACAAAAATGTATGCAACAAGTGGAACATATATTTGTTGGTTAATACCAACGTATAATGACAAAAGCCTATTTTTCTTCCATTAATAATCTGTGCGGTACGTATTGATTTTATATTTTACAGTGTGGGTCGTAAGTGAAAAAATTAGAAACAAAAATCGCTTCAGTTGAATAAATTACTGATAAACTTTTTAATAAGGTGTGTTAGCTCACAATATTAAACATAATTGCCAACAATAAAATGTATATTATAAATTCTGATTTGGGCTGTAACTTCGAGGTTTATTAAAAAATGTAGTTTATTTTAGTATGTACGACCAAAACTGATTACAATCTCTATAGTCTCAATGTACACCTCTACTTCCAAACAACTATAGATATGGTTTCTTGCTTTGGAGCCTCGCAAACATATTTAAGTAAGCTGCTATTATGATTATTGCAGGGACGATCGTTAAGTTGGATTTCCGTGGAATGGCCGTATATGTAGCCCAGGTGTATGCAATGCTCTATACCGCCATTATAGTCGGGTTGGTCAGGAGCCCACCGAGTTATTTTTAGGGGCTCAGCATTGGTAAACCAAGTGTGGGTGCCGGTTTTTCCCAGGTCATTGCCGGATGTCCAGTGCTCCGACCGTTCTCCATTCTTTTTTAAATGTGCAGCAACGGCATCAAACTCCTGGTTGGTTTCGAAGGTCACCAATTCGGATCCCAACTTTCGGCAGTTTCCATATGCAGTATACCAATTTACCTTATCCTGTCCAAAGTAATAGAATCCACTTCCGATCTTAATGAAGGGACTCGAGTCTATGGTAATGTTGTTTGGGTTTCCTTAAAATTTGGGTTAAGCTATTAAATAATAATTACATTTTGTATACGTTGCTTACCAGTAGTATTAAAATATGAGAATTTCTTGTAAGAAAATCCCAATTTAAAACTCGCGAGAACCAAAAGGAGTTGAACGAATTTTTTCAACATCTTGCTGCTTTCTACTTAACTCGGAGGTGTTTGAAGCTCTATTTATACCGGTGGTGTACATATGCTGACATTATACATATGTGTTTGTCTGTGTTTTGCATTGTACTTGTGAAGACAGAAGATCAGCAAAGGTTCAATACCCATGAGATAGGGACTGATAGAGACTTATTAATATATATGTATACATCACCTGCAATCATAAATCCGTACTCACTGATTGCTAAACTTGAAGAAATAGGATGAGTCAATTTTTCCTTCTTAGAAATGCACAAAGAGCAAGCATGACAAAGGACGGTAAAAGTCATTAGTCGGCGAGTCAAAAAAATACAGATACTTTAAAACAGTAATTAAAATGGCCATATCTTAAGGGGTAAGATTTTTCGGCGCGCAAAACACTCACACTTATGATATGCCAGCAAGGATAAAATATCTTAAACACAAGAGAATTCAAACATTTAAAAAGAAATCTAATTCTTTTAGAGCTTTAGGATAGTTTCATCCGATTCATTTAAGTCTCACCAGGCTAACATTAAATCGTAAATAATCCCTTTACTGAACCAGAAAGAAATATGAAGTTAGCTTTGAATGGACATACAGCTTCGGAAATTACAAAATCTAAATCAAACATTTCTTTATCCATTAATTAATCGAATGAAAATGAAGATAACTGAACTGCCACAGCCGATTCTAAAAAAATGTTGAATGAGGTATGCTAGATTAATACGTCAGGGGAATGAATCCACGGCTTTAGACAAGTTTAGCAAATGGGTAGAATTTAATCTGCAGCAACTACTAACAAAATAAGTAAAACACACGATTGAAGTGAGTACTTTTTAATTGTTCTCCATTAAGAAAAAAGCTAGATAGGTCGGCTGGACCAAAGACCAATATAAACAATGATTATATTGGTCTTTGGCTGGACGTCACCCTGTTGCGCTTTGAGCAACACTGATGCGATGAATGTGACCATCGCTGCCGGCTGATAATACCAAACAATGCCAATATTCTAGCGCCTATTTTTGCGAGGTTAAAATAAATTTTGCAAGCCGGCTGCAATTGCAAAGTACAGTGCCAGTAGCTGATTAAATTAATTGAAAACAAAATAAACTTACAATGTCTGCGTCCAGCTTTAACTTCGCCAGCATGGCGGCCCAATCTGGCCGGGAGCAGGGACTTTCATTCCAAGACAAGGCACTCACCTGGGACACAGCCGCCGATGGTGAGTGAAAAAGCCGATTTCGTCCTTCATATGGTAGCTAAATCAAGGCTCCTTATAGTCCAGGATGTGGTGGATGCCCTTAACAAACAGACTACGGTGCACTACCTCAATCTGGACGGGAATACGCTAGGCGTGGAGGCGGCCAAGGCGATTGGTGAGGCTCTAAAGCGTCATCCGGAGTTCCGAAAGGCGCTGTGGAAGAATCTTTTTACGCGTCGCCTCAAATCGGAGATTCCGGATGCACTGAAGAACCTGGGAGCAGCTCTAAATGTGGCGGGGGCTAAGCTGACAGTTCTCGACCTTAGCGACAATGCTTTGGGACCCAATGGCATGCGGGGATTGGAAGAGTTCCTGCGATCGCCCGCCTGTTATTCCCTGCAAGAGCTACTACTGTATAATTGTGGCCTGGGTCCCGAGGGCGGCAGCATGCTGTCCAAGGCTCTGATTGATCTCCATGCCAATGCCAAGAAGGCTGGATCACCGTTGCAGTTGCGCGTCTTTGTCGGCGGACGTAATCGCCTAGAGAATGCCGGCGCCAAGTCCCTAGCCACCGCTTTCAAAACCCTCAAGACCTTTGAGGAGATTGTCCTGCTGCAGAACTCCATTTACTTCGACGGCGTCGAGGCCCTGGCGGAATCTTTTAAGGAGAATCCGCATCTAAAGGTATTGAACATGAACGATAACACACTAAGGTCCAAGGGAGCGGAAAAGATCGCCGAAGTCCTGCCTTTTCTACCCTTGTAAGTTTTTGTTTGGTTTAAAAGGAAGGTTAGAAAGTAGTTAATTTAAGACTCGCTTCCTTTGCAGGCTGCGGGAATTCAACTTTGGCGACTGCCTGATCCGTACAAATGGCGCGTACCACTTTGGAGAGGTTCTGGAGAACTATAACGAGCAGCTGGAGGTTGTCGACTTGGGCTTCAATGAAATTAACAGCGATGGTGGTATGGTCTTGGTGAACGCCATGCGAAACAAGTCCAAACTGCGCTTCTTCAGCCTCGATGGCAATTACTTTGGTCATGAGGGCGTCGATCAGATAATCAAAGAAATGGCCAAGCTGCCAAATGCTGCCGCCCTGCAACCTTTCGAGGAAATTCTTTCCGAAGATGATGAGGCTTCTGGGGATGAGGATGAAGCTGAGGATCAGGATGATGAATATGATGACGAAGAGGAGTACGACGAGCATGAGCATGCCAACGATACCACCGAAGAGGCCGACGAGGACGATGAGGAGTATGGCACCCTGGCCGAAGAGACTGCCTATGTCACCACCGATGCCTACACGACCAAGGTAAGCCTACTATATTTACAATGTAATCACATACATTTCGTTAAATAGAAATAAGAACTCTTCAAATGCATTAATACATACAAATATTATGCAGCTTTTTAACGAATCAACCAACTCAAAGGCCAGCGATACTTTTGCGGTCGCCAACAAGACGATTAGCCAAAAGTGCACGCCCGAGGAGTTCTGCCTGAGCCAGACGCCCTGCTCTCAGCAACAGTTTGACTCTCTGGATCCGGAAAACAAGCTGCAAGCCCTGCAGTACATTGTCAATGTATGTTGTATATGGCTAAACCAATTTTGGGTTTACATTTTAGTAAACTAATAATAAACTAATGTTCTTCAACAGCAATTCACGGGCGACAACCATTTGCTGCTGCTTGTCTTTACTACTTTGAAGTGCGCGCATTTGTCGCAATCATCGAAAGCTGCATTGGATCTGGCCGTCTCGCTGTACCAGGCCACCTTTGACTACGCCCTAAAAACAAAGCAGGAGACCCGTGTGCTGAACTACGTCCTGATGCAGCTTCGCCTACTGCGCTGCGAGGAGGCATTTAAGTCCGACTACGATGTCAAGAGCTGCCGATTCGCACTGCGCGAGGCGCTTAAGCAGCCGAAGTTTGCCAACGACAACATAAAGAATTCCTTTAAGACTTTCCTCGAGGCGGTCGATGTGTAAACCTTGCAGAAGCCGACATTTTATCGGCCCTAAGAGATTATTTATATTTTCTACGTTCCAATACATTGCATCTTTGGTGAATAAAACATATTATTCAAATACTGTTTTTTTTAAAATTTAGCGGATATGACGGGGTGTTTATTCAAGAAAAGGGTAGAAAATCTATCAATTACGGAATAGTCAAATTAATTAAAAGATGCCCATAATAACTCGTTGAGATTTTTTTATATCAGAAATATAACTAAGAAGATTTATTCTGAAGTATATTAAAATCACTTTAATTTAAAACGTTTCCACAAATTTGATTATAAAGGAGAGCAACCAATATTGAGTATAATATCAATATCATTGAGTATAAATACCAAAAATGATAAATAAGTAGGTCAAGTAGGGTGTTCACTATAACTATGTTCAGCTTTTTCATATTTTCGTTCGGCCCAATAACATCAATAAAGTCTTTAAGTAGCCATTAGGTAAAATTGATTTATTTACATTAAGAAAACTTTCGAGACTACAAACTACGTTTATGAAACATCTTAATACACCAATATTATGTTTGTGAATTCCTGCTGTTCTGAAACACAGAATCAGCTACAGTGAACGAATGTAGCGAAGTTATCTGCTTAGGTTAAATTAAAACACGGAAAATAAAACATTGACAAAACTTCGAGGAGAGCATTAAAAGATTATGAAATTATAAACTACCGTTGCGATGAAAGAGCCTCCCCGGGATTTCCGATTCCGATAATGCTGATTCCAAATCGTTGATTTGCTTGCTAAATACTCATACCAATATTAGGCAAATATGTTATAGGCCAACCAGTCTCTCAACACTGGAAATCAGAATCATCTTCATCTAAATCGAGATCGACATCATCATCGCTTTCCAGTACCGCGCGCCTCTTCTTTGGCGCCGATTTCTTTTTCGCTCCTCCGCTGCTCTCTTCATCACGACTACGTTTGGCTGGACGCTTGATGGGAGAATCCTCGTCGTCGTTGTCTCCGGGACTGGAATCATCACCAGATCCAACATTGCCTTCCTCATCATCGGAAAGCAGCAAACTGTAGTCGATCTTCTTGCTGGCCGCCCGTCGTCCAGGACGCTCCGCACGAGGAGCTACTTCAATTACTTCATCATCATCTTCGCTCTCGCCGTTGGATTTCTTTGACTGTAAGAAGTAAGCAGATTTAAATGGTTTGTCGAAGAATTAAAATTTGAAAAAGCTTACCTTTGCTTTACTGAAGTCAAGCTTGCTCTGCTTAAGGGCGCCGCCGTTCTCCTTCTTTTGACGCGGCTTTCTCTCGGCCGGCTCCTTCTTGACAGTCGCCTTCTTGGCCTTGGGTGAGGCTTTTGTTCCGCCCTCGACCATGGCATCAAACTCGTCTACCTCCTCTTCGATAGCATCGGGATCCGCTTTAATCTTCTTGCCCTTTGGCTCCTTCTTCACCTTGGGTTCCTTCGGTTGCTTCGCAGCCTGCGCTAGCTTCGCAGCCTGTGCCATCTTCTTGACAATTTCCTCAGTGACCTTAAACTCGATACGCTCTCCATCGGGATGAGGGAAGATGTCTCCAGAGCCAGCAGGCCCGCCCATTGATACTTTGGCCTTCCTGGCCTTAGGTGCGGTAGCCTTCTGGCCCTTCATCGCCTTGGCTGTCTTCAGATTGATGCCTTGCTCCTCGAGGCGTTCCTTCTCCTCCACTTCATTTAGCTTCGCCTCAAGGGCATCCAAATCGTCAAGCCAGAGCAGCTCCGGCGTCTTTTTGAGAAGACTCTCCAGTTCTGCAAGCTTGGCATCGCGCTGCTTGAGCAGCTCGTTCTTCTTCTCTTCGGTCAACATCCACATGGACATGCCGAGAAGGTAGTCGAACTTTTTGACATCAGTCAGCTTCTTGAAAGCCTTATCCGGATCTAAATCCTTCTCCTTTTTAACCTTTGAGCTGGTACTGGGAGCTCCCTCCTCCTCTTCGTCATCATCGTTAGCCGCCTCAGCATCCTCCATCTTTATGCGGCGCTGCCACTCCTTGACGGGATCGGGACGGTAGCCACGCTTTACCAGCTCATCGCACATAGCCTTGCGCTGCTTGTTCTCCACCACCAATGTCTTCTCGCACTTCTCGAGGATAAAGCGCGCCTGATCGCTGAGCCGATCCGCCTGCGCCGTCAGCTGACCCACCAAAAAGTCCTTTCGGCGGGCATAGTACTCCAGCCGCAACTTGTAGAACTCCTTGAGGATTTCGACTGAGGTGGGAAATCGTCGTAGGCAGTTGTTCTGGTCGAACGCGTGCATCTGGTTGGTGGACAGGGTCGTGGTGAGTTTGAGCTCTCGATAGAAGCCACCTTCCTCAGCATAAATGCGTTCAAATTCGCCGTTCGCAAAGCTAATTACAAAGCGAACTGTGGTATCCGTATGATACTCCCTGTAGTCGGATATAATAGCCTTCACTTTCTCGGAGCCGTTTGAAAGCGGCTCCAGCACGTTTTCCTTATAGTTCTGCGTCCAAACTCCCACAGGAAGTTCCGTAATTTCCACCCGATTGCCTGGGAGGATTTGAATGTTTCCTGTCTGCACATACCGCCCATCCGACACGTATTCCATGCGTCCGTGGAAGTTCTTGTACCAGGGATGCATCACCTTCGGCTCTTCCCCGTTGATCATCCCTTTCAGGTTGCGCATTATCTCACGGGGGTTATGATTGGCTATCTTGGTGGACCAACCAGTGCCGATGCCCTCGGCTCCGTTGACCAGCACCATCGGTATGATGGGCAAATACCATAGGGGTTCAATCTTTTGGCCATCGTCCACCTGGTAATCCAGAAGCGGATCGTCCAAGGGATGAAAGATGAGTCGCGTCAAGGGAGACATCAAAGTGAAAATGTAACGAGCGCTGGCGCTATCTTTGCCACCCGTCAAACGAGTACCGAACTGACCGCGTGGTTCCAGCAGATTGATGTTGTTTGCGCCCACAAAGTTCTGGGCGAGATTCACAATGGTCATCTGCAACGAGACCTCGCCGTGGTGGTAGGCGGACATCTCGGCCACCGATCCGGATAGCTGGGCGACCTTCACCTCGCGCTTGTCGTTCCTCTTGAAGCAGGTGAACATTACCTTGCGCTGACCCGGCTTAAGTCCATCCACCAGACTGGGAATAGAGCGCTCGTTGTCCGCATTGGAGAACAGCACCAGCTCCAGGTTGATGAAGTCGGCATAGGTAATGTGCTTGGTTCCCTTAGCGTAAAGATAGCGTTCTGGCAGTCCCAGCACCTTGCGACGCTTCACCTCGTCCATGTGGTTAGTGAGCCACACCTTCCTAGACTCTATATGCTTCCTTGAGAATGCCATAACGATACTCTCATCATCCACCGAGCCGTCGTACCTGAAAAGGATTCGATGGCGTTCCATGTCCTGGAAGTACTCCTTCGCCTCCTTGGAGGTCGAAGTACCCAAACCCTTATAGTACTTTATATTGTAGGTGTGGTGGTTGGCCGTATCGTTCTTCCACTCCTCGAACTCGGGCAGTGAGTAGAAGGAGAGCTCCTCGTTCTTTTTGGTTGCTTTCACAATCGGCGTTATGAACTCCTCAAGGAAGGGCAGACGCAGAAGTTCTGGCCAATTGGTGTGGATAAAGTTGATCAGCAATCCCTTAATGTGGGAGCCGTCCTGATCCTGATCTGTCATGATCATCAGTTTGCCGTAACGCAGTGTCTTCAGATCATCTTCGTTGAGATACTTCTTTTTGTACTGCAACCCTATTATTTTGCACAAGTTGTTGATCTCAGCATTCTCGGAAAGCTGCTTAAAATTAGCTTCGCGCACATTGAGAAGCTTTCCCCTAAGTGGGAATACTCCGTAGAAATTACGACCGATGACGCCTAGACCGGAGACTGCCAAAGACTTAGCTGAGTCTCCCTCGGTTAGGATGAGGGTGCAGTTGATAGAATTCTTGCCACCAGCCTCGTTAGCGTCCTCCAGCTTCGGAATGCCCTTTATTTTGCTCGACTTGCGTCCGCCCGTCTTGGCAATGTCGTTTTGGGCCTTGAACTTGGCCCACGCCAGCACGGACTCCACGATGCCCGACTTGGACATGTTCGAGATGAACTTCTCGGATAGTGTGCACTTGGAACCGAATCCCTTTTGTTGCAGCGTCATGTTTTCCTTGGTCTGCGAGTCGAACGTGGGGTTTTCAATCAAACAGTTGACGAAAACCCACAGGTGATTTCGCACCTGGAAGGGCTTGATGTTAATGCCACCTAGAAGCGATTGCAAATATCAGTATGAGATAGTAAGTACGTAAAACCATTCAACCCACCTTTGTTCTTTTTTTTAGAACCTCGAGGAGCTGTTTGATGACATTATCCACCACATGGTCAACATGCCGACCGCCCTTGTAGGTGGCTATTGAGTTGACAAACGAGACCTGCTGAAAGCCGCGGTCCGAAGGACAGCAGGCAACCTCCCACCGCTCGTTGGCAACCTCGTGCACGATCTTGATGGGCGGACCAGAGTCGTCGTCCGTGCTCTTGATGTGGAGATCGATGTAGTCCTTAAAGTTTTTCACCGACAGTTTGGTGCCGTTGAGATACACGGATACGCCTTTAGATGAGGCGGCCACATCGTAGGCGCGACGCGACATCAACGCCACAATGTCTTCATCGAGACTCTCCATCTTGAACTTGGCTAGATCGGGACTGAACGTGATGCGAGTGAAATCGGTGCCACTGAAGTCCTTGATCTGTGGGGTTATCAATAATAAGATAAAGTTATTGAACAAGATTCAGAATTTTTACCTTTGCGTCCGAGGCCTTTTGCATGTTGTCGCCCCAGGTCTGCTTGAAGCTCCTCTTGTACTCCTTCGTGGCGGTCTCCACGGTGAAGCTGGTGGAAAATATGTTGCAGAGTTTCGCTCCATAGCCGTTCCTGCCGCCAGTGACCTTCTTCTCGTCATCGTTGTAGTTCGAGGAGGTCAGCAGGTGACCGAAGATCATCGTGGGTACGTACATCTTCTGCTCCTTGTGCATGGTCACTGGAATACCCTGGCCATTGTTCCACACGGATACCACATTTCGCTCAGGATCAATGTCAACCTTGATGGTGTTCATAGTTTTGTCGCGCTGCTTGTTGTCCGCCGCATTCACGAGAATCTCGTCGAAGATCTTGTACAGGCCGGGTACGAATGAGATCTCCTTCTGCACCATCCGCTTTTGCGCGGTGTCGTACACCCACATCAACTCCTTGGTGAACTCCACGGAGCCGATGTACGAGTCCGGGCGCAGCAGGATGTGCTCCAGCTGCGACTTCTTCTGGTACATCTGTTCGATGGACATGGCAGATGCCTTGCTGCCGTTCTCCATGATGCCGCTGTGCTTTAGCTGGATCTTTAAAATGTACAAAAGAAATATTTTTAATTTACTGATGCGACTGTACGCGGAACATTTCCCAGCTACTGCCTAAGGCACTATTAATCACTTCGTATACGTTGTCTTTTTCGTCGGAGGCAAAAAACAAACCAACTAACAGAAAACTACAGTGTGTTAAGATTTATAATAATTTTTTATTTTTTTAACACAAATATACGATTTTTTTTAAGATATTTAATAATTCAGATGCTTTTAAAGATTTATTCCTTGTTCGTCGTTTAAAGAATCAATAAAATGGAATATATTAAACGATTTCCGTCAAATGTTTTTTTTTTAATTTCAAGGGATGTTTTCTAAAAATATGAATTTTTCCCTCTCTACGCCGACCTTTACTCAGATCACCCTTAATGAAGGCACACTGTACTCACGGCGACGGCAAAATAAAAAACAAACGCGCGCGCGCGCACTGAGTCCAATATTTGGCCAGACAAACCCTGGAATGGGACTACGTCAAATGGGAATATGTTGGGTCCGGCAGACTGAAACTAATTATGGCGCTTTAAAACCAATAAACTATTTAAATTGTAAAAGAGCTAACATTTCCGCGGGTGTTACTGTACTAGGAACAGATATTCAGCCCATTTGGCGGCAACTCTACGCTTGGCGTGCCCTTGTCTGTGTGCGTGTGTTACTAGCATTTGCCGGTAATTGATAAAATTAAATGATTATTTTAAGGCTTACAACAATTTAACGTTTAATTTAAACTATTTTAAAGGCGCATTTGAGCTTGGCTTGGTTGCCGGCACGTGGATGGATTTTTTGCACTCATTAATTGCGCTCTGTATACCGGTAGCGCCATTTTTAATTTGCAAGCGACGCTGCCGGGAAATTGCGAACTCTTTTATTTTACGAGAACGTTTAAGGCAATTACGCCTTTTTCCGGTTTAACCATATTTTATTTATACTTAATGCAAGTTCCACCTCACCTGATTAAAAATTGGAAGAGATTTTGATGTTTTTTGTTGCTGCCACCGACAATCAAAGCGCAGCCAAACTGTTGGTTGCAGGCGAAAAACGAGGCGACGCACTACAATTTTTAATATGTATGTGCGTCTTCGCGTCTACTGCCTTTCGGTAAAACTCGTACAGATCGCGGCTAACTATTAAAATTCACACATTTATTAACTTTTCACAACGAACCGAGCCGACAACAAAATATGCAGAACAAAAGGTGGGAAAACATCGATGCCGATATCGATGCTAAGAATATCGATGGGCGGGTACAATCGACGATTCTCCATATCTAGCTAGTATCGAAAATCGCACTCCACTTCTGGCCCCATGTTATCGAGTTCTTAAGGACGCTCTTATTTTCTACTGCATTTCTTAAGCGCACTCTTGAAGTTCTCACTTCAGTTATAACGCTCTAATTACTTTATTCAAAATAAGCAAATAAAATCGTTTATGTACTCGCTTCCTGCGGAGTAAGTCCCAGCTAACAATCGACTATATTGGTGTCTCCGATGTCGGTTGGTGTATTCACTAACGATGGTTTCCATGTTTTTCTATGAATTTAAATTCTATGTTTTAAAAATGGACTAAAAATATTTGAACTTCTTTAAATTACATTTGTAGTTTAATATTAAACAAAAACAAGCGAAATTGAGATGCAGTGTAACTCAATTACCTTAATAATAGTTCAACTTACAATGAAAAATAAAATTAACCATGTTATTTGTCCCAAAAATTTGACAATTTCCACATTAAATGTTTTTTTGCCTGAAACTAGCACAGCCTGAAAATGCAAAAATTTTTGCAATTTTTGTTGTTAAGCGTTGTTTTTTTTCAGACTTACAAAAGACAATTGCTGCAAAATTAAAGAATAATCTTAATTTATATTAGTTATGAGTCAAAATGGTTTCACTTACTCCTTTCACAATATTAGCATAATTTACTTAATAATTGATATGAATTATATAGATAACTACAACTTAAAAAATATACATTTTTAATTATAGTTAATTAGCTTAGGTACAGCGATTAGAGAAAATGATACAGTTACAACAAGTTGTACAATTACAATCTGCACAGTTGAAATGCAGATTGCTTTTCAATTAACCACCTGCTGGTATGAATATTTCAAAACCATTTGCTTAGGTGGTCATAGCCAAGACCATGGCTAAAAGCGAACAGGTTTTCTTTCTGCCGCCGACTGACCTTGCCCAACAAGACGTCATAAAGGGGCAGGAACACTCCCCATTCCGCTTGCAATTTTCACTGCAAAACCCAAACCAGTTTTAAATGGTAAACAAAATATTAAGAATATTCTGGAGAGCCGATCCTGTTTTGGTCCGATTCACTTGAAAAGTTTGCGTGGGGCCGCTGAGAACCCTTCTGGCTGTGACGTCACCGGAGCTCATTGAACTTATCCAGCATCAAATCTCGTCCAGAAATGTTCTCTCACCCACAAACTCTGTAATTTCTCGTTTGACAAGCATCAGTTGAGATCTCTCTATACGTGAAGTGCAGTTTGTACCCTACTTAGCTGGGGAATTTTTGGCTGATATATGGAAATGTTCTCATTGGGGAAAAAATTGAATTTATTTGGATATTCCGGATTAAATCATTTTGATAATTGCACATGTTCGACTGCAGAATTCGCAAAAAAGATTTCAAAAATAAAATTCCTAGAAATTATTTAATTATGATTTGTCATTAAAACAACTGATTTTACGTACCAAAACCTTTTTTAATATTAGGTTAATAAAAATCTGCAAAAGAATCACAAGAAACTATTTGTACTTGCAGACAAAATAAATAACATATTTATAAGATATTTCTGCAATGAAATTTTTGAGGTCCTCTATTATTCTATACTCTTCTTTCAAAACTTTTTTCTTAGCATTAACTGATGATCAATATACTAAATAAATAAATAACATAATACATAAATAATAGTAAATAAATCTATTTATGATTATGACCCCACTGCACTTCAAGGGTGTTTTCAGTCTCGATTCGTTGAATTAGCTCTCCCTATTGAGATGCTGGTTTTTTGTTCTCCCATACTGGTTTGTAGTCATTACTGCTGCGCTTTTTCTCGACTTTTTCCCTTTGAGAGTTCTGTCTCATAAAAAGTTTTGTTCTAAACGATCCGCAGCTCAGTTTCATCGCCAACTTCTGCGATGCCACTTGTGTGAGCTGTGTGCGATCTTTGTTGAGCCGGGTTCCGCGTATTCCAATCCAAAAACAAAACCGTGACCAGAAACAGTAACCACAGCTCGGATCGTAGCACTATTACCTGGTAATGAAAGTGGAGACCCCGAACTAATGGGGTGATAAACAAGGTGTTGGCCGGGAGGCGGGCCATTGAAATAATTGCTTATTATCAAACACACTAATGAAGCCAACAATTCTTGTGATTATCTGCAATTGTGCGGAGACAATTAACGACAACAATGGCGAGTTCATTAACATTTGAACCGAAGTAGTGCCGCACTGAAGTTTTAACATTGCAATTGGTTACACCCTTGGAAAAGCCTAGTACTATGTAATTAGCCGGAATTTGTTGAATACAATTAAATATTGACCCAGGCACTTTGCACGGCCCACCACGTGTGATATTTCTGCGAACTGCACTTTGAGATCGCGGTGGCATCATCATTATCTGCGAAATACAAATACCCCGGTGTCGAAGTCACAACATTGCACCGGCGGACCCCAAGCGACCTGATTAGCCATCGATGATGAGCCGCATACCGATCCTCTTATCAGTGACCACCGGCTCCAATATAACGTAATCGCGGGGTTCAGGGATCAGGGAGCGGGAGAAGGGGATCGGAAATCGGGGATACCGGCCAAGGGCGGAAAACAATAATTACACTTTGCAACAGAACAATTTTAGTTGTGAATAAATCAATTAGTTGCACTGGGTCTTAACTGTTTGAACATCAAATAATTTCAGATTTAACTCATAATTATTAACATATAATTATTCCTTGGTAAATTTAACATTGCTTATTATGTTAATTTATAAAATCATTACGCCTTATTCATGATAACGTTTATCATGTACTTTTAATAGTCACAATATAAATTGAATTTTAATAATATAAACAAAAACATTCAATTAAGTTGCAAAAATATTTTACTGAATAATTGAATAAAATTTGAATAACATATTTTGATTAAAGGCCAATTTTAAAACTTATATAGCCGGTTTATAATTATTCTGAAATTAACAATCAAAATCATGACTTTGTATACTTGGCTTATTTTTTTTATAAATAAAGCGTTGAATAAATATTTGATCTCTTTCCAATATTTTTGTTTTAAATCGTTTTGTGGAAATAAATTTAAATTGATTAATTGCCGCTAGAAAACTTTTTGAGACCGGTCTCTTAATTGACCGAAGAAATAAAACAAAAATATTGGGCTAATTAAAATCCTATTAATTAAAAAGAATATTAACTAAGGTTCATTTAAATTGTTTAAAGGTACGCATTTAATATGTTTCTTCACATTATTGCCCTCGCGGATTAACTTGATGATTTACTAAAAATAACATGAGTTTTGCGACATACTGTTATCGGGCGATTGGCTGTCTCTTTCCCGCTATCAGTCATGTCCATTGTTGTTCGGTTTCTACTTAATATTTAATGGTGGCATACATGTGTAACGACAAACAGCATTTCGCATGGGACTGGGAACATTTGGCCGGGTTCTGATTCCGTTCGGGGGCTCAGTTTCACACTTGAAGTCGAGCGGATCGCAACAAATCAAATGGTAACTAGAAAATCACCCATCAATAGCTGGAATTTAATTGTCAATCTGGGGAAAATGTTGCTAACAATGAGAATCGGGAAGGTCGATCGCTGTCATATGCGTTTTTCCCAATCGGTGCTTTGTGTGTTTACTATTTAACAATTTATTCTGAACTTTATTTGCTGGTGCAAAACGTTTAGCGGTATACTTTATAGCCACTCTATATCTACTTGTTTACTCCCACTCCTTGGGGTTTTATTTTAGACGACCAGCAGTGGATCCCTCAACATGCCCACCATCGAGCACAAGTTGAACATCACGGAGGAGGAGGTTCCGGAGCACATTCGTCGACTTGCCGAGGAGCAGGGCGAGTGTCCCAGTTCAAAGGATCAGATCATCGAACAGTTCCGGAACTACATATTAGGTGGGTTACTATATCCCTCTTATCATAGAAAGATTATTTGGAATCAATCCTTGTTAAATCCTTTGCAGAACAAAACGGTTGCCAGCCACACCGAAATGATGCGAAATATCTACAGAAATTTCTGAGAGCCCGCTATTGGAAGATCGAAAATAGCTACAAATTGGTATGTTAAATAATTGAAAACAATTTCAGTTTTGAAAAAGTATATTAGGGCAAAAAACATAGGCTTAATTGTTTTTTTTTTTCAATATTTTTTTTTAACAGAAAGCAATTTGGGAAAATATTTAGGTTCATCTTGATGATTCTTAAAGTATTTTTCCTTTACTTTTAAAATATGTTTTTATCCTGTTTTGCACCTAAAACAACGACTCTTCAAGCTTTGTCTCTATGTAGTAATACGACCTTTAAATTGTAATTATAAAGACTTCCTAATTTAATCAATTCTGTTTGTTTACTTTTAAATACAAATTCCTGAGAAACAATAAACAACTTATTTGCTTTTCAGCTCTGCAGCTATTACAAGTTTCGGGAGCACAACAAAAGCTACTACGAGAAGGTTCGTCCTCTGGAGCTGCGTCACATTGGGCAGTCGAACATCCTGACGGTGACGCCCTATCGGGATCAACATGGCCATCGCATACTCATCTATCGATTCGGACTGTGGCGACCCAACCGCGTGACCATCGACGATATATTCCGGGCCACCATTGTCCTGCAGGAGCTGGGCAGCTTGGAGCCCATCTCACAGATCGTGGGTGGAGTGGGAATCTTTGACCTGAAGGATCTGGGCCTGGAACACATACTCCACCTGAGTCCCAGTGTGGCACAAAGGATGATAGCCCTTCTGGTGGTAAGTTGGGGGGAATATGGAAACCTTAATTCAAGATTAGTTGCTACAATTTATTTCTATCATTTGCCTTTATAGACCTCCATGCCCATCAGGACATCCGCCCTCCATATTGTGAACCAGAATTGGGTCTTCAATGCGGCATTCAAGATATTTAATCCTTTCCTCAATTCCGCCATGAAGGAAAAGCTCTACATCCATGGCAGTGATATGACTTCTCTGCACAAACACATCAATCCAGAACATCTTCCCAAGCGGTAAGAATTAAGATATTTTAATAAGTTAAAAAAATGTAATTTTAATTACCTCCTTTCAGTTATGGTGGTTTGCACGAGGATTACTCTTATACTCTCTGGCTGGACATGCTGAGGGAGCAGTGCACGGGTAATAGTGTCCAGAAGGATATGGAACAATTGGGTTTCATCTTTGACCAGGTTTTAAGCTAAGTCTAATTTGATATATTTGCATATGCTCCACTAGGCACTGAAAGGGAAATATAAAGTTGATAATAATTTTGTAATTTTGTATTCTCATGGAAATCAACTGTTTGTGTTGATACTTAAATGTTATATAGTGACACAAAATAGGATATATTTTAAGAATTTAATAAATTTTAAATCGAAGTCAGATATTTCCTTTGTTCAGCAAATAGGGATATCTTTACTAAAAATCAAATAATAATATATCTTTTATAATTCTGGTTTTAAATGTTCCACTGATTAAGACAAATATCTTCTTTGACATATCCTAATATGAAGAAATCGTTATCCTTAAATTTCATACCCTATTTGAGGTTAGGTCCCAACCATTTGAGGTTAGAAACGACATAAATTATAATGCCTCGCACATTTGCCGGCCACATCAATGACCGATGACGACCGAGCTCGGGGCAATAATAATTTGGTCCTAACCGAATCAAATGGCCCAAAACGAGCTCCCAGAAGATCCGTTTCGGTCAGGGAAGCATATCATCTTGGTCCTTTCAGTTTTATGCGATTCGTATGCAAAGTGCGCTAGGTGCCAGAGCGAGACAACTAGCCACACGACCATTCGCCGTTATGGTAATTGAGTGTTGGACAACGCATAAAATGCAGTCGGCGGCCATAAATATGTTTGCACTCGTCCTGCCACCGGATGTGAGCGAGAGGGGGTGATAGAGATTGTGAGAGAGGGAAAGGGTGGTGGAGATTCCTCCTCCTGACCGTTACGAATATGTTTGATATTTTTTATTGAATCCCGTTGTCTCAACATCATCCCCCGTCCTCCGGAAGTCGTTGCCGTCTGTACCGTTCACAAAAAAGAAAAAAAAGACGGTAAAGAACACAGATTGGACATTTTGAGTTACGATTTCGACCAAAAGATACTCTATATCAAAAGTATTTCAATAAATGCTAAAAGTTTAAAAGCCATAATATAGTAGTACTTTTAATGATAAATCGTTGGATATATTAGTTTAATTTCATTTTTTTAAATTAAATAAAAAGGTTGCTTAATAGACGTGTTTAATAATGTATACATACACGGACTTGTTGAGTTATCAGGAATGCCATTTTCTACGTTCCTGCAAACTATCTGAGTGCAGGGTATCCAAAGTCTCGTTATGATTCCTGCTCCTTCATTCTGTGGCCTTGCTATGCCCTTTGGTCAACGATAGTGAAATTGATTTTGCTGCTACCGGGGGTCTAGGTTGACTATAATGGCGAATTGGGGAGGGGGGGTCCATAATCTGGGTGCGTGCTGGGCATCTGTGTGAGTGCGTATAAAAGGCAGCGACATTTGTGCGATTAAAGCGACAAGATTAAAAAATTTATTGCGCAAATATTTATGGGGGACAGTAACACAGTGGCAGTCAGAACGGAAAAAACATTCAGACAAAAAACACATATCGCATAGCCTACATTTTGGGAGGCACGACCGCTGCGCGTTATTAGTTGGCTTTTGGCATTTGGTATTTGGATTCTGGCTTCTGGCCTCTGGCAACACGTGTGTGAGTCGAAACCGAACTGGACATAATTTATGGCTTGCAAACTGAATTTATTCGAATTTTATTGAAAAACAAAGAAGGCGGTCAGAAGGGGGAAAGGATTCGCCTTCTCCAACATGTGGCACAGACTCTTATATTTGCCCAAACGCATTTAAGTAGCCACTGCCCATTTGTATCGGATTTCAAATTACACATATATCATTCTGAGTTCGACAGGTATTTAAAATTGAGATTATTCTATTTGACCATAAACTTTCCACACTGCATTTTCGATAAATTTTTTTTACTATAAGTATAAATAATTTTAGTATGTTTTGAATATGAAATAAATTAAATTCTTGCCGTTTGGTGATTTCTTAAGAGTTGTTTAAAAATAGAGCAATAGCTTATAATAAACAGGAAAGTTAATAATTATAATCAAATATTACCATTGTCTTACCATTTTACAAATATTTTGTAATCGTAACTACTTCTTTTAAAACTAATCTAAAATCTGTGTTATTGTGCGCTTTTTCGACAAAGAAACTATTTATTAAGGTATCTTTATTATTTTTTGAAAATTTATTGGTTGATAAGCCTGATAATGAGTTCTAAATTCAATTTACACCTCAAATTAAACCTCTGATTTATTATTCTGTGGACATACAGTACCGAATCCCTTTAAGAACTTGCTTATTTCGTACTCAGTTAGAGGTTACTCGAAATTGGCCATATTATCCAGACGACACATTTGGGGGCGTTTCCCCGGCTGTCAACTGTCACCGATGGCAGTGTCAAACGTCAAACTGACAGTCGTTGACATCCGTTGGCAGTGTACCTGACCTTCAATTTTTCTTCGCACATAAAGGGGTGGGTGGTGTGTTTGCAACCCTAAACGGATAATTGCTTCCTAATGAGCTGGCAGGGGTGACCCCGACCAAATCAACCCCTCAGTCACACTCCATGGGTTTCCTATTCTTATCATCGAAAGCAGTTTATCATTCGGCGATTGGCAGGCAGAGTCAAAGCTAAAAGCAAAACAATGGGAACAAATAAATTATGTCCAGCGATTTGTAAACAAACATCAACTGGTCTAAACGGGGGTCAGCCTTCCCCTTTCCTCCCCCCTGCGAAATGGGTATTGTTTGGGGGATTTCCATAAATAAGAACCGGGGCAGAATAATTGAAATATTTGCTGTCAATTTGTTGACTCCGGAAGACGACGACGATTCTGGGCCCGAGGCGAAGGTGTAAGCCGTATAAATGGTGGATCGTTATGGTCCTGTTGCCACAGACACCGATTATCACAGGTCCTGCCGCAGGACGAAGCCTGTTTGCTCAGCGAAGGACCACCCAAGTGATAAATGGTTGCGAAATTTATTTTCCTTGCACTACCGATTGGTAACTGTGTGTGCCAAAGGGAATTATTTCGGATTATGTGAAATTGAAACATCAAAAAGGGGAATTTATGTGGTGAGTTTCTTTTAAGAAAATAGGCTTTCAATTAAGCAATCAATTGGCTCTGCTTTCTAAATAAAGAATGTTCTTATGTATAAATGAAACAAATTATATTTTTAGTTATTATTATTATTATTGTAGCCCAAACATTTCATATCGAAATAATATCTAAAATGTTTTGGCTAAAAAAAAAACACTTTGAAAAGTTTTTAAGTTATGAATGGTATATTGTTAAGGCTTTAAATGGCTTATATGATTGTCTGACGGCAGTTAAAACTCAATTTAAGTGCTATTATTAAGGTTTTTAAATTTATGTTGGATTCTGAAAAAAATCTAATTTAAAAGCCCCAAAATTAAATCAAATTTTATGCCAAAGCATTGAAATATAATCTAATACAAATTGGCTGCTCTTATTCTTGAATTCCTTTTCACAAGTCATTAAACCCGTCGTTTGGAAATAGGGGCAAGAGTAGAGTAAAAATTCATTGCCTAGCAGACTGGCGACCCCCAATCGCGTTGCAATCCCGCTGAGAATGTGCACTGAGACATGTGGACGAAAAAACGAGGACGGTGGCTTTTCACTGGGGTACAGAAGGTAAATTGACAAGAACATGTCAACGATTTTTGTTTTTTTCAAAATCGATTTTCTGTAGATTTACCAGAAATTGTTTGTGATAAAACACGACTTCGACTTCGTGCTTAAAGTGCACTTCAGGCGATGATCAGCGGGGTTTGTGGGGGGATGGACCGCCACTGCCGGGTTCAATCAATCACATCACATCACCACATGATAGAATGGCGACCACGATTGAGCGCCTTTTTTTCGTAAGTTGTAATGCTGCCTAATCCGGCGTAATAAACATTGTCAAATGCGTTCACTCGATGCGGGAGGACATGATTATTGACATCTACATACACATCATCATCAACATCGCCAACAATTGAAATGCAATTGAAAGGAATCGCGTACAAATATTTGCACTCGGATTCAGCAGCCGTTGACAATGGGAGCCCTTCGAAGTGGATGCAAATGAGAAGATATAAAAACGAGGTAGATCTAGGCTTCGAAATACGACTGTATATATACCCGCGGATTTTCGTTGTTTCTTCTTGTACTTAGCATGAACTTTGTATTTAACAGGAAAGGAAACTAAGAAAAATATATTGATTCCATTTTTAGGAATAAGCGAAAAGTTATTCATATTTAAAAATGTACCTTTAAAATATAAATGATAGTTTGTTCTTGTGCATCTTCAGTTTTGCAGGATTATAATTCTATAATTATAGTATGGATATTTTCAGATGCTAAGATTTCTTACGTAAATAACGTGTCATCAATTAAACAATATTTAAAAAATTAAATATAAGAAATGAACATTTCATAGTTTAAGATTAAGTTGTATTCCTCATCCTATTCTGTTATGAACTCGAATCATGTAACACCCTTATGCCATAGGACTATATTTTCTCCAGCGTTATCGTTGCATACTTTCAGGCATGGGGGTTAAGTGCAAATAATAGATTCGAAAAAGTTTGGTTGCTAACACGTGTCTGTAACAACGAACTCCAGCAGACTGACTCTTCTCGAGTTGATTATTAAAAATATTTTTAATTGGCCGCAGATAAATATTTGCACACCTTTAACCCTTTTTAATATGCTTAAGTGCTGCTCTTCCCTGACCATCCACCTCTCATTTTTCTGTTGGTTCTTTGTCCTTGTCTGGTTAATCCCCCTCAAACCCCCTGCTTCGCTGGAAATCAGCACAGACAGCCAAATGGAGCATACAGAGGATAATTCGATTGTGTTCAATTTAATTTTGACAAGCTTCAATGAAGCCCAGTACTCCCCTTCCTTTGCATTTCCCACCCACAGCGCTTGATTTGATTTTGTTTTATGTTTTTCCTGCTGGCAGAGAGGCCAAGAAGAATCCTGTTTAATGCCTCCATCCGCCCCTTTCGCAATTCCCTTCGACACAACAATTGCGTGGAGAATGGGTGTGCCGGGGGAGGATGAGGGTTGTGGTGGGGGTGGGGTTACGGCCACGAAGCCCAGTTGTCGTAGCAAGTGGAACAAAGTTTTTGTGGTCACTTTTGTGGCTCACAAGCTAACCAAATACGAGAATAGTTCTCTGGGGGAAGTAGTTTATTGAAATGTTCTACTGCAGAAAAGAAAAAGTTCAGGCAAAGAAAAAAAAGGTAAAAAAAGATTTAAATCACTAATATGGAAATATTTCTGATTTATTTTATAAATAAATTCCTCATTTTTCGCTATAAAAGAAAATTGATAATTTTTGTTTTATTTAAAAATCGTTGCATGTACATTAACTTTTAATATTTAAAACTGGTTATAGCCTACTCTCACCAAAGACATTTTCTTGCGAGATGATAGATGTTTTGTTTTATTGAAAATATAATTTCTTAGCATTCCGCGAAAAATAAATTCATATGGCCAGAAAAATGTTGGAAATCTTTATCTTACTTGTTAAAAAAATTATTTAATAAAATTAAGAACGTATGAACACTAGGTGGTGACAGTAAAATCGAAAAAATGAATGATTCTTAAACATCCAAACGATTCGAACGGGAATTGAGCGTTTTAACATTGTCGGGTATTCAAAAGGGACACACTCTTTAAAATATTAAAAAGCATTTAATTGCGAATGTATATTTTGAATTAGAATCATAAATTATTACTCAATTTATTGGAACCCCATATTTTCCGGCACATAAAAATGTCGTCAGATCTACATTCATACTACAATCTATCTTTCGTTTTTTATCAAGTGCAATACTACCTTTATAACAAAAACTTTTTTAAGAATTTAAAATATGAAAGGATTATTGACATTGCTAGCCCATATTCCGTCCTCCCACTCTGCAGACCCAGAACTTGTTGCACAAACAAAGCAGGAGCCTCTCAATCTCTGCTCATATCTCGCAACAATATTACATCAGAGAAATCTGTTTGGCCAACGTAGACAAAACATTTGCTCAAAACAAAAAAAAGAAGAGACCAAATTAAAGTAAAACAAGAGAATCGCATGTCCAAGATGTTTTTTTGGAGGTTGGTAAGGTCTGCGCGTCCGTTTTTGCTGGCTCAGCAACAAAATGCACCTGTGCACCATGGAATCCTTTGCCCAAAAGCAAACACACATACCATATAGAGAACTGGGGAGTGTATTATATACGAGCCAAAACAAATCGAGCGACTTATCTCGGCTAAAACATCTCCCATTGACTTATGCACTGGAAAATGGAACAGTGGATGTGGATATTCCCGGTTGTGTGTGCTGTTTGCGACCCACTCCTGCCCATAAATACCTATATATGTGTAGATATATCCATCTCCATCTATGACTTCTTATAGCGATGGCCAGCCAAATGAGACTGGAAATCGGTGAATGGGGCTATGTAGGAATTTCCGTGGTAGTTGCTCATAAATATTCAGACACCAATACACTTAAGAATGGCGAGAGCGCCAAAAATACACAGATACACACACACAATGGACAAGTGGGCGGAGCCGACGACAGCATAAGGTGTGTCGGTGTGTCTATGTGTGCTATTTTTTATGCCCTCCATGGCAATTCAAAACGCCTACTTCAAGAGCTCTGCCAAAATGAACCGAACTGAATGGCAGTGCAACAACAACAAATGCGGAGATTCCACCACCAAAGTATAAACCCCAGAGCATAGATTTGAACTCCTGCACAGTGACGCAACCAGTAAAATATTCGGATTCTTTTTAAAACAAAATAATAGAGGTAATTAAATATAACCTACTTGGTAAAACTAAATTGTATTCAGAGCAATGTAATATCAAAATAAATATATGTTGGAACGGGAGCATGTTCAATCTTTTTTCTAGAGTGGCCTAGATTCTGGAGATAGTATAAAAAAGGAGCTGTTGATGCTGATCTATTATGTTTTAAAATAACATTGATATTTTTGAAGGTCGAAAATGAAAATGTATCTTTCAGCTATAAATGTATCTTTCAGTTATAAATGTATCTTATGATTGTAAAAGCATCTTTGAGATAGAAAAGTTTCTTGTAGAAACTAATAAAAATCACTTAAATGTTAACTTTTGTAATTGAATACGATTAAATTTTACTTTTCGTTCCACTGTGAAGTGTACTGAATCTACGAAGCTTTCCCGGCATGACTTTTGTTGTTGTGCGCGAGAGCAGCAGCCGGCGGAAGCAACAAGAACAACAACCACATTGCGAAAGGGTGCCCTGGCTCTCCGCTTTTCTCTCTCTCTCGCCGACAAGTGCTTTCCCTTCCCTTCCACTGGCCACCGTCACTTCCACTTCCACTGCTAGTTCCATTTCCAGCAGGAGCCCTCGGAGCAAAAAGCTATCAGCGAATGGCGTTCGAGCTTGGTTTGCATTGTTGTTGTGTTGGTCGGCTTTTTTGGCTTTATGGGAAAAGGTGTGTGAGTGTGGGAATGGATGGGGGTATGGGTGTGCGCGCGTCGCTGCCATTCTAACTGTAAACATCCAGTCCGGGGAGCAGAGCATCCAGAGCAGAGCTTCCAGACCAGAGCCACCCTCCAGTCAGTCCGGCAGTAGTAAAAACCGGATCCGGAGTTCAGTCGCCACCGTTAACTCTTTCAAATTGGACGCGAAAAGCGCGTTCGGGAAATTAGTGAGCGAGTTAGAAAGTTGAGAAAGAGAGCGAGCTTATGAAGAAAGCCCTAAAGTGCGGAAAGTGATCGCTAAATTGAAATTAACAGTTACTTTTTAAATTAAAACTAATAATATAATAGCATAATCATCTACTGGTTAAGGTAGAATTTCAAATAAACATACCTGGATATCACTACTAACTATGCGAAAATCTTGCAAATAAATCATTGTTTGATTCAAAAAACTAATAACCTGAGAAAAAATCAATTATTATTTTAATTTGTATGATAAATTCATACCGAAATCCATATAAATTTTATTAAACAAAAGTCGCCAAAAGTGCCCAGTTTCCGATCGCGTAGCTGACCTTCGAGACCGCCCTCCACCCACCACCCACCACGGTCACTCCCTTGCATGTGAGACCCGTAAACGACCCTCTCCGGTCCCTGGTCGATCCAATGAAAATGGAAGATCCCACCATAAACGACACGTACGTGCAGGAGTTCGATCTGCACCACCTGGAAGTGGGCGTGAATGGAGCTCATGGCCAGGCCCACGGTGGCTCCGGCTCCCAGGTGGCCACCATTGGTCATGTGAAGCGCGAGGATCACAGTCCGCCGCAACCGGTGGCAGTTAAATGGACGACGATCCACGGCGAGCCGACAAATCCGGAGGACGAACCGGAATCGCTGCCCCTTTCTGGGCCAGAGCCCGCCGGAGCCGTGGAGGTCTCCCCCTCGCCGCACATCAAGCTGAGGTCCTTTTCGGGTCACCACCAGTGGCACATGGACGAACGGCGACTGCAACCGCTGTCACCGCCGCCGGAGCAATATGGTCCGCTGCCTGGACAGGCCATTTTGGTGAACACATCCTCGGGAGCGGCGGCAGCTGGCGTTCCGGGCGGAGTGCCCTCAACGCCACCGGAAACGCCGCCCGTCGTGGGTTCGCCCACCGGCAGCAGCAGTTGTCCGGCCCAGACCTATGCCCACCACTACGCCCGGACTCCGGGCAGTTCCGTATCCGTATCCGCATCCGCCGCCGCCGCCGCAGCAGCTGCCTCCGCCGGCGCAGCCTCGGTGAGTGCCGGACTGAGCCACGACATGATGTGGCTGACCAACTCCATACGGGCGGAGCAACAGCCGCTGGATCTGCGACCCCTGGCCTACCCCGGATCCCAGGAGGAGGCGGAGGAGTGGGACAGGCAGCGGGACTATGCCCTGCAGGCGGCAGCAGCTCACCATCATCACCACGGACAGCCGCTGATGCAGGCGCAACATCATCCACACGGACACGGAGGCCACCCGCATCCGCATCCGCACCAGGTGGTGCTGCAGCAGGGCAAATACCCGCACCACCACCACCACCATTTCCACAACCTCGACCTGGCACCCATCAATATGCACTCGAATTCGTACGGCAGTGGTGCCCCGGGTGCCCTCACGCCCACCTGTCTGCCCCAGGTGCCCAGCAATGGGAGTGGCAGTAGCGGAGGAGGAGGCGGCGGCGGTGGTGGGAGTGGCAGTGGCGGTCCCGGCAGCGTGGGCGGCGGATCATGCGTGCTCACACGCGCTGCACTGCAGCCATGCCGCCCACTGTCCGCCAGCTCGACCAGATCCTCAAACAACATGTCGCCCAGAACCTGTTCGGGTGCCTACAGCAATGCCACGCTGGAGGATTGCCTCAACGACGACATGCTGACCACGTTGACGGTGAGGGAGCTGAACAAGAGGCTCCACGGCTGCCCACGCGAGGAGGTAGTGCGTCTGAAGCAGAAGAGGCGCACCCTGAAGAATCGCGGCTATGCCCAGAACTGCCGGTCCAAGCGACTCCATCAGCGCCACGAACTGGAGAAGGCCAACCGGGTGCTCAACCAGGATCTGCATCGCCTGAAGGTGGAGTACTCGAGGGTCTGCCAGGAGCGGGATGCGCTCATGCAGCGCCTGCAGCGAGTGGGCGCCGGCAATGGAGGAGGCGCCGGAGGAGCAGGTGCCGCCGGCGGCGATAGCCAGAGCTCGCCGGAGTTCTACCTATGACGCCAACTGGCGGTGGCCAGCGGCTCCTCCGCATCCTCATCATCCGCCGCGCAGCAGCACCAGCAGCACCATCTCCATCATCGGGGTCCGCAATGGAATCCCCAGCAGTTGGTCAACTAAATGTAAAGCGTTGCGGGTGCAAGGTATTCCCCCAAAGAGTTTGTTTCCAACGGCAGTTGGTCATTTCCAGAGGTTTTCCCTAGACATAATTTAAAGTAAATCAATACAATTCCAAGAATGATTTTAAAGAATTTAGGTTCCTCTCAAAAGAAAGAAATTTTCAAAAAAATTGTTATAGAATTTTCAATGGGTTAGAAACCATATTATTGAACGTTAATTTGTATTCCCAAAATCTATGTTATATTTTCAAGTACCAAGAATTTTTTTTAAGTTTCTCCAGATTATTATTGTATTGTTAACGAAAAAATAGGTGTATTTTCAAGAGCTTCTATATTTGATTTATAATTTTGATTTTAAGAGCAATGCATTCCCATTACCACCACTGTTGATATTTATTCACGCGATTTACTATGTTAAAATCATCTTTGAGTAGTTTATTATATTAAGAAAAGTTTAACATAGATCTTATTTCTTTCCACTTATATTCCTATGCATTCTCCCATTTATGTAAAAATTATTCAAATTATGCGGCAGTTTTTGAGGGAACTATTTGGCGTTTGATTTCCCTTGTATTTAGATTGCGACAATAAATTCCGATTGAATATCAGTTTGAGAACTTCGAAAGTGATCGATTGAGATTGAAATAGATAGGGAGAAAAGAGAGAGGAGAGAGTGCATATTTGGATGGAACTTTTGCTGATTATCAGTCTGACTAAAGCAAAGATCGATTATAAATAAAATTAATTCGAACTCGTATGTATAAAGGACAAACATTGTATAAATTGAAAGGAACAAAAACAAAACAAAGTAAACTAAAACTAGCAGCTTCTGATTAACAATCGCTACATTATTACAAATTACGAGTTAGTAACACACGCTTATTTGTTGATTAGTTCTAGCCTTAGTTTCCCTACTAGTATTAAGCGACAGCAGAAGCGAATAATAATATCATAGATGCGATAGTTGTTCTTAGAGGCCGTGTTTCCGTTTCCGTTTCCGTTTTAGCCACACCCCCACTCCACCCCCTCAGTAAGCAATAAAATTACTAAAACTAAAGGTTGTATTACGTTTAAAGACCGCAAACTTAAAGAACCGCACTCGAAGTCGATGTTGTATAAAGTGAAACTGAAACGAAACGATGAGCAAAACTTAACTGAAGTAAACTAAACAAACAAGTCCTATACAATGTAATAAGCACTGAGAACGATAATATAAAATGTATATACACCCACACACTTATGAATAAAAAGACGATTCTGTACATTTTAAGATTTTTGGAAAGGATTCAAATTTCTGTCTTTGTGAACCTAGAAGAAAAATGCGAATACTGAATACAACAAATTTAAGATAAATTAATAACTAAAAACAATTGTGAGTAGTTGATAAGTGTGCATAAAACAATTTAGTAATAAATAAATCTAAATTAAAGCATAAATTAATGTCCGTATATTGTTATTTTATTGGAATTTTTTTACAGCAAATTCTCAATTTCTTATATTGAAGAAGTCTAATAAATTGGAGATAGGTTCTTCCTTTAAAAAGAAAGTTGGGATATTAATGAAAACAAATTTTGAGGATAAGATCATAGTTTTAATAATTTGTGGGTATAAAAACTTTATCTAAAAAAAGTTTACATATGCAAACAAAATAAGTCGAACTTAGTGCTATTCTTTTTAGAAATATTTGGACCTTTTCAAATACCTGTTTGTTACCAATTTTTGATCTGTAATTTTGGATACGTAATAATAAACCATTTCTATTATCAAATTGTGAGCATCTAGGTAATATTGACACAATTAAGATAGTGTTATTCTATTTGAACATTCCGTTCGACATTTCATTTAAGTTCAGATCATATTGGCAAAAATATCTATATTCAAATCTAGGCTTGAGAAACTATTTTTCCATTTTTATCATAGTTGGTTTCTGATATCCTCGATTTCCGAGAAGTACATTTGCTGTGTGGTCTGTCGGCATGGATAAATGGGCTTCCAGCGACGACGACCACCGCGGGCAACAGTTTAAGAATCAAAATAAACATCTCGATCTCTCCAAGCCTCGGATAATTCTGTCAACAAACTTTGGTCGCGTAACGGCGCATGCAGGAGCAATCGATGAGATGGAGTTTGGGTTGGATCTCAACTGCAGCATTGAATTACAATCGTCGACATGGAGATCAACATCATGAGGCAATCGCAATCTGCTGGACTCTGAACATCCAAGATTCGATCGTGGCGGCGTAATTCGGTAATGAGTCGAAATATCCATAGACGCCCTGCTCTGTAAATGTTCATTAATAAAAAATTGGGTCTTCCAGCTTGTTTGTTTTCATTCCCTTTTTGATTTCACTCTTTTTCGGTATCAACCGCGGCGGTCTTTTCAGACTCTGGTCTTGAATTTATTATTTTTATTTTCATTATATGAATTTCCTGCTCTACCAAGAACTCGGAGCTCCTCCCCAACGATATCGGTCGTCTTTGGAGTTTATGTAACCAGACGAAGCCACTCGATAGACGGGTTGCGCAAGAGTTTTTGTTGAAATTGGGGGTTCTTTTTGTGTCCCCAAACTGATGTCGATCGCCATCAAGTGGCCATTTTACTTTGTTTTCCTTTGCCTTTTTTATTTATTTTTTTCTAGCTTATTTCTCGGCCAGCAGGAAGTGTCAAATTTCGATTTCTTGTGCATGCAATAAAAAATGTTGGAAAATGACTATAGCCGAAATTGGAATCAGACGACCGTCTGACGGGAAGAGACTTTAATTCCATTCTTATTGATTAAATTTAAATATATGTGCAAATTTTGACGCATATATAACAAAAGGTGTAATAATTAAAAAAAATTCTTATTGAGATCTACCAAATGCCAATAGATAGGGAATATTATTGCCAGCTATTTGTTTTACGTTTGTATACTGTATGCAGATTTTTCTCAAAAGACATTGACTGCAATTTATTACTAATCTTGTCTGGGTGGAACAAACCCATAATATCTTAAAATATTTACCCGCCCATCATATTTCACTTTCGTTGATCGCACACTTAGACTTTTTGGCTCGCAACCAATCCGATAGCAATTTCAACTTCGATTCCTCTTGAGGTCTGCGACATTTTGGGATTCAGCTTCAAGTGCAGATTAAACAATAATTATGAAATTCTGATGCAAATCGCTGGCGACCGAAAGTCTCCTTGTCCCCATCACCTTTTCCCGAGTCCTTTTCATATTTTCAGCCGCAGGCCAGACACGAGTGAAATCCGGGATACGGGCGAAGCTTGAAGTGGAAGTCAGGAGTGGATGAGTCGGAGGAGTGGGAGAAGCGTTGAGTGCCCGGCATCTTGTCAAATGAAATTTATAGACACGGCAATGACAATCGGTAAATTGTCATGGCCATGGGGCTAAGTTCATCGTGGGCATAATCAGTGCTTACGGGCAGAACCCAAGCCAAAACCATCTCGGACAACTGGGATGATTGTCAACATTATTATGGTCCACACACACACACACCGTTTGATTATGCTGCGCATTCGGGGCACTCTTTTTATGCCTGCACTGCGACGTGTGACGGCTTTGATGAGATATACACTGTGAAAAATATATTACCATTGAAAAGTATTTGTTCAAAAAATATCTGACCAAGTGTAGGAATCAAAATTTCGATTTGGACTGATTGCAATAGTTATAAAATTTCATTTAATGTCTACAAAGTCATACAATACAATTTAATTGGTTTTGTAAATATGACTTTTTTCCCCATTAAAAAAATGTAGAAAGTAAATATTTTCGGAAAGTATACAATATTAAAATAATGCATTAAAAGGGAATAATTTATATAAATGTTTTTGGTTGTTAATTTTAAAAGCAGCTATATAAACAAAATTAAAAATGAGTTTAAATATATATGTTTGATGTATATATAAAATTAAAGCTACAGCTCAGGGTAGATGTTGATTTCTTTGAGTGTAGCGATGGGATCGGATGGTTTGGAATGGGGAGTTTCCACTCGGCCTGTCTGGATTGCGGGGTGGTGCATTTTTTATGATGCTCCTCGAGTGGACGAGGATAAGCCGCCGTCGAGCGACACGCTTAAGTGAGCCCGCCCACGCCCCACCCCTCCCTTTTGTCTTGTCTTAATTCAATCGATAGTTCACACATGTAATCGCATGGCCGGATGATTGGGGGGCTTCCTTCTGCATTCCACTTTTACTCTGCGTCTTTGGGTTTGCATGCCAAACACGTAGCGTTGACATTGAACGGGGAATGGGGCTTGCTTTGTTCCTATTCTGCGATCTGACTTTAACCTTAAATCGCTGGCACATTACACATTGGTTTCCAGCAGTTGCCGCGTCACTCTACTCATTAGCTTAATGAAGAGCGGCCACCGAGTCCTTCAGAAGCTCATTAGCTGTCGCATAGTTCGGTCCTCGAAAGTTTTTCACCAAAATATGCTCGTAAATCTCCATTTGGCAGCATCGAAAAAGGGAAATTTATCGCGTCAAAGGACAAGTGCCAAAAAGTTTTCGACCAAAAGCCTATCAATCATTGATGTGTGTATGGGTATAAAATGGGATGGGAAAGCAGAGTTTAATAGTTGTCTTTAAAAGACGAAAGGCTCAACAAAAAAAATGTCTTTAATCAAGAGACTATTATCAATGAAGTATTATAAAAAAGTTGTCAAAAGCTTGGGGTTCAAACTGGATTATTGTACTTTATAATTCATAAAGTGAATATATAATATATTAAGCTTATTTTTATATCGTTTTATTTTTAGGTATGAACATATTAAACTTTTCTAAAAAGATACACTTATTTAAACAACAATAGTATAGAAGATTTCCAATCTATAACAACATACACTGATTTTACTACCATTGTTAATCGCCAAAATGTAATCTCTGCATCTGTCACCTCCTTTCCTCACAGGATTCTTCCCATTTCTAATCTGTGGGCTGGCATCTTGTTCGAGTCTGAATGTCCTTCTTTTCCTCCAAAGAAATCCGCTCATCTCATCCCCATGAAACCGAGTCCATTGTCTTGCGTTTTTTATTGATGGGCTGCCTTGAATGTTTTTTACGACTTCACCCCGGCCGCTTGGTGAATGGTCAGTGTCAGTTCAGTGTCATCCCCTTTCCCAATCTCCGCCAGCGTCATCGCCATCCGTACATCCTTGGCCATGCAGCTCTATGGGGCGTCCCCGAGGCGATTTTCATACTTGGACATCCGTTTGCAATGTATCTTTATCGTTTTATACCGCTTCCGTGGCCAGGACTTCGACTCCTTCGGCGTCGCATAATTTCCGTAATGACCAATGATATAAATGGAACTCATTTGCCAGTCCCCGAGTTCTTGGGCTCCCCAGTTGTATTGATGCGCTGCCGTAAATCGCTTTGCACCCCCTCCGCCGAGAGTTACAAGTTTTCCTGGACCTTCCTTGTCCATGGACGACGTGGACTCCTTTAACGTTTGTAATAATAAATTAAATCACATTTCGGATTTTTCCTTTCTTTGATACCCTTACTAAGGGTTACTTAAAGGGGAAGAACTTCGGATGGTTAAGTAATCGACAGCTTTTCTTGGTTCACAAATATCTCGATTAGACTTTAGTGATAGTTAACTATTACTTTATTTATATTATTTTGGTTTGTTTCCAAGAAAAATACAATAAATGTACCTACTAATCTTATATATCGAATCGTTGTCGAAAAAATCTCTTAAAAAAGAAAATATATTTAATATGTAGATAATGTTGTTTTTTTATCTATGCATGCCTTGTTAAGGTATTTTACCAAAAAAATATGGGAAGCTAATATGATTTATTATATTTTTTTATAATATTATTAAAGAATTGATTTTAATGCTCAATGTATTTACCCAAAAGGAATAAAGCTTAATAGAGGGATACATAATTTGGTATTATTTTATTTTCGTTATACCATTGACATGGAAGGGAACTTGAATTTTCGGCATAAACATACATAATCACTGGCTTTTTAGGGCGCTTTCTGTGCGTCCAAGTGTGTGGGCCCCTGCATGATGTCTCTCCGGTTCATTGGCTGTGGCCCATAAAAAGCGGCAAAGTGGAGGAGGACCAAGTCGTAGCATAAAGCATATGAAGACATTTGCCTTTGCCTTCAACTACGGGCCATTACAAATTGGTTGAATTTGATTTTGGCCCAAAAAAGCGAGCTGCGGTGTCCACTGTTCGAATGGTTTTGGTGGCTTTGGGTGGCTTTGGGTGGCTTTTGGGTTGGGTTATGGGTTTTGTGTCTTGTGTTGGTAGATGGGAGATGGGCAATGGTCGATGGGCGAAACTATTCTGGGGCAACCTTCGGTGAGCGGTGGCTAGAGCAGAAGGTTGAGCCAGTTGGTGAATGCCCCGCCGTCGCCGCCGAAGCCTCAATCTAGATCCGAGAAGCAAGAACCAGGTAGTGCTGGCGACACAGGTGCATCCAAATTGTTTTTGCCTCCATTAATTTTTTTTTTGCTCTTTTCGCTTTTCATTTCGTTGTATTATATTCATTTTGTATTATTATTTTTTTCTTCGCTCCGAGCTGGGTGTTTTCTTTCCGCCAACTCAGCAGATTTATATTGTTGTTCTTTTTTTGAAGTGGCTTATGCAAAGAGACAAACAAAATGCAACCGCTAAAAGCTAGATGAGTAATGAGTACACTTGTACATGGCTCAAGATCGGATATGCATATTTATATTATGCTTGAGCTATGTATAACATAATGCAAATGAGGTTCCAGGAACCGCGTACGGAATGTTGCAGGCCATCTTTCAGTGAGATAACCCAAATATTCGTTGATAAGAATGTTTTGGACCTAGACGGGGAAAAATAGAAACTTTTGGTATGGCTTCCCATGGCGAGTTTTCTAGGAATGACAGGAACGAAAATATTCCAGGTAAATCAAAGGGATATTCAAAATTTAACTTAATGTTAAATGTTTTCCAAAAAGTGGTTTAATGTACTCCTAGTTTTTCAAACCTAGACATGCATACATCGTTCTTTAAATAAATTTCAGATTATTTGTAGACTCTCAATTACCTCGAATATTGTACAACAACCGTGGGAACATAAAGAACGGCTTTCCTCACGTTCCGTTTGCATATATAAATATTTTAGAGTATAAGTGAAACCCCGAGACATTACACAACTCCGACAAGTGCAATTAGAGCTTTGTGATCATCAATCACGGTGCAGAATTCGAGTGGGGAATATTTTGATAATGTGACTTTTGATGACTTCGGAATGAGAATATATAGATTCAAGCTTTATAGATTTATCGGTATATTAAAAAATACTTCCTTTAATTATAATCTTAGAGTGGTTTTCAAAAGATCCTTTTTACTGCAAATTTTATATTTAATTCCTGAAAGAAATCCTTGTATAATCCAACAAAAGAATAAAGCTATAAGAATTTCTAATAAATCAAAAGATTTAGATTTAGAATGTGAGCTTTAGAGCATGACATTGTAACAAATTTCAATTGAAGTATGATCCCGACGCGATTACTATTAATCATTGATAGATCGTCAGTGACAGTATATAGACTTCCCTGAGACTAATTTACTCACGCAGAAGTATCACCTCCGTCTTCCATCGATTAGTGCTGATTAGAAATAAATGCGAAAATAAAAAATGAGAAATACCGGAGATTGCAACACGAGGTGTATGAGGGGGACTTTCAACCAGCTCGTGTCAGCACTTTGAGGTCGACACTGTCGGTCGATGAACCCCAGGCGGAAAACTAAACAAAAATAACAACAATCGGGAAAAAAAATGATTGCCATAGCGAAATAGCGATTTCAAGTCGAGCTCTTTCTCTGCGAAAAGACTACAACAAATTGCACGCGCAACTTGCGCTCATAATGAGGTTACAAAACAATTTATATATATATTCTTTTTTATTAAATCAATTTGCGTTTTTCGCCAACATATTGTTATCAGAGCGAGCAACTTAAAAAAAATGATTGAAACTTTTGCGCAAAAATTAAACTGCTGAAATGGCAATAAAGTCGAGAACAGAAAAAAAAACGGAATCGATTGCAGGGATCAGCATTCCGTCAATTCGCCGCTTAATTTATTTATTGTTGTCGTCGACGGCTGTAAATGCAATTTGATGATTTAATTAATATTGAATTACACTGCCATTAAGAGCGGCTCGGTAATTATACAATCTGCAGCAGAGCAATTGAACTGGAGGACTGGGAGGCAGCTCGGATGTTTCGGGCGGGACTGTACCTGGCTGGCAAGTGGCCTTTAAATTATGCCATGGCAAATATTTAGCCAACAAACACGCACACACAACTTCGGCCAGGACCGGGCTTATTAATTAAGAGACCCGTAGACTCAGACGCACACAGTTTCCCCCGTATCCTGCATGTCCTTTTGCCTCGGAAATCGGGAAATCATAAAAGCGTAAAATCGAAATGCCGCCATTCCGTGGTGGCTGCCAAGCTGACTACTTCCTGTTTCTGGTTACGTCCTGTCTGCCTCCCTCTTTTCCCCCGGCTCCCCTTTATTAACACGCATATCAATTCATTTTGATTGTAATTTATGCCGTAGCCAATCGCTGCATATCGCTCACATCATCCACCCCTCCCACCATTTCGACCGGGGTAATAAAATTATTGTTTATAGATGGATAGATAGCGGTTGCGGCTGCAGTTAAAAGCAACACAAAATTGGAGAAGGAAAGTAAGTCACTTGGCTATTTTGGCTTTTCTTTCTGTTTAGTGGAGCGTGATCTTGAAATGGAAATCGCTTTTCGGCAAGGACACACTCATATGGGGGGGTTTATGATGTTTTGCCAAAGTATTCTTTTAAAACTTGTCCTTGCAAATAATATGGTCGAAATAAGAAAGTTAACGGACGTTTTTATAAATGCCACAACACTGTAATACGATTGGCTGATTCGTCGTCCTTTGCACTCACAACCCATTAAAATTTAAATTTTAATTGAATAAAATTATAATTATTTAAAAAAGTCGTATATGATAACTTTTTAAGATTTTTCGATATCGACACTTTTATTTTAAAATCAAACTTATTGAGAATTATTGTACAAATTTGATATTACCCCCTTAACTTATGAATATTTGTGTTGGTAGTGTATTTGCGATTAAATCAAACCTTTTGGTCGATGCGTAGATTTTATTTTAAAAGTTCAGCTGATATGAAGCTTAAATATATAGCTTTAACGAACATGTATATATATATAAATATGCAGTTTATATATTAATTGATTAGAAAAATTGAACTTTCACTGTCTGATCCGTGGTCGAAGACATCACTGTTTTCGTTGACGGTTTTCTAGCAATAGTTGGTACTCGATTAAAAGTCAAGTAGCCTCTGTTTAGATGATGGGGAACTAAATAATAATAATTATATGGATCAACGACTGTATGGCCAGTGCGACCGGGGGGGCCAACAGGACCTTGGGGGCCAAGGGGACCGAATGGGCCAATAGGACCTTGAGGGCCAATGGGACCGGGGCGACCTACAGGACCTTGGGGGCCAACGGGACCGGGAGCTCCATTAAAACCATTAATTCCATTAAGGCCTGTTTTGCCCACCCTTCCACGGGAACCTTTTTTGCCTGGAGGACCGATAGGACCGATAGCACCTGGAATGCCATCTTTTCCATCAACTCCAGGAGGACCAGGAATACCCGAGAATTCTATATCTTTCATTTTGTCTCGCTCGGTTAATATTCGTTCTAGTTTTCCAAATATTTCAGCTTGAAAGTGCTCAAATTCTTCTCTTGTCACCTAAAAAAACAAGGTAGAGATAATTTGGTTGCTTGCATAATTAATTTGATTACACTAGTTTACATAGTTAAATCAACAAAAACAAAACATTATAGTTTAAAAAATATGGGTGCAATTTGGGAACCGCCAGCATTAATTGCACATTGAAAAACATTATTTTTTAATTTGTATTTACCGGTTCAGAACCATTTGAAGTGCACAACAAAATAAAGAAATAAGTGATGACTACTAGTTTCTTCATTGTTAAAAAAACGAACTAAGCTGAATCAAAGGCAGCCGAAAACTGAAAGCTAATGAGCAATTGTTGTTTGGCTTTCATTATATAGCTTTGTATTTCTTATCTCCTCGATTTGCGGCTATCACAAAGTTCACCCATTTTTTCTTGTTATAAATACAAATTTGATTTTGTATGTTTAAATCTAATTGAAAATGGTTTTCTATACGTATTGTTTGCATATTTGACCTATGTTTTAACATATTTTATAATTTGTTAAAACTACTGATATAATAATACGACATAAAGTATATATTTTAAAGAAACAAACTTCCTCTTAGTTAGGAGTCTAGTTTTCGAAGAAACAGAAGGACGGACAGACGGACATGATTAGATCGACTCTCTTTGTGATGTTGATCAAGAATATATAATCTTTATAGGGTCGAAAATTTCTCATTTACTGCGTTGCAAACTTTTGACTAAAATTGTCATACAAAGCTTTGTATTGTATGTTTTCGTTTATTTAGTGCAGCTTCACATTATTTTATGTACATTTCTTGGTCCAACTGGGAACTTGACCATGACCGCGCTGCACGCTCAGCAATCAACCTAATTGAGCTGCCCCAATGGCCAACTTCTGCCACCCGCTTCTCCCCGAAGCTTAACACAAACCCAAGCCAAACCCAAACCCAAATCCAAGCCCAAACCGAAACCGTTCTAAATCAAAAGACAAACGTCGACAAATGACCCGGCGCAGTGAATAAATGAATAGCAGTAAGTCGGCAACTCGCCATGAATGTATTCGGTAACAATTCATTAAGCAAATAGAAATGTGCGCTAAACGCATTAAGAGATTAGCACACATTGAGCAGGAACAGCAGCAATGTCGATTCCATCGATAAAACCGCCCAGAACTGGGCAGCGAAATGACCCTCATTTGCTGTATAGCCTGGTGGTCTGGCCCATTTTGCTTCTGGCCAAATTTAATTGCCGTCCAAAGGAGACTTTTCACATGCGGTTGGCACTCAGATTGGTCTTCGTGTGTGAAAAGGTGAAATCACTGTTGCTCCTGGCTTTTGGCTTGTTAAGTGCTCATTGTTTCGCCAACAATGTTGATGTTTACAGACCCCCTTTGAAAGGCACATGTGCCCATATGTGTGGTATGATGACGATGATGTGCTGACTGCCACTGTCTCGATGGCAAATGCAAAGCGGAAGTCGCCAGTTGAAAATCACTTAAGTGCAATTTCGGGTTTTGAATTGCACATTTTCGGGTGATGTGGTTGGTGGTTGTTGAGCTTATGGACACACAAATGTGAATCTTACGCAAACAAAGTCCCGCAGTCACAGTATTAATTAATCCTTTGGTTCCTTGGACTATTTGACTGATATTTATTATTATCTAAAGAAATACAAATATATAACCTAATACGTATTGATTATTTCGATCATTTTATTTTAAAAACCCGAACATGAAATTATTTGTGGACCTGATAACATATATTTACTATTGTAATTAACTACTACTTAGACCTTCCTGCTATTATCTCTAGAGAAAAATACTTTTTGAAAAGACATATGGGAAACAGGATATAGTCAAAGGAGAACTTAGCAACTAATAAAAGGAATTGTGATTTTAATTAGTGTAATATAAATATGAAAGCTATATACTTGTGATCTTGTAATCACACCGAATCAAATCATATGTATTAAGCTCGCCTCTTAGTTCCTTTCCATCATAATGTACACCGTTTGCTTACATCCTTCCCAATCAGATTTCCGGCCAACCTGCCAAGGAAGTGACCCACATTGAATCCCTAATTCCAGCGACCAAACATCACGTTTCGTGATCCCTTCTTGTTCCTGTTGTTGGACTCAAATTGTCGCTATCCTTTTCATCATATCTCTCCTTGTCCAACAACTCCCCTCCCCACATTTTCTTATCCTTTACGCTTGTCCGTTGGTCATGTGATAAACGTTTATGATTATTTTTATGTTTCATCCGTTCGAGTCTCGACTCGATGTTGGCTTGCCAATTTGACGCTGATATATACAGGGACTTGATTTAGTTTAAATAGCGCTGAGGGAAATGGAGGAAGGGACACAAGTACACCCAGGAAAAATATCATCCAAACCCAAACTATTCTTATTCAAACTCTATATGTCACTGAAATACTTTTGTTGACAAATTAGAATGTTAAGAAATAATATAGTTGTTAGGAAAATTGTTAACAGAAGGAAGACACACATAATTCTGAAAACTTAAAGCTTTTTAAAGACAATAAAAAGGTTTTTTTTTTACTTTTTTTTCATTAATTTATATTTACATTAGTTTAAAAGACCGAATTTTGATTGAAGTACACACAAACATATTTAAATTAAATTTGTATCATGGTCTATTGTAAATTTTCAGTGTACGCACATCTCCCGGAAAATGCAATTTATGTGTTTTGGGGAAGGGCATCCGGAAAAAAAAGGAATGTGTAGAAGCGAGACACACGTGACTGCAGTGAAGGTTGCTTTCGCCACCCACCGCCCACCGCCCTTTTCCGCCCATATGTGTGAACAAATATTTTTTAGAGGGTGTCCGCCCTTTATGCGGGTCCTTTCTAGTGTCCTTCCTGGTGTCCAGCCCCGGCTACGTGTCATTTGTGCTATCTGGTCGAGCAAATCTTTCAGCTACCGCTCTGTGCTCTTCGCAGCTCCGGACTCCGGGACAATTTCCATAATCGTTGGTTAAACAAGACCGCTCACACATGCCTGGTCAAGCTGACCGCAGTTTATGCCCCGGGTTTTACGGCCATGAGTCCTAAGTCCCAACCGGATCCCTTTTGTGGACCTTGTTTGAATTATGCTTTTACATATTTTTATTCACTTAACACAAAAAGGGGTGCAAGAGCTGGGGCAACGATATACATGTGGGAAGGTGGCCCCTGGCTTAATCAAATTATGGCTTATCTCTTGGATGGTGTCGACATGGCGGAGGTCAAAACGCAAATAGCCATAAACATGTAGATTAAATCCCCATTGACCAGGTCCCGTCACCCACTTGGCTTCCTGGGTGACCTTGTTTCTTCCGGGAATTTTATTAGGTCTAAACCCTTTAATGGGGTCCACAATGCAGCCCATATATATTTGCATATTAATCTCCTGACTCCTGATAATTAAAAGTCTAGTTTTATGGATTGAGGATAAATATTTGACCAAGTTTGAAAGCTGTTCAGTGTAACTGGGATTTTATTAGGTTTATTTTCTAGCATACTTATGGGAGTTGCCTATATGAAACCGTAATAAAAATCGGATCCTTAAATTAATGCCTTTTTAAAGGATTATTAAAAGCGTCCAAAACTTTCTTTTCTTATTGATTTTATATATTTTGGTTTTGAAAATTTAAAAATCAGACTTTACATTATATTTACTTACCTTAAAAATTTCTTCAAATTTTCAAACCTTTGCAGAACATTTAGAAAACCCCTTTAAAATGAAACATTTCAATCGGAATCTAAGGGCAACAATTTAAAGAGCAATTGAGGACAATACTTTAACATTTTTCCCAAATGTACCCCAAAATGAGCCACAAGAAATCCATAAATATCGACTCGGAATCATGGGAGCAGTCGATATGGAAAGACCCAGCAGCAGTCAAAGAACCAGCATCATTTCATGCTCAATTCAAATGTTGTTCAATCTCATTCAAACAATTTGTATCGTAGTTTTATTACCACAATAAAACGGATTAAGCAGCTCGCCCTTCCTTTGGAGCTGGAAAAAGGATACAATGAAGTCAGAACCGAGAAAAGGGGGCGTGCCCTTTCTGGTCGTGTGTGTTCGCCTTTTAAATTGGTTGAATTTCCGCACGAATTAAATTTTTTCCTGCCAAGTGAAGAAGCGAAAAATATTTCACGCTTCGACAGATTGACGATTGGAGGGGAGGGAATGAGGGTAAGCCATATTATAGAGTCCTTTCCGGAATATTTCACACTTCGCCCGTACAAATCAGAGACACGTGGCAAGTGCCATATAATTTATAATGGCGAAAAAAAAAGGGCAAAGGAGACCCCAAAAACTTCGGTGGGTGTCGAATTTGATACGCTCAATATGCTGAAGAATTTTTCAACATTTTTTCAGTGGAGGAAACTTTAAACTTTTCGTCGGTCGTTTTCTGTGTGAGACTTTCCACTGAAGCGGCTAACTCATTTGGCTTAAAATTCCATTATCCTCATTCACCAGCAGATGGAAAATTAATATTTCCCTTTGTGTCATTTTACAGAATATTTTTGTTATTTTTTTTCGAGTTCCTCAAAGAAGCGGTATCTTCAATCAATTTTCTTGGCTTTTACGCTGGGACTATTCCTTTCAGATGGCCAAACCTTTGTTGGATGTCCCTCGGTATTCGTACATATGTCTGATTCATATCTAAATCTATTACAATTCATATTTATATGCCAAGCACACAGATATCCACCCTCCCACACTGAAACTTTTAATTTTACGTGAGAGGGGAAACAGTGTGGTTCGAAGAGATATGTTCTTGCCGCTAGTTCTTCCTTTTTTTTAACCTTATATCTAAATTGGATTTTGTGAAATTTTTAGTAAACAACCACAAACTAATGTACTAAGGATAATAAACGAAAGTTAATAGATAATGTAGGCTTTAAATTGTATTAGTGAGGTATTTCCAATTCCCCACATCATAACTATATTGAGTAACTAATAACGGAAATATGTCTTGTAGTGAAAAGATGGCTTATAGACGATTTTTGTGGAAGATGGTAATTCAAGTTTTAGATATTCAATAATATTAATTTTTAAACTAAACTTATACATATGCCTGGCACTGTATGCTTGCGGGTTAAGTCAAGTGTTAAAGAGTTTTTTGAGAGACATCTTCGTCTCGTTTGGCCTCGTCTTGTGTCGCAATTTCTTTTTGGTCTTGCTACCCCTTTTACTTTTATGATCCCGTTTTCTGAGCGCCGTTTCAGCTTAGCCTAATATCCAAATAAACATACTTTATCCGTTATTGCCGTCAAATTTATGGTTTCTTAAATGGACTGACTTCCTGAATGGAAATATGAGATGGTGGCTGCGATTTTGATAAGGGTTCCGGGGGTTTCTTTTGTGGAGCTTCGTTAAATCTATTGGTCAATAGCTCGACAGCTGGTAAAGTTTATTGGGTGGAGCGATAAGACAGAGGAGAAACTTTCTTTGAAGTTTAAGGAAAATAAAAATATATTTCCCTGCGGCTTTCGATGTGCAGTGCATTGCCAATTGCAATTAAAACAATGTTACAAGGTCACTGTTTTTTTGCACAGATAACAGAATAATGCAAAAAGTGGCGCCGCTAACAAAATTGCAAATTTTGCACATGTACCGAAATGCAATGCTGTGTTGTATGGTATACCATACCTACATATACATATGTCTGCATATATATGTGGAATGCAATTGAAATCGGTGACAACATAATGCCGTACACCTACCCCAATGTAGGCAACAGCAAAAACCAGAAATGCAGCACCAGGAAAAGCTTAATTTTCCAGCGGGATCTTTGCGCAGGTCCGAGACTGGAAAATGAATTACGTAGTGTCCTCCAAAAGGAGGGGAATCCCCTCCTTCAGTGCGTATCTGTGTGTGTGTCTTTTGTAATGGTGGCTGTTGTTTAGGTGTGAATTCTGCAGAGAGAAAGAGTAAAGTTGTGTGTGTGAGAATGAGAGAGATAGAGAGCAAGGACTAAATAGGAATTAACGGTAACAACAACAAACCTATTGGAGCAAGCGCATAATTCATATTTTAACAGAAACGCCCACGCCCACTCTGCATCTGTGTGTGTATGCTCATTTGGGGCTGTGTGTGTGCAGGTGCTTTTCAATTATCCTTGTTGAAATGTTAAATAAATAAAGAAGTACATACATAAACGTCTTTTCATTTACTTACCTTTGCATATAAAGAGATTCTTGCATATGTTTTCATTGTTTTTACAGTGCTAATTGTGATGAGTCCCAGCCACCTAATGTCAACTTATTAATAATTATATGTACATTAAGTTTATTATATGTTTTAAGACACTAACATGTCTGGGATATCGGTCTGTCTATATGAATTAAACTAACAATAGGTACACTTCGTCTAAGTATACATATTAAGCACAAAATTTCTTCAACTTTTTGATAATATTTTAGAAATCAATATAAGAATTAAGCAAGATCGTTCGAATACAAATAGACAACTTTTATTTTGTCTTGGTTATCGAAAGATTATTTGATTACTATCAATTACTATAAATTAAAAATCAATTGAGATAAAAAGCTGAATTTTGAAATATGTATATAACCCACATGGCGAATGAGTTATGTTGGTAGCAGTTTTATTTTCTTGATCAACATTACTTGAGCACACTTGCAAACTCTTATAACGACTTAACAAAAAAGTAGGTAAAAGTAATTGAATATCAAACTTTTATTCCCTAATTGGTAATTCCTTTTTAAAATATTTTATTTCCATTTTTCTTTTCATACCATTAGAGTTATAATTGGCTTATAGCATTTCTTTAAGATTGCAACTCTTCCTTTGAGCAAAATACCCATGTAAGTGGGAGAAGAAAGTTAAGACATCATTAGAAAATCATGTAGTGCATTAGTCGAACTGTCGTCGCCACACCCCACACTCCATGTGCCATTCCCCAGGACCTCCGACCGCACCCATTCCTCTCCGGGAGGCAGCCGCAATTGCCATTATGTTGAACACGCAAGTCAATTGATGCAATTTGTCCGACCAGCCGGAGAGCGTTCCTCCGGCCAGGGGCAATTTCCCCAGTGACAATCTGACATGCCGTAACAGGTTCACGGTCTGACGAATAGTGGGTGGTGCCCTGCGTGGGTGCAGGGGTTCAATGGAGTGGGGAAGAGGGGGTGAAACCGACCGCCTGCTCTCATCAACAGTTAGCAGCTTCTGCTGGTGATTTAAGGGTTGCCAGCCAGCCGGTTCGCCCTTAAATGAATTGCGGCGATTTATTGCGGTAATACTCATTTAGCGGACCTGCCCCGAGGGGAGATGAAAAAATAGAACATGAACGATATAGTTAAAAGAACAGACCACGAAATACCTAGTACTATCAAGAGTTTTTACCAATTTTTTCCCTATCCTTAGGCTGAAAGCTTCCTCTAAAATGGTCGGATTTGAAGACCCACTTTATCAATGTATAAAGACTGTCCGATATTTTCGCAAGACTTTGCGAAAACAAAGTCATAATTACCGAGTTTTAAAATAATTTTCTAAGCATATAAGAAACTTGTTCGAAGTCAACAAAATCCAATTTTAGACTTTACTAAGTTGTAGCTAACTTTTTATACCCTTGCAGAGGGTATTATAATTTCAGTCAAAAGTTTGCAACGCAGTGAAGGAGACATTTCCGACCCTATAAAGTATATATATTCTTGATCAGCATCACCAGGAGAGTCGATCTAGCCATGTCCGTCTGTCCGTCTGTCCGTCCGTCTGTCCGTCCGTCTGTCCGTCTGTCCGTCTGTCCGTCTGTCCGTCTGTCCGTCCGTTTCTACGCAAACTAGTCCCTCAGTTTTAAAGCTATCTGCTTGAAATTTTCCCAAAAGTTGTATTTCTATTGCAGGTAGTATATAAGTCGGAACGAGCCGGATCGGGCCACTATATCATATAGCTGCCATATAACTGAACGATCGGAAAAGCCATAACTTTGGTGTTTTTAAAGTTAGGAAGTTGGGATTTTCTATGGGTTTTATTTTTGGCTAATCAATCCGACCTACCAAATTTCATAAGGATCGGACGACTATATCCTATAGCCGCCATATAACTGATTGATCGGAAAAGCCATAACTTTGGTGTTTTTAAAGTTAGGAAGTTGGGATTTTCTATGGGTTTTATTTTTGGCTAATCAATCCGACCTACCAAATTTCATAAGGATCGGCCGACTATATCTTATAGCTGCCATATAACTGAACGATTGGAAATAACATAACTTTGGTGTTTTTAAAGTTAGGAAGTTGGGACATTTTATGAGTATTAAGAATACATCATATGAATAATTTTGGACAATATAATTTATAAAATATTCTGCAAGGGTATATCAACTTCGGCTCCGCCCGAAGTTAGCTTTCCTTTCTTGTTTTTTAACAAAAATCGAATCAATCGAGAAAATTTAGAAAACAAACTAGTGCTTATAAACACTCTGAAAGTCTACAGACCTTATACTACCAATAACCGATTTTGTTTACAACTGCAATCTTAATTCATTTTTACAGATTTTTAATAGGTCCTTCAAGAAATAACCTTTTTCTTTCTATTACATAAATCCGCTTGAGTGGAACATACCCGACCACCCCAATAGAGGGTATAAAAAGCGACTTGAGTCGAGTTGAGTGCAAACAATGCTCACAATAAAAATAAATCTCTCCGGAACAAGTGTGTGTTTTGTTACACCCGTGGGAAGTCCGGGCGAGAAGTTGTCAATTACTTGCGAATCGATCTGGCCAAATTCTGTTTTGGCATTCATGTCACCGCCAGGTGACCGGGACATCCTCGTATAATCGCTCTAATTGGGCGCTTTCATAGAAGACATGCCGAGAAAGTACGTGATATGCATTTCCACCTTTCTAGGCAATTAATAAGCAAGCCAATTTGAAATTCCAACCAATCGGCGGCCACGTAAATCAGCATTATGTCGGGGGCAATGAAAATGAGCTCTAAATTCAATTACAGGCCTTGTCTTCTCCATTTTCGTAAGTCCCCATTCCAGCATAAATCAAGAGTCCTGGCTGCCTGGTCCTGAGATGCTAATTTACCCGGGTCCCGAAATGTCTTAGTAGATGCTAAGCGGCTTTGCCGCTCATAACTCACCCGGACACTTTGTCACATTATGCATTTAAATTTAATGTGTTATTTATGGGCGGATTTGGCGACCTTCCCGCCTGCGATTCCTGTTAATTAGAAAGTCAGTTTGGAACAGTGATGTCAGGGGTACTATTTTTCGTAAAATTACTATTTGTTATACTCTGAGGTAAGTTTATTTCTTAAATATATTAAACATACATAGTTTATATACTAGATCATTAAGTAAGACCATTTAAAAATGTTTAAACCAATGAAACCTACAATCATAAAAGCTTTTTTATTGAATCAAATTTATCAAATACTTTAGTTCTCTAAAATATGTTAATTTAAAAAATAAAAACAATAAATAAAAACTGTTTCCGGAACAAATGATAGCTTAAAAACATGTCATACAAATTTAAGTTAAGTTCTATGTATTTCCATCCCTTTAAGTCCAATTTGAAGCACCTCTGCTATCACACCTCTATCCCTGATGCGTGGGAGTACTCATTGGTCTACCATGATACATGGGGGTACTCTATTAATTACACTCCATAATGGTTACTTCCGCTGGGCCACATAATAGCATAATTAATCGATATTAAATGAACAGCAGCGGAACAATAAACGCCGGAAGCCAGCCACAAAAGGTTAAATTAAACGAAGTAATTGTTACACAGCCTCAGCCGTCGAAAATCGACCCCCACTCACAGTTTGGCCATCCCTGAGGAGGGTTGTCCTGACTGGGTCCTTTACAATGCATAATAAACAGTCGAGCGGGCACGGAGCAAACAAAAGTGGGGAAACGAAGCTCGTTGAGATTTTGATTTTTAAACGGCCCATCGGGGGGTGGAAATATAGACTGGTTGGGTTTCAAAAGACAAGCCTGTAAAGCGCACAAAGTCACACGGCAGGTGGCGTTGAGCATTCAAAGAGTGGGTGGGGACCTTAGCACACAAAGTGATTTAAATGCATTTCTAATGGGATGAAATTATATTCTGTCTGAGCTTGTGGTACTCCCCCTCTTATATCAATTCAATTCCCACTCCGATTTGCGGTTTCAAGGGGAGGACATGAATATGCATGGGATTGCGCTTTTGATGTGCTAACCATCAAAAAGGCATAACCGAAAGGGGGCATCTTCATCTTAAGCAAACTTACGACCAACTTAAACTTAAACTGTACATTTTTTAATTAAGATTTCTCCAATAAAATAATAATTAATGTCCTTTAGGGCCAGCGTCTTGATAATTTGATGGCCGGCTAAAGCCGCTTAGAATAATTTCAAAACAACAATTTGTGACTGCCGCATTTCAGGGGTCACATTTAGCATCTTATCAGAGCTTAGCAGCTGGGGTCACCACTCGCGTCGATGGCTAGCTACGGAATGTGATTACAGCTTTTGGCGCTCCTGTTGAAATTTCAGCGGTTTTAAATGTCCATTGGGCGGGGCAAAATTTAAATCCAGGCTCTGAATTGATGGTCCGTAGGTATAACGATGCAGACGCTTCGAACGACCTCTAAACTCTTCTTCTGATCCAGAAAAACCGATTATTTTGTGAACCAAGTGCGGCTCTGGCAAATAGAAGTCATCGCCTAAAGAAAGAGATGAAAAAAGCATTAGAAATTAAGATGCAAAGGTGGTTTCTTAGACATACCTGGTAGAACAAAAACCACAGATCCCTGGCAGTCATAACCCACCGGCAGATACATAGTAGTGCCTAATCTGCTGCGCTTGATGGCAAAATCCAAAAGATTCTGGTACTCCTTGACTCCGATTAGTCGCGATAATTCGTAGACTTGTGGCGGAAGCAACCAAATTTCACCGTGATCGACCAGTTCCAGCAGTTCTTTCGGTATCAGCCACTAGTAAAGTTAAGAAAATAATAATTTAGTTAAATGTCGTTATTGGAATGAGATACTAACCAGCGTCTCCTTAACCTCCGAAGGTTCCGCCAGCAGTTTGGGCTGCTTGTCCACAAAAGCCATAAAGAAAACCGTCTCGTGGCTACGGGCATTTAAAAATAATACTACATAAATAACAATCAAAAATATTGACATACACCTATGATTTATCACACAATAAAGTTATCACACAATAATTCTATTTAAGCAAACTTATAATTTAAAGAGATCTATTACTAAGGATATGTGGTTCTCAATTCAATACCCACCCATAGCGCATGAATCCCGGACTCCCCCAGGCGGACCATTCGTGCAGGGCCCACAAATCCGGCACCACCTTTAGCTCCCGGCATAGGGTCAGGAACTCGCTGGGCTTGTCGTGCACCCGTCGCTGCCACTCCTCCAGATCGGGCACATCCTGCACACAGATCACGCCACCAAAGTCCAGCTGACTTCGGTTGCGGCACATCAGCAGACCCACCTCTTCGAAGCACTCCCTCACGGCGGTGAGTCGCAGTGTAATCTCCCTGAAAAGGCAAAGGTCAAAGATTAAACTCCTAATCTAGACGAGGTAACTATAAACCTTGGACCCACCGCGACCAAATGCTGGAGCGCTTGAAGAACCTATCGTAGCAGCCGGTGCCCTGGGGTGCCAGGATGGCTGGACGGTCATCGCGGATGAGCACTAGTCTTCGCAGTGCCTCCTGCGGGACCCCAAACTCCTCCAGGTACTGCAGCCAGGCCACGCTCTCATCGGCCTTGTCAAGGAGTCCACCTGGGAATACGGTCTGGTTGATCATCATTGCCGTGACATCACTGCGTTTAAGCATTAACAACTGTAAGATCGAACGGAATGTGAGATTCATTAATTTCTGGTGAAGATTTTTAACTTACCTTGTAATCCTTGCTTTCGCCAGCATCTCGAGACACCAGGATCACACTGGCCGAGGTGCGCCACTTGGCCGGAAAAGCAGTTTGGCTCATGCTTAAGTTTAACAAAATTTGTATTTATTCCCCCACTCAAATCAAAATGGTGTTTGCTCCCTCCAATCAGCTGATTGCCTTGTTCCTATCGATAGCGATAATGCCTCCTCAAGGAAATTATCGATATCCGCTTTAAAGCGCGCTGAATATTTGTAAATTTAAATTCGTGCGAAATTCAAACTTTTACCTTTTGCAAGATTAAGCCACAAAAGAATAACTGGGGCATGCTTCACTAGAAGAACAAAAAACACAAATAGATTAGGTGCTCTCACACGTGTTCGAAAACATATTTAAGCGCTGCCCTTGGACAACAAGAGACACTTGCAATTGGTGTTTCCACTCGAAAGCAACTTGCAGTTGAAATGAAAGTTTTGATCACGATCTTGTTTCTGGGCTTGTGCTTCAGTGGTAGCCAAGCGGAGAAGGAGGAGAGCATCGCTGGTCTCCTGAAGGATAATGCCGAAGGCTTGGAGGCGGCCAATGTGCTCCTGTCCAGGATCGCAATAGTCAGCAAGGAGGCCCAGGTTGGCTTGGCGGAGCAAAAGGAAGCCCTGAAATCCTTGGCCCTCGTGGAAGGGCTTCTGGCTAAACTCGCATTGGCCCTGGAGGCAAGTTCCCAGAATCTGGTGGCCACCTTATTAAACATCTCCAAGGAGGGCCAAGAGTATGGTCATCGCACTGAGGCAGAACTCCTGGCACTGGCCCGCCTTCAAGAGGGCACCAAACAGCTGCTCAATGTGCTGGAGGCCAAGCTGGATGCCTACCAGAGGCATGTGCTCCACAGTTCCCGCAACATTGACAAGAGCATCGATGGACTGGCCAAGCTGATCACCAGGACGGTGCTGCCCCAAATTAATGGGCTTAAATGCACCTTCGACAACCTGGAGACATCCCAGATCAACGTAGAGGTGGAGCTGAAGAATTTGGCTGGAGTGAAGGAACTCAGCGAGGACTCGAATCACAAACTGAACGTGCTGGAGCAACAGCTGAAGCAGATTAATCAAACGCAGGAGCAGCGCCTGGACATCCTGATCGATGCAGTGAAGCATTTGCAGCCACTAAATCCTTGGAAAGTGGACGCTGTCCTGCGTGAACTGATCATCTCCCAGAAACGCATCGAGCTGGATCTAGATCAGTGCAGCCGTCACTCGCCCTACCCTCAATATGGCCACCAAGATGAGTCCTATGCATCCAGCTATGGAGTTGAAGCTCTGGAGCCTCAATATTCTCAACCCAAGCCCAAGCAGGTGGATCTGGAGCAAGTGTGGAGCATCAAAGAACCTCCAAAAGAGGGTAAGTTTGCTTTTTTTTCACACCAGGTTTGACTAAGTAATAATCAATTTTTCCATTTCCAGGAGAGTATTCAGGAAACCACAGAGTAACTGCCTATGCCCAGTCACCCGAGCCCAAGAAAAACCATCAGAGCACCAGCGCCGTGTCCTGGCGGGAGTCGCTACCCTGGGACACAGCCCCCACATACCAGTCCGCTCCAGTTCCCCATCACCAGCATTGGAAGCCAGCGCCTGCCTACGGTCCCACGTCGAAGCCTAGACCGAAGCCGTGTCCCAAGGGAGAACACTCTGCTCCGTCATCCCACGGACCTTTACCGCCGGCCCACCATAATCCTGAACCTTACAAGCCTTCTGTAGAATACCATCCTAAATCTAGCCACGAGCAGTCCCCACACAAGTCCGAGCCCAAACCACAATCAAACCACGAGCAATCCTACAAGCCACCATCATTCCAGGAGCAATCCTACAAGCCGCAATCACGCCAGGAGCAATCCTTTAAGCAACCAGAACCCATCCAGCAAGGAGAATCCTACAGGATTTGGTACGGAGATGGTTCACTACCCCAAGGATACTGAAGACACATCGAGCTATCACAAAGCAATTCCCGAAACCGATAAATCTTTTAGCAACAATTTATAGTACACATACATACTTACATATATAGCAAATTGTAATCGTCATTTTTAAAAAAAACATGTCATAAATAAACGAATAAATATTAATGCAAACTAAATTCCATTATTTTATATTTTTCTTAACAAGGAACCAAAATATTTCGAAAAACCAATTGGAAATGTTTGTGTTTTTATGGAAATCCACTCAATATGAAGCACAAAAACAGTACTATTTATGTGAACATTTGGTTAAGATCACGATTACTTATTATCATTATTATTTTAAGTTTTGTACTCATAAGATAACAAAACTTTTCGCCTTCGCTTCCTAAAAGGCTTAACATTAACTTTTTTGGTTGCAACAAAATAGGGAATAGGACGAATAAGTATTATTTTTATACCCTTGCAGAGGGTATTATAATTTTTTATGCACTGCATTTTATTGAAGTCCTCAAAAAATAACTTTATCAAACCATTTTAGATGTAAACGAAGGCATTTAAGAATTAAAGGACAAAGCTCGGAAGAATCCTTTAAAGTTTCAAGCTATTGAGAAAATGATTAGGAGAAAATATCTAAGTATCCTCAGAAATAATACAATAAAATTTAAAGGCGAAGGACTTTAAAAAAATGGAATTCTGAAATGCTTATGATACGATAAGTTAGTACTTAATAATTTAACATTGCTATCAGACACATAAAGACCTATTTTCTTAATGAACTTTAACGAGAAGCAGCTGCGGCACGTTTGTCGTTGGTATCGTTACTACCGTTACACACAAAAAACCAGGTCAATCTCTAACTCAAGAGTTTAGAAACAAAGAAGAATTTCAAGACGTGCCGTCTACGTATTTTCTTATAAAGTCGATGAACCGAAAATTATTTAGTAAGACAACATGAAACATGGTTTGCTTTTTGTTTGAGCTTAGACATCAGATTGTGACCAAACATTTGATCGCGACTATCTTGTTATGTGCACGAATTAGTTGATCTGTTTTGAAGAGTTATAAAAGTTTGCAGATTAGAGAAGCGTTTGCAGCTGCTAAAGTACAAGTGGGTGGTTTCTGGACTGATAGAACTTAACCCAGTCTGAGACACGTTTTGGACCTTAAGTTGGGCTACTTAAGGTGAACTTCAGATCGAAAGAAGACACACAGCTGCCGACGTTCGACAGAGAAGCACCATGAGGACCCAAATGATTTTGGTAACGATCTGCATTTGCCTTTGCATTGCTTCAGCCGAGGATCTGAATTCAAACCCCGAGATCCGTGGCGACGTGATAAAGCTATTAAAGGGAACCGAGAAGCTTGTCGTTGGGGTGGAGGAAGTGAAAAGAGTTCAAAAGGGCATCGAGGAGAAGTTCAAGCATCAACGAGATGAGATCGAACTTATTGCAGGACTGGAGGGTGCACTAGCCCAACTGGAGGGAAAAATTCTCAGTAGCTTCCAGGAAACTGCTTCCGGAGTTGGCAACTTGACTGCCATTGTCAAGGCAACTCAGAGCCAAAATGAACAGGCCATTCAGAACCTAACAAAAGTGGAACTGGACATCAGGAGTGCACTAGGTCAGCTGGCTAACAATCAGAACAAATACGAGCAGGACCTGGATGCGGTGGCCTCGTCCGTCAACTCACATCTAGGCGAGATCCAGCAGCTGATAGGTCAGGCCGTCATCAGCCAGCTCTTCGGGTTGGACAACAAAGCCAAGGTTCTACAGCAGCAGCAGCGCAATATCATTGGTCAAGTGGGATACCTGGAACAACTTAATGGCTTGGCTGATCGCGCCAATCGCAAGGTGAATCAGCTGGAGTGGGGTCTAGTCATACTCAATCGCACCCAGTCCGAGAGCCTCAAAGGCATCGAAAACACTGTTCATGGAGTGCAGGTGGCTACTTCTCAGATAGATAATAAACTTGGTGCCCTGCTGGACAACCAGAAGAGCATTGAAAAGACACTGGAGGGCTGCAAGCGCCAAAACCCCCCAAATCATAAGCCCCACGAGGTCTGGACCCATCCGGAATACGCCCCCGGTTCGCAGTGAGTTTTTAAGCCTAAATTTTGATTTCCTTATTTCTCTATCCCCATTTAATTTTTAGATCAAAGCCGTCGCAGAAACCGGGCTTCGAGAGCAGATATGCCTCCGAAGAGGAGGCTGACTACCTTCACAAGCTGTGGTACGGTAAAAGGCAGGAGGAGTAATCTAGACAGCTCTAATCAAACAACCCTAGCCAATTTATAAGAAAGGCCTCGCCTTCATATTTGTATCTGCCTTTAACTCCTCTTTTACTTTCCTCAATATATTAAAATTGAATAAAAGTACATCTAATTGTTCAATCTTCTCTCTTTTTATAAATTAGTCTATAATAAATAAAACAAAAAGGATTTAAGAAGGTAGAAATACGTATAAAACCAAATAGAAAATAAATCTCACCTACATTATAATATTTTGGCCAGACTACACATTAAAACCAAATAAATGCACATTTTATCAAGGAAACAGTTTTCGCCTCTATAGCTTGGAAGGGTTTAAGGGATGTACTTGACCATCATCCCGGTCAAAGTTTATGAGCAGCTGCGACTGATGCTGGTTCCAGTGCTCAGACCGATGTAGTTTGTCAGTGGCCTGTGAACGAAATTCCTCGACTGACAACCCGGTCTCTATTTTATCGCTACTAGCATCTGGATCGGCGGGATAGGCTTCGTCTCCTGGCAGGAGGTGGACAGTTCCATTTTTGCATTTGTACATCACAGGATGGATCAGACCAAGGCCTTTGACCTCACGCTCTGCGGCGAATTGACGCAAACTTTCCAAAGAGGAGAAGTTTAGGATGCGCGAAAGTTCATAGAATTGGGGAGGCGGCAACCAAAGCTCCTCTCTCAGGCACGCATGAAGGTAATCCAATGGGGAGCGCCACTACAAAAAGAGAAAGTAAGAATAAGTGTTATATATTTACATTGATATACGTTACGTATACGTAATAATCTTTTAAGCAACGGATAAGGTCAAAGTATAATTTATAAAAGTTTAAGATCCCGCCCACTTACCGCACAATCCTTGACCTCGTTGGGTTCTATGTGTACGCTGGGCTGCTGCTCCAGGGCGGTCATAAAGAAGGCCGTCTCAAACCGTTTCTTGAAAGTAGACGGCGTGCGCCAGGCGGACCATTCGTGGAGTGACCACACGTCTGGAAATACATCCAGCTGCTTGCAAAGCTCCAGGAACTGACTGGCATCGTTGTGGACTATGTGTTGCCAGTGGACGCGATCGAACTGCTCATGGAAGCGACCGTAGCCGCTGGTGGAGGTCAATGATTTACTGTCCCTGCACAGCAGGATGCCCAACTCCTCAAAAGTCTCGCGTAAGGCAGTTAGACGGAGCGCTAGAGATCTGTAAAATGTAAAAATAGAAAGAACCAGGACTTTTCTAGAGAAATATTTTAGATTCATACGGATCTATCGCTTCCTTATCCGACTTGATCTTAAAAATCTCCGGCCGTGGTCCCTTCACATGACCCACATCTTGCAACTTGGCGGCACTGATTTCGTTTCGGCGAAAGTGATCCAACCAGGCGGGCGAACTGTCTGTGGCATCGCAAACTCCGCCCGGAAACACCGAGGACTCCGGCATAAAACTGGATTTTTGCGTTCGCGTAAGAAGGAGGGCCTAACAGTGCAAATGATTATGTTTATATGGTTTTTATTAAAAATAAAATGTAACTCACATTGTAGTCGAATGATTTAGCTTTCGCTGCTGAGTCCTTGGCCAGCAGGATCAGGCTGGAAGAGGAACGGATTTTGGGCAAGAGCTTCGACATATTTGTTTAGGTAACACGGCGATATCGATTGGGTGGCCGGTATTATCGATTACTCGCCAGCTGTTGTTTACGTTTTAAATACCCTCCACCTGTTGAATACAAGGGTATATTGACATGGTTAAAATTTAAAAAAACAAAAAAAATAATTTCGACATGTTTAAAACAATTGAATAGCTTTCATATTTTCTAATCTTTAAATTTCATCGCTTGATTATTATTTATAAATCTATTAGCAATGGTATCTAATAGTCGTTTCTCTCAACTTACTTACTCATTGTTCTTGCTTTTATTGATATAAAACTCAAGATCAAAGGTTTGTGTTAGTCGAGCAGGAAATTTTATTGCAGTGGACTCTAAACTATGGGAGCTGCTACTCAAACTGGATCTTACAGGCCTTCGGCTAGCCTAATATTGGCTGCCAAAGATGATACTTTAAAAGAGTATGACTACAGGGTGGGTATCTTTATTAAAATTCGAATTTAAATTAACTTGATTACCTTTCGGTAAAGTTACTTTTGATCAAACGAACTGAGGCTACTTCTTATGCATTGAATCACTGCGTCTTCCCTGGCGGCGTTTTTGATCCCAGAGAGGACGAATCTCCTGAATGGATCACTTATTTCAAATCCTTTGGCGTGACCGATGACCAATTCAAAAAGCTCAGTCACAATCAGGATAATCCCAGGCCTGAATTTCTGTCCAGAGGAAAACACTTTTCAAGGGACATCGCACTGCGGCTGACTGCGCTTAGGGAAACCTTCGAGGAGGTGGGCATCCTGATCTGCACAAATCAGGACAGCTTGAAAAGTTGGGATTCTAAGTCCGGACATCCTCGGACTTTGCTCCTAGAGCCAAGCGATCGTTCTGAGTGGCAGCATAGAGTTCACAATAATGCCTCACAGTTTCTGGAGCTGTGCAGGCACCTCAATGTCATCCCCAACCTGTGGTCTCTGCAGGAATGGTCAATTTGGAGGACAGCAGCTACAGCCAATCGAAAATTTGACACGGTTTACTATGTCACCACGCTGGATGAGCAGGTCAATGAGGTAAGTCTCCTACTGGAACCTCACGAAGTGGCCTCAGCCCATTGGATGAGTCCGGCGGAGGCCTGGACAAGCTCCCAGGATGGCACCATTTGGCTTCCTTTCATGCTGCTTTATGATATCGCACGTCTGATGAACTTGCATAGCTGGCAGGAGCTTCTTAAGTTTTCCCGCCAAAGAAGCAGCCGAGGAAGCACAATGGTGCAGCCCGTTTACTATCGCTGCGATGACTGCATGTTTGGAGTGCTTCCTGGAGATGAACTGTATCCTAAGGAGCCTCTCACTTGCACACAATCTATCATCTTGCCTGGATCGGTGAATGAACTTCATGGCAAGGCCCAGCAATACAACCGATATATAGTCTACGATTTCCACCGGGTCGTTCTGGCATCCAACGTCCCGCCCTGCGACGGTCATCTGCCATTGCAGTCGCTCGTTAACACCAAACTAGCCAAGTTGTAATAAAAAGTAGTAGTTGTTAAAAAAATATATTTCTGATTGGCTACAACAAATTACCGCTCTCCAGCTCTGCCTGTATGCCGCGACAGGCGTGACACAGCCCATCCTGTGCATCCAGTCGCCTCTTTGCCAAATCTTCGAGGTCATCTCCGTTCTTATACAGACCTACGCCGGCCTCTGAAACAGATCTTGAATACTCAATAGCCAGCAGAGTGTCGGAGATTTCGGAGTCTAGGGCAGACTGGCATTGGATACAAAATGCCTGCTCTGGATGGGCATTGACTGCTATTTTGTCACCAGTTCGGAACACTGTGGACACGGTGGATGCGTAATTCTTCTGCAGGTTAGCCACAAAGGCCGTCGTGAGGTTCTGTAAGCTGGCTGTCTGTCCTCTCTCCTGACCATATCGAGAGCCACTCTGCAGCAGGGTCTTCAACCGCTGGGCATGTATATAGAACTGAATCTCCTGCTCGTTAAGGTCTTTAAGGGGTCGCAGTAATTTTATATCGCCTGCTAACCGATCGTCCAGTAGAGCCACATCCAAGGCTGCACTGCCACCACGTCCTAGGGCTATCGCGATCAAGAGCTGGGTGGCCAAATCCACACTTATACTGGGCTCAAAGACATGGCTACATTGTAACTTCTCGGCCACCGAGGCAACAAGGTTTTTGCGCTGCTGCTGCAGGAAATCCTGGCGAGCTGTCAGGCTGCGCAGACTCCCCAGTTTCTTTAAAAGCTCGTTGGTTTCTTTGGGAGAAGGACTGTACTCCTTGATTCGCTGCAAGGAGCTGGGCAAGGCACCCAACTCAATCACATAAAACTCAAAGGGAGTATATTGGGTAGACAAGGTCTTGATCGCATCCATGTCTATTGGAACACGCTCCTGCACTTGCTGATCCTCCACGTAGAGCACACGTGCGTTGCAGTGAAGTCTTTTAAACGTGTTCTGCGTTTGGGCAAAGTGTAGCATGTCCAGGAGTACTAAAGACTCTGCGGACCCGTCCAGCACAAGGAGCACCTCGGCGTTTCGTGGCAGGATCTTGGCTGCACCCAGAGCAGCCCGGAATTTGTGCCTTGCATATGCCAGGAAGCAGTCGCGGCATTCCTCCGTTCGAAAGTTTAGTTTATAGAGTTCGCTGGAGGTTAGGCCGCATTTGTTGCAATCCCCTGGGCGGAGGACGATTCCCGAGGGCAGGGATTCAGCCACCATGGCATGGACGGCCCCCTCGTCTCCAAAATCATCTTCGCCAATGCTGCACATGGCAATTATTTACGCCCAATCAGAAGAATACGAATTTCACAGATAAACGAAATGACCAGGGATGGAAACGTTTAAAATAATATCTTGACAATTTAGCCTTTTTCAAGCCAAATATTTTTGTTTGAAACGGGTGTGTCACAGAAATCCTCAGTTCTGAAACTTGTTTTCAAAACCAACCGTCCGTACTTGCTTAAGATGTAAATATATTGTAACGACTTTAACACAGTTTTTTTAAGATTTTAGAAATTATATTACAAACATATTTACATTATCAGTTAAGTTGTTTCTTGCTACTCCTACCACTCGATAGTTGACAGCACTGGTTCGAGGGCATACGCTACGGCTATCGATTACTCTACCGATATATCGACTACGCAGCCTAGACTCGTCAAGAAGCAACCTTGCGACAGGAAAAGTGCAGTGAAAATTACAAAAATAACTGTTTAAACTTAAATTTGTTGTACAAATATTATTCATAAGTTATATTTAAGGCTTGAGGTATGTCCCATAAGTGCTTGTGTGGGGAAAAGCGTCCAAAAAACACATGAAATTTGGGCGCAAAAAACTGGGTGCTGCTGGGTCGTATGTATGTGAGTGCCTGCGTGCCTGTGTGTGTGTGTACGTGTGTTTGGCTGTGTGTGCGTCGTGCTCGTACGCAAGCAAAAAGTATCGGGTAGCAAAATCGAGAAACTTTCTTATTGACGATAGCCGAGCAAGAAGAAGAAACAGCTCAGCGCTGACATTTAATTGAAAGGGCAGGGAAAAACTTGCCGAAAAGTGAAATAAACGCAGAAATCTCATTGCAGAGGATCAAAGCAGAAGAAAACGTTGCCGAAAGTCAAAAGTGCCCCAAATTCCCGCAAAAACGTCACCTGAGCGGCAGAGGTCATCTTAAAAATACATTTTCGGGCGTGTGTACCCCCCGTGCACGATTAACCCCCCACCCAGATTAGCCCAGACCAACGCAAGTAGCCCCAACCAAAAAAAATACATCAACCAGTAGCAACCGCCCGCCTCAGCATGATACTGGAAAATTCGGACAAGCTCAAGGATTGGCTGAGCGTGGTCCTGGAGCCACTGTAAGTTCTTGTTTTCTCCTCTGGAATTCCTATATCTTACTTTCAAATCCCTTTTACAGCTGCGATGCAGACTCCTCTGCCTTGGCCCGCTATGTCATCGCATTGCTTAAAAAAGACAAATCGGATAAGGACCTCAAACGGATCATGATCGAGCAGCTGGATGTCTTCCTGTCCGAGGAGACGACGCGCTTCGTGGAGCGCCTCTTCGATGCCATTGCCACCGAGGAGTACCTGACGGTGCCTGCCGCCCCCTGATAGCGGCCTCCAGTGCCTCCGCCGCTGAGCTGGATCTCGACCACGAACTAGCCCTGGCCATTGACGGGGCCCATGACGATATCGAGGCCGTGCTGGCCGCCGATTCCCCGCCGCCGGCACCTAAAGACAATGTGATAAACCCAGATAGCAATCAGGTCACGCTGGAACAGGCAAGCCACGATGCCAGGGAAGCCGAGGCGCTGGCCTTTATCAGCCAGGAAGCCGGCATTGCCTCTCACGCCTCTACAGATGCCAAGCCAGCCTTCGATGTGAGTCTTTTGTGTCTCTCACTGTTAGCATCTTTTGTAATTTCCATATTTTTCAGCAGCACAAAACCAAAGAGTCCCATAATCCTCAGTCCGCCTCCAACTACCAACACCACCATGTGCGCAGTGCCAGTCCACCGGGCAGAAGCAGCGGCGTTAGCGGGACAGGAGGAGTCGGCGGAGCGGGTCTGACGGCGGGCTATGCTGACAAGGAAAACCAGCCACGCGATAGTCGTCGGCGTCGTGCTTCCCTGCGTTCCCGATCGCGCTCTAGGTCTCGTTCTAACGAGCGCGCCTTTCGACGCTCTAGGTCCCGCGACCGGCGAGTGAACGAGCGCGAGAAAACTCAACGCCAGTTCCGAAACAAATCCCCGCCAGGCTCTCAGACCGACAATCGACATCATGGACGGCGCAACTTTGATCGTCGGCGCATCGGTGGCAATGCGGACGAACGTCCTCGATTTGGCAACAATAAGAGCCGGCGGTCACACAGCCGATCCATGTCGCCCGAGCGAAACGCGCGTCGCAACCAGAGTTCCCCGGAGCGAGTACAAGCAGCCCAAGCCAGCCAAGCTCCCGCTCCAGTGGCAGCACCTACGCCCGTAGAGCATCCGGCTGCCCATCCTCGCCAGCGCTGTCGTGACTTTGACGAGAAGGGCTATTGTGTCAGGGGCGAGACCTGTCCCTGGGACCACGGCATCAACCCGGTGGTGTTTGAGGGCATTAACAACTCGGCCCTTATGATGTCCATGCGAGAATACAATCCGGATGCGCCAGAGATATGGGCGAGAGGTGGAGGACCTCCGCCTGGAGCTGGACAGGGACCAGTGCCCCCGCCAACGCAGCCAGGTCAGACCACCATTAATCCGTTCAGCGGAAATGTGCGACCCAGCACGCTGATGAGCGGGTCTGGTCCGAATCCGATGGGCGTTCCTAACCCCGCTGACTACGCGCGCAATCCAGGTGCCCCGCCGCAGCCCGCCATGATGCCATTCCCTTTCAATCCCACTGCGGTGACCACGCCGCTTCAGCGTCAATTGATACCCATACCAGTGGTTGATGGCGCTCCCTCGGGCGGCGTAGCAGAGATTGGAAAGCGCCGCTTCGAGCTGGAAGATACGGTGGCCATTGCGGATGTGCCCACCAAACGAAAAGTGCCAATCAACAGTCGCCTTGGCCCACGGGTTAATCCCAACATGCAACAACACAACAGCTCGCTGGAGCTTAGGAAGGTACCACGAGGACTGAACACCATTGCCCACTTGAACAACCACTTTGCCAAGTTTGGAAAGATCGTCAACATTCAGGTATCGTACGAGGGAGATCCAGAGGCAGCTATTGTGACTTTCTCTACCCATGCGGAAGCAAATGTGGCATACAGGAGCACGGAGGCAGTGCTAAATAATAGATTTATCAAGGTCTTCTGGCACAACGACAGCAGTGGAGCGGACGTGGGACAGATGAATCAAATGGGCGGCGGAGGAGGAGGCGGTGGGCGGAAAAACGCGAGCCAGTACCATCTGCACAACGTTCCCGCCGTACCCACGCCCAATGCAGATAGTGCGAAGATCAGCAACGCAAATCCTCTGACCGAGGCGGGAGCGGGTAACATTGGCACGCCTGCTGCAGAACAGGCCAGCACAGCAGCTCCTGCATCCATGCGTCTCAAGCTGAACACGACGCCAGCGGGCGGGGCGGCTGGACCAGGTTCAGGAGGTGCTGCAACAGGTCGTCCAATGAATCCGGCTGCCAATGCCGCTAGCATACGCAAAAAGCAGGAAGAGCAGCAAAAGGCAGTGCACCTGTTGGCTAACGGGCTGCGCAAACGCAAACAGGAATTGCTCCAGAGCTACATGAAGCAGATGAAGACGGCATTGGAACTAGTGGAGCGTATGGACCAGCAGGATGCCCAGAGGGCCCCCACCCTGCAAACAATAAAAGTGCTGCAGATGACAATCGACAAGCTTCGCAAGGAGATCCAGGCCGAGCAAGATCAGCTTCAGGCTCAAATCCTCCAGCAACAGCAGCATCAGCAGCCGCCCGTCAAAAAGACGAAGGAGCAACAGAAGAAGGAGCTGCTGGATATGGAGCTGGAGCTGATTGCCCAGCAGCAGGAGGGCAACGATACCACGGCCATACAGAAGCGACTGGAGGAGCTGCAGCGTAATCTAGGCGTTGGCGGAAGACCAGCCGCAAACAACAAGTCACCTCACTTTGCGGCAGCTTCCGGAGCACCCGGTGGAGGACGCAAGCGTCCAAATCTGCCCGAAGGACCCACGCGCGTCGATAGGCGACCAAAGGCTATTGTGGTCACTGGCTTTGCGGCGGAAGAGGCTGACTTTGTCCTGGGGCACTTTAAGGTGAGTTATCCGCAGATATTAATTAAGCTTACAGATTCAAATCTAAAAGTTTGCATTGCAACAAAAACATGAGAAAAGATTTAAGAAATAAGTTTTTGGTTTTTTAATTTGTATTGTCCATACGCAGTCTCCTTTTTAGTAAACTGCATTTTTCGCAGTGTCTAATTACATACGCTCTGCTGTTTTTCACAGAATTTTGGCGAGATTTCCAAGCATGATGTAGACCGTGAGATTCCACAGTTAATACTCTCCTATGCGACCCGCCTTAATGCCGAACAAGCCGTGCTCCGAGGCAAAACTTACAAAGACAAGCGCCTACAAGTAAGTGAAAGACAAACTTTGCCTTCCGCGTAAGGCGTTTTTTAATTATGGATGTACAATCTCAGATTTCGTGGGCGCCCGTGGTGACACCCGCACCGGTTCCGATGGCGGCACCGGTTGAGAAGACCAATACACCAGCTGCCATGGCCGCCAGCCTAGAGAACCCAAAACAGTTTATCCAGTCCGTCAGCGAGAGCGAGAGTCTGTTGGGAAGCGACACGCTGCCGGAGCTGCGTCTGGAGGATGAGGAGGAGGACGAGGAGTCCGAGGATCGTTCCTGGCGCCGTTGATGCACCGCCCTGCGCTGCTGAGGCGTCCGGGGAAGCTCCGAGTGGCTCACAAGTGTTAGGAAACCCTTAACATGTATTTGTTGTTATTCTATATCTAACTGCGGAGTGTGTGGCAGGTGCAGGGAAAACAGGAGCACAGCGAAGCACTCTGCACACTTTCGGCATAATTAAACGCTCTAAATATTACTAATATTTTACTGAACATAAGTTATGAATCGCATACAAATACGAATGAGTTTAGCTAAGCCTAAGTCCGAAATAACAACACTGAAACAAACTACAACTTTAAAAAGCGAAATGCAACCAACTCCACGGCAAAACATTGGTTATAGATCGTGAACTACCTTTGTATTTACACATTTTTCACTCTATCCTTTTCTTACATACAAATATATATATATGCAGATATATAATTGTTAAGATTTTATGTTGAGTTAAAACGATAAAACACTAAAAGAAACAAAAAAATTGCAAAAGAAAAAGTCCTCAAAAACAAGCGCAATGAAAAGAAAAAGAAAAAAATCGTAGCAACGTGAATGCAAAACAGCAAGTTATATAGAGAGATATAATAAATAAAATAAATAGTTTCGTATTTCAGGAGAAAACAATGTGTTTTTTGGGATAAGGGGACTATTTCAGATTCGAAATTTACCATTATCAGAAGATACCATTTTTGGTTGATTTGGAATTTTTTTTAAAAAGCCCGCCATTTTCTTGATGTGACCATCAGCAATTCATTCAGTGTGACCAAACGGATATAGTCGCGTTGCCAACGATGAATTTATCGCCATGTTATCTTTACGTATGGCGCAAAACCAAGGCATTTAGGTTTTTGTTATTGCGTTTTTCTTGAATGCTATCTGTTTTAAAATGTTTTCGCCCCGTTCTCGCTGCACACAGATGCTACTGCGCTAATCCCTGCAAGGAGATGAAGTTCCTCAATGTGGCGGAGAAGAACGATGCCGCCAAAACAATTGCTGGATTGCTCTCTAATGGCTCCGCACGGAGGGTAAGGAATATATATATATATATTATATATTAGTATATAAACCCTATATCTTTTATGTTTGTCTGCCTCCAGCGCGAGGGCTACTCGGTGTACAACAAGGTCTTCGAATTCGAGGCTCCGGTGCGCGGCCAGAATGCTAAAATGGTCATGACCTCCGTATCCGGTCACCTGATGCAACTGGAGTTCATGGTGTCCTACAAAAACTGGCGAACGGTGGATCCCAGCGCCCTGTTCGATGCTCCAGTGAGGAAGTCCGTGGGTAAGGACTACGAGCCCATTAAACGGACTTTGGAGCGCGAGGTGCGCGGCTGTCAGGGATTGATAGTCTGGACGGATTGCGATCGCGAGGGCGAAAACATTGGCTTCGAAATCATCAATGTATGCCGTGCCATTAAGCCGAATCTCACCGTTTACCGGGCCAGTTTCTCGGAGATCACCACGGTGGCTGTGCGTCGCGCTCTCCAGCAACTTGGACAGCCGGACAAAAGGCAGAGCGATGCGGTGGATGTGCGCACAGAACTGGATCTACGAACTGGCGCCGCCATAACCCGATTCCAGACCATGCGCCTGCAGCGATTATTTCCCGAGAAAATCGCCGACAAGCTCATCTCGTACGGTAGCTGTCAGATTCCCACATTGGGATTCGTCGCAGAGCGGTACAAGGAGGTTGAGGCCTTTGTTTCGGAGCCCTTTTGGAAGATTAAAGGTACTTTTCTAATTTACAAATGAGCCTAAGGTAAACGCTTTGTAATATATCTTAGTCCTGCACACCATTGATGACTTGACGGTGGAGTTTAACTGGGCCCGAAATCGTCTCTTTGACAAGGAAGCCTGTGAGAACCACCTGCTCCTCTGCCTGGCCGAGCCAGCTCCTCGGGCGCTGGTCGAGAGCGTTACCGTGAAGCCCAAACACAAATGGCGACCTACTCCTTTAGATACCGTGGAAATGGAAAAGCTCGGCTCAAGAAAACTCAAGCTGTCGGCAAAGGAGACCATGACCATAGCCGAGAAACTGTATAGCAAGGGTTTTATCAGCTATCCCCGAACGGAAACCAACCAGTTCTCCAAGGAGTTCGCCCTGGCGCCACTTGTTGAGATGCAAACGGGTCACCGCGACTGGGGAGCCTTTGCCCAGCGGGTGGTGGAGTGGGGCCCCAATCCTCGTAACGGCAACAAGTCGGATCAGGCGCATCCTCCAATTCACCCCACGAAGATGGCGGATAGTGAGTAAAAACTTACTTTACAGCTGCTGCCCTGTGATGACTTACTCATTTTTAATTTCTCCTGCAGATTTGCAGGGAAACGAGGCTCGAGTTTACGAACTGGTGGTTCGACACTTTCTTGCTTGCGTCAGCAAGGATGCCGTTGGCTCCGAAACACTTGTCCACATCGACATCGCCGGCGAGAAGTTCACGGCCAACGGTCTGGTCATTCACGAGCGCAACTACTTGGACGTTTACGTGTATGACAAGTGGAGTGCCAAGCAGATCCATCACTATGAAAACGGCCAGCGCTTTGAGCCCACGGAAGTGTCGCTGCACGAAGGAGCCACCACTGCCCCGCCACTCCTGACCGAAGCGGATCTGATTGCTCTGATGGAGAAGCATGGCATTGGCACTGATGCCACGCACGCTGAGCACATCAACACAATTAAGGAGCGCGGCTATATCGGAGTTTTGGACAAGGGTTTCCTGGTGCCCGGAGTCATAGGAATGGGTCTCTATGAGGGCTATGATGCCATGGAACTGGCTCTAGCTAAACCCATGCTGCGGGCGGAGTTTGAGTCGGACTTGAAACTTATTTGTCAGGGTCAGAAAGAGCCAAATGCTGTCCTTGCCGAACAGATAACCAAGTACAAACAGTCCTATCGGCAGATCACTGACAAGATCACCGCCATGGATGCCAAGATAGCTGCTCGCATCAATGAGACGCCTGCTGCGAATCCTTCGGGCCAGGAGGGATCCGATCAGAATCAAGCCACAATGCAAACGCTCTTCCAGTGCCCAAAGTGCAATCAAGCGCCATTGGCGTTGAAGGCCAAGAAGAACCAGCAGGGTTGGTTTATTGGCTGCACAAACTTTCCCGACTGCAAGAATGTCGTCTGGATCCCAACGGAGTGCAAAGATGTGACCGTGCTGGACGAGTGCTGTCCCACCTGTGGCGATGGCCATCGAATGCTTAAGTTCCGCCTCAGTACGCCATACTATCGCGGGGTGTTTAACACTCCTAGCGGGTGGTACAAGACCTGTCTGCCCTGCGATAATCTCTTCCGCACCACGTTTAACATCAATTTGGATTCGGTGAAGAGAGTGGGCGGCATTGTGGGCGAGGCGAGAGGTGGAGGCTGGGGTCCTGGACCAGGTCCAGGAGGAGGTGGTGGCGGCTCAGGAGGAGGTGGTGGTTCTGGAGGCGGAGGCGGTGGTTCTGGAGGAGGAGGCGGTGGAGGATGGAGCAGCGGACTGGGAGGTGGCGGTACGGGGAGAGGAGGAGGAGGCAGCTCGAACTCTGAAAGTGGTCTCGGAAATCCTTCAGCAGCAAAAGGAAATAAACCTGGAAACGGACCTAAAAAACCAGCAACCAAAAAACCACCAAGCGAACCAAAGCCGAAAAAGGCCCCAAAAACCACTACCAATAAAAACGCAAGCAGCAAATCCTCTGGGACCATACGCAGCTTCTTTACCAGTGCAGCCACTACGAATTCACCCACCAACCAACTGGATGAATTCTTCGATAGCAACGATGGCTTCGAGGAAGCCATGTTGGCTGCTGCCGACTCCGTAGAATCGGGTACAACCAAATTCAAAACTACTAACTTGGAACCACTGGATGATGATATTGCAGCCGCTTTTGCCGCGGACGATGATGCCGAATTTGAGGCTTTGGTGAACGGAGGAGGAAATGTACAGGGTAACTCCTTTCCGGACGATCAGTTGGACATAAGTCTTTCGGAATGGGTGCAAGAGCAGGACAAAGCTAAAGAAATGCCCATGGCTTGGGGAAGTCGGGAACGGACAACGTTCGGCTCGGCTGCCCCAACTCCTCCCCCAAAACCAGCTGCCAAAAGAGCGAGGTGGGACAATGACGAATGGGATACTGCACCCTCTTCAGCAACCGAGCCGGAAACAGTGCTGTGCTCCGGATGCCAACAGCCAGCTCGCCAGCAGACCGTTCGCAGAGATGGACCCAATCAGGGCCGGCTATTCTATAATTGCCCCAAATCGGATAAGTGTAACTTCTTTCAGTGGGCTGATGAGCCACCATCCTCATCCAGAAGCGGTAGTTCCTTCGGCGGTGCCGCTCAGAACGCAAGTAGTGCCTCCTCCTGGGGCACCAATCGCTTGGTGACTCTGCCCAGTAATCACCAGAGCAGCTCCCAGCGGGGCCAATCATCCATGAGATCGAACTCTAGCAGCACTGTCACCATAACTCAAACAAAAACTAAGACCTCGACCCAAGGTGATGAGGATGAGGTGATGTGCAGTTGCGGGCAGTTGGCAAGCAAGTTGACCGTGCGAAAGGACGGACCCAACCAGGGCAGACCCTTCTTCTCGTGTCCTACGCGGGAAAAGTCATGCGGCTTTTTTAAATGGGGCGATGAAGACCAAAGTCAAGGTGAGATTTGTCTTATTACTATAAAACTTAATTTCAATGACTATATAATATTTATGCCAGGTTCCAGCAGTAGTTCCACTTCTTCGTGGGGATCATCGAATCAGAATCCACCCGGACGCAGCCAACCCGCTGCTTCTAAATCCGATGGACCAAAATCACGGCGTTGTGGTCTCTGTCGGAAGGAGGGACACACCCGAAATAAGTGTCCGCGCAAAAATGACTTTGATATGTAATTGAGAAAAATACTATTTGCCATAGAAAAGATATGCAGGTATTAGACAGAGATGTACAAATTTTCATGTAAACTGTATATAATGTTAATAAATTTACATTTTTTTATCTGTTATTCGTAGAGTAAAAGGCATATCGTATGTTGTTTGTAGCCAATTGTAGCTTATTATGAAAAATGCCCAGATCCGGAAGATGCTAAAAAATCAACTTTCATTTCGATTTTTTTATCAAAACCCTGGGAAATAATGGTCAATTGCTGGATTGTCATACCTCGATAAATTCGTTAGAAAATTTCTAATCGAGTGGCATTCACAGCTAAAAAATTTCATGTTAGTCGATTCTTGGAAAAATTCATGAAGTGAAATGCCAAAATTCCGAAGACGCGGATAAATCAACTTTTAGTCAAGTGTTGGAATGTCATACCTGGTTGAATTCGTTATAAAATTTCCAATCGATTAGCATTCACAGCTATTTTAATTTAGACCAATTTTTGGAAAATATGGTGTTACCCCTTAAAACATTAAATTTTTTCAATTTTAAACATTTATTGGAGCGAGCTTAAATTATTGCGTAGATGAGAAGGATTAGGATCAGTTTCGAGTGCCCTCTCAATTCAAAAACACTTATAGCGAGGAACGGAAATTTAAAATACAAATAGTTCTTTAAACTTATGTACAAAGTGTATAAACTACACCGCAAATAGCTTGTATAACGTTAAGTCACAAATTGAAAATTAAAAAATCGCGAAAGCATGTTTTAAATAAAATCGGACACCACTCTCGATGGAATGTCATTACTCGTGGTTATATATATATATATATATATATATATATATAAACATCTATTGGGTATATATGTGCCTAAACCTAATTTGGATAAACGCTTAAACGCTTTTTACATTTCGTTTTGGCTATATCATAAATATTTAATATGTTTCTTTTATTGGAAGAAGTAAAATTCGTTAGAAAACACTCATACTTATTGTATTTTTACTTTTGTCTGAAGTTAAATTGCTTTAAAATATATATAAATAATTGTAAATAAATAATTTTTAAAATAAATTACTGAACAGTTTGAGATGCATTGGATCGGTAGCGAGTCTGTGAAAAATACCATTAAGTACAGTACGTTTGCTTAAGTTAAAGATAATTTATATGCGATGTTGAGCCTAAAATGGGCAGTATGAAAATATGCATTGTAGAGTTTGGAATGTTTTAAGTACAGTTCAACAGATATGGATAAACAATTCCAATTCCTGTTTTTCATTTCGATCTTCTTTGCCGATTTAATATTTCAGGAAGTATAGGTTTCCGTCTTTGCTCTAGCAAAGGGAGGATTAGAATAAAATCTAAGACCGGACCGATGAGCTTGGATTAAATGGTTCAACATTTATATTTCGACTTCCGGCGTGAACTGGCGTCAGAAATAGATCTCCTCTTCCTCGGGCTTCGCTCGAGGAGCTGTGCCAGTGGCCACTCCAATTCCTGTCGTCCTTGCAATTCCCGTCCGGCTGCTCGTCGGTGTCCGTGAGTAGTGGGCGGCGGATTCTGTCCGGGATACGACGGCCTGAGTGGGCGTTGTGGTGGTCGTTGTTTGCTGAATGATTGCCGGCGAGCTTCCGGTTCGCGAGTGCTGCGGCACAATTCCCGTGGGAGTCGGTGAATAATTGGAGGGCGTGGCAATCCTCCGGTCAGCCAGCTTAAGGGGAAACATCTGCTGCACACTGCCCGAGGACATGTAGGGTGCCGGTGAGGCGCTATTGAAGCTAGCGGACTTGTCCACACGGGAGCTGGAACTGCCGCTGGACGAGAGCGAGGAGAGCTTCATGGGCAGCTTCTGCTTGACCAAAGTGGAGTTGGCTTTAGGTGCATTGTTAGCACTGAGCAAATTCACAGGTGGAGTTTTGCAGTTGGAGGCTCCGCTCAGCCACTTCTCTTTGCGTCGATCCACAGTACCAGTCACACTGGGTGTGCTGCTCCCGGCTCCACTCAGTCCATTGTCCGTCTCATGGTGATCATCAAACAGTGCAGCAGGTGGCGGATGGTTGGTGGTTACCGGGGGCAGCGGAGTGCTGGGCGAAAGCAGCAGACCCTGACTGGAAAGCAGTTCCATCTTTCTGTACAGCTGTTCACGCTGTTGTCGCACATCCTCCTGCTCGGCTTTTATCTGCTGCTGCAACTGCAGCTGCTGTGCCCGCAATTCGGCGAGCTCCTCCTGTTGCTGTTTCTGCTGCCGCTGCCAGGCGGTCTTCTCTTCCTGCTGCTTGTCCTGCAGGTTCCGCAACTCCTCCAGCTGATCCTTGTGCGTGTAAGCACTCGAACGAGGACTCTCCCGGTACAGGGCCAACTGCAATTGCAAGTTATGGATGGAGGTCATCTGCTGGGAGATGATGCAGAGCAGAGTCTGCAGATGGTGCGACACCTGCAGCACAGCATAGTTGTTTTCCAGTGGCTGATCGACCACGGAACCTGTTCCGCTCTTTGGTTCGCGCTTCTCCTCCAGCTCCTGAAGTCGCGGAGTGAGTACCAGCTTGGAGGCCAGCTTGCCACGCTTCTCGTCGAAGCCGGCAAAGGTTTCCGCCCGCTTTGGAAGTGTTGGCGAGGCGTACTGCTCGCTCTGCTTCTCGCCCACGCTGCTCAGAGTTCGTGACACCGGCTGCCCGGTGGCCGCCGAGTAGATGGTGGACGCCAGCTGGCTAATGTCCTGCACCGTGTTGAGCACTCTGCGCCAGAGCTCAGCCGTGTCGCAGTCAGCGCTAACGAGATCCTTGTAAGAGCCAAAAGCTGCCAAAAAATTGGCTGCACTGCCATTAGAACTGGAGCCGGGCAAATCGCCGAATGGCTGCTGTTCCTTGAGAAGATTAAACTGAAGCATCAGTTTCTCCTCTAGCAATAGCGCCTGTTCTATGTCCTTCTGTCGCATCTTCTCTATGGTTTCCCTCTTGTTCACACCAATTCGCAGCTTTTCCTCCGCTGTCAGATCTTCCGCCTCGATGATGTCCGTGGCTGGGCAATCGAGTACAGCCTGCCGGATGGTCTGGATCCAGGTGTTCTTGTCCTTGGGCGTCTGCACTTTCAGTTCGTACATCTCTGGAAAGTCAGGATTAGAGCTGATGATATATATTCCTCGGGACTCGGTGCCTGCCTTTTCGCGGATAAGCAGCTTCTGGAGGGGAACCACACCCGCCTTATGTTCCGGGGTAAAGAAGGAGTACTTATTGTGGCCGGAGTTCTCGCTCAGAAAGCACAGGCAGTCAGTGAGCACAACGACCAGGACCAGCTGTGTTTTAGCCCTGCCCTGCATCAGCGTGGCCAACCCATCAAACTTCAGACGACGTCGCGACTCCACTCCAAGCTCAGTTTTGCGGAAAGGTTTGTTCTTGTAGATGGCAAAAGACTTGGCATCCACTCGACCATAGATTTCCAGCTGTCGTTCGCGCAACTCCTTCTCCGCCACACACGCATCCACATCGACCAGGAGAGATTTTACCAGATTGAGGGCATGCTGCAGCTTGTCTGTCTCCAACTTGTTGTCCCTGGCGCTCTTCAGCAGCGGTTCGATTAGCAAAGGATATTTGGTAAGGCGCTGGGTCACAAACAAGATGCACTCGGGAATGCCCTTCTTTTTGAGCAACGGATTCTGCAAACAGTGCTTGTACCACTCTGCGAAGCTCGGTTCGGTCAGGCAGAGCTTAAACTGGTCCAGGGCGCTGCGGTGATTGGCGCAGAATTCGCCGTAGGCCAAACGCAGGCATTGGGCCTGTTCCAGCGAGAAAAAGTCCAACAGGATGTCGGCAATGCTGTCCACCATCGGCTGCTCGCGTTGTTTAAGTCGCAGTTGACGCAGGAAGCAGGTGTGCATATCTGTGAGCTGCTGCAGGCGCGGAAACATGCTGTTCAGGTTGAGGGATGGGAAGTGCCGCTCCAGACTCTCCACGAACACCTTCTGCATAACGATCAGCGTCTGGCAGTGGTGCTTTTCGGTCATGATGAACTCATAGATGTGCTCCTGCCGCTTAATTTGCAGTTCCTTGAGCGTCTTGAGCAGCTCCCTGGGCACATTGGGAGTCCAGGAGTCGTGCTCCTTGAGAACAATGCCCAAAGCGGGATCCGCGCCCAAGTCCTGCGCTTCGATAAGCGGCTCGTTGAGGAACTGCAGGTCGGAACGTATCAGCGGCTGATCCTCTGGATTGCTATAGGCATTGGCATCTGGCCCGTCGTAAAAGTCCTGGCCCGCAGCCATCTTCTTCACCTTGCACTCCAGGTGGTGCTCCTTGATTTGCGCCAGTGTTATGGCTGCCCCGCAAACGTCGCAAGCACTAAGTTGTCCACCGACTAAAGACTTCGTTTTCGCCTTGGGCTTCTTTTTGCGGAAGAATAGGGAACCTCGCTTGGGACGCTTCTCTACGTTGTCATACACCTCGATCTTTGCGTGGGCCCGCAGCAGGCTTTGGTTCTCATCCTCGCTGTCCGTAAGGTGGCGGGCGATCGCCTTGATATCCTCCTTGGCGATGATGGAGCTCGTCGATATGCTTTTCTGCAGCGGTATCCGGCTGATGATTTCCGTGGCCAGGCTTCGTTTGGCTGCAATCCTCTCGAAGTCACGGGCCAGCTCCGCCTCGTTCAGGGAGTGGGTGGAAATACCTAGAGCGACGGGAGTTAGAGACTCAGTTAGTTAATTACTAATCGTTAGGGTTTCTATTCGCATGCCTCCAGAGCTACCAATGCCAAAGCTCTACAGGTGCTCCCAGATAAGGGGCTTTTGTGGAATTTCTTATCGAAATCGACACTAACTTGGTAGCAGCCCCTACGCTTTGGTTCGGAGGCATATCTATTTCAAAGCTAACTATTGGTAATTGTCACTTTTAAAGTGATTTATCGTTATAAAATATATTTAATAAAATCAAGTCTATTTATTCCCATCATCTAAATATTAGTTACATAAAAGAGTAATTAAAAAACTCGTTAATCGAATTATGTAGGGGATTTGGGAACACTCAGGGGTGTGGTAAATATATTTTCAGATTTTATAATTACTTTTTCACCTATATAACTCTCATAAAAAAAAACCCACCAGTGGTATAAAGATAAAAGGCAGCGACAGTACCTTTTCAAATTGATTTTTTCATTCATTGCAAGCTAACATTTCAGGTCTAAACACTAGCTATTATAAATATTTTTAAACAAACGATTCGATTAAAAATGTCGGTCAGCTATCAATGTTCCTCTTTTGAAAATTTGATTATGTTGTTTGGTTTTAAACTTGGCATTTGAGTGGAATGAAAATATCTAATTTTTACGAACAAAATAGAGTTCTTAAAGATTTAATTTAAAATACAAAATCTAATCTACTCGACATTCCACTAGTAAAACCCACCCACAAACCTTAACAGTGGATATTTACCTCCAGTGCTGTTCCTGGCCGACCTTCGTCGCTGTTCGGTGACGCGGATGGTCTCCTGCTCCTCGCTGTCCAGACTGGATAGGCTTACGCTCTTGTTGGTGCAGTCCCCCCCGCCACTGGCATCGTCCACCGCTGTCCAGGACTTCCTCCTGTCCGTGTGCAGGAGTAGGCACTGCTGCGGCGCCGTCGACGACCACATGGCGTAGTTTGCGCCACCGGACACGGCTCCTGTTCCCGTGGTCATGCCCGTAAGGTCGGGCAGCGAGGCACTCAGTAGGGCTGCGCTGAGCAGGCCATGATTGGCTAGGTTGCCATCCTGCATGTGCTGACTGGTGGAGGAGGAGTTCTTCATCTGGACGACCGTTTCCCGTATACTTTGCAGCTGGCTGAGCGTGTCCTCGAATATGTTGTTGTATTTGGAGGCCAAGGCCGGACTGTGTGGAGTCACATTGATGGTGGGTATCATGTTGTTGTTTATGATGCTGGCAGGAGTGGATGTGGGAACAGGAGCAGGAGCCACTGCAGCGGGCGCAGGAGCAGGAGCAGGTGCGTTTATCACCGGTATGCAGTAGTTCTGGCTTTCGATGGAGGCACCCCGGGTGGCAGAGCCACCATTGATCACCGCTTCCGAGGATTCACTGCAGTTAGAGTTTAGGAAATCGGTGACCACATCATTGTCGCTGTCCTCGCCCGTGTTGTCCATAATAGGGCGGCCTATTTCTTAAGGCGAAATGCCTTTGTTTAGCTGGCTATTTTTTACAGCTGGCTGCCTAGAAAAAGAAAGTTTTAGTATACAACGCACACACACTAGGCCACAAAGGTATATGTATATACATACACAGCGAAATAGCGCACTTGTGTATGCACTTGCTTTTGCTATTTATTGATTTTCCCGCCACCCCCCGAAAACACCTTGTTGCGCGGGGTAAATTGTTGCGCCTTTTTCGAAGGACGTCACTTGTCCTTGCACCAACAACAACAACAAGATCAGCAGAAACAGCAGCGACAACAACAACACACAGCAGCAACAAGAACAATAGCAGTGCGTGGGCGACGGGTATTTAGCAATTTAAAACTTTAATTTTTAAAAAAATCATCTGCGGACGAGGAGGGCGGACTTTCCCTTGCACTTAATCAAAAAAAACTAAATAGAAACTTAAGCTAGTGAGATTTTTGCCAGCGTTTTAAAATTTAAATGCGATTCGAGTAGTGCTGGAATGTTTATACGATACTATCGATGGTTCCATAAATTTGGCAACATCGATGTTTTTCAGCAAGCATCGATTATTTTTACTGAAAAAGTAATCGGACCAATCGAATAGCATCGATCAGTGTTGTAAAGATCAAGTTAACTAACGGTAATTATCAGTTCTGTTTTATATTTGAATTTCAATTCAAATTTAAATATATAACAGCCAGCCAGTTTCTATGCTGGAATTTTGTTTTTATTTTTTTAATATAACTTTGATTTTTTTGAAGGATTCATTTGATTTGCAAAGCTAAAGGAAGATTCTGGTTGAAAATGTAAAAAAATGTGTAACATTTGATATTTTTACCATTAAAGAAATGAATACATACCTAAACATATTATTATTCGACGAACATTTATTAATAGTAAAATGATGGCCGTGCAATACAGTACAGGGCTACAGTTACGTTACAGTTACAATTGAATCGCAATAATGTCGTTATTAGTTAGTAAACGCGTGACTGTGCGCCTGGAATGTGCATTAGTTAGTAGGTAATATGTATTAGTATCACTCTGGTGCCGATCCCAGTCGGATCCGGTCGCCCTAGCCCATGCTGGTGGACAGGTGCTTGCCGGAGGCCGTGTTTCCTCCGCCGGCGGGACCCTCATTGGTCACGCACGTGGGAATGGCGCTGGACCACTTGCCGTTCTTGAGGCACTTGAGCACCTTGGAGCCGCGCAGATCCAAGCCGGCATCGCAGGTGAAGGTGATGCTCTCTCCGATGGCGTAGTAGAACTTGACGGAGGACATCCGACCGCTGATGACGGTGCCGGGATAGGAGCAGGCCTGTACGCACTTGGGCAGGCCGCCCGACCAGCGCCCGTTATCCTGGCAGGCAATGATCGGCTGGCCCTGCATCATGTACTCCGGGTTGCAATTGAACTGGACCACATCGCCGGCACGATAAGGTGCCGAGCCCTGGGCGTAACCGTTTTGCGGCGCCCCCGGATTGTCGCACTGCACCTCGACGCAGGTGGGCAGAGGCGCCGACCACTCGCCCGTGGGATTGCAGATGGCCTCCGCCGGGCCGCGCAGCCCGTATCCGGAGGAGCACGAGAAGGCCGCCCGACCGCCCACCTCGCGCGACAGCACGGAGACTCGCGGCGAGCTAGCGTTGCTACCCATCCCCAGCGGGATGTCGCCGCACTCGACGCTCTCGCAAACCGGCAACGGAGCGCTCCAATTGCCACTCGGCATGCAGAACAGCTCCGAGGCGCCAATCAATGAGTTCCCATTCGCGCAGGACATCAGCGCCCGCGTGCTCAGCTTCGTATCGTTGGTGTTAACGATCAGGCCACGTCGCATCGGTATCTCCGGGCAGTTGATCGCCCGCACCACCACCTCCACGGCATGCTCATGCCGAGCCGGTGTCATGCACGAGTAGAAGCCGCTGTCGTCGCTGGCCGCGTCCACGATGCTCAGACGGTACTCCAGCGTTGAGTCGCGTCCCTCGTCCGCCTCGGTCACCCAGCCCTCCGTGTAGTTCCTGCAAGTCACGGAGATTGATTAGGAGGTGTCTAATAAAAATCAAACGTTGCTAGACAAAACCCTTTCTCATTACCAGTTTAATCTAGCCGGATTTAAAATCTATTTACTAGTAGATCCTACACAATGTCCCTCTATATATTTATAATATTCAGTTATTTTTAGTTATACAAATACAAGAAGAATCTTTTTAAAACCAGAACTATCTTTAAAAAAATAGTAAAGACATAAAGTACCTTAAGGTACTCACTACATCATAAACATAATCCTATTTCTAGTAGACATATGTATTCTCAAATCCTCACGGTAAATTAGTTTCAAAAGCCTATTTTCATAAAGCAAAGTACACTTTTAATATTAAAATAAAACTACTTGGTCCTAAATTATTATACAAAAAAATATTCTGGGAATGACCCAAATTGATAGTCGAAATAAAGAGCAGAAGTAGATTTTAAACATACCCCTTGCTGAAATTCAATAGTCAGTAACATATAAATAGCAAAACTTTGAAGCTCATTTAGTGTACCCAATTACCCGATACCCACTTGTGCGTATGACTGACGTTCCACTTGGGATTGCCGAAGCGCCGCATCCACAGGCACTCCATGTGCAGGGTGGTTCCCGGATAGACGATCAGCTTGCCATCGTTGCTCTGGGCAATGGGTCCGTTCTGGTGTCGGAACAGGATGGTCGGGGCCTTCTCCACTGCATTCCGAGATAGGTAAGTTTTACAAATCCCGATTCATAAACTAAATTACCTACTGGCATAGTCGTTCTCCTGGTTGAGACCAGAGCACACGGGCTTGGTGTTTGTCCATTCCGAGTGGATGCAGGTCCTCTCGTGACTGCCCGTCATCGAAAATTTGCCAATGTCCATACATCTGAAATTAAATGTTTCAAAATATATAACAATCCACATAAAAGATTAAGATTAAGCTCACCTGGATATGATTGTAGCTCCTGGGGGAAAGTCCACAACATCTTCACGGATCTCCAGGTCGTTATAAAAGCTAACTACATTAGCTTCGTTGTTTCTGAACACACAAGTTCCGTTCTCTAAAGCATTTAAAATATTTATATCAATTCAAAACAGTTTCTTATTAAAATTACTCAGTTTGGAATTACTAGCTTCCAGTTCCAGATCTTCCTTTTAAACTTACCGCAATTATAGGATCGTCCTATCCACAGTCCATTATCGCAAATGATGCGCCAGGTCTGTCGATCCCCAGCCGCATTTGGGATGCAGTTGAAGAAAATCTCCGTGCCGCTTTCATAGGCGCCATCAAGCTCTGGATGTTCGGCATTCCTTCAGGGATCAGAGGACTATTAATAGCTCATGCCAGGACAAAATATAACTCACTTGTAGACCAGAGCGCCATCCGTAAGCATGGGTGAACCACACATCTTCATGTCGTCGTGCTCATCGGTACCGTTGTCGAGGTGGTCATGATCGTTGTCCAGTTCGTTGTGCTCCACCTTAGGATGCGGAGTGGGCGTGGCATGTTCCAGTTCCTCGCGCGATTTCCGCAGTCCAGACTCACAGGGAATACTGGGAGGGGTGAGGACGCCTTTGCGGCAGGACATCTCGATGGGATTGGCATTGGTGGAGAGTTCACAGCGAACGCTTACGCTGCTGCCATGACCAATGGTCAATCCCGCCCGATAGCCTCCCTAAAAAATGGACAAAATATATTAGAGATTGTGTAGATATATGGATAAGAGATCCTTACATCGTAAATCACTCCCGGAATATTGGGTAAGGTGCAGGGCACCGATGTGCACTCGGAGAACGCATTGACCGACCAGGATCCATGGGCACAACGCAGCTGAGCCGAGCCCTGAAATTTTAATAAGAACATTTAAATGGGTTTCTCCAGAATATTTTTAAGCACTATTTAAAATATATTTAATGTAATATTTTGGTTAAGTAATTTAAAAAAAATAAATGAGCAGGCGGTAAGTATTTTTCATTCCAAATATTACCCACCTGAATGTTGAACCCATCTTCGCACTCCAGGGTGATGAACTCGTTGGACTGAATCTCCTCGTAGGTGGAGAGTGGGGTCAGCGATGGCTTGTCGCTCAGTTGTTTTGTGTGGGGCTCCACTTTGTAGTATTGGCCATGTTCCACGGCGGGCACCAAACATGGAGCGGAGAGGCACTTGGGCGTCTCCGGCTTCCAGATTCCCCTTATGCATCGTGCCGTTACATTATCACCCTTGATGTTCAGCTTGAACCCGGCATTGCACTCCAGATGCAGCATGATTCCCACGGCATTTCTACCCGGCACTTTGCCCGGACGCAGTGTGGTCACATTGCCAAAGGAGTCCCAGTCGAGATCCTCGCAGGGTCCACGTAGCCTCTTGCCACCGCCACCCTTTCCACCCTCTCCTCCATCGCTTATATCCACCTCTGCATCCGGAAGAGTGGCCCCCGAAGAAGGAGGCGACTGTCCAATGCTGGAGCTCCGCTTGCGCCTGCGACGTACTATCTGCGATCTCAGTTGATCCATGTAGGACCTGGTAGAGTTCATGTGGAAGGTGCGTGATCCCACTGGCGGCGACCCATTTGATAGCAGCTCGTCCTTGGAGCTGCGCACCATGTGAGCCACCTGACTCCGCGATGCCTGGTTGATATTGGGCAGGGGCACCACTCCACCGCCTGTTCCAATTCCTCTGCCTCCCAAATAGTTGTTGGCGCTTTCGAGTTCCCTGAAGTTGGCTTTGCCCCGCATCACCTGTCCGCCATCGTGGGCATTGAGGTTGTTTCCCACCCTACTCATTGCATCCTGGGCGTGAAGCTTCTGGTAGATCCGGTCTCGGCCCAGCATCTTCTTAACGTATCGCTGATAGCGCTCCTTAATCTTCTGGTAATACTTGGAGAAGCCCATGTCATCCAAGGGATGTGGCTGCGGATTCGGATAGGGACTCGCGCTACGCTTCACCCGGGCCACCGAAGTCTTGGCTGGATTTATAACTAGAAGGTTATGTAGTATATAAAAACTTGTAAATAGGATGGAACTACGTTTTCACTTTGCACAAATTCCAAAACAATTTAAACTAAACTTGGTTTTGGCTTAAATAAATTCCGACTTAAGGGGTCATTTTTTTTTTTTTTATAGTCTTAACTTAACTTAGGTTTTGATTTTAGATAGAGAGTATAAAATAGATTTTTGGGAAAAGTGAGTGTCACCGTAATTTCCAAAATTTTGTTTTGACCTTCAGTGGTTTAATATGCTTACCCTCATTGATATACTTCTGGTTTTCAACTAGTTGCCTTTGAAGCTGTCGCTGGCGCTGCAGGAGGTACATGGATCTCAACTGGCGTATCTCCAGGGAGCGACGTCGGCGGCGATTCCAGCGGAGACGGGGATGTTGCCCCAGGAGGCACTGCGGCAGGTCCAAAGGACGCCACTTGCCGCCCACACAGGTGGCACCGGGTGGACCCACCTAAAGAAACCAGCCAGTTAAATCGGATTACCAAGCCTTCAAATCAAAGTACCTCCAAGACATATCCTTTGTCGCAATCGTACATGATCTGCTTGTTGTTCACGATCTTCTTCACATATGGTCGGTAGTCGTAGAGCCCCATGTTGCCCACGAGCAGGACCTTGCCATTGGGAATGTAGCCAGGGAAGGAGCAGAAGACCTCGTCGCACTTGGGCGTCTCCCCCGTCCAGTTGCCGAAGGAGCAGGTGAGCACATAGTCGTGCGGATCGGTGACATCCTTGCCCTCGGGACTGACCAGCTTGAAGCCATCCTTGCACTTGAACCGCGCCTTCATGCCGTGCTCCGTCTTGGGCGCCATCACCATGCCGTGTTTGGGTGGACGCGGCATACTTTTGCACCTGGCGGGCACACAGCGCGGAATGATGCTCCAGGTGCCATTGTTGCAGGTGGGCGGACTCAGCAGCGACACCGGAAACTCATAGTTCTCATCGCACTTGACCTCCAGTGCCGTTCCGTGCTTCACCGTCTCCACGCCGCCAATGCTCTGAGTTTGGCTGGGCGACTGAGTTGTGGTCGTCGGCGGACTGACAATGGCCGTTCCGTTCTCATCCGTGGTTATCTCAATGGGGTAGACATTGCCCTGCGATATGGTGGGCACCACACAGGGAGCCAAGCACTCGGGCAGTGCGTTCCGCCACCTTCCGTCGATCTGGCACACACTCGAGCCCAGCCCATTGATCATCATCTCCGGCTGGCAGCGGAAGATTATGCTGGCCCCCAGTCCAGTGCCCGCCTCTATGTTCTCGATGTACCCGTTGTACAGCACTCCTGGATGGCCGCAGTTGATCTCTGTGGATTGGGAATTGGATTGGGGTTTTATTATATAGTACTTACTAACTATTGATCAGGGAGTCATTCAGAAATGACTTTTTACTGCATATTTTACACTACTGTTTGCAGTTTAAATTCTTATGGCCAGATATAACTTTATTTATTTAAATTTCTTAGTAATAATACATTACTCTTTCTGAGTTTTCCAAGTTTATTCACCTAATTCTTTAAATTCCTTAAATGAGACCCTTCGATTTTATATAGTATTAGATCGAAACTAACTGGTAAGGCTTTTCTATGACTTTTAGCCTAGATATATGTGCAGTTCAAGAAGTGGAAGTCCCTCATAGACACCCATTCAAACTTACCCTTGCAAGTGGGCAGTGTGCCGCTCCATTTCCGATCCGCTCCGCAGCGACTGGAACTCTCGCCCATCAGGGTGTATCCATAGCGGCACTCGTAGCTGACCACCGAGTTGTAGGCCAGGGTGGTGTAGGTGGCCTTGCCATTCTTGGGATTCTCCGGCGTGGGACACACCACCGAGGTGACCACTGTGCGGGAAGCGGGGAGAGGCGGATTAGCAAGAGGATTAGCCGAGGGTATGGGCACGCTAAAAGTTACCACAAATCTTGGGAAGCCGCTCGCGATCGATCCACCAAATAAAACAACTTCTAGGTATCGGTTTCGATTTGAATAAATTTCTTTTTTTATGTTTTTCGTTTTTTGTTTTGCTCAAGATTTGCGGTAACTTTTATTTATTCATTCAACATTAATAGGCCAACAACAACGACAACAAGGTATTGCATAAAATTTGAACAATCTGTTGTAACGCTAGATCAAATCAGAGTTAGAGATAGGATAGGATAGAGAGAGAGTGTGTGTGGTTAACAGGGTCGGAGGACTCCGAGTGGAGAACTTGAGCCCTGACCAAAGTACGCTTAATACATATGCATATAGTTATTCGGATATTGGGGATCCAAGGAGTCGGAAACGAAACGCCTAGGACAACGACGCCTGGGTGGTGGTTACATTTGCGCTATCCGCTTTAAAGGTCAGAGGTCAGAGTGGTTCCAAAGTGGCGCCAACGCAATACTCACAGACACAGGTGGGCAGCTCCTTGGGCGTCCACGATCCATCCGACTGGCAGTACCGCTCATGTTTGCCCACCAGCTCGTATCCGGTTCCGCAATTGTAGGTGATCTTGCATCCGTAGGTGTAGCACTCGCCAGCATGCCATCCATAGGCCGGATCCGGTGGCTGGCCACATGATCGAGCTGGAAGCGTTTATTTCGTTTTATTAATGGATCTTATAGACCTTAAGTGATCCTGAATCACTCACGTTCGCACTGAATATCCGGTCCATACCAACTGGCCAGGTTATCGATGGCCAGGCACTTGGCCCGCGGAAAGCCATTGGTCACATAGCCGGTGTGGCAATGGTACTGCACCGTGGAGTCCAGGTCGAAGGTTTCCTGTTCCGGCAGCGCCGAATTCCGGGCATGTTCAATTTGAGGTGGCTTTAGGCAGTAAACTAGCGGAGTTTCAAAGGATATTAGGTTTCTTTTGTTATATTTCTAAGGCTTTTACTCACTATTCTGCTTGCAAGCTGGCTCGGCTCCGGCCCAATTGCCATCCGCCTGGCAAAGACGACTCTGCAGACCCACCACATGGTAGCCATGGGGACAGGCGTAGGAGGCACGGGCTCCAAAGTGGCGTCCACCAACAGTGACCTGACCCAAACTGGGCTGCGCTAGCTCTGGACATTCGCGATCTGTGAAAAATGGGTTTAAATTGTATAATTTAAATAAACAATGAGTTCAATAAATTATTTATCATTTGTTTTTTTCCTGTAATGGATCTATATCTTTCCCTATATCTTAAATTTTTCTTTGCATTATTTTACTTAAATAAATATCATCTTTTTATTTTACAAAATGGATACCAGCTAATCCTATTTATTTCATTTCGTTAAGAATGGTCTGAGTCAAAGAAAAAGGTTTTAAATGCGTAAGAAATACATTTATTTTGGTGTTTTGATTTTAAGAAAATTCACTTTGTTGGGAACTAAAATATATAAATAATTCTTAGACCTCATTTTCTTTAAAAAGTTTTTTAAATGATTTAGTATAAAAGTATGAAAGTCTGGTGACTCACCCGGTTTGATGCAGGAGTTGCCGCAGACGCCGTCGCACAAGCACTTTTTCTTCTTGCTCTTGCAGTCCTCGTCCGAGGAGCACTTCCTCAGGCATTTCTGGCCGAGAAGGGTGGCCTGCTCCTCATCGCGGGGACACTCGGTGGAGGGCGAGTTGCGGGGATTCTTGTAGACGCGTCCATCGTCATCGGATTCCAGGGAGTCGTCATCCTCCTCCCAGTCGTCGTCGTCGTCATCTTGCTGCGGTATCTCCGAGGTGGTCTGCACACTGGTGCTCATCGTGCTGGTGGGCACCGAAGTCACTGCAGGAATAAATAAAGCACAGCTGTCAGTCATCTGGGAAAACGTACTCCCTGTTCGGTCCTCTGCCCTCCGCCTCCAAATAATAATCCACCCCTTAACGAGGCTTCTGTTTTGGTTCCGGATTCGCGTCTGTTTTGCTCCGCCTCGCGTGCTGGCAAAAACATTGACCTATTTCCCCCGATGCCTGGTCCAGATGTCTGATGGCTCGGTCCCAGACTCTTTGGGAGTCTGCGCACTGACCGCCAATCTTATATAATCCAGCAGCATATACATTTTTCATCTTGGCAATTTCGACAATTTCCAAAATTTAAAAATAGTTATCCCCGTCAAACGTTGGCTTATCCTTTTTAACGCTCTTTAAGAGTTCATGTTTTTCAGTATAGTTATCTTTAGGGTTTAGTTATTGACCTTTGTAGACTAGAATGGTGGTAACCAGGCACTGCAGCAGCAGACGATTCATTTTGATTTCGAGTTTAACTGGATTTTCCCTTTTTGATTTTTCTCTTTTTCGCCGTGTCGGCCGTGGCTTTATATCATTTTAGCTTTTAGATTTGTAATTGCTCTGCCAATGCCAATTTATTGGTAACTTTTTCGACAAGTTCGGTGCCTCGAAACTTCTCACTTTGAGGCAAAGAAACGAAATGCAGCAGTGCCAGCTGCTTTCGTCCTTTTCAGCTCTCTGTTTTTTGACAGATCAAGCGAGTTTGACAGCTCTCGATGGTGGTTGGTCCTTTTAACGGAAAAGGGGAATCTAAGGGAAATTCCGAAAATATGCGAGACAAGTTTTCTTGTACGCTTTTAAAATAGTAGCATACTTATTGGGGCTTATTGGCAACACTTAATTATCCTTTTGTTAGTATCATGGCTGAGTTGAAATTGACTTTGAATTTATGGTTTTATTTAAGTTCGTAAATAGATAACTATTTGCAAATTGTAATTTATGTAATATTTCAATAAAATATGTTTTTTACATTTAGAAAAATAATTACATACATGTATGTAAATGCATCTTTTTGGCTAGCTGAAAATAGATTAAAAACAAGAAAGGAAAGCTAACTTCGGGCGGAGCCGAAGTTGATATACCCTTGCAGAATACTCTATAATTATATTCTCCAAAATTATTCCTATGATGCATTCTTAATACTCATAAAAAATCCAAACTTCCTAACTTTAAAAACACCAAAGTTATGGCATTTCGAATCGTTCAGTTATATGGCAGCTATAGGATATAGTCGGCCGATCCTTATGAAATTTGGTAGGTCGGATTGATTGGCCAAATATAAAACCCATAGAAAATCCCAACTTTCTAACTTTACAAACACCAAAGTTATGGCATTTCCGATCAATCAGTTATATGGCAGCTATAGGATATAGTCGGCCGATCCTTATGAAATTTGGTAGGTTGGATTGACTGGCCAAATATAAAGCCCATAGAAAATCCCAACTTCCTAACTTTATAAACACGAAAGTTATGGCATTTCCGATCAATCAGTTATATGGCAGCTATAGGATATAGTCGACCGATCCCGGCCGTTCCGACTTATATACTGCGTGCAAAGGAAAGAAGGCTGTGTGCAAAGTTTCAACTCGATAGCTTTAAAACTGAGAGACTAGTTTGCGTAGAAACAGACAGACGGACAGACGGACAGACAGACGGACAGACGGACAGACGGACAGACGGACATGGCTATATCAACTCAGGAGGTGATCCTGATCAAGAATATATATACTTTATAGGGTCGGAGATGCCTCCTTCACTGCGTTGCACACTTTTGACCAAAATTATAATACCCTCTGCAAGGGTATAACAAGAAAGGAAAGCTAACTTCGGGCGGAGCCGAAGTTGAAATACCCTTGCAGAATATTCTGCAAATTATATTCTCCACCTTCCTAACTTTAAAAACACCAAAGTTATTTCATTTCCGATCAATCAGTTATATGGCAGATATAGGATATAGTCGGCCGATCCTTATGAAATTTAATATGTCGAATTGATTGGGCAAAAATAAAACCCATAGAAAATCCCAACTTCCTAACTTTACAAACACCAAAGTTATGGCATTTCCGATCAATCAGTTATATGGCAGCTATAAGATATAGTCGGCCGATCCTTATGAAATTTGGTAGGTCGGATTGATTGGCCAAATATAAAACCCATAGAAAATTCCAACTTTCTAACTTTACAAACACCAAAGTTATGGCATTTCCGATCAATCAGTTATATGGCAGCTATAAGATATAGTCGGCCGATCCTTATGAAATTTGGTAGGTCGGATTGATTGGCCAAATATAAAACCCATAGAAAATTCCAACTTTCTAACTTTACAAACACCAAAGTTATGGCATTTCCGATCAATCAGTTATATGGCAGCTATAAGATATAGTCGGCCGATCCTTATGAAATTTGGTACGTCGGATTGATTGGCCAAATATAGAACCCACAGAAAGTCCCAACTTCCTAACTTAACAAACAGCAGAGTTATGGCATTTCCGATCAATCAGTTATATGGCAGCTATAGGATATAGTCGGCCGATCCCGGCCGTTCCGACTTATATACTGCGTGCAAAGGAAAGAAGGGTGTGTGCAAAGTTTCAACTCGATAGCTTTAAAACTGAGAGACTAGTTTGCGTAGAAACAGACAGACGGACAGACGGACAGACGGACATGGCTATATCAACTCAGGAGGTGATCCTGATCAAGAATATATATACTTTATAGGGTCGGAGATGTCTCCTTTACTGCGTTGCACACTTTTGACCAAAATTATAATACCCTCTGCAAGGGTATAATAACCCTGTTAAAGGTTAAAAAATCGAGGGTATAACAGAAAACTTTTTCAACCAAATTGTAACTGATGTAGAACGCCACCCGGGATTATGTTGAGCAGTCATTTTATTGTTATTAAAGTTTTTCAACAGTTCTACCAAATATGATTTTAAAAAATGCAAGGCAATATATTTAAAATTTTAAAACATTTTTTTTAACTGTTTAGCTGATTTGTATTTGTGGGTGTTTTTTAAGTTTACACCCTCTGGTATATATAATTAATTGAACTATTATTATTTAAACCAATACTGTATGACAATTTCAAAACACTACCTTTTGATAATGTTACCAATGCCCAACCTGGAACTCTTTTATTAAGGATATTAGTCCTTTGGGGCCTGCGGGAACCACCGTACCTCTTAAAAGATCGCGGTTAACCCAATCGAACGGACTGCAGCCCTCGTTTTTGGAGCTTCGAGAGCGGACGGTCGGAAAAGCTCCGGAGCTTTCTGCTATACGCACTCGCTGGCGACCGATTTTCCAACGGAACGGATTCAGAACAGAACCAGAAGCAGTGAAAACCCAGAGCGCCGAGCAACACGACGACGCACAGCGGCGGGATAAGGAAAAACTAGCCGAGGCGCGCACTGCCATCCAAAAAAAAAAAGGAAAAAAGATAGAGAATCGAGCGGAAAAAGGCGAAAAACCTAATACGAAAAACGCACTCGAAAGATACACTTTTCGGACGAAATGTCTTCGCGGCGTGTGTGTAACAAACATTTTGATTAGGCAATTAATTGAGCAAAGTGCAAGTGCAGTGGGTGGAAAATGTTTTAGACTCGGTTCGCCAGATTACGGGGGTTACGGGGAGCGGCGGGTTTTCGGGGGCGCATGTGAAAAGCGCGTAAAGAAAAGTAAGTGACGGGAATTTGTGTATTAAAATAAATCAAATAACCAACTAAACGATGTATACACACCGCATCCAATGAGTGCGCTGCAAATGGCATCTGCGAATAGAGAATTGCGAGCGAAAATCTACAGATTCACGGTGTCTTTGACAAATTAATTGATATTGAACCATTTCGAAATTCCGCTGCGACAAAATGTCGAACTAACAGATTCAAAAACATATATTCTGTGTATATAGGGGGGATTTATTTTTAGCGTTTTTCTCCCCATCCCGCAAAAGAATTCAAATCGGTAGCGAAAGACAAATGCTGTGTGTATTGTGGGTCGAGCGATCGAAAATATTTTGATATCCAATAAATAACCAACTAAAGGCATAGACTTAAGCATCCATAGGTGAAATATATGCTCGCGCGTCAACAATTTTCAAGCGTGTACACAAAAATCCAGCCAAGCGCATTGCCCGCAATAAATCCGAGACGAGACCCAGACCAAGACCATCCAACCACCACCCACCACCTACCACCCACCACCCACCACCCACTTGGGCCAGTTCACTCGACCACTTGATTAACGCCAATGCCAATTCAACGCAGAAAATCTCTATAAAAAGTTCCCGCAGAGAGCATGCGTTCGTCCGCTTTTTCGGAGAGCTTTTCTCTCAGTTTGTCCCCTCTCTTTCTGCCCCCCAGTCGCACCATCTCGCTCGCACGCAGGACGTGCTCGTTGTCCTGTCCCCGAGCACTTTGTTTTTGTCATTGACCTGTTGTGGAGAAAAACTATATATGGGCAGTTTATAAACTATTTACAACCCTGATTACGGAACAATTATACAAAATTAAGTGCTCTGTTGTATCGCAAAAGGAAAACATCTTTATAAAAGGACTTCAAGTCTGAATTCTATACACCTTAATTGGTCCTCAATCGATATGGGTATGAGATTTCCTCCAACAGCTGTGATGTTCTCACTGTCTTTTTTCCTTGCAAATTACAAAACGGTAATTTAGAACTTACTAAAACACCTATTAACATATGAATTAATGAACGATTTAGGACCAGGATTACGAGCAATAGAAGTTATTTTTTTTATAACCCATTATTTTTTATAAACTCTAAAACAGTGGTAAAGTTTCGACATATTTTGGCCCTCGATTTTAAATGCGTGAAATCGGGGCCATTATAAAGATTATAATAGATTTATAAAGAGTTAAAATTATTCTAATTAAGGCAAATTAAGTAAATGAAACCCGTGTGATTTTCCTTTATTAGTTATTAATTGAAGATCTTATTAACTTTATATGAGATAGATGCACATAATTAACATATCAATTTGTTCCTTTTTGTCTGCTTTCTACTTTCTTTTAAATGTTTGTAATATGATTCCATTACTACCATTCATTGCAGGACATAAATAGTCAATTGTAATTTAAAGAGTAGGGAATCGAAAGACCGCAATGGGCAACGTGTGCAGTTCCGGCCAGAAGAAAAAGAAGGACAAGGACAGTGCCTCCGAAAAGTCAGACGAGTAAGTGGTTGGCTAATGGCAATCAATCTCTGAAGAAAACTGATTTTGGTTGCAATTACAGCTCACCTCCGTACCAGGAGGCGGAACACAAGAACACCCTGATCTCCACCGACTCCAATGCTGGCGACGAGAAGCGCGCTCCTTTGGCAGCCGTGGAGGCGCTGCCGGAGGTGACTCCACTGCCGGAGGCCAATGGCAACCAGCCGCAGGGCCAGAAGCAGCAGCCACCGACTGTTCCCGGCAAGACCAGCGGAGGAGCAGACAAGGGTAAGTAACCTATATCTTGAATATTTCTAACATCTAGATGTACTAGAATTTTTCTTCATCTTCATCGACTTTTTTTGTAAAATTTTCTTGGAATATCTTCTTTGTCCGACTTCTTTTTATATTATGAAAAGTTTATTGAGGCTCTTATAAATTTAGTGATTGATTTTTGAGGTGTATAATTTTTCATATACTATTTTTGATTATTTTTCAAGTTATCGAATTCAGCTCAGGCCTAAGATTTCTTTCTAAACAAAATGTTTAGAAAATCTAACAAAGAATAAAAATAGATTCAGTGATTTAAGTAGGGCTTTGATTTCTCATCATGTATGGAGGGTACCGCATATCATTAAATCAAGTTCTTTAGCTTAGAAATATAAACTTGCTATGAATATTTTTTAACCATTAAAGCAGTTACAAACTTGAAGATTGATTCAAAATTTATATAGGTACCCAAAAACAGAACGATTGATTTAAGTGAGGTTTTGATTTCTGCGGGATTTATCGCTTTTGTCTCTTTTACAGATTCAAGCAGTACCACACCGCAGGGGGCGCAGGCGCCCAGTGACGTGGCCAATGCCAATCCCGGAGCGGGAAACCTGAGCGTGCTGCAGGGCAAGCCGCCGCCCGGCCGGAAGATTGAGCGGGACAAGAAGATAGTGGTCTATATCCTAGCCGACAACAGCACCGAGTACAAGAAGCACAAGCGCGTCGTCCACAGCCTGTACAAACACTTCAAGAGCAAGTGCCAAAGCCGCGGCTTCGACTTCATCATCGCCGATGTCCACGACAGCGAGCCGGAGACGGAGCCGGGCAATGGCAATGCCCGGAAGGATTTCTCGCGCCTGCAGGAGGTGAAGCGCTGGACACAGACGCCGCTGGAGGCGCAGGGCGGTCACGAGGAGGCGGCCAACTGCCTGTGCGAGATCACGCGCCACTCGGCCGGAGCGTATGTGGTGCCGGTGCTCTTCCTGGGCGCCACCCTGGGCACTCCGATGCTGCCGCTGACCATCGAGAGCCAGGACTTCACCTCGGTGCTGGGCACAGCCAGCGAAGCGGAGCGCCTGCTCCTAGAGAAGTGGTACACCATTGACAACTCGTACCAGCCGATGTGCCACCGCCTCCATGCCCAACAGGTGGACCCGTACTCCGGCCAGGCGAACGGCGAGCTGAACGAGCTGCTGGCAGTCCTGTTGCGCCTGTTCTCCGACGACGTCAAGGACTCGTATCTGACCACCGTGGTGGAGCAGGAGATCAACAACACGGTGCTAATAAGCCAGGAGCTGGCCAAGCGTTGCATCTGGATCCAGATGGGCAGCCAGATGGCGCGGCCGACGGAGAATGCCAGCCAGTTGGAGCTGGAGGTCCAGCGGAGGATCAGTCATGTCTATTCCGGGCTAAAAAGCCAGTTGAGCGAAAAGAATCTCATCCGGCTGCTGCCCACGATGAGCATCCTGGACGAGGAGTTATCGGCGGTGATCGAGAACCTGCTGGACAAGGCTCTGGCCGGGATCTTTGAGGAGCACCAGCAGAAGAGCAGCATTCCCTACAACACGCTGGGCGTGGACCGGGTGCTGCTCGAGGAGCTGCGCCTGGTGGGCCACTACTCGAAGCTGCTGGCCCAGAACTCGGCCAACTTCGACATAATGAACGACGTAAAGCGCTACATCCGGGACAGCACCGCCCAACCGCTGGTCGTTTCCGGCGCCCGGGGTAGCGGAAAGAGTGTCCTGGTCTCCAAAATCATGGAGAACGTGCACCGCTGGAAGCCGGATGCCCAGCTCATACTGAGGTATGTCTAACAATACTTAGGGTTGGGGTCAAACCTCGAATGGTATGGGCCATACAGTTCAGAGTTTGTAAATTTAATCATATAAAATTCTGCATTTAAATAAAAACAAATAAATTTATGTGTCTCTCCTTTTTTTAGTCTGAAAAATAATATGAGCCGATAGCTCAATATCAAATAAACATAATTGAAAACGAAGTGTAAACAAATTGATAATTGTTTACGATATTTCCATTGATGTTGTTAATATTTTTGTCGCAAATTTCATCGTGTAATTTTAGAGGGGGTCGGATTTGAGACACCAATTGTTTATGCTCAATTCCCCGACACTTTCGAATTGTTAATGCTATAATTATTTTCAATCTTTCTCTTACTTTTTCAGATATGCCAATCTCAGTGCCCGGTCTTCGGATCTCACCTCGTTGCTGGGTTCAATGGCCAACCAGATGTCGGTCCTGGAGACAGGTCATCAATGTCAAGTGCCTCACGTAAGGAGACCAGTGTTTATCAAAAATGCACACTGATAATGTCCTTTCCTAAAATCAGACTCTTGAGGCCTATGCCCGTGTGATTCGCGAGATCCTGGACCGGCAACAACGCTTCTTTGTGCTGATCATCGACGGCGTGGACGAACTGCAGCGCGATGAACTGCTCGATTGGCTTCCCCAGCAGCTGGGCAGCGCCAAACTGATCCTCACCATCAGCGAGCTGGCGGATGAGGGCGAGGACGTGGACGGGACGGAGGCTGGGGACTCCTTTGATATGCTCGCCGCGCTGGCGCAATTGGGCATACCACAGCGGTGCTTCCTGCGGTTGCGTCAATTCACGGAGCGCCAGTGGCACGACATCCTCAGTTCCGGCGGTGGTGACTTCTACGCGGCCAATGGGGCACTCAAACTGCCGGACGAATGGAAGACGCTGCACGGCAAGACACCCTACCATGCCAAGTCCTTGTGGTGGCTCGCCTGGCTGGGACATGTGGCCCAGCCGATCGGTGAGATCGGGGACATCTCTGGCCGGATTCTGCAGGTCCTGGAGTCCAAGTTCGCCGCCGATCAGGTGGAACTGCTGCTGCTGATCGTCCGCCTGTCGCCGTGGGGCATCCGGGAGAGCGACTGCCTGGGCGTGTTCCAGAAAATGACCCAGCTGGAGGCGCAGGTCGCCTTCAAGGTCTGGTCCAAGTTCTGCTGGCTGATGGGACCAATGCTCTTAGGTCTTAAGAATATTAGGATAGCGGACAGGAGCTTTGGACGCGCGGTCCTGGCGAGGTATGCGCAGAAACAGTGGCTGGTACATGAAGCGCTGCGGGACTACTTCGACCGGCAGGACAGCGAGTTCAAGAGTAGCCAGGGTGCCAACACGTGAGTATCCATCGCTTGCATTTAAAAAATTCATTAGAAATAATTTCGTTAAAACAGTAAAACCATAGTTAGCTATTAAAGCCCTTTTCAATTCAAAAAACCAACCAATGATTAAAGATATTAATATTTAAAAACTAGATTAGCATACAAAAATAATACACACCATTTAAAATTTTTTTCTCTCCGATAGCTACAATTACCAAAAGTACTTAAAACTGCCTTATCATCACTTCTGTGCCGTAATCGAGGACAAGCCGGCGCCGCACAAGATCGACATACTCTTCAATTGCTTTTACTTTACGGACCTGCAGTGGATCGCCAACAAGGTGCATGCCACGGGACCCGAGCACCTGCTTCATGACATCCTGCAGGCGGAGTGGCTGGCCAAGTCCGGCGGCGACGATTGCTCCACCGACTACGTGCACATCCATTTCCTAAAGCAATTTATCGAGCAGTATCTCCACGAGCTGAGCTACGACGGCCAGCAGTTCTACACGCTGATGAAGTACTATCTGAAGACGCGATTCAGGGTGTCGCCGGAGCTCAAGGACGACGAGAAGATACGCTCGTGGTGGGAGTACACCAACGAGCTGGAGTTTGCCTTCCTCGAGATTCTGAACGCTGATCTGGATGCGGAGAACGGCAATCAGGAGCAGGAGAAGCCCTCGGAGGACGATACTCCAACCTCGATTCCAGTGAAGGGCTACGACGTCCTGATGAATCTGCCCCAATCCGGCTGCTATGTGGCATCCATGTGCACGGAGCGAGCTGAGATTTGCATCTGGGATGTGAAGAACTGCTGCCGCATCCGTGAGCTGCAGGGCATCCAGCAGCCGACGGCGATGTGTCCTGTGGGCAACTATGAGGCGGCTGTTCTGTGCCGTCGCGAGATTAGGGTTATCAATCTGGACGAGGGAAAGTTCAAGGTGAGTGACAGTTAAATTGGAAAATAAAGATAATGACTTTACATATTATTATAACTATTAACTATAACTTTGAGTCCCTAATTATACTTCCAATATACATACATTTTCCTCCGGATTCCAGGTCACTCTCAAAGGTGTAATGAACCAGAAGATGCCGTACTTTGGTCTCCACGACCAGAACCACTTGGTCTGTCTGTCCCGGAACCGGATGTATGTGAATTTGATGAATCTAGAGTCGGGCGACTGCGTTACCACTTTCAAGGCAGGCGAAGACCGCTTCCTCAACTCCCTTTTGGTCTCAGGAGACGGAAGGTAACTAGTTGAATAATTGCCAATTAAAGGAGTTTCTTAGTTCTTATTTGACTTTTAGAATCTTGGTATGCGGCGATGAGACCCAAAAGCCTTTCCCGCTTCTCGTTTGGCACCTTTCGCAGCGCAAGCTTCTCTATGACCTCCGAATTCCCCACCACGACTTCATCACCTCCCTGTCGGCAATCACCCACGAGGGCTCCTACGTTTGCGTGGTGGCCAAGGAGCTGAACGAGCCGACGACGCCCAACTTCATTGTGGTGTACGACCTGCAAAGTGGTACTCTGTTCAAGAAGTGGAAGCCCACCTGCAACAGCGTCTCCCTGGCCATTTCCCAGGTGAACGCCTGCGTCATCGCCGGCTTGGAGGATGCCAAAATTCTGATCTGGGACCTGGTCACGGGTAACTGCAAGAGCACCCTCATCGGCCACAATGCTCCGGTGACATTCTTGAAGCTGGATCCGCTGGGCAAGGTGCTGCTCTCCTACGACAAGGAGGGACGTGACTCGGCCGTCCGCATGTGGGAGTTAAATTCGGGTAAGTCCCAGAGCCTTCTTCTGGTCCAAAAGATTTATACAATTATTTATTGCAGCCAAATCCTTGGCCGTGTTCAAGCCGCCGGCGCAGGTTAGCACTTGTGAGATCTTGCCCAACGGAGCCTTTGTGGTGCTGGCCCTCAAGGATCGCAACTCCCTGCTGACCCTGGCCTTAAAGAACTACGGCGGAGGCTCGGGCGACGCCCTGGACGATGATTGCGGCACTCTGTACGGCAATCCGGACAACCAGCACAAAGTTTTCGACTTGAGTAATTAAATCAATTAACGCTAGCTATCATTATTCAAATTATAAATGAAATCTACCAGGGGGACAGCCCAAGAAAAGCAGAACTCTGAATTATTATAAATATGGCAAACAAATTTCTCATGCATAATTCATTAGATGTATGTAAAATTCTTTGAACAAATCTTACCAAATGTACAAAGCAAAGGAAATCCAAAGAAAATTAAAAATTTAAAAATCTACTCAGTTGATGATGGGTGTTCTTTATGTGGTTGCGAACAGATACAGCAGGTTCTTGGCAAACTGGATGATCTCGGTGCCGCCGAGCTTTGAGGTGCCGTAAATGCGATCCACGAAGGTGATGGGCACCTCGGCGATGGTGTAACCGTGCTGTCTGGCCCGCACCAACATCTCCATTTGAAAGACATAGCCCTTGGACACGCAACTGGCGATACATTTCTCCAGAACGTCCTTCTTGTAGAGTCGGAAGGAGCCGGTCAGATCACTAGCATCAGGACGCAGAAGCACCTGGGATAGAAAATTGGCACCGCGCGAGATAAGCTTGCGCTTGAAGTCCCAACCAAAAACGCCTCCATTCCCGGCGTACCGAGTGCCAGATACAATATCGTAGTCTCCCTCTTCCTGCAGCTTGATGAATTCCGGTATAAATTTGGGCTGTTGCGGAATAAATACACATTACTTTAAGCCAATTTATCAACTTCTGTTATCTTTGCTCACATGGTGACTCAGATCCGCATCAATGATAATTATGAAGTCCCCAGTAGCATGTTTGATGCCATGTATGTATGCCGTGCCCAGTCCCAGTTTGGAGCCCCGAGGCCTTAGAACAATCCTGTCCTCGCCGTAAATCTTTTGCAGATCCTTAGCTACGTCCAACGTTCCATCCGGACTGCCGTCATCAATAACAATCACCTCGTACTCCAAGCCGCTGTAATAGGATAACTTTAAATGCCTGTTTTTACGCCTTAAAGAGACCCCTGCTCACCTAGCCTTCATGTATTTCACAATTAGCCATATTATAATGGGTAAATTGTCCTTCTCATTGTAGGTGGGCAGCAGTATACTGTATTTATGGGCATTTGTTGGCATGGCTAATTTTCTTTTGGACCGTGTAAATAGTTCTAGTGCCAATTAGAGCAGTGTTGAAAAGTGTAAAATTACAAACAGCTGTTGAGGAATCGAAATTATTATCGATAGCTTTCGGCTAGTTGGCAACGCGGAATCTGCGATTTTGTAGAGGAATTTCCTGTAATTTTGTGCCAGTTTAGTTCGCGAACGGCCGCTTAAAACAAATTGTGGTCTTTATGTGCGGGTTGGCCAGAGATTTAGGCATAGTTGTGCGCTTTTGACGTCGTCAACATGGCCAAGAAAATACCTTTCAACGTAGTATTCGCCTCAGGTAAACAATTGTTGGGGAATTTTTAAACGCAAAACAGCAAATAGACTTTATTTGCTTTCTATAGTTTGCTTATTTGTTTTCTTTATTTTATGTTTTCTTTACGTTTTAGATTATAGTGTTAGCTCCGGCTGGAATTGGCTGAAGTCAGCATTTTTTTTTTACCTTTACTCCTTTCAAAATCCACTGCACTTGAGAAATCGATATAACACGCATACGCCTAGTGCGCCAGGACGTTGGAATTTAAAATGGAGTGTCGCTGCAGCTAATCTGTTGACAATATTCAATTTAAATACTGTGAGCTGCTAAATCAATTTTCCATAGTCTCGGCCAATTTACCACGGGCTAAAACCATATTATAATGAGTATAATATTTCATTATAATATTGACAGATTGCCGGTTGTCGGCTCTTTCTGCGTCTGCATATGCAATTAGAGTGGCGGCCAGAAGTTTAAATTTGGCTAGGCGCCAAGCTCTTTATTTTTGTGCTAGGACCTGACAAATTCCGGTTAGCCTTACTGGCCTCAGCCTCATCCTCTCCAGAATTGCTTACTGTGCCTGCTCCGCCTTCCTCTTGGACCTATATTTAAGTTTAGTCAGGAGCGATGACACTGGTGCAATGATGGTGAGAACATAAACCAGCGCGGTGATTGCCATCATGCCGGGAATAAAGTCATTGTCCACAAACTTGGTGAAGAACTTGGAATAGTAACCCAGGTAGATGGCACCCATGCCCAGGCTGAAGGTGAGCAAACCAAATAGATTATGGCGGAAACGCAACTCCGAAGGAGGCATCACCTTCAGGGCGAACTTGGGCTGGAAATAGTTGACAAAACCGCCCACAATGCTAGCCGCACAGCCAAAAGCAGCTGCTCCACCTACAAAATGTCATTTTTATTAGTTAACTAGAAGTATAGGATCCTGATAACTCAATTATACACTCACCTACTCGGCCGTGCCAGGTGTTAAAGTGGATATCCTTGTTGGAGAATTTGCCGAGTGAGCCCAACAGGACCATGGTACCACCTACAATTTGCAGGATGGCGTGGAAACGCGCCTTGTTGCGGTGCGACAGCCAGCGGGTGAGCGGATTCACCTTTGAGTGCGACATCATGGCCTGGGCGATTAGGACGTGGAACTGTCGAGAGCAGGGAAAGCCTTATAATTCAACCCTTAGATAAGATAACTTGCATGCCTGTTATCCAGGTCAATCTAACACCATTGATTATAGTGTCGACTTCTTATCACAATGTACTCACACCAGTGCCAGTCATGAACATATGCATGGCCGTATCCTTAAAATCCAGACTGCGGGCCAGGACAAAAAAGAAGGCGGCCACCAGAAAGATCAGCATGTGGTTTATGCTGTTCAGTATGCTTTGGATTTGCACCCAGGCAGTTGCTCCCGTGTAACCTTCCGGCATTTTCGTTGTTTTCTTTCAATTTGTTAAGAGACCTCAAGTCAGTTATTTATACTATTAGATGCCGCCGTCAATTTTACTACATCAGATGCAGAGCACGGCACGAGCAACTCGACTAAACTAGCATGTTGCTCGGCAGCGCTTAAATACAGCACAGAGAACGTGGAACCTGGAGATAGAGAAAAAGAGAGAACAACAAGTGAGATATGGTTGTACAGCTGTGTCCAAAATAACAGATCCACCTAACTTCTTATTAGTTAATCAAAAGCCTCGACTTGGAAATGATTTAAAACTACATTTGATATTTGTAGAATTTTGGAATAAAAGTTTTTTGGAAACTCAAACACTTTTCCTATTAAGTTTTCAATAGAATTATAATTTTCTCTTACAAAATTGTTTAGTTATTTTACATTTTCTAAGACTATAAAATGCTTTAGTTTTGACCGCAGTTATTAAAGAGCTTAAAGTGCGAAAGAGAAGGAAAAAAGAGAATGTTATCTTAACCACTGGTAAAATTTTGGCTGAATATGCGAAAAAAGAGACCTGATAAGAGAACTTTTGTCCCCTGCTCTATTACCTCATAAGTCGGGGCTAGTAATGATGACTTGATCACTTTTTGTGCCTTCCAGACGAAGACGTGAACTTTCCGGCCAGCGAGCTTAACAATCACGGACCCACTGTTCATGGCTGGCGGAGTGCTCCGGATGGCGGACTCACCTCACATGACATTATCCTCCGTTTCCAGCAGCCGGCCAAGATTTATCGAATCCAACTCCTTGCCCACCAGTATCTTATACGTAAGTAAATCCCCTGCCAATTACAGTTGTATCTAGAATAAAATGGAATGTGCTGAAAAAATGTATAGAAAGATAATAACACTAGTATATGCGTTTTAACTATTGAAAAATGTTTGTCTTAAATAATTCGAGGTGGATATTTGTTTCAAGTATCTCAAAACATCTGGTTAAAGCTATTGGTTTAAACTACGCTTGTATTGAAATTCATAGAAGTTATTATAATAGTTAATATTAATAGTTTTAAAAAGGTTATTGTCTAACACGTTAATAAAGTATATAGTATATACACTACGTTATATAGTATCTTATGTGATCTTAATAATCTCAAGTAATATTTTCTCATTTTTTCTATAGCTGAGAAAGTGGAGCTCTGGCTGCACTACTCACCCAAATCCCTGCCGAGCACTCCATCCTCGCAATACTTTGACTTCCTGGGCTTCGTTGCCTTGGCGGACAATGCGAATACCAACTACAAGTCGCGGGAGCTACAGAGCGTCACCGTGTGTCCCCGGCGGGGCACCCACCTTAAGTTGCGACTGATTGGCGTACAGGGCAACGACTACAATGGCACGGGTCAGATCTCCCTGTTGGCTGTGAACGTCCTGGGCGAGGATCTGGAAGTTGGGCCAAATAATGGCAATGGAGAAGACCACCTGGGCAACAGTGATGCCCCACCGCTGGACACGGCCACCGGGGAACTGGCCCTGGCCTCCATCTGCGATGACCTGCTGTTCTCAATGTACGTCGAAGAGTCCATTGTGCAGTCCATCCGGGAGTTGGAGCAGCGCAAGGTTTTGGCCGTGAACGCCGAGCGGTTCGAGTACGCCCGCAAACTGAAGCTCTGCATGACGGCTCTGAGGAGCGCCGGCGAGCGTTTGGGACGTTATGCTCTGGCCAAACGGCAGGCTGTCCAGCAGGAGGACTTCACCACGGCGAGGCTGCGCAAGGAGCAGATCGAGATGTACAGGGCGGCAGTGCTGCGCCAATTGCAGGTGCAACAGCTGCTGGAACCGCAGGGCGTGGCTATTGGCTCCAATGACCAGAGCTGTGAGATCTATGCGGGCGGTAAACCCAGTCTACCCGCCGCTCCGAGTCTTCAGGACGTGGCCCAGGCCCTCGCGGAAGCCACCTTCAGTCCCAAGAGCCTGACGAGTCTCAGTTTGGATGACAAGTCCTCCACAGATGGCTCTCAGGGACAGCCTGGTAATGATGGTGTGGTGGCAACTCCTGCTCCCGCACCTGCGCCCGCCTCCCTCCAGGCCACGCCCACCCCTACTCTGGGCGGCTGGCGCAAGTCCCATGATGAGCTGCCCCAGTCGCCGCGTCTGCCTTCCAGGCACAGTTCACCCATGTCCAGTAGACAGGGATCGCTGCGCAGGCGAAACAAGAGCGTTCCCCGCAACTCCTACGAGGACTACGAGGAGCGGGCCATTCCCACGCTTCGACAGTGAGTACCAAGTGTAGAGTGAGGCGTAATCGTTGTCTAGTTGTCTACGAAATAGGTTTACCAATTTGGAATAGAAATTATTCTTTGTTTATACAGCTGTCAATTACAGTGTTGCATGACGTAGTCTTAGTTTGAATGTTTGTCAACACTAACGACCAGTAGTCAATCGAAAGATCAACCGTAACCGTTCGTTGTTTTAAAATTTAAAATTATTTCTTAGATCTGCACAGAAGAGAATATTTTTAATATCATTTTGGAGGCTGACTATTTGCATAGAACTTGGTGGACACTTCCATTTTGGAAATTTCTAGCAAAATGGCATTCTTAAAATGATTCTGGTTCAATTCTTTAAAAAACTGCGTTTTCAACTTGGTTTTTTTTTTGGGGTCGATTTTTCGTCATTTAATGGTGTTACCCCTTTCCAAATTTTCGAAAAATGGCTATGCAGAAAAGTGACCTAAAACCTGCACTTCTAAGCCCATAACTTTTCTTGCAGACATCCGATTTCAAAGTGGCTTACTTCTAAATGATTGTGGTATAATTCTCTGAAAAACTGCGTTTTCAACTTGTTTTGTTTTTTGGGGTCGCTTTTTTGTCATTTTAATGGTGTTACCCCTTTCCAAATTTTTGAAAAATGGCTATGCAGAAAAGTGACCAAAAACCTGCACTTCTAATCCCATAACTTTTCTTGCAGACATCCGATTTCAAAGTGGCATACTTCTAAATGATTGTGGTTAGATTCTCTAAAAAACTGCGTTTTCAACTTGGTTTGTTTTTTGGGGTCGTTTTTTCGTCATTTTAATGGTGTTACCCCTTTCCAAATTTTCGAAAAATGGCTATGCAGAAAAGTGACCTAAGACCTGCACTTCTAATCCCATAACTTTTCTTGCAGACATCCGATTTCAAAGTGGCATACTTCTAAATGATTGTGGTATAATTCTCTGAAAAACTGCGTTTTAACTTGTTTTGTTTTTTGGGGTCGATTTTTCGTCATTCTAAAATTTTCTAAAAATGGCTATGCAGAAAAGTGACCTAAAACCTGCACTTCTAAGCCCATAACTTTTCTTTTTTATTTTTTTCAAACTAATATTGATTAATATCTTGGTTTTTGTTTCTTGAAATGTTCCCAGCTTAGTTTCAATTATAGTTTCCAATTTTACTCAAAACAAGCTTAAGATGGCTTAAAGATAAAAATACTAAATTTGAATTTCAATTAAATTATTATGGGTATATTTGTCTGAAAGGGTACCTAAAGCTTCGGTGAGCCGAAGCAAGAAATAATTTCCTGTTGATTTACCTTTAATTGTACTTACTTTTCTACTCCTATATATATATTGTAACCGCATCCGTAAACGTTGCCATTCCGATACCACAAAACATAAACCGCTCACAGTTCAAATACTAATGAATTTTTAAGGGAGTGCCAAGGCAACGCGATACTAGAAGCGGATCCAAACCGGGGACGTTCGCGTTTGAACGACCGCGAACGCCGCCAGGCAGCCCTACCCATCCTGGTTTTCGGCAGTGAGTTGGTGAGTCCTGTTATAAATGTCATAAATGAAACTAAAAAGGGGGACTCTTCCAAGTCTGTGCTTCAATAAATTATTGTAAAAAGTTCACACACTTAGATGAATAAACTCGGAACTCTCTATAATAAATATGTACAAATCAAACCAAGAATTCTTCAGATCATCAATTAGCTTAGGCTACTGTTGTTATTCGTTTCACAATTTTAAGGAGATACAATAAAACCACAATTTCATTAGTAGTAACATAGCAAGCATTACCAAAAACCCACGATTCTTGAGTATAGTGTTATTTCTAGTTCTAAATAAATATTTTATAAAACTTTTAAGTGGTTTTTTTTAGTAATTTATTCATTCATTCACCAGGTGGAGCAATTCTACTCACGTCAGTTTCAGGATCGAGAGGATGGTTTATTGCGTCTGCGCAACTTCCTAAAGGAACATGACCTGGTGGAGATTACGGGCAACGAGCACGCCGCCAGTCCCAACAAAGTAGCCCGCAGCGCAGCCCTGCTCCTCCATCGCGCAGTGAGGGACGCTGTTTACTCCGTATTCGGCCAGGCCACGGAGACGGTGCGCATGCTGTTCCTGGAATACGTACCGGGACGCGTTTCGCCCAACGAGGTGGCTCGTTGTGTGGACCGCCTGCTGCCCGAATTGCTGGCCAAGTCCGGAGATCCATCGGCTCGACTGCACACTCTGGCCCAGCACACCATCCTCAGCATCGCCGCCTGTCCGGAGGTGGCGGAGCAGCATCTGGTCGCACCGGCACTATCGCGAAGCGTTGGATCTGGAACCCACCAGCGACTGGCCATGAGTCGCCTTCAGATGCTGGAGCAACTGGTGCACACACAGGGCATCAGCACAGATAAGCACAGTGGGCTAACGTGTAGGGCACTCTCCGAGTGCGGCTGCTCCGGCATCCATCATCCGGCGGAGCCTGTGCGAAAGGTGGCCGAACGCATCCTGGTGCTCGTGTACAAGGTTAATCCTCGACTGGTGCGCAAACAATTGCCTCCGGATGATGACATCACTCGTCGTAATCTCCTGTACCGCCAACTCTTCACCGAGTTCGACAAATTGGACTTGGACCGTAAGCAGGAGCTGCTGGAGGCCAACAAATACGCCGGGGGTCACAGTTCGGGTGATGCGGCCACACCCCCTGCGGACAAGGCATCAACTAGCTCAGATGCTTCTCGGCTGATGATGAACAGCCGAAGTGGACATGGTCTGGGCCCAGTGGCCAGCTCTAGCAATGGATTCGCGAGCTGCAATGGAAAACAGCAGTACAATGAGCAGTTGAAGCGCTCTATGCTATCCGTTTCAAACTCGCGCAAGGGGTCCGCTTCCAACTCGGAGTCCACTGAAGATAACTCACCTAAGATGTGAGTAGTAAAAGTTGACAATGACACAACTTTCCAATTTCATCCAATTTTTTATTAATATAAGCTACAACTTCTATTTTTCTTGGGTCTTTATTATATTTATTTAAATATATTTTAATAGTTTTTGATAAGTTTGAAAAGTTTTTTTATGTGCTATAATTATTTGTAAATTTTTTTAGACGATGCCCCTTCTGCAACTGGTCGTGTGTTGGCAGTGACGCTAGCCAGTTGGACCGACACTACTGGAAGGCCTGTCCTTTTCTCACCAAGTGCCCACAATGCAGTCAAGTGCTTGAGGTAGCCGCCCTCAACTACCATCTGACTAGTAAGTTCAAGGGATACCTATATGATACAATATAATAAATATGATTGATATTCCACAGCTGAATGCGATGCCAAGGAGAGCTATGTGGTCTGTGCCCGCTGCACTGAATCGGTGCACAAGCAGCTGTATGAGCTGCACCAAATGGAAGACTATTGTCGGGGTACGCCTCAAAACTAAGATCTACTCTATATGGGCACTAATTTTATTATTCTCTCCTTTTCAGAACTGAAAACGGGAGCTGCTCGATGTCCTCTGTGTCATGACGATGTGCACCTGCCCCAAGATGGGGGCTGGAAGTTACACCTACTCAGCGCTGGCGGATGTCCTGGAAATATACGCAAAAAGAATCTCAAAAAGTCAAATTAGGCACCTTAAAATTAACCGATCTATTGGCATGCGTAGCGAATTTATTAGGGCAACTATACTAGTCAGGAGGCGTACTGAAAGGAGCTAACTAATTACATCCGCAGTAGCCATAGCCGTTAAGTTAATTAAACCAATTTGTTCACACTCTCCACATTTCATTTAAAAACATTTTGTTAAGTCAATTAGTTAGATTTATTTATAATGCTAATTTTTGTATTTTTTGTAAGCAATGTGATTTGTTAACAGTAACTCGAATTTTTGAAACGTCCTTACAATAAATAAAGCCCATCCATACAGTTTTAAACATCAATTTTAATTGTCATTACTTAAGTAACATTATTTGGAGGGGAAGCTCCAATATTTTCACTGCATTTACATGCGAAACCCACATTCGTTAATAAATTTTTAATTGCTTTGCATATAAGGCATATGCAACACAATTGCACGATTGATTACAAAATAATGGTTATATGTATGAACAAATGCGGTCATGGGAATAGAAAAACTGCAGCTCAAATTTTTAGAAGTCTTTTTTTCATTTACTTGTAAAAGATATATCTCAGCAATAAAGATAAATATCAAAAAAAAATGTCTGGTTTTCCCAAAATAGTATTTATTGTCATATATTTGTATAGAAACTCCGTTTTTTCAATGCACACGGTGCTTAGTTAAATTCGTTTTAAAATATATGAACTCACTAATCGTTATAAAGATATTTTTTGCACATCAAATAAGAAAGTGAAAGTTTAATGATTCAACAAAGCAAACATTTTTTAACGGAAAATTTTGAATTTGTGAGAACTACGATAAGTGGATTTTTCGAATGTTATAATTTGCGCCAGTACTATTTTAGTGCGCACAACTGTGCGACTTCAGTGTTGCAAAACATCCCCAGTCAAGTGCGTCAGTGTTGGTCGGTGTGCGTGTGAGAGCGTGAAAAAAACAGCCGGCAGCAGCGGCGGCAACAGCAGCGGCAGAAAAGAAATAGTTTTCGCAATAAAAATAAACGCCAGCAATAGCTGAAAGTCGTGCCCAGCATTTTCGCGTCGAGTTCGGTTAACATTCAGTCATCATGTTTTGATTTGGCCATCCAGTTAATAAACGTTCGGAAGCGTTCAGGCGTTGCTTTTATCAAAAACCCCCGCCTCCCATCGCGTGTTTTTCCGTTTAGATTAAAATACTTGAAAACCCAATTTCTACTCGTAGCCGCACTAAAGCTATAATAAAATGCAGAAGCTATTCAGACGGTTGATGGACCATCAATATCTGACGCGGGACCACATTAATGGATTCGACAATTACAAGGTGCGCAAAAGGATCTGAAATAAGGATTTACGGGGGCGGCTGTACTTTCCTTCAAGAGGGGGTGACCTTCTTAATTCCCAGAAACCAACATCAAAACCAGTTCTCGGTGCCCCCGTACTTGTTTTTAATTAAAATTCTTTTTATAGAAAGCCAGCGGAACCCAGACAAAGCAAAATAAAGCAAGAAAAGAAAGCTAAAGCCATTGAAATAGTCGTTAAACTGAAACTCATCAGTTTAATAAGAAATTTCTATACTTACAACCGCGGAATTGGTTTTTTAATCAGAGTTTCTTACTTACAGTACAGCGCCATCGACACTTCCCCCCTGAGTCAGTATGTGATGCATCCCTTTTGGAATTGGCTAGTCAAGGTAAGTGCTCCGCAGAATTATATCATGCAAAAATCAATACTCATAAGAGGGCAAACCACTAATCAACCCAACCAACAACCCACCCACTGTAGTTCTTCCCGCGCTGGTTTGCGCCCAACCTGATGACCTTCCTGGGCTTCCTGTTCGGCGCCATGAACCTGGTGCTGCTGTCATACTACGACTGGAACTTTGAGGCCAGTTCCGGGGAGGAGGGCACCACGCCCATTCCCCCATGGGTCTGGTTCTGCACAGGAGTCAACATCTTCTTGGCCTACACGCTGGACGGAATTGATGGCAAGCAGGCGCGAAGGATCGGATTATCGGGCCCACTGGGGGAGCTCTTCGACCACGGATTGGATTCGTACACGGCTATGCTGATTCCAACGTGTCTGTACAGTATTTTCGGCAGGAGCCGGGTGTACTCGGTGCGACCCATGAGGATGTACTACGTCTGTCTGACGGTCTACTTCAACTTCTTCGTTTCCCACTGGGAAAAGTACAATACAGGTATATTGTACCTGCCCTGGGGCTATGACCTTAGCATGTGGGGCAGCACAGCCATGTACCTAGTCACCTGGTGGATGGGCTTTGAACGCTGGAAGTTTGAGCTGCCGCTGGGATCCTACGGCACCTTGCCTTTGGGCAATGTTATGGAGGCTGTGCTGCATGTCAGTGCCATGGCTAATCTTCCCCTAGTCATCATTAATGTGTACAAGTAGGTCTTGCTTTCAAATTTGGTTAGAACACCATTTTTAACTTCTTCTATTTGCAGTTCCTATGCGCATCGCACGGGACGCATGCTGTCCTTTTGGGAGGCCATTAGGCCCATGTGGCCCTTCCTCACCTACTTCGTTATCCTGCTGGTCTGGCCATATGCTTCACCAAACGACATCATGGAAAAGGATCCGCGTGCCATATTTATGCTGAGCGGCACCATCTTCTCCAATGTCAGCGTAAGTCCTTAAAAATTATTTTATGGGTGATATACATACTAAGCTTCATCGGTATAAAAATAACTTATATGACCTCATATTTGATGACTTTACTTTTTAAGAACAATAGCATTTGATATTGATAAAGTTGTATTTCTCTCTTACTCATTTGGAGTATATTATTAGATAAATTGCCATTTACAATTTTTTAATTCTACTGGAAGTTTTAAAATTGTTTATTGTATTGCTAAAAAATGTAATCAGTCACCGTGCTGTTCCACTCCAATTATCAAATCGTGTCGCGTGTAGGTTGAATCACACACAATCTAGATAAGAGGCGGGTGTGTCTACCGCTTTTTCTGTCCCCTTGGCACGGAGTTTACTGCCAAACAGCCACAAACAACATTTAATGAGTCATTTGACTGTGATAAAACGCACACGGGGAAAAACAGTTCGAAATGCCACCCTTTTGTTGTGGTGGTCGGCGCTGTGCCAAGGATCTTGAATTGGAAAAGCTGAATGAAGGCGGTCGCGATTCACTAAAGGATACAATATACACAACGGCCCCGGAATATGAGCGTCCGTTATCCCTGAAATTCTACGCCCGTCACGACTGGCCCTATTTCAACTGTATGAGTCCGGAGGTACGGCGCATACGTGAGAAGCTTGATCCGGAGTCGCTGCAGAATGAGCAAAAAATAGCTAGCCACGACGAGGGAATTGAGCATAAGTACGACATGAAGCATGGAACGCCGCAGCCGATGACGGTCAACCAGATCTACGGCTGGTATTCGGATAGGGCTTATCGCTATTTGAAAAAAGACCGAGGAACTTTCGTCTTCCCCCACGAAAACGATCCAATGATTGAGCAAATTTTGAGAAACAAACTTAAACCAACTTAGACCATTTTGCAGTTCAACCCTTTAAGATTCCAACGTGTTACAAATTTAAGTCAGCTTCCATTAAATATAATTTCGATTCGATAACAAAAATAGTTACATAAAAATATTTAAATGGGTTTTAAAATTAATGACCCACTTTTATTAATACTTTAAAATTTCTATTGCAGTGCCGGCTGATTGTCTCCCAAATGTCCGTGACGAGATGCGAGGCGTGGCACTGGCAGACGCCCATGTTTGTCATGTCCTTCCTAGTCAGCCTATGGCTGCCGCTGCTGGAGAGGCCCTTGCTGTACATGCTCCTGCTGGTGACTACATTGAGTCACTGGCAGTACGGAGCCAGCGTCGTGAACCAGATGTGCCAGCACTTTAACCGGGTCTGCTTCACTGTCCACAAACGGGTGCCTGAGGAGGACCTGTCCAAAGGGAAGGTTCTGCTTTCAGAGGAGATCACCCAGTCAGAGAGACAACACGAGGAGCCGTTGAAGAAAAAGGATTAGGGCATTGAATTACGCGGCTTTTATTTATCTGCGAGTTAATGTCCAAGTTTTCTGGGCATCATGGAGGCTGTTTAGTTAAACAATTCTTGTGAGATTATGTATAATTTTTCTTAGTTAGAATATACTTAAAAATGGACTTTATCCTAGTGCTACAGTTATGTTGGAGCTTGTTCCGGCTTCTCCCCAATGACTATTCATGTAATGCTCTCTTCCAATGATAATTTTTAAACTCTACGGTTTAATACCAACTTGACGTTTTTGAATTCAAACTCTAATGACCCATAGTCGATCAATTATACAAGTAAGCAAGACAAGTGATCTGATCTGCTGCTAAGTTATAAAATTAGTATTAGTTGTTAGGTTATAGTAGCGGCCAGACAAGTTCCAGTCCATAAACACAATAATGCAAGAACAGAACAGTTTACAACTTATTATAACCTTTAGCTTTTTAATTGTATTGAAATCGTTACGCAAAATCCTTAAAAACACTTTTATAAACAACGCTCGCTTCCGCTGACCTTAAAATATCAACCAATATTTTAATGTTTTATATTCGTCTAGACATAATCGAATAATTTCCATGCTCTATGCTTAATTTATTTACATTGTATTACTTCGTAATGCTCCACAAAAGCAAATACACAAACACTGCAGCAACGTTTTAAACTAAAATAACCGCAAAGACCTCTAATTACCTAAACACATAAACAAATCCATTATTTTTAAAGTAAATCCCAATGTCATTCAACTGTAATGTGACGTCGTCCATAGCGCCACTGCACGCTTTATTTTGTATGAAACCAATTAATGTACCCGCCTGAAACACACGTAAAAGACAAGACAGTGTAAAAGACAAGACAGTATACAAATAAAACAAAATATTTTGAAATGCTCAAACCGAGTTTTGAGATGAGATCGCCATTTGATTTATGACTATCCGCTGACCCCTTTTATCGAGATTCCAGATCACAACTAAGCATTTTGCCTGCTCAAAGATTAATTTGTAGGCCTTAATGACAGTTTAAAGTCCTTAGTCACACTTAAATTTTAAAATCAGATTAAATAAAAAGAATTTACTTTCCAACTTGATTTGTTCAATGTTAGCCACCTCAATAATCTATGTATCTGAAAGGTTTATTAATATATTTTAAAGATGTTATCTTAAAGTTCCTAAGGTTCTTAAGACCATTTCAAGGTCACTTGGTCAGGGTTTACAAATATTTTTGAACGAATATTAACTTCTATATCCATAATCATACATTTTCTAGTATTTCGGCTTTCAATCGCCCAATCTTATGGTCAGAATCTGTAGAACTTTATTTATGACCGCACCTGTGAGTACATAAATGCTGCACCTATGTTTGGCGAAGGCATAAATCAATTTAATAGAACCCTCATGATCGGATTGATATCGTTTGCTCAGGTGACAGCGGACTGTGATGCGTACGTGATGTGGCTGTTAGCCTAGTCAATGGGGGAACAAAACGCTTCCTCATTAGCTAATTGGCGTGAAAATCGGCGACGAGCTCCACTGTGCCGGACGATGGGAACCGCGGTGACAGCTCCTCCCCCTCCGCCGCCACACCCCGCCTAACGGCTGGGCAATATCAATAAACGGAGATGGTCACCGGCTACCAAGTCACGCCGTCGAAATGGGCACGGCCGAACAAAAAGAGACGGTCAGAAAGTAAGTGGCATAAATAAAAGCAAAACCAGAACGAGAATCGAGCATCAAGAAGAGAGAAGAAAGCCGCAGCAGCAGAGGAGTTACACTCAGAAAAAAGTGTGTGTAATGATAGTCATTTCAGGTCCTTAAATCAAAAGACGTCCTTATGAGACTTCGCCAACTATATATTTTATATTTTTGATCAGGTTTTAATGTAGCCATCTCTATTTGTTTCTAAGCAAACTGATAAGAATAAAAATATACAACTTAAAACTTTTACGAATTTCAACCAGATATAGTTCTCTTTGTTTTTCTAATATTTATTTAATTCCAAAAGTTATTTTTTCAAACCACAATTGTTGTTTTCTTTTCAATCTTTGAAGTTGATGAGAAATGTACTACAGTTGTTCTGAAATAATCTTGAAATATATTTTTCTCATCTAATTAAATAAATTAGAGAATCGCTTTTGTAATTCAATATATTTTGCTCAGTGTACCGACGACGCCAGCGCCAGAATATGAAAGTTGCGCCTGCGCTGACATCGGATCTCTCCCGTCGGACTGGGAATCAGTTGCGAGGCAGAAGCGCGCGAGTTAAGAACGCCGAGCGGAGCAACCTGACCTGAAGAACTAAGATCGACCAAGAGAGATGGCCTGGAAGACTTTTACGCTATTAGCGCTCCTATTGGCAGCCACTTTGGCCAATCCCTTGAGTTCCACAACGGAGCTATCTTCCCCACCAGCTTCTACTTCGGAGCTGACCCAGATCATTAAGGAGGAACACTTCCCGGCCATGGCTCCGCCCCAGGCAATTGAATCCAGTGGATCCAGTGGCCAACCCATTTTACTTCAACCTCCTCTAGTCTCCTCCACCGGAGATGATGATGCTTTGCGTCGGCGGACTGTAACCTACGATCAGCGACAGGAAGGGCAGTATAACATACGTGCGGATCTCGAGAACTTTATGATCCTGCTGATCCCGCCCGGACCGCAGGAGGGAATCAGCCTACTGGAGCTGTTGGGCCGCGGAAACACTAAGGGCCCAGGAGCCCTCAAGCGTAAGAATCCGTTGAGGAGCAACTCCCTGAAGTCCTTCTACCAGAAGAGCCAGCTCCAGAAGTTGCAGCAGCAACAGCACCACCATCATCAATCCTCGCCAGCGGTGGCCCTGCCTGAATTCATTGAGGGACGCTCGCCCTATCATGTGGACATCTCGGCCAGCGATCCCGAGCAGGCACAACGTCTGCAGCGCCAGCAGGTGGACGTGCTGCCTCCGCAATTGATACCCATGCCGCAGCTGATTAAACCCTATCATTTGGAGGCGGAACCGGAGCTGATTCAGGCCCTGCCCCCTGTTTCCGCTAGCAGCAGCAGTGGCTCTAATCTCCTCGAGAGCTACAACCATCCGGGATCGCAATACTTTCGCAGTTCCCGATCCCTGAGGGGCGATAGCTACCTGGATACCAATCGTCTGACTGGCGGTGACTTTGCAAGTCCGCGCTCCATCAGTGCTCCCATTTACCGCAGCGATCTTGGAGGCGGAGCCAATGGTCTCTATCCCCCAATAGATGCCCCCACCTACTTCTCAGACCAATCTCGCTCTTGGCAGCTGGACGAGGAGCCCACCAGGGCACAAGCGCTGGAGCCGGAGATCGTTAGCTTCGACCTGTTGGCCGATGACGACCTGGCCGAGTCCCGGACCCTCCTCCGGGACGGATTGGCCCGCTGTGCCCGCGGAGAGCGGCGGGACAGCTACGGAGCCTGTCGCCAGATCGAGGGCTACTGAGGAGGAGTGAGAACCGCCAGACTGCCAGCCTAAATGTTAGTTTCATACTTTGCACACTCTAGAATTAAGTCGACGAAAACGTCTTACCAATAAATACAAAAACTTAATCGCTACTGAGAAAAATATCAAGAAAAATTGGAATATGATCTTAATTTTTAAATCGTAATCATTAATAATGGGATTTGGATAACTATTAATCTGAATCTTACATTACTCATAACGAAAGTTGTAATCACTTTATTATTTAATACCATTTAAGTGTTAAGCTCACATATCATTACCATTTAGAGGTTTACCTTAAAACAATAGCGGAAGTGGGCACTGGATCTAACGGTTCGACTATGATAATAACGATGCGCTGAAGGATGAGGCTAAACTCTTGACAGCCAGGGGCCAGAAAACGGCAATTACTATCCAGAGACAAAGGCCAGCTGCTCCATAATTTGCAATGCTCAAGTTTTCTAGGCCAAAACCAGTTTGCAGGTGGGCGCACCCAAAGGCGACTGCCAGCCTCTTCCTGTGGTCAAGTCATTGAACCTGCGCCCAGAACTGCACCCAGACTAGATAACTGGAAGAGTCAACAGATTTCGGACGCACATATATTGCAAGCGGGGCAATTAGTATAGTCATGAAGATTTCCTATTTCTTTTGGGCTTAGCTCGAATCGAGGTTATTGGGTTAACATTTTTTGGAATCATGCTCACCGGCGTCATTTCTTGAAGTCAATGATGGGAGGCTCATCTTTTAACAAAAAATATTTATTTCTATTTTTACTTTGAAGTAGGAAAACTTACATACGTAAGTTATTAATAAGAAAATATTTTAGAAGTTGGAACAAAAAGTATTTTATTTGAAGATTGTTGTCTCGATAATCTTCCACTGAAACGAAATTTGGTTATTAAAAACTTGTTCAAGTAGGCTCTTCTAATACATATATTTTTTAAATGTAAGACCTAAAAGCCAATAGATAACCTTTAAGAAGGAATCCTTTAGTTTAGCGAACAATCTTACACATAAATAGAAATGTGGAATCGGAGAACATCAACCACAGATCTCTGCAGATAGCTCCTCTCGAATGGAAATGCTTTCTTATATGGCTGCGAGGAAGCATTAAAAATGCACTGAGTATAAGATGATTCCCACAGCTCCCTGGCAATGCGGAAGTCTTTGGGCTTGGATCGGCGGCCATTGAACCGTGTCCAGAAATCGGGTTTTCTTGGTCTTCTTGTCCAGAGGTGGGCTCGCCTTCAGTGCGGCTAAGAACCTAAAATCATTCACCAAACGTCTTTGGAGCACATCGGTCCTGTCGTTTTTCGCTTGGGAAAAATGTGCAAGTTCACCAACCGGCTGTTCGTCTTTGCCCTGCTCATGCTGGCATTTGGCAAACTGCTGGCCCAACCCGTTGGTGGAAAGATTAGGCCGGGGAATTCGAGGAACGTGGTCAGCGACCTGCTGGAGGTCTTGTATGATGATTACTCCGAAAATGGTTTCCAGCGGGAGGACATTCTCTACGATCAGAGGCAGAAGGGCGCCGAAAACTTTCAACTCAAGGTGGATGGGGTCGTCATAGGCATGGCCCCTCAAATGGGTTCCAACTGGCTGTATTCAATGGCTGAATACTACTTGAGTGAGTACTGAAAAGGGGTATGCAAAATTCCGATATAAAGTGTCCTCCTCCTCAGGTGAAATGATGTTGCGACAATCTACTCCAGAACCGGATACAATTCAAATGTACGAAAAGGATTCAGGTACAGAAACGGAATCTGGAGCCCCCGAGAACGTTACTAAAATTCCAGAGCAGATCAAAAATGATTTGGAAAGTAGACAACATCAAATTATAGCTTCTCAGAACTCAAGCCGGTTAGTTGCATAGAACAATGTACTTGTTGGCTATCAATTGTCATTATTTCCATCCTTTTTCAGGACTCCATCTCAACTGCTCCAGTTGCTAAAGATGCTGAAAAGCTCAAAGGCATAAAATTGTATATTTAGAAAATGCAGTTAGTTGTATGTTTATAGATGACATATTCAAAATAAAATCCTTCTTCATATTTAAATATCTGTTGGAGATATTGTAAAGGGTACACTGTTTTGGTATTTTTCTCATGGAATTAAGTATTCAAAATCACCGTTCAATAAAATTGCTCACTTCAAAAGACGTTTATCGAATGAAATACCTGTTAACAAAATTCAATTATTTTTGACAAGTTTTTAAAAGTTTTTTTTAAAGAAAAAACTGACATATTTGTTGGAGTTATGGTCTTATTATACTATTCGAAGAAATTCTCTTTTATTTGTTTTACTCATATAACGGTTTTCCAAAGCAACAACCTGTATACAAATTCAAAAAGTGTGCAATGTGCAGTTGCTGAAGAAAAGTATGATTAAAATATAAAATACCAAAAGTGGTGACTTTCCACCTTACGATTACTATTCCAGTGGCATAAAAATATTCACACTAATCGATAACCAAAATATTATTATTCTTTGTCAAAGACCAGCTTTGGCATTACTACACAATTTTTGAGACAGATCAGCCATTACGGGATTGCAGGTAGGACGGTGATTTGCAATAATTTTATAGCCTAGACGTTTCAAGAACCTTCCAGTGACTAGTTCGCAATAGTATAAAAACCTGCCGCCGCCTCAGCTGCAGTTGTATACACAATCGAACGCCCGAACAAATACGACGCAGTAGTCCACGAGCTCCAAAAATTATTCTAATCTGTCACATAAATTCACTGCAACAAGTCAAACGAGAAATAAAACGCGTCAGCACAAACTACATAATCAATAAAATTCAACGAAACTAAAGTGAACATTGCGAAAATGCCGGAGAAATTGTTGAAAATCACCTATCAGGGTGCCGCAGTCGCTGGCCCTCAGAAGAAAATAAATGCATACTTGCGTATGCCCTCCCAGAATTACACCATACTGCGTCGCGAAATCGAGCTGTATCTTTTTCAGGAACGTCAGCTCCCCAGATGCGAATTTAGGACCTTCTGGATCGGTGAGTTTTATAAACAAAAGTGTGGGAACAAATTAATGTTCCAAGTAGACAAGTCTTAAATATTGTCCTTTCGTCTTATACATATGTAATTGCATTCGACAGAGCGGTGCAGACCTTTTGGCTATGAAATCTAGCTTGTTTGGAAAATCTTCAAACTACCAATTTCTCTATGTATAAGACTTATTATTGGCTTTCATGCTTAACAATGTTGTAAAATGTGTTCACATTTGTATACAACAGTCACAAAAGTGAAAAGTTACAATAAAAAACAAATCTTTACAAAATTCTACCCTTTTCAAAATAAAACCAATAGATAAAATATTCCTATTTTAAGGACGAAATTTTCAATAAAAAAAAACTTTAAAACATAATGATTAAAAAGTATTTTTTATATAACCATTTTCTAGTACAAAACAAATTAGATTGGTAATGCCTATAAATCCGGAACTATAGCTAAATTGTCTAGCTAGTTCTCTTCGTGATTCACCTTAAAAAATAACCTGTGATAACCTATTATGACTCATGAATGTTTTGTTTTCTTTATTCCTTCCAAATTTTCAGATACGGATCACGATGAAATCGAAATTGTGAACCAAAATGACTACGAGATTTTCATGGCGAAGTGCGAAGCCAATATGCATGTGCAGGTGGCTCCATTGGTGACCGTTGAGGAGCCGAAGGCCTCCCAGCAGCAGGATTCGTCGGCCAACGCTGGCGCTCCATCCGTGGACGATCCGAGCAATTTCACTATCCACGACTCTGTTGAGTGCGATGGCTGCGGCTTGGCCCCAATCGTTGGCTTCCGTTACAAGTGCATTCAGTGCAACAACTATGATCTTTGTCAGAAATGCGAGGCGGCCCACAAGCATCCAGAGCACATGATGGTGCGCATGCCGACCAACAATGGACCCACAACGGTGGATGCCTGGCTTACCGGCCCGAATCCATGGGGTCGCCGCTGTAGCCGTCGCTCCAGGGGTCACTGCCCGTTCCAGGAGGCGACCCAGACCGCTCCGGCTGCCGAATCCTCCAGGGATAGTCGCCGCGAGCGTCGTCACGCCCGTCGCCATGGCGGTGTCTTGTCCCAGTTTGTGGAGATGATGACCAACTTGCCGCTTAACGAGACAGCAGGCACTGCAACGTCAGAACCCCAGAAGCCCAAGGCGGCAGAACCAGCACCAAGTGCTCCCCAAGCTGAGCCCACTGCAACCGCTCAAAAGGCAGCCGAGACTGAGGCCAAGCCAACTGAGCCGAAGAAGATTAACATCGCACCAACTGTTCCTCCCACCGAGGATCCAGTAACTGCTCCACGCTCCTCGGAGCCCACTACTCCAGTAATCAATCTGGAGAACATTTCCCAGATCGTGCCACCAGAATACATGCGCGCTGGCATCGAGATCCTGAATAATTTCAGCGAATTGTTCGCCAAGATGATCGATCCCACTGAGTCGGGGGATTCGGGAATTTTTGGTCCTTCAATGACCCCTAGTACTGAGGCAAAGAAACCAGAGGAAAAGGCTCAATCCAGCGGCCAGTCGGCGGCTTCTTCGACCAGCCAGTCATCTGCTCCCTCAGCGGTTCCTTCCGCTGCTCCCTCAGCGGTTCCTTCCGCTGCTCCCTCCGAGGTTCCTTCGGCTAATCAATCGAATGCCCCATCTGCTAACCCCTCAGCAACTCCCTCAATTTCTGGATCTATTTCTGACGCTCCGCTAGAGACGGAGCCATTGATTACCAAACCAACTGAAGCTGCACCAGTTTCGGCTACCAACAACGAGGAGGAGAGACGCCGTTCGGACAGCTTGGACCAGGACTGGCAGGTTATCGACAACGCTTACTCCGCGAACAACACCAACCTGATCAATCTGGACTCGACCAATCCCACAGCTGCTCCTCAGCAGCCGGTGCGTGACTTTGGTCAGCTGGGCGAACTCCTGCGCCAGCACATAAATGAGGAGGCTCGCGTGGAGCAGGCTACGGTCAACACCCAGACCGCTCAGGTGGATACGGTCAGTACAGCAACCTCGACCTCTTCGGTGTCCACCAGTAGCGTCGGCACCTCTCCAGCAGCTCCCGAGGAAAAGCGCAGCGTTCCCGTTTACCACACTGGTAAGTTTGCAGACGAATCTTTCAGAGCTTCCTATTAATTGTTTTTCCATTTTTAGATGAACGCATTAATTCCTCGATCCATGCCATGATGGCTATGGGATTCAGCAACGAGGGCGCCTGGCTCACCCAGCTCCTGGAATCAGTCCAGGGCAATATTCCAGCCGCTCTAGACATTATGCATGTCTCGCAGAACCGCAACTAAATAAGCATATTCAAAACCCATATATCTGTTATGTATCTTCAATATTTATAGGACCCAATGAGAAAGGAAATTCATTTTATCAACTTAATTTGTAGCTTTAGGTTTTTCTGTGGTGATTGAATAATATCGTTGCCAAAAAAAAGTGAAAATATATGTATTTTATGTTTTAATAATCAACAGAATGTTATCATATGTATGTGAAATTACAATAAAGGCACAAAGTGAAAATGATTCATGTTCTTAAGACCTAATGGTTCTTTCTCACATTGCATTGATAAGGTCAATTATAGTAGACATTGACAACTAAAGCCATCACAAACTAGATAACAAAATTTTCATACTGGGCAAATCAGTTGCGAAATTCATAAGAACAAAATTCACAATGAAAATTTAAATTCATATTATTTCCGCATAAACTATTAATAATTGTTAAATCTACAATACGTTGTTGCGGAATTAAATGTTTCATAAAGTATTGGTGTTCCAGAGTAATATCACTCGATCATTGCCATAGCCTCAAAGATCTTCTCTTGCCTCTGCTGCTTCCGATCCGAATAAATAATTTGTCGTCAATCCAGCGATATCTCGTGCAAATCTCCTGAATTCGTAATTGGCAGTCGTTACTGTAGCGATAAATGTGAAAAACTTAAATAGCTTCTGATGATGCGGCTTCCATTGACGCCTGCCGAATCCTGTGTTGTAGCCGAACATTTGCGAGACCATTAGGGCTAGGAATCCAGCCAACCCAAAGAATCGATGGAGCAATTTCAAGGTGAAGCCCCCGCTGATGAAATACAGCGGAAGACCACTGAGAACGCTACCAAGCAAAAGAGCACAGCCGACAATACCTGAGGTGAAACAGATAGAGGAATAAATTATCATTATATTTCGGGAAACAAATCGACAAACCCACCATAGAAGCCGTGGTTGGTTTTGAAGTGCCGCACGGTGGCATTGGGATCTTCCCGTTTGCGCTCCATCTTCTGCCACGTCTTGATGCCGATGCCTCCGACTCCAACCAGGAAAGCCAACAGACCCAGGCCAGCATGTAGGCGGTTCAGATTAAGAGGACCCATCCAGGACTCCAAATATGTGCTGTTTCGCACCAGCAGCGCTTCGCCCATGAAGAAGACAAACTAAGGGGGAGATGGGACAAAAATATTAGATTATTAGATAAATAATATAATAATAATAATATATAAAAGGAAGATTACTTACATAAATTGTTATAAACCTTATCTTATGGCTAGAATCTGTCTAACACTTTAAAATGTATGTCTTATAATTGTTCAGGATGTATTTGAATCCTGAATGAAGCTAAGAATGATCATTTCTACGAGAGAGTGGTTGGACCAAAACAAATCTAAAACTATTTACATAAAGCTCACAATGAACAAAGATATTCAGTCAGAAAGTTATACAAGAGAGACTACTTAACATAGAAACAGACAGACGGACATCGCCTGATAGTGCTGATAGAGAATATATCAACTTTATGGTTGATTCCCTTATTGCGCGGCAAACTTCTGAATAAAATTATAAAACTGTAAGAGTAAATCAACTTCTGTGAGAAACTATGACCTCAAACATTCCATTTTTCATATGGTTCTTATGAATATAAAAATTTCTGCAAAAATATCTGAATTCAGATATAAATTAGAGTACTCACGGCGATTGTGCAGTAGAAGGCATGTCCGGCGGTGTGTACCAACTTGAGCACCAGACACTTGTAAACAATGGCTGCGGTGATCCCCGCCAGAAGAACGTGCGAGATCAGAGTGCAGAAACCAAAGTAGAACCCTCCATAGGAGCCTTGTAATTCGGCACTTGTCATTATGTTGTGAATTTTATGAAGATATTCCTTATCTGCTACGTGAGATGTGCACGTAAAACCGATAAGCGTGTTGGCACTCAAAATATGATCGCGACCGCTCGATGCGAGTGTTAGAACGCTTTTGACGACCTGACGCCATGGAACAGCTGGAAAAAAGCCACCTAAAGCTCGCTATTCTCTCTCCCCGGAAAATACCGCCAGCGAAATCCGAAAAAATCACAAAATCGTACTTTGAAAGGCAGTGGAGCGCGGCGTTGGCAAAAGTTGACTCAGCGGATTGCCCCGTTCACGTGTTTTTACCTTGGGGCGGGAAAGGCGGCAGCAGCCACAGGTGGTATTGATTGGCATTGCTCTCCGGCGATTATTGTTATTTTTGGAGCATTCTAAAACCAGTTTGTTTAATTGGCCCTGCCATGTGTCCGGAATTAATCATACTCTCCACCATGAGTGATTCCCAAAAAAAGAGTCATGGTAGTTGAAATGTCTTAAACAAAGGAAAGGAAAGGACACTTATTTTAATTATATTAAAATAAGAAAAGTTTTTAAATCTGTCAAATTAATTCAGTGAAAAATAGAAAACTTTATAAATGATTACAGAACCCTTATGATTTCCTTCTATAAATATACATAGTTGTTTTAACATGATATTTCATTTTTTCCGAATGAGGATTGTTGTATTACTGCGTTTGTTAAGGTCCATCCAAAAATGTTAGCTATGATGATCGATGTTGTGAAATTAACAACAAAACCAAATGTCCGATGAATAAACTGCTAAAAGCGTAGGAAAGAGAAATAGATAGGGAGCGAGAAATGTGTGTACGGGGAAATCCAATAACAACACTGTTCTACAAAGATTTTGTACCATTTGAATGTATAATGTTTTTGTATTCCAATAAATTCAACAATCTCGTGATTATTAAGATCAATAGGTTGACAAGCTAAAAAAAATGGCATCCGGGTCGTATGAGTAATTTTTTGGAAAATTTTGAGATCGATCACAAACAACATTCAAGATAAGAATATAGTAAAGTTTAAGTTATGGAAGTTTTACTCTATATAATCAAGTGTCTTTATAGAAAATAGTACAAGTAGATACAATTCTGAGGAACTTGTGATTGATTAGGTATTATTATATTTATAACAGTGATTACCCGTAATTCTGATAGTGGTTGGACTTAATCGCAATACATGTATGTACATACGACCACTTGAAAGAAAGTGACTTCAGTTCCAAGAATTCTGGCCATAGACATATATAAATATTTTATTTGATTTTTTCATTTCAAAATATTTGAACTGGCACCCGAGACGTATGAGTAATTTTTAAATTTAAAATTCAATATTGTGTTTTTATGCAGACGAATATGTTTACTTTGAAGCCTGTTATTTGTAAAAATCTTTTGAAAATAGTTAACGATTTATAAATGCTTCAAATATTTTTTTACACACTTAGTAAAGCTTTGTTATGTGTAACAATATTGTTCTAATAAATGTAAATGGAACAAGAAAACTGTAAAACGTTTTGGACTTGTGTGTGTCCTCCTTGTTAAGAAATGCATGGCATAATTTAGCAAATAAAGATACATAATAATTTTGTTGTATTATTTCACAATGAAAAACTTATCTTCCAAGATCTTTCCCCTGTTCAGATTATAGGGTATTAATGGGGAACGCACCGCCCAAGAGAGAGCAAAAGGGGAATCACCAAGCCAAACTGGATTTAGCTTAGCGAATCTCTTTTATATACGCCAGTATCTCTCTAGCATTAGTCATTTCGACGTTATGTACCCATTTAATTTTCAGTTCCCTGTGAAATACTGGCAAGTGACGTCATTCTTGGGCAAGTCGAGAGAGCCACATATAGCGTAATGTGCCACAGCAACAACAGCTGACTCAGATAAAGAGCCAGAGAGTTTTGATATATATAACGACCAGCCAGTCGGGCGATGTATTCCGATGGAAACGCCAGTTCTGTTGGCACTGCTAATCAACAAGTCCACGAAAATATAACCCAACCCCTTATTGACACCCAAAAAAAAACGTAAACAATATATTCAATAACATATATTGGGATTTTACGCGAGAACACTTTCTGTGCTTCTACAAAAAATAATTTGGGTTTTTCAGATTACCTCAGCTCATGTACGTAAATCATTAAAATATTCAAAAAATCAAAATAAATTAAATTAAATAAATTATTGTGACAAGCACGAAGCGACAGTTATTAGTGACTATTAAAGTGTTAAATATTGAAAAAAAAAACCAGAGATAATATATACAAAAGCCGTTATATTTTACAATTGCATGACCATAGTTCTGTGACAAATGCCTGAAATGCCATTCATTCTAAATCAGATAAGTCAGGGGCAGTACCTATTTTCTGTTGTTCTATATAAGCATTTCATTTTTCACTGTATATCTCCATTTCTAGATATGATGAAATAATTAATTACTCTATCCTTGTCAAATTATATTTATTAATTGTGTTTATAAAAATTACTTTGCACTTGATTACTTTAAAAATTATATAAATTCAGTTCAGAATTTCTTCTTTAGCCCCAAACTCTTTAAAATATTACAATTAAAACTTGTCAAACATTCTTAAGCTATTTCCTTGTTTGGCTTACACAGGTAATCAATTATTTATACTTCCTTTTTTATTCTTTGTTCCTATAACACAGTGTACTGATAATTAATAATTTCAAGACAAGTCATTTGCCACTTTTAGAAAAAAAAATGTAATAGAAAAACAAATATTTTTGTGTGCCATGTCATCAATAATCTATAATCCAATATAAATGATATATTTTGGGAGTGCTGGCCGAACTGAATACATACCAATATTGATATTCAAGTAGCGATTGCCGGCTTTTTTTGTGGTCTGTGTTATTGTTTTGGTTTTGTTTGCCCAACTCGTCATCGATTTCAGTGCTCACATAAGCGAGTAAATAGCCCCACTCACTCCCAGTATTATTTACTTATTATTTTTTATCAGTTTTTTTACGACTCGAACGACTCAGTCGAACTCGGCTTCGTCTGGCCGGCTTTGGATTGTGGAGTCTCGATGCTATAACAAATCCGTGGGGCATCAAGCCGAACCAGTCCCAGCTCGACTCTGAGCCCCATCGGTTGTAGCCGCGCTTGCCATAATTTCCGCAACCATCGCAACCAGAGAACTAATTTTATTTTATTTCATTTGTACTTTTCCCGTCCTGCCCTCCTTTGACCACCAACGCAAACAAAATGCGTCGCGCAGACGCTTTTGCTGTCACGGTTTGTGCGATTTTGGCCCTGCTGCAGACGATGGAACCGGTAAAGGCCGAGGGGTAAGTCAATTCCCAATATACTATGTTATCTGATTGGCCGAAACACACACCCAAGTCCAGAATATTAGTAATTTAAGGTTTGAGGAAGGCAAAATCCTAAGTCTAATCCAAGCAAGATAGGTCTAGTTCTCACAAAAACACATTATTTATAGTATTAATAGGGTGTGGAAAAATTAAAAGTATAGCTATTGATCAAAATAATATTGGTATTCGGTTGAGTTCTTAATGAAGTTAGGAAAAAGGCATCGATTAAGATAATATTGGTTGAAATTAAACTTATTTAAAAATAAGAATTATTTAAATTTGGTTATTATAACTCTCACCACATAATTACTTAAAATATTTTATAGCAATTACTACTATTATTTTACCAGCAACTGTATTGATGTTGGTGTCTGTTTAATTAATTAAGTATGCATATAAGCTGATAGGGTCGTTTTGAAATGAGCTTCAAGGTAATTATATTGTGTTTTGAATTTATTCCCTTTTTTATACGTTTACTCATTTATTAGTATACTTGTTTGTTCCATCTTGATTGCCTTTGGGGTAATAGAGGAAAGTTTTCTAATCTTTGTAGCCCATTAATTTTATTATAAATAAAACCAAATAACTATTTATTTGTTAGAAACCAAAAAAAATTATTAATTTTCGTTTTGCTAGGTCCAAAAGGTAGCTAAGTGTTTTAATGAATTGTATGGAAATCAATTACGTGTTCTTTATCACATCTCTAAATGGAATTTCTTGTTCACTTCAACTTGTGGTGCTAATTGAATATCACAATAAGCCTTTATACATAAGAATTATTATATTTTATAATTAAACAAGTGAACACGTCACATATTTTGTTTGGCTTAATGGTTCTGTTGATGAATACATCATTAATTTATGACACGATCGCGTATCTGTTCTTTTTACAATGTTAATTATCAGTAATTATAATCGAATGTAGAGGTGGAATATTGAAGGCAATTAAGAATTTCAAAAAGTTAGAATAATCCCAGTGAAGGTGTGTAATAATTTTACTGTGCGAAATGTAGGAAACAAAGTAAGCTATACAAAAAATAAGTGATGATCAAAGTTAACAACATTGGTGTACGTGATCGAGGACTGTAAGTGCGAGAAAAATGGCTGATCGTAATAAACTTGGATTATATCAACTCTGAGCCGGTTTCAAATTTTTTTTTGAAGCAGATCAGGTTCCTGAAATCTTTACCGTTATCTCCAGGGCTATTATGAATGCATGTATAAATACATATGTATAGAAATTTATGTATTTATGTACATATTGTCACAGAACAAAAAAAAAACCAAAACACATTAGCCTAAAAAGCATTTTTGAGTGCCGAGAACATTGATAAAGATGAGGTTAAAGGCGATTGCACAACCAATCTTAAGAGTTCCATGTCGTTTCAATTCGCTTAGAGATTAAACCTAATTAACATGATTTATTAATATTCAAGTTTGAGTTTGTCAATAACAGTTTCAATTTTGATAATTACGGAATAGAGATCAAGAATAGAAATATTTTGAAACCAAAAACAATCTTATAAGTGCCATGTCCTATCAATTGGCCTTGACATCAAACCTAAATAACACGATCTATTAATATTAAGTTTAACTATAAAGTGAATGTTATATTTTGATAATTACAAAATTGAGATCAAGAATAGAAATATTTTAAAGTGGAAATTTCAATGTACTATAGTAATAAAATATTAATTATTCGATCTTAACCTAATATGTAAGAGACTTAGAAGAAAAAGAATGTATTTAAGATAATTTCTATAATGTAAAATTTTCTGTGGTGCTAACATTGTTTGACTAATTCGATTCCAGTAAATACACCATTGTGGGTCCCGGAACCATCCACTCTCATCGCGAATACAATGTGGCCGTGGCTGTGCACCAGACCAAGGAGCCGGTCACCCTGAAGGTGGGCATCACCGGACCCTCCTACAACGAGACCCAGACCGTGGAGCTGGCCAAGTCCGATGAGTTCAAGCAGATCACCTTCAAACTGCCTCCCCTGGAGTCGGGTGACTATAATCTCACGGCCGAGGGCATCAAGGGGCTGGAGTTCAAGAACTCCACCAAGCTGAACTATGAGAACTTCAAGCCGTACATCAAAATCCAGACCGACAAGGGCAAGTACAAGCCCGGCGATACGATCAACTACCGTGTGCTCTTCCTCAACGAGAACCTGTTGCCGGATACGGCCGAGGATGAGGTGGTGGTGTGGTTCGAGGACTCCAAGCGGAATCGCATCAAGCAGGAGAAGCACATCAAGACCACTGGTGGCGTGTACACTGGAAAATTCGAGCTCTCCGAATTCGCCACCTTGGGCTCCTGGTCCCTGCAGGTCCAGAATGGTGGGCAGCAGTCAAATACGGAGGGCGGTATGTTCGGACGTCATTACAGACCTTATCCCTTCTGGCGTCGGTCGGATGAACGGGTCAACTTCGAGGTGGAGAAGTACGTGCTGCCCAAGTACTCGGTCAAAATGGAGGCCACCAAGCAGGTTTCAGTGCGAGATGGCGAACTAAACGTTGTGCTGAAGGCCAAGTAAGTATACCCCTTAATCAGCATTTTCCTAATGATCGTAATATTCAAAAAATCCCCTTAGCTACACTTACGGCAAGCCCGTGAACGGCAAGGTTCTGGTCAATGTCCACTTGGATGAGACGAGCGTGTGGGAGAATGTCGATGGCAAGACCGTGCGCAACGACTTCCCCGGCCACTCCGTGATTGGCACCGCCGACATGGTCGGTGGCAAGGCCAAGCTGACCTTGGATCTCAAGGAGTTCGCCAGCTATCTGCCGCACAAGACCTCCTCTTCCTATGCCACGATCACGGCCACCGTCGAGGAGGATTTCACCGGCGTGAAGCTGAACGAGACGGCTGGTGTCCAACTGTATCCCTATCGCTACGAGATGTCCTGCACGGACTACTCCACATGCTTCTCCTTCAAGCCCGACAAGGAGCACGAAATAGACTTCAAAATAACATTCGTCGATGGTTCACTGGTCACGGACACCAAATCCGTGGTGAAGGTGGGTACACGATCTTGGAAGTCCTGGATATGCTAACTAACATATATATATTCCAAACAAAGGCCAAGTTCACTGAGGGAATCCGACGCAATTACGGTTTCTATGGCTATGGACAGGTACATGAGGAGCAACCACTGCCCAAGATTGAGAAGAAGACTATCGTGTTCGAGAGCCATTTGAATGAGTCCAGCGTGGCGCCTTTCAAGGTGACTCTACCCGATCTGCCGGACATGGCCAACTTCACCCGCTTCTATAGCATTGAGCTGGAGTTTGTCGACGAGAAGCGCGAACTCTACACCACCTATCCCTATAGGGAGCCAAAGAAGATTGAAAATCCCGATCCTGAGGAGGAGGAAAAGGAGTGGTTCAGGGCCGAAGTGCACAGGCCCAAGGACACCTGGAGGTTAGTAAGAGCAATCAATGGGCATAACAAAAAAAAATAAAATATTTAAATAAATGAATACCGTGAAATCCTCCACTACTAAGACCAATGAATATAACTCAACATTTATTACAGCCTCAAGATCGGCCAGGAGTATCAGGTGACCCTCAACTCCAGCCGTCCGCTCAAATACTTTGTGTACAACATCGTGGGACGTGGAAACATTCTGGAAACGAAGCGAGTCGAGCTGGAAGAGCCCAAGAAAACCGTCAATGTCACCATTAAGCCCACCTTCCTTACTTCTCCCAATGGCCGTGTGTACTTCTACTACGTGGATGAGACTGGCGAGTTCCGATATGCCGAGGAAACCTTTAGCGTGGAGGTGGAGCTGCAGAACAAGATCGAGATCAAGGCCCCCGAGGAGGTGAAGCCTGGTGCCGATGTCGAGCTGGAGATCAAGACGCCGCCAAAGTCCTTCGTTGGCCTGCTGGCCGTCGATCAGAGTGTGCTCCTGCTGGGCAACAACAACGACTTGAACAAGGACTCGTTCAACTGGCGTCTGAATGGCTATGAAACCTCCACTCCCTGGCAGGGTGGCTACTCCTACTTCCCCGGAGAACGTTCCGGAGTCGTCACGATGACCAATGCCTATTTCTTCTACAATCGCACTGCTCCAATCTCCCATTTACGTAAGTGAATTACAACTTTTTAATATAATAATATGATTCAAAATATGATTGTAAAAATGTATTACATATTTTTAAGCCAAAGTCAACTTCCATATCAACTGTAGAACTTAAAAAAAGTTTAAATTTAGGGTAGTTATAAAAAAAGCATTTATTTATTGTCCATCGTAAACCGATCCCTTTCGTGCTAGGATGTACTTTTTTTCTATTAAATGGTTTTTTTTTTAAATGGTCTATAAGGTATCACATTTTTCATTCTTATAAAATTAGGCAAGTAATACTACACGAATTGGTTAAGTCCCATTTCGTTTATATTATTTTAAGTCTTTAATTTTCAGTTTTTGAAGTATCCGAGTAGATACAAATTTTAATGAATATCAATTATCAAATCTTCTTTACAAAAAATTATATTGAATAAATTTTGTTATTTCTTCTTAATGGCGCTTAGATTACATTGTCTCGAAAAGACTTACTCAAATATACCTCTTTAAAACCATTTCAGAAGCCTTCGGATCTGCTGGAGTTGCTGGAGTTGGTGGAGGAAACTTCGCCATGAGGAAAACGGCAGTGGCACACGATTCCGCGGCATTCCACACAACCACCGCAATGATGGGAGCTGCTCCACAAGCCGTGGGATTCGCTGCCGAAGGAGCATCTGCAGCAGCCCCTGTAGTGCGAAAGAACTTTGCGGAGACCTGGATTTTCGCCGACATTGAGAGCACGGAGGAGGAGGTCTTCAAGTGGGTGAAGACCATACCCGATACGATTACCAACTGGGTGGTCACCGGCTTCTCGCTGCATCCGGTCAAGGGATTGGGTGTCACGGACGAGAAGGTGAACGTCAAGACTTTCCAGCCGTTCTTCGTCTCCGTCCGACTGCCCTTCTCGGTGAAACGCGGAGAGGTGATCAATGTGCCGGCCCTGGTCTTTAACTATCTGCCCAAGCAACTGGACGTGGAACTGACCCTGGACAACGAGGATGCCGAGTACGACTTTGTGGATGCCTCCAACGAGGTTATTGGTGACCAAAAGCGTTCGCAGAAGATCCGAGTGGGTGCCAACGAAGCTGCGGGCGCCTCTTTCCTAATCCGACCAAAGGTCATTGGCAATATTCTACTCAAATTCACGGCCATCTCACCGCTGGCCGGCGATGCTGTGCACAAGGCACTGAAGGTAATTCCAGAGGGTACCACTCAGTACCAGAACCGGGCATTCTTCATCAATCTCAAGGATACGGGCGAGTTCAAGAACACCTTCCAGCTGGAGGTGCCGGAGGAGGTGGTTCCCGATTCGGAGCGCGTGGAATTCGGACTGGTGGGTGATCTCCTGGGACCAGTGGTCAAGAACCTGGAGAATCTCCTGCGATTGCCCAGCGGTTGCGGGGAGCAGACCATGTCCAAGCTGGTGCCCAACTATCTGGTCCGGGATTACCTGAAGAGCATCAAGAAGTTGACTCCAGCCCTGGACACTCGCATCAAGCGGAATCTGCAGGAGGGCTATCAGAATATGTTGCACTATCGCCACGACGACGGCAGCTTCAGTTCCTTTGGACCCTACAAGTGGAGGGAGGAGGACCCGGAGCGCAATGGCTCCACCTGGCTGACCGCCTATGTCCTGCGTTCGTTCAGCAAGATCAAGGACATCGTTGATCTGGATGAGCAGCTCTTGGCCAAGGGCTATGAATTCCTGCTGACTCGCCAGGCGGAAAATGGCAGCTTTACGGAAACCGGTGAATACTTCTACGGCTCGCAGCGATCCCTGCTCACCCTCACCGCCAGCTCCCTGTTGGCTCTGCTGGAGGAGGAGAAGCCCAAGCAGGAGGCCATCGACAAGGCAGTGTCCTACCTGAGCGCCAACACGGAGGAATCCCTGGAGCTGTTGCCCAAATCCATCGCCATCTATGCCCTGCAAAAGGCCAAGGCGCCAGGAGCTGCCAAACAGGTGGCCGCCCTTAAATCCCTGGCCAAGCAGGAGGAGGATCGCACCTGGTGGACCGAGGATCTGGACAAGCTGCGTACCTCCGGGAACTGCAGACGCTGGTGGTGTTGGGTGTGGAGTCAGGATGTGGAGATCACCTCCTATGCCCTGCTTTCACTTCTGGAGTCGGAAGACGAGACGGCCGACACTGTGCTGAACACGGTGCGCTGGCTGGTGGCCCAGCGGAATAGCTTCGGAGGATTCGCCTCCAGCCAGGACACAGTGGTCGGGCTCACCGCCCTGATCAAGTTCGCCGAGAAGTCTGGCTACGAGGCAGCCAAGTGGGAGGTGACCGTCTCCAACAAGGGCAAGCGTGAGAAGACCGAGAAGCTGACCACATCGGAGGAGAACGATCTGCTGCTCCAGACGGTCGAGTTCCCGCAGGGCACCAAGTCTCTGGAGTTCGAGGCCAAGGGCACTGGCGCGGCTCTCGTCCAGATCAGCTACCAGTACAATGTGGTGGAGAAGGTGCCGAAACAGAGTTTCAAGGTCCAGACCACCGTCTTGCCTGAGACTTCGCCAGCGAAACTGGAATTGGGCGTTTGCGTGGACTTCGTGGAGGAGGGCGAGGCCAAGGAATCCAACATGGCCATTCTGGAGGTGGCCCTGCCCTCCGGCTACACCGCCGATGAGGATAGCTTCAAGAACATCCGAGATATTGCTCGAGTGCGGGTGAGTTAGAGGCCTCTTAGCTATTAGTTTTACAAAAATAACACTCACTTTTTTTACCCTTTTGTAGTTGGTGGAGACCAAGAACGGTGACTCAGTGGTGGTTGTCTACTTCGAGAATCTGGCCAAGAACGAAAACAAATGCATTCCCATCGAGGCCTACAGGACCCATGCCGTGGCCAACCAGAAGCCATCCTCTGTGATCCTCTACGATTACTATGACACGAACAAGAAGGCCACCGAGTACTACTCCATCGACTCGAAGCTCTGCGACATTTGCGAAGGTGACGAGTGCAAGAGCAAGTGCTAAACTAATCAAACCAAAACGAACTACAATACCTTCTGTCCTAACATCAAATAAAATATTGTGATTATAATGTATACATTTATTGCATTGCTGTTTTTTTAAAAGGGACCTATATTATTGGGACCCTTCTGAAAGTCTGTCTTCGTAGTATTCCCTGGAAGAAATCAAAACCATATTCAAATTCAAGAGAAACAAGAGTGGAAACGGTGAATTGATACGCTGGCTATGAGAACTGCCGCAAGTTGGGATCCGAATTGGTGACCCTCGAAACCAACGAAGAATTTGATGCTGTTGCTCAGTATTTAAAAAGCAATGGATACAGCTCGCATTACTGGACATCTGGCAATGACCTGGCAAATACCGGCAAACACTATTGGTTCACCAATGCTCAGCCCTTAATTTCAGATCGGTGGGGTCTTAATGAACCCGACAACGCTGGTGGAATAGAGCACTGCATCAACCTGGAATACTCACTAGGGCAACATTACGTTTTGAACGATCGTCCATGCTCCAATCATATAAACGCTATGCTAAGTTATATATGCAAGGCTCCCAAGTTGGAAACCATATCCATTCTGGTGTGGAATTAAGCTCATGATGGTTCACTTTCAGGTAATAAATAACGTCACTGTAATTTGCCTACTAAAAACCAAGATGGCAATGTACTTTTCTGTTTTTATCTCAAAATAATAAAACATCCCACAAAAAAATAAACACCTTGATTTTTAAAACAACTATAGTAAGTATATTATTTAATGTGTAGTATACTTTAAGGGAAAACTTTAAAAATCAAGTATCTTAAACAAGCTGTCTTTTCGGCATTGACTTTCAAATACGCTCGAGCTCTAAAAATCGCGCATTGGATTAATGGACAAAAAATCGACCCAAAAATACAAGACAAGACATTTAAAGACAGATTTTAAGAGAGTCAAACCACAATCATTTATAAGTATCCCACTTAAAAATCGCATGTCTGTAAGTAAAGTTATGGTCTTAGAAGTGCAGGTTTTAGGGAACTTTTCTGCATAGCCATTTTTCGAAAATCTGGAAAGTTATGGTCTTTACCCAGGTAACCAGGTTACCGGATTTCGAAAGGAAAACTGACACATCATTCGAGAAGGAACCAAATTCAAATTGTAATAGTCAAATCCAGGACGTTGTCATCTAAAATGGAGCTAAGAGTGTGCATGAACTTCCTGGAGAAGGACAAGGCCAAGAAATCCAATCTCCATTTACGCGATCCATTCAACAATCTGGCTTATTTAACAAAATAAAAAAAAGTATTTATTGTTTTTTTTATAAGTACTTCTAAATCCTTGCACCATTTACTTAATTAATGCACCAATATTTATCGCAGTTGGTGGAGCGCAAGAATAAAGAATCAGTGTTGGCCGTCTACTTTGAAAGTCTGAAAAGGAATGAAAGCAAATGCATTCCCGTCGAGGCATACAAGCCATTTATGGTGACCAATCTGAAACAGTCCGTTTTTATCTACGATTATAATGACAGGATGGTAACCGAATAATACAAATTGGAATCGAAGCTCATTGACTTGAAGTCCCAGTAACTAGTGCTAAGCCTCGTAAATCATTTTCGGCACTGTTGATCTAATCGCCCACCTTTTTATAGCACTCCTTCAAGTTAAATCCAATATACTTTAATCACGCTCAATGTCAGATCGCAGATAAGAAACTGCCGAGTCACCAGTTAATATTTGTAAACATTGTGCTAGTTTATGTCATTAAAACTTAGGGGTTTATCTTTAATTTAAAATGATTAGCTGAATTCAAACAATTTTTGTCATTTCAAACACTTGGCACGATGACACAAAATAATATGTGGCATTTTGAGGTGTGAGTATGTCTGGTGCGGTAACCCTTATCTGCTACGTGCGATTTTGCATACCGATAAGGCGGTGGTGACTTGCGATTCAACGGAACTACATGTGTATTATATATGTTTCGGTAAGTGGCTCGAAGTGGAGGAGTACTCGAGCTACAAGAATCTAATTAATATTAATAACCCCTCTAAATTTAGCCCCCGGCTCATGTCGGTTTCGGGGAATAGGCAACGTGAGCGCGAGCGCATATACAAGCGCTACCAAATGGTAATCCTTCCTACTTCTGCTTCAAAAGCCTCAACATCAATGACTGAATGAATGGGTGGATGGCGATAAGAATGATTAGATCGTTTGGCCAACGATAATGCGAACGTGAACTTGCAACGGCCCACTCAATAACATTGTATAATCCTTTAAATTAACTGCATTAAATGGGGTACCCAATGTTGCTGATAAACCGACAACAAACAAATAGGCTGCCAGTCTAGTGAAAGGCACAAAGCCATTCTGAAGGCAATAAAAACCTCAGTAGTTCGTTGTAATAGCTTATGCACAACGGTTCGATATTTAACAGGCAGTTGTTATATGAAAATAACACCCTCTTGCAGGATTTTTAACATTAAAAACGTAACGCATCCTTATGAAAATCAAAGGATTTTTAGAAATAAAGGAGTAGTTAGTTAGATTTAAATTACATTTTTGGTGAAATAAAAATAATAGAGGTGTAGTTGGTTGAATAACAATTACATTTTTGGTGAAATAAAAATAACACAGGTGTAGTTGGTTTAATTACAATTACATTTTTGGTGAAATAAAAAAGAAAACAGTGCGACAATGAGTGACGAAAAATCCAAACCGACGTCGGTCCTTCAGCACATTGAATCGACGCTGTATGTGATCAACCAGCTGTGCATAGGATTCGTGACCATTTGGGTTAGCTGGACCTGTTTGCGCAAGGACCTCTCGGGAATTCGGCTGCACGCCTGGCTGGTGACCTTTGGATTTGTTTTCCTAATGGCCGAGGGCATGATGTGCTTCTACGATGGCAGTTGGCTAACACTTCGCTATTCCCGGAAATACAAGACTGCCTTTCACGTGGTCCTTCAGATCCTAGGCGGCGGCATGGGCGTGGCTGGATGTTTGATACAATTAATACGTGACGACTGGTCAGTTAGTGTTACAATCCATGCCCGCTTGGGTTTTGCCGCCTTCGTCCTGTGCCTCATCTCGTTGCTCAGCGGTGTGGCCGCCTTTCTGGCCAGATCCTTCAGTCGGGCTATCCCGCCGCTGATCAACAAGACCTTCCATGTGGTCCTCAGTTTTGCTGCATTCGTGATCGCCATGATGGCTCAGTTCTATGGATATACACAAACAGGAATTTTCCGAGGCCAAGGGCAGGACTTCGTTATCCTGATGCAGGTCGTCACTATGGTCCTGATGGTCCTCACCAGCATTGGCGCCATGAAATCTCTCTACCAGAAATTTGGCAGCTTGGCCAGTTAGAACATACTCATAATTTAGTTAAGATGAAAAATTTATTTATCTATTGTTTAAAGTAATTTTATTTCATAAAAAACTTACACCAAAGATTTGTTTCATATTTTAAGCTAAGAGAACATCAAATAAATCGACTGACAAAATATTACAATTAAAAAAAATTTTATTACCTTAAGAAATTCTTTTAATAAATGCTAAGAAATTTTATCTATCTGAAATTCGTGTTTTAATTTGAAATCGAACAAATAAGTAAGCTTAAGATAAATTAAAAGTCCCAAATAGTAATATAATTATTCGTTAAAATATATTAAACATATTTCCTACTAAATACCTTTAAAGACATCTTTAAACTAAAAAAAATCTAGGCCTGAAGAATATATATAATGGGCTAATAGAATGTTTAAACCTTACAAAAACCAGTTAAAAACTCTTAACAAATGAAACTGGTGAACACAAACTGGCAAACTTCCTGTTTTTCAATGTTAATTTGCTAATTTCAATTAGTTTATTAAGAAGAAATTAACTATTTATTGTAATCACTATAATAATTTATAAATTCGTAAACTTTCTAGACTTATTAAAGCAAATAAATTAATAAATAAAATTTGAAAATTATCACAAGCAAGTCTTGTAATGATGTACATATAGCTATAAAAGTTAGCGCATCATAATCTTGTTCAAATGTATAGCTATAATAACAGTAAGGGCATCATAATTTTATAAATAAACAACTTATTTAACCTTTAAATATGGGAGGGTTGAGTTTTTGTTTTTCTCAAACGCTCAATTCACAAAACCTGTATAAATTTAACGGTTACTTTCTTATTTTTTTTATAAAAGTACAAAATTTTATATTTATTGCAAAACTTAACAGGTATACTGCTACCTATGTGGCGGCTTGAGCAGGTTGTAAGTATAGGGGATAACAAATTATACGAGATATATATTTAATTTCGATTTTAATACCTTTATGCTTTTAAATACATATGTGTCTTGATGGGAGGTCATGTGGGTGGCATCTTTTTAATCTTCTTTTTTCTCGGGGTCCATAACAGCCTTTTCGCCAATGAGTTAGGGTTCTCACCCAGACGAGTGAAATAATTTTCCGAGTGTGTTCGGCATACATCGCCTATCTTTGGCATTTTTAGATCTCTTTCTAAACGGTTACATTCAAAGTAAAAGATAAATATAATATAGCCCCGCAACTTATGCAACGCAAAGGGAGTAATTGGAAAGAAAAGTATAGCATTCCTTCTTTGTTTTTTGTGAATGTGGACCTTAGACAAACACAACTTATTGTTTCAATTATTATAATTGTGGAAATCAGCAGAGATTGGAAAACAACCATATTCAAGCCAAACCCGTTAATATTTATTTACGTTAGAAAAACACCCTACATATGTAGCTACACGGATTTTGAAAGCCCTACTATTCCAGTGAATTCTATTATATTTTTATATTATTATTTCCTGTCCTGATTAATTATAATTGTTTACCAACAAAATAAGTTGTGTAGCTTGTTTTTTTATATTAAATTTACAATAGCTATACTGTCAGCACTGTTGCATTGATAAAGCTTGCAAATGTAGTGTTGATAAGTGCAAATTAATCAGTTAACAATCTATCGCATCCAACAATTGCGCGCTATCGTAAATTTAAAAAACAGGCACGCGATTGAAGGTCTATTTGCGGTTTGGTAAGCACTTTAATAGCTTCCCGTGGCGTAAACCGATATCAATAGGAATAAAAAGAACAATCTTTCTGTGGTCTAGACGGGTGATCGTGTAAATGACGCTGCAAGAAAGGCTTCGGCAGTCGCTTCATAAACATTCGAGCCGATGGTCTGACTAACAAAGTTCAATGGGCGTATCGGTCGCACTTGAAACATTTTAAATTGCTATCATAGTTTAGGCACCCGCTTGGTTTTGCCCAATATTACGTCAATAAAAAATTTGTGCTAATTTGTCAGTGAACATTGGCAGGAGTATTATCAGGCGACAATTGTATGAATGTTAACACGAAAATAACATTATTTTAACGTACTGATAAAAGCCGGCGGGTGAAAAACGGAAACTACAATGTCCGAGAGTCAGCAGCCAGTGGTTAGTAGAACCCAGTCAACCGTCGACTACGGCAGCACGATCCGGACGGAATCACAGCGCCGTCCCACATTTATTCCGATCGAATCCCCGCGACGTTATTCAAAAATGAGCCACAATTCGCTGTCCGGCCATGAGGCCCAGAATCGCCTCCAGAGAGTGGAGTACTTCCTGAATGTTTTGAATCAGATGTGCATTGGATTTATCACCATCTATATATCATATCTGACCCTGCGCACTGGATTATCCGGCACTGGACTGCACGCCTGGCTGGTCACCATAGGGGTAAATATATATACGATTATCGCCTAGTAATCGGAGACTAAACAGGATCTTGTTTATCACAGTTCTCGTTCTTCATGGCCGAGGGCGTTATGGTCCACTACGGTGGAAATGTCTTGACCAACGGATATAAACGCCAAACGAAGACCACGATACATTGGGTACTCCTCACACTGGGGGGCGGATGTGGGGCAGCTGGAGCCCTTATCAAAATGATTCAGAAGGGGTTTTTGCTCCAGTCAACACATGGGAAGCTGGGTAAGTAAACACAGACAAATTGTGCATATTATTGGGCAGCACGCAAATGTATAAATACTTGTGGAAAACTACATTTTAAAAGTTTTTAAGGCCTTATTTTAAAAGCAATAAATACTTAACTTTTACAAACGGTTTTATTTTAAAATTAAACCTCACTCGGACGAAACAAAAATAAGGCAATTATCACCCAAACAAAACAAAAGAAAATCATAATAGTATTTACTATCACATATATCTATAATTAACTTGATTTATATAGCAATAACTCCTTGTGTTTAGGGCATTTATTTTAAAAATACGCCTGAGCCGTTAAATCTGCTAAAAATATTCCGTCTCAGTTTTAGTAACTTTTTTGTTAAAAAAGCTGGATATGCTTTCATCGTTTTTGTAACAAAAAAAAAATGAGCAGGGAGTGATTTATTTATAATATGTTACCAATTATGATTTTTTTCCTGCGCTGTTTGATATTTTAAACTGTCATACAGCTACTTTTTTATTGTGTGTGATTCGAAGTCCAACATGTGGCTATAATCACAATCAATTGCCTTGATAATATTTACATTATTTAAACTCTTATCGGTCTCTAAGTAATCTATGTGTTAATCGCCCGCAGGGATGACCGCCTTTATACTGTGCATTCTGGCCATGTCCTCCGGCGTGGCTGCACTTTTCTCCGCCCGCGTGAAGAAGCTGATTACACCATTGCTGAACAAGACGTTCCACAATTTCCTCGGATTTGCTTGCTTTGTGATCGCACTGGTGACCCAGTATTACGGCTACCAGACGGGATACTTTAAGAGCCGCAGTGAGACAGACTTTCAGATCCTGATGAAGTGCCTCACCCTCATATCTCTGGTTCTTTCGAGCTACGGACCGATGAAGGCGCTCTATCAAAAGTTTAAAAATATATCAAATCAGTTTTAAGTAGAAGAAATAGACTTAGCCTTATGAATGTAAATAGAAAATTAAATTAAAATTAAATTTCGTCAATATCTTAAATTTCTTTGGTTTCATTCTTTTCTGACCTTTCTAACAATTCGTGGCTAATCTTATCGTTCATTCATTTTTGAGTACATTTAATTTATGGACCCCATAAACTTGGGTAAATACTTCGTCAATGCATCATTAGTGACTGGGAAATCCCGGTGTTGTAACACACTCATTGTCACCGTCTGAAAATCCCCCTTCAAAAAAAAAGATTACCGCCTTTTGATTGACAGGTGATAAGAACTGCTCGTGTTATAAACCGGCTATCAACTATACTTCATTGTTTAGCTTCAAGATGCTATCAGCTTAAGTAGTCTATTACTTAATAAGTGGCAAATTTAAAATTTATAATTGGTCGCTTTAAAACAAATTTAATTTAAGTCGATCAGACAATTTAACAATTTTTCCAACGGGACATGCTCAAACTAAATTTTAAAGATCGCCTCAAATGATTATTTTATTTATTATGTTTCGACAAACATTTATTTCCCACCTGAAAATTGGAAACCATGCAAGCTATTTATCTGATCAATTTCTGGCACATGGAGACCGTATAGTTGATAGTAGTAGTACGTATCCTAAATAAGTTTATACACTATTGGAACCTTTTGAAAAGAAAATATATATTTCCGGTATTATAAATAAAAAACTATTAGATTTGCATGGTGCATTTCTGTATGTTTATTTAAAAAATTCATATCATTTTTTTTAAATCTCTCGCAATAAATAATACTTGGCGCGTGTTTCGCGTTGTGTGTGTGATACGCATATCAGTTAGCAATAATAATAAATAGCTAGCATAAGGTATAAAAATTCATAGTCGACTTTCGGTAATACAAGGCTGGCTGGCTTTAACCATTTTTCTGGGTGCAAACTTTCGGTAAACGAAAGTTAAGGTCTCTAGATATGATTGAGTAGACAGTTTTTGGGTATACATTTAGAATACAGTAAATAGGTATTATCAACTTTCGACTAAAGCCCTATGCAATTTGATGGGCAAGGCATATTCGATATTCGGCTTCCTGTATTTTTCACTTTCCTCACAGCTTGTTGCTACGTCGAACGGCAAAGGACATCAGCGCGTGCTCCAGCCGCATGTGGTAGGGAAGCTTGCGCTCCAGGACGACCGGCTCATCATCGCCGTCCAGACAGCACTGATTCCGGCAGCACTCGCACTGCCCATCATCATCATCGTATTCCTGCTGCAGTTCCTGCTCAAACTCGTAGGCCTTCTTGGCTGCCCTCTGTTCGAAGCGCAAATAAAATGCCAGGCAAACAAACAGCATAAAGACCAGGGCACACATGGCTCCACTGGCAATGCTCGCCTTTTCCAACATAGGACGCGGTCGTTTGGGCAGATATGTGCTGTCGATCTCCTTAAACTCGCATCGCTGGCCCATAAAGCCAATGACGCACTCGCAGCTATACACCGGCAGATCGGCAATCGTCACCGCAAAGCAACGGGCATCGTTCAGGCAGTACCAGGCATCGAAGTTCTCCGGACATTTGTACGTGGGGAATGTGATGTTTGGTCGCGGAGTGGTCGTCGTGGTGGTGCGCATTGTTGTGCTACTTGTGACCGGAGCTTGAGTGGGCGGTAAGGCTGCACCGGACATGGACGAGGAGATCGAGGAGCGCGGCTTGGGCACCGTACGGCTGGAGCAGGCCTCGATGTGCGACGGATATGCCAGGCAGGCGATCAGCAACAGGGTAGCTATACCTTGATGTCCGATCATTTTGGAATGCATTACAATTGTTCAGCTTTAATCTATAGCTTTTTGGATATCTGCTCTCGTTTTTGGCTCGCAACGTTTGGTTGTTTAAAAGCTTACAAATACTAAAACTAGTAACTATCACAATAATAAATTAGAATATTCGTGTTGTTCGCTGCAAGGGCGTCGTCAGATCTCTTTGGAATTGGTTTTCTCTATATATATGCTGCTGGTGGAACGTAAACGTTGAGTTAGGGGAGATGTGTGTATCTGTGAGAAAGATAAAAAGGCATTAGTGGCAAGTAATTTCTTAGTACTATCGGGGGTATTTAACTCTAAAATTGTGTACTCAACAAAAGGGAAAAAAATTAAACTGCATAAAATCATAAATATATATATATATATATATGTATATCAAATGTTATCAAAAATCAGTATGTGTTTATGGACCATTATGTTACAATCAGCAAATTTTACATAGATTTCAGAATTTTGTTTTAGTTTTTTATACACAACCAATTCACTTTTTTGTCTCAAATCCGATTTATGTTGTTTCCCGTTGATTATCCTAGCTCATCAAAGCTGGCTGTGATATGCGTTGGGTATCCATATCACAACCACTTGATGAGGCTTAGATAATCAACATCGTACGGATTAGCATCGCTTTTGTAAATATTCATGGATGGTGGGGTTAGTAAAAATATTGCACCGAATGTGTGTTGTTTAGCCCTAAATCAAAGTTGGAAATCCAGTTATGCCATTTTTCGGTGTTGTGGCGGCATGCATTTCTCCTCCGTCCTTCCAAATTTTGATCTTTGTCCGCCGCGCATTTCTTTTCCGATTGCAATTCACTACAAATACAGATCTGAGGTGGACATGTTTTATGACAGATATGTTTTGGGCGTGTGAATTATGTGGCGGGGGGAGTATTATCATGATTGGATGTACGATACATTACGCTAAGCTCATCAAAGCTGGCTGTGATATGCCCGGACAAAGCGGAAATGCATTTCACAACCACTTTGTGAGCCCAGCATGAATGCGCCAATATAGTTTGATTGAGGTTTCAGGATATTTGACTGCGGGATTTCAGAATTTTCAATTTCGATTTTTATGCTCATGTAATGATATAAATAAAATTATACACTTGTTACGATTTATCGTTGTAATTTTACACATTTTCCTTTTTAAAATAATTTTGTCTTTATTTTATTTTATATATTTATCAAATAGTTATTTTAAATTTTTTAATGATTTTTTTTTTTTTAATTTGTCCTTTTTGTTTTGAGCATCGCGTCGCTCCTCAAAGCTGGCTGTGATATGAATAGGCATAAAAAGGCAAACATTTCACAACCACTTTGAAGAATGACACAATTCTCCTGCTTCGATTCGATGAGAGTGCCGAGATTCGGATTCAGGTTCAGATTGAGACTCATTTTCTTCTCGAATCTTTTTCAACGTTCTCACGGCCGCGGGCTTTGAGTCTTGTACTTTTTTTTTTGCAGCCACGGTACAATAAACAAATATGAAAAAATACGAAAATAAATGCGACGACGACTACAACAACACGATGATAATAATGATGATCATGACGACAATAATGATGATGAGGCTGGCGATAATAAACAAATATGAATTGACATGAATGGCGACAACGCGCGAGTGAATGGAGCAATTTTCGTACATCTCTACGCGATAGGCTGGCCATCATTTCAATAATAATAAAATTCAACAGGCACACACACAACATCGAAAAACAACACAGAAAAGGGCGCAACGGGCAAAAAGCAATGCACCCCAAATTATAATAAAAATGTAAACATAATTTTGGCGCCAGCCTTTGCAATTTGTCGCCAAATTTGGTTTTATTTTTTTCAATATTCGAATTGATAAGGTAAAATTCAGATGAAAAAAAATCAAAAGGGGATCGAATCAAGAGCGGTAAAGAGAGCAAACTTTGAATTTCTGAAGTACTAAAATGAACGTGGTTTTTAACAAGACGGTTATTGAATTCAAAAGGCTTACTTTCTGATATCATCGAAAACCTGTTCGATATTATTTAAAACTACATTTGTAAGCTTAGCTTAGACTGGAAAAATGTAAAAAAAATTTTAAAGGATATTGTCCTGCACTCAATGTGATTTTTTAACATAACCAGCAAGCATAAATTTTCATTACATTACGTGGTCAAAAATGTGAAACGGGCAGGCATGTGAACGTAAAATAAAAAGTTGTGATCTTTTCGAATTGTTATGGAGAATAAATTCAATACAGTGAACACCCAAGTGGAAAAAAATTATTGCATGGCTTGTGGGGACTTATTTATGTAAGTATTAGAATGCTTTTACTGTTAACAATTGTTGCATTCTCTCCCCTACCTTTCCCGCTCACAATCGGCGGCAGCTTATTAAAATTTCCGTTATAAAAATTAAATCCGCCGCCGCTCTTATGTACATGTGTACAAGTGATTGTGTGTGCGAGAGGAAGTGGAATTAAGGTAATGTGCGCAAAAATCAAGTTGAATAGCCATATAAAATGCGCTGAACTTGCGAGCGTGTAGGTCAAGATCAGTGGCGGCACTTTATACAATTTTTTGCCAAAGCAATTGAAAAGCAAGTTCGATGATCTTTAAGTGAATATAAATTATGAGATATGAGCCAACACAAAACTCAATAAAAACAACAACATACAAGCACCAGAATAATTACAACAACAGTAACATACAACTATATGAATGTGTGGACAACAAAAAGTGTGCATACATACATGACAACAACAACACCCGCTAATAAAAATACTGTTGTGGCTGCTGCTTCTTCTTCTGCGTCTTTTACAACTTCTTCGAGCCCGTTGTTGTTGCTGTAATTTTCATGTTGCCTTGCTCTCTTTCATTCTTGGGCGTCGCTGCACGAGTTCGTTGGCTCTTCCCGTGTCTGTTTGTGTGTGTGTTTAGAAAACTGTAAGAAAAGCAGAGTGTGTGAAAAATATGGTTTAAGTAAAAATTCCTACACAGGAACAACAACCGCTCGCTCTCTCTTTTCTTAGCTTGCAGTTTTAAAAAAAAAATCTACCGGTTTTTATGTTTTGCGTTTGCAAAAAGCTCATAAAACAAGTCCTACAAGTTTTATTTCCAGAGAGGGAGAGGCCAAAAAGGCGTGAGAGCGGAAAGAAGGCACATTTAGCAGAGACAAAAACCTTTTGAGGTGTGTTGCGTATACGTGCATATTAACAGATACCAACGCTCTCTCTCTCTCGGTCTCTCTTCCTGTCCCACTCTTACTCCATGCCTTTCAAGGGGGGATAAATTATGTATGTATGTACCACCGTCTACATGTGTGTGTGTGCGCGGGAATGTTGTGAGGAATTCTAAGAATTTTGCACGAACGACAAATGAAAACCAAACAAAAAATTTCGAGAGTATAGAAAATACTTTATGCGTCGTTATGCCAAAAGCGTTAAGCAGCCAAAAACGAAATATATATCACACCAACACAAAAACCTAGTCAGAGCAAAAAAAAAAGACGCAAAAGATGGGGAAATGAAAGACAGAGCGCGTGTGTAGGCGTTGACAACACTTTTTTGATTTTTCAATAACCAAGCGGAATGAACCGCTATTCACACAAACACAGAATGATTATACTTTAATTTCACAAATTACCAACTGTTTGCATTTAAATTTTGAAAACATTAGTATAAAACGCCATCGAAAGTCGCCGCGCACAAGAAAATACACAACCGCTCCGCAAAAGATTCCAACACCGAGTGCCGAACAACAACAAAATGAGTTCTAAAGATGGACTTGTTTTGGCTGAGCGAGAGCTGCAAAAGAGCGAGACTCTCCTGGAGAGAGCGAACGAGAGCAAATGAGTCTCTCAACTCAAAATGCGGCATAATAACAACAACGCGGCGAGCGGCTTTGGAGCTGTAGTTTTGTACCCGTTACTCGTAGAACTTGAAGGGTATATTAGCTGTTGGGGAGAAGATTTTTTAAACCAAAAAAGACATAACCTCAAATAAATGATCCATTTACTTAAAAGATATTCAACTAATACCTTCTTTAAATGCATTTCTGGATGTCTAGAATTATAACTCAGAAGTATTTAGAATTAATTTAGTATTCCACAACTAGACAAATGTTTAACACTGTGGAATGCGCGCAGAAATGCAAATGATTTGTAGCAGTCATACTACTTTACAAGTAGGCTACATAACTTGTAGCAGTCCGGGGTATCTTGTAGTCGGAATACCAGAGACTTGTTTCAGGATTTCTTGTTTTGTTTTTGTTTTGGTGTTGCCAGAAGATTTCGCACGATGTAGGTTCAACATGTTATTGACACGACGCCGCCGACGCCGTCAGTTTAAGTTCGGTGGAGCTAAAAGCACACAAACAAGAAGCGACGCAAGCGGTGGTACGAAAACCACCGAGAGCAAGGGGGCGTGGCGGGGGAGCAAGGGCGGGGCAGGTAGCCGGCCAAACGGGACGAACAGGATGAAACCCAGACGAGTTCAAACCAACTGGAGATTTCATGGAACTGGCCGAAGGTTGAGGATGCGCAGGCGCGCAAGTAAACAACATTCCGTTCCTCGGGAAATTTCTTTGTTGCCGCTCAAGAAGCGCGCCAAAAATAAAACCCCGCTAAAGTTGGCCAGCAGTCGCCTTATTGCGATTTTGATTTTGTTCAATTTAACGCCCTTTTTTTAAATTAGAGAACCACACTTTGTTCGAACTTTTAAAACTATAAATTAAAAACTTAAGAACTCAATCTGGTACACAATTCAAACATGAAATGTTTATCTAAACAAGAAAGGAAAGCTAACTTCGGGCGGAGCCGAAGTTGATATACCCTTGCAGAATACTCTGTAAATTATATTCTCCAAAATTATTCATATGATGCATTCTTAATACTCATAAAAAATCCGAACTTCCTAACTTTAACAACAACAAAGTTATGGCATTTCCAATCGTTCAGTTATATGGCAGCTATAGGATATAGTCGGCCGATCCTTATGAAATTTGATAGGTCGGATTGATTGGCCAAAAATAAAATCCATAGAAAATCCCAACTTCCTAACTTTACAAACACCAAAGTTATGGCATTTCCGATCAATCAGTTATATGGCAGCTATAGGATATAGTCGGCCGATCCTTATGAAATTTGGTAGGTCGGATTGATTGGCCAAAAATAAAATCCATAGAAAATCCCAACTTCCTAACTTAACAAACACCAAAGTTATGGCATTTCCGATCATTCAGTTATATGGCAGCTATAGGATATAGTCGGCCGATCCTTATGAAATTTGGTGGGTCGGATTGATTGGCCAAATATAAAACCCATAGAAAATCCCAACTTTCTAACTTTACAAACACCAAAGTTATGGCATTTCCGATCAATCAGTTATATGGCAGCTATAGGATATAGTCGGCCGATCCTTATGAAATTTGGTAGGTTGGATTGATTGGCCAAATATAAAACCCATAGAAAATCCCAACTTCCTAACTTTACAAACACGAAAGTTATGGCATTTCCGATCAATCAGTTATATGGCAGCTATAGGATATAGTCGGCCGATCCCGGCCGTTCCGACTTATATACTGCGTGCAAAGGAAAGAAGGGTGTGTGCAAAGTTTCAATCCGATAGCTTTAAAACTGAGAGACTAGTTTGCGTAGAAACAGACAGACGGACAGACGGACAGACGGACAGACGGACAGACGGACAGACGGACAGACGGACAGACGGACAGACGGACATGGCTATATCAACTCAGGAGGTGATCCTGATCAAGAATATATATACTTTATAGGGTCGGAGATGTCTCCTTCACTGCGTTGCACACTTTTGACCAAAATTATAATACCCTCTGCAAGGGTATAAAAATATAGAGCCAAAATGTCTATTAATAACAAAAAACAAATTCCCGGTTGTAAAGTTTTTGCGACTGAGTTCTCTAAAATAATAAGAAAACATTCATTGAAATAGGATTTATGTATATAATGTAAACTTAAATGGGATTTGGGACAATTTAGTTGTTTTATCTGACATCGGGAGACCGAAATCCCCAAAAGTTCAAACGGTTTGGAAAAAATGGAATTTGTTTTCAATATTCTTTCGTGGCAGCTGCCGATTCGAGTTAGGGAAGTACAACTGCAAGTATAAAAGCAGCACAACTACTCGTTTCCGGTGGGTAGTCAGTCCGTAATGTGGGCCGCCGACACCATTCCAAAGCCAATTGACGTCACAAGCGACACACAACAGCAACAACCTGGCACAACGTTTTCTGGGTTACAACAGCTCACGGATGTCGGAATGCTTCAAAAAACAAAAAAGAAATAAAGAGTCACCGAATGGGACAAGTTGGTTTGGTAGAGTTTTGGCCAATCAATCGGCTTAGTTCACAACCCGGCGGCACTCGAATGTCACAGGTTCAACTGTACACTGTACAATACCCAGATACAATGTTGGGGGATGGGATGGGCGAAATGTTAATGGATTGCCCTAGGACCTGCCCTCATTCCGTTTGCCATCTTTGTCGCTTCGCTTCTGCACTTGTGCATTCCCCCATTTCCATTTCGTCGTGCTTCTTCGCCACCTTTTTTCTTGCCCCTTTTTGCGGTGTTCTGTTGCTTTTGTTGATGTTACAATTGTTGCACTTGTTGTGTGCGGTTTAGGACATTGAACCACAGCCGACAGAAATGCAGAACTGCACGCAACTGAAAAGCAATTGTACAGCTGCGGTCAAAGAATTAGCAATGCATACGCACGTAGGGTTTCCCTCACTTAAACAAAAAAAATAAGCAAAAATATCGTATATAAAACTTAATCTTATTCATAAGAGATTCCTATTAGTTAAGAAATGTTGTATAATCACAAAATAAAGGTAATCTGTTATACCAGATAATTATTTTGAATAATAATGAATAATCATTACCCCTAAACAACTAGATTTTTTTATCGAACTTTTTTTCGTTTGCTTTAACTGATTTAATACGGAGTAACCTCTGCTACTTCTGGTAGCAAAAGCCCGAGTTCAAATCGCTTACTATTTTTATTTTCATTAATATGTTACTAATTTAATGTTTTTATTTGAAGTTTAATCATACATGTCATAGTAAAGTTTTGGTATATGTAAAATCATTAAAAATGCATTATCATACATATGTACTTTTTTCGTTTCGTTTAGAACAAATGTATCTTTTTTCTCTGTGAATTTTTGCCAGTTGCTCACATTTTTACAAGCATAGTTGTAAATTTATATGGACATTTGAAAAATCATTTTGAAGGCGCACTAGTAAAAATACATTTTCATATGTATGTATTAATGAATCGAATCCTCGTATAAAATGATGTCGATAAAAGGTCATGATGGGGGAATTTTTTGCCAATTGTTGGTGGGTCGAATAGTCTGGGTCGCGAGACGTCTGACTAGACAACATGCAAATAGTAACGGTAATCATTAGACTCACACACTCGCATTCCCATTTTATTTGCACGTACTCTCTCTTTTGCTCTCTCTCCCTATTTTCTATGCTGAGTTCGACGGCCTTCTTACGTAAAATCAACAACAACGCTCTGACGGTATTTCTCTTCTAATAAGCGGTCGCTTGTAGATGGGGGCTGGTGGGATATGCACTCGCCGCAGTGTTGCCATATCGAGCGAGACATCAAACTCGTTTTCACTGTTTTGACTCCATACATATGTACGTATGAGTGAGTGTCTTTGCAACTGTACAAGAACAATAAGTATATACGAACCAAAGCCAGCATAAAAGCAACAACACACTGCGCAGACGCCAAGCAAACCGCTCCCCCTCCCCTTCATGTTTGTCTGTCTGTCTGGGACGTCTCTTTATGTATGCTTTGGGTGTGTATGTGTTTGTGAGCAATTTTTATTTTTCTGAATGTAAAGGAAGTGGCACGTACTGTACTACTCAAACTCACCGCTGCCGCTACCAACAACAACAACAAGAGCAGTGACAGCCGGATCAGGCCGGGAATTCGAAATTGGAAATGTGGAATGAGAGCGGAGCGCGTCGGATTCGCGTTCCAATTCCGCGTCGTTCCTGAGCACAGTGGTTGCGAAAAGTGAAATGCAATGAAACCGAGTTCGTAAATGATCATGGGCAAAAGATACGGACAAGAGCGAAAGTAGACGGAAATCCGTTTTGCGAGGGTGAACAAACAGGTATATTTACATTACAGCAAAGATATTGCTGGTGCACACTCCAAACAGTTAACCAGTAAAATACAAAATTTTTAATAAAACCCAATAAGTGAACCTTTTTAATTTAGTACTAGTAATACTACTGTACTAGTCTACAATAAAACAAAGAAAATGTGGGTTGTCAACAAAAAATTAAGAGGAATGAACATCCTAGTTTGACTCAATCGTTATTATTTTTACGTTTATAGGACGAATATTCAGAAGACTTTATGGTTTATGTTCCTTTAAAGCTTATCACACATTTTTGAGCCACCTTTGTACTTAATTTTCGTGCTAAAGTTCAAATTATATTTAACTTTAAAGGCATCAACATTGTAAGATCGATCGATCCATTGTACAGATGGAAGAGCGGAGTGAGAGGAGAAAGCAAGAGAGTCGGCTGGTTTGCGTCTCTGCTGTGCGGCAGACAGACAAGACATGCGTACGGATGAGCCTGAAAGGGAGCGACGGGTGTAGGGGGTCTGCAACAATATTATAAACAGGAAATGGAATTTACCCACACGGATGCAGCAGCCCCGACTGTCTGTGAATTGGACGCGGTGCTTAATTGACAAATGAGCAGGAAAGAGAGGGAAAAGAGCGGGCGAGCGCTTACAAAGTTGATTGAAATCAATAGTGTGCGAAAGCCGTAGACAAGTGTATCGGTGTGTGAGTGTGTTAAGACCGCTCGAGGAATGTGTGAAAAACGCGGCCAATGACGGCAATCAAACGACGAGAGGAGCAAGAATGTTGAACGCTGGAATGCGGCTGGAAAGAAGTTTCTGTAAATAGAAATGGAAGGGAGGGGGATAGGCGAGACTTTTGCACCTGCCACGCCCAGCTGCCCCTGGAAACTATTAACATGTTGCACAATTGCAACGAGTCCTATATACATGCACACACACATGGGCGCAATTGCAGATGGCGACGAATATAGCGTGTGTAGTTTTTCTCGGAAATGAGCAATGAATGAAATTCGGTTGTTTTCAGCGTGAACTCACACACACACACTATTGCAATTTAGAGCAAGAGAGAAAGTCTGCACGACATGCGCTCTGACGTTTGTGTGTATACAATTTGTTTACTTTTTTGCGCTACAATTGGCAAATAAAACAATAGCACACTTTTATAAAGCATTTTAGCGTACTAACCTACATTAATGGCTCACCAAACAGGCAAATAACGTTCAATTGTCAATAAAGTTTATGGATTAAAATAATAAAAAAAAATGTCGGTAAAAAAAAACATGCAGAGCGCAACTGTATTGCGCGCTAGTGTGTGAAAAGGAGACGGACATAGAAAAAAAATACACATATACACACAGGAGAATTTATTGCTGCTTGCGGCGCCCACACACATACACAAACACACCTTCTCAGTACAGCTACTGCGTATATTCAATAAAATAGTTTTCTGGAATAAAAAAATATTGTCTCCTGCCTTCATTTCCCATTTTTTTTCGCCGCAACTAATCGTTACTCACAGTTACTAATTTTATCTCACACACACACGCATACATGTTGGCTACGTTTTTATGGTCGATTTTACAGAGTTTATGCAGTATCTCCTCAGGAAGTTCACTTACTTTTGGTTTTGCTTCGATTGATGCACTTTTTTGGCCGGTTTTTATGCCATTTTCTTTTTAGAAAACTGAAAATGTACAAATCGCTCTGTCGCGTCTTAAATTAACAAGTGTGACCAGAGTTCATGGAAGAGGCGAAGGTGCCATCGCGTTAAAACATAAAGTAGTGTTGTAAAACGCTAAAGCTAGATATGTGATTTTAAATAAAGTATCATCGGTTTTAAAATAATACCTTTTAATTAGTTATTTAAAATCACATATGTTAAAAATAGTACAAGAATAAGAAAAAATACCGATAGAAAATAACTAATATAAAAAACTTATTTTTGCTGCCATTTCAGAAAAGCGCCAAAATAATATGATTGTCTAATTTTTAATTTTGTATTCTAATAATTACATAATCTTCCAATTAAAAGTTGTAATGAAATCCTTTTTTTAATACAGCAAGATGTGGCTTGAAAACAGCTAGACTAGCACTACAACCCTGCTTTCATTTTATGGTCTGGCAACGCCACACGACGCCATTTCAAAACAAATGCGCGGCAACGAATTTTATTTCACACCGAAACATTGAGTGAAAAGTCGTGAAAGAAGACAGATAAATTTATCAAAATGGGAGCAAAAGCAACAAAAATGGAGGGTGAATATTTGCCGGATACGCCGACACTAAACAGAATGCGCCTGGCCAGCGAAAAACAGGAAAATGTGGAAATGACGACGCCGAATAGAGAGCAAAATAACGCTTTACTAGATCCTCGATCTCCAAATGGCTGTCGCACACCTCTAAATGTGAGTTTTTTGGGGTTTAAGGTGGTTATTGTGTGTTGTTAAAGAAGGGGAGCAGTTTTTGCAGGCCGGACAGCAAAAACCGCGTGCTGAGGAGGCAGAGGAGCAGGTGGCCACCAGTGAGAATGCCTTTGCAATGTTGCGAAAACGTTTGCTCAAAGGCTTCTCGCTTAATGATCCCCGTTCTCCTAAACTAAATCGTACTCCTTTGGTTCTCGACGAGGTGCGCTCCCTCAATATGGACGACACCTTTGCCGATCTCTTTGTGGACACCAGGGCGGGCTCAGTCCAACGAGCAGTGCCAGCTACTCCTCCTCAAGTGGATTTGGAGGAGAGCTGCGATAGCTATGGCACACCACCGTCTAATGCCCACAACAATAGTTCCCTGGAGATTGTTTCATTGCCCTTTGACGAGGAGGAGACCTTGCCTTGTGAAAGTCAGCTGTTGCAGAAACGGGAGCAGGATCCGGTCAAGATGGAGACCCCGCCTCCTGCACAGCAGCTTCATAGTGATCCCCGTTCGCCCAGCATGGGCGTCGATCGCACACCCATTATCTTCTGCGACGACGAGGAGGAGGAGGCTCGTGAGGCTCAGATGCTGGAGCACATCCTGGAAACCCTGACCCTAAATCTAAGCACTGGCAGCAGTATGGCCTCCTTTGCTACTGGCGAGGATCAGCCCTCAGCTATGCCAGCCAACAAACCTTTGGAGCGCGTGCGTTTGGGTCACAAGCGAAGGGTTCCGCCGCGCAAGCCCGCAAGGGCCAACAAGCCAAAGATCTATGTCGATCAGGAGGAGGAGTCGCCAGTGGCAGGAGGATCCATCACACCCAAGTCGAACAGTACACCCCTGTCCGCTCAGAAGCGTACCCCACTCAGTTGTGTTAAGAATAAAACGCATCTGCGGTCGCGTTCCGGGGAAAGGGATCTCAGGAAGACGCAGATTCCTCCTGTGCAGACCTTCAACGATCAGATGCTGCTAATCTCCGGCGGCGAGGGACTGAACGGACCTATATACTAACCAAGTTTAGTAGTTTTAAATTGCCCACCGAAAACCCACCAAATCATTTTGCACCTTATAATTCTCACTTCATTCATATTTTAATAAATCATTTTATTAGTTTGCTTTCAAGTATCTGGTTTTTCTTATCAGATATCTCTGAATGGATATTTTTTAAATTTTAAATGTTTTTAATAGAGGCTCGTAAAGTAAATAACATGAATAAATAAGCACGACCAACCAAGTTCCCAATGCTCAAAAATGTAAAATTAAAGACACTGCCTATATTTTTTAACAGTTTTGGTATAAAAATAGATATATGTTTTATTGTTCTACATTGGCCAATAATATTTCCGTTGCTACATTTTTATCTTAGTAGTCGATCGACTACGTTATCCCGTTAAAACCATGCCATATTTTTGTTGTACGTATGTATACCTGCCACAAAAGCTCCATTAAGTTCTAAGAGTATTTTATAACATAACTATCAAGTACAACTTCGTTCTTTGTAGAGTGTAATATTGCATTATCTAAGTTTTTGTGAAGTCCTGATTCAAATTGAAAAGGAACCGGAATACATTCTTTATCAAAAATACATTTGTGCAAAAGCCTTGATTCGAGTAATAAGTTAAAGCTTTAGTCATACTGTAGTTGCAGTTTGTCCAGCAGGCAGTCAATGGCCTCCTGATCCAGCTCCTCCTCGTTGGCCAACACGAAGTCGAAGCCATCGGCCATATCGTCCAGATCGCACTCCGATGGCACATCGTCGATCCCAACAGTGAAGGTCCAGCCCCGTGCGCATCGCGTTTCCGGACGAGAGGTGAGTCGCAGGGTTACTACCCTTTCCGGACCGTAGGTTTCCCGGAACCACTTGATGTCGTTCTTGCGCCGCACATCGCTGACCAGGATGTAGGGCGTCTGCTCGCGGCTCACAGCCTCCTCCATCGCCACGCGACAGAAGTAGCCGTAATCCTTGGCCCGCACCTCATCGCTCCACACGATCATGTCGCGGCGATACTTCTCCTTGTAGGGTCCATCGCTGAGCAGGGCATCCAGGTCCAGCTGCAGCTTACGAGCCCATTCCGACTTAATCGGCTCCGAGATTCGAACGATCCGGGATCGTGAGCCTAATCTGAAAATTCAGATTTATGGTGTTTTAAGATCTTTATTCATATAGCTGTTTTTTTATTCATTCCCCAGAAAAGGTATCTTAAAGTTCCAAAAATATACTTAATGGATTTAATATGGGTTTTGATTTTCAGAATAGGTTTCTATGAAACAAATTCCATTTCATTTTAAAAATTATATCTAAAAATGATTTTCTGTTTAGAAATGTTTTTTTTTTTTTAGAAATTCTTCAACAATATGTTTTTTGAATTCTAAAAAGCAGTCATATTTCACTTGTTTTTTAATAAACCTTTAAATACCATTATTTTTAAACGAACATTTTGCAGCAATCACTGCGAGAAATGGGTATTATTTATGGAACCTTAATAGACAACGTGGGAATTATAGAAGAAATCTAATTACCTTTGTTGCAACCTCTCAGAAATGTAATCCTTGCCGCACTTTCGCTTGCCACTGATCAGCACGATTTTCATCATTTTTTTGATGGCCAACTTTCACTTTTTTGGTTGCTCGTTATTTCCAATACAACTGCCTCTGTTTTTGGCCTCGATATTATGGTTTATTATTCTTGGTAGAGCTCATCGGATACAGAGTTTGTCTGGCCTACGACTTGACTTCGCTGCGCCTTACCTTTTGTACTTATGCTAATGTTTTAATAAACAAATGCGTTCGGCTTCGGATTTGTTTACCTTTTGTATTTCACTGGCTGAACAACCAGCTGGAGAGTTTATCGTTTACGCAAGCATATCGATTACTAAACAATCGAGCGGGCTTTTTCAAAACAGCCCCGAAAATACCAACGAAACTTTCTATAATAGTATATTTACTTTATTTATTTCCCTATTTTAGTCATTTTCATTACGATAGATTGTCTTTTAGTTTATTAACTTCTTAAATTTCCTGTCAATGAACTAAGAAAAAATAAGAGCAACTTATGTTTATATTTTTCGGGCTTCTCTAAACCCGTAAAATACATTTAATTATTTACTTCTTAACATACATGTAGTTCACTTAATTAAAAGCCGTGCCTGCGTAAAAAACTGCTGCCCCTGTGTACTTCTGTGGGTCTCATGGGATTGCCCCTTGGTCCGCCCCTTATCTGTAGTATTGCGATTGCTGCCAGTTGCCACTCGAGCCACCCACTGTCGTCTCGGCGGAGCCACCAACCTGGGAACCCGGGCCAATTCCGGTGGAGTTTGGACCAGTCGGCGGTCCTGTGGTCGGCACGCCTGGAGCCCCCGATCCTCCTCCCGCACTGCCGAAGGAGGCAAGCACGCTGCTGTAGTAGGAGGCATCTGCCACCGATTCGGACTGATGGGGCGGACCCTTCTTGAGGCTGTGGTGCAACGAGGCCTTGCCCTGGTGGCAGTCCTGGGCATTGGCATTGTTGATCCTGGCCAAATTGGCCAGTGTTAGCGTGGAGTGGCCATGGATGGCGTTTTGAACGGCGGAGGATCCTGGTGGCGGTATGCTACCGATGCCACCTCCTACTGCGGTCAGTGGTCGCGACAGGGGACGGACAATGGAGGCAGAGGAGGAGGAGACGGATACGGGGAGAGACGACTCGGAGAGCTGCAAGGGGCAAGCGGGTTTTTATAGACAGGACAGCTTAGTTTAGGAGCCATAGCTACCACTCGCCTTGCGCTGCTTGTGCAACTCCAGCCCCAGGCCGACGCCGCCCAGATCCGACATCTTGGGCTGCTCCGCCATGGACGCCAGCTGCGGCAGTGGCTGTACATGTCTGTGATTGATGTGCGCCTGCAGGTCCCTCTGCGAAAGGTAGGTTCGCCGGCAGCCAGAGCTTCCGTACCGACTGCCCCCGTGGGTGCACATGAACACGGTGCCCAAGCCACTCTGCTCCACACGGAGCACCTTGTCCGTGCACCGCGGACAGCTTTTAATGGGCTCTGAACGGGCGCACTTGAGGCAGAAGACGTGCTTGCAGGGTATCATTCGGCCGTAGACGAGGATCGGCTTGTCGCACTGATCGCAGCAGTGGATCATCGGATTGAGAACCTTCTCGCCGATCAGGCTCACCTTGTGGCTCCACTTCAGGCGCAGCATCGGCTCCGGAGGTCCTCGCGACAGTGTAGTGAAGGTGGGCGCCTCCAGCTGCGATATGTCCGCCTCCATGTCAACTGTAAAAGCGGAGATAGGTTAAAAATCCACAGGTTTGGAATATGAGGAATCGATTGAGGCAAATATATTTAATTTTTGTCCATCAAATTTAACTTGGAAAACCAAAAGAATCTCACTTGTTTGGCTGAGAACAGGCGGTGGCACCTGCTGCAGGGCCTGTGGCTGTGGCGTTGGTGGCGTCATGTCTGCTGAGACGGCGAGTGGACCTTGTGCTCCTGGCAGGGGCTCTTCCAAGGCCGGAGCCACCTCCACTTCTGCCTCCTTGTCCAGTTCCTGCATGACCGAATCCTCGGAAGGCTCCAGCCTGATGGGACTGTCCTCCAGGGCTGCACCACTGGTGACTACCAGGGCTGAATCTGCGATACTGCTGTCGTCGATTTTCTTGCCACGACCGCGTCCCCGCCCACGGCCTCTCCCACGGGCTCTTGTGCCACGCCCACGTCCACGACCACGCTTCACTTCCTCCGTGTCCATGGTTTAGTCGTAATCCCCTGGGGTTTTTGGCTGATTTTTACGTTTTTCGGTTTTTGTTTAGCTCCGCATTTGCGCCCGGGCAGGGTTGTCAACACTACTGACAGAGCTGCACAGTTTTAGTCTAAGGGTGACCATCCCTCGAGCCAACAACACTGAAAACTGAAGGGTGGCCACGCTGGTCAAATTTAAATATATTTGAAATTTGTTTTTCTTTACAATATTTGTATTCAAATGCTACTAAATTAATAACTATCTTATTTTTAACGGAACAACGGTACTTTTATAATGTAATAATACACAGTATAATTTATAAAGTTATTTACATAAGGAAAAACATTTTATATCTTGTTTGTTTTGAAAGGTTTAAGTATGGGTAAAATCGAATATTAACTTAGAGCTCTTGTTTATTCAAAAAGAATTTTGTGGTTTTCTTTATAACAACAACTACATCTTATAGCTATTTAAATTAAAATATTTTTCATTTAAAGGGGATTGTGAAGTGAAACCGCCTAGTTTATATTTATATATTTTGTTTTTATTTATAGTATAATAATATCTTAACCGAATATTAATAAAAATCAATCAATGCGTGGTTGTTTATACAAAATCACATTAAAAAAATAAAACAACAAATGGATTAAATAGGTTTTCTGGATGTGTCTTTTACGTGTTATATTCGTGTTGTCTTTAAATCTTTGGACATTTTCAGTCAAGCATCAGAGTTAGAGTTAGTTCTATAAAAATGTTGTTAGAAAAAGGTTAAACAGAAAGCTGATAATTGTACTTAAGTCAATTACGAGTCGGCTTCATCCACCTTGGGGGCGAGATAGTATCGGATGTAGCCAAAATCCTCGATGGGATATTCCACCAGGAGCGGCACCTCGGGGGCCAGGCAAATCTTGACCCGATCCGCCAGCGGAGTGGCCTTGGTGAAGGTGTTCAGGTACCGACCGGCGAAGGTCTGGGTCAGTGGATCCTTCACCTCGATGCTGACGTCCATTTTGCTACCCTCACTCAATTGGATATTGGCCGAACCCAAATCCCCGTTGGCCGAGAACTTGACACCCTGTTTGGAGCAGGCGATCGTTAGGGATTCACTGAACATGCTCATGTCCCGGCAGATGCGGGCGAACTCCATCGACGGTAGTTGGACTATGCAGGAGTAGTCCGTGTCTGGAATCCCCAAGTGATCCTGATCCAGATTTAGTAATTTCAGTTCGTAGTCCGCTGTGCGTTCCTTGCCATCCGATTCGAAGCTCAACAGGATCTTGTCGGGTTTGTCGATGGCCTTTATTGTGACCATATCGTCGCTATTGGCGCACTTCAACACCTTGGCCAGGGATTTAAGGTCCAGTCCCAAGGATACATTGCGATCACATCGGAACTTCTCGAAGCATTCTGATTTCAAGCAAAGAGCGACTAGTGACACATGCGAATTGTCCATTGATTGCAGCTGGAATCAAAATTAGTCACATTTTAAAATTGATAATACATTGCACGATGAGAAAACATCCCGATCTGGATAGCTAAGCTATACAATCTTAAATCCAAATTTTAAGGCTTTGTCAAAATCTTTAATTATAAAAATAATAAGGCTATAATAAAAGTGACAAATAGCCCTATAAGCGATAAGTTTTTACTAATTCACCTGCAAGCCAGAATCGCTGCAATCCAGCGTTCCCTGAGGGATTATCTCTTTCAGAGCATCAACGATTTTCTTTAGCAGCAAAGTGCATGTTAATCGTGCCTCCAGCATATTTCGAAAAGTAACAATCACAAAGTAAAGTCCCGTTAATTTCACAATTGGAAATAAACATTCTGAAGCTAGTCAGCTGTTGTCGAAAACAGTGGTTGAGCTTATTAGGGGCATTCCTGTAACGGATTTTTACATTGATTCTGTTGTTTTAAAACACTTTTTTTTTGTATTTGTGTTGTATTTTTTCCAAATACTTAACTTTTATTATAAAAACAAATTGAACACAATTATTTGATGTATTATTGAATAACTTTGATTTAAACTATAGTTTCCGATAAGTACAAGTACGCAAGAGAAATTCACTATCGTGTAGTACATTCTCGTAGACGGCTACTGGCGAAATTTCAGCCCATTCGGACTCGTAGTTTGGTTTTGACCTCTTTTGGGAGATGTGGCAGCACCTACGAAGCGGGTTCCGGTTCCGAGTGGAACCAATCCCTTTAGTTCGTAGTTCCAGTTCGGATCCAGCCATGTCCAATATGTTTACGCTGCACGGGAATTTATTCATAACCAATTGCTGAGGTTTGTGATGGCCACCGCCCAATTGGAGCATGCTCCACCCGCAGATCCACATCTCCGGCGTAATCCCAGCGAATGGCTGCAGTGGTGTCGCCTGTGCGCCAAGGACGACTTGGAGGGCAACATGAATGTGTTCCTCAAGAACGAGGACTCCGGCGAGGCATTCTCATTGGAGCTGGCCACCGCCATTGGCAAGTACTTCTGGGTGAATGTGAGTGGACCTTGGAGCTCCTTGAAAATCCCGGTTAATTGTTGACTTCCATCATTCCCAAACCAGATAACACGGGGTGAGGAACTGCCGGAGATGATTTGCAATGAGTGCCTGTCGCTGGTCACCTCGCTGGTGAATTTCTCGGAGCGGATAACCCGGGTGCAGAAGCTTTACTGCATCCTGCAGAGTTCGTCCGGCCAGGAGACCCTAAATCTCCAGGAGCTGCGCTCAAAATTCGGGTTAATGGACGAGGAGACTCTGACAGAGGTCCACTATGTTGATAAGAAGCCAAAAATGGGTGAAGAGGTACAATTTCTGCCAGAGGAGTCGGCTTACGAGTTGGAGAACCCATTAACTCCGGAGGGAAAACAGGAGCTGGACCAGCCGGATGAAGAGGTAGAGCAGGAAGAGCCGGATGACCAGGATCCAGACTACGATGCCGACGAAGACGCCGTGCTGCTGAAGCTATGCGATGCCTATGGAATCCAGGACGATCAGTCTTCCAGTGGCAGTTTAAGTGACTCCTCGCCAAGGCAAGAAAAAGCCGGGAAAGGAGCACTCGACTCCGATAAGAGACATCAGTGTAGCGAGTGTTTGCGAAGCTATGCCACCGCTAGGACTCTGCAACGTCACCTGCGGCAGGATCACGGCAAGATTGAACAGTCATCCGATCAGCTGCAATGTCCGGATTGCCCCAAAAAGTTCCGGCTTCATTACCAACTGGAGCGGCACATCAAATGGCACGTGCCCTTGCCCAAGCGAAAACAGTATGCCTGCAGCAATTGCGACAAGAAGTTCGCCACCAGTGCGTCCGCCCAGCATCACGAACAGTACATGCACCTGGATGAGCGACCGAGACCGGTGATTTGCGAGCAGTGCGGCGTGGGTGTCCATTCGATGAGCGCTCTTAAGGAGCATGTCCTGAAGCACACCGACTATGCCCCCTTCGAGTGCGAGGTGTGCAAGAAGTGCTTTAAGTCGGCAAATCGACTGAAACACCACAAGGAGACGCACGATCCGCACAAGTACATCTGCCCGGAGTGCGGCATGCAGCTGAATTCGCGAACCACTCTTAATCGCCATCGGTTGGTGCATACGGATCAGATGCAGCATAAGTGCGACTACTGCGGCCGGGAGTTTAAACGGGCCAAGGCGCTGAAGAATCACCTCATTCTGCACACTGGCTTAAAGCCGTACTCCTGTGACTTTTGCGATCGTACCTTTGCCAATGGCTCAAACTGTCGCACGCACAAAAAGAAGTCGCATCCCGAGGAGCTGGCTGCCCAGGAGGCGGCAGGCGGTGGCAAGTCCCATAATAGAAATATACCCAAGCTAGAGGCCCTCAAGGCGTTGTAAGTTCACTCAAAAATCAATTTAGTTTTCTGAGGGAATATATGTTAAAATTTTACCCTTTTCTTTTGCAGCACCAAGAACAAGGACAACCTTTCGCCGGTGGCCACTAAACAGAGTGGCTGTTTCGCTTTCGGAAAAAAGCCCAAGCCATCCATGAAGGATACTGCCAGTCTCACGCCTGCTTCGAATCCAACTCCCACTCAAGACGCCCAGCCTGATCCAGAGCCTGATCCCGGAGGGGAGAACACAGCCCAGCCCAATCCTCCAGCTACGGCCATACCCACGATAGACAATATATACAATCATATTATGATTGACTACCGCTGATGGCGGCGAAACTGTGGGCAAGCGTGTTTCTTAATTATATATATTATTTGCAACACGAAAAGATTAATAATTTTTTTAAACAAATTTAGAACCTGATTTCCTTGCTTCCAGTAGCAAACATTTTTATTTAGGAATTTTAACAAGTTATTTTAAAAAAACTGTATAAACTTAGTTTAATTGTTTATTTTGACAACCGTTCATTGATCACAAATATAATGTGACTTGAAAACCTCAAGTGATTATTTATTTAAAATGTCCTTTTCCGAGTGGTGAAAGTTTGTCATTGCTATTTAAAAAAGAGATTAAAACAAAATATTGTTCTTATGTGTAGGAATGTAACAATTTTGTAACTTTAAAATGTTTTGAAAAATATTTTAAAAAATAATTCATTTCAAAATTCAATTGAAAATAATGTAGCTTTTAAATTTAATGACCTCAGCGTTATCCTGCTATTTTGTGGTTGAGGTAATTTATATATACTTAAACTATTTCAATTAGCCATGTATTTAAGCGCGAAAATCGGTTTTAAAAGATTTGGCGCATGTGCCTTGGGGTTTGGAGTCGGAATCTGAGGCGAAGACAAGTCACCCCCATTTATCCTGGTATAAGGGAATTTAGTTCAGTTGACAGCGTGCGCCTACCTCGTGTCCTGCTCTTCATTAATATTTCTTTAAAATTTTTCGCCCAAATCGAGTGAATTAAAATGTTGAAGATGTGTAAAAAATCTAACGATATTTCCCAATCTGAAAATGGCAGAATTGGGCAACAAACAAAGTAAAAAATTGTGTCAGTGGCACCTTTACTCCGATGTGTGAGCCGAAAAATCAAAAAAATCGATTTGTCCCCCAATAAAAACAAAGTGCATTAAACGGTCCTAAAGCCCGATGAATTTCAAATAAACCAACTGTGCTTTAAACCGTAAAAATTGTGTGTTGAAAACTGTATGCTTTAAAACCGAAAAAGTCGTTAAATTAAATATTAATTGAAAAAGTAAAGTAAGAAAAAAATCAAAAGAGCAGGCACAGCAGCTGACATTAAAAAAAACTGAACAAAAATCTTGATAAACAAATTAGAAGTGTAAGTAAATTTAAAAGGCAATGTTTAAATAAAATACTTAGGGATCTAAAAAGATTAAATAAATTCCGCCCTGGTTTTCGATTCCACAGCTGTTTATATTCCGTTTCATCCCTGGTTTTGGGTTTTCGGAATCAGTTCGCTCGCGAACAACAAGAAAGAACAACACCAAAATTTCATTTGGCTGCGCGAAATTACCCAAAAAATCGTTGTTTTTCAATATTCTGGAATATGATTAAATGTGTGACAAGATAGTTTCGGTTTTCTGCGTATTAAAAAGTTATTGTTTATGAAATCGCCCTTTGTCTTTCGACCGTTTTTGTCGGCGTTTTTCCCACTTGTTTTTTACGCACACTACGCGCGTGTCGGACTGTGTCTGTGTGTGTGATGTGAGTGTTTGTGTGAATAAAAAAATCGATTCTGTTGTAAGTTTTTGCCATTAATTACTCCGCCACATATTAAAGTAATACCCACGAATCGATGAATATGTGTAACATGTGTGCTGAGTTGACCAAGCCCCAGACAACATAGAAATCTTGTTATGCTGGTCGGTTGTTGCTGTTTATAAAGCCAAACCAGTCCTAAAAAAGTGGCGTGGGCGGACTTGAAGTTCCCATCGGACGCAAAGTCCCAAAGTTGCCACAAAAATGTCCATAGTATCTGTAATCCGACGATGCAACAGTGCAGCAAGCCCGGTTTTTAATTACCGTACACAGAATTGAACAAAGCAAAAGGGTCTCAATTTGACTGTCCTTTCAAATCTAATTGGAATAATAATACATATAGGATTTCCAAGATGAAGGGTCTACGGCAGCACAAAGATGTTAATCCTAAATAGCTCGTTTTAATCAATTAAATATAAAGTTTTTTAAAGATTAAGAGCTTAGATCTATATACATTTGTTTTATAATTCGGTAAATACTTATACTTTTAATAGTAATGCATTCTTTGCTTTATTTATAAAAAGTTTGGAAATTTCATTACCTCAAAAATGGCCAGTAAATAAGTATATTCTATAAGATACACTTTAATCGGCGCAGTATCTAAGCATTTAAAAGCTTAGCTTTCTGGACTGCTGATCTTAGTTTGCGGTCCATTAATTAAGTCCTAAACTATAGCAAAAGTTTGAAGGAATCGATGTGGAAATCATCACAATTTTTAAAGTTTACAGTTAACGAAGGCTTTTATAAATCTGCACGAATTTTTGTTAATTAATGAACTCGAACTATATTGCATTAAATCCGAAAAATTTTCTTAGAAGTGGTTAAACAATTTAATTGTGTTAAGTTCACTACCGAATTCTTCTCCAAAGTAAGGATTAGAAGATCCAAACAAAAGTTTTTGTGGCAGTAAAAAAGGGAAGTCGCAAACCGCATTATCTTTTTGGCTTGACCCAAATTGCAACTGCAACCTCTGAACTCCCGCCTGTGGCCTTTGCTTTGTCTTTGTTCCTTAAACTTCATTGTCCTTCTGTGTCGCGGGTTTTTTCCCACTCCAGAATATCTTACTTCCAACTCTGCTTTTTGTTCGATTTTTTTTTTTTTATCATTTAATGTGCGGCAAGTTAATTGCCGAAAGAACTTTGCCGAGCTGTTGCTGCTGTCGCCTTTTATCTGTGGCAAGTTTTTAAAGTATCTCACCCCACCCCGTCTCATTTTAGCCAGGACGAAATTAAAAATTCGCCCGCCGGCCTCATTAGTTGGCAATTATGGGCCATTGGGCCCACCAGGCCAAATGGCTTGTCAAAGTAAGAATTTTCTTATTGAAATTGTTTTGCCCAGAGGGTGAAGATTCTCCAGTTCCTTGGTTATCAATAGGTTCGCTATTTTTTCGCTTCCCTTGCCCGACTGCAAATGCTTATTTCCACCCGCTTAAATGACTTTTCATTTCTATTTGACGGAGGCGGCGTTTTAATTAGATGTTTTAGCTGAATACACAGGACACCCGATACACCCTAGTGTGGAAATTCTTGGCTGGTTGGGACGGGATGCATTCGCCTTAGAAAAGTTTGCAGTTTTCCTTTGGGGTTGCTCTGAGTCCATTGACCATGCTAGGCATCCCCTTAATCCTTGTTCCTGCGGGGGTGGATGGAAATTGATTCCGGAGGGGTTTCTAGTATTAGATTGCATCCCTGTTTATCTGGGTAAATATATATTGCAATTTTTGAATGTAACTAAAATTGCATTTTATTAAATAGAAAAGTTTAATGGTATTTAAAATCCATTTCGATCAAATTTGTGTACATTTAAAACATACCTATTTAATTGTTCTCTGTAGCCTGATCTACACAAATTTGATTTAACATACAAAGTTGACCTTCTGGGATCGAAAAAACTTTAATAATATAGGATACTAATAGGATACAATACTACTTACTGAGAGCTGTAGTATAAATTGTACACTATTTTTTGTACGAAATTAAAATATCGCCCACGAATTTTTGGGTCAATAATGCATAGTATTGAATTACTACTACTGTGTATAATTTTCATATTGTATTTTAATAGACAATACAGCACTTCTGTATACTACAGGTTTTTCTTAAAATCAAGACTATTAATTTTGAACTGAACATTTATATGTATGTGATTTTAAAATATCAACACCGATCCCAATGGTGTGATTCTCGGTATATAAATAAAAATACAAAGTATAGGCCCTATACTATTTAGTATTGTCTGTAGTTTATTTTTATCACACGCGTATCAAATTCAATTTTTTTTAAATACTAAAAAGTAGTATCCAATGCTCTTTCTTAACGTTTTTCTATCTGGTTATATTTTCTTATCTTATCTAAAGTATACTTCTGATCTAAATTGAATGTTCTTTATTTGTGTCAACTGCTCAACTGGCGCTTCAATAGAAGTTGCCTTGTGGTAGTCTCTGATCCATATATACACTCATAAAATGAAAATAGCTCTTGCCAGCCAACTTGCTTCATATCTTGGCCGTTAGTCAATTTTATTTGTTATATACATATGTGTTCCCTTGGTTGGCTTATTTGGCTCTTGAAGAGCGCCTACGCAAAATGCTGAAATATAATCCACTTGGCATACGCATGCTTAAGAGCCTTCATTCATTCACTCATTGATAAGCTTTGGTCAACTTTGTGTCATGGTTTTCCGCATGTGAAAAAATGTTTGCTTTTGTGATATGATGTTATGAATGTAGTTCAGTCATGCTGGTTGTTTATGCATAAGTCACTAAAAGTAAACACTTTTACACAATTATTGTAGATACTCGTGAAATTATCTGCAACGTATTTAATCAATTATATTATATTTACTAAAGGTATTTTTCTATTGTCATTATCTGAAGTATGTAAATGTCAACCTTTTTAACCACATCATTAAATAATTTTTTATAAAAATAATTATGATTCACTAAAAAAAAAATGTTTTAAAATAAGTTTCTGATTAAGAGTTAATAAACTATCTCGTATGCTGTAAAATAATGATCAGATTATTTGTTTGATTTGTGATTAATTTTAAATATCGTGTTTAAAAGAAAATATTCTTTTTGTTTAGAACACATACATTTTATTGTTTGTAACGTGCCACTTTATCAAGGTAGTAAAATCATAAACACATGTAAAACGATTCTACCTTACTTTACATTTGACATGTCTAACAGTTTCGTAACATTATGGCCTGCAATGTTACATTTTTGATATCCTTTCAAAATCTATGTTTTAGCCGGTCTATAAAAGTAGAAAATCCTATAACCTCTAGAGCTTTTTATAAAGATTTTAGCCCAATGTGTAGAGTTTTTAAAAATACAGCTTTTTGTTCGTTCCTTGTGTTGATTTAGTCCTTGCGCGCAGTATCGGTTCTTAGTAAAGTATAAAAAGTATACAAGTATAAAAGAAGTCCTTCAGATTTATAACAATTTCCAGTTAGTATAATCGAAATACAAAAATATAACTGATTAGTTGTATGAAAGAAGTCCTTCCGAATTATAATAATTTCTTATTTGTATTCCTAAAGCAGCAAAGCTGATGACTTGTATTTTTTTTTTCATTTAACTTTCCACATTAAGAAAAATAATCGGTTCTTAGTACAGTATAAAAAGTATACAAGTATAAAAGTTGTATAAAAGAAGACCTTCCGAATTATAACAATTTTCGGTTAGTATAATCGAAATCCAAAAATATAACTGATTAGTTGTATGAAAGAAGTCCTTCCGAATTATAACAATTTCTTATTTGTATTCCTAAAGTAGCAAAGCTGATAACTTGTATTTTTTTTTCATTTAACTTTCCACACTAAGAAAAATAATCCATTATCATTCTTATCAAAATGTTCGTGACTTAGACTATAATTAGCAAATTTCTGTATAAAATAAGACTCGCAGATTTATAACATCCTAGAGATGTAGTCTATAACTGTAGAAATATAATGAATTATCACAGGATAAAAGCATTCTACTTCATATGTATTTTATTTCTTGTATAAGGTAAACAAAAAGCCTTCAATCTGTTCTATATATAACATCTGGATTGCTTCCTAATCCAAAAATATTTTCCGTATAAAATTATAACCTTGTTTTACATGTGTAAATAAAGTTCAAGCATATAACTAATATAAAAGTTTTACCGCAGAAGTAGTTATATTTAATAGCAAAGCTTTCTTATAACATCAGAAGAAATATAACTAATTTTCTGTATAAATGTGACGTCACATTATGTCATTTATTTTTATATTATAGTGCTATAAAGCGTTTTTACTTGTATAACGGTGAAAAGTCCTCCCCTGTTTTTAGACGGAATGTATAACCCTCATACAAACTGAATTTACTACCCCTATTTGTGTTCATTTTCACTATAAAGCACCCCCGATAATTTGAGTTCATTCTCACTACTAACCCCCGACAATTCGAATGAATACAGAGGGGAAAGCCACTTTACCTATACCAATGTAATCTGCTCACTCAGCTGCAAAGATAATGAATGAGCTGAAAGTGCATTTCCCCTAGTTGAAATCCTCAGAGTGCCTTGCTCTGCCAAGGCTTCTACGGAATAAAAAAACTAGTGGCACGCATATAAATTGCACGTTATTACCCGGTGCAACTGCAACTGTAGAGTCGGAAAGGCATTGGATCCCTTGACGGTCACATTTTTTGCAAGTATTTTTTTGCATTTCCCCACTAACAGAAAAATAAGCAACCCATGCAAAATGAGTAAAAAAAGCAAAGCTTTTACTTTAATTAAATGCGTGCGTGTTGGGAGAGTCCCAATTTAGATTTTCTCTGACTTTGTTCTATATCCCCCAGATGTTGGTGCCTTGATTAACGGCAGCGCTCCTTTCCCGATGCTCCTTGCTCCCTGATGATTTTGCATAGCACACTTTTATGCTGATTGAGTGCGGCTTATCTGCATTGCCATACGCCATATGCCTTATGCTATAGCTATATGCTATATGTGGGAGTTCGGTAAGCCCGCCTGAGCTATGACATAACTCATCCGATGGTCGTTTATGTCAATTGTAAGCAAATCAGCGCTCGGGCATTATCCATAAAAATATGGAGACCGTATATAAGAAAGTAACCGCAGCGAAAACCGAGACAAATGTCATTATTAAAATGGGCATAAAAATAACAAATGACATCTCGGCGAATGTAGTGCGAGGGTGGATTTGTGACTTTATTGAAGATATTTGAATTTAAAAAAAAATTGTATTACTGGATTCTTTTGACAATTAAAAAAATTAAAAATATAAAATAAATTTAAACAAATCAAAATTGGGAGCATATTTTAGAGCTTTTATGTTTTGAATTTAGAGTAATTTAATAAATTCGCTGCCAGACAAATTAAAAAAACCCGTTCTTTATTAAAATAATTTTTTAAAATTCAGTTGCAGTTAATAAATTCGAGCTAAAGTCGTTTTCACATTCCACATTCCAACTTTAAATTGTAAAGTTTCGTCTGTTTGCAACTTCCTATTCCTTTTGCATACAAATATACATTTAAACAAACCAAGCCTAGACAACGAAAACCTTTAAGCTCTGAACTTATGCAATAACAAATGCTATTTTGGTATCTTCCCTCGCATGTTGATGGGCAGACGCATCCTTTAAGCAATAAAATACCAAGCTAAAAGCCCTTCAAAATGACACAGAGAGTGGTTTGTTGTTATTGTAGCTGGTGGTGCTGCTGTTGCTTCTGTTTGGAGCAAGTGCTATAAATTTGAAGTATTAAAACAGATATCGAATGGATTATTTTTAATATATGACCAACCATATATTCGAGCGCAGACACTCCATACAAAACCCGTAGACGCAAAAGCCGGCCATCGAAAAACTGCAGCCTGTGGCAGAGGCGAAAGCCCATTGATGCTGGTGCAGCCAAGGCGAACCGGATCGCAATTAGCCTGCTGCTGCAAGTGCCTCCCACACCGAGAACACCGCCCACACCGCCCATACCGCCCACACAACGCCCACACCCACATATCCTTATCCTAGTCGAGTGTTGCTACAAATTGCCATCAGCAGCATCCTCGCCCTCAGTTCCACCGACACCACCGACTTCCTCATCCGCATCCGCATTAGCATTGCCAACTCTCGAAGCATCACAGCTGGCATTTTCCGCTGCGTAATCCTTTTATTAATCCCCTTGGCTTGGTCTAAAATCCTTTACACTGCTGTTGGCACTTTTGCAAATCATGAAAAAGAAACCGCAAGCTTAAGAAAAATATGTAGTACCAGTGCATCCTGGGGGCTCGACTATTTTATGCGCAGGCTTTGGAACTTAAGCGATTATACGAAAAGAGGATATATTTTACTTTTTTCAATCACTGCTGAAGAAAGTAATATTTATTTACTTATCCCATGAGCTTATAATGTGCTTAATTCGACTAAAAACAATGTTTTATATAGTTTCAAGAAGGTTAGTATTCATGTTCTAATGGTATCAAATTGAAAATTCTCGGATATAAATATATCTAAAATTACTGTTTGGACAATACTTTTAAATTTTTAAAATTTCTTATAATAATTTGATCTACATAAATTTATAAATACTGCAAATTATGAGAATTTATACAAAATCTTGTTTTGGAATAAATAGAAATAAACCAACTGACTGACAGTACATATACCCTTTACACAAGTACTCATGATACCCACTGATTATCCTAAGATAATAATACGCAAACCTAGGCAGAACTCATTGGCCGCTTGTCTTAAGTTCGCTGGCTAAATTTTCAAAAATTCGTTGCAATGTTTAGCGTATATTAAAAATTAATTGGCCAAGGGTATATATCCTTAACAGCAACAGTGCACCATTCCCCATTCCCCAATGCCCTTACCTCTTTTCTCCCAGACAGCGTGGAATATTTATGCGCGCCGTGTAATTTGTGTTGATTATTTTGCCTTGTTTGTTGTTACTGCTGAGTGGAGCAGCTGCTGGTCCCGGCCAAGTGCTAAAAAGTATTACGCATTTCTTGGCGTATGGTTTTTTAATAAAGCGAATTAATCAGGGCCCAGGACCCCGCCGGCAACAGCAACAGCAAAAGCTGAAGACTTCGGGTTCCTTTCTCCGACCAGCCGCCTCTTTCATTTTCCGAGTTCTCCGCAGCGAGCGGGTAAAGCGCGCTCAACATTAAAAATTCAAAATGCACTTAACGAAGCATAGCGCGTAAACCGATAGCCAAGTTGGGCTAGGGTGACCGAATATAGGGTGTTGTCCGTTGCGTTAAAAACCCTTTTTAATGCTATTGCCCAAAGGTTACACGACAGGCAGAGGAGGTGACTTTGGGATTGGCCAAGAAGACGAATATTTTACACTTTTAATTTAAAGCAAAACAATACATAACTTTGGGCTTTGAATAAAATTTGTTATAATTTTTTTTCGAACATGTAAGAAAGTGGTTTAGAAACTTTTATTTAAAAAAAAAATATGTTTAATTTTGATCGATCTCTTATATCTCAATATTCCTTTCAACGGATTTATAAATTTTTTTAAAGATTTAATTTTACATAGTTTACTTGATTTAAACATGACATTTCAAACTTAAAAATCTTTTATAGAAACTTAATTATTTTAAGGGAGTTATTTAGAATTCCTATGTAAATTCCTCTCAAAACATTTCTCAGTATTTGTTTTTATCAAGCATTTCAAATATAGCTACCATTTTTAGAAACTTAAAAAAATAGTTTAGCTATACATTTTATTTAGGCACCATAAACGTAATAAAAAGGGCATTTTTGAGTGCACAGAAGCCTGTCCATCATCATCTCCTTTTTGTCAAAAATAATGTAAAATCTTTTTGAGTTGGTGGCACTTTATCAACATTACCGCTTCTTGTTGCCTTTTTTTTTATCGTTTCTGTGTGTTTTTGCTGGGTTTGTTGTGCTGCTGCTTTTTTCACGCACCTCGCGCAACGGGGTTTGGGCCAGGCTAATTCAATTAGCTTGACTTTGCCACTTAAGCTTTGCCTTTTAATAATAAGCAGACGGTTAAGTACTTTACTTTGCAAAGCGCCGTGGCAGTCAGGGGGCCCAAATACATTTAAACTGAATGTGGAAGGAAGGCAATAGAGAAAAGTGAAAATTAAACAATTTAGTGATTTTAACCAATCGGTGAAATCAGGACTAGAGTCATAAATCATGGACAAAAAAGGAACGAACATGTCCTGGATGATGGGGAGTGTGTTAAATGTCAATAAAAGGAAGGCCGACTCCTGCTGAGTATAATTGTCAGAGTCAACATGCCGTATGCGTAATAAATGTCATTAGTTGGCTGTGGGTATTTGTATGTGTGTTTGAGAGCATGCTAAGTGGGCGTCATATTCCATTTGCTTCTGCAATTGCACATAAATCAAATAAACAACTCAATTGAAATGTTAGAGCACTAATTTCATAATTATATTGTCATAGCCATTATCCTCCATACATGCATTGTATCATGCCACAGAGTGCCTGTGTGTGTGAGTGTGTGTGTGCGGGAGTGAGGTAAATTAAGCAAACAAACAAAGGCGCTGCATACTTTTCTGGACATCGTCCGCCACGTTTCAACCTTCAGCTTAATGAGTAAATCGTAAACTAATTGCAAGATAATTAATTTTAATTATTTGTGTATTTTACTTGTATTTCTTTGCCCCCCCGTCCTCCTCCTTCACCCGGAATGGCATAATCAGGCTGGGCCAAAAAACGAAACCAACGGAACCATTAAAAGCACATTAGCTTGTTAAGCGTTGGTTCACCTCTTCTCCTTCGTCTTTTCCGCCGCCAAATATTTCGTTCGGGAATAACAAGGCTAACACACGTGCAACTTTCGCCTCTGTTTGTTGTCCTTGCCTTGTTCATACATCATTATCATTAAAGCGTTAAATTGTTCTGTTGTCTTAGTATATGTATAATGTATAAATTGCTTTGTGAACAGGCGAGAGTGTGTTAGTTGAAGTTTTGGAAGTTTCACGTGCAACCGAAACTCTCATCATTTATTTTGATGATTTGGGTGTTTATAACTGTGGGTTTATAGCACTTTTTAACAAAAATCGTCTAAAATTCGGTATTTTGAAAAAGTATTTTTGTTAAAAAATGCTATTTTACAAGAGCTCTTTTTTTTTACAATCGATAAAATTCTTGTTTATCAAATATATTTATTTTATTTTACTGCACTCGCTTGTTATTAAAAACTCTTTGACAAAACCCACCTAAGTCAATTTAATTGTAGTTTGACATAAAAATTTTAGCTTTTTTAAAAACCAAACCATGTGTGTATAGATGTAAACTATACGAAACGTATTCTGCCCAGATATTCCTGTGGGTTAGAGTAGATGGAATCATGTTTCTAATGAGCATCGAAGAAATTTGAAGCGAATGGTGTTCTTGATTATGAGTTTAGTTTTGGATTACCCAATTATGATTGATAAGGTCATTGGTTGAGCTGCAGTATAAATCTGCAACTCTTTAATTTGTATCCAAATTTTAACTGAGGTAGAAAATTTATTGAAATTTATGCCTAAGGGCTGCTGCATAAAATAAAATCATATACTTTAGTTGATCCTTAATACATTTTTGAAACACAAAACCACCAAGCACTTTTATGGCTATATTCGAATACCTCATACTGCTTCCTAGTAAAACTGCTCTATTTTATATCAGTCAACTTCACAACAGTTCCAAAATAATAATATTAAATTGTAATCTTCTTCATTGCCAATATTGACCTAGTTTTTTTTTGGTTTTACCGCCAAAACTTGGTAAAGATCTCGCTCTTGTATGTTCGATTCCAACCGCAAGATTGGGGAAAAAAAAAGAAAAATTAAGCCGAGGGAGGAAAAAAAACGAAACTTTCTTGTTACGTTTGTAATTTTTCTTGTCATTCGGTGGCGCTTTTCCTTCCTTCAGATGTTGTTGATGTACAGTTACAAGTTTTCGTATATATGTGCCATACTTTGTACATGTCAGCATTAAATATTCATGATGCAGTCGGTGGACGAGCGACAGGCGGTGGGGGGGTGGGGCGTGGGAATGGGGGTGGGAAAAGCATAACGTAACATCTTCATACGCAGGAAAGTCGGCTACACTTTTATGCCTAAGACATTTCGTCTGCAAAATGTTGGTATTAGTTTATTTACCGTTACACGCTCAGTTACGGCTAACATACACACACACGCAAACACAAGATAGAGTCATTTGGCACTGCCATTAATGTAGCCGCTAAGTGGCTATGTCATGCTAGGCTGGTCTTACCCCCAATATATCTAGTCATATATATTTGTATAAAAAAAGTACAAAAAAAAAAGTGAAAAGAGAAGGCAGAGAAGGCAGAGAAGAAGCCCCCAAAGATTTCCGGCTGAAAAGGGTGCGTGCCTGCTGTTAACTGTAGAGAGATGATGGCGGAGAAGGCGGTCTATGCATATTTCATAAGCAATTACTAAGCAAGGTCTGCGAAAAGCTCGTAGGCGGCTTTTAGTCATTTGTCGTTGTGTTGAGTTACCAAAGGAAAACAAAAAATAACAAACATCAGCCAAAAAATTAAATCGCCACTCGTCCAACTGAATTGGCGCAGATGACAAGAAGTGCTCAAAAGTGGGCCACATAATTTATGATTTCATTTTATGACAGCACACACGCAATCCCCATACTCATGCTATCCACCCTATTGTTCTTCATGCTCTTGTTTTAGCCTTTTTTAAGTCATTGCTTCCTATTATTTTGTTATTAAATTACACAAAATTGCTTTGAGTTCAGGCCGTGTGTGTGTGTGACCTTTCAAAGTTCAAAGCGATTGACAGCCTCCTCTCAAATTCCAAATTCCATCCCATTAAAAGCTGATTTTGTCGTATTACATTTGCCCAAGCTATAAGGCGTTGTGATGATTTCTTTTATTATTAATTTTTTGTTGGCTTGGCTGTTGCTTCCTAATGGATAATAAATTGTGGTTTCACTCTCATTAAAATGAATTACCTGTGACAATAAATAAAAGTCATATGCCAGGGGTGACTCAAAATGTCAGGTGTTTTAAAAAGAGACTTGAAAACCAAAGTAATATTAGAAAAATTAGTATGATGAACCCCAACGATTACTGATTGTGTTTTAAATTTATTTTACAACTAATAATAACGATAAAATTAGTAATTAAAGTAATAACATAAGTATTTTCTTTATAATTAAATTAAAATTTACTGCTGATACTTTAAAGTCCTTGTAGCTTCCATGGAAATTGATTGATTTGCTACATCGCCCACCAGTCGTCCTTTTCGACTGTCCTGCTATCCCGAATCAACTGCTGCACACATTGTACTATGTTATCAAGAGGCCCAGCAACACATTGCCAAATTACGACTTGATTATCTCGCCTAGCCATCGCCTAACAAAAGGCAACAATTATCTTAATGCCAGGTGCAAGAAATTAATGTCCTGTAAGCACATTTCAACACAATATAACTAACGAAGACTGGGACTATGACTGCGACTATGAGTATAACGATGTCATCGCACTTAATCTCCGATAAAGGCGTGCGTCCTTTGTCCCCCTTTTCATAGGCAGAAAGGAGCAGCAAGTGAGCAGCAAAATATAGATTAGAGAAAAGGTAGCGACAAATCGTTCCACTGCCGAGTGGAACTAGAACATGACTTCGAATGCCTCAAACCCATTACAGGAACTCCTCGTGGTCCTTTTTTCTTTTCCTCTTTTTTTTTTGCTGCCTTTCTGCGCTTCGTTGTCATTGGGTGTCATCTATTTGTATTTTTATGTGCTTACTGTCAACGAAATAATTGACTAACATTGTGTTTGCAGGGGTTAGCTGTGAGTGGTCCGAGGTGACCGGCCAGGTGGGTAGCTGTTGACATCTTAAGTGAAAGGCAGAGTAAGTGTCAGGAAACCGGAAATGTTTTAACTTATATTCGGCTTGAAGGGAGGATGGTAGGCCATATAGGGTATAACAAGAAATCAGTCAATTTTAATGAGTTAAAGTAGTACTGCAATTAAACTTTGGTATTCATATAAAAAAATTACGTACCAAAATAAACTCCAATGACAGCATAGTAAATCATTGTCAAAAAACAACAAATGTCTATTAATAAAAAAAGTAAAAGGTCACAGCTTTTAAATTTTATCTGATCCAAAAAATGATTATTCAAATGCAACTAGAACGAACTTCAAATCACTTTTTCTCTCTACTTCCTTAAATATATAAAAATGATATTAAAGAACACAAACGCTGGTCGACTTGAGATTGCTTGAGTGATTATCATGTAAACTAAAAAAAAAGGCTAAATAGTCGTTTACTTCAGCCCTCTTTTTTAGGCTTATTACTTGGTACACAATATTTCTTTCAGTCTTTTTATGGCTTAAACGCGGGCATACTCTTAGGCTTTATGCGTTTCCAATGCATTGAGCCACAGCAATATACAACAGAAATCGGTGAAACTTTTACGAGTTTACCAGTGAAGTCCACCTGTTCAGCATACAAAACTAGAAGCCGTTTTCCCTTTGACTACCCTATCATATACATATCCATACTACCGGCAATATTTGGTGCGTGGGGAAACCAATTTCCTTGGCGTAGCACTTACTGCTATTTTGGTAATATGACCATTTTATGACTCACGCATGTGTAGGCGTTTTGGAAGCCAAAGGGAGGTGCTAAAGCTAAACACGTACTACAGGATGGGGCAGGCTTCATCGCTGGAGAGTAGGCAGATGAAATATGTGCACAGCAGCGGCACCTGCTTTTTTTAATGAAACAATCTCTGCAAATATGATATTTTGTATGCAAACATGCAAAATATTGTTGCGGGCCCCACCAAAAAGAAAAAAAGGTAGAAAAAGCGCACTCGTCGTAAAAATAAATAAGCCAGGGCCCATGCTGAGCCACGTTGGATGGTTGGAAACGGTGGGCTACCCGCGTCTTACGTAAGAAAATAAATAAACAAATATTTGCGTTGACAATAAGCTGCGAAAAGAGAGTGGAATATACGCCCCAGAAAATGATTTTTCTGGAATTTCAAGAGATTAACAAACTTTTTAAAAATGTACTCTTCTCAGATAGCGAGGAAAAGTAATAAAAGAGTTGATATCTTCACTTTATAAATAAAATACATCATTAATATCATTTTAACAGCGGGTTATAAAATATCTAAAAATCGGAGCCATAACTTGAAGTCAAAAGATTATCGGTTTAATACATCAAACTTTTAAGTTTAAGCAAAGAAAATTGTCTGTTGCATTTTAAATAAGAACCCATTTATATATATATATATAAGTGTGTTTTTGTCATTTTTATTTACAAGCTACCCCCAAAAAAATCCTTGTCATTTCGTGAGCTGGCACTCAATACTCGTTTGAGATATTGTATATCAATAATTCAATATTTATTTTCATTTTTGTCGCAATTTTCGGTTTCTTATTTTGCAGCTCAGATGAAAGTCGTAACGAGGAAATTTAATCTTTTTTCACGTAGCTTTTTTTTGTATCTTCACCTCCTGGCATTTCACTTCCTTGTGCTCTTCTCTCCTTCCCAAAAAATATACGCCAATATTTTTTGTTTTCATGGAAGGAGCCGAAAACCCAATTAGTTGACGATGACGACGTCGATGCCGGCATTTGACATCACAGTAAACGAAACTGACTGACTAGACCTTTTGGCACCAGATACCCATCGAAAATTCTACTCCAAATTGTATTTAAAAAATACATCAAATGGTGGTCATCTATATTTTTGATTCGCTTAGATTTCCCTTACTTGCAATCGATAATCAAATCAAAAAATAATGGTGGACAAAACTAGATTGACTTTGTATTTATTTATATGTTGGTAGGTTACGGGCTTTTTATTTTCCGGAGAATGGATGCGGAAGTTATTATGTTCTCTATTTCATTTTTCAGGTTGATCAAAGTTTATGGGGGAAACACCTACATAAGTAAGAAATTTTGGAATATAAGTTAAATTATCTCTTATTTTGAAAAAGCAGTTGATTGAGTACATAAGAGTATTGAATAATTATTTACTAAGCGTTCTTTATTTTTGCAAGTAATAAAGATACTTTGCATTGCTTATCGGGTCTATCACTCTGTCTTTGTGCCGCCCACAAATCTATATGGAATGTCGAACATTTTCTACCGCCTTCTGCCCACCCCACTTATTACAATTTTGTGCCCTGATATTTCTCAGGCTTTTCTCTTTGGTCATTTGCACACTTTACATGGCTCCGCCTTGTAGTCCCAGCGGAGGAGGACATTTGTCTGGTTGTCCACCAATGTGTCCTGCAGCCATATTATACCGCCCAACGTTTCCGTTTCCTCCTTGGTTCGGACTTGGGCTCCTACTCCCAGCCCGCTTTTCCAACAAAGCTGTCAACAAATTAACTGTGACGCTTATGGGGAAGCGGACATATGGGTGGGGTCTATAAAGAGGGGGGAAAGGACCGGTGGGAGAAGGGGAGAGGACTGTTTTCAGGACGATTGGGCTCGACATGCTTGGCATGTTTTGTTGCCCAGTTTTAGGCGAGAATATGTGTCGTAAATTTACCCCCGCATTTCCCAAAGGGACCAAACTGCCAGCTGCTTTTGGCCACAAATATTGAACAATTAGCTCTGCTCATGGCAAACATTTACTGGTGATTTAAATTTTTCTCCCCATTCTAACCGCCCGGGGAGTTCTTTAAATGCCTTTTTAATCTATCACACTGAGGGACCCTTTCATTAAAGAGCATTCGCAATTCAACGTTATTTTTGGTGTTGGCAATTGCTGGGGCTTATAAACGATATATATTTTTTATACAAATAATTCTGGTACGTGTGGTAATGATGCCGACACGTGACAAGGCGACAACTAGGGAGAGCAGAAAAGGCAGACGGAGCGTAAAGTAGACAAAAGGCGCTGAGATATATTTTTGGGAATATTTATTATGGCAGCCTGCGAAGGTGTATAAATTTGCATGAGAAACTGACTGGAAGAAGGAAACTCTGAAGCGGTGTATCATGTGTGTGAGTGTGTGTGTGTCTATGTGTGTGTGTGAGATCCTTGAGCAGGAGAAAAGCACTGCATAAACAAATAAACAAACAATACATAAATTTTTGAGACCAACGAGAAATGTATGTTCGGCTCCTTGTGTCGAGCACGTTCTCCTCCTTTTTTCCATTCCATTCTTTGTCGCCTGACAATGTTCTTGGCTTTTTGACGTTGTCCTGCTGAGCTCCTTGACTATTGTTCTTGTTTTTGCGGTGGCTTGACATTGGCTTTGATAACAATAATAATCATAATAATAAGAGCCTATAATAACAATCATTTTGTGACCCCTAAATGGTATACACCTTAGCTCAGGTCCAACCCCCTTTTATTAACGAACACAATTCAAGGTATTTTTTATAGACTGTATATTTTATTTTATTTGTTCTACAAAATTTCTTTATTTATGACAATATTTATATTTATAACAATATTGAGAGGCCATACATCATTGTCGTCTTAGGAGCATCTGCAATAAATAGGAAATAAAAACATTTATAAAATTAGACCAAATGTTTATTCACAGTTAATAAAATGTATTTTTTGTATTTTTTTATTTATAGGTGATGTCAATGAACCGAAAACTTCTGAAGAACCGAGGAAACAGAAAAATATAAATAATGGTTATGTTTCAAAACGTGAGTATTGTAATAAACATTTAATAATGCTGGTACTAATATTTAAAGAACTCTTATTAAAGTATGTTTATAAAACTAAGAGATATGCAGTTATTTAATAAATATACAAAAATGTTTTTATAAGAAATAAAAACAAAATAGTGCTGTAAGGGATTGATTTAATTTAACATATATCAAATGGTTAACAATTACTATTTCGGATGTTAAATGTTTGGTAATGCCAATTATTACCTGAAGTCTTAAATTAAGACACATTAAAATCGCTAGAACAAAATTATAAAATGCTGTTTGCCGAAAAATACAAAATATCGATGTCTGTTAAACATGTTAATGCTGACTAATAATATATATTATCAATATAATTGATAAGACATGAATGAATAATGATCGCTAAAACCAAATTATTTAACCTGCTGCCTTTTAAAATCCGATGCACACATGACCCTAATAAAAAAAAAACCAACCCATTCAATTCCTTAATATTTTAAGTTTAGTACGTATGGCTGTTTTAAAGATATTAGAATTTTTATAGACACTATAACAAAAAATACAAAACCAATAAAAAGATTACGACTTTGGTTAATTTTAAACAATAAAATGCCAAATTAAACAGTTGAAGCATACTTTTCAAATATATAAGAAGATTAGTTCAATAGTTTATCGTAGAATAAACATTTCACTTTTAAATTTCTAACTTTTAAAAGTGAAATATTCATTCATTACAGAATTCTACGATAAAATGTTTTTTTTAAAAGAGAAATGTTCGTTCATGACAAATTATTATTTTATATTTAAAACACAGGTACAAGAAGTTCAGTAAGGTACTTTTGTTTTAGAGTAGATTGATTGTTATGAATAAAAAGTTACATTTATTAATTTCTTACAATTGTAAGAAAATAGAATAAAAATATTGATGAAAATTCGATCAACGACACACAGAATTGGCTAGCAAATAGACAGTAAGCATTGGAATTTCCTCACACTGGTCATGCAAAAGTCTTTCGGTTGGCTATCACATTTCCATCTCTTGCTCATTTGTCAGGACTTGTCAAATCCGGTCAACAACTTAGCACACCCTGAGTTCTACCCTAAGGGTTTATTTTTTAGCCATCCCTCTTTTTTTCGATTATCAATTCGCTTACGTGCCAAGGCGGACTTGAGAAAGCTTTTCAAGTGTCTAGACTTCTGACAACTATGGAATGAATGCAGTAAACAGTTGGCCAAGCATATTTGCCTTTCACTCAAAGGACCCTGGGAATGAGTTGGGGTGATTTTGATCTGTTCAGAAAAAGAACGACGTATCCTGGCTTAATTACTGCGCTTGGTTGGACGGGGAAAGCCCCCAATCGAACTGATTTGATTGTGGGCCGGCTCGTTTAATGCAATATGCCCCATAAAGAAGCCTTTTGTGTGCGAGTGTGAGTGTCTCCGCACCGAATGCGGGTCCTTTCAAAAACTTTGTAAACCGGTCAGGGATATCCTTGTCATACAGCACACACACAAAAGCAACAAATTAAACTGTTCCTATTTGCAAATGAATTGTGCGTGGCGTAATTTCGCAGCAAAACTTTCTAAGGGATAAGGCAGGATCGATGTGATGGTTTGCACAGGGCACACACGTTCCTTCCGCTTGAAATAAAATAAGTAGTATAATACAGAAGGCAACTTTCTGCCACCGAAATTGAAATGAAAGAAAAGGATTCTTGAGCAAAACAAAAAAATCTTTGTATCTCTGCTGATATCTCTTTGTGCGTGTCCTGTTGTGTGTGTGTGTGTGTGTGTGCGAGTGTGTGTCTGTGTGTGAGTGCTGGTGTCCTGGCCGTAGAAACTTTTTGTGAGGGCCCAGGTCCTTTCTGGCGTTTCATACGCTCAATTGCTGGTGGTTAGCCGAGCCCGGCTGCGTGTTCTGGTCGACAGTCAATTGAAAATGAAATTGGTAAAAGTTAGCAGAAACAGAACCGAAAACTCGAGCCACCGCCTCGATGTGTGTGGCATCTGGGCATCTGTTCTTTTGAGATGTCGAAGGGGAGTGAGAGCTGGTTTACGTGCGGACAAGCATGCATAATGAGCCCCACGATCCTTTTACCTGGATGCGGGTTACCTTTGCAAATTAATACTAAAGAGACGCGTAAAAGTATGCAACGCCAAGTAGCAAGCAGCTACGTGCCTGCTGCAGGGTGTCCCTGTTTCGCCGAACTCTTGTTTTATGAATACTTTTCCCTACTTTACTCTTTGATCATAAACCAAAAAAAAAATATGTACGAAAAGTTGCTTTTGTTTGGCGCATATTTTATCAATGGACACGTCCTGTTGTTGGCAATTTTTATAGATTCCATTTTTGAGTGCATTTGCTTGTTGCGTTGACTACGCTTATTCCCCTATATTTTGTGTGCTTTGTCATTTTTTACGATTCATCGGCGAACAGTTTGGCTCATACACACTTTGTGACAGATTGTAGAAGTTACTAAGTTTGGTGCAGTGGAGACAAGGATTCTTTCCGGATGGGATTAACAGGATAACGTTTAAGAGTAAACATAAAATGTGTGAAGTTTGCCACAGATTATTAAAAAATCACTTTAAGTCCGAGTTTCGTTTATAAATCGGAGATGTATTTACTCAAGGAAGATAGAATAAACAAAACCTTTGTGTTTAAAGGAAAAATTGCTTTGCTGAGAAAAAATGGAAAAATAAATTTTATCGGCAGAAAAAAAAGTAAAAGCATAATAGATATATTTTTGTACGATTTTTTGCAGATGTTTTCTTATACGATTTGGCTTGCCGTTGTGATTATGATATTATTATATTTCTACAAATGTACAGACTCGGAACATAAAATTATTCTTTTTCCCACTGCTTTTTTAAGGCTTAAAAAAAACCATATTTTTATCTTTATACTTATTCTGTTATGTTGCCTGTCGATAAAAAAAACTTTATCCTTAGCAGGACGTTTAATAGCTTAACTTGCCAAAACATTTCTTAACTTTTCACGAATTTTGATGTCAAATTTTTGTTTTTAATGGATATACACTTAAAATGTAATTTTCAAAATTACTTACTTTTCATAAAAACTCCAAAAGCCAGCAGATAGTCATCATTGTTAAAATCAACTTTGCCTCGACTTATTATTTTCACATCTGAAAAGTAAAGAAAAGAAAAGATAGAAATATTTTTGCTTATAAATTCTGCATAAGTATAAATGTGGTAATAATTGCGAAGTATAAAATATTTTCATTTCGACATTTCTCTCGTTCGTTCCTTAATTTTTGTGGAGAATTTATGTCAAAGCAAAATGCTGTTTGCTTTTCCATTTGCCTAATTTTGTTTGCAATTGATAACGGAGACATTTTTTTCTATTTGCAATTCAAAGTTTTTAGGTCTGAAATGGGATACAAATGCAATTGAATTTTTTTGTTTTAGCTTTTTCTGAACATTTATGCAAATGAATTTGATATCGAACATTTTCATCTGGAATTCGATTTTAGTTTCTGCTGAATATTTTCCAATGGAATATGTATGAATATGCCTATCTGACTGGCATAGTTGTTAATCCTAATAAATGGTGACATGGTAATTGTTTGTCAATAGTGAAAATAAACAATAGGTGTGCCCGAAATAATTAAATTCCTTTTTGTATGCTATGCTTCAAAAGTAAATTCACATGCAAATTAATAGAGTTTCACATTATAAAAGCTTTTGACTTTTACCCCGACGTTGTAAGCCCCCATCAACATTTTTTTATTTTACAGAAAACTAACATTATTTCAAATGTTAAAAACTCAGCAGAAAAATACAATTTTTTTAAAAAGATCGAAATTTTTTTTTTGTTTAAATGGCACTTGAAATATTGGTATTGTTGTGATTTAAATGTCCAAATAACAATAAGTGATTGACAAAGAACCACAATGCGCGGTTGCAAAAAGGAATTTACGTGTTGTTTATATGGCACTCAAATAAATTAATCAGCTCGATTTTTATGTTTATCACTCTCTAATTGCATTTATTGTGTTGTAGGAATTTTACGGACAGTCCCGCAGCCCCTTTATTTTTGTGGCATTATTAGCAAACGCACTCGCATACAAAAGAAATCGCACATAAAAATTTATTACGCCACGCCCAGCACTCCGAACACCGCCCCAATTGTTCCACGTCAAAGCCGCATAAAAATAAATACAAATAAGAGGGCGCGAAAGTAACGAAAAAAAGGAGGAAATAATATCTTTGTGGCGGGATACTCACATGAGCAACAAATGCAGTTCATCGGCAGATCTTCCATTTTCTTAGCTTATTGTTTGGGTATTTTTGGCAGTTTTTCCCACGGCGGCTGTGTCGTTTACATATCGTTTCGTTTTTGGCCCTCTTCTCCAGTTTCTGGGCCACGTTGCGCTGTCTAAACGATTTACGACACTTTTGCCAACTGCCTGACGCACACATTTGCAATATTGTTTGTTTGTAAGTTGGTGTGTGTGTGCGGGGGCGAGTGTCTGTGATATTAGCATTAAACAAACGCGCACACAAACACACAGGAGTTAACTTGGCCAACAGGCAACACAAAAATGCCACACACGTTCGTTTTTATTATGTTAAATGTCTCCTGGGACCTCGAACATCAGCATCTGCAAGTTGTTTCCATCTGTTTGGTTGCTTTCTTCTTTCTCCTTTCTCTGTTCCCCTTTCTCCTCTTCTTGGCTTTTGCTAACTGTCACTTGGCTTGTCACATTTCACAATCACTTAGACGGCAGGATTAAAGCAGGAGCGCGCCAAAAAGTATGCTACCCAGCAAAATTAGCACAGGACAATTGGTTCTCGCTTTTTTCGAACTGTTCTGGTTCGGTTTTCTGCGAAATGTCCTGCCTGTGCGTCCTTTTAGCCGATTTCAGCTTACTGCCCGCCGCTCCAGTTGAGACTGACGACTGGCGAACGACGGTCAAAGTCAATGGCGGGTTTTTCGTGGATGCGATTCGTTTTCACCTTCGTCGGTGAGTTCGGTTCGCTTTAAAACGAACATTTCCGATTTATCAACGGTGAAAGCTCATTTTCACCCTTAGCCTACTCTCTTTTTGTGAGTTTTTGCTGAGAAGGACTTAGCTGCTTTTATCTCATCGTAAACAGTTCTCTTAGGTCTTATGTTTCTAGTAGAAACATCTCTCAAAATTTGATTTCGAGTTGAGCTAAAATATGAGTAATGATACAAAGGCCCCTGTTAACATTGGAGTCTTTTAAATGCGTTTACAGATCCCATTCTAACCATTTCTCTTAGACTCAGTGAAACGAGTCGCATGGTCCCAGCTAAAATGGCTCAAATTTGATTTTGAGTTGGGTTTCACAAACTAAAAGTGACTGTTAAAATAAGTTTAAGCATCTAAGAGAATTTTTCTTTCCTCTCCACTGTTATGGAACAAAAATCCTTAAAATATATTAAACTCAATGTTGAGGAAGGCAGCTCTGCTAAGAAATAGTTTCTTTTTTAAATTTTTAAAATTTTTTTTTGGGTTTGATTAAAATTTAATTTTTTGAAAATTAATAATGGCTGTTAAAATACAATTTAGTTTTACAAAGTTCTATCGTAAAATATAAATAAATCTCCGTGGACGAATTTTTAAGTTAAAATTATAAACTCAAAAAGTGCTCAAGAGCTGTTCTTGCCAAAAAATCTCTCCAATTGTTACGCTGTTAACCTTTTCTGAGTAGTTCATTTTATTGAGCATTGCTTCGTGCGAAACTCACTTTTGAGTGGATGGCATCGTCCACTTTTTCTCTTTCATCGCTCATACGTTCGGCATCCGAATTTGCTCGGCTTTTCCGCTCTCTGGTAAATCCACCACACTCGACTCGGTCGGAGCATCCTCGTGCTCGCTGGAGGACCCTTCGGGTCGAGTGGCGACACACAAACGCACACACTTGACTCACGGAAAAACACGAGCACGGCTGCTCCTAGCCTTAGCCAATCGTAAAAGTTTTGTACGTATTTAGTACAATTTCGGGATTTGGCAGGATGTAACGAACGTGTAAGAAACAGAGCGCGTCCTCTTCACCGTGTGCGATAATCAACAACAAGCGACGCGACAACAAATTGTATATTCAAAAAATCTGTAAAAATCTAACAAATCGTTTGAAGCTGTTTTCAAGTGATATAACGAAATATATGGATATATAATGCAATAGCAAAGAGAAAATCTATAGAAATTCGCCGGCAAAAAAGTGATTTTAGTCAAGTTAACCAAAAACCAAATCGTCGAAGTCTTCGGCTTGCCTCGGTTCTACAATGCTCCCCCGCCCCCCTTTCTTGTACTCGTATGTGTATATGTTTTTGTGAGCGTGTTTTGCCGCAAGCCGGTTAAAAATTTTCTATATTTACACCACCCACAAGTTGAGCTAAATTTCCCGTGAAACATAATTAACGAAGAACAACCAAAGCCGCCGATAATACCTGGCAGAAAAAAAAAATTGGTAAAATCTATAGAAGAAAAATTATCAGAACCTTTGTGTGTGTGTGTGTCCCGGATGGCTTTATATTACGTATAAATAAAGATAAAGTCCTTATCGTTTGGACCAGCTAATAAGAAACGCCAATCTTCTCCCTTTCGAGATGGAGATTGAAACCATTGCCCAGGGAAGAGAATCTTTTTTATTTCGGGGTCCCCATCCTTTCTTCAGTAATAGTGTCGTTTCCTTTATTTGTCCTTTTATGTTTACCTTTTTTTTTGTGTTCCCTCGTTTCGTCGTGGTTTGGTTTAGTTTGCTCGCACACAATTGAAAATTCAATTGATTTACAAAATGAAGTTTACTGGTCGACAGATACTTTTTATCTATTTTCATTTGCAGTTTTACGAGCAGCTACCATTTTTTTTCTTTCCTTGCCTGCTGCCTTCGGGCTGACTTGATTTTGGCTTAAAGCAAAACCGTTGGCAATTTTTCACAGTTCCTTTGCGATTGGGTGGGCCTTAAGGGGTATCTGCAGTTTGGTGCGAAAAAACCGCTGCCTTCGAGAAGGATTGTTGTGGCTGATGTTTTCGTTGGTTTCCGATTCGGGTGTGCCGAGTGTGTGTTTGTGATTGGAGCGGCCTAAAATCGTTTTAGGACCAGCTGCGAAGTGATTTCCAGCAACGGAAAAAAAAGGACTGCAGTGTGTGTGGAAAGTGGGTTCTGCAGATTGACACAGTTATGTTCTCGGCGAGTAATGGGAAATCCTTGGCAAGAGCTCAAGAAAACTTAAGTTTTCTTTGGGGCTGACCTTACAAGTGCTTGACCAATTTTTATATCTTGGTTAAAGACCCAGTCCGAATTTATATTAAATTCAGAGTCAAATAAGATGATGAAGTAATACAGTATTTTATTCTTAATATTGAAAGTAAATTTTTCAAATGATGTACAAATTTCGAGTCCTTATTTTTGCTTAATCCTTTTTTTTAATTTCTAAGCCAAAGAAATTCTTTACTAAGTGTGCTCTTGTGAAAGAGCAATGTTTGTGCTCTTGTGAAAGAGCAATGTTTGATGAAAATCCAGAGTCCTTTAGTTCTATTTGGTTATGTCAAAGAATTTAATAAGCATAAAAGCTATTTGTAGCAATTGAGATTCCTTTGAGTAGGTAGAAACCAGAAATATCAGATAAAACCACTGGCTTTCTTTGAATTCTAACTTAGCTGAACTACATTTTTAGAATGCTAGTTATATTGCAATTGCCAAGCCGATTCGGCTGTGATATCAAAGCTGTTCTCAAAATGCAAGCTATGTAGCAGCAAGGTTGCACAAAACTTCTTTGTGAATTAATAAAGCTAATTTAACCTTTCGTGTAAATGCCTCCTTAATGCTCATTAAAGTACTTTTGGATTTTAAATAGCAAAATGTAAAGAATTTTGTTAATACTTTTATTTTGCTCAACCTAAAATGGTTTTTACTACTTGCCTGAAGGAACATTCCCCGTTTTTGTGCCAAGTGTTTTTTTTAATAAGGAGAAATGACTTTCTTTTCAGTCAGACATGAATAAAGGTTATAAACCAAACCCGTTCTCATCTGCCAGAGTAATATATTATGCATACGCCACGTATAATGAATACCCAAAATAGCCTTCGTATATAAAGAGAATTATTGTGGAAACCAGAAATCATTAGATCTTGTTGTCAACAGCTATAACATTTGAAGCCACAGGATATTTTATGGCTACCATTAACCTAATTGAAATGATATCCGTGATATATCATTCCAAGGCTAAAACATATGTGTTTCGGGGCTAATTAGGTGCTGACCAACCAGAGATTACAATGCAATTTGTTTATTATATTAAAACGTGGATAGTTAATAGATTGATTACTGATGAATAGGGGAACTGAGTTTCCAGAAATGCTAATAGAAAATTTTCCACTTACCTTTTCCTTACGGGGCTGAGCTAAAACCCAATTTCAACGTGGCCTCTTCAGTTTGTTCAAATAGCGTTTTACCAAACGTTCGTCATGGCGTGGCTGGTATTATATATATACATATATAGGCGTCTGATCGGCCACGCCCACGCTTTCCCTGGTTGTTGTTGACGTTTACAATTTGGTGTTGAAAACTTCAGCCGGCAATTGGGTAATACTTGCGATGATGGCGTTGGTTGGATGACTGCAGCAATCCTGCATTAAGTACCCGCCTGTGTGTCTGTATTTGAGCGAAGGGGTTTGCAACAAAGAAATTTTAATTTATATAGAATGAGTTGGGGGCGTTGTGAAGTTGGGAAGGTAGTACCTTTCACTCCCTCTGCAGTCGTCAACATTCCGATGTTCGTGCACTGTGCTCACAGTGCACTCACTCACTCGCACATGAACACCAAAAAAAATCCAATTATTTTAAAACTTTTGACAACTGCAACAACAAGCAAGCGTTGCGATGCGAGGCTATGAAAACAATAAGAAAACTGACTGCCAGCCAGAGGCAACAAAAACAATATATATAGAGGAGAAAGTCGAAAGTCCGCAAAAAATCAAGCAGAAAAGAGTGTGAGAATGGTTGAAAAGGGTTGCCAGCCATTATAACTTCACTTGAAAAGTTTAATTGATTTTTACAAGTGCATATATATGTAGATGGACGTATGGAAAGGGATTTTGTGGGGGGTCAGCCAGCCTACCTGCAGTCGTGGTTTTTTACTCTTTTTCGTTTAGCTAAGTGGGTCTATAACTTGGTGTAAACAAAGTAGATGCAAAGGGGTAACAAGGGGTAACAAGAAAAGAAATCAAAAGCAGAATTGCCTCATGAACTGAGGTGCAAATTGGTTAGGCTCTTCCAATTGGTTTGGTTTTTTCTTTACTTTTCTTTTTGGTTTGTTCAATTCTTGCCTGACTTTTAGGTTTTTCTTTTGGCTGCTAAACCTGACTTTTTAATTGCTGCTGAGTGTGCTCCTGTTACTGTAATTATTGGGTTTGCCTTTGAGGGATTTGCTTTTAGGTGATTGCCTTAATGAGTGCTTCACGTTAGGCAAAGAGCTTGGAACCGATGCAATTTACCGTGATTAAGTTTATTCGCAGCAGAGCATTTAACTGAACTCCATTGCAAAGGCACATATTCTGTAATTTAGTTGTGGATTTTACAGTCAATTTAGATGAGATCTCAAATTTGGTTCCCTTTATTTAGGCTTAAGAGTACTTGGTACGAAACTTGATTTTTTGTTTAGTTAATTACTTGGAAATATCAATTTCCAACCATACTCAAAAATAGTTCACATTGGTAGTAAAGTATAATTCTTTAGGTTTTCAAACTGTCAAGTAATCTTTTATATTCTGAAAATATATTATCTTTATGGGCTTTTGTAATTATGTTTATTTTAAGTTCAACTGATTGAATTTCAAATGAATTTGTTATATTTCCTCGACAACACAATTTGTTTTTGAATTTTTAAAGCACATTTCAAAATTTATTTGTTTTTCTCAGAGTCAGGCATTTATTGTTAAAAATATATTTGTTATTGAATTTTGCAAGCTAAACGAGTCCAATGGATTTTCACTTTTCTCCTTTCGCCACAAAACCACACACAAAGGTCTTTGACAATTTAAGCCAGGTCGACTGACTTTTATCCTTAACAATTGTTTTTTCCTCTTTCTCCCCTTTCTTTTGTGCGTCCCTTTTTTTTTTGCAGGATCCAACCGGCAAACAGCATTGAATCGCAACAAAACAAAAAATAAATAAACCAATAAGACAAAAGAATAAACTGCATATCTCAGATTATATTTTAGATATAAATCATATAAATATAAGAGTTCTTTAAGTATTAAGTTCAAGCTTAGGCAGGTAAGGGTATTTGGTCAGATAAGTAACAACAGCTTCCCTCCACATGGTAACCACAATATGATGGCGATATCATCGCTACGACGACTGTAATATACTTGGCGATTGGAACTACAAAATGTCGACAACAATCAATATGTGTGATCAACAACGACAACAACAAATTTTACAACTGAATGCGACGTGACGACAACAATTGCAAATATTTATAACGCATACGACATGTTGCTATCATGCCAATAATGATGATGACATCGCATTTACTAACACATCTTGTAATATCCGATGATTTTCGGCTTGCGAAAATGTATTTAACGAACGATTGAAACACTGATGTTTAACTACGACTACAAAATAATATAAAATCAATTACAAAACACACGCACCCTTGACACAAATACACACACCAAATACACCTCCACTTTCCCACAAAAAAAAAAAAATTATTTGTGTTGATTTTTCCTATCGACTTGGCTTTTTGGCACCTGCAGCAAAAGCTAAAGTGCCATTTGGCGAACGAGTGAGTGTGTCCGTCAGCCAAAGAGTAAGTCTGACAGAGACATAGCCCGTACTGTACTGTGTAAATAAAAGCATTTAAAAGTTATTAACCATTGTTGTTGTTATCGACTGTCGATCCCCCCAATTTCCGACGCAAATATATCGAAATAATGGGTCTGCAGATGACAGCAGCCAGTCCAATTGCTGCTTCCAGCCTATTAGTGTTGTTCTTGCTCACCTGGACGCCTACTAACGTCGATGCATCCCGTAAGTATTCTTACTAAACTCTCCTTAAAAATGAAAATTATGCCTAAGAACTATTTTTATATACTTGACATTTTTTTTTCTCTAGCCGTATTTATTCCGCCACTTTACACGCAAGTTAGGCTAAGTTTTCGTTAAGTTCGCTCTTAATTTTGAACATTCTAGCCAGTGAGTTCAACTTTTAAGTGGAGTTGAGTTTACTTGGATTTCAGCTAAAGTTCGCTCGGTTCAAGTGTTAAATTTAACTTGAAGAGCATAATATTTATAAAGCTCAAGTATTCTAAAAATAAAGAAGAATTTTTTAATCAGTTGAAGCTCAAATTAGCCAAAGCGGAAACCAGGCAACTAACTTGAAAATTTATAATTAAAAGTGATGAATAAGGATGTCGATAAGTTTTCCTAACAAATATGGCTGCACAGTTTTCTTACTAATTAGCATGTTTTAAGCATATTAAACCACAAAATAGCAACTTGTATGTTTAATAAAGAAAACTGAACTTAAAAAACAAAATAAATCTTACTGTCTATAATTTAATAGAAAAACCGGAAAATTAAAATTAGTGTCTTCCCCCAAAAGCACTGCCCTAGTATTCTGTACATTCTTGCTAATTAGTAATCATAGAATTCCTGTTTTTCCCTTTGCATACATTTGAAATTCAATTACCAATGCCACCTAAGTCCAATTCGCTCCACTGAAGCCATTTTCGTCACTTAAGAGAAAGGAAAAACAAATAACAATCAAAGTGTTGACATTTCAGAATTGCAGTCAAATGTGCCTCATATTTTGCGCCAAGGCCTTTTGTGGAAGTGTCGAGGCTGACTTCTGCCTCCTGGCGCTATCCACTCGCCGTGGCACTTACCTTTCATAGACGCTTCATTTCATTTTGAGGGTTGGGAGGGGAAATGGAAAATGGGAATGGGAATGGGTGGCATGAAGCGGGGTACGTGGAGCGATAAACAAGCTGCAGGGGACAGAGTCAGAAAAACAGGCAACACAAACATTGCACATCCTGATGTATTTTCTGGTTTTGTTGCCTTTTTATTTGTTGTCGTTACTGGAGCTGCTGCTGCTGCTTTTGCCTGGTTAGCCTGCAGTTTGCAGTTTGCAGTTTGTCGCACCTCTTTTTGTGTATGTGGCATTAAATTGAAATTTATGCGGCACTTTGCCGCGTGAAATGTTTGTACAACTCGTTGCGGGTTGCGGCTTGCTGGTGTTTTTTTTTCTCTCTGTGTTTTTGGTGTGCTCCCCTTTTTGTTTTGTTGACAGACCGACAAACTGTTGGACAGCATTGCAGGGGAAAGTATCTAAAAACATATGCAAAACTGTTTGCTGTTTGCCATGTAAATGGTTTTTGGGCACCCCCACAAATCCAGCCCACTTCCAGCTTTTTTCCGGCCCTTCCGTCCGCCCACTTTTAGCCAGCTAATTTGTCGTTTGTTGGAAATTATGACACAAAAGCCCCGCTCGACAATTGCCGACTTAACTCAACTGGCGCGCTCTGTCCAGCTCCGAAATATATTTCACGCAAAGGGAACTTATTTCACTTTTGGTTTTTGCAACAAGTTTTAATTAATTTGCCGCAACTCCAGGCTCCAATGCTCCAATCTCTTGCTTTCCTTTCATTCCACTCATCAGCGGCGAAAAAAAAAATGAAGGAGGAAAAAGTTGATGCTACGATAATTTGAAAAGTTTTCGTTTAGACAGCGAGTGGGAGCAACAAAAAAAAAAAAAAACACAAAAAAAAATGGGAATGTGGAACAGCAAATGTCAGAGCGACGGCCTGGGAAAATCGCTTCCTAATTTAGAGGCGAACGGCACTAAACTATATGTGCGTACACCCATATGCTATATTAAGCCGCAAATAAATGCCGAGCCATAATTAACATATAGCAAAAGTTTTCCCTCCAAAGCCGCAAGTTAAACTACGCGAGGGCGGAAAAGTGTCTGGATGAAATATGGTTAAAGTCGAATTTCGCTCGTGTTTGCTTTTGTGGGTAGAAGTAATCCGAAATTGATAACTTTCAGCTTGATGGAGTTCGCCAAGCGAAAGGTAATTAAACAGTAGACGTGAGAATAATCGTTGGGGGTAGGAAAATTCCAAGGCTGGCAATCACAAATCAATTCGAAAAGTTTTCCTATGGTTATTAGGGTGTTCGGGACTTTTTATCTTAGTATATGGATATACGAAAAAAAAAAGAAAAGTGTTAAAGAAAACTATTAAATACTATTAAAAATAGGCATATATTTTTTGATATTTATAAACAACATTAAAGAATGTAAAATATCTGTTAGTCAGTCATTAAATATTTCAAACAGTTTCAGTCAGATTTCTCAGGCTACAAGTTCAAATTGATTTAACAATATAAAATTTCAGGATATTAGGAAAATTCCTATCCCGAAATAAAGGCAGAACGCCCATCAATTGTATTTCCTGGCAGTTGGGCAAATGGCAAATGTCCGAAAGAAAATGCGTGTGCAACTGGCTAATGCCGCATATCATTATTATAGCAGACATCCCATATAGAAATACTCACGATTCGCATATATCTGAGTTGTTCAACAATAATAATGTCCTGGCATTTATCACATTTTTTTTCGCGTTGCTCGCTGCCGGACAAGTGACCAGCTAAAGTGGCTCTAAAATTTCAGTGCCCAAATGAGTGGAGGCCCCACCTCCCACTTAGTGGGTTACAAAACAGGAGAAAAAAAATAAGAGGAGCGACGGAAGAAAAGACGGAATGAAAGAAAGATAAATAAATGTTGGCAACAACAAAGAGCAAAGCGCCATAAATCTAAATAACAAATTTTTACGAGAAGCGAGACCATAAATAAGATGTTTGTTGCGGCCTAGCGAAAAATAGTGTGGACCTCTGAGGGGGGATCCCGAAATTGTACGGACCATTCCACATTTCCCATTTCCCAGAGGTTGTCTCTGGCCAAGCGGCAACAATTCATGAGAGTTCTGTTAATTTAATATTATTACTTTTCATTACAACAAGGCACATCTCTTTCCTCTTTTTTTTTGGCCGAAATGGCTGTTAGTTTTTTTTTATTTATATGTTTTTTGGGGCAAGGGCATAGGAATGCTGCCCCAAAATGTCAACACATTAATGTGAGAGGAGTCGGCCGCCTTAAGATAAATCAACATTTATCTGCGGCCATTGCTGACAATTGAAAATGACCGTCTATATCTTACGGCTAATTATGGCCTATTAAAAGTACGAAATGTATTTTTGGCAAAAAGCCCATATTTATCAATGTTGAAAGGAAAACCAATGTGGCAATCTAAATAGGAATTCATAAAATGTTGATGGTTTGTATTATCTTATAATTTTGCAAAGTCTTAAGAAGAATTGTAAATATTATAACCATTATTATACTTTCTAATCGAGTAAATTTTGTTTTTTTTATTTAAGAAATATATAAGCAACATGAACCTACTTTTACTTTTACTTTCTTCGCTTAAATTGTTTGACTTAAAAACCTTAAAGTAACATTTTATGCAAATACTTGCATTTGGCTTTTAACTGTCTCAGGGACAGTTATTTTCTGGACCACTTTTACTGACCGTTTAATTAGAAAAAATGTTAATTAAATGCTTGGCTGAATTCGTACTTGACTTGTTCGGGGTGAATCGGTGTGTTTTCGGTGAATTTGGCACTTGTTCGTTTGTTTTACTGCCGTTTGCTGACGCCGGAAAGTATGCCACCAGCACCCACGGCCATGAATACTTATACAGATAGCTACACTCACAACACGATGACAATTGTTTGCCCATATGTCCCAGTCATATTTTCGACAAGCCGCAAAAAAACACAAAAAAAACAACCGCAGAGGGCAGTGAAAAACTGAACATTTTGCCGCGAACACTTTTCATGTAAATGGCGAAAAATAAAAGTTGGTCGGCGGAGGAGTGTGTGCTAAATGATTCATGAGTCATATGTGGACCGCGAATGTGGAGATTGAAGACTGTAGACTGTGGACTGCAGAATGTGTGTGGACGAGTGTGTTTGCGTTGGGCAGAAAAGTGCTTAACTCGTAATTTTTGTTAGCGCTACGTGCAAATAAGGCCACTGAGGCCGGACAGCTTTTCCGCGCTTTTCGCTTTCTCCTTCTGCCCTTTCTCCTTTCTCCATTTCTCCTCAGCTCACTGGGCTTTCTACTCCTGGTTTTTTCTTCTATTCCCTCCCACAGCAACAATTTGAGTGCATTTTATTGTAGTTGTGTGTGCTGGCTGCGCATGAATATTGCAGCTGATGAGCCCCTGAGCAACGGCAAAAAGGGTCAAAACTTTTAATTAATGTTTATGGCTGCACTGCGGTACCGAGTGACTCGCAAGCCTTTTAAGTTAAATTTATAAAACAATTTTTTTTCCGCTCGGTTTTCATCTTTGTCTTGGCTTCGGCCTAAGACCACAGACTTTGTTAAATTTTAATTAATATTTTCGGGAAATTTTCCCATGTGACTCAAACCAATTTAATCGATTAGGGGAGCTTGGTTTGTACAAATAAAATATTCAAGGCACACTTTCAAGGGTGCTGATGGTGGCGTAAAAAAAAGTTTTTCTTTTATTTTTTATTCTCATAATTTAGTACTTGCGTGGGTGTGTGATTAAAGTTACTTTATGAGTTCTTTTTGATTTGAATTATTATCAATTTATAGCTTATATACAGCTATGATTATATTAATGGTAGTAGTATTAATAAGAGACTCATTTCAATTACCAAGAATGTCTTTTGAGCAATAAATAAACTTTTTTTCCATATTGTAAAGCTTACTGTATAAGTTTTCTTCATTCAGTAAACATAATTATTATAAGAATATTAAAAAAGTTAGTTAACGTCTTGTTGAACTAATAAAGAAAATATATAAAAACAACTTTATGGTATAAAAGCTAAGCGTATAATGGCCTAGTTAATAAATTAAATTTGCGAGATACAGCACTTTAAGGATATTGGTAGCACAGTTTTAGGTAAACAATCGTTCCGTCAGCAATCTTAACTCATCTCTCCACTTTGCCATATTTGGCCCAGACATGCGTGTGTTTCGCTCAATTTTGTGTTGTTCCTTCTTGTGTTTTTTTTTGTTTTTGGACTTTCTTTCCGCACGCAGGGGAATAATTACAAAATTTATGAGCACGACAAGGGGCGTGGTCGGTCTAATAATTGTCAATGCGGGGGTGGAGGTTCAGTTGGGTGAGGTTGGAGCTCATAAAACTGAAGTAGTTGTAGTTATGGCTGTTATTGTAGCTGCCGCTGTTTGTTGGCTGATTTGCATGTTGTTCGTTTCATTTTGGGGTTTGGTTTGCTTTGGTTTGGTTTGGCTTCGCTTTTTTTTTTTTTTTTTTTTTTTTTTTTTTTTTTTTGGTTTTTTCTTTTATGGGGCACACGCCAAGGGGTTAAACCGGCACGCGCTGGAAAATCTAGAATTTTGTTTGTATTTTTGTTTCCTTTTTTTTTTTTTTTGGTTTTAATATAATGTGCATTTTAATGTCATTATTTCTGCGTCGCTTTAAGATGGAAACGGTTGAATAAGAGTCGTGGGGAACAAAAACCACCAATGCAAATTGTGAGCATGAAAGACCAAAACAAATTATACCGAAGAAGAGAAAGCGGACAATGTTGGGGGTAAAAGTGAGCTATTTTTTTGTGGCACATAAAAACGGCAACAACAAGGGCGCCACAACCACCTTGCCACACTTTCGTTCTCCTTTTCAGTCAGACAAAGCAACAGCATTGTCGCTTTTGTGTTGCATAGTTGACATTGTTGGATTTCCACAAAAGGTGTAGCCAAGTCGAGCATGCCAAAGGATGGGTGGTGATGGAGGGGGGTTGGTGGGATGGTCGGTTGGTTGGGGCGACCACAAGGCACACTCACACCGACTGACACACCGGGTTTTACATTTGATTTGGTTTCGCCTTAGTGCGATATTTGTTTTACACACACACACTCACAGTGGGTACTGTGAACTGAAGAGGCAGCGCTACAAAAATACCCAGTCAAGGCAAGAAGATGTCCTATGTCCTTTGTCCTGCTGTCCACCTGTTGTCAGGTGCGTAGCTCAGAGCATTTGCATTCCAGGGGGATTCAACTGGGCTTTGGGAATTCCGGCGAATTCACATAAATTGGATACGAAGTAGAAATTTGAAAACTAATTCCTTAAAAGGTTTTCTTCAATGTAACGGAGCTATAAAAGCATATAAAATGGTGTAGGCCTAAGGAATATGTTTTCTTTAATATTTGGTAACTCACTAAATTGTGGTTTCTTTAGTTTCCGATTCAAAAAGAATATAACTAAATAAACCAAGCTTAGCAATTATTATCGCAATTATTCATTCTTTCTCTAGTTTTGAAGTCATATAAAGACTAAAAGATAATATATAATTTATAAGTTACAAACATTAATATTCAATTTGATTTGCTTCTCTTTTTGTTTCCATTTGGATTTACCCTTCCCAAGAAAACTTGAGGAATGAAATTTCCTTAAATTATTTTAATCATTTTGAAGTGAATAATCAATTTAACCATTGTATTTGCCTTTGAGGAAGCCTTTATTAAATGAATTTAGGTTTGACCTGTTTTTAATTTGTTCAATCTGCCTCGGATTAGGAAGACTTCCACCCAATACCGATTCCATATCCCCTTTGGCTGAGCCCCTGATTGTGCATATATGTGCATTCAACTGCAGCTACAACAAAGCCGCTAGACAATTGCGACAGTTCATCTTCACACCTCATTGCTCCGGCAAGGTGGCTCAAAGAGCCGAAATGGGAGGGAATAAAAGCACAGAAATGGAATCACTAAGGGAAGGACTTACCTCTTTCTTGGCCACTTGCAGAGCGTATAAAAAAGCTAGCATAGTTTGTTTTTAGTGGCATTTTCCTTCATTCCGCTTTCCTTTATGCGTTTTTTGTGTGCTGTTCTTGCTAAAGCTAAACCTTTAAACTTGATAGGGTTCGGGCAAAAATTTTTAAAATAAACTTTTGGCCTTGCGGAAACCGAAACAAAAAAGTATAGCTTAAATTTGTTGTAAAGAAACCCTGTGATTTTATGTAGATTCATTTTCTTTGTAAGGGATTATGATTAATGATATATTACCCGGAAAGGTTGAACTTTATGTGATTTTTAAGTCTGCTCGATTTCAGGCAAAATCTTCAAGCAATGCACTCTCACCTCAACCTTCCAGTTTGACACTCCGTACACTTTGAGTTAACTACTTTGGGGAGAAGCGTTTTTAAGTTTTCTTAGATATTTTTTTTCACACTGCGCCAGCCATGCGAAGTTTTCAATTGTTAAAACTTTGCACTTGAGCGATTTTTGTGTAGCATATTTTTTGGCATATTTGCGCGCTTGTATGTACCAAGCACTTTGCAAAGAAAACTTTTCAATGTGGTAAACACACGCAGCACACATGCAGAACTATTAAAAGCCAACAGCAGCAGCCGAGAGTAAAATGCATAAATAATGTAGACAAGGGGGAAAAAATAAAGGAGAAAAGCCGCACGGGAAAAAAGGAAAATATTTATTTCTTCAAGCCAAGAAACCGAAGATGCAATACACTTGAGACAAGAATTTAATAAAATATTGACTGTCAATTAGACTTTTATTGAGTTCAACTGAGGAAATCGAATTATAAAATATTTCTAAATGTGGCTATGTTTAAATCTGTAAGATGAAAAAATGTAATAAAATATTGGAAGTCAATTACACATTTTTTGACCACAACTAAGGAAATTGAATTACAAAATATTTTCTCTTATGAAAGGAAATTACATTTCCGAAAATCAATAAGAAATATTCCTGAAATTTGAGAAGTTGACAGTTTTTCCTTATTCCTTCGTATATTACGACAAATTTCCTAGCCGACCATCTCGTTGTAAATGAGACAAGAGCTTAATAAAATATTGAGTTTCAATTAGGAATTTATTAAATCCAACTAAGATATTGACCAAATATTTTGTAGTCTTCTAAAAAGTAATAAATATCAAATATATTGTGAATGTATGTTTTAAGCATTGTACATTTGTGAAACAACCTTTAAAAAATTTGAATCGTTGACAGTTTTGTCTTTTCTTTGGTGTACCTTCTTTTTCCGAAAGTTTTTCTCACACACATTATGGAAAACTTTCTACTAGAGCGCACTGATAAAGCTCTCCATCTCGGGGAATATATAGCGGGTATATATATATCTCTATATATATATATATATGGGGTAGTGGTGGGTGGTCGTCTAACTCAACACTAACAAGCGGGGGAGCATACTCTTGGCCAAATGGCGTGGCTGGGTGGTGCGTGTTTGCAGCGCGTTTTGAGTTACCTTTTGGCCAAGTTGTTCGCTGTCATGTTACGGCAATTTTACGCCCTTGCCATTTCAGGGGCATTTCGGCGACAAGAGACAGACAAAACGAGGGGGTAGTGGTGGTGGTTGGGACAGAGGCAGAAGCCCAGAGAACGAGGGAAATGTCAAAGCATTAGAGACATTTTTCATATTCCAGCGCCAACGCCTTAACTTATGCAGCGAAACTTTAAAGCCATCGCCAAAATGGCGTTCATCGTTGCATTTTCCTGTCCTATAGTCCGATGCTACTCCTTTCCCTCTTTTGTCGGAATTCACCGAGCTGCAGTTGCAGAAATTGATGCTCACTTTTTTTTTTTTTGGTAGGAACCACCAGCACCACTAGCACCACCACCACCAACATCCCACACACACCCACTGAAATTGGTGGCCGGCGTAAGCACTTTTGCATTTTTAGCTGAAGCAGCTGGTGAGTTGGTGAGCTGGTAGGCCCAACATTTAGCCATCCGCCCCTCAAACCCATCGTCCTATGTAAATATGCAGGCCGAAAATGTAGGAAAAGTAGAGAAACCCATAGCCATTGAGTGCACTAATTTCAAATTATGCCGAGGTAGGCAAATATGCGCGCACTCTGCGACGAGAGATGGGCAAGCGAATGAATTGGTTTCGACTTCCGAAAGGGAAACATTTTTAAAGAGTTGGAGTGCTAAATGTGTTGGGCATTTTTAAACTGCTCCTCAGGGCACAGAAAAGTGTTCATGAATGAGTCATAAATAAGTTGACTTGTGGTCTTAAATGCCAGACATTAGTTGTTAATGGCAAACGCCAGTCTGAAACGTCGAGTATTTAAGAAATTTAAAATATGCAAAATATGTTTAGTGGTACAATAAACTATTGTATATTTAATATTTAGTTGCCTAGCCTTAAATTTTTTGTAAGTAAGCAATTACTAGAACCATTTCGTTTTTGAACATGCCAAGTCATCAGTCTATTATTACCTTCCTTCAACTTTCCACGTTTGTCATAAAGTTATCGTTAACCCCATATTTCCGCTCATTATATTCAAATGACTGGAATATTACTGAGCCCCCCACCGCGGTTTTCATGTTCAGTAGAAGCCTGGCGTATTAATAAACCTAATCAGGACTCAGCAAAGGACGTCTTTCAATTAAAAAGGAAGGCACAAGCGCAAGAGGAGCCAACTTAAAAGGCAGCGTTGCTTTTGGCCAAGTGTCAATAGCAAAAAGTGGCTCAAACCAAGATGACTAATTACAAGACTTGTCAGCGCAAAAGAGCGAGACCGAGAACGATTCGGAGAAGGAAAGGCAACAATGCAAGTCAATTAAAGGCGTTGTCGATGGCAAAACACACGTCAGAGAGTGGAAAATAGAAGGCAAGGGATGAAAAACTTAAGGGAAATGTGTTAAATAGTTAAAGGACTTAATCCTTGGCGCCTTTAAAAATTAACAACTTAAAGATTGAAAGACAAATGCGGAAACATGGTGAATAGAAAGCCAAGGGAGACGAGAAATCAAAGCCAAAACAGAGACGGCACCAGAAGCAGTTACAACTGTCAGCTAAAATGTAGCCACGTTAAGTAAAACGGACTTAAAGTTTTAACAAGCTTTCATCCAAGTGCTGGGGAAGATGAGAGGGTACCCACGTTTGTGCCTCCTAAGCCCCTTTTTCCTTTTTTCCATCTTTTTTTCTTGTTTCTTTTTTCCAAAAGGGGAGCCCAACAAAAGCTACAAGGCAATGGAGACGAAGTGTTGCTTCTTGCTATTTACTTATTTTGTTTGCATTTACTTAAATCGGATGAAGGGATTTGCTGCTTAGAGCGCGACAAACTTCGCATTCTCGGATCCAGCAACTTGGCTTCGTTTTTAAATGAACTTCCATTCCTGCATTTTTCGCTGAGCGAAACGTGCAAAATTTCGAAAGCAAAGTATTTCCTTTCGACTTGTGATCATTGACCATTGTATAACATATAAATCCAATAAACAGCCTCACCATTATTCCCATCATCATCATCTGTCGCCAAGCAACCTTCTCGAGAAAATCGGATCGCTCACCAGCTTAAAATAACAAAAGAAACGAATAACCAAACAACAAATCACCAAGGCCGCATCCCCGTTCTCCCTTATTTGTTAAATCCTTTTTATGTAAATAAATTCTCAAGTCCATTTCCAACATATTTATGCGCCATTTTACACACTACGTCAATGACCCGAGAAAGAAAACCAAAAAAAAAAAAGAAAAAGGAGACGACCCACACAAAGAATTTGTGTAGACATTTCGTTCTGTAAATCCCATTAAGAAAAATTTCGTTTCAAAATAAGAAAAATGAGCTTTCGCCGCATTAGAAAAGGAAATAATCAAAGGCCAACAACAACAACAGAGGGGAAAAAAGGAAAACTCGAAGGTAAATTTACTGTTGACATTTCATTTTGTTCATGGAATTTATATGTCGTTTTTTACCCCGACTTTGATAGGATAAGGGCACCGAGAATTAACTTCAGTCCGTTACGGGTTTTTGTTGTTTCAAAGTGCCGAAAATGAAGTGTTGCCTGGGTCAAGAAACAAGTGTTGGGCGGACTCAATTCAGAGACCTAACAAGCAGCAATAAACCCGGCAGAAATCCAATTGAAGCCGACTTTCGACTTGTGATTGTCAGGGCATATCATGGACTTTTCCTATTACGTTTTTTCAATTCTTTAAAAAGGTGTTAATTCATCTCAGCTGGATATACTTGAAAAGGACTTAAAATACAAATTGTGTTCATAAAATCAAATCACAGCTTTAAATTTCTTGCATAGTGCAAAATGAAGCATATTATTCTTCAAACTCAGTTATTTTTCTTAGTTTTTGATCCAGTAAATATTTTTCCATCTTTCCATTGTATTTTTTTTACAACTAGCAATTGGTAACTTTCCTCTGATTCTAAAAGAGTTTATTTATGAAATATAATATAAAAATTTGCCTTCATAAATAAACCACTTCCATTAGCAAAGAAACAGCAACAGAACTTTTCTACCCTTCGCTCTAAAATAATATTTCAAACTATCCTAGCCTGATTTATGTGGCTGCAAAACCCCTTTTCCCCAAAACTTAACCCTTTTTGCGCTATTTATAATGCTCCTTTGGCGCGGCTAATTGAAAGCTCTATTCGCCGCTGACCTTTTGGCTTTCCGAGAACCAACTTTAGCTCTTATCAGTTACGAAATGGAAATTAATATTTAATGTTCTCGCATTTTTGCCTTTTTCGCTTGTAATTTTTCCCCTGTTGTGTTTCCGGTTTCCTTTTATCCGCAGGCGAGGTTTAAGCTTTGAAATGTTAGACGCTGCTTAAGCCTCATTAATAAATAATGCAGCGAATATTTAGAGATGAATACCGGAGTAGGGAAAAAGACGGGTTTTCCTGCTGTGGCCTTGCTTATTTCCAATAAAAATTCAGCTGATCAATGTGAAAGCATTGATAAGCCCGAAGAAAGTTTCGACTTTGCACCGCACAAAAATTTGTTTCTCAACCGTAAACTTTTCTTTGGTTGCGCTTAAACGCAGACAGGAAAAACTTTTGTGGGCGCAAAAAAAAAAAGTTTTTAACTGGTTCGCATTGGGCCTTCTGGCTGGTACTTGTTGCCTCCGAAAGTGTTGAAGGTGTAGAAGGCGGTTTTGGGGGAGGCAGGCAGCATCTGCTAAGACAAACATAAATTAGATGCCATTGTCCAATGAAATCTGCCGCAGAACCGCAAACTTTGGCCCTCTAATGATGCCACATTCAGACGGTCGACGGCGGCGGCGGCATCGTCGGCATCGGCGGTATAAATTAGCCAAAAGCCATTTCCCGCTAGGTGGCTTCAACTCAAATTAAATGTTAATTTCATGCCATCATAATCACCAGTGCCGTCGTCCTTAGTCGTTGTCGTGGTCGCCACACATGACCTCATTAAGGCCAAAACCGTTGGAACAGCATTGTTGCTCCTTCGTCCTTTGGATATACATATATATATATACACTGGTATATACATATAATAAAAGGGCAATAAGGCCAGGGTCCGAAAACCACATCCACAAGCCCACAAATATACAACCAATTGGGTGGCGTAAAGTCGCGTCGCGTCGCATTTCCACGCTCCCTCTCCAAATAAACTGTAAAAATGTTTACCGACAATTTTCTACACAATTTTATATCCCACAAGACTCCTCGGATTCGGATTCGCATTCGGTCTCGGTCTTTTCCGACTTTTTGTTTTTCGCCTGGTATTTCAGCAAATTAGGGTGCGCATGAGGTCATATTAATGTGGTTAATTACAATAATTAGAAATTTAATTAAGGTGTGTGTGTGGTGTGTGTGTGTTTGTGAGCCAGGCTCGCTGCGTCCACTCAAATCGAATTTACATGTTAAAGCGCTGTAAAAATGTGAAGAGAAAAGCATGGGAAATTATACGCCATATATAAACCGTATAAATACGAAATAATTATGTAGGTATTGTTGTTGTGACAGGCAGTTGGTTAGGGGTTAAGCGGCGAAAAGGCTAACTGCTCAGTTGGTTTTCGACATAGTTCTGGTGCTTAGTTAGTCATGTGCTACTAACAAAGTTGTTGTGGTAAACGTATTGTAACCAGAATTATGCAAATGGGGCAACGGAAATAAATGACAGACATTAATTTGAGATGCTTTGTTTTGTGAGAGTATATATTAAATTAATTTCATTAAATTAGTGCAATAAATATTACTTTGTTTTCGGAGTATGGTTTATTTTAGAGGGCTTTTCTCATACCTGAAAACTCACAATTCCAACATCAATTTTCTGTAATCCCCCCTTTCCTTCGACGGCCTAATCTAAATACAGTCATAGATCATATAGCAGGTTCACTACCCTTCAATTATATCTGGCCTAAAAGGCGCACATGTTGTTAAGCCACCACGACCAGAAGCGAAACCCCTCACCATCGAAATCCGGAAGGAAGGAAACGGTCTGGTGTTTATGAGGGGTAGACCAGTTTATGACCCTTGGCCAATCCACATGGCGTCCGCGTGCCGGAGTCCGAGAACCCAAAATTTGAACATAGCGCGCCAGAAATGTGCGTTTAATTAGAGCTTTTACGTGTCATTGATTTGCCACACACATTCCTAGAGTCATATACGTATTTGATGTACAATTTGATTTGTTGCCTTTGGTGTTGGTTTGATTGCTGGGAAAAGGCGTAACGAGTGCAATCACGAAAGAAACATTAATTTCTGGTGTTTTTGTTACAAAAGGTAAACTTTACTTCACTGCGTTTTATTTGTAAATTTTTTGTTTACGAATTGAAGAAATGCTACTATCTGTAAAAGAATTCAATAGCTCTGTAAAAAATTGTATAATAAATATAATATTTTATTTATTTATATATCGATGCTTTCATATATTAAAATTACTTTGAGGAGTAAACTCAGATTTTTCATTCTTTGATTTCCAAACTTTTGGTTTTCAATAATTCCATTTGATGAATATTTGCGAATTCACTTTTATTTGTTATCCAATTTGACTGATTAAACCGTATGTGGAGAAGAGTAGAATGAGCATTGTAATGTTGTTCTTGATTATTATTCGTGGGAATAAACAATAGTAAAATATGTTTGTTATTTCATTAACTAGGTAATCTTAAACCTACTATAACATAATGCCCAAATAGTTAAGTAATGAATGTCTTACCAACACTAAATATAAGAAGATTATACAATTCTGCAGGCACAAATTGTTTTCATAGCCTCTCACATCGGGTGAATACTGCGATTGTTAACTTGACTTGGTTTGTGCGCTGGTAAGCCAGCCGTTCTTGACTTCAGAAAATCTCAAGTTGTGCAGGATTCTCACATTTTATTTAGTTTTTTATGTAATGAATATTTGCAAATCTCGCCGACTGCAGTGAGGAAAGGGCGTGGTCGCGGAGGGGCGGGAAGGCAGAGAGGAGGAGAGGCGCACATAGCTGAAGACTTGAAGTAGATTTAATTTGCGTATGAAAAATTCCTTTTGCAGTGGCAGTTGTGGAAGCAGCAGCAATTCCCCAAACGAGTTAGCTCTAGAGTTCCTGGCTGCTACTTTCTCCATGCTCCTTTCTCCCTCTTTCGCTCTATGTGTGTGTGTGTGTGTCTTTCTCGCGGTGCTTTTGTATGTGTGTGTGTGTGAGTGTTTGTGTGCAGTTGTTTAGAGGATATGCATAAGAATGCCTTGCATTTCCGTTTCAGTTTAATGCGAGTGTGTTGGTGAGCTTTATTTTCAGCGCTTGTTTTTCGCAAACACTGATTTCCTATTTGCCCCCGACCATTCTCCATTCTCCACTCCCCATTTTCCCCAATCCCAATCCCCATTCCAATCCCAATCCCATTGCTTCACCCTTTTGGGCGGCAAAAGTGGAATTGCTCCGAGTTTATTTTATGCTTTGAGCAAAGTTTCGTTGCATATTTTAAGGCAGTTTTGCCGGCTGCAGTTATGTATGTACTAGCAGTGGGGTAAACAAAAAAAACAAAAAAAAAAACAACGAGAACAAAAACAATCAACTGCGATTTGTTGTGGAGAAATTGCGGAATTATGCAAAAGTCAGGCGGCCACCTTCTTCCTTCCATTCACCTTTACCCGCGCTTTAGAAAGCATATTTTCCGTGCTTGGCGGGCGTTTGTCAGTCAGTCAGACGGACAGACAGATAGACCGACCGCCGGACAAGATAGTTCAGGCATTTGAAATAATTTGATGTTTTCATATTTATTAAATTCCACCCGCTGCCTCCTGTGACCGACCTTTGGCAAACAACAAAGTGCCAGCAAATCAATTACAAAGCACTCTCGCCAATCCCACTCACCGAGGAACTCACAATGGAAGTGCTTATATACATATATGTATACTTCACCAGCTAGAATCCTTTGGAGTTCGTTGTCCGTAGTTCCGTTCTGTTCGGTTCGGTTCAGTTTGCATGTTTGATGCCTATCTTTAATTAGAACGGTGCTAGAATTGATGACGGGCCAAGTCAGCGGCTCGTTTTGTTGAATGAGGAGAGCCTGCCTCTATCACCGGGTAATTACCTGACAGGAAATGCAAATCTAGCCAAAGGATACGATTATTTTTCTTTCACATCCACATTCGATCGCCCCATCCTGCGGAAAGAAGGCGTGTCCGTCTACCCTGTATGTGTGTGTGTGTGTGTGCCGTATACCCATTTTAAATAAAAGTTTCGACAGCTTGGCACAAATTTGTAACGAAAAGGGATTTTCCGAACGGCCTGTCTCGGTCTCATCATAATCAGGAATGGCTGTCGAGCAGCTGCTGCCGCTGCTCACTTCTTTGGGTCACAAAAACGGCAACATGTCAACCTCAAAAACCGCAAAACTTGGCAAATAAGTTTTTTTTTCAATATTTTTTTTCTCCTTTTTGGATGGGTTCTTAGGGGTAAAAGAATACCGGAAAAGCGGCCCGTTGACTGCTTCTTCGATTGAAAATCAACTCTCACACGCACGCCCAGGATCACACATGTGTGTGTTGATTTGATGCTGCCAAATGAAGGTGCACAGTGTCCTTAAAACACGAAAATTAAGCTTATACTCCGAGTAATAAAAGAGTGTAACTAAAAGCCAATCATTTATTTTATAATAGGTCTATTATGAAATAGTTTTTACATAATGCACTAGCATTTTTTAACACAATAACACACTCACAATAGAATAAATTATGTGTTTAATTATATTTTTTAAAGTTTCTTATGTCTAAGATAGACTTCCTGTAAATATATGAATTTCCTGAACAAAGATTTAAATAACATTCCGAAATATTCCTTATAATTTTAAATAAGATAGAACATTTTAAAAAGCTAAATCAATTCAACTTCATTATCCCACTGTGTCTGAAGCTTAATCCGAACAAATATTGTGTTTCCTTTCGCTTCGGAGGGGGAATCTGTACCCAGGCGTTATTTTCAATTTAGCTGTTGATAAGCATAAAAATCACTGGGTTTTCGCTTTAAATTTTTATGTAAACAAGCCGGGACACACGCGCGCACACCCCAGACACACAAACACGCAGCTTCCTGCCCGTTTCCACATGCTCACCCACTATTGAAGTAGTCACTTCAATGTCAAGCCCCAGCGAGTTCCTCTTGCCACCAGGACGATGATGATTCTCATCAGCATATCAATGGCTGGGCCCCAAAAAGTGTGCTATGATTTTTTGCCCATTTTAATTACGCAGCGTCTGCCGCGTCCTTGTTGGTCCTGTTTCTGATGCTGCTGCTGCTGCTGCCGTTGAGCAGCATTTCTAATTTTACGCTAGACAAATTTTATATGACTGAATTATGTTGTATGAACCATGGCCAAGAGAACTGCCCGTTAATAATTTGCTGGGGAAAAATAGAAAATAAGGGAAAACGAAAAACTTTAAACGATTGTTGCTGTGTTTTTTTTCTTCGCATTTTTTAATTAAGCCACGCCCGGCTTTAAACGTGGCCCCAAATCAAAGTTGTCTGCCGCAGTGCCTTCAAGTATCATCAGCCCGGCATCACTTGCATACCAAAATACAGAGTTTCTTGAATTTATGCTAAGCATATACTTACGATGGGACGAAAGGAGCGGCAAGGACGTGGGCCGAGTCCTGGTAATGACAAGGGCTCGCTCGAGTTGGGGATACGCACGGCTACGCAGCCATCCAAAAAGGACAACAAGCTTTATTAATGTTTTATGTGCATTGTGTGCCGCATACTAAATAGGAAAGTCCCACGAAAAAATGTCTGCTGAAAGCAAGAAAGCGTTCCGCCGCCACTGACAATGTCAATTGAAAAATCTCATCCACGGACTGGCCCTGAAAAACGGAGACTGGCATGAGGGTCAGTCAATAAGCAGGCGAAGGCAAACTAATTAGTTCCAATGAGCAAACAAAATGGGCACCATTCAGTGCTAATAGCTGTAATTGAGGGGTATTCGGAGGTATTCCGACATAGAGAACTCAAAAATATAATAATTTTAAAATCTTTAGAGCTTTATTTTTAACTCAAAATAAATTGCTTTAACTTTGGTTTTTTAAAATCGTTTAATAAAAGAGAACTATGATTTTATATGACAGAATATTTACAGACTTTTTAACAGACTTTTTAACAGACTTTTTAACAGACTTTTTAATTAATGAAAAATATAATGAAATCATTTATCAAATATTTCATCGGGTGTTGTTAGTGGCTCCATTCATATTCACTCTACACATTTATCCAAGAAGCCACAATGTGTTTTTAATTTCCATATTGATACTCACAATATAATATTGAATTTCTTTTAAACATTGCTCATCGATTTGGATCCAGTATTTTCCTTGTAGATAAATACATTTCGAAAGGGTATCAATTACACCATCCGCGTGACATTTTCTTAATTTTTCGCGGAAACACCTGGCAAGAACAATGAAAATGCATCGCCATGGGAAATGGGGAGATAGCAAGAAGGGAAGACCGCAAAGCATTTTTAATTAAACAGGCGCGCGCGGCGTCGAAAAAGAAGATGAAGCCGGCGAGAATGGAAAAGGAGCGAAGGAAGAACAGTGCTTCGACCATAAAATAAATCCACGCCAAAAGTATGCAACAAAAGTTTGCAATTAAAATTCAAATAACATGCAGGACGAGAAAAAGAGGAGATTTTGAGACTGCGGGGGAGGAGGACAAACAACTCAATGTGTTGAAAAGCGGCAGACAATTCTTAGAAAACCGCCAAAGCCCGTACCACCAAACCACTGAGACATATGTGCCATGAATCACACACTCACACACACGAAATGTAATAAAGCTTTGCTATGCTCTCGTCCTTTTTCATCCTGCTCCCTCGCAAAACTCGCAGCCGGTTACGCAATTCCATATCATGTTCCCCATGCGTTGTGCACTTTTGCGGCATGAGGGAAAAGTGTGTGTGTGGAATATCGGGGACTTGCAGCCTGGCAAACATCATCATATTATTCATTATTATGACAGTTGTTGTCACAATTAAAACAAAAACAAAGGCAAAAACAAAAGTCGTAAGTTTACATGGTAATTAAATATTTTAATATGCCTGTGTGCGGCAGAAATGTTGGATGTTGGCGAACTTCCCCGCCATTTAGCACTCAACTTGGCTCCCATTGGAGGCTTCGCAGTTTGGTTTTTGGTCTCGGTCTTGGTTTTCGGTTCTGGTTTTGGCGACTGTTTTTCGCTGGAAATGAAGAGATCCCACTGGCGGTGGTTAAAATTGCCAACAGCTTGCCAAGTCTGCAGAACGCAACAAATTGTCAGCCATTGTGTGTGTGTGTGCGTGTGTGTTACACACATTTCAAAGTTAGTACACTTGAACAAAGCCATAAGAGGCTTTTATACTTTTGCGATGTTATTGCTGCTACGAAATAATTAACAAAGGGGGTAGCAGTTTTCTTGGAAATTTTAAAATATATTTTTGAACTTCCATAACTTGAAGACTTTTTTGAATAAATTATAAATAAAGACCAGAACAGCAAAGAGATTTAGAAGTGAAAATGTAAATTACATTTTTGACAGAGTTATTGGTGAACCTTATTAAAGGGAACCTCAAATAATATAATATTAGTGTAATAAAGAGTATATAAAGTATTAAGTATTAAAAACATATTTTCAATTGCTGTAAAAATATGAAGAAATGTTTTGTTGAAAAGATAACCCTATTACACAGAAGTGATCCGCTTTTCTTCAGTGTAATTTAAATTTTCTAATTGTAAAAGTTGTGCGTGTGCCCCACCTTCACACATTTTCACCCTTCATACAGCGAACCACTTGAACACTCATCATCCTTTGGCTTCAGTTGTCATCGTATGAGTGATTTCCATTCTATCCCAACTGTTGCTCAACTTTATTGCTGAAAAGGAGTGCATGAGTGTGTGGTGGTGTTGGTTGCGAACATGGCATTTCGCTATGCATTTAATTACAACTTTATTTAAATATTATCTGCGCCATGTCGCACTGTCAACATTCTCGCCTGCTGTTGTGCCTTCAGCAGGCGCTTAAACTCAATTTCCTCCGCTTCTTTTCATCGGTTTGGCATTAATTAATTCAATTGAATGCTGCGTCTGTCATTTCCGTTGAATTCGCCTTCTTTTTTTTCCCATTGCCCATGTCTTGGTGTCTTCGTTTTAATCTGATTTGAGGACAAGGCACTCTGGCTGGCATTATTGAATTTAAAAAACTTATGCGATATTGCTTATTTCGGTTAAATAAGACAATTCATTCAATTTGTGGCCACTAAATCAACCATAATAATAACCACAACAAATGGTCGGCCGCATACAACAGAAGCGAACAGAAAAGCTAAACGAAATAAAGGAAAGTAGAGGGAAAACACCAACCAAGCCGCAAATTCAACGCCCAATTTGTGCCGCGCTGCTGCTTCCGTTGTCAATAACAATTTACGGGATAAGAAACAGGACGATGCGAAGGACAATAATCGAAAACAGCAGCAGAAGTAGCAGCAGCCGGTCAGTAGAAAATATATTTCCTTCGTTTCGTTTTTTTTTGTTCTTATGTTCCTCTAATATTAATAATCCGGCATACGCAACGGACCGCAGACCAGGACCTTTGAGGACTCCGGGCCCAAAAGCGATCAGCCATCTCTAGTCGGGGCCAACAAATGAGTTTGGACAGAAGAAAGAAGGCGGAGGCGGTGCTCCTAATATGTCACTGTTGGTGCCAATAACAATAATAAGCAGCAAAACAAAGCCTAAAAGCTGCCAACCATAAATTCACTTGGCAGGAGGCGGCGGGTAGGCGTGGCAAGACGTTGACAATGTCAGGATGGCTTGCAGGATTCGAAAGGAACGGAACGGAACGGCTAACGGATATCGAAGTTGAGTGGATTGGAGTAGACCCAAACCCTGGGCCAATTTGTGCTGAAAATTTATGAAAAGTTCAATTTATTGTGCGACATTATTTCAGCACATAGTTGTTTTTTGGAGGGTTGGAGCCCTCTGCCTTTTGAATAGCCTGCGAAATATTTGGCAAGGGGGCTATTAATTTAAAATCCATAACCCATAAATGATGGCAGAAATTACGCTTGAAGGAAATTTTCCCTCTGTTTCCATTATATTACATTTTCTTTACCCTTAAGATCAATCACTTATAGGGTAAACATCAAGTCAACAATATATAGTATACTGACTTTCTGTTGTGTTGCTGGCACTCGAGCTATATTTTATATTTTATTTAAAAACTTTCTGCATTTTACTTGTGAATTACTCACACATGAAAGAAATGTTGGCATATCAATTTTTATGCCATACGCATATGTATTATTTTAGCATTTACATATGAGTGTGTGTGGTGTATGGGAGTTTTGTGTGTTAGGTAACATATGCCATAAATTGCCTGAAGTGCTCTACCGACTTTCTCTGCTCCCTCATATTTTTACTCCCAACCATTTTTCAAGTGGCGAACAAATGCCTTGGCATTATTGAAATTTCTTGTTTTTTTCTTTGTTGCTTTGTTTTTACTTTTTGTTGTTTATGCGGGCCAGACACTAACCCTCTCTGCGTCGCATCAATTTTACATCAATCCATATCGAAACGAATGGATACCATGCCCACCCACATGTTTGGTTTTTTTCTTTTGTTACTCGACGTTGTAGTAAGTTGATTTGCATATTTTTGGTATTTTTACTCTGTTTGTTCTCGATTTTTTCACAACATTAGCAAACGCATCTTGACTTTGCAGTCCAACCAGCCCCCAAGTTCACTTTTGCTGACTTTCCCTGCGAAGTGCAGATGAAAAAGTCAAATTTTACGAAATTTATGGGGCAGTTTGTCTTACAAAGCATGTTGTATTCTTATGTGTGTGTGCTTGTGCCATTTTTAAGTAATTTGGGTAATTTTTCATAAGCTGGCATTCAAACCTACCAGAATTTTATATTATATAGCACCATTTTGTGGTATTTGTTGTACATTTTGTTTGACTGCTTAAATATTTGATATGCTGGTTATTAAATAAATTGACACGTGTTTTTCTTTGCACATATTTGTATATTTAGCAGGCACAACAAAGCAGACATGTAAATTCCAAGATAACTTTCCCGACAAAATAAAATTGTTGTGAAGAAAAACATACATAAATCCGTAAAAACAAGAACCCTGGGAACCCTTTATAAATATATTTGTTGTTTACCTTATGCACATTCTATTTTATATCTTTATTTTAATTTCCGAATTTTATGTACCTGTAATGCCCTGCGGAAATGGCTATCTCCAAACATACCTAATTGTTATATTTTCTGGAACGAATTCTCTGGCAACAAATTAATTAGTTAAGCTTTGTTGTCATATTGTAGCTTCATTAATTAAAACCCAGGCAACGTTAAGCCCATACGAAAAACGCAAACCAAAGCCTTGATTCCCAGATTTGCTCTAGGCATAGATAATGAATAATGAAAGCATGAAAGTCATCACGAGGGATGGATAACTTTTTGCACATTCCGTTCGGGGGAACTTGGATCAGGCAGCGTTTTGTCAAAAAGTTAAGTTGTGCATTTTTCTGGCCAATAAGGAAATTATTTTACATGATTCAGCATATATCGCAAAAGTGAAAGTAATTACAAGAAAAAGCAGCACTATCATCCTGAACGCGTATAGAGAGTCATCACATGGCTTAGAAAATGGTAAAGATTCCTTTATCTGTCCACGAGAGGTAAACGCAGGATTCTCGGAGATGCAAATTGATGACTTTTGATTGCTGTACACGATTTATGAGTGTGCACATTCCCAGAAATGTGGTATATATGCACGTTTGTTGTGGGATTGTATTTGCATGTTATTACTTTTACTGTAACATAGTCTAAATGCATTAAATATGGCAAACTAGATAATTGATTTATTAATTTATTAGGTTAAATAAGTCATTTGGGAATGTGTTTTCAATAAGGGAATATTAGGCAAACAAAAATGGTTTGATTCTTAATTAAATGCACAAAGTATATTATTAAAATAATTTCCCAGCTTAACCCTACTATTAAGTAAATCCTTTGGTTTTTGTGTAATTTTCTCTGTTGAAAATATTAATTTAACTTAATAAAAAAAGCTTTTATTTATGTATTTACAAATTAAATTTAGTTTTATTCTATGAGTAAAGTTTTCATTTAGAGTTAACAATAGGGGTCTGAAAAAAATGATTGTTTAGTAAAAAGAAGGTTTTCAATCGAAAAAACCCAAAGGACTGCCATACGTTAACTTATTGATTTACTATTTTGTGGCTTGAGTGTTCGTGTACTTTCTTTTATCAGTGACTTTGACCGCTGTTACCTGGTTGCGCTTTCACTTGTTCCTGTTCCCTTCATACCATCATTGTCCAGGTTTACTTTGGAATTGCTCGTCGTCGTCGTTCCTCCCCTGTGGTTAGATAACCAGTGGGATGGGATGGCGTGGGTGGAGCAGGAGGAGTTGGAGGTGGACTTGGAGGAGGAGGAGGCGTGAGCAAACCCGGTGACAATGCGCGCACATGACCCCTTTTGCTTGACCTCACTTATCTTACTTAGTGGTTTAGTGCGCCCGGTTCTCATGGTCGGTTTTAGTCTGGTGTTTGGTCAAAGACAAAAGCCGTAGCTCCTCCCATTGACGGCCCCGCATCCCCCCTTCACTTTTTGATATTTATGTCGCCAGCTGTTAGCATTAGTGGACTGGCTTTTAAGGCGAGCAAATGTTGGCTGTATGTGGTGCTTTGTGGCAAAATGTGGACACAGCTCGCCCACATTTTGCTGCTGATATTGTTGTTATTGCTGTTGTTGGCGCATTAGGCTTTGGGGCCACAAAAGCTTAGGCTTTTCCTCCTTATGGAAGAGTTTTTGCGGCTGCCCAATATCCATTCCATCCCCATCTGTTTTTTCCCCCACCGCCGACAACTGATGTGTGTGCGGGCAATAAACTTGTCGCTTGTTATTATCGTCTTAATCGTCTCCGACTCGATCTTTTTTTTTGGAACATTAATGTATATATATTCTTTTTTTTTTTGTTGGGTGTTATTTCGTTCTTTTATGTACTACACTCCCGCCCTTGTCGTAATTGCCTGTCGTTGCAACAGTTGGGCAAAGCATGAAAATTGATGAAACTTTCACTAAGCACTCCGTGAACTTAGCTCCACTTTCTAACTTCTGGCTTCTGGACGACCTGCGGTGCTGGTTTCGCTTCATGAATTTACATAAACCCTTAGACTAGAGAACATTTATCAAATTTTGAAAGTACCTGGATATTTTCACAACCGTGTTTTCTGGTGATGCTCTAACAAAAATGAAGAAGTTGTAATACGAAAAAGACTCTTTAGAAGATTATGAAATGAGTTTTAGGATTTTTTAAACCGTTTAGTAATTTTAATAGCTTAAATTGGAAAAATATTATAGAATTTAGCAGGTTCAAACATTGTTTAGATAAGAAAAATTGTTATATTTTATAGAGTATCGATTGTTATGCCTTGTTTAAACTCAATTCATGGTGTACCATTACAAGAAGAGTATCCAAACTTCTTAGGAATGTATGTATGTATGTTTATTTTTTTAAATAATGCGTTTAGGGCCACGTGACAAAGTTGTGAAACACAAATGCCTATAGAGTTCCCCCTCTTCCATTTCCCTCCATAATCTCGACGCGTCGCGACATTTGCTGCATAATAATAAACAAAAGCAAAAGACTCTAGACGGGCGGGCAGAAAAAAGTCAGCGACAGGCAGCGATTTGAGAAACAATAAAACAAGGACTAGCCGAGAATAGAATGGAGTGGGGGTACATACTGCCATCCTGGGTGGGTTTTTGCCATGGCCCGGATGAAACAAAGGGCCAAAAGAGGCAATGCATACTTTACGGCTATATGACTGTAGGCTTAGCGACAAAACATTTATGCTTTGTTGGATTTTGTAAAGGAAACTCGGGACCTGACGGGATTGTCTCCGTCTGGTAGTTTCGCCAGGTTCAGGCGGCGGGAGATGAGGCTACATATTAATTCTCAGCTCAAAGGTTAAGGTGAGATGGGAGATAAAGAAGTTTGCCGCTGGATTGGGAACCAGCATGGTATTAGGTTTATAAATGGCAAAAGCCAAATGGGGTGGGGTGACTTTCAGAAGATTGAGCTGAATGTTAAATGTACTAGTTGGGTTCCAAGGCATGTTACCTGGAAAGAACGATTTTATAAATTTGCATTTTAACTTTGATTAAAAAGAAAGATAAGATATTATTTTTCAACAGAAATATCACTTAATCAAGGCAAAGAATTGTTTAACCGCCTAGAAAGATCTAGAAAGTTAATAAGACTTAGAGCAATCCCACGTCATTATATAAAAGGAATTTAAATAACTTTAAAAACGATATTTTAATAGCTTTCCAACCATAGCTACTTTAAAGTAGTTCTTTAAGTTCTAAAAGATTGATTTAAATAAAATTTAATACAAAAATTAAAGCTTATTTATGACTGTCTACTTGTTGCTTGTTAATTTTAACAAAAATAAGCAAAGAAAACGAAAATAAGCTATATCAGGTTCTAACTTAATGACATACTCCTCAAAACTTAGCATTCCTGTCTCGTATTCGGAAACCTCTGCAGAACGCGAGAGAATCTTATGAAATACATGGAATTCATTTTAGTTCCTCAACTTGACACCGGCTTAGCCGTGTGCTTTTTGAAGAACTTTCGCCAAGTGGCGAATGCCAGGAGTGTTTGTCAGAGTAATTTCGTGCTATTTATCAAGGTATGACAATGCGGATTTCGCAGGCATTTAAAATTCCAGCAAATCTCAAACTTCAGATTTGCGCCTCACTTTTTGGGGGCACGTGTAGAGAGTAGGGCTTCCATAGAAGCAGTTGGCCCCGGGCTTACTTTGCATTGTTTTTCCTGAGAGCTCGACTTAAGTGTGGCTGAATGTTGTGCGCACATTTGGCTGCCAGCCATTCTTGACTGTTGCCTACTTACGGGGGCTGCCGCCGCCTTAAGTTAATGCGTGTGTTGAACCAACATCAAGTGCTAGACAAGTTTTTCGACTGGCCAACCATCTGGCCGGCGGCTCTTTTGGCAGCTTATAAATAACGCAAATTAAACAAAACAGCAAAAATGAAAAAGAAACTTTGCGGCTGGCAGGAAACTTTTTCTTCCATCATGATCAACATCAATATATGTAGATGTTTGTATGTAGGTATCTCCACCAGAGAATGTATATACTCAATATAATTTCTGTCAAAAGTTGAAACTAATGAAAGCCAAAAGCCATGCTAATAATAATAAAACTTTGTCCTGCACTCCTCTGGGCAAACTTTTTGCATTGTCCCTGTCGCTCGCACCTCACCTCCACTCACAGGCTCACCGAAACATTCGGTTGACACTTAGGCTTTAGTTTGGTTTTGTGATTGCTCCGGCAGTAGATGAATCTCTATATGCATCTAATACATTTCATAAATATTATGACAAGCTCAATAAAATATCAAAGTATGCTTACTGAGGCGTCTACGTGCGCAAAATGAAAGCAAGGCACGGAGATCTTTTAATGGCACGTAGACATTGGATGCTCTATGCGGTATATTGTTGTAATTATTGATCATATTGATTTATGATTATGATTGTAATGTAATTATGGATATTTTGTTTTTATTAAACACCAAGAAAAGAGGATAACTAGGATCTTATGGGTTTTTAAATTAAGTAGAGTGTATTTGCAACTATACATTTTTTATGTTTCCATGCATTTGTTAAAATCAATAAATTAAAACTGGCTTACACCTTTAAAAAATTTGATATTTTTGATCTTTTAAAATGTATTTCATTATATTTTGGACTATATTTTAAAATGTTATCCTATGCTTTTTTACGTAGCTGATATGCCTACACTGTTAACGTTCCCCAAATCTCCTTCAATTTGTGGATTTATTTTGGCTTTGGTGTTTTGGTTTTTCTCCTGGCAATTTGGCAAGTGCCCGGGACAGTTTATGAAATTGCCAGGTTGTCTGCAGAACATTCCTTTTTCTTGTCATCATCATTGTCCTTCCAGCTCCTGTTGTTGGGTTTTTTTTTTGTTTGTCGCTTGTATCCTGTTCACTGGCAATCATAAATTGCTAGGGCCTACTCGCCAAGGATATCGCAGGATTCCGTGAAAGTTGGGGGGGACTAAAATCAGACTAGAGAGGACCATACCACACGTGTGTTGCGTCTCATAAAGTTTGCGGCATTTTAAGCTGCCCCAGCTTACTAGGTAATCCCGCATAGAAATAATGAGTGTTGCCATGTGGCCGAACGTCTTCGGCTTGCTTTCCTTTTAAAAAACATACAGATAGATTGTAGTGTTTTGGGTCTGGGGCAAAAAACAACAAATCCCCATTTAATAGAGTAGGCGTGAGGGCATTGAGAAATTCCGCCATTAAATATGCTGTGGTCTATGAAATTTTGTCTCTCACACAGAATAGTTTTTCCATCCAGCTAAAGCGAAACCGCATCCCAGTCAAGTAAACTTTGCCATGTCCTGTATGCGCCATGCCTCCAGGCGAAGGATTCTCTCTCTTCTCGACAGACCCTCTTCGCACGTGTTGACAATTTTTTGGCCACAACTTTACATTAGGCTAGAAGCAAAAACTAATTATATTAAAATGTCATGGAAAATTGTTCGTACTTTTTTGTTTTTATTCATGGCTGTTGGCTCTGGCATTGGTCGAAAATGCTGGCCGGGATTTTGAGTTTGGCCAACCAGTTGGTTAGTTTATACAGTTTAATGCATACACAAACGTGTGAGTTTGCCAAGTCATTTTTGGCACAGGAACTGAGATGTGGCTACAAGTTATGGGCTAAAAGTTGTTGCCGAACTTTTGCTAAGCCTTTTAATGGATATTTAAATGAAGAGTTAAGTGGGTCAGGCCGGGAAATATTGAAAACCAAATCAACACACTCGATAACAAACTTGCAATCCAAATGCTCGGTATTTTCACTAATTCACAATCCATAAATATTCTATGATGCTTCATTGATAGTTAAGATGGCCCAGTTTACTTCTGCCCATATCGAAACCAAATTGAAGTGAAGCGATAATTTACTTCAATATCTGTTTTGGGGCTTGCCTTGACAGATGACAGCTGGTTGAAATACCTTTTTCAATAACCCTTTTGAAAGGGTTGTTTACGGAGAATGGTACATAAAAATAATCATTTTGAAACCTTGCCTTTAAAACTGTACACATTTTATCACCTTTACATCAATGTCAGCTTGGACAAGGTTACTTTATATTGTATTGAGTGCACTTAAGAAAAAATGTATAATTAAATAATGTAAAATTATATTTCTATTCTATTCTTATTTAGTTTAGAAAATGATTTTTCTTTAAGGCTTTAACACCTTGTTATTGAAAAACTAATGTTACAAAAATATTTTTAAAATATATATAATAATTATTATAAATTTTAAATTGACTCTTAATTTTTCCAAGACTTTGGTTAAAAATGTTCTGTGTATTAGAACCAACTAACACGCTTTTAATTTTGATTAATGGCATCAATGTCGACATTTTGGCCCGCATCATTTATATGCCTGACTGACCGAGCATTCGGCGTAGGCCTTTCTAAAACTTTATACCGAAAGTTTTTTATTTTATTTTGTTGTTATCGATTCCATGATGAATTGCCCTGCACGATTCGGTTGACACTTTGTCGAATCCCGACCAGAGTTTCGCCGAGTCCAAGAAATACGTTCGCTTTAGCAATTTAATTAAAATTTTCAACTGCATACTTTCCCAAGGAGTTGGTCATAATCGCTTGCTGTTTTTCCTTCGGTGTTTCTCAACTGGCGTAAAGTTTATTTTTATTACTCTTTCAAGTAACATTAAAATTTAGTTGCATACGCAACAGCTCCAAGGAGGGCGGACGGGATTCGTTTGGCTATAAAAATCCTCCAGTGTAAAACTATGCTGCGCTTTTATAAGTATTTTATTTGTAGCATCCCAAAGGAGGAGGAGGCACGGTACGGCACGGCACGGCACTCTCTGTTCCTTAGACTCAGCAGATTTAGCAATGCTTTGCCAAAGTTGCCGCATTAAAAATACAACGCGAGGGTCGAGGGTTGAGAGGTTGAGGGGTTGCAACCGAGTTGGTTGGTTGTGCCAAACACACAGAGTTGCAATTTGCTCATAGGATTTGGGGGGGGATTGGGGGGGGAAAGTGCCCCCGGGGTAGGGTGGGAAATGCAATGAATCGTTAAATTTAGCATCGTATTTCAATGCAATTCAGTAGAACGAAACGGAAAGAAAGCGCTTCTGATGCTGACAGGTGAATTGCAGCTGTCAGTCAGTGGAAACGAACCGCTCGGCTCATCTTCTCCTATTCCATTCGTTTCCTCTTTTTCCCTATTTTTCCCCGTGCTGCCTGCCAAATGATTTGTCCCCAACATGCCCACACACATATATACGGACTTATAGAGTTGGGCAAGCAGCTTAGCAGCTCATCCTTCCTGTGCAGCAGCATCTTAGGACTATTTGCAGGGAGGAGGGGGGCGAAGGGCAATGGAGCATTGCTATACAAAACCTGAACCCCTTTGGCCCATAAAATGTTACCCACTCGCACTTTGCACTTATTAAAAAGTCGTACTCTTGATGTGGGGTTAAATTCTGGCTTCGGGCATAAATTGCCAGAATGTAGACGCCGCAGCAGGCCTAACTTTTGAAGTTTTTCCCTAACTAGGCCTGGGGCCATAAAACCCAGCTGCATACTTTACGATTCTCTCTCCAGCATATGCTGATTTTATATATGCACACATCCATATGCCGGCTAAAGTAGAGATTGAGGCATATTCCCTATTTCTTTTTTTTTTCCCCCGTGAATGCCACACGGGGTCAATTTTTATGAGCATTTTGGCATATTGGAAAATGGGGCCAAAAGTTATGGGTATAATTTAAAGGGGAAAAACGAAAACGAGTTCAGCGGTGGCGGCAAAAGGGGCAGACTTATCATACATTTGGCGTAATTTAGTGGCTTCTGTGGAAAGTTGAATTTAGCAATCGTATTTGCAAATATATAGGTCTTAAATGTTACTAGATATTGAAGTGGAAAAGGTATTTGTTAATTATTTTTTTCTACTATTGCCTGCATAATATACAAATGGTATAAATATTTCCAATCATATTAATGTGGTTACCCCTACTTTTTCTTTTGCAAATTTAATTTAAATACATTTTACAAAAATGGAAATAAAATCTAAATAGTCAACATGGAAAATGCATTATACATACCTATTGTTGTACGTATAGTAGATTTTAATAAATTAAAAGGATCCCCTTGAATGAAATTAATCTGAAGTAGACACCTTGGTGGATATTTGATTTAAATTAAAAAAAATCCATTTAATTTTTTACCCTTGGCCTATCATCCTTTTATGATTCACTTGACCTATTATCATTTTCATCTCTCAATTTGCACTTTGACCCATTCTCGCTTTGCCTGACCCTGTTTTTTAGTTCTATTAACTACGCCCCTGATTGGGAAAAAAGCTTATAGAATATATTTCGCAAAATCAATTCGAATTTTCTATTTCATGTGGAGCTATTTTTTTCTGAACTCTTTTTTTGTAGCGGCCATAGTAAAAATGTTAGTATTAATTTCCATATAAATTGCTTGAATGCGCATAGTTGTATTTGTGCCCGTGTGTGCGAGTGTGTGCCAGTAAGGGCTTAGTGTGTGTGCGAGTGTATCTATAACTGCACATTTCAAACGCTCAAATCAATTTGCACATATCAACAACGAAATTGTTTGCTCAATGTGGACTGCGTTGTCGGAGCTTCATTTTTCCACCCGAACGTGCGAAATGAAAAATCAGCAAAAAGTTGCACGCGAACCAAACTGGCTGCAATTTCGAATTCCTTGATTTTCGCCTTTCATAACCTGCGGCTATGTATTTATGTAATCTACAAATTTCATTTGCTATGCCTTTAATCTTTGAAACAAGCAATGAATCCCCGGAAATATCAGCCACGAATAGCACAAACATAATTAAATTTATTTAAATTTTATCTCTGTATTTTCGCCTAAAACCAACAACGAGCAGTGTTGGCAATCCCGCAAATAAACACAAATCCCTGTTTTATAGCCTTAATGATACGCTTTTTATGAGTCGGCACGGAAGTGTCTTGAATGTCTGTTTTGCTTTTCTCTCTTTTTTTTTTTTTTTTTTTGCATTTGCCTTTAGCCATTGCCATGCCATCAAATTGTTTAAGCAAACATAAAACTTTACAAATGCGAGAAAAAAATATTTACCGAGAATTTGCGTTCGCCTCTGAAGTTGGCAGAACCTTGGAGGAAAGAAGAGCTCATTACAGCCACAAAAACCAATATGCTTATTGCTGATTCGCCGACAGCTCAGACATGGCTATAAAAACTGTTAACGTAAGCGTAAAATGCTTTCAAGTGCTTCGCAAATCTAGCAAATGCACGCTGGCAAATCATTTTGTGGGGTAAGGCGTATTTTTATTTTTTCCCCTTCGTCTTTTATAATGAGGAAAAGCTGCAATTGTAGTAGGTGGCAAAATTATTTCTGCTTTTGCCAATTTTCTGCTTCCTTCAAGATAACTTTTCTTAATTTGCTGCCAAATGAAAGTGATTAGTATTTTCTCTATGAAAATATAATGTCTAAAATAAGTATTCGAGAAATTAAATATTTTTTTTGTGATGCTGCTTTAACTTATTGCACTGTCGCTTGGTCAGAAAACTTGTCCGACCAAAGTTGAGACGATAAAGTTTTGTAAATGATACACACTGACTATGCCGCACGGCAGCAAATTTGCTTCTATTATGGCCAGGCATCGCAAACCAAAATAGTCTGCCCACAAAGCGGTAGCCAGAGGATGCTTGCCTTGTGGAAAACTTTAAATTATTTAGACTACTCTTACATTGTACGGTGGACAATGACCCCAAGTTTTTAAGCCCCTTTTAGTGACGAAAAAGCTATAGTACTATTTCAATAATACTTGGTTGCAAGTGAACGGCGTAATTGGCTATTGAGTGGTTTTCAAAACGATAGAGCTTATTGAACGAAATCAGTTATATAACAATAAGTTGTAGCATTAATATACACATAAATTGAAATCATAAAAAATAAAAACACCTGGTTAATCTGCTTTATCTTACTATGTATTATTAATATATAATAAGACAGTTTTAAGTAATTATCTAGTTAATGATATTGTCTAACGAAGTTAGGATAATTTTAAGTACTTCTTACACACTTTATGGTTTAGCACTATTATTAAGTATATATAAATAAAAACGGCAGAGATTCAATGAAATATAACCGAAGATTAAATAATATATAATTCGCGTTAATCGGAAGCAAATTTGTCGTCGTTCTCGTGCGCGTTTTGTAACGTCATTACTAACCGGTCTGATGCCCATTACAGATGCAAATTATTCGGATATACCATATATACAATATCTCACACGTAAGTCTAGCTGCGGCCTTAGGTGCTCTTGCTCAACAATTTAAATGTCGCGTTTTATATTTAATTTCAATCAAGAACTGATGCAAAAAAAAGAAAAAAACCGAGAATGAAAATCATAAATCCAATTGATATGTTGGGTAAACTACTTTACGTTCCGGGTCGACAGGAGCGTATTTCTGACAGAAAGCAGGACATGGCCTCTGCTGCTGCTGCTGATGCTGATGCTATTGCAGCATGCAACATGCACATGACAATATTTTTGCTGGTTGTTTAACGTTTCGTGATTTTTGCCAGATTTTTAATGCCACACATCTGTTTTCCCTGCCACCGCCTGGCTTCCCTATTCCCGCAATCCTCGCATCCTGGCATCCTTTTTGGCTCACTCACACATTTGCGAAGCACGTTCGCCGAGGGTGTGTGTGAGTGTGTGTGTGGGCAAACAACATGCGACGTTGTATTGACAGCATATTGTGACAAATATGTAAAAAGAATATACAAAAACTCTCGCTCAGAGGAACGAGCAAAAAGTGAAATGTATGAAATAATGGAAATGCATTCGAGTTATTCAGCAGCAGCTTTAAAACGACTGATGCCCAAAACAAATAATAAACTTAACGTAAATATAGTTCTTGGACATAGAAGCTCCATAATTTTGTAGATCTCTTTTTTCCAAAATAAAAGCTAAAAGCAAACCGAGTTATAACAAGAAAGGAAAGCTAACTTCGGGCGGAGCCGAAGTTGATATACCCTTGCAGAATACTCTGTAAATTATATTTTCCAAAATTATTCATATGATGCATTCTTAATACTCATAAAAAATCCCAACTTCGTAACTTTAAAAACACCAAAGTTATGGCATTTCCGATCAATCAGTTATATGGCAGCTATAGGATATAGTCGGTCGATCCTTATGAAGTTTGGTAGGTCGGATTGATTGGCCAAAAATAAAACCCATAGAAAATCCCAACTTCCTAACTTTACAAACACCAAAGTTATGGCATTTCCGATCAATCAGTTATATGGAAGTTATAGGATATAGTCGGCCGATCTTTATAAAATTTGGTACGTCAAATTGAATGGCCAAATACAAAACCCATAGAAAATCCCAACTTCCTAACTTTAAAAACACCAAAGTTATGGCATTTCCGATCGTTCAGTTATATGGCAGCTATAGGATATAGTCGGCCGATCCCGGCCGTTCCGACTTATATACTGCGTGCAAAGGAAAGAAGGGTGTGTGCAAAGTTTCAATTCGATAGCTTTAAAACTGAGAGACTAGTTTGCGTAGAAACAGACAGACGGACAGACGGACAGACAGACGGACAGACGGACAGACGGACAGACGGACATGGCTATATCAACTCAGGAGGTGATCCTGATCAAGAATATATATACTTTATAGGGTCGGAGATGTCTCCTTCACTGCGTTGCACACTTTTGACCAAAATTATAATACCCTCTGCAAGGGTATAAAAACTCAGTGTAATAAAAACTGTGTTGATGACAGATGCCTACTTAACGCTCATATTAAACTCCCAAATAAAATAAAAATTAAACGTAAATATGATTCTTGCACATATTTTTTTCGAGAAAGCAAACCGAATAATAAAATCTTTGTAATGATGAAACTAAAAAACCGAACGTAAATATAGTTTTTGAAGATACATATGAGCTTTATAAATTTGCAGATATTTTTTTTCCAAAATAAAAGCATACGGAATATTATAACTGGCTTGCAGATTAGCAAGGAAATTTCGGCGGGAAACCCAGCATGTGTGGCGTCAAAAAAGGCGCTCAAAACGTTAAATATATAAGCCCGCAATAAAATTGTTGCCTTTGAAGAGCCTTTTAAGCCCAGTTAGTAACCCATGTTGGCCATGTTCTTTTACGACCCTCCACAGATCCGCCGGAGATCATCAGGAAGCCGCAGAATCAGGGCGTTCGAGTGGGCGGCGTTGCAAGTTTCTATTGTGCGGCCCGCGGTGATCCGCCTCCATCGATAGTGTGGCGCAAGAATGGCAAAAAAGTTTCGGGTAAGTTTCAGCAGTGGCCTCCCCATCTTCCCATCTTACCCAAAATCCCCTTCTTAACCGGGCCTCGTTATGTTTTCAACCCTTTCAGGAACCCAGTCTCGTTACACGGTGCTGGAACAGCCCGGCGGGATTTCCATACTCCGGATTGAGCCGGTGCGGGCAGGACGCGACGATGCCCCCTACGAATGTGTGGCTGAGAACGGGGTGGGCGATGCCGTTTACGCAGATGCAACTCTAACCATCTATGAAGGTAAGTGCCACGCCGTCATCGGCATCATCCTGTGCAGTTATTTATGGCTGTCGAGTGCAGCTTCCTAATTGAACCCCTCTCAATGGCAAATGCACTGGAGCACATTCTAGTGGCTTAAAACGAGCTCAATGCTGGAAAGTTTCCATCACTGAGTCAGATATTTTCAGAAAATTCACAGATAAGTTGTTATTTGATAACCTTCGATTTAAATTATATTGATAAAATAATATAAAAAGAGCTCACACTTTAAGTATCAAAAATTACTGAATTTTTAACAAATCGATTTATCATTTAAAACAACAAGATGACATCTATGGTTCAATAGTGCCTTAATGATCTAGGGTGGTTAGCTTTTAAACCTTTATAGTGAGCATACATTTTTACTACATTAAAATTCAAAATACATTTTTTTGTTTGTGTTTTTAAAAACAAAGTTTCTATTACCGAACTAACTGAATCCTTTTATTTTCCGGTACACGAAGAAAAGAGTCGTGATAGAGCGACACAAAAAGTTTCGTTTAGTATGCGTCGCAATGTAAACTACGTTCATACATTGATTTTGAATTAAAACTGGGCAAAGAAGTTGGCGTAAATGGTAAACTTTTGGGGAGCAGAAACCACCAGGCCCCCAAGGGTGGCGGTGGAAAGTTATTTGCCAGCTTGTTTGTGTGGCTTAAATTACTTGCCAAAATTTACTTTTGCTTATTTACAACTGTGCAAAGGATAAAGTTTTTGCTCTCTAAGCCTAATCAAGTCTGTGCGGGGCGGATGGGCTTGGATAGCCAGGCAATTGAACTAATTTGCTTAAACTGAGAGCAGGCCAAGTATTTATACATTCTGCTCTCATTTCTCCCACTCTTTTCGTTACCAAATTATAAACAGCAAAAAGTTCAATAACAAAAATTCTTCTCCCTAATGGGACTTGAACGTGGGAAAGGGAGAAGTTATAACTTTTAATGAGATTAAAGCAGCAAATTATTTGGTAAATCAACTCCAATACAAAATACATATTGATCGATGGTCTCTGGACGGTTGAGTTTATTCGAAGTGAATTCAAATTCTTGGTAAATTAATTAAAAGCGATTTTGGCTTATAAAGTAGTCAAATTCGTTCAATGTTTTTAAACCGATTATGCCACTTTCTTAAGGAATATGAAACATTTTAGTTAGTTTCAAAATGAAGTCAAATTTATATTTTTGCTTTGATAAATCAATTAAAAGCGGTCTTGGTTTATAAAATAACAAAATTGTTTAACTTAATTAAATTATTAAATTTATTATTATATATATATTATTTATTAAATCAAAGCATTTCATTTGGTTTAAAAATGTTTAATATTAGGAATGACAAACGAGCTTAAAATAAATGTAAAACATTTGTCAGAGATATTAATGCATTTAAAGGAATCTTTTTTAGACCATATTGCAAAAGGAAAATTAGAATGCTTTGATTAGTAAAGGACGAAGCAATCCGGTAACCAGTTTATATATCTGTGGAAATTCAAAACAGGATAAATTAATATTGATTGATTTCCATGTTTTGTGTGTCTCAAAGCCCGGTTGTGTTAATAGGTAACGAGGCGAGTGCATTACTTTACCTTGGCCTGCCTTTGCAGTCTTGTGCAGAACTTTTACCTTCATTATTCGCATGGTTGTTAGTCCCCGCTAAACTACACTAATTACTTCCATATGGGGCCTCCATTCGCTTTTGAGTCTATCGGCGAGCGTTACAACCTGCCACAAATCAAATGCACACCAATTACGTGGCGCCAGAGTGCACAGAGAGCATAATCAACTGGCATAATTAACAACTAAAAATGCCAACGTTGCCACCGGCCGCATAAAAAGTCCAAGTGAGCGACCAGGATAGAGACATTGTGGGAAAGGGAAGGGTAGAGGGAGGCCGGACCGGCCATAGTGTATCAACACAAAAATATTTTTGCATCGTTCACCTGGCCTCCGTGCAATTTTCACACATTTTGCGGTTCCCTTTGGCGGCCTCATAAACAACCAACAAACAACTGGCTAAAGCCCAAACAACAACAATAATAAACAAGCTAAAATAGCTGGCAGACAGTAGTAAATTATAAGTTGGAGCTGTATAACTCCTAGACTTGGGGATAAACTAGTGCACATTACTCATACGCCGCGTACATAAATTTTCCACCCAGCCTTCGGGTACGTAATTATTTTCCGTTTACAAAATGACTGCCAAACACCTGGAAGTCATCAGTGTAGGTTGTGGGTGTGATTATGGTTGAAAATATGGTGAATAATAAACAGATTTCCCTCCAAAAAAACATATCTATCTATATGTATGACCAAGTTGGGTAAGAAATTACATGTAAAAGTTCTGCAACTTAAAACCAAAATTTATTACCCCGTTTTCTGAGAACCCCATTTTTGCTTTGGCACTTAATTAAAATGTTGCATGTAGTGTCAAGAGCAAAACATTCATCCAGAGATTCAGCTGAAAACATGACCGCCATCCGCAGATAACAAAGTCACACAGCCAAGAGCAGACTGTCAAAAAAAAAGAGTAAACCTCGACTTAATAGCAAAATAATAATGCAGCCAACAAATGGAAGACAGCATTATAATAAATACACTAATACCAAAAAAATAGAATAGCAGGGCGGGAAGGGAAGGGGGAAAAAGCAACTTATCGCTTGCTATAAATTTAGTCAAAGCGTGCGGAGAACAGAAGCAATCAGCCAACAAATTGTAAACAGTAAATTTCAGCAGCCAGCAGTGAATGGGGCGGTGAGTTGGCCAAAAGACCGGGCCACATTAGCACTAAATCGCAACGACTAACGCAGTCAGTTGGTTAAGCGTTTCGGGCATAAATACACACGCAGAATAGAGCACAAAACAAAAAAAAAACAAAAAGAAGAAGGATGCTGCGGAGTCACGCCTCCGGTGAGGAGATTTATTCCCCCAGACAAAACTAATCTTTTTTCCGATATTTGCATAAAAAACAAACATGTCAAAAAATAAATGTAAGAGCGAGAATCCGCTTCACACAGTTTTTGTTTTAGTTAATCTCCCCTATTTTTATACCCTTTACAAAAGGTATTATAATTTCAGTTAAAAGTTTGGAATGCAGTGAACATATATATATTCTTGATCAGCAGGAGAGTTGATCTAGCTATATCCGTTTGTTAGTCTGTTTGTCCGTCCATCTGTCCGTTTATACGCAAAATAGTCTCATAGTTTTAAAGCGATGAAACTTTCTCAAAAGTTTTTTTTTCTATAACAGAACGTGTTCGATCGAACGGCTACATAATATAGAAACTATGGGAACAAATAAAAAAATTATAACTTTGTTGTTTTTTAATTTTATAAAAATCAGACGACTGTATCTGTAGCTCCCATTAAAATTATCTAAAATTTTATCATAAAATCGACATAGCTTCATTGTTTAGAAACTTAGTCGTTTTATAGAATTTTAAATTTTTGTAAAAGGTGCAAGGGTATTTAAACTTTAACTTTCCGGAGTTTGCTTCCTTTCTAGATCCCCCTTTTTTTGGGGGAGTGCATAAAGCTGCAAAGGCAAACAGGGGGATTTACTGTCCCGCCCCCTTTAGTCAAGATATTGCTCCAGTCGGTGAGGAGACAGAGTCACGTTACTTCCAGGTGTTGCAGGTGTTGCAGCTGCAATCTATCCAAAAACCTGGCCCGTGTGGGTGTGTCAGCTCGTCGGCTTTTGTGGCAAGGAGTTGCAGGAGTCCAGAGCCCAGCTCCTCATACACACACACACACACACACGTACTCATCGCTGTGGCAAGTGTTTTTGATCTCGAGCTGCGCTTTAGCCTGTTGAGAATTTTGATTAAAAATGCTTTCACGTGAAACTCAAACGTGCCCCAGCTCTGCTGCTCTGCATATGTGGGCGCCTTTATTGGCATTCGGGGTGGCGTTTATTTTTTCGCGCTTTTTCCCGGCGTGTGTGTGAACATTTTTACATTGAGATTTATCACGCAAAAAATAAAAAAAAAACGATATGCATACATATAAGCGCGTGAATGGTGAAACAAAGGTAGAAAAAGGTATGCGAACAAAAAGTTAAAAGTATAAACTTGCCACATGCCACGGTTACTTTTTACATGCGAATATTAATTGTCAGTGTTTGGATGCTGCCACTGTTGTGGCGTATGATTATCTAAAGTAATTAACTAAATGTATTTTTAAAGGCAGTAATTTAAAGGTGTTAAAATAGTTACAAGTTACAAGAACTTTGTTTGTTATAGGTAAGAGCAACTTTATAAAAAAGTTGAGCACATTTAAACATGATTTCCCTGTGAGATACCTAAAAATTTTAAGTGTAACATATTTATAGTTGTTCGAAATTTGAACATGATTTGTTAAACTATTACGATTTTTAATAACTAACAAATTTTTGTAGCCTTTTTAAACTTTTGTAATCTGTGAAGCATTTAATTATTTTTTGGGTTATCCCCTTTCCATTTAGTTACAGAATCTTTGTAGCTTCCGTTGTCGTGGTCTAGACGGGCGAACAACTAATGAAAGCCACTGCCTTACTGGTAAATTGCAATAAAATCATCTGAAAGCCAATCTACTTCGCCGCAGAGCGGCTACTAAAACAGAAACCGGCAAACCCAAAACAATTTACTTTTAAATTTGCCTGCCAAAAAAACATTTTAGCACCTCAAACAGCCAACAATCTTCCCTTTTCTGGTCGCTCGTCGCATCCTGGCAATCCCTGGGCTAAAAACAATATGCCGTGGAGGTGGAGGCGCAAATAAATTTCATTAATTGCCAGCCGAAAAGGAGACTGCGATGGCATCGTTCTAGCGTTTCGCAGTTGGGGGCCGGGCGCATTCATTAATCTCACTTTATAGTAATAAGCGGCTTTGCTGGTTACGGTTTGGTTTTCTCCTTTTTTATTCCCTTTTTTTTTGGGGTTTTTTGGGAGGGAGAAGTCCGAACTGGTGGACCATTAGTTTGGGCTTGATTAAAACGCTGGACTGAACAGGGAAGCTAGCCTGCACTTGTTGCAAAGTCAAATGGCATGTCCTGGGCATTGGGGAAAACTTCATCCTTGGTTCTCTCGCCCGCTGTGCTGCTCACATAGACAAACATTGACAATACACTGGGCGCATTTAACTGGCCAACGGCATTGGCCACATCCTCGGCCAGGAGTCCTCTTCGTCCTCGTCCTCATCCTGGACCTCTTCCCTTAGCACCGTTTGCGGTTTGCCTAAAAAGTCATATTAATAATGAAAATTCCACAGTAGCGAGCGAAAAGTTTAAATGGGCGAAATTTGCTGCGGAGAAGAGACGGCTACTTTTAGCCCTGCAGCAATGCAGCTGTGGCACCAAGCTGTGCCAGGAATAAGGATCCTGGACTACAGTACAATGAAGTGTGTGTGCTGCAAAGTTATTGGGCTTATAGCTGTTTATATTTAATGTATGACAAAAGTGCTGAACTTAAAGCAAAAAGTCTAGAAAAAACTGCTCACAATAGCCAGTCAGCCAATCTACATTATTGAAAAGTTGAAGTAGTTAAACTTTCCTAACTTCCATAGCTAAAATAAATTTTGAGTCAATTATTTTTAAGTTACTCGATAGATTTTTATTGTTCTTAATTTATGGAGTTTCAACAAATTTCATCTAAAGATGAGTTTAAGTTAAAGATAATCATCTGCGATATGTATTCAAATTGTATTTCCTTTTTTTAATATTACATATTTTAAATATTCCACAGTCAAATTGCCAACAATGTCGTATAAAAAACCTCGCTTAACGCAAATACTTGTCACTTCATTTCCATGAATTATCATTTATTATGACCATATTTCAACATGGTAACCACTAACGGTGTTGAATAAATTATGCCATAATAGTTCAACTAAACACAGCCCGCTGCTTTTCGAATCTAAACCAATTAAATGTACATCTCGCACACTCGAATTTCACTTAATATGATTTGTGCTGCCGAAAAGCCATAAAGTGGCGCTCTAAATTGCAAAAATATTTCAAAAACTCGCCACCGTATATATATTTCTGGCAATTGCTGAGTTGCGTGTGAGCGAATTGCACACGTAAATATCAAAAGTCGTCGTCTTAAATTGTGTAACTTGCTGGCTGCCTTTTCAATGGGAAAGCAGCAGAAAATTTCCTCCAAGTCATATTGCAAGTTTGATGGAAAGGAGTCACAATAGGTGGTGGAAATGAAGGAAGCCCCAGTTACCAAAGATTTTAATCAAACGACTCGAACAGGCTTAGAACGCATTGGTAAATGTATTTGGAGATTAGCCAAGTTAGTTTGAATTATACATGAACTGGAGGTGACGAGAGGAATATATTTTATATCATCTAAATCCGATTTCCGTTTCCTCAAGGCTGCATTCGATTTTTTTTTTGCTCTAACCCCAATATACACATTTTATTATGCCGGAAAATGCATTTGAAATTCATCAGTAGAAATAGGTAGCAGACCTAGATAGATACCCACACATGACAGTCCGCTTTTGCATCTATATATATATCTATATCTATATATATCTATCTGCTCCGCCTTCAATCAACCCACTTTTGCTTCAGGCTGCCAAGTAAGTGCAAGTCAGTCGCCTCTTTTCCCATCCGCCATCTCAGTTTTTTTTCGGTATTAAAGTTTCAGATGTAATGACGTTAAATAAAATTGGAAGCGACTTCAAAAAATTGAACTTTTATTGGCTTCACGAAAAAGAAAAAAAAGGCGAAAATAAATATGAAAAGTGAAATTGCTTGCTTTAGTTCACTATACAGTTTTTTACATGCAATTTATTCCTATTCTCTCTCATCAATTCTCTTTTGCTTTCGTTTTTGTTCGATAGTGGATCGCAACAATAGCTTTGTGAAACAGATTGTTGTAAGTACTGCAATAAAAGCTGATGATAAGCTATCATTTTCGACACAATGCAAGTCTATAAATACGAAATGCAATAAATGTTTCAGTTAAGAACAGATGAATCTTATAGTCTCGTTATACGTCATTCATAGTACTATTTTCTCTGATTAAATGAGTTATTTTTATCTAGATAATGTATGCTTGGTTTTATTACTCTTCTCCCTATTTCGACTCTCTTCAATTTGTATTAAACTTTAAGCAACTCCTAAATCTTTAACTACAATTTCTCGGGGTTCGATTTATTTTTTTGTACCTTAATAAGGTTTATTTTTGGACCTTTCTAATGTTTGTACGTTTGACATTGGCATATTTATAAACTATGATGATTTTTTGGATATAACTTCAATTAATTCCGCGTTGTTCATTGTGTAAATATCTAAATTCTAAACTCTAAATTCAACTTAATTAATTCCCTCCCGCTGAGAGCTGTGTTCAACTGGGAGTTTCTTTGCAAGACTTGAATGTGGCACCGCAAACACACTCGGGAAGCGAATTTCCCCGTGCTCAGCCAGCCATTCATACATAATTTCAGCTTCTATAAGCAGGCACTGTTTGTTTATTATTCTATTCCCGCCAAAAAAAAGAACAGGGAATTTATTTTTTAAAGCATACTTTTGTGGGCAGAGCTGTCTTTTGTAGTTGTGTGTTGGCTTTAGTTTTGGCTGTTTTGGCTGCTTTGTTTGGGAAATGCATTGTACAGCGACTGGGGCTTTTCCAGAGACCACGGTGAAGCTAACAATGATGGAGACGAAGTCATGCGGTTATATTTTTGACTGCTAAATAATAAATGCATTTACCCGACACTCGATCGTTGCCCGGAAATGGAAAATTCCGTTGTGCTCGTGAAATATATTTTACACGTCAACAGTCAGAATGCCTACGACTTAATCAAGCATTTTTCATGATGTAAAGTTCGTTTGCCTCGCAGGCAAATAAGTAAGGCATAAAGGGGGAGGGGGAGGGAAAGGACGTGTTTTTGCCACACACACACCTTGACGTGATCCTGACACGACTTGACATACGATGCCACTTACGATATGTCTTTGTTTCCTTTCCGTTTGCTTTGTTTCCCCCCTCGTCCTGTTCTTATTTATTTGTTTGTTCTTGTTTGCCTTGCCTTTTGATATCTCAACTTTTGGGCGCGTGGCTTTGGCGACACTTAGCGCATTGTAAATCGAGGCAATCGTCCTGTGTGTGTATGTATATATTTGTTATCGGTGGCACAGACAGACAACAAGGACCTTCGACTTGTCACAGGGTATCACAGCCACCCTCTACCACCCCCTGCAAAAATTCTTGTTTATTTATTTATTTTTTCATTACATGTGTAACAAAGTTTTGCATTTGCTTTGAGCATGTCACACATTAAACAGAAAAAAAAAATCTTGAAAAAATTCTAAACATGTGAAATTTTTGTAGCCCCACTTTTTATTTGGGATGCTGTTTGTTTTTTTTTAGCATACGCAGAAAAAGTTTTTACTTATCTGTCATGTGGAGTTGGGTTAAGAAGGGGCGAAAGGGGAATGGAAACAGGTCATCCTTTGTCAGGCATTTGACATGTGGCATAAATCGCGTAAAACAATTGTAAACAAGTGCAGAGTTGGGGAGGTTTCCAATTTCTCTGTTTTGCGTTTCACCAAAAATTGCGAATCGGGAGTGAAAAATTATTTCGGCTTGTCAGGATGTTAAAGATCCAGCAATAAGTCAATTGGAGGGCCTAGGAAAAACGTTGAAATATTATACGTTGTAAGCTCTTGGCTTTCACATATCCTAAATATTAATGTCAACACTCTGGCATTTGAGTGTTAATTAATAATTGGATTTCTCACGGAAATATTCCATTTTTCTAAAGGAAAATGTGGGTAATATTTTGCATCCCTTATTTAGGCAAATTTCCTCCTTCTATTTGGCTTATCTGCTTTTTACCGCTTTATCTTCTATTTCTACCCCAAAAGAGCTTCTCGCTTCAGTCCATAAACATTGTGTTTAAGTTAATACCAGAAAATGTCTTATTTGACACTTTTTTCCGGACATTTCATCTCATAGTTTATCACTTACTCTTGCCGCTCAAATAATTTTTAGCTTAGCTCAACCGTTTTTTCGACCTTTTTGCCGCCACCCAAACAAAATGCTCAATGAGCCATGCAAAAAGGCGTCGAATGCCCTTTGACACTGACCAGCAGCAGGACCAAAAAGGAAAAAAAAGGTCGAGAAAAAATAGTTGACCGCGTTTTCCAGAGGGCGAGACCTATCTAAATGTCACTAGCTTATCACATATGAAATATCACATAAACTAACGCAAAATGTCAAACTTGCAGCCAAGCCAAAAGGGTTTGGGTTTATCCCGCGGGGAAATGGCTTCTGCTTTGACTTGTATGATTTACGATGGCCTATCAAAATGGCAAGGCGCAAAAGTATTCTTACATCGCTATTTTTTTTTATTTTTATTTTAATGCAAAAGCTGGTGTTAAAAGTTAATCAGTTACTGCCGATGTTGTTGCTCTTTTTTGTGTTGCGATGAAAAATGGTCCCGTCGAGTGAGTGACATTTCATTAAAAAAATAGGGGAAGGTCTGGGGGTCAGAGAGGTATTCTGACAATGCCAACACTTACACAGTCAATTGCACAAATCTGGCCAAGTTCGGAGCCCATTCGTCGCTCGATTATAATTTAATCTAGTGTGGTATGTGCGACAAGACGACTCGCAGACTGTGGAACGTGACGCCGCGCACACATTACCATTTTTCACATCGTTTTCCTGCCCTCCAAACGAAACAAAACACGAAAAAAATAAACCATACCATGTACTATATAAGGGACCGAGGCGAAATAGAAGTGTCTGTCATTTTTATAAATAACATTTTCCGAGTATGCAAAAGCGTGCCCCAGGAGCGAGCAACATCTGTGTGTGTCATTGTCACCGACTTGAAATATGTGCCAACAATTTTGTAGTATCATAACACTGCGTTCTTTTGGGGCACCCCAACCGATAAATCTGCCTCAGCGTAATTAAAGTAATTGCAAATGGAATTTCTTCTAGTGTCGCTTGAAGGCGCCGATTAAGCCATTTATGCCAAGGCAGCGGAAAAATGTTAAGCACTTTCCTTTTTGCGAAAGAACGAGGTTGGGGGTGGTGACCTCCTACTGAACTTGAATTTGTGTGCGACGGACTAATTAAAGCATTTTGGTTAAGGGTAAACATCAGCAAACGGAAATACGTAGTGGAATTTGGCTGGCCAAAGTCAAGTCAAGTCAAATCAGCAAAAATGTATGTGAATTGTGGACTAAAGAGGCTTTTCTTTGGACCCTGGAAATGAGGCTTACACATGAAAATGCAATCAAAAAATGTGCAGACTTAAAGTTTTGCGAAGTGTGAGTATTTACAATCAAGCTTCGATGCCCCTAATTGTGCTTTTAATGGTTAAAAAGCTGGGTAATTTTCAGCTGCAAATTCTATGTAATATAATGAAAATGCATGGGTTTGCTGTTTTGTTAGCCTTTCATCCATAGCAAGTTCATGATGTACCTTTTACTAAGCTAAATGTTTTTGCAGCCACATTATTTTAAGGTTGTTTCTGTATATTATGCACAGGATGTACAGCACATCAAAGTGTATTTTATTATCACAGAGTGTTGCACAGAATTGAATGATTTACGAGGTTACATCACTCTAGAAATTTTAATGTTCTTTTTTATATTCTACGGTAACGTTTTTTCCGAGCTTCATTTGGCATTCCTTTGTTTGGGTAAGACCTTCCTATAATAAATTCATTACGCATTTGTAAAAATTACAAATTTAATAAACTGACGTTCTATTTGAAGGTAACAGTCTTTTAAAGGGAAACAAATATTGGTTTTTATACAAACTTAAGTGCTTTAAATTTAAATAAAGTTACGGTAAAATGTTTAAGACACTTATTTAGTTAGCTTTTGAATGCTTTCGTTTGAAAGAAAAATAACTGGGTATTTTATTTGAAGAACGGCGTTTAAAATCCTTCCGCTCATTATAAAATGCAGTGGAGAACATTAACCGCATATGGTGGTGTTTGTGTTGGTGGTGCCACCAAGTGTGGGGCACATCCAGCCGACATCGCACCACCAGGTCAGCCACCCAGTGTGCTTTTTCATAATTTTCCGCACACAATGAACGTTACTAGCCTTGAGCCAGTTGAGCCCTCCGCCCTTCCACATATGCATTTGCCTTTGGATAGTGGCTGAAACGCCCGGAACCCGGCCAAAAACCCCACCAACCACCAGCCATCTTTTGCTCACAATTAACCTCAAAAATGAGTTTCCATTAAAAATGCCCCGGAGTCATCGATGTTGTTGGCCATGTGTGTCGCTGCATTGTTGCCTGTCTGGGTTCGGGATCGCCCTCCACAAATTGTGGCTGCAACACAACGCCAGAAACTTTACGACAGCGCCACGTGACGTATGTTCGAGCTGTCAGTTGTGTTTAATGTTTTGCATAGTTTTTTCTTTTCCTTTTCTTTTCGTATCTCATGCTTTCTTTCGTTCCTCGTTCCTTTGTTTCTTCTTTGGCACTTTTACAGTGCTATCTCGTGAAGAAAATGCTCTACTTTTTAATTTGTCTGAGTGATAATTCCTTAAAGATAAAGGTTTTGCTAAGTGAAATATTTTATGTTGCTACAATACTTTGAGAAAAATAATACAAAATTGAATCCCTAATTTAATAATAATTTCATTACCAGAAAACTGCAGGGGTTTAGTTACTAATGTATTAGAACTATATAACCGAAACTCCGTACAAACTGTGTGACATGGAAAAGTGATTTTTGAAGCAACCACCATGATAATCTCTTGAGATTTAAATGACACCCTGTAATCTATTACTACTTACCAAAGCATATTTGCAGTTTTAAATACGTATACGTGACAGCTGCACATCTCCTCGCACAATAAATGTCCAACACATTAATAATTCCATCTCCATTTGTTTTGAGATGGACTTGGGAAAAGCAATTAGACTCTTGATCGTACTAATTGCCGAGGCATTAATACGAGCACTATTGATTCCATGCCACCCACTGAAAGACGTGCTACGATTGCAAGGACTTGGTCTTGGTCTCGAGTGACCACGTTTTATTGCAAAACGAAGTCTTGACCACTTTGAAATTGAATTTTAAATTAATAAACGTAGCGGTTGCATCAAGAATTACAAATTTATATGCATCGTTCTTCTTCGTTGTCCTCGCTCCGTAGAGTTCCTGCCGCGTTCCAGGCATTGTGGCCAAATCTATGCACATTTTTTGTTAGCCGTGATGCCCCCAAACTCCGAACCTGGCTCCTTCAGCCTTTTCCATCTTGATTTTGTTTTGTTGCCTCTTGTGCGCATACCCTGTAACCACAGGTATGCATATTTGGAAATGGGGATAGGATAAGCTGACTGGTTAAATATTTTTACAGTACGAAAACTGATTTCTGAAGAGCAAAGCCATAGAACAGATTGAATAATACAAAATTAAATTTTACATTTTTAATTCTTACTTGTACCATGGTTTGCAACTTCCATTAAAATAAAGTCTTGAATAGTCGACAAGTATTTATAATTTGGTTTTTAATGGTTAGAAAACATATTTCATAGAGTGCTGCTGCTAAATTTATAATTTGTACAAACTAATCTGAATCTTTCTGTTTATAATTTTTCATGATATAAAAATATATTATGTTGTAATTTTAAAATGATTTTTAAATAAGTCAAGCCTCTAAATAACTGAAAAAGCAATTGTACATGCAATTGTACTAATCTGAATCTTTCTGTTTATAATTTTTCATGATATAAAAATATATTATGTTGTAATTTTAAAATGATTTTTAAATAAGTCAAGCCTCTAAATAAGCAATTGTACATGCCCTAAGCTTTTCAATATATTTTTATTTATATTAATTCATTTTGTGACCACGCCTAAGAGGGTATTATACGACTCCAGTGAGGACTCCTTGGTCGATTTTTCCGCATATAAATCTTGGTTTAGCCGACTGCTCTTTCTTGCCGCCCCACGCCACCCATTTTTTTCGCAGTAGTGCTGCCTTTTGGCTAGCTGCTTGTATTTTTTATATCGTTTAGTTCCCTTTTCACTGCTTCCTTTCTCTTCTGCGATTTCATTTTTTTTTTTGTGTTGCCTTTCTGTTCGCCCCTTTGTTGGCATGTTTTGCTTTTGTGGTTTTAATTCTATTTTCGCTATAAATTGTTTCGGTACGCTAACATTTTACAAGGCGCCAGGCGTCGAGAGCGCCGTGTGGCGTTTCACAGTTGGCTGCTGTCCGTATCCTGTGCCCGCGTATCCGTGGCTGCATCCGTGTCCATGTCCTGGCGTGCAACTAATTACATTTGCATATCTATGGCAGAAGTGGAAATGCGGCTCACCGATATATTTCTGGCCTAAAATCCGGCAATCCCCCACTCCACTCCACTCCTCAGCTCAAACATCTAAAAAGATAAATCTCTGTGAATAAGTTTTGAGCGGTACTGCCCAATGGGCAAAGATTCAAGAACGTCATCGCCACTCTGTCGCCGCAATCAGCATAATTATAAACTTCTTTGCTGAGTTATACGCATTTGCTTTATGAGCAAATAATAAGTCCAACTTAAAATGGGAGGACAACTAAAAAACTTGTACTACTGCTCCCCAGCGAAAGCAATTATGGATGCACTTGTTGTTTGATGATAATGATAATGGCGATGATGACGGCAACTCGAGCAACTCAAGCTCATCTCCATTTGCAGCTGGCTTCTGCGTCTGTCATTCGGACACGCCCACATGCACGAGTGCTTCTGTTTCTGCCTTTCCAGATATCTATATATATATAAGTCCTTTTGCGTTAATTATGAACTAATTAATTAGAGAGCTCCTCTCTGTTTGACTATTTATCCTTATTGGCGAGCGTTTTTTAATTAAATGTTGGACATTCTCTTCACTGTTCTCGCAATAACTCAGTATAAATTATTCTTCAATGAAATGTTCTTGTTTATTGGTTAATGCGCAAAACAAACGAACACTAAGAAAATAGTTTAAAACCGAAAGTGATTATCTATAATCCATCAAATGTTTGAAAAGGATTATTTAAAAAAGAGTAAATATATGTTTTTATCTATGAACGTTTGCTTATTCCTAATTAAACTGTTTTAATGGATGGTTGGATAATCAAAAGGCAGGACTAATTACACATTTTATCAATCTATAAAGACTTATAACCTTAAAAAATGGTCCACGGCAAATCACATAAATTATTTAATAAGGATTTACTATGCGCATGCATGAATAAATAGCCATTGCTTTAACATATTTTTTTGTGGAACCACTATAAGCTTAAATGTTGTATGTTAATGCATTTAATAAACACATAATTAAATTTCCAATAAACCCATTTAAGCATAAATTTAAGCTGCACTAACTAGAGTTCCTTGGTTTTTTTATAGAAAATTCAAATAGAGTTTTTACCTATCCTTGGCACATATTTAATCAATGCATAAAAATATGTGTTTTATTTGCTTCATAAATTATTTAATGTGGTTTTGCAATGCCACTTGCATAATTTTCATAACCAATTAAACATTAAACAAATGTGTATTTAGATTGCCGCTTTAAGTGTTAGAGAGTAAATATAAGCTGAATATTTGTCCTTTATAGACCAGTTACCCAATGACAGTATCAAGATCTATTATTTGTAATTAATTTGCCTTTACGGCGCTTCCACTCATCATTGAGAACAGGTAAATTGATTAAATGAACTGCACACTTGCGTACACCCAAACGGATTCGCTGGAAAGCAAACATATATAATTAATAAACAAACCGAACCGCACATATCTGGCATATGTTGTTGGCTGGCTGGCTGGCAAACAGGAAGCAAAACCCATTTCCCCAAACTCTTGGGGTCCGAGTATCGCGGTGTGTGTCCACAGTTATTTCCCCTGACATATGCATCCGAAAACGGGCACAAAATTAATAAAGCTAAAAGCATGCTACCAATAATGTTTATAAATTTAATTATGTAAATGTCTGGCTATAAAAAACAAATCAAAAAACAAAAAAAAACGAAGGGATTCAGCAACGAACACCGCAGCGAACAAGAAAAATGTTAATAGATGTCAAACACAAATTGAATCGCAAACGCAGTAAAAACATATAAACTTATGCAGGGTGAAAAATTGGGAATATATATATATTAAATGAAGCGCTAGGTTAACTTGCCAAAAGGGGGAAAACAACGACGTGAATACGTTAAGAATGGGAAGACCTATTGCTGGGAACTGAAAATATTTGACTCGCATATGAAATTAATTAAATTTCATTTTTTACGCTGTCAGTTGAACATAAAATGTCCTTTGGTTTATGGTCGCTACCTTCGCAATAGTGCCAGGATTCAGTTCAGACCCCCATTTCTGCATCACTTTTGTTGATTCTCCTGCACGGCGCAGGTTTTTATGGTCCTGTATTCACTTTTTGTTTCGGCTGTTTGTTTTTTTAAATACGTATGCTCGTTTGCATTTTTGCATTTCCGTTTGGTTATTAGTTTTTGTACGGCATTTCCGGCATTTTTATGCGCCATATGCGACGCTCTCTGGGTTTCTGTGTGTATATGGACGACGTGGCGGGGATTTTGGTGTACATTATTCCTGTTATTGTTATGGCATTACTGTCTTCATTAAAGAGCGAGCAGTTAATTAAAGCAAATGGTAAACGGAATTAAAGTTGCCATGGAAGTAATTTCACCGTTTCTATGACTGATTTTATAATGCAACAGAACCCTGAAAGTCGCCTGCAAAATCCCTCGACTGGGCATTATCACGGGATAAAAGTGCAAACATTTTACTGCATTCCCGGACTTTTGTGCGTTGTAATAATTTTTTATGCACCATGTCAGCGTAGCACTATGCACAGCTTGCAGCAGGGCAACTGTTGTCATATGTCAAAGTGCAAAAGGTAGTTGCCATTATTTTTACCTCAGACGCCATTCCAATTCCCCCCACTCCACAATCCACACTGCACCGACTACATTGTGCTTTTTATGGGCATATTTGCAATAAATAATATATAGTATACACGCCGGATGCCCAACCAGAGTGCCATCCAAATGGGAAGGCAGAGGCACTCAATTATATGTGTGCGGTGTCCAACGTTTATTGCGAAATGTAATTATGCAACTTAATGCAAGTTCATTTCAATGTTTAACATTCCATTTACATATGAAAGATTTAAGGGCCGTCCCGTGTAGCCCAAAATAAAAAATGCCAATGAATTGAAATGGCAAATGCAGCAACACACAACACACACCACTCACACACACTTTTGAGTTGAGGGCGAAAGAAAGGAGCGGAATGCGGAAAGCGGACAACTACTGTAACAAAGAGCCAATTAAAGGGCTAACAATGTGGGGGCCGGCAGAGAAGAAAAGTTTTTTAATTATAAGTTTAAATTCAAAAACATTTAAGCTCCCGGTGGCTGTTTGCCTGTGTACGTGTGGCTGTGCGAATGCGAATAAAAGACTGTTTGTTGCCCCATAAAAGTATGCTATAAAATGCTGAACGCACTCACACGCGGATATGCAATTGTAGTTGTGGCCTGTATATGTATATGTATATGTATATATGTAGCTGTAGTTGGAGTTGTAGTTGCGCTTAATGGCCGGCATTGTTAATTGCGTAGCATAAATCTGTGCAGCAGTCGTCGCACATCTTGTTTCCCCCATATACTTTATATATATTTTATAACCCATGGCTCACAATACTACTGCCAATTGACCGACCACCTTTGACAACGATAAAACGGAAACCTTTTTCCGCTTCTCCTTTTTTTTTATACCATATATTGTGTGTTGTGTTATTTCAACAACAAACTCGCATAAAGCAGACAGATGGGAGAACCAGTAGCCTGTTACATGTAATTAATTTCAAATTATTTATACATGAACGCCCAGACAGTGAAAATAGCAGCAATAGTCCCATCAGAATCCTGCTAACAAAACGAATGAAAAGAATGCAAAAGAAATATATATATTTTTTTTTATTTGTAGCCATAGCCTGCGGTGTTTGTGTGTCTCAATTAAATAGCTTGTTTTAAACGGCAATAAAAAGTAAATAAAATAATAATATGAATAGGGGAAAAATTGAAAAAGAAAACTGTTTAACTGAGGAAATATTGCAGCAATCTGGGCAAGTTTAATTAACAGTCATACCAAAAGACTTTATTTAAAAGTATGTAAGGAGAAAGACTTTAATATAAATTTTAGTTAAAAATAAATAATAATAAATAATAAAAAAAATGTGTATAAGCATTATAAAAATTCAAATTTTATTTATTTTTATTTATTAAATATTTCTATTTAATTATAACTATTCTTAAACTTGGTATTTTTTATTTAAATTTTTACTATGTGTGAGCTGCACAAAAATAAAACAATACAAACTTCAGCTTGCCAAAGTTTGCTTCATTTCTTGTTGTAAAATATTTTTTTGTTTTTTGTATGTATGTATACTTTTTTGCTGATCTAATTTGAAGCCAGTAATATGCTTCCCCTTTTTAGCCAGCGAGGGCATTAGGCCAACCATAACTGGCTCGGTCAGTGAAGCCGCGATTCATTTCGGCCCTGTGCTGTGTTCGGTATTTATTTGTTAACTGGTTTAATGACGCCTCCCGTTGCTCATAAAATGCTTGCCACGCACTTTAAGCCGCAATTGTTATTCTGTGTGTTTCTGCACACGGACACCACGGACATGTACGATGTATCTGTTTGGGTGTGCGTAAATCATAGCCTTTTGGCTTCAGCCGTTAAACTGGGCAGTATTAACTGCTGGCCGGATGCGTGAATGGCCGGCTGGCCCCTGGCCCCCCTTTCCTCACCCTCTCCCTTCCCCTCACATTTGGCAACATTTGGCAGCAGCTGCGTTTCAATAAGCACATAATTGAATTCTGATCATAAATTTGCATTATGGCCAGAGCTTCGCTGGGTTTCTGGCGGCTTTCGGCTTTGGTTTTGGTTTTCCGCTTGATTTTTATATTTACCACCTGCATGCGAAGGCGCTCTGTGCAGGAGTAAAACCAGGATCGGTTAGGCGGGGCGCAGGTGGTTTTTGTCATAATTTTACCCAAAACGCACATTTGCCAATTGGCCCGGGGTTTTTGGGGGGAGTCTCCAGCAGATAGTCGTAAAAACAGGCATGTAAATATTTCAGTTATCGACACTAAATGAGACGAAAATATAACATGGGTACGAGGATTCATTTTTTGGTGCTAACTTCGGGAGAAAACAGTTTCAACGAATCCCCGAGAATTTATGCATTGATTATTAAAACCATAAAATTATTAAAAATTTCAATGCAAGTAATAATTTGCCTTTCTTATACAATTAACTCCAATTAATGATATAGTCGTCCGATCCCGCTTGTTCCGACTTAAATACTACCTGCAATAAAAAGACAACTTTTGGGAAAGTTTCAAGCAGATAGCTTTAAAACTGAAGGACTAGTTTGCGTAGAAACGGACGGACGGACAGACGGACATGGCTGGCCCATAACTGGACTTCCGAAGTCCATAACTTTACCAAATTTTATCCGATTCCAAAGTGGCATACCTCTAAAGACTTGTGGATTGATTCTCTAAAAAACTGCATTTAAAATTTTCATTTTAACGTTGATCAAATTTTGGACCCATTTTCATGTCATTTATTTCCAAGTTTCCCAATTTTGTTAATAAGTGGCCCACAACTGGGATTCCGAAGTCCATAACTTTATCAAATTTTATCCGATTCCAAAGTGGCATACCTCTAAAGACTTGTGGATTGATTCTCTAAAAAACTGCATTTAAAATTTTCATTTTAACGTTGATCAAATTTTGGACCCATTTTCATGTCATTTATTTCCAAGTTTCCCAATTTTGTTAATAAGTGGCCCACAACTGGGATTCCGAAGTCCATAACTTTATCAAATTTTATCCGATTCCAAAGTGGCATACCTCTGAAGACTTGTGGATTGATTCTCTAAAAAACTGCATTCAAAATTTTCATTTTACCGTTGATCAAATTTTTGACCCATTTTCATGTCATTTATTTCCAAGTTTCCGATGTGTTGTTAAAAGGTGGCCCATAACTGGACTTCCGAAGTCCATAACTTTATCAAATTTAATCTGATTCCAAAGTGGCATACCTCTAAAGACTTGTGGATTGATTCTCAAAAAATCTGCATCAAAATTTTTCATTTTAGCGTTAGTCAAATTTTTGACCCATTTGCATGTCATTTATTTCCAAGTTTCCGATGTGTTGTTCAAAGGTGGCCCATAACTGGACTTCCGAAGTCCATAACTTTTACAAATTTTATCCAATTTCAAAGTGGCATACCTCTGAAGACTCGTAATTTGATTCACAAAAAATATGCATCAAAATTTTTCATTTTAGCGTTGGTGAAATTTTTGACCCATTTTCATGTCATTTATTTTCAAGTTTCCGATGTGTTGTTCAAAGGTGGCCCATAACTGGACTTCCGAAGTCCATAACTTTACCAAATTTTATCCGATTTCAAAGTGGCATACCTCTGAAGACTCGTAATTTGATTCTCAAAAAAACTGCATCAAAATTTTTAATATTAGCGTTGGTCAAATTTTTGACCCATTTTCATGCCATTTATTTCCAAGTTTCCGATGTGTTGTTAAAAGGTGGCCCATAACTGGACTTTCGAAGTCCATAACTTTACCAAATTTTATCCAATTTCAAAGTGGCATACCTCTGAAGACTCGTAATTTGATTCTCAAAAAATCTGCATTAAAATTTTTCATTTTAGCGTTGGTCAAATTTTTGACCCATTTTCATGCCATTTATTTCCAAGTTTCCGATGTGTTGTTAAAAGGTGGCCCATAACTGGACTTCCGAAGTCCATAACTTTACCAAATTTTATCCGATTTCAAAGTGGCATACCTCTGAAGATTCGTAATTTGATTCTCAAAATAACTGCATCAAAATTTTTAATTTTATCGTTGGTCCAATTTTTGACCCATTTTTCCTGGTAATGCTGATCAGGAATATATATACTTTATATGGTCGGAAATGTCTCCTTTACTGCGTTGCAAACTTTTGACTGAAATTATAATACCCTCTGCAAGGGTATACAAATGTTAAATAAAGATAATTGAAGATATTGCCTTCACGCAAATCAGCTGTTGGTTCATACATTTTAAATATATTTAAATAACAATGAAATCCTCTCAGAGTTGACTTTGCCGACACATATTATATCGAATGGCTGTCATAGTTGGCCTCGATACGTAGTCAATTAGGAATGATATGCAAAATATTTATTTAAATGCTGGCCACATCTGCTCTGTTCTCAATAAACACAATCTCGAGCAATCCACTTGAGGTTTGCAGGAAATTTTTGCTTAAGTTCTCTAATTGCTGATGGTGGATGGTGGGTGGAGAAGGAGGGGAGGGGGTCCAATCCATTGGGGAGCCTTGTCGAAGATTGAGCATTGATTGTTTTCAATACCGCACAACAAATGCGCCTGTCAAAAATTAATCACTTACACTTAGTACACAAGCACACGGCGTCTGTATATATAGTATATACGAAATGGACTTATAGACAATGCCTGCTACACGCATTTATAATTGAATTTGGCTTTTGTTTTTGCTCCTGTTGTTGTTTCCGTTGTTGTTGTTGTGATCCTGTCTGTGTCTGTGCATGTGTGTGTGTGTCTGTGACTGTGTCTGTGTGTCTGTCCAAGTTGGCATGTTGTCGGCAATCGATGGCTCGTCCTGGCAACTGGCAACTGGCAGGCGCCTGAAAGCACACAATTTATTTTCATTTCTCTAATAGACTTATTTAGACAGAAGGTGGTGGCGGGTAAAAGGAGAAGTTCCACGGGCGCGTGTGTGTGTATGTGAGAATCGTGATAAATTATTTGTAATTTATTAATTTATTTATTAATTTCACCGTCTCCTTTATGGCTATTTGTTTGTTCTGCCTGCTGGCGCCGTTGCTTTTGATGTTTACCAGTCTGAATGGCGCTTGATCTATGATGGCAAGTGGGTCAAAGGTACATAAATACACACCTCTGTTCTTAGGCATAAAATCGAAAGTAGTGCTCTCGAAATTTACTGAAATAAAAAACCATTCTGCATTTTCATTTCTTTTTTGTTTACGACAGCGTTTTAACCTGAGTGTATTGTCTTTTTCGACAGTAAACTAATTTGGCCGCTACCAGCATATTTTGAACTCATTAAAACTTTCTCCTCATCCAATTAAATAGCTTTAGCTGGCAAATCATTAACAATGACTATTAAAGAATGCCAGGAGGTGAGGTGTTTATGTGTCTCGCTGTCTAAATATAACAGCTTTCCTGATTCTCCCACTTTTTTATTGCATACCAGTTGGCGTTTAATGGTCAACACGCATGCAAGCCAAGGCGTCTTGTGTTCGTTTCGGTTGTCAACTTGTGTTGACAATACAAATGGATTTCCAATGATTTATTATCGCATTAAAACGCATTAGAAATTGACAAGGGGAGACAAGTGCAGAGGTCTGTTCTGCGGAGATGGGTTTGAGGAGAAAATCGGCTGGGTCCGCATACCTCCCAGGCATTTTCGCCGACATCCTTTCCTTCTCGTCGCATTCGTCCCATTTATTTCCTTTTTTCGTTTATTTTTCCTTGCAGTCTCACTGCGCATTCTGTGGAAATGCATAAAAATGAGCCATAAGTTTAAAAATTTATAAAATGCGCCAGCCAGCCCATAACTGCGAAGAAAGACCAGTGGCAGAAGCAGCAGCAGCAGCAGCAGTAATAGTAACTGGTCGCCAGGCGGGGCCGCATTATCAAACGTCTAGTACAGGAAAAATTAAATTAAATTGCGAAATGCAGAATGAAAGAGAGAGTCTGTGCCATTCGGGGCGAACGAGACGTCAGACGTATGTTAAAATAGACTTCGACAGTCATGGCCTGGACAGAGAAATTGAAACTCTGGCTCACTTCAATCCACTCCGCCCGGCAGCTCACTATCTCATTTCTTTGCACTGAAAAGAAATGTATTTCACACAAAAATTTTAAAAACAAAGATTGTCTCTTATCTTTTTCGAATTTAGATCACTCTTCTTAAAAATCTAAATTATTGCTTTTATTTATCAAAACACTGCCAGAAGTTGGATTATTGAACTTCTGGCAGGTTTTTTTTTTGATGAGCAAGTAACTAAAAACTGGCATTTTAAAATACATTTCTAAAATGTTTATGAAAGCTGTGTTATGATAGATCAAAATAAAGTTTCACTTAACCATATAACCATAATATTACTTAGCAAAAAATCCTTTTTATTTAAGTTTCATCTTCATTTTTGAGTCAGTGTAAGCCATCTTAGGAATTGAGTCGATTCGGCTATCTACAAGGGCCGAAAAACAGCAGGGACACAAGCACCTAGCTCCGAGTACAACATCGTAATGCAAACTTAATAAGATGTACGCTGTGCATGTCGTCTGTCAGTGGATACACATGCAGCCATCAGACGGAACTGACAGTTAGACAAACAGACAAGCCATCCCAGTCCGTCAGTTTGTCAGACGGAGAGGACATCGCATCCTTTTTCCATCTCCTCCTCATCTGAGCGGACAGTCTTGCCCCTTGCAGGAATCGACAAATGGCTTCGAGCGTTTTACGCTTTTCATATATGTACATTATTCCCATATATCCGTAATCAGTAAATATTTTAAGGTTCAACATAAAGTGCAGTTGGTAATATATCGCTGTAGGACACTAAAGGATCAGCTAACTATATTGTAATTATTTAACTATTATATTATATTATTATATACCAACTATTTTTGTAGCCAGATAAATTGTTTTTTAGTCAAAGAGGCAAAGGTGTTTTAATGTCACCATATCATATATTTGTGAAGTAGTTTATAGCTGCCAGAAAATGAATGGAAATGAATGTACTTAATCTTTTGTACTTGCAATAGACTATCAGATGTTGAACCTTACCTTTTTATTTTAAGTTAAACATTTGTATAAATCCGAATACTATTTCTGCATGTTACTATAAGAAATACCCACAATTATCTAAGGAATGAAATCATTAGAATTTAAAGTTATTCACAAGCTGTATCCAATCTACGGAGATGTACTGCAAGATGTTATTATAATTAAACGAGGTACCCCCTTCTATCCCACTCAAACCCATCTCCTTGTTGTACGACTGCTGTGTGCCATCATTTCGTCAACTGCTATTATCTATTAACTGCCATCATGGCTGCCGGCTCCAAGGACCCTTGGAAAGCCCAAGAGCTCATCCGCATCATCTTCTCGGGCGTGACTGCATCTGAGCCGCTTTATGAGTGGGCCTAGAAGCAACGGCAATTAGGGAAACGTCGGCCCCTTCATTACGCTGATCAATGGGGCTTCTGGATGTCACTTATAGACAGTCCGAGTCGCACACACAGCCGCATGGCATATGCGAATCCGGAAACAGGAAGTGTTGACTGGCCACAAATTTGTCGACATCTTGGGCATGAAACTTCCTCGTGTTGCTCTGGGTTCCACTTTTTTTTTTGTTCCTTTTTTTTTATTCTTTACTGAAGCCGCCGGCACTTGCGGCTTTATTGTTGGCATTGTCTAACATCTTTAGCCAGTTGTCTTTTTTTTTTGCCAACCAGCCAACCAGCCTGCCACTAAAAAACGGTTATTTACTCTGCCAGAGGCTCTTCAGCTTTGGCTCGTCTTGTCGCACACTTTTCACTTCCTCTGGGTTTTTGGATGTCTAGCGCCCGTAGACCCCATTCTATCCCCCATCGGTGGTTGTGTGTGAGTGTGTCGTCTACTTAACACAATAAACACTCAATTTTCGAGCATGTTTTGTTTGGGATTTTGCCTTAACTATAGCTGGAAACTTTGCTTAGAAGCCCGTAACTGTTTGCTCAGTCGGTGAGGAACTTTCTGGTTGGCCCCAGCTTTTATCTCCAGCTCCAGCGTTCGCCGGCCTATAAATATATATATATATATATCTCAAGATTGTCAATTGTGGACCGTGTGGCTGCCACGGCTTCTTCCTCGGTTTTGATTTGTTTTCAATTGCTTGGCTACTCAGAAGAAGAAAAGTTTGTCGAGTATAATCCGAAATAAGTTGACACCAAGTTTGATTTGCTCTGGATTGCTTGATTTAGCTTTTGTCTTTTCTTGTTCATTGGATTTTTCATCAGGGAGAGTCTTAAAAAATAATTGTGTTTCCCTAAAGAGAGAAATACATTTTGGGGATTATTTAAATTAAAAATAACTGTGAACTTGTTTTGAAAGTTCATTTCAAATTACTTTTAAAACCGGATAATTTGTATTATGGTTCGCTTTCGATTTTGTATTGTTAGAGTTACTAGCATTTTAAGGGCAGCTATTTACATTTCCCAATTTGAAAAACCAGAACCAATTTAAGTTTTTACAATATCAAAAAATATTTGCTTTGAAAATTAAATACGAACAATATACTACAGGTCGTAGCACATCCAAGCCACTAAATAAAGCCTTTTAAAACTATTTACTTACTGTGCTCAACATTTTGTTAGTTCAAATTCTAACCTTGTGAATTTGAAGAATAATCAAAATATATAAACTTTATTTTGCTACAATTTAATCATATTTCCAACTCTTTTGCCATGCCAGTTCACACTTTGTGTCATTCAGGGTGGGGTCTAAATTTTCCGGATCTGCTGCTTCTGCTGACCAATGGAAAATGGTGTTTTAACTAGCCTCGGGCAAAGGGGCTACAAAAATCCTTGGACAGACGACGACGACGACCCACCGCTCGGCCACAACATTCCTTATCAATCTTAAAAATGCATGAATAATTAAAATATGCAAATTTATGCCTTGTGACCAGGCGTTCGTCGTTGTGTCGCTGTGCGAAATCGTCGGTGACTTTAAAGCCAAAAAGTGGAGTTTGCTTAAAGCACTTCGCTCCGAAAATGTTTGCCCATGCCCAACACCTGGTTTGAGTGACATTCATCCAACGTGTCTTGCTTCAGCCGGTAAACAACATATTTTCCATCTCTTTGACCATAGACAAAAGAGGTGGAAAAAAAACACGGCGTGAAAATGTGCCTTTTGAAATGGACTCGATAAGGCGAAAACCTGAATCACGTCGGATTCCATTCATCCTCGCGGGGGGTCAGTGGCACCTAAAAGCAGACGAGATGCAAATAAAGCTCTTTGTGCCGACTAATGATGTTTATCGTTTCCAAGACATACGCGTTACGTACTCCATATGAAAGGAAACCATGAGGTCCTTTCGTCCTTTTTATTAGCTAATTCATTAAAATCTGTCGCCGAGATTAACAAGGTGGCGGTGGTGTTGGTGGTGGTGCTGCCGTCTAGTCAGTCTTTATGTGTTGTTCAGCCCCCCAACTTCGGAATTATTCAACCATTTAGCCTTGTACATTTTCACACTCAGACGACAGCTTAATTGAAATGCATGAAAATGTCAAACGAATTCGATGGTGTGATGATGTTGCTGCTGCTGCTGCTTTTGGTTTTTTAATAAATCCCAACAAAACTGCCTGCCTGCCTTCATCAGTTTTTGGCCACGCACTGCCGCCTTGCACATACATATTGCTGCCCAACCATGCGTTCTATATTTTTGGGCCATGGGCATTCTCGTGCAACACATTTTTGCCTCTGCTCGGTTCGCTCTAATGCTGTAAATTAAGTGTTGGCCAGCTTTTCCATGGCATTTTACCCAAAAATTTCCGTTCGCACAACTGGCGAACAACGTACGGCAGCTTCAGTGTTAAGTGTGAACTGTTGTTGTGGATATTTCGTGTGGCACTTGTCGTCAGTTGCGAGAACAGGCTGTGCAATTTTTGTCACATAATGAAAGGTTTTCAAAGTGTTTTGCAGCGGGTGGAACGTCCCATGAAATTGCATTATAGCCTGTCGAAAGCAGGGCTATCTATGCTGAATTTGTGTTTGTACGAGTATAGTGTGCTAATCAAAAGGAAAGCCAGTTAGAGGTCTCTTTAACCTTAAATTCGTTTGTATATTTCTGTATACATTTAAATCATACGAGTTTATTTATGTAAACCTTTCCATTAATCCACATCAATTTACAGATTCCTATCTTAGTTCCATAAACAAATATTCTCTCAAAAATTGGTGAACTAAACTCTTGTACTTCTCTTATTTTGAAAACCATTAGAAAAAAGAATTCAAGCTTTTCCCAAATTGGTGCAACTCTGATTGGCTTTTCAGAGTTCTATCATATACAAACATTCAGTATTCTTCGCTCAACCATTGGCAAAACGGAACCATTTCCAAAGAGGATTTATCCCTTTAGTTTTTTTGTTCATTGGTATACGCTTAGTCGGAGTTTTGTCGCTGTATGCAGTCATGCATATTTGTTAGTCAAATAGAATGCAGTTTTCTACATTGTTTAATAGAAATGTTGAAGTTTTATTTGTTAATTTTGGCCCAGTTTCATTATTTTCCATTTGTGCCTTTATTTTTTTGTTTCGTCGCCGTGTGTGTTTGTTTCGTTATGCATTTGCGAAGAAGTGACACTGCAATAATAAATAAAGCAACGAAACAAACGGCGGGAAGGGATCGGAAGGGGTGATGTGAAAATGACTGAAAATGGCAACAGACAATATGGGATAAAGGGCTGAGAGGAAGGACATTGGGACGAAAGTGCGGAAGGACATTGGGACACGATGTGTGGATGATGATGATGATGATGACGGCAACGTCAAATGTCAACATCAATGCCGCTGTTGTTTATTCTTTTTGGTACTGTAGTTTTGCATTTTATGCCTTTGTGCAAAGCATATACATATTCACATTCAACCGCATTTTTTGCCTCTGTGTTAAAATTTTAATTTCACGCTGGAAACACACAAACACGCAAACGCAGAGGGCCCGAATCCTGCATCAGGATTCCACCAGAAGGAGCAAGAGCTCCGCACAACTAAGTGAGAAGCAAGACATTTTGGCAGAATATTCGGGGAATGCAGAGGAACCAAGGGATGCAGCAGTTAACAGGGACAGGCCAGAGCAAAAAACAACCGACTGCAACTAACTTCTGGGCGCCCGTTTATTGTGGACTTTGTCGCTGTTAAATGTTTCAGTAAATGCCAAAAAACTGGCTTAGAAAAGTCAAAGGGGCAGCAGCAACGGGCATATACTCTTGCCCAAAAACTATACTACCTATTTTGAGATGACAGAGAAATTATGAATCTAAATCATTTATATCTGTTATTCAAGTTTTTCTCAGTCCTTTTGAGGGTACTTATCCATAGACTAAATCTATTGATGCTCTATTTAATGGTTGTCAATACTGGGTATTTTATACAAGTTTAATGAGATGACTACATGTACTACATACATGACTACAATACATTTTTATATTTTAAAAAAGAATTTTGGTTGCCATTTTACTAATATACTTCTGAATTGAAATAAATATCGATGTTTGGGGGAGTATAAATTTTAAAAATAGACCGAAAACCTTTAGTCATTATAACTCTTTCGCATAGAGTAACAGATCCGTCGGCAACAGTCGGCAGATGGAATGCAATGGCAGCTGCTGCCGGCAACGATGGCAGTTGGAATCATCCGCATCCACTTCCACTGGCTCCTCATCTGCATCCACATCCTGATCCTCATCGTCATCCTCATCCTCATCCTCGGTGCCTCTCCTTGTGCTCCGTTTTTGCCAATTGCCATGGCCGCCGACGGATTTAATTGGAAAATGTAAATGAGCTTTGTTCATTTGAAAGATGCAGTTGGGAGGGCAGATGACAGTCGCAGCCGGGGCCACTTGACAGCCACCGCGAGAGTTTTCTTTAAGCTTGTCGCAAAAAAGGGACAAGGTTTCGCAATAGGGGAAGGGAAGAAAACGGAACAGAACTGAACTGAAATTCCCTTAAAGCTGGCTCGCGTTGCAACAAAGGAAATGTCACCCGGAGTAGGGGTAAATGCTGACCTCACACAAATACTTATATGCATATACTGCGTGTGTGCGTGTGCGTGTGTGTGCGGGTGTGGGAGTGCGGGAACGCCATTGTTTGACTTACAAAATGGCGTAGAAAGCGCCAACAAAAGCAACTGACGACGCAGCCAAGCTTTCACACACAAAAATATGTGTATAAAAAAAATAGCAGAAAACGGCAACTTCCGTACGTATAAAAGAGTCGTGTAAAACAATACTTTGCTCTGGTGTGTTTGTGTGTGCAACGCCATATTGTTTGTCCAAAACTCCTAGACCCCCGGCACCTCCTTAAACTGGCATATGAACATTTTTCGCCTGCTACTTGTATTTCGCAACATAATAATTTTTAACCCTTTGTTATTCGCGACTTTCTCTCCGTTGCAGGCGAAAAAACACCCTCAGGCTTTCCGATTATAACCCAGGGTCCAGGCACTCGCGTCATTGAAGTGGGTCACACGGTCCTCATGACATGCAAAGCCATCGGCAATCCCACGCCCAACATTTACTGGATTAAGAATCAGACAAAGGTTGATATGACCAATCCGCGCTACTCACTCAAGGACGGTAAGTACAATTTAGTGAGTAAGTTTTATTGAAATACTTTCATCTAAGTCTCCAAGTAACATATGAACGAATTACCAAATTAAAAAGGACTAAATATATATATACTTTTCCTTACTATTTAAGAGTCTTCAGCTACGTAAATTCAAACGTGATATTCGATGCCCAATGTCAACACTTAAACCAATTTTAACCAATTTAAACCAATTTGGTTCACTGTTCTATGTAACTCATTTTAAATACCTAATTAAAATAAGCTCAAACAAAAGGAAATATAAAACTGACTAGCTTTATATATATGTTATTGGCTGTTTAATTTCAAAAATCAAAAGACTAATAGGGTATTCAAAGCCTGTGATGCATTTAAACAATAATTTCTGTATACAAATATTAGATTTCTACTTTTGTAAGCTAGGTATAGAAGTAGACTTTGATTATCTTCCATCTGCTATGCATTATGTTACATTATGTCCGCTCGGCAACTTCAATGGACCAAAGACTTCATTTATTAAAACTGTAGTCGCAGACTGTGTCTGTTACCTTTTCGAGCGGGTTTCATCTTTATTATTTTTTCCATCTGCTTTTTTCCTTACGCTCATTTGAATTTCTTAGGAGTTTACTTACGCTTCGACGCACTTTGTGTCGCAAGTTTTTGGGCGCTTAGTTAACGTTTGACTTTTGTCAGGTAGCAGGGCTGCCATCTACCTACTCTTACCCGAGCAAAGTTCGTCCTTTGAATTGCAGGTGGGGGAGACGGACCTTTTTCAGCTTTCAGAAACTTTCCGAATGTCAACAAAATGTCGCCGGGTCCTTTAATCAGGCGTCGCAGCATTGGCAGCATTTGATAATTATATGTTCAATGTCAGGTCGCATCGTTATCGCCGATCTGTGTCACATCAAACGGGGGCAAAGTGGGCAAAACTAACACAAAAGCTGCCATCTGCAGAGGCCAGGGCCGCTGGTCATTAGAGGCTCAAATATTGACATTAATATTGACATAAATATGCATTAAAGAGTGCCTTTTAAAACGACATCAATAATGGTCACGTTGACAACCGAATCGAATGGAAAGCGGGGGGACTGGGGTTGGGGCCTTTAGAAAATCGCGGAGTGAGCCGGAGGGGCATTATTTCAATTGCCGGGACGCGATGATCGGACAAATGTTTTCCAGCAGGCCATCCACCTAGCTGGGCCTTAACAATTGGAACGTGTTGGGCATGGCAAGGAAACAACAACGACGTTAACAAAAACATTACGCGATGTCCTCGCAGGCTCTGGGTTCCAGAATCGGGCCTCTGGCGCCGCAATGCTAATGAAATGGTCGCTTACGCGTAATGACAGCCTGCCAAACAATTGAGTGTGCTCCCTGGAATGTCCTTCCCATGCAGCGACTGACTTTCAAATGCCCTGAGATTAACTAGGGTTCTTTTTTATGGTGTATGCTGTTCAAAGGACATGTTCAAAGAGATTATCTCGGCAGTAGATAAAAAAGGTCCGAAAACATAAACATATTCATTGATGGTATTCATTTTGTAAAGTGCATGTCCTGTTAGGAAAAAGTTTTTTGAATTATATTTGTAATTGGAAGCTTATAAATATGTTAAAAATACAAGTTTAAAAGATTATACTATGAAAAGTTAATTAAATTGGTAATTATTGCTTTAATGAATAATAAACAATGTTTAACCATTTAAAATACTGCCAAAAGAAAAGGCCTGTGAGAATTTATATTAAATGTTTAAGTCGCATATGTAATATTATGAGTTATAGAATTAAAAAACGAATAGTTAATAATTGGAACTAGTTTTTCAATGAATAAAATAAAAGTTATTCCCATCGTCAAAGTAGTTACGACTTCTCAAATGGCTTCTAATATACCATTCAAGCGAAATAGATTGGCTTAGCTTTCCACCGACTCCTCCATTTGCAATTGCAAACGCTGACCAAACTATCCATCGCCTTTTGTTGGCCTACAGCGATGCAAATTAAAAACTGTTACATGTATTTCCCCAAGGTGAAATTATTTTTACCGCTTCAACGATGAGACTCCATGCAAACATAGTCCGGGCTTATTTGTTGGATTCTGTTATTTTTTGCTCGCTTTTCACGGATGTGGAGGTCGACTAATTTAGCGCAACACGAACCAAAGTGGCCGCCGTGTTCGCTTGTGGACGCCGGAGTAGAAGTAGAAGTAGAAGGTTTTTGCGGGTTAAATTAGTTTTACGTGGGCCGAGTAACTTTTTCTTTTTCCCTCAAAAGGTGTGGAATGTTCAAGGGGGGAGGAGGGTCCGACCAGACTGGCACCATCTTTGCCGCGTTAAACGAAACGTAAAAGTATTTCCGCCAGCTAAATATCCTTTTGGGTGCCCTAAACGTCCATCCCCCCCACTCCCCTGTTGGCATCCCCCCGTCGGCTGCCTTAAAGCGCGCTTTAAATTTATGAAAATAAATATTTCGCCTGAGGTGAGGCTCGGACGGGTTTGCTTTGCTCTATTGTGGGAGATCCCAGGGTCCTGGGTTCTGGATCCTGGATCCTGGGTCTGCATTCCCAATGACGCCAAACCGAGTGGCGAGAATATATATTTCACATAATAAGTTATGCAAGTCATGTGCCGTTTTATTCAATTAGCACTTTATGGTCCTTTATTGTACTCCTTACCCCCAAGTCCTTTTTCCCAGAGCGCGTTGATTTTTCGGTTATACGGCCGCCGCCTGCTAATTAGAGCCTGCAGGGACACAAGGTGGGCGGTGGATAATGTGGGCGTGGTCCTCGGTGGCGGGGGTACGTGAGTTATCAAATGAAAAGTAACTCGGCAGTCGTACTTCATTTTGTTCGCGCCATAATTAAATTAGAACTTTATTATTTTAATAAAACCGTCTCGAGAGCCCGAAGGACCTTATGGCGACGTTCCCTCATTCCTTTGTCGTACACCCAATCGCCTTAGCTGGATATATTAATGTGATTATTATACACTCCTCTTTACTACCAGCCCTCGGGTTGGTCCGAATTTCGCAAAGAAATGTTAAGGAATGGCCAAAGAAAAGTCTTTAGATATAATAAAATATTAGAAACGCATTTAGAAAACGTCAAAAAAATCTTTAAAATTCTTTTACTATTTAACCAGGCATATATTTCTAAAACAGAACATACAAAATCAAAACAAAGCAGTTAAATATGAACGATATTTATAAAATACTCTTAATCTGGTCTTTTTTCAAGGCATAAAAAAATCTCCAAAATTACGCTTGTCTGGTAGATTTATTATAACGACATTTTCTTAAAGTAAGAATAATTCCTACCCAGAATTATTATTCTGAATTCCCTGGTTTATTAAGTTCCTTTGGACTTCAACATTTTCCTCTTCAGCGTATGGCAAAGGCAAATGACAGCGGTCGCACTTCAGTGCACAAATACATTTATAAATAATTTATTTAAAATTACCTCGTGGGTCATTTTCATACTCTTTGGCAGTTGGTAGTTAATTTAGTCCTTCGAGCCGAGAACGGGTATGCTTCCAATAGAATAAAGCGGGCAACGACCAGCGACAATATTATTGAGTATTATACCTTTATTTTTATTTCGCCAAATAGTCCCTCTGGGCTTTTGTTCAATAAAAAGCATAACGGAAGGAATAAAAAAAACCTTTGCCGTAGTGACCACGGTTTTTCCCTGTTTCCCTTACGCTTTCCTTTTTTTTTTTTGCTGAAAAGGTTCTGGCGCAGCGTCTGGGGAAATTACTTTCTCGGGGTTGGGAACACACTCATTGGCAAAAAGTAAAAGGAAAGGAGTAACAGAAAAATGTTGGGCTTTTTCAAATATCATAATTTGGCTTTTAAGCAAAAGAGGCTTATCAGAAATTGGTTTCGCCAGAGCCAATTGTCTTAATGGGCTGTGTGTGTGAGCAGATGAACTCAACTGAATGGAAGTGTCAACGAAGGGTCTGTCTGGGAGCAATTCAAAGGATAATGGTTTCCTTTGCTTGAGCAGGTGCACTAGAAATTGTATTTGACAGAATTGAATGCGTATTTTGGGTATGGATATTTGATTTCAATTGTCCTGCATTGGGTACTATTGGATATATAATATCCCTTTATGTCCTCAACAATACACAATAACATAACTTAAACTAGTCTTTACCAATTTTCAACTTTTACAAGAAAGGAAAGCTAACTTCGGACGGAGCCGAAGTTGATATACCCTTGCAGAATATTCTGTAAATTATATTCTTCAAAATTATTCATATATTCATATATTCTTAATACTCATAAAAAGTCCTAACTTCCTAACTTTAAAAACACCAAAGTTATGGCATTTCCAATCGTTCAGTTATATGGCAGCTATAGGATATAGTCGGCCGATCCTTATGAAATTTGGTAGGTCGGATTGATTGGCCAAAAATAAAACCCATAGAAAATCCCAACTTGATAACTTTACAAATACCAAAGTTATGGCATTTCCGATCAATCAATTATATGGCGGCTATAGGATATAGTCGTCCGATCCTTATGAAATTCGGTAGGTCGGATTAATTGGCCAAAAATAAAACTCATAGGAAATCCCAACTTCCTAACTTTAAAAACACCAAAGTTATGGCATTTCCGATCGTTCAGTTATATGGCAGCTATATGATATAGTGGCCCGATCCGGCTCGTTCCGACTTATATACTACCTGCAATAGAAAGACAACTTTTGGGAAAGTTTCAAGCAGATAGCTTTAAAACTGAGGGACTAGTTTGCGTAGAAACGGACGGACGGACAGACGGACAGACGGACATGGCTAGATCGACTCTCCTGGTGATGCTGATCAAGAATATATATACTTTATAGGGTCGGAAATGTCTCCTTCACTGCGTTGCAAACTTTTGACTGAAATTATAATACCCTCTGCAAGGGTATAAAAATGCGCACAATTAATACCCCTCTTAGCCCCGACACATTCCTTTAAGTGAATATCAAGAACCAGATCTTGTAAAATATAAGCAAACATGATAATAAAAGCCTAGTTAAAATTAAACACAACTTTCCTCAAGTGGATACTTAAGTTTTAACTAGCTGAATATTGAGTTGGATTGCTCGCAGGATTACCGGGGCGTAAAACAGCGAATAGAGGCCATATAACTCAGCAGGTTAACCTTAATTTCGAAAACTTAAAAGCAACTCCGGGCTGCTTGACTCGAATATAGCCGAGTGCTCAGCTTGCAACATCGTCTTATTTTTTATATGACATTTTTATGCCTTCTTTTGTTCGAAACTTACACGTGGCAGCTACACACCCCTCCCTCCCCCCCAAAAAAAAATAGGGCAGCAGCTGCTAGGATGATGGCCCCTCGACCTGCGACCTGGGCTCCAACTCTTTAATTGCTGGGCTCCATCATTACAATCGCCTTGCCACTTGACGTGACCAACCTGTGGCCCGGGAGGAAATGGCTGAGGGAAATGGAAAATGGGGTCTGCACGCAATTATTTACTTGAGCCGTAAAACTGTAGTTAAGGCAAGTCAACTTGAAAGCATTTCGGGAAAAGTTTAATGCTTAAATTATGAGCTTCTCCTTGTCATTTGCTCCTGCTCGAAAGAGTTGACAGTCACTTTTGTTGAAAATGAGACAGTAATTGCCAAAATGTGCATGACTAGAACGGCTTTCTCCCAGCGGGGGCATGTCCTTCACTCCTCGAGTGTAAGGATGCGGGTAGAGGAGGGGTCAGTTGAGTTTCTTTTCGGTTGACGATAAGTCGTCGTCACTTGCATTACCAAAATTGAAACTTTGCACACTTTTATGTGAATGAACTTGGGCGGTGGAGATGGGGAAGAAGAAAGCCAGCCAGCCGCCCCATAAATGTCACTTTGTAACGACGACAACGAGGACTACTTAAATTAAAGCATAATTAAATTAATAATCCCATTTGGGCGTGCAGCCAAGCGTTTGAAGCCGAAGCTGAAGCTGAAGCCAAAGTCGAAGGACCCAGGTCCTTGGTAGCCAAAGTGTTAGCGTGTGCGTTTCGTGGGGCTTTTGGCTTTGTGAGTGTAAATGTGCGAGCGGCGGAAGTTGCAGAATATGAAAATGACTGCGCTAGCGGAAGTGCAGCTGTGTGGCGTGCCACATGTGTGCCACGTCCAAACTAACCCGCAACCAATGTCTTGCCACATTTACAGCGGCCACATAAATAGGTGGAAGAATTGCTTGGGACTTTGGCTCTCTAGCGCCCTTTTTCCTTTGTCAACGTGTCTTTTAGTTTTCTTCCTGTTAAAACGGATCAAACTCTGGTGCTTGAAACTATTGTGGCTCTTAATAGCTTACGAAATCGCTTAAAACTTTTCTAATTTTAGATTTGAAAAGGTGTTCTAAATTGAAAGTATTTAAACTTTTTATTTTATTCTCGAAAAACTCTCAAGAAGAATCGTAATTTGAAAATTTTGATTATACCGCTCTCAAACTTTTACTTATATTCTTATTCTCTTAATTAAATATAGCCATATAATTTGATTAAATAGTTTAAAGGATAACTAAAGGTTTTCCAAATTCTAATTTTCAAACTTAATTGTATTGGACAAGCAATCATTTAAATTTAAACAATACACTGAAGATAGTCCTGCGAAGCTTTAATTCTGGACTTGTGTGCCAAACCCCTTCGGTTGAATAACATTTTCCATAAAATATTCACCTGTTCAACGGACAAACTCTTTTGCTAGCCAGCAGCCTGTCCATTTGTTTATATTTCTTTTTTATGGCCCTTGAAAGAATTTTTAATTTTCATAAGAGTAGCACACGCACGCAGGGAGAGACAAGGCCAAAAACACGGGGAATGGAATGACTTACATTCGGGACACAGACGGGAGCCCAGATGTATGCTAGCTTAATTTTTATTGCTACAGCCATCCTGCACGCAAAGTGTGCGGCTTACGTTAATGTTTTTGGCAGGAGCTTGCCAAGAGTTTTAATGAAACTTGCCTTCATAAATTTTAATCAACGTTCTCCACAGACGTTGTCTTTCTTTTTTTGTTTTTAATCATTTTTCATCATTTTTATTTTAAGTAATGCCAGCATTTGATAGAGGCAAAAAATATTCATTTGGATCGCTGAACTACACATGTCGGCTAGAACGAAAGTGGTCGATTATTTATAAAAGTTGCAACATTTAATGGTTGTTTGAATGGTTCAACGGTTCCTAAACAATAGCCCAGACGGTTGGAGACAGCGACGCCGGGGGAATCCCGGCTGTACAGGAAGTGCAACAAGCGTAATAAATGTTCAGCCATACAGGCCAAATAGTATGCAATAAATTTCGCAACAATCAACTTTGATGCATGTTGTAGGTGAGCGGCAGTAGTAGCGAAAATAAAAGCACAAAGCGCTCTTTTTACAAGCAAAACAAAACATAAAACACATCCAGCTTGCAATGGCGGTGCACTAAAAACCACACAGCAATCTGCACAGCATATATCACTTTTAGTCGGTTTATTTTTTATTTCTCCCCTCCTTCATCTTTTTTTTTTTTTGTATCAAACACAAAATGACAACTAAAATAAAACGGAAAGGTACATAAAATAGACACAATAAACATGGCTTTAGTGCGAACCAAGCGATTTTTGTAGCATTTAGCGCTGCTCGACATTTTTTGTTCGATATTGAAATGCCAGAAGCGTAGTTGGGGATCCTTTTTTGTGGGGGTTCTTATTCAAAACGTTAATATTTATAGAGATTTACTTATACAATTTAAGGTAAAATGAAGCTTAAGTTTCATGAAAACATAAATGAGGTCGTTTACTAAGGTTAAGTCATAGGTGATCAATATATTAAAAAATATTTAATAAAGTTGTCATACCAAGTCACTTGTTAATTTTTATACTTCCCCACATTTGAGGCCTCTGGTCACTATATTTTTTATTATTCTGCATCAACAGGAGTCATTAAAATGATTCACTCAACTGTAGCCGAGTTTACTCTTATATTTGTTTATTGACACGGCTTATTTATTTTTCTTTTCAAATGGTAATTGTATAACCCTTTACCAAGATATATTTAGTCAACATGCATTTGCAATGTGTAACTTCAACACATTGAACAAATAAAAATGAATTGCTTTTAAAAAATCTTGTTGGCAATTTTATGATATTATAAAATGTTGGGTTTTCTTTGAAATGTATACAGTTTAAATACAAGTCTTTAGGCCTTAATTCATACAATTTTCATCAAATGACTTTTCACAATATTCAGTTCAGTATCATATCAAACGAAAATACGATTTTGTAATTTAAGCTTTTCGGTTAAGCCTGATCAATACTGCTTGTATATGCACAAAATGCAGCAATACATAATTAAACGATAATATTGCATATAAAAAACTCTTGTTTCGCAAATTAATTGTCATATTTCATGCAGATTTTAAATTTGCTTACCTATATGGACACGCACACTGACTCATTCTTTAATACGGGTATGTGTGCATGTTAAATTGAGGTAGTTGATTTATTGTATGGAGGAGAAAATTGAATATCGAAACTCAATATGATTAATTTCGCACATACGCACACAGTAACACGACGATATCACAGAGTTTTGCATTTAAACGCTTAGAAATTCACACGCTGTTACCGAATCGCTCATGCTTCATTTAAAATGCTAATATAATTTTGCAAAAAATATGAAATAAATTTGCAAAATAAATTATAAACCAAGCAAAACAAATCATTGGCTCTCTACTATGTCTCTCTAAATTATCGTGTGAAATAATAGTTATTGGTCAATTAAAAAGCGCAATAACGGACATATTCGTGTCATAACTTTTTGGTTTCCGTTAGAGCCAAAAATTCCAATGGCTATTAAACAAATTGTGTGCCTGGAATATATATTCATAACTGTTGATTTAAAAGCCACTGGCTTTTAGGAGTGAATTTTGTGTACGTAAATTTCATATTGTCTACTCATCGCCGTCTTGTGCATCATTGTTTATTAGTCATATAAATATAATGTCAAAGTGAAGCCAGTTTATGGCTTTCTCCCTTTCCAACCTCCAAGTACTCCGCCAGTTTTTCCACCGTATGTGTCATTCACATTAGCGTAATATCCCGGAAAAGCGAGCCCCGATATTTAATAGATGACTGTGTCTGTGTGTCTTTTCTCTTTGGAGAGATTGCAACATTTTTTTGGGGGCAGGAGACTTGTCGTAAAATTTATATGGCTTTTAAAATCATATAAAAAGTGTTAATTTTCCATGTGTTGCTTCTCGGGCAGTGCAACATCCACATCCTGAAGTGGAGTGGATGGAATCCGTACATAAAAGCAAGGTGAATTGAGAATTTTTTATGGGGCAATGAGGATAATGTGGGTTGCCTATTAAAGTGATGTGAGATAAACAAACATCATTTGACTTTCAAATTTATTGATAAATCTAAGATCTTACGACTCTGTTACGGTTAAACCCATGCCCCCAGAACCCAAAGGCGTCATAAAAGGGCGTAACAAGTAAAGGTTTTGCTTAATAAACATAAAAGTTTGTACACTCTCAAAATTCAAATAAGGGAAGTTTGTGAAAATAAGTATTTCTAAGCCTAAAGACTAGTTGAGTCTCAGAAAAACTTTCCATAAGTCCTTTTCCTACAAAATGTTATGGCAATAATAGCAATAGTTTCTAGGAAAATTAGGTTTATTTTTCTTTAAGAAAATGTTTTTATTTACTTCTAAAATATTTATATGTACATTGAATCCTATATCCATTAAAAACTATTTTGAGAACTGGTTATACATTAATTTAAAGCCAAGCTAGTGGCAGCCACACTCCTTGGCCACTGCCTTTTGGTACTTGGTGAGGTCGATGATGTCTTCGTTGAGATAGCGCAGTATGGTGATGGCTCCCAGGACCGTGGGCACACAGCAGGGCTTGGGCAGATGCGGCTGTTTGAGATGCATCAGGGTTTGGACGATGGCGTGGTTGGTGGCATTCATTTTGGTGCCCAGCGGGAAGTTGCATCCACCGCCGCAGAAGTAAGCCTCGAACTTTTTGGGTGCAATCACCCAGTTGTGCATCTGCAGCTCCTTAAAGTTCACAGTGAAATTGAGTCGCTCGCAGGATTGTGGTGGCCTGTATGAATCCCCGGGTGGTGGTGGAGGAGGTGGTGGACTTCCACCGGCCCGTCGCTTCTCCAGATCCCTTTTGAAACGAAGCTTCTGTATTTTGACCAAGAGTTCGGGCCCATTGAAATAGCCCACTATGAAGGGTTCCAAGTTGGAACGACTGGCCTGTGGAGCCACCAATCCGGCTGCAAAGGTGCTCAGCTGGGAGTCGCCAATGGAGATCCTTAACTCGTTTCGTCGTGGCAAACCCTTGTTGGCCAACCACATTCTCAGGGATTCGGTCAAATTGAATTCCAGCCAGCCACGCTGATTGGATGTAGTGTTCACGGAGCCCAGGATGCGGTAGGAATAGTCCTGTCGGTTGTCCAGTTTCCTATACACAGAAACCGTAAAGTTCTCCCTCCTGTCAACCAAACTGGGCTGTTTGTATATCCTGAGCATGGCCTGAACCAGGCTCAAATCCACTGGCACATCGTTGGTATTGAAGGTTACGTGCATATCCAGCTCGTTTCCCAGTTCATCGGGCTTCGCTCGACTGGAAAAGGTCAGAATGCTATTGCAACTGGCAATCTCTTGTCGATCCTCGTTGGAAATCAGGATATCATCGTCGAGCGAGCGTTTGTGGCGCTGATGCAGGACCTCCTTGGGTTCCTGGTCCTCGCTAATCTCATTGTACACCTCCAGCAGGAATTTGGAGGCTGAATTGTGCAGATTGGGTTCCGCCTGTCGTCGCGGTCGGTCTCCCAAATCCAGGATATCAATCATCTCCATTTGCTCGCTCAACGGTCGTTTCTGGTATATTGGCACCTCAACGTGACTGTCGGTGGTTACATAAGTGGTGCCACCCACAAAATATAACAAGCTTGTTAATATAAGCACAATGAACATCTTTGCGTTGTTTTCTTGGCAAGAGTCAGAATGGAACTAATTTCCTTTCCCAGAAAACTATGTCTTATATTCCAGATCAGGTAGAGATATAATTTGCAACATGATAATAGTCTTTCTATAAGCCGGTTGAAGGGTTGCTTCTATAAAACCAATTGGTTCACACTTAGGTAGAAGCAACCCCTTTTAATCAGGTATTAACTTCAAAAGTTGCAGCTGTTTTACGTATTCAGCTTACAGGTATAATACCAATAAGCATAGGCGCAAAGGATATGTAGGTAGCGAAGTCTTTTGGGTAGTCTAAAACCAACCAGTACCCAGGGAAAGATTGCTAGTTGTATAAAAAGTTTAATAAATATTTAATATATTTTAAACTAAAATTAGTCTAACTATAAACAAATTAAATAAAACAAAGTTTTAATTAAAATTTGGCCATCTACTTTATTTTAGGCTTCCTGCAAATCGAAAACAGCCGCGAGGAGGATCAAGGGAAGTACGAATGTGTGGCCGAGAACTCAATTGGCACCGAACACTCAAAGGCTACCAATTTGTATGTGAAAGTCCGTCGTGTTCCGCCCACTTTCTCCCGCCCTCCAGAGAGCATCAGCGAGGTGATGCTGGGCTCCAATCTGAATCTTTCCTGCATTGCCGTCGGCTCACCCATGCCACATGTCAAGTGGATGAAGGGTAAGCAAATGGTTCTAATCAACTGTCTTACCCATCTTTAATCAATGCTTTTATTCAGGCTTTGAAGATCTAACACCCGAGAGTGAGATGCCAATCGGCCGCAATATCCTGCATCTGGTTAATATTCAAGAGAGTGCAAATTACACTTGCATTGCTGCCTCCACACTAGGACAAATTGATTCGGTTTCGGTGGTTAAAGTGCAATGTAAGAAAATAGGAAGAATAAATTTAAATAATGCTGATTAACACAAATTTACGTAAACTTTAAAAAATATTTTTGTAAAATTACTTGAAAGCGTAACTAACGTAACACGCAACAATGTCTTTATATTCAGAAGACAGACTTAAAAACAACTTAAAACCATATTGTTTTAACTTTATCGAAATTGTACATTAATGGTTAATATCATTTCAGTTTAAATAAAAACACGATAATTGTTTTATAGTAATTTTTAGCAAACAAAAGAAATGGCTTTTCTCATTACCATACCATACCTCATTACCATTGCTTACCATATATCTTTTCATATCCTTTGCCAGCTCTGCCCACCGCACCCACCGATGTGCAAATCTCCGAGGTGACCGCCACTTCGGTGCGTCTGGAGTGGTCGTACAAGGGTCCCGAGGACTTGCAGTACTACGTGATCCAGTACAAGCCGAAGAACGCGAACCAGGCCTTCAGCGAGATAAGCGGCATCATCACCATGTACTATGTGGTCCGTGCCCTGAGTCCCTACACCGAGTACGAGTTCTACGTGATAGCCGTGAACAATATTGGACGTGGACCGCCCTCCGCCCCGGCGACATGTACCACCGGTGAGACAAGTGAGTATCGGATGAGCGGATGAGCTGCTGCCCCCCATTGGAGGACATTTAACTAACTGCCTCACTCTTCCATTCCGGTGTCTTTCACATGCTGCACAAAAAAGGATTTTTAACCAATTTCGTTTTGAATTTAGAATACGCTCTTAGATCCGTTTTTATTTGCCTTGGTCCATTATGTCGGCAATCGTACTAACCCTTCTTGAAAATGTCTATTTGTCCTTTCTCTCTTCCACTCGCCATGCTGCACATGCTTTTGCCTTCTCAGGCGATTTCTCATTCGGTGGCACAAGTAAGTATCCTTGGCAAACAAAATTTTATGGTTGGCCAAAAAATTGCGAAAACAATTTCAATAACAATTGTTGAGCAGCACAAAATCCGACCCAAAAATTGTGAAAAGGGTACAAAAAAAAGGAATAAGTATAAAAAGTAAAGAAAGCGGAATAACAAGTAGCTAGATAGAATCAAAGGTAAATGCAATGTTAAAAAATCGTTGCATACGCAGCTGCGATCCACAACCACGAGTCCTGGCGATATCCTGACGTATGTGAGTGGGCGGTGGGGGGATGGAAATGGCTAAGGGGGATATCCTCCCCCAAACATCCCATAAAGTTTGCATTGTTATGCGTCCGTTTCGATGCGGATGGTTGTATTTGGGTGCATGCAACGCTGTTTTAGTCCTGGCAATTCCCGCGTAAGCATGCGCTTGTCTGACAAGCATTTCCGGTCCCTTCTGCCTTTTCTGTGATCCTTTTTCTCAGGAGCTGGAAACGAACTGATTTTTCTATGTTTTAACAATAGGTTAGTACCTCAATAATTTTGTGCTCACTGTTTGAATTTTAAGAACAGATATTTTTTATTTAAAAAGAAAATCTAAATGGATTCATTGGTAAACATTCTAGAAACATAATAAAAAGAATATTAAAAATTGTCTGACATTTTAAAATTATTTATATTTAAATAATCTTAAAATATAGTCCACTATAAAAGCGACTATTGATTTGCAGGGTATTTCTGACTTCGTTCAATGCTTTTTCATACAACAGCAGCAGCTGCATTTGCAGTTTTCACTAGCAGATCCAAGAGCGTGTCGTACAAAAGTTGAAAACTTTTATTGCCGCAATTATGCTTATCGCCTGCCCAATATCGTTTCGAAATAATATTTCGATAGCAACGTTTATGGGCGGTTCAAGTAGAGCTCCTGGGCCCGCAGACTGGCATCAGCAGGTCAACGCAATGCTTAACACGTGTCACTGGTTTAGGTAGCAGCTGAGCCAAGTGGATAATCCGCAGCTTTTCTTATGGCCAGTAACATTACATTGCAAAGAAGGGGACGAGTACATTAATGGAATGGGTAGGAGAATCCCAAGGTGATGCCATCGCACGCACCTGTGTTCGAAAGCATCAGGACATTCAGGTTACTTAATAGATTGTTTAGGTATACTAGATTCTATATTATTCATTTTCATATTCTACCAAGTACATAGAAAACATGAAGGTAGACATTTTCCTTTGAATTTACTGATTTTCAGAACTGTTTTAATTAATTCCTTTAGCTATTTTAATAAGTTAAGTAACCAAATTTATAATTTAGACTTTCTAGCTCTTGTATCTATAGATATTAATACCAGAAATTAATATATATATTCCTCAAACAAAGTTGAAATTATTTTGCCTCAATGTTGCATAATTTAATACATGTTCAAACTGAACACTACAAACTATTTCTATTACCTAGCATTGGTAATTTTTACTTATTCCTTGCAGTTAGTTTCATAGCAGACACAACACAGCTGTTAATTAGTAAAACAAGTTCCTTCTGCATTTGGAAAACGTACTCATTAATGTTTGTGAAAGCGTTTGAGGGCAGAAACTGTTTTTGAGGGGCAGTAATCAAAACCCACATTTTAAGTGTGTGGACCGCAATTGGGGCTGGGTCGCCTTGAACGAGTCTTCAACATATCCTTTCGTCAAGTAATCAGATGTATGGTCTGCACATGCTCCTGCCTCGCATCCTTGTGAGGGGGTTGGGGTGGGGATTGAGTTTAAGGGTTACGATTTAGTGCTATGTGCTGGTGCTATAAGGAGTAGGCGTGTGCGCAGGCATGCAAGGATACATATTAATGGAGCGTATCCGTATGTAATGTATATGCCCTTAAATGCAGCTTACGTGATGCTCCTCCACTCGCAGGACTCACACACACACACACACACAGAAGGGCGAAGAGGAAATTTTTGCCGGAATCTATCGGTAAATCGGTGTGTGCGAGCTGCATGCAAATCTTGGCTATAACAAGCAATGGACCAGGCCAACACACATACACATTGGGGTAGCACTTGGGTAACAGATGAGATGACTGCGATATAAATTGTGGATAAAACTGCTGCTGCACCGTTTGTGGATATTGCAGTAAAATTGTGAGAAATTGGAATTTATTGATTGCCCATTAACCAATCGGTTTACGAATCGGTTACACACCCCATCACACATAAGGAAAATTGAGTGATAGAGATGTTCCACTAATTGCAATTCATGATGCGGTGGGGGTAGATGGTCGAATTCCGCCGATGATTTTGCGGCTGACAATGCAGTTGACCGACAAATGTTTGAATCGTGCAAATTCATGGCAGAAAATTGCATGACGCATAGAGCTAGATTCATGCTTCGCGGGAAAACATTTTTGGCGCAGCACACAACAATCAGTTTATAAATGCAAAATTCTCACTATAACAGCCGCCAGCCGTTGGCTTCGACGCGCCATAACAATTTCCTCAATTTTCCCGGAAATGCACAGTCTCCTCCTCCCCCTCCCCCTCGCCTCCCTCGAAATCCTGCTGACCTGCACCAGCAACCTGCTGCGACCATGAAACGACATGAAATACGCATCTCCAGCAGCAGGAGCAGAAGCTAAAACAACAACCAACCGTTCATTGTATAAACAAATTGTGATGGATGAGGATTGTTTGCTTTGCAAAACATTTGCGCAGCCCTAATGCCATAGACTATACTTTCCCCCTCACAACTTTTCGCCTCGTGGCTTCACTAGTTTCTCGATAATGGCATTTGTTTGTCGTTCTGCGCATTTTGCCCCAGAAAATCATTTAACAAAATTGCATATTTATGATTTGTGTGCTGGTCTGCTCAGCATATTTTAAAATCATTTAATATTGACAGTGAGCAGAAATTATAATTAATTTCAAACTGACAAATAATTGTTAGGCATGTTTCCAATAAATATCTTATGGGAGAAATTGTTGCAGGTTGAAAAGGAATATTCAATTCAAACAGAAATCAGTGTCAGTAAAAAAACAGAATACAAATGTCACAAAAAATGAGAGTAATCTATCCTCTTGTTTTTAAAAGTATTAGTTGTTATTAAAAGTTAGAAAAGATCCATTGTTTTTAAAGTATGAAAGTATTAGTTAAGTTCAATAAGAACAAGTAAACCTATCTTATAAAACGAAATGGCCCCGTCTGTTAGATTTACTAGTCATAATAACCCCCATTGTCTGGTTTCTCTAAGCCGGTAACAAATAATGTTTCATTAGAGCAATACATTTTCGGAATTCGCTTAGGCAGCCAAATCTCTACTGAGCAACTGGCCAAGCCAAACAGCCATTGTTATATGCCCACCCTTTGTCATGACAATGCTAATATTACCCATTTCCCCTCTTCCCCTTTCGCCTGCAGAAATGGAAAGTGCACCACGTAATGTTCAAGTGCGCACGCTGAGCTCGTCCACCATGGTTATTACTTGGGAACCACCAGAGACGCCCAATGGACAAGTGACCGTAAGTACCTGGCATCAAGTGCGCATATTAAACGATAAGATCCGGAGTCCGGACACAGAGAGACCCGGCACCAGAAACCCGTAACCCGGCACCCGAAACCCGTAACCCGGAGCCCAACCAACGCACTTTGTCACGTCAGTCCGATGGCTCGAATGGAGGGGTCCGTCCCGTCGAAGGGAAATTGGCAAAATGCCTTTAGCCATGTTCCGGGCACGATGGCTAACGACGGCGAACGTTCGTATGCAAATCCTAGACACCTGTCCACAGGTCTCCATTCCGAGTGGGCAATCGTTGTGGTCTCCGGCGGGGCAGGCCGAGTTTGCCGGGGCCTTCCTTATGGGTTCACAAATCTCTGGCCAGCAGCAATATATCATTTTCGGTTTATCAGTTAATGAAAGCTGAAAATCGGATTTGGTTTCCCGATTTCAAATAGCCTTCATATCGCAGCTCTGATTTATTTCAGTACAAAAGTGGCTGGAAAATAAATTTGTAATCCTAGTTCTCACTGCAAGGTTGAGTTTTAGTGAAACGAAAATAAATGGTATTAGTAAAAAATCTTTCCAAGCATTTCTCTTGAATAAATGATCGGAATTCAATTGATTTCTCTATAAAAATGTGACTTGATGTTAATAAAAGTTGTACATATTTATTATAAATAAATCTTAAAAATATTTTATATTATCTAAGCACATAGCAGTGTTTGTTTTGTACCAATAGTGTAAATAACTTACCTAATTCCTTATGTCTTGCTAAAAACAGGGCTACAAGGTGTACTACACGACCAATTCGAATCAACCGGAGGCCTCTTGGAACTCGCAGATGGTCGACAATAGTGAGCTGACCACAGTCTCTGAGCTGACGCCCCATGCCATCTATACAGTTCGGGTCCAGGCCTACACCTCGATGGGAGCCGGTCCAATGTCCACGCCAGTGCAAGTGAAGGCCCAGCAAGGTAAGCTAAGCCAAATTGATTGGGCAATCAGCTGCAATTAGGCACATGAGGCAGACACACACGCAACGACTAATGTTGCATTTTGAATCGGGCATTTTGCAATTTAATTGCTCAACTCAATCGGCTAACATAGATCACACCAATTATTTAATTATAATACAAAATGTCAGGCGAAACGTGTGTCCGTTCAATGAAATATTTATCTCCGTCCGACACACAAACACCAACTGCACTTGTGGGCATGTCCGGCAGATATTCATTAACTGGCTGCAATCATTGGTTATTGGATGCAAATGCATTTGACCGAGTGTATTTTGGGCTCTTAAGTGGGGGCGTGGCCGGTCAGACTGCTGCTGACTTACTGCCTTTGTGGCCATCTTAAGCAGCTTTAACGGCAACAATAACTAACCAAAACAGGGGTTCAACTTTGAACTGCTTAGACTTATTACTTGGGGTTATGTAAACTGCAAAATGTCCACTTACATTTGGGTCAGACGTGACTCTTGCTTACGGCCGACAAGCTTCATTCAATTGAACTGTCTAACTCTTTGAAAGCCAATAAAAGCAGTATACACAGCCACTTGGCATTCAAAAAAAATAATTTCGGTTTATATTCATTAAAGCGTAAAACATCAAAGCGATGAGAGGTTCTTCGGGATTCCCTGGGGAGCAGAAATAATTTGAAAATTGATAATCATTTTCTCTCTACGGGTTTTTCCCAGCTGGTTTCTGTGGTTAGCGCTGAAATATTCAAACATTGAAATGGGGAATCGGGTTGTTGGCTAGATGGACACATCTCAATCAAATTCATGCAAAAACCAATACGAATTCAAAATGCTGATGCAGCGATTGCTGTGCGTGTGTCACCTCATCAATATCATGCAGCATTCTGAATTGGAAACCGAATCGCAAACGCTATCGGTCGGATCCATCGGCATACAAACAAATGCCCACATTGATTTGTTTGTATTTTATTTAATTTCCGTAATTTCCGTTTCATTATTACCAAACCAAAAACCAAATGCAATTCCCAACCGGCGTACGCACCAACCCCGACCCTCGAAACATCGACACTGGAAACCCCGAACCCCCCAAAAACATGGAATATGAAATACGGATATGTCTACAAAGGTGTGCCATCGCAACCGAGCAATTTCCGGGCAACCGATATCGGCGAGACCGCAGTCACACTGCAATGGACCAAGCCGACGCATTCCAGCGAGAATATCGTTCATTACGAGCTCTACTGGAATGACACATACGCCAATCAGGCCCATCACAAGTGAGTTTTGGTTCTCGAAGAGCCTCTAAAAATTAGCAATATACCTAACCAAACATCCTCTCCCCACAGACGCATTTCCAATTCGGAGGCCTATACTCTGGATGGTCTATATCCTGATACTCTATACTATATCTGGCTGGCGGCACGATCACAGAGGGGCGAGGGGGCCACAACACCACCCATTCCAGTTCGCACCAAGCAATATGGTAAGTTTGCCAAGCGACCACTGAATTCTATAACTCTTAAGTTAGTTCAAACCGCCGTAGTCGTACAAATTTCCATAGACTTAAGTACAACGAACTACATTGATTTTTAATACAAATCCACATTTATATATATATATATGATATATTAACCCTGACACATGAACATGTGTCTATAAACATGTAGTTGATTATTCAGTTACCCAAACCATAAAATGTCTGAGTGCGAGATTACATTTTATTGAGTTGTGCCTTCGTGGAAACAGGTAAAGTGTGAGCGAATGTAATGAATAAATGATATCGGATGTGTGTTCCCGGAGTGCAGTGAATTTTATGCACTTACCCACGTATATCTTAACTATACATACATATATCCATATACCTATATATATATATATATATTGTTTGTCATGTTATCGTTCTGGTTCCTTGCAAGTTAGCCTTAAGTTTTAGTTGTTTAGATCAGATACTCTGAAAATAAAATAGTTAGTTTGTTTAAAACTACACCGAATACAGACAAATATATACATAGTTTACACATAAATATACTATTACTACATAGAAAATAAGACACTTAGCATTACACAAATAATACATAGTAAATTAAACTATAAACTTGAGTTTAACAGATTGCAGAATAATAAAAATTATAACTATGAACAATGCTATCTTTGTAGATTCAATAGTACCTCAAATACTTTTCATTAAATCTGTTCATAATGAAATTTAAATCGAAATTGGATCACGTATTTTAAAATCTTTTGAAAACTTTGTTCTCTGCACTGCAATCTGTTCAACTAATCCAATTACAGACCAAACTTCACTGAACAATAGCTATCAGTCCACAATCCACATCACACACAGGACTAAACCATAAACAGCAAACACAACCAACAACCAACAACATTTCCAAACCAAAAACACCTTTTCAGTTTAAGTTCAAAAGAAAATAGCACGATAATGTAATGCAAAATATAAGGGAGAAAAAAAACCAAACTATTACGGAATGCGTATTTGAATTGATGTGTTTTGCAATGCTCGATTATATTCCATTTATCATTTGTGGCTCGGTGAGTGTTAAATCATGTAAATTATGCCCAAACAATTTCCAACTTTAGACCACTATTTAAGTGCTAAAATTCCTAATGCACTTTGCACACTGCACACTGCACTCTGCACCAGAAGCACTGAGACCACAAAACCAAAAACCGAAAATTCCTTAACTTCTCTCTCTCCGTCTGCATCAGTGTCTAGAAAATTGATTTTGAATGATATTTTAATAGACCGGCGCGAAGACAAATGCCGGAAGTGCAAAGTTCTTGGCAGTGGCATAAATATCACTTTTGGTTTCCATATTTGCACGTTTTGCATATTCGCATAATTAAAATGTAGATGATTGTCTGTGGCACGGCACTAAATGTGGCCCAGACGGTTGCAATGAAGGCAAGCCACAAAGTTATTTTGGAACTGTTTTTAGCATAGAGCTTTATTTCAAGTTTGTATTGCCTGCTGAAATTAGAATATATTACTAGTTTCCTAATTAGTTTGCATTCCTATTTTGTTCAGTTATCTTAAGTATCTAGATCGCAATAGCTACTCTGCCTTTAAAACTTTGCGCACTTTCATTACATTTAAGTTTAGTAGACTATTCATTTTTCATCTCTATATGTATTAAAGTATGCCAAATTCCCATGGTTTATGCAAATGAATGTCATTTCGTGTGTATGTAAATGTTGTGTGAATGTGTAGTTACAAATTTTGATATCGTTTTTTCTAAGCTATGCATGACATGGGTTTGCCTCTCCATCCAGTAGATAGTTGGGAAAATTTTCAGCTCAAAAAGTCGTTACCAAAAAATATGCACAAATTAATGACGAACGCAAAAAGGAGTCAACATTATTTGCATAAACCATTGGATCTATGTCTTGATATTTAAATTTATTTCGATATTTTTATGTCTATATAAACCATGTTATTCGATTTGATTTTAATATTATTTTGCTTTATGGCTTTTTCTTTTCATGTTATCCATATTATTTTGGTTTGAAATTTTTTGTATTCTCTGCGCTAATTGCTGAACGCTATGAAAAAAACCAACTCTCTCATATCCAAAAACCATGGCTATGCATCAACAACAACAATGAACAACCAAAAATCCCATAAAAACCCAAACATCAAACAAAAAAATCGAAAAAAAAATCAATGCACACACAAATACGTTCCGTTCCCATCTATGTAATTAGTACCAGGTGCACCGCCTCGAAATATCACCGCCATAGCCACCAGCTCGACGACGATATCGCTGAACTGGCTGCCGCCGCCCGTCGAGCGTTCGAACGGTCGGATCATTTACTATAAGGTGTTCTTCGTGGAGGTGGGTCGCGAAGACGACGAGGCCACCACGATGACCCTCAATATGACCAGCATTGTGCTGGACGAGCTGAAGCGCTGGACAGAGTACAAAATCTGGGTGCTAGCCGGCACATCCGTCGGCGATGGGCCGCGATCCCATCCCATCATTTTGCGAACCCAAGAGGATGGTATGTATGCCCTTAACGATCTTACCTATGCGTAAGTCCTATCAAAATCATTTAATTTCCTTATTATTTTCTTACTTGATACCAATTGATTTTCGGTTACTTTACTCTTTATTTTACACTCATCTTAAGTTAGTTATTTGGTTTTTATATCGTCACCATTAGCCCATTAACAATTCCCAGAAAAAATTTGAACCTAAAACTAATCGAAAGTATTTTGTACAGTTTTTGAATTTTGATATCGGGAGCATCCACCACAGGAGCGGCTAAGCACTATGGAGCGTTATCTGATATATATATATATATATCTATATATATTTTTTGTCAACCAAATTTAATTTCTTAATTTTACCAATACTTACCTCTATAACCAATTAGCTGTAAATAAGCGTTTTGAAAACAGCTAATATTTTCATTTGTAGTTTAGCCCAAAATGTATGATTTCAAAATTAAAAGTTTGTCCGAGGTCAGACCAGTTCTAATTTATTACAAAATTAAAAACAACATTTTATTGTTTATATTAAAATTTAACGTTAATTCTTTTTGCCTTCCAGGCTGCAAACAGTTTGATCTTAAGTCTTATCTGTTATCTCTAATCTTATCTGGTCTGATATTGTCTTTAAATTTCATAAAAACATTTCTCTTTACGCAGGATCGCTAGAAATCCGGTGATAATAAATTTGTTATGTTAAGAGAAACATATTTGCGGTCTCTTACCACCCACCATGTATAATTTAGTTTTATTATAATCATATTATATAATTTACGTTATTATACTTTATAAAAATTCGTTTGTAAAATAAAATTTTAAAATATTTACAAAATTTTCTTATTGGCACTATAAAATTGCATATTTTTTGGCGCAATTTTTGACTACTTTTTTGCACAAAATCTCTTACGAAAAAAGAAATATCTCTTTTTAGAAGAACTCCTATGTATTGTGTACTATATGCAAGCAACAATATTTTTGTTCTTTTTACTTCTTGACTGGCAATCGTCTCGAGAAATGCACAAAAACCAAGATATATCTCTTAATATAAATAAAGAATCAAATTTTATAAATAAATATTTTTGAATATAATGCATCAATTGTTTGTGGTAATTTGTATAGCACAAAAAAACGCCATGAACTCAATGTAATCTTTTTGTATTTTTGGCATTTTCATATAGTTTTTGTAAGCACAACCTATACAACAACAACAACAATAACAACCGAATTCCCAAAACCAATACACAAATTTGATTTTAGGTTGTTTGCATTAAATATTTTATTTAATTATTTGCATAATTAAATGTATGCAATTATAAATGTAAACATACCCAGGCCAAACTAAACAGGGGCTATAACCATAATAACCCCGTTCCTGAACCCAATAAATATTCCGCACATTTTTATTTTGATTTCAAATGTTTACCCAAGGCAAATAGCGCAAAATGTTTCGCTCTATTTATTTATTATTTTTTTTCTCAGTTGCGCTCACCTGCAAACATACCTTTGCCAATACATCCACATGTGTGATATTTACATAAATGCATACATATTTAATAACGTTTACAAAAGCTCGGTGTACTATAATTTTTGAGCCCCCATCCAGTATCCAGTATCCAGTATACAGCTACTGCCTTCCCCTATCTGTTTGGTTTTTGGCACACGGTTTTTGCACTTTTGTCACCAGTGAAGCTCCACACATCCCACCACGAATGCCTCGTAAGCCCCGCAATGTCGCACGTTTTTAAATGGATTTTTGTTTTTTGTTTTTTGTGTATTGCTATGCAAATAACGAAGCCAGGCACAGCAAATGACAAATCCTTAAATTGATTTTTGCACAAAATTAACCGAATTTTTTATTTACGCACATAATTTTGTAGATTTTGTATTGTTGACCCATTTTATTAAGTTTTATTTGCAATCACCTGCATGTTTGCACAGTTAACACATTTGCATATTTGCACTTTTCATTGCTTTCCCATTCCTCAAGCGTTTTTGTCCGATTGAAAATGGTTTTGTCGCTGTGAATTACTGATCAGTGTTTTCATTACACAAGCACTTTGCTGAACTTCAACTTTATATGTTATGAACTCATTGGTTACATACTCTTGTCCAGTCTGAAAAATATGATTGCCTTTATGGCAATAACAACCAAACTTAAAACCAATCCAAATTATCATGCATATATGGAGCATTTTTAAACGCTCATACTCAAACTCAATTTTTAAGAAATAAATTGTGAATTTGATTTCAATCTGAGTCAGACAAACGCCCATGACCCAAATCCATTTAACATGATTTTTATTTTTGTTCTCAATCATGAATTCCACTCAATTAAAAAAATACCCTCAAGAACCATATACATATATCCACACGATGTTTAAACCTTCCTTCATTTGCTTGTTAGCTGTTTACTTGCTTGTTCAACAGAAAACAGTTTTCTTTATAAAGTACCTACTCAATTTGTGTGTTTTAAGAGCTCAACACCATCTGAGTGTGGTGGCCCATTCACTTCGTTTTATTTTGGCTAAGCACTGTAAATTAAATGTACTTATTGTTAAGCACCTTAGTGTACGTCTCACTCGCCCCCTCTCTCTCCCTCTCTCTCTCTCTTATTGTGACACGCTCCTGGCATCTTTTAGCTCACTCTAGATGTTATAATAAGCTTAGCATTAAGTCTGCAGCACCGATAGCACCGCACCTTATGCACAGGCACACACACAATGCCAATTTGAAGGACACGTAAATGAGTGAATGTTTTCTGCACAAAGTTTACGACAATCACATGCAGGGCAGCACAGAGAAAAATTATAATCAGTTTGACAGTTTTGTAGATCCCTTAATAATATAATAATAGCAATAACAATAACAATGATATTTGAATGTTAATATTTAATGTAGCTAAGAACAGGAGGTTCAACTAGTCGGCTACGTAATATTTATATTTATTACGTAGCCGTATAATATAAAAACTGAATAATTTTTATTTTTTGGATAAATATATTCATCTTTCACACGAAAAATAACATAAATCGCCTAAAAGAAAAAGTATTTTTTTAATCCTTAGGCAGAGTCAAATACTGAGATTGTCGATTTATATTTTCTCTCTGTGCAGAACCCAGCAGCAGCAAGAACAGCATCAAAGCACCGCACTGCCATTGAGCTATATGTGACTGACTTGAATTTCGTTTTAATTGTACTCAATTTGGCATAACCAGAGGCAACCGGCCACATATCTCAAACCGAACTCACTTCCTTCCCTTCAGTTTCCCCCTGTCGCACTTGTAGCCTGCGGCTCGCAAGCTGCAGTTGAAGTTTCTGGGCCAGCATTAAAGGGTCAGGTCAGCACATGGTAGTGCTCTCAGTACATACAACTCTATTTGCCAATTTCACCATTTTCTTTTTACACTAATTTTTATTATACCCGGTACCTGGTAGATAAAAAGGTATATTGTGTTTGGTAAAAAGTATGTTACAAGGGAAATTATATAACGTTCCTGTTATGTTTTTGATTAGACTCTACAACCATCTGTTTTAAAACAAACAGGTAGAGAAATTGGACTTCCAAGATATACCAAGTCAAGGATACCAGGCTACCAAGTTAAAAACAAAAACTTTGTTTTTTTTTAATTTTTCAGCCGCATAACCAATGTCTTATTGTTCGGAGTAATATTACAGTCTTAAAAGAGTAAATCTTGGCTTAAATTATATACAATCGTTCGCAAGATAGTAAGCAAATAATTTTTTTAAAGTGCCGGGTATTCAATGGTCGGGACACTCGACTATTTCATTCATTCTTGTCTTTTTCTACTAATTTTTGTGTTTCGTATGTCGGGAGCGTATTTCGTTATGATGTGATGCGCTTGTTAGCTGGCACAGCACAAACGCAAATGCATTCCACCTGTCTAAAGCTGGGCACTTGCTTTTCAATCCGCCTGGGAGATTCGCATGGCAAGCAGATTCCCCTTTGTGCACCCAGACAGTCGCACTCTCGCAGTCTCGCACACGTCCTGCCCACGTTTTATATGCACCAAAAAATAAAAAATAAAACATACATCAAAATAAAGAAAAAAGCTAAAAAATGAGCACCTCGAGCATTGGAAGCTTAGCACGCGCTCCTTGCTTCGTTTGTTCCATTCAGCACAGAAAGAAGCACGGGGAAAAAAAAAGAAACACAAAATAGAGAACACTTCTACGGTGGCATTTTAATTATTTTATATTTTTAGTGCACTGATGTGTGTGTGTGAGTGTGTGCAGGTATCTCACCTGGTGTGAATGGATGTGAAACGACAAAAAATGAGACAAAACTACAGCATTTGACCCCTTCCATTTGCTTTCGGCTGCAAAAGTTAACCAGATGAGCTGCCAAGCTGCAGGACACTAATGAAGCATAATTTAACATTTTTGCGCCGTCAGTTGCATTTGAATAATTTGTATTATGCATTTATTTAACATTTTTAATGAACCCAAATGCAATGATTGAGGGCAAGGAACCGCCAAGCAGTGAATCTCTGTCTAAATAATGAAGGCTATATTTAAGAAGCATGTTCAGCGTTAAAAGAGTTTCTTGCTACAAAATTAAACAAAAGTGTATAAATTTATATTAAAAAGTTATTCGAAAACGTTATAAAACAATGTAACAAATGCTAAGTTGAAAATAATTCAGACTAATTTTACAACAATTTCTTTAAGGTATTCTTAAGATCTATAAGGTAAGTTAATTTAGGCTAATCGATAAATAATACTAATTAGGTGTTCTAAATCTACAAACTACCACATAATTTTGAAAAAATTAAAAAAATTTAAATCCTTAAAAAAACACTGTACAGTATCAAAGCGGTGTGCCAACAAATATGTAGATTTTGTATCATGTTTTCGATCTTTAGTTGTTAAATTTTCCTTTTCTGGATTTTAACTATTTTTGTGCACTAGTAACCCTTTTTGGAACTGTATACTGTAAACTAAATACCTATATTTTATATCTTTTTTCACATACTATAAAAACAAAACCAAATAACTTTGCTTGGCCACTCGCACCTTGCACCAATTGCTCTGTTTCGTGCACCTTTTTTTGAATGCAAATCAAAATGGAAAAAACCAAAAAAAAAAAAACATAAACCAAAATCTTTTTGAAACTTTTTTGATGTGAATACGAAATTATGCGAAATTTGATTTTTGAACGCAACATTTAATGGATGGTGGTTTATATATATAATACAAATAAAACATTTTAAAACTATTTAGAGAAAAAGAGTGAGTATATTTAATGGTTGACTATGTATTATGTTTAAGAATGCCCTATAGCAACATACTATCTATACTATCTACTTTACATCTCTATTTCTAAACCTATACTCTTTTTTCCCAAAAACATATTTTTGAATTGGTCCATAAAATATCGACCGATAACTAAAAGAATCAAATCTCTTTTGTTTTTTGATTTGTTTCTCTATTTCGACATTTTTTGAAAATCTTACCAAACCATTTAAGAGGTCGGCAAGGATTTTTGATGCTCTTAAAAAGGCAGCACACGTGTATAGAAAATATATATAAACAATTTTTTGAACTACCAATGTATGTTTTTTGCACACAACCAAGTAACAAATTTTTGAATGCTTACATGTTTGTTTTTGCTAAGTGAAACGAGATGGACATCGAAATCAAAGTGTTTACGATAGCCAACATTTTTGTGTACTTTTTTGCCACCATACTCCTTAAGTACTGGTCTATACTATACTATATTACTATAGCAAGGTATAAACTGCACCTCCTAATAACTTTTGAGCACCAATTGAGCAACCCCTTCCAAATACCAACTATATAGCACCTAAGCAGCACTTTATTGTTTGGTTCCTCCAGTTCCCAATTATTATGTTGATTTGAATCTGTTTTTGTCTGTGATGTGGTGATGGCATTGACTTGGAACTAGGTTTGTTCTGGTTCTGTACTACCAACATATATTCCTCCATATATGTATTACTCCTAGGGTCTAAGCACTTAGTATTAGTTGCCTAGTTTTCTGTCTGTATACTAAACATTTAAAAACATGTATGTAACCTCGTTAAGTAAGTTAGTGTTAATCACCCTAGCCAATATTCTTGGTATAAGTTAAGCTACATTTAAAGTGAATAATTTCAGTTGTTTTCGCCACTGTGAGTACCTCCCTCTAATCTCGTTTTTCTTCGTCGTCGCATTTAGTGCCCGGCGATCCGCAAGATGTTAAGGCCACTCCCCTGAACTCCACATCGATCCATGTGAGCTGGAAGCCCCCACTCGAGAAGGACCGCAATGGCATCATCCGAGGATATCACATACATGCCCAGGAACTACGCGATGAGGTAAATTAATAGAAAAACGAATGCTACTTACCTACACTTAACAAATTATTAAAGAAACTAGAATGAATTATAAACTATTAAGTATGATCAATTTTTAAATGAAATACGTATAAAAATTATATTTTTGAAATAAATAAATTACAATTCCCATTAATATCAAGCTAAGGGTTTTTGTTTTAAGTGATACTTATTTTATATATTGGTTTTAAAATCAATCAATACGAAAGAAATATCGCTTAGATACTAATTTTACTCACCTGAAATTCGCAACCAGGGCAAGGGCTTCCTCAACGAACCTTTCAAGTTTGATGTGGTGGACACGCTGGAGTTCAATGTGACGGGTTTGCAGCCGGACACCAAGTACTCCATCCAGGTGGCCGCACTAACCCGCAAGGGCGACGGCGACCGAAGTGCGGCGATAGTGGTGAAAACGCCGGGAGGTGTTCCAGTCCGGCCAACAGTGAGTCTGAAGATCATGGAGCGGGAACCGATCGTGTCCATCGAACTGGAGTGGGAGCGTCCGGCGCAGACTTATGGCGAACTGCGCGGATACCGACTGCGCTGGGGCGTCAAGGATCAGGCTCTCAAGGAGGAGATGTTGTCGGGTCCGCAGATGACCAAGAAACGCTTCGACAACTTGGAACGTGGCGTGGAGTACGAGTTCCGAGTGGCGGGTAGCAATCATATCGGCATCGGCCAGGAGACGGTGAAAATATTCCAGACGCCCGAAGGAACGCCCGGTGGACCGCCCTCGAACATCACCATTCGCTTCCAAACTCCGGATGTGCTGTGCGTGACCTGGGATCCGCCCACGAGGGAGCATCGGAATGGCTTAATCACCCGGTACGACGTCCAGTTCCACAAGAAAATCGACCATGGCCTGGGATCCGAGCGGAATATGACGCTTCGAAAGGCGGTGTTCACGAATCTGGAGGAGAACACCGAGTACATATTCCGGGTGAGGGCCTACACCAAGCAGGGAGCCGGACCCTTCAGCGACAAGTTGATTGTGGAGACGGAGCGCGACATGGGACGCGCACCGATGTCCTTGCAGGCGGAGGCCACCTCGGAGCAGACGGCGGAGATCTGGTGGGAGCCGGTGACAAGTCGTGGCAAGTTGCTCGGCTACAAGATCTTCTACACCATGACCGCCGTCGAGGATCTGGACGATTGGCAGACGAAAACCGTTGGACTGACGGAATCCGCTGATTTGGTCAATCTCGAGAAGTTTGCCCAATATGCCGTGGCCATTGCGGCGAGGTTCGACAACGGATTGGGACGCCTCAGTGAGAAGGTGACCGTACGCATCAAGCCGGAGGATGTGCCTCTTAATTTGCGCGCCCACGATGTCAGCACCCATTCAATGACCTTAAGTTGGTCGCCGCCCATTCGCCTTACGCCCGTGAACTACAAGATCAGCTTCGATGCCATGAAGGTGTTTGTGGACTCGCAGGGATTCTCGCAGACCCAGATCGTTCCCAAGCGAGAGATCATCCTGAAGCACTATATGAAGACGCACACGATCAACGAGCTGAGTCCATTTACCACATACAATGTGAACGTGAGTGCCATTCCCTCGGACTATTCCTACCGCCCGCCCACCAAGATCACGGTCACCACCCAAATGGCCGCCCCTCAGCCGATGGTCAAGCCAGATTTCTACGGCGTGGTTCTGGGCGAGGAGATTCTGGTGATACTGCCTCAGGCCTCGGAGGAATACGGACCCATCTCGCACTATTATCTGGTGGTGGTGCCGGAGGACAAGTCCAATCTACACAAGATTCCCGATCAGTTCCTCACCGATGACCTTCTGCCGGGCAGGAATAAGCCGGAGCGTCCGAATGCCCCCTACATTGCGGCCAAGTTCCCGCAGCGTTCCATACCCTTCACCTTCCACCTGGGATCTGGTGATGACTACCATAACTTCACGAATCGCAAGTTGGAGCGGGAGAAGCGCTACCGCATCTTTGTGCGGGCGGTGGTGGACACGCCGCAGAAGCACCTCTACACCTCCAGTCCCTTCTCCGAGTTCCTCTCGCTGGACATGAGGGAAGCGCCGCCGGGTGAACGGCCCCACCGACCCGATCCCAACTGGCCATCGGAGCCGGAGGTGTCGGTGAATCGCAACAAGGACGAACCGGAGATCCTATGGGTGGTGCTGCCCCTGATGGTGTCCACCTTCGTCGTGTCCACCGCCCTGATTGTGCTCTGTGTGGTCAAGCGTCGTCGCCAGCCGTGCAAAACTCCGGACCAGGCGGCCGTGACGCGTCCTCTGATGGCTGCCGATTTGGGAGCCGGACCCACGCCCAGCGATCCCGTGGACATGCGGCGCCTCAACTTCCAGACGCCCGGAATGATCTCACACCCGCCCATACCCATCTCGGAGTTCGCCAACCACATCGAGCGCCTCAAGACCAACGACAATCAGAAGTTCTCGCAGGAGTACGAGAGCATCGAGCCGGGCCAGCAGTTCACGTGGGACAACTCGAACCTGGAGCACAACAAGTCGAAGAATCGCTATGCCAATGTCACCGCCTACGATCACTCCCGTGTCCAGTTGCCGCCGGCGGAGGGCGTGGCCGGGTCGGACTACATCAATGCCAACTACTGCGATGGCTATCGGAAGCACAACGCCTACGTGGCCACCCAGGGACCGCTGCAGGAGACCTTCGTGGACTTCTGGCGCATGTGCTGGGAGCTGAAGACGGCCACCATTGTGATGATGACGCGGCTGGAGGAGCGGACGCGCATCAAGTGCGACCAGTACTGGCCCACACGCGGAACGGAGACCTACGGCCAGATCTTTGTGACCATCACGGAGACGCAGGAGCTGGCCACCTACAGCATCCGGACGTTCCAGTTGTGCCGGCAGGGATTCAACGACCGTCGCGAGATCAAGCAGCTGCAGTTCACCGCCTGGCCGGATCACGGAGTGCCCGATCATCCGGCTCCCTTCCTGCAGTTCCTCCGCCGATGCCGCGCTCTCACGCCGCCGGAGTCCGGACCCGTGATCGTTCACTGCTCGGCGGGAGTGGGTCGCACCGGCTGCTACATTGTGATCGATTCGATGCTAGAGCGGATGAAGCACGAGAAGATAATCGACATCTACGGTCATGTGACTTGCCTGCGGGCGCAGCGCAACTACATGGTGCAGACGGAGGATCAGTACATCTTCATACACGACGCCATCCTGGAGGCCATCATCTGCGGGATGACGGAGGTGCCGGCCCGCAACCTGCACACGCACCTGCAAAAGCTACTGATCACGGAGCCTGGCGAGAGCATCTCGGGCATGGAGGTGGAGTTCAAGAAGCTGTCCAACGTCAAGATGGACTCGTCCAAGTTCGTCACGGCCAATCTGCCGTGCAACAAGCACAAGAACCGCCTGGTCCACATTCTGCCCTACGAATCGAGTCGCGTCTTCCTGACCCCCATCCACGGCATCGAGGGCAGCGACTATGTCAACGCCAGCTTCATCGACGGCTACCGCTACCGCTCCGCCTACATCGCCGCCCAGGGTCCGGTGCAGGATGCGGCCGAGGACTTTTGGCGCATGCTCTGGGAGCACAACTCCACCATTGTGGTCATGCTGACCAAGCTCAAGGAAATGGGCAGGGTAAGCGATCTCTGCAATTATTACTTTATGATTAGCCATTGGGTCTTTTTAAAATGGGGACAATTTTATCGTATAGCTTTATCTTAATATTAAATGACATACAATTTTTTTGTTGTTTTCGCAGGAGAAATGCTTCCAGTACTGGCCTCACGAGCGATCTGTGCGCTATCAGTATTATGTCGTGGATCCCATTGCTGAGTACAACATGCCGCAGTATAAGCTGCGTGAATTCAAGGTGAGCACTATAGTCGAGTCCACGACTGTTAAATTATTTCTTCCCCCTCACAGATGGCGCCATTCGCAATTCTATTGGCGCCATCTGGCGTTAGGGTATATTTATATGTTAGAGCTGACGTTATTGACTGTGTTGAACTTAATTTCTAAACACGTGAAATAATTGTTACTCTACGAATAAAAGCGATAAAAGTGAATTACCTCGAAACTAATTGAATGATTTTCTTCTTTAGGTGACCGATGCTCGAGATGGGTCCTCGCGTACAGTTCGGCAGTTCCAGTTCATCGATTGGCCGGAGCAGGGGGTGCCCAAGTCGGGCGAAGGCTTCATCGATTTCATCGGACAGGTGCACAAGACCAAGGAGCAGTTTGGCCAGGATGGACCCATCACCGTGCACTGTTCGGCGGGTGTGGGACGTTCGGGTGTCTTCATTACCCTGAGCATCGTGCTCGAGCGGATGCAGTACGAGGGAGTGCTGGATGTCTTCCAGACAGTGCGCATCCTGCGCTCCCAGCGTCCGGCTATGGTGCAAACCGAGGTGGGTCTTACACATGCATTTTAAAAGATTAAGGATTAATTTCATATTTTGTTAACCATCAACAGGATCAATACCACTTTTGCTATCGCGCTGCATTGGAGTACTTGGGCTCATTTGACAACTATGCGAATTGAGTGCATTCCGAACTCTGGACGGAATTGTTCCACCCACAGAGCTAAAAACTCATTGACCCTGCGTTCGTTGCATACTTATTTCGAACTCTACGCATAATACGCATTTACGATATACACGGATATCATAACTCTAAAGTATTATAGCCAGCTACTGCCCACACTTACTTAATACACCTATACTTATATACGTGGATATTTTAGTTGATAAGCGCATCCCCCGCCCGCAGGTTATGTTACCATTACGATCTTTTCGGGGCCCCCTCGGTCTTTTACTGCGTTTGATTTTAATGATAATGTAAACTAAAAAAGACTGTTACACGTTTAATTATCAGAAATTTATATATCAGCTCATATACACTTCTATATGTGCATCAAGTATTTGCTCGCTAACGAAGGAGGAAGTCAATCAACTTGTTGTTCGTGGAACTGCCGCCAGAATGGTCATGAAAGGGGCGAACCACTGGAAACCGATACATATTTGAACTAAGGACTTGGTAGCTATTAGTCTTACCGCCTAATGCGAATCTCGAACGAAAGGATAGGGTCGCAAGTAAAAGACATTTGGATTAAAACGCAATCTTCTGGCGGATTGGCAGCTAAATCCAATCTCCAATATATTATAAACACGTATGAGTAATACAATCAATCAAATACTGCTATGTTAATCAGTTTTTATGCCTAGGTTGTTGGAAACCAGTATAAACAATCCGTGCAATTAGTCAAAAGTCTTGCATAGTGCATATTTTATAAGGCAGCTATTTTCTAAAATTAGTTTTCGTACACGACTTAAGTTTTGATCTCTCCCAAAAAAAATGACGAACTTGAAGGACTGATCGATGTTCGGTTCAAAGATAAGAGACGCAGACGTAACTTCCAGCTAATCAGCTAATTGGAACTTTACCCTCATTCCCACGACTTTTATTCTGTTCTCCAGTACATTTCTGTATATACCACAGTCGATACCCAAGCTAGCCACGTATGTATGTGTAATTTAGATTGAAAAGCTAAACAATTATTGTACCTAAGGTGTATGAAGGCATAGATAATAACCAAGCGAACAGATTAGAATGATAACTGTAGATATGTACTGTAGATTATAATTTTTACCATAAATTAGAACGGCATAAGCCAAAATAATGATTAAAAGAGACATTGGCAATAGGTCTTAAGTACATTATAATGTATATAACTGATAAGCTGTTTTGCAGAACGTTTAAATTCGGCCTCGTATTTATGCATTAATATATAATAAACAAAGTTAGCAAGCAAATGCGTAAAAGCAAACACTAAATTATTAGCTGAAACACATGTTAAACAACAATAGTCATATGTAAACTAAATATTTATATGAAATAAAGGTATTTGTTACAACAACTTTAGCGCGCTGCCCTGCCAATTGGATCGGAAGTGTTAGAAAGTAGAAAATTTGGCGGCGATGTTGGCTGGCTGGGCATGTTTGGAATAAAACGAGAGATACAAAATTAAACTATAGTGCTAGCAACAATAGATGTCTAGATAAAGGTACCCCCGCAGAGTGTTGCAATCGTATTAAACATAACATATAAATCAATTGAAAAGTACGAATATATTGTATATTACACAAATTTGTCGGCTTGTCAAATTTTGTTAAAAATATAAATTGTTTTATATGTTTTACCAAATAGAAAGATATAACAATTTTAAAGGTAACATAATAATACTGACAAGCAAACATTATAATGATTATACTAATCAAGCAAAAGATGAGCGTATGTATTTCGCAATTATGTATGAGTAAGAGTATCATATTATGTTTAAAAATACCATATAAATAATATATCATTTTCAAAAAACTGCAAAAACGAATGAAAATAAATAATAAAAGATGAAATAAAAGAAACGAACCAAGATTTTATTCTTTCATCTTTGATTCTAGACTGACCTACATTTATATGATTCTCTTAATGATTCTCTTATAGAAAATTTTCCTATGATCAAGAAATATTGTTATTGAAGTGTCACAGATTTAATCTTTCCCGTCAATTAATTCTCGTACCCGCTGATAGTGACAGTTGTATAAAAACTCAGACTCTGCTCAAAAACATTTTAGTCGAATTAATGCACTTGCCAAATATGGGTTACACGCTGACAATTTCGATTTTGTTTTTGGTGAGTACTCCCAAAAGACGTCTGTTATCGCATAATTGTTGGAATTGTTCCCCAGAGCCTTGCCTGGGCTGCTCCACCAAAAACAGAAAATGAGATCATTGCTCAATTTTTTGGATATGCCGAGACCATTCGTAGCATTCAAGCTCGAAATATGCTGATGGTCACAATAAAGTTTGTGCAGGAAATAGTGGACAGCGTGCCGAATGAGCATCGTGGACCGGGAACAGCTGCTCTTGAGTCCTATATTAACCATGGTAGAGAGCTCATTGAGCGCGGCACAAGTGATGAAAAATATAACTACTTCTACAATCTGCTAAATATAATCAATACAGTAAAGGGCAACATAGATCCATCGACACACGAATCTCAAGTGATCGGATTGACATCATTGGGTTTACTAAACGTTTCTCGTGATTTCGTCAGGGAGGGTGAAAAATTCCACAATAAATTCCTTCAAGGAGCATCCCAAATGAAGGCAAAGTTGACTCCAACCACAATAGCCCGAGAGAGCGATCTTTTTAATGTGATCAACGAATGCATAAATTCTGATTTTCACCATCGTGAGGACCTAATTCAACAATTTCTAAGCTTCAAAAATAGGTACTAAAATGCTCAAAGCAATGCAATAAAATTAAAGCATTTAATAACATCAACCCCCTGTCATCAAATTTTAATCATAATTCGTGATTTAGCGATAAGGGAAGACTAGCCTATATTTGCAATTTCTATAATCGAAGTTTCTCCTTAATTATTAAATTATCGTATATGATTTTTTTGAATAATTAAATCATTAATAATTATGTGTGTCTTTGTATAAACAGATTTATTTATATGTGCGTGGGTTTTGTTCAAACATAAAGGAAGTCTTAGAAGTCAATGAATATTCATTGGTAACAAATGTATCTTATGATTCAAGATCTTAAACCTTTAAATATTTTAATTTTGAATGCATTTTTTAAAAAAATACAAAATATATCATAGTGGTGCCATTCGAATGGAAAAGGTAAAGATAGATTGGTGAGAAAAACAAACATAACAATTAGTTCAGACCCTAGCAATTTCAACTGGGGTCGAGTCGGTCTGATCGCGCTGTGACAAAATGTTGAGCGGATCCTCACTGCGTAGGTAGCCATTGTGTTCTGGGTGATGTTCGAAGACCACCTCCCCCCTGATGACCCTTACCCGAGGGCCGTGCGCTCGCGCAGTAAATTTGACCTTGCCGCAGGTGTCCGGACGGAGGCGACGATGGGCTCGTAATCCGCTGACAACTACAAAATATTTGTCGCATCCATAGCATTTATAACGCTTCATTCCAATATGGCGCGATAGATGAGAAATTAGAGTTTCACGGTGAGTAAAATCCAATGAGCAGACCTGCAAAACGGAAAAAAATATTAAAGACTGCATGCGTTTGCTTTTACCAGTGCTCACCTTGCATTTAAAGGGTTTCTCCCCGGTGTGACGACGGTGGTGTACCCGCACCTGGCCAGGAGTTCGAAAGCGTTTGTCACAATAGTTACACTTATGCGGCAAATCTCCTGTGTGAATTGACTTGTGGATGCGTAGCGCTCCAAATGTGGTAAATACTTTAGAGCACTCCGTGCACTGGAACTCTGTGCATTTTAATTTATTCTTCGTCGACTTCTTCGAGCCTGCTGATTTCTCATCGGTTTTCATTGGCGGTGATACATCTTCACAAATATTTGGTTTAGCCGATGTCTGATCTATCAAGGGAGCAACACCTTCACTAGCGTTTAGCGGACAAGGCAAATTAACAACCTTGTCCGGGACTGGAGAAGGTTCAGGTACTTGTAGCTTAGAGTCTACAAGCGTTTCCAATGAATTCTGTGAGAGTACTATAAAAAAAAAGAAGAGGAAAAAAATTTAAAAATTTCAAGGAAACAAATAACCCACAATAATTTCAAGAACTTACTTTTGTATGGCATTAAGATCACTTTGAGACTGTTCAGTTTTTCCTGGCTTAAATCATGCTTGGTAGTCAAGTGCGTACGAAATGCGGAATGCTTCTCAAAAGAGCGCTGGCATTCCGGACAAGTCCACATAAAACGATAAAGTGGATGCTTGTTCTGCAGCTCCTTGGCCAACATAAAAGACAATGGGCTGAGAATTAGTTCAATGGGCTTTGGTGCATCCTTTGAAGCAATCAAAGGAGTTGGCAAATGGTTATCCTTTTTCATCTTTGAAGTTTGCAGCACTGTTCCCGGCAGAGGCAATGTCTTCTCTATGGAGCGAATTTGATTACGAATTTCGGAAATTATCTTCAGTGATTCGGGTCGGCTCTCCGATTTGTTAAACGCGTCACTGAGAAAGCACGACCGATTGTGGGTCTGTGCCGGGAGCGCAGTTTGGATAATGGAAACAGGAGTGGAAACAGAATTTTCCGCAAAATTGACTTTGGTTATACTAATTGCATGCGGTATCTTAATGACACTTGCTGCCTTTTCCATGCCACTTAGACTAACTTGAAGGGAGTCCTTTAAGACAGCCGGAGCTTGACCTGGCATCTTAAGGCCAGTCGGAGCTTGATCAGGCATCTTAAAGATTTTTGTGTTGGGCGGCAACTTAATGACCATGCAGTTGCTGGGCAATACTTTCAGTATATTTGCTGCGATGGGCGTCTTTCTTTGTTCCACTGAGTCTTGTCTACCACTTTGTAGAATCCTTGTATTGTCGGCCATCACATTTGAAATGGGTCGATTATTCCATTTCACACCTGCAAAAATCGAATTTTAATGAATTTATAGATTATAGTTGAAAGTTCTTACTTTTTGAATCCGAATGCAGTTTGTTGGAGCTCAAAGCAGGCAGGCGCAGTTTGTTCCTGAGTGGAATAGGTATGGTTGGCCAGACAGAACCATTATCGATAGAGTGTTCCTTGAATTCCTTCTTAATGCTATCTTCTAGCATTTCCTCGTCCTGGGGTTCGAATTTAACGCTGTTTGGAGGAATGCCTTCCAATAGCATTTGTTCTATTTCCTCAGAACTGAGCGGCTCCGTTTTGATTTGTACGTCGCACAGCGACTCTGTAGAAACTGGTGTCTTAACTGCCACAAGCTCTGCTTTGGAGGATAGCGCCTCCATGTACTGCACCTGCCCGCAGACGAACTGGTCATCCTTCCAATGCAGATTAAGGCTCTGGTGGGACTCAAAATGGCGACGACAAATGGCACAAACAAAACGATATAGATAAATATGTGTTTTCATATGGGTAGCCAGGCAATCCGCGTCTGTGGCTAGATAATCACAAACCTAAAAATAAATTGTTAATGCATTTGAAAAAATGTATAATACTTTTAAGAGCTTACCCTACAACAGAATACATGTCCTGGCTGTGAGTGGTGGCGATATTCATGCTCAAGGATCTGCTCTAGGGTGTCTAACCAAATGATACATCCCAGACGACAGAAATGCCGGTTCATTTCATGGTTGACTTGGTGGCTCGAGATCTCCAGTTGACTTTCAAGGACATAATTGCAGATGTTGCATTTTCTTTGCAATGGGTTGCCTTCCGATGAAACCGAAAATATCTGCAATAAAGAATATTAAAATGTATATTTTATGTGTACATAGAGAAATAACATGATCTTCAAGCTGAGATAAGTTTGCCTAATACAAAATACTTTAACATTAGAAAAAGAAAAGAAAATACGCTTTTTATATTTTCTAAGAACAGAAACGATTCATGAAATAAAAGCGATCCTCCCAGGCTCATTTCCCTACGCCCTTGTGTGGGCGTGCTTTTTAGGTTATATTTACCTGTTGCCGATCGAGTCCGAGGCTGGCAATGAATTCGCGCTCGTCCTCCGATTCCGGGCGATCCCTAACCGGCACGGTTATAATGTGGGAACCCTCTTCAAGGATTTTCAACGTATCACATGCTGAAGTTTTGCAAAAAAGTAGCAAAAATTAAAAGTTAACGGTATAGTGCGTAATAGAATAGCGACACCCACACTCGTGCACCCAGCGGCACACACACAGGCCCATGTGAGCGGAGAGCAATTGCAAGCTTACCGCTCAATATTTTGATGCCACTGTCCTGCAAATCGTCCTGGGGCTCCAACTTGACCTCATCTATTTCCATTTCCTCCTTGACCAGAGCCAAATCCACGCGCATCTTGCTCCGTTTTTTTGCATGCAATAAATATACCGCTGCGATCCGTTCACTGATCTATCTTTCTATCGATATTCAGAGCGTTGCCAGACCCCACAAAGCGACTATCGGTTGAAGTACGTATATCGATAGGCGCACTAAGCTACCACCACTAATAACCAAAAGCAAAAAAGTAAAGTAAACAAAACCGAATCCTTTGAGGAAATCAGGTAAATCTTAAGATATGAGCAATAGCGAGGACTCGCAGCAGTATCTGAACGACATGCTGGTCAAAGAGGAAGACGAGGCCTCCGGCGGTAAGTGGGAAATCAACTACGCAATATGAATTTGCCTACGAATCCTCCTGCTTTCAACCCCCGCAGACGAATCGGACAAACAGGATGGGGGGATTATGCTGCGCGAACAGGACCGCTTCCTGCCCATATGCAACATCATCAAGATCATGAAGGTGCCTGTGCCGCAGAACGGGAAGATCGCCAAGGACGCCCGCGAATGCATCCAGGAGTGCGTCTCCGAGTTTATATCCTTCATCAGCAGCGAGGCAATCGAACGCAGCGTGGCGGAGAATCGCAAAACGGTTAACGGGGACGACCTGCTGGTGGCGTTCAGCAATCTGGGATTTGACAATTACGTGGAACCACTCTCCATTTACCTGCAAAAGTACCGAGATGTAAGTGAGGTTACTGGATCCCCCACTATCCATATTAATCCAATCACATGCCCCATTGCAGTCAAACAAATCGGATCGCAATCTCTTCCTGGACGCCGGTTACCCACATAACGAAGATGGATCATCCGCGAACGAGGCCGGAAAGCAGTAGCCCCAAATTCACCTACATTGGTAGCTAAGTTTCCAAACAAAGTTCTGGCATAAAGAATAATTCTTAGAATAATTTAAAGTGTTTCTCTATAAACTAAAGCGTTAGCTTTTTAAGTAAACAATGCATTACCTTCACAAATATATTTTTTTTCAACTTTTTATCATCTCTTAAAATTTTGAAATAAAGTTAGAAACTTGTCATTTAAGAACATAAACAAGAACACTTCCCTGCCAAAACTATCAGGTAGTGTTTAAGCAATATATGTACATCTTTTTTACGGATTGTAATAACAGATTTTGTAAGCATACGCCGTTTTTGCACAAAACATAGTCAAACTCAAGTTTTAAGGTATTCATATTACAAAAATTAAGGATATTAATTGTTACGTATACGTAAATTAAGAAAATTACCAATATATATAACCAGTAATCAAATTTATAAAGAAAACATGTCCATTTATAAATTTAAAATAAATGGCTAAAGTTAGGACACACATACTCATTTGTTGTCTTTTTTTATTATGATCTGTTAAATCCAATTTTTTGAAGCCCTGGCAAATAATGGTCGAATGTTGGAATGGCATACCTCGTTAAATTCCAACCGAGTGGCATTTACAGCTAAAATAATATCCTTTCAGTCGATTTTCCGCAAAAAATCTTATGAAAAATGCCAAAATCCGGCAGATGCTGAAAAATCAACTTTTATTTCGGTTTTTTGATCAAAACCCTGGATGCTTGAAAACAATCCTGATTAAAGTGGAGGCCTCAGATCCGAAAGTTGCAGCTCCCTGGGCAATTTCACCTGGGTGTTGTACAGCCACATTTTAACGGCATCCTCGGAATCCATTCTGAAATATTTACTTTTTAAAAAACATTAATTTTGTGTTAATTCATTATTAAAATTTTTTGTAAATTTTAAACCGCAGGATATCACAAACATTGTGTTGTTGTATTACCATATTTGTTAGTAAGGAATACCTTTTATTTTTGATTTACAGAGCCTTTTTCCCAAAAAGAAATGCTATGTATGATATTATGAGTTAATCATACTCTTTTCAATTCGCTCAGTTTCAATTTCAGTAATATGTATATTTAGAAAAACACCAACTATTATTGGGTCATCTTCTACAAGTCTACACATATACGCTCAAGGATATTACATAATATGTATGCGTCTATAGTTTATATCTATATATGTATCATGGAAACTAAAACACATTTCATTCACAGTTAAAGTACGATGTATAAAAAGTAAAAACAAAAACTTAAGGAACATTGTGTGTTGTTTGTTTCTTTGTATGGCGTTTTATCCTAAAGCCACTTACGAGTTAATAACGCATTAAAATCACCGGTAGAGACTACATGGTAAAACTAGAAGACGTGATGTGGCATTGGTACAATGAATGTACAAAAAGGTCTATAAAATGGTACAGCTAAAACTAGACTAAAATGATTCCTTGTGGGTAGACTAAACCAGCAGCATGTCGTCGTTGAACAAGGGCTCGTCTTTGATCCGATTGCCCGTCGGACCAGCGGCATAGTCGAGAAGGAATATGTTTGTATCATCGTGATTCAGATGCAGCGTGGGAATCGCTCCTGGTCGTAGTTCATCCGGCTGGACAAAGCAATGGGACTCAAAGTGACGACAGCAGATGTGCTTGGAGTGGTCCCACTTTGGTATGGCCTCGATCTTGAGATTGTAGCACCACTTTGCGCGTTGATTGCGCTGCTGCGGAAAGTCCAGCATCGGCAGCTGAACGTTGTCCACCCCGCAGACAACGCAGCTAATCGTCTTGTCGGTGGGCAGGTGGACCGAGCAGATATGTTTGCCCCGGTATCGTTGCGTATCCGTTAGTCGGAGTGCTTGGCACCACTGCCTAAGCAGCGCGGGATCTATAAAAACGAAACGTTTGAACTGAATTCCGCTTGCACAAAGCTCTTCACTTACCACTGGGAAACTTGTGCAGCTTGACGTTTCCATTGTGATGGCAGTCAGCCATGCAGCAAGTTGCAATGGGAACAGGAGGATCCGGCTTCCTCTTCACATCGTCAGGTGCTCCTTGGGAATTCAAATGCCTTGTGGGGATGGCGTTTCGCATGAGACGCCTTACTCCAATCAGCTCGGGCTCGAAATGGCGGCTACAGATCAGACGAGTGTTTCGCTGTGACTCCTTGAAAACCATTCCTGTTGCCACTTCCCAGTTGCGGATGGAGTTGCGATTGTTAGGCAGTCGGAAAAGCTTGATGCCATCACCCCGGAAAGCACGGCAATATGGAAGGCAGCACTGCTTGACCTTCCAGGGCGGAACCTGCCCGGGAGGCCAAGGATCCAGCTTGGAACGTCGCTCCCGCTTGACGCGAACCTCCGGCTCCATGTCCTCGTCATACTCTTCCTCCTCCTCTTCCTCGTCCTCCTGCAGGCCATCCTCCTCCTCGTCGCCTTCACTGTCCGCCTCGCTGCGATCAGTGGAAAGTTCCTGGCATTGCTCGTTTGTGAAGATCTTCTCCGGCACATTGTCGCCCAGTTCCAGCGTGGGCACCGCCCAGGGACGCAGCTTTCTCAGACTGATGCAGTGTGGCTCAAAGTGCACACTGCAGATCATGAACTTCCAGGGTCGCCGCTCATCGTAACGAATGCGGAGGTTGTGCATCCAACGGTCCTGTTGTTGCTTTGATTTCGGAAACTTGTAGATGTGGACGCCGTGCTGAGATCTCTGTCGCTGGCAATGACTCAACGAGCACTTATCGTAGCCTGACTTCACCTGGTTGTAGTACACCTTCACCTGTTTTACGGGCAGGCGGAGCTGGCTCTTCCAGTTGGAGTGATTGAAGGGTATTTGCGTCTCTGCCATTTCCTCCTCCTCTTTGTCTTCGTGCAGCTGCAGTTCGGGCTCTAGGAACAGCATTGAGTCTTCATCCTCATCCCGTTCCTCCTTGATCTGCACGGAACTTGGCTCCGCTCCCGACCGCTTGTCCAGCCTTAGGTTGATGGCCTCGAAGTCGTTGTCGAAGAGCTCGGTGGGAGCCTTAGTTCCCAGCTTCAAGGTGGGCACGCTGCCGTGGACTAGGCGCATGTTCACCAGGCACACGGGATGGAAGTGGGCACTGCAGATGCGATACCGCCACCGGTAGTAGGGATTGAATGGCACCTGCGTGTTGTGCTGCCACTTGAGGCACATGTCCTCTGAGTGGGGAAACTTGTGTAGCGTCATGTTCTCGGTGGTCAGGTGATTCGTACATCCGTCTACCTGGCAAAACTTGCTAGACTTTCGAGGCGGAGCTGGCGGCGGCAGGCACAGATTGGTCACCTTTTCAATTAGCGGCTCCTCTTGCTCCTCTAACAGAACTTCTGCTGGCAAGGGAGGCGGCTCTTCTGCCTCCTGCAATGCGAATTCATTGTCGTACAGCTTGTCCGGTCTATTAGGTCCCAAAAGCAGTGTGGGCATCGCTCCCTTCTTAATCCTGGCGCTCTGGAAGCACTCCTGGTCGAAATGGTAACTGCAAATGCGATAGCGCCACCAGAACTTCTCGTCCATGTGAACTTGGGTGTTGTGCATCCACTTTTGGGCGGCCTCCGAAGAGGCGGGAAACTTGTGCAGCTTGATGGTTCCGTCCACGTCCTCGGCGGTCACCTCACATCCCTCAACGGCGCAGTGGTTCGCATTATACTGGTTCCGAATGCCACCAGATTGGTAGGTTGCATGTTCGGTGTCCACGTGTTCGTAGCTGTCCATCCGCTCAACGTGACCGACCTCCAAGAGCACCTCCAGGGCCTGCATCTCCGAGTCTTCCTCCTCCGACTCGATGTGCTCCATTCTCACAATTGGCTCCAACAGAGAGTTATCCGCCTCATCCTCTTCCTGCACCGGCAGCTCTTCCTCCCTTTCCTCATTGATTTCCCCTGGATCCTGTCTAATTTTGGCCGTCATCTCCAGCCACTCCTCTTTGGTGGGAATCTGATACACTGGATCAGCTGGTAAAAGTAGAGTGGGAACGCTCCAAGGATGCAAACGCCTGTCGTCAAACGAGCATCGTGACTCAAAGTGATTGCGGCATACCTTGAGCATGTACTGTTGCTGCTGCTCGGTGATCTCCAACTGGCCATTTTCTACCCACATCATCAGGATGTCTTTTCTTTGCGGCAATCCGTGCAGGAGAACCTTATCCCGGGGCCGGATCATATCACAACCTCTGACCGCACAGCTAACGATCTTTACACGCCTGTTGCTCCTAGCAGAATGGTAATTATCCTCAAGTATTCGATTTGGAACATGCTCTGGAAAACTTTTGACACTAAGCTCATATAGAATGACGTAGTGCAGCGGGCAAAGCAGTGCGACACCATTCGACGGCTCTTCCATGCCCAAATGACGCAACCATGCTATTCTAAGGTGCTCATCCTGGGGCAGATTGAATGACAAGCTTTTAGACAGTTCCTTGCACTCAGGATAACAGCAATCGGTCTCCGCTATCTGGGAACGCTTGGACAACTTTAAGCTCTTGCCAAGGCTTTGCTTATCCGTTTGAAAAATGTCCGGAGAGGAATGACCCAGCTCCAGAGTGGGGATCGCACCAAATATTAATCCGCTTTTATCGAATAGGGAGGCTTCGAAATGGGAACCGCAGACTTTCAGCTTGCCTATCTGATCCTTAGATGCTTTCAGTCGGAGATTATACATCCATTTGTCGGCCAACGCCCATACTTTGGGAAATCCACTGAAGTGAGTTTCTCCAAGCTGCCAAATACTACCGCATCCTGGGGCGCAGCAAACCTGCGACTTGCTCTGGCAGAGGCTTTCAGGATTGGGTAACATCTCCACCTCTTCGTCATGACCTAGCTGGAGAGTTGGAAGCGCTCCAGGCCGCAGTCCCTTGCTGGCACCAAAGCAAAAGGATTCAAAGTGACGCTCGCAGATGAGCTGATCTCCCTGAAGGAGGTCCATAGAATTGATCTTCAGGTTATTACTCCAGGCATCCAGCTGAGCCGCAGTCTTTGGCACCTTGTAGTAGCGCAGACGTTCTCCAGTCGCATCCTTCACACATCCCGACACTAGGCAGTGTCGTTCAATGTCATCTCTACTCAACTCCAGAGTGGGAACCGATCCGTCAATCAGATCTAAAGTGATAGGATCGAAGCACTCCGGAGCAAAGTGAGACTGGCACACTTTGAACCCATGGCTGCTGGCTTGCATGGAGCGATGTCGACATGCTGCTGCCCACTTTCGTATAGTTGCCATATCCTTGGGATACTCATAGAGCCTCACTCCATTACCTTCAGCCTGGAAGCAGGTCAGTACGGAGCAATAGCGTTCCCGGATGAACGTCATCGCTTGCTCAGTCTCCTGGCTGTCGGCGATGTTCCCGTTGTGCCTGGCATTGGGGATGACATGACCGTCGTGGCCCAGGTTCAAGGTGGGCTCCGCCCAGCTGCGAAGCTGCTTCTTGCATATGGCATCGGGTTCGAAGTGGGACTGGCACACGTAAAGCTCGAGGGGATCCACCAGGCGAGGCTGTTGCTGTGTGTTCACCAGCCAACGTAGCAAGGCCTGCTCTTCGGTGGGGAAGCGGTAGAGACGTATTTGACTATTCCCAAACTGTCCGCATGAAGGAATGCAGCATATCCTGATCCTGCCTCGAGGACTGGGACTTGCACTCGCGCAGGGACTGCCTAGTGAGGCAAGATCTGTCTTTATTCTTAGAGGAGTCAGTCTGGAGTTGCTATTAGGGGTTTCACTGCGGGATTCCTGGCCAGGATTCAAATGAATCTTGTCCTCATGGTTCAGATGCAAAGTGGGTAAAGCCCAAACCTTCGGTAAATCCGACTCTAGGCACGTTGGCTCAAAGTGATGCAGACAGATGCGATAGCTCTTATGCCTTGATTGATCGTATGCAATCTTAGTGTTATGCAGCCACTTAAAAAGAGTCACTTCCTTGTCTGGCAGCGGGACAAGCTGAAGATCATGGTCAATTTTGGAGGAGCAGTCCGGCACAGCGCATTTAAATTCATCAAAAGTCAAATGCAGCATTTCGAAATCTTGTGCGGGCAAAACCTTTGGCAAAACCACATTCTCATACAGTTCTATAAAGTGGATACCACATAATAGTCCCTCACTGAGAGACAGTTTTAGGTAGGACATCCATTCCGCTCTTATGACCATATTTTCCGGCAAATCCACAAAGCTCAAGCGATCCGAAAGGGAACTGGCGCAGTCGGGCACCAAACACGACCCGTTGTTTCTGTAGATGTTCGAACTTATTTGGTCCAGTTTTAAGGTCGGTACTGCCTGCTCTGTGGGCTTTCTATTTCGCACAACTTTCGGCTCAAAATGATCCAGGCATACGCGAATCTTGCTTGGCACCGTGTCCATTGACAGCTTCAGGTTATGCTGCCATTTTCTTAAAAGAGTTGGGTCCTCAGGCATTGGAAGTAACTGGCTAACATCCTTGTTTTCGCAGGTGCTGATGCAACATCTTTCCACTTCACTCTCCCTCAGATTCTTCGTTGGAGTCTTCGCCTCTGTCTTTATCTCCCGCTCCATCTTCATCTCCATCTTGATCTCCCTCTCTATCTGCATTTCCATCTTCAATCTCCGCATCATCTGAACCTCCATCGAATTCCACTTGCTTGGGCGAATGTCCGGCGGCTCTGTTAGTTTCCTCTTGCGGCAGTGTTTTAGGCTCCAAAGCCGAAAAACCGACTGCTGTGCCGGCGATTGCTCCTGATCCTGGTCCACGCCGTTGTATGAGTATTTGAGTGGCTCATTATGTCCTACATTGAGAGTGGGCACTGCATTCTGCTTAAGCTTACGGGTTCCGAGTACCTCCGACTGGAAGTGCTCGATGCAAACTCGGCCGATGCAGTCATCCGGATTGAGGTGGAGATTTGCGCACCACTTAAGCAGCAGCTGGCGATCCTTGGGGAAACCAAAGGTGCTGAGCAAGTGAAAGGCAGTGCGTTCCTTTCTGCAGTGCTTGAGGCAGCAAATGGGCGTCACATTGTTGGCGGGCTTTTCGCGACGCAGAGGCACGATTGGAGGAGTGGGTGGCATGTCCGGCAGGACTTCCTCCAGGTCCTCTTCGTCTCGATCGTCCTCCTCATCCCCACGATATTCCGCTTCCTCATCGGATGCATGCTCGGCAAAGGTCTCAACCAGTTCAAGGGGATCAAAATAGTGGTCGTCTTTCTCATCTTCATCCTCGTTATCCTGGTCATGGTGCTCCTCGTCAACCTCGCCGTCTTCCTCCTCCTCATCGATTGGCTCCCTTTTGGGCTTCAGTCGCGGCAACTCCGAGCTGCCTTCCTCATCTTCTGGCACGCCCACCTTAATGGCCTCATTGTCGAATATTAAGCCCTCATCATGGCCCAGTTTTAAAGTGGGCACCGCCCCAGTCTTGAGCTTCAGCTTGCCTCGCACTTGGGCCTCAAAATGATCCGCACAAATGCGACCGCGGCACTGATCCGGCGATAGTCGCAGATTCGCCCTCCATTTCTCCAGCAGATCCTCACTTCTTGGGTACCGATACGTGCGCAGGTCGTTGTCGATGCTCCTCCGCTTGCGACAGTGACCGAGGGCACAGGTGGGCGTGAAGAATCCTGGAATGTTCTTTGGGTTCTCGTAGATCGGCTGCTCCTGATGACCCAATTGCTGGGTGGGCATTGCCCAGCTCCTCAATTGCTTGCCGTCGATGCAGCGCCGATTGAAGTGGGCACTGCAAACCCTCGTCGAACGGTCCACCTCGTCGGGCTCCAGGCGCAGATTGTGGCGCCACTTGAGATGCTGCTGCTTGCCGGTGGGAAACGGAAAGAGCCGAGCTCCGTGCTCCAGGCGACTGCGTCCACAGCTGTGCACACAGCACTTTAGTTCGCACATCGTTTTCTTGAACTTAGCCTGAATTAAAAAAAAACAGAAATGTATGTAATATAATAATAGAATAATACTTAGCATAGAGAAACTCACCTGTCTGGTAATGGGATCTCTGAGACCGGACATGATCGTCACATCCGGCTTAATGTCTTCCGGCTCCGAAAGTTCCTGCTTGATGCTTATTCCGCCTGATTCCTCGTGAACCCGCCGCTGGCGTCCGAAAAGGTTACTCTGCAACTCCTCCGGATTTACCTGGAACAGGTCCTCCGTTTCGTCGTGACCAAGCTCCAAAGTGGGAATTGAACCTATGTTCAGCCGTGTCTTGCCAATACAGATATCCTCAAAGTGGGCATTGCAGATCTTATAGCGCTCGCGTTCCAGGAAATTAAGGTGCTCCAGCCGCAGGTTGTGCTGCCAGCGTTGGAAGTGATTCGGGTCCTTGGGGAAGCTGTTCATCTGCACCTCGTCGAAGCGACGCGTCTTTCCGCAAGTGGGTACGATGCACTTGAACACCGGGTCCACATACCTGTCCTCTGGCTTGGGATTCGGTATCAGCTCGATCTGGGCGTCGTCGTGGCCCAGTTCTTGGGTGGGAATAGCCCACTTGTACAGGTGCTTGGGTCCGATACAATCCGCTTCGAAGTGTTTGTTACATATGCGCACTCCGGTGCAATCCACGGGATTCATCTTGAGGTTGTTGCACCACTTCCACAGCATGTCGTCGTCATCGGTCGGAAAACGGAAGAGTCTCACATCCGCCTGTTCCTTGGATGCCTCGCAGCCCTCCACAACACAGTGCTCGTCCGCAAAGGCCTGAGCTTCGTTGGGATAGATGTCCTCGTCGTCATGACCCAGTTCCAGGGTGGGAATGGCGCCAGCACTTAGTCTCCGGCCATTGAACGAGTGCGTCTCAAAATGGCGGGAACAAACCCGGTACTGAGCCCTCATCGCCGCCCTCGGACGCGTCTTGATGTTGTGCATCCACTTGCGCAGCTGCGTGGGACTATGGGGAAGTCGGAATAGCTGGACGCCCTGCGCCCTCGTCTTGCGACAGCTTTCTACTATGCACACCCGCTGTAGGCACAGCTTGCTTGCCTTCAGCTTGGCCGGATTCTGGTAGATTTTCAGGCCGGGCGGAGAGTTAAGATCTAGCGTGGGCACCGCCAGCGGCACCGGACACTTCTTGCTCAGCACATGCGGCTCAAAATGAGCCGAACATAGCCGGCGTTGGGCACTACCCACCATGGGAACCTGCAGATTATGCGACCACTTGGCCAGAGTGGAGCGATTGAGCTTGGGGAAGCGATACAGTTGGACGTTGTGAAGAGCTCGAACTTTGCGGCAATGTGGAAGACAGCACCTGGGCACCCAAGTGGGCTTCACCGAGGCCGGAAGCTTAGTCTTTGCATGAGTTCGTCGCTTGTACAGCATTGAGTGCTCCGGATTCTCGTAGAGATTCTCTATGTTACCTGCCAGATTTAGTGTGGGTATGGCCCACGGCCGCATTCGCTTGCCAATGCAGTGTGCCTCGAAGTGAAGATTACAGATCCTCATACTCGTCAGCTGACCGGCCTCCGTTTGCAGGTTGTGCGCCCACTTGGCCAGCACAGAGGCTTCCTCAGGCGGCCGGTATAGCTTGATGTCGTCCACACTGGGATTCCTCTTGCAGCTCTCTACACAGCACTCGCCCTGCTCCTCGCCATTATTGGGAGCCGTGGGTCGAGCGTAGAACTCGGCCACCTGTTCCGGCGTTGGCAGCGGATAGGGGATGTTCTCGTGACCCAGAATCAGGGTGGGCACCGCCCACTTTTCTAGCCTTTTGTTGCGCAGGCATCGATCCTCGAAGTGCACCTCGCAGATGGCGTCGTTGAAAAGCTTACTGCCATCCGGAACAGACCGCTGCAGATTGCCACACCACTTTGTCAGTAGCGACACGTTGCTAGGGAACCGATGCAGGTTGGCATGGTCCCTGTCCCGATTTCGTTTGCAAACGGCGACGCAGCACGTTTCCCGGATGTTGAGCTTCTTAATCACGTCCGGATTCCGATGAATATCCTCGTCATCGTGACCCAACTGAAGGGTGGGCACCGCAAACGGACGCATGCAGCCGCCGATGCAGTAGGGCTCGAAGTGCAGACTGCAGATCCGCATGCCCTTGTGCATCTTTTCCTCGGGTATCTTCAGGTTGTGGCACCACTTGCGCATTTGCTCCGGCCGGCGTGGGATGGTGTGGAATGTAATGTTCTCGTTGTTGTGCCGCTTGCTCTCGCAACTAGGCACGCAGCAGATGTCCATGCAGTCGCTGGCGTTAATCGCCGAGGATCCGCCGGCACCCATGGCCAGATAGGAGGCGTTCATTTCCGGATCCACGTAGTGCGAGGTGGCAGAACTGGCCGAGGACGACGTAGAGGCCGCCGAGTGACGCTGGTAGGATTTGCTGTGCAGCTGCTGCTGCAATGAGTGTTGCGAGGTGTGATGTTGCGCCTGGTGCTGCTGGAGGCCACTGCCAGAGGCTGTCGGCGGGGGCCACAGCTCGTTCTCGTAGATGTTAAAGGTGTCAGTGTGACCCAGGTGGAGCGTTGGAACGGCACCTGCATTAAGGAAATTGGTTAGTATGTCTTACGAATATTTTAATTTTAGATAAAAAGGCAGATGCAATTATTATTTCAAAGCTTACCCGGTGATAGTTTCCGCAGACCCAACGCCTCCTTGATAAAGTGGGCGCTGCATATTTTATGGTTCTTTCCGCGATACACTCCCGGATCCAGGCGGAGATTATAGCACCAGCGCCGCAGGAGCACCTCGTCTCTGGGGAATCGATATAGCGACATATTGAAGTCAGAGGATCGGCTTCGGCGGCAGAAGTTCAGGCAGCAGCGTTTTTCCTCCACGTAGAGATTCTTTGGATTGTCGTGTATCTTGCCATATTGGGCACCCAGATGCAAAGTGGGCACCGCCCAGGGCTTCAGTCGGAACTTGCCGATGCAGCGCTCCTCAAAGTGGCGGCTGCAGAAGTGTCGCGGCTCCTTCGCCTGCACAGGAAGTCGTGCGTTCTGGCACCACTTGATCAGGCTCTTGATGTCCTTGGGAAAATTGTAGAACTTCAGGTTGCTCTCACCCCGTTGGCTGGTGCAGTGTGGCATGCTGCAGCGGGCTACTTCGCCGGTAGTAAAGGTGTTGGTAAGTTCCCGGTTCTGGTAGAGATTGGCTACGTCGTCGTGGCCCAGGTTGAAGGTGGGCACCGCCCAATAGCACAGCGAGTAGCGGTTGATGCAGCGCTTCGGGAAGTGCATGCTGCAGATGCGGAAATTGGTGTAGCTTGCGGCGGGTATGTGGAACATCTTGAGATTGTGCAGCCACTGGTTGAGGTACTTCTCGTCCTTGGGGAACGTGAAAAACTGCAGCGTGGGACTTGTGCTTTTGCGCACTCCGCACAGCGGTACACAGCACAGGGCGTCCTCGGAGTCGTCCAGCGTGGAAGAATGGGCCTGCGGACCCGCGATGGCTCCGCCGTGGATGGAGCTATCGCTGCCATAGGCATTGTTGTAGCTGCTATCCTGAACGCTGTAGGATGACTCACTGGTCGAGTTGCTATAGCTACGCTCTAGCTTAACATTCACCTCATTCTTCAGCGCGGATGCGGCAAACATGGCCGCTCCATCGGCATTCGCCTGCCGCTGCTGCAGCAGTGAATTTAGTGCAGCTGTAGCCGGCAAGGATGAGCTGGATGGGTTAGATTTGTGATGCGGGGCGGTGGGCACTAAAAAGAAAGACAATTAACTCGTTTTATAAATAGCTTTATGTAGCTTTGGAGGGTATAACTATTCCAACCAGAAAATTTGTGTACTTTCCTTAAATACAAGTTTATACATAAACTAATCACTCAGTTGTCTTGTTTTTGAGCAATTCAAAACAATCAAAATTAAAACAATTTTGACATGGGTGTGCATTACAAGTGTTTATAAGTTTCGGTGCTTTATAAAATTGGAAACGCTGCTTTATGGTACAATACAAAACATTGTTCTATGAGTACGAAATGTAAACTCAACCTCCCATCTCTCCTCTAAAATTGAATGTTTAAATCATCTAGAGGTCACAAGGTTATCTTCTGGGTGCCACAAAAATCGTCTTTCTATGTTGAGTTTGGTATGTTTTAATATTGGTGCCACAATTTTTGAATATTTCTTGTAAGTAATAGTTTTGTTATAGGTGAGTAAATAAGCTTCTATGAGAACCCTTAGTGAAATTGGATTACATATGCTTATAAAACAGCTATTAATTGCATTTCAAAAGTGATGTTATACAGATGCAATAAACATAATTCATTTGATTGGAAAAATCTGCCTGCCTTCACACTTACTTTCCATGGTTGCCATATGGCAATCTTGTAGCTTGTAATTCGTCTGGTTTTGGTGCTGCTGTGTCTGCGGCTGTGAAGCTGAGGAGGACTGTCCGCCCGTGTAGTATTTGCCACAAAAGTATGGTGCTGCCAGGCGATGCTCGTGAAGCTCGAGGGCTGTCTGGTACCATAAACGGCAGATGGGACAGTCGAATCGCTGCTGGAACTTGTGTTGAGGAAGATGTGCATATAGCTGCTCTCGATTGGCGAAGGTTCCTGAGCACATCTGCAAAACGGTAGATCAATGTTACAGGGATCCAGACGACCATCAAAATAAATCGGCTTACGTTGCACACAAAGCTCTCGTATTCGTGCTGCATGTACTCGTGCGCCTCGCACTCTGCGATCGTGTCAAAGTGCTTGCCGCAGTACTTGTGGCAGAAGAACCTGTCTGCCCGGTGCTGGTGCTTGTGCCTCTGCAGCTCCTCGGTGGTCATGAAGGACATGGGGCAGGTGCTGCACTTGAAGTCGTACTCCTGTATGCCGCAGTTGCTCTCGGCCACATGCCGCAGATAGGTTTGCTTCTTGAAAAGACCTCTTTGCAACGCTGGCAGATCGGCAGACTTTCGGCGCTGCGATCCAACTGCTGTTTCCGGCGCAGAAAGCTGTTGGGATTCTGAAATGGAAATAATGATTGTTTAGACGTTTTGTCTGAGAAGTAGACCTCTTCACTTACTCTTCCGTAGGACTCATCCTTGACGGTCAACTCCACTTTGGGACTCAGCATGTCCTCGCTGAATTCGCTGAACTTGCTGAAGTCGGCAAATGGCGTGTTATCGTCTATATAGTTGGACTTGTAGGAATGTTCATCAATAGGTTCCGCTGTGGAAAAAAAAATATTTTGTTAATTATTGCACGACTACTTTAAAAGTTAGTTAGCTTTGACAGAAAAACTTATACAAAAAGTATATTAAGTCTTTTAAAAAATGTGAGCCTTTAGTTGTTATATAATTGTAACTGTAATTATTTTATTTATTTATTCCTACAGAATTATATAAATTTGTTCAACCGAGTCTTACACAAATACAAAAAAAAACTGTTCCGGAAAACTCTGCGCAGATGAAAATTATGTACCCATTGTTTGTTTCTATGGTTTCGAATTGTATTTTGAACTCCCCTTTGGTTGCTGATAAGAATGCGCCTACACAAAATTGATAGATAACAGAGTGCTCTGCAGACAAACAGATATTTCATCCATTTACATTATTTATGGTACTAAATTGGCCTTTGTACATTTGAACTAAATAAAATAGTTTTAAAAATACATGCTTATCTGATTGATTGACAAAATAAAAGATAAGAGAACTTATATTTATTCTCTTTTTAATTTTCAGTTTTGCATCAACCAGATATGTACATATATGTTTTGGTATGGATTGTAAAAAAACACATAAGTGGAATACGAGTTGGCAAACATATCAGATATGAGAGGTTGAACTTATTAATTATAGTAAAATCGTTGTTTCTGGGCGGGCTACGTATTTTGTGCGTACTCAATAATATTTGTTTTACTCTCTGGATTTCGCCCCACCCACACGCCCATTAAATTGACAGTGCGGGGAGTACCGGGCGGAACCAATCATTTTTAGGTTAGTCTATGGGAGCACGTTACATAAGATGCGACTTGGAAGACAGTTCCGTACCCCACAACCTACAACCCATTCCGAAAACCGAAAGGGGGAGATGATATGCACACTTATTGGGTTATATGTGTGCGTACGAATCGAACTGAATAGGTTACGCCGGTAGTATAAAGCATCTATCCGAGTATACATTGGCTAAATGGATACATACAGACAACCGTACTTTCGCACATACCGAGAGACGCGCAAACAGAACAGAATTGTCCGGTACGGAACCGAACAGGGCAGAGATACAGAGCCGTAGGTTGACGAGACGAGCGACAGAACCGAATCCCAATCCGAAAACCAACCGAACGAAACAAGCGCCAAACCTCAGCGAAACTCAACAAACGTTTTATTGATTCAACGCCAAAACGGAGCTGAAATTACGCTACTTATAGGAAAATGGCCCCAAGTAAGTTTGGTGTAGTGCGTGTATTCTGTATCTGTATCTATGGCAAAAATGGATTTTGCGCTTAACTTCCCGGAATCGCTTGGCTTAATTAAAATGGATTTTACATTTAAATAATTTGGTGATTAAGTTTTCCGATTTTCCTGTCCTAATTTAAGGGATTATTATTTCTAGGTAATTGTAATCTTCGTAATATATATGAAGTATATATGAAATAGTGAATGTTCTACAAAATTAAACGGTTTGCCTAGATAAATTATAACATATATTTAAATATTATTTAAGCATTATTACACTTTATATTTTCATCTCTATGTTACAAACATTTTCTGTAAGAATCTTTTTAATAAAATACACAAATTTTTTGATTCTCTGGGCTTTTAAAAGGGAGTTCTACTGTTTTAAAAAAAACCATTTAGTGTGTATTTTTAGGTATAGTCATTTTGTGTATAACTATTATGAAGAGGTAACTCACATTTTATTAATATTTCTGGAGCTGGGGGCGGGGCCATGGGATTGGGGGGCTGCTGGAAAGCCTCCAGCGGTTCGCTTTTGATATAAGGGTAGCTGCCGGTCATGATTTCGTGGCCCATATAGGAGCGCTGCGGGTTTAGATGCTGTTGAAGTTGCTGATGTTGCTGCTGCTGTTGTTGCTGTTGCTGTTGTTGGTACTGCAGCAGTTGGTTGTGGGCATATGCCACTGTGTTGGCCCCAAGGCCGTAGCCTGGGCCACCACCCACCGCCGCCCCACTGACATTGAGGCCACCGCCAGCGGCGCCATAATACCCCTGCGTGCCACCACCAACACCCCCTGGTACCCCTGAGCCATAGCCACCACCCATGATGATGTTGTTGTTGGTGGCCTTGCAGGGGGAGGGGTGGGCGGAGCTGAAGGCCGAGTGGGGTGTGGGGTAGGAAGCAACATGTGAGTACCAATTGGCGTGCTGCTGCTGCTGCTGTTGCGACTGCTGGTGCTGTTGCGGCTGCTGCTGCTGCAGGGACATGGGCGTCGCAGGGGGCGGGTAGTGGTGGTAGTGGGGGTGGGCGTGATGGGGGTGTTGTTGTGACATCGCGGACGGTTTGTTGCTCTTCTTGTTTATCCTGTCCCTGTCAAATCGTCGCCTGTTTTGAGTCGCCTTTTCTTGGATATCCTGCAGCCAAGTTAGGGGCGCGTTTGCTCTCTTTTTCGCAAGCTTTTGGCGTCTTTTATATACCAGTTTTTCATCGGCCCTCGTCTGTGTGTATGTATCGAACTGGCATTGTTGCTATTGTCCTTCGGCATTTGCATTGTACAACTGCGGATGCACTTCACACATGGCACTCTGCAACTGCTCTGCAATTGCTAATCTTATTGGCTCTGGGCGGGCGTTGGGTTTTAATCATTTTTCGTTTTTTTTGCTCCCGAACGCGCGACGAACGAAACGTCCAGCGAGACACAACAACAAACTGTTTGAGGAGCGCACATAGCGATGGGGCTAACCCCGTTATCGAGAGCAGACCTGAGCGCCTTATCGAAAAGGGAGCTTTATTATCGATTGTGGAGCTTTCGCAATATTTTTGCATTAAAAAGGATTCTGGTTTAAATTTCGAAATATATAATTATAACTTAAAAAACAAAAACCCTTTGTAATTCCGCACAATTTTTTCTCGAAACTTCATTTCGAATTTAAATCTTATTCCGAAATCATGTTTTTATTTTGAACACATTTTCAAAATGTAGTTTATTAATAAAACGAAAGATTTTAAGACATTACTTAAAAACTAAACATAACATTTGAAACATAAAAATAAAAAAATATCCTATTAACATCATTTTTTTTAGTAACAAATCATTTGAAACTTTATTGTTAACATTTTGTTGTGTATAACTTCAAAAATTATTTGCACGGAGTAGAAGGTAAATAGTAACTTAAGATACAAATTGTATTAAATAAAATGCAACAATCAAACTTTTTAATGTTCAAAGGATTTTAAATCTTAATTTCTTCATTTCGAACTCTACTAAACTAAGACAAATTACTTTACACTTAGAACTAGGTAATTTTTGGACCCACCAGGCCCACACGCTGCTTCAACTGCTCCTTGATCTGCTCCTCATTAGCCAGAAACTGTTTTTCCGCCAGTCGCACCAGCGTCCTCCTCAGCTGGGACTTCACTTGCGTGACCTTCGTGGAGTTCATGGCCGATATGGGGACAATACTGTCAAACTTCACAACCCGTTTTGGACGCAGTTCCTCGGGACACTGTTCCAGGCCGCTGGCCAGGTCGCTGATGATCGGCTTGACTTTGGTGAGGATCTCATGCGCACCCTCCTTGTCCATTTTGTTCAGCAACAGGACACTGGGCTTCTCAAGCAGCGATGGATCGTAGAGCTCCAACTCCTTCACTAGCGCATATATGTTGGCCACACAGTCGCGATGCGGATGGCGAGGACTCAGCTGGAAGCCGAATATATCCACCATAAAGAGCAGTAGGCGGGTGCGTTCGATGTGCTTCAGGAATTTGTGACCCATTCCGAAGTTGGAGTGAGCACCCTCGATGAGGCCGGGAAGATCGGCAACGGTGATGGAGCGTAGGTCGCTATACTCGATGGTTCCAATCTGGGGCCGTATGGTGGTAACTTGGGTAAAAAAAGAAGGTGACATTATTAACTAGAAGTTCTTCTCTGTCGATTTCTATTTAATTGAAAAGCCACTAAGTCAAAATAAGGAATAAATAAGTAAAAATTAGGATTTCTAGTCCTATATTGCTTTTCATTTGAGAGTAACTTGTTGTGAGCAGATTATATATGTACATAAGCCAGAAATATGGCTAATGCATTTTATATTATTTAGAACCTTATTATTACTCACAAGGGTAAGCCGCAATCTTGGGTTTGGCATTGGAGACGGCCTTGAGTAGTGTGCTCTTGCCAGCATTGGGGAATCCGACGAGTCCCACGTCCGCTATGAGCTTCAGGTCCAGATTCACAGTGCGATTCTCTCCGGGACGCCCCAGGAAATTGGTAGCCGTGCAGCCGCCGGTACCTCCACCCGCCACAATGCAGGTAGCCTCGTGCTCGTCCAGATCGGCGATGAGTTTCTGCCGGTCGTCAAACACCTGGACCCCCACCGGCACCTCAATCTTTTGATCGACTCCACGGCGTCCAAAGATGCTGGCCTTGCTGCTGTCCTCACCGCTGGAGGCGGCAACCCGTTTGTCCTTCAATCCCTGGACGACCTTCCGTAGAGTCAGACCTTCCTTGGCCACCAAGTAAACGCAACCGCCTTGGCCACCGACTCCTCCGTACTTGGGAAATCCATTGCCACCATGTCCTCCGCGAACCGCCAGACGCAGGGTGTCCAGGAAGGTGGGCCGAAAGTGGGCACGACCGGGCTAAGCATTGAAAAACATTTATGGTATTTTTTAATAAGTTATTTTAGCTCTACTCTCACCGATTTGCTAGATTTTAACAGGAATTTACACAGCTGCACCATCTCACTGGCGGCATTATACAACAGTGATGAGCGCTTTAACTTACAGTGACCGTGAAGAGGAATATATCGATATAATTTTATTTTATTATAATCACAGAAACAAAGAATATTTTGAATTCCATTTCATGTTAGTTAGAAGTTTTCAACGCAATGAAGTATAAATAATATATGTAAATATAATATAACAGATAAGCCAATATACACTCTCTAATATATTGTTACTTTAATAATTTGAAACTAATCTAGTTATGTGTGTCAATTTCAAATAATTTCTGCAAGTTCTTGAAGGTGCCAGTTCATATATGTTTACATACTTTCCGTGTAAATTAAACATATTGGATAGTTTAAACTCTTATCGATAGAGTTTTCATCGATTCAGAAGTTTATGCTGAACGCACTCAGTGACTTTGAAACTATCGATAACGAGGGCACTTGAATCAGCTGACTGATAAAAACAAAGGTAAAGAAAAAGAACATAGACCAACACGTGCGATTGTTTATTGTGAAATGGAAGCGGGTATTTGCTATATAAAACCAGAGTAAGTACCCCTGTTTTGTAAAATATTATTAAACTAATTTACTTGATATATCCTTCAGATACTTGGTGACTGAAGCCAATGGCAGCAGTGATACAATTAACACCGAAAACAGCGAGACTAACAAAAGAAAACGCGAGGATGGCGAAGATAAAGCCGGTGGGAATAAGAAATGGGATAAAAAGGAACGCAAGCGTGGACAGAACAAGGCTAGTAAACAATTTTTGGTAATTTGGCATATTATTAATACTTTGCTGCCCACAGAATCGTCCAGTTTTCAAGGACGAGCGGTATTCGCATCTGTGTCATTCGTTGATCGATGGAACCGGTGGGGAACCGTGCTCCCTGGCCAATTGTCGCTATGTCCATGATCTAGATGCCTTCCTGGCCGCCAAGGGTGAGGATCTGGGCCCCAAGTGCTATGTGTACACCACCAAGGGATACTGTGCCCGCGGTGTGAGTTGCCGGTTCAGCAAGGCCCACACGAGTGAGCAGGGCAGGAACCTCAAAAGGGAAGACTACGACGACAAGGCTCCTCCGACCACATTCAATGGCGTTAGTTCAGGTTGGATATATTCCTATGCACATTGTTTTCAACATTGTACAAAAGTTTTTATGTGGAAAAAGTTTTTTATGTATTTATTATTTGTATTTAGCTTATATATTCCAACATAAACTGATTAAGAGATGTTTACGAAACACAATTATTATTTTGTAAAATACATAACTAAATGTATTACATCATTTTCAGAAATCCAGGTGCGCCTGCGAAAGCATGAATACGATTTTAGTCGCAGCAAGGAGCTCATTAAATTAGCAGAGAAACTGCGAGATGTTCGAAAACAAATAGAGCAAAAGAAAAAGGATGGAAAACAGGAACAATCTGTAGGAACTATAGAGGAAAAACAATCTGAGACCAGCGAAAAATTGGACGGGGAGCAACAGATCGATTCCAAGGAACCGGTCACACAGGATAACCCACCAGTAGCAACTGAAGCTTCCACTGGATGTGCAATTGATGATTCTCCTGTCGGCAGAGACGCTGATCAAAAGCCAGCCGTTGATTTTCGCGAGAAACTCGTCCTGTCACCACTAACCACGTTGGGCAACTTGCCCTTCCGACGGATCTGCAAGGAGTTCGGGGCGGATATCACCTGTGGCGAGATGGCCTGTGCCCAGCCCCTGCTAAAGGGTATGGGCCAGGAGTGGGCTCTGACCAAGCGCCACCAGAGCGAGGACGTCTTCGGGGTCCAGCTGTGCGGGAATAATCCCAACATGCTTAACCAGGCCGCGCAGGTTATTCACGAGACGGCCCAGGCGGATTTCATCGATCTTAATATTGGCTGCCCCATTGATTTGATTTACCAGCAAGGTGGGGGCAGCGCTCTGATGCGACGAACCAACATTTTGGAGCTGACCGTGCGCAGTTGTGCTGTGTTATCCGATCGTCTGCCGTTCACCGTCAAGATGCGCACCGGTATCTATGCAGACAAGAGTGTGGCGCACGAACTCCTGCCGCTGGTCGAGGAGTGGGGCGCCTCGGCGGTGACCCTGCACGGACGATCCAGGGAGCAGCGCTACACCAAGCATGCCAACTGGAATTATATCGAGGAGTGTGCCGCTAAGGCCAAGCGGATGCCGGTGATCGGAAATGGCGATATACTTAGCTACGAGGACTATGTGGAGCGAAGAACTCTAGCACCGCACGTTAGCTCCGTGATGATTGGTCGCGGAGCGTTAATTAAACCGTGGATATTCCAGGAGATCAAGGAGAAACAAGCCTGGTCTCCTTCTTCAAGCCAACGCTATGAGATGTTGCAAAAGTTCTCCAACTACGGACTGGAACACTGGGGCTCGGACACCAAGGGTGTGGAGACCACACGACGCTTCCTCCTCGAGTGGCAGTCTTTCTTGTACCGCTACATACCCGAAGCCCTGCAAACAGCTCCGCCGCAAAAGATCAATGCTCGGCCGCAAAAATACCGGGGACGCGACGAAATGGAAACCCTCATGAGTTCCGGCAACGCCGCTGACTGGGTGAAGCTTAGCGAATCGCTCCTGGGTCGGGTGCCAGATGGCTTCAGCTTTGTGCCCAAACACAAGGCAAACGCTTTTTAGAATTGTACTATACATACATGAATATGTATGTTTTGTAACATCAATATCAATATTGTTATAATCCCTTAATGATTAAAATTAATTAAAATCTTTTTAAGTATGCGACGTTGAGTCCTAACTTTATAAAACTGAAAAATTTGATGTTTTCTTTATCTTGGTCAAGTAAATTGGAAAAATACAATTTTGTAACTCTTACTTGGAAAACCTTTTGATTTTATCAAATTTCACAACAATTGAAGAACAAAGCCCAAGCCGAACTGATGCAATTAAAGCAACTCAAATATTTCAGAAATCAATAAATATTTTGATATGGACTGAACAAACAGCAACAAAAGGACCTATTTAAACTTCAAGCCTTAATTTCATAATTCCGAAGCGTGAACCATCGCTTAGGAAGGTTACCCAAGTGATGGTTCACGCCTTATTATGGTTATCTCTTTAAGGTCACATGTATTATTTTGTTGGGCTGAAAAACCCGGCTGTACTGCAATACCGGGCCAACCCGCGACAGAGGTGGAGCTAGCTCCTACCACTCCGTCTGATTACAAAAATCAGTTTAACATTTGTTGTCCCCCTATGGGGGAACTATCAGATGTTAAGCTGATAAGAACAGATACTACATTTTGATCTTAGCCATAAGGCCGAGAAGCGATAATTAAAACGTCCGAAACACAAAACTTCATTCAAAAGTGGGTTGAACCGGCTGAGAATTATTAACTTACATTGGTAACAGTTCTTAACAACTTTTTTGGGCATACTTTTTAGGGACAGGATGTCATAGGAATTCCGATTCCTTAGTAAAAAATAAAAATGTCCTTTATTCATAAATTACAGAAATTTCAAAAATCACTTCAAGTAGCTAAGCGCCTCCTCCACGTCGGCCTTGGATCCCAGGAATATGGGACTGCGTTCGTGTATCTTCTTGGGTACAATGTCCAAAATGCTGATTTTTCCATCGCTGGCTAGTCCTCCAGCCTGTATCATTAGATAGGCCATCGGATTGCACTCGTAGAGCAGGCGAAGTTTTCCGTTTGGAGCGGATTTGGTAGCTGGGTAGATGAAGATACCCCCGTACTTGATGGTGCGATGAACATCTGCGACCATGGAACCCACGTACCGAGCTCCGTAGGGCTTGCCCTTGGTGGCATCCTTCTTGGCGGCAATGTAGTTGAACACGCCCGCCTCCCAATCGCCGGCGTAGCCCTCGTTGATCGAGTAGATCTTGCCCTTCTCAGGCACCCGCATATTGGGATCGGTCAGGATGAACTCTCCGATGGCCGGATCATAGGTGAAGCAATTTACTCCGGATCCCAGACCCAAAACAATAGCCGTGGCTGAGCCGTACAGCGCATAGCCGGCGGCCACCAACTGATTGCCGGGCTGCAGTGCATCCTCGACGGAGGGCGGACCATCGCCCTTCTTGCGGTAGATGGCGAAGATCGAGCCGATCGACACCAGACAGTCTATATTGGAGGATCCATCCAGCGGATCGAAACACACAATGTATTTGCCCTGAAAAGGAAAATAAATTGGCATTCATTAAAAAAGTAAATTTGGATTTCTATCTATAAATCTAAAGCTACGATTTACTTAATAAGCTTTAAAAATACATTTGATTAAGGCTCTGTATAAAAAAAAAGATAAAGGTAACTTAAATAACTAAACTTAACGTAACTTAAATAGCTAAAGGATTTTGGGATTCGAAAATTAGAAAAAGCTTTAAAGATACAGTTATCTGATTTTAAGAATAAACAAATAGTTATTATTAGGAGTTTTAATAAGGTCACCAGAGCGATTAAACATAAGTATTATTGTTTTTCAAAATTATTATTTATTTAAATATTACCTGTTTCTCCACTTCCACCTCAATCACATTCTCGTTCTCCTCGGAAACCATCAGACATGTGGTGTAGGAGGATTTGAGCATGTTGATGAACAATTCATTGGAAAGCACGTCCAGTTTCTTCACTTCCTCACCCTGAACATTCACGTCGCCGGCAATTCCATGGAGCTTGGCGATTCCTGCCTTTCGGACTGCCGAAGCAGTCGCCTTGATCGCCGTCTGGATGCAGTTAAGCAGCTGGGACAAATCTCCGGTGGCATCCTTAAACTTACGCTGCTCCTGTAACACGAAACGCGTCAGCGTCATCGCATTGGAGTCAAAAGCTGGTCCCTGTTGGCTCATTTTGGCTATTGGGAATTAAAAATTTTTTTTTAAATGGTAAGTTTTATTCGTCGGGTTTCGATTGGAATAGGATTAGCATATGGGTTAGGGATTAATTCAATACATTTAATTAATATGCTTTATGTAATGGTATACTACCATATCAGTAAAATATTGTTTTCAATAAGCAAAGTTGAAAACAATTTGTGCATACATATGTATATATATTTCTGAGATGAAAATTTAAAGAGCTTTGCGAAAACGAAATCTGTCTAGCTTGAAATAAGAAGTTTTTTTTACTTATCATTTATATTTAAAAAATTTTTTTAACTTCGGTTTATAACTAATCCCAAAAATGTCTTTTTTTGGTTGTGGCTTTTCTAGGTCCTTAAACTTTTCTTTGAATAAAATATATTTGCGGCTTACTTTCAGTGAAAGTATTTATAAGAATATTTTTTGTTTAACCCTTAAATGGTAATATTATACAAAAGCATACTTAATTAATATTTATATGTAAAGGATTTAAAAGGGGATTAATAAAAAAAGGAATTGTGCGGTAGGACATAAAACGTTGAGCTTAGCAACAGGTTATACTTTTTCAAGGCAGAGGAACAAGTTTGGGAGCATTGCGAATTGAGGGAAGTGCAGGCGGGTGTTATAAAGTGTGAGTTGGGAAAATTCATATTGGAGCGAAAGGAGCCAGGCAACATTTAAGGAGGCAGAAAGCAACTTCACTTACAATCACCGTTACTAGCCGCCATTATTGGTTATATATACGCTCTCTAAATGATGTGGTTCCTGTGGGGATCCATAAAAATAAAAACAATTACCAAGGGTCTGTGAGTTCGTTTTATGAAGGTCATATAAGTGACCCTCTTTAGTATCTTTCTGTTGACCACTATTTCCCCTGTTTTTTTTCGGGGGCTTGTTGCATAAAAAATCACTATCAAAAACTTGTCACTCTGAGTATGCGTGTTTGTTTGTGTGGTTGTGGTTACTGGTTGTTATTTTGTTTTTGACTAGCTGATAACCTGTTTGTTCTACAAAAATATACAAATGTACATATAAAGAAAAAATTTATAAAGCCGGAACCGCAAAATAATATTTCTGCCGGCCGATTTTATAGATCGACACGTGCCCCCTTATTTATTTTTGGAACGTCTCTGAGTAGCACCCGATTAGCTGAATATATACCAACGCATAGAGTATAAGTAAACACAGAGTATCTATAGAGAAATATCTTTTGTACATATATGTATCTCCTTCATTCATCTATATCAATGAGAACTAAATGACTTTCAGACTTGTCCTTAACACTACTATGACCCCCAACATTTGTGGAGCTTCAAAGAATACATGAGACCGAAATGCACTTTCACTTACAACAAAACGGGGAAAGACTGGCAAGCAAAACAACGAACCGCGGTCGACGGCTGAACTAAAGAGACTGCCTGTTGGCTTTAGTCCACGGCCACGACGACAGCGGAAAAAAGGCAGCGAAACGTCACTGTTTGCCACGCCCTTTCAGAGGGTATATGCACTTTGACGATCAGGCTGCCAGTACACCCTACTACTCTAACATTAATATACGACATTAATCCTTTTAACTTTACGCATGCAAATTAAAAATGTTTTATTTCGATGTCCAAAATATACTGAATTGAAGACTATAGTCGTGTTCCCGACTTTGTCAAGTGAAGTAGTAAACTGATATTATTTATTCGCTTTCATTCTGAAATTTAAATTTCTAGGTAATGTTGTATTTTATACCGGAGAGCTGAAACACTTATACTCACTCAAGCTTTTATTTTATAATTTTTCAAATTATTTCACAGAAAAAGAAAAATACCATATTATAGGTCCTTCAAAAACTTTGTAACATTTTTATTAAATCTGGAGAATACAGTTAAGATCCCGGGACCTAATTGTTAATTGCAGATCTAAATGGTAAAGTATTCGAACATCGGTTTCTCTTTTTCTTCTACTATTTTGTTTTGTTTTCAACGACTGATAGCATGTAAATAACATACATACATACAGAAAAAGTATATAAAAGAGAGTGTCGGAGTAAAAGAGAGTGCAGATGGGGAGCATAAATTGCAGACATATGGCTTGAAAAAAATAAGAGGGAGTCAAAAAACAAAAATTAAATAAAGAGAGGAGGGTACTTGTGAACAAACAATTTATAATACAATAAAGGCAAGCTACGAAGAAAAAATTAAAAACCATTTTATAAAGTAGAAGTATCTTGGTAAAATATTAAAATAATAAACTCATAAGTTTACTTATTTAATGGACAATGAATGTGTGTTAGTTTCTATACGTATACTAGGTGTTTCATTTAAACAGAGCACTCAAATTAAAGCCTTTAATGGTTATAGTTCCTAAGTGGAATGTGTGATTTTTATTACCAACCCATTCTAATCGTGGGAGGCTCGCCTCCACCAGTTTGTTTTCGTATTTACCTAATCAACAATAAGATAAGCTTTAAAGTACTACTTATTAAACTATGTATTCGTTCCGAAAATACCAGAGGCGCCTTGTCATTGCTTCGACCTCAGATAGTATTTCATTATTTGCCAATCTCCCGACTTTTTGTTAATTCGCGTCTGATTAGAGTGTGTCTACCAAGTTGAGCATAAAACAAAACACATTCAGAAATACAATAATACATATTTTATAGAAATACATATATGTCTATCAGTTTGTAGTTTTATTTTTATTCAGATTTGGGATTAAATTTGCACTTTGCTTCTTTGACGTCAGGAAATGATTTTACAATACGAAATTAAGTGATTGGTAGACGTAATATAAGATTAATTAAACTCTTATAAATTATCAAATCAAGAATTGTAGTCTTTAACCAAAAGTTTATAAGAATAATAATTTAGGAAATACTTACAGCTGCATTTCGATGATATCTTTTAGGAGGTTGTTGTATCTAAAAATGGAGAACTTTAAAATGTTAAGTAAGAGATTGAATTCATTATTGCTCTTATAAAGCACATATTCCTACTGCCATCCAATAGTTAAATATTTGGGTGGGCATTTCTGTTAACCCATAATTACCAATCAATCTGAAACATTTAACATTCACTTCCCACTCTTGACAATGAGTGTCTCACTAAAATGGCTGTCTGAAAACCCGCAATTATTTTCGCATTGTTAAGTGCATTCCCATCCACATCCACCCCGAATCAATCCAATCTTTCCCCGAATCCGCCCACTCACGGGCACTTGGACATGCGCAGGGCGTGGCAGTCAGTCAACGTGAACCCCATGCTCAAATACCCCTGATGTTTAACCATATTAGTTGCTACTTTATGTTGTCAATTGGATTTGATTGCCCAGCATAGATGGAAAAATTCGCCCAACCAACTAACACTTTTGGGATATTCACATAATTCTGCTCTGTTCTGTTTATTGTAAGCACTATGTTCTGGATAAGAAGTCGAGCGGGCAGGGAACTAAAATATCTTAAAATGGAAGTTCTCGAATACAATCACTAAATTTGATTAGATTTAAGATTTAATATATGACTAGAAAGCAGCTCGTTAGTATTTACACGGTTTTTCTTTTCAATTTTAAAATTGGGGGAAATACACTTACAATTTGATCAAACATTTGTCTTAAATTAAATTTTAAGGAAACATTTAGATTTTAGTTGGATAGCATTTTGAAAAGGGCGTGAGAAAAATAAATATAAAACAAATAGTAAGAGAACATACTTAAAATGGTTGTTAGTTTTTCCAAACTTAACCTTGATAAATAAGAGAACATACTTAAAATGGTTGTTAGTTTTTCCAAACTTAACCTTGATAAATGTTTAATACTTTATATAAGACAAATCTTATATAATCTCCTTAAATTGCCACTCATAAATCAAACAATGATTTAATTGTTGTATTTCCCCAACAAAAATATCAAAAACATTACTAATATAAGATCAAGGTTCTGATCCCGATCCAACTATCTATGTTAACTGGTAGAGTTTCGCATCGCCCACGATGTCCACGTCGCTGGAGTTGTCCTCATCGGCACTATCCGCCTCCAGGTCGGAGTAGTCGTCCGTGGAGTAACCCTGCTGCATGAGGCACATCTGCAGCTGCTGCTGCTCACTCGTGGGCTGAGTGGGCGTGCCCCCGGATCCGGATCCGGAGGTGAGTTTGGCGTGCTTGGAGTTTCCGGAGGAGGAGGTGGCTTCGCCCGGCTGTTTGCCCAGCTCGCTGCGTGAGAAGTCAACGGGTTCTGCGGCATGGAAGAGTCAAAGAAATTTCCACCAAATTTAGAACTAATTTGATTTGTGGAGAAACTTGAGCAAAACTTTTTGCAACTCAAGGAGGCAGCTAAAAGCCAAAAGGTCTAATTGAAAGTCCAAAAGTTTCACAAAGAAACTACTCACACTCTTTTGTCTGTTCAACTATTTTCAAGTGGTCTAGTTTTTGAGCGTTCTAAACAATTTAAAAACTGTAACCAATTCTATTTAAGATGCGTAACTTATTTTGATTATTTATTTAAAAACTAACACAAGGCTATTACAATTGCAGATTTGAGACAAATAATTTTGTATTAATCAAAGTTTTAATCTTATCAAAAGTTAATGTTAGGTTGGTATCTATCTTATTGTTAAATATTTTCGTTTTTTCTTAGCCCTTAAAAAGGGCTAACAACAATATATGTATATGTTCTCTAAAATGCTGATTCGCATATGTACTTTTAATATCTTTGGCAAATACTTTAGATTTACTTTGTCTCAGGGTTAAAAGTTGGGTATATGTTATTTTAAAGGCACTTGTCACCAGGAATAACTAAAGTTTAAGTGCTTTAACTTTAAAAGACTCACCATTGGTATTATCACGGCGGCGCAGCTGCTTTTTGTGCTTCATGCGGCGGTTCTGGAACCAGGTCTTCACCTGGGTTTCGCTGAGACCCAGTGCCGTGGCCAGTTCCACTCGCTCCGGCGTGGAGAGGTATCGCTGACCCTCGAATCGCTTTTCCAGGCCGGACAATTGCGGATCGCTGAACACCGTGCGGGCCTTCCTCCGGCGGCAGTGACGGAGGGCATTCACGCCCATCCCCAATCCGAGGGCCAATTCCGGAACACAACCAGGTCCCCCGAAGAAGGGTGCTCCCCCGAAAAGGCTGGCTGAAAGGTCGAATGCCAAAATTCGTTAACTTTGTTATAGTTTGCAGAAATGGAAACTTTCGGTGTTGATTGACATTTACACCGACTTTAGATGCTATCTAGTTCCCTTAAAGGGGTTCCTCAATTTGGGCACCATTTGAAAAATTGTGTAAGTAGACAAAAAAATAAAGGTTCTTTTAATTCGGACACAGAAAAATAAAATTAATTATTTGGTTGCTTCACAACTTTTTGTTTTGGTCAATTACAAAGACTTTTCAGATTATTAAACTGTTTTGAAAAAATCCAACCAAAATAATTAAGCATTTATCTTGATACGAATTGTTAACACAAATATTTTCATTGGTAAACGTTATATTTAGTTCAAATTTATTATGTGATCTAAAGATTATAAATATCACTCATACGCCACGTGGTCGATTTGCACCTACTTTTTGAAGAGACAGTAGCGAGAACTTTTGTTTGAGAAAGTCAAAGTTTAATTTAGTTTTAATATTAGACCTAAATTTAATTAAGTAATTATTACTCATGTACTTGGCTTGTAACATAATAAGAAAAAAACAAATAAGGTTCTTATTACTAAAAATGTCACTTGGTTGAGACATACTCTTATCTAATCATACTCTCCAAACAACACGCACCTTGTGATAGAAAATAGGGATCCACGGACTTGTAAGTGCCCGACGACGGAGACAGATAGCCGAGGGTCATTTGAAGAAATCCGTGATCGGTGTACGGGGCATTTGGGTATAAGACCCCATTGGACCCACCAGTTCCTCCATTCAGTGGCGGCGGAGGAGGTGGCTGGGGCGCTGGTACTGGCGGATGCTGTCCTGCCCCAGATCCCAATTGCTGAGAATTCTGATCTCCGCTGTAGTGGGAAGCTCCTGGACGGGAATGGTGACTGGACCTAGATTTCAATGGGTGAAAGAGTTTGATATTTATTTAATCCCTTTTCATCAGAAGCTCTACAAAATCTTAAGTCTCCTAAGTTTTTAATTTCCTGAAAACTATGTATGTATTCTTAATGAGATTTCTGTTATTCACTGCTTATTCGGTAGTGGTCTTTTGAATTATTAGTTCTTAAATTCTGCACCTAAGGTTACACAAATGTATTGCTATTACACTAAGTTTAAATCAATGTTTCATTATGCTGAAGAAACTGTTTTGCCCTTTATCTCGCTTTAATAGTAAGCCTACGATCTTCAAAATTTCCCTTTTTTTAAACAAAATAACACAATCTGTATCCTTTTTCAATTTAATTATCGAACAAATATTTTTTTTTTCTATTTTTCTTAATTATTTCACTGAATTGAACTGTATTTTTTTAGTTTCCTCCAAATTTGATGTTTTAAAAATAGGAATAATTTGGTTTGAATTAATACAGTTCACATATAAATCCACTATTCATTGCATTGTACACATATTATTGTTACTACAACCAACCGTTGGGCGTTGTGCAAGGACTTGGCGTAATCCTCGCTGCCATATCCCGACGCTGCCTGATTGCCTCGCGTTGTTGCCGTCGCGGATGCGGATGCCGGCGGATGTGATTGGGGCGGATGATGCGAATGATGCGACGGATGTTTCTGTGGATTATTGTCGAGGTGGGCATAGCTACTCCTGGCACTTTTCATCGCGTTTTTGCTGCTCTTTTGCGCATAATTACTGCTATTACCGGTGATACTGTTGGCATTATTATTGCTGGCACTATTTAAATTTTGAAACAATATATGCTCGATGGAGAACGGCGTTTTTGTGGTCAGCATTGTGGTGGCACTACTGGCCATCGCCATCGCCGCCTTGCTGTGCGTGGGCGTGGTGGCATTGGCATGAGCATGTGCGTCCGCAGGACTCAAGCTGGCCTCATTAAGCATTGCCATTTCGCTGGACGAGCAGGAGGTGGGGGTGGAGGTGGCGGTGTCGGAGTCGGCGGAGGATATGCCAGGATATATGTATATGTATGTCCTTTGGCCGCGCGCGCGTTTATGTTGTTTGCTCGTTGACGGTCGCGTTGAGTTTGCGGCAATCACCGCACATCAACCAGCAAATTGCTCTAAACGAGCTGCCAGCAGACATGTGCGAGCGAGCCAGCGATAATGTCCTGCATCCTGCAAACGGAGGGCAATGAAAAAAGAAAAAAGAAACCCCTTCTCAACTTGCGCCACCCCCTCTTCAATCCAGTTGCAGTTGGCTGTCGTTTGCGGTGCCCGCTTAGAGCGGCAATTCGGGGGAATCCCCGGCAGTGTTATACGGAGAACACACCCCCAGGATTTGCATGCGCATACGGTTGTCCTGCTTTCTCCCTGAAGTTTAGCATACCCCCTCCGCCCATCCAAAATTTCTCTGCTGGCATCTGCTGGACCTCCGATTATCCGAGTACTTTTAGCCCCCTCCCCCTGCTAAACAAATAAAACCTTAGTTTAATTGACCCCTGTTAACCGCAAATAATTTGCACAACTATGCGTCCTTGCTCTGCCGCCATTTTGTTGAGCCGTCCACCCGTCCTTCCATCCACCCATTGCCACCCATTTTGGCCCCCCAATGATCATAATTAACGTGTCATGGCCGCCATTGTTGTCTGTCTGGCGATGATGTGCATGCATTAAATGCCACAATTATTATAATTGAATTAAACAATCGATTCTGCTGCCGCGGGGTGGTGAAAAGAGCTGCGACAGGATAATTGCTAGGTGGAGCCAAACGCAACTGTACCGCCTGTTGGGTTTGGGTTGACATATTCTCCTGCTTCTCAAATTTATATATATATTCCCCGCGCCGCGGGTAATTTAATCAGTGTCCAACATAGCAGAACACCACCCACAGAAGAGGACACCTAATTCCCACACCCATAACACATCCGAAAAGAGGGCGTGAGTCCTTGGCTTTTAGCCACCAATCAGCGAAGAGCCTGCCAAGGGGTTGCTTTCGCCAGTATATTCGTCCTGTTTCCTCCTATTGAGATCGAGAATAGGTCCGTTGAGGGGCGCGTAATAGCGGGGAATGACTAACTAGAGAGCAGGAAGGCAGACAATAACGAGACATCACTGAGGGAGAGAGAGCATGGCGAGGATGCGACCAAAAAGCAAGACAAATTTGCTCGTTTTATTAATAAAATAAGTCACGCAAACTAAGTCGAACATCATTATTAGGTTAAAGCCCTAAAACGGGCGCGTTAGGATGGTATTCGAGGGATCGAAGGAGAGGTTAAGGGGGCTATGGTGCCCCTGAAGTCAAATGTCTCTGCTTCTCTAATGAATTTAAATCACTTATATTTTTTGAGTACTAATTACTGGTAATTGGCCATTAGACTTTGTTTATATTACCTTCAGGGACGAATGTAGTTTAGTTAAATAAAATATTATTTTTTCTTTTGAAAACTAAAATACCCTCAAATTAAATGCTTACAAAATTATATATCATTGAAACTATATTTGAAAAGCCAACATTTTATAAATCATGAAAGTAACCGAAAAGCTTTAAAATAATTATTCTTGATAATAAAAACTGAAATAAAGATTTTTTAAAGATTTATAAGACTTTAGAAATTTATTTTAGTCATTTTGTTTTTGGAGGGTAAGAATTAAAAGGTTCGGTCGGTAACTTGAAATAAAATGGCTTATCGATCTGAAAAATTTGGAACATCATATTTGAATTGGTACTGCCACAAAATGAGCCGAACAAGGAATGGACAAGTGGAGTCTGTCAACTAGGGCTCTCACTAACAGAGATGAGCACTCCTTAGCTCATCTCACCTGGCTGAAAGCACTTAACTTGCTGCTCCACCTCATTGTCATCCATTGTTAACCCGCTGACATGAACGTGCCAAAGGGCATTTTGTGAAAAACATGGGTATACCATTTTTTAAAGTTTTTTTTAAGTCTGTGTGCCTGTGTTGTTTATTGATTTTTTCCTTAACTCGAAGAGATTTTCCCATGGCCAAGTCAGAAAGCTGATCATATTTTTGAGCCATCATTTAGTCTGCTTAATTTCCATTGTTGCACGTGGCCCGTCATTTTGGCTAAGCCTAATTTTTATAATAATAAAAATGCTACTATGTCTCGGGCATCGAATTGCCAGCCACTTTGCGGTTGAGTCTGCAGGAGGGTGCGCTTCCTTGGGGCAATTACAGCGTTTTGTGTCAGTTTGCCTGGCAAATCCTTTTGTATTGTCGACATCGACGTCTCCGTTTCCTTTTTTGTGTTAGCATAATTCCCTGAAATCAAAGTTGAAGTGTGTCACCGATCGGGTTACATAAGCCATAGGTCGTGCCGGTGTTTGGAATAGGGGTGAAATGTCGGCGGTACAAATCCTCAGATCCTTTTTCGCATTTAAGTTTGATTCTCGGTAAATTAACTTCTGATACAACAAACTTGATCATCCTTGCGGGTCCTTTGTCCTTGGGGAAGGGCTCAGAGCAGAAGCTCAAGTGGCTACATCCTCAGCAAGTGGCACTTCCTTTACATACATAGGTCCTTTTATCTTATAGAAACCAGCAGTTCAATGAAGTGTTTTTTGATAAAATAGGAAATTATATATATAATGTTTTATTTCTTAATTTATAGAAAAGTTTATAAAGTATATATTTTGGTCGAAACTCTTAAAAAATAAACACAAAAGTGCTAAGCTTTCAAAGTCCATATCCCCAAAATTATTAAACTAAACGACTTAGAAGTTTCAGACTCATTTAAAAGCCTTGTAACCTTTAAGATATGCAAATTTAATAGGTAAATAAAACAAATAAAACTATTTTTCAAAACCCTCTTTTATGTTCTTTTCAAAACACTATTCTAATTCAACCACATTTAAATAACAAATATGTTCCAAAATTGTTGCGTTACGCCCACCATAAGTGCCATATCCGGAAATCCTGTGCCCGAACAATCCCCCATTTTGCAGCTCTTGGTTGTTCAGTAAATTTTACGATAATTGCGCGAGATAAATTCAATTAAATAGCGCACTACATGGCCGTAGAATCCAACAACTGTATCAAAATAACAGCGATGCTGCCCCCGCCGGCTGATAAAATCGAAAAAATGCCAGCAAATTACAAACTGCCCTTCGACAAATCATCGTGTGCACATATTTCGATGTAATTTAATATGTGGCACGCGTTTGGGAAACTTTTGCCTTGGCTGTTTGCACTCTCCTAGCTTGGCTTTTTCTACTCCTCACGTATTTTCATTTTTTTTCCTTTGAATTTTCGCTGTTTGTTGGCTGGGAAAGGACTTGTGACTCCGTGCGAAGAGTTCATCTACAATTGTTGCCAATGAGAGCAATTGTGTGCCGCAAGGGGTGAAGGAATGGCGCACAAGTGGAGGGAGGTGCCGGGATAATTGCATTTGTTAGTGCTCTAATTGTCAGGGCGGCGGACTAATTCGAGGACGAGGGGCCGGGTGAAAAGGTTACTGGGCCTAGGATCACAACAAGAGACTTTTAATAAGCAGCCGACCGCCCCAAAACCCAAGCCTTAATAAAAGCAGCCACTGGAATCAGATGGGAATTCGAATACCCTCGAGGGAGGAAATAGTGGGTGTTTAAACGATCCGAACTCAGTGATTTCGACCCGTTTCGGAACCTACAATTAGGTTAATACCATAATGCATTTGAAAAATGGAAAGTAATGAGGTGCTTAAATATTTAGAAGTAACAGTCACTGAACAATGTCGTAAATCTATCGGATATGAAAATTAATTTGATTCCCAACTTAAAATTAAAATGTAAAAAGTACTCCAATGATGCAAAAACAGTAACCAATAAAATAATTAGAAATCAGACTGTGTAAAAAATCTTCATAACCTAACTAACTTAAGTGACTATATAGAAAACAAATTTTTAATCAACAGCGTGAAATGGAACAGAATTAAATAATTTTATTCAAGCTTGCGTTATCAGTGGTAGTGATTTCCTATCGCCTGTTCTAATCTGCCTGCATATTTTCTTGTGAAAATATATTTCGACCGTGCCCAAGAGCGAGAAGCTGGAGAGGAGAAGTCATCTGATGATTTGGTCCCGTGGAGAGGCTTGTTATGTTTATTCTAAAATAATTGCCAGCACGTGCCCTATCAGCGTCAATCAACCCAAACAGACAGCCAGGGCAAAAAAAAGAGAAAATAAAAAGTAAAACATCAGAGGCGAGGAGGCATTCCATGTGCAAAACGTTTTCGCACTTATGCACATCATTTAGTGCGTTCACCGCTGTGAACCCGCATCGAAGGATGTGTCCTGTGTGTCCTTTGGTGGTGGCTCCGCATCCGCGTTAAGTAGCCGGCTAACAACAACAGATTCTGCGATAAGACATCCCATATCGCTACTCTCCCACCCCGCCACACTTCTGACCTGCTGCGCGTCTCTATGGAAATTTAATCAAATTAATTTTCTCACGTGCTCTTTTCCACTGCCGCCCAGCAGGTTCAACAATAAATGCAAAGGACAAAGCGTTAAGCTAATAAAGTTATGGACCTATGTCCTAACCATGGGTGGCAAGACGCCTTTTCTATGAACTTATTTTAAATTGACAGAGGGCGAATATTACAATCAGTTTATTGTTAAAAGCTGGATACGGAAAAAATCTACTAGTTTCAGACAAGCAATGAAATTGCAATTCTGTTAAATTTGCATATTTGAAACCGCAAAAGGATTCTGTTCTATCTAGAAAGAATAAGTTAAGTTAAGACCTCATTTCAGAACTGATAAGGAATAGACTGCGAAAATCTTACATCTTTATGTAAGCTGATAGACAGCTGGGATTTTCCGAGACTCGTCGTTATCAGCTGGGATTTTCCGAGACTCGTCGTTACCAGTTGAGCAGGGGTTAAATAAACTCTGATATTTATTAAACTAGCGAATTTAAGTCAGTCTGTTTGCATCTTGCGATCAGGCAAGTCAATCTCAATCCCAAAAATGGAGTATACGGTTTTTCTGCTTTTATTGTCCATTAGCTTTGGATGTTCCTGTTCCATTTCGACAAGTTTCTTGGTAAGTTTCACCAAATAATATATTACTAAGGGAAACTCAAATACTCATTTCAAATAGGAGGATGAACAACTATCCCAGTGCGGGCAGTATTGCTTCTCAGCTGTACAGACCTGTTTGTCCCAACTAGAAAACACCTTGAAGCGGGTAGAGCTTTGTGAGGCTGCTGGGCCATCCGATATACTTGGTAGGATAGCCCAATTAGAGGAAATCGGAAGAAACACCCAGGCGGAACTACTTCAACTGAAGCAACAAATGTCACCTACTCCTCCTGGTAACACTTTAAGTACCGAAATAGGAGAAAAAATCAAGCGGAATTTTCAAAAACTGGGTTCAAAGCTATTTTACATTGAAAGTACCGATAGGAAAACCTGGCACGGAGCTTTACAGAGATGTTATGATTTAGGTGGTCACCTGGCCAGCTTCCAAAGCCAAGAAGATATTGACGCTATTGATGGGAAACTGAAGGAGTACTCTGGCTACTGGATTGACGTGACCGATCAGTATAAGGAAGGAGCATTTGTGTCCGTTTCAACGGGCTTAAATGCGACCTTTTTTAAATGGGGTCCCGACGAACCCAACAATGCTGGTGACGGAGAACATTGCGTGGAACTTCATACCTTCGAAGGAGCTCCTGTCATGAACGATATCCTTTGCTCCCACCGAAAGTTTTTCATTTGCGAGTCATCCTTGATATAAGGATTTTGATTTATTCCGCGATTTCGTAGTATCTTAGCGATCAATAAATATATTGGTATTTAAATGTATTTAATTTAAAAAAGATTGGATAACAGACCTTAAACTTGGGAAATAAACTAAAAACAGCAGTTTCATGGAGAATATCCAAATTTGTACATAAAAATTAAAGGCGGAGAGGAGAAATATTATATCAAAGTTAAAAATGAATAAATAAAATATACACTTCGAAAAGTTCGTGATAAATAACATCTTGCAGAAATGCTATCTAGCTTTCTTGTCTATTTTTCAATTGGGCTAATGAGAACCTAAGTCCCCTCTAACACTTATTCTGATAATTTTAATTACACATAACCACATTGACCACAAACAAAATGCGGCCGAGATAAAACAACGAAATTGTCTGTATTTAATAATCTGGTTTTATTTAAATGCGTTATAGTAGTTGTTGATTTATTCATGTCGTATGTTACTGCTTATAAAAATGTTAATGCAAATTGTGAACTCATCACATGATGTTTTATGTTCCATTTCATTTATTGGTTGATTGATCCTTGCCCTATTAAATATACGTTTTTTATCCAGTTTGTAAGTATGACATATATATATATATATATAAATGGTTTTGCTTGTAATTGTTGTCGCAAGCGTTGCTCAAATGTTCTTTTAGTCCTTTGCCTGTTTGTTGGTTCAGTCATTATGAAATACAATTGTTTATAACTATATTAAGGGTTTCTTGTATTTTATCAAAATATATCAAATGCTAACTTATGTTTTAAAGCTTTCTATTTAGTTATTGTATTACAATTCTGTTAATCTCCGTTTTGCTTCCATTTTGTAGTTTTGTTGTCATTCCCTTTTAAAATTTTGATAAATTTGAATATAAAAGTTTTGGCAGCTGCTCTGGAGTAATTTAAAAGATGAATAATTTTTCAAACTAATGCTTTCTTTTTCAATATCAAATTTATCTATTAGTCAAAGCACTAGCCCCACGTAAAAATTCTTTATTTAGTTATGCATCAAATGTGCCTTTTATTGGTCAAAATTTTAGTATTGTAAGAATATGCTTGCTGTGTACGCGCTTCATGACTTCCAGGGTAGTATTTTTTAAGTTCATATATTTATAAAACAAAATCGCATATTAAACTTAACAAAGCTTAAAAATTGGTTAGAGCAAAAAAGGAAAAATAAATATTTCGACCAAAATAAAGTTGTATTTGCCCTTAAATATTGTAACAGCCGTTGGCCAATTTCATTCAGCAGGTTTCCAGCCATTTATGTCTAGATTTCAGGAATATAATATCCACCAAGCTAATAAGCCTGGATTTCATTAGGCTTTCTGAAGTATACAAAATTATTCAAATGTTTACGAATAAAACCTATTGAATTACTTTCAATGATAAGTGTAAAGTTTAGTACATGAGTTCTAGCCCTAAATAGTAGATAACCATTCTGTTTACTGCATTTCTTAGTGAATATTTCTAAATATAAAATATTCAGTTTTCTTTTATAGCGAACTGTTACCAGTTAGTGTAAATGTATTAATATATATTAATAGACAACCATTTTTTTGTTATTTTTTGTTTTACTATTCTCAATTTAAATCTTTTTATTTGTAAAGAAAATATATTTGTAACTTCAGTTTCAGAGTCATATTAATTCATTGCATTCTGACAAATGCGTCATTTCAAACATTAATTATGATATTTATATAAGCTTCCTGGAAGTCTTAGTTTCAATCGACATTTCGCTTAAGTCGCGTACACAGACTTTTCAAATCTCCAGTTATCTTTATAGTTTCCCTAACAACAGTTTTTATAAGCAAAGCCAAAGGGTATATACAGGTATTGGATGAAGAAAGAGTATTTGAGTGACAATGCAATTGAGTTTATTGTTTTAAAAAATATATATAAATTAATCGTATAATAATTAACTTAGAACAACTTGTTTAAGTTGTTGAAAATGCTTTAATTTTAAATTAAGAAAACGATTCATTCCGATACATTCGGGTCACAATTTAGTCGCAAAACAAGAAAATAAAAACATTCGAGACACAAATCACGCAAAAACAAACCAAAATTAAATTCAAATATTCTGAATTCACTGTTTTTTCTTTTAAGGTTAAACGAATGAAACTTAACACCTAAGTAAAGAAACGCCTAAAATGCAATAACAATATGCATTGTTTAGGATCGAAGGACTTTCGGGGTGTGATGATGATGGTCTTTTAGTTAAACTCTCTTCATGCTTCTTCAAAACAAAATTGAATTTTGCATATGATTCAAGGCGCAAAGCGTCGTCATTATGATTATCAGTATCATTATAAATGTTGCAATCAAGCGCGGCGTTGTAAATCTGAATGTCTTTGGAGCCGCTTGCGCCGTAAATATCAATAACACTTTCGAGAATTTGGATGCGCTTAAGTGAATGTTTAAAAACTAAATAAAATATATATGCTCTTATATGCATATATATGCTGTTGCGCCAGTACTGTGATTATATGTAGGTAGCGGTCTCAATATTTCGATGTAATTAGTTGCTAAAGTTGCCTTAGCCTATTGGTTTTGTGAACGAGATTCGAACATCGCTGTCACGTCGCGTATTGAGAATTGTGGTGAGATCTTTTCTCTGTTGCTGTAAAGGAAAAACGATTAGAAAATATTTTTAATTAGGGTTTATTGTCTTTCCACTCACTTGGTGCCTATATTGCTCTCGGCCAACGAGTTCCGCTGCAAACGCTCGCGTGGCATCGGCTGGCCACGTTCAAACTTATTCGCTGGTGCCTTGCTGGTGCTTCCATATTTCTGGGCCGCCGTCTTGACGCTGAGGAGCGAAGTGGATGTTATTCCACTCACGCCACCATTACTGGTATCACAATTTTGATTTTTCTCGTCCGAAATGCGCCGCACCCGCTGCTGTCCCAGTTGTTCTTGTCCATTACCCTGGCTCAAGCCCATGTGGAGGGTGCTCTCCGATCCACCCGCAGGCTCTCGGGTCAACTGCCTCAGATTCATGTCCATGTCCTTTTGCAGGGTGTGCATATCGCCGCGGGACTTCGACTTGATGCGCAGAGATTCGGCTGCCTGAAAGTTGTCCTCCGCATTGAGTTCCGTGCGCGAGCGAGATTTGAGAGTGTCGCCGTAGTACTTCTGCGTCAACTGCTGACGCCTTTCCTCCTTAATCTTGTCGATGCGTTCGCGATCCAGGATCACACCGGTTAGCACGCTCTTGCGTCCCGCCGGAGGCAGGAACTGATTAGCGGCCGTCTGCTGATCCTTAGGCATATTATTCTGCTGAATAAGCGAAATGCGATTCTCGGTGGTGGGAGTGATGGGCTCCGGTTCTCCTCCGCGCTTCTGGCAGATCTCCTCGGTGATGCTCATACCCGGCAAACGCTTTGGTGGATTCAGGGTTTTGGGTCGCGTAAAGTCGAAGCTCTTGCGCCTGCTGTTGAGCTCTGGCATAACCTCAGGCAGCTTGCCCGAAGCCGACAGATCTTGCAGCTGCTTACCCCCGAACTCCCGAACAAACGCGTTTTCATCCAGCGACCGCGTTATCTTCTGGGCACTGCTGCTCAGTTTCTTTAGCGGCACTGGTGCTGGCATGGCCTTGGGCACGCTCAGCTCATTGGGCTTCTTCATGGAACCACCACGCACCGAAAAATCGAAGCAGGGCAGTTGCTCCACCGGCGAGCTCTCGAATTTGTTGGCCAACTCCTTGACACTGAATGAGGGCGACTTGCTGGGTGAGGACTGCTCGTGCTCCATGTTGTCCGGCAAACTGTCTAGACTATCGAGTTCGATTCTATCACTACTAGGCTTTTGTTCTTCTATGTTGAATTTCATCTCCTCGCCACGTAGGTTTTCGTAAACTGTTTTCGGTTTGCGCAGCTCGATGTTTTCGTAGAGCAACTGGGACTGCTCTTCGTCCTCCGGCTCTTCCGCCTCCTGCTCCTGCTCCTGGTGTTCCTGTTCTAGCTGCAGCAGTTGCTGGGTCATCTCCGCAGCCTTAAAGGCACACCCATCCTGCTGCTCCTCCTCAGCTATCTTTTTTAGGCTGGACCGCTCATGCAGCATTTGATTCACTTCGGTAACCGAGTTGCGGAACAGCTTCACCTGCTCATAGACAATGTTTTCATCGAAATTTGTCTCCAAAAGTGCCGAAGGTTTCTTCTCCTTTTCCGGGGACTTGTACGTTATGCTAATGGTTGACTTGATCGGGCTGGTGGCCACCATCTTGACGGGAGTCTGTTCAAAATCCTCGTATACCGGCGAACTATCATCGGTGGCCAGCAGTGAGTGCATGCTCAGTTGCCGCTGCAAATGCTGGTACCCAAACTCGCTGGGCGTCACCGACTGACTAGTATTGTCCGTGAAATTGGAGTTGTTGGGGGAGGAGCACATGGCCGCCGCCGCCGCTGCCTGCAGTTGTTCCTTCACTGGCAATGTGGCAGCTCGATTCGCCGGCTGTGGCAATCGTGGCTGCATTGGTTGAAGGTCTAAAGATAGCTCCCGCTTTAGAGCATTCATATCACGTTGCTCAGCATCCTGAAGGTTGTTGAACTGCAATAAAGAAATTGTCAATTCAATATTCTGGGGACTTTTGCAATCAAAGATTATCTTTTGAGGAACACTTCAAATTGATGAGGATTTTCTTACGTGTTGGCCCAGACTCTCGTGCGAGCTGCCCAGATAACTGCTGGCCGCATCCAGACCCAAAAGCAGCTGCTGCTGCATGTTTGATGAAACTCCGGATACGCCGGACATGGCCGAGGTCAGCATGAGGGGCTCCATGTCGTACTGCGGCGTGTTGACCGCCGAACTGTTCTCGGAGCTTTCGGTGTCACATAACAGCAAGGAGTAACGAGGACTGCGGGCAGGAGTTGTGGGCGTGGGCACAGCGAGCTTGGTCTGGCCATCATCCAGAAGTTCCACTCGTGGTTTCCTTAGAAGTGCGGTATTGTTGGTACTGCAGGTGGTTTAAAATTATGTTACATTTTTCAACTGAACATATATAGCCTTTGATCTATACTTACTGCACTGATCTCGGAGCAGGTGGTTCCTGCTTCTGTCCCGGCTGCGTGAAGGTGCCCTGATAGCTAAATCGCTCCTTGGCAGCCTGCTGCTCCTTCCGCTTGGCCCCCAGCTGCACCGACGGATAGCTGTAGCGGGTCAACGAGGAGGAGGAGGATCCACCAGGTGCACCCTTCGATGGCGAAATGGGGGATTGGGCTGCCCGCGCCGGCTTTGGCGGCGGATGCACTTCGACACTGGCGAACTGTTGCTGTGCAGTGGGCACATTTTCCGGAGTGCCGCAGTCAATGAACTGAATGTCGCACAACTGATCCTCCAACTTGTAGCGCTTGCAACAGTTCTCTGCTCCAGCGGATTCGTGGCCACAGGAGGTGGATGATGCAGCTGCAGCCGCTGGAGAAGGTAGTGGCGGCATGGTCCTGGCTGCACTGGGAGACAGTAGATTGAGACGTGGTTGCTTCTTGGGACTGGGATTAACGCTGTTCGTCTGACTGGAGAACTCCTCAGGACGGGCGCGCATTATGCGACGGGTGGCACATCCAGAGGCAGGCGGTACATTCTCCTTGCCCACCCGCGGGGAGCTGACCAAGGACTCGCTCTCCGAGAAGATGCGCATTTCCGGCTCCTCACGGTCGAAATTCAGTCCCAATTCGGAGAGCTCGCGCGACGGACAGGTGGTCATGTGACCCCGTTGCGGCGACTGCAACAGATCGAAGTAGGAGTCATGCGAAACGCTCCTCGAATGTCCCACCGTGCGTAGGCTATCAATCGAATTGGAGCGTATGCACAGATCCATCGGTTTCGGATCGCGTTCATTGTTTGTTGTCTCTAGCAGTTCAATAGATTTGGGTTTGTCGTGCTTCGTCAGTTCCTTGCTGGCATGCGCATGCGAAGCCTGCACAAAGCTTACCCGGGAAGCAACGGAATCCTTGGCATCGGTCGTGATTTTCTGGCCAGGATCCGGGTTGCCCTGCCGCTGACTGCGGGTGAATATCGACTTCCAGGAGGGGGTCTTGTCCGGTTTTCGCTTTTGCCAGCTGCGTGGTGCCGAAAGTACGGTGTGGTATTTATCCGGCAAACTAGACGGACCACCGCCCACTTCGATATAAGATCCAATGTTGCTGGCCGCATTGCTACTTGCACTCGTCAGCATGCTAATAGGCAGAGACTGTTTGAGATCACCGCCCTCGACCCGCGAGTGTCGTTCTTGCGCCTCTTCCAGGCTTATCAACTTGGCTCCACCGGTGCTCAGGCTCTTCGGACGCTCCACCATGCCCAAAGATTGATCCTGCTCCCGCTGTTCCACCAGAAGACTTTCGCAATCTGTGAGTGACTCCAAACGTAGCTCTCCACCCGGCGCATTGGAAGCAGCAGCAGCAGCACTTGTCACCATGCACTGACGCGCCGGGTGATCCTCCAGAGCATCGAAGATGTTATGGCAATTCCGTATCAGGTACTCTGTGACCACCGCTTGAACGCCCACTCCTCGCAGGGCGGCCACGCCCCCTGACTCGAGGGCGGGCGAACGTAGTAGATTCGGTGCCCACACAATGGCCAGATTCTTATCCGTCATTCCAGTACGCTCGTGGTGCTGCGACACCTTATACAAGTGCTCGGCCAGATATTTAAGTGTTCTGCAAAGAAGATACAAAAATATTACATTTTTGAAAATGATAATTCAATTATATTTAACAAATAAGAAATTAACTTGTAAATTAAAATGATGAAACATCACAAAGAAACGATAAAAATTGATGTATTTTTTCCAAGCTGTGTATATGTGTATAACCATAATTAAGTATTCATTCACACATGCGAATTTCAATTGAATTTCGTTTAAAATTTAATTGAAATATAAAAATCATATAAAATGGATGATTTCTATATTACTCACCGATAGTGCGGAGGTGGAAGCTTAAGGACCGTCTCCTTCATGAGTCGCAGCCGCTCGTCCGCCTCGTCGGCCTTCACTTGGATGGCCTCCACAAAGTTGTCGTACAGCTGGTAGGTGCACAAAGGATTTGGAAGCTCACGGAAGTACATCTTGAGCAGCGAGCTGACCGCATGGATATCCTGCTTCATCTCGGGGTTACCCAAATCCGGTACTCGCTCCTCGTCAAAGGCACGCCTCAGCCGCTGGATGTTAGAGGTGATGCCAGAGAGCCGGTAAATGCCGTCGATAACGCCATAGTTCTCGATAAACTCCGCACAGGAGCGGAGAACCATGGGAATGTCCTGGCCGCTGTTGAGCAGGTGCTCGGACAGGTCACAGTTAAAGACGCGCTCACGGTAGATGCCGCTCTGTTTTAGGCGACGACGAGATGGTCGCGACAGTATGAAGGAGCGGAAGAAGGCGATCAGCTTGCCGTGCTTACGCAGCACCGGCTTGGTGGGGGAAGCATCCAGGTGGCCGACGAGTGGAGCTGGCATTGGAAAATTCCTGGGCACCTTATCGCCGATGGTGGCCACACAGGATTGGGGGAAAAAGCCCACCTCATAAAGGGACTTCTGCAGGTGGGACTTCTTGCCGCGCCACCAAACCGACTCCGCCGGACTGGGCATATCGATCACGGAGATCATGTCGCCCACCTCGATGTTGATCTCATCGGGAGCTTGTGCCTGATAACGCCTCACTCCGTAGGCGGCACCCACCGCCGGGGTATTGATCGTCCTTTGTGTCTCACCATCCGCCAAGGGAAGTCGCCTCCCCTTATTGTCCAACTGCAGCCAGGTGAGAATGGTGCCGCAGGTCAGCGAATCGGAGGCGATCTTCGAAAAACGCTCCAGGTACTTGGCGACCGCATACTCCACATCCGACTCGCTTGGAAGTTCGGCTGCCAACTCCTCCATGTTGCGCAATCCACTTATCTTGCGATCATACACGCACCGATGGAGCATCTCGTCCAGAAGCTGCATATTCTCGAAACTGCGCTTGATCAGGAACGGTTCGCAGCGCTGTGGGCACACGCGGATGATGAACCAGCAGCTCTCCGGGGAAAAGCTGCGCAGAGAGCTGTGCGGAAGATCGCCGCCGATCGACTGAGAGGCAATACTACTGCCCATGTGCTCCGATTTGTCATCCAAAAGTTGCACGGATAGCGGGCCCAGCTGGACCCGTTCATAGTGGAAGTGAGCGCACTCTTCAAGCTTGGGAAATCGGCAGGACTTCTAAAGATATGAAATAAGATTAAGTTATAATTTCGAGGGTTTTGAACTGCATTTTTAAGACTACTCACGCTATTCAGCGGCTGCACAGCCATATGTCGACTGGGTTTTGGAGGCGGTACCATGCCCTGGATAAGCGGACTGCAGCTGGACTCCGTGGAGGCATTGGAGATTTGTGATGTATTCATAGAGGCGAACATGTCCTGGTGGCTCAGCCCGGGCAAACTGTCGGCGGGCACGATTTTAAAGTTCAACTGGGCGCCGATCACAGCAGCCGGGGCATCCATTTCGAACTGGAGGGGAGCCTGGATGTCCTTCTCAGTGCTGGCATGGCACACAGGAGCACCACCATTCACTCCAGCACCACCTTCCGCCGATGCCAGGGCATGGGAGTGCAGTTGGGCTGCCAAGGATGTGCTGATCTTGTCCGACATGATGGCCACTCGATCACTCTACGCCAGTTGCAACATCTGAAAGAAGGGAAAGAATATAATTTTTATTAAATGTGTTGGCAATGCATTTATTTTCTTTATTCTTTAGGCCTTCAAAGGTTTAAGCCCATCAAAAAGAACAATGCGAAGGCTTAATGGCTTCCCACAGTTATTCTTTTCACAAGGGGCATCATTATTATTCTGCTCTCAAGCCTTTCGATGTCATTTGCATAAACCATTCACAAACTTTATATACTCAACGTTAAAGTTGGTAAATTGCATACATCTATTTATAAATTTCTTCCACAAATTTACCTGTATAATTAATAAGCTATTTAGCAAGCCCTCCAAATTAAGTAAAATACCTATAATATCAAAATAAATAAAATACTCTACACTTAAACTCCTTTCTAACTAGTTATTTAGATCTCATCTACTTGTTCTTAGAATCTTGGCGTTCTAATTCCAGAATCTAGAGCTTGAATCCGGAACCCAGACAGTAGCCAGTGTTTCACTTTCGTCTGATCCAATTCCTCAGTAGAAATTCCCACCCCAAATTGAGTGCAGTTTAATTTAAACTAACCAAAGGCCAAATTAAACATTCAGGCCTCGTTTATTGGCGTTTACTTTCTAATGGCACGCGCGATCTTTTCATCAACTAAGCGACCTGGAGTCTCGCCAGGCCAAAATGTTCTACTTTCGGGCAAAAATAAAAGCTGTACTCTCTCGGCGATGTGGATTTGCCTTGTCTTGGCGCGGGAATAAATAAGGTCACTGGCTCACACATGCGGCAGGATGTGGCACATGTAGGGGTATGGCTCAGCTCGCCGCGGTCCCATAAATATATACAATAAATATTTATAAAGTTCAAACCAGTTGGGGGACTCGAAATGGGATTGGGAATGGGAATGAGAATGGGACTCGGATTCGAATTGCGATTCGAAATGGATGCCACTGGAGGAGATGTGGATGAAGCTGGATGCCTAGCGGTAGTTCTGATTTACAGGCGACACGAAATGCAATCGCCGCCAGGCTGCAGCACTTAAACTTTCATAAATTAAGCCAGCAGCGGACAACTTTTGCCGAAGCGAAACCATTTGAGCGCTACGGAAACGGGTTTTTCCACTCGCCTAGGAAAAAGTCCAGCCTGGTGAGGCCGTCCATCACTTGCAGCCTAAGCGCAACAAAACTATTAAAAATTGTTAACGCTAACGGTCTCAAAATACAGCCACATAAAGAAAGAGCAATCGACAAAGTGACAGAAATGTAAAGTGTGCATATAAAATCTGGTAAAACCAATATAACAACCATGTGTCAAAGACCTGGGAACAAAACAAATAACAAAAGATCAAAACGATGTCATCAAAATGATCTTGTAATCGACGACTACCCAACAATGGTTGAATAAACGAGTGAGATAATACTCCACATAAACCGCAATCTACCGCTTTCTCATCGTATTCTTATGAATTAATTAAGGTTCATATTGTTAAATCTGTTGTTCTCCCATCATCAATATCCAAAGAATTCTTTATAGTCACGTTCTTAAGATACAAACCATATGATTTTGTTTTGGATGATGTATACATCTGAAAATGCAAATTATTTCCGAAGATTTATTGCTTAAATTTTTATTTGGATTTTCCTTTATATCTCTCAAACAATGGCCATTAAATAAATAAAAATTAAATATTTCCTGTAATCAAATATTTTGTGCTTTTTTTGAATAAATAACAGTTGAAAATTTTAATGTTTAATAAACATTATAAATATAAGCTACGGGGTAAAATGATTGGTAACTTTGACCTACAAATATAAACGTTGTTATATTTTGCAATTGAAAATTCAAATGATTGTGAGATTAAAATTAACATATATAATTAAGCAGATGATGATTGCTTCAAATTCATATGAATCTCAAACCAATTATGAGGAAAAGCAACAACATAATATAAATGTTTAGTTGGAACCTGTGTGCATATTCAATTTCTTTGATTGCCCATTGCACTTTGGCCAAAATCGAACCCAATGAAGACATTTTCCCATCGGTCGGTTCGACCAGCTCACTTTCTCCAATCAATTAAACAACATTGTCTATGTCCGGAGTGTGTGAGAGCACCGGAGGAGCAAACATTTCAATCGGCTTTGCAAGAGGCTAATTTAATGCTATGAAATAACTTAATATTGGACAATAGTTAATGGCTTTTTAATGGCAGGTTTCAGGCTCCGTTTTCCACTTCAGCTTGGTCTGCTTTTTTGCCCCCAACAGCCGACTTCTCGGGTTTGACCCAATTGACTCACAGCGAGAAACCGAAAGCTAAACATGACAATGATCTATAAAAAAAAGACAAGACTGGAATCGTAAGTGCGTGAGTCCGAGAGCCGAGAGGCTAACTAGACATACATGTACGTATTTAATAAGCTGAATAAAAGTTGCCTGTCTAGGCTGCTGTTGTTTGTGCTAATTTATGGCCCAAAGTGGGTCACTCACTCACTGGTTTCTAGAGCGAACAATTGCAGCGAATGATGTCGGTTGTCGGCCATAAAAGACTTACGAGGCTGCAAATGCATGCATAATGTGCTTAAACCTAGTTGCTGAGACTGCCAGTCCGTGTGTTCGACATTCATTCATTCATTCAGCCAGTTAGTCAGTCAGTCACTCCATTCAGTCGCTCACTCACTTCAGCAGGCAAGTGCTAAACGATGCTGGTGTGCATCTAAATGAGACGGATACGCTGACGGACAATTAAATAGATCCGCGACGGTTTATCTTGCGAAATGCCAGGAAGCTGGTCTCGAAAATCACACTTCACGACAGGACATAGAATGCATTTATCGACCATTTTCATCTAAGCACCATTATTCTCCTAAGCATTTGAAACCGAAATAGGTTTTGGACGGAAATAATAGTTAACACATTTACAATTCTATGAAAATCTTAGAGATCCGTTTACAAAAATTCGTAGATATCTTATCTTAAGAAAATGCTTGTCAAGTTAGTCTCTGGTTGATCTGATTTATCACTCTTCTTTTAAAACATATACAAGATTTTAAAGAAGTTCTAGTACTTATAAAGTATATATTTTTTTAAATTGCTTCCAAATTGTGTGAGTCAAAAAAAAAAGTGATAGCTAATGAGTGCATTAATATATTCATTTGATTCAGTTAGCCGATAAATATCAATGACAACCCTTTCTGTGGTTGTTCGATGAGTGTTTCTAGCCCTGACTCACAAGAAATTGTCACTGCAAAACATTATAATTGGCCTTGACGGATCCGCATTATATAACCTAATTATATATCCAGCCGGGACCAAGTTAAATGAAAGCAATTTCACTACAGACACATAGACAGACAGAATGACTAATGGGCTAACATGAAGTCATTAAACTGGCCAATTGATGCCAGTGCTCCTATAAACTATGCAGCATGAACAAATTGCAGCCCAAGGCTGATCCGGTTGCTATATGCTGCTGGCTGCCGACTGCCGTTAATCTGTTGAACAGAGCAGTATCAATCTGCACCCCAGTTGACAGCTCGCCGTGGCACTTGTGCTTTTGGAAATCTGATCAGTTTGGCTCGCTTGGCTGACTCATATGGCGGGTTGGCTTACATGCCAGAGACATCTATACTCGAGTTTTTTAGAGCCCTTTGTGGGGAGTGCTCCTGAATCGATACCACAACCCCACCGTCGACTGACTCATAATAAAAACTGTGGGCCCAGCATGTGAGAAATGCAATTAGTCTAACCGGCATATTAGTCAACGGTCGTGGTTCGGACTGCCCAAGTCCGTTCTATTATTTCTAACTGGGCGTCGGACCAACTTTATACTCCCATGGCCGGCTTAATTGACGAGCGAGCTTTCAACTTCCGTTCACACAATTATGGACTGTAGCACACACAAATGCAAAGTACACACAAAATAGCAGGTGCCACAGAAAAGAGAAAACTTTATCTTATCCATGAAGTTTGAATACCCTTACTCTGCCCATTTAAATTTACCTTAGGATTACATTGTGACTAAAAAAAAATACTTTTAATTTTTTTATCAGAGTGGTTCATGTAATATTGTTGAAAGCTATTTAAAAAACAATTGATAATTGGTCATGCACGGTTTCAGTCTCATTCGCACATAAATACTTTATTATAGGGGAGATTGCATAACAATCAAAATGTACCAACAGCAAATTTCTAAAAGGTACTTTACAAACAGGCCATTAAAATGCCATTGTTAGGGCATTAAAAAAAAGAGTTCATCAGATATAGAAAAAGATAGGAAAGCAAAAGGGTAGAAAAGAAAAGCGAAATCGTTCAATTCCGCTGCCCATGCATATTTTCTACTTTGACATTTGTGCAGAATTTCGCCTGCGCTCCACCTGCCCCCGAACTCTTCTCTCCCAGCGAACCATAAAACCTAGCCTAATGTCATTTAACGATGTCGACAAACAGGTACACATAAACACACACAACGACACTTCCACCGACCAGACTTTATATTTTTAATGGAAGTGAAAGTTTTGCGCGCATCAAAAAAATATATACGTATACAAAACTAAAGTCAAACACACGCGCCCGGCCATATCCAAATATTTTTTCTTTAGGTTGTCTTAGGCTCGTGGCGCCGGCATGCCAAATTTTCAAAAAATAAACAAAAGCAAAAAAAAAAAATAAAAAAATTCGTACAATAAAAATCACATTAACAAATATGCGAAGCAGCTGCTGGAAGAAAGCGCATTGGCCAAATATTTAGAAACAAACGTCAGACGAGAGTCAGAGACACAGACAGAAGCAATATAATTTAATTATTATTCATTTCTGTCCGAGCGCGACCGACTGAGTGGCCGTGCATATGAATTGTTAAATAAAGTGTTGAATTTCAATAAGACAAACGGCAATAACAAACGGGGGCAATTGGCACAAGCGTTGAAATTCATAAACAAATGCGAAAAACTACACAAAATATCACCCTCCATATGAAACTTGTTCGTATTAATAAACAATAGGTGCTCTACGAATTGTGGAGCGTATAAGGCTGTTTCCACAGTTTAAGGGTTGATCATCGCTTGGCTGCAAAATCCTTTATAGGAATTTGGTATTTCAAAGAGCTATTCTTAAATATCTATTCCTGTAGTGAAGCGAAAAATAGTTTCGATGGACAGCAATTCGTTCGAATTGCTTTTGCTTTTGATATTCTAAAAATAAGGCGAATAAAACCAGCTCCCGTTTTCAAGATATTACTTGTAAAAACAAATGTTAAATAATCTGGTTTGTATATTCATGAAATGTCTCATTAATATAGAAGGCGCTCATCTAAAATAACCAACCGCAATTAAAATTATTTTATTTATGTATTCCTTATTTATTCTACGATCGTTATTGAAAGTCTGTTGACAATGGGAGCAATATATCTTCGTAATGGTATTTAATATTCGCGGGGGCGTTTGGCAGAAAAAGCTTAGAGTTTGTTTTCCAAATTTGGTGTCTTCTCTTTTTGGGTTACGATATATATAGGTAAGTGTTCATGTGCTTATTAGAAATCAGCAAAGTTGTCTATCAATAAATTACATATGTTCAATTGAATCTATTCGAGCTCCAATTATTCAAATACCGCAACATTCCTAACCTTCTATTTCCCCAGGTGATTCATGGATAAATTATATATTTTGTTAAACATGATTCTGTGTCACAATGGTGACTCACTAAGATAGATGGGACTTTCTCTCTTATCTGAGTCTTGGGATTACTAGGAAGATATGGAAATGAAAAATAATTACCAAATTCGACCAAAATATTCTTATCAAAAAATACAATTCTAGCAATCACTCATAATTTTAATGATTGCTGAATTCTTATCAGCAGGTCATGTTCACACTCAAACAAAAACATGTAAATGAAACTCAGAATCAAGTGATCAAATATACACAATATTTGATATACTATATCAAGCGATGGAAAAACACACTCATTATTTGAATAATGCATGTCAATATAAGATTAAGCATTCGTTTTTCCTTAGTTCTTATATTTTCTACAGGTGTCTTTCATTGGCTGATGAAGTAAATAATTCTTAGCGCATTTCATATTCGACTCATCTGATCAAGAAAACAGAGACCACACATTTCAAGCATTTTGATGGTTTTTGTTTCATCTGACTTAGCACTAACAACCATAACAGCAGCAACAACAAAAGTCTCAGCGACTTGTCAGTTTTAATTGAAATCAATTGAGCTCAATTATTTGATACGCATATGAAACATCAGCAGCGGCAACAAAAGCCCGCCAACCCAAAAATTCTTATACTCCGTATGTGGGTTTGGCATTTCCCCCACATATATAGCCGCAAACGGTGGGGGGTGTGTCCGTCGCCAAATAAAAAAGAATTTTTTACATAAATGTAAACAAAAACAAAATGCAAATAAAAAACGTCGACGGCGGCGGCGTCGGCATGAACAGGTGTAAACAGCAATAAGATACAAGGTAAAATGTGTAAAGCAGCGAATTTTCTGTTGCCAGTTTCTTTGAAATGTTTTATGTTTCTGCTATTGTAAGCAGGTTACAATTTTCTACATAGTTGTTATAGGGCAAATTAAATGTTAAATTAATTAAAAACTTAAGATTACATTTTTAAAATCATGTTCTTTCTGCAACCATATTTTATAAAAGGCAAACAATTGACAGCATTAATAGTAGGACGTCTTTACTCCTACATACTTTGTTTTTGATATCTGCAGCGAAATGATTATATGGGGTTGGTTATATATAATCACGTAATATAGGCCCCTTAGATATAAAGCTATTTACCACAATTAGTGATTCAAAGAACATTTTATAATCACGTAGTTCAAACAGAGTGTATATATGCAGCTGCTGTAACATAACTTCTAAGTTATCAAACTTGTATTGCAAAAGTTCGAGTTAAAGATATTACAAAATCAAACAAATCCGATACAATAAGGCTCGCTTTACATATTTCAGTGAGTCAATACAATGCATTGTAGTGTAAATTGGTAAAGTCCCCTCCCAGATGTTGTCAGCCGAGTAAACGCAACCCTCGTAGATAAAAAGGGTTTCTTCGAAGGTATGCCGATGGGAAGGGAATCCGGGGGACGGGGACTGGGCCTGGCAGATGTGGGCAGTGTGCAATGGGTTGGACGGCTGCGAGTTAAACGTTCCCCATCGGAATTAGTGTGAGCTCGCCGTCCGTTTGAGCGGATGTTTGAGTTGAGTGCACAGCTACCGAGGCGCAACGAAATTAATCGAACTCGAAATCGGGCTCTCGCCGGGGCAGCTAGCTCGGTTATGCTCTTGCACATATAGCCATAGTCGAACAGAAAAAAAGGCAACAAATAAACATATAGTAGATGTATCTGGCCAACTTGACACGTTTTCTGCAACAGGCGGTCGCAGAGCAGTCAACTTTGCTCTCGTCACTCGAAATGTGCCATAATCGTGCGCAGTCGCGGCGCGAATCTTTCCCAGAGACGTGAGCCACATAATAACCGCAGTAGGAGCCGTACATATGTACGGCGCACCAGTACATATCTGTACATATCTCGTAATAATAATAACGAGAAAGCTTGCCCGCACAGGCCCCCGCATACAACAGCTAAAATGAGTCAACCAACATGAACCCAAAATGCTCTCATAGAATATATATAATTCAAATTGTGGGTGGAATATAAGGATGGGCGGAGATTTAAGATGGGTATTCTTTAAAGAGAGATAAGAGTCTCTCGTCTAATATTACCATACATTTTTAAGGAACTTAAAGAAATGATTTAATCTAAAAATTCTTAAATAAACTAAGTCTCACTCCCTACAATCTTCATCTTAAAAACTTAAAAATTATGGTAAAATAAGAAATACATTAAAATAAATTTCTTTTTATTCTAACATTTTAGCTACAGCTGTAACTAAATTTATCCTCTTACTAAATTGCGTTGATATAAAGCTGGATGAACTAGACTTTTCGTATGAGGTGTAAAACAATAATAGAAAAGCTTTTATAAAATCCCCTTTAACAATTAGCTAAAAATATATGTTAACTGATTTTCTCTCCCACCTTAACACTTTATTGTTTTAGCGCACACTACTCTCCTTTCACAAAAACTTTTAACTTTGCAAAAGGGTATGAAGAAAAGTAAATGTGGCCGGCAAGCGAAAAAAATGAAAGGCCAGGAGTTGGGTTTTTTGGAAAGTAACAGAGCAGGCCAAAATATCAGTCAGTAAGCAGGGTGGTAGGAAGGGGAGGGGGTTTTGGGCCAGGAGCAGGAGAGAGGGAGATATCCAGAGACACTGGCGAGAGTTCAATGTCAACTGTGTGGGCACCGCCACGAAAACTTTTTACGACCGCTTCCGCTTAAAAAAATATATACAACTGGATATGTGTAAGCCCGCAACTAAAGCACGACCACACCTAAACATTAAAAACAAGCAAAGAAAAATACATATTTCCTCCTTTTTGCGTGGACAAAAACAAAAAGACAAACAGCCCACACAGTAGTGGTCAGTAATATAATCTGATTTCCGAAATATATTTAATCACATTTTAATATATCTGCAACATCATCAACTAGATTAGTTTCCGAACAGAAAATTCTTAGATTTATTATCATAGCTCTGGGTTAAAATATGTAAACACATATTGGAAAATATATAAAAGAAATCTTATTGCTTGCGAATGTACACTATAAGTTAATCAAAAGTGAAACGTAATACCAAAACGGACAAAACAAAAGTGGTTGGGAATTCCCTATAGGGTTGAAAGTCGATTTTAAGGAATTTTACATATTCCCTATAGGGTTGAAAGTTGCTTTAAAGGAATTTATTTTTATAATATTCACTGGGAGCCATTATTTTATTTGGTACACTTAAAGTAATAAGAATGAGCAGTGAAACAAAATGAAGCTATCTTAGTTGACTTTCAATATTAATATTTCTAAAGGTATTACAAAGGGTTCAAACAAAAGAGAATAGATTTGAAGGAATGGTTTTGTTTCTGTATTCTCCTAATATTCTTATTATTATTATATTATTATATATTATTATTAACATCATAGTAAAGTTTCTAAAGGTGTTACAAAGGGTTCAAAACTCAGGTTCCCTGGGGTTGAAGTAGTAAGACAAAAAAACAGCTTTGAAGGAATGCTTTTGTTCGCTCTTCTCCCATTACCAAGGACCTTAAAAACAAGATACGTTTACGGAAGGCCCTTTACTACTATTTTGACTGCAGCTGTACGAAAGAGAGGCATTGCCAATGGGGTGGAATGTGAATGTGTTAAGGAAAAACAGACAGATAGACAGACAGACAGACATATGGTGGAGTTGTCTCAGGTGAGAGTGTATGTGTGTTGGTGTGAGCGGCTGGCACAGGGTGACAAAAATCTAGTGTGGAACGGACATATCGCACTTATGTCTTTTACATACCAACTATTCAAATAGCAAGGCGCAGGCATAGTTGCGTGTGCCAGACAGAGAGGGAATAACACTCAGCTTCCTTCGCAAAAATAAAGACAAAAAGAAAAAAAGACGGGGCGTTATTCGCTGTTATTCGGCACAGAACGCGTCTCAAATGATGATGGGAAAAATGATAAAACAATGGCTTTGGCACAATTAAAAGACCCAAAGACGCCAAACGGTTTTTCTGGTCTTTTCAGCAAGCAGTAGCAGCAGCGGCAGCTATTATTTATTATTTTTGTTGCTGCCGCTCAATACACTGACACACATTTTTAAATAGAGAAGAGATACTTTTTTTCAGCATATCTTTTTTCTTTCGCACGCACACGAACATACACCCGGACATACACACGCACAGTCGCACACAGTCAGACGGGAGGCTATGTAATCCAAATTTTCGCATTCGTACACACCTTATTTTCGAACAGATCACTGGCCGTGCTATCGTGGTAATATTACAACATTTTTCACTGTCCCTACTGCACAAATAACTGGGTTCCGCAGCCTTTTACAACGCGACAACAAATGTGCGGCTCAGCAGAGAACGAGTATCGATATCTACTACTTGCTGGAGGTGGAAGAATGATAGGTAATATCGATTGAGCGAAGTCGATAAACTTCTTTTGGCAGCGATTATTATATGTGACCGTAGTTTGCAGCCCATGAAACTATCGATGACACCTAAGCAGTAGTAAAATCTATTCCCTTCCAAAGGTGTTTTTCAATAAACTTCGAGCGGTCATATTACCACCAAAATATAAACAAAAAAATAAATTTAATTTGCTTTCGAAATGAATCCATTGACAAATATGAAGAATGTGCTTAAGCTGAGCGAACACGAGCTGCAACATGGAGGAAAAAAGAGCTGGCATGATATGTACCGGGATTCAGCCTGGATATTCGTCGCTGGATTTCCGTATACTCTTTCCGAGGGAGATTTGATCTGTGTGTTTTCCCAGTACGGAGAGGTGGTCAACATTAACCTGATTCGTGACTCCAAAACGGGAAAGTCGAAGGTAATTTATTAGTATACATAATGGATAACATAATAGTAATGTCTTGTCATATTAGGGCTTCTGTTTCCTGTGCTACGAGGATCAAAGATCTACAGTTCTAGCCGTTGACAATCTAAATGGCATCAAAATCATTGACAGAACACTACGGGTGGACCATGTGGCGGACTATAAGCCCCCCAAGGAAAATGAAAAGATGGATGAGGAGACTCTTCGACTTTATATGGAAGGATGTGCGCCGAAACCTCAAATTCAACACATAAAGACTGAGAAAACAAAAGACATGAAGAAGTATAGATAATGAACGACAAACTTCTAATAGATTAGCATTAGAAAATAAAACAATTTATCAAAATATACTTCGACTAATACTTGGGATCGGTTGTGGCTAGCTATATGGCTTTTCTAAATGAATATCCAAAATTAATTAGTTTTTTAAGCCGAATAAATTACTTTTTTTAGGCGACTTTTTGTTTCAATTGTAAGTTAAGCTTATAATTTATTTTCCGTAATGTTAAAATATATATAATTTTTTCTTTTAAAACTGACACTTAAAAGGTAAGAAATTTAATTTCTCAATTGGTATAATGGTTTTGCTATCATTCATTCACCATCAGCGCTCGCAAATGAGTCACTATCATCATTCTCATCGTCATCCTGACCCTCTAACTCTTTTAGAATCCTTCTCTTATAACGTTCATAGGCGCTGCCTCTTTCCCGCTCCGCATTGTAAAAGTCCACATCGTCCACAAATGAGTCCTCTTGAGTGTCAATCGTGTGGACATAGGGATCTTGGTAGGTGGCATAGTCTTCATCATCGCTGGTGGTGGCAAACTCATCCTCGTCGTCATCTGAAAGTACGATCCATTCATTAGCTCAATGAAATATGAAAAAATACTATTTACCCCTTGCTTACCGAGCATAAACTTGTTCATTTGCCGGCACAATTCCTCATCGGATCCCATGGCGCCCGGTTCCTCGTCGTCAGGGTAATCATTGGTAAAGTAATTCTCCTGATTTGAATCCTCCGAATCGTATTCCTCATCCTGGTCGTTGTAGCAATCCTCCAGCACAATCTCACCCACTGGAATCACTCTGCGGAATAAGCGAAATAATTAATGGGTTTATTTCGGAGCTGTTATCGAGTAGCACTTTGAAATTGAAACACAGCTAAGTTTGTCATGTATTTAGTCGATTTCTTTATTCAGTTATTTTCGATTTTGGGCAACGCTAGACCCCAACAAAAATTAGGCAAACTAAATTAAAACTATGCACTTAATTAGACTTCAGCACTTTTGTTTTCTGTTTTTTTCGGAATGGAAAAAAGAACAAAAAATACAACTGACAACTGGCAAAAAATTAATGAAAAATACTCGGTGATAACAGTGATAGAATATGCGGCGTGTGTTTGTGTGCGTGTGTAACTAAGTCATACTAATCTAATAGCTAATTAAATCTAGAAGCTTATGGTAATGAGACATTTGCCTAAAACTCGAACCCGAACTATGGAACAAGTAGTAATGAAAACTATTACTATTTAAAATTAAAATTTAATAGAAAACTTAATAATATAAATTTTTATTAAGACTTTGGCAAGAAGGAATTATAAAAACTTTACTTATTTATGATACATTATTTAAATAAATTCTTTTTTGTTTATTATAACATATTTTTAAATTGGAATATGGGATAACACACTTTTATTAAAATTGTACAGAATCTCACAAACACAGTTTTGTTAACAGATTAAAATGTACTTTTCAGATTTTCTAATAGAAATGTCGATTGAAATGGTTTTTAGTTCATGCCTCGTTAACCTCATAAAATCAAACCATTCATTGGGTAGTGTTTAGGCATTTGTCAGATGCTGATATAAATGAACTATTTGTGATGTGAGTAGCCAGTTGCAGTCCTTTTTTTATTGTCGTGGGTGAAGTGTAGGGTGTCATCACACTTCTTAATTGCCTGGGCTTTGTCTCTCTCTCTCTCTCTCTTTGTTTTTGTCATGTTTACCAGTAGCAGTTGTTGTAGTAATTAAACGGATAATACAACCTTATGGAGAACGAATTGTATTATTGAGCTATAATCAGTGATTGCAATTATGTCTATATGGTAGGGGGTAATATGAAAATGAGACTTGGCCCGAGGACTAGGAATACAGACACACGCACACCCACACAGATACGCTAGCACCGACACACAAACACACCGCTTACTTATATGTATGCCATATTTATGGATATATAGTAATCGGTTACATATAGTAATTGGTAAGGCTCAACGTTTTCTGTGGCTCAATATGTATGACAAACCTTAGATAGTTGTCATCCATCATATCGACATAGGCCGCCTGCATCTCGTTCTCGGGAACATATAGATCGTAAACATAACCCACATCGGAATCGGCGGGCTGTTGCTGATCATGGGTGGGCTCTATAATCTGTTGCTGATTTTGAACTGCTGGATTCTCTGATCCCGTTTGCTGTTGCTGCTGTTGCGATTCAATGTCCACAATGGTTATGTGACGTTTGCTGGGCTGGGGTTCCTCGTTCTGGTTCTCCGAGAATTCAGATTCACTGGCATTATCCTCGAGAGTACTGCGTAGACAGTTCACCACCCGGAAACGCTGCTCTCGGGCGTATTGCTGAGCCTCCTGGCGCTGCCGATCCCGCCGCAGGGCACTTGCGATGGCTGCATCATTGGATCGCTGCTGCTGCACCAACTCACGGGCCGTGGTTTTGTTCAGTCTGGCAGCCGCGAATTGTCGAGTGGCACAGTCATCCTGGGGAGAGAATTTAAATGCAAATTAGCCAACTGAAATATGGACTTCATATAATTCCTTCTATTTCCTTGCAATTCATTCATGACAAAGGGCAAAGGTTTACTCAATATGATCGATAAAATAAAGAATACGGCTGACAAGTTCCTAAACTTTATTCATCGATTTTAAAGATAAGAATTTATTGACTCTATATTGCTTTTATCAGAGTTTGGTTTGGGCTAAAGATAATTTAATTGAACTGAAAAGGTAGTCGAGTATAGCAACAAACTCATTCCAGGTAAAAAATGTTTTTAAAATGGTGCCAACTTTCCTGATATTGCTTACTTTAATTTATTATTTTTATAAAGATAAGTTCTTTGAACTACATAATTTATTGATTTAGGAAGGGTTTGGAAATAATTATGTTAAGAAGTTCTATTTAATTCGGTCTACTACAGAATACTTTAGTTGATATGCCAATTTTTTTAAGTTTTAAACATAAGAACAGCAAACTCAACACACTATATCAAATGTTTAGGAATATCTCAACTTTTGTGTTTGGATCCATTGGAATCCATACAAATTATTGGGCTATTTGAAGTATCATGAGTCCGGATTTCTCACCTGCTTTTCCAGCGTGCCGGCAAACTTGAGCACGGTGGTCAGCTCGTCTTTGTCTGATGCCACCGCTCCCGCCACCTCCCCCGCATCATCCAGAGCATTCTCATCGTTTTGGAGGCGCCTCCGCTTGCCATTTAGCACAAATGCTGTGTGGGGTTCCTCGTCGATGCGCCGCTTTATACGCACAACCGCTGGCATTTTGATTTATTCGGCAAATACGTAAAACAATTGAAGTCAATGCAATTCGATTCGACCAAAAATGTGATAGACGCGCAGTGTGACCGTTTCGGGTGTGCCAAAATATAACATTGCAGAAATACCATCATACCCACATAGAGGTGGGATTGGATGCGATGAATACTGGCTGTTAAAATAACGCATACTTTATTTAAATCTGAAAAGTTTAATTAAAAACTCTGAAGATTATCTAGTTTTTGTCACTCATAACTTTTGCAATAAAAATTCAGCGAAATGGTTCCAACGACAGTTATTGGATAATGTTGTAGATCCGAACTTGATCCGAGAATACTTATATGAAGGTAACTGGGAAAGACTAACAGAGTAATTTGATTTCTTAGTTTTAAGCTCCAATCAAGTTACACTTGTAAGATTGATGTTTTTATTATTTCAATGGTTAAAGGTCTTAATCATACGGAATACCTCTAGTGCTTTTTTATGTAAATTCCTGTATACGCCAGTGAAAAGCCCGGCAATTTTAAAAGTTTTCCACCCTCATTTCCGGTATTATGGTTCTACCCCAAAATCAGCTGATTGGAACTCACCACCCTGAGGGTGAACTCCCCAAAAGGAGCGCTTAGGAATAACAGTTAGTGCTCTTAACCGGCGGTGTGTGGTGGTTTAAGCGGGTGGTTTCTGCGCTCGAGATTTCCAGCCAAAATCTCTCGTCGGAAATACGTCCTTAAAACAAAATGTGGAGCCGTGTGTGGGTATCGGTGGCTCTGTGTTTTTAATCAACGTTTCAAGTGCAATAAGATTAAAGTGCGCCTCAGATTGAATTGAAGCCATTAAACGGTGAATGGCGCCCAAGTGTTTACGCGTTTTCGCCCGCGCTTTTTGCCATTTGTTGTGGTTTCTCAACGTTTATGTGCCGCAATTTTCGTCCTGCCAAAATGGAAAAGGACGAAGAGGCCCGAGAATGATTTAGTGCCCGATTGCTATCCGCGAATGCCGCAATTATGTTTTAATTGGCGCTAAATGGTTTACACACACGCGCACGCACAAAAGGATTAGCAGCAGGAGTCAAAAGTTCGTTGTGAAAAAAGGTGGGTTGATGTGTTGGTTGGTGGAAGGTATTTAACACTGTTGATTTTGGCAAATTGGAAATTTATTGAACAAATTGGCAGAGGAGAAGATGATGTGGGCTTATTGAAAATAAAGCAGTCAAACGGAATAACGAACTTTTATCCTTATAGGGAAATTGTTTGGAAGCTGCCAGTCAGTTTTTGCTGCATGAACGAGTGCAACGTTTTTATACCATTCCAAATTTTAAAGTATAATCCCAACGTTTTTTTCTTCCTTATTTCAATGAATAAAAAGCTCATCCTTGAATTACAAACTCTTTTCGAAATTGAAAAAATAAGAAACCATTTTATGTTATTTTGATTTTTACGAATGATTTCATTTCGAAGTATTTATTTCTTTTTCTAATTTGAACAAAATAACTCAGAAATGCAAAATGCTTTTGATAAAATATATTAGTTTTGTAAATAGATATAAAACAGTTCATATTTTTTGATTAGTATACGGAATAAAAATGCAGCACCATTAATATAATAATCTTGAACTTTCGATTTTTGAAGCTGTTCCTAAGAAGAAACAAGTCACCTGTTTAATGTAAAATACGTTTACGCTTGGGGTTCCTAGAAGTCTGTGGGTCCAATCCGGTGGCTATAACCCTTTGTATTACCATGCTCCTGATTTCAACTTCATTAATAAATATTTACATATATTAATTTAACGAATTTAGCGTACCATATATTTAAACCTAGAAATACAATCCTCATTTGTGAAGAAAATATTACAGAAAAACAAATCTAGGGCCAAGTTTTAATTTACTTAAAATCCTTATAACGACAATAGGGCAGAAAATAAGTTACTTGCACTTACCATGATTTCCTAAATAAAGAGAGATAAGTTTGGTTTTCGTAAGAAATATTTAATTTAATTTTATAGAGCACCTGTTTTTGTGGACTCTTGGCGCTTTGTTCATCTGTAGCGGAAACCTTAGTGCCTATAAAAATATTTACGAGTAAATATTACAGCCTCTGACCTGGGCCCTTTGACCCGGGGACTATCCAAACATATGTCTGGGCCCCCCGGGCTGCCTGTTTTATTTATGTGGCGGGCGTCAAAAAATTTGCCAGCGCATGAATCATCTGCCACCTCTAAAGGCCTCCAAAGGCCTCCATTCCGACCTCCCATCCTCCGAATCCTCCATTGAATCCACCGCGTGTAATATGAGACGGCCCACGTGCATTGAGTTTGGGGGGGCGAGATCCTGATGCGTTTGGCATAATAATGAAATAATAATGTCGCCTTTTGTTCGGCTGGAGGTGTCTCAATGTCTCTGGCAATAAATTAATGGGATCCGCACATAAAAACATAAAAAGCACCCTGCAGGTTTTGTTTTCTGCTCAATTTTGATTATGTGACACGCAGCTTCCTCATGTGGCAAGTATTACTTGCCTACCAGTCAACTTTAAGGGAGTGAGCTCGGGTTTTTCGTGATCTTATTTTGGTGGGGGCGAAATTCCTGAAACATTGTCAGCTGTTGTCGCATCTTAGCAAAAACTAAATTACCATAAAGATGCCCAAGTGTTTGTCCTAAGACACGGCATGATGAGGCAAAGGATCTGCTGATAAAATGCTAATCATGGCAACAATGTTGGCTTACTTGCCACTACAACAAGAAAGTATCCATCCAAGTTGGGAATTTTTTTTATGATTTTTTTCGGTGGTTGTTGTTTGAGCAGAAAAAACTCCTTGAACAACTTTTGCACTTTCGCTTAACACAAGTTTGGAGTTTTTTTTAGCTTTGAATCGGGTAGCATGACTTAGTTGGTCAACGAGGAAAATGTCTATTTTATTTGAGGTCTTAAGGTTTATTTTCTCGTCTTCATGGTAAGTCAAAAGTAGTTTGAAAAGTGAGTTTACCATGCAGAGAACAAAAGTGGACTTAAACTTTTAAAAATCAGTACCTACCTGTAAATACAACCTTCTCATTTTTGGAAAAACAGAAAATATTTTGTTTTACATTTAATTTATGGGCTTAAAAACCTTTCATATAAAATGAATATAAAAAATATTTTAAATATCATGATACTTTGCTTAAAAATAGAATTTCAGAATAATATTTAAATATCAAAGAAAGGGTATAAAGATTTCGATGTAAGCGTGGCCCTTTCCTTTTCCTTCCTCTCGCTCTTTTGTGAAACATTTTTGATTAGCTTCAAGTTCAGAACAAGGAAAAGGGGCTGGGAGGTCGTGGACATCGAATGCGGGAGGGTAGGTGTTTTAATTTTTGTTTAAACTTGGTCGGGAAAACACCTTGGGGCATCTGCTTGGGTCGAGTGTCTCTTTGTGGCTTTGACAGCCTTTGTTTTTGGGTGGGTGTGGGTGTGTGTGTTTTGGAGAAAGGCATCATCATCATCATATATCCTTGTTAATTTGTCTAGAGGGTTGATTTTTGGTCAGGGACTCGCGTCCATAAATCATTATAATGCATTTTGTTTGGGACAAGTTGTTACGGTCAAGTGCTGTGGTCATTTCAATAACGTATTTATCATCTTCATTATGTGTTTTAAATGGAAGATGATGATGGACAACAGCCATTTATAATGGGCAAGTGGAAAGTTTAATTTTTGTTATAAAAAATGTGAAATGTGAAGAATAGAAGTTTAGTATTTGTAATTTCCAGTAGTCTATTTGTATATACAATATTATTTTATTTCTGTGTTTATTGCAAAGATGTATAATTTTCACTTCTTCAAAAGCAACTAAAATAAAATGGAAAAATCAATGAGAAAATATTGAGTTTCATAGACAGCATAAATCCAATCAATGAAAATTCAATTTTATGCACAATATTTTTAAAATAATTGTTCGTGATAAAATATTTATTCACAAAACCCGGGAAATTGATTTAATTTGATAAAATGGGACGCCGTGTTTACCCACAACCGAATATAGCAATAAAATGTGAAAATTTTCACGTATCAAACATTATTCACTTTTATTTTTGGGGAGTTGTGTGCTCAATTATTCATTAAAGTCGATGACTGTGCAGTGAAATCGGGGGGAGTGTCAGGGCTTACGGATTGGGATTGCTCACCCGGACCAGCACCAACGCGCCAATTACAAGTGCAAATAGAAATCTGCTGCCAGCCACAATACCAGCATCATCGGGCTTCCTGTATTCCTATTCCTATATTCCTGTAATCCTGCTCGATAATACAGTCGTTGCACCCTTCGACACAAATCACATTAATTTTGTTCGTGCTCATTACGGACGAGCTGCTCGGCTTGACTGGTGCCGGACGCACTTTCCACTTTCCACTTTCACCCTGGCCATCGTGCCACTTTTTCCCAAATGGGGGGTCCAACTCCCTTGGTGCAGCGGCGAATCCACCCCTCTAATATCATTTTGCAATTTGCACTTGGCAAATAAAGGAGTGAATGCTGTGGCAGATAAAAACGATTCTCTCCTTTGTTCTAGCCCCGGGGCTACAAATGTTTCCCAGCCAGCTCACAGCTCGCAGCTGGCCAGGCCAACACATCCCAATGGCGTTTACATTTCAATGGACAAAGGCTTCGACTGGGGCTCCCCAGAAAAACGCATGCCACACATTGTTAAATAAATTATCGCCTACGCTTTGGAGAGCCATCGATGAAATCGCTGCCATTGAGTCTGCCTTTTGTGATACCCTTTAAGAAAATTGCATTTGATCTTGTATGGTAGTTTGATTGATCAAATCTGCTGATGAAATTTAATCTAAACAGTTTTTTGGGCTAGTGTCAAAATGTTATTAATTGTGGGTTAGAGTATTTTAAAAAGAAATGATTATAAAGATATAAAAACGCAATGTTATACTTCTAAAATGTCGGTTCTATCCATGCACCAAAAAAACAAATTGACCAAAAAATTATAAAAAGAACCCTCATGTAACTTTGGTTTACATATTGGGGTATATTGATTTGATCTCCTATTTATAGGTATATTTCTTATGTGGTTAGTAAAATTGTATTACCTTTTTATTCCAATACATTTGTATTCCTAATGTAAAATTATATTAATCAATCAGTAACAAATATAAAAAACAAATTCTAAAGAAAAACAATTCACAAGTTTGGTTGGGTACATTTTAAGTCGTAAGAACTTGAGGTGAACTTGACACCCACAGCAGGATTCTGAGACTGGTACGATTTGGGTCCTTTCTCTTCAGTTCACTCCCTTTGGCCTGTCACAAAGAAGGGTAAGTGGTGGTGGTGCAGCCAAGGTTGTGGGTGCCAGTGGTTGCTTGCGGCTTGATTGACATGCCCCCAACACACCCACACACTCGAGCACAGCCTCATTCACCCGATATGCTTTGTGACAAACAGCTGATTGCGTGTTCATCCTGTCTGACGTCCTGCATGTTCGTCTCGGCCATGATTTATGTTCGCAATTGAATTTCTTGACTTTTTCTTGGCCAAAGTCTGGGGGAAAAGATGGGAAGTCGGGGGTCACACGTGGCCGGTGGAGTTGGCCAAAAGAAACGCAGCACAAATTAGCTCATTTTCCGCTACACTTGCCTCACGTGCTCGTTAGCATCCAGTTCCAAAGGAGCAGCAGGTCATTGACACTCGACCAGCATCCCTCGAATCCTTGGACTCCCCCGACTTGGTCTCGGGTGGAGCCACTGGGCAGCAGATGTTTGCATTCTGCACTACTCAAGTTCAGAGTTCTCCTAACAATGCACAAGTAAAAAATATTCGTTTAATGGCCTCCTAAAGATAATTTGTACTTTGTTATAACCGCCTTAAATGTGCAATACTTTGTGGCTTAAATTGATATTCATTTATTTCAACTATAAAAGCAACTTAATTTAAGGATTACCGATCTAACAGACTTTTTTAAAAGTATCATAAAATAGATGGCTGTTATTTAAATTTAAAATCAGAAATATTTTATTTTTAAATATTTTATCTAAGTAATTTAATAAATTTTCCATATGAACTTCAGTTTTTAAATGTATGGTTAAGAGTTCAAATTCAGGTCCTTAAAGCTCTAAGCTTGTATCATTTATTATACAAATTTTTATTTAAAACCAATACTTTATTACTTCTTCTAATAATTTATATATTCATAAATAAATTTCTGAGAGTGTAGATGGCCAGCCACATTCGAAAAAGGAGTGAGGAAACCGCTCTTGTCACGTACTCCTGCCAGCTGATTGCCTCAAATTGTTTTCGCCCATTTTTTCGAACACATTTGACAGGCGTTTAACTGTGACAGGATAGAAGGGGGTGGTCGTGTGTCAGAGGAGGCAATGCGAAAATTCTTTCTTTTCATTTAATACCAAACTAATATGAGTCAAAGTTCTCTGGCGTAATATCGCTAAAGGTCCTTAAAGGATTCCCCTCCGTTCGCAGTTTCCTCCTTTCGGCTTAATATGAGTTTATTCTATGTTTTTTTTGGGTTGCCTAGCAGTTTATCTGCTTGTTGACAGCTGCCCAAAGGGAATTAGTTATCAAAAGACGCATAAATCCATTTTCATTTTACAGAATACTCTGCTTAGTCTGGCTTCTATTTCTTTCCACTTTCTGTACTTGAATAAAATATGAGAGGAATTGAAATTCGAGCTACATGCACAGGAGCTATTTACTTTGGTCCTTACTTAAAGGCAGGACAAACTTTAAATTAGATAAAATATATCAAACAAAAATGCAGGAACCTTATATTTCAGCTTAAAAGTATTTGCTATCAGTACAAGAATGAGCAGGTAAATATGTTTTAAAGAAATAGAAAAATGTAATAGAAAAATCACAGTTTAGAGCTTTTTAAACCATTATAAATCATCTTATGATCCTAAAAAATGATTTTAAGATTTTCTTTCCATTTACCATAATTTTCTGCTTGACTGGGAAAAGGAAAAACATTCCTGACCTTTTTTCTCATTAGCACTTTGAGTGACATTAATATTAAGGCCACAAGAGAGTGGAACAAAAAGTGCGTTCATCCGTTGCTCGGGCGACTTTTATGGTCTGCTTGTTAATGCAAATAGCATGCCAAGTGTAATAAAATTATTTCCGCTATTGTTTAGCTTTGGTTATTAGCCCCACCCACAGGATTTGCCCCACCCACCAGCCTGTTTTCATTGGCACGCGATGGGAAAACGTCCTTGATTTAACTGCCTCGAGATAAGTTCTTAGTCTTTGTTTGGGTTTCTTGGCTGTTTTCCTGTTTTGATTTTTGGCCTGGGCACAAAACAGGATAAACATAAATTGAGGCAAGCCGTGGAATTGGCAGCTGCCCAGGACACAGGCCAAAGAGCAGGACACGTGTTCGGATTCCAGTGGCATGTAAAGCTATGCCACGGGTCGCCGCCTCCCCAGGACATTCAGGAGCGGGACCAGGTCCTGTGGCTACCCCTGTCCATGTTTCCATATCGAGTATGTTTGCATTTTAAAATCCACCCTCGAAAATCGTTTGCCAACTTCAATTTCAACCGCTGTCATTTGAAGCGAATGCTCCTCCTCTTAGTATTCCCCCAGGGCCGTAGGATCACAGTGGTATACATTTTATTTTCATTTTATTTATTGATTTTAATGGAAATAATCAAATTGCAGTGGTACATTTTTTAATAGACAACCCCTCAAACCTAGTGGCCAAACGCCTATTCTGCATTTCATTGTCTATGTATGAATATTCTTGAAATTTTTTTCATTTTTATAATTTAAAAAAACATAAACATAAAATAATCATCAATTGCTTAGTTCTTTATTTTTAAATGAGGACTAGTTTTTGTAATACTCTAAGCTTAGTTAAATAAATAAAAATATTATTTTAAGAATTATTTTTCAACAGAAAAAGTATTACAGAGCTTAAGACTTAAACATATTTATTATAATAAAACTGTATACATACATACATGCGTACGTTTAGAACATTAAATTTGTTAGGTAATTAACCGACTTGTTCCACTGTTTAAAAGCCTGATACTATGGCCCTCATGGGAATTGACAGCGTTTGTGTTTTTGTAACCCCATTTGGCCTCCATTTTGCGCGCATTTTGATTTTGAATTTTCCACTGCACATTCCTATGGAAAAAGTCAGTCGAAGGAGCGGGCAGATGAGCCCACTTGTCCACCTGCAGATGGACAACAGCCAAACTTGAATTCGGATCGCTACATTCTGGATATTTTGTACTTTTTTCATACGGTTTTTTCCGTCTACAGAGTTTCTATAATTTTGTTGCCTCGTCAGATTGTTGCCTTTCTTCCCCATTTGCTGTTTCCCTCCTCTTGAAAAAAATTCAATCAAAACACTACAAGCGTAAACAAGTGGGGTAACATTGGGCTCGCATCCTTACATATCCTTGTTCCACAGCACTTCAATTTCAAGTGTTTTCTTTTCTATTTGAATTTTAGGTCGTTTTGGCCTTTTTCGAAATTTAAGCCCAAAATGTGAGTTTGGGGCGTTGTGCTTTTACGGTTATGCCTGCTTTATTATTGGTGCTGTTTGTACACCTGTTTTTCGATACTCTTGAAACACTTTGGCTCACTTTGTTGGATCAAGAAGATGGTTTTTGCTTGTATTTAAGATTTAAAGTGGGTTAACCAATTTTTAGGGTATTCTTTTCAGTTGAAAACGTGAAAAACTGGAAGTTTGTCGAATACTCACTACTTGTTTCAGATGTAAATTATTTGTTTCTAATTTATTTATTTTTGTTGCATATATTTTTCAGGGTAAAGAGCATTACACCTTCGTTGGTGAAGACATACGAGCTGCCTTTCACTTGAATTAAAAATCGCAGATGGCCCTTTAGGTCTTGCCAAATTTAAACTGCCGAGCTGGCAACTTTGCTCCTTTGGCTCCACCCCAAAATTTTCCAGAATCCCAATCTTCATCTACCTTATATTTCCGAGTAGCAGCTTGATACACCTAACAGCCGTGCTAAGTCCTTGCCGGATTAGGCTAAACGCCCTCCCATTCCGAGTATTCCAAGTATTTTCACGCGCTTCTGCGGCCTAAAAGTACGCAAAGCTACAATTACTTGCCGAAAAAATTGTAAGGATGGGTGCGATGACGCATCGAGGGGAGAATGTGTGCTATCTTTTGATTTTCCTTGATGTTCTTTTACTTTTTCTATCTTTATTTTAATCCTTGGATGAGAGTTTTGTGGGTCTCAGATGAAGCTTGTATTATGGTGTGAACTGTATATGATTTGTGGTTTAAAAACATGCTAATATTATACATTTGTTAGTCATTACTTAAAATGATTTTAGTCAGCATATGGCGAATGTGACTATGAACAAATATTTTATTTATAATTTGCTTATTAAGTTAACACAAATCAATTAAATAATTTTCAATAATAAAACAAGTTGTTAGTGTGTTTATTTCTTAATCTCTTAATTTAAACATTTTGTTTATCTTGAGTGCAGAGATTCTTTTGAATAAAATACTAACTTAACCATTTAGAAAAGGTTGATTTAAAGTTCCGAAAACCTGAAGTTTGGCATATTTCAACTACTTTAAGGTATTCGAACCCTCCGAGTTCTTTAACTTTTTATTTTTGGTTTTTATTACTGATTGTTTCACTTTTCTGTGGGAAAACCATCAATTTTTATTGTTGTTACGGCCGCATTTCGTTTTTACTTGTTTGTTGGGTTTGTGTTTTTGGATTTGTCTGGCTGCTTTCTCATTTATTGATTTTTTGTTTGAATTTTCAAATGCGAAAGAATTCTTTGTTTTTTCTGTGTTTTTTTTTGGCAATACTTGCGGCTATAACTGTGGCTGACAAATGATCTAAACTTTGTCGGAAAGTTTTTTCTTGGCGGTTGTTCTGCTTGAAAGTTTATTTAATCCAATTAAATAGCTGCCGAGCAAACTGTAAACTTCATTAGGTTTTTAATTTTTGTTGTTTTCCTCTTTCCGTTTGTCAAATTTGCCGTCTGCAGCACAAGGACCAAGTTAATGTCCCAGAACAACAGTAAAGGATAATGGGTGGGGCTGCCAGCTGACTTGTGCAAATTGTCATAACTGTGGGGACTTTTTGTAATTAACATCGCCGTCTGCTTTTTCTTAACCTGTTGGGCTTTCTCCCGTTACAACTGTTGCCTGTTTTTACACTTTCATGTAGTTTCCAGGGCAACACAGTTGTGTCTCTGAATAAAGATATTCTGCCTGCGATGCGAAGTTTTGTAACTTGTTGAAGAACCAAATGTGGCCAAAAAGATAATGGAATTGTTGTGCTGTTTCAAAGGGGATTAAGTGGGGTTGAAAGTTTCTGAAGTGTAGAACAGTTAGTTAGAAAGTAGGATGTTCATATTCATCCCTTTTTATAATTTTGAATTTTATTAACAATCATGGGCTCAAATATTTTTAAACAGATTTCTTTTTTTGACACCTTCACAGCATAATCCGATTAACTCATATTATGCAAGCTCATTATAATTATATTTCATGTAAACGTAATGGAGTTTTAAATAAGCTTTAATAGGATTATCGCACTTTCCGCACTATTTACATCGGCATATTTCTCGAAGCTCTTAAAACTGTTATGAAATCATTGTTTATATAATTTATACAAAAACAATTTGTATATATCTGAAATAGTCCGTTTTTCTTTATAATATTAAAAATATTACAATAAATAAGTAATAAGTAAAAATAAAACCAATTTAATTATTGATATAAAGAAATTTAGTTTTGGTTTACATATTGTAGCTTACTTCGAAAAAGAATCTTAAAGCCGTTTTTTTTTAGAAAAATAAAATTTAAATTAATTGAAAATTTTGTGAATATAACTGAAATATAGTATGAATGGAATTCTTTTTCTTTGATCTTATTCAGCTAACTTTCAACTGCAATTTCCATTTGACTGCGCCATGCAAGCCGCAGTGTTTTAATTGAAAATAGTATCCTGTTTGGTGTATTTTCCTCTGCAAGTTAGCGCCTCTCAGGGGCCTCCTTTGCCACGCCATGAGGCACATTCAACCCGTTCGAGTCGCCTCCTGCCACAGCTCTTTTTCACTACTTTGTCATAATTTGCAACTGCTGCACTACATCTACCACTGCCCCTGCACCTCCTGCACCAGTTGTTCTTATTAACTGCTCAGCCATTCTGAGTTCTCCAGAAGAGTTAATAGACTGTGATGGGGCGCACAAGGGGCGCTGCTAGGAAAAAGGGACAGCTTGACTATGCAACTGCATATCCTGGCTGCTCGGGCCGTGTCCTGGCCTGTTGTCCTTTGACTATGTCGCTGCATAATTTATGACTGCTTACTGGCTGGCTGGCTGGCACTCAAGCTGTTTTTTGTTAGCCAACAACACAGGGACAGGACCTCATGGCGGAGCCTTAAATCAGTTTGTAAATCGATTGATATATGGCCAGGTTATTTACACCCAGTCCGAATCGATGGCTTTAAGCGCCCCAGGTCTGTTTGGGGGAATTCTCCGCTGCTAACTCAATTATTGAACAATTTAATTTAGGCCTGCACTGCTTGACTTTCAGGGTCCGACTTCCTGTTGCTCCTGGCCATCTGAGTGTTCTGAGATTAACATGTCCTCAACACATTTGCGTGCCCCCCACACAAACACACTATACATTTCTAATCCATAAGCAGCTAATAAATTTTGGTCATGCATCGTGTGGAGAGATTTTGGGCGGAGTTTCAGTTCCATTTCCTGGCCAAAAAGGACCCCCCACTGGAGGGCAAACATGTATGTTGTTCTGGGCGTAATTAGTGAAATGACTGGAACCACCGAACCACTCCACAATTTATGATTAAAGTTGCCACGTTCTCTGACGCCTCCAATGAAATGCATCATTAATTTTAAAGCACTGCCAAGGGAGCGCTGACATATTATTAATGGTGACTGAAAGTTGATATATACTTTGTTAACATCTTTAATAATAATGTTATATATTGTAATGGGGGATAATATTCTTTAAAAATGATTTTATCATGTTCTTTAAAATGATTTTTAAATATTGTTCCCTTTTTTTTGTAAAGCAAGTTTTCGATAACTCTATCCATTGCAACATTCTATACGATTTAAAATGTTTAATGGTTTTATTTGAGTTGATTTCTTTAATAACTTAACCATTAAGTAGTTAACTTAAGCAAATGCTAATAAAGTGTTCTTGTAAATTAAGTCAGTTTACTACTTATTGATCTTTACTTCACTAAAATCCGAATATGATTTCCCCACTTATTATGGAACTATGTAAAAAACTTGCGGCAATCAACAAGTTTTTCTTTCCTTGACTTTTATGAGGCCAAAGAAAACGAAAGCATAACATCCACTTTACGATATAATTTCTCATAGCTTGTATTGGACGTAAATTTGGCTTTGTCTACGCATAAAACTTAATGGGCATTACAAAATTACAGCTGTTGCACGACCTCTGCCCTTCGCTATGGATATTACGTTGTTTATCGTCCTTATTTTGTGTGTCAACATTTATGACGGCAACAAAAGTCAATTAGCCATGTAGAAACGATGCTGTTTTTTAAGGGAATTCCAATATCCGGTATCGCTAGGATACTAACTAATTAGTTATTTGAAGCGTATTAACCATGATGATGAATGCTTAAGCAGTCTAGTTGGACACGAACGGAATGACATTTTGCCAGGGAAATGGGTTTGGGAAGGCTGGGGATTGTGTACAGCTTAGCGGAAAGTTTGCTTTTGGCAAACTTTTGGATATTTAACTGCACGTACATCATACATATAACAGCGAGATACATTTTGAGAGATTTAAGTACATTCGCTCACAGCAAAGGAGCAAACTTTAGCTTAGGAAGTCTAAAAAACAAATTTTTAATGAACTTCTATAATGTTTAAAACTTTTATAAAGGGTTAACACACTTTTCTAGTCTCTTGTATTACAATATTTCTTCCATTTCTTCGAAGCCAGAATACAGATTAAATAATTAATTGGAAACTAAAGATTATTAGTCATTATTAATCCACAAATGGGTTGTTATCATTTAATTATTGGTACTTTTGACTGCATTGTATTTAGTAAAACAACTTTCTACAAAGTTATTTGGATTTAGACTTATGTCGTTTTACTCATTTAAAAAAAATAATTTTAGAAAAGGGAAACTTCTCTAATTGGTTGCTTTAATTATTACTAACTAAGACTTAAGTCATCAAATGATAAAACATTTATCTCAAGCAAAAATCGATATTCCCAGCATCGTTTAGCCACGTAACCGCTTCTAATAGCTTGAATCCAACTGTATTCGAATGTCTTCTTAGAGTACATATTTGTGTGTGCGTGCTTATTTGTTTCTGCCGGTGCCTTTGGGCCATTGCTCGATTCTTTGTGCGTTTTCGGCTTATAAATTTAGTCAAAGCACGTAGCGTAAACTTGGCAATAAATCCGTAAGCCCAACCGTCCATGGACCGCCACCACCACCACCCCAAATTCCCGACTTACACGCATCCCGCTGTGGAACACGTGGCGTATTAACAATATCGACATGAGTAAACAAATGCCCAAGGGGGATCTGGGGAGAGGTCTCTCGATTGCTCGAAGTAATTTACACTTTTCTAACTTCAACTTTACAAACTTTGCTCTCCTTTGCAGGGAACCCACAATAAAAAGGCGAAAAAGTGGAACGACAAGAGAAATTAACACAAATGCCTCATAAACTGGCATATCTTGATGAACAGGAAAGGGAACGGAAACGGGAAACGGAAGAGCCACCCACCAGCTCAAGGACACGTGTTAAGTAGCCCTATCCATAGTCATTATCAGTTTGTGAACTGTGAGCAAACATGCCGAACCTCCATCACGTCGACTACAATCGAAAGTATTCCGCCACGGAAACGATTCAGGTAAGCTCCTTCTGCTCCGCCAATTTCTTTGCCATTTAAGTCGAATCGCCTGCTGGGCGAGCATTAAAAAGTACAACTTAAGTGCGATAATTAAAAATGAAACGAACAATTTACGAGTGCGATCTGAGGAGTCTGGCACGCGACCAAAGTTGTGGGCGTTCCCAGCTCTATCTATCCTGGCGATTTTTCACACCCAAGACACTGGTCATGTCCGAATGGAGACTTTACGTTTGACTTGCCCACCGACTTGATTGATGTGCACCGTCGTTTTGTTGTTTGCGCAGAGCTCAACAAATTAATTGAAGAGTTTCCGTGTTTTTTTTCGGCAATGGAGTGCGCTGGGCAATGGTAATCCTGGGAGCAACCCCCAAGACACGCCTACTGTCCCGCTAATTGCTGTCATAAATTTTGAACTCAACTCGCTGGGAAACATTCTTTCGGCAAATTGTTGTATTCGGTCGTTGAGGAAAATGGTGAAAAGGGGGTAGATACGCTATTACCAAAGGGTTGTATAGGGCAAGTTTGAAGATTGAGCAATTAGAGAAAGAAATAACTTAATGGAAAGCGTTCTTGAGGGAAACAAAAATTGTCTAAGCCTATTTCCCTTAAAATTCGGAACTTACAAACGATATCTTGGTGGTACTTGTGTTAAGTTCATGAAGATTATTTATTAAATTAATGAATGTTCTCTTGAAACTGAAAAGGATTTTAGCGAATTATATCCATCAATGAATATGTGGGGATTCTTAAATGGAAAACCTATTTTTCTTAAAATATAAGTGTGAAAATGTTAAATTTCAATGTCTAATGCTGTTGTAGAAGTAATTTCCCAAAATTTAAAAAATAAAAAATTATATTTACTTTATGACATATAATTTTAAGACTATATAAAGGGTGGTTTGAGGAAGGACAAGGCTAAATCTGTAAATGTAGATCCTAATATTTATAACATTATCTGGTAAATCATTTTAAAGAGTATATTTTATTCGAAACAATAGAATGGTGTTACTCTTTAGCTTCCATTTGTTTTGGTTTGCATGTTGTCTCAGCTTGGGCTCTTCCCGCGACCACTTTCCCCGTACTTTCCCCGCGCTTTCTCCCTTGTCACCCGGAATGAAAATCGCTAGAAACAACGTCGGGAAAGTCGTCTGTACTGGCTGCTGTTGCTTTTTATTTCCCAGCTGCTTTCGTTTTGTGTTTTTCCTCGTAGAGAACGTGGCTTCCGGATTCCTTTAGTCCTGCGTTAAAGCGAGATGGACATAAGCGGCGAAAGAGAAGGGGAGACTTCGTCTCTGAAACTTGATTAAGTAGTTTCCGCGTGCTTTTATTTGCACAATAAAAACATAACGTTTTTTTTTTGTTTCGCTAGAGTTGCTTCTCTAGTATTAAAGTTGGGTGAAAAAAGCGCCAGAGCAAAATGTGTGAAGTGGACTTTTCCCGGGGAATTGCATCCCTTGGTTGTCATGCTAGACGTGCTGGCTGTTGCTATTTAAGCCGCTATTTTTATGGCTTTCACGTTGGAATGATAACGTTATGACTCCATTGTGACAAGTCGCGAACGTGGTTTAGTTAAAATTGTCTGGTCATGCGGGATTATCTGAAAGGATGGTTTATTCTCACTCATGAGATAAGCAGCACAATTTAGAAACAAATAATACAAGAGCATGGGATATATATTTTTATTTTGATCATATCAAAAATAATGCTACTAAAATCAGTAAAATTATTCTTAGTCAGTTAAAAAAATATATTTTTACATGCTTTTAGGCAGCCAAAAAGATAAATAAATTTTAAGTTTTTTGATCAGTATTGATATATATTATATATATATCAAACATATGTCATATATTTGCTATAGCTTGTAGACAATTTGATCAACTTAAAACTTGCTGTTCAAAGACTTTATATGTTCAAAGTTAGAAGAAGTAGTTAGTTGATTTTGAGAACTAACAAAATTAAATTTGTTAAGTGTTGACCTTCTCTTAAAGCATTTCTCTTACACTTTTAATTGGTAAAATATTAGTATCGCTATGTAAGCCGTATGTTTTTAAAATAACTTTCATTTTGTTTAAGTATTAAAGAGTTAGAGACTCAACTAGCTATATTTCCGATCACCCATTTCTTCCCGCCTAAATACCATTAACAGCTTTCTAGTATTGCCTAATGGTCGTGTATCTGAACGTAAATAGCGGCCATATGCCGTGTTTTATACCCGCAGACGACGCGGCCATTAAAAATGATTACAGAAATGCCTTAGCACACCCGCCCACGAATCTAATTTCACTTTTCGCCGCATATGCTGCCCACTTGCAACTTGCCTTTTTTGGCCATTTCATTTTTCTTCTTTTTTTTGGCAAAACAAACAACATAAATATGGATTTCTCATTAAAATGCCAAAGTTATGCCGGCACGTAGATGGAAATGCTGCGAGTCCTTCGAGTCCTGCGAGAGCGGAGCCTGCGCATTCGATTTGTTTTGCTCTCCCCCAATGTCAATGTCGTGCTCTCTTAGCCATGTTCCTGCTCTCTTTTGGGCCAAGTCACGTGCTGCCATTGAAGGAATTTCACTGCCGGCTGGGTCGTAAAGGAGAGCAGCCGGATGAGATGGGGGCACGAGCATTGGCACTGGCACTGGCACTTCTCTTAACACTCAGCCAGGACGAAAGGACAATGTGACGCATTTGTCATGAAACGGATTTCCGGTATTGTCGTCGCTGTCTCTGCCACCCCACTGGATACCGCCCATCCACATCCCCACTTGGCTTTCGCTAGGAAAACTTGTTCAATTTTTTATGACAAAGCCGTGGAGGAGCAAAGAACGATGGAAAGTCGCAAAGAAAAAAAAAGTTTGTCGTGCCTGGCCGCAAAAGTGGCTATTTAGCATTTTAGAGTAGGCGAACATGACCTCAAGGAACCTTGTGCCCCCATTCACCGCACTCCTCTGATTCTTTGCCATTTGGGCCTCTGAATTTTTCATTAATTGTATTTAAAATGGTTCGCCGAAGAAAAAAGTACAAGTGGAAATTTAAATGAGCTAAATTTAACAATGATTACCGGTAATGGGTAAAATTTCAAGGTGGTAGAGATTAGAAACATAAAAAGGATACTTCTTAACACTTAAATTTAAAGTCCAAACGTGTTAATATTATTTCCTAACTGTTTCAAATTTGACTATAAATTTTGTTGTTAAATGTAGATGGTTAAATGAAAATGGTTAATATTTATTTTAATTACACTGTGCCGCAGTAAATTTGTACCCCGCAAAAAAAGATCATATGTTATAGGTGCAACAAATAGTTAATTCATGAATCCTTATTCTTCTTTAGTTTCGAAAATGCAAATTAGCGTAAAAAAAAATTAGCGTCCAAATAATTTTTTTAACTTGAAAAATATATTTTATAGTACATTCAACAAAACTCACCAATTATATTAATGTAGGTATCGTACAGTTGCTCAGCTCTTTAGATAAAACACCCTTAAATGCATTTTCCCTGTTTTCCAAACATGAGATCAAAACTACTACTCAGGTAGGTAGTCCTTGAAAAGTATGCAGCAATTCCCTATCTCACGATGCACCCTTAGTTTAATAATTCTAATAATTCCCAACTAGTTCTATCCTTTTTCGAGTGGTATAGGAATAGATTTGGAGTTGAAAGTTATCTTTGCGCAGAGGCGATATCGTAACCAATGAAGTTCTACTGAGGTGCGATTATTGCTAGTTGAAAACTTTAACCAATACCCCGCCATGGGGACGTGAAATACCGTCCACTACGGCAATTTTTGGGAGCCCGAGAGGGCCATTAAAAATACATTAAAATATTAGATTTACTCTATTAACATCCCAAAAGTAGTAGCTGCTGAACTCAGCATCTTCTCTCTAAAGGAAGTCCTTAAAACGTGTTAATGAAACGACACCAAAGGCAAATCTTGATGAGTCATAATCATTAAGTGACCATATAACTAAGATACTTGGGATAAACTGAGTTGGCTTAAAAAGGATATGAAGTCCACACAAATGGCAAATCATTGTGTAAAACTATTTTGCCTCAACCATTAATTTCAGACCAAGCAAAGCCATGCTAAAGGGTTCATGGACATTAGACAAATTAAACTTAATGCTAACTCCCATTTATAGCCTACTTCAGCTAAATTACAATAACCGTCCTTTGCATACAAATGCCTGTTGGTGTGTGAATGCGGGAAAATTCCCCAAATGTTCCTGACCGAAAATTACTGTCGCAATTTATGTTTATGTGACTGGAAACTTTTTCCTCTGGCTAGATTTTTGTGTTTTTATAGTTCAAGTTCGACAGGGGAAGGAAACCAGATAAACTGAAACCTTTAACTTCTGTGTGAATTTACTACTTGGTTAGTTTTGGCTTTCGAAAAACTTCAACCGAGCCTTTTTGGTTTTTACTTTTGCCAATTTAGACACGAGAAAAAAAAAAGAATGCCCCCACACTGAATTCAGATTTTCCGATGCGTAACGTCGGTTCAACTCTAGAGACTGACGGGCTGGCTTGTTTTCCTTTTTATGAACTTAGCAAATGTAATTCCGAAGCGACCCATGACCCCGAACATATTTCATTTTTTACGCTTAGCCTACTTTTTGTCAATGCCGAGCATGTAGCACTGATTTGGATTGTGGCCTTTTCTTGGATCGCCTCAATTTATGCGTTATTTATGCAAAACAATCCCGCATTGATGAAGATGCCTTCGAATAAAGCCAGGACCGTGAGCCCTGGGAAAAGCCCAGGAAGAGATAAAATGATTCAATTAAAATTTATGGGAATGGCAAAAAGGAAGGTGCAAAGCGTACTGTTGTTGATACCATCTTTATTTTAGAACTGTTCAAGGAATTCCGTTTTCTTAAAGGCTTCAAATTCTTTTTATTGCAAATAAAATGGATTTTTCTTTAAATTAGAAAGTATACAGATAACTCTTTCGAATGGTATTTTGATTTAAAAATGTATTATCAATTGGCCCAGCAACAATAGTCGCTAGGCCTTAACAAAAATTGAGTTTAGACTCATTTGGGTGTCCCTCTCCACGGAAATCTTTAGTAAAAGGCGAAAGATTTATTCGACAATTGAAGAGAAACCAGAGTAATTTAACAACACCAAACGCACGGTTCTAGGTTCAGAAATGGCTAGAACTAGTTGGGAATTATTAAAATGACTGTACGAAGTAGATTGCAAATGAAAGGCGGTCAATCCAGCTACCTGGAAAAAGGTGTTAAGGGGAGTAAGGGAGTTAATTTAAACAACAAAATTGTAGGGTTGATGTTTATACTTTTTGAGGTAGATAATTGATATTATACTTATTAAACAATCACCTGTATCACCTTATGTTTATTTGGCGACTAGGTTTTGACAGCTATGCTGAAGAACATCAAAGTTTTGCCGAAGTACTTACTATTTTTGAATTCATACCAATTCCTTTGTTAGTTGTGTTGTTGAGTATTGTTGAGGTCGTTAGATTTGCAGTCAATTAACACTTTAGTCTTGGTAAATTAATTTCACCGAACAAATTAAATTATTAACTTTTATTGTTCTATATAATCGGGTTATCTTTTATGAAATTCTGTCTGAACTGTCATTTGTACCTATAAACATCGCTAGTAAATAAACACGATGATGACCTTTTTACTGGCTGTTGTTTTTGCTATACTATTTACAACTCAATCTATAAATGTACCAAGAGGTCGTCGAAGGTGCGGCACATGGAGGGATAACTGTTATATTAATAGTCAGGGAAATTGTGTAAGCACGCGAGGAGGTCCATGTGGCCTTGACATTTTGATAAGAGATAAATGATAATAAATGGCTTAAAAATGCAATACAATGTTAACCAAATATAAAACATTACTTACTATATTGGCAATATTGTATATTTTATTTTGCTGGAAATATTCTATAAGCGAAAGTGTGTAATAAACATCCCCCAAAGTATTCTGCAATTTTTGTTTTTTTTTTTTCATTTTTAAACCTAATAATTCACAACTAGTTTTAGCTGCATACGAATCAACTTCTTTGGTTTGTGCAGAAATAGTTATCGCTTCTCGGCCTTATGGCTAAGATCAAAGTGTAGTATCTGTTCTTATCAGCTTAACATCTGATAGTTCCTCCATTGGAGGACAACAAATGTTAAACTGATTTTTGGAATCAGACGGAGTGCTAGGGGCTTGCTCCACCTCTGTCGCGGGTTGGCCCGGTATTGCAGTACCGCCGGGATTTCGGCCCAACTGATTGATAAATGCTAATATCTAGGGAGAAAAACAGGACTCTATTGAGTTGTGAAATCCCTGTTGTTCATAGTTGAAAGCAATTCCTGTGTGGGATGCAAATTGAAAGGATTGTGTGTCATGATAGTTGTTTTTGCTGACATTGCAAGTGTGCACTTTTGGCCCAGGTTTGTTTTTGTTTTATTTGGGTGGAGACAAGCTGCTTTTCAGTTTTATAGAAAATTGTTTTGCCACTCGGTCTCTGTCAAGTGATTTGGAAAATTGAATGGATTAATTTTTTAGTCATACCGTTTTTGTTGTCTGTTGTCTCTCTTTACTAATGCTTCTAGACTAAGTTCTTACCGACAGCCGAAGAGTTTTCGCTGTTTTATAAGTACTAAATAAGTGCGATTAAAAACAATATCAACTTAGGGGACTTAATAAAATGTGTTCTGTGCTCCACAGGCACAATTTTTATCACCTCCCATAAGACTTTTACTTGATTTCGGTATTGTCAAGGTGTGATCTTCTACTTCCTCAAAAGTATCTGTGTTCGTTTTGGAATATTTTAATTTGTCATATAATATTACAAATTATAATTAAATAATAGAAACTGAATATGAATAATAATTGAATCTTTATATGTATTTATATACAGAGCTGACAGCTAATTAGCGCCAAGAGTCTGGCAGTTCCTTTAAAAACCATTACAAAATGGTAACTTTACTTTTATTAATTTTAATAGTTCATTGCTGCTGCTGCTTCTTTATTTCTTTAATTTGGTTTCAAACGCTTAAGGACAGAAAATGGTGTTCCTCAAATTTGTTAGCCCTTCGTTAAGACTCCGTCACCAAAAACTCGAATTATTACAATAACGTGTCTTGTATTTCACCTTTTTATTGAACATTTGGAGGTAGCAGCCACAAACTTTAAAAGGTATTAAAACAACAGCATTGATATCTTTCATGAGATATACTTGTTTGAGTATTTGTTAAATTTATAATCGATTTGCCCGGCAACCGAAGTCGCTAGGCCTAAACAAAAATTGAGTTTAGACTCATTTGAGTGTCCCTCTCCACGGAAATCTTTAGTAAAAGGCGAAAGATTTATTCGACAATTGAAGAGAAACCAGAGTGATTTAACAACACCAAACGCACGGTTCTAGGTTCAGAAATGGCTAGAACTAGTTGGGAATTATTAAAATGACTGTTCGAAGTAGATTGCAACTGAAAGGTGGTCAATCCAGCTACCTGGAAAGGGTGTTAAGGGGAATAAGGGAGTTAATTTAAACAAAAAAATTGTAGGGTTTATGTTTATACATTATGAGGTAGATAATTGATATTATATGTATGTTTTTACAGCTATGGGATACCGGCATTTTCCTAATGATGAAGGAGACGTTTCCGACCCCATAAAGTATATATATTCTTGATCAGGATCAATAGGGGAGTCGATATTGCCATGTCCGTCTGTTTCAATACAGTTTGCGAGCTTAGTTTAAAAGCTAGCGATCTGAAACATTCACAGTCATCCTAAAACATGTGTTTTCAAGTTTGAAAACCCCGATCGGATGTCTATATCATATAGCTCCCATCGGAACAATAGGGTGAAATCGGTCCAAATTTGATGTTTTTCAGAATATTTCGCGCAGTGTGTAAGCAATTGAAATACATTTTCCAAGTCTTATTTATTTACGCACATCTTGATCAGGGTAAAAGCGCTTGCCGATCAGACGTCTATATCTTATAGCTTCCGTAGAAAAAATTGTTAAAGGCTGCGAAAGTATCCCTTTTTTTCTATTTTTATATGACATTTTTGCAGTATATAAGCTATTGACATGAAACTCTGCAAATCTAGTTTATTTATGTATAACTTATTTCTTTCGCTACTTTTTAAATTTTAGCAATTTCGGCAAAGTCTGCAGGGGTAATAAAACTTCGGGTTGCCGTCCTCATTATTTTTAAATTCAAACCAATTCTTATGTTAGTTGTGTTGCTGAGTATTGTCGAGGTCGTTAGGTTTGCAGTCAATAAACACTTTAGTCTTGGGAAGCTTTGTGTGAAAATTAATTTCACAGAACAAATTAAATTTTTAACTTTTTTGGTTCTATATAATCTGGTTATCTTTTTTAAAATTGTGTCTGGACACTCATTTGTACATATAAACCTCTTTCGCATCAATCTTTTTAACAGAGTGCCTTAAAAAATCAACACGATGATGACCTTTTTACTGGCTGTTGTTTTTTTTTCTATACTATTTACAACTGAATCTACTTGGACAAAAATTGTACCAATAGGTCGTCGAAGGTGCACCACTTGGAGGAATGACTGTTTTGTTAATATTGAGGGTAGATGTACAACCGCCCGAGGAGTTCCATGTGGCCCTGAAACTTTGTTAAGAGAATAAATGGCTTAAAAATGCAATACAAATATAAAACATAACTTACTATATTGGCAATATGTATTTATTATTATTATTTTTTTTTATTGTGATATAACAACGAAATGGTAACAAAGATTGGTTCACTGTTACCTAACTGGGGAACTTAAACCAATCAGAAATAATAAACGGAAAAATTAATTATGTCAGCAGCACATAATAAATATAATTTATAGAAAAATTAAATAAATTGAGGCTAAGATTATGCGAGAAATTTAAGTATAGCATTACTGGTAATCATTAAGTCAAAACCCGAGCCAGCAGGTCTTGAGGATGATGGCCTTTCAGTCTTCTCCTGACCGTAGTGTATTATTATTTTGATTTTTTTTTTATATCCTTGTGGAGGGTGGACCCACGCACATACCAAGGGAAATTCTTTATTTTCCTCAAAGCTCGGTTTTGCTTGTTGTTTGGCTGCGATCCCCCATATTTATATGCCGTATCAAACTGCATTGCAGTATTCACGCTCATCAAAAGCCTGCAGGATGTGCAAGGCAAGTCTGTGAACCTGCTCTACTGTGCCATGTCCATGTCTGAAGACAAACTGGTGATCCGGAAGTAAATGATGTTGGCTAATAACTTCTCGTTGTCGTTGAATTATTTTGATGGAAATATTCTATACGCCAAAGTATGTGATAAACATCCCCCAAAGTGTACTGCAATATTTTGTTGTTTTTTTCTTATTTGTAAACCTTATAATTCACAACTAGTTTTAGCTGCATACGAACCAAGTGCTTTGGTTTGTGCTGAAATAGTTATCGCTTCTCGGCCTTATGGCTAAGATCAAAGTGTAGTATCTGTTCTTATCAGCTTAACATCTGATAGTTCCTCCATTGGAGGACAACAAATGTTAAACTGATTTTTGGAATCAGACGGAGTGCTAGGGGCTTGCTCCACCTCTGTCGCGGGTTGGCCCGGTATTGCAGTACCGCCGGGATTTCGGCCCAACTGATTGATAAATTTTACCATTTGTGGAAAACACTTTTCTTTATTGAGTTGTGAAATCCTTCCTTTTCCATCGTTGAAACAAATTCCTGTCTAACATGCAAATTCGAAGGATGTCTGTCATGATAGTTTCTTGCTGACATTGCCAACGAGTCCTTGCCGTTGCTCCGGCTTGGCTACTTTTGGGCGGAGACAAGCTTCTTTTAAGTTTCAGTCCTTCGGAAATTGTTTTGTCGTTCGTCGTTGTCAAGTGATTTGGAAAATTGAATTGATTAATTGTTTTGAACTGCGGGCTGGCTGGCTAAACTGTATTGATTGCCCCCAATCAGAAACTTTAAGAATCAAAATACTTTTTATTGAAAAGTTTAATGATTTTTTAGCTTTCGGTGCTCATTTTGATAAGCCGCCGAGCCCAATAAGAGAACAAAATTTATATATAACCTGCAAAAGAAAGAAGACTTTATAAAAATAGGTTAAAAAACTGAGGGACTACTTTGCGTTCAAGAAAAATGTACTTTATAGGGTGTGAAATGTGCCCTTCACTGCGTTGCAAACTTTTGACAGAAACTTGATCAACGGTAAATTAAAAATTTTAAATGCAGATTTTTTGAGAATCAAATCACAAGTCCTTAGAGGTATGCCACTTTGAAATCGGTTTAAATTTGGCAAAGTTATGGACTCTGGAAGGCCAATTGGGAGTCACATTTTTTACAAGTCTTCGGAAACTTGGAAATAACTGACATGAAAATGGATCAAAAATTTGATCAACGTAAAAATGAAAAATTTGAATGCAGTTTTTTTGAGAATCGAAACAGAAGTTTTTAGAGGTATGCCACTTTGAAATCGGTTTAAGTTTGCCAAAGTTATGGACTCTGGAAGGCCAATTGGGAGTCACATTTTTTACAAGTCTTCGGAAACTTGGAAATAACTGACATGAAAATGGGTCAAAAATTTGATCAACGTTTAAAATGAAAAATTTGAATGCAGTTTTTTTGAGAATCGAAACATAAGTTTTTAGAGGTATGCCACTTTGAAATCGGTTTAAGTTTGCCAAAGTTATGGACTCTGGAAGGCCAATTGGGAGTCACATTTTTTACAAGTCTTCGGAAACTTGGAAATAACTGACATGAAAATGGGTCAAAAATTTGATCAACGTAAAAATGAAAAATTTGAATGCAGTTTTTTTGAGAATCAAATCACAAGTCCTTAGAGGTATGCCACTTTGAAATCGGTTTAAATTTGGCAAAGTTATGGACTCTGGAAGGCCAATTGGGAGTCACATTTTTTACAAGTCTTCGGAAACTTGGAAATAACTGACATGAAAATGGATCAAAAATTTGATCAACGTAAAAATGAAAAATTTTAATGCAGTTTTTTTGAGAATCGAAACAGAAGTTTTTAGAGGTATGCCACTTTGAAATCGGTTTAGGTTTGCCAAAGTTATGGACTCTGGAAGGCCAATTGGGAGTCACATTTTTTACAAGTCTTCGGAAACTTGGAAATAACTGACATGAAAATGGGTCAAAAATTTGATCAACGTTAAAATGAAAAATTTGAATGCAGTTTTTTTGAGAATCGAAACAGAAGTTTTTAGAGGTATGCCACTTTGAAATCGGTTTAAGTTTGCCAAAGTTATGGACTCTGGAAGGCCAATTGGGAGTCACATTTTTTACAAGTCTTCGGAAACTTGGAAATAACTGACATGAAAATGGGTCAAAAATTTGATCAACGTTTAAAATGAAAAATTTGAATGCAGTTTTTTTGAGAATCAAATCACAAGTCCTTAGAGGTATGCCACTTTGAAATCGGTTTAAATTTGGCAAAGTTATGGACTCTGGAAGGCCAACTGGGAGTCACATTTTTTACAAGTCTTCGGAAACTTGGAAATAACTGACATGAAAATGGATCAAAAATTTGATCAACGTTAAAATGAAAAATTTGAATGCAATTTTTTTGAAACAGAAGTCTTTAGAGGTATGCCACTTTGAAATCGGTTTAAATTTGGCAAAGTTATGGACTCTGGAAGGCCAATTGGGAGTCACATTTTTTACAAGTCTATGGAAACTTGGAAATATTTGACATGAAAATGGGTCAAAAATTTGATCAACGTTAAAATGAAAAATTTGAATGCAGTTTTTTTGAGAATCGAAACAGAAGTTTTTAGAGGTATGCCACTTTGAAATCGGTTTAAGTTTGCCAAAGTTATGGACTCTGGAAGGCCAATTGGGAGTCACATTTTTTACAAGTCTTCGGAAACTTGGAAATAACTGACATGAAAATGGGTCGAAAATTTGATCAACGTTAAAATGGAAAATTTGAATGCAGTTTTTTTGAGAATCGAAACAGAAGTCTTTAGAGGTATGCCACTTTGAAATCGGTTTAAATTTGAAAAAGTTATGGACTCAGGAAGTCCAATTGGGAGTCACCTTTTACAAGTATGCGGAAACTTGGAAATAACTGACATGAAAATGGGTCGAAAATTTGATCAACGTTAAAATGAAAAATTTTAATGTAGTTTTTTTGAGAATCGAAACAGAAGTCTTTAGAGGTATGCCACTTTGAAATCGGTTTAAATTTGAAAAAGTTATGGACTCAGGAAGTCTAATTGGGAGTCACCTTTTTTACAAGTCTTCGGAAACTTGGAAATAACTGACATGAAAATGGGTCGAAAATTTGATCAACGTTAAAATGAAAAATTTGAATGTAGTTTTTTTGAGAATCGAAACAGAAGTCTTTAGAGGTATGCCACTTTGAAATCGGTTTAAATTTGAAAAAGTTATGGACTCAGGAAGGCCAATTGGGAGTCACCTTTTACAAGTATGCGGAAACTTGGAAATAACTGACATGAAAATGGGTCGAAAATTTGATCAACGTTAAAATGAAAAATTTGTATGTAGTTTTTTTGAGAATCGAAACAGAAGTTTTTAGAGGTATGCCACTTTGAAATCGGTTTAAGTTTGCCAAAGTTATGGACTCTGGAAGGCCAATTGGGAGGCATATTTTTACAAGTCTTCGGAAACTTGGAAATAACTGACATGAAAATGGGTCAAAAATTTGATCAACGTTAAAATGAAAAATTTGAATGCAGTTTTTTTGAGAATCGAAACAGAAGTTTTTAGAGGTATGCCACTTTGAAATCGGTTTAAGTTTGCCAAAGTTATGGACTCTGGAAGGCCAATTGGGAGTCACATTTTTTACAAGTCTTCGGAAACTTGGAACTTGACATGAAAATGGGTCAAAAATTTGATCAACGTTAAAATGAAAAATTTGAATGCAGTTTTTTTGAGAATCGAAAGAGAAGTCTTTAGAGGTGTGCCACTTTGAAATCGGTTTAAATTTGGCAAAGTTATGGACTCTGGAAGGCCAATTGGGAGTCACATTTTTTACAAGTCTTCGGAAACTTGGAAATAACTGACATGAAAATGGGTCAAAAATTTGATCAACGTTTAAAATGAAAAATTTGAATGCAGTTTTTTTGAGAATCAAATCACAAGTCCTTAGAGGTATGCCACTTTGAAATCGGTTTAAATTTGGCAAAGTTATGGACTCTGGAAGGCCAACTGGGAGTCACATTTTTTACAAGTCTTCGGAAACTTGGAAATAACTGACATGAAAATGGATCAAAAATTTGATCAACGTTAAAATGAAAAATTTGAATGCAATTTTTTTGAAACAGAAGTCTTTAGAGGTATGCCACTTTGAAATCGGTTTAAATTTGGCAAAGTTATGGACTCTGGAAGGCCAATTGGGAGTCACATTTTTTACAAGTCTATGGAAACTTGGAAATATTTGACATGAAAATGGGTCAAAAATTTGATCAACGTTAAAATGAAAAATTTGAATGCAGTTTTTTTGAGAATCGAAACAGAAGTTTTTAGAGGTATGCCACTTTGAAATCGGTTTAAGTTTGCCAAAGTTATGGACTCTGGAAGGCCAATTGGGAGTCACATTTTTTACAAGTCTTCGGAAACTTGGAAATAACTGACATGAAAATGGGTCGAAAATTTGATCAACGTTAAAATGGAAAATTTGAATGCAGTTTTTTTGAGAATCGAAACAGAAGTCTTTAGAGGTATGCCACTTTGAAATCGGTTTAAATTTGAAAAAGTTATGGACTCAGGAAGTCCAATTGGGAGTCACCTTTTACAAGTATGCGGAAACTTGGAAATAACTGACATGAAAATGGGTCGAAAATTTGATCAACGTTAAAATGAAAAATTTTAATGTAGTTTTTTTGAGAATCGAAACAGAAGTCTTTAGAGGTATGCCACTTTGAAATCGGTTTAAATTTGAAAAAGTTATGGACTCAGGAAGTCTAATTGGGAGTCACCTTTTTACAAGTCTTCGGAAACTTGGAAATAACTGACATGAAAATGGGTCGAAAATTTGATCAACGTTAAAATGAAAAATTTGAATGTAGTTTTTTTGAGAATCGAAACAGAAGTCTTTAGAGGTATGCCACTTTGAAATCGGTTTAAATTTGAAAAAGTTATGGACTCAGGAAGGCCAATTGGGAGTCACCTTTTACAAGTATGCGGAAACTTGGAAATAACTGACATGAAAATGGGTCGAAAATTTGATCAACGTTAAAATGAAAAATTTGTATGTAGTTTTTTTGAGAATCGAAACAGAAGTTTTTAGAGGTATGCCACTTTGAAATCGGTTTAAGTTTGCCAAAGTTATGGACTCTGGAAGGCCAATTGGGAGGCATATTTTTTACAAGTCTTCGGAAACTTGGAAATAACTGACATGAAAATGGGTCGAAAATTTGATCAACGTTAAAATGAAAAATTTGAATGCAGTTTTTTTGAGAATCGAAACAGAAGTTTTTAGAGGTATGCCACTTTGAAATCGGTTTAAGTTTGCCAAAGTTATGGACTCTGGAAGGCCAATTGGGAGTCACATTTTTTACAAGTCTTCGGAAACTTGGAAATAACTGACATGAAAATGGGTCAAAAATTTGATCAACGTTAAAATGAAAAATTTGAATGCAGTTTTTTTGAGAATCGAAACAGAAGTTTTTAGAGGTATGCCACTTTGAAATCGGTTTAAGTTTGCCAAAGTTATGGACTCTGGAAGGCCAATTGGGAGTCACATTTTTTACAAGTCTTCGGAAACTTGGAACTTGACATGAAAATGGGTCAAAAATTTGATCAACGTTAAAATGAAAAATTTGAATGCAGTTTTTTTGAGAATCGAAAGAGAAGTCTTTAGAGGTGTGCCACTTTGAAATCGGTTTAAATTTGGCAAAGTTATGGACTCTGGAAGGCCAATTGGGAGTCACATTTTTTACAAGTCTTCGGAAACTTGGAAATAACTGACATGAAAATGGGTCGAAAATTTGATCAACGTTAAAATGGAAAATTTGAATGCAGTTTTTTTGAGAATCGAAACAGAAGTCTTTAGAGGTATGCCACTTTGAAATCGGTTTAAATTTGAAAAAGTTATGGACTCAGGAAGTCCAATTGGGAGTCACCTTTTTACAAGTATGCGGAAACTTGGAAATAACTGACATGAAAATGGGTCAAAAATTTGATCAACGTTAAAATGAAAAATTTGAATGCAGTTTTTTTGAGAATCGAAACAGAAGTCTGTAGAGGTATGCCACTTTGAAATCGGTTTAAATTTGAAAAAGTTATGGACTCAGGAAGTCCAATTGGGAGTCACCTTTTTTACAAGTATGCGGAAACTTGGAAATAACTGACATGAAAATGGGTCAAAAATTTGATCAACGTTAAAATGAAAAATTTGAATGCAGTTTTTTTGAGAATCGAAACAGAAGTCTGTAGAGGTATGCCACTTTGAAATCGGTTTAAATTTGAAAAAGTTATGGACTCAGGAAGTCTAATTGGGAGTCACCTTTTTTACAAGTCTTCGGAAACTTGGAAATAACTGACATGAAAATGGGTCGAAAATTTGATCAACGTTAAAATGAAAAATTTGAATGCAGTTTTTTTGAGAATCGAAACAGAAGTCTTTAGAGGTATGCCACTTTGAAATCGGTTTAAATTTGAAAAAGTTATGGACTCAGGAAGTCCAATTGGGAGTCACCTTTTTTACAAGTCTTCGGAAACTTGGAAATAACTGACATGAAAATGGGTCGAAAATTTGATCAACGTTAAAATGAAAAATTTGAATGTAGTTTTTTTGAGAATCGAAACAGAAGTCTTTAGAGGTATGCCACTTTGAAATCGGTTTAAATTTGAAAAAGTTATGGACTCAGGAAGTCCAATTGGGAGTCACCATTTTTACAAGTCTTCGGAAACTTGGAAATAACTGACATGAAAATGGGTCGAAAATTTGATCAACGTTAAAATGAAAAATTTGAATGTAGTTTTTTTGAGAATCGAAACAGAAGTCTTTAGAGGTATGCCACTTTGAAACCGGTTAAAATTTGGCAAAGTTATGGACTCAGGAAGTCCAATTGGGAGTCACCTTTTTTACAAGTCTTCGGAAACTTGGAAATAACTGACATGAAAATGGGTCGAAAATTTGATCAACGTTAAAATGAAAAATTTGAATGTAGTTTTTTTGAGAATCGAAACAGAAGTCTTTAGAGGTATGCCACTTTGAAATCGGTTAAAATTTGGCAAAGTTATGGACTCTGGAAGTCTGGAACAATATTGATGTTGTACAACTTAAATATTTATTTTTATATAGAAAGAATATAAAAACAGTCGCCATCTATATCCCACACTAAGCTAACAGTTAAGGATACTCGAATATTAGGAATTTTGCCAATATTAAATTTCCCTGTAATGGACAACAAAGGACTACAAGGTTTGTGTCTTTACTAGACAACCATTTTCTTCGCTCCAAAAAGTTTTTCCCGTTTTTGCAGCAAAGGACGAATACAGGGGAGGTGGCAAAACCGACTAAAGTATATTTTAAACAAAAAATATGGGCTCAGCCCCTTGAGCTCAGGTCACAACCGCAAAGCTTACTTTGAGTTATTTGCTCTTAGATTTTTTGAAGTCAGTTAGAATGGTTTTACATACTAGCAGTTTATATGTATGCAAATTTTTGGAACAAAGGCAGTGTTTTACGGAATAAAGGTGTTAAAAAATAATCAACTTAATTTGGTTGCAAGAGATTCTGTGTCACCCCGGTTATTACTCTAGTGGGCTTATTTTATATTTCTGACTAAAGTGAGTCTTACATTTATACATAAAAACCGTGAATCAGCGATTAGCTTTTAAACTTTATGTTTTCCACGTAAGATCTTTTTCATATCAATATCAATGAGATGATGATAAGAAGAGGCTGGAAATAGAAGAGGGCAAAACCCACATCATATAGACATTACTCATGAAGCGCTAGATTAGTTTTAGTATTGAAATCGAGTTTTCGGTTCCGTGTATTATTTAAATAAATGTGCACGAAACCAGCAGAGTACAACCTTTTTTAAAGGATTATCATGACCTGGAACAGTAATACATCAGAGGCCTTTTTTGAAAGTCCAAAAAATAAATGACTGGAGCCCAGTTATAAGTTTATACATCTTCATAAGCTCCACGTAAGCTTCCATTTCCGATCTCACGTCGTATTTACAGCTCAACATCTGAAAAAAGAACGTGTAAGTTATTGTCGTTCTCAAAATTGAAAATAAACTTTTACTACAATAATACGTGTTCTTTAGGAAGCAGAGTCCTCTGAGACGTCCTGCGAATGGAAGGTGCCAATTACAAAGAAACCCGGCCTGTGGTAACACGTCGAAACTCCACCAAGATGTGGCATGTACCGAAGGAGCCGGACTAGGTTATTAGCTTCACTGGCTACCGGTGTTCCGTCTCCATTGACAGATTGCAAATCTGCAACAAACAGGTGCCCTTTCTTTCAATCTGACACTTTGAAAGGCACTTAAAATAAATAAACTAATTTTGGACACTATTTAAATCTTGTAGCTCAAAATGTTGATAGTGTCCAAAATTATTTTATATCTTTTGAGTGCAGAACGAACTAACAGGTGGCACTGAAGTTTTGATCGTAATTAATAGAAACTAAATTGTATTTAAATGAAAATTCACTTCATGCCGCCAATGTTTTTGCCTTTGTAATTGAAGAAATGTGGCTTCTTGCTAAGAGCATTTCATTTGATGAACTAGAATTGTTGCTATGATTTATGCAAAACCTGCTGCTTTAAGATCCCAGGTTCGATTCATCTTTGAAATGTTTCAAATTGTTTTAACAAAAATTTGGCGTCAATAAAGTTTATATATTTTTTTAAAACATTATACAAGTGATTTCACTTTAAAAGCGACTTTCGTAGTGTAGATTAAATGCGTAATTAAAAAGCAATGTTTAAAAAGAGTTTCAACTCTTTGAGTTTGGCCTTTACCTAGTGTTATCTACGCCTATTTTCAATTTATTTCATCGTTTCCGGCTTTTCTGTTCTTTGCGAGGCTTTCTATCTGCGTTTTGCATAAATTTTCACTTTGTTTTTATCAAAGTCTGTCCTTAATTCTTCTACTCCCCGTTTTTTTTAACTTGGCTTTTGTTTTGTCCATGTGCCTGAGATTTTTCTATTGAGATAATATTTTGTTGTCGCCGTTGCCTTGTTTTTTAATCCTTTACCCATTGACTGCGACAGCGAAGGACCTTTTTTTTTGGTTGTGTTGTCCTGCGTCCTGGTTGACTGCATACACGCGACGCGACGCGACTCGACGGACATTTTATAGTTATTGCTCCGAAATTCCCTAGATGGTTTCATCCATTTTCTATGCTGTTTTGGTTTTATTTTGTTTGAATGAATGTGCAGGTCCGTGCTATGGAAATTGGGGCTCTATTGTTTTATAGTCGCAACGGGGAGTTATCAGTGCATAGACCTAGACACATGATGAACAAGTTGTGGAGAATCGGAAGAGACATCAGACTAAGAGGGATGGAAAACACAACTCATTTAGACGGTCTTTCTTCGGCTTTATTGGAGGGCTTTTACTCGTATAGGGCACTAATCAAGTTGGCAATAATAAAAGAACGGGATCTTTAAATTGTTGTTAGAACTTGGCAGGCCAAAGAGCCACAAGAAATAGATTGATATATTGAAACTTCTATAATATGATGTATTCAAAATGCTATAATAAATAGATATTTTATAATAAACTGTATTAGATTATACATAATTTAAATACATTTTACGGTGCTGCAAGACAATGAAAAACTTTCTGGGCTTTTATTTTATAAAAAAAAACTAAGATTGTCAGTTAAGTTTAATTTTTGTGGTGAATTAAGATTTTATAGTTTTTGAATAATTCATCAATTGTGTATATAATTTGAATATATTTATTTTTAAATTAAATCTTTTAAACTGTTTCTTGAGTCACAATTTAAATCTTATTTACATGATATAATTGATAGAAATGAAAAACAAATATCGAGCCTAATAAAAAAATACCAAAATAAAAGCTAAAATTTTAAATTTAATTTTAATTGTATTTGTTTTAATAATAATTTCCTAATACTAGAATTTTTTTATAACGTGTTGACGTTAAAACCTTCTCATCATTAAAACATTTATTAAAACTCACAAAGGTAACTTCCGTTCCCGCCGAAGCCATATCCTGGAATCCCAAAAAAATATCCCTTGGCGACATTTCCCCTGTCCAGCTGTGACGTCATGAATCAACCTGTTAGACCTGTGGCATTCAACGATTCACAGAGCAAGGACCTAGCACAAGGCTAAGGAGGAGAAAATTTCCCCGAGACGAGAGAGGAATTCAACCCTCGTCCTGGACTGGTGGTGCATTGAACCGAAGCCGGCTGGCGGGCGGATATCCTCGAAGGCTAAGGTCAATTGCAATCGGCGCAGGGGAAAACCGGCGGCACTTCCAGTGAGCGGCAAATGTCCTTGGGAAATTTCCCTGTTGTTCTGTGTTTTTGGCTTTGCGAGTCCTTCGAAGTCCTGCCAGTGCTTTTTTGACTGTGGTGGCGCGCGCTTCGTTTTCACCGCTCGACGCACGCGTTCGCAAGGATTTCAGTTTGTCGCTTTTGCCGCATTTTTTACGTCATTTCGTGAGTTTGGGTCCTGGCCAAAGGAACTCGGCATTCTTTACCAACTGTGGATTATCATAAAGAAATGTCTTCCTTTTTTTTCCGACCGCCAACGACCAGCGAAAAAAAGTGAAGAATTAACAAATATATGTGCAATCGTCAAGTGATTTGTTATGCAAACGTGGCAAGAAGTTCGCGACACAGGCAACACTTTATGCATAGTAAATTAACCCCACTGCCGAACCCCTTTTAAACCCTTTCCCCCGCGACAAACATGTGAAACAAAAAGCGAGGCGAAAAAAATCATAAATGCCAGAACACACACTCGCCAGGATAAGCGAGTCAAAATAATCATAACCACCGCCACAGGACATTGTCTATGAATGTCGGTTTGCCATTTTGGCACCGCCGTGACTTCCGTTTCCTGTTTTAATGTTTACTTTGCTTTATGCCCGACAAAAACAAGTCCTTCTCTCTCTCTATCATGTGTGTGTGTTTGGATTTTTAGCTAATGTAGGCGCCACGATATAATAGATAATAAAATGTAACGTCGTCTTTTTGGCTTAGGCCCCCGGAATGGGAATGTTTCGTTTTAAGGAAGTCGCCTCTTTGACATTTGGTGCGTGCCCTCGCTCGATTATTGCGCTTGTGGGCATAATAAAAATCAGTCGCAGAAAATCTCTCGTTCGCCGAAAATGTATCAAGAAACGACAAGCCATCGTCATGCCTTAAATTAGATGGGATGATGTGCCATAATGAGGATCTCAAAGTGCGTTTGTGGGCGTTGTTGTTGAGTCAAATAAACAGGGTATATTAATTTGTACGATCTCGGGGAAAGCTTACTGTAGGATGGATTTGGAAAGGATTAGGGAAATCTTTATAGCCAGTTAAAGTTAAGCTTAATGTATTGAACTCTAGTAATGAAATCTCATTAATGGGAGCTGAAAAACAAAAGGGCATTTAATTCTTCACATATAGGATACATATTTAACTAACTAACTTTTTTGTTAAGCCTATGTATTAAAGCGATGTATTATGTATGCCTGATTAAATATGCAAACTTATTTAAAATTCAATTGAACATTAATTCATTGATTTAATTAGATTCAGCTTGTGAGCTTTTAGGCTTGCGCATTATTTATTCAACAAATTATTTCGTGAATTTCAACACTGTTGTCGTTTGATAGTTAAACCTAAGGTTAGTCTTAAAACGCTAAATGCTCTACAAAACTTTCAAAATTTATTTAATTTTTAAGCAACGTATCCTTAATACTTTAAAAAGGAATTCCAGGGTATAAAGATTTCATTTAATCCGAACTCAAATAAAAAGTTTAATTTTAGCTCATCCTTGAACAAAACATTACATATCCATCGGCATTTATTTTCTTCATGTGTGTTTGCCTTACTTATTATGCGTCAAGTGCTGCCGAAAGTGGAAGTGAACACAAGAATAAGACGTGTTTGTCTAATTTTCGGAAGCCAAAACTTCCGCGAACGTGTTGAGCAATATAAAATCTGCTTAAAGTTTGTTAACACAATATGTTTTACACATCATCTTAAGAAGGCTTTAACTTACCGCTTTACATTATTCATATACAAAAGCATATTTTTAGAAAATGTGTAGGATATGCTTTTGCCGTTAGGCTAAAGTATTATTTTATTTACTTAAAAAGTCTTATTTTCGTATATATCTGAATTGGTTGGATCCTGAATGGTGACCCCGTTTTTACTAAAACAGAATATTTAATTAAGCAATTTTCTTTTAGTTGTTGGGGCTTAAAAACATACAATTATACAAAGAAGACTTGGCAAGTTCAAACTGCATTAAGGATGTGGAACATACTTTCCGCACATATGGAGGCATTGAAGATAAATTCAATTTTCCACTCGTAGCAATTAAAGCCCCCACAGACCATCCAACCCCTCCCCCTTCCCCATCGCCTGACATGCGTTGTGTCCCACTGCGTCTGATATGTGCTCCTCTCACTTCCGGTGTAACCGGAAGTACTCAAGCAAGCATGTAAAGGGAAAAGGGCAAACAAATCCAAAATAAACAAAAATCATGGATACAAAGAATAAAAAAATACAAGCAAAAGGACGAAGAAAAAAAGATGCTGTGTGTGAAAAAGAAATGCTTACGAAGCGGAAATTAAGACCCACTCCAGTGAAACGTAACGTGCCACGCCCCCGAAAACAAAGCTGCCAAAAGTTCGTAAACAAACACATGTCTCGACTGTCTGCTCCCGTTTACTCGCCCCCCAAAAAAGGCGAACACCCCCTCCAAAAAAACTCCCCCAACTGTGTGTAAACAATCGCAAACATATCACATTTTAATCCGATGTAGTGGAAAATTGCGCCATGCGAAACAAGCTGCCAGGAAAATTGTTTTCCTCGCACTGTGAAATCCTGAGAATTGATTGTACGCAATTTTTTGTCCTTAGCGGATTAGTGAAGACACGTAATAAGTTGGAAATGTCTTCTCCGCTTACGTAATTAAAAACACAGGGCGGCGAATTGAATGCGAACTGGTTGTTATCCTTGTTAGCAGCTTTCGAACCATTTATGCTAATGGCTTTCGTGCACCTGGCCAAATCCTTACAAATGTCCCTCTTGCCATCCTCAAATTGAATAGTCCTCGGTGCGTCCGTCGTCGTATGGTGCTAATTTATGAGCTTGAGGCGTGACCATATGGTTGCACATCCGTCTGCAGGGACACTCGTCCCTGTTTATTTGCTCAATTTATGAAGTTGAAATATGCTTTTGCCGTCCACGTCGACAATGACTCGGAAAATTGTCGGGGCGTCGCTTGGAAGTAACTTTAAATTAGTGTAAATTGTATGCGGTCTGGCTTATAAATATTCAAAGGTTTTTCGATTGTTATCAAGGGCGCAAATGGTGGCTATTTCACTAATGGAGAAACAAGTCATTGTACACACCCAACAGAACATGGGTACTTTTAGTTCGGAATTAGCTTTGTTATTTTGGGAACTATGACATAAGTGACTGAAAATTATTTAATCCAAATAAATGCAGAATTTTAATTTGTTTAATAATACTAACATATATAATTTTTATTTAGTCTTAAAGCAACTTTAGAATTTTTTGTTTACACTTTTATTGAATGCTATTGTAAATTTACAATTAATAAGCCATCCTTGAAATTTGTTTATATTTAAATGCATGAGAAATATTTCAAGGTGTTTTTAGAATAGTATATTTTATTCTTAACCAATTGTCTTGGTTAAAAATCGTACAGGAGTCACCAACAGTAAGCCCTTCAAAATTCCGACAAGTACTTTATTGGTTGCCGAATGACAGTTCTCTCATAAATATTAATATATTTTCCAGCTAATTTCGATTGCAGCTGACGCTTATAAAAATCTCCTTGATAAATATTTATAAATCATGCTTGAATTAACACAGGGCTATTAAAATTCCGCTAATGTTTACAGAATTTCTCAGGGTATACGAAAGCAGAGAAAAATCTTGTTTTCATTTCCGCAGTTAGTTTGTTTTTTTTCCATTTTTTCGTTTTCCTTTTCTCTTGCCCCCACCATAAATTGTCTATTGCTGTCATACTTTTAGGCATTTAATAAATTTTATGATTTCGTTGGTGGAGCAGAGGGGAAATGAGTGCTTTGCTTTCCTTTTTTTAATAACATTCGACGTAGTCCCCGCTGGTTTTTCGCTTTTTCCTCGTGTTCGCCGTTGTCCGCCTGGGGATATACGCCTGTCTCCACACTCCTGACTCTCCTCCTGCCTTTTCCCCATCCACTTCCACTTCCACTTCCACTTCCACTTCCACTACCATTTCCACTTCCACTTCTTCGAATTGCAAATATGGGTATTTATGTCCTGCCACACCGCTCCCGGTTGCCCCCCGAAGTATGCAACAATCTTTTATATGAGTTTATTATGTATGCTTTTGCTTGAAACACACAATTTCCTCAAGCGATTTCCGTTTTCCCCACTCGATGGGTCTTATTAAATTGCAACCGCCCCATTCCCCATGCCACATGCCCCATGCCCCATGCCACATGCCCCACGCCCCTCATTATCCACCAACCGCCCTTGTAGTTGGCTCGTTAAGTAACGAAAATATGATGACTGCTTGCAAATTGCGCTTTAATTGAATTGCACATAGATTCTGCTTTAGGATTTTCTTTTTGTTTTTGCCCTCTAGCTGAAGCGTTGGTTTCGTGGGTCCTTGCCACGCCTACCGCCCCCCAACTTGCAGCATAACTCAAAAGTCTTTAGAAGTGTTTCAAACTGTCATACGCACTGTAGTTCGCTTTTTTCTCTCTTTTGATTTTTGTTACAGGCTTTACCACTTTATTATACCCTATCTCAGAAAGTTGAGGTGAACAGATAGTTTAGATTGATTTCAAATAAAGTATTAGGTATAATTTTGATTAATGTTTATACTTAATAAATATAATTATTACAAAAATAGTGTTGCTTATAAAGAACGTTCAGCATTTTTAAAGGCTTTTCAACGAAATTAATAATTATACTTTGGATTAGTGCTTTTTAGAGAAATAAAATTAAACTTCGAAATTTTTTAAATTATTTAATAATAATAAAATTTAAACATAAAGTTTTCTAAAATAATGTGCGAATGTTAATCTGATTAACATGTCATTTTACTAAAGAAGGAAAAATTAAGATTGGGCCAAAGTGAAATAATATGTAAAGAATTCTGAAGCGATTTGAATAGATTCCTTGCGTGCAATAATAAGTAGTTATGATATTAAATCTTAAACTATTTAATAGTGTATCTAAAAGATATTTAAAGGCTCTCTCCTCAGCTAGTTTTTATTTGTGCATAACCATACTTATACTTTGCCTTTCTGTTTGAATAACATTTTAGGTTTGGTTGGGCTTTTGGTAGAATAAGAGCAGCTGAAAGAAAGAAAGAAAAGCGTGCACTTTTCTAAGTGGGCTTTGTGTGAAAAGGGAGTCGAGAAAAGTAATGGGGGGAAGGGGTGGCTGGTCAACTTACCAGCAAATCAAAAGCATTTCTAACCAACTTGGCAGCGAAGTTTGCACAGCGTGTTGAGCGCAGAAAGCTCCACTAAGGGAGCCGAGATTGAGTGCAAATAAAATGATGTCATGAAGTGGGTGGGTGGGCTAAAAGCGCCGCAATGCATGCTCCACTTTATTTCAGCTATCAAACTCGTAAAGTTTGCGGCTTGATGGCCCAGAGCAAAACGTCTGGTTTCTCAGTGGGTGGAACTCTGCGTTTTTTTTCCCTCTGCAGAGCTGGAAAAGCTGCAATTACAAGTTGAAAACTGTGGGCTGGAAGTGCGCCCAGAACTCAATGCACAAATCATGACAAGTATTTTGTCAACTTTGACTGCTGCCAGCTGGAAGCAAAGGCAGATGAAGTGCGAGTAACTTCAACCTCAAAGCAAAAGTGTTTAACTTTAAGTCCTGCCGCCCGCTTTTCTTGTCGGTGTCTTTCACTTTTTTCCTTCTCCTTTATGTGAGTAGTCATAGAAACTGAAAGTGTCAGGGATTAGGTGATGGCGGAGTAGTGCACTATAGTCTTCTGGCTTTCAGATGGGTTTGAAGCTTAAAGGAACAGATGAGGACTGAGACTTTGAAGCTGAGTTTTTAAATTTATTTGCTTTGGCTATGTATTATAAGTTCTGATTGCCAAACTCGTTCAAAAAATGTTGAAGTGTTTAAACTTTAGACTAACTTACAAGCACCTAATCTTGTTTTTTTGAAAAACATAAAAAATTGGCTTGAAATACTTCATAGACCTTAATAACATACATTTATTTTATGAATTATTATTTTATAAATCTCTAATTATTGCCATATAAGTTCTATCTTGTTTATTACTATTAACTACCATTAGAATTATGATCTCCTGTTTCTCCTATTTACCTGTTTCTGTATCTCTTTCCAATTAAATATGCGAAGAATGGGTCAAAAGAGTACCTGCTCCTTTTTAGTCACAGAAGTAACCCAAAGTGGCAAACATATTTATTACAATTTATCACCATCTAATTTGCATACTTTGCTCACGAAACCATCTCTAATCTGGATTAATCAACCTTGGAGTGCATTTCCCCTTTTCCCGACCCCTTCTTTGGCACTAATTAACTTGATTCAGTATTCGAGACAACTGCCATTGCATACTGCCATCTGCAATTCAATTAAAAATTAACATTTTAATTGCAAATTACTTTGTGTATACTTTATGGGGCGTCGCACAGACACCGTTGGAGAAACTCCACTTAAGTGGAGTAACTTCTTTTATATGCCACCTGCAGCCTGCCGGAAACGGAAGAAGTGGCAGTAGGAGCAGGAGCAGGAGCAGGAAAAGCTGGAAAAGCAGCTGGAAAAGGAGCAGGAGCCATTGGGACATCGGCTCATTTCAGGGCGTTTAATTTTATCATGCGCCAACAATTATGCAACTTGTTGGTTCACTGGCTCAAATGGCCAGGCGGTTTTCAATTTGTTGCCAATAAAACTTTTTCCATTTCGGTTTTCCCTCTCAGTTGTTTCCACATTGGCCCGGCACAATTGCTCTTTTCTGCGGGTGCCTCGTCATAGTTTTGTGAGTAAGCTAAAATAAAAGAAATTAAAAACCGTACAACGAAAAGTTTCATGTTGCTTTTCCTAGTGGAAACAATGCTGAGATAATCGCTTTTTCGGTAAACAGAATGATATTTGTTCTATTTATTCCTGTTAAATTTGAGTGGGAAGGATACCTGATGTAGTGGAAAGATACCTAAACTTGAGTGTTCAACAGTTATATTGTGTTCATTTCGCTTTACACTTAATAAATTCATGTATCCATTTTCTGTCAATTTGTTATTGATATCCCTGGCATGTTTCCATTGAAGGAAACTGAAGGTAAAACGAAACTTAATCAAATGTGAAACTTTAGTGAGCACTTGATATGCATTTTCCTATTGAATATCCTTTTCTCCTTTCATCGCACAAACATTTTTATTGAAGTATATTTATACAAATAAAAAGAGTTCCGGTGCTTTTGTCGGTAGCTAGAAACAAAAATAGGTATGAAGTGGTATAAAATAGGGGAAAAGGAAAACTTGTTCAAAATGTTTAAATAAATTTATAGCAAAAGGTGGAATTTATGGCTATTGTTCTTGATTATTTCAACAAACCTACGTTTGTTTGGAGATATATCTAGCTTTCAAAGATAAATTCTTTAAGTGAAAATGCTATTCTCTAGTTTTATTGCAATAATTTAAGATACAACGGAGTATGCAGTAATTTAATATGAACTGTTCACCTTTTTTGCATAACCCTTGAAGCGATGTCGTTCCTGTTAATTGCTTTTGTAGACAAATTATAAAAACCTCGACTTTCGCATTGTTTTGGGGCTCCCTGAAACACTTCAAAAGCAGACAAAACCACGAAGTAACCATGACCATGACTTTGCCCGCAACAAAACCCAAAAAAAAAACTCTTTTTTTTACTGACTCGCTGGGACAGTTTTAATTTAACTTTGACATGCATCAGCTCAAAAATCCAATTACAAAACACAAATGCAAACAGAGAGAGAGAGGCAGTCCCTTTTTTATGTTGTGAGACTAGAAACCCCATTAACGCCTTTTTGCCCTCCATAAAGATGAAGATTTATGAAACCATTAATTTTGCCCGAAGCGTGGAAAAAATGTATACAAATTTGTGAGTGAGTGAGTTAGCGAGTGCAAAGTGCTGGACCCATGGAAGCGGCAATGAAATCCTAGAAATGTCCAGTCAGGCGGGTAAACTGCGGCCGGGATGCTCTAGCAAACCGGATCGCAATGCCAACGAGGAGAATCAACTGGGCGCCAAGCCGAAGGGCCAAAGAACTGACAATCAGCAGAAGATGCTGCCACATCCCAACTACATGGAGTTGGAGTTCCTGGCCACGGAGCCGACGACATCGAGTGCGGCCTATCCGGATCTGCCAGTTAGCTATGCCACATGCTTGGTGGGTCCACCACCCTATCGGGATCCACCGCCGCCCACACCACCGCCCCTCTCGCAAATGCCCTCCCGGCTGCTCCACTCCGCCCCCAATACGCCCAGTCGGGGCAAGGTCGTGCTGAGCAAGAAGGAGCGCAAGGAGCTGAGCAAGCAGCTGGGCATCGATGAGTCCTCCATCCTGAGCAGCAGTGCCCAGTCGAGTCCCTACAAAGGACGAGTGAGTGAGTTGAAGAACTGCATTGCTCGCGGCCTGTTTGCCACCCTGCATCGCGGTTCGCAGAAGTCCTTGCAACAGCAGGAGGAGAGACCCACCAGCCAGGAGATATCTCCGCCACCGCCGGCCCCAGAATCGGCAAATAATAATGAAGACATAGCCGACTATTCCGAGAAGCTAAAGAATCTGCCAGTGAGACAACGAAAGGCTGCCACTTCGCACATGGAAAACTACTGCCTCTTCGATCCAGTGGACTTTATCAATGAAAAAGCCATGAGGTATCCTAGTTCCACTGTCCATGGCTTAAGGGATCCACTGTTCAGCTCCAGACAGCATTTAGTTTGCGAGGATGAGGATGAATTGGTGCCGGAAGTCATATACGACAACGATGAACTGGAGTTGGAGGAGACAATTATCATAGAGACTTCTGCGATGCCAGAGGCCGAATCCGATGCAGAACCGAAGAGGCCGAAGAGTCCAGAGATCCTGGCCAGCTTTGATCACCACAACTACTTTATCATAGAACCAGGTGATTTTTCCTTGGACATTGGCATACCCAATCCCTATACCAACGAACAGCTGGTGAATGCCAAGCTGGAGCAGCAGAATCTGGAGAAGCTCTTCAACGAGCTGGAGAACACTGCAAGTATGTCGAATAGCCAGGAGTCCAAGGACACAGAGACCACTTCCACTGCCCTGGTGGAGTCATCCACCTCCACCAATTCGGCCAGTTCCGCGGGCAGTTGCTCCATGGCCAATCCCGCCCAGCAATCGATGAAGAAAAAGCTGACTTTCCTTAATCTTTCGCCCTTTCGGAGTGGCAAAAAGTCCAGCGATAAGAATACCTATGAGCAGCAGAGGGCCATTTCCGAACTGGTCAGCACCGATCACATGTTGCACCTGCAACAGTTGTTGCAGCAACAGCGCAGGGACCAGCGATCGCACACTGTGCCCACGGAGTCCAATTACGTGCTGTTCAATCCTGGTCCGGTGCCCAGTCGTCATGTCCAGTACAAGATACGGAAGCCACGACCTCAATCGACGCACAGCGATGCGGACAGCGGATTCCTATCGCCCTGCTCCCCCGACGAAATGAAAGCCAATCCGGCCATCCTGGTGCTGCAGCAGTGCGACAGTGTCCAGGGTTATTTGGAGGTGAGTTTGGATTTGATTCGAAAAATATATCCATTTTAACAAGTTGTATTTAGTTATTAACTTTGTATACCTTAAAATACCTTAAAAATTCAAAATACTTTCATCTGAAATTGTCACTGACTCCTAAACTCTTAAATTCTCATAAAAACAGTGAAATACAAAACGTTCATACAATCTAAATAAGGATTTCCTTATTTAATTATAAATTTAAAATTCTTAGAGTGGCAATACACATAATACAGTTATAGCTTATTTATTTATCTTTCAAATAGAAAATGTTTCTTTTACTTAAATTATTATTAAATTATTATTTTATGTGGGACCATGAACCACCAAGAGTATTCAACAAAATATTTTATATTCGGAAGTTCCGAAACACCTCCAAAAATATGTTTATATAAATAAATTACAAAATTGGGAGGATATGCGACTTTTATGAAATATCTGACTTAAATTAAGTGCATTCGGATTTTTCCATTATTTAAGAGCTTTCAAAAAGATTAAAAATCTATTATCCCAATGCAAATTTGAGTACTAATGCTAAGATGCAGCCCAAAAAGTGCCACCATAATGTTCAAAACGTGGGGTCGCCTCATGGCTTACTTTTGGCGTTCTTATGACCTCCACAATATTCCCAGGGCATTTAACTAACTTTCATCCATTTCGCATATAATCCTCTTACCGTAATGTGAATCGCAGCATTAACCATTGGAAGCACCCCACACAGCAGGTCACATCGGCTTATCTATATGTATAATTTCGCATATCTTAAGCCGGTAATCATTGCGGGCTGTTTCCGATGTCGCACTTGTCGCCATTTGCCGGCTCACTTATCTTAACGAGCGAGCAACTTAACAAGTCTTATTATGCATCTTGAAACACCCCAGGGGAGGTGTTAGATAGTCCCTCACATCCCCCGCAAAACCCGCAAAACCCTCAACCCCATGGCCAAAACCACCCGCAAAAGGCCGGGTGAACGAACAATTGTCAACCCCGAATCGTTGGGTATAAATTATCAAAAAATACAGTGCATCGGGGGCACAGTGCATTGCGAATGATTTCCCCGGGCTTCGGGAAAAGGAATTTGGTTCTGCTGGGTTGCATCTGGCTTTCCCAATTTCCCGATTTTCCTTGGCCCCCCCGTCTCTTGTTCTTGTTGCCTCTGGGGAGCAATCAATCGTCGCGTTTTCGCTGCTCGCTTCATTAGTTTCTCCACCGCCGAACATTAGTTTGATTGTGTGGCCAAGTGAGGGACAGGTTGAGAGAAAAGCCGGGAAAGTGCCGAGCACAGGGAAAACAACAACCAACCACACCAGCTGTGTTTCAATCTTAGCGACTTCTCTTTTTTTAATGGAATTGAATTAAAATTGTTGCCATGGTGTTGAGTGCAGAATGGGGAAGTACTTACGTATACGGAGGGCCACATAAGCTTTTCCCTTTCCAATTTTCCCAGCCACAGGCATTTTCCATCATTTGCAAATTGAAATACGCGCTGTACATTTTTGCTTTGAGGCATGCTACCAAAAAATGCAAGAAATACAACCCTGAGCAAGTGCGTCCAAAAGAAACTCTTGGGGCGATTTTTTGCTGTCTGGACCATCTAATGAAACGACGACAGGACATCAAGTGAAGCACACTTTTTGGCCCACTGGAGTGGCCTGCTTTTCATATCCTTGTGGGCGGTGGTGGTTACCAGGATCTGGATAGATGGCCGGGCGAGCTGCAAATGAAGGTTTTTCGCCAAAAGCCAGGCATGAGGGGGTGTCCTGCAGCAAATGGGATGTAAATTGATATACGCGATAGGGGGGCACACCAGGATCAGCTGGCGGGCTCAAAGGTGAAATGCTGTCATAGCCTGCAATGGATGTAGTTGAGAAGGGAAAATTAGTTTCACAAGAGATAGTTATGAAAATAGATTAGAAAAGGAAATTGGAAAAAAATAGGTCAGTCGAGAAGGTGGCATACATTGACCAGATAAAAGAATGACTTTGCTTAACAAAATGTATATAAAATAAAGTACAAAAATGTTACAATAGAGCAAAAGGAAAGAACAAGTAGATCTTTCTGAAAGGGTTAAGAGTTAAATTAACATTTCTGTAACTCTTCTAAGAAAGTTTATAAAATATATATTTTATTTAAGTACCACAATCAAATTTATTAGAGAAAAATATTCTAAATCAAAAAGGTGTTTGCTCAAGTAAATCAGTTTTCCTTTTTACTTTTATGTTCTTGTTTAATATTTGTACATTTTATAATTAAACCCAAAAATTCCTCATAAAAATTATACAGCACAACTCTGAAGTATCTCATTTGTTTCAAAATTTTTATCGCCAGTAAAAACCAGAAGTTATAATCAAGATACAAACAGCTGCAGCATCAAGAGTCAAGTGTTGTAATTGTCTGCACAATTTTCATTGCGGACTTAAACCACAGTTTTCCACTTCACATATTCCACCCCCATGGCTCAAGTCCACTATATCGCAACTCCGGCTCGACTCCAAATGCCACTTTCCATCAAAGTCAAAGCAAACAAAAACATTTTTGGAATTTATGCAAACGGCGGCTGGCGCTTGCACAACCATAAATTACTGTCCCCTTCCCCTTTTTCGCTGCTTGGGAATGGTCAATGGGTTTTTTGGACTAGGTCTATGTGTTTGGCTACTGCCAGTTTTGTCCAAAAATTTTCGACTTTGCCCCTGCTTGAGCGAAAGTCTCAATTGCAATTGCAAATTGCACACAGCAGTGAGGCATGCAATGATGCAGCCGCACCCCTGACGCGTTCCTTGAATTTTCCCGGAGTTTTCCGCACAGCGAGAACTTGTCGCGAGGCGCTAAGCTGTCAACTGTCGGGCATAGTTGTGTGTCCTTGCCGCAGCTACAGGATGCCGCATCCTGCAACGCCACCGAAAAGGGGTGGCTCCCAAAAATCGTTTACCCTTTTGGGGAGGAAAAGTGGGTTGTTTTTCCGCGGGGGAGGCAGTTTCATCCCGGGGATGGCCATTCGCAAGTCGCGTGTCGTGCGGCCACTTTATAGACCCACACACACACCCTGTCTCCCCTCGAAAAAACACCACTGATTAGTCCAATAAGTTGTAAAAAGTGTCGCTACGGCTGCTGCATTCCCTTGGTGATTATCAGATGGGCTGCCTTCCGAGGGTTGGGATTTCATTTCGATAACTTTTTGATTTATGACCGGCAATAAATGTTCAATGCATTTTATAATTATGTTGCGCCTGCAGCGACAAATGAACGGAAAATGCCATTGCCATATGTGCGAAACTGCACATAATTATGAATTGGATTTTTACTTTTTTGCACGAAAATTATGTTTCATTTTATGCAGCTCGTTAATGCACTGTTATTATTGAAAGGGTATCATAAAATTAAATTCATTTTAAAGCTTAACTAGTATTTCTATGACTTTGCAGAGGAATTACTGTTTTTAAATGTCATTACCAATAATTGCTAATAGCAAAAAAAATAGATTAATTTTATACAGCATACAGTTTTAACTACAATAATTTAAGAGTATTTTTGTTCAAAGGGGATAATCAAATGAAATGGAAAATTTAGTTTCATAAGCATTTTCCATCATTAAATTGCGTAGAAGTTTAAAAATGATGAATAGGCACATATAAACTATAGAAAATATGTTCTTTACAGAAAAAATAAACAGCTTTAAAACACCAAAACCCTCCATAAAGATCATCAGGATAAAAGCTGAAAGCTGTAATAAAAAAACCATTTCAAATGGTTAATCATCTCAGCTTTCAGTTTATGGTGCACGTGAATCCATTTTCCATTTGTATTTCAGGCAACGGCGATTAAAAAATAAAACAACAAAAGCCTGTTTCATCCATGCAAACAAAAAACGAGAAATTATTTTCGCTTTTGCATTTAACAATTAAGCGAGCATGGATGTCCTCGATAAGGAACTGCAACTGCCACTGTCAATATTGTAAATGCTTCAACTCATTGCCCTGCATGTTTTCCCCAACGGACATTCCATTCCTCCACAAAAAAAAAAAAAACATATTAAGCTGCAATTTATAGAGAAAATATATTTTTTTCATCCATAATTATATTGGCGGAGAAAAATAATAATTTTAATGTTTCTGCATTAATTTGGTGGCCAGTGCAGTTGTCCTTCGAGGCATTTTCCAGCTGGCGGCACTGAATTATTAATGCCAAAGTTTGCTGCTCATGTGATGGCGACAGCAGGACAACGACTTCCCCTTTCTTCCATTTTCCAACTCAAAATGGGAAATGCGAAATGCCTTGCTTAAATGCACATTTCATAATTTTCCGGCACACTTAAAGTTTTCAATTTGCCGCACTATAAGCCACCAGTTGGGAAGTGTCCTTTGCTGCAGGCCTCGGGTTTTCGTATCCATTTTATTTACATGGACGGCGGCTCCGTCGACGTCACTTAGTGGCCGCATGCGGGACATTAAAGGCAGTCAGCCAGGATGAGGACGAGGACGAGGACGACGAAGGCTCCTCCTTGCACTCGCACTCCACTGCAGAATGCAGCCCTGACAGCTAAATGCGTTGCACTTATGCTTAAAACATGTCAGGCCGTCCAGACAGCACTCAAACAGACGTAGAAAGAAGCTCTTCCAGTAGGGACTTCCCCCAAACTCCCCCCTCCCCACTCCCCACTTTTAAATTATAGTTAGAGTAATAGACCGGCAGAAAATAGAACAGAAGCCGAAGATTAGGTTCTCAGGGGAAATGGTTCTCCAAAGGACTTAGCGAGCGCTGCAAATAGTTGGAGAAAAATATAAGTATTTACTGTAACATAAGGTCATGTCCTATAAAGGGAAAACCATTTCATTATCTTAAGTATGTTTTAAATTAAATTAGAAGGTAAATTAAATAAATAAAATAAATTTATGAGTTACTTAGAATACACAGGTGCCTTATTGAATGTGGTTTAAGTTGTATAAGTTTTCTAAAACAGTTAGATATTTTTACTAGTTACTAGTTTTTAAAATAATTATTTTCTTTTATAAATTTTAATTTTAGTTACAAGTCTTCGATATCTTTTTGAGTTACCTAAAATACACATTTATTTTACTGACATAACTTGTAGATATTTTTGGAGAAAACAACAAGATTTATTGAGTTTTATATGCATAGTAGCTTAGAGGTTTTACTGATATAATATTCAAAATGAAAAGCACTCCTTGTTTCATATTTAAGCAAATACATAAAAGAGAGTGCTAACTGGCTTAAAAGTTGCCAAACTTTTACAGTAATGTATCCCAAACGACTTGAAACGGTAAGGTAAACCAACAAGTTTTAAATTTAAATTTGCAATGGCACCGTCTGGACGGCGACTTAGTTGCTTTCCCTTGGCCAAGCCAAACATCAAGTCCTATGCATTATTTAACAATAATCGTGACAGATTTATAATGTCCCCAGATCCTGTTTTGCTTCCTGGTTTGCAATTCCCTATTTCTATTGCAAGAATGCATCAGACCAGCAATGTTGAAAAGGGAAAAGTTTCAGAATTCTTTTATTTTTTCCCCTTTTTTTTTTTTGTTGCTTATGGGATAATCGCTGGAGCGGAGCTGGGAAAGTTTCCTGGGCCTCGTTCCGGCTGTTCTGGTTCTTTTGGAAGCTGTGAAAAATTATAGCCATAATTTTTGGCCACTAACCAGAATGGGCAGGCTTCCACGGAGGCTTGCACTCGGCACTTTGTTGGCGCTTTCGGCCAGTTAATGCATATTTTAAACTGCTTCGCCGTCTAGTTTCAGTGGGTAACTGAAATTGCGCATTTTTGGCTTATTGGGAAATTTATTTATTAAATTCTACTTCAAGTCTATGGCTTGTTGTTGTTTGTGCAACTAATTAAAAGTTTTTGGTTTTTTGCCCTTGGGCCGGCACAGCTTGCATTGCATTGGCGCCATAAGCCCGAGCTTGGCCTTCGAAAATATGCAATTAATTTACAAGTCAATGCAGCCAAGTATGCTGAGCACATAAAATAATTGCATTGTTTCTGGCATTTCTTGGCAAACAGCAAAAAGATTTTCTCGGCGCAATTATTTACATTTCTTTTGGCGCATGATGCCCTCTATCCTCCCCATTTTTCCCTCTCCAGCTGTTGTATATTTGTGCATTTGAAAGGTAAGAAAACATGGCAAATAAATCAGTGCAAAATGCCGGGAAAGGAGTTTTCTCTTGTCTGTGATTTTTTCTTTTTGTAACCAAAGAAACTTGAGAATCAGAGATAATATTATCTCAGCAAAAGAGCTTTGCTGACACACTTTACATAAATGTGAATGGAAGTAAACAGAAATACTCTGAGGACTAAGAGTTTCTCATAAATTCAGCGATGATTGCTATTAGTAGAAGTAAATACCAACGAAATTAATAAATAATCAAAATAAAATCTCTTCTTCATTCTGTCACATGGATATTTTCAAATAAAATTAAATGAATATTTTATTACAACTTTTATGTCTATCATAATTTGAAATTCATTAATATTTTCCTATTTGTTTATTGAACACATATACCCACAAGTTCACTAAATGTGGGTTGCCCAACTTTGAAGGTAAATAAGCAAAAAATATTTCTGCAAGCAAAGTGAAATGCATAAAGATTATTTTGTACCTCACCTTTTAGTCAGATCCAGAATCCGTTTCGGGTTTCTTGTGGAAATGGCTTACTTTGAATTCAACTTCTTGTTGGGAAATGGCTGGCTTTTTGTGCAAATACTAATAGCATTAAATATTTATCATGGTTGTGCTGTCAAAAAGCTACGGCAAAGGCAAATGTCTGAGATTTGTAGCTAATTAGAAGAGACAACAACTCACAAAAATTGACAAGATGAATGGCCACAGACGTAACCTAGTGATAAGAGTTATAACAAGCAAATAACAACTGAAACCAAGGGTGGGGTAAATTTATGATGTGCACCCAAAATGTATACAACACACACACAACATATCCTCCAACTAGGGGGCTATCAATAACGATTTTTTCCCTGGTTCCCGCTGTTATTGTGCCACTTTGGGGTTGCGACATAAATGCCATAAAACTAATGCCCAAATGTGTCCCCGTGCAGAATCATTAAGGGAAATAAAATATAAAAAAATTGGCACAAAGGTTTTTGGAACCTCGAATACTCTTGGAAAGTTGTTAGGTAAAATGCATTTAAAATTTAATGACCACTAATTATCAATAACTAATGTTGAACTACACATTTTTAATTTTTCTGCATTTTTCACTTAAGGTTCTTTGACTGTCCAAGGGCATTATGATACTATAAAATTAAAAAAATGTTGAACATATTTTCGAATCCTCAAATTCTCTTGAAAAATTCTTACATAAGCAATATATAAAATTTCATTATCATAATATCTAATAACCAATGTTGTTAAGCATATTTAAAATTGTTGATTACACTTTTCAAATAACTTTACAAATTGTTTCTTTCTTTATTCCAAGAGCTGCCTTTCTTTGAAATTAATATACCCTTTCCTTTGTCAAAGGTTAGCCATATAGATACATTTGGGGGACCCTTTGTGAGAAATTAATAACCTGGTTTTACTGTATTTTCTTTTTTGTTTTGCTGTTTGCTGATCCTGTTTTTTTTTTTGCGCCCCAGGACGGGGTGCTGGCTGTTGGCTTAGGGTTCGGGTTTGGGGAGGATTTATTTGCCGGAAATAAATATTAGCCGCAGTCAAACACACTTAAGCCTACGCAGGCGACATCGCCGAGTCCTGTGTGCCATTTATAGTTTTACACAGGCTTAGAACTTGCTTTACACGCACGTACAGTTCGAAGGACCTCCATGATATATGGTATCAGTGTGTGTGTGTACGTTCCCAGGCGCGCTGATTCCCATAATTGATTCTGTATTGGCCTTCGATAAGGGTATGTTGGCCCAACGTTGGACCCAAACTGCATATTGAATTTCAAAGACTTTCCTCGGCAAAAAGAAAAAAATTCTCTCCCATCAATCACGCCCACTGAACAAAGGGGAAAATGGTGAAAGGGTGTTGAAATAAATTCCCAGCAAAGATTACACCCATCGACTAAACGTCAACTACACACCAGCTGTGCCATATAAAATGCAGTATGTGCCTCTGTCATAATCAAATTGAACTAAATTTCATTTAAAAACTTCGAATCTCGAACAGGAAAAGTAACCCTCCTGCCAGTGTTGTTTCTACCTGTAATAGACCTGCCGTAGACAACTCCCATCTCAGGACATTTGTGCTAGTCTAAGCTCAAAAATGATGCGGGGGTTCACATCCGGATGAAGAGGGTCGATTCAGCAAAGTATTCTAAAAAAAAATTGTTCATTCTATAAAAAAAAGTATGAAGTATAAAAAATAATACAAATGTTTAAGAATTTGCACACATAATTTGTACTTTCATAATTTGTTTAAAATTTTTAAAATGGGCAATTGATAAATAATATCAATATCTTTAATCGAATTTTCTTATATTGGCTTTAAAGATAAGCAAAATGAGTTTTAGTCTAAGCAGAATATTATCCTTATAATTTATAAATTGTAAAAATGAGTTATAACCAAACCAATTTTCCCCTTCTATACATTTATTAAAATCATGTTAGGCAATAAGAAAATCTAATCTAAAATTAAAAATATTTCATCGCTGTCAGATCTGTCAGAGATATGACAAATTACAAAGAAAGATCTTATCTCTCGAACAGTATTAAACTACCATCTATCATAGGATCAGTCAAAGGATAACTCCTGAGTCAACCCTCGCCTTTGCAACCACCGAAAAACCCACCGCAAAATAAAGGGGACGAAACAACAAAGAGCAATCTGCGGAAATGGAGTTTGAGCATTGCAGACGGTCGGAAAAACAGAAGCCTCACCTAAGGCGGCAGCAGAATGTTGCACAGGTTGCCCTGCCAACAGAAACAGGAACTGGAATAGGAACAGGATCATGCGGACATATCAAGGCTGTCTGTTGCAGTTACCCTGGAGTCCAGGCCACCCACCTTCCATCCGGGGCTTATGGAGTGTTGAATCATTTGTTTTTATGTAGCCGGAACTCATCCCTCTGGATTCGCATCTTTTTCCCGGCGACCGTAAACTATATAAACCGGGGGTTGTGTGGGTGGGTCGGAAAAAGGTCCCCTTTCTATGCCGATTTCGAGCCTTAAACTTGATGTGGAAAGTATAACAAATATTTATGCTCTGAGCTGTGTTATTAGATTTTAATTTCTTGCACCCATGGAAATGATTGCCCACCCTTGTCGAACCGATTTCATTCGGGATAAGGCGTGCGAATGTTTCTGGCTTGTGTTTGTATTTGCATTTGCATTTGCTTTTGCTGAGTGGGCGTGGATGGCTCAATCCCCTTGGGGGAGGCAATTCCCCTGAATTTTCCGCCAGCATTGTTGTGAGGTGTCATGGCCAGTAATTGAGTTTCAGTCTCCCTGCTCATTTTGGCATTTGCTGATGCAACTTGCAAATATTTGACTAACTGCCTTCGTTAAACAACATTTTCCTTCTTTTTTTTTGCGCTGGGGCAATGCAAATTTTCACCCAGCGGAACGTGATGAAAGTGCGGATAGAGTGTGGGGCAGAGAAAGTTTTCCACCCTCGGGGGGTTGTTCTTCGCACAAAATGACGTTTACCAAATTACATTATTAGAAATTGATGGTTCCGTTTTTTGGGCCAAAAAAGGGGAGAGGAATGCGGGTTTCGTCAGCACTTTTCCAGCAGCACTCACTGCGAAAGTGTTTCAAATGTTTTAACCAGTTTGGAAGTGGGTTGTCACACTTTCGAGTGGAGGGGGAAAAAAGGGTCAGGAGTAATGAGCTGGGTATTTTCTAACACCTCGTCGCATAGCTGGACTTCACTGCCACTGGCATTGCGAGAATTTTTAATAATATCCCCAAACCAACCGCATTTCAACTCAGTTTAGCCCCCCATTTTTCCAGCTTCTCGTCTGGCTTGGCCACATTTCAACTGTGCAAAAGCACCGCGAAGCCTCATTTCAAATGTTTCGTGGTTGAGGGATCCCCTTGGTTTTACTAGCTTACGCATGCAAATGCAAGTTTTTAGCTCTCGGGCGTCATTGAAAAATGCATTTGCACTTTTTTCGTTTTGCTAAACGGCCAGACCCCTTGGAATTTTTCTCACCCACTTGCAGCTGCATTTACATATTTTTTAAATATCTGAAAAGACTGTTGACGGCGTAAATAATGATCCGAGCTATAATAAGATAAAAGACGTATGGCTGGATAAGATATGCATCTTGGCTAACGAGCTTATGAAAGATCATTTATTTAAAGCTTTGTTATGAAAGGAAAAAAAATCTTTTATTAAAGCAGTTTACTTTAATATATCTAGTCTGTATAATAAGAGGTAGAAGTTAAATAAAAATTGGACCAGAAAAAAAGTGCTCTAATAGATCAAAATCAAAATGTTAAAATATCTAAACTTTTTATTTTCTTGAGAGCAAGTTGAGTTGCTGACAACGTTTCACAGATTCAAATATTGCAAATATCTTTATTTTACTCAATGCTTTAAATCAGATTTTCTAGAATATTTTAAGACTGCGAAACGGGAAAGTATAAAATATTTTTTGCCAGCTCCTATTCCGATTTTGAAGGCATAAATGTCGCTGAGTTTGGCATAGATTTGCATGGCAATGAGGGGGAAAAGGAAGGAACGGAGTGCCATGGATATATGTATAGATAGATAGGAGTGGCCATATCGACTGGCGACATATTGCAAAAACTGACTGTGGCATTTGGCATCCGTTCGAGTTCCGGTTTCGTTTTGGGTCCTCGCTTGATTTTTTCCCCGGACAGTGGCAATAAAAGTGGAAACGCCTGGAGTGCAGCGCCAGGAAGTTGAACTATTTCCATCGAGTCCAGCTCTGTCTGTCTGTTTGATAAGTCCGGAATGGAATGGTATGGGGATGTTTTTGTATCCCCCTAAACCCCCAATCGTGAGTCGCAGGTGACACTGCTTTTGTTGGGTTAATTGTTTGCTTTTTCCCCATTTATCTAGCGGCGAACAGGCGAGTGACGAAGAGATTTCGAGCTGCCTGCCTCTTGCACACTATTAATCAAGTAGATTGGGCTTTCCCGAAATTCCCAGCGGATGCGGATGCGGCTGCCTTGTTTATAATTAATGTGATGTGTGTGTGTTTCGCTGGCTCTATGCAAATTCCCCAGACGTGCTGTCCTGTCCTTCTAACTTAAGCTTTCAGCTTTTCGCCGCCTGCTAATGAAACGTCGTCATGTTTTGATGGCTCCTTGGCTTCTTTTATGCCGGAGCAGGCCAATCTAACTTGCAGTTCAACTTAATAAACACTTTCGGCGAAAATTGCAAAGTGCACCGATAAAGTTTTTCATTAATCTTTGGCCCCTCAGCGTATTTGAAGTTTAATCTAAGCCGAAAATTCCTTAGCCACACAGCAAGACGTCAGTTACACTGGGTCCGCCGCAATTAAATTGAATAAAGTTTGGATTATTTTCCGGAGAGAGGGCCACCTGAGCTTCCCTGGAGTTTTCCGCTTGTCAAATTGATATTTGATTCATGACCAGAGCATTTGTCAAGTCATTCATCTTTCTCCAGACTGAACTCAACTTTTTCTCCACCTTAATCCCCCACTTTTTGCTTCTTTTTCGTGAGTGATGAATGGACAGTGTTAGCAGTAAAGGCAACCATTGAGCTCGTCCTGGTCGTGATTTCTGGCCTCCATGGTGCACTCCTTGAAGTGAGTCGATCTGAGTATATTACCTATGAAAAACATTTATTGAAAATATTTTGGAGCTTATTATTTCGCAGGTATAGGATCCCTGTTGTATGTTTCTTTATAAAATAAAAGATTTTAATCTTCAATAATTAATAATTAAACATAAACATAAATAAACATAATTAATTTCATAGCATTACAATCTATTTAAGTATTTTATTATCATTTTGAAGAAACATAAACACTTTAGAAGTGCATTGAAACTGCTATATTAACTTTAATTTCTTAAAAGTTTATCAGTCTATTCCAAAAAACTGTTAAAATCTTTCTAGGCCCTACAACTTTAAATTAGAAACTAAAGAAAATGTATTGTTACTAATATATTAATTTTTGTCAGAAAAAAGTTCTTATTATATTTTTCGTAAAGTATTCAAAAGCAACGAACATAGGACATAGTCCAAACTATCCCTCAAAAACTACAGAGTATCTTTTCGAGAGTCTCACTGCATTTGATTGCTTATGATTTCTTACTTTAGATAAATGGATATATTTCTCGTTGATTTCACTTAAGCTCAGGCCGCAAGCCCCCGAACATATTAGGCTGTCCCGAAAGGTCCCTTTGGGTCGCCGGTTGTGCCTCCTCATCATCATCATCAGTGGGTCCTTCGAATCCTGTGACGATTCCGTGTTTGGTAACACGCTCACGTAATAAGCAAAAAAAAAAAAGAGAAAAAGAAAAGGGCATGAATATAAAGAAAGAAGCGGGCTGGAATGAAAGTTTTTGTATGTAAAGGTTTACATTTCATTCCTGCACGATTTGTCAAGTCAGCGGAAATCGTGCCGGCCTATCAGCGTGGCACAAAATTGAAAAATTGCTTTGCGTGTGGACGAACTTATGAGAAAGTCATAAAAATATTCTGCAACTTTTGCCTTGATTTGTGGTCGAGTCAAACGCAAACTTACCTAGGCAACAGTTATAACTTGGCCAACTAGCCGCAGGTGCCAACCGAAACGAATAGGTAAATCCTTCAGAAACCGAGCGACTTTTCGCAGCGGAGTGGGCTTGGCCTCCTGCTAAATTGTAGTGCAAATATTTCTGTTGCTTTCCGCACTAGCACTTGAAATTGTTTGGGGTTAATTAAGGACGTTTTCGGTGCCAGTGTAAATACCCCTGGTTCCGCCAACCACCCTTTCATTACCCCCTCCCCTTCCACCCAAAAAGTGCCGGGCAAATGGAAGTTAAAATAAACTTGTTTCCGATGATTCTGCTGGGAGTGTTTAGATTGTTGCTTGTTTACGTTTTATTTGTTTGGCTAAAAGCAACAGTGCCATTGGACTGAGAATTCGGAGTTCCAACTAATTGGTGATATGGTGAATTCCCCCAAATTAACTTGGACTTGCCATTTTTGGGAATAAACTTTGGAATATAAAAATATTAATTTATTGTATTTTAAAAATCTTAAATGATATAATTATTAACTATAACTAGGGTCTTAGCCATTTTAAAATGCTATTTAAAACACCATTTAAACCTAAACGATATGTAGCAAGATTATATTTTTTCTTGGCTTAGAAACGGAAATGATTTCTATCGCCGTAATGTAAGCATGCTATTATAATTTTTCCAGAACAAATTTGCGTGCTGCTCAGAAATATTTCAAGACAGAATTATATGAAATTAAGTCACAGAATTTTTTCGGTAGGCGAACATAAATTTAGGTAAATTTGAACTTTACTTATAAAATGGGTGGCTGTCATATTTATTTTTAATCCCCCACAGCAGTGACATTAATAACAACATCTTATGAAACATAAAACGGCTTCGCTACATGTTTTCCTCACTTCCCAGAGCAAATTCCCAAAGTGTATCCCACGAATTCTGTCGTTGTAGTCCTGGTGCGTGTTAAAAAATAATTTCCCTAGATAATTTGACAGGACAGTGTCCTCACCCTGAAACTTGCCATCTCGAAACCTCCGCCCATTTCCCTTGTTGTTTCAGCTAATAGAAGGCAAAGTTTGAGTTTGCCAAAGTTTTGACAAAACTTCCTTTCGCTGGATTGTTATGTTATTTTTTTTTTCGGCTAAACTTTTCCATGTTGTTGTTTTTTTTTTGTCGGAACTTGTTTTGATTTCATTGTTTATTTATTTAGATGTGAACGCTCGTCGTGTGTTGATTTAATTGAGCCAAATGTGTTATGAGGCCATCAACTTAATTGAGGAGGCGGGGAAAGGGCAGGCTGTCGTTCAGTTAATTATTTATTTTTCCGTTCTAAGGGGGAGTGTACAAAAAGCGGCTTATAAACAGGGCAAATACGGCACCCTAAAAGTATGCAGCGACAAAATTCATAACATGCCAATTGACAAAGGGACAAAAGCAAGAGAGGCGATGGGCTGCGTATTAATTTAACATTTTGCGGCAGGCGCAGCACAAAATAATAAACAAAAAATATGCCATGTATCGTTTAAATTGTTTATACAACTCGAGAAATGGTTTTCCCGAAATTCCAGACCCCCCTTTTCCCCCCACCAACCCGATTTGACAGGCTTAAGCCCAGGAACGTGACCTGAACGGGCGGCACATTGTTTGCCTTAACTGTTGTTATTATTCCCTTTCAATATTTGCCCATGTGTGTGTGTGTGGGAGGATTGGTGGAAGGTCCTGCCAAATGAAACTGGTCTGAATATATATATGAACGAGTGTTTGACCCACAGCTACGTCCGGTTTTGGTCCTTTGTCCTTCTGCTGTTGGTAAGAGAGAACAAACAGCAAAACAGCAAAATAGCAACAGGAAAAAAATTGAAAATTGCGTTAAGCCCAGCAGGACTGGCAGGAATATTTCTATTTTCCGGTGGACGCCCCACGCTCGAATCTGCGCCTATTTGTGTAAACAAGTGAGAGTGATTTATGCATACCCAAAAGTCCGCCCACAACCGCTCAACCTGTCATTGGAATAACGCCCGCCGAAATGCGTGGCTCCCAAAGCTCCAACTTCATGTCCTTGTTGACTCAGCCGAATGATTGTTTTCGAGTGTCTGGATTTGCGTCCTTTTAAGGCATAAGCATTATACAAATATCTGAAAATTTTGGGGGGCTGTCTGGATGGGCTTAATGCATTGCCTTTGGAACAGAAATTTTCATCCGGAATACGAACACCTAATATTCGTATTGAAATTGAAGCTGCGAAAGTAGACGTCTGAGAATTAAAGGAAAATTGATTTTAGAATACTGTATAAGCTCAAAAAAAATATTTGGCTTGTTTATATTTTAAAACATTTTAAGAAAACCCTTTAAAGATGATCATATAGGGTTATCTAGGACGGAGCTTACATATACTTTGTGTTTTCAATATTAACAATAATAATAAAATAATAATAATTTTCTTTAAAATTGAAAAATTTGTTTGATATTCTTATTGTTTTTTAAAGAAAGACCCGAGTTGTAGTAACTAAATATCTTGTAAATGTTTAATTAACATTTCTATATTCAGCCAACTCGAGTGCCAACTGTTTTGCAAGAGCATAAGAAGTTATTAGCCAATAACAGACCTTAATGAGCCGTTTAAGCCAGGACACAAAAGCCACTCGCCCAAAGACCATATCAAAGGCAAATAAGCGCTCATTTTAAGCCAAACCACATCACATACTCAAGCCGGCACTCAAAGTCACATGTCCACCCCCAATATTCAGGACCTCTGTAATGTAATCAAGTATCCACTCCACAGCCGTTGGAGTTGGTCAAACAGAATTACGTTGGCCAAAGCCCAACGTAGCCCCCAAATTAATTTAATACCGGGACAAAAAAAAACACCCAAACAAAACAAAAAGGGAAAGCCAAAGGGGGGAGTGGAGGAGTGTGGAATGGAAAAGAGTCGCCAGAGTCGGGAAACATTATAATAAAATTAATCTCCATTTGTTTGATGGGGTGGACGACCAGTCTGGCTCGGGTCCCGCTTTATTAGCATCCAACGAGCTACTGGAGCCAAAAAGTGGCAATTATTCATTTTATGAGCCCTCTCGCTGAACGTGGGGAAAGCATGTGAACCATAAAAATTAAAAATTAGCCCGTGGCAGCTCTAAGGGGATTATGTAACACGCATTCGGGCGAGTCAACAGGAGAGAGGAGCTGGGCCATGGAAACAGTCACCCTTTCACCGACGACGCTAAAGTCAAGAAAATGAATATTTATGCGACACTCGGGGGAGTCCCCCACTTTCAGTCCATTGTTATATGGCAAGCACATGTCAAAATTTTCACAGCTCAAAAAGGAAAACTGCTGCTGGCCAAAAACCAGTCGCTTGTATGGGGCCTTAGAAACCCGAATGGAGGACTTAGGGTTAAGGTGACTACAATTTTAATGGGTTTTGTCTTGGCCCCGGTCCAGTCAAGCTCGGTCGTCTATTCAAAAATTAAATCCAATTATCAGTTTAAAGACACTCGTTTGCTTCGGGGATTGGAAAACTCATATGCATGTCGGTGGTGTTAAGAGTCTGGGGCTGCCCAAAGTCCCAGGCCCAGTCGGTTTTAATGCAACAAAGTTTCGGTTTAATGATAAACTTTTGTTTGTACCACACTCCGTGTGCCCAAAGATGTGCAGAATATGGTTTCCTTCAGTGGGGCTGCAGTGAATTAAACTTGGAAATGTTGGGAGTTCAGGCTAAGCTTGTAAAACTAAACTTGAAAGGTTATTTCGCTTGGGTTCCTAACTAGAATTTGAAAGGTTTCGTGAAGCTCCAAATGTGAGTTTAAAAGTCTTCGGGTGTTAAAGTTTCCTGGTTTTCAAAAGGTTAATTTGCTTGTGTTTCTGATGCAAACTTCAGGCGATGTTTTATGTGTGGTTCTATAATTGGTTTTAAAAGTCTAGACCATCTGGATAAAGTTGTTTTTGGTTGTTTTTAGAATACATAACTCGTTTCAGCTTGCTTAAAGCTTAGTAAGTTTTTAAGAAGAGTTCTATCTATTAAGTTTTATATATACAAAATATGGGCAATACCAGAGCTGTAAATATATTAAAAGAAATATTTGAATACCCCTCTTATTGTTACAGTATCCTAATTCGATGATTGTTAATGTCAAAAACTTAAGCTCAATTTAAAGTTATAACCTTTTCCACATGTGCCCAAAGTGGAAATGTATCAGAAAGATTTTGTTTGACTGATTTGTTGGCATCCCTTGTCAAAAGGTGAAAACGACGAGGATCTATTTAAGGTAGCGAATAACTAAAAGATTTATCCAGGAAGTAGGCAATGCCTTTTTTTTATAAAAGGCCTGCAGAAAGGATTTACAATTTGTGAAATGGATTCAACAATTTGTAGGATGAGTGCAAATAGAAATACTTTCTGTTGTTGTTGCCTGACCCTCCCAAAAAATATTAGCATAAGTGCCCCGAATTCAGGACGAGTCTTGGGCTTCTGGGCAGGTTGAAAATTCAAGAAATGTAAATAAAATCAACTGCGGAAGGACAAAAAGGGACAACAATGGTGGGCAGCAAAAAGCAGAAGGTGCCGCTCGACAGGAAAAATATCATTCTGAAAACGCTTGACAGCCACTTACACATGTCAAATGCAACAACACCAAAGTGGATAAGACTAGGAAACCGAGAAAAAATGGGGGAGAAAAAAAGAAATACAAAGAAAAGGGATAACGAGTAGAACGGATATTAGAGTATTAGACAGGAAGCTGGCTGACATGGTTGGCTCTTCGTTTCTCCATTCTGAAGCCAAAATGGTCGCCAGATGGCCAATGGACAAAGTTCCCAACTGCAAGTAGTAGCCTGCCTTTTGTTGCTCCTTTTATTCTATTTTTTTTTTGGGCAGACCAGAGGAATTTTCATGGCATTAACTACACTTGAAGCGTAAAATGAAGCGACGAAGCTCATGGCAAATGCAAGGAATTTCTTAATATTTACCAGGCCAAAGTGGAAGGGATTTTGTGGTAAATGTAAAGGGAATTTCACGTATTTTAAATCTTGGCCCCCTAATTGCTGTTGATACTTGGCCTAAAGCCTTGGTAACTTAATCTGAGTCTGTTGCCGCTAATTAGCTTTCTGTTTCATTTTCATATTTAAATGAACTTTAATTGGGTTTCTTCATCAAAATTCTAATTTGCCCCGCCTATTCTTCCGTTTCAGGTAAGCCGATTTTGCGATTTGGTTTGTTCGCTCGATGTTGTCGATGCTAATAAGTTGTAAGTGGATTAGAAACGTATCAAAAAACATTGGACGAATGAAAGCATTAATTATGCAAGAGTTTCTAATCAAATTTTCTGAGTTGTTGTTGTAAAACAAATGTGTCAATTTGTAATTATATTATCTTTTTGGAGAGACGAGAAACATAATTTTATTTGAATAATATCTATTTCTTAAATGTGAAAAGAAAAATTAAGTTTGCAATACTTTTTTGTACCTTATTAATAATAAACTTTTGAATAAATTTTAAAAATTCTGCGGAGTATTTCTTTAATTCAGAATTACATAGGATAAAATAATTATATTTTTAATTGTCAGAGTTTTATACAAGGCATTATTAAATATATTAAAAATTTTTTTCACCAGAAAGTAAGTGCTTAAGTAAATAAATTTAAATATACCTACAAGCCCCTTTTTAATCACAAGTAATGCTTAAAGGCTTTCATATTTCGTTGTGTCGTAGTTAACCTGTGAACTGCAGACCCATTAATAGTCTCGATTTCATCATTGGCATGTGAATATTATTGCGTATGTCCATCGAAATCCCCTTTATGCACCTAGAGACAAGCAGCTTTCATCGCTCTTTGTGCAGTGCGCATTACGGGCTCATTAAGCCTCACCGCCGTCCTCATTAAATTTATACACATTTAATTGACTTTATGACCAGACACGGCCACGGAAGCCAAAGGAAATCGCTTGTCGTAGTGGCGCCTGTCGAGGCCATCGCATCCTAGTTAGCGGATCGTAAAAAACAGACATATTAAAAACACAAAATTATGCATACATACCTACCGTATATGTTATATGCTGCCATGTTGCACATAGTTCACATGCTCACGCATAAAGGCTTAAATAATAAAGCCAGCTGCCTCAGAAGCGTGCTTCATGCTCATAATTATGTGACATCCGACGAGCTGCCGCATGAAAGTTTAAAAATACCGAGAGTAGAGGCGAAAAGACGGAGAAAATTGCACAAAAAATGTACTCTGACATTGTGTCAAAAATACGTCGACTAAAAGTTACCTGATACGGGAAAATTGTTTTTTTTATTACCCATTAGTAAAAGTTTTGAAAAACTAATATTTGCTAATGATACATTGCAAAAAAAAAATGCACATTTTATTATTTTAAATTACAATTAATAGAAGTTAAGATCTTATTTAAGATTCTTTTTGTTTTGATATTTTAAAACAATTATTGATTTACATAATATGTCTACATTTTTAAGTTTATCTGGTATTTTAAATTTTGTGAACAAATTATTATTTTAATGTCAAAATCATGATGTTGTGACTCAGAAATTCTGAACAATTCCTGCCTTTAATATCATAACCGTCTGTTTTTGAATGGAAATATGTTCCCCCTGAGAAGTCCTACTTACTCCACAAAATGTGGTGCAATATATTCATGTATTTGACATGTACTGGGTACCACAAAACCGACCTGAGTGAAAATGGCCAGAAACTGAAACTGTCAACACATTGGTCTGGGCCTTGCAACAATGTTGCGGGGCAACATGCAAATGCCCCATTGGCCGCAAAGTTAAGAGGGAGAAATCGAGAGACGCAGGGCATATACTTGTTCTTGTCCTCCTTCTTTTTGTTTTATTGATGTTCTCGGAATGGTTTAATATGCTGTAATAATGTGTGATTTGTGGTTTATTCGTAATTTACGATGGCGGCCCAAAGGGTGAGTAGTTCTTAAAGAGGTCTTAAGTTGTGTGCCCATAAACTTCTTTCGCAATGGTCCGTATAAAAACGTGACACAATATTTGGAAGTGTTCGTTGTGAAAACTATTTTACGATTAAGTTTAAAGACTTAGTGGGAAAATTAATTATGCCGCGTTGTCACATGCTGAACCCTTTTTCCTTGAAAAATTATGAAATTATAACAACTCCTAATGAGAGACCATAAATTATGTCTCCATGAACTCAGATGGCTGAGAACACTCCTCCGCCTTTCCTTCCGCATGTGATCAGTCAAAAGTTTTTCCAGCTTCGCACATGGGTTTCATTTTCCTTTTTTATTGAAGCTGCCTCTCTAATAACGAAGGAAGTTGCCCTTCGGTCGGTGCAGTGTTGCAATTAATTATGAAGCACGTTGACAGTTTTTTTCTGTTCGGCCCTGCTCACAACTTGTCGCTATTTCATAACTTATTTTTAGCCACGAGTTTCCCTATTTTGACTTCGACATTTGCGTTGAACTTGACGCAATTTATTTTGTCAAAGATGCAGCGCCATCAGACACAGACACGCCTAGTTGAGAGTGTGGCACATGTTTTCCTTGTGTTATTTCTATAAATATACAAATACGCACAGTCAAATGAACTGGCACCTTAGCTGCCACTGGGGAATACCCAGTCATTGACTCACAGCTCTGATTCTACTGGAAAAAATAGTTGATTACTCGAATTATATGCAAACACTGATTAAAAGCATTCAACTTCCAGCCAGCTAGAAAAATATAGTTTTTTGTCCCAAAAACATAATTTAATATACAAATTTTTAGCCAATCTAAAGTTACTTGGAAACCAATAATCTAAATACAGTTTCGTGTAGCCAGATTTCTACCCATTAAAAATAAATAATAATAGAATAGAATAGAAAATTGGGTAAATCTAAAACAGACAGTTTTCAAGATAGTTATTTATTATAAACATGATTTGATTCGCTTAAAAATATGACCAAAAATAGTTTCAATTCGTTATTATTTGGTTCTTGAAAATCTGAAACAATTTCGAAATAGTTTTGTATTATTAAGTGTTTCTATATATATACAAGAAAATATATTTTTCAAACTTAATTGGTTAGGCTACCCAAATTCCTTATAGTTTCTCATTAGCTATTCGGACCTTGAACTTTATATGAGCAAAGTAATTTGTTTTCGAAACGATTTGCCCACTCTCAAGTTTGTTGACTTTCCCCTTTGATTCCCGCTGCCTGTTTGCTTATTGGAAGAATTTTGGTTTTGAAGTGCCCCTTGTCAGCGTCCTATAAATAGCTCCAAATTCATGTGCCCCGAAATGCGCTTTGCCGCGCCTTTTGTTTGTCTTTTGTGTTAATTAACATGAGTAGTTTACTTAATTAGGCGTAAACTCTTCGCGTTTTCCCTTTGTTTATGTCTGCAGTGGAATGGTGGTGGTGGTGGTGGTTTTTCACATATAGTGGATTCATAACTTGCAACACTTTAAGACCCGATAGATGACGCCGTTTTCACGCCACATTAACTGCAATTAGTCTTCATCAGTGCCAACGTCAGCAGTCAGCAAAAATTTGCTGTATTGCTGTATTGACTTTGGCCAAGCCAGAGGGAAATTTGCAAAACAACTAACTAGGTGGAGGGCCACTTAGTTGCCATGTTGTTCTGAGGACTTCTTTCCCCCAGATGCCCCCCAATCCCCAATCCCCAATCCGCATTGCCTGTTCCGTGTTGTGGTTCAATGTCGTGTGCTCCATCCTAGACGTCTCGTTGTTCTGCTCCCCAATCCTTGTCAACTGGCAAAATTGTTTGTAAAAATAGCGTGTGGCAGTGGCATAAAGTTGGTGGGGCACTCTTTTCATTGGGTATGCTGGCTAAAAGAGTGGACAAACTGCATATATTTAGATATTGTTGATGCATTGTCTGGGTTCAGTGGCGTCGAATGGAGGGGGTCTCCGTTTAACAATTGCTTTTGATGTAGACGAAGTGCTGCCAAGGTGGCATGAATTGTGTGGATGGTTTGGTTGGTATGGTTGGTATGGTTGGTATGGTTGGTATGGTTGGGACTCAACGGGGTCTCACGAGTGGCTTCCTATTAAATCGGTTGCATCGATAAACTTCAGCCTGGGTTAATCAGAAGTGGTCTGCGGCTGGTTGTCAAGTGTGGGTTTTAGAAAAAATAAAAATAAACTAGGGACAAATTGGCAAAATGCTAATATTGTCGTGCTTCATGTTTAATAAGGAAGTTTGTCGTGGAAAAAATGGTAAAGCTTGCGTGGAAAACATTTTATAAAGTCCTTTGTATTGGTTTGTTTTTTCCTAAATTGATATGCATACATTTTTAAAATTAAATAATTTTGCATGATGTATATATCGAAAATTAAAATTTATAAGAAAATTTACGTACTATATAAACAAATTGTATTAAAATCTATTTCTATAATGTAGTTTACCATAGTTGATTTAAATCAATGGAAAGTCGGATACTCTTAAGTCTAACTATTTTCGTAAAGATATTAAGATTAAGTTGAGATTAATTATGGTCAAGTCACTTTAAAAAATAACAAAAATAAGCTTTAGCATAGAAATACCTACAAATCTTTAATTTATGTGTTTGCAAGCAGCAGTCATATCAAAATCCTTTTCAACTCCCTTACCAAACCCAAGATTTCGAATATGCTTGTTCGCCTCTCTTGTGACTTTGCATGTTTTGTGGCTGGATAAGGAAAAACTGTTGCATGACTGGCACACAACTTGTAGTTTTTCATTGTAGGGGCTGCAGTGCTAATTTTACACTGCTTTGACAGTTGACTTAACAGAAAATTAAATACGAGCGTTTGGGATGGAGAACTTTTAAAGTGCTTCGGTGTGAGCATAGAAAAAGGAGATGGCTTTCCTTCGCTGACTTTCCATCTTGACTTTCACGTCCTGCCTTTTGTCCATCCTATCAATTTGCTGTTCGGAACATCCCCAGAAAGTATGCAAGGGATTCTTTTCTTATTTTTTGTTTAACCATTTGCCTTGAGTCAACATGTTGTTGTTGTTGCTGCTGCCATTGTAAAATGTAAATTAATTTTAACTTGACTTATTTGCATTGGCCACCATCTTCTCCACACCGGAGTTTCACCACTGAAACTGAAAACTTTTCTTCTTGAGTGATATTGTATTACAGGAACTCACTAGCAGCAACCCCGGTTGCACCCCGGTTTTCCCTGTTTTCCCTGACTCATGAATATTTTCATTTTATTGTTTTTCATGGCACTGCATTTGGCATGTTGGCATTGCCATTGCTGCTTTGCCATCGCTCACTTTTGCCCAAATCTAATTGTTTATTTTGTAATTTAAATTTGAGATTTTTTCCGAAATGGGTTGAGTAATTGAATTTTCGGTGAGTGTGCACAGATTTTCCATCTGACGATCGCATAATCCGGCAGGCAGTAACATTTCCGCTTAACATGCATTTATTTTCGTATGTTTCGTCGAAATGTTGCCGGCCAGCTCGGAAATGTTGCTGGCATTCTACCAAAAATAGATTCCCCAACTGGAAGAGGGGCAAGATGCTCCCATTTCTCTCGGATTCTCAGTTCGTTGTTGATCGTGCCGCGTATCGGTTGGAAAAAAGTTCTGTTCGGTTGAAAATAGAATTGAAAAGCGTGCCTAGAGTTTTCCCCCGCCTTGGCTTCTTTTTAATGAATTAATTGCCCCTTCGTTCGTTTTTTGTTTAAAACGCATTCTGAGAAAATAGTGCACCAAATGGTTTAATCAAGTGAAATTTATGTGCTCCGGAAAATGCAGTTAATTAAGTGTAAATAAAAAAGTTCGCTCTGCGATTGATGGGGGCGGAAAATGCCTCCTTTTTTTCTCAGGAAAGAGAAATTATTGAATAATGTACATGTTCGATTAAATGATAGTGCGACCAACAATAAATCAATTCTCGGAGTGCTGAGGGCTTATTGTTTATCAAACAATATAATTGAATTCACATTATAATGACCAAAATGCGTGGTAATTGATGTGGTTAATAAATTTCAAATTAAATAGTTTTCAACTACTACTTATGACAGTTAATGAAAAAGGTTGTGGTGAATGTTAAAACATAAATTTTCCTAAAGTAAAATAAGACAATAAAACTGTGCGTCGTAGACTTTATAAAATTAACTTAATTTGAATAATGATTAAAAGTTAAATTGAATTAAACACCATTTTAATAGCTATTAATAGAGAAATAAATTTAAAGATGTCAGTTGAATTTTTAATCATGTATAAATAAATATAACCAGTGAAAATAATTTATATACTTCTTTCAATCAAATTACTGAACTTTAAATGCAATATTTAAATCAATTGATAAATACAACAGGCCAGCTTTTATAGTAATGAAACTCCAGACTAAAAAATGTAGAATCTGAATCTTTCTTGGAAAAATCTTCACTTCATTAATGAACAACAAATCATTTTCCAGGGTGAAAACCTAATTATATTATATTCTAATAATCCCCTAGGCATCTGGAAAAACGGCGCATTACGAGCTCCATCGGGTTCGTCGTTGAAACCCAAACCCATTTAACCCATCACCAATGAAGCCATTAGGCAACAATTTCTTTTTAGCCCCACTTATTTTCCCCTTTCCACTTTGCTTTCACAAAACCCCAACCCTTTATCACGCTGTGTACTTTGATTTTCCCCCTTTCTGCAAGCTGTTTTAAATTCGAACGTAGAAACAAGCTGTTAAAAGGAGGCACCCTTTTCGAAACATTTTTTCTTTTGCCTGTGGCAAACTTTGATTGTTTGCCACCCCGGGCAACTTTTCACCTTGTTGGTGGGACCTTCATTTGCCAACGATTTTTCGGTTGGCTCGTTGCTCGTTGCGTATGCGTAATATAAGCCTTAAGCTTCTCGAGGGGGTCTTGATTTTCCCCATTCCACTGACGTCAATTGCAGGTGACTCATGGCTGTTAAGTTGGCCCAAACACGCCATGGCCTTAACAGCTGTTAACACGGCCCTGCCATTCGTGTGGCATAATAATAAGCAGTTAAGCCCATTCCTGTCCCTCATTCCGCATTTTAGAGGTAATTAAATTAACGCCAAAAAGTTTTTCTTTGCGTTTTCTTACATTTTTTAAGGGTGCCACAATGTGCTGGCGCATAATTAATTGAAAACATAATTAAAAATGTTTTCTTCTTTGGCTGCAAGTTTTTGGGTCAGCCATTCCCGCTCATTATGAAATTGGGTTTTCTTTTCCTGTGCTATTTTTAGATGCCCACATATCGATTTCCATTGTTCCATTACGCTTTTTGAAGGACGAGGATGCTGGGGGTTTGACAACCCAACCCACGTGTCACTCACACTCGGATTCGAGCAATCCGAATCGCATCTGTGCCCAATTGCCCGAATGGCCATTGACTTTGCCGCAGTTGCCTGTTTTTAGTCCTTTCGTGTGTATCCTGCGGTCCAATATGCGGTCATTCCGGCTTTCTCTTCCTGCCTGTGGCGGTCAACCATTGATGTTTTTTCTTCACTATGTGCAAATTTTATGCAAAATTAGGCAAGCAGCTGATGCATCAGGCAATTAGTTTAATGTCTGTATAAAGCCGCTTTCATTGGATTCCCAGCAGAAGAGGCAGGTCAAGCCGGTTAATGGTCGGGAAAACTACCAGGAAAATGTTCGGTTTATTCAAGTGCTGTCGATGTGTGAATCACGATAATTGCCTCAATAATGCACATTGATTTTAAGAGATACCAGTAATTGAAAGGCTGGATAAATTGTCATTACCGGACTCAAATGAATTGCCAAATTTTAAAAGGCTTACATTATTTTAATGGGTTTGTTTGTGAATATACATAAAATTAAAGGACAATATGTATTGTCTAATATTTTAAGTGTAATACAAATTAATAAATTAGTTAGTTGAGCATTTTGTTTAAAGACTTTTCTTAAATAAAGTTCTCATGGAAATAAAATTGGTTGTTATTTACTTTTGCTGCTTCTAATAACTGTGAGCACTTTTTAAGTCTTTTTGACTCCGCTTATTGAGAGATATAAAATTCATAAAACACTTATTAATAATCAATACATCTTTCGATGCCCCATGTTTGGTGCCCCAGCATGTTATTTTTGCCCTCATCTGACCCGTAAATACTCCCCCGATGAGACTTTTTAGGCCACCGCCCCCCGTGCATCGCTAATTCGGGCACTTAGCCCCAGCTGGGATCTCCCCACCAAGGACCTTATCCAATTGCCATAAAAGAGCCGGCGGCACTTTAGCAAAACAGTGAGGCAAAAGTTTGGCCAACTTGTCGGATGATATATATATATATATATTTTTGTTTTTTTTTCGGTTTCGGTTTCGTGTTTGTTTTATTTGTAAAAGTTGTTCCTTTATTTTTGGCATCTTTTAGTTTGTTGATTTGTTTCGGGGTGAGTGAAATTCAGGCAACTGGGTCATATACATTTTTGATGAGTTGTCATTATTAAATGCGACAAGCCATCCCTCACCTCTCCTTTTTTTCCTGACATCACTAAACGAAGGGGAGGGAATTTCCGCTTGCCTTTGCCTAAAAATATATTTATATATTTTATTTATGTGACAGTTGACAAGCGTTTCTGTCTCAACTTTTATATTTTCCTTTTTCATTTTGCTGATTTCACTTCTGCTCCACCTGACAATTTTTTGCAACTTTTGTTTTTCTTTATTTGTTTTGCCTTGAATTTTGCCTAGTTGTTATGGGTAATAAAAGAATTGAGGCAAAGCTTTCCATTAATTGTGTCACGAATTGTTATCAATTAATGAATGGGACGCCAATAGAGAAAAACAAATAGCAATAGTCTGTTCGTTGGGAGCTTCTTTTCGATCTTCTTTCACGAGTTTTTCTGCGTGGGCATTGGAAATTGCCCATAATCATTTTGGGTTCTTTTTTATTCACTTGACACACCTACACAAATGGTTGAATGGCCAGGGAGGGGTTTATATGGCGAAGACAAGGGCTTAGTTTATTGGCCTTTGTCGGCGATAAAGTGTGGTGGGAAATGTGTCTGTGAAAATGAACGAAGGGCATTTGTTGGAAATTTTGCCGGCCATTTGAGTGTCATAAAACATTTGAATTGCCTTTTTATTTTAAATTGTAAATTCGAAATTGAAAAAACACCCTGCGAAAAGTAATTGGCACTAGAGTAGAATTTATTGCATTATTTAAAACAACTGTAACTCTTTTCTGCAGATGTTGTAGGTACGTCTGCTATTTATGTTCACTGCTGTAAATTATTTTCGAATGAAAACAGTTTTGTCAATTTAATAGATTAAAAACTAAATTTTATGTTTGTTTTTATGTATCTGTAGAATATTTCAAGTAGGTATGTATATAAAACAGACTATCACTTAATAAATACTTTATAGTTCATAAAAAATAAGCCCCCGTTTTATAGTTTTTATATGTTGCACTCTGTAAACTCACTTTAAAGCATTTGAAATGTATTTATCGTTTAAAGGCCGTTTTATGGCCCTTTCATGCGATTGACCCATCTAAAGTGATGTCATATTTTGTGCTCCCATTCCGCCCCCAAGTCTTGGCAATGTCAACGTACTTGCCTTTGATATGAAACTCAGTTGATTGGGCACATCAACACATTTGCCCAATCAGTCCACTCGCCTTGCCTTACATTTCAGCCAGATCCCCTTCCTTTTTGGCCAAATCAAAGTTGCCGGGCAAAAGGTGTCCAAGATTGTTTTGACATTACTTTCAAATGTCAATCGCCTGTGATTTGATTTCTTCTTCCGAGGCTTTCATTGAGTTTGGGCAAATTGAGTTTCAGGTGGAAGTGGAGATGCCTGAAACTGTTGGGGTCAAATGCGATAAAAGCCGATAATACAATCGAATTTAATGAGGTTAGAGGGGGATGGTGACTACAAAGCCATATATTGGGGTGAGTTTTCCTCATATTGCGAAGGGGAGATTCGGGAGCTCCATTATCAAAGGGCCTCTCTGACAACAGGTTGTCATTGGATGCCATTGAGCCTATTCGATTTTCCAGGGACAACGAATTTGAGATGCTTAATATTGAAAGCCCATTTACAATGCGTTTCATACATTTAAGGCAACAAAACAGAAATGGCTTGTACTTTAATATTTTTTTCTGAATTTATTGGCACTTTAATTCTGTTTATTGAAAATATGATGAATAGTGTGTAACGAATATTTGAACATTTTATTGAATTAAATGATAATTGCATTTAAATAACCTTTTTTTAAATGATTGGAGTAAGGTATGGTTACTGTTAAACATTTTTAAAATCTGTGGCCTTTAAGCTACCTTTTTACTAGTAAAAAAGAAGTGCCATATCGTTTCTGAAACGCACTGTAATACAATGAACTCTTCAATCTGAAATGTGTTTAAATTGTGCCGAGTGCTAGGAGCTTACACACCTGAGTTCACATTCGGAGGCTTTTCGGCCCAATCCTTAAAGCGGCTTAAAGCGACTGTTAACTGCGAGATAACCGAAACCCACTGGGGCCCAGTCCACACACATCAATGGAGTTATTTAACAGCCGGCAGACAACATTTACGGGCGTTCGATTTAACATAAATTTGAAGTGAAATTCCCACCACGCAACGCCAATCACCTGTCGCTTTCGCTACTGTACTGCCATGCAAATTCCAATAAACTAAAGTACCAAAGTCGCGACATTTTTTGATAAAGAACAGAAGCAGCAGGGAAAGCGACAGCAACCCCTCGGGGGCGGTTACATTCTTTTTTTTTTTTGTTTTTTGCACATTTCTGACAAGCTATAAAATTTTTATCAGCATTACTTTTATTCTGACATTTCACTGACATTTCACAGAAAGTAAAGTAAAGTACTCGAGGCCAAAGTTCAAGCCAACCCACCACTCAACCCTCGGAAAATGTTCACACACTAGATAAGAGAGCTCCAGAAGGTGGGCGTGGCTGGTTTTTCATTTCCTAAATGGCTGTTTGACCTTTTTCATACCCCAACGAAATTGATTTCCTGGGCGATTTGTCAACCCCTTTTCAGGGGCAAACTAAAATTTATCAGGCTAACAAAATTGCTTGGCCTACACAAATCTGAATTGTCGCTGACAAGGGTGTCAGCCCCAATTATGCATAAGCCTTACCTCCACCAAAAAAGCGGAAAAGTTGGGGGAGTGGACCCAAAAACCCATTTCCGGGAACGCGGGTTCAACAGCAACCAACCTGTTGGCAAAATGATTACGGTGGTGTTGCTGCTACTGTCAGTTTTTGGGTGCCACTTTCATTTTCAATTAGTTTGTCCAAGTGGGCGTGTGATTTTCAACACGGAACTTAAAAAAAAATACAATAAGTGAAAACGATTTTACAAATTAATCGAATTGAAAGTACCCATTAAATTGGGGAGTTTGTGTGACATGTACTAGTTAGTTAATTTAAATATCCTGCGTTACCAATTTTTAAGCAAATTAACTTCGACATAGTACAAGACTGTAAGAAAATTTGCTTAAAATTCATTGCAAAATAAATTTAAAATTTATAACCCCTTCTAAATGCAAGTAACATCTTTCTCAAGAAAGCAATACACCCCGAAAATTACCAGTAATATTCAAAAGACGGGAAATGTGTTTGAAAAGGGTGAAAGGGAAAACCTTGCCTAATGTTTTTTATTATTATTATTACCGGAGCTGGTTCCTTTCTGGCCCCGCTGATAAGGCTTAATGTGTTCGGGGCTCGGTGTTTCAATAAAACTTTATCATAATTGACATTTTAATGGGGATGGCAAAAAAATAATCATACATTTTACAGCAAAGAACACACAGTGCTTAGAGCATACTTACTTGCGGGCAACCGTTGGAAGTAATTTAATATTTATGAAACGGTCTAGAGAAAATAAAGAGTGTTGAGAGGGCTTACCCATAAACATGGCTGCGGTTGAAAGGTGCATAATGCGTGATAAGTACGCGGGTGTAACAAATGGGTTTGGTTAGATGCGGGTATTGTTCTTTCATCAGATTTTAGGTTACTATTATAAAGAATTATTCTAAAATTTTTAAGGCGCCACCAAAAATAATGGTTTTTGTGACTATTGAGACAATTGTTCCCCAATTTGACTGATTGTTATAGACTTTATGGACAAAACCGAATTGAGTTTTATCCGTTTTACATTTTGTTTGATTTGTATACAATTTCTGAACAAGAGTTTTTTTTGTGACGTTAATAAATGAAAATCCATGTAGTCCGTTAAAAATAAAAGTCACAAATAGGGATTATTTTGGGTCCCAGCTTTTTAAATTCGTATAAATAAGGTATAGGTTTTAAAAAAGTTTATTATTATTTTCACTGCCATACATTTTATTATTAAATCAATTCTTAAAGCCATTTCCCATTCCGATTGATAAATGACTCTCTGTAAATGCAAATAAAATGTGTAAAAAAGTGTAAATAAAAAAAGTAATCAACTCCATCAATCAGCGAACCTTTTAGCAGAGAAAAAATGTTGGCTCGTTGTGTGAGCTATCAAGGATCCTGTGATAATATCAACGGCATCCTGACGCGTGACTATGCAGAGGTTTGTATAAGGGACAAAGAAAACTAACTAATGGAACTAAATTAATTAGTGAAAGAGTAGCTTTTTGTGCTCAGCAAAGCTAACTAAATTTAAGTAACAATGCGAGTGTGGAAAAGGGAAAAATGTCGCTTCATAAACAAAAGTATCTCTTATATGCAGTCACAGAGGGGTGTCCTTCCAGTATATGTGCTATAAGCCAGTGGCAATGACATTCGCCAGCTATTTTCCACTAACAAGTTTTCAGTTTATTGTTCAAAAAGCCAATGCCAAAGCCAAATCCCAAGCCTAAAGAAAACACCAGAACGTACTAAAAAATGTGGAAAAGTTGCATAGGCAAGCTCAAAGTCCTGGCCCAAGTCCATTGTTGTGTGTCTGGCCCTTTGAGATGTAAAGCCCGCTCGTAACTTGGTCGGAAATGGAATATGGCTAAACAGTAGAGGGCCAGAACCGAGGGACAATAACAGAATGGCAGCTAGACAAACAGAAGGCTTTCAAAAGATAGCAAAAGTACAATGCAAGATATTTTTATTGCCAAGCAAGGCGAACATAAAATGTGTCGCATGCATATGCAGAGGAGTTGGGAGATGAGGGCCACATTAGGATTACCACTGACAACTAGGGGGGAGGGGGGAGATCCACAATAAAAACTATGTAAGGATGTGGCTAACGACGTGAGGGCAGCCAATGTCTGGAAAGCTAATAATGCCCTTGCGATGAACAAAAAGGAAAGTTCAAATACCCTGAAGATCAGAAGTTAGGCAATAGAAAGTGTATAAAAGTTGCTTCTGTTTGAATTAGAAAATCCCCAAAGAGTGTTTTGCATTTTCAACATTTGTAATATTGATAATAAATACTTTACTTATTAATAATATCATTTAAAAAGCTATATAAATGTATTTGAGTGTGCACATTTTTAAACAATTTTTCTATAAATATTTCTTACTTTCCTCAATAATGCCTAATCATTTATATTACCAAGCCTAACTTACATAAGGCATCACAAATTCCCAAATACCCTATAAAAACCTAATCCCATTTGCCATTATATCACCAAACTTGTAGTCTTAGCAGTCCAATTTATATAACCAAATCTGGAAAGACAGACAGATGAGGGATAGACCAGGCCAAGGACGTCGGAAGACAACAAATGAAACTTTGCAGGACATTGCGAGGCAAAGAGGATATAAATAGGATAAGGATAGGGCCACTAGGACTGCCAAAGAAATAAAAAGGATTTTTCGTTTAGCCAAAATTGTTGCACAGATTTTCTTAACGACTTCGAAGGGCTCTTTTGGGCGGAAATGTCTTCAATTTTAATTTGTTTGCTCAACTCCTTGTGCATATGTTGTTTTCGGCAGAGAGGCAGGATGGCTAATGATTTCCTGATAACCAAATTGCGTAAAGGACTGCAGTTTGTGCAGCTCCAAGGGACAGCTCTTAATTACAACTTGAATGGACCATTAGGCCGTCGCTTCGTAAACATTTAAATTCATATATTTTAATCTCTTTTCAGATATACACAGACTGGGCAAACTATTACTTGGAACGTGCCAAATCGAAAAGAAAAGTCACAGATCTTTCGGCCGATTGTCGGGATGGCCTTTTACTGGCCGAGGTCATCGAGGCGGTCACCAGCTTCAAGGTGCCCGATTTGGTCAAGAAGCCAAAAAATCAACAACAAATGGTAAGTTTATAGCACTAAATTATTCCTTAAGATATGCAAAAAACCACTCTAGAAAAAGATAATTGGGATAAATATTTTTCTTTTAATAATAAAGTCAACGTAGTTATTCTGGATTACTTCTTATCCAATCGATTTCCTATGACCTCTCGCTTAAAGAAAAACCCTTTCCAATTGAACTTGATTAATTTGATTTAAAGGCCAACAGTCCAATGCAGAAAAAACTTTCATTAGACGATGACTAGCTGAACTCCTTTGGCATTTGCTCATTTTCCGCATCAATGAAATACCCTTGAAAACGTGAAAAAATCTAAGCGTTTATTATTTCATCCAAAAGCTCCATGAGTCACTCCCTTTTTTCGCGTTAATTGTTTTTTACATGACAAAAAAAAGGGCAGTGGAAATGGAAAAACAGAGGGAAAGCGGCCAAAGCCAGACCATTATCCGGCATATGCAAATGCCGGCTCAACGTGAAAATATTCCAAACACACACACTCACACACACGCGACAGTTCGAGTGTGGCGTGCATTTGAAAGGTAGATCCGTCATCTGCCGTGTTGGCCGTACCACGGGGCGTATGACAAACTTTTTTATCCGTGTTGCGGCGGCAGCTCCGCAATTCAGTTACGAGTTGGAAAATGATGATTTCCGCCGCACTAAGCAATTTGGCGCCAGGTGGCATTTGCTCCTCCGGTTCCTCTGATTGAATTGGGATGATGACAGCGATTTCGAAACTGCAGCAGCGATGCCCGCACTGCACTTCACTGCATTTATGAAATTAAAATTAAAATTAAAAAGTTTGGCTTTTCGGATGCCGCAAGGATTCTTCACAGCGGTGAATTTGTCGGTGTTTTTTATTTTTATTTTCATTTTCTTTTACTTTTCCGTCTGCTACGTGAGAAGATTGCCAAAAAAAAATGCTTTCGCTAGGCTCTCTCAGCTTAGAACGCCAAAAAAGGCTCCCCAAGGTTCTGCGCTGAATCTGCGGCAAGTTCATTGCCGATATATAAACAGAGACTGAAAGCGGGTCCATGAAATAAAAATTTATTTCAACTTTGTCAGTTTTTGGTTAGTTGACGTTTTGCATATTAAATAGTGAGCAGGGACTGCGCGATAGAGATGGCACGAGACACAAAGACTTTGAGAAAATGATAAGCTCAGCTAAACGTGCGCCGTTGTGGCACGTGATGCAGCAAAGGAAAATATAAGAATCGGGAAAACAAAAACCAAAAAACGGGGAAAAAATAGCTGACAAATTGCCAGCGAAACTTGCCCCAAAATGGGCGTGGCCCAGTCGCGATGACGTATGTGACATGGGCGCCAAATTGGGTTTATTTGAGATGAAGGAGCTCGGAGCCATGCAATGCATTGCACATTTCTCTATATATCTATATATATATATATATAGTTGACGAGCAGGAGCTTGGACTAACAAACTCAATTTGCCAATTTGCCGCTCAAATATAGACGAATAAAAGAATGGTAAAAAAATATAACCGAAATTAGTAGGTAGCATGCGAAAATTGTGTGTTTTCTATGTGGAAGGGGAAGGCTAACACGTTTAGGTGCAGGTTTATGATTATATGGCGAGCGAATGCTTTCCGCTCCGAATGGAAATGCAAATAACTGCGGGCGGAACAGGAAAACATGAAAATATATTTGCATGCTAAAATGAAATTCACAAATTTAATGCACCTATATTTAAATGTAGCCACATTTATTCGACGATTGAACCAGGTGCAACTTTCTAAAGAGTCTATTTGCTAATAAAGTTCCTTGTTTTGATAACTGGTTCAATTAAATTTATAATTTTATATATATCTATACCTGCTATTACCAATATTATATAATTTTCTATAACATTCTACATTTAGTTTTAGTGGCTCTGAGGAATTAATGAACTACTGAAAATTGGAACAGGTTGTAACATATAAAAATATTTTATTGAATGGTAGAAAATTAGTTAAAACATTTGAAAACTGAATTTAAAGATTCCAAGTTAAGTAATTTTGTATTCTTTATTAAACATACATAGTACAAAGGACTCTAATATTAAATCAATTCAAATGTTATTTTTATGTAACCCCTGTTGCTGGTAAAATTGCAATAGAATTCAATTGTTATTCCCTGTTCAATCATTTTGCGTCGTGTGCCATTTAAATTTCTGTTTGTTGTGGCCCCATACTCCCCGCAGATTGTACCTTTACAACTTTATCTATTACCCAAAACAGAGTGCCCCCGTGGCTTTATACCTGTTTAGCAACCCCCCAGTGACCCCCGCCACTGCATTCATATCCTGGCTCATAACAATGCCCATGCTCTGTCCCTTTTTATCGCACTATTCGTGTTTTCCATTTCAAAGCCAGCAAACAATGCATTTGAAAATTTTCCCATTTTCAGGGCAGTGCTTTTTGTTGCAAAACCGGCGACTTCTCTTCACTGCACTCCTCTTTCATTTCCCCCATTTGTTTTTCATATTTGCATGGCGAAATGAGAAATCCACGTGGTAGCCAGGACGCAAACCAAGTGCAGCTCGGCCAAAAAATGAAAGCCTGTGGGAAAGGACGAAAAAAAGGACGACGAACAAGGGAATCTGGCCAAGACACATTTGAACAAATTCAATAAAAACAAATAACACCGTGCTGAGTGCATTGAGTGCAGACTAAAGTAAATTTTATCAACTTTTAAATCAAATATTAAACTTTAGTTTTTCGCTCTCCTTTCTTTGGCGCGTGTTTCAGTCCAAACTTTGTAATAAACTTTTCTTGGTCTTTTCTCCACCATCTTTACCTTTTCTTTTTTTTTTTTTGCTGCCAGCTACTTTTTGCCAGTGCAAACTTTACATGAGGGTTTTCATTGCCGTTTTTTCTCCCCTGCAACACGTAGTGCACATTTTTTTCGACTTTGCAACGTTTTTCTAATGAGTGACGACGAAGCAGGCAGCGGCAGCAGCTGAAACGGCCAAAGGATCCGGACCAAAGTCAAATGTGGCTGGAACCACAGGCGAAAACAAAAAATGGGAAAACGAAACTCTTGAAAAATCAGCGAAACGTAAAAGTGTTCAAAGTCAACTTTAGCGACGGCACTTGCCAACGCGTAGGAGAAAACCCGAACACCAAAGTTCTCAGGCATCCAAATTAAAGACCGCAGAAATTGAGTTTAAGCAGAAACGGGTTGAAAAGGTGGCTTAAAGTTTGCCAACATCGGAATGCAGTTTGAACTGCACTCTTGTTAATATGGAAGAGTTAACAGAGTCGTTAAAATAGTTTTCGCCATTGAAAAAGTGCCTTTTTTATTAAACATTCTCCTTGGGAATTTTTTGTCGTTGAGAGTAAAGATATATTAAAGCTTTTCTTGTACTTAGTCTAATATTTAATTGTTCCTGCCTCAGGCTAATGTCCATGGTGTAATTACCATAAACCAAGCTTAATTTTTAATTACTTTAGGCAAACGATTTAAAGTAAACCAAATAATTATATTTGCCAGGATCCACTTTGTGAAAATTTTCCAATGGAACATGTCTGTGAATCTTAAAGAATCCTTTCAACTGGACTCCCTTCACTTTGTTCTTAAGGTCCTGCCTTCAGCTGAGTCATTGCCGTAACAAAGAGCAATTTGTGCAAATTTACTCAAATGAATTTTACTACGCTACTAATTTGATTTCCACTCTCAAACTAAACAAAGGGAGCATGTGGAAGCTGCAAGTCAAAAAGGTAAAATGGTAAACGCTCCCACTTTCTGCCTTACATGAAGATTTTCCCAATCAAGTATGTAAATAACGTGCAGGCAAAGTCTTAAATGGGAAATTAAATCAAAATAAGCACATGCTGTGTCTTATATAATTGCCCGTCTTGCTTCTTTGTCCTTTGTCCTTTTGGTCCTGTCTTTTACAGGCCAAGAAACGCCTGTTGTTGCCAATTTCCATGGCCATTCTTCCTGCATTGATTACGCTTTGCTGGAGTTGTTGTGGCTTTTTCCATAAGCTGCTTGCAGTTATTAGCACAGGGTAAACATGAATAACAACCTACAAGCCAATTATTATGTAATTAAACTAAAACAATAGCACAATTTAATGCGCTTGACTGATTTGCCTTTCGAAGGAAGTAATCCTTGCCATTGTTGTTATGATAAACGCCCTGATTGAAGTGCAATAAGGGAGTTTGAGGTTTTCTTTTCAGGCTTAAATGGATTTAAGTGCTTAAAAAGTTGAGTAAATATTATGCAAATACGCAAGGAAAGACCATGCAAAAATAATTGTTCATATGACTTAAAGACTTATTGTGATTTTAGAGAGAACATTTAAACAGCTTAAGAACTTTGCAGCAAACAATTGATTTATTAGAAAAATATGAAAATTGCAAACAGATTTGCCTTTATGGATCAATAAAATTCCTTTTAAATTATAATGCGACTCCGGACAAAATGTAAGCAAGGATCGAAAGCACCCAGCCAATTTCAATCTTTTCAAAAAAATTACGGCTCCAATCAGTTTACACGTCGAAGCCCACTTAAGATAAATGCAAATGCATAAAAATTTCGTGCACAAGCCCTATTTCCACTCCAATCCCTTTTCCTAAATCTTTTTCGTTGGCTTTTCCATCTCTTCACCTGTCGGGCATTTTCAATGTTCGCAGTTCAATGGAAAAGCTTACGTTTGCTTTATCTAAAATGAAATCTGCTTAGGTGGCAGGCAACAGAGGAAGGGGATAGGATTTCCTCCCCTTTTTTCCGTGTTTGCATCCAGGATGCAGCATCTGGCCTCAAATTGAAGTTCATTAATGCAGCAGACTTTGATTTATTTTTAGGGAAATTCCTCTCGTTGCCCAAATACCTTCTCTTTCGCCTTTCCTGCATCGTTTTCATGGTAAACAATGCATAGTTTTTTTTATGGCTACATTAAAGTTAACAATGCCACAAATGTTGGTCGGGGGCTAAGCTTTTTTCTGTGTACATTTCAATTGTCTAATTTTAGTCGACTTCTCGCTTGCACAATCTTCTGCAATTTTACGGGTTAAACAAACAAAATTAAAATCAACTGTTCCCTTTTTCAATGAAAAAAGAAAAAAAGAAACACAAAAAAGTTTTGTAACCACAAATCAGGCGGTAAAAACTTTCTGGGAGGCCCAACCAGGCCCATTTTGCACGTGCAGCATCCATAAATTTCGCCACACAAATTAAGTTGCACGAGAAGAAAAGAATTGTGGGCGGCGGAGATGTGGCTGGAAAAGAGGGCGTGGCAGCCAATCAATGACGGCGCCTTCTGTTGCATAAATTAGTTGCGGCACGTGATCAGGCCAGCGGAAAACTTTCAAGTACAGTTGCCGCACTAAACTTTAGTTACCCCTCCACTTAAATGGCAATTCTTTTCACTTAGAAATATAACAACTCTAAGCCTGCTTTAAGCGGGTCCCATAAGCCAAGTTGCTATTGGCCAACAGAACAAGTGCACTTGATTCGCTTTGAAAGTTTGTTTATCATACGCCATGTAAGCCGGTTGAAATGGCAAAATTGAGCCATCTCGAAAACTGTTTGGACCACAACATTATTTCATTAGTTTGTTCTTTTTCTCTGAAGTGCTCTTCCAGTTAATTGGATATATAATTTGTAATAAACAAGTTGGCAACTGAAAGTTTCTTAATTGCGTTTGGATATATGTATGCTATAAAAGAGTACTTTAGAAATATATTGATAAATAAAAGAATGTTAATTTTTATAAAATTAAAATTACGGGTTCTCCATAACTTATTTTATTTGATATTTGTCTTATTTATATGTGTAATTTCCTACACATTTCCTATCCATGAACTTTAAGATTATCACAAAATTTGTATTTATTTAAATAAACGCCATGTAATATTTAATTTTAAAACCTTTTCCTGAATTATGTGTGTTATTTTAAGGGTATCCATCAGCAGTTTATTTCGATGTATTTTCCCTTTTTCGTTTTTTGGTTGTTCATTCGTCAAAGTTTCGCCAAAGCTTTCTAATTACAAATGTAAATCCCCCTTCGGTCGTGTGTGTTTCTGTGTGTTCGAGAACTTTGTTTAGCTTTTCCAGCAACTCACAAGAGGGGATTGCGGTGGTGCAGGGCCCAGTCTGGTACTTAACTGCGGTTGTACCCCGTTAATTGTCATTGGGGCAGTCCAGACCCAGACCCAGACTCATGGCCAAAGGATTCCGACTAGTCCGACTGGCATTAGCTCCACTGATAACTTGGACAGATGTTTGCCGGTTGTCGCCTGCTGTGCCAGTTGACATGGACATGGACATGGATGGTCTTTGGTCTTCGGTCCGTCTGGATTTTGTTTTCGCTGCGGTTATGGTTTTTGGGTTCTCTGGCTTTGCGACTGGTTGTTTGGTCGACAAACAAAAGCGGAAGTGAAATACACTTCAATTGGCTGGCTAAACTGCTAGAAGTTTGGACCGAGTCCAAAATGTGTAATGTGTGGAAATACATTTCTATTTTCGGTCTGTTTTTTTGAGCAAGTCTTGCCAAGATTCACGCACTTAATTAGACACGGGGCCCCAAAAGCGTTATGGATGCTGCTGATGCTCCTCTAATTGCACTGCCTGCCTCCTCGAAAACGACTTCAAACAGCGGAACATAGCGTCGACCTCATTTCGAGTGCTCTGCAAGATGTTTTATCTAAATTTAGACGGAGATGCAGACTTCCAAAGGCCTCTACATACACTTGGCAGTCTTTGTGCTCTGTGGCTACAGGTTGACCCAGCCAGCATATTTCTGTGTGTGTTTTCCCCCCCGATTTCTTCCACTGTGGTCTGGCTTTTTCCAAATTTATGGGCAGCGAACTTCTTGTTGACATCATTTTTTGGAGGCCACAGCGAGAAGTTCATTGCAATTTATCATCGATTCGGATTTTGTGGCCGAAGCCACCCACATTATTTAAGATTGGCATTGCTGGGGTTACAAAGGGGATTTTCACGATCTGAGGAACGATCTGGGATCTCAGCATGTCGCAATTGCTTTGTGGTCTTGGGATGGAAGTATAATGGCGAGGAGATATGGTTGGGTCATTCATTTTAAGAGGATTTGGTTAAAGAGCGACAAAGATTGATCCCTTTAGACACTTAAAAAATTCTTTAAAAATATTAAAGGGAAATTAATTAATAAAAATAAAATCTGGCAGAACATTAAAATAATAGCTTTAATTAATAGCATTTTGTAATTATGCTTTAAACATGATTTAATTTGTAAGTTAAATATTCAAAATTTCATAGATTAATATTTTTTTTGCATTCTGATCTGCTGTTTCTTTAACAAATTATTGATCTTAGGGAATGATAAAAAGATAAAAATATTTGAATTTAAAAAAAAATGTGTTAAAAGAGTATTTTAGGAACCCAACTCAATCCATCTCCTTAATTCAATAGCACTTATTTTTTGGCGATGCGAACAAATCGTGATCATCATATAGATTTATCGATTGCCACTTTTGTTATTCATTCGCTTGTGGTTACTTTAATTGTTGACTCGCGAGTTCGCTGTGCCATGTAAATCACAACTCGAAAGAACAAACTGCACAGCTTGGCCTACTTCTTCATTTTGGCAGTGAGTTCGGGTTTTGTTCTTTGGGCATTGTCTTGAATGTTTTTGCAATTAAAATTTATGAAACTATTGAACTCGGCGATGTTCATTGAATGAATTACCCGCGAGATCATTGAGTTTATCTTGGGGAGTGTGGCATGTGGGACAGTCGGAGTTTACGAGCCTATTCAAGGGAACAAAAACAAGAGGTGATCCGTCAAGACAAAGGCATCATCTAGATGCTGCGGGATATATGTATGGCTTGCGTACCTCTTTGATGACTTATTGAAAATTCCATTTAAAATTTGTTTACTCATTGCAACCAGAACGATATAGCAGACAGTCCCGCACACCCCCACAACTGTCAAAAAAAAGCAGAAATCAAAATTGAAGAACTGAAATGTGTTTATGTCTGGGCATGGCAGCAACAACAAATACAATCCAGCTAGTACAATATCTTTTCAGCAACATGTTGCCAAGAGTTTCTGGGGAGTACATATGCTACTTAATAAATATATATCGAAACTGTATATTTTTATAAAGTAGCATATGTGCTCCCAAGTTTCGCACGTTTTAATATTAAATTAAAATATATCAAAAGGGAAAAGATTTAATTATTAATTTAAATAAGAATATTGCAAAAAACTGGAAAGAAATGGATAAACTGTTTTAACAAAATATTGATTTTTTGTATATCACTTCTCATGAAAAAATAAAACTTAAGAAGAAAGCAAAATAATATCTTTGATCCAAATTAAATACCAAATGACTTGTTAAAATATATCTAAAAGTTATAATTAGCAGATATCTCACACATCTGAGTTAAACAAAAACCCGCCAAACCGTCAGCACTGTCAGAAAAACACTGCCATGCTCGGCAACATTTCCCAGTCATTTGTGTCTGTCAACACACTAAACCTGTCTGCAAAATGTTGCTGGGGACTTTTGGGCCTCACAGCTGTGCGATCAATGGACAAACAAAACAAAGGCAGAAACAGATGATACCATCCAAAACAATCAAGACGTTTAAACCGAAGTCAAGCCGAAGTCGACCGAAGAATCGATGGCACGATCGATGATATTTTGCCGGTTACGAGTCAGTAGACAACCAACTGTTGCTGAAGTCAGTTTGGTTTTCATCGCTCGAAAGTCTCGTGTGTGTTAAAAACTCCCCAAAAAAGAAACATAAAACAGAGTTTACGCGGGAATTAATAAAAACGAGCGTATAAAATTGATTGCTAATTAAAATCAGCTGATTGGCTAATTAGAAGTGTTAAGTGTCCATAAAAAACAAATAAATAAAGTGTGTAAGCTTGAGTTTTCTGCCAGTGCAGATGCTGATTTCATGCAAATTTTTTTCGATGATCTTTTAAGCTTGAGAAAGAAAATTTCATTTGTTTAATTGCGAGCGTTGATTGCCTTAAATGTGCATATTGTACATACAATTTTGTGCGCGAATTCCACAATAGATTATATCAATTAAAAATTTCGTTCAAGTGTCTTTTGCCTTGCTCCAATTAAACTCGAAAAAAAAGAAATAACGAAACTTAAAAATAAACAAGAGAAACGAAAACCATTTCGTGCCACCGACGTATGCAGGTCAAGTAACCTCAAGTAGCTAACACAACAGCAGCCAAAAAACAAACGAAAAAGTTGAAGAGGTAAATGAAAATGTTTGACCTATTCCCCCATTGTTTCCCTCTGAGATATTTATCAATTTTACGATAAATTAACATCAAATCAACATAAACAATGCGAGGAGTCATAAAAAAGAAGTCACCACACACACGCATGAAACCCCCGTCAGTTTTTTGGAATAGACCGGGCCAAAACTAATTATCATGACACATCTGTCAAAAGGTGAAGGAAAAAATGAACGAAAAGAAAACCGTTGGCAGGCGCGATTGCCACGCCCCCAGTTAACCTATCGTCCTCGATCTCCAACCCCCGCCCCTCCCATCTGCGCGTCCTGTTAGCCACGTCATTTTTATGACTTTCCCCTGCCCAAATCGTGAACCTTTTTCCCCACCACTCTATATGCCTCCTTTCGGCTCACCTTTTCACCTACATACAGCCACATGTATACCCATACCTATAGGTAATTTTTGGCCTTTTGTGGCTAGGCGTGTGCGGCAAAACTTCGGCTACGTGCCCATCTATTCCGGCTAAAATCGGGGCACAGCTGCGCCGGATCAGTGGCGTAGTCTTGGCCACGGGGGTTCTGCTGTAATCGGTGTGAATGGAGGTAGCACATATAGGTAGTAAAAGGAATGGAAGTCAATAGGTCAATTGGAATTTCATGGATATTAATTGTGATAGGAGAATCTAGGAGAACACTGTGTTGATTGTAAACCATACAAATAAGTAGCAAATTTATAAATTAATTACAATTTTAGGATTTTAACTTAATTACCTTAGCCTCTGCAAATTCTAAATTTTAACGAATATTAAACATTTGGTTCTTTTTAATTAAGGTACAAACTTAATTTTTTCTTTAAAAATGTATTAAAAATTCGTGAGAAGTAAATTACTGGCAAAATTGTTATACTTTTCCAATGTGGGAAAAATGGTTTACCTTTTCTAACAAGCTATGTAACAAAATATTGAAAGATTCCAAAGGGCTTAATTCTTAATTTCTATCTTATTTAAAATAAATGTAGTAAAATTATAAACCCCTCTCAAAGTCCTAAACCAAGCCACTGCCTCATAAGCCACTCTTAACGTACTCTCCATCCATTAAATTACCTTTTCATTCCCATTTCCCTTCATTGTTGGCCAAGTTTATTGTCATTCTATTGCCTCTTATTGTTGATGCCAATGGCTATGATGGCGGTCGCTCTTCAGAGGTTGACAATAAAATGCCCATTCTAACTACAAATTACATAATTATTGCTATTGACCTTTGTTAACGCGGGGGCTTATTAAATTTCGTTGAACTAATCCCCCAGAGAGATCGACTTTTGGGTGGCTTTTTGGCCAGATTTCGTGTGCAGTTATCGTGATTTTATAGAAATACCCGCTGGGCTTTCTGGGAACGGGAACCGAAAAGTCAATGGCTGGCTATCTGTCAAGATTGTCCGATTGCCCCTGTTTTCTGTGGGGGGTGGGTGCTGAGCTGAGCTGAGCTGGCCTGGCCAAAAGATTGGGCCAACTAATGAGCTTTTATTTATCACTGACACTGCGATGAGCCTCGGCCACCGCCGGCTATTCATCATCCATGGAAGGCTAAGACTCGAGCTTAACTCTAAGCCTAAGCCACCAAATTGAGCGTTAAATCGAGCCCGACTTGCCACTGCATCGCGAACTGTCTTAGTGACTTGGAAGTTTATTAATTTAACGAGATTTGGGCGGTGTGGCAAAAATTAAATTTAATTTTCCCCGCTAGTTAGGCCGGATTCATCTCCGTTTAGTGGGAATGAGGTAGTCATAGCCTTACATATGTGCGGCATGGGCAAAGCTGACAGCTGGTTGGCCAGACGGAATTAGGCCTTTTTGTTTTTGGTCGCTTGTCTAGCCGGATAAATGTTGAATTGAAGCCGCAGCCACGAGACAAACAACTGTTGCAACTGTGTGTCTGTGGACTTTGGCCCGCGGGGCCAATGAAGTTGCAAAGTGGTAGAGTTGAAGTTGCCCTCGATGGTGAGTCATCGTGTGCGTCATGTTCTCCGATCTGGCTGAGGAATTGGATTAATTGAGACTTCCCAAATGTACATAAAACCAACAAGTGTGATCCGGCATACCAAACTGAAATTAGGGAGAAATCGGAATTAATCCAAGTGGAGCTTTAAAGTTCAGAAATAACATCTGTCATTGAACATAAACAATTAGTGAGGGAATTTATTCTACATGTATGTCTTTTCCATTACACTAGCTAGACTTTTCAAGTTGGCAAAGTTCGAGATATGAAAGTCCGACTATTTTTATTTTTAATACTTATAAATCAATAAATTTATAAATTTATAAATCTTTAACTCCGTTTAGACGAATTGTATAGTTAAAAACCCACTTTTAGCTTACCATGAAAGACCTTGTGTTTTATTAAAACTTAAAGTACAAATTTTAAAAAGTATTAAATGCAATAAAAATGAAAATAAATAAAGATGATGGATGATATATCCAATATAAAAAATGATTATAAGCTTTTGCGAAATCCCATTTAAAAAGTATAATGAATCGAGCAAAAAGGTTCATGTTCTTGTATTTTTAACCACTTCTTTTTTCATGTCTTGATTTTCCATTCTCATTGAATGCAAAGAGAAATTTAAAATGCCATCAAAGCGAGGAGAAGACAAAAAACCTCTTGCTAATCGTCGATGCGCATTGTCAAGTTGGTTACCCATTAATGCCAACGGCGAAACTTGCTCAAAACACGGACATGTCAGTTGGTTTTGTCTGTTTCCGATTTGCCACTCGATGGAATGGCAAATGGAATTCTGTGTCTCGTATTTAACCAACCACCCCCCTCCCCTTCTTGATTCTCTAACAACTTCCGCAACACATTTGTCCAATTTGCAAACGGCAAACATTGCTTGAAGCCCGATTGTTCCCAATTATTGCTGGCTGTGGTGGTCGCAAAGGTGTGGAAAGTGTTTTTCGGTGCCATAAATTGTGTTTGCCAATTAGGTGGAAAGACCCTAGACCTCAATTAGTGGGTGGCGAGTGGGTTAGTGGGCTGTGCTAATGCAGATTTTATGCCGGGCTTAAATTAAACTACTTTTCTTGCACATTTGGACTGTGAAAATAAACTTGCTTGTTGATTTGGGACATAACATAATGTTAACTTGTGGAATATTCATTTATCATTATTAAACATGGGCTATCTAAGGTGTTTCAGCATCAATACTTCTTTATTGTCTTGGTTTAATTTATGAAATTATTAAGGACCCAAAAAGGTAAATTGTTAGGGAGCCAATATATTATTATTTAACTGATAATTACTTCACTGATACTCTTGATAAAATTTTGATAATCGAGGATAGCTTAAATCCTTTATTTTAGTTTATTATGATTTATTTCACTTTTGGCTTTTTAATAAACATATGAATAATAGATTTGAACATCATTCTCGGAAACCCTAATTCTAAACTCCTTTGATATATTGCTGTGGCATTTTATAAAACTTTATTAGGCCACGAAGAGCGTCCCATATTTTATGGAGATTTCACAGAGATACTACCCTAAACATTCCTTTAATATCCCATCATTAACGCAGTCCATTAGTTGTGTCAACTGGCGCGCTTCCCTTGAAATAAATTTCAAAAACGGCACGCGTTACTCGACAATCGGCCGCATTAAACACAAAATAAATCCATCAGCGGGTTCAGAACGGGTGGTTCAAAGAACCTTTTGCCGTCCCGACCAAATGTTGAATGTTAAACCGGTTTCCTGTTCCCGGGTTACCGAAAGTGACTCAGTTCGGCTGCAGTTGGCGGTGGCCAGTGGTCATCCACAGGGCTCACCCAGTGGTCTGCAGTCAAGGTCGCTGGTTTATTTGCGGTTTGTGTACTTTGTGTTAGCCAAGTATCGTCTGGTTAAAGGGCGTTAAGCTTTGTTTACGACGGCCGACGGACGGCGGTTGGCTTTGCGGCGTGCTAATTGTGGGGCATCAATAAAGAAAAACTTTCGTGGACCGCACAGCGCGAATCGGAGGTTGCCAATAAAACACAAAAAAACCGCAGCAAAGGATCCGCGGAGGATCCGACACATAAAGAACGGAAATGGGCGCTACAAATTAGCACGACTCCGAATGTCTCGCCTTGGCTCTGGCCAGTGTGTGAACCAAAATCGGAGATACCCTGTAAGTCAGGGCTATGGAAGTGGCATATAAGGCCTTGGAAACTTTAATTGATCAATACATTTTGTATACAAACAAATTGCTTATATTTTCATAACCAATTGCCTATAAGCCAGGGCAATACATGTGAGATATTAGGCTGTGAAAACATAAGCTGAATCTATAAAATCTGTATTCAAATTTGTAAGTTGATATACACATTATATTTTTGTAAAAAAAATACAATAGCTATAAATAGTATATAGATACATCAAGGACTTAAAATACCTGTAAAGTTATAATTCAAACTGATGTGATTTAAACTATATCTTAATGGATAACACAGCTCATCAAATAGTCGTTCAGAGTTTAGAGTAATACCCGTTGGTGTTTTCTGTGTGGCCACAACAAATTTCTTGACAAAAGTAAACAAATTATTTGATTTAATTTATTATGGCTTGCGGTTATTTTGTTTCGGGTTTTCGTTGGGCTTGTTAGAGGGCCCCTCGATGGTCGGCGAACTTCAGTCAACAGCAGTTTTGTTCCAATTTTTTTTTTCTTGTATGCCAGAGGGCGAATTATTGCCAAACTTCGTGGGCGAAATTCACATTAATTATATAGGACTTTAGCGAGGAAGTAACTTTTTAGGTAGCTCAGCTAACCGGCAATCAAAATACGTTTAATAATAACCAGGAAGAATAAAATATAAACGTAGACGCATTTGGACGGTAGCACGAAAATCAGATAAAACAAAAGGCTGCAAAAGGGCGGTAACTTTTTCAAAATCATAGACATTAAAGAACAGAATCTTAGCAAATTTCGGTTGAAGGTTGGAGATGGCAGTCTATAAACTATAAAACCTACATTTATTTATAATTTATAAAGTATATATCTTTTGGTTGCTGAACCTTAAAAGCTTTTTTAAAATACTATAAATGGGTGTATTTATGCCTATGCTTCCTATCCTTCTTTTATTTTCCATACCTCTAATATAAATACACTTTGTCTTGGTTATTGGCCGATTGAACTCCTCGAACCCACCTGAACAGAACCTAATGGCTTAATTAATTGCACGTGAATGATTTTCCTCGGCTGTCGAGCCCTTCAAAGGAGCTCGGCTGAATAGATAGCCGTCCACTCAATCAGTTCGAGATTGGACAATTGCTGCAGCACGTCATTTCCCTGCAATCCCTGGCACTCAAAAGGAAACCAAGTGGGGCAGAGTCCCATTTATTACGGACTACTTCTCCTTCAACTCCAACTTCAACTTCAACTTAAACTGCAAGTCCAACTCGAACTGCAATCAGGCAGTCGACGTGCCTTATCATTTATCGCCCCACCTTGCTTTTTATTGTTTGCCACTTTGGTTCACATTGTCACTCTGTCCAGATACGATGGTCTTGTATTATTTTTTTGGTACGTGCAGGTTTTATTTTATTTTAGTTTTTTTATTTTTTTCGCGCTTCTTCGTCTTTTGATTGAAGAAGCGCAGCGGAAATGTCAAGCAGCAGCATAAACACAAACATAAATCTCAATGACGATGATGATCGTGCCGCAGATTACAATGCTGTTCATGATGATGATGATGATGTGATGACGGTGGCAGACAGTCAAGCCACCCACATATGCCACCGCCTCCGGTTGCATGGCCATTTCCATTCCATATCCATCTGCATCTGCATTTGCAGCTGCATTTTGCGGTTTCAGTTTTCGCCTCTTTAGCATAAAATATTCGCCACGCAATTCTATGCGCGAATGGTGTGACACATTTTACAATTCGAGGAAAACTGAATTACGGGAACTGAGTAATTATAAATTATGGGGGATCGGCCGCAATGTTTTTCTTTTTAATTTGGCCGGTTGCCAAGGAATGACGAAGACAATGCGAAAATTTTAAATTAAAATTGTTTTTAAAATGAAATGCGTTACTGAAAATTAATAATGATTAAATGACTTCATTAAAGAAAGTTATAAAAGATAAAAATTGTATATATCTAAATTGTAATCAACTGGGAAAATAATAAAATTTCATTTGGGTGCAATACTTAGTAGAAGCCTTTCGAATTGCATTCCTTAATGCCTGATTAATTTATTTAATTTACAAAACTCTGCCTTTCTTTCGTTTTCTTCGGTTGCATTGAAAATGAATTGCACGCAATAAAAATATTGATTGAACACATTTTTAACACGACAACTCTTATTTCGTGCGAAATGAACATGGAAGAAAGGTGCGTGCCCCACTCGCCCCACAGTCTGCCCCGCCTAAGAGCAACCACTCCTTATTTTCCCGCGACTTGGTCACGCATTGTGCGACCATAAATCTTGTGGCAAAGGCGTTAAAAAATCGTAAGAAGTAAAAAGTTGAAAGTGGCAACAGTTGGGCACTGAAGGCTGCGCCTTCGAAGCGATTTTGGCCTGGTCGAAAGGCGCCTTCTGGCCATTGTTATGTCAGGTCCAACATGGGAATAGGGTTTTCGCCGATTTGCATAGTCTGCATTCTTGTTTATGACTTCATTAGGTGAGTCGACAAGTTTTCACTTTGACGCATTCAAGTGCCGGCAATTAGCCACGCTTCATGGGCCGACAAATCAGTTCGTTGTTATGGTTATTACTTGTTTGCTCAAACGATTTCTAGCTGCCGTATTGTATGAATATGTAGTGCAGTTAGAGACATTCATTAAGATTGACAGGAAATCATAAGACTATAATTTGAGGCCTAGCTGCGCCGCGTTTGTTCAGCCTAATTGAATACTGTCGGGTGGGTAGAGTAAACTACTGCAGATTGGCAATTCGAAACCATAAACAAAACGATTCTACAAATAAGGAAACTATATTCCACTGATGAAACTCAATCAGTGAATTAACATCTGTCTATCGGTGACTACCAGATATTTTGGCACGCTCTAGAACCGTCGAACTGCATTAGACAACCAATTCACTTCCATTCTGCAACTCCCCTGTCCGATAAAATCTAATTAAATTCACAATTGCTGAGTAGTTGGTTGCCTGGATTTTGGCAAATATTTGTCAGCTCGGCAAGTTGACAGCAGCAACAAAAACCGCATCCCAAACGAAATTTAACCGAAGGCACAGTAAATTATGTTTCGGCTTCAAGCAGCAACTTGCAACTTCCACATGTTCGCTAAACGTCCATATACCGAGAAAAATAATCTTTAAATTGAATTAAGTGTGGAAACGCATTTTAAACAATAAACGAAATATATGATGGCAAAGTCACAAAAAAAGGGCTTATATATTTTTTCGGGTCACAGTTTTACCTTTTTTATAAAGCACTATAACAAATCCGCCCCATATTTCATTTATTTTAAAGCAATTCTTTTCGAATAATGGAGAACATTGGTTTTTAATTTAAAGAGTGCCCTTTTTTAAGTAAGAACATTTAATGCTGTATAAACATTCCTTTTCCACTTGTTTGAATTATTTATATTTTCATGATCGGTTCCTATATATAATGAGATTTTTCAGTAGAAAAAGTACTTGTATATTTTTCACAATGTAATGTATGGATTTCAAAAGCTGCAATGAATTTATTGATAATTGTTCTTGATTTCTAAAATTGGAGTTTACTTAAGAATTATATATATATTTTCTGTATTAATATTTTTAAACAGAGCTAAATTCTCTCTGAGTGTACGTATTCGTGCCGCCTCTGTGGGGATACACGACGTTAATATTGACATGACAAATAAATTGGCCTGCTTGAGAGTGAGTGAGTGAAAAGGGGAAGCTACTGATGCTGCTGCATGCGGTTTGGCTGCCAGGCAAACAAACCTCAAAATAGTTTGGCAAAATTATGCATTAATGTCGGCCAGGTCGGCCCCCATTCCACTGGGGGGTTTGTACGTGCAAATAATGCAGGTAAATTTGTTGCTCCGGCCCGGCCCAGTGCAATCTAAGTCCAAATGCCGAATTTGGAGTTCTGGGTGGGGCCCGGGCCATTGGCTAATTTCGCAGAGAGCAACTAAACTATGCAAAATTCTCGACAACCAGGTTGATGTCGACAGGTGCCAAAGGGCATTCATTTGTGTGCAGTTCTAGCGGTGCAATTGTCTCTGGCTCTGTTTGTGCATGACAACCTCCGCCCGCGGCAGTGGCTCAGTCCCAATTAAGTGGCAAGGGGATTCGAACTGGACCCCCAATTTGGGGGGAGTTATTCAAAGTATTTCCAAATCAAACGGTTTTTATTTAAACTCGCTTGGAACATTGAGGGGCATGCCTATATTCGCTTAAAACTAATTGCGGAATGTAAAATCAATAACATTTCAAACACTGTTTTGATAAAATCACGAATGCAGAAAATAATACATTAAAACAAATCCTTTAATCGTATTAAAAGAAAGTACCATTTCTTGTCAGTATTTTTATAATTTGTACAATCAATTATTTGTAATAAATTTATTAAGTAATTGGAGGGAAAGAAATATTTCAATGGGCTGTCGGAGCGCCCTTATATTTCTTCAAACATGTTTATCACGTGAAGCATGTAACATTAATTAGATTTCCCCTATTATATATGAACAACATTTTTCATACTTTTAACGATCCCTTAGTAATTTCCAAAGCACCGCCCTTGGCTCGAAGCGTGTTTTCGCATGAGAATGTGTTTGTCTGCGAAACTGTTGACAACTACCGGGCACAAATGTTAATTGCATTTTCGGCAGTTGTCAAACATGACCAGAAAACGCGTGTACAAGGATTTTTCCATGGCCTCTAGTCATTTGAAGAGCTTTGCTTGTTAAACGGCATATTAGGCCGGGCAAACGGGATTCCACCGACAATTTGCGTTGGCCATGAACTTCAAGTCGTGGCCTTTAAATTGAATTGCCAACTTTATGCTATTGTGTTCGGTCAGCAAGATGCAATTGTCCCGGCTCATGGGAAAAAAGGAACAAAATGCATTCGGCCTGAGAACCATCACTCAATTTGCTGAGTTTATCTCTCAACTGACTGATGGTGACATTAAAAAAGTTGTCAAATTGATGGCTTCTCAAAATAACAACGAAGTGGAAATGCCCTGAGGAAATGAAATTTATTAATAATTGTTGATAACAAAACATTTGATAAGGCATTTTATTATTTTATTTTTTTAAAATATTAATATTTTTTTAAGAAACAACCATTTCTTACCAAGGTGCTACAGTATGTGGCAAATATAACTGAGTGGCACCAGCATTGCTACCTACTCATGCACTGCACATATATCTTCCATCCGTACATTTTATCTGCAGATACAGATATATATTCGCTGTAGGCATGCATATATATTTGCAGTTGCCACAACGCTTGACACTGACAATTGCACGTTGCGTGTTCAAGAGGAATGGACGCAGAGCTATAGTCGAGCTGCAAGACCGACCGACTGGCGAACGGACGGACATATAGACCGCCATATGGACGGACAAACAGACAGACGGACAAACGGACAGACGGACAAACAGACGGACAGAGCCAACAACGAACAGTTGGACATGTTAACAGGAGCGAGAGCAACAACATCACAATAGCAACTGCAAAGTGTCAAAGTCAAATATGCAAAAAACCAAAGGGGGGCTAGTGGGGCGGGTTAAGCCAAGTTAAACAGTTGACAGCCGAGAAATGTAAGCTTCAAGGATGTGTCCAACCAGGGAACCTGGGAATTTCATGCTACCTAGCCCATCGCCTTTCAGGTATTACCTGCAAAAAGATAGCTGTGCGTGATGGCCTGAATGGGAGCCACAATTCGTTAACATGACTTCCTGGAAAAGGTCTCAATAATATCCATCTCCTGATTTTCATTGATCTTCCAACCAGCTATACAATTACTGATTAATGCTACACCGATTGGCTTTTATTTCCGGGTAAAAATATTACGGAGGTTTGAAAATTAAACTGTAAATCATACAAGCAAAATGATTCTATTGGTAATAAAATACAAACAATCCATGAAATGTAGAGAACGTGTACGATAACATAAAGTATATATTTATTTTTTTTCTACTGCTTCAGTCTCCATAATTGAATTTATAAAAGGTGAACAGAGAACTAATTAACGGAATTTCACCTAATCACCTTTTCGAAAAATTTAATTTAATCTCGTGAGCAATTTTAGTATGATATTACCGAACAAATAACAGTACGCCTCAGTAAGCATTAAAACCACATATCAATGCATAATTAAGTTGTCAACACAATCGTACAGTTATAGCTATAACAAGAAAGGAAAGCTAACTTCGGGCGGAGCCGAAGTTGATATACCCTTGCAGAATACTCTGTAAATTATATTCTCCAAAATTATTCATATAATGCATTCTTAATACTCATAAAAAATCCCAACTTCCTAACTTTACAAACACGAAAGTTATGGCATTTCCGATCAATCAGTTATATGGCAGCTATAGGATATAGTCGGCCGATCCTTTTGAAATTTGGTAGGTCGGACTGATTGGCCAAATATAAAATCCATAGAAAATCCCAACTTCCTAACTTTACAAACACGAAAGTTATGGCATTTCCGATCAATCAGTTATATGGCAGCTATAGGATATAGTCGGCCGATCCTTATGAAATTTGGTAGGTCGGATTGATTGGCCAAATATAAAACCCATAGAAAATCTCAACTTCCTAACTTTACAAACACGAAAGTTATGGCATTTCCGATCAATCAGTTATATGGCAGCTATAGGATATAGTCGGCCGATCCTTATGAAATTTGGTGAGTCGGATTGATTGGCCAAATATAAAACCCATAGAAAATCTCAACTTCCTAACTTTACAAACACGAAAGTTATGGCATTTCCGATCAATCAGTTATATGGCAGCTATAGGATATAGTCGGCCGATCCCGGCCGTTCCGACTTATATACTGCGTGCAAAGGAAAGAAGGGTGTGTGCAAAGTTTCAATTCGATAGCTTTAAAACTGAGAGACTAGTTTGCGTAGAAACAGACAGACGGACAGACGGACAGACAGACGGACAGACGGACAGACGGACAGACGGACAGACGGACAGACGGACATGGCTATATCAACTCAGGAGGTGATCCTGATCAAGAATATATATACTTTATAGGGTCGGAGACGTCTCCTTCACTGCGTTGCACACTTTTGACCAAAATTATAATACCCTCTGCAAGGGTATAAAAATCTGAATTATGAAAATTACATTTAAAATAATTTTTTACACGCAAACCATTTTTTTTTTATATCGTCGAAAAATATACAATTCTATCAAGCGAAATAAAATATTCTGCGTTCGCGTTGCGTGGTAAATTTGATTAATTTTGCATGCGTAAGTTCATTATGCATAACAAATAACAGCAACAAGGGGAGTTCGTGTTAAATGTAGCCTATAATTAAATATTGTGCGCAGCGAGATGGCGAAATTGAGGAGGTTGGCGGAGGAGTGGGTTTTTGGGAGTAGAACGCCTAACGCATTTTGACAGCGCAATTATTTAAACGCCGACGCTGACATCTCGCCGAGTGCTCATACATGTCATATTTCTGGCTGCCGCTCATTGTAGCCAGTTCCAAAGTACAGAAAATATTGGCTGTGACACACCTTGGTACTCGTACTCATACTCGTACTCATATCTAAATCTAGCTCACTTTGCGCCCATAAATGCAAAATTACAAACGCCTTGGCTCCACCAACTCGAAATTCTAACGATTGTCTTGATTGTTCGGTTGCTTTTGCATAGCAACCTTTGATTGCTGACCTGATTTTAGAAATTGCTGATATTACCTTAATGAAAATGGTTGCTTTAGATCGATCATTTAAATTTTGACTTGGTTTTTTTTCAACTGCTAAATTGTATTCACAGAATGTTTAAAAACAAGAAAGGAAAATTGGATTACTCTTTAGCAACTATTAAGTTAAAAAAAATTCCATTTGTAAATATTTTGTATATCATTCAAACTAAAAATGCATTTTAAAAATATTTCTAAAAACTTATACATTTAATTAATCTTATACATTTAATCTAATGTTGATGATGAGATATTTTTTACACCTCTAACATTCACTTCTAACTTTTCAACCAAGCAATTCATTTTCTAGCCATAAATTTTTTCTGGTAACTAAGTTATTACCAAGTAAACTTGAACTGCCTTTAATCCCAATTAATTTCTATAAAAAGAACACCATTACCAAATTAAGTTTTCGAGCTACAATTTTACTGTCGCTTTGGGTAAATACGTGTGCCTATAAATTAGCAACTAAACTTTCATTCACCCGTCACCTAATTAACTCAAATTGTCCACGCGTAGTTGATTTGTAGCTGCATTTGTTGACTGATTCGACGAGCCTATTTACCCAATTAGCCATAATTATCTGTGTTACCATCTCGCTCGAACCGAAACATTTTCTCCTGCCATAAGCTACAATTTGAGCTTTCCCAAATCACGACTTCCGTTTGCGTTGGCTCTGTCATTAGCATGAAATTAGAAACGTTTCAAGTACGAACGTTTCGGACCTATTTTGGGCCAGGGGTCTAGCGGTATTGGCCAGTTTGTTGGCCAAGTGGCAAGTGTCAAGTTCATGGCACAAAAGAGCCGAAAACAAAAGAGCCAACCGCCGACAACAATTGATAAATAAGTGAGCGTATCGAATGCTGATTGATTTCTGGGCTCCGAATTGGCCTGGACACCTGCAAAATGAAAGAATAACAAACATCAAAAAAAAAAAAAAATCTGGAGAGAGGCCCGGGTAAATAAAAATGGGAAACGTAAATGAAATGCAAATAATACAATACAGAGACTCGTCAACTGAAACCTCCAAACGATGACGTTGACACCTGTTCCAGCTTGTTTAGTTTCAATATTTCATTTGCTTGCACAGTCCATTTGTTTGTTTACATTTTCGGTGTCCGCGTTGCCGTTGGTAGAATCGCAAAAAATATATATACGATGTATTTTTTTGCCACGGAGCCACAGAGACAGAACCTCGGATTCACGCTCGGCTGCAGTTTTAGCACAGCAAAAATGCTGGGAACGGATGTGCGATGTGACTATGACATCGCAGCAGCCAAATATCATTTAATGAAAATATCAAATTTTGTTTGAATACCACACTCGGATTTTTTATACCTGCCTCAGACCATTTATTTCGGCATTCTCCTACGTGAGCGACTGGCAGATAGGGGGCTAAAACAAAATTTGAATTTTTGGTAAATTTTATGCCCAACACGTTTCCACATTTCTCATTGGCCAAAGGCATTTCTTCGTCTTGCTGTGCCATTTTATTTATGGGCCCCATAAATACATCTCGCTGCTAAGAAAAAGATACAATTTGAAGTTGTCAGAAGTTGATTATCATGTACAAGTACATTGCCTACCTCAGTCCTGTCACATGCTAATCAAATGAGTCTGGGGACTGACAAATGGCACGTGTTCTGTCTTGAAGACTTCTCAAGAAGTTATCCAGATTTGCTGCAAAGATTGTGAGCTATTTCAAGAGTAACCAGTGGTCATCTATTAGGCAACATAATAAAAATATAAATAACTCTGATTAAGAAGTGCGAACTGAGCCTAAAAGTCAGCCAAGAAACTTAAAATTAAGACCGAACAAAATATTCTGTTTATCGTTAAAATATTTGTTCTCATCAAAGTCTATTTCATCAATTAGTTACAATTCAATGATATTACAAACAATACCTGGGCTCAATGATAAAGAAAATATTTGTATTTGACTTTTTAGTTTTTGTTTGCCCATATTTAATTTAATGATTTTAATTGAATGCCCTTTTATTCCCTTATACAAATAATTGATGGTTAAAAGAATATTTGTTTGGGTTTTTATTTCATTTGTTTTGCAGAGGGTTATGCTGCCAGTTTTACTAATTACAAAATGGCAAAATTATTTTTCACAAACAACTTCAAAAGGAAAATCCATTTACAAACTGCATCGGGGTTTAAATCAAAATCTAAACGCGCATTGCAGTTGGCCATGTGTCGATTGAGTTTGTGCAATGCTCGTGTGCGGCTTAAACAATGCCCCATGCATAAATAACTGCAACAAAAAACTAGCAAATCTCCGCACAAAGTATTCATGTAAATAACACTGAAAAAGTGTAGGGGAACGTATCTAACAGATACACGCGCCATAAACTTCGAAAATCGTATGCTTCACGCCAGTGCCCCCGTTTTCCCCCTTTTGGCCACGTTGTTGCTGCAGATGAGCATGGCCATAAAATATCAATTTCGCTTTACAACAAACGCCAAAATCGAACGAGAACTTATGAGTCTCTCTCCGGGTAAAAAGAGAATCCAAACAGGATAAAATATCGAAATAAAATGTGTGCAAAGAAAAAAGAAGTAATTGAAAAATGCATTGCAGTAAAAATGAAGCAAAATATATTTTTGGTAATATATTCATGTATTTTTCTGACGTTTTTCTATAGACGATATTTTGAATAACACTTGTGGCAAGTTGAAAATGTATTATAAGCGATTTGCGGAAAAAATGAAAGACAATGATGGAATCTATCCAGAAAATGCATGTATGTGATTGATGTTTGAAGTGGGAAAATCTTTTTAAGTATGCGAAAATTAAGGGAAATACCTGTTTAGACTTATTAATTTATTTTTAAATAATCGTTAAAGACAAAGCCCATCAACTTGGCTTTCATAAAACTCGAAAAAATGAAGGAGCAATCATGTTTCATTTGCCATCGTATCCTTGTTGGGAATTTCAATGGCTGTCACAATTTATCATCGATATGAAAGCCGCTCACGCTCTCAGCATACATATTCCATATTTTTTTTCCATTATCATTTGTTTCGCGATTCGAAAATATTCTCGCTTTAAAGCTTAACACTTTGGCCATATTCAACCATTCTGACCAATCATTTCTCTCTTTCATTGCAGGTGAGTGGACTTGATGACGTTTCACCAACACGGTATTTGTATTGATTTTATATCTGTAAATTTGTAAAACAAACGAATCTTTGACTATTATGCAAACAATGCAAATTGCAGCTGGCATTGATGCTCCCTGTTTCTCTGTACAAAATGAAATTTAAACTTAAATGTTTGCATTTATTTCGTGGGGTGTGGAGAGTCAGCAAACAAAACAAATGACTGGTTATTAATTATATGATTTTTGTGCGCCGTTTCATACATATTTATGGGCATATTTTGTGCTCAGTGATTACGCCAGCCAATTAGTGATTTTGAAAATGCTGAAACCTGGACAAATATTTTCCATCGATGCATCGATGCATCGATGCAGCCGGGCATGAAACAAACTCCGAACGCATATTGATGTTTCTAATTAATTTTACAAATTTTGTGCTTTTGATCCTTCGCCACACGTCGCAGCCAATTTAAATGCGTTGTTTTGCGGGGAATTTAGTTTTTATACTCGATAACCCCTTCATTTTCCCATAATATTAGCTTGCATTCCGTGTCAGTCGGTGTAAATATTTTGACGCAACTAGCAATTTCTCGCAATCTAAACATTCGCATCGCAGCGCGAAGGATAAAAATGAAAACAGCTTAGAGCGGCATCCGTGTTGGCTGTTTGATGTTGAATGTTGAATGTTGGTAGTTGCTTGTTGGTAGTTGGGTGTTGGGTGGCAGGACGCCAAAGTGGGAGTTCGGGGCTGAGGGCGCAACTTGCACAGCATAACTTAAGGCGTAGCTAAGGCGATGGTGTTGCGACCCGACAGTTCAGAAAAAAAAAACAGAATTCACCCAATTGTGTGCCATTGGCAAATGCAGTACAAAGCGCTTAAAACACTTAAAGAAATTCATTGGCATTGGATTATGAATTGTGAAAAAAGTTTCTTTATCAGAAATTTTCGAAAACCTTGCAGGGTGATTTATCCCAAAACTAATTAAATTTGGGAGTCAAAATAATGACATACCTGTTGTTATTCATGCAGAAATATAAATTTAATAACAATTTTCTCGTTAGAGGCTTTAACAATTTTAAATCCACTTTAATTCAAAGGACACATAACTCCAAAATATAAATATTAGTCGAAAATTGAGTAGACAGCAACCTGAGTTTTTAAATAAAATTCTTAACTTATATATATATATTATATAAATGTTGTATACCAAAAAATAGTGCAATCGTCATCGTCCACAAATTGAATTAAGTAATCAAAATTCTAAACATTTTTCAGTAAATACATCTATAAGGCAAACCATATTTTAAATAGGATAAAATGGTAAAAAAAGTTATTTTGATTGGGATTCTCTTCTTTAGTTAATAAAAAAGTATAAAAAAGTATAGAAGTATTGTTAGTCAATGCTATATAAGAATAAAATGTTTTTAATTAGGGAATTGATTGGCTTGTTAAATCATTCTCTTCTACTTTTCCCCCATTTTCACAAGTGCAATTTGCAGGCACGTTCGCTGCGAATGCTCTTAGCCTTCGCTGCACTTTCTTCGGACGCCTATTGAAAGCAGCCTCAAGTGAAACGAAACGTGGAGCAGAGTGGAGCGGCACCTTAGCATACCATATCGCCGAGGCTAATCTTGGCTAAGAAGGAAGGGGAAGAGGAGAAGGATGGGGAGGAGGAGGAGGAGGAGGAGGCTTTGGTCCCCGGGAACATAGGTTCGCATCTACGGGCGGAAATTGAGGGGCTTGCGTGTGCAATTTGCCTGCTTATGCCTTCCTTTCCCCACAGCCAACCCCAGGCTTATCATCATCTCGAGCTCAGACCCTCTTTATGCACATTTTATTTTTATTTTCCACTGTATTTTTATTTAACTTGCGCTGGCAGTAAATAATCATAATACATATTTAAATTGTGACCGTGTATGCGAATAGTGGCGTGTGCTTACCTCCGTTCCCCACTAGTTTTCCTCCTGACTTCCTTCCTTGGCATTTCCTGAGCCACCACCTCCGATAGCTATCGTCATCTCATGGCTGCAGTTTTATTAAGACGCTTTTAAACTCCTCCCCTGGCCTTATCAATAATTTCATTTTCTTCTGCTACAGTTTCCATACAAAATAAAAGAGAATCCCAGAGAAAAGTGTGGGTGGATGAGGCAACTTAAACTCAAATTGGCCGCGCCTCATCTTGGAAAAATTTTTATCGCAATCAATTTAATGCGCCGAAGCACACGCACTTTGCTAAAGGTCGCTATAGAAACGATTTCATGGAGTGGGTGGATTTCCCCGCCGGAGAAGCCCTGAAAGTGATTTCGTTTGCTTGCTGAAAAGTTGCTACAAATGCTGCGAATACGCTGAAATCTTACTAAATATTTCAACACAGAGGAAAGTAACGATGTGGCTGCTGGAAAATGTATCGGAGTGGGTAGGAAATGGGGGATATAGCGGAGTTTTGTGTTGCGCAATTCAAGTGGAGGGGATGGAGGTCTCCAGAGTCTTTAGAAAACCATACAAGTTTCTTATTAACTTTATTGATATGAACAGGAATTAAGTTTCCTCGCAACACTTATTACTTTTGGCAGGATATTGTAAGTTTGAGTACAATCAGTTTGGCTTTCTCTTCCTTATTCGACGCTTAAAGATGCTTTTGAATCGCAAAGTTTAACTAAGGTATTTAAGCTTGTCGTGGAGATGAATCAGTGCTTAGAATATTTATATAACAAGACATCAAATATTATTTTAAATTATTTTCATTAGTAATAATAAGAACTCAAGTACAATAAATCTCTTTAATACACTTTAAGGCCAAAAAGGAATTTAACAATTTATTCTCTAAAGTTAAGGAAGTTGTGTAATTTAAAGTATTTTTTTTTCCGTCATAAAAGCTGAGTTTGATAGCCACTGCAACTACAACAATTTAAATTTGGAAACTTAAACTTGGGCAAAGTGTTCAGAAAGCCATTGCAGCGGCGATTGCCGTTTTAACTTTCACTCGATTGCACTTGGCAAATTAAACTGGCTCTATCTGCGAACTCCCCGGCTCTTTCTGCGCCGCTTCCTGTCTTCTGCACTCACATATGTCCGGCGATTTCAATTACATTTCTTCACTTCAATCAAATCGCATTTCGCTTTGGCCTTTGGCCTTTGGCCATCTCAGGCAACCGAAAAAATAGTTTGTGCAGTACGCGTGTTGCACTTTCAGTCATTCGTAAATTGAATTTACAGTTCAGTCTTAGCTGGCCTTATTTCCTCAACTCCCCTGAACAATTCCACTTGATTTTTATTTTATTTGTCGATTTCTTATCGCCCTTTTGGTAGACTACGAGTCGTGACTTTGGCGACAATTGTCCGAAATCGTTCTCGAATCCTTGGCGTTGCCGGAGTGTGAGTGAGTCCTGTCGGCCACGAAGGACACTTGAAATTATTGAAATTGTTTTGCCATTTTGCGCTGCCCTTCCGCATTCCCAAATTCCCAATCGAGTGGGTGTCTGAATGCAATTGTCTGTCTGCTTATCATTGCTCTGGAATTTTCTCATTTTGAGTGATTCGAAGAATTTGTGTGGATTTTGGTTATTGATTTCCGCCGAATGCCAAGATGTCTGCTCTGCAGCACGAGGATCTCTCTTGGCTGGAAAATGGAAGTGAGTGTGTTACTTTGAGCTTTTAATTAGTTTCTAATTGGTTTTAATTGAACGGAGAACTAAAGTGTGACCACTTACAGACTTTGTGACATGCTATTGTTGCTTTAGACATGAGAAAAACACACTTTGTTTTATAAAAAAATATCTAAAATGGACCCCTGAATAAAAATTTAAGCACTGACGCTTTTAGGAACATAATTTTTTAAAAATACTTTAAACTAATACTTACGGTCAGTACTTAAATTTACCTAAATGTCATTATACCCTTTTCTACATAAGCTTGTTAAATAAAAAATGTCGTTTTAATTTATACTCATTTTTTAAATAGACTTATACATTAATTGAATGATCAATTTGCCGGCCGAATACCCATTAAATAATTCAATTTTCGGCTGTCCCACCTGACAGATTCACAGATATAACAACCATATTGGTATTGTGGCCGAAATCGCAGACGAAAACACACATGTATTCAGCTTTTTTGTTGTATAATTCCTTTGGCCGGCGGTTAATTAAAAAAAGGGGCTTGGCCGCGGGGTTTTTGGGTAGAGAAGCAGACGCCCACGTTGATTTATAGCAGTGCGCTTTAAAGTGTGTATAAATCAAATGAAAGGCACATATACACTCGGATATATTAAATAAAATGTCATAGCGGAGCGTTGGCATAAGTTGACTTTGGCGGTGGGCCGACATGTCCTGTTCTGGCTGGCCAACTCTTTAGCACCATTAACAAAGGACTTTCCCTGCCCGCAGACCGTTCGATTGCGTTTGCCTTTTCATTTGCGTCGTCTTTGTTGACCACTCTTAATCCTTTGGCGGAGCCTCGAGCCGGATGAAAGGAGAAGCGCATTGCATTCTGCGATAAATTCGCATTAAATGAGTGAAGCTCTGCTGCTCCGAAGGCAAGGGACTTAAATACAGACTCACTGGCCATGGCCACCACCAACAATGCGTCGACGAGTGCAATTCAGAAATTCTCTGCGCTTGGCACACAAACACACAGATAGAAAAATCGAAGAATGTCAATAATGGCTGGTGCAGTTTCTGCCTCAGGACCTCGTCCTCTCCCTCGTCCTGAACCCCCCCTCGCCCATCCATTTTAGCTTTAATGACGCTGCATCCTGTGACAATAAGCGTCACTTGGCCAGTTTGTTGTCTTCATTTTCGATCGCACAGAATGCGAGTTGAAAAGTCCCATCATTTCGTTACAGTGCTTACATTGCTCAAGCGATGTGGAAAAGTAAATAAGTTTGAAGACTTTATTGTAGGAGAAAGGATAACTTTGTAAAGCTATTTTTTTGCATCTTACAATCAACTGTAATTCTTTAGTTTTATTTAAAAAAAACAAAGGTTTTCGCAGATTAAAAAATAGGAAACTTTAAGCAAGTAAGTTTTATTTTGATGTTGATGTTAAAAAAAACTATTGCTTCACGAAGCAGGAATGTTAAATAAGACAATAGGTACTTTGAATTATCAAATGACAAAAATAATTGAGGAATAAAAAACACTTTTCATTAGATACTGTTGTTTTATAATTTTACAATTGATTTCGCCGAATACTATTCAACTTTTTGAACCACTGTTTACCAATTTGGTGGAGGGGTCATTGATAAGACTCGCGCTCTTCACTGCAATTGACAACTTCAATGGGAACAGTATTATTTGCATTTATTTTTGTTCGACTTTTCGTTTTTGCCAAAAAGGAGTGGGGTCCGCAAGGAAGGGAGATTTCCCAATATTTTGTTGTTCAACCCGTTTGCGTCTGGGCATCTGAGTGGAGCTCCTTACTCTGTGGCTTCACAGACTTTGCTGGAGTATCGCATCGGTTTCGCGAGTTCGCGATTTCGTTACATTGAAGTTGTGGTTTTTGCCGTCTTCTTCTGAGAGGCAACAGCTGCCGCATCGCGTTGCACTTTCCGCCCCTCCTACTCCCATCTATTGTGGTTTATTTGACTTTTGTTGCATATTACGTAAGTCGGGGTCTCAATGCTCTTTGCATGCACCAACTACGCGATTCAATGGGTCTTAACTGTGCCGCACACACCCACACCCGCGTTCTTGATTGGTGCCCTTACGTATCTACACTTGAACAATTTGAGATTGTATAAAATCAAGAAATAATGCTGTTGACAAAGAATCTTTGTGTACTTGCTATTTTGAAAAGAAATGTTTTTGAAATATAAGGGAAAGAGGATTGGTATTATGTTATTAGGAGAAAAAAGACAGTTAAATCATTGATTCGAAAACGTTATCCCGTCAATAAACTTTTGCGCGGAAGGGCCGAGTTCGATCCCAACAGGTGACTTACAATTTTTACCTATTTTTGAAGAGTTAAAGAGTGCTAAGAGTTGAAGAGTGCTAAGTTATTTGTACTATCCTACTTTGGACAAATTTTTGATTTTCAAATTCGTAAAACATTAACCTAATTATCAGATTGAGAAGGATTTTTTTCTGAGTGCACTAGGCTACCATGGCTTTGTGGCTACTGTGGGCGGTGTTCATTGCGGAGCATAGTAAATAAGTGCACCGCTCTGTTTGACACTTGCAGCTGTCAACGCGGTGCGTGATTGATCGAGCGATAGTACTTGCCCCTCGAATCGGGTGGAAAAGGGGTTCCATGGAGAGAAATGATGTCGTCAGGGCGAGAGCTAATGGAGGAGTTCCCCATTAACATGCCCATAACAAATGGAACGATCTGTTGGCTCAATCGCAGCTAGACAGTTTGATTAAACGCAGGGAAATACAAAGGCGATTAATTGTATATTAAACATGTTACATTTTGGCGTTCTTCAATATGCGTAGCTAGTAAATATAACAATTCTCAACCAATAAAAAAAATTAGTTACTTCTGCAAGTACCCAATTTGTATTCTACTTCATATAACTAAAATAAAGACTTGATCTTCAAGACTTAACACATTGATTACACAATAATTTTGTCAAGAATTGCTTAAGCCCATTAGTAAGTTTCAAAGTTTGTATCCTTAAAAGTTAAGTGAAAACTCTTACCAATTAGTGCAACATTATAGTTGTTAGAGTTTGTTCGGAAAACAGCGAAACTTTCATCGGCAAGTACAAAAGTTATTGTCGCATTTGAAAGGAGGTATCTATCAGAAGATAAATATACACCCATCGATAACGGGCAACAGATACAAATTGTGAGTACGTAAGTGGGAGCTCTCCTCTTTCCACAAATGGCCCCCGTTTTCATTGAACAAAGAAGAGGAGGCAAAAATTAATGTAAATTTATTGTCTCAATTTATAATGCCACAAATCGAGCAAAGTGAGCCGGCTAAGATACTTTGGCCAAAAATGAATGTTGACAGCAGCCGGGGACAAAATCCCAGAGGAAAGTATCTGGTAGATACTGCCGTTCTGACGCGGCATTGAACTTGAACTTATCTGCGATTGGAGTTTTTCAATTGTTTGCCAAAGTCATTGGGCGAAAAGTTGCTGCCATTTTGTCTCTCAGAAAGTTATTATAAAGTTTGCCATATAAGTTTGGCAGCCTTTTAAAGTTTCGCCATCTCCCAGCCCCACTGTCATCTGGATAGATAACTTTGGGCCCTTGGATGCGATGCTGCATCGGATCTCATCTCAGTTCCGACTTCTATACTCGACTCGACCAGCAAATTGAGTGCACACAGCCGGCAGACGTTTGTCATTTGTCTGCCGTCATGTCAGTTGTCAAGTTTGATTTTTCGACATTTGCCTCCCAGTTCTATTTTACTATATGAATACTTTTTGTGTCTCCTAAATTGTTGCAACCACTGTGATAAAGTGGGGAAAAAAATATGAAATATAGTGCTCTATGATATACAAAAGACAAATTCGTGAAGCTTTTCGGAAGCGCGCTGACATTATTCTGTACAATTGCTGATTGTGGGTGTCTCAGCAAAGTGGTTAGTCGTGTCGACGGTCAAGAAATGATTTTTGGAACTTGGGAAAACTTGAAGTTCCATTAGTTTAAGAGAATACACAGTAAGAGCTTCTTATTTTATATTTTTCCATATTTGCTTGTGGGAGAAATCTATGTAGATTTTTAAGGAACACAGTTTTATTATTTATGATGAAACATTCAACAAAACTTATAAATAAATTTCTTTAATCAAAACCCACGACACTGCTTGACATAAATATATATTTTAATGCATTTTCGTTTTCCAATAGTCAACAAGAAGTCGTTAACTTAGCATATTTAAGATTTCCACAACCTTTTCTGTTCTTTAATCCCGGCTTAGGGTATCTCAAAGTCGTGCGGCCTGTCATTCTAGATTCTCCTGGTGTTGACAAATGAGAAAGGGTGCTGAAGAAGGGCAGTTGATGTCTGAACACTTTATCTTAATGTCAATTTTTTGTTTCGTTTGGCTTTGGTTTGATTCGAAGGGTTTTTCTGGCCAGGTCGTGTGCGTGAAGCAGTTTAAAACGACTGGGGGAAATTAGCCATAAAAAACGCATTTGTGTATCGGTGTTGGGGCGCCTCATTTGGAAGCCATGTCAAAATCACGACATCGCAGGCGCCCGGCGATAAAACAGCTCGGGGATTTACATTTATATTAGGCAGCTCAAAGAGCTCCGCCCAATGAATCATCGCTGTACTTAAATAGCTTTAAGTGTTGGCATTTTCCGTGCTTTGATTTCATTTGCATTCCGCTTCTCTCCCCGTTTTCCCGGTTAGTTTGACAACGTCAACTCGTGTCTGCATGTGCTGCGAAGTCAGTCGGTCGGCGGCTTGGAGAACATCACCACCAATGACATCTGCGCCGGTCGCCTGAAAGCCGTCCTCGCCCTCTTCTTCGCCTTGAGTCGCTTCAAGCAGCAGGCCAAGCAGACCAAGTCCATCGGCGTGGGCTGCGGCGGCGGAGTGGGCTCCTCGTCGACCCTCTCGGGCGGCTCTGTTTTGGGAATCGGAGTGGGCGGCGGTCTGAGGACCCCGGGATCCAGTCTGCACCAGGATAAAAACCAACAGGATCAGCAGCAGCAGCAGCAGACGCCGCAGCAATTGGCCCAGTCCCTGGAAAACGGCAATGAGATGGTGAACCGGTAAGTGAATTTTGAATACCATTTTTATACCCTTGCAGAGGGTATTATAATTTTGGTCAAAAGTGTGCAACGCAGTGAAGGAGACATCTCCGACCCTATAAAGTATATATATTCTTGATCAGGATCACCTCCTGAGTTGATATAGCCATGTCCGTCTGTCCGTCTGTCTGTTTCTACGCAAACTAGTCTCTCAGTTTTAAAGCTATCGAGTTGAAACTTTGCACACAGCCTTCTTTCCTTTGCACGCAGTATATAAGTCGGAACGGCCGGGATCGGCCGACTATATCCTATAGCTGCCATATAACTGATTGATCGGAAATGCCATAACTTTGGTGTTTGTAAAGTTAGGAAGTTGGAATTTTCTATGGGCTTTATATTTGGCCAATCAATCTGACCTACCAAATTTCATAAGGATCGGCCGACTATATCTTATAGCTGCCATATAACTGATTGATCGGAAATGCCATAACTTTGGTGTTTGTAAAGTTAGGAAGTTGGGATTTTCTATCGGTTTTATATTTGGTCAATCAATCCGACCTACCAAATTTCATAAGGATCGGCCGACTATATCCTATAGCCGCCATATAACTGATTGATCTGAAATGCCATAACTTTGGTGTTTGTTAAGTTAGGAAGTTGGGATTTTCTATGGGTTTTATTTTTGGCCAATCAATCCGACCTACCAAAGTTCATAGGGATCGGCCGACTATATCTTATAGCTGCCATATAACTGAACAATTGGAAATGCTATAACTTTGGTGTTTTTAAAGTTAGGATGTTGGGATTTTTTATGAGTATTAAGAATGCATCATATGAATAATTTTGGAGAATATAATTTACAGAGTATTCTGCAAGGGTATATCAACTTCGGCTCCGCCCGAAGTTAGCTTGCCTTTCTTGTTTGAAAATCAAAAGATCCTAAATTCTTTTGCCTTACTTTAAAACTTTATATATGGCGCAAGGCTTTTCCAAACCAATTTTCGCGAAATATTCCGATCCACCTCATTTTCCGCGTGTCAAAAGTATTATCGTATGTTGCCGGAGGCGATATATTAATTTTCCAGACGCTCTAATTACCCACCTAAAAAACAAAGTCGTCCTGATCGTCGAACTGAATTTTGAGACAGTCCCACCCACGAAAACTGCCGGAAAAGGTTCACAGTCCTGTTCCGCCGGAAAAGGGCGGAAAAGCCTTATATCTGGTCCTGCTATTTTCAAGACCTCCACGACTCCTATGTTATTTTACTTATATTATACATTTTACATTCAGTACTCTTTATTGCACAGCGCCCTCTATCTTGAGAAAAGTGATGTAGCAGCCAGCTTTTCTTTCTGTATCGGTTTGAGTAATCGCTATGTTTTGCATTTGCACTTGCTCACTCTTATACTGTTAGCACGTGCACCAACCAAAGGTGGCGCTTTAGAAACTAACTAAATAACGTCTAGTAAATATATCCTAGTAAATTTAATCCTTAGGCTATCTTCAAATGTTTTTTAAAGTTTTTTTAACAAAATAGGTTAAAACCTCTTTTAATTGGGGTTACCAACTATGCCATGTGCGCTAGAGAGCGCAATATATAAATATATTTTATAGGACATTGTCAATGCAATTAATGTACACACCCCAGTCCCTCGATTTTAGGTTCAGACAAGACAATATTCATTAGACCAGTACGCCATTAATTAGAGATTATCACTTACAAATGTTAGCAAATCTCGTTCAAAATAATTTGAATTCAGTTCTGCTACCAACACTTAATCAAACTCAACTAGTTCTCCTTCCCACTCTTAGCGTTTCCCAAAACTCCCCTTCGATGCAGAAATCCTTACCCACCCAAAACATTGCATATCCAATGTCGGAGATTTCCTTTGAATTTCGCTTAGACTGTCATAAGACATCCGGCACGCATTTCTTTCTGCGCTTTCCTAGAATTCCGAGCAAGTTTAATATGATTTATTGGTTTGTTTGCCGGAAATTACAGGCAGTTGGGTCCTGGTTTAACTTGATCCATTTTTTTTGGGGGTTCCGCCTCACACCTCGACCAACAGATGTCATCAGGAAAATGGTAGGAAAAACCCCTGAAAGGCAAACAAAATTGGCATGCTACAAGTTTAAAGAGAGGAAAATCTCTGCCAAGGGGGAAAACTCCGCAAAGTGCTCTCTGAAAAATTCAAAGCAAGAAGATGGCAAAATTAGAAAACTTTATTTGCCCAATGTCTGTTGGGAGGTCTTCGGTTTTGACTTCGCTGTGGGGTTTTCCCCCATTGCGCACCGTGTTTGCAACCCTCGGGGAAATCCTTGAAGTTGCAGACAGGAAGCGGAAGCTTTTGTGCGGCGCCCCCATTCCCATTTCCCCATCCTTCGAATCGGTCGTTTAACTCGGGGCACGGGCCCAATGTGTTGATGACTTTCACTGACTATGAAATTTAAATGCGTTACGGAAATGTCTTGCGTTCGCTTTTGGTCGAGCAGACAAATAAATTACAAAGGATTTTTATGGTCGTCCTTGCGCCTAGTTTGTGGTAGGCGACGCAATCAGCAGGCTGCAGCGGTCGGTTCATTTAAAGTTGCGCCATTAAACTTTCACTTGCGAGTCGGGCGGCGACCCTCCGGACCGTTGTTTATAATGTCTGCGGTCTGTCGACCTAGACCCAGCTCAGGGGATTCCCCGCCAGCCACCCGGAACGGTGACAAAACAGCAACCCCAAAAATGGTACACCTAAACGAAAACATTAGAAAGTCAAGAACTTTTTCAGAATATCTACAATTATATAGAGAAATGCTTAAATTCTTTCTAAAATTCTTCAATAAGGAGCACAAAAATATTATTTTTAATGAAATAAATCTAAAGTACGCCATTCAAGAAATCTCTAAGTTCTTTCCAATATCTTACTATTAAATAAGAAAAATATATTTTGATTAATTATTTCAATAGAATTCTCATTCAACAATTTTCATTTAATTCTTTAGTTAAATTTTTCTTTTATTAAAGTTTATCTAAAATCATAAACTTATCCTGTTAGAGACAATAAACTTCGCCAGAAATATATAAACAATACATACATAAGGTAATTTTTAGTAGTGTACCATTAACGACAGTCGTTGCCTAGTATTTTTCAAATGCAAAATTCAAAAGCATTTTAACGACGGCAGCTGCTACTGAGTTTTTTTGGGCAGAGGTGGGGTCGTTTGCTTTTGGGGAATTCCAATTTCATGGCACTTCACAAGTTTGCTATTTTTTAAAGCGCGGGCTGTGATTTGTTGGGGACAACCTGCTGGCAGGAGCAACATGTTGCACTGACGCACATAATTAAAATAAGAGGACATTCCCAAGCCGCTCCTGCATAGATTCCCGAAATCTCCTTAAATATTCTCAAGATTTCAGCAACAGCTGATGACGATACAACCCCAGAGTGCAGAGCTCCCACCATTTATAACTGCAAATTGCTTTGGCAGACATGCCAACAATATGTTGCCCCCACCGAAATGTATTTATAGCAGTTGTAACCGAGCTTTCCTTCTGGAATTGGCTTGAAAGTAACCCCTGAAGACGGGAGGTCCTTTAAAGGGGAGGAAATTCCCATGGATGTTGGCCCCCGAATCCACCCCCTGAATGGGATAAATCCGCCCACGTGCGTGTGTTTCCCGAAGCTCTCTAATTCGCATGCATTTATGCGTGACCATGAACAAGGAGCAGTCTCACTCCCCCAGGACAGGATGTCCTGCCATCCTTTGCTCCAACCAAAATGCACTCGTCCTTCCTGTGTGGCCACTCTTCACTGGCAAATTGTCAAGTCCCCTGGTCGCTTCGTCTGGCTTAACTTTTGTTGTCCTGCAGGCTTGGTTTTTTCCACATGGTCTGCTCCTCTGTGCTGAATTTATAATTCCATTTGTGGTTTTAATTTCGTAAATGTGAGATTAATTTTATTCAATTTGTGTGCCCAGAATGGGGAAAGGGGTGAGGCAAGTCCTGCAAGCCTGTGTTTAGGTCTGGGCTTAACACTTCATTGACTGTCAATTGTTGGCAATTGAAGCAGTGAGAAAGGAAACTGAGGAGTAAGGAAAGGATGTGGTCAATGCAATAAAGTCATTGAAAGGTGGAGATTTTGATTCAGGACCCAAAATGTTTCACTACTTTAAGAAATGTATTTATACAAAGCATTCTGAAGAAGAAAACCCAATTAAATATTAGCAAATTTGCATCTTAAAAATACTTTTTATTCAGGTTTTCATTTCCCATGTGTTCTGTTTCATCCATCATGTCCTCCAAAAACCTTTCCTCTTGCGGATCTAATCTGGTTACGAATATGTCCCGTGTGGCTCTGAATTGTCCGCAATTATACAGATGCTCATTTTCCAGTCGCAAAAAGTTCCAAAAGAATCGTCGAACTATCTCACTGAAACAAACAATCGATTTGCCATTGTAGGGAGCCAACAATTCCTGATAAACCAAAACGATCTCCAAAGTCCAAGCAAATCGCAACAGTGTATTTTCCACAATCACCAAGTAGTAAAACCCCTGCAATTAGGCAATTCCATTTAATATTCATAAGTTAATTAAGATTTAAGGCTTTACCTTGGGATAGACTAGATTATCGCGCAGAAATATGTTCTCACCCTTCCACACTTTAAATAAACCAAAGTCCATCAGGAAATCCCAAAGTAGAGAGTATATTGACGAATAAATGCATATCATTATATAGGCCCAAGTCCAGGGGTTTTCGAAAATATTACTGTACTTGTCTAAAATTGTATTTTATGATTTAGAAATCGCGGAAATTTGATCATTATATATATTTGTATTTTATTTATTAAGAAAAAATCCTTTTAAAATTCGTATTTCCAAATAACTCTGTTAGTTTTTATTGTATTATCAATTTGCCACTCACCCATAGTCTCCATTTGGACTGTTGAAAATAAAACCTCCATCGGGGTCAGGAAGTACTTAAATGCATTGATCAGATAATCAGTGGACTTGGAGCCGCTGTCCCTAAATCGCCGAAGACTCTGGCAGAATCGAATCCAAGCGGGAATGCATCGAATGATGGCCACTGCGTAGTCGGGTTCAAAGTCAAAGGCATCGCTTCGATCCAGAATATATCTCACATAGAACCTCAAAAGGTAATAGTGATCCACAAAACAGATTACCAGCGAGGTAAACTGATCCGCAACCCAAAAGTCCACGAAATTCACAAAGAAAAAGGGAGCTAAAAAAATGCGACCCACTGTGGTCATCAGCCAAATCCTGGCCGAGTAGAAAAAGGTTTGTATGGGATTGAAAAAGAATACGACCGCAGTTAGGAACTGGACAAGTGGTATATAATACGGATCACTTATATAAAACTCTTTGTGGAGCAAGTACAGCAAAATGCTCAGAGTGCAAAGGTATCCAAAGAAACCAACTATTTCCAAACCACGCATGGCACTCACTGCATTTCTTCGCTCCACCTCGAAAATCAAAACATGGTCGATGCCCATTTTCTCGAAGATTTTCACATTCAAAACCAGACAAAAACCAAAGACCACACCTGAAATGGGTCCTCTAAAAAGACTGGCAAACGTGAACCGGAACTCATCGCTTAGATCCAGGCAAAAATCTAGGGGTATAGAGAAAAATATAAAGTTAAGAAGGGGTTTCCTTGCTATTCAATGGTAAAACCACCTACACAAAATGAAACAAATGATGGCTCCCACCAAGAAAAGTCCCAGAAGAAGTCCTGCGCAGAAAACGTGAATCGGTGAAGTGGAATGGCCCAAAGGCGGCACCCTCAACTTGGCCATCGCTTTGGACCGATCTCCATTGGCCAGGTACTCCGTGTATAGATCCTCCACGGTCACAATCATTCGATCGAGACGCGAGCCTGTGGAAAAGGTCGCCCGAACAACAAAACGCTCGTACCAGATCAATCCAGCATCGGACTTTAAATTCTTATCGTACTTTTTGCAAATCTTGCGAAAGGCCGTCATGTTTAGCGTTTGGAAATTCTGCAGCATAATTAGGCTAAGAGGGGTATAGTTTCAATGTGATAGAAAAAATATATATGTTCTAATCAAAAATAATTTTTTAATATTATTAAGACTATGAATTATCAAAAGATTGATGTTTAAAGTTTTGTCTTAAAGAATTCTCTTTTAATTTTTATCGAGCATGTTAACTAACTCAATTTTTGATTTGGCAGGATGCAAATTTGACTAGTTCTCTAGTTATGTTATAAGCTATGATAAAATAAAAGTGCAACTACCTTAGATAAAACTCGCTCATGGCCAGCCGGAGTTTATTGATGGGCGGCTTCTGACGGTTGTCCTCCAGTTGGCGGCTCCTTGATGTGGCCGATCCCCTGGAAGTCGATTGCGATTCTCGGGGATCCTGTTGATCGTGGACCATTAGTGTTAGCTGGTAATTCAGGCTGGCCAACTTGCGATGTGCCTCCGCCTGTTTGTGGGCAAAGAAGTCGTTTACTTTGGTCAGCTCCTCGTCGCAGGTGTTGAAAAAGAGCTCCTCGAAATCCTTGAAGTAAGCGACAATCACATCATTATTCACCACGCTAGAATCCGGAGCTTTGTCCACTGCATTTCTTATCAAGGTCTTAAGCTCCTTGGAAATGTATTTGAAATATTAATCAAATAAGACAGAATTGCAAATAAGTCAAAGTTACATTGTAGTTCATATACTGATACCGCCATTCCGCTACCATAAGAGTCTCAAGCGTCTTGCCGAACTTCATTTTATTTGACTTTTACTCTGTTTATTTCTGAGTTTTGATATGTTGACAATGAAGTCTTGGAGAAGGGTAAAGTGTTTAAAGTATTTTAACTCTTTAAATTTTACAGAATGTGTACGCCATTAAAAAAGTTGAGAGATTATGCTAACAACCTTTTGATCATTCTATATTGCCCTTAAGCCATATTATTAGTTTGCTCAATGCCCATTATTATTATAAATGTGCCCTACCTTAACCATAATTAGGTACGAAAATCAACCGCCCTTGAAATCTCTAATTGCAGATTTTTCATCCCTTTCATGGCGATGGAGCTCCCTTTCCGGTCATCAGGATATCCCTCAGATAGGAAAAATTTGCCATTGTCCGCGGTCAACCCACGCAAATTTTGACATGCGTTTCCCTTTCCTTTTCGTTGAGAGTTGACAATTTCGCTTTTGTTTCAGCAGACGATGTCCGCAGAAACACAGCTCATCCTCCTTAAACTTGTCTGGCTTTTCATGTTCTAGCAGCTTATATTTATTCCCTTTTTTTTTGTGCGTTTTCCGCCTGTTTTGAAGTGACTGCGTTTGGGTGTATTATTAAAAATGAAGAGAAAGTCCGGGAAAATGGGGTGGCTAAGGGTTGGTCTTAGCTTTTGCAACTCTTTAAGGTCGGTGGCGCTTCAATCGAGTCCCACAATTCGATTTCAGTTGCTAGCCATTAGTCATAAGAAAAGGAAATTGGGAAGCGGGAAAACGTCGTCTACAGGCATCCCATGATGAGTAGTGGGTGGCCCAAAAGGACTCCCATCTCACCTCAGTCCTCAGTCCTCAATTCTCATCATCAAAGCTAGCATTCATCTTCCCCTCTGCGCCGCAATGTGAAAAATGTGAAACAATTGCAACGATGATTACTTTTTCCAACAGTTTTCCCCCCTGTTGTTGTTGTTTGGTCGTAAAGGAAAATTGAATTGCCAATGGGCGGAGCATGAAGTTGTCCTGCCCTCAAGGGACCTTTTCCTGGGGGTTTCGGGTTGGAAAAAGTAAGACACGGACAGGCCGAGATGAAAACAGGTGAACTCCATAATTATATGCTAAATACTCGGGTAATTAACTCCCCCGGGAACATTAACTATTTGAAGAACTTGATTAAGCTGATGACTAAGGCTTTCGAAAGGGCTTTTCCCGGATGATGATCATTCCGGAAAACTAACCCAGTGAAAAGTGGCAGCATGTGCAAAATATAAAACCCAACATCAGTCTGTTTCAGAAAGGGGAAAATGAGCTGCTGTCAGCACAGTTGCCTTTATTTTTATGATACCCTCTAGTTGAAGAGCATTATTGTACAAGGATTCTAGTTCACGAAGGGTCCTTGGAATGATTCTTTCACAGGTTTTATTTTAGAATTAATTTTTGGAAAAGTCCTGAAACTTAATGAAGCTTACTTTTTATATATAAAGGGTCTGACTAAATTTAAAATTAAGTATCTGCTAAAAATAGTAATGAAACCTAATAAAGTCGCGCACCTTAACAAGATGCTTATATACTTTCATACTTAACTAATAAATAAAGAAAATTGTAGAAAAACTAGTAAACTTTTTACTTATTCACCGGGTATTTAAAATATTTATGCTACATTTTTTTGTGGATCCTTCTCGCTGGACAACCATAACCAGAAGGCAAATAAAAATATTTGCATAGACGAACCGCTCGACAATTGCATAGACGAGCAAGTGAACAATAGGGGGGATGGCATCAGGCTGCGGAATCCGGGGACAGAGTGTATAAAATGAAAAGTAAACATTGCAGTGTCCGCCGTTTGCCATTGAAATGATAAAGTGCCCGGCTGAGCTCCTCTCCGCCCGCAGAGTTCCCCGGAGTCCGACAAAAGGCAAAAAAATGCATGCTTAGTGTTTTTGGAGCAGGGGCTTAATGCCATTAGAGGAGAGGGGGTTTCGGTGCCTTGTGGAGCAGTCAGTCTGGAGCTACATCTGGTTAGGTCCGTGTGTGGCAACTCGGGCTTTCATGCTTTTTGGATTTGTCCAAACAAAGATTTATTGGGTCTAGTTTTAGTTTTTTTTTGTCATAGAGGTAGAGGGTATAATGTTGTTTTTCAAAACTGATTGTATATGTAACAAAATGGGGGGAGAAATTTGAGGCAGAGTTTAAGATACTCTTGTTTATGTGACATTGTATCAGCAGTAAGAACTTGTTCAATGTCACTTGAATTCAAGTTTTAAAAATATAGATTTTTCATCTGATAACTATTTCTTTATTCGTTGTGTCTTTTTAACCTTTAAAATATTAACCAAAAAAGTATGAAAAACTTTACTACATATATTATCATCGATTTAATTAACATTCACTCGTTAAACCATATAATTTATTAAACATCCATTCAGTCGTGACAGCTACATGAAATCTAATAACATTCCAAGACAATATCGCCCCAATAAATTCAATTTGCAAATCAGCTTTAACCGGCATCTGGTTATTTCAAGACTTGGCACCTTTTTTCAACTGTCTGCAACGACTTAATCGCAGGCAGCCACTTTCTTTACCGCCCACTTCTTGTGAAAAAACTCTAAAACCCAACTTCAATTATAGTTGCAAACTCCGATGAACACTTTCAATCCGAAACTCGTTTGGTCGTTCAATCATTGCGATTTCGGGTCTACATCGCACATCCCAGTAATTGCAATCATATTTCGACACGCTGCCCAGCATGCATTGGCCATAAACTTTAGGCCGATCAACAAAAAAAAAAAAGAAAAACATAATGTTAATGTTATCTGACTCAAGACCGATGCCTGTATACACTTTACCAGGGTATTGCCTTTTTTCCTAATTTTAAAAATGCCTTTGCAGAAAAGTGTCAAAAATTGCACTTCCAAGCCCATAACTTTACTTATAGTCATCCGATTTCTAAAAGACATACTTCTAAATGATTGTATCTAAATTCTCAAAAAATCTGTGTTCAAATCTTGGTTTATTTTTTTTGGTCGATTTTTCGTCATTTTTAATGATGTTACCCCTTTCCAAAATGTCCAAAAATGGCTTTGCAGAAAAGTGTCAAAAAACTGCACTTCCAAGCCCATAACTTTTCTTACCGATATCCGATTTCAAAAAGGCATACTTCTAAATGATTGTGGGTAAAAGCTCTAAAAATCTGTGTTCAAATCTTGGTTTATTTTTTTTTGGTCGTTTTTTCGTCATTTTTAATGATGTTACCCCTTTCCAAAATGTCGAAAAATGGCTTTGCAGAAAAGTGTCAAAAAAATGCACTTCAAAGCCCATAACTTTTCTTACAGTCATCCGATTTCAAAAAGGCATACTTCTAAATGATTGTGTCTAAATGCTCTAAAAATCTGTGTTCAAATCTTGGATTATATTTTTGGTTTATAGCTTTGGCTTGCGAAGTTTGCTTCCTTTCTTGTTTTTGCTTGAAATAATAAAATTTAATAAATTTGTAATAAGTCAACTTACATATTATATTAATTTATTGGTATATTCTCAAGATGTTGTCATTATCTAAAAATTGAAAGTCATTTTATTTTCTATCTTTTTTAGTGTATAGGTAAAAACACTACAGCCGGCGCCGTAAACTAGACCGAACAAGTTGAGTGTGTGCCTGATCGGCTTATCGTCAAACGAGTTTCCCCGATTGAAATTAAGCTCAATGATTAAACAATTTTACTTTCTGCCAGGCCCCTCCGCCTCCAATTTCTGCGACAGTTTATGTGACACGATACTATTTGCTATAATTGCTTACTTTGTTAAATTGCGACGATTTGTTTGCTGGCCAACAATAACTTCGGGCAGCTTAATTGGTCTCGTTCGCCATTCGGTTGACCCCCAGCAGCTGGGGCATGTGCATTGAACTTCAGAGTGGCCCCCCCGTCCACATCCTCCGCCTCAGAAGTGCAAGTGCCAAGTATTTTTAGACCAGCCGAATGCAGCAAACCAACAAGCAAACAAGACAAACGTCTCCAGTGATTCAGTGCACTACGAGAATTAGATTTGCAGTCTACAAATACTTTTATTTGATAATAATAATATTCAATTCTTTATATTTTCTTATTGAGCCCTACTTTTTGTATGACTATTCCTGATTTAAAAATAATGGTGTTGCCTGTACTCGAAACTTTGAAGTGCTTGGTGTTTCTACCACGAAAATACAATGAAATTTTATTATATTTTTTTGTAGTGTAGCGACGCAACCACTTTTACTTCGAACCTCGAACATGTGCCATGTAAAATAATAAGTATTCGACTCTTTGGTTCGTTTACGGCTCTCTCTTTTCTCTCTAAAACTTTCTCTCTTAAACATCCTTATGATTTCCACGAAATATGTAAATAAATATAAAATAAGCAAATAAATTTAAAAACGTTTTACAAAGTATACAAATATTAGCAAAAAATAATTTTTAACAAATTTGGAGTAAAATATTGTTTATGCCAACAAATCCAAGTCCCTACAAGAATTAAACAAAACATATTTTTAGAAAATGAATTAAACATTTTTTATTTAATTTTGTGACTATGAAAACAGATAGGTTTGGGAAAGATAAAGAATAGTTGTATATATTTTATAGGCTTAAGAAATCAATTAAAATTAAAAAACAGTGATAATGGAAGCAAATAATATTGGTTTAGTGGTTATTCAGCTGTGCGGACAGTTCAATATTGTGAGGGTGGATAAAGTATTTTGAGGCAGGAAAAGATCCCCGGCTCTTAAGAGTATTTCTGGCAAAGAGAATTCAGAGAGCTAGAGCTGTGTTCGTGTGTTTTCACCCGAATGGAAAGAAAAACCCCGGCAAAAGCGAGTTTTTGAAGCTACCATAAACAGTTCGCTTCGGTCGCTTGGTTTAGTTGCGTCGAGACGGACGCGGATGTTTTTGGTGCGGTTTTGGGATTGTTTTGTTTTGTTTCGCCGGCTTTTTAACGACGCGTGCCACTCGCAAAAATAAATGGCGGCAAATCAAAGAGTGTGTGAATTAAATTGATTAACGACAAGCATCGTTCAACAGTGCCAAAATAAAGCTAATGTGCAAAGTGATAAAATTTCAGAGAATTTACTTGGGACTTTACAACAATTTTATATAAAGTTTGTCTATTAAATTTTCAACAGGCTGTTGCATACTTTATGGCTTTAAAATCCCATCATCAGCATTATCCTGAAACTCTCTAGCATCCCCATAATTATCGCCTTATCGCGATGCACACAAATTAAAAGGCTTACGGCGGACAATTTCCAAGCCAAAATAAACCAAACAGTCCCCCAAAAAATTGCCAGTCCAGACGATTTTGTCTCCATGGACCGCCGCGACGGTCAAAATGTTTTACATATCCTAGATAAGAGTCGTGCGTTATTTAAATCCTCGAAAAAAGTCCTTTTATGTTGGGTGATCTCTTGGGTAAAAAAGTTTTATGAAAAACAAACTAAAAAGTACTGCTTTAATTATATTAATGAGTAGACTCTGAGCCCGACTAAAAACTAAGATTGCCAGTGGTATAAAATTCGCTTTTATTTGTGATATTTTCCGGCACCAGATACGATTTTAATGCAGAGCAAAAAATTAATAAATTCAAGTACATTTATGTTAAAACAGAGATAAACCAATATAAAATACACTTATTTTAAAACACAATTATTGACGGTCATTTCCAAATAAAATACTATAGCTTCAGCAATTCCTCTTAAATAAACAAAAACAAATAACAAATAATAAATACCTTCTGTACTTTTATTTACTGGTTTTCCAATGAACTTCTGTAATTCCAGAGAAAACAGGGACCAATATATAAATATACTTTCATAGCTTGGGATACAATCCCATCTATTAACCACAACGTCGTTAAATTAAGGGTACATTTTATCTGAATTCTTATCAGTCGATTTCACCCTAATTTACCACCTTTCCGTATCACTGCCTCGAAAGTTGTCAGACAGCTTAAAGAAAATGGGAGTTCTCTTTAATTTAGAACCCAGCGGTAATTAGTCGCAGACAATAGATAGAGAAGCTAACCAAAATTGGGATCCCGAGGGGTGCTAATCTTCATTGTCATCAGCTTGGATCACAGATGCTGCAAAAGATGCATGGCTCGATGTCTGATGACTGGTTGTTAACCGGTTTTTTTTCGGGGCTTACGACGCGTGTCTTCAATTAATCACCGTCTCGAATCAGTTGCTTCTTCAGAGCTTCTTGAAGCGTGTTCCCTTGGCTCTCTAATTTAATTTTATTCAAGTGGCAGCTGGGACCGAAAGGATTATGCTACTCCAAATAAAGAAGATATGTGGGAATTGCCATATTTGGGATTCCAGCTAATTATGGTTACCACGAGTTGGGCAAACATGGCCAAAGATGCGGCGAAGGAAGCAGCTATGTCGGGGATTTTCAATTTCCAACTCGGTTCTGTCTCTGACAAACTGACAAACTGACAATCTGACAAGCGGGTAACAGGCGCTGTCAAAATCCTTCTGTGGGGGAGCATTGAACTCGGACTGGCATCAGCCACCCTCCTCACAGAAGCCGAATCGAAATCAGAATCGAATCCAAAACCCCGCCAGAAATTCGAGATATCAGAAGGCAAGCTGTCAAATTATCAAACAAGTAAAATCAATTGTGGAGGGCACCGCCGATGGATTCCCCTCAAAACATTGGCTAATGATAGGGGCACAATAACTCCAGGCTAAGCGTGTGAATAACTCGAGGTAGCTACCGATTGAGGGAGAAATGTTTATTATTCGATGATGGCAGCGTTACGCTAATGATTTAATTATGATAATGATAATGGCCACGGGGAAATTGGTGGCAGAGCGGGTTAAACTCCATATGGTGAAGTTTCTATGACGGGCTGTTGGCATCAATTATGATGTTGTTTCAAGAATTACATCATAAACGAGATAGGGAGATAGCTATCTGTCAGTACCTACGAATTGTTTAAGCTTGAATTATTTAATAACAATTTAAGTGTTATACAGTTTCATATGGTTAAGTTTCTCACTTAAAACAATTTAGAGATACCTAAGTTCTCAAACTCAATACCAACAGTTACTTTGCCTTTTACTTTTGTAATAAACTATTCAAATTTTATGCAAATTGCTTGACAATTTATAAGCCATATATGTGGGTTTTAAGTTTGGAAGCGTTGCATTCCTCTGTAATTTTTTTTAGCCAAAGACCACCCAAGCCTTTCATTTAGAAATATTGATTATCTTTATGCCTTTCTTGTCGCCTCTTCAATTGACCAGCGAAGCGGAGAATCAAGATCCCTGATGGCATATGGAAATGTCAATTGCAACTTCAAAAGACACTCGAAACGATTATGAAATATTTATGTACATATTTCTCAGTATTTCTCTGATTTAAATGCAAGATGTGGGCCACACCTCGCGCCATTGATCTTTAGGCGGCCCTTTCAAACAGTTAATTGGTTGACTGGCAACCAAATAGTTGGAAAGGGTAAAACAGTCGGAAAACAAATGCCATTTAGAGTTGCCCAAAAGCAGTGAAATACTTATAAATCTGTTTACCCCACCCAACTTTGCCCTGCTTCATGTCATTCCTCTTGCACCCATTCAATGCAAAATGCCGTGACAAATTGTTGATTTGCTCTGACATATAAAAAGAAAAACGCTTTTGTCTTCTGGTTTCCTTTCTGGATACCCTGCATTTAGTTGTGTGATATAGAAGACAGATGAAAGCTTAGAAGGGCTGAAAAGAAAATATTTAATATATTTCTAAGATGTAAGATAAACAGCATAAAGGAAGTTGTTGTAAATAAATCTGAGATATGGAACCAAAAATAATTAATACTTTTCTTTACTGAAAATATAATGTTGCTTCATGACTATGTCCCAAAAAAAAGGTAATACAAAATACCGAATCTAGGTTGCTAGTAAACAAGTCCCAATAGCGACTATTAAAGTTGGTTTGCTTTTAATTTTTAAACCGTCTTTGGCAGGCAGTAAAAGTGATTGGTTTCCTGTCCAATAAAGTGCAGTGCTCGTAAACTTTAGAGACGAGGGTATCGCCAAGTTGTGACACTCTCAAATCTCTGTCTGCGTTGACGCTTTTCCCTTTGTTTTTCATTCGTTTTTCCACTTTGTATATTTAAGCGGAAGCTAAAAGACTCTTTCAAGTTGATTTCTGCTCCATAAACTTGTCTATTTTTGTTGGGGTCCCCGCTGTTCGCTGGAGCGCAAAAGGCAACCCCCCTAATTTTCCCCCCAAAATCCCCTCTCCTCTGGCGTTACGAAAATTTGGAGCAGCACGTGCATTTGCACGTTTTAAATTCGTTTCCCACTCCCCCACTTCCCCGATCCGCCCCCTTCGTTTTATGCCTTCGCCTTTTGTTTATATTTAGATGGAAGTATTTTTTTATGTCAGCTAAGAGGGGATTGTGGCGACTTGGGGGCGTACTTCTTGCCATAAATCTCGCCAGAATTTTATTTGTTAAAGCCAGAGACGAAGTTCGGTTTGATATGCACTGCATGTGCTCGTAGCGCCACGTTGGAGTTTCTGAAAACCCGACGAACATTGGGGGAGTTGTTCCACTGGAGTGATTGAACGCTTGCATTGTTAGATTTATGTTTCGAGGCACTTCAGGACAAAGACAGGCGAAATGGGCCAAAAGACTCTGACCGGTTGGGTATTACTAACAACAATGGTCCGTTAAGATAAGTCGGTTCGGAGACCCATTAATTTTCTGTGTGAACTTCCCTTCAAAATTGCATTCTAACGTAGGGGTATCCCCAAAACTAACTTAACAATTACCATCCGCGCTCTTCGCCTTTGCTGGGAAATTATGTTCGTGACTATATCACTTCCTCTGGCCACTGTATGCATACACTGAAAAAATATTTTCATAATATGTAAAATTACCTACAATGTTTTATTACATGTATTAAATATTTATTTATTTATTTCAATATTTCGGTTTAATTTTGTATTAATTCAATTGTCTTAATGTTAGCCTTAACCAAATTTGTTGGCATAGTCTTTATTGCTAATTTTCTTATTACAAATATTTAAAGATTTATTAGCAATGCTGTCTAGTTTCTATAATTTTATTTTGTTTATTAACAAGTAATATTGTGGGATTTTTTGGTTATAAGAAACTTTAAAAGTCTTTTATTTTCATTTTTATTTTATCATTTTTGTCAGTGTTTTTACATATATTGAATATGTATGCGTGTCTTTGAACAACTTTTTGCCACTTCTTTTGCCGCATATTAAATTATTTTCCTTTGGCCAACTTGTGGGCACCATTGTACGTGACTAAACGTCAATTTCCAGTTCTGCCCCCTCGGGCACTATGCAAAATGCATTTTCCAAAACCGATTTTAATAATTCCTCAGAGCGCCCCTCGGGAGGCCTCTTATGTCGGCTATGGCGGCATAGATAAGACCTGGGTAAACGACTTGGCCACTTTTTATGCAGTGTGCGAAAAGTGCAACGCTCTGATAAGAACATCAGTTTGTCCTTCCTCTCGAAAGTTTCCCCAACTGTCGGCCGTCGGCATTTTAAGTAAGTCAAAAAAGTTGCGGTTCAAGTTTGGTACGTGATGTTTCTCAAATCGAACGATTAGTTATCGTTGATTATGGAGGGTGGCTATGGGAGATGGGAATCGGTTACCGAAGTGGAAATTATTTATTGGGAAATGTAATAAAAGTGTCAACGAAGCTCAAGGGATTTAAGAATTAAAGAGAAAAAAACGTAAAGTGCACAATTTCTTATTGTATTTTATGGAATGTATATGTATAGGTATTAATATACCTTCATTAATCCTTCATTGATACATGATTAAGTTAACACTTTTTGCATTACCATTTCTATGGCCACTAAAAACCCAGTCATCTTGGGTCAAAAGTCTGGTGAGCACATCGTTTCCACTCCAGAAATTTATTCTGCCTGCCAAGACAGCCCTGTTCTATTCATGGATTTCTATAGATGCCCGCTTAACTTCCTGTTCCACATCTTCGCCTCGTCAGGCTCTTTGGGCCCAGACTTGAGTGACAAACAACAAACAGCAATTTGCAACAATTTATGGAAATTATGCAGTCAGTCGGGACTCAGTTGAGTTGAGTGGTTTTCGGTCTGGCCTAGTCCGGGTTTCGCTGAGCTGGGGTTCTGATTGTCGTAATTGTTGATGTTGCTGTGACAGTGTGATTACGCAACCGCTGCAAACTTTCAATAAATCAGAAAAATGTGCCCATAAGTCAGAGTCGATGGAAAATAACTGACAATCCCCGCATACACGTGTCCGGATGCCTTGTTACATTTATCGAACCGAATCCAGCCCTTTCTGCCCATTACATTTTACGACAAATTGATTAAGCCTGAAGTTCGCACCCTCGCAACTTTGGGGTGCAGGCGAAAATATGACCACTTTGAGAGCATTTAGCAGGCACTTGAAAAGTGCCTAAAAAAGGAAAGTACGAAGTGATCTCAGTGGGTGGGTAGAACAGCCACCCACTCACGTGTCACGCACACGTGCGTATTATTTACACGCAATATTCTTTTTTTTGTTCTGCTTCTGCTCGCTTTCCATCCTTGTAATTGAAGTTATTGATTTTCATGTCAAGCACCAGCAAAAAGAGCAGGGAATCTGCTCAATCTTGAAGCTGAATAAAGCGAGATGAAGAATCTACCCCATAAATTTACTTTTTTGGGGCATTCTCGATTAGCCGCATCGGCAGTCGTACATCAAAAACAAATGTCGGTCCGTCTGGTTTGGTTTGTCTTGCACGGAAGTTGCAAATATGTTCACTTAATTGCATTAAGTTTGTGCCGTCCGCCCAAAAACAGCAACCCCCATTTGTTTTTGGGTTAAGATCAAAGTGCTGCGCAAATATTTCGCTTTGGTCATCCCAAAATGGATTATTTTTTCCCTTTTCGTCCTGCATTTGACTTGGGGCGTTGCGACCAGGCATTTGTCTGAATTCAATCCATTTGTACTTGTATTCCAGCATCCCCCACTTAATTGCAAACTAATTACACAAAGTAAACAGTCCGTTCCGATATCTGAGCTTATAATTAGTGTGAAAATGGTGTGTTTATGTAATTAAATGCGAATAATGGAAAGAAGGGAACGGAAATCGAGTTAGGTGTAATGTTGTGAAGAGTATTTTTATAGAAACCCTAAGAAGTTTCAGGAACAGAGTTTCTAAACGATAGAATTTAACGAACTGGAAACACAAAATACTTTGATCTTCATATAAACTGACAGAATTCTAAGAGACCTCATAAATTTCTGAAAAAAGCCATAAAGTATGCATCATAAAAACTATAAATATACACAAATGAATCTATTAAAAAGCCATTCATTATTTATCTGTGAATTAATAATATAACCTTTATAAATATCTTTGAAGTATAAACAGATATTTTCATATAAATTTAATGAACCGCCAAATATAAGTGTATAAAAAATAATAATGAAACTGCCAAACGTAATGTGAGAAAGCAAGAAATAAAATTAAAGCTAATTCAGTGCCAAAGTTGCATCTAAATGCCAAATTTAAATTAGTTACCGATAATCACCTTCAAGCCAAACCAAAATGGGCAATGCATCATCCTCATCGGTGAATGGTGGCAAAAGTTCACGAAAATGTCGCAGTCTACCCAACTCACCGGATGTCAGAAGGTAACCAACGAATCGAACTTTCAGCTAATATATATACTTCTCCAGGAAAACGACAGTTCACATTTCTGGCCACTAATGAGTGTCATTATGCGTAGAAAAAACATTCGAATTGAGCCAAGTGTCAGCACAATAAATCAAGTCAATCATCCGAGACTTCTGGTCTATGTTTATCCCAAAATGAAAACAAAGTTCCACCAAATTTACGATAATTTCTCAAGCTAAGCGTGTTATTTTTAGACTGAATATTTTTCCGGGGGCTAATGGAAATGACATTTTGTGGTTCCCAAGATGTTTGCGGGCAAGTGCAAATTTTCTCAGCTCACTCCAGATTCATAATTAATGTCTGCACAGTCTGCCCTGAGTAAGTCTATATCTTTCTGGGCCTCCATCGCATATACACATGTCTGGAGGTGCCGAAAGCGACACAGAAGATGACACGCAACTGTCTTGCAGTTCTGAAGTTATAGTACTTGGACCTCAATGAAATGCTGGCTGCCAGCCAGACGGCATCTAAATTCCACTGGAGCCCTCAGTTTATTGCCCTTTCCCCCAAAACAAAAATTAATTGCATAATCCAGCGATCGCCTGAGTTCAGCTGCCTCACATATCTCTATGTTATTCAAATATTTCAAAGTGCATTTTTAATATGCGTCCCTCTGCCAACCCTCTGAAATAATCTTCAAAAAGAAACGCATGCCGAGAATCAACCACCGCATCTAAAAACCTTTCAGTTATGATGGAAATGGTGTGACATTCTCTTTGCCCTCCATCTTTCAAAGTCAATAAATAAAACATTTGCCAAAGTTGCATAATTGAAACCGAGAGAAAATGCTTGGGAATCCCGGAGTGCGTAGCGCCTGTGTGCTACTTTATCAGGAGGTAATGCTGCAACCCTTGGTCAATTCCATTTGTTTGAACAACCCCCGCACGTTCCATATGGGCGAGACTCCTCAAACAAAAATATAAAACACAAAATGTTGTCAGCTGCATTTTGCTCTGGGTGCGAAGAAAATGTCTATTTTATGTAATGTTTGGTAAGGCTATAAATATCGTCATTAGAGTGGCGGAATATGTCCTATGAATATATATGTGTCTTTCAAAATGAAGTACATTATGGGCTTCTAAAATTCTAAAAACATTCTATGTGCTGGCTCTATGAAAAAGGAAAAATATATAGAATTCTAATTAATTGTAAATTTGTGGATAAAAACTGATTAAATTGCCTCCGCTTTGTCTATCAAAGTATAGAGCATTTGTGAGCTTAATCAAAATTATAGTAATTATTATATATCTATAAAGCTTTAAGAATTAGTTTAGTTTAATACTGCTCTGTATCTAAAGAAGATGTTTCTTGTCTTTAAGAAACCCAAATAAAATCAAGATAAAAATCCTTTCCTTTAAAAGTGTGATTCCCTTAACTCACTGGCATCGTAAATCCGTACTTATGTAGGCTACAGACCGAGTTGGACGCACTGGGACAAAGGAGTGGAAGTCGGTACTTCAGTTGGCCAAGTGTGGAAGCTGCCGAAGAGGGTCTCTCTATAGAGCTTAGTCCCTTTCTGCCCACTTGATGATGGGTGGAGGGGGAGGGAGCTGCCTGTTTTTATTTCCACTGTTTGCTCGGCCACTCTCCATTTGCGGCTTGTTTGCAGCATAAGCCAACCTGCTGCATATTTAAAGATGTCAACCAGGCAACAAAAGGTGGCAGGCCAACGATGACGACAGCCATTAGCAGGCTAAGAAACATCTTTGAGTTTGCCGATCTGGAATGAGTAGGTGTATCTTAGCAGACGCTATTAATTGTTTCATGTGGCAGCAGCTGTGGCTCCAGCTGAGAAAATGCGTCGTCTCTGAACTCCCACAAAACAAAAACCAAAAGGAGAAGTTTCGTTCGCTCCGTCTAATAACTGAAAATCGTGACTTTATGTCTGCACTTGAAAGTGGAGGCACATAACACTGAACACAATACCGTGTAGTTCTGTTTCGTTTGGGCCAGAAAGGCAGGAGTTTCCCCAGGGGAATGGGGCACTATGTAGATGATGGAACACGACTTTTAAGAATGAACACGTTCTCCGGCGTATCGCATTACCAGCATTTCTAAGGGCGGAGACATTGTGACATGGCTTTTAGTTATGAACAAAGCCGGTGTTGATTATGAGCTAAATGAAAGAGATATCCCCAAAGACTTTCATCAACGCAAAACTACGCGGAGTTGAGCAAGTACTTTTTAAAGACCAGCAAATGATTTATTAAGAAAAGAAGCCAAACAAACTTGACAAAGTTTACCAACTCATATAAGATTTCTATTTTAGAGAGTACACTCCCTTCGATTTGTTTGTAATTTCACTAGAAGCAAAGCCAAATAAACATATCAAAACGGTTTTTATATAGAGAACCCCTTTAAGCGTAAACATTCTCCATCGAATGTGCCTGTGAATAGCTCTTTAATTCGATTCTGCACTCTGTTAGTTGGCCACTCCTTTGGCCATATCAATGGTATATAATTATGCTTATTACCAGCCATTCAACACCTACTCAAAAGATCCGTGGCAGGGGAAAAAGTAAGATACAAAAGGTAAAAATAAAACACTCCTAAGTCGAAGTAACTTATTCTCGATTGGCCCAAGTTGAGGTGGCTTCTTGGCCAGGCCAACTCGCATAAATTGCGAACAGGCCTTGGCTGTTGATTTTTCGCCTGACAGGCAGGCACAGGCGGTCGAAGTCGAAAAAATCTGTTAGTGGTGGTGGTACAACGGAGTGTATCCGATGGATGCGGTTTTGTTTTGGATAGCGGTTCTTTGCTTTTTCAGTAGCCAGCCGAATTGCTGTGGCAAATTTATGAAAATTCTCTGCGCTTAACGGCAAACCACAGCAGCAACTGGAAACTCGGTTGGTTCAAGAGGTTTTCGGGTTAAGATGGATGTGAAAATGGGCTGAATGGATCTAACGTGATGAATCTGAAGAGGAGCATAAAGTGCGGCTTGTGAGGTGAAGCCATTTGAAGCAGAAACTCTTCTCTATATTGTTAAATAACTCAAATGCCAAAGGGCCAAGCCGGATTTCGAGTTCTAACCATAACGGGCAAACTGCATGCAATACTCTCATGTGTGCAATGCAATAATAAAAGCGAAAGATGCTGCTTAAAAGGCAACTGGCAGATTCCCAAAATGGTCACAGCAGGCACGGCCAGCAGAGCCTTCTTATGTCTATACACGTAGCCTCACTCTCGTCTTAATTGCACTGCGAAAAAAAAACATACAAAAACATACAGCGTAATAAATAATTATTTATTAGAAGAAAAAAAGGACGAAAAAAGCTCTTATTTAATTAACTAACTCCAATATCTGAAGACATAGTCTCTAGACTATAAACTGATAAATAAATTAGTATCAAGATTTTGTAATATGTATTTTTGAAATTGGCAATTCTTTTGTTTGTAATTTCTAAATTAAATGGAGTGCTGATTTTTAGATAGAAAAGTGTTGCTTTAAAATAATTACTAAATATTATTAATCTTTCGGAGTAGATTTAAAATAATGTAAGAAATATTGAAATAATATTAGTAGAATTAGATATAATGAGATGGGCTTTCAAAAACTTGGTCTAACTTAACATTTTACACAATGAGTTATCTTGCTGATCAAGGTGAGTTTTATTATGTTTTCTTAAATATAAATTCCCGTTGGTATATATGAATACTATTGTTTCCTGTGGTCTTCACCTTTTTTCTAGAGTGTAGTGCTTGGCTTCCCAATGAGAGTCAGGCTTTCAGAAGCTGTTGCCATGACAAATGCAACTCAAGTGATACATTGTACACAAAGCAGCAGCGAAATGCAATGCAAACTAATGGGCAGCCAGGATGGCGGATGGAGTTTTGAGTGTGGTGGTGGCAGGAGAGGAAGGACCTCATATATATAAATACAGATGCCATCAGCGTTTCCCCCGCCATACGGAAATGTTTAGTGACTACTGGTCCAAAACTGCGTGGGCTTGTGGGTATCTGGAATGGAGGAGCTGCGTTGGGTGGGGGAAAACACAGGTGAATGCCACCAAGAGGCAGTGGAGGAATCAGCCATCCACAGTGGCAGCTATTATGAGCAACACACACCCGTGGCCCATTCAGTCTGCCAGCAAAGGTCAAAGACATTTGCCAGCTGCCGTTTCTCGTTCTGCATCTGCATCTGTGCAAATCTCCGCATCTCCAGCAACAAATCAAAAATGCGTACTAAAGACGTAAATTCAATTTGTACAAAAAAGGGGGAAAAAGAGGACAAATAAAGCAAATAAAGAGATGTCGAGGCGCCCGGCGTATCACTTTTGACATGCGACACCTGAAAGGGAGATGCAGCCAAAAGATACGAAATGCATTCCCACTCATAACAAGCTGAACAGTAATTGCTGCGAATATAAGGATCTAGATGAGGAGTAGGGGTTTCAAATATATATTGTGTAGGTGGGGAATGTCGAACTTAATATACGGGTCCATCAATGGGAAAATAAAGTATGGATTGCATGAACGTCTTTGGACGATTGTAAAAATGTTAACATTATATATTAAATAAATGTATTAGAATTATGTATAAATAAAACTTATTTATATTATGATATAATATGGTGTTGTAGCACTAATTAATTGGTATATTGAAATGCAGACTTAGAGTAAAGTTAATATTCTTTACAAATGAATACAAATGAAACTTTGTACATTCCGAACTATTGTATTTTCAAATAAATATTTTTAATAAACTTGGGAAAACCTAACCACTATCCACAGGCAAGGAATCTGTCTGAGCTACCATAAGCTGCAACGGTGTTCTTGCAAAATAACAAATTCCTCAATCCTTATACAGCACACCTACAATCCACTTTTCAAAGATGATGTGTGGAAAGGAGTGTTTTGTATGGCAAAAAATCGACATCCTCTCAAAAATCGCACCGACAAAGGCGAACGCAACTCCGTAGACGTCTCGAGGAACAATATAAAATGCAAATAAAATAATATGAAAGTAATTTTGTAAGATTTTGCCAAGATTCGTTTGTTGTTTGTCTGAGCAATGGCAGGGAAAATGTCTTGAGGAAGACGTAAAAGGTAGACGAAACATCGCATCCTTCTAAAGTCTGGCATGCGTATTTAATTTGCAGTAGGAACCCGGGCAACTTCATTTGTCTGTCAGCTTTGTTTTTATTGTCTGCATTTTATTCATTTAATACAATTGTTACCCGTTCTCCGCCTTTTTCCGGCTGACTTATTAATGGCCAACAACAATTGTGTGGCGGCAGTAGTAAGATACATTTGTATCTCAGGGCTTTGTCTGCCAGTTGGCTCGGTATCCCGTCCAGAACTTTATGTGCGCGACTTATTAAAAGTTAGTGCGTTTTTTGTTTTTTTTCGCTTTTATACTTCTTTCTTAATTTGCCTTCTTAATCAGTCTTATGACTAATTGCGCTAACTTGAATGAAAAGCTCTGGAAAATTGTTTTGTTTGCCGGGGTTGTAATTTATGAAGGATCCAAGATGGGAATAGGTATTAAGCATTTTTTGACATTTCTTTTAAAATTCTGAATAATTACACAGGTCGTAGAAAACCATATTATTTGCAATCCTTAAATGCCTAAACTTGTGGAACTTAATAGTAAATTCCTGCATAGCTAACTAAAGGTCAATTGAATGACCATCAAATCCAATCTTCTACGTTGTTAGTTTTTAAAACACAATAAAATTTGTATTTTGTTGTTGGACAATTTTTCAAGAGGGCTACTTAACTACGCTTTTTACCGGTCTGCAAGCAAAAATATCATTTTCGTATTGCAATCACCGAGATATGCAAATTTATGAGCACCAGTCATAAAAAAATTTACAGCACTGTCGATCTTTAAAGTCGTTATTGTTTCTGTTCGCTTTTTTTTATTGCACCAATGGGCTTGGCGGCAACAACAAGCTATACGTACATTAATTTAAAAAGCGTAAAATTATTGTTAAAAGTATCTTACAGATACTGTTATAGCAGTCCATGCAAATCTGCGATTGCAGACTGGCTATAAATATTTACAGGGGACGGGAGACGTGGGCGTCTGGCATTGAAACCATAAATGATTGTTTTTAAAAGACAAATACATATACTCATATCATACTTCTCTGATTCCCTGTGATCTCATATCATATTTGTATAATCCACTGTGGGCTCATAGCATATTTTTGTATTTTATATATATTATATGCAGTTTAATATCTTTATGTGTTTTTACCAATTGCAGACAAATTGCGCCCGCCTACGCAAAGGTCAATGGCGGAACTGCCATTCCACTGCCCGCCACCGTGATGGTCCAACGTCGCTGTCCGCCGGACAAAGTGCGTCCACTGCCGCCCACACCGAATCATACGCCATGTGAGTACTCGCAGGGTATGGGAAATTTATTAAAAAATATTTTAAACCCTCAACCACCCCGGGTGCGATTTCGGGGAGGTGAGGGACCTCCCCCTTGTTTACCGGGAATAAACAAATTTCGAATTTCGGTCTCGGGACAGGGAAAACAACCCCAATGGGACTGCACTTAGCCCTTTCAGATGCGTTCCATGGGTGGGATTGTGACCGAGATTTCGCCATCGGAGGGGAGATCCTTACTCCGCAATCAAAGCTCCCTGGGGATCCGTTTGGGGTTAGAATTCCTTACCCAAGGTGACGTTGATTTGTGGAAAAGGTAACTGAATTCTTATTTTAATTAGTAAGCTGGAGAGTACTTAAAATGACAAGGTATTCAGAGTACCAAATATATACAAAAATTCCTTTCTTCATAAGACAGTCCTTTTGTATTTCCTTGTTATACAAATTAAATAAATTGTCTATTTCTGGTTAAAAAGATTTGAATTGTGGAAGTTGTTTTGTTCTGGCAAGGAATACTTTGAAATATGTAGAACTTCTTTAACACACACATTTTCCTCTGTTAGAAATTAAATTTGCAGATCAGTAGTAAGAAACTTCCAGTTTGTCATGCTTTTTTGACCCAATTGGTGAAAGAGTGCCGCACAAACGCTTTGTTGTGCTTGAGTTACGGTCTTGGGCATATTTATAGAACATTTTCACTCTCCTGAATGATTTATACTCCAAATATTTGGCTGGTCTCGGTGCAAACATAAATCTCGGAGCAGAGTCTCCTCCCAATCTGTTATCAGCCTCACGCAAGGCAATTAATTAACTTTAACGTCCGCATTGCCCTTTTGCATTGATTTATAGGTTGACTCTTTCTGTTAAGTGGGCGCCGAAAATTGAGTGGGCTTGCAGTTCCTTATAGCAATCTGTAACCCTTGATATTGTTCTCGTTTTCAGCGATACCGGGCCTGGGAAAAAGCGGAAGTGATTTCAATTCGAGCCGTCCAAACAGTCCGCCCACCAGTAATCACACCATTCAGAGCCTCAAGAGCGGCAACAATAACAGGTAAGTACTTAAATATTTGTATCTCTTGTATGACCACAAATTGTTTTATAAAAGTAAATAAATAAAAAACACTAAAAAAGTTACAATGCTTATATACAAATATAACAAACCTCAACAACAAAAGGTATAACCTACAAATTTTTATTTCAATATTTTTAAAAATTTAATGTGTATTCTCTTAAGACAATATCATAATACAAATTATATTTTAAAATATTATTTATCAATGAATTTATGTTTGCTTTGCTCAGGTGATAAATCTAAATCTTGTATATATTCTGTAAATTTATTCAACTTAAAAGATTGACCTCTTTGTTTTTAGTTGAATCAAATTACTAAATAAGTAATATATAGAATATATTTTTTGTTATTGGTACATATTTTGACTTACTAAATGTTATTCTTGCAGCCTGCGACCGCCGAGTGTGAAGAGTGGCCACCAGAGCGGCATTCCCTCGCCGAGCAGTCCGCAGACCGCTCCGCAGAAGCACTCGATGCTGGACAAGCTGAAGCTCTTCAACAAGGAAAAACAGCAGAATGCAGTGAATGCGGCCGCGGTGGCCAGCAAATCGCAGATCCAGTCGAAGCGCACCTCCTCCTCCTCGGGCTTCAGTTCCGCCCGTTCGGAGCGGTCCGATTCCAGCCTGAGTCTGAACGATGGCCACGGATCCCAGCTGAAGCCACCCAGTATTAGTGTGAGCTCCCAGAAGCCGCAGCCCAAGACCAAGCAGTCAAAGCTGCTGGCTGCCCAGCAGAAGAAGGAGCAGACCAACAAGGCCACCAAGCTGGACAAGAAGGAGAAGAGTCCGGCGAGGTCCTTGAACAAGGAGGAGTCGGGCAATGAGTCCCGCAGTTCAACCATGGGCAGAACTGGGAAATCTTCTCTGGTTAGAGGACTAGGTGGTGCTGGTGTTGGTGTGGAGAAGAACACACCCAAAACGGCCTCCAAGTCCTCGCTGCACTCCAAGTCGGACTCGAAGAGCTCCTTGAAGGCGCCCCAGCTGCTCCAGAGTCCCAGTGGCGGTGGTCTGCCCAAGCCCATAGCTGCCATTAAGGGTACTAGTAAGTTGCCCTCCCTGGGAGGTCCTCCTCCATCAGCAGAGCCGCAGCAGAGTTCACAGCTCATCAAACGCGAAACCAGCGACATATCCTCGAACATATCCATATCCCAGCCACCGGCGGTGGAGCCACCCAGCAGCACACATATCCTCCAGTCTCCGCCACCACCTCCATACTATGCGAATAGTCAGCCAGCCAGCCACATATCATCGCACGGGTATCTGAGTGAGCCCAGTACCCCGCAGCACAGCTCGGGTATCTACGGCAGCAGCAGTCGCCTGCCGCCTCCAAAGTCCGCGTTGAGTGCCCCTCGGAAGTTGGAGTACAATGCCGGACCACATATCCTAGCCTCACCACCGCACCACCAGCGACAGGGATTGCCCAGACCTCTGGTCAACTCGGCTCCAAACACGCCCACCGCATCGCCCAACAAGTTCCATACGATTCCCTCGAAGATCGTGGGGGTTATCTACGAAACCAAGGAGGAGCAGTTGCCACCACCGCCTCCGTCTGCTGGCAGCTCAATCCTCCCCATGAGACCGCTGCTCCGTGGCTACAATTCGCACGTGACTCTGCCCACGAGGGGAGCACGCGGTGGCCACCATCCACACCACTCGTATCTGGACTTCTGCGAGTCGGACATTGGCCAGGGATACTGCAGCGATGGAGATGCCCTGCGAGTGGGCAGCTCCCCGGGGACATCGCGGTTCCACGACATCGACAACGGATACCTTTCGGAGGGCAGCAGTGGTCTTGGCGGACCGAGCAGCTCCTCCGGAGGAGCCATCTCCCACGGCAAGCACTTCCTCAGCATGATGCGGGCACGAACCCAATTGCCCACCACCATCGAAGAGCGGTGAGTACTTTCCTATTCATAATTACATTCAAATGACTGGAGACACAAATACTTAAAGACAATGAAGTAGTGAGTGTTGTATTGAGCATGTTTAAATGCAATTCAAACATTTTTGTATGTTTGTCAAATAAATTATTATAAAATAAATGTTTTCATATTTATCTGCAAATATTTCAAATTTGAAGAATTCTCTAATCAACATTATACGATAGAGTACATATTTATGAATAGGTAATAACCAAAAAACAATTAGGTTTTTTTTTTACAAATTTTAATATTGTATTGTTTAAATTGGTTTTTAATAGGTTCTTGTCTGGAAATTTAAATATGAAAAACGTTGAGTTTTATAGAAGTTGGCGCATTTTATTTCTTCAGATAGCCAGAATTAAACGAAAGTTAAGAATAAAGGGCATACTAGTATTTTAATTATTCCCCCAGATTAACTTTGTTGAATATTTAAATTATTATGTTGTATATTTCTTCATTCTGTAATATTTTATTCAAACACAAGATAGCACCCTCACCTTTCACTTGTCTAAGAAGAAACTTTCTTCGATTTCCTTCCTGCCAACAACCTCATTGTAATGAGCCTTGATTGGCTATGTGGTTCTTTCGGTCGGCACTCACTTTCTCGCCAGTTTCCGTGACTCACCCGAAATGGGCCTCTGGTGGCAGTGTCGCCTTCGCTGACACCAATGAGTCAACCAGAATTGCCGTTGCTCGGGTATCGCCTGGTACTGGTATCGCCGGTCTTTCCAAGAAGATGGACCCCGCTGTTGCGTTGTGTAAATGTGGCGTGTTCTTTTGTCGCTTGCTGGTGGGCAATAAAGCGGAATTTAAATGGAAGAATTGCCTGGTCGGCAACGACTTTGACTTCAGGCCTCAGTGCACTCTCGATGGTTTTGGGTATCATTTCACTCAGCTGGCACCATTTCGTTTGATAATTTTTATTTTTCGTTTGAGCGCCACGCACAATTTGGACACACACTCACCTGTCAACAGGAAATGCTACTCGCACAGGTATTGACTCCCACACCGCCAGAAAATCCCCATAGATACCAATCGATTCATGGGTAAAACACTTGAGCCTCTTTGGCTAGAAAAGTTGGAGAAGTTGTGAAAATACCAAGACATTTTGTTCGTTTATGTTTTTAAAGTTTATTCTTGCTAAATTTAAAAGGCATAGTAATATGATATATATATACCGTATTAATTGGCAACTACCTTAGCGCCGCCTTCCACAATTGGCACTATAAATAGAAGAACGCTAATACGCTTATTACAAGCCAGATCCCCTCTAAACCGGCTCATTATATATTTTTTGAGTAGATAAATAAACAAATACCCACTTGATTCTGATTAGAATCTAAGTCAATATATACATTAACATTTTTTTGGTCTAAAGATAATAGTCCCAAATTAGTGCACAAGAGCAGCTGTTCCAGCATAAAATAAAATTCTAGCAGTCTTATTTTCCATTCCTCCAAGAACTTTTCATAATGATGCCCACACATCAACGCATTTCATTAAAAAGCGCTTATGGACTGTGGATGGGAACTTAAGTAGAAATAGGACTGGCAGAGGCTTTTCCACGTTTTCATTAGCTTGCGGTTCTGTCAGCGCGTTTGATCTGTGAAATTAATGCAATACCATGGGCGAACTGAGCTCTTGTAAATAGGAACAGCTGTCGCGAAGTTCAAAGGCATCGACCATGGAAACCCAACCATTAATAAACGAGAGAGAGTGACCCTGAAGCGACTTTTGAGCCTCGGTCACGTAGTGCAGTTGGAAAATATTTTGTAATTGAATTTTAATGCACGTCGTTGGCTGGCAACCTGTCGCATTAGTGTCACTGGCGGAGCCACAGGATTCTCGGCGAATCCTTGGGGGCAGGAGCTAATCAGTTGCGGCGCAGACACCTGCAGGACATAATTTCCGAAGCCCAACAAGTGAGCCGGTCTTATGACGCCTCAACATGCGTTGTCTAGCCATGAAAGTAAATCAAAATGCAGCAGGGCGCAAAAATATTTCCACAGGGATATGGTTGTAGGACCAACGGAAAGGAAGGAGTAAAATGTGTGGCAAGGAAGCAGACAGTTAGGTGCAAGCCAGACAGGATGTTCAAAAAGGGGTTGAGTAGTTGAGAGGGCCAACTGGACGCACATATGGCGATAGCCTTGGCATCCCAGCTTGGACCACGCTGGCCTTCACAAATCCCAGCCACCTCTTTCTTATTTAATAAAGCATTTTTCAATTCATTTGATTTATGGCACGGGCGTGCCATTTTTACACTATTACCAGACATGGTAACTGAATATTAACGTTTATTGCATTTTTCAGAAGAAAGACTTTTCTTAACCAGATTCACTTTAAGAGAAACAAATTGCTAGAAATTGTTGTGCATTCCCATGGATTTTTTATTTCTAAAAAACGTTTTTATATACAATTTAAAAATAAATCGGAGTATATATTTATGTATATGTATACATCATTCAGTCATTTCTAAATTTGTTCAATCCTGCTTTAAGGTGCAAATTAATGTTAAAGATATTTTAACCATTTTGGTAATTTTCAAAGACCACAGCGCCACGCACAAATTGAAAATAAATTTCGTACTCCCTCTTAAATCCGCCCCACCACAAAATAATGCCTGGAAATTGTTTTTATTAATTCAATCCGAAATTCAGTGAACCAGGGACCGGGGACTAAAAGTGTTTCCTGACCGGGCATTCCACCTGTCTGCTGTCCACTCGAGTGTTCAATGGCAAACTGACCCTCGGTTGCCTCGTTTTGATACGCTTTATTTGGGCCCAATTTTTTCTGCCACTTTTTTTGATTGACCCTCGCCAGAGGTTCGGTGTCGAGATGGGTTAAATGAACCGAACATTTTTGGGGTATTCAATTTGTTTAAACGTCCTTTCACATTAGAGTTCGTGTGACGCATTAGAAACATATTTTATTTAGGGAAGTGCCTTAAAAAAAGAGGAAAGTGCTGAAAACACTATTTACGAATGTATGGGTACACAAATTGCCGTTTCAAATATTCGGATATTTAACAATTGGTCTACAGTATATCATAGAAATCTATTTCCGATTTTCAGTTGTTCAATTAATAAGAATATATAAATTTGATTTGATTTATTCGATTTAAAAATTTCAAATATATTAATTTACTTTTTTTAGTACTCAATAGTCTCTACATCTTACATACAAGTATTCTACATATTTTAGAACACACACTTTACATGGCTGTGGAACTCACTAAATAAATCCATTACTCGAACCTATTTTATTAGTACATTTTTATAGATGGCGCCAGAATTAAATTTGCGAACATTCTTGAATTGAAACTTATATTTCTTTCTTTGTAAAATTATAAGATTTTATTATACCCGTTACTCGTAGAGTAAAAGGGTATATTGTATTCGTGCAAAAGTATGTAACAGCTAGAAGGAAGCGTTTCCGACCCTATAAAGTATATATATTCTTGATCAGGGTCACTAGCCGAGTCGATATAGCCATGTCCGTCTGTCCGTCTGTCTGTCCGTCTGTCCGTCTGTCCGTCTGTCCGTCTGTCTGTCCGTCTGTCTGTCCGTATGAACGCTGAGATCTCGGAAACTATAAAAGCTAGAAGATTGGCATTTTGCATGCAGATTCTAGGAGTTCCTACGCAGCGCAAGTTTGTTTCAAAAAGGTGCCACGCCCCCTTTAACGCCCACAATCGCTTATATACGATTTTAAAAATTTAAATATTTCGGAAAAGTAAAAATGCAGTTTTATTGTGTTTATCAATACATATCGAAATGTAGAAGAACTTTTTCAAGTCGGACCATTCGTTAAAAAGTTATGCGTGATCAAAGTTTCTATCTCCATCTCCCTCGCACTCCCTTTACCTGAGTAACGGGTATCTGATAGTCGGGGCACCCGACTATAGCGTTCTCTCTTGTTTTACTTTTAAATTTGGTTTGTAAATCAGTATAATGCAAAACGTTATGCAAAGCGTAAATTGTCTGACTCGACAAATAAATTGCAACAGTTGTCAGGCTTAGCAAATCGAAACCAGTTGCAGTTTTCCGTATGCCAGAAAACCAAAGAGATAAAATTGCATTCGTTGTTGGTCCAAAGTCAATTTTTTTCCATTTAAACCCACCCACGGCATGTGCTAAACAATTAAAAGCAACTCAAAGCGTGTAGCACAGCAATCGTAAGCCTTTAAGCCATAACTGACCTTTCCACATGCCGCAAACTGACATTCTCGTATATATACTTCTGTGTTTTTGTATCCATTGTGGTTTAGACATGGCTAACAGCGGCTGAGGCTCGGATTTTGGCTTAATTGTTTTCCAATAACTTTGCCACAGCTACAAGCTATTTTTCTTAGCTATTAATTATGCGAGCATCATAAAATTTCAATCATTGCCTTTAAATAAGGTGGTAAGGGTATACAAGTGATTGGTTGTCTAATCTATTATATTTATAAATTCTGTTTATATTGTGTTTTTCTTATGTATTTAATAAATAATAATCAACATGCCATATCCTAATTAAAACGGAAAATGAAAACTTATTGAAAATGGTGTTAGCAAAATTGACATAATTATTTTGACAAGACAAATCTCTTTAATTCTTTCCATCATCGAATATCCAGTGGATTTAATTTATTTCATACAGCTGTGACCTTCCTCCCTTTCCACCCATAATATCTAATATTTTTCCAGTGCAAATCAACGATTTACTGACTGATTGGCATTCCCCTCCAAAGGTTTTCGCAAACCATTCAAAGTGATTAATGAGCTCCGGCAAAATAATGAAAAGCAATGAAAAGTTCTATGTGTGCATATGGTGCTTGGATATCGCTGTCAATTAATGAATTTCCATCGTCGTCCACAAGATTTCAGCAACTTGCCAGCCAATCAAGTTTCGCTTTTCATTCAGCAAACACTTGTAAACATTTTGCTGTTTTTGTTTTTTATTTTTTCGTATATTGCAATAGCATAACCAGCCCGCCCTTGGCTCAATTATTTTTGGAGTTTAAACCGGGCTGACAAAACGCCCAAACAGTGCGAAACAAGTTTCAGTTTTTTGACTAAAGAAATAAGAGAAAATGCGAATTTGTTTTCGAACTTGACTTTTCTCTTAAGTTTAAGCGCACAGCTGTATTTCTCTCTCTACCAAAATGCGACTGAAAGACATTTGTTGCTTTGGCAGACCAGACAGTTTGGCTAAGAGTGGGTGGAATCGTGTGAGAGAACTTCCACCACAAGCCACCCATTTGGCAGTCGGAAATTCCATTACTCTGCTCTTGGCCATGATTCATATCATATGGCAGGAGTCAGGACTAAGCCGAGAAAAACTGTAAGGAGAACTTCGAGAAAAGAGGAACATAAGACCAATTTTTATATGCACGTACTAGGGAACCATAAACCCGAATAACTGTCGTCCAAAGAGAAAGGAATATGACAGTTTTATTAGCAGCTTATATCCTTCCGACTTTTGCTAGCTATGAATTCATAGTGTTTTCTTTAGAAAATACAAAACAATAATTTATAATTTTTAAACATTTTATTTACTCAACAAAATGAAGTACCTACTATACAGTTAAAATATTACAGATGGCTATTGCTTAGTTGATATTTTTGCTTTGTTTATAGATTTACAAATATATTATAAATACAAAAATCCAACTAAAGTTTAAATTTGTTAAATATTTTTTAAAGCTAAAGTCGTCTGAATGAATTCCCTATACTATTTATGCAGTGTGTAACGATTTTCTTAAGACAGGTCAATAAATTTCAATTGCAAAATGACAGCTTCAGAATCAGTTTACAAACTTTACCCGAACTTCCATTTCGGCAAACTTTTCTACCCACCACCACATCCGATTCCCCCTTTTCTCTGTTCTGGCCCGCCTTGGTAAATTATTATGCCTTCGGGCTGCTTAACTATTAAACAAGTGCGTGGCCAAGAGAGCACAAAAAATACGCCCAAAGCGGCAAATGCGAAACTTCGTAGTTGCAAACAGACAGGTATGTATAGTCACACATAAGTGGCAGCCAGGTGGGCAGGTGTCTTGAATTCGACTGGCGTTGCATGTCACAAAACCTTTTACTTTCAACACAAAACGCCGACAGGCAGGAAGCACATTTTCTCTTAGCCTCGATGGCTCTCTTATCTCACTTCTCTTCAGTTGGCAGTTCGAATTTTCCCTGCTTTTCGAACTTTGAGTTTTCCACGGCAAAACTGAAGAGCAACCCCAGAAACGCATTTGAACACTCGGGCTTTGCGGTTGCCACATGGAAATGCTGTGGCAGAAACGGAAAAAAACAGCGATTTCGTGCAAATATATAAATATATTAAAATAAATTAATGTTTAAATAAAAAAAAAATAATTAAGAGTTAATAAAAAATGTTAGGACTTAATGGTGCTTTAACTCATTTATAGTTCCCTTTGCTTAGAGCAGACCAAATAGTTAAGTGACTCATAGCAAAATATTAACTTTATTCAAATAAATGAGTTTATCAAAACAAATTCCAAAAATCTTGCCCTAAAAAAAAAGTGTTCAAGTGAAGAGTAAAGTGCTGTTTATATTGGAGTGCCGGAAAATATAAAACGAATTCCTATGAATTACAAGTACTTGGATACTTTTCGGCGTGCGGATTCCAATGTTTATGGAGTGAAAACTTTTCCAATATTTGCCGACATCAGATAAAGGTATATTTGTTTAATTAACATGTCCCAATCTCGATCCAAATGGCAGAGCAGTGAGTGTCAATGACTGCCCCGGGGCATTAAACCCTCGGACCGACTTTGACTCCTATTCCGAACTCCTGCCTTTGTTTACCCAGTCCTCGTGAGTGTGTGAATGTGTGTTCTGGTGTTTGTCCTTCTGTTTGGGCTAGTCATATGCAAAGAGGGTCATAAAAAAGGGGTCCCCGGCGAAGGTAAACAAACATGAGAGCTAGAACTTGCTCACATTTTCCCACATGTCGCCCTAATCAATTTACTCGCTCTGTCAATCAACTGTCTATCAGTTTCAACAATTACTTCAAACGTTGGACATTTCATTCCAACCTGCCACAGGGCCCATAAATCTTAAAAAGGCCAAATACTGGGGAAATAAAATAAAGAATAACCGAGGACTACAACAGCAACAGGCAGTGTGTATCCTTTTGGAGGACCTGCTTTTCCACCTCTCAGTCTCCACAAATGGCCTAGCCAAATTGTTTCTGTGACCGGCTTTAGCCGGAATTTACAATGAGCTAAGCGGCTTTCCAGGCACGCCTGGCTGGGGTCCAAAGAACACCCAGCAACCGCAGAGGGTTAAGCGGGCTAAGCTCGTCCTGGCGCCATGTGGTTCTCAGGGGTCGGTGGCTTAAGTCCCAAATCAGTTGCAAAACTGAACTCGAGTCGGTTAATTCAGCATAAGCTCGGTAATTGGGAAGTCTGCTTCTGGATACAGTAGAACTTAACGGAAATATTGCATTTATTTACCTGTTTGCTATTCCTTATTGTAATTTAAACAATATTTTGTGCAGTTTCTTTTTATTTTCACATAATACAATAATCACTTGTTGATTTTATATGTCCGTAACTATAAACTCCTTTTATTAAAACTTTCTATTTGTCTTTAGTTTTCTTTATTTTGCTCAAGGGCGAATAGATACTTATACTCTCCCTTGTCTGTTTGAAAAAAACAACAATCAATTGAGGGACTCAATCTCCTATCCTTTCTTAAAGCCCAGCAATCTGAAACACTCTCCCCTTTCAACTTCATGAAAGTGCAATGAACTTCGGCACACGTTTGGGGGCTAAGTTCTCTTTAATTTGGTTTCAGTTCGGCATTCCAACCCCCTGCGAAAGGTAAAATGGCACTTAATTTAATGTTAAATTTATGTAAGACAGTCGGAGGCTAATAAAAACGCCTCAAATACCAGGCTGGCATATATAAAACTTTTATATCGGACGGCCGAGAGAGATTCACACTATTGCGGGGCCCAGGAGGGAAGGAAGGAAGGACACGGGAATCGGGACGGAACAGGACGAGGCAGGATGGGATGGCCCGAACGGCCCCATAAAGTGGGCTAACCGAGTTGGCCTAAAAACGCCAGAACTTTGCCGCAGTGGAAACTGTCAAGTGGCGAACCAACAACAATACTGCCGCAACGAAAACACACTTTGCATGATTTAGGGCCATAGGGAAAATTGCAATATACCTGGCTTGAGGCACCTCCTCGGATCACCCATTTCCCACTTATCCCGCTTATCCTGACTCACACATATTTGGCCAGTCAATTATGTGGCCTGAGGAGGTGTGTCCCTTGTATGGAAAATCGATGGCAAAATGTGATTAGCAACACAGAATTACATGCCACGGAAGTGGGCGATCGAAGAGGGCGTGTCATTTGCGTGTCCTCTTCCTGAAGTATCCAACTGACAAGCGAAGCGAACAAACTAACTAACTTAACAAATGAGTTTATTAATGAGCAGGCTAAGTAGCTTGATGGGGAAGTAGGTGAAACGGTGCTTATATTCCATGTATAATTAAACTGAACAGGGTGGAAAAGAGCTAAGTCAAAAGCAGCTTTAATTCGAATCTAAAAGTTAAGTTTTGGTAAAGAAAAACAGAACATCTTTCAGGCTCAATTTAAAACTTAACTTTCATTAGCCTTTTGCTCTAGTCATTTGCACATTTCGTATTTATCTTATTCCCTTATTAATTGTTAAAGTCGAAAGGAAGAGTCAACTTGGATTTGGTAAAAGGTTCCTGTCTCTCTAATTTCCGGTTTTTATCATGTTTCTCTTCTCGTTTTGCCTTGTCTCTTGTTTGTCTGTAATTTGTAGCTTTTTTAATTAAAATGTGCAACCAGAAACGCAACTCCCTTATTTCTGAGCAACCGAAGAAAACAGGACCAAGCTTAGGTATGAAGTTTTGTTTAGCATATTAACAAAGTTTTGTGCTTAATTTAATTTGCGTTCGTTTGTCGCTTCCATTCGAGGAATCTCTTGAACTTCAAAGTTGCCAGCCAGGAATTTTTATTTCGGAAAAACTTACAGAAAAAGTTGGGCTTTGAGTGGTGTGCTCTACCCAAGGTTTTAACTCATCGAAGGCTGTTTCGTCTTACCAACTGGACCCATTTTCCTTGCTGCCATAATTTATGACCCACAGTTGTCGGTCGAGTATCGTAAAAGGCAAACAATTGCTTTAGGGAAAAACTCCCTGTCGGTTGCATAATTGATGTGGGCCTGCTCGTAAGAGTGTGCAATTCTTTTTGCTACCCAGTAATCGCCGGAAATTGCGGGGAATGTTGCGTTTGGCAGAAAAATACAATTGGAATTACACAATTGTAAGCATACGAAATAGAAATTACATAAATTACTAACTAGTTGTTATTTAGTAGTTGTTAATTAACTATTTTGTTCCTAATTACTGTTTATTTTTAAATTTTTTTTGGATTATACAAAATTTTAAGTTTTATAAAGGTAGTGCAGAAAACTCGTAGAGATGGCCACTCTTTGAAACAAAGTTTCTGCTACTGCCTACCAAGTCCTCCATTATATCCTTGACACAGTCCACGCTTTTGCCTTGTTTCGAGTGTTGCCTGCTTTTAGGCGCCTTTTTTGCCTTGTTTGCTGCCATTTGCAAGGCCATCGCGAAATAGAAACATAAGCTGGGAGGAACTCAGTTGAAGGTTGCGTGCCAACTCATCTCGGATCGGCTCTTTTCCCCCCGAAAACCTCCCACATTCCGGCTCACATGTTCGACACTTTTATTAATGCGCTTGTAACGCCTGTAAAGCTGTCAGAATTCCATTCATAGGATGTTATCGTGTTCGGAAAGGATAGAGAACAAGAAGAAGACTGTAGCATTGTTTGCTATTTCCTGGGCTGATAAGTCGGAATACTTTGTCGCCAGCGTTTGTTGCTTTGCCTGCTGACAGTTTTAATAAATGAAAAGGCTTGCCAACAGATTGCAGGATTCAAACGGGTAAAATGTCGAACATTTAACAAGAGAATGTAGCTTTTAGAAAGTAAACTATATAAACAAACATATTCAAACCATTAGATTGTTGCCCTATTCAAAGGATATACCTTCATTGAATCAGGTAATTTTCTCATTACCTTTTCCGTGCAAGAATAATGGCCGCTTTTCTTTCTTTTCTTCAAGTCCTGCTCATCATCATTAGTCAGTTTGGCATGCACACGCGTAAACAGAAAATGCCTTCGTGAATTAGGGTCACTAATTTTTGTCAAGGCCCAGAGTTCCACGCCTAATTATCTACATAGAAAGCCATAGCACTTCAGCGAATTTAAGCGCCAACTGTCAATTAAAAGCGGCAATTACACCAATGTGTTGCCACCTCTGAAGCAATCCCCCTTTGCAACCAGTGGCGCCCCGAAGCCTACTCATTTAAATTGAACACGTGCTTTTGGTCAGAGAATAAATTAGCGCGACTAAATTAAAATTTACACGAACACAAGGGTCGAATTTAAATAGCACGATACTAAAGCGCAGAGACGACCGCTTGTTTATGGCTTTTCACTTTGTTTTCCCCGTCCTGTTTGTTTCTACTCCGCTGCCATGCAAATTACATTTTGTGCACGAAATTAGGAAACTCCAGCGAAATAAAATGGCCGAAAAATGGTAGAAGCCATGGAACAAGTTCGAGGCAGACATGCATGGAATTTCATTTTTGCACTCTCGCCTGGGGGAAGCATTTATTTTTCGGCAATATATTTGGTCTGCGACCCATGTGTGAGGAGCAAAAACTAAAGCATTCCCGCACTGACATCGATACAGGGCAAAACAACGGCAGGACGAAACCATGCCATGGTAGGATGCCATTTAGGAGATGGCACTGGCTTTTCCCAGGCCAAGTGCATTGCACAATGACTTTTTATTTTAACATCAGTGGTCGTCAGAGAATCATGAACGCGATGACGGGAAAAGGCATCTGAGTGTGGATTTCAATAAACTAAATTTACTGAAAAATAAAATAGCAAATAGTTTCAGAGCCCTTATGTAATCCAACAAATCTAAACTAAATTTGGGTCTGCGAATTTCAGCAAATTTACACAAAAACAAGAGAGAACGCTATAATCGGGTGCCCCGACTATCAGATACCCGTTACTCAGGTTAAGGGAGTGCGAGGGAGATGGAGATAGAAACTTTGATCACGCATAACTTTTTAACGAATGGTCCGATTTGAAAAATTTCTTCTACATTTCGATAGGTATTGATAAACACAATAAAACTGCATTTTTACTTTTCCGAAATATTTAAATTTTTAAAATCGTATATAAGCGATTGTGGGCGTTAAAGGGGGCGTGGCACCTTTTTGAAACAAACTTGCGCTGCGTAGGAACTCCTAGAATCTGCATGCAAAATGCCAATCTTCTAGCTTTTATAGTTTCCGAGATCTCAGCGTTCATACGGACAGACAGACAGACAGACAGACAGACGGACAGACAGACGGACAGACGGACATGGCTAGATCGACTCGGCTAGTGACCCTGATCAAGAATATATATACTTTATAGGGTCGGAAACGCTTCCTTCTAGCTGTTACATACTTTTGCACGAATACAATATACCCTTTTACTCTACGAGTAACGGGTATAATAAAATAACAAAAAATACCCTTGGATTAATTTTACTAGAAACATAGTTAGATGTCAGTAAAGTTTTAAGCCATATTAAGCTGTTCTCCTCTGAGTTCATTCTTGCAATTGATAAATATTACGCACTTAGTGCCTGGTAATGATGGTTTAGCCAAAAGTCTCCTGTCACTGACAATTTTGAGCTATTTTTCTACCCTAAAATACGGTATTCATAACTTTTGTAACGCCTTAAGAAGAAAGTATTCTTACAATACCTAAAAGGTATAATATTTTTTGGAATGTCGATAGAAAGATATTTAAATTTAATAAAAAATAATTTAATAAAAATTAATAAAGTAAATCTTCTCATTATTATATTGGTACAAAAAGGATATACAAAGCCATGATTAAATGTTGTGTAAGTGTATAAAAACTTTAACTATCCAAAGCTAGCTTCCATTTCCATTTTTTCATTTCTTTCATTTCACATAATGGCTATAAATCCGCTTTCCGTTTGCTCCTTTCGAATTCCCTGCTTATGACGTCCGTTTTTTTTGGACTGCCCCCAAAAAATATATGCGCACTTTTTTGCAGAACCTTGGCGGTGAAAAAAACGGAAGAGAAATGCTTCCACTGCAACGGATTCTGTGGCTCTGCGTCATTTGTTTCGCGTTTGCAGTGCACCATGAGTTCAATTGCAAGCGGAATTTAAGCTGAAAAGAGTAACAGGAAATTGTATGCATTTGAATGCTTAAATAATATGTAAATGCTTTGTTGGCATGAACACGGTCAATAAATGAAATAAATAAACCTTGTACTATCCCAGAAAGAATAATACAAAAATACAATAGCTGACATAAACAAACATTTTAAATAAAAACGTGTAAAAAGGATAAGGCAGAATGATTGTCAAACAATTGAATTCAATTAATTTATGTATGCAAGCGTTTGTATTAAATGAAATTGAATTTAAGGTGGTGGGCACATTTTCGCAGTCCCAAGTTGTTTGGTAGTCCATCGATTTCACCCACTTGCGGTTCAGGAGGCATCGTGGGTCATTTGACCAGCTACACGGTGATACGGCAATCATTATTGATTTTTCCCCCATTTTTTACCCCCCCAGCTTATGCATATTGAGTGTGCGACAATTTATGAGCTTTATGTGTCACTTCTGATACCACTTTCACTGGCATTTCCCGCCCACATTTAACCCCCGCAAACACCACACATTCACAGAGACAGTCACGCATTCTTCGGTGGTCTGAAGACCCATCCCTCGCAACCAAATGGACGTCTCAGTTACAGGGAAAATGTTGTTTTTCCCTCCAGTTGCTCAGGCCTTCTCTTTCGCTTTCATATCGGCCAGGGCATATCTAAACTGTAATTGCTTGCCAGGGTGTAGTTGGGTTTTACGACCCAGACAGCTGCTTTTTTCCTTCGCTTCTATTTCATTTTATGCTGCCTTAAATCATAGCATACAATTCAGGATTTCAGCACTTTAGTCGCCTTGGAAAGCGCTGCGAAACGCAACACCAATTAGTTAATTTATTGGCCCGCTTTTCCCCTTTGTTGTGCAATCAAATCCATCTTAATTGGTAGTTGGTTTAAATAGATATAATTTAGTTTGATGCCAGCAACAAAAGCCGCATGGAAATATTCGATATTGCAGCTTTGCTAAAATCTATATGTTCGCAATGGTTTGGCATCCCGTTTTGCATTGTTTCAGGACTTGAAACTTAATTCATAACAGTTTTCTGCGAAATTGGGGCAATCGAATTAGAATTTATTTTAATATTTTAATATTTGATATTTAATATTTCTTTTATTGTTTTATTAAGGCAAGAGATATGTACGTATTTTTTCTGAAAATAAAATTGCATAGACTTAAAATCATATAAAATATGTTTAAAGTTGGTTTGCCCATTAGCTTATGATTTATGAGTCATAACTCAATCTTTATGAGTGTTGATTGCAATTAATTTCGTTGCTTTTATTATGGCAATAGTGTTTTTTGTAGCTTTCAAAACAGAAAAAATATGAAATATATTGAAAGCTAACAGATGATAACTTCTCGTAATTTTGATTATCAAATTATCTCCATCTGAGTTGTATTTTTAATTTGAATAATATATTATCTGTCACATATAAAAACTACAAAAAGAAAATATGTTTAATGTTGGAACATTTTCTAATTTATTGATATTAAAGTACTACGAAATTCAAAGACTCACTTACGTATGCTATTAGTGCTCTAAGCAGCAACTCTTTCGCCAACCGGCTGCTTTCCACATAAATAAACAACATTATTTATTGGAGCACGGACACGCCCAATTAGTTTTGATATATGCGAGGCAAGACGACATGGTACTGCCTCAGAGTAAAGCAGCTTAGACATGCAATTTTCCGCCTGACTCTTCACTGTGAGGGATTCTTGCCCCAGCCGGAATATCTTTTGTCATTTTAATTGAAAATTGTAGCCGTTCCTTGGGACGGTCCTCGTTCTGTTCACCCTAACACCTCTTTCGTTAGCCACTTGCCAATTGTATTTGCGGATTGTCTGTCAGCCATCTAGCTCAGGTCTTTTGTTCGCCTTTGTTCCCGTCGGATTTCTCGACTTTTCATCGTTTGAATTGCGATTGTTTGCCCGCTGATTTGGCCGTTGTTTGACAATTGTATTCTGGAATGGAATTTTGATGTGTACTATATATATAAATATTGAAAGCCATTTAAAGCTTTAACTTGCATAAATTATCCATAAAATTGATGGGGGGACGTGAATTTATAAAAGCGCCCAGCGGCGTATACTTAATGCGTTCGCCATTAACAACTTCGTTTTAATAAGCTGCTTTTGCCATTAATTAGCTGCTGTGCAAGTTGTTTGTTCTTCTTGATAAATAATAAAATACAAAAGGTTTTCCTTTAACTTACATTTTTCATTCCATATTCGCACTAAAAGCTATTTAATCTTAAAGTTAACCATTTTCAGTTTACCTTTCTTGAAATTACTAATGCTTTTAAATAGATAGTACTTAATTGAATGGAATAGTGATATATAAAAGCTTTGCTAATTGGATTTCTGGAAATTCAATTACCACAATGCTCCAAAAAGGTTATAAAACAAAAGCTTACCCTTTTGTTTGTTTTATTATTACTGCCAATAGGTTTTATTTGTGTTTTGTGCCTAAAGTGCTTTATTAAACTTTTAGCATTTCATGTTTAATGAAGGGGGCCATACCTATATAAATATTAAAATAAAATTTGTATAACCTTTTAGGCATTTGATTGCTAGGCAAAAAAGAAAAGTGCTTTTACATATTTGCTGTTCTATATTCTTTGCAGTATTCGCAATAGTCGCGGCTCTTTGGACAGCATTGGAACCGCCGCGAACGGCAGCTCAGCGGCCAGTCAGGCCAGCTCCAGCGGCGGCTCCACCACCACCCACGCCCACGGCCACGCCCACAACAACAATAACAACAACAATAATAACGGAGGAGGCGGTAAAATGGATGGCAGTCCCCATCATCGGCCAGGATCTCGAAATGGACGTGACAACTGGGGCAAAATGCCGGAGCCACTCAATGGCCAAAAAGGGGAAAAGTCGGAGAAATCCTCACCATCACGGCGCAGCATGGGCGGCGGTGGGAGTGGCAGCTCCTCCAAGCAGGGCTCCCCCTCCTCGTCCCGCACCAAAGGTGTTCCCCCCAGTTTTGGCTATGTGAAGCGGGCCAATGGCAGCATTGCCTCCACCGCCGAGCAGCAGAATATCGCCATGATGATGGCCGCCGGTGGAGTGGCCGCCAATGGTCTGCCCTGCGGTCGAACCGCTCATGTTTCGGCGGTTCCAAGGACCGCCAGCGGTCGCAAAGTGGCCGGTGGTACTCAAACACTGCCCAATGACATGAACAGTGAGTGGAATAAATCAGTGAACTCATGTATCAACAGGGTTTTTCATATTTTTCAATGTTTTTCAGAGCTACCGCCGAATACTCAGCATCGGAGCTTTTCCTTGACAGGACCAACGGCCAATCAATTGAGTCAGTCCATCAGGGAGCGACTGGCCACCGGATCACACAGCCTGCCAAAACCAGGCAGCGATTTGCACATATTTCAGCACAGGTATACAAATAATTTAAATTAACTAAGACTTAAAAATGTAACTCCGAGGCATGATTAGTACTTCAAACTCAAGTCTTAAGAGTTTTAAACCTAAACATCTTTTTTGTTTCTTTTTAACGATACTTCCTCGGGAAAAAGTTCAATGAAGTTAAGAAAATTTACAGTACATCAAATTAAAAAGAGCAATATATAAATAAACTTTGGAAGAAATAAAGAACAATAAAAATAGTTAAAAATGTCGTAGTTAATAACAATAAATCTATTGTTCCCTGTCCCCAAATTGTCGGATATATTGTATTTTAAAATTACTTAATTATTTTCTAGAATTTCCAACCGAGGAGGACAACGTCACGATGGTTCGCTCTCCGATACGCAAACCTACGCGGAGGTCAAGCCAGAATATAGCTCATACGCCATGTGGCTCAAGCACAGCAATACGGCCGGAAGTCGATTGTCCGACGGGGAGTCCGTGGAGCAGTTGCAGATCGGGTCGCCGGCTATGACCAGACATGGCCACAAGATGATCCACAACCGATCGGGACCGCCGGGTCAAATGTCGGGTCAGATGTCGGGCAATGAATCGCCCTATGTGCAAAGTCCGCGAATGAACCGCAGCAACAGCATAAGGTTGGTATTCATAACCACCTAAGTTTGTATCTTCTCCTTTCCTGCATGTATCTGTATCTATATTTTTCTCTCTTCCCTCTGTAAACTTGGTTGCCCTTGAAAAGCTACTTGAAAGAACGGACATATCCAAGGTGACCATAAAGTTTCAGCACGGTGTTTTGCATCTCATCCAAAGAAACTTTGCAATACTTTTTCCTTTTTTTTTTTGGCGTCGCCCTTGCCACAAACAATCAGCCTCATTTTTTGTCACTTTTCTGTCACCAATTTGCATTTTACATGTTGCATGCTTATCATCCAAGAATACCATATGTTTATAGTTAGTTTGTGACAGCTTCAAAATATTGCATATTTTAAAAAATGTGAATATTTTAAAAGAATACATAACAAACTTTTAAAACCTTACCAAGGACAAAAACTTAAACAAATTTTAAGTAAAGACATTATCATACATCAGGCCTTAAAAAATATTACTAAAAACATTTTTTGTTAATAATGGCACAAAGCATAACATAAATATTGTTCCACGGTGCTTCATGCGTCCTTTCACTATTCTCTTTTCCCACTCGATTACTATACACGTCCACGTTTTTTACCTGTCAGCTGTATTTTACTCGTTTGCTCTCCTTTAAGTATGCAAACAACTTTCGGTATTTCTGTTTTTCCATGGGTAAAAGCCAAGCAAAGTCACCTCTGGCTTGTAGCCTCCTTTTCGCCAGGACATATGTTTGTTTTTTCATGTGTCGCTGTGCATATTTTAAAGATTCACTTAAAACGTAAAAACGTGGGGAAGGACGACACGCCCAGATAGTTAAAGAGCAAAGTTCTCGGATGCTCTGGGCCAGTTGTCGCCCACGGACAATGCCAGAGCTCTTTGGGAAAACGAGTTGGGGAAACTATCCACAAAAAGAATATAAAAAAGGAAACGGCAAATGGAAAACGTAAAAAAACAAAGAGTACCCTGCTAGCTGGGAGGTGTTGTGGATGGCCAGATTATTATTTGACATGTCAATAGGTTTGTGAACCCCTGACTTGGCAAGACTGCAGATGAAATAAAGTTCATTTTTTTTTATTGTTCGCCACGTCAGCGAGTTTTCGACGGTCAAGTGCTTCATTAAAAAGTGTTCCACACAGAAGCGGGAAAAGTTGGTAACAGAAGTTGGAAAACATGTGAAAAAGGAGCTGCGAAAAATGGAAAAGTTTAGGCAATGTATAGAGCACTAATGAAATTTGCATTAGAATTTCGAAAATATTTGTTAGTTTATTTAGTAGTCATGAAACAGTTAAAATTTTAAGCAGATACTTAAAAGTTTATTTACTTTTTAGAAAAATATTATTTTTGTTTAGTATATTTAAAGGAAAGTCTTATATCCATTAACAAAACAAAAAAAAAATCCTTTGAGTTAGCCAAGTAATCACACAGTTTCTGAGTTCCTTGCAGAAGTCGTCCCCTTTTTACTCTGATTTCCTTAATCTACTTTCTCCGTTTCTATAAGCTAGACATCAATTATGCAGTAAGAAGTGTGGAAAGGATTGTGTCAAGGGAAGTGGATGCCCTCGAAACCAGTTCTGTGGCTTGTTATCAAATTTTACAGTACCCTGCACACACCCAAAGTTTGTGGCAAATAGCCCCGGAGAAAACCGACAGCTCTCACCACCAAAAGCAAACAACAGAGCCCACTCGCAACGACAGGCGCACACATGACGTATACGTAATATTAGATTTGCATGCAAAATGCCATTAATGTCACAGTTATCAGAGCAGCGCAAGTGGACGGGACAGGATGTCCCATTCACCCATCCTTCTAACCAGTATCCTGAATCTGATTTCTGTTTGTGGAGCGGTCATTGTGTGAGGCTCTAGAAATCTCTGCATTTTATGACAATTTGTCTAGGGACTTAAACGCAACGATGGCTCCAACCAGAACCCTTATCACTCAGATACATAGTGGCTCCGCATTGCCCATATCCAATTTGTAACAGAATTAAACGGAAATGTGGGGCCTTTGAGTAGGCGAAAAGTATTCAATGTTCAAAATGGGTTCAGAAACTACTGACCACATTTACTCATCACAAAAATAATGGATATTGGTTTACATGAACAAATAACTTATCGAATGTAAAAAATTAGTAAATCATTTGAATGTACCTAATTCAAATACATTGCCTTGCCTTCTTTATTTCGAAATTCATGTTGTTATTTTTATGATTTCATACTTTATTTATTTATTTATTTATTTGGCCCATTTGAATGACTCGCATTTGCTAATACATCTGCTTTTGAATCGCTCACGCACTCATTCAATTTCTGGCAGAAATCTGTCAAATTAGAAGCGCCACACGAGACTAATGAGATTCCATTTCAGATCCACGAAATCCGAGAAAATGTATCCCTCGATGCTGAGCCGCGGAGGCGAGGTGGAGATCGAGCCGTACTACTGCCTGCCCGTCGGCACCAACGGCGTACTCACAGCCCAAATGGCAGCTGCCATGGCGGCCCAATCGCAGGCGGCCCAGGGAAATCCCGGGGTGGGCGTCGGTGGTGTGGGGGGCGTGGCCTGGAGCCAGCCCACCTCGCCCACGCCGCTCAACCGCGGCCCCTTCACCACGGTCGCAGCTGCCTCGGTGCTATCACCCACCCATGGCGCCACTTCAGCCGCAGGACTCGTTGGTCCTGGCGGAGGAGCCGGGGGTGCGATGGTCGGACATCGGCTCACATATCCCAAGAAGAATGACGAAGGTGAGGAATAGCTCAGCACCTCACAAAAAATACCACTTTTTAATGTTTATACCCGTTACTCGTAGAGTAAAAGGGTATATTGTATTCGTGCAAAAGTATGTAACAGCTAAAAGGAAGCGTTTCCGACCCTATAAAGTATATATATTCTTGATCAGGATCACTAGCCGAGTCGATCTAGCCATGTCCGTCTGTCCGTCTGTCTGTCCGTCTGTCCGTCTGTCCGTCTGTCTGTCCGTCTGTCTGTCCGTATGAACGCTGAGATCTCGGAAACTATAAAAGCTAGAAGATTGGCATTTTGCATGTAGATTTCAGGAGTTCCTACGCAGCGCAAGTTTGTTTCAAAAAGGTGCCACGCCCCCTTTAACGCCCACAATCGCTTATATACGATTTTAAAAATTTAAATATTTCGGAAAAGTAAAAATGCAGTTTTATTGTGTTTATCAATACCTATCGAAATGTAGAAGAAATTTTTCAAATCGGACCATTCGTTAAAAAGTTATGCGTGATCAAAGTTTCTATCTCCATCTCCCTCGCACTCCCTTTACCTGAGTAACGGGTATCTGATGGTCGGGGCACCCGACTATAGCGTTCTCTCTTGTTTAATTTATAAAACTGTTGATGATTTGAAAAAAAGAGCCATATTTTTAAAAATATTTGTATTATTTTACTTATTGACTTTAAATAACATTAATTTTTCCTAAAATTTAAATTTTTAAATAAAATAGTTTTTGAGTCCTGAGAATTGCAGAATAATTTACAATTTACAATTACACTTTAGAAACGATTTTATAAGAGAACTAAATTGTTAAAAATTATTTTTGTGTGAATTGTTTGTTAAACGTTTTACAAATATGTAAAAACAAACAGTGCAAAGGGAAAATAGCTTTCCTTAAATCTTGCATAGGCTCTTTTCAAGTGCAGGCTTAAAGCAGATGGCAGATTAATGCAACTTTCCCATTCTGTTTCCGTTTCAGTTCACGGCAGTGCCGCTTCTTTGCTGTCCGGAGGCAGCTCCTTGTACGGAAACGCGGAGGAGCGCCAGGCCCATGAAATCCGGAGGCTGAAGCGCGAACTGCAGGATGCCCGGGATCAGGTGCTCAGCCTGAGCAGCCAGCTGTCAACCAATGTGAGTAGTCCGCCATGGAAATGCCTAGTTTAGATTCAGATGAATTGTGAGTGCGTTCGAAGCCTTATGCTCGACTGCACTTAGTGCCAGAAAGTTATCCGCTGTCTCTTTGGGAATATATCACGCTTTTGGGTGAAAGGCACTTACCGCCAGGCTAAGAAACTTTTTTTGGTCATGTTTCATCACTTGAAACGTTTTAACTTGATGTTATTATTTTTATTTTTTCAATCTTCATTATACCCTTGCAGAGGGTATTATAATTTTGGTCAAAAGTGTGCAACGCAGTGAAGGAGACGTCTACGACCCTATAAAGTATATATATTCTTGATCAGGATCACCTCCTGAGTTGATATAGCCATGTCCGTCTGTCCGTCTGTCCGTCTGTCCGTCTGTCCGTCTGTCTGTCCGTCTGTCCGTCTGTCCGTCTGTCTGTTTCTACGCAAACTAGTCTCTCAGTTTTAAAGCTATCGAATTGAAACTTTGCACACACCCTTCTTTCCTTTGCACGCAGTATATAAGTCGGAACGGCCGGGATCGGCCGACTATATCCTATAGCTGCCATATAACTGATTGATCGGAAATGCCATAACTTTCGTGTTTGTAAAGTTAGGAAGTTGAGATTTTCTATGGGTTTTATATTTGGCCAATCAATCCGACCTACCAAATTTCATAAGGATCGGCCGACTATATCCTATAGCTGCCATATAACTGATTGATCGGAAATGACATAACTTTCGTGTTTGTAAAGTTAGGAAGTTGGGATTTTCTATGGGTTTTATATTTGGCCAATCAATCCGACCTACCAAATTTCATAAGGATCGGCCGACTATATCCTATAGCTGCCATATAACTGATTGATCGGAAATGCCATAACTTTGGTGTTTGTAAAGTTAGGAAGTTGGGATTTTTTATGAGTATTAAGAATGCATTATATGAATAATTTTGGAGAATATAATTTACAGAGTATTCTGCAAGGGTATATCAACTTCGGCTCCGCCCGAAGTTAGCTTTCCTTTCTTGTTTTTTTATAATTTATGGGGAGTGATAACATAGAATTTTTTCTCCCTTTCGATGCATATAAATAAAAAGCAAATCAAGTAAAATTCATAAGAAGAACAATTAAAGGAAACTAATTTATGTTAATGCTAATAGTAAAATTGAAAATAATTGCATTAATGAATAGGTAATGACCAGACTTTGTTGTCCTATATTTACATAATTTAATACAACATGTAATGATTTTCCTGAATTTAAACTATATTCTGCCCAATTAATTGGTAAGCCCCGTTTATTATTTCACTTTGGACTTTGACTTTTCACCAGCTCAACTAGCACGTTCGAATAAATCTTACCTGATTTCCATAACAATCCGAAAAGCATGCTAGGGAATATGTTTAAATGCAATTGCCACTTGCCAATGCATTGCAATGCAGCAAAAGCCAGCGGGCAATTTCATTTAACCTGAATAATTTACGGACAAGAAGGGAAATACTTGCCCTCCTAATCTGGCCCACCGCATCTTTTATAGTTCAACCTCATCGTCTGCATTGTGCCCGGCCATTAATTTAAGTGGTTATGCCGTGTACTTTGGGGCACAATTTATTTGGTTCCCGCAGCTGTTGCAGCATTTTGCGCATTTTCATGGCCTACGTTCAGGGGCGATGCTGAAAAAATGTGGCAACTGTGTGCTCCACCGCCTTTCTTTCCTCCCACGATGTTGTGCCAAAAGCTTTGTAAGATTCATTCGCTTCGCTTATCAGGCAGTCAGCTTGCACTCAACTTTTCAACTTTTTCCGCCAAGTTGCCTTCCGTCATATCCTGGGTTCTCCATAAACAGGAAGAAAAACAAACAAACAATGGTCATCAATTTAAAATATTCTTTATTAAAGTTGATTCATCTGCGGAACATCTATGAACTCTTAATTTTAAAACATTTTTTTTTTTATTTAAATATGTTTGTAAGCCAGCAGTTTTTAATTAAAATTTTTACAAAATTAACTAATTGCTTAAGTTGTTATTCTGCTTTGAGATTCAAAATAAACTAATTAAAATCAGCTCTGTTCCTAAAAATACCTCTCTATCTAAACAAATGGTTAGTGAAATATTCATAATCTTTTTTTGCAAGTGTAGAGACTTAAAGACTTAGACTGTGACTGTCTATAAAATGGTATGTGTGCGTGTTGTCAACAGAAGTCACGCAAAAGTCTGATAAACTTCCGCGGCAGACAAAAGTACTTGAGCAGAGGCAGGGACCAACTTTTGCCTACTTTTGGGTGACTTTTCTTTAATATACCTTCATATGAGGCTAAAATTGATTTCATTTACAAATTTTCTTGCCAACAATTTTCATTACAAAATAAAACAAAGTTTAAATTGCATTCCGCTGGGGAAGGAGCTTGAGGAGGCATTGTACATTTTATGCTTGTCTACATTGTCGAATACTATAAAGTATTTTATGGCCTTTCCCCCAAAGCCACCCACACCTTTCGCCATCAAATTTATCGGGGCCAGACAGGCAGACAACATAAATCTCTTTTTTCCACACTTTCCGCAACCACTTGGTGGGTGTGAGAAAGTCCGGGGCCAAGGTCAAGGCATACGTGTAAATTGCCAGAAATCGCCTTGATGGATTCGATGGCCATTTGATGGACGGAATCTTTAAGTTGGTTACAACTTTTACCAATTTCCTATACCACTCGAGCGTGAGTCGTGTCATTTCTGCCAGCGGAGTGAAGAACTTTCCGCTGCCCAGCTGCCATAAAAGTGCAAACAATGTGGAAGAAACACAGAATAATTGCAACTGGAGTTATGCCGACTAGAATCTCGCCCAGCTGATATGGTCTGATATGCGGTCTGGATCCGAGTCTGGCTGGTTAAGTGGATTAGGTGCTTGGGTGGGGAAAATGTGGCCAGGGAAATGGGTCGCCTTGAGCATGATTTATCTGCGAGTGGGTTGAGCGGACCGAAGCACATTTACCATAATGCGAAAACTTGAACTGGAATCGGAGTCGCCCGGTCAAACTTTTCCTTCACTGTGATCACACCTAAGATATGAGAATGACAAATTGCGATTATTTGTTTGCTGGTTGAAGAAAACTATATTTCTTCATTAAAGTCTTAACCCATCTTTCAATGTTTCAAAAAATGTAAAATAAAATATTTGGCACAGTTTATCTCTATTGTTTTTTAAAACAATAGAGTGTCCTTTCTTAAATCGTTATCAAGTTTTTTTCTCAAATTATAATCAAGAACTAACAATTCCAAGTATAAGAAAACATTTTATCTTTATACCCTTGTGTGTTTGCCAACTTTCCTTTGCCAAATTCAATTAAGTTAACAAATACTCAAATGCACAAAAAGTTTAAAGTTTTTCTGCGATTTTTAAGTACAGTTTGGCTACTTCTTTGGCATTTCCGTCTCTTTACTCCCCGCCCACTGTGGATTATAAACTTTTTAATTGCCCATTGACTTTGATGTCGTTTTCTTTTAGCTTTCCCTGCCATTGTCTTGGCCAAAGTTTCCTGCGTTAATTAAATTTCTGCCTGGTGTTATAATGGCATAAATGCCGATATGTCGCTCCCGCACTTCCTCAGTCTGTCTATCGATCTATTTCCCCTGCCGAGTTCCACCTCTCTTTCCAGTCTGTCAGCAGTTTTGCCGCATATTATTTGCCAATGGCTTTTTTTTATTTATTACGAGTATTTTTTATTGACAGACGCCCGTTGTGGAGGCTTCAACGTCATGAAATTTCTCTTTGCGGTAGTTGGGAAAACTGAAGCTTCCACACATTGGCAGTTGGTTTGGTTTTTCGCATTTGTTCGAGGCAATTGAGATGTGGAAGGGGCACAGAAAGTCTGACAATGCAGTTTCTGAACTTTTCGCAATTCCCTCGCGATGTGAGCTCAAGTGTGTGGGTAGTTCCAGGAGGATTGGGAATATTTTTCGACTTTGGCCCTTTAATTTTAGAACATTTACTCATATTTTAAAGAATAGCTAAGGACCTGAATTGAGAGCTTTAATTGTTAAAAGAATTTTAGAGTACTCCTTTAATTTATATTTAATTTAAGTTAAATTCCGTGGATAGCTCCTTTGCGAATTTAAAATTTTTATTATTCATTATTCTTATATGAGGTTCGCAATACTTTTTCCAACTTTAAGTTATTCCAATTCCCCTAGCGCTCATCCCTTTTTATGACCCACCTTTTCCCACCCCAGTGTCTGCTTATCAAGCTAAGCTTTATGGTAGTTCATAATACGCTTTATTTAGACTGGCACATAAAAACCCAAGCAGCTTATAAAACTTTCAACCTACATCAACTTTAAACAGCTTTCGGCTGAGTCGAACTCCATTCAGTTCGTGCCCCTCGCCACACTTTGGGTGTAGAAAAACCCCAATTGAGCAATCTTATCATTGACCATAAATACTAAACCACAACAAAAACATCAAACTATGAACCCCCGTCCCTACAAAACGCCACGCAACGCGCCCATTTATCACGCACTCGGAATTGACCCAAGTGACCGGGGGCAAAACAGGGGAATCTGTTCCCCGACTCCATCCATGCATGCCAATGCAATAACATTAAAAGCGTGATAGTGCCCCTTGAAAAACAACCCCCCTCAAACTATTCCCCCGCTACGCCCGGCGATAAGACAAAGAAGCATAACTATAAAACATTAGAGTGATCGCCTCGAGTGCCAAAAAAAAAGCCAGATGACTCTATCTGGTTGAGTAAATTTAAAAAACAGATTGTGGAGAACTGGGAAGGTGTCTATGAATTATAAGAGGAGGGTTTAAAGAACATGGCAAGATGGAGAATGTTTTAAATTGTTTGGCTGCTTTTAAATGCACTTCGATTTTAAGTGGAATACTCTTGAAAGTAAATAAAAAGGGGATTTTTAATAAAAACCAATGACTCAATTAAAAAGTATACAAGAAACCGAAGTGTTACTTAAAACATATCTTAATTAAAGGTTGTAATCCTTAATTGTCGTTTCTTGAATTTAAATAAAACACACTTGACTGTAAATAGCAGGGAAAAACAAATACAAAGTTTGAAATTATAAAATTCATTTAGTTAATTTACCTTTTAAAAAAAATTATATAAAACTGCTGAATTACTTTAAACCTATCTTAATTTAAGGTTGTTATCTTTTTAGTTTTTTGATTGGTTCAGGCAATGGGTTATATCTTTTTTTCTCCTTCGACTCACTTACCCTTTAAGTGACCCTAAGCCACAAGCTGAGCAATCATCTAAATTGCTTAATGGGGGTAACGAAACTGATGTTGATTGTCTCAAGTAAAAAATAAGTCATGTAATTCAGGTTCATGCTCAACAGTCTTTTGATTCCCTATTTTATTTCCTTACCTTTAAGTGTTCATTATAACTAATAAAACTAATGTATTGCTCTTTTTCTTTTAGGTAAGTAAACGTGTCCACTTAATTTCTATGCAGTATATGTGTATATAACGATTGGGTATGTACAGTACTATTATAAAAAGAAAACCATTTATTACTATTAATCTGAATAGATTGCTTGGCTTTCAAGGCAATGTATAAACAGTTTTTTTAAATTTCATATGTATTTCTCATTAATTTGACTTATTTTTGCAAGACATTCATTATTTATGCTTAAAGCTGTCACCACTTAAGCGTGAAATCAATTCTAGGCCATTATTTTTTTTTCTAATAAACTATTTCGTATACATGCCAGTGCTTTAGCCCCAAAACAGTTAAACTAATGCCAAGTCAGTAGTTTATGCTGGGCTCAGCCAAAAGTCAGCGATAAATGTAGGGGAGTTCTAAAGCCAATAACCCAGCTTCATCGCGATTGGAGATGATCAATCATTTTTTAGCTGTCGCCCAACTAGACTCGTTAAACAAACCACCCAGAAAAGTTTTTACAACTTTATTATGTCCCAGTCCTTGTGACTTGGCCTCCATACAGAAGAATAAAAGTGTACAAGTATGTGCAGACAGTTCTTTTCAGTGGCGCCGCGGAGTCTCGCGCCAAAAATAAACGACATCGACATGGCGAAAAGAGGCTGCTGTGTGTCCCCACCGGGCTGTCCTTCACTTTGGCCTTACGAGCAGCCACAAAACACAAATTTGCAATTTTTTCCACTTTGTTGTTCGTCGTCCTGGCTGCCAAGGAAGCTGCGTCTGTAATTTTTTTCGTTCTGCATAGTTTTGCGCACTTCTGAATAAAGAGTCGTCGATGGAGCAGACGACTGCGCCAGGGTCCACATAAACATACGTATTTTCCGGCAGTGCCGCCACATTGGCGCCTGCCTTTGGTCTGTGGCGGTCCTGCAGGATATTCTGGATCAGACCATGCTGGCAGACGAAATCCCCTGCGAAGTAAACGGTGGATTAGGGAGTTTCGATTGTCTACATAAATAAATATCTATGAAGGTTGAGGACATTTGTTTACTTTTAAAAGTAAACACTTTCAATGGTTATGCATTACGTATTCTTTTTATCAGAATGAAAGGTATATTTATGAATGGCAAGGTTTAAAACCTTACTTAATTTTTGAAATTCTCACGTTCATTAATAATAAATCCTTAAAATTTTAGAGAAACAATATGTTTTAAAACCTTAATTCTTATAGAACAAAATATTATTATTATTCTGAAGCCCTTAGATTCAATTTAATTTGTATTTTAAAGTCTACTAGATTATTAACATATAAAACATACCCATATAATTTGAAAACCCTTTTTGAAATTATTAAAGATTTCTTTGTGTCAAATTGTACCTCCTTTATGTTACCATTATCCAATTCGGAGTTAACATAATTATAGGAATTGAGTTTTTTCACACGCTTGAAATATAGGGTCTATTCTCGGGATGCGACTTCCGCATCGCGTGATTACCTAAGTCCTGTGATGAAGCGCCCCTGGAAAACCGAGAAACCCGGATGTTTTACCCAACTTCTAGAGCATCCACCCCCCAGTTTTGTTTTTACGCCTCGATTCTGTTATTTGTTTTGTCGCCGGCTAGTCGGCGTCATTTCGCAGCTGCTGCTGCCGCGCAGTCGACGTCGTCGCAGGAGCTGTTGCCAAAGGATTTTTGGAGTCGAGTCGAGTGTGTCATATTCAGTTCCGCATTTGAAGTCGAGGCACACGCACAAAAATCGGAGTTACAGGGTGCTACTGACTAGCAACTAGCAACATGTTGCCGCTGCAACCAGCAACATGCTGCTGATCGCGGCGCTCTCTTCTCTCTCTCTCCCTCTCGCACAACTGATCTTGCTCAACAACGGCGGAGTTCAGTTTCTCTCTCGCGCCTGTTAAGATACTTTAACATTGCTGTTAGGAATACGTGGTGTTGTGTTGTATCTATGTTAGAAAGTCGACAACTGCCAGACGAGCAGCACATGTTGAACGGGAATTCGAGTATCCGACGGGTTGATTTGAGCGGGTGTATCTGCTAGTGCGCGATCGCTGGCGGCTGTTTACCCAACTGATTACCGAAGTGTTGCGTGAAGTGAAGATTTGTAAGAAATACAAAAGAATTACGCGAGCTAAAAAGGTTCATTGAGCAGAGCTGCTAAGCTATAAATAAATGGCCAAATGGTAATGCCAAAGCCAAATGAGAAACGTGTTTGTGACGTGCAAAAACAAAATACGCCTTGAAATAAATAAATGTGTGTTTCAAAACCGGTCAGCAAAAATTCTCCCACAAAACCGCTGACACAGAAAGATAACAAAACAAAGAGTTCACCTACAATTGCTTAAATTAACAACCACAGAACGAGATAAAAACTGATAAGCAAATAAACAAACATGGTGCCGCACAAATTAACCATGCGGAAGCTGTGTCGCCCCAATAATATTGCCCCACATACCCAGTCGTGTTCATTGCCAGGGTATTCCATTTTCCAGGGTATCCCACTCGATAAAGTTAACTTGAGCCAGGCAAACAAATAGAAAATCAGCAGATTACCTTGGGGGGCACCGGGAAAATATGCCAAATCAGCAAACTCATCACTTTTCCCTTTTCGTTTATTTGTTTTCTTTTTTATCCACCGAAATAGCTACAAATTAAACGGGCTCCATGGAGATTTCCATAGGTGCAGGGAGATGTACAACAATGGCAAAAACGTTTAATGGAGCATGTCGAAATGAGTTGGGCAAATTGTTGAGTTCAGTTCTACATATGCAAGTGATGAAAAGGTTGCACATCCCCCACTTGGAGGCAGGCGAATTGAAACAGAGGCGTAGTGGCCAAAAAGGGGGTTACTGATTAAATATCTTATTGAAGAGACATATTTTATATACTCATTTCTCTGTAATTTTGAGCCTCATTAAAGATCCTTTTGTCTAAAATTACTCATATGATCTTTTATGACCGATCATTTGCATGTTTGTCCGCCATAAAATCCCTATACCTCTTCATTCACACTCACAACTGCCATTTTGATATCATCTATTCCATTAGTGCAACCACCCTCTACAACGCGGTACAAGCAATATCACTTTATGATCTCCAAACCAGACCTTAAATCACCCTCCCAACCACGTCCATGTCCCGTGCAATTGAGCCGAACAGTAGCCTACACACAAATTGCACAAACATGTCAAAAAGGGGGAACCAAAACTACGGGGATAATAAAAGACTTTGTCTGCATTGTGAAGTTTTATTGGATTTCTTTTTTTGGTCGCAGTTGTTCAATTGCAGTTTCGTAGCCAGAATTTATTCCCACTGGAAGTGGAGTACTTTTTTTGCTTACCCATGAATTGTATTTCAAAACGCTGGTGGGAAATGCCTTACAATGTTGCCAAATTTCAGACAAACAAATATCCCTTTGTTTTCATTGATTTTCCGCTAATGACTTCGGTTCAACAACTCACAAACTAAACAAAAATAAGCGAATTAGCTCTGACTGTACTGGCACATATTTCGTAGCATCACTCGGAAAAATCCAGGGGAAACATATGGGTTCTTTGTTTTCCGGGGCAGCTGTCCCAAATGTGGAGAGGTGTCACTATGTCACCCTCCCTCACGATTCCGCTTTTCGCGTTGCGTGCGTGGAAAGCGATCAATTAAAATCGGGAAATGGAAGAGAAAGGAAAATTCTACGGTTCCCTTAATTCCATTCATCCCCATATCCTTCGCTTTGAAGTATTTGTAAGGCATTCTTATTGGAGGGGAGTTTCCCCTTAACAAACACAATTTATGAGGCTTCCCTTCCATTTCCAAAAAAAAAGATGGTCTTGGCCCCCCTCAAAGTATTTTAATTGAAAGAATATTGCACTTAATTATGCAGTTCTTCCAGCGAAATTTCGCCAGCATCCTTGATGAAGATTGATTTTTCCAACTTCACTCTGCCTTTGCATAAATTTTCATGCGCCGCTAATCAAAATTAGTCATGCCTGAAAATAAGAGGTGGAGTCTTATGGGGGGAATGTTGGGAAAAGAAAATTAGTTTTTAATTTGTAATTTTTCGCACACCAACGACAGGCGTCAACTTTGAAGTTGTTTTTGATTTCTAATAGCCGTTTCTCTTTGAACTGCTCGGCTGGCGAGAAAGTGTGAAAATCGTTGAAGGAAAAACTGCTCGGGTTTTCCAGTTCAATTAGCCGCCTCGGATCGCCGATCGTACAAGTCTATAACAATTTCCGGCCAAACGGTCGATGGGCAATCTGAGATACACATGTTCGCAGCTATCACGAAAGTATCCCAAGATCGCCAGCCTTTCCCTCAAGACTTTCCGACTTCCCCGATATTAAGCCTGCAATTTTCCTCACTTTTCTTTGATTGACTCTCTGGAAATGGCAGTGTCTACTCCAATTTTGTTTGTCGAGAGTTGAGCTGAGTTGAGTTGAGGAAGAGGAAAACGATGTCAAATGCTTTGCAACTCTACCGACTCTGGATGCCGCCAAACAGTCTGTCTCCATCTGCCAGCATGTCGCCCTGTCGGGTGATTTGCATTTCAGTGTGTTTGATGTAAATGCCATGTAAATATTTGATCAGCCCGGTAAACACACATATGTACTCTGCACACAGGGCCAGCCCAGAAACACTTAAAGAAATGGGGGAACAATGTGTGGAGGGGGTGCTTAATTAATGGGCGAATTTAATGACCTGGGACCTGTGACCCGCATCGATATGCCTGCTACTGTGCCCATCCGTTTTGGGCTAATGACCCAAGGAATCCCAGATATCGGGACCCAGGGCGCATGTCTGGCAGGCTTAAATATATTCACGTTGAGGCGCTACCTGATCTGCCCAGCAGCCATTAAAGGGTTAAGGTTCTGCCGAGGGTTATTCTTTCTTTCACTTTATTGCCGAAAAATATTGTGGTTTATACAGCAAGCCCCAGAGAAATGATAATTATGACAATGGAAAAAGAAAAGATTGCGGAGAGGAAACTATTAAAAAAAGAAAATTGTCATGGGAAAATGAAACGAGTTTCCCATTAATAAAACAAGAAAGTAAAAAAGACAAAGAAAATAGAAAGATATAATTTGAAAACGAAACATTTTTACATATTTAATAGGCTCTTATAATTATGGGAAATGCTTTTTATGTGTTTACATGGTTAATTGTGTAACTTTACCTTTGTTTATAAAGGTCATTCTTAAGATGTATGGTTAGTAGCTGTCTTCTAAGATCTCGGTTTAAACTGTTACTAATTTTAATGACAAGTAAATGCATTCCAAATCAAATTCAAATGAATTAAAAGTGGTAGCTACTCCAATAAATAAATCCGGTTCATAGGGGAGTAATTGAATTTAGAAAGACTTGTCTAAAATGCCTGATGTTAATATAGTTGCCCATTGGGATGCCAGTGCCTAATTAAACTAAGTTTTAATAGCATATTACGTAATTTGAATGTCCAGTAAATACTGTCTTTGGTTAATTCATTCGCTGCATGGACTCTCAAAGGCGACTGGCTAATATAATAATTACGTAAATGCTGTTCAAACCTCTCTCATTGGTCAAATTACCGAGTAGCCACAAGTCAAGGTTAGGTTACCCTTCCGAATGTCTACCCTATCGTTGCACCTTTTGTGGACGGCGTGTGCTGGCTAATTGGAGCTGCACCTTTGGCAACATGTTGCCATGTTGCAGCTGCCAGCAGGATGCAGCCGTCCTTGCCCCTGGCTGACACTCAATAAACAGGCATTAAAGTCGCCTTTTGTCTACTTCTGAGTTCGGTTGCGCGAGAGGAGTGGCACCTTTAAAGAACGTGGAATGCGCCTCAATCATTAATCAGCTGCAACTAATATTGTGGCAGCTGCCAGATGCAACCCATTCCATATTTCTAATTGCAGTTGACAAACACTGAACCCATTGAGCGAGCATCAAACTCGGCCCCGCCTCCTCCAGATGATGCTCCACTTCATGATGATTCTCGGAAGGGCCAACTACTCCCCAACCCTGTTCTTATCTGGGGCTTCCATTTAGTGCTCGAGTTTCCACAGAAGGCGCTCCCTTTGGTTCTTGAAAATTTAATTATCATTCTGCTGGAATAATACATGTTCCCAGCGAGGTAGATGAGTTTGGATCAATTTAGTAAATTGAAACGATCGCTGGCTAGGGTGGAACAACATGATTTACTTGGGCAGACTCAACACAAGGTATAATTTCCTTTTTAAAACGATTTAATATGTGAGCCCCCATTGGCCGGACATTTAATTGACTTTCCTCGCTTGATTTACTAACACGTAAGAGGATAAGCAGATGGCGTATCTGAAGACATCCATATGTCTAGACCTTGTTAATCGCATAGAAAGCATCTCCCAGACACCCCACTTCCACTTCCACTGCCACTTCGCTTTCAAACCGAAACTGGAAAATTTGCATAAGATCCAAAACAGAAAGAGAAACACAGAAACAGGAGTCCATTGTGGAATCATAAAATAACGAGAAAACACCAGCAAGAGTCAAGAAATCTAATCAAAACGATAGCCCCCTTGAAAATGAGAATCGAGTCGAGTTGAGTCGAGTCGAGTCTCTGGTACACAAATCACGTCAGCAGACCATTTATCAACGAACCATGGTCAGTCTGGGCTCTGAATGCTTAAAGCTAATGAAATGCAATTGGAAATTTATTGGTTTGCATGGCGATAAGGCTGCGCCTGAATCGAACATTTTCGGGTAGCTGTCCTGGGAAACTGGAGTTCCACTCAAGTGGCCCGTAATTACGACTTGGAGGGACTTCTCCCCCGGTTCACATCTGTGGCCATCCACTTGACGGACAACTACAATGGGGGCTATCTGGAATTATTGTATATACACAAAACAATGACGACAACTGCACATCAGTCTGTCAGTCGGTAATCAGGCTGTGTTCATGTTGCATGCAACATTCCCCGCCCTTTTCCCCTGTTGATTATGCTGATGACTTTCTGGTCCCCCCTTGGATCCCCCTTTTTTTTTATATCTGAGGCCCCCATCTTCAGCGCTAATAATAATAATGAAAAAGTTTTCCTCTCTCGTATTTTTCGGGCTTTGCATTTTCGGGTAATGGCTTGGGGTTAAGGGGGTCGACTTTGTTTATGTCTGCCGAACATGCAGACCAATGGACAATATTATAAAAGCCTGAGCTGCTGCTGGAGCAGAGTTCTATGATGGCACCTTTATAATAATATATTACAAATGCCCCTAAAAATATTAGTGTAGACAGAAAATGTGTATATATGTATCCAGATATTTTTATTAACCAAAATTCTACGAAAAGCCATATAAAAATAATCTAAAAAACAAGTTCCTCTCTGTCTATTTATCAATGCAATTTTGTCTGCCATAGATAAGCACTTTTAGTCACCAGTCATAAAGGAAGCATTATCTTGAAGGCTGAGATTATCTGCAATTTACTTTTCTCTTACGGCAATCAACTTTTTACGTTTTTAGCTATCTTAAATCAGATAATCGGATTTGCAAACACTTTTAACTGCTTAAGTACTGCATAACTAATTTAAGATAAGAGTCTTCTTATTTCATTATCCTTACCTTTTTTCATTCATTTTGGTTATTTCCGTTTACATAGACAAGCACTTTCCTTAAGCACTCAGCTCTCTATAGACTAAAAACTTCGATTGAAATAAATTCTGGCTTTTATATTAATCGAATTGACCTTCGTTATGCAATTGCTGGCGATTTCCACCCCCATTGAATAGCAAACTCGAAAGCAATTGCAGCATCTCGCGCCTCAAGTGACTCTTAATGAAATGCATTAAGTCTATATATAAACCGCTCTGACGCAAAAACTCATTTCCCCATTCGAACAATCCTCTCGAGTTACATGGCTAATGTTGTTATATAGTCTACGATGTTGCACATCTTCGAGCGTTTGCGAGTAGACGAGTTGAAAAAGAAAAGAAAACTTAAATTAGCCTCAATTGTTTATAATTTCCACAAAAGTGCTTATGCGGTTGTCAAGTGCGTCGAGTGAGGAAGTGGAGAACGGCCTGCGATCGTCTTGTCCCGGTCTTCTGGCCGATTAAGAAACTTAAAACTGGCAAACCGGTTTCGCGCTAAATCCGCCCGCTAAAAAAACCTCCAACAATACAGACAGCTGGCCCAGACTGCACACAGGGAAAATTTATTAATTAATTCACATTTATACATAAAATTAACAATATATAATTGCATATGTAATAGCTGAGTCTTTCAAAAAATCACAATACCTAAATGCTCTTTTAAAGTATTAAACATTTTTATTGCTTTCTTTTCGTTGATAAATTACCATTCAAATTATTTATATAATACATACATTTATATAATACATATAATACAAATAATACAACCAAAAATTTAAACAATTACATGCAGTCTAAATGCAGTCCTAAAATCGTATATATTTAAGTATTATTTTTTTGGGCAGTGTACAGATCTCGGATCTTAACGGTGGCTAAGCCCCTTCTTTTATTTTCTGACCCTCTCTCACAGCAGGTTTCGTGCCTAATTAATGCAGGCCGATAAACGTCAGGGTGAAGTATTAAGTAAAATAAGTTTATAAAAACTTTTAGTTTCTCAGATCCCTGGCGCTCCCTTTTCAAGCCTAGTTTTTTATTGTTTTCTTTTTCTATATTTTTTTGCATAAATACATAAATTTATTCATTTTACGATCGGAGCCGAGTCAAGGCGATAACCGTTCGATGATAAGCCCGAGGCAATTCGAATTTCGGTGGAAACAACTATGGCAATTTAGGCGCCGCTGTCAACAGACATATTTTTCTAGCGCTTATTTTCATAAATTTGAAATAGGAGCCATAAAACACTTTAAAGGCGGGCATAAAATTGTTGTTTCCTAATTATTAATTTTTATGGTTCTTCTTTGTTGTCACGTTTCGTTCGCTTTAACACACCTTAAATGATCTAATGAAGAACTTCTTGATCAGCCGCAAGCCCCAAACTGAATGGCTCTCAAGTGAATTGATGTGTAGTCGAAAATAATTTTCAACCACACACCTCCACCTGTCAAAATTGCCGCCCCAACAGCACTGAGCTACTTAACTATGCAGTTGACAGCCCCAGTCAGCTTTTGGTTTTTGCGCACTTCACTTTGTTTTGGCTTTTTGTTCAACCAGTTTTCGCCATTGAACATTCAGAATATTTTGGATATTTTGTGCCTGACACAATTAGCCAACGAGTTGGTATGCCCGCAAATTGCGTAGCTAGAAAATTAAATCGATCAATGGGGCTCCCAATGTCAGCATCATCAGTAAAAATAGTTTTTAAGGCGACCCCCAGAACATGTGTTGAGCTGATCTCTTGATGCCGCGGGGTATTCACGCTTTAATCGTCAACATTTTATTTTGCAAATATAAACTTGGTTCCATTTCCTAAACACATTAATCAAATTAAGTTCTCGGTCTCAGAGTTGTCAGTCAGCTGCTTATGTTTAAGCGCTGTTTTCTGTGTGTATATATATACTTTTTTCGCGTCCAAGTCTAAGGCAATTTCCTTTTGAGATTTCAACTGGCTGATAAGACAGACTCGGCAGCCTCGTTGTCTAGACTTTGGGAGTACGGCCCTTTCAGAGCTGCCTGCCCACAGGAAAAGCCGGGAAACAGAAATCTAGACAGACTGCGACAGACATTCGCGATAAGTCTGAATGCCTCCCAAGCCGCGTTTTGCATTTCGGCGAAAGTTGTCAATGCTGTCAAAGGTGCGTTACAGATAAACGAAAAATGCAAAAAAAAAATGGAAAACTGAAAACAAACGCCTTCGCTCAAAGAAAACCAGTCAGACTGAACCCTTGCCATTTACCCAGCCGCAAAGTTCAATTTTTATTTAGTTTTTAGCATAACAATAGATACCAAATGAACCATTAAATGCCAATGCAAGCTGCAATTGCATAAATTTCAATAGACAAAGGCAAACGGGGAGGAGAAAAATGCCAAAATGCAAACAATTAGACGCCCACATGACCCACAAAAGTCAAATTTCGAAAGAGGAAAAATAGCAATCATTTTTGATGCCCTGTGGGTGCTTGAAGTTATTGAATTTTGACAAAATTTGATTTATTTTCCCTCTCTGTTCGAATTAATTTAGCACGATTCGTGTTTGGGTTGATTGAATTTTGTACTGTTCCAGTGCATTCCCAACTGCGATCTGTCTTGCTAAAACTTTAGCCGCAGGTTGACTCACTCTAGACTTTTTCCACTTCTGTATTTCTTGGGCCTTTGCATAGGTCATAAATATTATACTTTGTCGCAAAGTGACTGCAACATTGTGCCTGGGTGTGTATATAGTGATTCACACTATAATCTTCTGTAAAATCTACATTGTAAGCTTTGATTGATTGCATTGATAGTTTCGGGGAGTAGGAAAAGAGGGTCTGTATATTCTGATTTGTGGAAAAGGCTCTTCTTTGTATGGAAAAGTCATTACTAAACTTTTATATTTTCTTTTTTTTAAAGCTAACTTCTTGCAATAATGGTTTTTTTTATCATTTTTAACTGAACTAAAATAATTTGATTTTAACCTGAATCATAAAGAAATTAATAAAAAAAACATTATGCTTTTCTTTTTTATGATCTTGGTATATACAGTTGACTAATATAATAAAACTAGTTAGACTACATTTCTTAATAAACCCAAACTAAATTGCTATTTCTATTCCGAGTGTTACTTCAATAGCTGGAGAGCGTTAATTTTTACTTAATTTCTTCATCACATGGAGCAATTCCGAAATGATACAAATTCCGTCACATCGCCACTCCAAGTCGCAATTAAAGTTGCTCTTTATTAGAAGCCCCGAGCTTGGCGAGAAGTCCGAGTGTAGCACACCATGAACTGCAATCAAAACAATTACAGCCAATTCACGCAGCGCTAAAAACAACAGCAACTGTCCGGAGCAGTCACAGTTCCCACTCCTCACTCCCCAGTCACTTCCCTATCGTCCAGTCACAGCTGCAAAAAAAAAAAAGAACCTAAAATAAACGAATAGAAAAAAGAGAAAATCAACAACAATAAAGTAGAAACATTGAAACGTCGTTCGTATGTTGATGACATTAGAAAATGGTTGTTTATTGCATTTCCTTGTTATTGTTGCCGTTGTCAGCTAACCAGACGCTTGGCAAAAGTCCGGCAGTCATCGAGTAGTGGTGTTATATGTAGCCCCAACCCCAATCCCAGTCACAACCCCATTCCCATTCCCAAACCCAGACCCACAAGGAACCAGAACTCCTTCGTGCCGACTTCCAAGTGTCAACGAACCGAGCCGAACCGACAAACCAATTGACAGCCAGTCCCAGCAATAGGAATTGGATTCAGAATGGAAATGAAAATGAGATGGGGTATGATTATGGTATGGGGTTTGGCGACTCCATCGGATCTCGGGATGCCACATGCTTATAGATATGTTTAAGTGCCCGTTTGCGTCAGTCGAATGTGTCAGGCAGATGATAAAACTCATAAGAATCCAAGACAGAGTCGTGGCTAAAAGTGAAATAAGAGATGTACTTCTACTGGGGAATATAAACTAATTGATTTTGGTTTATTTTACAAATTTCCACTTATAAATATTAAAGTGCTTTTAAAAAACTATTAAGTGCATATTTAAATTGATGAGCATTACAAAGTAATGGGCTTACAAAATATATATGTAACTATAAATCTACCATATATGTATATCTGAAATAATTTTGCTAGCCCAATTTCATGAAACAAGATACAGGGTTATTCAGTTTTATATATACAGCTACAGGTATAGTTTTAAATACAACCTTTAAGACGTTATATTGGAACCCCTTTTACTCAACAACTTTCCATTTCATTCGAACCAATATTTCCCACTCCAATTTACACCCACTCTGAGTTTCATCATGATCTCCGGCTTTGCCTTCGACAAGTCATCGAATCCATTAGACTGCCCTCCAAGGTGCTGCTCCATTAAGATGGGCTGAGGTGCGCGATAGTTTCGCTTTTATTCCATTTTTCTTTTGAGGATGTCCATCAAAAACCCCGAGCAACGTGCGTCATGTGAAATAGATGCTAATTAGGCGCTAATGAGACAACTTGGCCGTAGAAACGAAACAAATTTGAGGGACAGGCACGAGTGCGATTTGAACATGAAAAAAAACCATAGGGAGTTATTAGAGTTTGGGGCGTGGCAGGCCGAGTTCATTGGACGAGCGGCTTCAATTTATGAATCCCGGCTTCAATTAAAAATGATTGATGCAGTCTTATCTCTTAAGTCCCAATGGGGGGCCCTAGCAATGAACAATCGAGTGCGCGAGTGGGGCAAAATTTAATATTTCTCCGCTTATAAATGATAAACCTCAATTTGTGTGCCGCAGCAATTAATCAATGTATAAAGTGAACGAATACAGAGACGGTCCAGCATGAAAACACTATGAGGAATAGCCTTAAATTAGAGGGAAAATAATAATAAAATAGTGGAAAACAAAATGTCGGCAGCCAGTGCCACAAATCGACCGCCGCCGTCGCCGATATCGGCGCCCATATACGATGGCTATGCCACGATCCGAGCCCGCGGACTGACCCGATCCCGATCCATAAGGGCGGAGTCGGAGGGAGGGGCACAACCTCCTCCGGTTCTGCAGAAGGCTCGCCGGCAGAGGACCATTTCCCTGAGGAGTAACTACAGTCTGCCGGGCGGACAGCCGGAGGAGATCTATGCGAGGGCCAAACCGGTGAGAACTCCCACCATCGGGGATCTGGAACCGATCTACACCAATCCCTCGGCCTTTCGTCCACTTTCGGATGCCTCGAGTTCCTCGGGTGGAGGCAGTATGCCCTGTGATTACCAGAACGTGAAGAAGAACTCGCGGTTCTCCCTGGACTCGCTGCAAAGTAGTGCCACTCCAAAGACCCCGGATTACAATACAGCTGGCGAGGAGGAGCCCATCTTCCTGTACACCGCACCGGAGAGTCCAAAAAGGAGGCTGGATAGTGGGATCCGTAACTCCTACGACAGTTCCGACCGGGGATGCTACTCGCCATCGCCCAGGTTGAGTTTCGATATGCAGGAGAAGGACTGCCCGCGATTGAGACCACCGACATTGCGCCACAATTCCGTGAGTTCAACACAGGGCAATCGGCGACCTTTGACCCTGTCCCTGAACGAGTCCTGTCCCCGATCCCCCACTGGACTGCCACCACCTGCCCCTGTTCGCCGGGAAAGTCTCTATGCCAAGCCAAAGATGTATGCCACGCCCATGCGACCGCCGACGAGTCCACGGCTCAATCTCTACGAGCTGCCAATTGTGACCCAAAGGAGCAGCAGTGCCGAGCTGCTGGAGAGGTCCTTCACCAGCCAAAGTCTGGCCACCATCGACCAGGACGAGCTGCTGGTGATGCCCAGTGCCATGCCCATGCTGCCGAATGCCGTGGACCGGCGCTATCACACTTTGGGTCACATGCGGGTGAAGAGCATGGGCGCGGGACTGCATCGCAGCCTGGATGTGCCCACGGGCTCCATGCTGGACATGGCCACTGGTGGCCACTGGCGGCACAGGGGAGGTAACCAGTCCGCCGGCAATATCTACGCCTCCGCCGAGGCAGCAGTCAGCGATCTGAATCGCATGGCGCCGGAGTACATGGACCCTCTGGACTTCAAGATCGGTTGCCAGACGACATTGAGGAGCAAGCCGATGATTCCCTGGTACGAACTGGCCATTCGCAGGGACTTCAAGAGGCAATCGTGTCCGCCGATCAGTGGATCGGGAGTGGGAGGTGTGGTCTGCGGATCCTTGACCTTGGCTGCTTCGCCCCAGGAAGAACTTGAACAGGTGATTTGGTGATTTTATAATATTAAAAAAATCATATTACTATTGAACTAATATAACCAAAAATGGAATCATTTAACTTTACTATTAGACATATGACCAAGTATATATATTTTTGACTTTTAAAATTTTAAATAAGATCCATTCTCTTTGGTTCAACTACAGTTTGACTGATACTTGATTTTATTATTACTGATACTCCCAAATAAATTCGAATACAAATCTTTAAAAGTTTAAGTCAGATTTTCTCTAACAATTGCGTACTACTTTAAACAATCTTTATCTTTGGAACAACTGACTTCTTAAATCTAATGGTAAACACAAAAACTTCCATTAGAAAACCAAACCATTTGACAAAGAAGGCCTTCCTTCCTCTGACATTGCCTTGAAAGGCTGCCATGCAACTTCGGATTCTACAAATTCTGTGTGGCTTGTGTCTGTGGTTATAAATTTAATGTCGTGCGTGTTCTGTTCCCGCTGATGTCTTCACCTGGCATTCCTCATCCGGCTTTGGCATTACGAATGCAGCTCATCGAATATGGCCAAGCAATGCAGGAGCTCCAGCTTGTGGACAAGAACCCGCCAGCAACTTGTAACTAAAGTGGCCGTAGAATATCTGGTAAACCGAGTCCCATTCAGAGTTGCTGCAACTGTCAGTCGCCGTTAGATGCTTTTGTGTGCTGATTGATTTAATCAAAGTTGCATGAGGAGCATGGCTGCAAAGGCCTGTGGCACACTAAACCCGCTGGCTGAACAAAGTCTTTCCCATTAGGTTCACGTCCCATGGATTACAGTTTTACGAGCACTGGATTGCAGTCCCACGACGACGGCAGTCACATCTGTAGTTTCTGCAGTGGTGGCCCCTGTTGCTGATGACCAAAACCGATGACCTGATTTCGGAGAACATGCAATTGATATGTCCACGAAAGAAATCAGCCATCGGTGGGGTCTGCCCAGCTATTGGAATGCCCTGCAGAAAGGAAATAAAAACGATGTATATCATTGATATTGCTTTTGACATCCATACTCATGAGAAATGAGAATGTGTTTTTTCGTGTTTATTTTTCGGAGCTACAATTCTATTTACCTTAAAGATTAAGTTCGGGACTTACACGAAATATTATGTTAATACTTACAAAAAGGATTTATGCTTTTTATTTGATTCACAAATAACAATTGTTGTACTTGTTTCTTGAATATGTTGCTGTATTTCCCATTTACACAGGGGTTTTAAAATTGTAATAAACAAAAATAAAGTTCATATTAAACAAGAAAGGAAAGCTAACTTCGGGCGGAGCCGAAGTTGATATACCCTTGCAGAATATTATGTACATTATATTCTCCAAAATTATTCATAAGATGCATTCTTAATACTCATAAAAAATCCCAACTTCCTAACTTTAAAAACACCAAAGTTATGGCATTTCCAATCGTTCAGTTATATGGCAGCTATAGGATATAGTCGGCCGATCCTTATGATATTTGGTAGGTCGGATTGATTGGCCAAATATAAAACCCATAGAAAATCCCAGCTTCCTAACTTTACAAACACCAAAGTTATGGCATTTCCGATCAATCACTTATATGGCAGCTATAGGATATAGTCGGCCGATCCTTATGAAATTTGGTAGGTCGGATTGATTGGCCAAATATAACACCCATATAAAATCCCAACTTCCTAACTTTACAAACACCAAAGTTATGGCATTTCCGATCAATCAGTTATATGGCAGCTATAGGATATAGTCGGCCGATCCCGGCCGTTCCGACTTATATACTGCGTGCAAAGGAAAGAAGGGTGTGTGCAAAGTTTCAATTCGATAGCTTTAAAACTGAGAGACTAGTTTGCGTAGAAACAGACAGACGGACAGACGGACAGACAGACGGACAGACGGACAGACGGACATGGCTATATCAACTCAGGAGGTGATCCTGATCAAGAATATATATACTTTATAGGGTCGGAGATGTCTCCTTCACTGCGTTGCACACTTTTGACCAAAATTATAATACCCTCTGCAAGGGTATAAAAATCAATAATTAGTACAGTTATTTCTTAATGTCACATATACTTTACAATTTTTAAAATTTTATGGAAATAAAATAACTTTTAAATCGACAATAATCATTGGCAGTAGTGAATTGGAAGCAAGTCCAACTCTCAACTTGGGTACTCAGTGACCGCAATTAATCCTCAATACCCATGTATATCATCGTATACCCTACTCATTCAGACAGACACTAAAGACAACAAAACCAAGAGACTTCGTCGCCAATTGCGGGTCCAATCAATGTCAACTTTCAAAACAAATAAAGTTGCCATTAATGCCGCACGCTGAGTACGTTTGTTTTTTCCCCAGTTTATTTTCCTTTGACGTTTTTTGTTTTTGTACGTTTTTAGTAGTTTTTGCTCATATTCGATTTGGCGCTTTTTTAAAGCGGTTTTTAAGCTTAGCCCCAGCGACGCCGTCGACTGTTTTTAAGGCGTTTTTCATGTTCATTTCATGTTTATTTATGAGCGGCTCTAACAGCTGCCATTCCTCGATGCCAGTGGTGGTAATGGTAACCCGAGCTGGCCAAGAAGTCAACTGTGGAAAGTGAAATTGTCAGATGGCGTGTGAACAAGCGCCGCTGACAGTTTGAGCAGCACTGATCTCGACTGGTCAGAGGTGATATCACAATTTTTATTGGGGAGTCAATGGGTTGAATGCCAGAAGTTGATTGCTTTTAATTGATTTAATTCATTGAGGTATTTTGTTATTATTATTTTTGGAATTTACATATTTGGCAATTAGACTGTAACATGATTGATGTGATTTTGATTATTTGACTGGAGGAAGGGAAAGGCTGCGCTCGTAATTAATTAGTGTAAATGGGTTTTGTGGCCTGTTAAATTGATTCAATTGAGTATTAATTGTCACACAGCTCACCTGACAGTTTAAGTGATTGTAAAATTTGCCATCCCAAGTGAGACCTCCCACTCTATAACAACACCTTATTTTCGTAGAATTTTTTAACCAGTTTGAGCTTTATTATGTGGCAAGGACAGTTCGTCAACCGTTTGTGCCACTTTCAAAGCGCTGCGCCATGCATAATTAATAAATCTTTTGGCTGACAAAACGCCAACAAATTGCGAACTCAAGCTGGCCTTAAATAACTTGTTGGTTTTTATCTATCGGGGATCGCTTATTAAAACAGTTGCTCTCTGATAAACGAGATGGCAAGCGGCGATTGTGGCGAGTGGCATGAGTGCACATGAAATATCTTTATATCTCGTAGATAGTAATTGCAACTGCGGCACAGAGACAACAAAGAAACTGGTTAACTAACTAACTGACTGACTGAATGTCCGAGTGTCTTTCTCAATTGCCGGCCAGTTTGTTTTTCTTAAAGGCAGTATCTCAACACGATTCCCAAATACTTCTCCGGTTTTCACCGCAGCTCAAGCTGCACCTGAATTTGCCCCGTTCAATTTGTAATTAAATGATAATTATTTATTTATTTCACTATGGCAGTCAGCAAATTATTCTGTGCTGGGCACGTGTTTGGACTTTGTAGTTTGTTCATTTGTTCGTTTGGTTTTTTGTGGCCATTCGACCTGTCACAGGTGGCTGAGGCTCAAAACCAGTTTCCTACAAGTAGTTCTTCGGCAGGGTTCCCAAAAGACCAACAGTCGAAGCCCAGCGAACAAAAAACAACCAACGAAAAAAACAGAACACAAAAACTTGTTTCCCAACCGCAAGACAAGCTGGAAAAGTAGAGAAAAACGATGGCGAAGGTTCAGAAACAAAGACGTGACCATGATGAAGCTGTTGGGGAAAAGGACGAGTCGGTGTCGACTATATATACACGTAACTGCCCGTCTCCCCGAGGAAATCAGCGGCTGGCAAAGTAAACTCAATTCGACTCAAGACCAGAATCAAAACAAACAACAATGGTCAAACGGAATCGAGCTGCAGAAACCAGAAACCCAAGCCCAAGTCCGAATCTTTTTTGGTTGTCTCTTGTTTGATAAGCAACAAAGAGGGGAAATGTAAACAAGTTGAAAAACTTTTAGCTGCGATGTTGATTTGAATGCTCCACACAAATATTATATTATTATTATCATCGTCATCGTCATCGTTGCATCTTCATTGTCTCTTGGTGGACGTGCCTCTTGTGGCTTCCGGTCTTGAAAGAAATCAATAAAATACGAAAACAAAAATACAGAAAAGTAAAAGGGGAACGGAGGGCCCTTGAATGGCCATTGATCGTGTCATGGGCAGCCAAAGCCAGTCATTGTTGTGATTGTCCCAGGGTATTTGATAAACGAATTGACTGACAATGTTCAGAACATCGGAGGAATCAGTTCAGAGGAAAAGGGTTTGGAAACGACCGTTTGGGCTGATCCGATTGGAGACCATAAAGAAGCCATTAAATTATTATCTTTTGATTAAAGGGACATCATCTGGGAATTCTCAAAAATAACATAAATAAAAAAGTTGGAAACAAATGGAGTAAAATAATACTTTGATATGTTTGGGGATAGTAAAAAAAAACCTGTAAATATAAAGCAAATTCAAAATGATAAGGCAGCAAATTCTTATCTTAAAATATATGTAAAATCTCCCATAAAATCTTTTTAAATATTTTTTATATCATACCCAATCTTAGCAATGCTTATTGCAATCAACTAATTTTGCAATCTCTTTTTTTCTCTCTTTGCAGGTAAGTTCACATACGGAAAAATCCAAAAACTGCGAGGGGGTTATCGTAAGTTTGTGGTGGATACCATTAGCCAAATGGCATATTTATCTGGGTAGCATTATTTTGCGACTTGTCGAGAGACTGCGAGAGGGGGCGAATCAGCAATTGTACAAATAATGGAGCCAGCAATCTTGATCTTTCACCAGCCACTGGGACAGAGTCTTCCATTCTGGAGGAAAAAGATTCGAAGTTGCAGCGGCGACCGCGGCGGCGGATCAAAGTGGACTCGGCTGGACTGTATGGATAACTTCGTTGTGGGTTTGCTGCCACTTCTCCACCGATCTCCCCAGAGCTGTCCAAGATTTTTAATGATGATTTGCTATTTTTTCTTCGCTTGCGGCTCGCGGCTCCAAGTCGCCTTGCCCAGGATCTCCATGATCATGTCTCTGTTTCCTCGGTGTTCCGATTTATTCAGCCACTTCGTTGCGAGACTTTGTGTGCGCCACAAACAATCAGAACGGATTAGTTTGTTAATCATTTTATTATGTGGCAGGCCTCAGAATTCGATTGGCTTCGAGATGAAATTATTTTCGGGCTGGCAAGGAAAAGAAGAATCGAATGAGAAATCAAATTTAAAAGTGGTTGAAAGGAATCCCGAACAGGAAATCATTCTTGATTAGGGAATACCAAATGGCATAAAAATCCCAAAATAATACGGGCTATTCTTTAACCGCATTGAATGCTAAACTAGAGAAACCCACGTTTATAAATAGGTTTTATTTAGCACACGCTATCTTATCTAGTTGAAGTGGCTAATTCTCCTGTGATAGTGCAAGGCAACTTTTTTCTAATCTTAATCAGCAATCAAGTACAGGGGGCTTTTTCAATCATGGCAAAGTCACATAGGTTAGAGTCGTAAGCTTCCATCTCCATTAATTTTCCACTATCTGAAAAATTCAATCAACTTTGCAGAAAAAGTATCCATAATTCAGCAAGGTTAAAGCCATCAGACCTGGCCAAAAACTTCCAACTGACTGCTGACCTTGTAAGGCCTTGCTCAATTAGTCATTACTGCCCGGGCATCCGCCCATCCTTGGGAAACTTTCACTGTTTTCAGAGGTCGGAGAAGAGGAAAAGAGGCCTTCATCAATCATCAAATATTCCAATGCAAATTAGATGGAGGTCCCCGCCCACCAACTCGCATAATAAATCAGGAAACCATGTGACAACTGCTACAGTTTGCTTCTTTTGTGTAAACCCAACAAATGTCAAGTGTTGCAGTTGCTGATGCGACTGCGACTGCTGTTGCAAGTTGCTGGTGTTGCTTTGCGGTGCATAAATCATTGGAAAGGTCAAAGTGCACACGCCTACGGCATGTTGCTGACACCAACACCAAAACGCAGGGTACAACACATGGTCGCCCGATGTCTGCAACAATTGTCAAGTGGGCAGCAGCAACAGTCGTTGCTGTTGCAGCATGATTTATGCGCAGCAGCAACACAAGCGGACAATTTCGGTGGCTGGTTGAATTTATTGAATTTTTTTAGTGGACACGAACAGAGCGACCTACTTCAGTCACCCACAATCAGACCGCATTCAATCGAAGGCCAACGGTCTTATCAAGTGGTAGCCATTATCAGTTGCCTATCAGCGACCAGCAATTCCACTGGTTAAACGCTGGTTTTTCAATAAGTTTCGGTTGGAAAATCTCTTTGCTGGCTGCCATTGAACTTGAACTTTGTTCTGTGTCTGCAAATTGCCAGCGATAAATTCAGCAATGCATCACTGGCAGCAGCAACACTCCCCCGTCCGCCAGCAACATTGACAGTCAAATTAAAGTTGGCAATTTTGTTGTTGGTTCTGTTGTTGCCTTAGCCATTTAGCATATGGCCCCTTGCACCGACTGCTGTTTTTATCCCCTTCTATTCCTCGTTGGTTTTTTATTTCTGACTGCGTGTCGCTCGCAGCTGATGCATAACCGTTTTACGCTTCGTTGCCTTCTACGTGCAAATGAACTGCAGCAACAAGAGCAACGGCAGCAGCAACATCAGCAACATGAGCAACATCAACTACAGCAGCAACTTCAAGCCCCCTTCTAAAGATCCACTATTGCAGTTTGAGAAGCATTGTGTGGGGGTGTTTGGGGGAAATCAGACAAGCAACAGCGTTGTTCGTTTTAATTTCAATGACTTTTTACATCTTTCTCTTTTTTTTCCCTTCTTAATTTGCAATTTTCGCTGACTGTAATGTTTGACATTTTGTGTTTGAGTTTCCTTTTGAAATCGTCTCTTTGCTGTCCAATTTAAGTGTTTGTCGCTATATTTGCTGTTTTTGCAGTCATTAAGATGCGTTTTCAATGAGTAAGAATAGTATGAATCATTAACGATGTTAACAAAGTTAGCAAACTTAAAAACTGAATTCTTTAACTCCAGAAATAACGGAAATTATTAGACGGAGAAAGACTTGCTTACACTATAAGTCAAAAATATATTTCAGTTTTTTGAACGTCATTAACAAACCATGAAAAAAGTTTACAAATTAATTGTTAAATATAATGCAAGAAAATATCTTTCTTACTTTTCTTGGAAATTTGATTTACCAAAGTCCAAAATGAAACAAATTGGCTTATTTTAAATTACCACCTTTAGTGGGTGGAAAACAAGTCTTCTCTTTAATCTCCAGCCGCATGGTATTTAAACCGATTTTTGCTGCAATATGTTTTTTCCATTTACGGTTGCTACCAAAAGCTACCGAGTGTATAATTAAAATTAAATTAAATACTTATCGCAGTTGCTACAGGCCGGGAAATTAGAAGCTCGCTTAATGCCATAAAACCAACATTAGCATTGGCATGCGGTTAGTTAGTTCACTGGACATAGGAATGACCTCATCGAAATTGTAAGCTACCGGGCAAAACACACACCCATTTGAAAAATTGAAAACAAATAGGGAGACACATACACACTATAACTAATTATAATTGCTAGCACTGCCGCAAATCTGTATTTCTGGCTCTTCCGCGAATTCTCACTTGTTTATTGATAACCATCTAGCACGTTTCGCTATTTAATTTGCCACTCATTTATGCAAATTGCGATGGCACGCTCTGCGTTTTTTCTAGATGGGAATCCGTCATCAGTATATGAGGTTTTCCTGAGTTCAAGGTCAGTGTGAGGCAATCTTTTAATAGGCGAAGCTGAGTTCATGCCTGCTCTTAAATAGAATCACTTCAAAGTGGTTCCCACTTAACGATCCACCTAAAAGAAAATTGCTCGTTAATGCGGTTTAATTGTTGGGGAAATGAGAGGAAGTTATCCTGCAGGTGCCGACTTATCCTGTGTGTCACGTTACTCATACGCACCGTAATCAATTTTTATGCTTGCCGCTTACGTGAGTTGGCAGCGAAATAAGCAAATATGCAGATACGGAGAAAGTTGAAAGGGTTACCCCTTCGAGGGTTACTACGTGATTTTTAAATGCGAATCGTGTTGATTGTAATGTGTGGGGGAAGGGCTTAACACTTGTTGTGATCACGTTTGCAAATTCATAATTTAATTAGTCTGGTGCACTTGAAATTCCCGGCATGTCGCCCAATTTAATAACAATAAAAATGGTAAATTACTTGACGAAGCCATTTACGAGCAGAGAGACGTTTGCCTTGAATTGATGGTTTCATCTACCCTGATTGAGATGTTTCTTCATTACTTCCTTGGCAATTACAACATCCGCTGTGAGTCACCACTTCTCTTCTCTGAATTTCTCTAATGGCACTCATCAACTTGATGCAGATATATATGTATAGATATTATAGCACTTACTCTGAGTTTTCCCTTTATTTGTGGCCAGTCACGTTGGCTCATAAAAAATAAGCAACGATGGCGAAGTGCTGGCACAACAAAGCCCACGATGTGACACAGGCTCTAAAGTTCACACAGAGAAATATTTGTTAAATATGTTGGAGTATTATAGGTTAAAATATACAATCAACAATTTCCAAAAACTAATTAAATCTTCCGATTTAAAAAGTTGATACTTAAGCACTAAAAGAAAAGCCAAATTTGACGTAACAAAATTAATGACCAATTAAAAAACATTTAATGGATGTTTATAATTAAAACCCATAAATGTTTTTACTACCTTTTATTTCAATTAAATGAACATTTCCTCATGAATTTTCATGGGTAAGGGCATTCGTCACATATCACTATATTATGGACTACTGTTCCACATAATTCCATCCGGAATACTATAATTTTAAGTGTTCAACTTTTGTTTTCTCTATTAAGTAGGTATAGATATAATAAGTTGAGGAAGTGGCAAATAGCTGGCCAACTTTGGTGATACGTTCGCTGAGTGCACGTATCCCCGAGGAGAGACAGAAGTTTTCGAAAAGTTCTTAAAGCCCGGCTTAGAGCCCGGCTCATTGTCCGTGAGTCATGTGGTCGAGGTGGGTTGCAAGTTGCGGGTGCAACGCCTTGCATGCCAAGCAGCAACACCCGGCCTCAGAATGCGAGGCACGAACGAGATGTGCTCAAAACGGGCGATGATGGATTGTACAGACTACAGACTACAGACCTGGCCAAAGCTCACCCGTTTCCTCCCTTCTTCTTCCTTTCAGGCCCATGTGGTCACGGCCTTTGAGCAATCGCTGTCCAACATGACCAACCGACTGCAGCAATTGACGGCGACGGCGGAGCGCAAGGATGGCGAGCTGACGGACATGCGGCAGACCATCGAGTTGCTGAGGAAGCAGTCCATCCAGGCGGGCCTGACCACGGCGCACATGCAGAGCATGGGTGTCCAGACCCAGGGTCAAGGTCAGGGTCAGGGTCAGCCGGGTTCAGACCAGAAGCCACCGCAGTCGGGGGCTCCCAACGCCCTGGTAACACTGGCAACAATGGCACCATGACCCTGGGAATGCAGCGACAGCACAGCACCGACTCCATGTGCTCCCTGAACTCCATCAGTTCCGGGTGCTCGGCGGCGCAGGACAAGAACAAGGCGAACAAGAAGAAGGGCTGGCTGAGGAGCAGCTTCACCAAGGCCTTCTCCCGCAATGCCAAGATCTCCAAGACGAGTCGTCATGTGGGGCATCACCATCACCACAGCAATCACTCACATCAGGAGTTGGGCTCCGGCAAGTTGTCCCTGGCCAATGGTCATGGTGAACCCTTGGGACTGGCCTCGCTGGCCACCCAGCCGGCTCCTCCGCTGCCAAACAGCAAGCAGAGTAGTCCCGCCAAGACACTGACCCTCATCGACAATGCCAAGCCCATCGATGCCATCGACCAGGAGGAACTGCAGGTGGAGGACCTCAAGAAGCAGTTGCGCGAGAAGGATCTCGTGCTGACGGACATACGGCTGGAGGCCCTGAGCTCGGCCTCCCAGCTGGAGAGCCTCAAGGAGATGATGAACAAGATGCGGGCGGAGATGATGTCCCTGAAGCACAACAACGAGCGACTCCAGAAACTGGTGACCACGCGATCGCTGGCTGGTTCCGAGGCCAGTTTGGGCCAGGCCATCAGTCCCAATGGATCGGTGGCTGGCAGCTCGGAGGTCTCCCGGCGATATTCCCTGGCGGATGGCAGCAATCGCCCGCCCATGGAACTGCCTGCTCGTCTCAGCGAGGAACTCGAACTGGAGGAGGAGTGCTTACCACCAGCTCCGGCACCGGAGCCACCACCACCGCCGGCTCCCAATGGCGTTGGTGTGGCCCCGCTGAGTCCCAGCACCCACATTGATCTGACGCCACCGCCTCCCGCCCTGGAGTCCGCTCCGCTGGCCAGTCCCGTTCACATGGCCAGTGCCACGGAGGAACTGGCCGATGTCTGCGATGGCAAGAAGATCGCCATCGCCTGCTATCTGGGTCAGCCGGAGGCCTTCGCCAAGTACTGCGAGGAGCTGCACGAACTGGATGGCTTCTATGCCAATGGCCACGAGGCGGATGCGCAATCCCAGAGCGAGCGGAAGTCGAACTATGCCAGCGCCAGTTGCAATGAGTTCGTCATCGCCTGCACCTACATCTCGGGCAAGACGACGTGGCAGAATCTGGACTACGTGGTGCGCAAGACCTTCAAGGACTATGTGGCTCGCATTGATCCGGGCACTAATCTGGGCCTCAACACCGACTCCATCACCTCGTACCATTTGGGGGAGGCGAAGCGGGGTCCCGAGATGGGATTCCCGGAGCTGCTGCCCTGCGGCTACATTGTGGGCAGTGTGCGAACCCTCTACATTTGCCTGCAGGGCGTGGGCAGTCTGGCCTTCGACAGCCTCATCCCGCGCAGCATCGTGCATCGGTACATCAGTCTGCTCACGGAGCACCGCCGGCTGATCCTGTGCGGACCCAGTGGCACTGGCAAGTCCTATCTGGCCCGCCGACTGGCCGAATTCCTGGTGGCCCGGGCAGCCCGAGGCAATCCCTCGGAGGCCATTGCCACGTTCAAGTGAGTTTGCATTGTGCAGTTGGTTATTTTCGGTATTTAACCCACCTCTCATCTCCCATTTCCAGCGTTGACCACAAATCCTCGAAGGATCTGCGTCAGTATCTGGGCCACATTGCCGAGCAGGCGGCCATTGCCAACGGCGCCTCGGAGCTTCCCTCTGTGATCATTCTGGACAACCTGCACCATGCCTCCGCCCTGGGCGACGTGTTCTCCTGTCTGCTGAGCGCCGGACCGGCCAACAAGCTGCCCTGCATTATTGGCACCATGTCGCAGGCAACTTGCAACACCACCAACCTGCAACTGCACCACAATTTCCGATGGGTGAGTACTGATCGGGTCTATAAAATAACTTAAAAACTAATTTAAATATCAAAAATCAATAGGTACTCACTGCCAATCACATGGAACCCGTGAAGGGCTTCCTCGGACGCTTCCTGAGACGCCGGCTCTTCCAGCTGGAGTTGCAGACGCAACATCCGCAACCGGAATTGGCAGCAGTCCTGGCTTGGTTGCCCTCCGTGTGGCAGCACATCAACCGGTTCCTGGAGGTGCACAGCTCCAGCGATGTGACCATCGGTCCGAGGCTGTTCCTCGCCTGTCCGCTGGATCTGAAGGACTCGCAGGTGTGGTTCACGGACATCTGGAACTACCACCTGTCGCCCTATCTGGTGGAGGCGGTTCGCGAGGGTGTCCAGTTGTACGGACGACGAGGTGGAGCGTGGAACGACCCCTCTGCCTTCATCCGGAACTCCTATCCCTGGCCCTACGGTCCGGATTCGGTGCCCCCATTGCGACAGATCAATGCCGAGGATGTGGGACTCGAGGGGGTGGCCTTGACCAACGGGGAGCAACAGGATCCCTTGGTAGGACATTGAATATCTATACCTATAGACCTTGACTAATAAGCTATACCTATCAACAGCTCAACATGCTGATGCGGCTGCAGGAGGCGGCCAACTACTCGGAGGCTCAGGATCAGGAATCCGATTGCGCCAGTCTGGACTCGAATGTCACGCCCGACAGTTCCGCTGGAGCCGAGTGAACAGCTATATAATCGAACCACTTCGTACATGCCAAATTTAGATGGACTAACTAAGAGGAACGCGCTGGCCGACAACTAATCAGGACTACTTTTCCCCGCACAAATGAGACTTCTTGCACTACTTTCGCGGCGAGGTTCAAAAGCAGTTCCAAGAGTTTTCCATTTGCACCATTCAACCAACCCATTTCTAACCACTCCCTCTGCCATCTAGAGTAAATTGCACTTTTTAGCGCACTTGTTAAAAATGCAAATTGTCCAAGCCCAAAAAACCTGAGATCGAAGCACTACCAATCCTTAAATCTTGGCCCGGCTGCGTTTCCAAAGCCCCAAACTTGAGAGAACTAACCTTAGCTAACATGAAATGTTAAAGAAAAGTAAATTCATAAATTGTATATATCGAACACAAAGTAAATCCCCTATGCTTAAGTGTGTGAAACTGTCCGGCGGATTAGACTTTTTATACCCTGTATCCTAGCCCACAACCGGCAGAACATATAAATTAAATGGCAACTAATACCTAACTCTATTGTAAATGTAGCTATAAGTTTTTTGCTACTACCAATTTACATGATGTATAGTTGAAGTTAAAGGAAAAAGCTTTCACTTTAGTTTAATTATTTGCGTAATTATCATTAAATATTGTTACAAACATATTGCATATTTATAAAAACCAATAAGCAAAATACCATTTAAATATTTATTATGCCTAGCCGCGCTTAAACACAGGAATACGCAAAAGTGAATACGTAATGCCCCATCCTTGATAAAATAGCTAAATTACCGACACATCAGAATCCAATCGGAAGATAAAAACATATACTACCAATACAAGCAGTAAATTATATGATACGAAAAAGCAAATTATGTGTCTCTGTCTAATTTAAATGTGTGCATTTATGAGATATGACATCAAATCAAAATAAAATATAATATCATACAAAAATTTACCCTGTTTTCTTAACATCTAATGTATTCGGATTAAATAAATTAAGTCATTATGTTAGAAATGCATCAGCAGAGCATCATGGGAGCATCATTAGTTACCATTTGAATATTGCGCCACTTTTCGATAACTTAATAAATATTTCATCCCCAGTGTACCGATTTCTTGTGCCTACAATCGATATTTGCGAAGTGACTAGTCACGGTATCCACCGGCAGCATCGATAGTATTGAATATACTGTATATCAGATCTAGTATATACAGGGTGACCGGTTAGGTTATTGCATATTTAATATTTATTGGTGCTTTGGAGATTAGCTTAAAAGTTAGAAGATTATTGTACTATATATATTTATTTTATACACTTTTGTTTATGGATCAAATTTTTTTTATATAAGAGCTGAAAATGCAACATAAATTTTCAGAACTTGTGGGATGAAATTTTTCCTGCTTAATTGGAATGCAGCAGAACCGCATAATTTAAAAATTAATTTTTAACTTTTTGGGACCTAACAAACTAAACTATGTTTAAATCTATTACTATTAAAAAATATTACTAATCAAAGAAAGGTAAACAAAGCATGCTCACAGTACTAATAAATTACAAAGTTGAAATAACTTTTTGAAGGAAAGAAATAGAAATCTGTTGTTTTTCAGCAATCCAATGCCTAAATGTTTCTTAATTGCTAAAATTTTTTCCAATTTAATTTTTATTAGCGATTTAGGGAGTATTGCCAAATTAACAATGGGCAGAATGTATAAATATGTAAATATGCAAGTAAAAAAAGCAATTGAAAACCTAAAATGATACCAAAGTTTATTTTTGATAGCCCGACGGTATATTTTATCGATAAGTCCTCGGTCACACTGATTATTTAGCAGCGAGTCGAAGTACGTAAAAGTGCAAATGAAAATTTGTTTAAATAGCGAAAATTAGATAAACGCAGTGAGCAATGGAATATAATTAGTGATAAGGGGGACTTACATCCCATGTCAAAGTTGAAAAACCTGCTGCCACAGGTTTATTAGCGGTTTTCCGACAGATTAAGCCGCCCACCGATTACACAACATCTGTAGTGGCAATGAAAAATGGGATTATTATGCAGATGTAACTCATAACAACTCATCACACGAAATTGGAAAATATACGACATGGAGAGTTACAAGATGTTCTAGACAGCCGCCGCTTTATGGAAATGGTTTTGATTACTTATCACTTATCACGTAGTCCTCCAGCTGTTACATAACCTCCAACTAACAGTTCTATAAGTCCCCTTGCAGACCCCGTGAGAAATTGGGCTTGAATAACAATGTTTGAAATTAGTTTTTGGAATATGATGTTTTTAGTTTTTGAAGTACAAGTGGGAAGTGGCAGAGACACATATCAATATACTAAGTTCTATTTGTCCCATTGCAAACGCCTTGTTAAAAACTCGTAGTTACCAATAAACTAACCAAAATCTTCATGTTCCATTGCAGATCCCGTGAGAAAATGGCCCTGAGACTAATCAACAGCGCTGTGCTCCGCCAGCTGGTTTCCCAGCTGCCGAAGAGTGCCCAGGTGGGCAGCGTTGCCGGTGTCCACACTCTGGACAAGATCGGCAAGCGGGAGATCGTTGGCTACGGCTGGAACGGCACCGCCTGCTACGCAGACCGCGTGGATTACCCCATGCCCGCCGTGCGTTTCCGTGAACCCAACAACGAGATCAACGCTCTGCGCACCAAGGAGCAGGGCGACTGGAAGAAGCTGAGCCCTCAGGAGATCAAGGCCCTGTACCGCGCCAGCTTTTGCCAGACGATCGCTGAGGTCCAGGCTGGAACCGGCGAGTGGAAACTCCACCTGGGCGTTGCCCTGCTTTTCAGTGCCGCCGCCATCTGGGTGGCCGTCCTGATGAACCTTTTCGGTGAGTGCTTGATTATAACCTTAGAGTGGTATATCTTTGCTAAACAGTTTCTTGTTTTCAGTGTACGATGAGCTGCCCGTCACCTTCGACGAGGAGCACCAGAAGGCCCAGCTGCAGCGTATCATCGATCTGGAAATGAACCCCGTCACCGGTTTGACCTCCAAGTGGGACTACGAGAACAAGAAGTGGAAGAACTAAGTCCGCTACCGTTAAATAATTCCGCTATTGTGTGTGATTAAGTTAGCCGACGTCTATGTGTATTAAGTGAAAGCAAGATAGTCGAAATTAAAGTTATGGCTGCTGCCTAAACTAAAAGATCTTGATATCAGTCATCCTTTTCTCTCCGTGAAGGTCGAAAAACCCCATAAAGAAATCCTTGTTACTGCAGTTACACAAAATCACCAAGTGGCATGATTATAAAACCTTTATTATTTCTTCAGAAATCGTATGTTTATATTTACAAACTTGCCATTATAAGGTAAGGTTTACCCAATTTAAGATTGCAACATCAAGATCTAAAATATTTAAATCTAGTGGTTCGATCGTTTTCGAGCTCTGGAACGTCTGTGTTTCGAGTCTAGAGACTTTGATTTTTTCATAATCTCATATATTACGAGATGCATAGCAAGGTAGACATCTGGGTTCTTTTCAATTTTATCTTTGAAAATTTTGTAAATTTTCAAGGCTACTGGTTTGAGCTCAGGAGTCAACTGGGATCTTTCTGCATCGGTTCTAAAAAAAAACATACAATACTCTAGCATTGCGAGAAATACAAGGATAAAGATGCAACATACATAGTTCCCCTTTCTTTCACCACCTTGATCACCTTCAGCACGGTCTCGATATCTTTAACCATCTCATGTTTTGTATGGTTATGCTCTGTTTTCTTAGTTTTCTCATGCAGAAGTACCCACTCATGGAATTCATCCTTTTCTTTTTGTGAAAGTTGTCCGTTTCTAAAAGGAAAAATGGGTTCTATAGTACAGTTTATTTAAAATTGGTAAATCCGATAGATACTTTTTTAGATCTTCTGAAGTAGGCTCTCCATGGCCTGATCTGGCTGCGGCGACTTTCTTTTCCTTTTCCGGATCGGAGTCTCGTTCATAGCTGAAGTACGTACAAAAACCCTAAGAATATGTGTCCTTGAACTCGTACTTGAACCAGTACTTACTGTTTGTACCAATCGTAACCCTCATATGGAGGTCTGTGGATATTGTGGGAACGGAGATGACGGCTTCGGTCATCCGGCCGGTGTTGCTGGTTGACTTTGCAGTCCACGCAGACGAGGAGGAATAGCAGGCATACGAGGATCGCCAAGTGATTAAGTCTTAATCCCATAGCAGTCATTTTTAGAGTGCAAGTTTTAGAGGTACGTAGAATCACAATTAAATAATTATGGAACCAATTGATTTCTAGAGACTTAGTTCCGGTTTAATCCATTGTCACGGAATAGTAAACTTAAACTTAAAATATTATACTTGCGTTCCCAGGTTTATTGCAAATATTTCGCTACAACTGAAGCTTTGTCGTACATATGATCTTGTAATAATTTGACGTATTAAGAATCTCGATTAAATTAGAGGATTATCATAGAATTCTGTAACTAATCGCCAGGTAATTATTTGAAAAGGGCAGATTATTTTTTATTGGCGAAAGTATTTTTAGTAGAAATTTAAACCACTCACTTGTAATTAAGGAAAATATTTTCACTTAGTGTTTAGTGAGTAAATGCTACTCGTTTTATTAATTATGCATTCGGAACATTTATATTGGTCAATTAATCAGTGATCCATTGATACAGATGGACTTGGTTTCCGCTTCCCATTGTTCGATGAGAACTTAAACACTTTTATACAGCTCTCTAAATGATTTTATTGACGATGATCGCGTGCAATTTCGACCTTCCCATCGTTCTAACGATAGGAACGAATAGACCGCCGCCTAATATGTTTCCCATGTCCCATTAAGAGCTTTTCCTTCTGGATATTGTGGAATCCATCGTGGGCGACAACGTGACGCACTCTTGGCATCGAAAATACAGTTTGAAGGCACAGGAGGAGGTACTAAAAAAATAAAAATTTAAATTCTCATTCAATTTCTTATAAATTGTATTTTACCAAACAGCAAAAAACCCACCGCATTGCACACACAGAACTCTAAAACTGTGGTCAGGCATCTAATTAAATTCGTCATGTTTCAACTTCTTAGTTTAGAAGAATGCACTCAACGAAATGATATATATAAAAGTATTCTAAAATTTAAAGAATAAGTTTTCTGACAATTTGTAAAATTTTTTTTATTTTATTTTAATGACGGATTTTTACGTTTTTATAATCTCTTAATGATGGATTTCTACATTTTACTGCGACAATATTTTTAATGTGCGAGTCTTTCTAGTAAACCAAAACTTAATATGTCTGGCATGCATAATGTTGTTTATTTATTTAAATATCCATAAGAAAGTAAGTCACAAAAGCAAGATTTTCAATTATACATGAGACCCGATGTGGTGAAGGCGTCGTTCCAGTGAGCCCAATTCTTCTCCGTTTTCAAATTGTGGAACCCATCGTGCGCTTTTACGTGTCGTAGACCTGGTCTATGTTTTCCTGGCTTCACAAATGGGTCACCCCCATTTTCTACACCAGGAGTATTGTCTGAAATGTCGAAGGTATCCTTGTCTGATTGAAAGGGCGCTGGCCCTTCTTCAGTGGGTTTAGTGGGCTCAGTGGAGTTAGTGGGCTCAGTGGAGTTAATGTGCTCCGTGGGTATAGTGGTTTCTTCGGTGGTGATGCCTTCTGTCACTGGAGAAGTTTCATCTACTGTTTGCACGGTTGAGGCTGACTCAGTTGCTGGGGTTTCCTGAGCTTCTAAAACGGCTGCCAAGAAAAGAGCGATTCCGACCTGAAAACAATAAGTATACTCGATTATGCGCAAAAGAGGAAATACCCCTCACCAGTTTCAGTTCAAGTTTCGCCATAACAACGTCACACCTGATGCATATACTTCTGCGAAACCAGAAGAGTCGATTGGGCAAAGCCACCTTTTATACTCGCTGCGCAGGTTAAATTGATTAGAACAGAGCGAAATTGATTGGATGGGTTGCTGCCTGATTTTACGAGCAGAACCAATGCTCGTTGCTACCAACTGATAGATGACGATTTTAAAAAAATGATGAACGCAGTCCGGGAAATTCCGGGCAGACGCACTCAACACCTGATGCCGATCGGGTTTTTGCGAGAGGCAGAGAGTGAGCTGATTGCTCTGGGGCTTGCTTAATTGTGGGCTTAACTATTTCCATAATTGTGGGCGATTCTGGGGGACTATAAAAGTCAGCTCCGACCGGCAAATGCCAAACAGTCTCGCTTAGCCCTTGCCAGCTGCACTTAATTGATTGAGATGTTCGTCAAACTCCTGCTAATCAGCCAGGTGGGTGCTAGATCTTGACCAGACCATAACAGATCACTTGAGTTATGATTTATTAATTACTTATTTATTATTCTAGCTTCTGGCGCTGAGCTACGCCCAACTGTCGCTCGATGAGGCTAAAAAACAAGTCGATGAATCGGTTTACAGCGATGAGGAGACTGGCGATGATATGAACCTGCCGGAGACCAATCAACGTCCCCAGTCCGTGCCACATCAGCCTCCCCAGTCTGTGCCACATCAGCCTCCCCAGTCCGTGCCACATCAACCTCCGCAGAAGCTGCCCCAGCCCCTTCCGCAGTACCAGCCCTATCAACCTACGCCATACCAGCCACAACGTCCCTCCCAGTACCAGCCCTATCAGCCTCAGCCCTATCAGCCTCATCAGGGACCCCAGTACGGGGGCTATTATCATGCTCCCAAGAAGGTGACGACCACCACTCCTCAGCCGGAAACCACCACCCCCAAATTGGAGCAGGAAGGTGAGGGCACCGTTGCTCCGGATGACGGCTTGGATCAGCTCGGCGACGACTTGCAGCAAGACAACGATGGATCTGCTCTCCCCGAGTCGACCACCACTCCTGAACCGACCACCACCACCACCACCACTACCACCACAACTACGACCACGACGACGCCGAAGCCCACGACTACTCCTGAGCCAACTACGACTCCTGAGCCAACAACTACTCCAGAGCCTACGACGACTAAGAAGCCCCATAAGCACGAACCACATGGCTATTCCCATCCTCACCCATTCCCTCAGCCATACCCTCGTCCGGTCCAGTATCCCTATCCATCCCCCTATCCTGGATTAGTGATCACTCCTGAGGGACCTAAGATTGCACCACCATCGGGCACCCCACCCACAAAGGACACCCCCGAACCGAGTGTATACCCCGGATATCCGACCTTCAGATCGCCCTACGGCTCCTATCAGCCACCTGTCTTCCACCAGCCACGTAATTATCCCAGCTTCCAAGGATACGGTCCTCGTCCTGGCTTTGGATACCCTCACAATCACGAGGATGACTCCGGAGAGGATAAGACCAAGGACAAGTCCGGCGAAGGCGATAAGGAGGAGGATGTGCCACTGAAGCCACCAGGATATGGCTATCCCCAGGTCTACCTCGTTCCCCGAAGACCAGTGATCACTGTACCCAGCTATCCGCGTCCTGGTGGCGGATACGGTTCGTCCTACGGCTATGGAGGCTACTAAATACTCTCCACTGAACACTGTGAAATTCACCTTTAGTCAAATCATTGTTGAATTAATATTAATTCATTCTTTAAATGTACTTCCTAACATATTATTAAATACTCTTTAAATTATAAATTCTTGATTTTTTCTTTTCTTGTACTTATCTTAAAATTTTTTAAACCATTTAAATATCTCAAATTTGGATTTAGATGTTGATCTTATTTTCAAATGAAACGCTTTCGTTTCTCATACAGTGTGATCATTCAAGGTTTAAGTGTTCGCATTATAGTTTGTTTTAACTTTTCAGTGAACTTTCGTCGATTTGACTCCCAGTATTTCGTATGTTAGTTGCAAGATTAGATTCGGAAAAATGATTATTGCTAATTTGCGCATATGATCAAGCTTATTGGTTTCTGATTTCCTTGTCGTGTATTCCCCGGGCTGATAACCCCGGGCCCCGGGTCTCTCACCTTGGTGTTTTCCAGTTGGACGGGTTGAGATTGTCGGTGCATTTAATTGCAGCGCATTCCACCCAGACAACTCATAGTTCTGTCGATCGTCGGAAGTTCTAGACGTAAGTAGCTGTCGAGATCTGCGAGATGTTGCCGCTGCAGTTCGTTCTATTTGGCTGTCTGTTCATTGCCCAGGGGGTGAGTAAAGATTGGTCACATCTAGAATTCTCACTTCAATGCCTCTGGAATCTTTCAGCTTTGCCACACGTTGCCAGAGCTCAAGGTGAGTTGATTTGACCTCGAATATAGAGTCATATGTAAGCGTAATGTTTCATAATTCCAGGTGAGAACTGCACGCGATACCTCCAATATACCCACGCATTTGTTCAAACCCGTGGGCAGAAGCTCAAACAATGACAAGGTTAATGAAAGATCTTCTTTTATTAATTCAAATGGCACAACGCTAAGTGAGCCCGAGACAGATGATGAAGGAATTCAGTTTCTAGAGGTGAGATTAACTCTGAGTTACAAAGTACTACATTTATTTTTTATTATATTTTTACTTTATTAAATCCATATTTATTATCATTAAAGAGAGCTAGCGGAGAAGTGGAAGAAGTGACCAGCTCATATGAAGACGAAGACGTCCGTCCCCGTCCATTTCAACGACCTCAACCGCGACCATATTATCCCCAAAACTCGCCAAGGAATAATGGTTTTCCCATTCAAAATGTAAGTGTGATTATTAGACAGTAGAACTCATTAATTAATGAACCAACTTCTTTAGTCACCCAATGGATTCCAACCGGATTACAGTCAAGACCCCAGTGGACGATTTCGTGGTGGCAATGGCTTCAACAGCAGACCCTTTCCAAGTTCACCGAATTTCGGGAGCAGAAACATTGGGCCCTTTCCGGAACCGGAATTCGGTGGCCAAAACACGCCTACGTGGGTATCTAGACCGGTGAGTACTACATACATATTTTATTTCCATCTTTCTTACCACTTATTGTCTCCTTTTAAGATACCTGTACCACTAAGTAGCTCCATGATCCCTTTATTTTCTGGAGGTAGTTCTAACTTTGGTCAAAGTGGTCCCATTGGACCCATTGGTCCCATTGGTAAAGGTCGACCCATTGGACCCATTGGCTCTGGAAGCTCTTCGAACAACTTCTTTCGCACGGAGTCATACAGCTACAGCTCAGATGGCAGAGGACCTCCGCAGATCGAGCGGGATGTCTACGATTCCCGAGATGGATTGGGAGCTTCTTTCCGTAATTTTTAATCAACATGTTGCCAAATAGCCTTCTGAAATAATCTGTAAAATATAAATCGTAGTTCGTAATAGAAACGATCGGACTTTTCTCTTTCCGCATCTTGCTGATAAGTATTGATTTTCGATTTCCAGTAAAACTAGTTGCTGACGCTTGAGATTAGCAATGCAATTTTTTATTTATATGTCTGTTGTTAAAGGTTTTTACAACTAGAATTAGCAAAAGATCTTAGAACAACAATTTTTGTTTCGGATTTCAATTTTGCCTTAAAAAAATGGTAAAACAAACCTATGGAATACAGAAATCAGTCAATCAAAGAAGATATTTAAATAGGTTTTATGTATGAATGGATTTTAAAATTAAATTGTTCTATTACTACACAGATATCCAGTTTTGGTAGGGTTAAAGGACTTTGCAAATTAGTGAAAAGCAGACAGTGCTATTAAAAATAATTCCTCATTTCTTACGTCATCCCCACACTAAGTTGTAAACAAAAACAAGCCAGTGCAATAAATAGTTCGTAGTCGTGAGATCGGCATCAAATTATAATCAGTCTTAAGCCAGCGGCGAGCATGATAATACAAATGATGCCCTCTGGATTACTCGTCTTTGCATTTGCATTGTCGGTAGGTGTAAGTCATGAATTGTGTAATTATTCAGACTAATAATTGTCATCCGCAGTTGGCATCTGCATCGCCGAAGGGCGATAGTCTCCTGGAATTACGCAAGTTGATGAGGCAGCAGGATGAGAGCTCCAGCATTGCCGCCACTGAGCAGTTCAACAAGGACATTGCCGATTGGGCGAAGGGACTGGAGCAGTTGGGTCTGGATATGGCCGAATTTGTGGAGAAATGCCGACTCCCTGGAAGTCATTGCCAGCAGCGGCGTGTCCTGCGGCAGCTGCGAGTCCTTCGACGTGGCTACACGGATCTGAGAGCCCGCCTCGAGGCCCTGGAGGTAAAATACGTGGACCGGGTTTCTGATCAAAACGCTATGGATGACTCACTCCGTAAGACCAAGAATGTACTCAAACAGTACGATGAGGCTTTCAAAACTATTAATACTAAAACCTATAAATTGGTCGATCAGTAGGATGACTTTTAATCAAGATTAATAAGTAATAACAGGTTTACGATACTATTTTATAAGAAAATAAAACATCCATTAAAAATGAAATAATTGAATAATTTATTTGCATTAATAACCAAGTGTGTTATTAAATAGCTAGTAGTATATAGTTATAATATATAAACAAATCATGCAGATAACATACTTTATTGGCTTAAAAACACATTTTAAAATAAATAAAAAAATCTATCTTAAAAATTTTTAAAGATTTTTATTAAAACTTAGCCAAAGGAATAACAGTTTTTGGCATCTTCGAATTTTCTCGTTATCGAACGAAATCAGAATTTGACAACTTTTCCAATTTCTCAAAGACATCCTTCTCGTTCTTAAAGTCATTGAACTGCTTAACTAATTCCGAATTTCTGGCCAGCCTACTGTCAGACCATGTACTCAAATAGTTTTCCACCTTCCGCTCGATTGATTTTAAAGTAGTTTCTAAATTGCTTTCCAGAATCTTTTCCAAGTCTTCAACGCCATGTTGTATGAATAATTGAACGACAACCTCGTCCGCCTCAGATTCGAATTCTTTGCTGTCTGCGCTTTCTATTATATATTCCAATTCTTCGAGAGCTTCCTCCAAGTTGCTCAACTCCAAAGAATCATCGAAATTCAGCGAATCCAAGACCGAAACAAATTCCTTAAGCTCCGTGAGAATGAGACTTTTTGAGTTCGGAGGTAAAATAAGTTCGGCCTCGTCGATGACCAGTTGAAAAACATTTCTCAACTCTTCCAATGAGTCTGTTACCAGTTGAAAGAGTTCATTGGTCACTTCGAATTGTAACTGCCATCTGTTTGCCGGAGGAGCTGCGAACTGCAATGAAGTAAAACTTTAGTCTCAAGGAATATTTTGTTTCAAAGGGAAATTACCGATGACTGCAGAGCAGCCAATGTGAATAGGAAAGTCCAAGCTTTTCTGTTAGCCATTGTCTCCAAACTGTAGCTTACTTCACCTAAACAGATCCCTTTTATATAAACTCATAAATTCACAAAGTTGTGAAAAAAAAAAACGAGAACGCCCCTATAATAAATATCCAGTGATCGTGAGATCGGCAGTAGACTGTAATCAGTCTTTGGTATTTGGTGAGCGTGATAAGAACGTTTAGACAAATTTTATATTTTGTTTTCAACTTCGGAAGTAACCATATATTTCGTAATTATATAGTCGTATATTTTTCAGGTCACGTTTATATCTTTATTGACCTTAGGTGATATTTTCCGAGTATTATGCAAGTTGATTAGAAAGCAGGATAATTCAGACATTAAACTAGTGAAACTTGAGTATGAAAACTAAAATTAATCTTTAAACAACACATTAAAGAAATCAAAAATTGTTTCCAGTTTCAATATAAATTAAACGATAATTATTAGAAATTAACAAAAAGAAATGATCGTAATCAGACGGGAAGTAATGGAAGTCGATAACTTAGGTCATCAGCCTTATTAAACAGCGCATTGTTATTAAAACACTCCTAAAACTGGAAAAACATGGACGTCTTAAGTATTTTCTCTTTATTATTACTTATTAGTTGCATAAATGCATACAAATATGGACAGAAATGTAACTTGTAATTTTGAATGAGTTTGTCTTAATGTTTTTATATATTTAGGTTTGCATATTACGAATTATACTATAAATTCGACCAAATACCCCTGGCCAAGCCCTGCAATAAAGCCTGGGCCAACTTGGTGTACTCCATCAGATGGATTTCGGGAAGTTGGCCCTGCAGGTTTTGAGGGAATTCCAGATAGGACATGATCAGGCTGTCGTCGGTTTCGGTGTTCCATCGTGTGATGTTGGCAATCAATTGCGGCCTTTCCTGCCGACTTTGGCGTAGATACTTGCTCAGATGTGTCTTGACTTTGCCAAAGAAGTTCCGAATAGCAATCTTCTCGACCGGCAGGACTTCGTCTAGCAGCTTATCCGGAGTTTTGTGGGACATCAAATCGCTGTTGATCCAGGCGAAGATGTAGTAGGCAGTGCTGTAGTAGTCTTCGTTTCCCGCAATCAAGTCCAGTTCCTCGAAGTACTGCCTATCGATGACTTCGCTGCTGTTCAGGTGCGGAAGTCTTTGGCGGGCATCCTCAATGGTAGAGTATAAAACCTGATTGAAGAGCCTTTCCACTGCCTGAATTGTGGGGCCAGCCAAGGCGGAAGATCTGTCTGGGATTTGGGCGGAATCAGCCAGAGTCTGGGAATCGAAAAACCAATAAATGCACTGTGTAATCAACTTGAACCGACTCACCATACTGATAAGACCATAGCCGAGGGCCCAGGCCCAAGTGATGCCGATAAGAAGCCTCGAACTGCGCTCTGATCTCGCCATGCTTCCGTGATCGCTGCTCGATGGAGACTGATCCCCCAGAGCAAAGACCCCTGCCCAAACAATCTGTGGCCGGGTTTAGGTTTAGTTTGTTTTATTAAGCGCAAGTAGAAAATATCTCAAGTATTGTTTGTATATTCGAATTTCGTAGAGTGAGCAAATTAATGGCCATTAATGTTCGTTCGTGTACGATTACCTAATTAAGCTAACTCGAAAAAAGATGCCGTTTTGCCGAATGGTAGTTACAATTTGCATACACACACATATAACATTAACAATTAGATTTTTAAATTACAAACCTAAGCATATACTTAAGTTATTTGCTTCCTACTGCATTTCCCAGTAGAATCTGTATATTGATTGAGACTTTATATTCATATTCAGCATTTGTAAATTGGCTTATAATTCAAACGAATAAGATCTGGAGCCTTTTCATTTTCTTAATAATTTGTAGAAATAATGTTTCTTATTTAATGTATTAATATATCTCTTAACCGTAAAAAAAGCGAAATAATACCCCTGTCATGCGGAGAGAATTTTAATTTCCCAGAGCTTCATAAATTAAAAGGGCAATTTTTTATATCTTTAAGATGAGTAAATTAAATTTATGTCGATCTTCTGAAAGGTAAAATAATAGAAAAAAATATTTACAACGAGTTACTATCATTAAAGGTAATGGAGTGTTTGGCATGTAGATAAATGTTTTTATAACTAATTTATTTTATTTTTAACATCTGCAATAATTACTTATTTATCAATGTTACTACATTTATATTCAGAATAACACGCTTTACCCTCGATTCTTGACAAATACATGTTATATGCATTTGCCACAACCGGCTTAAAATAATTTAATTCGTTCCAAATTGACTCGGATATTTAAGATGTTTAAGTTACCAATTACTTATATCTGATTCTACAGCATTTATTAACATTACGTATGCATACACTTTAGTACATTTCTGGAAACTTTATCTTTTTAACAATTTAAATCTGCATTTGGAAGTAACACACGCAAGTAGGTACATTTTGTTGCTATAGGACATGCACTGAAACACCGAGTTGCACATTGATATTATTTGATATATGTATTTCCGAGTATATAGCTTTGTTGTGTTACAGCTGTCCAAGCATTGTACTAATTTGGCTTTCAAATATTTGTATTTTTCATAATTGAGACCTGATAGCAGCCATTGTCAAAGTTCACACCAAAGTAGATTATAACTAATTGTCTAATACTTTTAATACATTATCTTTACAATTATTTTACGAGTTTTCAAGGTACATCTGACATTTAGGACATTGGGGTCACTAGGACCCCAATAGTCGATAACAAGTTACAAAATAATCTTCATAAAATGCAAAAATTAAATGTGTCTTTTTCTTTCTCTTATGCTAATTAAAGTTATTAAATATTTTAAAAATAGCTAGTAATAGTTAGTAAGAAAATATACTCATATATATTTATGATCAATTGTAAATTCTGTTATCTAGAAGACAGTCCATGGAGTAGAGCTTACAGCTAGGTTGAATATAAATAGCGAAATATGTTTTAATGTATTTAGTTGTATAGTTTTCAACAGCATCCAGAAATTCTTGAATGCCTTAAATGTGTATATAGTGGAACGATTGAAAGAAGCTCTTAAATGTTACGGAAAATATAATATTAGTAAGTAACATCTTGCTTATAAATATGTGTTTATTCTTAACTATTTTTTTAGTAATACCTTGAGTAAATTTTTGTAATATCCATTCTAGCCTATTTTCACCAACAATTCTGGGACTGACTGGAGCTACTCACCATTTCACTTCTGGGTTTTGGAAATATTGTCCTCAAGTACGCTTTCCGTTTATGTGTAATATATGTGACTTACGGTTTTTAACCACATGCTTGCGAAATTTTTCATACGCTTTTTGTTAAGTTTAGAAAAAATCATAGACAGAAATAAGTTTAAAAAATTATTTATTTGTTTGTGAAATTATGTGTAATGTTAAGTCGAAATGCAGTTCCGTTTTGTAAAACTAAAGCTAAACTTAAGTAAATGCAAAGTTTACGAAAAACTAAGCTCAGGATAATTGTCAAGGAAACAAATGTTACAAAAGAGAATCATGTTAAAGCAACTAAAGTGGACAGTAGAGTACAGTACAGAGACGGAGGAAGGGAATGCCTTTACTTTTTATCACAATTGCGTATGAAAAATTTCTTTAATTGCTAGAAGCCGCCACGCCCACCGCCGCCCCCGCTGCTGGAACTGGCCAATCCCGCCGTCGATTGGCGGGGCACCAGGATGCGGGGCAAGGTCAGTGACCTCTTGGGAAATCCATGTCTGCCAGCCTGCGGCTCTTGGGCGGCGGAGGTCGAGGTCATTGGCTCCGCACTCTCCCGCCGCGGACGAGGTGCCCCCGCAGTCGCAGTCGCCGGCGAAGCCCCCGCCTCCGGATGACCTTTCACCTCCGCATCCTTCTCCTCCGCCGCTGACCTCTTCTGGGAGTCGCCCTCGTCCGGTCGCTGCAACTGTCACGCATACGACTGCGCCGTCTGCGGCATCATGCCTCCGGAATATCCGCCATCCAGACCCGGCGGACGCTCCACCAGGTTCTTGAGTCGCCCCCGCAACTCCTCCAGACTCTTCGACTTCGCCTTGTTGATGCGCTTGTACTTCACGTCCTTCGGTTTCGTCACCGACCGGTGGTTCAGCATAACCCGATTGTAGTTGGTTACCTGGAAACAAATGTTCAAATTAGCAGACATATTTAAGTTATAAAATAAACTAAAACAAGAGAGAACGCTATAGTCGGGTGCCCCGACTATCAGATACCCGTTACTCAGGTAAAGGGAGTGCGAGGGAGATGGAGATAGAAACTTTGATCACGCATAACTTTTTAACGAATGGTCCGATTTGAAAAATTTCTTCTACATTTCGATAGGTATTGATAAACACAATAAAATTGCATTTTTACTTTTCCGAAATATTTAAATGTATCGTATATAAGCGATTGTGGGCGTTAAAGGGGGCGTGGCACCTTTTTTGAAACAAACTTGCGCTGCGTAGGAACTCCTAGAATCTGCATGCAAAATGCCAATCTTCTAGCTTTTATAGTTTCCGAGATCTCAGCGTTCATACGGACGGACAGACAGACGGACAGACGGACAGACGGACATGGCTATATCGACTCGGCTAGTGACCCTGATCAAGAATATATATACTTTATAGGGTCGGAAACGCTTCCTTCTAGCTGTTACATACTTTTGCACGAATACAATATACCCTTTTACTCTACGAGTAACGGGTATAAATATATAAGATAAAATTCACATTTAAAAATAATATATTAGGTTTGCTGATTTGACAAAAGAAGTGGTGTAAAGTTTCATTCACCAATTTGAGAGAATTGTTCTGCCACATTTAGCAGCGTCAAGGAACATTTAAAGGTCTTCCCTTAAAATAAAATAAATATCTTTAAATATCTTTTACATCCGATAAAATGGTGTAATCTATACACCAAAAAAAATATATCTGATATAACTAATGACAAATCATTTTATAGAGACTCGCATTATAAACTGAGGCCACTTGAACTTCAGTTTCCATTACCTGGTTCTTTCCGTTGAGCGGTTCCTGCGGTCCAGATGTCGACGGCGGCGGAGGAGATGGTGGCTGGAGCTGGGGCACCTTCACACTGAGCGTGGTGCAGGGTGAGTCGTGGCTGGGCGATCTCTTGAGGGCTCCCAGCTGGCGACGTGGAATGGTGGGTCCGCCGTCGACGGGCGATGACTCTTTGGCTTTGTCGGCGACCGAGGGACTGGCGGCGTCTATCTGACCCTCGGTGGAGCTGGAGCTGAGTGCCTTGTCCGAGCGGTTCTTGAACTTGTCCCGCTTCTCGGCCACGTCCGTGGTGGGTTCGGGATCCTCCTCGACGGAGTAGACCGTTTCCAGGATGTCCGGACGCCGCAGGAAGCAGTTGTTCCGCCTGGCTGCTCCGTACTTGTTGTGATTCGTTTCGATCGCATCGGATATGGAGCGCACTATGGTGATGCCATCGCTGCCCAGCACTCCGCCACCCAATCCTCCAGTGCCACTGCTCTTCCTCCGCGTGCCTAAGGTCATCGGGCTGTCCGAATCGATGTCCTCCAGGACCACCGCCGAATCGGAGTCGTTCAGCGAGTCCAGTTCGTTGGCGTAGCTAGCCTCAATGGTCTCCAGGCCGTGATCCACCAGACGCGAGGACAACGTGTCGATGATCTTCTGCTGCCGCTGGATAGTCAGTTCCCGGTGGTTCAACAGACTGGCGATCTGCTTCTGCTTCCGCTTCAGTCGGGATTCCAGCAGCAGCAGCTGCGAGGTGAGCGAGTTCATCTGGTCCGACTTCTCCTTTTGATATCGGTAGTGCTGCTGCACCTGCATGGTGAAATTCAAGGATAGGTTGTATATATTATATGTTTCACAATATTATAATTTATGTATTTTTTTATATCCTCGCCCATAACTTTTCTTACAGACATCCGATTTCAAAAAGAAATACTTCTAAATGATTGTGGATAAATTCTCTAAAAATCTGTGTTCAAATCTTGGTTTATTTTTTTTTGGTCAATTTTTCGTCATTTTTAATGATGTTACCCCTTTCCAAAATGTCGAAAAATGGCTTTGCAGAAAAGTGTCAAAAAACTGCACTTCAAAGCCCATAACTTTTCTTACAGTTATCAAATTTCAAAAAGGCATACTTCTAAATGATTGTGGGTAAGTGCTCTAAAAATCTGTGTTCAAATCTTGGTTTATTTTTTTTGGTCGATTTTTCGTCATTTTTAATGATGTTACCCCTTTCCAAAATGTCGAAAAATGGCTTTGCAGAAAAGTGTCAAAATACTGCACATCTAAGCCCATAACTTTTCTTACAGACATCCGATTTCAAAAAGAAATACTTCTAAATGATTGTAGATAAATGCTCTAAAAATCTATGTTCAAATCTTGGTTTATTTTTTTTGGTCGATTTTTCGTCATTTTTAATGATGTTACCCCTTTCCAAAATGTCGAAAAATGGCTTTGCAGAAAAGTGTCAAAAAACTGCACTTCAAAGCCCATAACTTTTCTTACAGTCATCTGATTTCAAAAAGGGATACTTCTAAATGATTGTGGGTAAATGCTCTAAAAATCTGTGTTCAAATCTGGGATAACATTTTTGGGTCGATTTTGCGTCATGTTTTTTTTCTACCAATAGACTAAGGATCGGTATAATATGGAAGTACTTGACATAAGTACCCAACATATTTGTCTTTATAGTGTTTAATTTTGAATTTAAAATTTAAAAAATAAATATTTTTAAAAATGTTACTGGCTTAAAGGTAAAACCAATGTTGCTTAGCTAATCACCTGCATGGCATACGCCTTGCGCCACTTCATGATGTGCTCCGTCTGGAATCGCACCTTGGAGCGCAGCTCCTCGATGATGGCCCTGGCCGTGTGGAGGTCCTTGGGATCCTGGTTCATCATGTTCAGGCGCAAGTTGCTGGTGTGTATCGAAACGGGAACGGGCGGTGGCCATTGGAATTCCAGCGGTGGCTGGTTGACATCCGTTGGCAGAGAGCCCCTCGGCTGGGCGGTCTTGGTGGCTTTCGGCGTGGAAGGAACGGTGCCGGCTCCACTGGGTCCACCACCACCACATCCTCCTCCTCGACCCAGTGGCTCTGCGCCCATGACAGTGCCGGGATCCACCGATTGCGGAGCCTGAGGAGACTGCTTCTGTATGCTGCACGCCATGCTGCTGATGGTTTTGGCAAATTGTGTGGCCCGACCGGCATACATTTGGCCGAGATATATGCACACGATGTGTCCGTAGAATATATCGCTTTCCTTTCCCGCCCGATGTGTGTGCTCACGCCGGGGCTATCTGCCCGGCCAGCATGCAAAATCCGGCTGCTCCTCAATAAATGGATGTGCACTGGCCCGGACCCGAGAACGTGTTGCCTGCAAGGATACACAAGTGTTTTATTAATAGTCAATATTTACCCTTCGAGTGGAATGAAAAACAGCAACTAATGGAAGAAGAAATCTCCTGCACATATTTACTTAAACCGAAGCCTTTTTGAGTGAATTCTTAAGCAATGTATTGTCCAGTGTGCGATTTATTCATTTGTATTCGAATAATTTCCCTGGGTTTGGAGGGAAAATTATATTTTACACCCGGGAGCTTGGTCGAAAAACTGAAATTACGCATTCGCCCCGTGGGCGCAGATGCGACAGCTGCCACAATGCAAATTCCATTACAATGCCAGTCAGAGAGCAGAACAGAGAATGACATTATGCACACAATGAATTACATTAAGCTATCATTAAAATTAAATTCGGGAAATATTATGCATACCGCCCACTTTTCACTCCTTTAAGCAATTATAATTAGTGTTTTATATACGCGTTCTGATTGGAATATATTACCCACTGGCCCAATGAAAGCAAAATGCAAAACTGACCGTAAAATTTAGCAACCACAGGTTTGGTTTGGCCCACAGATAAGAGTCGGGAATCCTTTTATTAGTTTCTCTTTTTCGAGGGGGGCTGACGTAAGGTCGAAAATTTATGAGATTATGACTACTGTGGCGTTTTCAGATAACCTGATTAGCTGGACAGGCAATAAGGATGATGTAATTTGTACTGAATTTGCTGAGGTGGAAAGAAAAAAAGCTTTTGTGTGGGAGTGGTATAAATCAAACATTTTAATATGCCTAATAACTTCCCTGAATAGGCAATTAATGCTTTGATTCAGGATAAGAATTATGTAATTAACCTACTACAACTACAATTTAAATTGCTTAAGCAGCGGACCAAAGTGCATTCCAGAGCTTAGAGCTCTAATGAATTTCGCAGAAGAGGTTCCACTCGCTGCGCTTCTAAAGCCCAGACACATTGAAATTATCCATATAATCTGTTCCGTATCTTGGCCAAGAACAAAAAGAAGAACGCAAGTCAGGAAAACGGAAAGAGAAAGACAACAAAAGCCACAGATGCCGAGAAAGACCAACAAGCATGACCCACATTTTTAACATTTTCATTTAAAATGTCTTTCAGCTTTAATTTGTGCAATTCATCAGCGGAGCCAAGAAGTCACAACGCGAATTAGCTCGACTTCAGTTGAGGAACTTGAGTGACTTGAGAACTTCCGTTTCCACTGGCTTAAGGAATGCTGTTTGGCTAAGAACATGCAATTGAAAACTATTAACAAAAATGCCAGACACGCAATCTTCAGTCGCATCCTCTTCAATGATACCAAATGCCCCGATTGCCGACTCATTCATCACTTTTAATTATGACAATGGGATGTCTACAAGTTCTCACAGTGGACTCATAATTGAATGCTGCTCACCTGTCCCCATTTGGACATTCGATTTATGACCTCTTTTGGCAAGCTGATCTACAAATTGATGTTCATTTGGCCCACTCTACTGAGTTAAATAAGGAGCTAGTAGATTGAAACTCTGACTCACATGACATCAATTAGACAAGTGTCAGGACTCAAGGCATGTCCGAGAATTCACTTAATAATGTTCATGAGTGCACTAAATTGAATTAAAAAGACAGCCAAGGCTAGGAATCTTAAAAGCTTGAATATTGTATTACTTAAAAACATAAATCGATTATTATTTGTAGCTTACTGCGATAAATGTTGCTCTTAAAATAAAAGTTCTTATATATTTGTCTGTCATTTCATTTAATAGAAGTTTATTTAAATGAGTAAACGGTATTGCCTGATAGGCCAAATTTTTTATCAGCAAGATTATAAAATTGTAGCAAAGTGTGGTTAACTTTATCTTTTATCTAATCAAAATTCGAATAGTCTAACCTAATTAGAGATATCATTAATTGACTGTATTATCTATTTAGCATGTTAACTCATCCCCGTTTTTGACAGTGTCTTGCAATCAAATTTCCTTGCTCTGCACGAGAAATTTCTGGAATGTATCGAATCTTTGCGGTTTTTCAATGAAATTCAATTATGACAATCAATTTTAGCCCAGAGTCATATTCGATTACCACAATCAACCGGTAAATTGAATCCACAAGCGGACAGTTCAAGTTTGACACCTGACCCCCTTGGCGAAATGCGAATGCCAGATGGACATGGCCTTGCATCCTGTCGGGCTATTTTGGGTAAGCCAACGTGAGGGAACTGAGAAATTCATGGGGTTTTCGTTGGCCAGACAGTTGCCGTATAATGTTTGCGGTCGAGGGGTAATTAATTATGCCAGTCCTTTGGCTGTGCTCCGTTTCTCGTGCGTATTGCAGAGACCTGAGACCTGTGTTTATGTGATGAACGTGATTTTTACACAGTTTTTACAGTTCGTAGCGAGGCAGCTGAACGGCAAACAGGCAAATAAAGTGGCCCCAACGACAGCGATGGTAAATAACCCTCACATCCACAACCCCCATGTCGGTAAGTTCCACAAACACATGCTGGGCTTTTGTCCAGCTTTTGGCCCTGAAAGGCTGGCTGCTCTTCGACTGTTTGTTTTGCCTTGACCAAGACCCCCAAAACATGAAAGGACACTGTTAATGATGTTAAACGTCATCGCAGCCCTTCAGCACATACATAATGCCCCCCCCTTGTTGATGTTTCATTGGGTAGTTACCTCCCTGATAAGTAGACTCCATACTTATTCCTTTAAAACTAGTTTTGAGTTGCTAAATTGGAGCAGATGTTTAAGGAACGGGTCTTTATTAGTTCAACACCTCATTTCACTTACGCAAAATTATGTTCTTTGAAGGTCTCCCGGGAATAAAGTTTATAAGATATGTTACTCCACTGAAAAAATGAATATAGAAAATTTAAAAGAATTTTGGCAATTTAAATAAGTTACAAAATTAACAATATTATTTTAATAGAATGCCAGGAGTGCAAGTAAGCTAAAAGAAATGTAGTAATTTTATCTTATAGCTCTACATTTTGTGTTTCAATTAAACACAAACACCAAGCTATAAATCTTTAAGTGTATAAATTATCCAACAATTTGCAGGTGTATTTTCATACACTGTTGCCCTCGAACTTTAGCAGCTAACTTACATGCCGCAAAAGTTTACTTTGTAAGGGAAATTGAGGGTCTTCTGCGCTATTTCTTGGCATGGACTTCAATAAATTCCGAGCCATTTGCCTGGAATTGTCTTATTGTGTTTTTCTAGAAATAACTATTGCAGGAGGGCTGTGAATTTTCGGGGACTGGGACAGGTGGACAGAATACAGAGTCCTGTGAATTGGGGAAAAAAACTTTCACTGTCCCCCATTTTCTACTTTTATTGGTGAAACGTGACCGTAATAAGCCGTTTCACACGCAAATTTTCCCAGCCCAAAGTGTTTCCCCAACGAAACGCGAAAGTGCATTAAATATTTATCCAATCAATAAAGCATATTTCGCTGGCTGTCCTCCTCCATTACTTTTTTTACCCCGGCTGCTTTCATTCCTCTTGAATTACCTGCACCACAGGATGTCGAGATGACTGGCATTATTTTCCTGTGCGCATTTTTGCCGCCCTTTATTATTTGCAATCTGAAGTTTTTCGCTTGATGCTTGTTTACTTTATATTCCTTTTGTTTGCCACACATTTTTATCGCACTCTTCCCCATGGAACGCCACAACGCCTCGTCAGCTTATCTCTTATCACTTTCGGGCCTCTGAGTAAGAGGAATTTTTGAATAATTTACTGCGACTGGTACAAAATTTATCAAGTCCCACATGTTGCTTGTTAGCCGCTGTTCTGTTTGTCTTTGTTGTTTGTTTGTTTGCCCGCTGTTCACATTATGCGTGAGTAGCTAAAATTGATTTGATTTACCCAACTTCCTGCAGCCACTCACTTTCGGTTTAAATCTGACTTTTATAGCGTCGATTCAAGTTCGGCAAAGTTGTAACACGAAGCCTTAAACTGGAAACTCCTGCAAGCTGCATCGACTCATGTTCAATTTAACACTGGCAAAGCTGCTTTTAGTCAATCGACCATTAAGTGAGTTGTTTCAGACATTGCCCCATCCTGTAGGTTAATCGCTTTTACCGGTTCTTTTCCTCATTTATTCCACATAATCGCGCTTAATGCTCAGCATTAATTAAATGGCTTCGAGCTCGCATTACCCTGCACGGCAAACGCGCAGGACACTGCAGGATATGTATATATATATAGAGGTATGAACATAATTTGCGTTAACTACAAAACATTATATTATGAAAAGAAGACTTTAATAGGTTCTAATGAGGCTGGCTCTTATGGTACCCACTTGATAAAAGCCTTATTTAAGTGCTGTAGTTTTTGAAATTTACTGTGTTCCAAAGTTTACCTTTAAAAAAATATTTTCCTATTTTTTGCCTTCTAAATACTTAAGGAAATACCTCTTTGAAACTGTGAGTTGTTAAACAATTTGGAAAAAAATGGTCTTTAAATATCAAAAAAGGATATATAATTATACAAATTTAAATACTAAAATCAACTGGCAATATTTTTTAAAAATATTAGATCAAACCAAATAACAAATATAGAATTTTTCAAATAATATTTATATTCAACACTCAATTTTCAGGATAAGTACCATAGTGTGTGCCAAATGAAGCGCAGCGATGTCAAAGTTAAATGACTGTAAGCTTACTCCGTAATCATGGAATGGCATTTCACTCTTGGATAGTTTCCCATAGTTGCCCACCAGAGTAACTAAAGCCTGCTGTTTAACAGCACCCTCATTTTGGCTCTATCTGAATCCCGTCTCACTTTACTGTTTGTAGGTTGGCTATCTGAACCAGCTGTTGCCATTTTATGGCATTTTAATTAAATTTTAATAACAAGGGAGCTGAGAAACTAAAAGCTAACGGAGTCCATAATTATACATCTATTAGAGTGGGCTGTAAAATAAGCTTACAAGTTATAATTAAAATAAATTATTTATTCAATATCCTTTAAATATTACACTTATTAATGGGAAGCGTTGAGATAATAGCTTATTATTTTGTTGGTCAAAAAGGATAAGCACATTAAATAAGCTACCTTAAAAGCATATCCCGTTTGTTTGAGGCCACATCCAACTAAATTAAACAACAAATTTCCATGAACCAATAAAAGTTTTGTGCGAAAAACAGGATTCTTTGAGTGCACTTTAATATTTGTTGTTGTGTTATTTGCTCTTACTTCCCACCGATTGTTTTGGAGCCTTTTGTGCAGAACAATGGTATCCAGATCTCCACATGGTGCACGTATATACATTTATCTGCAAAGTGGACTGGGTTGGGCCGTGAGTTGGCTCAAATCTGTAAAGTTGCAACCATTTTCAGGGTGGGCGTGGCCAGGTGAAGGCATCCAACTGGGCGGCGAGTGCAGTATATTCCTGTCAAGCTGTGCACCACCCCGGGAATATGCCCCGCGGGCGTACATACATAGTTCTTTCTGGGCCCCTTTTCTTTGGTTATGGCCACTCCGGGCTGGGCAGATGGCCACGTAGCTTTGACATTACATTGATTGACTTTTGATGTCTGTGCACTATGTGGGTCTAGGCTATCACTTTCTCCGCTGCCCAGTCGAATGGGGGTCTCCTATCTCCGATGCCATAAAATTCATACTGGCCTTTCCACCGCTTGAAAGTTAGCTCACGTAGATATTCCTTTCGCATCTCTTGGGTAGCTGTATTGTTATGGTTTACCAATAAAATATTCATTTACAATTAGGCCCCGACCCCAGAAACCATACACTGAGCTACAAAGGTTTTTCATCCTTCGGTAAGAAATGTATTAACTGCAAGATAAGGAATTCAAAATTACGCAACCACCTCATTCTTCATTTACATTTTAATTATTAAAGACTTCAAACAAAAACCCAATTTTACATAATTTTATTTACATTTTTTTTAAGCTGTTTACAAAAAAGTTATACAATAATTTTATTTTATACATTTCAATAACATGATTTATAAACAGATGGATTTTCAGAAGGAAATTTGTAGAATTTGTTCCAGGAAAACTCAGCACACAATTCTGGAAAGAATTCAAAAAGAAGCACAGAAGTAGCTAGACAGGCCTCATCCTGTGTAGTTTTTCCTGTGCTTCGCTTTGAAAGCTCTCCAGATTTTCCTGTGCTTCGCTACCGATCATTTTTTCGTCGTCATGCTTTTAGAGCTGTTTGAATGATCATCTTAAGGTGGAGCTTGCGGGGTCATCAGTTACTGCTGAATTTCATTCCTTAAAGTGCTCAATTTCATTTTTTAAAATATCCATTCCTTTTATTCAGGAGCCATCTCGTACACATAGTAGACGATGGCGGCGTCCAAAAATGATAACTCGAAACTTGGAACAAGTAGACTTTTCAGACGGGAACGTAGCAAAAAACTAACGCTGCGCATGAAGCGTCGCAGAAAGGCAACCGATCGCTCCAACGCGTTGGAACGTATCGCACATCCACGTATAAGCACTTATACATATGTGCGAACGTATATATAGTCTAAAAATACAATGATTGCGTCAGCAAACCATGTGATTTGGAGGCACTGGTCTCTGTGTTGACTGTCAAAACAAAATATGTTGCTACGCAAGATAAATTAAAGCTACCATGGGCACAAACAGGTCTAAATTGTTCAATTTCGATGTTTTTTGTTTTTTAATTTACGGAGAAAACGCTGACTTTTAACCAAAATTATTTTTTTTGTTTTTAGAACCTATCCACTGAGTTGGGATCAAAATCGGTTGACTATATCCTAAAGCTTCCATATATGTCTAATACTAGCCTTACTATTTTATTTCGAAATTCGACGCAGGGTAAAAAATAGATTCATGACACTTTTCAAATCGTAATTTACGCGCTCCTTCTCTTCATTTTTTTTTTTTTGTAAAATTTGATATTTAAAATGGTGAAAGAAAGAGTACAATCTGAAAAATAACAAGAGAGAACGCTATAGTCGGGTGCCCCGACTATCAGATACCCGTTACTCAGCTAAAGGGAGGGCGAGGGAGATGGAGATAAAAACTTTGATCACGCATAACTTTTTAACGAATGGTCCGATTTGAAAAATTTCTTCTACATTTCGATAGGTATTGATAAACACAATAAAACTGCATTTTTACTTTTCCGAAATATTTAAATTTTTAAAATCGTATATAAGCGATTGTGGGCGTTAAAGGGGGCGTGGCACCATTTTGAAACAAACTTGCGCTACGTAGGAACTTCTAAAATCTACATGCAAAATGCCAATCTTCTAGCTTTTATAGTTTCCGAGATCTCAGCGTTCATACGGACAGACAGACAGACAGACAGACAGACAGACGGACATTGCTAAATCGACTCGGCTAGTGATCCTGATCAAGAATATATATACTTTATAGGGTCGGAAACGCTTCCTTCTAGCTGTTACATACTTTTGCACGAATACAATATACCCTTTTACTCTACGAGTAACGGGTATAAAAATAGCTTGTATTTAAAAACAGAAATTTTAGCTCTCATTTCAACATTATTTAGAGAATTAATTAAAATGTGAACTGTCACCATTTTCGGGAGAGCATTCTCATTAATTCAATTTTAATATTATTTTCTAGATAGAAAAAATAATAAAATTATTGTAAATTTAAAAAGGGAATTTCTAAAGAAATACTAATACTATTTATTAACACTGATATTAACATTAGGCTTTGTTGATCGAAAAAATCTAAATTGGTATAAAGCAGAGTAATTTAAGAGTTTATTATAAAACGAAACTAATTTCATCGTATTTTATCCAGGGTATAATCTCTTTGTTTGCTGAACAGTGTAGTAATTGTCCTGGCTCTAACTTTCTACACGTTTCAGACCTGCCTTCCCGCCTCGGATCATCCAACCTCATTGTCTATGCCTATTAGTCCCCTTGGCAGTTCATTGGACACATACATTATGCAACACACTCAAGGCTAATTGCCGGGAAATGATATCTATTCCGCTCACTCCTATCCGTTTTTGTTTTGTCGTCAGCAAAAGGTTGATTTTATTAACCTAGCTTAATTGCTTCATAAAAGCTTAGTGTTTTATATTTTTCAGCAGCCTAAGGGGTTGGAAAACGCCCAGTTTACCTAGATTCCTTCTCCTTCTCCTAACCCTTACCTTTTCATCTTACAATCTTACAATTTTCCTGCCCACAAACGACGAGGCAAGATGTTCCAGGCAGGTGACACTTGAGCACTGAGGATTTCTTAATTTAACATAGTCTACTTGGGGGCGCGAAAGGATTGTGGGCGTGGCGAAAGGAGAGGAATTGCGTCTGTCCGGCACGTAATACCGCATCCTGGGATCAGGTGGACGGCGCCTTCAGTGGCATGCCACGCACGTATCCTGCAATGGGGCAGGAACGGGGATCCCGTTCCCCGTTCCCCTCGTTCTGTTATTGTTATTCTGGCTGAATGTTTTCCATTGCCGCCTGCTCAACAATCTGCTTCTGATGGTCAAAGCATATCAACATCGAGGATAATGCTCCCGGCATGTTAAGCAATTGAGAACCTTTGTGCGGAGCAAACATTGATTAGCTCAATTCAATTCTAATCAGGACCAGAAATTAGGATGATTGGCTAATAAGTTTGCATACTAAAGAAATTTGTATAAATTCTTTTTGAATTCTTTTAAGTTCATAAATACCGAAATCAATAAAACATTTTAACAATATAATTTATTTGTGATTAGGACTTGAATAAATACCACTTTGCATATCACTTAATTTGTATTTATTCAGCTGATTAAAAGTTTTTTTTTTTTTTTTTTTTTAAATTGTTTATTTGCGGGTAAAATGTAAAATTGTAATAACAAAATTGAGTTGTAGTCAAACAGAAAAAATGATCAAAGTAGACTCTTTTGAATAAATCCACTTTGCATATTTAAAAAAAGCTAGTATAAATTCAGGCTGAAAAAAAATTCAATTCTTAAGTGCCGAACATAATATGATTATTAAATCATATATCGTTCCAAAGGATAACAGCTCACTGATTTGGATCTTTCCTGAGAGTTTATAATTCAGGTGACTAGACAGTTTCCATTCAGCTAACTTTTTTACGCTACTCATTTCAATGAAATCCTTTTACGATGCTGTTGCTATAAACTGTGAGCTCCCCTGCAAAGATTTAAAATATGCTGCCTCAAAGGTGACTATGGACTCAATTGTGGCTCAAAAATAAACTGCTCGTCATGGAGCGGGCAAAGTTGGCTACGCTTTCAGCTGATTAAGAACAAATTTGATATAAATAAGTGGTGAAAACAGCTCGGCACAATTTAACGCTTTGTTGCGGTCAAGTAACTTTAGAATTCCAGTGAATGAGCTTGGGCAGCTAGCAGAAACGTACCATCGAATAAAAAGTAAATGATAACAAGTGCAGAGTAATGAAAGAAAAAGCATGAAGACGCGTCGACATGAAAGGGAATTCTTCAGCGTGTTTTTAAGCCGATTTGATTCTGCGGTGAGAGGAACCACAAAATGCTATAATAATTTTCAAGCTAATTTTTTTCTTTCCTTCTGCGTACAGTTTTGGCTCTACCAATGGCATTTTGATTAACTTGATGATGAGGCAGTCGTCGAAGGAGAGGATAATGACCTTGGATGCCATCCGTTTGCCTTGTGGGCTCAATCTGTGGGCAAATCTTCATCCTCGTCCCCAGTGTCATTTCCGATCTCCTGGCTGCGGTTAGATGGCCAACTTAATAAGCAAGCTAACCCCAAACCAAAGGTGGCTGAGAAGGCGGATTCCCGTTCAAGTTTGCGGCTCACTGCGCTTTTGGCAAAGCTCCAAAGAGCCAGGCCAACTTAATGCCAATATTTTACTCAACTTCTCAGGCCTTTAAGCGACCACTCTGCCGACACACCGGCCACGCCCACCAAGCCACTTAGGATTAGTGCTACACTTTTCAGCTGATTACCATGACGAGTGGCTTAATATTCAGCAGGGAAAGTGAAAGCTTGGATAAGAGTGCTAGAAAATATCCTCCTGGTTGAGCATTCAAAAATAGATTTCAAGCTGTAATTGGAAAAGTTTACATGGGAATCCCTAGCCCTAAAATTTGATTTGAAAATGAGATGATTTAAAATTTGTTATAAATATGAGTATGTAAAACTGAGCAAGCTGGATTATTCACAATATATTTTATATACTTTTTATTTTCGTGGGCCATACAAATCAATTGTTTCCGAACAGATCACCATTCTGTGGCTTTTAATCAAACTACTTACAATTTTTTCAAGAATCTTAACTAGTGTTTAAGTAGTAGTACTACCAAACTAAATAAATGTAATTGTGTTATAAACAATGAGTAACAAATAGTAATTAATTAGATCATCCCAATATGAAAATATTCAAACAAGCTGAAATTATTTCATTATTCAATATTAGCTTTACAAATCATACTTAATCGTTTTATTAGCGAATTCCTCTACCTACACAAAAGGAGCTCCGTAAGTATAATTCAAATTTCGTAACCGCCGTCTGACGGCTCATTAAAGCCAACTGCAATTAGTTTGGACCACTTACAGCTCCACCGACATGCAGGCAACTTTCACAACGCACTCCGGGTGGCAAGTGAATCAGTCAAAATCGATCGTCCCACCAATAACTGACCGCTGCCTTGATTGATTGATTGATTGATTGAAGGCACGCGCTGTAATTGGCGACGTGTTTGGGCCCCGCTAAAGCTTACACGTTTTTCGGCCTTTTAATATCTACTCTAATTTTTATTAGCATTTCGACCGCATCAACTTCCGCTGTTAGACGAATTTGGGATTTAATGAGCTGGCATTTGAATTTCAGTTTGGGGTTGAAGCGCTTGATTTATACGGCGAACCCGCATTGAAATGGAAATCGAAATTGTGCGACTTTATTCCGATTCAGTTGTTTTTTCGGACCTTGAAAACAATATAACAAACGCAGCGAACTGTGACGGGATCTCCACTGATCTCATTTATTCTGGGTGACAGTTAAATAAATTCTAGTTAACGGCTGCATTGAGAGTTGTGAGCTTGGGAATTAGCCAAAATGGAATCGTGTGTTTTCCCGTTCACCTTGGAGAGTGATTTAAGAAGCTTAAACTGTTATTGCCTAACTGTTTCAGGATCTGATTATTTATGTTCCCTGAGTCCCTGAGTTAAATCGATAATTGCTTTTAGTTCAACTCATTTAGTATTTATTCTGAATGCATATTTTTGTCTGCCTTCAAAGGATATGCAAATCAAGATGTCATTCCGTTCCTTTCAAAGTTCTTGAAAAGAGGCACTTGCATATTAAAAGTGACATCGGGGAGATGAATACAAAAATTAGTCTATCTGGAGAAAAGGGAAATTGAGCCATCCACCTGGGGATTTGCCTTCAAGGACACGTGCAAGGTCAGTGGGCAGGTGGGCTGGTGGGCCACAAACAGCATGCAGAATCGTTAGGCAGATAAAGAGCCATGAAAAATAGTCGAGCACGAGCCAACACGGAAACAAATAAAAATCAACAGGATTAAATATGCAGCTCTACGTGGCCCTCTCTTCTTTTCTATGTCCCCCCACCGGATTTTAGCCTTGTGCCCTGCTTTGGCCATGGAGTCTGCGGCCAATCTGTTACATTTTGTCATGGCTTCCATGCGGCCAGAGGCCCCTCCTCCTGGCCAGTCCACCTCCTCCGCTCGAGTGTCCTTCGCACGTTTTACCTTCAGCTGGGACACTGGGCCGTAAAAGCAACTGCCTCTGCTGTTTTTACACTCTCAGCCGGGCTCTAAAGTGGATTCAACAAGTCTGAGAGTGAATGGTAAGGATTCGACTATCAGATACCTCTAGCGTGGTCATGAAAATTTTACAAAGAATTTTTAACTAAATAAAACAGGAAGTAACTCAACGGCATAAACATACTTTTGTTTTATCGAAAGGAAAAATACATACTATTATAATTGTCTGCTATTAAATATCCCAAAATAAGAAAAACGAGTGGGTTGCAAAATTTGTTTTTAATTTTGTCGTAAAATTAAAACACACACAATATCCACTGATAGTTATCAAATGATTAATCCTTTTAGGAATTTAGAAAACTTGCCAATTTCAAAAACAAAATTTTAGAATAAAATTCATATATAATCTTGATTGTTCTAAAATACAATTTTATCTATAACCTTGAAAACCATCACACTTAAAACTCTTATAAATCTCTTGTAGTTTAATTCCTGTTCCAAAACCACTGTCTAATCCTGTCTAAAGTTACGTAGTACAGCATGTGCTTATACGTTTTCCCGCGGACATCTCCCTCTTCTCAGGCGGATTTAAAAATTTATTTCCCACGATTGTCGGAACCGGATGGCTAGAGTTTTGCACCACCAGAGACCAAATGAGTTGGCACGGCCTCCGCCATGTCATTTTCACTCTAAAGAAAGGAGATTCGGTGTAAAAAGCTCTGGGACCCAATGAAAAATTTAAACTTTTACAATTAAAGCAAGGGCGAATGGGAACTTGGGGCAGTTGCAACATGTGGCGCATAAATTGGTCCTTCAGCTCCCAACTTTGGATTGAAACCCTTCCTGCGCATTAATTCAATTTTAGCCACATGCTACATTTCCAAATCGAAAAGAGTACGTTTGCTAGCGGATCGACTTGCATAATTCAAACGCTTTCCCTCTTCACTTTTCCCCTACATTTTGCTAACCAAATTGAAAGCATCGTTCGCCACGTGGCAAGGTTAAAAGAGAGCAAGCTTCCAAAATTGTAGCATTTTTGCACTTTGCTACATAAGTGAATTATCCGTTTTGCGATATTCCTTGCGTACCACATGACGTATGAGTGATAAAAGGAGGGAGTAGCGAAAATAAATTGCATTTGCCGAATAGCTAGAGCAGAATAGCTGGGGTAAATTGAAAATTTTGTCACAGACTTAATTAAACTAGTCCGTTTCACCAGCCATGTTTGCAATAATAACAGCTAATTGAACAAAGCGAAAGGGAATATTGAGATTTTATCTAATTTAATTAAATCAATCTTGGTTCAACATTAAGCTTACCACCTTTAATTAAAGGTTGTAAAATATAGCTTTAGGGATTGTCCTTGTCTTTGTTATGCACAGACAATCAATTCGGGCATCCTTCAATAGCCTTTCAAATTTTCCTAATCAGTTTTCCTGTTCATCACTTGGTCACTTGGATGCACAATACCTCACCAATTATTAGGAAATCCGAAGCAAATGACGAGGGAAGAATTCCTATGTCGAAAATTCTATTGTTTGGTTTTCATTTGTCCTATTATGTCAAGGGTATTGCTCAATCTTTGGCATAAAAGACAACCAAGAGAAGGACAATGCAAGGGGCTCATAATTTAATGAAATTTTCGACAATGCAAGGATTAGGAGAGGCTTTAATATTCTCATCATCACGAAGCAAGTACATGCCATGCAGTAATTGTTTTAAATTCTTTTGTGGTCGCTTTAGGCTGTTCTGTGCTGTGGGCGTGGTTACGGGCAATTTAACACCTTGGCTGCGCATTAAATTAACGGAAAACCAAACCACAGCGCCGAACCATTTCGAATATCAATCATACGGCCCGTTGGCCAAGTGCAAAAATCGTTCAACGTGGCTGAACTCTGACCTGCCAGCCTGTGGCTTTCATTCCCGGCCTTAACTCCCAACCCATTTCCGACGCTGACGCTGACAGCATAATTTACAGTTTTCAGCGGATTAATCGGAAAATGTGCAAAATGCTCTCGGCTACTTACAATTTCAATTTACTTTCAGTTAGTCCTTGCCGAGGGAGAGAGTCCTGCAAGCAGACGAAGCAGAATTTACATAAATTTAATAAAAACGAATTAAATTGTACCAAAACCCGACGCTGCGGGCTGATGACAGGAAACATCGTCAAAGGCATTGTCAAAAGAGTATATAATGAAAATGTGGGATAAAATACTGAAATCAAGCGACCGTGAAATGTCTCAAATATTTCGAAAAGAGCCAACAGCATTTAAATAGTTGGCAAATATTAAATCGAATACGTTGTCAACTGAAAGTTGCCTCAACTGCAGTGTTCAACATCAATTGCAGTTACTCTTATTTCCGGAAAAACTGCAAAGCTCCTGTTGAAACCGGATTGTTGTCGAGTCACAGGTCGGAGTTTGCACAAATATTAGTTATGCTTGTGGTTGGCCAGGAAACGCACCTTTTTATCCAAGTTGCCACAAAAGAACACTTTCGAAATAAATCATGCAACCCACGCTGACCGGACAAGGACTTTTCGTTGGCTTTCGGCATTGTTGTGACAGCTGGTTTTCCTTTACCGCAGGAACACGTCCCAACAACACCTTTCCTAACCCGATTATCCTGGCGAAAATCCAGCCATGCAAATTATGTTGAATCCTTTGTGTGAATGCAATAAAGCACAGCACACTAGAATACAATTTTTGATTGTCCGCCTCTCGGACCATTTAACTTGATTATTTCTGTCTGGTTTTCGGGCACTGTTTGTAATTCACTCTCACCCAAAAGGGATATGAAGTCCCACCATCACAAATCAGATTGCCCGGTTTTCTTAATCGTATATAAGGCTTGACTTGCAAATTATTCCTAGCACTTTGTTGATTTAATCTGAATATTTTCCCAGTCTGGCATAACAAAAGCCGCTTTTAGTCTTGAACTCGGCTAAATTGCCTGAAGGAGCACTTCTAAAGGGAGATGATTTATGCCAACCCGCAAAGAGTTGAGCAGAGAAAAGGCTCTGATTTATGTAGCCAAGACCTCAAGGCGTCTGCTTACACAATCAAAATATTGCCAAGACAACAAATGAATGTCAATAAAGCCAATTCAGTGGTCTAATCATATTTGAAACAGAATACATCTTACAAACTAAACAATCAGGATGCAGTCAGCTTCCTCAACCCTTCTGTTATTTAATACTTTTTCGCCTTACGACTGACAAATTGCACAACATTTCTACGCCTTCAGTGTTTTAGGGGGAAATCGAGAAATTGGCTAAAGCAATTCCGCTAGCAACTTGTCTTCTTCGAGGGATTCGAGGACTTGGCCAAAGTCTTATGTCCTTTGTTGATTCCGCTTGCGGGCCAAGTTTTTGTTATACTCGGGGACCAAAGCAATCGCCATGTAAATGCATTTGGAAATAGCGAAAGGACGAGGGACGTGATAAATATCGAGAACAAAAAGCCACCGAACCCGTATGAATGCCATCGACCGAATGCACACTTTATTGTGCAACACAATCCTTTTTTCAATTTCACTCTTTCTTTTTCTTGAATTTTCAACAAGATGACAACAGGGGTTGTAAACTTGCAAATCTGGTCCACGTGCAGGATTCGAATATCCTAAAATACCCTATCAAATAAATGTCACTGACTTAAAGAACATTTTACAGTCGCTTTCTGGATAAAGACAGAAGAATTATCAAGAATACAATAAACTTATTTGTTATCAATTCCATTGGATTTTAATTTGTAAAAACTGCTTTAAAATTTTGTACAGCTTTTCAAGTATGCCTTAACTAATTTTAAATTCTCTGCCCAAGAAAAGTGTTGACGAGTCCTATGCAAGGTATTCAGTATTCCATTGCTGGCTCTGAGTTTTTACGAGAGGAAACAAAAGACAAGCCAGCAAGGACAATGCCAGCCTGCGGGCATTTGAGGGTTAACACTGATGAAGCAGACGAGGCTGTTGCATTGATGCATTGAGTAAGATGGCATTGGGGTGGCGGTCGGTTGAATGGCAAGGTCATTTCAGATGCCCCGCAAAACACGTAAAGCGAAAGTAAAACAAAGTACTCGAAATACCGACACTAGCTGCATAACAAAATATGTAATGCTTAGAACAAATAACATAGGGCGTGTCTTCGAACAACTCGGCGTATACATAACGTGTTTCCCCCAATTTTAGGCAAATAAGAAAGACAATCCCCCACTCAACATTAAGTAGAAAAAGTTTATGAAGGAAACTTTTCCAGACATTCAAGGGAGAAGTCTATTACAATGCCTAAACGATCTTATTTATCGTTGAATATCTTCTGGAAAGTTTCTGCCCAGGCATAACACAATTCTCAAAGGCAAATAATACAAGAAAATATTTGTTTTTCCTCTCCTTATTCTGAGAAAAAAAAATGAATGTGCCCATTAGGTTGTGCAAACAGACAGGTAGAGAAAAAAAATACCCACCTGCCTCTGGTATGTGTAACAATTTTGTCTGCCTGTCGTGTGAATTGAGACGGCAAACAGTGGCCACTATTGTTCGCCTAAATTATGCACTTGTCATTCTCATGGTATAGATTCCACTGCTCCCATCTTCTGTTTGCCAATGTTTTGTTTGCCTTGCTGTGCGAAGAACTGTGGTTGCTCACTTGGAAGAATTCACCAAGGAATTGTTTTACTTCGGAAATTTAAGGGGGACTTTGAAATATAACATTCGCATTTTATGGTCCAGAATAATTACTAACAAATCGCGTGAAGTTACAAATAAAATTCGAAACTTTTAAAAACTATGTTTTACATTATTTAACCAACAAATGGAATGTAAAGCATGCATTTAATATAATATACAAAATGTTAACTCTTTGTTACAGAATACCATCACCTAGTTGGTTAAGCAAAAACTATTTATTTTCAACACACACGCATTACTATGCATAGTTGAAGAGTAGAGTTACAAAGTTTCTGTGTCAAATTTTTTCCCATGAAAAAATGTTACAAAAGCTAAAACTTTACTTTCACGCTGCATGATTGCAGTTTTTTATTACATTTTCATTTTATTCCCTTAGAGATAGTATATTTTCATAAAATATCGCATTGCGCTTTCTCATCTTCAGCCAATTAAAGCGCCTCTCCTGCTCCGGTCATCGTCATGGTCATTATCCCACTATTCGGTCATTATACGGTGGGCCTGGCAGGACTCCCCGGGAACCTATTAACAAGCCTGGCCAACAAGCTCCACTTGTGGGTGCTCTCGGGGGGAATGGAGATGGAATGCGGGCAACAGGAATTCCTGTGTAGCAATCAGCAGATTGTATGACAGTCTGCCGTTCATTTCCCTATTTATTCAACAAGTTCCGCTGCCAGGCGGCCCGAAACTAAGGACACGGGACAGGATTCGTCCTGACAGGCCAAGGACTTGGGCGGCAGTTTTATGCGCTTATAATCACACATATTTCAGCTCTCGCCGGGCATCGATTTGTTTGGCATTTGCTGAATGCCTCAAGGATACGCCTAGTGACTTGTGATCCCTTATTTTAGTGGCATTTATTTTGTCGCACGTTATTCATGGTCTGTGTGCGGCTAGCGGAGGTCCCATAAAAGTCCTGTGAGCCCCTAAGTGCGTGTTTATTTGCTAAGGAAGGTCCTTTGCCAGTGTGTGTGTGTGTGTGCTTTTGGGTCTGGCTTAAAGGTATTTGCCGCTGCCGTACGTTATCGAAGGCATGCAGGCTGTGGCAAAGGAATTCCCGGCATCCTTGTAATTGGGGCAAGGGTTTCACCAGCTTGCCTGTGTGTGTGTGTATGACAAACTCATTTCATATTTATTAAATTTGCTGCGCTCGGGTTTTATTTTCATTTGGCACGTACCGAAAGTAAAATAAACATCGTGGCAAGTGTTGCTTTATATTTCTTTTTCAGTTTTGATACACTTCCTCGCAACGGCAAGCGGTTGAGCTTATTACGAATTTTCCCCAGGAAATGCGAAATGATATACGAATACTGTTCCCCCCTCAGCATTGTTTTAATTTAGGTGAAAATTCGTATTTCACCGTTGAAGGAATAAGAATTTCCTGGCACAAATGTAAAAACATGTTCCAAAAACTTTATAGCCAAGGGATTCCCCAGGCCAACAACTTGGCTCTGTCTTTTGTGGCTTAAACTACATGAATACGTAAATTGCGGCTGTGACTCCCTGCCACGCCCCCCTTGCCGCCCCCATCACAGACGAAACTATGTAATTAAAAACTTTTGCAAAGAGATTGCCGAGCCAAAAATGAGAGAGGGAAAAAATCTTGTTTGCATATTTCTGCGTCAGCCAGAAATAATAATTAAAAACAAACCAACAAAGCGCTGGCCAGCTATAACGACTGTTATTTAACCAATTTATTGTTGGCTCACATTGGTTTATTTCCGACCTGGGGGTTTTGGCAACTGCGTAAACAAAAAACGCACAAACAGGCGGTTGAAGTCTGTTAATTTGATCCCATACATTCGGGCACATAAATAACTATAGTTTGCAATGAATATGAATCGATCGGGGAATTGCTAAATGGGCCAATGAGTGGGTAACTAATGGAATTACTGGCCATATTCACCCAGTATTCGTTATGTTCTCAGGCAGATCAAGTCGCAATCACGGCTCTGAATTTTTGCTCTTGGCTTTTGCCTCTTCTTTTAGGGGCTCAGTTTTTTTTTTTTTTTTAGTTTTCTTGGCCAACTGTGAACTTTGCGGGCACTTTGTTGTTGTTGTTGTGGGGCAGCTGCTTTTGGCTTATTATTTTTGTTGTCTTGCGGTCAGTTCATTCAACTCGCAATTGGTTCTTTTTCTGGGGAGAAGGAGACTAGAGTTGGTTTACAAAAGAAGAATGCGCGGGAAAATCCCTTTATCATGCTATTGTCTGTTACACAATATTTATTTATTTACAAAAGCTGTTTCAATTTATTGCGTATCAACAAGCGTGCTTGTCATAAATCAAACTTTTGTCATATTTCCGCTATATTTTCCATAAAGAATATTCTTGGTAAATGTGTCAAAACAATGCACGAAATATTTGCATTCAAATAAATACAAAAAAAAAACTCAAGCTCTGGCCAGACCAGTGGAACGAATCCAACCAGAACCCAAAACCAAATCCAAACCAGAAGCAGAACGAGAACAAGCGGGCCAAAACAAGTGCAACAGGCAGCCGGCAAATCGGGCCAAAAGCATTAACAGCTGCTTTTCTTGGCCTTTCTCTGCTCCCCGTTTGTTTGCAAGACTGACAACAAAAAGCGTAAGAATGAAAACCGGCAACAACCACAACAAACAAAAAAAAAACTCGTTGCACTCAACTTAGAGTTTCTCCTTCGAAAATCGGTTGCTTCCTCAGTGCGTCATATTTATACTTACACTAGAAAAAATGTGTTGTATTTTTGTATTTAAATAGTTCTGAAATTAGGTGAAAACAATTTGACGTTTGTCTCGAGAAAGTTAATTAAGTAGACCATAAACTTTTTAGAGCATGACTGTTTAATTTAAGTAGCTAATTATACAGGTCAACAGAACTTGACTTTTGCTAATTAACTGGAAAGATGTTTTCATAGTCATTTATATAACATACAATTATGTATATATGTATTTCTTATTTATTTCTTTATATAGTTTTGATCTCTTCCAAATAATATTTGTATTAAGAAAATTAAACTGTATTTACTACTTTACTAATTAAGAGCTTTTGAGAGTGATCCAATATTATTATTTTAGTTTAGGATACAAATCTGGTTGTGATAAAACGTAATCGAGATCATAAAATATTGTCTTCTGTTTTCACATAATAAATTATTTTGTAATAATTTAATATAATTTATAGCTTCTGTTTTCACATAATAAATTATTTTGTAATAATTTAATATAATTTATAGTATTTGGTATGAGTTACATTTTATGCATAATTTCCGAGTGTATATTCCCACTGGTTACCATTTTTGTTGCTGTTGCGCAACAAGTTGGCTAAGTTGAATATTTTTTAAGGCCAAGTCCAAAAAGTCAAGCAACATGGAAGCAACGGTTTCGTCTGCTTCTGCTGGTTATTGTTGTTCAACCGCTCGGTTTCTAATGCAGTCCCAAGGAAATGGGGCTACCAGCACCAGTGGCAACCGGCTGGGAGTAAAGAAAATAGGTAGTAACAGGTGCCAGTAAAGGTGGGGAAAGGGTTTGGGCCTGGCTTGGAGGCAGTCCCACCTAAATGCCTGAGCAACAATGTCAGCCAACAACAAACAACGGAAGTGCGACTCCACTTATATGGAGCATTGGACGAGTCAAAAGTACATCCAGATTATATTTTACAGCTAAAAGTCAAAGGGGTTGAGTTGGAGCATGGGATCCAAAGTTTACTTCGGATGCGTGAGTTTCTCTGTGCACATAATCGGAGCTTAAGAGGCAAATGCCAAGAGCTCTGAGTGCTTTGTTCTACAGTGTAATGTGACGCCCTGAAACGGAAGACGGAAGCTGACATAATGTGATTGTCAATTTGCTTCGAGCAAGAAGCTAACGATGTAAGCAGCTTCAAAGCTACTTATAAACAGCAACTGATATTCAATAGAACCAAAACTATATAACAGATGTCAACAAATAAATATAAAATAATAAAAATGCAAAAGAAAGTCATAATAAAATAATAATAAAATACATGGAAAACCATAATTTGGAAAACCATATTGAAGAAGACATTAATCTGCAGATTGTCTTCATTTTCCTATGGTTTTCCAATTGGTTTCCTTTCAGTCTTTGCAAAACGATTCCATTCCAGAGAGAAGTTGGCAGTAACCGGGCCCAAAGCGGCTTATTTGCCACATTTGTGTCGGATATTTGTGCTCTTCCACTCAGAGTTTTTGGCCGTTTTGCTCGACATGTCAGCAAATTTGCTTGCTGATTAGAGCGGCCAGATTGGCACTCGACTTTTTGTCGTTTTGTTTTCGGTTTTCGGTTTTCGGTGTTGGGTGTCTGGTGGGGTTTTTCGCTTTGACAGACGGGAGTCTCCACAATTATACGGCACAAATGTACTGGGTCTGAGGCACAATCAACAAATACAAGAGCCGACTGCCGGGGCTTGCACAACTTTCTGAGTTTGGAGCGGCGACACGAAGTGTTGCATAATCGAGACCGCTGTTGCAGAGACAAAAGTCAGAGCAGCAGTAACAATAAATACTGTATACTGAATGCTGAAGTGAAGTGAAGTACACCCACCAAGCGGCAACCGGTTTTGCGATACGCTGCTCTCGAGTTGGCCAAATAAAATAAAAAAATATAAAATATATATCGCTAAGCGCAAAACTTCAATTGTGCCCGAAACGGCAGCCGCCAGGGGGCGCCACGCACACAGTGGACCAGCCAAAAGTTTAACTTAACCCACTGCCCTCGGTTTATTTTTCATTTTTCCATTTTTCCCAAGCCGCTTTCGCAAACGAACCAAGTGCTCAGCCATAATTATGCCATTTAGATACACTCACTAAGTAATTGGACAATAGGAAGGTAGGCTTGTAAATTGTGATTAGAAAAGTTTGGTTTCATTGGCAGGGGCACTAATTCTGCCATCACATTATGATGGAGTCTTTAATAATATGGAAGTAAATAATATTATTAAATAATAAATAAAAATAAACTGATATAATTCTTATATTATAATAAGCATAAGTTATGCTAAATTAATGGTAATTATGCTTCTATAAAATTTAAAAAAATAAATAAATCTTTCAAAAAATTCTGTGTCAGTAATATGATAAAAATTATTCAAAGAGTATTTTAAATTCGGGGCTAGTTTAGCTATTTTCAGCGGTGTACCTCCGGTTTCTCACGTATCTTGTGCCGTTGTTTTGCGGCACGTTACACTTAACTTTGCCTATAAGCAAAACTCGTTTGGTGCTGCAAGTTTTTGCATTTTTTTTTTATACTTCTTGTATCTGCCACAGCGTGTGGCACCGGCGAGTGCGTGAGCTGGTAATCAGCCGAGCAATCCAGGCTACAAGAACCCAGGGGCCATGTTCTGGAACCCATTCCTCTGCTGCTGCGGTGCGGTTTCCCCTGCGGAAAATGCCAACTAGAAGATGAGACTGGGTCTTTTTCCAGGGCTGACTATGGCAGCAACTTTTCCAACTTTCACAATTTGCGCTAAGTGCGTTTTGTGATTTGTGCGGGCAATGGGACAAAGCGAAATACATAGCTGGCTAAACAAAAATTCGGCTTGTCTGCGGTTAAATACTTGGGCACTTTCGAGTTCTGTCAATTAGGGAGACTGATAGAGTAGGCTAAGAGCTATTCAAAAACTATATTTGCTGAAAAGTTTGAGGTTGGCAAATGTTAATTTATAACCTTGAAAAGGTAAGAAATGAATATACATTTAATTTATTCACCAATAGTTGAGTAAAATAAGAGTAATAATATATATAATATATATTATTCCTTTAGACAAACAGAATAATTTTAAACAGTATTATTAATAGTGATTTGCTTAGAACACTACTACTTGTCGAATTGTAATTAAAAGGGGAAAGTAGCTTGTGTAATAACTATTAACCAAACGAACAAAAAAAAGTAATAGCCCCTTAAGTAGGCAATTCTTTCTTTATATCTCATTGAGATCAGCCAATCCAAGTGCTCTTAATTGCTGGTCATAAAGAAAAAAAAGTGGCTTGGCCGGCACGGCAATTAGAACAAGAATGAAAAAAATCATTTCATTGGAAGAGGAGCAATTACTTTTTACTATATTGCAATCGTGGCTATGAGGAGTGCATTAGAAAGGCTTTCGCCACTTTTTTTCCCTCATTAAGCCTGAATGGTCCAAGTCTTTTGATGGCCTCGTCAAGAGTTGGAAAAGTAAGCGAACTTCATGCGGTAATTACCAATGAAAATAAAAGTGGAGTGTGTATATAAACAATAATAAAAACAAAACTTTTTATTGTCGTGTCATAATTGGGTCCCCCCACTCGACTTTCTTGGGGTTCATTGTCAACCTCCCACCGTTTTTTTTTATGTTTAGGGGGGTTTTTGGGGGGATATGTTGTCCCAATGTTTCCGCTTATTAAACTGCCAGCAGTACAAATCATGGCAACAATGGCAGAAAGGAAACTTTCAACACTTTCTTGAACACGCAAGCGATGTCATTAAAACACGCAAGTCACATCAACAAAAAATATACAATATAAATAAATAAAAGTTTCATATGCGGCTTTGGCACTCAACTTTTATTATTTGTAGTGCAGTTGTCGCTACGTGGGCTTCATTAAAATGAATAAATAAATGTGGGTGGGCATTTGGGACCAGGTATTTCGCACAATTTGTCAACAGGCCTTTAAGCCGCTTACGCAGGGCCAATATACATTTTCAACTTTTGCAATTGCAATTAGTAAATGTTAAGTCCGGTGCGTTGCAATATCGTTTTTGTCGCCGTTTTACGTAAGGTATTACGACCTCTGCTGTTACCTTGGTTTTTAATGCCTGTCTACGTTCACAGTTCCGTTTCATCGCCATACTTTTCCATCCACCACCCACCACCATCCTCCCATATTTCGCCCATTTTTGTATTGGCTGAAAAGTTGGGGACACTTTTGGCCACTTCACTGGACCGCCGGCTGTCAGTTGCCTGTCAAGCTCTGGCCCTCGTCTGCATAATGATTGTTGGTCTGCTGGTCTGCTGGTGGACCAGCTGTCATCTGGGGGTGTCCGGTAAAGTTTTTCCTCGTTGACACTTTCATAAATTCTAATTACATATCAAAGCAAGTGTCATTTGCAGGCGCCCTGAAAACAGCCATGAAAATTAAATGAACTATGTGGGACAGCGAAGCAAAGGACAATATTAAAATGTATGTTATTTAATCTTCATTATCCTCTCAGCTGAAAAATGTCGCTGAATTATGGGCAGGGCTTTCTGTGTTTTTTGAGCAGCTAATTAAATCGCGGCACCTTTCAGAATGCAATGGCTATGTGATTACGCAAGAAGTTTCTGTTTTTTCTGGACGGGCTACCTTTTATGGACAACCAACGACCGGTCGATTAACATAATTTTTCTGTATTATTTCATTTGATGATTATTACGGCTATTATTATTGTGCCCGAGACGTGCGCACATCGGTGAGTCTTGACCTCGCGTACGACTGGGCCAAAACCGGCTTTCTGGCTCTTGGCCATGGGCTAGAAATGTTTGCCAAAAATGGGAGACAAAAAGCAACAACTGAAAACAATACTCAAGACTAGTCTGGCTGTTCTTCTTCTGGCCATTGTTGATGCTTCTAATTAAATAATGTCGAACAGAGTGTTAACGGCCAGAAACAAGACACTCGAATCGCCGGGCCATGTTATGCGATATCTTAAGAGGCCGACCAGTCGGAGCCAAATCTAATTATAGAATTTGCCTGCGAGCTGTTAAATCGGCCCAACACCTAAGTTTATTGAAAAATGTAAACAGCAATATTGGCTTTTCGGCTTAGAATTAAGCTCATTTCGCTTTGTTCTTGATGAGGCATTGTTATTCATTGGAATGCTAAGAAAATAAAAATAAAATGTCTAACTTAGTTAATAATAACTTTACCATTCAAAAGAAACTATTTAAGAACTATGTCTCAAAAATATTTATATCCAATTATTTTTTATTCAATGAAAAAGGGATTGTCTCTATACAATGTATATATGATGATTGAATTCATCCAATTTAAGGAGAATTTTTATTGACATAAATATTTATATTTATACATTAACTTAGAATTTTGTTTTACCTTAAACATTCAATAAAATTATTTTTAAAAATTATAAAAAACCTAGTATTAATTTAATATTTATTTATTGCCATTATGTGGTTTTCTTTTTACAATAAAGTTAAACAGTAGCTCCAGAAAAACAGCTTACCAATTAATTATAATTTTGAAAAAATGTTGTACTTCTTTTCATATCAAGTTAACATTTTTAATTTTAACGTTGCCACAACTAGTCAATTAAATACAAACACAATTTTCTCTTTTCACGATGAAAGAACGTCTTTTACATGAATTAATTTTGAATTTCTTTTATGTAACTTTGCACATTTCCGCTTTGCACGTGTCAATGGAAATGATTTGAATTTACTGCACACACAAAGACTGAAAGGCGGAAAGCAGCCACCCACACTTTGGACCACGCCCACTGAAGTTGAACACTAAATGCCCCCAGCTGGGGCTCATATTTTGTATGTTCGCTAATTTGCAGTTGAATGGCGCTTAAATGCAGCTGCAACAGCAGACTCAGAAGCCGCGGCAGATGTCAGGCTGCATTTGTGGAAAGCCAGTGGAAAAAGGGACGGGAATTTTCCGCCACCATCACGGAACGTGACGTGACAGTAATTAACATAATAATCCATTTTGTGGCCAAAGAAAGCCAGCCAAAGAACCTCGCCCGTCGTCGCCATCCGTTTCCTTTCTCGTTTCTCCATTTTTTTCCCCCTTTTTTAATTCTTATCTCACGGATAGTGTTGAGTGTGCAGACTGGACCTTCGTTTTGGGTTAACTAGCTGGGCGTCAGCGGGTTAAGAGCTGCCACAGCCTCACGACTCTGTTCTGGCCAGGCACGTTTTAATTTAATGCCTGCAACTTGCACTTAGCCAAATCCAATCCAATAAATTGCCAGCTGTCTATGCCAAGCATAGCAATTTCTAAAAAAAAAATGGAGAAGAAAGGAACGATTTCTGACGGCACCATAGCACTCATATTCTTCATTTTTACTGGGTCAATAGTGGGCTGGGCTAAACAATTACGCCAGAAAAGTATTTGGGCTGCACGCGTGTCGATGAACACAATCAGTTTCAAGTTGACGAAGTTGATGGCTCTCAAATTGGATTGAGTTATAGCCATCTGCCGGTTTGTTCACTGCTGGGAATTAAGGAAATTGGGTTTCGCCAACTCGATTTCATCTTAATTCTGTTCCGATTTAATAGCCAACAATTTGGTTCAATTAATTAATGACAGCAAATGGAAACATTTGGCTTTGTCACTTTGCATTTGAGACAATCCACCGCAGACGTCGCCACGTAACCATAAAAAATACGGCTGTCCCGATGTTTTTGGCCCCCAAACGGCTTCCTGTGGCAAACAACTTTTGACAGCCACTGTGGCGCCACAGTCTCTTCGATGCGATGACTGTGGGAAAAGTCTCCCCATGGATAAATTGGACTGATGCTGCGGCGGCAGTTGCGGCATCTGTGGGTGCGTGTATCTCCATCTCCATTTTCATTTCCATCCGGGGCTGTGGGAAAGGAGCCAAAGACCGCTTCTCTTGCTGCCGCTGAGAAATATGAATTTTCATTTATTTCTGCCGAATGCCGAATGCCGCCTGCCGCTTCCGCTGTCTTTAAATTGGCCAAATTAATAAGTGAGCCTGACAGGGCCAAGGCCGCGAACCCAGGACAAAACATTCGCCACTCGAAACGTGGCGTTAATTGCCGGAACCCTCCGGAAAACCGGGGGCGCGAGAAGGAAAACACTTGAAAAACTTTTCACACTGCCAAAGCATAATTAAAAAAACCCCAAGTGAAGCACCGGGCTAAAAGACAGGCCAACTAAATATCCAGTCTTTTTAAGCAAACACTGGGCTTATCCCTGACTTTATTTAGCTAAAGCTAGTAAAGTAGTCTCCTAAAAGTTTTTAGTTTTAGTATTTTGTATCCATGATAACCTTTCTTTATTAAATTTAACAAATTCGTAGTTTAATTTACTTGTAATAACAAATAAATCTAACTTTTCATTTATCTGTGCATGAGATTATCTAAATTTTTTTAGTGTTACTTTTACATACAGTATATTTCATGTATTTATATATTACAGATACAATACAATTACAGCAATAAGAGAGATTTATTAACAATTTTGAGATATATTATATTTTGTACATTTTTTCATAGAAAGTAATTAATTGTTTAAATAAAAAATGTAAAACCACTATTTATTTATCATTGGTATATATACACCGTGGTATTTTTAAAAATGTTCCCGAAAACATGTTTACTTTTCTTACCTTATTAATTCTATACTTTTTAATGTCGCCAACAATTTCTGTTGATGCTGGTTTCTCTTCTTAATTTCTGCTGTTATTCCCTAATTAAAGCGCTTCCTCAACTTACATTACAGAAAAAGTAATGAAGAAAACTTTTTCGAAAAAAGGCTCGGGGCAGAATGTCCTTTCTGAAGTGAATTGTGCCTCCTGCCTTTATACTCATCTCAAGTTTAATATGCCAGCAAAAGAGGCTGTGATTCGGTACAGGAACTACGTCAAAGGAAAGCCCCAGCGACATAATGAAATGCTATTTTCTTGAAGGAATTTTGTATCTGCTTCTCTTTGACAACTGTCCATCTGTCCATCAGCTGTGGCTCTTGCAAGGTTATTTTCAACCATGTCAAGTAATTGAGAGCCTGACAAGATGACTTTAAGCCATCCAGCTGGCCAAGTTAAACCGCAAGGAGAACCCAAAGGGTCGACTCGAGGTGGGCCTGTCGATCTGCATAATGAAATTGCGGCATTATCTTGTACAGTTACAGGCCATCCAAATGGCAGTCGGTAGTCGGTCGGTGAAAGAACTCGACTCCAGTGGAAAGCCAAGCGGATGCAGATGATGACGATGCTGCAGGGCAAAAGTAGAACCTGAGAAAATGATAGCCGATGTGACGCGGCATCTGCGATTGACTTGCTGACTTACTGACAGAATAACAGCCTGACTGGATGACTAAATGACTGACTGTCTGAATGACTAAATGACTGAATGACTGAATGACTGACTGACTGACTGACTGGCGGCCTGGCTGGATGAATAATTGCGAAACTGCAGCTGAGCCCGCCAGCTCTCTTATGCAAATCAGCCCGACCATGGCCGTGGTCTAGTCGAGTCATTTTCGCCAGCAATTTGCCAGTAATTTTCACACATTTGGCCAACAGCTGCTTTCACATTTGCCCAGTGGAGCCACTCCATATCCAGAGGGGGCTTTTTGGAGGAAATAGTAGGAAGCGGGACCGGGACCTCCCCCAAAACAATTACGTCAGTTTAGGCATGACTCCTAATTAACTGGGCGTTGTCAGGGCTCTTTGGAGGTGCTCTTTGAAAGCATTCCGGCTCTAATTAATTTTAATTAAAACTCCTAACCAAAATTGACCAAGGTGTACAACACAGCACAAAGGGAGACTAAACGGTAATAGGGATTAGTTAAAAAGGATTCGTAATGCTTAAACAACAAAAAATACGGATCATATCTATCCACAAAAAGATTAAATCTCAAAATAAATTATTTTAAAAATTCAAAAGGCTTTGCAGAGAATTAAAATAAAATCCTTTAAAGTAGTAATAAAAAATTATGCAACAAAAATATAAAATAAATATAAATAAATGAATCTAACAACATGCAAAGCAAAATAAAATGGTTTTCATGGAGTTCTAAACTCACAACAAAAGCTCACAATAAAGCCATACAAAAAGAAAACATCGTGAGAAAAAGACATATTTCCGCTTAGACAGAATCGTTGATAAAATTGTTGATTACACCTTAATATTTTTATGAGTTCTGTAAATGACATAAGAAAAACAGATTCGTGAAGCGGCGCCTAAATATCGTAATCAGTATTTACGACTTTCCCTGGCAGACGAAGCAAATGACCCCACTCTTGCCAAAGGAAAACCTTTTCTTTATTGCATTTTTATGGCTGCCTGATTTTATTTTTAGTGCAAATGTGGCTATTGTTTCATTTGCCAACAAAAGAACAGACCCACTGACTCATGTTCGTGCCCATGTTCATGTTCACAATGTTCGGGTCTGGGGGCCTGTAATTAATCATAAAAATTGTTTGCACCTTGCCGTGGACAAACCGCAGACCAGAGTCGTTTTTCGACGAGGTCTGGTCACGTATGGCATTACGCACTTCCGTTTCTGCCCTGTGTCTCCCTTTGGATGGAGTTCGGCGATTCAGTTTGCTCACCCGCGCGCACAAGAACAAAAAGATCAAAAAATCAAAAACTTTTTATTGCATTTTGCTTGCCGACTGTCTCGCTTCCGTTTTTATATATTTTGCACGCGCAAAATTTATTTTGTGATTTATGGGCGCAAAAGCCAACAACAAACACGCGGAGGGCGACAAACTCGCATTTGCAGACTTGTCGACGCGACTTTCTGGCCACAGACATCCCGAAGCCCACATTTAAATCTAAATGGCGGTCCAAATCAAGAATCCAAGATAGCCTTGGATTTGCTGGGAAATTATTGGCTTGGGCAATATCTTTTTATTTTTTAAATAAAATTGAAACAACGAATAATTAGATCAGGATTAATAAATACAAAATTTAAATCGAACTGTTAGAAATTTATTTATAACGAAAAAAAAGTCTTACCTACTTACAAAAACTTACTTTATGTTTGCATATTAATATGTATTTTAAGTTGAATGGGATAAATAAAATTATATGTTATATACAAAAGTCAAGAAGGGACGTATTTAATTTAAGTTTGCTTTTTGTTGCTACGAGCTTTCCTTTAAAACAAAATATATTAATTTAAAAATCCTTTCTCATGCACATTCATATAGACCACATATACATTGTATTTAATAACTCAATTAAACACAATTTGTCTGCAATCACGTCCGATCAGAAGTGGTCAAAACGGCGAAAAGCCACCAGCCGCTTTCTGGCCAACACATTTCCCAACCTCTGTGGCTATAAAGCTCGTGGCCCATTTTTATTTTATAAAGCCTCTTGACGGTAATTGCTGTTTGGTGCTGTTTGTGAATATTTTATACAATCGGTTTATTCTTTTTTAAATGGCCTGCATTATTTAAGACGCCACTGTCAACAAGCTGTCGACTGTCAAATGCAAAAACGTTGAGCCCCTGAGTTTTCCGCCAGCGAATCATTTACCACTGCATTTTTTTCGACCTCGGACTGTGCATTGATTTTCTGCTTCATTTTTGATGGCCTGGTGTGACATAAATAATATAAACAACACACCATATTTGTTTTAATTTTTTTTAGTTCCAATTTGACCCTTGGGTTTTTTTTTGGCTTTGGTTTTTGGTCGACCCTTGATGGGTTAGTAATTATGCACAGTATGTAGTAGGTTTTATGATAATGACAGACCTTCTGCGACTCCCCAACCAATTATGTGGAGGTGTTAGCCCGTCAAGCGACATATATACTGAAACGAACACTTCAAATCCAAATCCAAATCAAGGTCTAGTAAAAAAAATCCACAGAGGCAAAGCCAAATCGCAGGGGCAAACAATAAAGTGTGTGTTTGTTCAGTCAGCAAGTGACATGCAATTATTTATACATTAGCGCTGGAGAGCGAGAGCGTAAGGTAAATATTTGCCACAAACTTTTGTCAAGCTGTACGTTGCGTATACGGCAAACAATTTGAAATACATTATCTGCTGGCGCCGAAGAAAGAGTTTTGCTGGGAGAGTGCGGGGGAAAAGCAATTATCGAATGGGCCAAAGACATTCACAAGGCTTAATGGCATCTAACGGAAGCTGAATTTATTTGGATTTTCAAACCTAAAATCCAGGAACTGAGGGGCACGTCTTTGCTCAATAATTTATCTGGGCAAAGGCAAGGACTCGCTTTAATGTGGCCTGGTAAAATATACAAGTCCTTAACCGCCTGCGGCAGTCACTCCTTCAATCGCTCACTCAGTCAGTCAGTCAATCGGAAGGCCAAAACAATCGACAAACCGTCGACAGGCGGTCTCAAAGATAAGGAAATCAGGAAGTTTTCCATCCCTTTGGCGAAAACTCTTCTGTCTACTTGTTGCTGGTAAACGTTTTCCACTTGTTCACATGTGTGGCACTGTGGCACGGCACCAAATGCCTCGAGGTGGTTGGCAAAAAATTTATGGAAACCAGAAAAACCTCAGCTTCAGTGGTTCACGTTCGGCTGATTTTTGGGAAACATTTGAATGGGGCCATAAAATCACTTAAGTGTGTTTTGCCGTACACGTTCCGTTGCGCCCATTTCAATATTTTTTGTGGCATATTTACGGGCGTTGACGCACAAGATTTAAGGATCCAAGGACCGCAGAGTGTGCAACACGGCCCGAATGGTAACCAAAAACCCATCAGATCCGACACGTTGCATATTTTCTGGGAAAAAGGGCAAGGGAAAATCGTTATACTCAGCATATGTGTAGGCGCTTCGACTTTTCCGAAGGGAATTCCGTTCGCCTGCGAAACAACCATATTAAATTTGCTATAAATTAAGATTGATACCGATGCGTCCCTGGGGCCCCTTAGTGTGTATATATATATATTCTGGGGTTGAGCAACCCGTTTTCATCTTTCCACTTACCTCCACTTCTTGGAAGCCTTTCCCGTCGTATCATTAACTGCAAAGAGAAAGGATGAAAATGATTATTAGCTGAAGTAATCTCTTAAGCTATGGATTTGAATAACGATGTGGTTGTGGGTAGTAGTAACTAAATGAAAAATGATTCTGACTGGAAAAACCCTCAGCCACTTGTCTAAGAATGAAAATCCTTTGTGGTTCACTGAGTCCATCACAGTCTGCCAACCACAGAGCATTTTCAACATGAATCAAGGATGCATAGCTAACTTGAGACGAGCATTTGATTTTCAAGGTTGGAAATGTAAAGAAAAACAAAGGGCTAGGCAAAATAGAGTATAGGCTAAAAAATACTATATAAGGTGTTGCTAAAAAAAATCTAGTTGATACAATTTAAGAAATATTTTAAGGTCTTAAATTAAAAGACTTAATAATTTTCTCTTGCATATTCATGGGCCAACTTTTTCTTTGAATGCCTGCCAACTGTCCGAAAAATATTTTAATTTACAGCGAAAACTTTTTCCTCCGCCGCTTTTCTAGGCTGTCATTTAATCCAATATCGGTGCCGATAATTTAGCCATTGCAGTTACAGCTAATTCACTTAATTTCGCACTCGAAAGTGGCCGGTGAAAATAAAACAACATCGAAATCGTTTTTCGCTTTTTCCGCTGTGTTTATCGCCAACTGGCAACGAGTCGTGCAGTTCAGGGCCTGGGCCATCGCCATCCAATGGCTTTTTAATTGACAGGCCTGCGAGCGTGGAAGGGATCCAGAAAAAAGGGGGAACCCAATATTAAAAACAACTTGAACACGGCCAGGAAAAAAAGGTCAAGCCAGGTAGGCTAACTGAAAAGCCATCGGACAGCTGCGTTGCATCGGCTTTATTTTTTTTTTTTTGGCCGTTACTGGGGATCTGCGATTTGGGACTGGGCCTCGGCAGCTGGGAATTCACTCAGTCGTGGGGAATTCGACTTGATTAAAGATTTCACACTTGATTAGGCACTGGGGCCAGCATTGTTGTAGCAGATCCAATTGCCAGTTTCAAGTTCGCTGCGGCCATTGCAGATGCTTTTTCTTTACTTTTTCCCCATTTCCCAACTGTGTGAGCCGAATTTTGTTTATTTTCGTGCTTTAAATACACAACTGTAATGGTTCAAGGTAAATTGGTGGATAAAAACGCGCAGAACAATGGCCATTTAACAATCGCTTATGTACTTACGCTTGTTGGCACAGAATTTCGTTTTTTAATTGAAATATTTAAAATTATTTATTTAACAAACACACTAATAAATAAACATTAATTGTTTGGCTGGTATGTATTTCAAATAAAGAATACACATAATTTATATTTCAAATTGAAATTCAGCACTCACTTTTATAATTAAATAATTTGCTTACTTTTTTTTGCTCAAAACACTTTAAATGGATAGTGCGTTAATATTTAAATGAGTTGTTTAAACATCAACCTTTAACATTTAAATCATTGATTCTATACTGTTCTGTATAAAAACCCAGAATTGTTTGATTGAAAATAAACACTGTTTTATTTACAACACTTTTGCTTCCACTAGTAAAATTATTGAATTACATCTCAAAATTCAAGTGGGAAAACCTTTTGGCAAATAAATTTATTTGTCTTTGAGTTATTTACAAGAGATTGTGTTAAAATAAAATAATACAATAATATTTTCCCAGCTGCATCTATTTTCCCCAAAACTTATCCTCTACAAGAAGATAAATAAAATAAAGTATTTTTTTTCTAAAGCTGCCCCAATCCATTTCTTTATTTATCTCTATCAATCTCGATGCCCCGGCAACCAAAAAAAGACAGCCTGGACAATGCCACACAAAAACTCTCTTCAAATATTTTATTTTATTCATAACAATAGCAATTTGAATAAACCAGCCCCCTGGCTATTTATCTGCCCGGTTTAAAGCCAAAGCAATGAAGGCAAAATGATGACCACAAAGCAGAAAGCCAAAGCAACTACAATTAAAATGGGAAAATAAAACTGGGAATCGTGATTCGAGGCAGGCCATAACTGGGTCAAATCTCAGATGAGGGCGGACCCAGTGATTTTAATAGAAATCGTTCACTAAACTGAGGGTGAGGCTTCGGCATTTTTTTGCCCGAGATCTTTTATGATGAAAATAGAAATATGTCGGAAAATTTCCTTTCCCACGGCTTCATGCACGCAGTATTGCTGGTTTAAGAGTAAAGTTTTAATCAGGGTGGTAGAACTTCATTAATTTGCCGCCAACTTTTCCGAAGCACTTGACTAGGCTTCAAATAAATGCCATTACAGCGGGTTGCAATCGAAAAAGAACGTGCAAGTCGTGCTGGCTGGCCCATGGAAAGCCAACGAGGCGGTTGCATAAATAAATAATAAAACAAAAAACTGAAAACTGAAATAATAAAAGTAACCCAAGCTGCGAGCAGCCGTTGCACATTTTATGCAAATATCGGCCAGCCGAAGAAAAAACTTTCGTTCAACCTAAGCGTTAATAGGAAAGTGAGGGGTTCTCACAGAAAAGAGGGTGTTTCGTGAGGGATTCAGCCTGGGCCACCACATGACCGCACATTGCTCGACTGGTAGTCCTCGGATCCGGTGCCTCCTCTTCCTCCGAGCTCCTTGACTTGCCCTCTGGCCAATGCATATGCATATGCACTAGGAAAAATAAAATATTCTTCTACATGATTCCAGCACTTTCACTTAAAATTTCTCAATAAAATATATTCAGTTTTTAAAGTATTTCTTAACTATGGCTCAGTAGTATTGTCCTTCACATCTGAATAAAAATTAAATCAAAATTAATTCCAATACAACTGTGATAAAAACTATCTAAGAATACAAATTTAAAATAAATTACATGTTATAGTGAGACTATTTTTAATCATTAAAGATATTGTGTTTAATGAAATGTAACTAACAACCAAACTTTTTACTTTTCTCATATTAATAAAAAACTGAAAGTGGCTTTGTTTACCATAACTAATTATGAAAATTTCGCAAACTGGATTGCGGGACATAAAAAAAGAAAACAGACCTGAACATCTTTAATTTGGCAGTAATATAACTAACTTTAACTAAGCATTTTATTTTAAATTTCGCAACTTTCTTAATTTTTTTATTATCATAATTTCAATATTATTGGTCTGAGTGTATTCATGCTTTTTATGTTTATATGTAATGTTCCCCGACTAACAATGAAACTGTTATGAGTCCAGGGGTGCAATGCATAAGCTTGTATTATTTTCATTCTTCCTCGCGCTCGTCGCTTTTCCAGACTTTACGACACGTGAATGTGTAGGGTCTTGTATCTGTGGTCGAGCGTTTTGCGGTTTTTATGCCAAAGCCCAGCATCTGAAATTGATTTTTCATATTTAATGCCAGAGTATTACGAGCTAGAAGCGCAAAATGCAAGGAAAAACAGCAGCAGAATGGTAAATGTTTCAGTTGCAATTTCCATTATTGTGGCAGGAAAAACCAAATTAAATTCAGTTCTGCTGAAAATAAAATAAAATCTCAACTCTCTGACAGCCTTAAAAGTTTTTTTTAAAAAATAAATAAATAGTATAAATAAAAAAGAAGGGATTTGTTAACCAAAGTTTATTAAGTTATTCCCGTCTAATAATAAAGAGAAATTAAATTTAGTTCCATTTATAGTGAAATTAAAATGAAATCTCAATTTAAGACCTACTGACGCAAATCGCAAGGGGAAACAGCAGCAGAATGCAAATAGTTTAATTTTACTTTTTCACTACAGAAGTTTTAGTTCTAGTGAAATTAAATTTAATTTTCAACTTTCTGACACCCTGAAACGAGTTAGCTTTTAAAACAAATCGTTTTTCCAGGAATAAAATAAATTGAAGGTAAAATGAAACTTTTCTTGGCTTGGTTTTGGTTATGGCTTTATATAAAAATGTAATTTATGTTTTTCAGAAATTGTGATAAGAAGAAATCTATTAATAACAATTTTTTTTAAGAACCTTTAGGAAAACTACTCATCTCATAATAGAGCCAAGTCCCAGCTCCTTTGTCGAGCAATATCCCATGGCCTCCCGCGATATGTCAGTATTTGATTTCCATATTGACTGCAGGGAGAGTAATAACAACATTGGATATACTGTGGCAGACAACACAAACTCGCAAATGGAAACCAAATAAACAATATGTAGATGCAACAATACAGTCGTCGACTGGGGCACAAATGTAGATGTATCTGGCAGATACAATTGCTCGCTCGGCGATGCTGCGATCAACGGATATTGAAGTAGTTTTTTGTCGGTGCCGCTTATGCAAATTGTTTGGCGAATATACAACTAACTCGTCTCGCTTTTAATGCATTTATTCGGTAGGAGGGGGAGTAGTAGGGGATCCAGCAGTCATGACAACGAATATATATGACTCCGGGGCGATTATTCCGATGTGCTTGACCGAAAGCGTAACGCGCACGCTTTCGTCCCCAAACTAAAACTCAACGGCAAACAAGGGGGTGACGAACGAAACTCACGGGTGCAATGTTCGATGAGAGTTAGTCAAGCAGTCAATCAAACATCAAGCAAAAGTCGGTTTCAGTCGCGGCAAAAAGCCGCAGACATTGGTTTTTCATTGCCAACTCATAGCCATCATCGTCATCGTCATCGTCATCATCATCAGCATCCCAGTTGCATTCGCACTTGGCTGAAGAGCAGCGTCTTTGATGTTCGGCTGTCATTCCATACGGCTTCCATCACAGTCAAGAACAGGCCAACAACTAACTGCCTGCTAGTCCCAAGTCCTCTGCAAACCTCAAAAACCAATTCTATGCTTTGATTATCGCGCAATCCGAGGGCTTACCCAGAAGTTGTATTTTAGATTGCCATATTGATTTGTTGCCACTAATGGCAGTTCTATAAATTTTAGCTTTCACACTTTTTGCAGGAATAAATCAATTCTGCATTTCGACTTTTAATTAAAATTTTAATTTTATAATAATAAAATTCAAAATACCTATAAAAAAGTCTTTTTGCATTTCCTTTTATTTCATTATGTTTCTTACTTCTTGACTTCCTTTAAAATACAAATTTCTGTTGTCAACTTCCTTAATACAAAATGTTGTTTTATTAATTCGTTGTTAAAATTAATCTAAGACTGCTGATAATATTTATCTAACCGTTTTCAGCATAATCGATGAGCGATAAATATTATTTAAATGTACATCCCATTCTAAATTAAAATCCATATCTCATGTAAATTCTGTTTTGACAATTCAGTGATAGAACTATACATAACTATCGGTTCTGACTACTTAGTGGTATAATTATCCCTAGGTCCGAAATGATAATTCCAACCCATGTGGCCAGCTCACATTTCTGTGCCTTGGGGCTCACGTTCCGCCCTAACTGTAGATGTCATGTGTGGGTACTCGGCGCAACAACTTCGCCTCGTTGTATCTGTATCTTCTGTGGGTCCGGGATGTATCTGCTTATTGCACGGCTCGTAAAAAGCTCATTAAACAAAACGCTGCTGACAGACTGACTGACTGACTGCCAGGATTGAAGGCGAGGTTTTTGGGGGGATTTTAGAGGTTCTCGTCATTGTAAAAAGAAGGAGGAAAAACACAAAAAAAAAAAAAGAAGAACAGCATATCAACGCACAGCTAACGAATGTAACTGTAACTCTCCGATTTCCGAATGCAAAGATATAACAAAAGCGGCAACGGCAACGGTTTGGCTGTCAAAATAATTACAAAGCCCGACATTGTAGCGACATGTAATTAACGTAAAATGCGTGCCCCGAATCTGCTGTCGTGCCTTCTGGTATCTTGTGGAACTCACGTGAAACGTATCTGCGAGATATGTGTTCCACATACGAGTACGAGTACACAGGTGCTTAATGGGCCACTGTCATTTGTTTTTCCCCCCGTAAAAAAAAAAGCGAAGGGAAAGAACGAAAATTTGATTAACCCAAATACAACAGAAAAAGAAAAAGAAACCGTGGCCAGTTTGAATCCGCCCGTCATATCTTTGCCCTCTTTTCGTGTCGGTTTTTCTTTCCCATCCCGTCTGATGTCATTTTCATTCATCGTTTTATGGACCGTCTTATTCGTGTGCCTTCCATTTAATTGAACGCCTTGGCCGCTTGAGTGATCCATAAAGTTATTGCCTTTAACGTTTCCCCTACTAAAGCCTTTGGATCAAGTTGGACCATCAAACAAGGCGATAAACTTTTATGCTGTCCGTGCCATTGAATGCATCTCAAAGTTGGCGTAGGTAAGGGCTGTCACTGCCCATAGGAAATGTATAGTTTTGATGGATTTATCACGTGGCGTAGCCCTGAACTTCATGGCTTATGATTGCGTAAAATTGTCGGTTTTGTATTAGGTCGTAATTAATCTGATTATGATCTGGTAATGGCCATGTACTTGGCAGCTATTATAAGGAAAATGTCTGACCTTAAATGAGATTTACTTGGAAGACTTAGCTGCATGTGGACGGAGTTCATGAGAAATAGTTCAAAGGATTTCGTTAAAGTATCTTTTATGCTTGCTCACTTGGAAAGCTTAACTTTAATAGAAGTTGCAAGATAGTTCTCTTTCAACAAAACCAAAAACATTATGTGTATTATCTTAAAAACTTTCAGATTTGTTCTAACTAATAGCAGAAGTTAAAATAAAAGGAATAAATGAAAAATAATTAGAAGTAAATATATATTTATATATTTTATTTATTTGCCATAAAAGGTGCTTTCATCGAACTAAGGCATAAAGCAGGGCATGAATTATTGGAAAGAATATACTGAATGCATTTTCATCGCTGGCCCCAATTCATTATCTCTTAGCCTTCAAACACATGTTCTGGGTACTTCCTGCCTGGGCTTTTGCTCATTACGAATTGAACCTGTGCACTTGAAATGCTCCCATTTCGCCCATTTATTGATAAAACAAAACTGTAATGTGACATACGAATAATTAAAAGCTTTTAGCCAGGGGAAGTTGGGGGGTGTTGTAACGGGAGCCAAGCGCAAACAAAACATAATTAGTATGTGTGTGCAGAATGCCATGGAGAACACCGCCTGTGCAGTAACAGATACAATTGTATCTATGTATCTTTGCATGTCGTTGGCAGGCAGAACACAAAAAAAAATGCTGAAAAACAATTGTAACCAAACATTGTAGCCAACATGCAGCCACGACAGCAGCAACATCCACCGACAACCCAAAACACGGCATAATGCGACACAAAGTTCCGCTAGAATGCCCATGGCCCATGGCCCAAAACCCATACTCAAACCCATACCCATTCCCATTTCCATTCCCTGCACCTTCACCTACCCTTCACCCACTACCACCCAAACCCAATCCCTTACCAAAAACCAGCTGCTGCACTCCTATCTTTTTCGGGTTTTTCGGGGAGAAAGGTTCTCGTTGTTCGGGAATTGTTTGGCTGTTGCCAAACATTCAGCCAACGGCAGTCAGCAAATATCGAGAATGCCAGCTTTTGGCCAAATGAACTGCAAGTGCAGCCACTCAACTTGGCCAGCAACTTGGCTCACGAGTTTGCCCACAGTCTGAACTGAACTGACATTAGAAGGGGCCCACTAACTAACAGTGAAAAAGGAATCGCTCATTTCCGAATTTTGTAACTTCATTTGCAAATTAAGTCTGTATAATAGATGCTGAGAAGATTTAAATTCGATTTAAATTATTATAGTTATTTGATTAGTATTAAATTCCTTTTTATATTTTTTAAGTTCAAAGACAAGTCAATATTCTGAAAATATTTGTATTACACATCTTTCTAAGCTTTTTATAGTTTTCCAATTCATATCGTTTTATTTTTATTTAAATAAACTGTATTAAATTGGTATGCGTTAAATAAATAATGTTTATCTATCTTCTAACATTGGAATTTATTTAAAAATGGATACTAGTTTCCGGATTTCCACCCGCATAAGATATAATATAAATAAAACAATGCAGCCAGAGTGCTTGATTGGTTCACAGTTCAGGAGAGACGTGCAACCGTTTTTCCTCTGGGAGGTCAGCAGCATTGATGGATGGCCCTCCTGGCAGCTGGAAAGCTTGGATAGACTCAATCAAAGCGTGACAGAGTGCCAACTCCACGAGAATGGGATGACGGCTCAAAGCCGCCTCACGCTCCAATAAAGTATATTCATAGAAGGGTTGAGGCCCCTGCCGCCAAACTATTCCCCCTGAAGTTCACTTAATACAATTTTAAGCAAGTTGTTTTGCCTGCCCCATCACCCGCAACCATTTACGTGTGCTCCGTTCATGTTTTAGCAATGTCGTTTACCTGATACATTTCATTCGCCCGACACAGTCATAAGTTCTGGAGAAAATCGTGACAGGCAGTCAGTCAAGCGGAGTACGAAAAACGTTTGATGGCACCCCACTTAACCCCCCAGAAGCATTTGTTATTAAAAAGGGTTAACTCTGCCATGCTGAGTTCACGCAAAGCGAGTTTAACCAGTGCACGAGTTGGTCAACAGAATCAATAATAGATTTGTTAGTCCTGTCTGAACCTGTCAATAAAAGTTAAAAAAACCTTAAAGGAAAATATCTATTGTACCTGGAGTATTTACTGAAAGTAAATATTTTATTTTTAGTTACGACAAACCTAGAATACCTAATACTTGTACGTATGCAAATATTTTTATAATTTAAACAAATAAGAGAGTAACTAAAACTGTCTTTTAATAAAAACAAAACATCCTCGAATATATTGATCCCTTTTTATGATCCCAAAAAAATCTTTTAAATAATACACGGTAGCCTATTACAATTTCTAATAAAACTTCGTTAAACCCCCAAATGAATTCCAAGAGAACCAGGAAATATGAAGAAAAATTCGAATGTAAATTCTTTGAGATTAGCATAAGCGTGTATGAAATGCTCTTTGTTGCCACCGAAATGGAATGGTGGAAAATTTATTGCGAAAACAGCATTAAATTAATGAAGCATAACAAGGAATGTTGCAAGAACAAAACTTTTCGTGCTCATTGTTAAGCTTTTTGTTTGAGTTACAATCGAGGCGGACAGACCCAAAAAAAAGGATAAGGCGGTTGAAAGGGAGACTGGTATCCCTTTTATGTTTATGCTCGGTGGCCAAACTGTTGCTCTCAGATATAACGATTATTTATGGTTTATCAATTTTGCAAGACACGTGCTGAGGCAAAAACAAAAAGGTCAGCGACTGCCAAAATCAGAGGGCCCACAAAAACTGCCCCCGGGGTGAGCCAAAATTCAATTAGCATGCTGCCTAATAAGATAGCCATTTTAATTGCTGGTAATAGGCAAAAAATTGCGCATACGCAGCATCGGCCAAAAAGGGAGCATTTTACATATCGGCACTTTAATGGTTTTGCAAGCATTTTAATTAAATTTCCACGCTGGCTTTGTTTTAGCATATTTTGTGTGTCACAATTTCCCCCGGCCCACCCTTTATTTTCCTCCGTTTATCAACGTTTTGCTGTCCGGCAGTGTGGAAAAACAAGGATCCAAAGGACCTGCCAGCGGGGACAGGAGATGAATCAAAGGTAAGACCTCCTGGCGTGCCAGGACATCTTGTTTGCCTTGCTAATTAAAGTTGCGTAAAAGCAATTCCATTGTTGTTGTGTCTTGCAAATACTTTGTGCAAATCAAAGTGTCCAACCTCGGGCATCTCCAAGGGAGTGACTAACCTTGTTTACCCACCTGTTCTTACTGCTCAACTGGACTAGGGAATTCCACCGTGAGAAGAAGACAATACTTTAATAATGCTAATTGGTCGACCTCGTTGGGAAAAGTTTATTCTAATAGATTTGCAACAGTTAATTACAGAGTGCTTTTGCGGATAAAGTGGTATGATATGATAGAGGACTTAAGTGATAGCCATAGGCTAAGTTGATTGCTTTATTTTTTATGTTTCCTGAAGTACACTCAAAATACTTTTAATACTCAAACGTTTTTAAAAAACTCCCAAAATAAATAAAAATCAATTGTTTTACCAAAATCATAACTTTTAATGCACTTCAATTTCAATTTTTCAATCTTTCACATTTTTACTATAATTATTATACTTTTCCAAGAGTTAAAGTCATACATATTTTGAGTGCACGAATTATTCACAATTACTTTCTCAGTTTTCATTACTTGCAAGCTGATGGAAAATATGTTGACATATTTGCACATTAATAATGTTTGCATAGACTTTGACATTTCTAGACAGAGACTTTAATTAAAACGGAAATGATGATAATGCTGCATTTGACTGACATTGATAGGCAATTTTACAAAATCCTATCCGAAATAATGTACACATGAAACACTCCTGTCTGGTCGATCTTGACATAAAGATTTTCTTTGTCAGCTTGCCAATTTACCCGGCCCGTAATCAATTATTATGGGCCATGGCCTTGGAGCATGACTGTGTTCTCAGAAGAGTTCCAACTGCCAGGTAGCGTGTCAATTAAATGATCATAAACCAGGTAGACACCATCGAGACAAGCTTGGAAATGAAAATTGGAAAATGAAAAAGTCAACACAATCGATTCAATGGCGGAAACGAAAGCAAACTCAAGTCGCACTATCAATGAGCAGCGACGTCTGCGTATACGTAATTTATGAATTGACATTTGCTTCCTGACTCTTTTCCCGACTATTTATAGCCAATAGTAGCTGCTTTGTTGGCACACATCACTTCACTTGTGGCTGCCGCTCTTCTTTATTGTCACCCAACAGTTTCCAGCCATTATTTAAACGGCCCAAATGGAAGAGGAGCAGCTGGCTGACTGGTTTCGGGTGATATCCCATACAGTGGGTCTCCCGAAAAGGTCGTTGGATTTAAGTTTAAGTCCCAGCTGCCGAAAGATAGCCAAAAATGGCCTGCAATTGGCTTTAGATTGGGCTTATGAATATTATAGGATTGGAAGTGACTGAGTGTACCCAAACGTTTTGCCTAATAGATTACTAAGCACAGGAAACGACATCTTATTGGTGGTAAAATATTTGTTTTATAAAAAAATTCTTGTTCTACTTATATTTACAGGGAAGTCGAATATGTTTATTCAATTGATATAAAAGATGTACAATTTTTTTTTTTTTTTTTACTATTGTTTTTTATCTTAATAATAACCAACAAGCTAAGTTGTTGTTTCTTAATTATTACTATATGGTTTGACTGCCATCATGTTTTTATTAAAGATTTTTCTTTATTTCTATGCACTGGCCATTTAAACCGAAAAATTGTATATGTATTTACACTAGAACTAAATTTACTTTAAAAAAAGAATTGACCATTTGGCTATTCAGTATAATGTTTTTAATGTCAAAAATTATTGGTTAAAACCTGAAATGGGTTATCAGATAATGCGATGTTGTTCATCATAACAAATAAAAAGCAGCCGCCACAAATCATTCAACTTATAGTTTTGTATTGCTTATCTCTGGGAAAATCTTAGATATGTTAAAATGTGGAACTATATGAATTAAATAGACCTTTCTTTGCTCTGGGTGAGTTAATCTTAGATTAATAAATAGGTTTGGGTAACAAACGCTCGATTTCTTGTCTCTGTGTATTCGCTCTGATATCCGCTTTCATCCGGGGCCCAGAGTGGCCCACTTCAAGCGAGTGGCATGCAAATGGGATCTGGGATCTGGGATCGGACGCCGGCCGCCCTTTTCCCACTCGCAGCACTACTCTGTGTCTTTGTCTGGTCTGGGCCCAGTTCCTTATCTGCCGCGCCCATCTGGGCCTGCCACTCGACGCCGACGACGACGACGACGTCTGGAGTCGGATTCCCAGATGGCCCAGGAATAGGAGTAGGAATTGGAGTCTGGATGGTGGATTCAGGATGGAGCTAGGGCGTCGGTGCATGTCTGCAGCGTTTGGCTTAACAAGTGATAAACTTGTCGCTTGTCCGCTTCAAGTCCTTGGCCATTTTATTATTCCCGCCTCTGTGCAGAGTGCTCTCGAGAAGCCATTACCCCCCATTCGCCCGGCACCAGTACTCTTCTGCAAGACGCTGTAAATAGTTAAGTACAAATTGCATGGCTAATTTGAGCTGTTGCATAAGGCTTAAGAGCTCACGCACACAGAATCCACACACAGCTCAGTACTCCACTCCATGTTGACAAGTTGACCGTTGAATTGGCCCGAAGAAGGTGTGAAGTGACAGAAGATTTGGCATGAGTAATGAGCGTTGCGAGCTATGCCCATGAAGTAGGCAGGTTTATTAGCAACTGTCAAGAAATAATTTCCACAGACACTGAAAATTTGCGGGTTGGGCCATAAAACACAGAGCAGTACTAAGAGTCAAGGAACTTGAGCCCAAAACCAGAGCTAACGGATAAAAGAACATTTCTTGGAAACGATTCCACTAGTGAAAGGAGTTCTTATTGCACAGACTTTTCACATTTACAAATTTTAAACCATTTTACCTGCCTCGTGTTTAAGCTCAAATTAACTTGCTATCCCAAACATTTTTTCACAGCAAACTTTTTTGAAATGTTGGCAAAACGCAGACAAAATAAAAAAGAAATGAGTAGAAAAAAAGAAAAATAAAGTTGTGAAAATTACTTTCAGTTCTGTTATGAATACTAAATATTACGTAAAATGCCTCAAAGCAATAGATACATTTATTTATCAGTAAAGTAATCTTACTAATAAACGAAAACAAAAAATAAAACATTCTTTTAATTTTCCAATAGCTTTAATTTTTTAAATACTTTTTCCGAAGATTCTAGTTTTTTTTTAATGAAGTAAGTTTTAAAGCATTTTAATACGTTTGTAAAACCTCGAAACCTATTAAATGTTTATGTGCTTAAATAATTGAGTCAAATTCTGAATAGCTATTAGGTCGTACGTTTGCAGCCTCTTAATACCACTAATGCGGTAAATATACACACCAAACACAAAGCTACAATTAACGCAGCTCGAAATAGTTGCACAAATAGAGACACAGTAAATTGAGTTTCCCACACTAAAGTTTCCGTCGTACCCATAACCCAATTCGAAATGTAACCCTCTCTAATTATGATTTATTCCACATCTGGTCAACACCCCGACCTTAACGAAAGCCCAAAAGGCAATTGAAACTTACCAGCTGCAAATGTTTATTTGCTTATTTACAGCACCATTTGTATGCAGCGCGGGAGCGACTTTAACTTCGTTTTAATGGTTATATTCACCGACATCGTTCGCTGGTTTGTTGATGTTGTTTTACCTGTTACCGTTCTACCAACGATTTCGAGCACAAACACAATCACTGCACTTTTGGGGAAGATTTGGCAAATATTTTTACAAAACACGTCGGTAATTTACGTAAATAATTCGATTAAAACTAACACAAATAAATGGCTTTTTGGGCTGAGTGTTGCGGTAGGCGGATTTCGACAAAACAATGATGTGTTACACCTTTACACAACGCTCTAATTAAGCGAAATTTGTTTAATGGGGCGCATTGGGGGCTTTTGTTTTCGATTTGTTTCCAGTGGGCCAGGCCAAAAAAACGTAATTCAAAAACTGAGCGAGGCGGCAGCCGCACGCGACGAAACTAGACTGTCGAGCAGCTTTCAGGTTCGCAGTAAGTTGCCCGCCGCGAGCAACACGAGTTCGAATCGAACATGTTGCAAGTTGCCGCTGAGTGGGTGGGCCAGCTGTTGCTGCTGTACAAGTTGCTGCTGCTGCTGCTGCTGCTCCTACTGCTGCTGCTGCTGTTGCTGTTGCTGCTCGTGTTGCATGTGCCTCATATTAATTGCAGCGTTTACCCATTGCCCACGTCCAAACGGCGACTTAAACATACGACACACAGTTGCAGCCACAAATTTCCTTCCTTTTTTACGCCTTTGCCACCACCACCAACGCCTACCCAGCAAGTCCCGTAGAATATGGCCAGCAAATAAAACGGAGCGCGTCCAGTTAGACAAGCACTCACCTTGTTAAAACCGAACCCAAAACCCTCTGGGTAACTCTTGGGTTTTATTTACAAAAAAGCATGATTAAGCAATAAATTCACACCAGGCCAAGACAAATGCAATGCAACCAAGCTGCAGCCTCCACACTGAAACAAAAACTGAGCCAAATCTAATATTTGTAAATCATAAAACAAGTATATTTCTTATAATAACAAAAACTTAATCAACCAAATGCCATAAAAGTGAAATCTAGTTACCTTAAGAACCTTAATAAATAAATTTATGTATATTTTTAAAAATATCTGATATCTCTGAGTTTTAGTGTTACACAATGCTTTTAATAAAACTTAAAAATTTTTATTTTTATATATATTCTATTTTTTAGTAATACACAATTTTTTGTTAAGTGCAATTGCAACTTTAACTCGAATTCCCTGTGGGTGTATTGTTGCTGTTGTTAACGGTGTACTTTTATTTATACCAACGTTTTCTTTTTGCTCCACTGCTTTCAGGCAGATTTTCTATTTGTATTTTCAATTGATTTGCATTTGAGTAGTCCTGTTTCCTCCATTGAAGAGCGGAAGCCAACATCGAGCAAGAGCGTTGGAGAAAGGTGTAAATATTATGATTATGGTTGGGATTGAGATGTAGGTAAATAATATGGCCATCGGAGTGAGTTCAACAGGTGCCTGAAGGCGGGCGATAATAACAGTTGGGAAATGCAAAAAGGAAACATAATCCACTTCAACGGAGGAGGGCTTAAATGCAATCCGGTATTAGGCAATAGGCAAGAACCGCTATTGAGGAAGTGTGGATAATAACGAATATAACGACTAGTGGGATGACGAAACAGAAACTAATCTAAAGAGTCATTGACACTGGCTATCATTATGATTATTATTTAATTTTTAACTTTTTTTTTGTGTCCATTTTAATTTGTAAAGAAGTCATTAGGAGCAAAACTCAAATAATTAAATTAAGGTGCTAAAATTAGTAAAAATCGGTAATCTGCAACATCAGAATGATCATCACATAGATGAAAATAGATCTAAATGTAGACGTATACCATTTTAGTATCTGAAATCAAGTTATGGACTGATCAACTTTCTGCAAAAGCCGTTTTGGGAATTTTATAATTTATACCACCCGTCAATCAGCTGGCCTAACAAATTATAAAAATAAGAATAATTCTCTCCCATCTCAGATTATTATACATTTAAAACTCACTTTGCGAACTCGTAACACTCCATTTAAGAACACTGCTGTAACGATCTTAACTCGGTTCAATATTTACATTCTAAATGACTTCATTGCTAAGTCAAACAGATTAAATCTCTATTAGTTTTTAAATAAGCTCCGCCGAGGGCGCTTGGCTGGCGTCAATAGACCCCGACGAACCCGAGAGCCAGAGAAACCGATCCCCAACTTGGGTCCAAACCCAGGTCCAAACCCGACCCTGACCCCAAGGCGACTTTTGGGCACGCCGATGATGACGACGACTACATCGACGACGCATTGTTTCCACCGCTGATCTTGTCCACCTCTTGGCTTTCTGGCCCTGTGCCGATGATGACTTAATCGGTGATCGGAGCTTGGGCTTCGGTGGGCGTTATAATGATTTATTATGCCGATTGACCACGCACTGTAACAACAAATTTACTCACACAAACTGGGAAGAAACCAGAATAGCTGACTGAAGTGAGCTACAGTAAGATTGATATACTCTTTTGAACTGATCGTACACGAATTTGTTTGGATGTGATAGCTATAAAACTATTTTTACTTTCACTTGTATGTACATAACTATTTCTATTTTGTATTACTATTTTTGGGAGATACATTTGTTAAGCCTTTTCAAAAAGATGCGGATGGCTGGTGAAATTGGGTGACATGAAAAAGTGTCTTGGCGATATTAAAAGAGAAAATGCCAGAAGAATGTTTCAATGAAAGAAAACTTGGAAAAACCCCAGCGGAAAAATTCGACGCGATTAAGTGGTAGAGAAAAAGATTAAACAGAACAACTTGAATTTAAGTTTTTTTAGCTTTATTTTCTTAATAGTTTATTTAATCTTATAATAAAGTTATTTATCTCATTTCAACCATCACACACATTAGAATGATAAACACAATTGCTTTGCGTGTTATTCCTACATTCACAATGATTCCTGTTGTTTTGGCTAACGAATCCTGAAATTCCAATGAATGGTGACAAGGAATCCTGACCAGTACAATCACAGTATCCAGCAGATGCGTAGAAATGCAAAAGGTCTGCCAGCGAGGAAAAACCAGATTCCCGCTTGTCCCACTGCTTTACATTTCTCACTCGATGCTGTGGCTGAGTGGGTGACTGGGTGCAGGAATGGGTGACAGGATGGGTGGCCAAGTGGGTGGGTGAGGGGGCCAGAGATGGCTCTGTCAGGTGTCCTTGCCTACTTGCGTACCGGCAGCCGGATGATATATCACAAACGCAGACGGGCGGCAGGTGTACGCCGCATCACCCTCGTCATCTTTCTCATTAAGAGGCAGCCAGTCGTTTATTTATGCACTTGACTTACGTGACGCCTTGGGCGGCCCATGGCAAAGGCGGAGGGGATGGGAGGGCGTGGCTGTCAGAAAGGTTGGGAAAATACGAGACCAGCTAAGAGCCTTAATGAGCATATCATATTTCACACATGTCCGCTCGGCTGCTTAAACCCATCGTCACCTTTTTTGAGCGCCCATTTAGCTTTGAGTGCAATCTGAAATTGTTTCTCGAGTGCACTCGTTGGCCCCCATGAAAAAGATGAAATCCAAAACTGACAAATGGCCTGGGTATGGAGGAGATTATTAACTCGCCAGGAGTCATTTAATATGCCCACCTAACGGCAGCAAAACATGCTCAACTGTCACTTTTAGAGCCCTCGCTATGAGCATGAAAAGTGGTCGTAAAACTTGCAAAGCATCTGGAAAGTAAAACTTTATAACATGCATTAGCCTGTGGTCCTGACTGCTTAAAATGATTCAAACTTTTTCAACAACAAAAAATGTGTTTCCATGGTTTGAAAAGTTTATGAATAGTAGGTACGTTGATTTCAAAGTAAATGAATAACTATTAGGGATGTCAATCAAACTTAAAATATATATATATTTTGCATAAACTCATAGTTCGATTTCTTAGTTCTTTTGAAACTAAGAACATAATTATAATTGAGTGATTTAATAGTCAGCAAATTCAAAAAATGCTTGAAAAACCGTTTATTTTCTGAAAAAAAATTATAAATAATGTGAATAAAAAAATTAAAATTATAGAAATAAATGAATAGAGTAAATGGAACATTTGATTTGTAAGAAAAAAATGTTTAAGGAAAGTACAACAATTCCATTGCATTCTCTATTAATTTAACTTGGTTAAAATCATCAATTTTCCAAAATCCTAAGACATTATGCCATTGAATTAAATTGGCGGAAGAAACTTATCAAAAATATCTTTAAAGTTGATTACCCCTGTGACCTTGAACCAAGTATTAAAGATGTAATAAAAGTCAAAAAAGCACCAACGTCTTAAAACTGTGAGAAGATCCGAATCATAGAAACAGCTCCAACCATAATTACGCTTAGTTGATGTGAAAATCGCATTACAAGCGAATCATTAAGTAGGTGGCAAAACAATTACACCTGGGGTAAAACCAGAAAATAAATTATTTCACGTATTTGTGGCTAGTTCAAAGGTTTGACGAAAAGGCTTGAAGCGCAGTTCCAGTTAATTGTACATTAAGCGAGGTGTCAGAGGTGCAAGCAACTTGAATTGAGTTGTAACTACGCGTAAGCCGATACAAAAATATTCCACCAAGTTGCCAACGAGACGAGACGAGACAGGCGTGCACATTAATTATGTTAATTGAACTGTGTGGCACTGTGGGAGAAATTTGACGGGGAGGAGACGAGAAATTAAGCCATCCTCCGCAGAACCACAGACACATAACTCATAATGCCATTTGCCGGGGCATAACTCAGCTTACCTCCGCATCTCCAGCAGACATATAGAACTTTGGGCGAGACTTCATTAAAACTTGCGGCAGATAGTGGCCTGCATCGCTCTAGGATCGAGACAATCGCAGGAGATGGTCGACCGACCAGGCCCAGTGGACCCAGGACCAAAAACAGACAAACTGCAGTCGTGCCTAATGACCACAAAAATAGCCAAATGCAGTTTAATTTATTACCCAAGAACTTCAACAGTGCACTGCAAAAATTAAGGTTTTAAAAAATATCTTCATTTTATTGATTTCCTTTAAGGAGAAGATATTTAATTTGCTCTTAACAATCCATTACATTTTAATAAATTTCTCTATCTATCGTAGGACTTTTTTAATTAAGTCAACTGATAGTTATCCTTTGCATGTTAAAAATAATAAAAAAATGTTTATATAATTGGTTTACTTTATAAACGTTTTTTTTCTTGGTGTGGTTGAGCTAAAACGAAGTTAAAAAAGTGAATCTTGTGCAGCTTATGGATAACAAGAGTGGTTTATAATATTGCAGAAATTAGATTGATTGTTGTTTGAATGTGTTTGTGTTTAAGTACTACTTCTGCTGTTCAATAAGAAAATATTTATGCATATTTGCATATCAACCTCTTATGCAAAATGTTCCCTGATCGCCTTTAGCATTTATGTGGCCCTTAATGAAGTCAACAAAACTTTAACTTCTACCCATGCAACCTATTATTATCATTTACCTTTTGGCCATCCAGGCCCAGCCTCTTAAAGATTAGGGCCCTCCATCTTTTGAGCTCTTTGCCCACAAGAACCCTTAGAACAAACCATCCTTGGAGCAACAGTTGAGTGATTTATGAGCCGTATCTCCCCGAGTTTTGGCCCCTCGTGTGCCTTATCACTTAATTTGGAAATTACTCGCCAAATAAGACAACACATTGGCCCCTATTTTCCCTTCCCATGCTGTGGTTTGTTTGACGTATCTGCAGATCGCATTAGCAGCCTGTTTAATTGCACAAAACGATTGCTCGAGGCACATAAATTATGCAGCTCCCGGCGAGATGAGGTGTTTGAAAGACCCACCTGATGAGGTGGGAGGAAGCTGCGGCGACCTATTAATAGAACGAGGGCAGCTCAAGGCCCACTGCAATCAGCGAAATCAATCAAAAGGAAAAAAAGGGAAAAAAGGAAGAAAATAAGAACAAAAAAGTAAATGGAAAAGCGCAACAAAAAAAGGAAGACAGACAGACAGAGCCTATATACTGGCATATCCTCCCAGATGAGTTGCATTGTCGGGGGGCGAACAATGCATAATTACTGATAATGATTTAGCGCATTGTTGAGGTCGGAGTGGCTGGTACTCGGCTCTATTGTTCTGCCGGGCGACTAGGATGCCGCGATGCCCAGGTCCCCAATGATTGGGCTTAGTTATGAGATAGATTCGCGGGATTCGCACAAAAGTCTCGCCTCCGCCGACGAAAATTCTTTAAGCAGCTTAAGCAGGCGTCGATGATGATAAAATAATAAAAATTGATTTGCCCGTCATGTTTTGGCGATAAAATTTAACAACAGCAGTCGACGGCAGTCGAGCGGAAAGCGGAAAGAGTCATGCGGAATTATCATTATCCATGGGGTCTTCTTCGCCCAGCAGGAGCAGAAGTGGCACGTAACGATGCTTTTGCCTGTTGCACGGCTTGCAAATCATAGTTAACGATGGACCCCATCCTGGTTATTCCTCGGAGTGGTGGCTACGCCAGAATTATGTTTTCAATTAATCCCGCTTCGGTGTGATTTTTCACACCTTCCCGTGATTATCGAAAGGTGGTCTTTACTCCGTGGTTTTGGCTAATTGAGCCGTCGGTTTATGGTCGATGGATTGGAGTATTTAATTGATATGCGTCGGCTCCAGAGTGTTTTTATGTTTTCGGTAGTTGATTTAAGGTTGTGCCTAAGGCCTACTGTCAAACGATAAAATCATTGTGGGTGTAAGCTGTTGAAAAGAGAAGCGTATTTAGCACTTCACCCACCAGCGTTTCCCATTGAAATTAACGTCACTGATATTGAGATCTGCTGGGAAACATTTTTATAATTATAAGAAAATAACCTTGACCATTTTTTTTATTTTTATTTATATTTTTTTTCAGCAATGCTCACAAAAAATTAATATATTTTTTTAAAGTTTTTGATTTGTTAGTCGATCGTAAAATATCCAAACAAACTGTCAAAAAACACTTTCATTGCTAATTTTAATAACATTTTAGTAGAATAGTTAAACGTGTATTTCGAAAAAGAATACAAATAAAACAAAAATAAAGAAGCATGTGTATATTTGACTCTGCTGAAATGTATCAATTTGTATGTCGCGCGTTGAAAACCGAGTGATATCAGATCGTCAAACTGAACTTTCCCGGTTTTTCCCTTTTTCAAAAGTTCCGCCCCGTTTCCCCACTTAGCGGTACCAAGTTCCACGACTCTTATATTTTTACTTATATTTTGGCTTATACAACACTTACTACTGGTAAGACCACTTTGATAGTGAAGACATAAGCCATACAAGACTATATGTAAAAAAACGTTATTAAAAAGCTCCACGCACAGTGGTGAAAAATGAATACACCACATTAGGTGAAAGCTTCGATTCAGCAGTGAGTTAGGAGAATAAATATAATAATATTGAAAATTAATTTGTTGTGAGCGTTTTATTTATTTACAATAACTAACTTCTACTAAGCCAAAAAAAAAATCAAAGCAAATTTAAGTTAACATCTGACCACATTAATTTCCCTATTTTTGTATTGATATTTCGATGTACAAGAAGCTTAACAAAAATGAGTATAACATAGAAATTTAAATTTATTTTTGAACAACAATATAAAACATAATGAATATAGGTAAACTTAAATCACTACATACTTTATGAACAGGCGTCTCTCACAGTTTAATGGCCATTAATCGAAGCATTGTATGTGGCTCTGCGGGAGTGAATATAGGTCGTCCTTGATCGTCCTTGTAGTCGGCGTAGACGATGGAGTGGATGCACTGCATCCCCAGGGCCGCTTTCTGGCGAGCGGAATAGTAACTGGTGCAGTATGCCACCATTGCAGGGAATCCCTTAGACCTGCCCACATCCATCAAAGTAGCGGCGAGTCGGGACCCGAGTCCTTTGCCCCTCATCGAAGTATCTACACTGGTAGTGTCGGAGTAGAGCATTTTCGAGATACCAAAGCGCTCGAAGAGATTGGCTTCACGTTCAATTTTTGAAAGCATCACGTAGGTGCGTCCACAAACGTTATTTTCCATGGCATCCGCCTTAATGCGATTCGTTTCTAAGTCCTTGGGGAATCGGGCTTCGGCCAGGACTAATCCCACAAGTCGTCCCCCGTTCTTCTCGTCCAGGGCCACCAAACAGGTGCCCTGAGCGATCATCGAAGGGATTAATTTGACGTAGTCCTTCCCCATCTGCAGGTGCCAGTCTGTTTCACCGCTGGATTGACACAATGGCTCTGAGGCGAAATATTCCTTCTTCATAAAGGCTTTTACATTTGCAAAATCCTCCTTGAGCATAATGCGTATGGTGATGCCATCCTTTGAGTTTGAGGTCATCGTAACTCGATCTTAACTTGCCGGTAAAATAGGAACTGAAGTTTGTGGCACATGTTCAGTGCGTTCATATAGACTTGTTATCATTTGTACGTTATTAATGATCTGGTAATAACACATTAAATCAGTCTTATCTGCAAATACAAGATTGCGTGTTAAAAAGCTTAGTTATCAGAAAGCTCTTACCATCCCAGACACATAATGATGAATTTTAATTACTACAAATGAGGAACGTTTGCTCACACATGCCACTGCAGTGGCAATATGCCACCATTACGGGGAAAACCTTAAACCTGCCCACATCCATCAAAGTGGCGGCGAGTCGGGACCCGAGTCCTTTGCCCCTCATCGAAGTATCCACACTAGTAACGTGGGAGTAGAGCGCTTTCGAGATCCCAAAACGTTCTTCTCCATGACATCCGCCTCCATGCGATGCTTTTCTATGTCCTCAAGATATTGGGCTCCGGCCAGGACAAATCCCACAAGTCGTCCACCGTTGCTCTCGTCCAGAGCCACCAAACAGGTGCCCTGAGCGATCATCGAGAGGTGATATTTGGCATTTTGGGGGTAATCGCTGGTTTCGCCATCGGCTTGCCACAAGGGCTCGGATTTGAAAAAGTCATCCTTCATAAAGGCTTTCACAATTTTATAGTCCTCTTGGGTCATAATGCGTATGAGGTCATCGTAAACACGATCTTAACTTGCTGCCGGTAAAATAGGAACTGAAGTCTGTGACACTTGTTCAGAACATTCATATAGACTTGTTATCATTGGCACGTTGAATAATAATCTGATAATAACAGATTAAAACATTCTTATCCGCGAAACTACCAATAAGAACTCTAAACTAATAAATAAGTGTATCATTACAAAATTCTCTGCTTGATAATGATATAATACACAATTTTCTTTACCTATGTTTAATCAGTAATATGATATGAATGACGTCCCGCCAGAAATCCACTTAAAAGCCAATCAAAACAACAAAACATTAGAAGTATCTCTGTAATTTACCACCCTTGTACCCTTGAAACCATAAAGTATATATTACTCATAGGTTTTTCCAAGCGAGTCGATATAAACATATCAGTTTGAATGACCGATTCTACGAAATTGTACCTCGCAGTCTTTAAATAGTAATAGTAAAGTAAATGAAGTAAACTTACAAAATGTATTCGAGATTACGTTGAACAAACAAAATACTAAGTTTGTTGGATTCCAAAAAATCTTCACTCAAATTTCCAAGAGTAATGTGTAATATAGGGAAGATAAACTAAATCAATATATTTTGTACCAACTATTTTGTATTGACATTTCACAGTTTAATAGCCATAACTCGTGCCATTGTGTTTGGTGCAGCGGGGGTGAAGATCGGACGACCTTGATCGTCCTTGTAGTCGGCGTAGGTAAGGGAATGGATGCACTGCATCCCCAGGGCCTCCTTCTGGCGGGCGGAGAAAAAGCTAGTACAGTATGCCACCATTGCGGGGAATCCCTTAGATCTGCCCACATCCATCAAAGTAGCGGCGAGTCGGGACCCAAGTCCTTTGCCCCTCATCGAAGTATCCACACTGGTAATGTGGGAGTAGAGCACTTTCGAAATGCCAAAGCGCTGGAAGAGATTGGCCTCGCGTTCAATTTTTGAGAGCATCACGAAAATGCGTCCCCACACGTTCTTCTCCATGGCATCCGCTTCAATGCGATGCTTTTCGATGTCCTCGGGATATTGGGCTCCGGCCAGGACAAATCCCACTAGTCTTCCACCGTTGTTCTCGTCCAGAGCCACCAAACAGGTGCCCTGAGCGATCATCGAGAGGTGATATATGTCGTTTTCCTTCTCATTTTGTTGGTGAACGGTGGTTTCGCCACTGGCTTGGCACAAGGGCTCGGATGTGAAAAAGTCGTCCTTCATAAAAGCTTTCACATTTTTATAGTCCTCTTGGGTCATAATTCGTATGGTTATACCATCCTTCGAGTTAGAGGTCATCGTTAACTTGATCGTAGATTGACTATTTCCGTAATGCAGGTAAAATATGAACTAAACTGAGTTGCACCTGTTGTATGCATTTATATACGGGCGTTATCATTTGTCTATTAAACACTAGATTACAAAATAAATGCTACAAGTGGTCATCAAAAGCTTGTCAGCGAAAATCAAACTAATATAAATTTATATTGCGGAAATATGTTAGGTGTACTTTAAGTTTTACTTAGAATGCAAATTACTTAAGCCTATTAATACAATCAGTATATCTTTTAAAATATTTAAAGAATAACAATAAATAATAGTGCAACAAAAATTTAAGATTAAGATTAATAAGTTTAAGGAGTCTAAAGGCAACACATATCAATTTAACTAGTGTCAATGCTAATAAATACTTTAAGTCTTATCATTTCCTTACACGAAACAAAACAATACTGTTAAAAGTTTAAAGTGAGCCCTTATCGGGTTTAATTGGCTACTGATAAGAAGTTGTTAATAATGATTTTTTTATTGGTTCTTTTAAGTTACTGATATAATAACAACGTAGCTAAGTAAAGCAATCGAATTTGATTCTTATCAAGTCTGTTTGTCATAAAAATCACACTGCCACCACGATAACGATTTGTTTAGCTTATTACTTCCTTTTTGAACTTTTATAAATTGCAACTTCATTTAATCTTTAAGATTTTAAACTTAATTGCTGTTATACAATGGTTATATCAACCAATCTTGGTTATCAATTGAGCAAAGTGACGTATACGTAATACCACGTACCACAATAACCATTACAAGCAGATTATTTTACATTTTAAGCGATTACAATACTCATTAGGCGACGGAATGTCAAAAAGAAAATGTAAATACAGCTGCAAAAGTGAAATTTGAGAGGGTACAACCCAAATGTGAGATTAAATCTGGTCAGCAAATATGAACGAATAAAGGCCAAAATGTACGACTATCTATATCCTACATTGCTTTAGGTGACCCAGCGTAGGCGCCGCCCACCGATATGAGTGCGTAGGTGACCAGCTCTACAAGAACAAGCTCCACAACAACTTGGCCAATTCCGAGACCAGCGAATAGCAGCCATCTAGCACAGCTTTAAATCAACGCGTCCCGACCGGCTGACGTCACTGCAACAACCATACCCAGGACAATAAAAATCTTAAAAGCTATAGTCGACCTTGAGTTACCCACTACTCGCAATCCTGTGACCAAAGATAGGATTTTTGTAAAAAACAAAGAACTATGTTAGGAAACTTTCTTAAAAGTATATTGATTCCGAAACTGCAAAATGAAGCATTATTAAAGTAAATGTGTGTACATGCTATGTGGGCCAAATTTAATGGACTAAACTTGTATAGTTTCTGAGAAAATGTTAATCAAACATATAAACTAAATTTTAATGTTACTACTACCGGACAACCTTGTGTGACTAACACATTGCAAGTCCCGAAAATATTACACCTACTTACTCTAAGAATAATGGGTAAAAAATTGCGTGGGCGCAAGGTGTTCCATTAGCCAGGACGCAAACCTTGGATAGCCGGCTAAAAACGAAAGCTTTCGATTGAAGAAGCAACAGGAGCAACCAGTTGAAGTTGAACTAAATGCCGACATCGTCAACTTCGTGGCGATTCGGGCGGAATTCGGGTTTTACGGCTTTAACGGCTGACTATAAAACAAGTCGTTGGCCTCGTGGACGTTGCATTCGTTCGGCGCGCTTCGAAGGAATCTCAACTTTACCACCAACTCCAATCAACCGAACTTGTAACGGCTAACCGCTTAAACAGTTTCAAAAAACACAGTTTTCAACCTATTTTCGTGCGATCTTCAGTTTCACGTTCAGTCAGTTGTCAATCATTTAGTCAATTTTTAGGAGCAAAAAGCGTGCCATACATTTGTGCGCTTTCATTGGCCCACATTCCGAACTTAATTGAAAAACTTTTTGGAGCACTTTTGCCTGGAATCTCGGGAATTGTGAAAATTATAAATTCAGTTTAATCAGTGGTCGCATTCAAAGGAAATTCTTTTCCCAGACTCAGACAGTTGATATATTTAAGTTGATTTTTGGCTTAAAACCAAAAAGCGGTCCAGTGAACGCGTGTTAATATTGATCACAGGTAAGTTTATGAAAATAATATTTCGGTCGTATATATTTCTTAATCATAAATAAAAAATGTGTGTAACAATTACCTGCTTCAAACTGTGCAAAAGTGTCAGCATTATAAAAGATATTTTTTCTAATATTTTTTAATGACTATATGGTTAAACCATATGTGTAATTACCACAAGAAGAAGCGCTATATTCGACTCCGCTGGCAAGAACACATATATAATTTTCTACCAAAAAAAATTGTTTTCTTATATGGAGGGGCACAAGTCATAAAGTATTCAAATTATTTTCTCTTTTTCTACAATCGATATGCGCTTAATGTCAACACAAGACCCCTGTCACCTATATCAAAACGACATTAGCTACTTTGTCAAACAAAACTCATAAAATATCAATAATTGTCAGTTATTTTTTCCTGGCTGTGTTGGTGTAGTCCGGCCCAAAAACCTTTCTTCAACTCTTTAATGTGTAAGAAAGTACCGCCTAAGCGGCTTTTACCGAACGAATTTTGAACCCTTTGGCCCATTTTTTACTTGATTTTATTAGTTGATGGGGATAACATCATTTTACAAAAGGAAAGGGAAAAGAAAGTTATAATATTCTTATCAGTCCATTATGATCTTTAAAAAAATCATAAGAACTGAGTTTTTACAAGAAATTTAAATTCGAAATTTCGATTCTGCATTTTATTGCAGTGTTCAAGACATTTCTGACAGCAAAAAGAATCACTAGCTGGAAAGTAAACAAAACATTATCATTAACTTACGCAAAAAGAGAAAAATTCACAAGGGAACTCAAATAAAGATTGCTGTCACTTGATAGAACCAAATTATAGAATTTGTGGGCGTGCCTCAGCATGGCGTTAACTTTAATGACACATGGCTAACAAAAGGCGAAATAAGAAGGGAAACACGCAGATGAAATTACAAGACAGCAATCAAGTAATTTTAACAACATTCAGTTTGGTAGATTGGGCACGCCCTTTGTAGATGACAATCTGAACAGGGATTTTGAAAATATGTTGAAAATATCAGGCTCTTCTTTGACTCTTGACTAATAGCATTACACATGTATTATCTGTGACATTTGTAAATATACTTATTTAAAGTTAATCAGAGTGGTGTGAAAATAAATGAATAATTATACAATAATTTATGCAAAGGTAAATATTGCTTAATATTGACATGTAAAAGCAAATATGTAAGCATTTCAATGACATGCATATTAACGAAAAGTAGTAATCCAGCTTTTTGATATTTACAAACTGAGTTGAATTTATCACTATGAAAAATAGCTTTAAATATTTCAACGTATTAAGTAAAAGAAAATCTTATGAAGCATATTTCTTAAATACTGGATAAGCCTTCCCAGAAATTGTATTTAAAGTATTTTAATGTGTGAAATAAGAGAAAAACTTTAGAAACTCTCAAACCCATTTTCTTTATTCTTGTTCCATCAATATTTTGCATTGACGTAGTGCAGAACATTAGATATTCCAGAACTTAGCTCACGAATTGTTGTGAAAGTCCCCCATTCATTATGCAAAAGAGTTTTGAGTGTTTTTCCTTGTTTCATTGGCCGCAATGAATGCTATTCTTTTAGTCTGAGATGTTCCCCAATAACTTTTTAAATTTTTCATTTGTTCGTTAGTTATTTAAGATCCTGCACTTTGGTTCAGCCAAAAATAGCGAACCAGTGACGTCAAGAGCTCACACTTTAAGCTGCATACAAGGTGTATACCTTGCAGAGTAAAGTTATTAGAACATTTGTCATTCGCTTCCGCCTATCACACACATCCGTTGCCAACATGGGCTCACCTAGACCATTTGCATAAATAATTCCAACAGGTGAGGCAAACCAGGCTCACCACAATAAAGCATCGGAAATTGCATTAATTAAACTGATGTGTGTACATTTAGAATTAATTTTGACACATTTACCCGGCTAAGGTAATTTAATTGCCTCAAAATTTGTTGTCGGAAAATAAATATTTAAAAGCTTGGATACAAAGTTAGCGAGAAACAATAAATATTTAAGTAAAATTTGAACGATGGTCAACAAAGTTTGTAAGCCGCAAAGTGATTTGAATTTTTTAAATCAAATAATCTATTTTACATAAACCATACACTTGAAATTATAGAACATCAAATGTCTCAATTTTTGCATTTCGCATTGTAATAGCATTTCCTTTCAAAAGGTAATTCGATATGGTAATTTTAAAATTTCTAAAAATATGAATTCAGTGAATATAAAATTAATAAGGACTTCTTTTTTGTCTCTGTGTGGTAATTTATCCTGTCAGAAAGTTTAAATCGAAGAAGATCGAATTTATTCAAATTTAATTGAAACCACATATGTGTATAGGCAGTATTGATTTGAGTTGGCAAGTCAACAATAGAATTTTGGCTTGGACCGCGGGTGAAAACTGATTTACAAATGCCAGACAGAAGTGTCGGCCGGAGCAGAAGCCGTCGGCAAATGTTTTTCCTTGGCTTCCGGCGAATGTCAATGCCACAATTTGTGGCACACCCACAAACACGCAATCGCACAAACAGACCGCAACAAACGAAAACAATCAAATGAAGACGTTGACACAATAACATGGTTGCAAAGGAAAAAAAACAGGAGACATTTCCATCGCGTTGGTGGCTAGGTCAAATGAGGCCGCCACCTGTCAAATAATTTATCCTGCCTAGCAGAAACCTAATTAGCTGCCCCATGCAATTTTCCACCAAATTAAACTGACAGAAAATGGCCCAAGGATACGGGGGAAAACAAAGGCAAAGAATAATGAAATTAAAACGAGAGGCAGGCATAGTTACACCTTTTATATCCCACTAGATTATGTTATTAAGCCTACCGGCTTAATCTTATTTAATTGTTAAGCCTGTGTCCGACAACAAATCCCAACATTGTTTTCGACCAAACCGAGAATGATAAAATATGCACAGATGACAGGTGGCAATCAACAGGTGCCAGCAGCTTGCCTTTGAACTCCGCCAGCCTCCTTCTTCCACAGGTGACAAGAAGGACTCCTTGCTGCCACTCCTGCAGAGGTGTCATAAATCGTAAGCTCTTTATTACATTCTCAACTGGCACCTGGCTGTCAGGATGCGCCGCCTGAGAAAAGGGTAAACGAACGGCCAGCACAAAAAATAAGGTACTTCCCAGTGAATTATTCAACTGGATAGTGTGCAAACATTTGTAATGGATGGCCAAGTCTAGCTAAGAATGTGTCCTCTGGGCTTCTCACTTTCAACAGTCATGGTGATGAAGGAACATTTTAGTTTTAAGCGTTTTTCAATTGTTGTTTAATTTAAAACATATTTTGTATGTTATTTATGGACAGAAATCTTTATGAGGCCTGATTTCAAATCTATATAAATAGTACATTTTCAATAATGTAAAAATAACAGCTTGTCTACAAAATATGAGAAGACAAAGTTAAATCAATTGCAGAAACTTTTTCGTTGCCAGATTAAAAAAAAGAAAAGTATATTTTCACTACTGTAACATACAAAATATTATAAAACAATGGAAGAATATGTTTTCAAATGAAGTCTTTTTCTTTTGTTATTATTATTTAAAAGGCTTTTAATGATTTTTAAATTCCAAAAGCAATGAAACCTGTGTAAACACTTTAATGCTTTATTTATTTATTAAATAAAACATTTCTTAAGGCCAAAAACGCTCAAGGAGCCAGCTTAAATGTTGTCTGTTGTGTCACAAATGGCCACAAAAAAGAAAAGACAGTTAAATATTTATTTTAAATGTGTCAACAGAACTTAATCCCCTTAAATCCTGTTCAAGGAAGACTTCTAATGCACTTTATCAACAGGCAAAGCCCGAATAAATAAATCTTGAGCACCCACAAAGCCCAAAACAAACATCTCAACTATTTATTAACTGCACAATACGCGGCAAATTGGCTTATATCGCCACCCACTGGGCACGCCCACTCTGGCCAAGCCTGAAATTAACCACTTTGCAACCGAGCCAAGTAATTTGATGTCCTTCGTGTCTCATCCGTCCTTTCCGCCAGATGCCATACAATTTCTTTGTTGACTCCTCTTTGGTTTTTCTATGCCATTTGAATGTGATAAGCAAATATGGCAGAGATTGGCTAGAATTTGTGTCGCCTTTTTGGCTTCAAGATTGCTTGGCCGCAATTTATGGCCAATTTGGGGCTCATTTCTGGCCTTATTTTCTAGCCCGCGGTGTGCATGTCAAATATCAGTGAACTTCTCTTATAATAATAATCCAGATGATGAAGTTCTTTATTGGAAGACACGTGTTATCATGGTCAGCCATGTGATAATAGTGATAATTGCTTAGTTGGTAAACTATTTTAATTGCTAGTACGTGGTGTCCTCCACCATCTAGCCATTAAACCAGTTTGATGAGCCGACAACCGGCCCTCTTCAACCTTGATTGAAGTGTTTCGCCCTCGGGAAAATGGGGGAGGACATCACACGCCCATTTAAAAACAGCGGCCGACACTAATGAGCTTTCGTCAACGTGGCGTATACACAATGTGCAGCCAGCGACAAAATCGAAGAGTGCACAGGCAATATGTTTCTATTTGCTGTTTATGGGCCACAGGCCAACCATGATTTATTGGCTGCAGCATCGCTAGTTTCCCTGTGGTCTGGATAGTCATCTGATTCATGGTGACCATTTTCAAAACCAAAGCATTGCATGTCATTTAAATCAAGTTTTGACAGCTCTTGGAAGCTGATCCCCTAAGCTTATTACAATGAATTTTAGGGGAATGAATAAATAAAGCAAAAAGGTCAAAACTATGTTTTAGAGTTTAGAAATATCACAAATTATTATTATCCTCAATAAATAATTTTTGATATTATGCAACATTTTTTCATCACATAAAAGAAGATATTCTTAAAAGCTTAGTATCTATAGTTGTAGTTAAATAAATTATTATAATAAATATATAACTGCAATTCCCTAATTCCTTTTGGTCAAAATTCCCTCATATCGATTTTATTACGAAAAAATAAAATTTATATTACAGTATTTTTTTGTTACGATATTAAAAATTCCAAAAATATATAATTTTAGCTATTAAATTTTTCCATTTTGAAATGGTGTTTTAGCTAATGTCTTTCAATCTTGGAATTATAAGACTTGGCTTACATCAAGTAACTTAAAGCTATGCAAAGCAAAGCTGACTCCTTTAAAAATATAAAATTCCCTCCTTCTTCTAATTGTTTCCTTCCTTTTAAATGAGGAAATCATTTAACGTATACTTTAATAAGCATTCTTGTTTTCCCACCCCTCGCTAATGAGCCGTTTTGAGCGTATAATTATTTAATGCGTTTGTCAACACAAAAGCCAAACACTTTCAGCCCTTCCTCGGCCGGTAACAAATCCATGAGTGACACGCAGCATTTAAGTTTTTGAGCTTTGTTGCCCTAATTATGCGTCACGTGGCAAATGTGGCCCAAGGGCAGGTTGGCCGGTTTTTAAAGGCTTACCAAAGGGAAATGTAATTGGCGAAAACACGGAACAGAAACCGCTTCCAAGAACTTTGCCGCCAAAAAAGTGTCAACAAGTTGTATTGCCAAAGGTTTTGAGCCACTCAAATGTAATTTCATTAGCTAATTAATTGCACAGCTCGTTACGTTTCGAATGAGGCATTAGTAAAGGGCAAAAGTATTTATAAACAGCGAACTCAAATATAAGCGAGGACCCTCATAAATTGTTTTAGACAATTAGGCTGCCGTCGGGCGCATTAGCTGAGCCAGCCAAACGGATTGGCAAATTAATAATCAGACTTGGTTTTTTATTCCTCTCAATTATTCAAATTGAAATCATCAAGTTGACATTTGAGTAAGCGCAAAAAATGAATCCAATTAGTCGGCCAAAATGGCGAGAAATCATATTTCCAGCATAAGCTGAAATTGGAAAACCATGGTTTTGTGATTTTAAGCAGTTTAATTATTTAAAAATATAGGATGGAAAAATGTGACAAAAGCTTAAAATCATTTGGATAAATATAATAGATAAATTCATATATGTTTTTGAGGCTGTAACACGTCTGTAACAAATTAAATGAAACATAAAAATGGTTAACCGTCAACTATTTGGAAGCTGTCGTAGTTTTCCTTTTAGTCATTGCAATTCTGCCGTAAAGCTGATGAGCAGAACAAGGCAATTCCATTACTGCAATCCATGATTGCTTTTTGGCCGAAAACTACCATGGCTAATAATGAACTTTTACCTATGTCCTTTTTTCTCAATGTCTGTCATTTCCAACTTACGAGTTTGCCAAAAAAAAAGTTTAATATTGCTCTTTTCCAAGTGGCTTATAAGTTAACAAACAAGAGTACAAGTGCAAAAATCAATTTCACCACAATTGTGAAGCATTCATTGGATCTCAATTATGAGCGTGGACTACAGACGCCTAGAGTTATGTAATGGATTTCAGTGCATCGGGTTCAGGGATTCCGGAGAATCACCTTCCATTTTCATGCGGTTGCTTTGCAGGACTTGTAGTGCAACACCTTCGGGGTTGTTGGCCCAGCCAGGTGGACACACCCGTAAATCAATCAGGCGCATCGGTATTTTTCAATATGAATCACAGCGTGTCCAGTTCCCGTTCCACGTTTCCATATCATTGGGGAAAAAAAACGAATTCCGTATCCACATGCATTGCTCTGAGTGCTTTGCACCAGTTCAAACTGAGATTGATGCATATTCAGGGAGCTTCCTCTCTATCCGCAATTAACCCCCTATATTTCGCAATCCATCATGCGGCGGAAAAGTATTAAAAATATATTGAATAAATACCAATCAAATTTTTAACATAACAATGTTATATTTTTTCAATGGATTGCAGAAAGCTTCATCAAAGCAATACATTTTTCTGTGAAAATAAACACGTGTAAATTCTATTATTCCATATAATTGTCAGGCTTTGTATGTACATAGAAATAAAACGGAAAATCGACATACGGTTTTGATTAGAATGCGTCACTTTTTGATGGAACTGGCAAAAAGAACAAGTTTAACAATTGAAAAATCCTCGTATTGCCTGAAATTCGATAAGAGAAAAGGATTTTTTCCAACAAATGTCAATTTAATTGGTTTATCAACAGTCCACAAAAAAAGAGTGTCTGGTTACAAATTGGTAACCCTTTACTCAAATGTTAACACTTTAATTATTTAATAGTCTTTAACTGAAAGGCTAGAATAATAGCACTGTCACAATAATTCCTAAACGATTAAATCAAAAACATACAAAAAGCTTGAAAAAGTGCATTGTCCAGTCACCGAAAGTATTGATTAATTCAATTAGATGACGAAATCACGTGCCTCGCACCAAACAGTCAACAAAATTAAGTCGCGGCTCGGATATAAACAGAAAGAATCCAGCCAGTAAATAGCCCCCTATCTAATCCAAAATGAGTTATCTGACTTTGGTTGGGCCGCAGTGAATGGCCCGATAAAGTAGCGATTATTACGTGTTTAATGTCCTGCTTCGAGGGAGTAATATATATTTGGAAGCGCGCACTTCTCATATTAAAATGTACTGACGGCATGTAGCTGATACTAGATAGCAATTCGCTTATCGCACTAGTGACGTACATATGTACTTATCAATCTATTGCAAACTTTTCCAGCGCCAACCCAATTAACTTTCAATTATTTCAAAGTATGGGCTGCAAGCGAATTAGAAAAGCTTCCACGATTTTCTCCTCATCTGTGCAAACGGAAGGAGCTTTAATTATTTTCTCATTAATTTTAAAACTTTTGCATATTTTCATTTGTGGCTGCGTCTACTTTCAGTGAATTTCTCTTATTTCTAAGCCGTTTTTCCTGCGGCTAAATGTAGAATAACGGACAGCAAATATTTGCTTTAGATTTCTGTTTGATTGAATAGCTCATTATGTTCGGAATTAAAATGTAATGAAGAGTTAAATGGGAAAACCCAAAGCAGTTTAGCGAAAAAAATAAAAAATGGTGTTGAGATTCACATTTTCACGACGTCATTTTTAATATTTTTCTCTTAAATGAAGGAGATTAGAAAATATATTTCCTTTAATTTCAATAATAAACCATTCCAATCTTTGAACATTCGAGGGCGTCAAATATTTTTGCAATCAATTATTTTTCAATTATAATTTCCACGCGAAATGTGCTTGTAATTCAATAAAAGTCTTAAATGTGCTAACGCGATTTTCAGCTATTTAATCACAGAAAATGCCCAGATTTGTTTTTTTTTTATAATTTGTAGGCGTCTGACGTGGGTTGCCCCAAAAAAAATACAAGGCTTCGTGTAACACTTGGCACAGTTTTTATTTAAATTTATTTCAAGCTGCGCTGAAAATGGGAAGTAGGGCTAGGAGAAATACATAAATCAGGCCAGGCCAGACGAGACCAACTGCCTAAAAGAGCCAGCTTCGTGTTCATTCAGACAAAATGCCCCACAAAGTGAAATCGTTATATAAATCAAAAAACGAGCCCGGCATAAAGACCGTTCAGAAATGAAGACCGAAAAGCATTTCGCAGGCACTTAACGACCAGAGACCGCCAAATTTAACAAGGAATTAAGCAACGGCCCGACTCGCAATCGAATAATTATTCTCACCCAAATTAATTGTTCAAATGGGCTGGACCCATCATATATCCTGGGGATAATTTTATGGACACCCGGCGTATGCGTAATATTTTCGCAAGTATTTATATCCGAGCCCGCTTTAAGATGC